>NC_136065.1:1493389174-1498189174 GCF_964261635.1 Lissotriton helveticus
TGTGTTAGGAAAGTTTGAAACAAGAACTGTTTGGCTTGGTGTAATAGAGCTGACCTGGCTAATTACCAGGTGAAAATAGAAGAGCGTTCCTTACCTATCTTTCTGGTGTGAAGTGTTCTGTTAACCTTATATGTGCCCTGTGTCATGGCAAGCTAATTCTCTGCTTATATATTACAGGTATAAAGCACCAAGTAGATTAAATGTGTATTTCAGCATGCAGCGTGTGTGAAGTTGCTACACTTAGCTGTAATTATAAAATGTGATTAGGAGTAGAGTCAGGGAGTGGTTTCCTTGGTCTTGAAGATAGCAATGGAGAAGGGTGGTTTGAAACATGTAGACTGTGTAGAAAATAGGCCAATCAGAACCACACATACTTTCTACATTTCTTCCCCTTTTTAACGAAACAGCCTGGAGGAAGGAATAAAGCATAGCTTTCCTACCTTGCAGATATTTTTAATTCAAATAATAAACCTCCAACTCCTTTTTCACCATCATCTCGAGTAAACCATTCAGTGTTCCTAATTTTTTCTCAGGTAGCAGAACGCCCCGTTCCGCAGGGAAACGGAAATAACCCAATGATAAAGCATGCCACTAAAGTGTAACACTGGTGGGTGATGGTTATATTAAAAAGTCATACACTTTTTCCTATCTGTAGGAGGTTTAGCACACACTACGGAAGAGGGTTCTGTTATTCTTGGAATATATGTAACTAGGAGGATGAGCCCCTCTGAGAAACTCCTCTTACTTCCCCTCTTACCTCAACATCATCTCATACGCTGATCAACCTCAACATCATCTCATTCGCTGATGACACCCAACTGATCCTCTCACTCACCAAAGACCCTAACACCGCCAAAACAAACCTAAATGAAGGAATGAAAGACGTAGCAGAGTGGATGAAGCACAGCCGTCTGAAACTGAATTCAGACAAAACAGAAGTCCTCATCTTAGGTACCTCCCCCTCCGCCTGGGACAATTCTTGGTGGCCAGCCGCCCTAGGAAAAGCACCCATCCCAACGGACCACGCACGAAACCTGGGCGTCATCTTCGACTCCTCACTCTCGATGAACAAACAAGTCAACGCTGTCTCATCATCTTGCTTCAACATTCTTCGCATGCTCAAAAAAACATTTCGATGGATCCCCAACGAAACCAGAAAAACGGTCACCCACGCACTGATTACAAGTCGACTAGACTATGGTAACACCCTATATGCCGGCACCACCGCAAAACTACAGAAAAAACTCCAACGCATCCAAAACGCTTCAGCCAGACTTATACTAGACATCCCACGCAAAGACCACATTTCTGATCACCTGAGAGACCTCCACTGGCTCCTCATCAACAAGAGAATAACATTCCGCCTCCTCACCCACGCACACAAAGCACTTTACAAACTTGGACCCGATTGCCTCAACACACGACTCTCCTTCTACACCCCCACACGCCAGCTACGCTCTTCCAACCAAGCCCTTGCTGCTGTCCCTCGCATCAATAAAACCACCATGGGAGGAAGATCCTTCTCCTTTCTTGCGGCAAAAACCTGGAACACCCTTCCCATTCACCTCCGCCTCACGCTAAACCACCTTGCCTTCAGAAAACAACTCAAAACCTGGATATTTGACAAATAACTCCCCACCCTTCCTCAAGCGCCTTGAGACCCTCTGGGTATGTAGCGCGCTATATAAATTTTCTGACTTGACTTGACTTGACTTGACTCTTTACTTTGATATTGCTTTACAAGAGCACCAGGTTATATTACTGCCAGATTTTTGGATTTTATTTTTCTATTTTTTTAGACACAGTGGGATTATGTTTTTTCCAGAATCATAGGGTGTTGTGCCCATGCCTGGACTTGTTCCGGTTTCCCCATTCCCAAAGTCAGCAACTCTGGCCATTAGGCTACGTCTCCTTTGGCTTTAATTTACTGTAAATCATATTCATAACTTTGGTGAACCTTCCTAACATCTGCTGATTGACTCCAGCCAAACAAAGGGCCTAATTTAGAGTTTAGCTGGCAGGGTACTTTGTTGCAAATATGACAGATTGCTCTGTCTTTCAAATACTTGGTCCACCAGCCTCATATATAGGAGGGCAAGCCATTAGTTTTCTGCAGACAGAGCCTCAGTTAACTGTGTCAACATAATACTTCCTCTGACAGTATGACCGAGTAGGGGCCATCAGACAAGGATGTTACTTCGCCCATCCTATTTAGAGTGGCCTGTGTGAAGTCTGTTTCCCTTTCTGTAAAGAACAGAAAAAAACAGTACTGAGAAGAAAACTCATAGGGCCATTAGTTTTTTGTTTTTCAGTGTTTACTTAAAAAAAAAATCATCTAAGTACCTTTTTGGTTTGTATATTTGGCATGCAGGAATGTAAGTGATATTGTAAAGTTACTTAACATAATCAATCAAAACCTTATGGAGGAAATCACTTCAATAAAACCAGTAGGGACCTGATTTTTCAACCTGAGGAAAGCCTCAAGACCTGCTGGGATGTAATTAATGCCTGAAATTTGTAGACCCGATTTTGGATGAAGAGTAACACCTATTCTTCTTAATAGCATCACCTGGGTTTTTAACTTTCCCCTAGCACCCTGTAATCAATTAAAATTAAGATAAGGTACCATGAGGCAATTTTAAACTCTCAAATCCCAGCCTTATATTAGTAAGAGTTCCTTTAGTTCACACAGTGGGTGGCTGGGTGAAGACCTGATGATGAAGCATGTTACTGAGATGTCTTAGTGAGTGAGAGTCCTTTTTAAAAAGAGTAAGGATTCTCTCTGGGGACCGTTGGTTTAATTGATAGATGTAAAGGTGGAAAATGAGTGAACAGTAAGCCACTTTAAATCTTCCATCTCTCTTCACCCCATTGATGTATAATCTACATGGGAATCATTAATAAAATATCTTTTATCAGCCACTACTCCTAATGGGTTGCACTACTCGTGTTGTGCTGTGTTATGTTATGTTTTGAAAAGTGATTTATTAGTAGTGGTAACTAGTGGCCTACCAGTAGTAATAAGACCTCAATAAATATATTACCTTGCTCAACCCTTTGTAGCTTGCAACGAGCAGGCGTGTAAAGCATTTAAAAACACCAATACAATAAATAATTAAGACATATTATACAATAAAATTCCAACACCGATTTGAAATAATAGCAGAAGATCGAAAGATGATGCATCACAGTACTTTACTACATTGACCAGAGTCCTTAGGGGCGACACCGCCGGTGTGTGAGTAGTGTGCGACCCCACCCCTATTTGTAACTTTAAAGCTCCCTTGAGCAGCGGGCTGACGAGCCTGGGATCCCGCACCTACTCGCCTGAGTGGTACTATACCTGGCAGATATTGGCAGCCATCGGCAACCCCAGTACACGGCCTATCCCTGCTGATGAGGGGTAATACCCCGAAACACGTGTCCAGGGATGGCGGAGACAGCGAAGATAGCAGAAGATCGAAAGATGATGCATCGCGAAGACAGCGAAGATAGCAGAAGATCGAAAGATGATGCATCGCGAACACTTTACTACATTGACCAGAGTCCTTAGGGGCGACACCGCCGGTGTGTGAGTAGTGTGCGACCCCACCCCCATTTGTAACTTTAAAGCTCCCTTGAGCAGCGGGCTGACGAGCCTGGGATCCCGCACCTACGCGCCTGAGTGGTACTATACCTGGCAGATATTGGCAGCCATCGGGCACCCCAGTACACGGCCTATCCCTGCTGATGAGGGGTAATACCCCGAAACACGTGTCCAGGGATGGCGATGTAACCAATTTAAAATAATAGGTTATGATTTTCATGAACAAATGGGCAACAAAACAACAAAAACAAATCAATGTAGGGAACCTCAGATATGACATTTTTAAAGAATAAACACTTTCTAGTGCTTAAAAAAACAATAGTGTCAACTTGGGACATCTGGTCGCACTTGACAGGGACAAAGTCAAATTTTAATGCTGACCGCGATGTGTCCTGGTCAGATACTCTAAGCGGGAAGCCTCGGTCTAAATTTTACCTTTACACTTAGAAACCTTTCCTGGAGAATTGTGTCTCAATGTCGAGTGAGGCTCTTCTTTAAGCCATATATCCGCTGACATTGTTGGCTTGGCTCAGTGCAAGGCCTTGGTAAAACCCTGGAAGTCTTGAGCTCCAGGACTTTCAGTGGGACAAAGCTGAAATTCAACCCGAGTCACAGTTCAAAATCTCTGGCTTGACTCTCAATGTCAGGTTGGTCACCTTATGGGGCTTTTTGCAAAAGTTGCCCCAAACTTCTCCAAACTTCTGAAACTTCTTCCTGAAGTTCCTCTTGTGACTTCAAAATTTCCAAAACAAAAATCCAGGGGTCTAGGAGCTCTGAGGTGGTCCTTGGAAGTATAGGATTAAAGTTCCCAGCTGGCCACATCCTTAGAATTCTATTGGATGCACTCCAAGGACTTCTTGGTGGTGGTGATGCAGGTTGACTCTGTTAACCTGTAGCTTTCAGGTAGTCCACTCCTTAATCCTTGTGAAGCCAGGCAAAGTCCTTAGGGTTGTAGTATCAGGTTGTGCAGCACGTGCAGGCCTTCAGAGTGCAGTCCTTTGCGTGCAGATCAGGTTTCCAGCAGCACAGTCCTTCCTCTTTTTGTTGTTTCAGTCAGCAGATCTGATGTGGTTGGCGACTCCCTCATGTTTATTCAGTGTTCCTAAAGCAGGAGGGTGCCCCTGACCAATGGGATACAGAGAGCCACCCTCAGCCATGACCAATTACTCCAAAGTGTGCCATATTCTTGACCCAAAAAACACTGTTTGTCTAATATCCAAAATGGATATTTTCTCCTGGAGGATTATATCTGGCTAAGCAAACCCACTGTGTGACTAAGGTTCTCTAACAGTCACCCTCCTGCACCTTCGCTAATCTAATTACAGGGGCACATGTATGGCTAGGAGTGCAGGATGTGGGGGTGAGCCTGTGCTGTCTTACAGTGCCATTCTTCCCTTGAAGACCAATTTAGCTACTCCACCCTGATCTTTCCTTTCGCTTCTGCAGATGCAGTTCTCCACCCACAAGGTCTATCCGGCAGGCCACTTCACACCTCATTAAGACAGTTTTGCTCAGCCTGGCAGAGGCTGGCCATTCAGGAGAGGACAGCAGCAGGAAGGATGGATTTGGCTTAAAAAAAGAAAGTTCTATAACTTTTCTGTAATTGTTCTTATAATTATACAGTGGCAAGTTGCTGGATTTATCATAACTATCATTTTGAGTCTTTGAAAGACATTTCTAGCTCGCTCTTGTCAATATTTATACTTAAATGAAAGATTCCCATGTTAGCCTATGAAGCTAGTTTTCTACAATGATGAAAAATGAAAGTAGCAGTTTTTCCCTCACCACAGCTTAAAAACACCTTGTGTAAAGTCCCTGTTTATAGTTACAAGTCACAGGACACTGTGGGCACCTAGTGGATCCCATAGGTGTGACTTATATGTAAGAATAGGGTAGTTTGAGACTTTGGAAGTACGTTTAATTCCAAAGTCGAATTGGTAAATAAAGTTACTGTAAAAGCAGCCTGAAAAGCAGTGCTGCCTTTAAAATGACAGCAGGCAATACCCTAGTGCACATTTAAGTGCCTTAAGTCTACTAGGCCTCTAAACATACATGCCCTATTATATACTAGGAGCGTACAGCTAGGCTATCAGTACCCGCTACCACATTCCTTGTAATCAGATCACTTGCGCCAGATCTGGTAAGCAGAGGCCAGGATACAGTCAGAGTCAGTTACCATCAACATCAAGTAAAAAATCGGGATGATCAGATCATAAAGGATGACTTTATCACATTATGTTGTGTTCTATTATATGTTATATGTTATGCTATGTTATGTTAATTTGTATAGCGCATTAATCATCGCCTTCATCCTGCCGTCCCTCCCCAAGAACAATGAGGCGTCAACTATGTATTGTAACTCTGTCATTACATCATACAAGAGACTAGATAGTTTTCAAAAACAGTATTCAGGATTGTAGCTTGCTATTCTTATGGAAGCCATTTACAAGAAAGAAAATGGAATTTCCCTCCTGTTAACTGCTAAGAGGAAAGTGCTGTCATTACCATAAAGCTTGCATTTCTGAGCCAGTTCAAGTCCCATTGCATTAGCGTTCATTGCAAAGATAGGGAGCTTGTCGAGCATCCTTCATCGAGGGATAAAGAGTAACATTCTAGCGATGCCCCGTCCTGCCAGATATTAATGGGACACGCATTGCATCACCCTGAATCAATAGTTTCTATGTTTAGGAGAGAGCACCATCCATCAGTCCTACTTCATTTGATAAAATCAGGCGCTGTCATTTTAACGCTGACTGATGATGTCACAATATGCCCTTTGCCAGGCTGACTGATGGCATTCTGGAGAGTAATTGTCTCGCTGTGTTCCTGCAACAGCTGCCTCTGCAGGTTACACTGCTTTTCTAGATATTGCTCTATTGTGTTCCCATCAAGCCTGGGGTAATTAATGTAACAGAATCGGCAGGTGTTTTCATTGGAATGTAAGCGCTCAGTTAAGATGGACTTTTTCTCTGTTTGATATTGACCATGACAAATTATTTTGGTCTTGTAAAGTTGTGTGCAGAAATGAAATTATCTCTCAATGGGGAGGAATAAGATAGGGCAGACAGAGTTCTCTTTTTGTGTAGAAAGTCCATGGAGATGTGAGGCTGGTAGTGCTTTCTATCTGGTCCCCTAAACACAAGACAGACAATATGGTGGGTGGTCAGTATACTGAAATGAGGAAATATGCCCGGTGCAAGTAGCGTTTACAACATGTTAAACGGGTGTTCAGTAGAAAACCTATTGATTGCAACTTTGTGTCACACTGTGGGTACTCCGATAGTTCACACGGCTGAATTAACAGTAACTGTGCAAATCCGTGAACGTGATGGTCTTGACAGCAGATAGGCTGTAAGCAATAGGTCATTGAATCCTCTGTCTCCACTAACCAGGGGGTCCATTAAGATGGCGTTAGGACTAAAGTCCGCCCGACACACTAGCAGTACTGGGACCGGCCGCCAGTGATGCCAATTAGGATGCAACCACCGGCGGTCGCATCCTGCATTTACAACATTGTGGTGGGCGGTGCTGTGAGCAGCACCCGCCACAATTTTGTAAATGCATGTTGTGCATTGGCATGCACAACATGACAGGCACCTTATGTAAGCCTTTACCCAAGTGCACTCCACATCCCCCCACCCCCACGGTGGTCGCAACGGGCCCCCAAAGTGAACACTGCATGTCTTTCCATGGCAGAGTCTCCGCCATGTAAAGGCATGAAACCGCCAACATCATAATATGGATGGCGATGCCTGCAAGGCACCACCACCATATTGCAGATTTTTTCCTGCCCGGTAGGCAAATGTGATGACGGAAAAGCGGTGGATGGTCTTTCCGTCTGCTACGCTACCCGCGCCATGCTAATGTGGCGGGGGAAAAGGCCGGGGGTGTGTTGGCGGTGCGGATCACCACCGCCATGCTAATAGGCCCCCAAATTTTGTGCACTTTTCACATTCTGAGAAATATAATGTTTTATGTGTTCACAAACAGAAGGACATGTGCAGAGAGTATAAGGGTGCCAAATCGTTTTCGAAACAATGGTCTGCTTAAAAGATGATGAGTGATACTTGCAAGGCAGTGGTCCTGCCACTTGTCTTTAGCTTCATACTGGCTAAGCTAAACATTGTAGATACACAAAAAGGTAGTGTAATAACTGACTATGACTCTCATGACAAAAGCCAATCATGAACTAAGGGACTAATTTAGATGTCAGCATACAGTTTACTTTATTACAACGGTGTCGCATACCCCATCCACCAAAATATAAATCTGATAATATCCTGTGGGAATTATATTTTAGCAGATAGGATATCCATAACTGTTGTGATGGAGGAACCCATCCACCGAAATCTAAATCAGGCCCAAACTTCCTACTAACTTCTTTGGATGTTTCTAACAATTGTACTCCTTATTTAGAAAATGTTCATCAAACAGCTTTTCTTTACAGCTTTCACTTCCTTTCTAGAAACCATGCTTACATTTCTCCTACAGCTACCTTGAACATAACTTATTTCATCCTAACTGCCCATCCACAATTTTGTGGTAGAGAGAATTGATATTATGCTTAAAAAACCTTAATTTGTTTTTAAAAAACAGTTGCACCCAATTATAGGCAAATTTCAATCAGGAAAAATCTTCCTTATCAAAAGGAATTTGGTGCATGAGAAATTGGATAGTACTCCTACGTCATCCAAATTCAGCCTACTCAATGGTGCAACTGCATACTGCAGACGTTTTCCATCTTCTACATGTTTATGAACTCTTGTTGCATATAGGACATCTTTTAGCCAGAGCTTCTACGTTTCTCCTGCAATCTCTTCAAAAAGCTGATATCCCATGTTGCTATTTGCGAGCCACTTGAAGCAAACACATCTGCGTTCCAATTGGAGGAACTCCTTTAGAACCAAGCATAACCATATCATTGCCCAAGGAAACTCATTTGCAACATGACCGAATGTCAATAACACTTAAGTTAGCTTCTTGACACTAGGCCAAATGTTTTTGTATCACATGTATTCAATTTTTTTAGGCTAGAATCACTGGTCTCTATCTCTTTCCAAATTTGTTCTCCGGAATCGGACTGCTCACTCATCCAAGACGGCAACTTCTTCCATATCCTCTCCCACTATTTCCAAGAGTGTCTCAAAAAGTAATTCACTGTGACACTGAGTTCCCCTGTGTCACGCTGTATGCATAACAATACCTTTGTTACCTGTATTCTGTATATGCCTAGGCTATGCTGTTTTAGGTTTAAACCTATTATAACTGATAAAACCAAACCAAAAAAAACACAGCACTCATCAGTGTAAATATGTAAACACTGATAAACACCTGCACAACCACATGCTAAAATACAATTCAAAGAAAGGAGTCTAGGAGAGAAAAGTTTAATCTGCATTTCTTTCAGAAGGGGCCAATGCAATGGAACGTTGGTATATAAGGTAGCAGCAAGATACATTGGTCTACAATTGTTCTACTTGAATTATGTTGTTTAGAGGTGTCATTAAAATAACCGCAGCCACAGAATGGTTAAAACACTTTGATACATCAGCCTCCTTTTCTAAAAGTCAGTATTGATAGCAGGTCACCTGCCAAACGCTCCAGGATTTAAACATTCAATGCAATACGTAGTGACAGGTACCTGTAAAAAGAGAGGTCTCATCAGGCATGTGGGATCGTGGTGAAAACATGACACATGACTTTCCTCCTACCAATAGAATTCATAGTGGAAGGTGTCCCATTGATACATGTGATACCTGCAACTGGTCATGGCCTTTGGCTTTTACCCAGTTGCATTTCACACCTTGCATTTTTGAGACCATTGTTAAAATGTTAACAGCAAAATGTCATGTCCCAGAATACACTGTGATGTCCATTAAAAGGTCAGGCCTGAGTTAAAGTCAGCCATTTGCTATGGGGACACTTAGTAAATATGAATGCCCACACAAAACCAGCACCATGTTACTGTAGTCAGATAATGAGTGCAGAAAAGCAGTGGCGAGCATGCTCTAGGCATCATGTTTCAAATGTCTTAGAATGCAGGCTACAAATTGGTACTAAAGACAGTCATGTGTGATGACCGAGTAAGGGACTTATAGAAAACAATCCCTAAAAACTTGTATTCAGACATATTCTTGATCCTTGTTTGCCTTTTTGACCAACCAAAATCATGGTGAGTTATGCCATTAATCCATAATTTCTGTTTTATCAAAAGTAATTGTTAATTTTCTCCTTTGGCAATACTTATCAAATTCAGCTAATTATCTGTTTTGGCTGACTAGAGTTCTGTTCAATGTTTCCAGGTCATCGACAGACAGGAGGCATGGGGAAATGTGAGCCTTCCATTTTGGACGAAAAGGAATATGGGGCTAATAGCATTTTGGGTGGGGTCTCCTCAGAAGAGGGTGATTAGTATTGGTAGCAGCATACATCCCTGGTTCAGTCCATTATGAATCATTATCCTTCTTGAAAGGCTGCCTCTAAATCAAAGCTTCACTGATGCCCAATTCTTTGTGTGAAGTTCTTTTAATATCTGTATAATGTTACTCATGCTCATACCTGTGCAAACTTGCAAAATGTTATTTTGCAAACTTTCACCAAAATTATGCAAAATTAGGCAGAATTTCATAAAACAAAATTTCATTTTGCCTCACATGAAAATTGAACGCAAAGTGGAGTCTCATGCTCAAAAGTCATGAATCATACAAGCAAAGTAACATCTGCCAGGAGAAAATAATCCCTGTGAAATGTTTTCTGATCAAACCAGTCTACAAGTCTCTCGCTAAAAAACAGTGTGGGATGAAATTGTGTGGAATTGCACAATTTCAACAAAAATTCCAGAATTTGATAAATGTTGCAGAGGCCTAGTCTCTAAAACAAATATAATTGTGAAACTGAAAGTCTATTTTAAAAACAAAACTCAGATTCATAAAGGAAGATTCATACCTTTTATAACACATATTTGGCACCTTTATACTTAATTTCTGCTGATTGAAACACTGTGAAATATTTGTTTTCTTTCATAACAAACCACTGCATTAAGATTAGAAGTAAATGTCACATTAGTAGAGATATCCTGAAGCAAATCAAATGCCTTGGGTTTAAGCTGAGTTACAGAAATAAGTCCGTTACAGTGCACCTCCCCAGGAGTTACTTTTACCTCAACTTAGCACATCCTCATTTGCCTTCACACCGTCTCTAGTAGAATCCCTAGAACAAAAATACACAGAATCGTGCCCTGATGGCAACAGCATCAGCTTACAGTGCTATGGTTTTAGCTGTCTATGTCAGAAATCACTGTATCCCAATCTTTTACATATACTTAAATTGGGCCTTGAGTCAGTCTTTTGCTCATGGTTGAATCGATGTTCATCTCAATTAATTGCTTCTTTTTCAATGGCTTTCCTCTCTATACCTGTGTCTGTCCGAGTCATGGAGTGTTTCCCCACCATCTTTTCTGATTGGATGAGATGTAGCCTTCCACTGCTTGAACTGCTAACTTGAGGGAACTATTTTTTATTTTACTTTTATCACTTCATGCAAATGCACTGCTTTCCTCCCTCTCCGCTTTCTATCAACTACTCTACCCCACGGTCCCTTCTTACTTCAAGGTGATCTCATGCAATTTGTCTTAGAGCTTGCCAGTTGCATAATGCTACTGGGGCGGCCTGCTTCCATGCTTTTTTTAGTTTAGAATAATTTGGTAAGGTTATGTAAGTACAGCAATTAGACAAAAAATACAAGCCCTTCAATTCAAGCAAAATTAATGAACAAATGAAATAAGAACAGTCAATGGCTACATTAACCAATAGTGAGCAATATCTAAATATAAAACCAGCAAAGGTTAACCTTGCATAAACTAATGGACTAAAAGTATATAGCTTGAATTAAAAAGCATAAGCATTTAACCAAAGCAAGTGCATTTAAAATGTTTATAGAAAGACGAAGAAAGAAAGAGGCAGAACGAGAAGGAGAAAAAGAGGGGGAGGGAAGAGAGGGGAAGCATATAATGAGGAACAGAAACATTACCTAAAAAAACAGTATTAACCTGCTAAAGTTTATAACATTTATGGGGGTTCATAATTGGAAGCAACGGATATGGATTGAGTAGATTTAGCCCAAATGGATTCCCATGTCTGGAGAGAGAGCTCTTGGTTAAGATCCACTTCCCATAAGACCTCCACCTTGGATTTAGTTTTCAAATCAGAGGAGCAATACAAAATTCTTTATACACCAGAGGATCTCATATGAGAGGGAAAGTTTAAATTAAGGTGGGCGTTTTGACCAACTGGGACAGGGAGAGAAGCCTGAGTGAGGAGAGGAAGAAGAAGAATCTTAAGATGATGGTAATGTGTCGCATAAAAAGAAGATATGTCATACCTTTCCTGAATCTCAAAAAAATCCATAAGAGAGCCTTCTTTGAGTATATGGCCAATAGTAATAATACCTCTCTTAATCCAGGTGTTTTAGGTGTTTGTTGTACCAAGTGGTAGTTTGCAAAAAAGTATCCATGTGGAGTTAGAAGAAACAACTAGAGGTTTAGCAACAGCTATGGAGTGGGTAAGTATTGTAGAGAAAAAGGCCTTAGGGGGCTGAGAGAGAAGAAATGGTGTACATTGGGCCTGTTTCAGTTGACCCCAAATAGTTACTTCTGCTTGAAGGGTTAGCGCAAGGGAGGTCCAAATTTGTTCCTGCATAAACATAGAATGGTATCACCTAAGATTAGGAAATTGACCCCTCCACTTTCCTTTGATTGTTGCAGATGTCCTAATGAGATTCTAGGCTTACGACTGTTCCATAAGAATATGATGAGGCAGTGATTAACAGTTTTAAAGAAAGAGAGTGGAAAGGATACTGTCAACATGGAAAGGTAAAAATTGACTATCGGTAGCAACATCATTTTAGCAGTTGCCAATCTAACCAACCAGGACACAAATAACGGGGACAAACCCACTATCAAACCGGATTTTTTTATTAATTTCATTCAAATTACGTTTAATAGTTTCTTTAATGATGTTTGTATATAAGATACCTAAACATTTTATACTTTTTGAATTCCATGTAAACCCTGTGTCTTTAAAAATGTCTGGAAGGCAGTATTTAGTTAGTGGAAGGACCACTGATTTGTCTATATTAAGATTATACCCAAAGAAACTATGGAGTATTCCTGTAATAATGAGAAAAAAACTAAAACGGATGTGCTTGGGTTAGTAAGGTATAGCAAAATATCATCCACATAAGCAGTAAATTTAATGTCTATGGGCCAGATGCATCGAGCAGTTTTTGCTTTCGCAAACGGCCGATTTGTAAAATCGTCTGCTTGCAAACACAAAAAAATGCTCTTCTGATGAAGGAAACCCTATTTTGCGATTCAGTAACCTGTAACCAAATCGAGAAATGGGTTTCTGATTTGCTATTAGGAAGGGGCATATTTAGGGCATTGCTTCCTAATACCGAATCACATCGGTATGCATGAATGTTTTGCGAACGAAATGCAGTCGCAAAACATTTGCATTTTACCACCTACTTCAAGTAGGTGGTAACCAATTCGCAAATGGGAAGGGATCCCCGTGGGACCCTTTCTCCTTTGTGAATGTTTATAAATGCATTTTCTAAGAGCAGGCAGTGGTCCCAAGGACCACTGCCTACTCATAGAAAGTGAAAGGAAAAGTTTACATTTTCTCTTTTGTAAAGCAGCCTGCTTTCCTTTAGAGGCTGCTTTACAAAAAAAAGAGTGCTTTATGAAAAAACAATCATGCTGACCTCAGTAGGCTACCATCCCCTTGATTTTTGCGATTTCTAGGGGGTTGCAAATTACGACCTACCTCATTAATATTCATGAGGTAGGTCATTTGCGATCCCTTAGGAATCACAGAAAGTGTTAAACACACTTTCATGCATTCCTTTTTGTGATTTTCTAATTGTGAATTGTAAGGATTGGCAATTATGAAATCACAAAATGGTTTGTTGATATAGATCTTTAAATTGTAAACCTGTGAATTGTGAAGAATTGCATTTTTTTTCCAGGAAGGGTTCTAGAAACAAGATAAACAATAGTGGGGATAAAGGACAACCTTGTCTAGTTCCCTTTTGGAGGGGAAAATAATTGGACTACTGACCATTGACCCAAATATAGGTGGAAGGATCAGAGTATAATAGTGTAATAAATTGAAAGATATGAGGACTAAAACCATGAAATTTCTATGCTCCGAAAATGAACTCCCAGTTCACACAATCAAATGCCTTTTCTGCATCTAGCATTATGGCTGCCATACGGGAGTTCAACTTGGATCCCAAATGAATTATGTTAAGGAAAGTTCTAGAGTTGTGATGGAGCAACCTTATACAAACCCCGATTGATGTATATCAACTAAGTCAAGGACAACTTGGTTACTACGGAGTGCAAATATTTGAGCAAAAATCTTACAATCCATGTTAATCAATGAAATAGGTCTTTAGTTGCTGAGAGAGAATCTTGCCTTTCATAGGGATCAAACAAGGCATGGCTTGAGTGAAAGAACCTTCTGTCCTTCCCATCATTAAAAATGGGTACTAAGAAGCAACAGGTTAGGAATCAGCAGTTGTCTAAAATGTAGAAAAAAGCGCAAGTATTTGTGTTCTAAGGATTTAATTTGTTCAATAAATATTGTTGATTCCTTACTCCTCTTCCCCCTTTTCTTTTTTTGCAAAATAATTTATAATGAATCCCCTGGCCATCGCCTTAAATGCGTCCCAGGCAACATTAATCTGTGAGTCAGAGGGAAGGTTATTATCAAAACAGTCTTGTGCAAATGATCTAACTGCTCTGTAAATTGAATTTCAGGAAAAGGATATTGTTAAATCTCCATCTACGTGATATGGGCGTAGGAGTAGGGTAATCCAGATCTACTATGACTGGGGAGTGATCTGAAATAAGGATTGAACCCATCTTGGTGTGTGTCAGAAATTATGGATTAGGTTGTATACAAAGAAATTAATCTATTCTAGAGTGGGCACTATGCACAGGGGAGAAAAAGGAGAACTAAAGAACATCCGGGTGAGAGATTCTCCAAATATCTATCAGCCCTCTAGCAGCGATGGCTTTGTGAAAGGTCTTATGCAATTTGTTTGGAATAAGCTTAGTTTTAGATTTCCGTTGTAAAATGGGGGTACATAAGAAGATTGCAATCACCACCTATTATGAGATTTTCAGATGCATGAGAAGAAGGGGGAGTGGAGAATGCATTCCATAATACTAAATCTACACCATTAGGACCAAAAACATTGCAAATAGAAAAGTGAGTATTATTTAGCTTAATCTCTAATAGAAGCCATTTACCATGGTCATCTTTTGCTTCATTAAGGAATTGAATATATGACGATTTAAGAAGTAATATTACAGCACCATTCTTATTATTAACACATGGGGAACAAAAACACTCCAGACCCATTGCTTAGGCAAGGAGTTTAAGTCCTGTTCTTTAACCCCTTCCATGCTGATGACGAGCTCAGCTCATCATCAGCGTTACCTACCGTGTGCTGATGACGAGCTGAGCTCGTCATGTAACGCGGTAATTTTTAAAATGCCGCATACCGCGGGAAAAACGGCCGCACGCATGCGGTTAAGATGTGTGTCTTGTAGTAAAGCTACTTGACACTTCAACCTTGATAAATGAGACAACACTCTTTGTTTTTGGACTGGGTTATGAATTCCTTTCAATTTCCATGACACAATTCGTAAACCACTAATCAGAGATAAATAAGGAGCTATTAAAGAGCAAATAAAAAACCAGTAATAACTATAAGACGTAACCAACCAAATCAATTTTAAGAAAAAGTAGTGGAGATCCGAATGAACAGTATTACCCACAAACAAAAAAGTTGTTAGAAAAGTTTTAAGAAATAATTTAAGACAAAATATAGATGTTAGTTCGAAAGAACACAAATATCCTGCCTTCCATCTGGTAAAAGGCATAGAGAACCAGAAAACAGAATTGTTTACCTAGATGTTCGCTGCATAACAAAAAAGAAAGAAAAAAGCTGAGGGACGAAAAAGGAAGTGAAGAAAGAAATTAAGAAAAAATGAAAAAGGCATGAGCAGAACACAAACTACCCAGACACACATATAAAAGAGAAAAATGACAACAAGCCTAAAAGCTATAGCCATGTGAGTACAGAACAAAAAGAAATACTGTGAAAGAGAAGGGGAATGACAAAAACAGATACCGCTTTTAAGTGGAAATATCGAGACTAAAGAAATATCATTACAACAGATATTAGAAAGACGTTGTAAGAGAAAAGAAAACCCAACACAGTACCATAAGGGCTTACCATACAATAGGGAGACAGCACATCTGAACAAAACGTGGACATTGGATATGAGTACAATAGTGAACAAATACAGCATCATCAATACAAGAAGGATTTAGGATCTTGCAAAAAGAGAGAGAAATTAGTTGTTAGATAACTAAAAAATAAAACATTTTGAGATTTAGTTAGTTCCATGTTTTCTACTTTATACACATGAATACTTTTCTTAGCTCTGCAAGATCATCAAATGTGTTTGTCCTGTCTTTATATGTAACTTTAAAACAACAAGGGCGAATAAGGCCATAACCAGCATTCTTGGAACAAAGTGTCAGTTTGAGATCCAAAAACTCCTTCCTGCAATTAGCAGTAGTCTTTGAGAAACCTTGACTGAAAAAAATCTTCTGGCCAGACCATAACATTCGTTTACATTGCTTGGCCGCAGTTATAGTTATCATTAAGTTAGAATACTGAAGAAAATAAGCAATAATTCCCAGCAGGTTGTTTGAGGATGATGTATAGAGGGGCCAATGCTGTGGCCCTCTAAACATTGAGATCCGCAAGTTTCAGCAGGCTAACTATTTTTGGTATGTGAGTCTTCAGGAAGTCAATCATGTCTAGGACATTGGAGCCCTCCGGGATGCCATAAATGTGTAAATTGTTGCGGCGATTAAGATTTTTCGATTCCTCTGTTAGCATCTTGAGATGAGTAACTTCTTTGGATATTCACCTTAGCAACAAGATCCTGAGCATCACTAATCCTTTGTTCAACCTTTGAGAGCCTCACGTCCATATGAGCCCACTTATCCTCAATTCTTTGGAGAGACGCAATAGTGTCTACCATGAAAGGTCTTATAATACTCATGATATCCATGATATTATCCATGATATCCTCTAATGTCAAAGGTTGTGCGGAGTGGAAAGGTCTTTTTTAACCCTTTTATTAGCATTACCTCCAGAATCTTTGCGCCCTTTGGTGGTAGAATTTGTAGAGGCCAAAGATTTAGTTGAGTGTGCAGACTCTATTCCTGTACAATCCAGAGCCCTGACAGGATACCCTATATATCCCTTCACTAACCACAAAAATAACAGACATATTTGATGCACAACTACTGATAAAGAGATTCTACCAGATAAAACTTCTTCAGCGACTAAGTATTGTTCGGAGTCACAGCAAAAGCAAGCCAGCAAAAGACAGCCAGTACATCCTTGAAGAGCCACTTGAAGTAAGCATGTCATAAAATTTTTGCAAAAATAGCCAAGAGAACAGTAACAGCCACATAAAAAGCAGGACAGCAAAGAAGAGAATGAATTTCTTCAGCCTGTGTGCTGTTTAATCGCGCTGATCAAATGCACACTCATTCCAGATGAAAAGAAAAGAACGAGCCGTGGAGCTCTCAAAATGGCAGTCAGAGTAAGGAGCACACTGGGAGCGGCAAGAAAAAAAGCCCTAAATGAGTGTCAGACCAAAAAAAGTCTGAAAACCTACCTCGCTATTCCTGGGAACTTCTGATTCATTTTCAAATGTTTGTGGAGTTGAAGGGTGCTGAATAGCCGCCCTTCCAAACATTTAATTTCCTCAACACGCTGGAGGAATGCTAGGGAGCAGCAGCTTGTCTCACTGCTGCCACAATCCCTCCTGCTTCTATGTTTATTTGTGGCATTCAGTGCATAGTTTATGGAAATGAATAGCAAAGTATAAGCAAAATAATACAAACTGTCAGCCATTGTTTTGGTACAGTTGATGTGTTTTCTCCTATAGTAAAATTGAAGTCATTCCAGGATTGCTGCACATGCATGCTGATGCACTGACATCTACACCGCCCAATAGCTTTGCACATAGTACTACAGCAGAAAATGTGTGGCTTTGCCAATGCATGCTTACAAAACAAACCTCAGTGGAACATGAAAGGATACCTGCCATGAGATTCATACTCAGCAGCAACTCAAGTACTCGCCTCTACAGAATTAGCAACACACTTTCACAACACTATACATAGCACCTAACACACATGAATACCAAAGACAGATCAAAACCTCTGCACCACAAAAACAATAAATCTAATTGAGCTTTACTGTGCGCAGGAGCATTCTAGGAGTTTGAAGACACAACAAGCCCAAATGGATCTATGTCACACTTCCACCAAATGAGAACTTGAACTCAGTAAATATGCATTTCCAAAGTCTAGAATGTAATTTAGGAGGATGTGACAACCCTAAGGGATTTAAACATGACCTCTATGATTGAGCACAGATCTTACAAGAAGACACATGGGGCCTGATTCACAAAGGGCCCTGTACTTGTAGTAGAAGCCCCGCAGTCATGGTGGGACCATTGCAATGAGAAATGCAATGTGGCAGGCCTGCCACAACTGTGGGGCCGCCACTACCAGTGTGGATGCCCTTTGTGAATTCTGCCCTGCGTCTTTTACATTAGGAGAAATGCTCGACCACAGAATTCCTATTTAAGTTGGTCCTCTGTAACTCTTACTTCTCTATGCCCTTCTGATAAAAATATCATAAAAGATTTGTAATAATATATTCGTTAGTGTTTCAGAAGGAAAATTAAATCTCCTTAATACAAGAAACTACTACTTTTTCTTCCATTAAAAACTTCTGAAGATACAGACGCACAAATTGCCTTTGGAAGGAGAATCATTCTAGATTAAAAACTACAATAATTCTTTAAATAGACTGGATAAGGAGTCAGTTAGTGTATTTTAACTACATGGAATGTACGTTATACTGAATTCTTACTGCAAGAAAAATTTGCCCAGTGAGATTTACTGCTATTCCAATTTTTCATTTTCTGGAGACCCCGTAGAAATAGCTAAAAGTTTTTTTTCCCGAATGTAATAGTTTTTATTTTCTGATGACCCAAACTAACAGTAGAGTAAAAGGCAGCATGATGTTCTGGAAGAGGACAGCTCTCATGGTAAACTCGGGGATACAGTTTTCTGCTAAGAAGTGTTTTGAATTTTCAGGGTGAATCAGAATCAGGGAGGAACTAAACCTTTATAAGCACATAAAGGCTTTACCAGCTGGCACAGTTCACACAAATGTTCTCACTTTTTTAGCAAGTCTGAAATAAGCACTTTCAGAGAAGAAAAGTCTGTTGTGAATTGCCATTAGAAGATAATAAAGCCTAGAAAGCAATGCATATCCCAAAGCCTGGCAGTCTACAATTGCTGTACATTTTCATGGGTCCATAAAGATTCCTTTAGCAGAAATCAGAAATCCAAAATAATATAATTCTTGCTGGTCAAAGACACACTTTTCAGGTTTAGCAAATAGATGATATTGTCAAATGGGTGAGTACTCCTTTACATAAGATTTGTGCTCTGTTAGATTTAGGGGAAAAATCTAAAACACAATAAACAATAACAGAGTATACACTGAATTCTTACTGCAAGACAAATGTGCCAAGTGAGATTTACTGCTATTCCAATTTTTCATTTTCTGAAGACCCCGTAGATTTCTATGAGTTGGTCTTACTAATATCTTATATTTAGATACTAAAAGAAGAGGTTTTCATTACAGAAAGACATTCTAAATAGCTAAAAGTTATTTTTTCCATAACTTAATAGTTTTTTTTGATAGCCCGAACTTGCATTAGTAAAAGGCAGCAGGATGTTCTTCTTCTTGCTCATCTCTTATGAAGAGGATGGCTCACATCGCAAACTCAGGGATACTGCTTTCTGCTAAGAAGTGTTTTGAATTGTCAGGGTGAATCAGAATCAGGGAAGAACTAAACCTGTATGAGCGCAAAAAGCTTTACCAGCTGATACAGTTCACACAAATGTTCTCCCTTTTATATCAAGTCTGAAATAAGCACTTTTGGAAAAAAAAAGTTTGTTGTGAATTGCCGTTAGAAGATAGTAAAGCCTAGAAAGCAGTGCATATCCCAAAGCATGATGTACCTGGCAGTCCACAACTCCTTTAAATTTTGATGGGTCCATACAGATACCTTTAGCAGAAAACAGAAATCCAAACTAATATAATTCTTGCTGGTCAAAGACACACTTATCAGGTTTAGCAAATAGATGATATTGTCAAAAGGGTGAGAGTACTTCTTTACATGAGATTTGTGCTCTGTTAGATTTAGGGAAAAAATCAAAAACACGATAAACAATAGCAGAGTGATGAGGGAGGTCAAAACAAAGCAGCACTTTAAAAGCTGGAAATCTTCAGGGGCATTATGTGAGCCAAATTGCATCACTGTGCATTCAAACAACATCAGAATAGTTTTGAAGATCATTTTCCATTTGTCTCAAGCTCTCACTCTCACAAAACTTTAAGCTCCTCTGAGATCCAATGCAACAAAAATGTAGGGGTTTTATAAGGCTTCGATGGTATCTGAGAAGAAGTGGATATCTGTGCTTGACTGTTATTTGAACTGTGGCCAGATGTACACGGTTCTTTTACATTCACAAAATGTCCAATTGACACAATCAGGCCACCTGCAACCGCAAAAAGTGATTTTGGTATGTATGAACCCCAAATTATGATTCGGTAACACACTGTCAAATTGCAATTTGGGTTTGCGACCAAATTGGTATCTGAGAGGTATGTGTTTAGGGCATCCCTTTCAAATACCAATTAGGAATGAGATGTATCAATGTTTTGCGACTAAACTGCGGTCATAAAATATTAATCCTTTAACCGCTATACTAGTATAGTGATAAGTCAGTCATAAATGTGAAGGCTTCCCCACGGTACCCCTTCCCCTTTGAAAATGTTGAAAAACATGTTTTAAGACTAGGCCATGGTACCAAGGACTATTGCCTACTCTTAAATATTATCAGTTGCAATTTTGATTTATTTTTTTAATGCATCATATTTTCCTTTAAGGAAAATGGACTGTACTGAAAAATAATGCTTTCATTAAAAGCAGTCACCGATTTAGTGGTCTGCTAATCTCAGCTAACCTTTGTCCCTGTTAGGCATATGATTCATAGGGGTCACAATTTGAAACTTTCCTCAGTAGTATTCATGAGGTAGGTCACATTGTGACTTATTCTCAATAGGGTTTTTTGTGAACCAACCTCTTAGTACAAAGGTCAGCTCACAAAAACAGAATGGATTTGGTAAAAGTAGGTGCACACTGTGCCACCACTGTTACTAAATACATTTTTAGTAAATCTGGCCCTTGGTTTTCCATACATGAATGTTGAAGCTCGGGTTAATCTTTTTTTGGCACAAATAACAATTTTGCCCTTGCATTGCTCATTGAAGGAACAATGATTCAGTTTTCTAGATTAACTTTTAGATGTGCCTTTTCTATCACGTAGGGATAAAGAATACATTTTATCAATTGGTACTGCAGCATTCAACTGTAAATTGATTTGTCAATCATATCTTCTATGAGAAGGCAATTCTTTAGCAGGCATTTCAGAAACAGCATCCATTAATTAATTAAATCTTTGAGGAACTTGATGAAGAAAGGCTATGGTAGAGAGTTTCTAGTGAACAGATTTGCCTCTTGGCAAATATAAGTCTAATGACATGACAGAAGATGTTTGGATAGAAAATGTTGAACTTAAACACATTGATAAAGTGTCCAAATGCTTTGTATTTTGGCAACCAAGACATTCCAAGGACTAAAGAATGATAAGGAGTAGCAGTTATGTCAAATTGTGAGATTTTGTGATATTGAGGTATTTGTACATGTATCTTCAAGGTCTCTGTAAGTACAGGAACAGGTTATGGGGAGTCCCACCTACAGCTTCAATAACATAGCAGTTATTGAAGTCTCTCTTAGCTCGTGCAGGAATTACATGCTTGGTGGCCCAATTTTGGTGTAAATAAAATACTGTTTCTCCGAAACCTGCTAAGGCATTCTCTTGGATTATCTGATCTTCCTAAAAAAGAAAGGTTTGGAGAATCATAAATGGATTCCACGATGTCTGCAGGGGAGCAATCTGTACACTTGCCTCTTAGCACAATGTAACACAATCCCAATGTCCCTATTCCTTTCCTTTCTTCTTCAGATAGGGTACCTCTAGTCAGTACTAATTGAATTGTTTCTTCTTCATTATCTTCTGATTCTTTGGCAATGGAAGACTGTAGATCTGAGGGCTGGGGGGGTTCTTGGCAAGACGGAAAGACCGTCCGCCGCTTTTTGACCGGTTGAGTCATCGACCGGGTGGAAAACATGCATAATATGGTGGCGGGGTCTGCAGGACAGCGTCATCCATATTATGATGATGGCAGGAATTGGCCTTTCCATGGCGGCAGTACCGCCATGGAAAGGCATGTAGTTTTTTTGTGTTGGGGACCCGTTGCGGGCCCCGGGGGTGTTGAGGGGTGGGTGGTGCACTTGGGGGGTACCCATAGCACCCCCGACATTTGCATGCACAAGGTGGTAGGTACCACGCGGTGACTGTCATGTTGTGCATGCAAATGCACAACATGTAGCTTTTACATTGCGTTAGGTGCTGCTTGCAGCACCGCCTGCCCCAATGTAAAATATGCGGTATGCGCCCGCCAGTGTGCATCATAATTGGCACAGCGGGACAGCCGCACCCCATTAAATAAATAGTACGAAATCAAGAAACTCCTTCAATGTTATTGAAATGTTGTCACATCTATTTCAACAGGGCCAGAAATTGAGGATTTGATGTTTTCCTGCATAGTTTCTAATGCTTGCCTTTGCATTGCATTTCCTTTCATCAAAAGGATCATTAAATTATAGAGGGCAGTTAAATGATTCTGCATCTCTCCTGCATCCATATTGTCTGCAAAAGGAATGCATTGGCATTGCAACCTCTCAAAATCTGGGTTAGTTGATGTTGAGGAGAAAAGCTTCCATGATCTTCTTTTGAAGCAGAGTGAACCTGTTGTTTTTTTTGACACATTGAACCCCTGACCATTAACACTCCCTGATCATGTCTAAGGTGGTCTAGTAAGAATCAACACCAGGCCGCTAATAGCTAATGGCTATTTGGATTTGTTGAGGTTTTTAAGATGGTGTGGCAGTTGATAGGTGCATTCTGAATATATTTTTACATTTCACTGACAGAATATCAATGTAAAAAATATAGATGTAAAAAATATGGCTGAAATAATATATAATGCAAAAATATTGACTCCCGATACTTGAACAGGTAAGTACAAAAATATATAGCAAAAATATTGATGTCATAAAAATATCGTTTTATATATTTATATATATTTTTTATTTTATTCCAAAGGCTCTGACAGCAGTAGAGGCACTCACAGCAGGTAGGTAATTTCCTTTATTTATGCACATCAAAGGGTGATACAGTAACCGTTCTTTTCTCTGCATGCCAACGCGTTTCAATGCTGTTTTGCATCTTCTTCCTGGGCTGAGATGAAAAGCGGCATGGTGAAACAACTGGTTCCAGACTGCCTCCCTCTTTAGTAGTGATTGGAGGCAGGTGTGTCAGCTTTGTAGCATTCTGGGACTCGTAGTAGTTGTAATTCATTACTCTCAGTGAGTTCCGCTTTTTTCTCTCATTTTGGCAGAGGCACAGCGGTATTTGCAAATCCACTGTGACATATAAAGCACTCCAGTGTGCTCCGGTATTCAGTGTCCCCTCCGCATTTAAGGCAAACCGCTGTGCCGGCGTCCAAACAAAATAATTGTGTTTAAGCGGGCCCCTGTCTCCGGCGGCTCCCTCCTCTTTTCTCAGGTGGTGCTTCTACCCACGACGAAGCAGTCGTGTTAAATGGAACCGGTTGTTTCACCATACCGCTTAAATAAATAAATTGACAAATATATATATACATACATACATATATACATATATATATACATATACATATATATATATATATATATATTTATATAACGCATATTTATATGGTTTTTAAACATGTATTTAGGATATGTATGTATATATTCTTATAACTGCAGACCTTTATGTATAGGAGTTTTCAATGTAGGAATTCTTCTATGTCTATTAGTAATGTGATTTAACCTATCCAGGAACTAGCACTATAAATGTTAAGCACAATGTCCGGGGTGTCATGTGACCAAGGCTGCTGCTATGCAGCCGAAACGCGTCATGCTGGCAATGAGGAAACAAGAATAAAGCACTTGAAAATATAATCGAAAGCGCACTACTGTGGTCTGTACCTGGATCGTGTGGTAAACTACGGAAAGTTCAGGACTGAGGTTTATATATTAATATACATACACATAACATAAAATCGAATTTATAAAAAATTTCTATTATTAATTAAAACATTAAACTAGTTAAAAATCTTTAAACCTAAATTTCCCACTCCAGTCAGTGCAACAGTAGGGAAAGTGTTGGATAGTGGAGGGGTACACATTACTATTCCCACTCCAGTTAGTGCAACAGTAGGGAAATCGTTAGATTGTGGAGAGGTTAAAATTACTATTCCCACTACGATAATTAAAATAGTAGGGAAAGTGTTGGATAGTGTTGGGGTAAAAATTACTATTCCCACTCCATTCAGTGCAACAGTAGGGAAAGTGTTGGATTTCAGAGGGGTAACAATTAATATTCTCACTCAAGTCAGTTCAAAATTAAAAACAAACAAAATGTTAACAACAACAAATTATTTAAAAAGCAAAATAAATTAAAAAATATATAAAAATACAAATGCAAATATATTTAATATTTAAATACATATATATATATATATATATATATATATATATATATATTCACTGAAAAAAACATAGGTTATAGACCATATATAGTTAGGAATTAGCATTTAAAAAACCTTATTTTACTCACACAAAACCATTGAAATTCCATATATAGTTCGTTGCACTAACTATATATCGCGCACCCGCAATCCACTGCTGATCATGTCACATATTACATCATTCATGACATGGTCAGTGACATCACTGATGACATCACTGATGACATCTCAAATGACATCACTGATGACATCACTGATGACAACATCCAGTGACTGTATGTTTCTGTAAAGTTAAAATATGTCTTACATATTGAAGAATGAGTGGATGTATAAGTGTCTGGATGAAGGATTTAGTAGGTGCGTGACTGACTGTATGAGTGAGTGATTAAATGTGTCTCACTGAATGCATGGGTTAGTGACTAAACTGTCTTAATTTGTGCATCATTATGTCTGTTGTTCTGTAAACTGCTGCATGTGTTGATCATTAGCTATACGAGAGGCTATATGTGTTATTAATTGGTTGCCCAAGTATTTCTATGGGAGATTGAGTTTGTGTGGGGGTGGCTGGAAGGTGTGTGACTCTATGCATAGATGTGTGAGCAGTTTATTCACTAGGTGTATGAGTTCAAGAGTGCATGTGGAAACAGCTACATGGGCAGTTGACTGTGTGCATGAGTGTATTGATGAGTGAATGGATATCTCAATGCTAAATGTCATAGTAAGTACATATGTAAAACACAGTACATGTGAGAGTTGGCATATATAAATAACTGTGCATGAGAGCCACTGAATGAGTGAGTGGTTGTATCGATCATTGTGAACTTGTATCAGGGATTGTATAAGAGAGTAAATATGTGTTAGTATATGTTTCAATAAGTAAGGTGTGTTTAACTGTATAGTTGAAGAAATGGAGGTGAGATTGTTTCTTTGCATGACTGACTGGGTGTGTGAGTAACTCCATGGATGAGTGGCAGTGTGTGAGTGTCTGTATACACTGAGTGTATCTAAGGTTATATTAGAGTCTGAAGAGGTTTATCGTATTAGCACAAGAATGATGTCAAATGAGATGTCATCAGTGATGTCATCAGTGATGTCATTTGAGATGTCATCAGTGATGTCATCAGTGATGTCACTGACCATGTCATGAATGATGTAATATGTGACATGATCAGCAGTGGATTGCGGGTGCGCGATATATAGTTAGTGCAACTAACTATATATGGAATTTCAATGGTTTTGTGTGAGTAAAATAAGGTTTTTTAAATGCTAATTCCTAACTATATATGGTCTATAACCTATGGTTTTTTCAGTGAATTTTGAAGGTTTTGTAAATGCTAATTCCTAACTATATATGGTCTATAACCTATGGTTTTTTCAGTGAATTTCAATGGTTTTTTAATAGCAAATATCATAAGCTGTCGAATGTCAAGTACGTGGTAAGTGAAAACATTTTCGTGTTTATGCACACTGATCTGCTTTGAATGGTGCCCCCCCCCTCATTTCTATTAGGAGTACTCTCTCTTTGCAGATAGTGAAAGGTAGTTAACGCAGGCCTTTGCCCCCGTTGTAATCCGTCGTGCCTGCTTCTCTCTCCATTTGATTGATTGTTATCCAAGTATTTACTGTTTTAGAATTAGTTCTCTTTGGTTCATTCTCTATTTACAAACAAACACAGAGTCGCAATACTCTGTTTAGTCTTTGCAGATAACGAAAAATCGTGTAAAAAAAAGAAAAGGAATCGAGCAAAATCAGTAGGCCACTAATGGGATCTCTTTTTGACCTCGCTAAAATAGAAACATTAGGAACAACCCCTCATGACAAATACAAAACTAGTGAGATGAACTGAACTCCACACAATGATGGCTGCAAAACAGCTCGGCTCCGCCACCCACCCCGCCCAAAATAACGATAAAGAACGGCTGCCATGATTGGTTGCGGAATGACCACGACGGAGCTACGAAATGGTGCTGCTCTCATGCTAACCCCAGCTTCAGTCTGAAACATCCAGAAACACTGTAGACTACCAATTCGATCAGTTCCGGTAGCGCCCCAATGTAACCCGGTAGAGAAGAACTAGCCCTCCCCTCTTTGACTGATGGTTCTTGTTGCCTGTCCCTTCTGTTGTCATTTAACAGAACTATTTAGCCTGCTGAAAGGGGTTGTGTTCCGACCGCTGGTTGGTGGAGACATTTTGACTATATTCTGTACCTGCGTTGTCGCGTAATGCGTCATATGACGCGCCGCGTTAGCGCATCCGGAAGTCATCCGGGGCGCGCAGCGCGTAACGTAAGCATAACAAGTCATGTGACTTGTTAATAAAACTTTTCATTGGTTCATTTTACTTTTCTTATTGTAATGATGAAAGGCTTGGTCATATGACCTAAAAATTACGCTTTTCATTACTTCCGAACATTATTTTTTCTTAAATATATGTTATAATGTTCCAGGCTAATGTACTTTCCCGGAAATTTTACAACTGTCCTGCAAGTAAAATATATTCTTTTTTCGAGAAAAAGAGCGTTTCTTCGTCCCATGACGGAGCCGTTGAGCAAAAGAGGGTCGACCTGCTGTCTTAGTCGCCGATACGCCTGAATATGAGATTCTTATCGATCACTTTATGTTGCAGGAATAGAAAACACAACAGCCCTTGACCATTTATCTTTACTGCGTTCCTTCGTATTATACCTTTTACCCTTCATGTAATTGGTCTGCTTTATTTCACTTGCCTTTTAATGATTCTAAAACAGTCACTATTATTAAAAACTTTACCAATGTATATACTACTACCATGTTTTCTTTTAAAAACCTTTATTGTGAAAATTTCATTATACAAATACGAGCCTATAACCACGTGGGCCTGCCACAGAGCAAACTGTAATCGTATATGATGAATAGACATTTACACTGTAGAGGAACGTAACGGGCGGGCCATTAGGTTGCAAGAACTAAGGTGTCTAACAGTTACGGAATCGGTGGACGTACATTTTATAATTAAAATACGACAGGGCCAGTTACAATAAAATTATCTAGATATACATTTGCGGGCAAGTACCATGGGTGACGTTAATTCGAACTTTCAACAGTACAGTAATCAATAACACATCAGAACTTAATATCAATAGGGATGTCGAAATATTCAATCAATTCTCGTCCCCGCCCGCCATGTGCTTCAAAACTGCATACGTATCTCGTGATTTCAAGGTTCTGCAACCAGTACACAACAAGGAGTTACGAGTCCCATTTATTCCGGCGCCATTTTGGGCGAGGACGGGCAGGTCCAGGATATAGTCAAAATGTCTCTACCAACCATCGACTATGATGATGTTCATATGCTGTATTTATTAGAGTAACACTCATCTGTCCACATGAAATTAATTTGCCACAATCTAAACATGTCATTTTAATCTTTCCAAAGTTCTTCTAAATATTTAGGACCGTTTCCCTTGCCTCTGAAGCTCTCAGTGCCACTTCTTTGATGAATGTACTAGCAGGTCAGGGGTTCTCCTCCAAATCTCTCTTTTATGCAGCACTATAATTAATTGGTGCCACCTCTCCATATGACGATGCATGGTATAGTTACCAGGACTATATTTTTTTTCGGTTCCTCTGGAGAGTTCATCGTGGCAGATGAAGCGTGTAACGTACCGGGCATTTACCTTTTTTTGCATGTACAGGAAAGGAAAAAAAAATCGAGCGTCCGAGTTCTAAGGTGTCCCAGGGCCATTTTAGTGGACCAGGCCCAAATCCAAAGAACAGGCCGCCATTTTGAGAGTCCTCTTGCAGCCGCCTGTCGCTGTAGCATCAAGAGCAGCCGAAACTCAGGTGAATGGCAACTGAAACGGTAAAGGGGCGCCCCACTACAGCAGACGAGCCTCCACCTAGGAAGGCCCATTCACGCCGGCTCCCCCCCCCTTCGGGCACCCCACGCCGTTATTCGGAGCAGTATTGTAGGATGGCCACACCAGTGCGGCAACTTGCTAGACATCACCTCGGTGGTAACCGAATCTCAACGCCTTGTGGTGTCTTCTATTCAAAAAACATTGTTATGCTGCCTTCGACCTATTCGCCGCAAGTGCGCACACAACTCAACTGCATAGCTTGCTAGACACCACCTCGGTGCCATCCGGATCTTGGAATGTCAGCACCTTTTGGTGTCTTCTCTTCAGAAAATATTGTTGCGCTGCCTTTGGCCCCATTCGCACATCAGTCCGCTACTGACGCCATCTCACAGGCTAATGGGGCGCCCCACGCCGACTTTCAGCATTGTAGAATGACCACACCAGTACAGCAACTTGCTAGACATCACCTCGGTGCCATCCGGATCTCGGCGCCCCACTGCAGATGAAGAACCTCTCAACTATGAAACCACCACGGTGACATCCGGATCTTGGCGCGTTGTGCTGCCTTCGGCCTATTCGCACATCGGTCCGCTACTGACGCCATCTCACAGGCTAATGGGGCGACCCACGCCGAGTTTCAGCATTGTAGGATGACCACACCAGTACAGCAACTTGCTAGACATCACCTCGGTGCCATCCGAATCTTGGCATCTCAACGCCTAGTGGTATCTTCCATACAAAAAATATTGTTACGCTGCCTTTGGCCCCATTCGCACATCAGTCCGCAACTTAGACATCACCTCGGTGCCATCCGGATCTTGGCATCTCAGCGCCTTGTGGTGTCAGTCAGAAAATATTGTTGCGCTGCCTTTGGCCCCATTCGCACATCGGTCCGCTACTGACGCCATCTCACAGGCCAACGGGGCGCCCCACGCCGACTTTCAACATTGTAGGATGGCCACAGAAGTGCGACAACTTACTAGACACCACCTCGGTGCCATCCGGATCTTGGCGCGTTGTGCTGCCTTCGGCCTATTCGCACATCGGTCCGCTACTGACGCAAACTCACAGGCCAACGGGGCGCCCCACGCCGACTTTCACCATTGTAGGATGGCCACACCAGTGCACCTTACTAGACACCACCTCGGTGCCATTCGGATCTTGGCGCGTTGTGCTGCCTTCGGCCTATTCGCACATCGGTCCGCTACTGACGCCATCTCACAGGCCAACGGGGCGCCCCACGCCGACTTTCAGCATTGTTGGATGGCCACACCAGTGCGGCAACTTACTAGACACCACCTCGGTGCCATCCGGATCTTGGCGCGTTGTGCTGCCTTCGGCCTATTCGCACATCGGTCCGCTACTGACGCAAACTCACAGGCCAACGGGGCGCCCCACGCCGACTTTCAGCATTGTAGGATGGCCACACCAGTGCTGCAACTTGCTGGACACCACCTCGGTGCCATCCGGATCTTGGCGCGTTGTGCTGCCTTCGGCCTATTCGCACATCGGTCCGCTACTGACGCCGCCTCACGTGCCAACGTATTTTCTCCGCATTTTATACCCTATGCCGCATAACAGGTCATGTGACTTGTTTATAAAACTTTTCATTGGTTCATTTTACTTTTGGTTTCCTAATGATGGAAGGCTTGATCATATGACCTAAAAACAACACTTTTCATTGGATGAAAACTTTTTTTTTTTCCCAAACGATGAAAGCCCCACCTTGTTTCTGGATGTTTCAGACTAAACTGGCGTCAGCATGAGAGCACCACCATCTCGTAGCTCCGTCGTGGTCATTCCGCGAGCAATCATGGCAGCCGCTCCCCACCAGAAGCCTGCAGGAGTCGGGGCCCCCAAAACTTTTGATGAATTCTCAAGGCGGAGGGGACGCTTTCGAGAATGGGGTCCAAGACCTAGCAGACAAGCGTCCGATTTCCAAGGTGTCCCAGGGCCATTTCAGTGGACCAGGCCCAAAAAGGAAAGAGCCTGCCGCCATTTTGAGAGTCCTGTGACAGCCGCCTATCGCTGCACCGCAAGAGTGGGCGCAACTCAGCTGAATTGCGGCTTTTGACACAGTGGACCAAAAACGGACGGAATGGCAACTGAAACGGTAAAGGGGCGCCCCACTACAACAGATGACACTCCACCTGGAGAGGCCCGTTCACGCCGCCTCCCCCGGGGCGCCCCACGCCGTTATTCGGAGCAGCATTGTAGGATACCAAAACCAGTGCGGCAACTTACTGGACATCACCTTGGTGCCATCGTTCTGCTGCCTTGGAACTATTCGCACAACAGTTTGCTACTGATGACCCACCCCCCGCGACGCCCCACGCCGTTATTTGCTGGGTGGCAACTTACTAGACATCACTTTCGTGTCATCTAGATTTCGGCGCGTTCTGCTGCCTTGGAACTATTCGCACAACAGTTTGCTACTGATGACCCACCCCCCGCGACGCCCCACGCCGGAAATCTGGACGTTGTGCTGCGTTGGGACTATTCGCACAGCCGACCGCTACTTCGTTGTTTTTCCCTAAAAATGTTTATATGTTATTACTATTTTTATTTTCTTGTATATATTTATAAATTATTAAAGTTTTATAATCTTACTACTTTGTCGGAGTGCTATATATTTTTAATGTGACACATAATTGTAAAAACTTTGATGTACAAAGAGTCATCCCTGGAATCTTCCGCTTCACGCTCGGTCCCCTCCCTAATCACAATACAGGATGGTTTTCAGATAATAGCAACGCTTCTGCTGTGACGGATCTCATCGAGTGTGGGCCTTGATCTACTATAACTCCTTTGAAGAGGGGTGATTCTTTACAGCTGTGGCCATAAACTACATCTGCAGGGCTAGCTGATAGCCTAGGACCGGCCTGGACAATTGGACACAGAGGAAAAGGAGTGTCAGAGGGTGCGGTAGGGAATAGGGCGAAAGGGAGGTGTCGGGCGGGCACAGGGTGTGATTCTCAGGGAAGAGCAGCGCAGATGGGGGGAGGTTTATTACCCATGCATAAGACAGAGAGCGGGGGTGACCACTGCCTGGGTGAGATGCTTGCGAGGGTGGGGAGCCATGCTAAGGATCGACAGCGTGCACAGAGTGGGTCTGGTCAAGGCATCTAAAATGGCTGCCGTGCACGACAAAAGTGTGGCATTTGAAAAAAGACAAGATGGCGCAGACAATGTTTTTCAACACTTCCTGATTTCCTTCGAATCGAACGTTAACAGACGTTGGGGCATATTACCAAAGTTAAGCGATATTTATCCCTAACGATGCATTGCAAAGATTTTTTTACCGTCAGAAATTATCGCAGATAAACCTTGCTATTATCAAGGTTTATCGCAAATACGATAAAAAACGACCGCAATGCATTAATATCGCTGAAAACTCAGCGATATTCATGCATTACCGAGCTAATGCTCTTAGCCATGTTATCCACCTCCCATTGGATAACATGGCTAAGAACTGCTCAGGGCAGCTGTTACTTTTTGGAGATATTCGCTCTTATCTCGAATATTTCCAAAAGTTGATAATAGGAGATAGCGATGTTAGCGACTGTTTCCAGTCGCTAACATCTTGGCATGTCCACTTTGCATGTCATTAGTGATAAATATCACTCACATGCAAAGTGGGGCCCAAGATGGTCGCTATCTCCTACTAGCCGTCGCTAACTGGTGTTAGCAACAGCTAGGTAATACAGATATAATTTTATCTCCGCGAAGCGGAGCGCTGTTACAGATATATATCTTGTTTTTGAACGTTAATTTCTCAAAATGCACTGAAGCACATATATTGAGACCTAGCAAAGGCACATCGGGCTACCAGTCCCTAATATTTTACCAAGTTTCGTGCAAATCCATTCAGCCGTTCGATTATTATTATTATTATTTTTTTTTGCCCCGCGGGGCCCTTTTAAAACATCCACATCAAACCTAGGGGGTCAGCGAGGATCTACTATGCCCCCTTATGGTCATTTGCCCCTTCGCTTTGGCCTCCTCTTGTCTCTCGATCCTACCGAGAGACAAGATGGCGGCCGCTACGTACTGTTTGGAATGTTTACAGACACCGGAGAGCCAATCAGCTTCGCTTCGCAAAGCTCCGTAACGCGAAAAGTACGCGAAGCGGTGCGCTGTTACAGATATATATCTTTTTTTGAACGTTAATTTCTCAAAATCCACTGAAGCACATATATTGAGACCTAGCAAAGGCACATCGGGCTACCAGTCCCTACAATTTTGCCAAGTTTCGTGCAAATCCATTCAGCCGTTCGATTATTATTATTTTTTTTTTTTTTTGCCCCTCGGGGCCCTTTTAAAACCTCCACATCAAACCTAGGGGGTCAGCGAGGATCTACTATTCCCCCTTATGGTCATTTGCCCCTTCGCTTTGGCCTCCTCTTGTCTCTCGATCCTACCGAGAGACAAGATGGCGGCCGCTACGGACTGTTTGGAATGTTGACAGACGCCGGAGAACCAATCAGCTTCGCTTCACAAAGCTCCGTTGCGCGAAAAGTACGCGTCCTGGAGCGCTGCCCGGTCCGCTGTTACAGATATATATCTTTTTTTAAACGTTAATTTCTCAAAATCCACTGTAGCACATATATTGAGACCTACAAAAGGCACATCGGGCTACCAGTCCCTACAATTTTGCCAAGTTTCGTGCAAATCCATTCAGCCGTTCGGGCTAAAAGTGAGGCCAACCGCCCTATGGAAAACTCAATGTTAAAAACACGTTTTGGGACCCCCCTTTTTTCTCGACCCCCCCTGGACGAACCCCCCCCCAATTTTCAGGGGCTGCTCAGAAACAAAATGTGCCATTTTCCTGAAAATTTCAGCCAATTCCGTCCACAAACGCCAAAGTTATTAGACATAGAATTTTCAAAAAACCCATAGAGAAAAAATCCTAACTATATATACCTACTGGCGACCGCCAGTAGGTAATATATATATATATATATATATATATATATATATTATAATGTTAAATACATATGACAAATACCTACAAATACAATAAATAATAAAACATAATTTCAAACAAATATTTGTAATTAGAAATTATTTAGAAACAAAAACATGAATTATTACATACATTTTTTTTTTTATTCCTATCCTATAACACCACACAATTCACAACTCACATCTAAATATAAAAAATATACTTCCATAATTAACATAATTAATTACCAATTGAAGAAATACTATTAATTAAAATTAAAACTAATACAAATGTATTAACTTCCCACACGTTACCAGTATAATCTTCACAACCACAGCTAAAATTAAACTGTAAAAAAATGTGCTACACAATTAAAAATTATTTTCAAATAAAAAACTAATAGTATTTAACAACTAATAATAAATCAGGTAAAATTAATTTACTCCCCACCCTTCACTCTTATAAAAGTAAAACACAAACACAAACAATATAAATAATTGCCCTAATTAAATAGCAATTAATTAAGTAATATTTATGATCAACTAATTATTAATTAATTAAACATAAATTACTTTCCACTCTGTACCCCTAGAAACCCCACAACCCTTACCTAAGATTAATTACACAATTTTCATATTTAATTTTCAATTAATTAATTAATATTAATTAGCAACCAATTAATAATAAATTACAAATAATTAACTTCCCACAGTTAACACTACAATATCTCCATTAAATGAATATTAATAAACAAAAAATAATCATTCATTTATTAGAATTAAATTACTTCCCACTGTATTTCCCTATAAACCCACAACCCGCTAAGGAACTAAAAAACACAAAATGTAATTAAAATAAAAGTAATAACTACTACAAATTATATACTAAAAGACATAAACAATAATTGTACAAAAAAATACATCACATACATTTAAAATGTAAACTAAAATAAATAACATTAATTATAAATTGATATTTTAAACAACTATGTTTTTGCAAATTATATTAATGACTTCTATAACTTTGATAATTATATTTCTTACCTTAAATTCGATATTCTTGACCACAATATTTTTGCTGTCGATATTTCTTTGTCACGAGAATTTCAACTCAATATTTGTGTAAGTTAATATTTCCAACTCGACATTCTGTCTGAATACCATATTTTGAGAGACTCCAGTATCAGCATGAGGCGTTTATTCTTCATGGCAAACAGCCATCACAGTAGGTGTTGGATGAGAAGATTCACATGAAAATCAAAGTCCCCCTGTATTAATCAAAAAGATTCTTTATATACACAAGATTTGACTCCTCTTGACTACTACAAAGCCAATAGTGACATTCCATAGTCAATTGGAGTCAGCATTCATGTATCACAACTTAAGCAGGTTTTGCTCACCTATAACATGAACCATCGCAGGTCGAAATTGTTGATTACATGGTGAAAGTACACTTTACCAAATGATGCATCAAGCTTTTGATCGCAAATTGAGCAAGTATAATGAGTCACTAACATATAGCTACTTTCCAGCAAGTCTGTTGACCTTTCTGCTTGCCACCGGACCACAGTCTTAGTTGACCACATTAACATGTGTTTGTAGAACTTCCTGGTGTTGGCAATGCCTGCTTTACCCTAATCTGGCCTTTATCATTTTAATTCCCCATTTAGTGCCTTTATTTCCTACTGCTCTTCTCTTTCCTGCTCACAAAAACCAAGACTGGAGCCCTTTCATTTTCTGTCAAAACTGTTCTTATTTTCTCTTCACAATTCTGAAGAGTATATAAGGAACACCGGCAATGGCTGCTATGACTACAAGCACAATCTATAACAAGTACCTATCCCTGTCTCCCAGTCACCAACCTAATCTTTTCCATAATCTGGGGTTGACATCTTGTGCAAATCTTTAGCTTTTCCCTAATATGTTCAACAGCTGTATAACATTATTAGCATTATCTGTGATGTAGCTGCAACACTCTGCTCCTATCAAAGCATATACGCCCACTTCTTAGCTTAAAGGAAATCTTTAATGGTACCAACATCTGTATTATTTACCAAGCTAAAATGAAAATCACAACTACTGTATCCTACATCTCTAGGCCCATTATTTGTGAAACAAAAATAGTCCTTCTAGGTATGTGAAAGTCCTATTATTGGTCATTTACTTGCTTGAGATTTTACCATTAATATGCAGATTTATGGCTGAGGCTTAGCTTAGTTTTGCTTTGGTAAATGTATGTGGAAGGTTAGGTGTGCTTCATGCCTGCCACCAACCAGCTGGCCCACATCTAGGGGCTATTTTTATGTAGGCTCTCTAGTAGCTTCCAATTTCCTGCATGAAATGCCCTCTGGTCTCCAATATTTTGCAGAGCACAGCATGATCCTGCAGAAATAATTTTCTGTTTTGAGACTTGTTTTTTAAAAATATGGCAGAATATATTATTCTATTACTGCTCATGTATTTGTAAACCATGGGGATGATTAGGAAGTCCGCCTGCCACCCTTGCGGTGCTGGGACTAGCCACCAGACGTGCGGCGCTCCCACCTAGCGATTTAAGATGGGACTGCCATCCTGGTGGTCACATTCCGCAATGCCAAAGTGCTATTCCCATGCACAATGTGGCAGGCACCACAGGGACCCATGGACGCCAACTGTGGTCTTATGCGGAGGGGTTCTTCCTGAAGATAAGTAACTCAGTTTTGTCTGAGTGGATCTGGAGGCAGATGTCTCCCATCCATTTGCTTATGTTGGCCATGGCGTTGCAGAAGTTGATTTTCTCTATTGCCTATACTAGCCCACTGCTTCCTTTATGTGCAAGCCTCCACCCACCTATATATTGCAGTGCATAGGTCGACCATGCAGAATGAATGCTCTGTTTTTATTATTCTGTATACATTTTTATAATTTTATTATGGATCACTGATTTCTAACTTACGTGTTTAATATTTTAAACTCTGTATGGGAATTACATTTACCACTCAACTTGGCTTAGTTTTGTTTGGTGGGTTTAAAGGGTGATTCAGTTGTCCTTTCCTTTTTGCACATAACTGGGAAACGTCCATTACAACGCAAGCATTACATTGCAATGCCTTTACAAAGCAACTTTTACTACGCAAGTGCCTTTACATTGCATGCCTTTACAACGCGTGCCATTACAACGCATGTCATTACAACGCATGCCATTACAACGCAAGCCATCGCAATGCATTATAAGGTTAGTAATGGAGATTTTTAAGTTTTACGGTTGGTATAGGTTTTGGGGTAATTGGAAATAGTAATTTTTACCCCGATGCTATCTAACACTTTACCTACTGTTGCACTCACTGGAGTGGTAATAGTAAATTTTACCCCTATGCTATCCAACACTTACCCTACTGTTGCACTAAATGTATTATGCATTGTAATGTTATGCATTGTAATGGTATGCGTTGTAATGACATGCGTTGTAATGATAGTGTTAAAAAAATGTGTAGTAATGTATGAAATGGAAAATCATGCAATGTAAAAGCAAGTGTTGTAATTGTTTGCGCTCATATATTCCACGCAACCAGCCACCTGTTGTCTTTGAGCTATTTGAGCTATTTGTGTTTACTAAACTTGGGGCAGACAGTTTCCTTCATGTGCCACTCTCCAACGCTCTATGAACATAGTGCGACTACACAAGCTGCATACCAAACACACGCTAAAGTCAAGACTGTCTGCTCCTGTCCGTGCACTGGTTTAACCTGGCAGAAAGTATCCTAGCTGTTTTGCTCCATGTTTGCACTGTTCGCATCTCAGACTCATTCTAAATCTGTCCTAGCAAGCAAACAGTCTCTCTTGTGGGCCTCCTGCTAACAGTGATGTCATCTGCCCTTTCACCAACCCTGATGTCACAATGGCCCCACTTCTCATTTGAAAGTGTTTCTTTTGGTTGTGCATTAGCTAATAAACTCTCAATTAATTATCATAAACACCAAGTGCATGGCCTGATTCTACAAATCAAGGCCGACATTGTTTTTGGAAACGTGCCTTCATGAAGCCACTGGGCCTGAAATTGCCATTTATGCTCCCTTTGGTTGTAACTTTCTTCATGTAGACTGTTCACTGAAAACTAGTGGTGATATAGCTATTATTTTCAAACAAGATCTCTACATTAAACCTCTTGCTCCATTTACACTCGGTATATCAGAAGTCCTCCTCTTCATCTTAACTGCTACACGGACTTCCTCAGTTTCTGGTCTTGTGATTTACTGTGCATCTTAATCTTTCACCAAGGTCCTCCCCCACATCTCAGTCATTTGTGGCACTTTTATTCCCAAAACGTTTAATTTAAAGTTACTAGGTGACTTCAACCTCTTACTATATCTGCCTACTCTTCTCAAGGTCACCTTTCCTTCAGGTCTTTCAGTCTCTTGACCTGACTCACCATGTGTAGTTGGCTACTCACTCAGGTGGCCATATTCTGGATCCAATCTTTTCCTCTTTCTCAGAAATTTCCATTTCTAACCTTGTGACCCAGTCAATCTTGCTTGGACTGACCATTGCTATATTTTGTTCTATCTATCTTTAGCTCTCTTGGAGGGCTCAGCATCTTTACCCACAGTATCCTTTACTCTGTACTGGACAAGGTTACGCATTGTTTGCTTGAGAATGCAAGGTGTTCACTGAGGATGACTCTATTACTGTGTATGATAATAATTATAAAGAGTGGATTGCAGTGGCTTTACAAGCACTTGCATCTTTGAAGCCTACAGAAGGAGAAAGTAGTGGCCCTTCTTTGCATTTTTTTTTTCATTTGGATGTCTATGTCAATGTTGAACAACTGACCAAACACAACACTTCTTACTGTCTGTAATGCCTTTACATATCCAAATCTTCTTGTTTCTGGAGCATTTGTCTTGCCTTGCTCAGTTCACTTTTTTTGCCGGACATCTCAAGGTAGCCTATAGGATAAACCGCAACCATTTAAGACTCAATAATGAAAAAACAAAATTCAGATTGGGGGTTTCTCTGATATTTGGACTTCTTATCAGTGGTCATCAGAATTTAGCCCTACCCTTGTATTACTCTGCAAATACTCTGGGAGTCTACTTTTATACACGTTTATCTTTTTTTCCTCAATAGATCAAAACATTATATTCCACTTTGAACTACCTAGTATATTATTCATCTTCTTACTATTCATCGCTCAAAGATATTTAGTACTTTCTAGGCTTATTTATGCCAATTCTTTCTATCCCTAAATATTTGTGTCACTGGTTGCAATTGGTCCAAAACACTGCCACTTATCTTCTTTTTTTCACGTTACCTTGTCACTCTCATATCTCTAACAGCTTGAAGGAAATTCAATGTCCCCCTGTTGAGAAGGGTTGCTTTTTAAAGACCCTTTGTTCATGTCAAATGGCTGTCAATGTTGAAGGCACTTCACATCAAATTATGAAACTACTCTCTTATGTAGTACCTCAAACTCTTCATTCTTTTTCATTGTTGCGCCATTTTGTTTCTGTTGAAGCCATTGGCGTTGGTGTCAAAAGCTCTGAAAAGGACAAAGCCAGATTTCCTTTCCTCCAAGTTTGTTTCATGAATATGATATGTTTGCACCTGCACCTCACACCTTTATCTTCGGACATGCCATTTTTAGGGAAAGTCAACATTTTCCTGCCCGGTAAGTTAAAAGCTGTTGCTAGGCAGGACTGAACAATTCCAGATACCTTTGCGATGAGGTCTCACTGAACCCATTTTCAGAACTGTAAAAGGCTTTGACCAGGACAAACCTAGATTTTTTGCCCACTTATGGTTTGCCTGGGAAAACCTTCGCCCCTTATTGCTGTCCTCAGAAGGTGAAAAAAGGACTATGTTCCACTTTTCTCCAACTGCTGGAAAAGTTCATTATTGTCAATCCTGCACTCTCTAGCTCCCTCAGGGCAAACTTCAGGGCACCAGGCCTCTCCCCAGCTGAGTCTTGAGCAGGGTCCCATCGTCTGTAGTCAGTAGGCCATTTTGGAGTCAGGAGCCCTTCTGACTTTTGTGTCTCTAAATCAGGCAAACGAGAGGCCAAACACTTCACCAAGCACTTGACCCTTGTAAAGCAGTTTCAAATGCTGGGTGCCAGCAGAAAGTTGAAGTCCTTGAGAGAGTGATATTCATCAATCAGAAGTCAGGAAAATTCAAACAGCAGGGCCTTCTTCTTCAAGTGGAGTCTAACCAGGTTCAGGGATGTTCGGTGGTTGAGGTGCCAACTTAACATTTTGAATAGCCAGTGATTAGAGAAACTCCTCCACTCTATCATTATTATCTCACAATCCCCCTTCCTTCTTCTGTAGCACTTTCTCGATGGTTTTCCCAGAAGCCTCTGTTTCGATGTGGCAGAACCCTTCTTCCACTAGGCAAAGCCTGTATTTGGCTTCCTTATTTAGATTAGCTCTGCTACCATCTCACAGGTTCCAAACTAGTTCTCTCTCCTACTACGGATGAAGCCTGTCTGTCTAAGAGGTCCTGGAAACTAATAAGATAAAGCTAATCTCTGGCATGTCCAGGTCATAGAAGGTAGTGAAAATCTGTTGTTTTTGTTCTACCAACTGTTGCTGTCTATTTCCAGATAGCCAATCACTGCTCAGTGGTCAGCAGATAACATTGTTGGTACTTTTTATTCTCAGAGACAGGCCATTATCTTATGAACAAGGCTCATTAACTCTCCAAGCCTAGAATGTATGTTCCAGATCTGTAGGTGTGATGAGAAATGGTTTTACAAAGCAAACACAAATAAATGATTTTAAGCCAGTTCTGGCTCTGGCAGCTCAACGTACATTTTTATAGTTACTTTTGCACAAATCTGGTTTCACAATGAAATTGGTTTTGAAAATTAAGTGACAAATAATGTTAATGGACTGTACTAGTTTGTTCCCAGGCACCAGGCAGAGACACATCATTAAATATATTATTCATACCCAGGCCTGTTCTATGGAAAATATAGCTGGACCTATGCAAATTGAATAAATATTTATCAAAAGTATACGATCTTTCCTTGCTCGCTGTTTCTGTATTTATTTATTTATTTATTTATTGGTGGTGATCTACTAGGTACCCTATGCCACTTGCAGGATACCTGCACCTGGGAATCGAAATAACGTGTGAAAGAGAAAACAGAATGAGTACAACATAAGAATCAAGTGGAAACAAGATATAAACCTTTGAATCTCCTAGACAGTTGCATTCCAATTTGTCTTTTCCAGAGGAAAAATGTGAGTTTAATTGTGAACAGGACAGAGTGAAACATTGGATTAACCAATGGATAGTTCCAGCAAGCTATCATCAGCCTGGGGATGTAGCCAAGGGAGTTGCTAATTTATAGTCATAACCGATAGTCAGTTGCCTGATGGGACAAGACAGTCTTTCGCTGTAGTGAACTAGAAACAATCTTGCTGTTGTCTAAGGGATGTGGTCAGGCTATTACTTACTGTGAGTCTAGGATTTGCCAGGTCTTCTTGTCGCATCCATCTTTCATCTTGAATGGAACAGGGATGATCTTCCAATAAGTTGCCAATCTCAGGTTGTAGTATGTCTTGCAGTTGTGAAGGTATTTTAGTAACTGAGAATAAATGAAATTAAGAATTTATAGAGCGCTCCAACTACCCAAAGATGTCAAGGTACTACCTTCAGACAGAGAGGACTATATAGAATTGCCAGGTGACCTACATCTAAAAAGCCAGGTTTTTAATCCCTTTCTAAATCTTAGCAGATTGGTTTTTCTTTAAGTGTTATTGGCATGGAGTTCCAGAGCCTAGTTGTCGTGTTGGTGGGGGGGTAATAAACGCTGGCATACGGCCAAAAGGAGTTCAGTAAAGAAAGAATGAAATAAAGCGAATTAAATTACACACGCTGTAACGCCAATGGCAATGCAACGTGCACAATGTTATTTGTTTTATTTATTTATTTCTTTACTTAACTCCGTTCAGCCGTATGCTGGAGTTTTCTACCCCCGCCCCACCCCTACCCCGCCCCAACACCCAACAGCACTCCCTTGAGGAGCAGCCACTGTGTTTCCCGGCTTCCAGGACTCTGTCTTGCCAGCTACCTTGATCCTCCCGCTTCGACCTCACCGCAAAAAATGTAACGCATTCGTCTCACACCTAGATGAAAAGAAAGAACATGAAATAAAGGAGAGATGCATTACCAGACTTGGGGCCAGATGTACGACCCGCTTTTGCTTTTGCAAACAGATTTGCGACCTGATTGTGCATGCAAAATCCTCATGGGCCATGTACAAAGCCTATTTAGGGAGTCGCAATTTATTGGCGACTCGCTAAATAGGTTGTGCAACTCACTATTAGGAAGGGGCCATGTACAAATGTTTTGCAACAACAATTGTGGTCGCAAAACACTCGCATATTATCACCCTCTTCAAGGGCCTCTTCCCCTCTGTGATTGGCTCAGAATTTTTTTTAAGGGCAGGCAGTGGTCCCATTCCTTTTTTTTAATGCATCGCATTTTCTTTTAAGGAAAATGGGCTGCATTGAAAAAAAACTGCTTTATTTAAAAGCAGTCCCAGAAATGGAGGTCTGCTGAGCCCAGCTGACCTCCATCACTAGGAGGGCCAGCCATTCCCAAAGGAGTCCTCCATTGGTAATTGCTAACAGTGTGTCTGACACTGTTGTACTTCACAGTTTGTGACTCGCAAATTGTGACCCGCAATTGCGATGCAATTTGCGAGGCGCAAATTGGGTGGTTTTACATCTGGCCTTTGATTTTACCAGGCGCTGAGCTCAGTCGCCACAACGTGCTGCAAAGAAAGGTAACTAGTGTAACTGTTGACAGGGCTCCGCCAGAGAGGACTTGGGTGAAGCTAACCCTGTCCAAATTTGCTTGTGTGTTTGATGCTAAAAATCATACTTACTACAGTTTCAAGAACTTTAATTAAGGAGCCTCTATGGACAATCTAAATGAAAGCAAAACAACAACAAAACTAAAGGTTGGTTGAGATTTAAAAAGCTTTCATGAGGTGATATCTTAAGAGATGGAGTTACTACTAGATTAAAGCCTTATTATTTGTTTCTTTACCATATCTGCCAGAACCATTAATCAGGCTGGTATGAATGCCTGCTGCAGTGTTGCTGTTGAGTAGATTAACAATAACATCTTTGACTCTACACTCTCTTTCCATACCATCCCCCTTTCACCTGGGATTTGCCACTGGAGTAGTGTTGCCACCTGTGAACCGAGGGCAAATCTCATGAGGATTCAGGAGCTAGCGTCGCCGCCCCATTGGAATCATCTGGGATCCAGGTAGGTAGCTTATGACAAGTTGTTTTAACCTGGATACCTAATTATGTTACTGTAGTTTGGACATGAAGGCATCATCAAAGAGACAAGTTCAACATTACGGTGAAGGATTAACATTAGGGTGACTTTGTTAAGCATGTGAAGGGTATCCTGCAACTGTAGTAGGAGATGCATTGGGCCGAGCCAGGACCGGGGTAGGTGAAGAGCTAGGTCTTCTGTTTCTTACAGAATTCAGGAACTAAGGAGGTGGCTCTGAAGTGCAGCGGAACGTCATTCCAGAATTTAGTAGTAAGGTAGTAAAAGGTGAAGCCACAGATCTGGTTCTGCGTGTACAGGAGTTGTATGCAAGTAGGAGTCTAGATGAACAGAGGTATTTGACAGGTTTGTGGAATTTTATGCAGTTGCTGAGGCACGTAGGGCCAATGTTCTGAAAGACTTTGCATCTGTACGTAAAGAGTTTAAAGAGTAGTTATTTGGGAATTGGGAGCCAGAGGAACTCGTTTAGGTGTGGGGTGATGTGAGTGTAAGGCGGGAGGTTGAGGGAGTGCCTGGCTGCTGTGTTTTCTATGCTCTGGAATCCTCGGGTCATTTGAGAGTTGATTCTGGCATAGTTTACATTGCTGTAGTCTAGTTTGCTGGTGTTGAGGGCTGGGAAGACAGTTTTGTAAGTATTGGAGGGAGTCATTTGAAGTTCTTTTTGAGTATCTAGACTGCGTGAAAGCAGGTGATGACAATTACAATTTGCAGCTCCTTTGCATGGTGTACCAGGAGGGCTGTAGGTCTGAGTTGGGCAGGCAACAAGGGTGAGTCCCAGAGCGAAATGTCCTTGATGAAGAATATTACTTCCATCTTGTCTGTGTTGAGCTTAAGGCAGAAGCATGCACTCTCAACATCGCAGACTTCAATTGGATTGTTAATAAGCCTATAGGGACAAAGAGGACAACTCCATTCTTTAATTTGCAACCTGATATTTGGGGGTTATGTTGGAAAGGTGGCCACTGAAAACATATCGGCCTTGAGTTCCCTTTACCAATGCATAGAGGCAAGGATGTATTTTATTCATCCAATCCTGTGTCTGAGTAAGGCAGGGAGTTACCTCTGCCGGACTCAAATGGACCATGACCTATGTATTTCCAAGTTAGCCAAGCTTTTCTTATTTACTGAAATTATATATAATATGTTTACATAAAGGGATTTTCAGCCACCACTCTCCAACCTTTGACCTGTTGTGTCATCACATTTTGCTTCCACCCACCACAACATGCAGCCTGGGGCAATGGATCAGCCTACTTCAGCCACTGACAAACTTCTCTTGAATGACTGCATTTAGCCCCTTCACAAGGAGCAAATCCACACACAAGGCAGTTCCCTTCAATGGCAGGTTTTTTTTCATTTCACTTTATTATTACTTTCGTGTAGCCTTTCTTTGTAGAGCAACCAGATGAGAGCAGAGGGCACATTCCAGGTTTATCACTCCCTGTCTCCTGACAATACTGCTGTTTATTCCTTTTGAAGTGGCCTGTGTTTATTTATCTGATTGTAGCTTTGTCATACACACCAGCAGCTCATGTAAACTCTAAACACAAGCTCATGAGGGTTCGCTGTCTTTGTAAACCTAACTGTCTGACATCTGTTACTAAAATTATGTGTAAAGCATAGTTATGTGTAGGGGGTTTCAGACAGACTTCATCCATTAGTCTGTAAATGTAAATGTGTTGTATTTGTAAAGCGCACGGCTGCCCACGCGACGGGGCGTCCCGGCGCTGCACTCATACCGCTGTGGAACCCTTCCTGGCTTTTCCATGTGAAATGTCCACTCCTGGGCACCCCCAAGGTGAAGCCAGGCATCCAAGCGCTGCTGGGGCCATTGTGGAGATTACCCCTTCCATGCTGGTGACGAACCCCAGCCGTCACACTCTACGGTGCTCCTGTGCTGATGACAGCTGGGGTTCGTCACTGCCCCGCCCTGTTCGTTCGGCAGCCGCAGACGGGGAGAATCGCGGCCGCACGGAAGGGGTTAAGCAAGCTATTGCCCAGAGTCACAGAGTGGGACCCATCATTAGACTAGGCACCGAGGCGAGAATTTTCAGGTCCGGGGAGATTGAGTCCAAGAGCCGCCGAGGCGGGAATTGAACCCTGGTCCCGGGCCAGACCTCTACATCAGGGTCTGCCGCTCTAACCATTGAGCCACGCTTCTCCACGATCCATTAGTCTGTGGTTCTGGCATTCCCCTTTCTCTTCCACCCACAAAGGTATGCATCAGGGGACAATGTGTCAGCCAAATTCTTCCACTGATTAACTTCACTATGAGCAGGGCCACCTAAATTATTTGATTTTGTAGCCCAGTGGCAGCCGGCAATGCTCGCAGGTGAGTGGGGTGGGAGCGAGAAGTCGCAGGGGGGATTCGTGGGGGGTGTTGCGGGGGGAATTGCAGGAAAATAAAAATAAAATGGAAGCAGGCAGCCAGGCTCCCTCCCCTAAGCCAATCAGCATTGTGATTGGTTGGGACACCGCCAAGCCAGGGGCTAAATGGGTGGGGAGCCTGCATGGAGAAGGTCAGAGTGCGCATGACTGCTTTGGGTGGTCCGAGAGGGCCGACCAAACAGTTTTTGCGCACTCATGAGTGGGCAAACCACTCTTCCCCTGCACTGCTCAAACAGCAGAGCAGCCCCTCCCACACGCCTGCCCACAATGCACAAAGCAAACATAAAATGGTAATAACTTTTAGTTATTACCATTTCATGTTTTGGCTTTCTCGCAATGCGAGAAAGCATTGGGGCGACTCTCCTTCACCCTAGTGGAGGAGCCGCCCCTGATGGAGCCTCTGCATTTTCCGAAAAGCTATGGATTTGCTGCATTTTCCACATTTTGAATCATCCACTGCATGATTTGTTGATTTTAACACAAAAAATGTTTCTCTCAAACAGATCAAAAGTTACTAAAAATGTTGTGACGCGTCTTGCTCCGTTGTGGAAGGTACTTCGCAAAGTCACATTTCAGCTGCACATTGCTGTATTATGCTGTTGCACTATACTAATGATGTGCAACATATGTCCAGGCAGGGTTAAAATGTGTACATTTACAAAATAATGATTTGATGCACAAAATGTGCGGCATTATGCCACATGTACCCCAAAATTCGCATTTTCTTGCTGCTTAATTTAGGAAAACCCTGCCACATGAATTGGTCCTCCCTTCCCCTATAATTCCAGTGTTCAGTATGAGTTAGGGCTTGCTGCCCTTTCGCAATAGCACATCAACAAACAAAGTAGTTTCTGTCAGTGCTAAAGAGCACTATGGCAATGTCTGCTCTTGTTTTTAGACCAAGACAACAATTTTGCCTTTAGCCAATGTTTTTGATTATATTTATGAGGCTCTGATAGCTTCCTGAACAATAATGTTTTGCAAAAACCATGACCAAACAAGAATGGCCAAAAAACTGCCGGCCAACACCAGACGTGTTGGCTTTTCCAATGCTTTTTTTTAATCCTGTGAACAGTTTCATCAACTTTGATCACGTCTGTTAGTCTGGCATATTCGTTTGGGTTTACAGAGCCTCTGGGGGGTCGGGGTTAAGATGCGGTTCGAGTGGAAAGCTAGGGCCTCATTTATGAGAAATGACCCATCGCTGCGTGAAAGCAGCGATGCGTCACTTCTCAATGCGCACTCCTTGCGACATACCTGATGCGTTATATTTAATGTATGACGCATCATGTCGGAAGGAGTTACAGATACGACAGAATTTCTGACGTATCTGTAAGCGTAAAAGTAACGCATTGCTGGAGTGTGTCACAAAGGTGACGCAACTCCAGCAATGCGTCCTTTCACATGGGGCAAGCCCCATGTGAAAAGACCTGCGTCAGTCTTACGCCTGCTGTGAGGCAGGCGCAAGATTTTGACGCAACGGCGTCCTAGAAGTGACGCAGTGAAATCCCATAGATTTCACTGCGTCACTTCTACGAAGCTTTTTGCGGGGGAACGCCCCCCCTTCATACATTATACCTGACGCAGGTATAATGTAGCGCAGGGGTTTAGAAAGTGACGCGTCTGCTTAGATGCGTCACTTTGTAAATATTGCGCAACAGGAGGCATGTTTTACGCGCCAATGCGTCACAAAAAGTGACGCATCGGAAGCGCAAAACTGACGCAAGGCCTCATAAATGAGGCCTCTAGTGAGCCTATGTGAGAGTCTATCGCAGCCGGATGGTAACTTTAACCTTAAACTGAGAATTGAGAATAACTTCCGTGGCGGTGTTCATTCCATTATCTGACGAAGTATCCAAATACATTGTGAAAGCCCCCGAGGATGCGGGTGCCTAAATTACAAGGAGACTAGCAAAAAATACACAACTATCATAGAGGTGAGAAGTCAAGAATTGCCATTTCTGGTGCGATGCCTTATTGGCGTGTTATATCATAGTGAAATAAAGAGAAAGTTTAAGAGTCACTTTGAAAGTTAGGGGACGCGCCGCAGCGAGCGCTTCTCAGCCAAGCACGGCAGCAGGGAAATATCTTGCTATCATTTAGCAAGACAAGAAACATATCGTTCGGTCAAGGAGCTCATCCAGTCTGGAACAGCTTCGCCCAGCCTCATCCATCATATAAATGTGTTGTGCAAAATAGCCTTTCTGTGCGAGGTTGTTTTGCTCTTAGTGTTATTGAGAGTAATAGCCTAAAGTCACTCACACCATTAGTTTTAATAGATTATGTCTGTCTCATCCAAACTGAACAACCAGAGTCACTTAATTTGCACCTGCATTTTACAAACCGTCGCGGCACTGTGGGCTGAGGCTCACAGAAGGCGCGATGTGGAAGATGGGACGCATTTTGAAAGGTGTATACCTGTGTTTGTAATCTACCACCAGCAGAGGGGGGTATAACATCACACACCGAAACTATGCCGCCCTACTTCTTCCCTTTGGAGAAAAAAAACGACGTCTGGTTCTTCTGAATATATATCCCACAAAGAATTGCATTTTAAAGCAGTAAAGACAATGAATTTAACAGTTTTATCATTTTCCACTTAAAATCTAAATTATTAATCTTCTCCCTGTCTCCTCCAGGAAAATATTAAGTTATTTCAGAGAGATGGATAGATAATTGTTGCTGGATGAATACAGAATAGGATGCTTCGGATCTTGCGGTACAGGTTGGAAAAAAATCAATACAAGAGATAGGACAAATAAATGAGCCTAATGGACATTATGAAAATATACTGTAGCTTGATATAGGTAAATGCTAATGCCACCCGCGTGCTGTGCTTACTGTTGAGAAGAGCACTCAGGTGTATGAGTTGGTGTCACTTAATTACACGTAGAAAATGACGGCAGATAAGGACCACGGAGGCGAGCTGCTGGGCCAACACACCTGCTTAAGCGAGTCAGGCTTCAGCTAGTCTCTTGCCTTCTTTTTCACTCTTATTATTGCTTCTGTCTGTAGCAGGTGTGTTTAGGTATGTCTGCAGACCACTTTCGCTGTTCATAGGGAGACCTATTGTTTCCACTATAGAGTGGGCTTTGGGTCAGGCCCTTCAACAGGTTGGCTATCTAAGTTGTGTGCTCTTCATTCAATGGTTTTCCTCCCTGTTCTTGTGTACCACCCTAAAGAAGTCCTTACTTTCTTCTGATTTGATGAGCTGCGTTAACTGCTTACTTGAGGTGACTCATGTTATTTTTAGGTCCAGCATCAGTGGGCATGCGCTGTCTGCAAGACCTCCTTTAATCACTCTGCAGAGTGTAATTACACGTGCTGTTTGCCATTGGTTCACAACTCCATCACTCTTATTTCCTGGCTCCTTTTGGCCGGTTCTCCCTATACATCACTTCCGTTTTTAAGCCAGGCGCACCGGCCTACTACAGTTTCCTCACACTGTAGGGGCCTTATTTATGAAGGCCTTGCGCAGCCGGTGCGCCACTTTTAAAATGGGAAAAAGTGACGCACCGGCGGCGCAAGGCCTTCATAAATCTGCCCCTAGGTCTTTATGTATTTCTTTGGGACGCCATTTTTTTTATTTTTACAAGCGCCCCATTCTGCTTTTTCACGTAATGGCGAACAAGCCACCTTTGTAAGATGTGGCTCGTCTAAAGAAAGGTGCTCAGCCGCTATTGAAGGGAAAGCGTGGACTGGAGCTCTTCTAACTTGCTCTTGTTAAAAAAAAAGTTGAATAGTCCATTAATCTGGTGTATCAATCTTAACTGATCGGTATTTTGAACCCTCTACTTAACTGACAAAACACATTGTAACCGTGGCATACCACATACATTAGTTTCAAAGACCTATAGAGACCATCTTCAGAGACAGGGGTCCTCCTTCATCACACGCACACACTGATGGGTCTGAGTGTCGTGGTTCAGCGCTCAGATGGAGATAGGGGGGTGTGCATGTTCTCCACCCAGGCTGTATTGCAGCCTGCGTGGAGAACATTCAAAGTGTGCATGACTGTTGGGGCCGGCCAAGCAGTGGTGCGCACTTGGAGTGGGCAACCACTCCTCTCCTCTCCCCTGCCCTGCCCTGAGAGCACAGCAGCCCCGTCTGCCCAGCTGCAAAGCAACTTGAAACAATAAAATAGTAATAATAACAAGTTATAATCATTTTCATTTTATTTTCCTCACACTGTTTAAAAGCAGTGGGGCTACGTTCCTCTGCCTTAGCGGAGGAGCCGTCACTGTCAATGCAGCCTCCCACTACCCACACCACCTTCGGTATAGCTCCCTACCTACTGCCTGTACCTTTGGACATCACGTTTATACATCTACACCCTCTCTATCTCCCTACAGCTTCCCAGTACATTTGTTCATTGTCACTCAACTTTCCCCCCTCTCCTCTGACCGCTGCGCTTATTCCCTTCTCACGCCCTCAATGTACCAGTCACTTCCTACTTTCACTATGGCACACTTACCTCCCTATACTCATAGCTGCTAAGGTTTCAGATTGCTTATGTGTGTGTCATTTTCATATTTTCAGTGTACTTAGCAGTGACATTCAATGAGTGACACTTTCTCGCGAGCAAAATCAACTGCTGTTACTCAGACTCTTCTTAAACTTAAATAAACAAGCAGCCTCTCTTATTTTGTGTTCTTACTTGAGAGCAGGTCTGACTTCGGAATCTCTGTAGCCTGGTTGTCTTTGGTTCTTCTCCCACCATGCCTCCCATCGGGGCTTTAAGTGGGCCGGATCCTGCTGATGCTCAGCACCAGCAGTTCTAAAAAGCAGGTCCTGGGACGGGTCTCTATCGGGCTCTTCATTTTTGCCTTCACTTCCACGGTGAAAAAAAAATCTTAACTATTCAGCAGTACCATGGCTTTAAAGCCTTTTTATGAAACTTCAAAAAGATGTGTTATAGTTCTTTCACAGTCTCATTTTTTCAGAACGTAAGCATTTGCAATATTATGTATCATGTACAACAAAGCCATAGTTGTTGCTTATTTATGTTATGGAACTAGCAACCATTGAAAAAGCCAATAGTCCTGGCTTTTAGTAAGTGCAATGTTACTTGTTGTACCTGGATGCAATGACAAAGCAGCAAAATACCAGTCGGGCGACACACTATGCCAATCACGTATTTTCAGTTTATCTGTGTTTAAGCTATGATCCTAATTACATTAACCACCCCGTCCAGTTTTTTCATTCTACTTAATGCCCTGCCTCCTGTATAGTGATCTTCCGCTGTAGAGGAAGAACAAATTCACTCAGTCCATCATACATGCCAACTTGAACAACAAGCGTTGGCAAAACGAATAGGTTTCGCCTATGTGAAATCTATTGGCTTTGGCAATGTTTGTTTTTGTATATATTGCATAGCAGTTGAGATTTTGTGTAACATGTCTTAGTGTAAAACAAGCATTTGCAATGCAATAGGTCTCGCATTATAAATGACAACGTTTTTTACCTCATGAGTTTTGCTTTAGAGTGGAGTGGAAGAATAAGCAAGCATTTGCAATGCAATCGGTTATGCATTTGTGGAAGTTAGAGCTTTTGGTGTTGAAAATGACAATTTTTTTTATTTTTTATGAAGCTGAGTGATAAAATGTGCATAGTGCTATTAACATTTGTATGACTGTGCAGCACTGGAGAACCACAAAATGCGAAATAGGTTATGATGGAGGGGAGACAAGAGTAATATGATAGCTGAAAGAAAAGGAACAACATCCTGAAACTAGTAAACACTCATAGGCAATGCAAGATTAAGTAAAGCATGTGAAATTTAAGCAGGAACAACATAGTTACCTTAACGCTTTTACACGTATTATTTAGAAATGATTGAGTACTTTTGCCTGAAAAGTTAAGAACATGACTACAGGGACCAATTTCAATGTCCATTACTTCGAAAACTAACCACAAAGCAGTGGTGCTTTAAAGATATAAATTTGAACAATCGCTTAATTAACTGTGGAAACACTTTCAGGGCTATATCTCGCCTTTATGCTACCTGTGTTATTAGAAAGGAAATCTGATAGTCTATTTATGGGATGCTACTATTGTGACAAGCTGTCCTATGTCTTCACTTCCCTTAACTAACCTCTGCCATATCAAACGTATCTGATGCAAAGGAGGCACATTTAGCCCATAGCCGCCAAACCCTCCTTTCAATCGTTGTATTCAATAATGCAAAGGCTATATTAAATTTATATATCAAAATGCATTAGCACACATGACGTTGAAAACATCACAATTAGACTATACTAAATCCTGTGGGTGGTGCAGAAATCAGGCAATCAAACAGACAAAAGTACCTTACTCAAATCAGAAAATGTTGTCAGAGAAAACAACTGGGCACGACATGGCTGCCACCTAAGTGACTGTGGGCAAGAGAAAGAAACCTTCTGAAGGTTGTGTGGAAAGCAATAGCAAAAGCTTTGTAAGACATTTCAATTACGATTACAATACATTTACTGTCAGCTACATAGCCTTCTGAAAAATAGTAATTTACCAGTTACCAGGCCGTGCATCTCCAAGACAGGTAGAAGAAACATGGAGGGTTCTGCGCCCCGCACACCAAGGAGAGAATCTGCATGTTTGTCTAGAGTCTTTAAAGGGTCGACTCATATATTTATTTATATATAACATTTTGTATAGCGCAAACGTGACCCCAGCGGGCATCAGAGCGCTTTACATGAAGGAAGGTAAAGAATAAATTGGACAAGCAACATAGTCACATATAAGCATGACAGAACAACATTGAAAATAAGCAAAGTAATAAGCTTGATCTCTTAAAAATAATCAGTGATGAGGAGGTCAAGCATCATGAAGAGTGGCTAGTATGGTTATGTTCAATGCACACATGGATGTTGTCACTCTAAAGCAGAGGTCTTCAAACTTTTGGATGCCGAGACTCCCCTGTCAACATTTTCAAGCGTAAGGACCCCCTCCTGACAAAAATTTCTAAACCTCTAGGTTATGAGGAAGGTGAGGACCAAATTATGCGACAGGCTTGACTAAATTGTGTGAGTAGAAAATGTAAATAATGTTCTGTGATGCTGCGTATTTTGGGGTAGCATTGCTTTATTATTTAGAATTTTTTGAAAAACACAGTAATACTGAGGAAAGATTTCACCCAATCAGTACCAGTTTATAACCAAAATACAGCAATTAACATCAGAAAGATGTCTAGTCAACCTCTGTGGAGGGCCTCCCAATCCGCAGGAATACGCGCTGCCACATTAGAAGCTCACCTGGCCATGGCCGGGAGCAGCAAGGGTGCATTCAAACCGTGGTGGTCTTGTGCAGAGTTAAGCAGTTTACCCATGCCCCTTCCCTCTCACCCCCTTCCTTCCATCCCTCTCTTCTCTCCTCTCCCAACCCTGGATCCCTCTCTCACATTGCAGGCAGATGGTTATTAACCCCAGGACACCTTTTGGTAACAGTAGCGCACTACAAATGTAAATAATTGGCAGAAGCAGGAGATCCACTAGACCCGAACTTCGGGGGGCTGGGGGGGGGTTAACACTCCCAGCCAGGGCTTGTCCAAGCACTGGTCGCACACAGTGTAACAGTCTTTCCACCTTCTCCATGAAATCCCTCACTACCACTCACCAACAATACACCTCATCTCTCTATAGCACCTGTCTGACAAACATTTCATTTTTTTATAGCTCTACCCATAGTTTACTCACACTCAGTTCTGTGATGTGCATGGTACATCTTCTTTGCACCAGGCACTTTAACCTTCTACACTGTGTGGGTGACAAGAGTGTCCATGTGACTGCACGGTAAGCAATGCAAAAGGAGTGACTGCAGGGTGAGTGAGGTGACCACATGAATTTGGGTTCGGCTGTAAGTGCAGAGTGGGACGAATTAGTGCATGGTTAGTGATGGCCTTGTTTGAGTGAGCTACAGATTGAGCAGTAAGGGGGGGGCAGGTGAGTGAAGTGTCACATGAGTGCAGGGTGAGAAGTGTGCTCGTGTGACTGCAGGGTGAGGTACAGACAGAGTGAAAAATGCAAGCACATTTTTAGTGCAGAGTGATCCCTGTGAGAGCAGGGTGAGCGGGTGAATGTTGTGAGTGCATGGTGATCAGTGTGAGTGCATTGTGATCACTGTGAGTACATTATAATCACTGTGAGTGCAGGGTGAGTTGGTGAATGTTGTGAGTGCATGGTGATCAGTGTGAGTGCATTGTGATCAGTGTGAGTGCATTGGGATCACTGTGAGTGCATTATGATCACTGTGAGTGCAGGGTGAGCGGGTGAATGGTGTGAGTGCATGGTGATCAGTGTGAGTGAATTGTGATTACGGTAAGTGTAGGGTGAGCGGGTGAATGGTGTGAGTGCATGGTGATCGGTGTGAGTGCAGGGTGAGCGGGTGAATGATGTGAGTGCATTGTGATCAGTGTGAGTGCATTGTGATCACTGTAGGTGCAGGGTGAGTGGGTGAATGTTGTGAGTGCATGTGATCAGTGTGAGTGCACTGCGATCAGTGTGAGTGCATTGCGATCACTGTGAGTGCAGGGTGAGCGGGTGAATGGTGTGAGTGCATGGTGATTGGTGTGAGTGCATTGTGATCACTGTAGGTGCAGGGTGAGCGGGTGAATGATGTGAGTGCATTGTGATCAGTGTGAGTGCATTATGATCACTGTGAGTGCAGGCTGAGTGGGTGAATGTTGTGAGTGCATGGCGATCAGTGTGAGTGCACTGTGATCAGTGTGAGTGCATTGTGATCACTGTGAGTGCAGGGTGAGCGGGTGAATGGTGTGAGTGCATGGTGATTGGTGTGAGTGCATTGTGATCAGTGTGAGTGCATGGTGATCAGTGTGAGTGCATTATGATCGCTGTGAGTGCAGGGTGAACGTGAAAGTGAAGGCGAGAATGAGAAGTGAGTAGTCTGAAAGCAGGGTGCATTCCCAGAAACTTGAAGTTTAGGGTTTCAGATATAAGTTAAACTATTGCTATAATGGTATTAATCAGGGTTCGAGGGTGGAGGAAATAAATAATGTGCTGATCCTGCGACAAACTTCCAGTTTAATGCTTAGGGTTACCAGCTCAATATTTTGATGGCCCAGAAATAAGCAGTCACCTACAGCTGTTTTTTTTGCACTTATCTGTGAATACTTAGAACAGCAAATATAAATAGAAAGCACTTTTAATTGTGCTCTAGGAATGCTTCAATGATCCATGACTAATCATTAAAGAGAATAAAGACAGAAAAAACACATAACTAATTAATACATACTTTTTTATTTATAACTCAATTTAGTGTCAAGAGCAGGTCTCTGCAGGATCTTTAAACAACACATAGCAGGCATGTTTCTTTTGGCAACCCAACTTTATATTTCTTTTCATTAAATGCATTCTCACACTACAGCATTTAGTGTAAAAATACAAATGTAAGGAATAGGCAGAGAGGGGTCCCAGGGGGTACTGGAACCATAAAAAAACTAAGCTTTGGTAATCAGTTAACAAAGGCATGTAAATATGCTAATGGTCTTTAAAGACCTGTGAAAAACTCGGGCCGGAGATAAGACTCCAGACACTACCCAGCCGAGGCCCCAGGAGCACGAGCTGCACTGCAGCAGCCTGGGCTGACACACAGGATGGGGGAGGAGGGGGGCTGAAGACCTGGAGGCCAGGGCAGAAGTGACACTGTGAAGGCGCGACCCCCTTTGCATCGCTCCACGGCCCCCCTGGGGGTCGGGCCCCACAGTTTGAAGACCCCTGCTCTAAAGTGAAAGCCAGACCAGGCAAGGCCCTGATGTGTGACACCGGAAGCTGCTGCTGTAGCATGTCTTGGGCGTGGTCTGATCTGATGACGATGAGACAGCCATGTTGAATAATTTGAATATGTAAATGAAACGTGTTAGTCCGCAAATAAAATACTTTATCTTCCACTGTGAAGTGAGTAGTTAGGCAAGGTTAGCCAAGCTGTGTCTAAGGGGTACAAAAAGATAATGAACATAAATAGGAAGTCAGGAGGATCTAGCAGGGTAGCAAGTGCAAGTACTACCTTCACAGCAGCTATGATCGGAGCACAACAGATGGTCTGTACAGCCGAAGAAAATTAAAGGAGCATGGCAAAAGCATGTGGATTGTTAAAGGGGCAGTCTTTTAATGAATAGCAACTGCGACAAGATAATAAACAGAGTGACCAAAAAAACAGACAACAGCAAACATGGGCAGGAAAGAAAGATACAACGAGTCCCACTAAATACAGATAAAGATCCAAGGGGTAAAGATGCAGTAGTCAGGCAGTGCTGTATAGGAGGAAACGAAAGACAAAAAGGAGGGACACGAGGAATCACTGATCAATAGCAACATAGGATTTTTAAAGGACACTGAATAAAACTAATGAGAAGCAGTGGGTGGACTTTACCTCAGAATAAGATACAACAGATCTTGAAAGCTCGACTTAAAAAAATGATATGATGCTTGCACTATTGACTGCATCATAGTACTTTTTTATTATTACTAAAAGCCATGTTGCACAGAAGCTCAATTGTTGTGTAATATATACAAAGAATTGACAGAGCCAATAGATTTTGTAAAGGTGAAACCTGCTGGCTTTGCCATTGCTAATTGTGGATGGTTGGAAGTGGACTAGGGGGCCTTGAGCAGCCTGGTCAGGACGCAGCTGGAGCTCACTTAAAAGAAGCATTTGCAATGCAATTGGTCTTGCATTACAGAAAGTTTGAGCTATAGGCATTTCATTATTCTTTACAATGTCAGTAGCTCAAATTTTTAGTAAAGCAAGACCTATTGCATTGCAAATGCGTGTTTATTTTACTTTCAGCACTCCACCGTAGTTCATGTCTGTTTTGAACTCTTCTCCTGCTTTGGCTGTCTCTTGCTGTGCTATTTCTCCAAGGGTCCTCCCCCATATGGTCCCCACACCAGTCACATTCCACTCCCCACTCCCTGTACTAAACATAGTTTTGGGTTAGTTAGTTATAGTTAGGACCTAGTTTCCATAGAAAGAGCATTTTTTTCATTTGTCAATAACTTTGGTGATGTTTGAGGAAACCTTGCGAAATTTTTTAAACTATTATGATGCTCACTTGATCTGTTGTCTTGAAATGTTCTTTATGATCCACCAAGTGGGGGCAAAGAAAAAGGCGGGTCGCCAAACTCGTTTTTCCAATGCTAATTCCAAAAGGAACTTTAGACACTGCTTCAGCCCGCACTGCTGAATTGAATTACACCAAATTCAGTAGAAAGGTAGATATTGGTACATGGAAAAGCCTTTTTCTTATTTGGTGTAAATCTGTTTAGTAGTTGCAGAAATATTAAAAGAAATTCAAACTGGTATGTATTGGGACATGGATCCTCTGAGGATCCAACAGTCCTCATGCTAAAAACTGATTGGTTGACAACACTTCAAACCAGGAAGTGTTGGTAGCAATTTTGGGACTCTGCTTCAGCCAAGTCCCAAAAACACTCAAAGAAAGGGACAGGGTAGGAATACCCTGATCCCTAGGCCTCTTGGGGGGAGTCACAGATGGACCATGTCAGGGCAAAACATAAAAAAATAAAATAAAATAATAAACTGCAGGAACCACACTGCAGCTGTGGCTCCCACATAAAAAGAAAACATATAGAAGCACTGACTCCCTCGCTTCTTTTCTAATGTGCCCCCTGGTGGGCCAGGTCCCAGGAGCATCAGGGAATTAAAGGTGGGGGCAAACAGGCCCCCCTCCATGGGCATATAAACCCCCAGGACCACCACCTCCGAGGGCTTACGTGTTACTGAAGGGGACCACCACCTCAACATAAAACAATGAATTGGGGAGGCACCCGGGCCACCTGACACTGGTGACCACCACCTCCCTGGGACTAAATTAAAGGTAATGGGGGGGGTGTGAATCCTCCAGGCCCCGGGTACCACCACCCCAGGCCCATCTGCTTCAAAGGAGGGGGCAGCGTTAAACCCTGTGTGGCCCTCTCCTTGAGCCAATAATGGCTGTGGAGGCCACCACCCCACAGGGACAGCTCCAGCTATGTCCTAGGTTGCCCTCCCAGGACACAGCTGTTTGCTGTAGCGTGGTGAGAGCTTTAACCACTTCTGCCAGCAAGCAAAAGCAGAGAAATGCTCTTGTTTACTGGAAGCAGGGCATTCATCTGCTTCCCTGCCTGATGTGAAATGAGCAGGGAAACAGAAGAATTGCTTTCATACACAAGGAGCTGCATATTTAGCAGCTCCTTGTGTGTGAAAGCAATGTATAATAGCAAGTGTAGGCCCGCCGCTTTTCCCCACCACTCTACAAATGTGCCTCCTGGAGCACATCTGGTTGGGGGATGAAGTTCCCTTGGATGCTGAGTGTCCTCAGAGGCTAAGAACCCTTCATGTTTTTTTTGTGTTTTTTTTACTTTAAGTCTTTATTGCACATTATTCAAGCAGACACAGCCAATTGCCTACAATCCGGGGGTCGTCAGCCTGTTGTTATGATCAATTATACACAGCTATTAAGCCAGCAACCCCTAGGCCAGGCAGCAGTCGTGCAACTATAATTAAAAGATAATTTATACATAAAGAAAACCGATAATGCAACCCGTAATAATATACCAAACATACTTAGCCTGCGTCATTGGAATGTTGAAAGATATACTCAAATTTAGGAAAGGTCGGTTGGAAGTCAATGTACGGTGGGATGTATAATCTATCCAGCGTGTGGCTCCTAGACCAGCGCTCCCTGCAAACAAATCTCTACATGTTAGAAGCTGCGGTGTGAGCATTGCTATCTATTTCCAGGGGGGACTCTGGGCTGGCATCCGCTTCTCTAGCAAGCATAGAGGATGTATAAAGTCCCCATAAATTCTTGGGTCTGCTCCTGGGAGGAAGTAATTTGCTAAAATTCTCAGTCTGTGTGCAGCAGTAAAGCATGTTGTGTGTCCATTGTGTCATCGTGGGCAAGGGGCCCTTAGGACAGCACATCGCAACTCGCCGCTTAGCTATGAGAAGTCCCATATCGACTACTCTACATGCTGACTTAGGCAGTGTTTTAGAGTACCCTAAAAGTGCAGGAATCGGGACTGGGGTTAGCTCTATATCTACTATGTCCCCCAATTCCTAAAAAAAAGATAGAATTTATACACCCCTGGGCACTGCCATGCTAGGTGGAAGAAATCCACCAGGAGTGTTCTACATCTCATACGAGCCAAGGTGTCCCTTAAACCATATCTATGTAATCTCTCTGGGGTGCAGTACACTCTATTCACATACTTGAAATGATTCAATCTGTGTCTGCCGTGTATGGAAATGCTTTGAGTGCTGTTGCAGCAATATGTCCACATGTCGTCATCAATGCTTTGTTGTAAATCTCGTTGCCACGCCAGCCTGGCTTTGGTGTAGTGATGTGTTCTGTGGGACATCGCTAATTTATATATATTAGTGACTATTTTGCGTGGTGACTTTGCTCTAATTATGTATGACAGCTCCTGCACTTCAGGCGGTTCTTGCAGTTCATCTCCTAAAATTCCACTCAATGCCCTCCTCACTCTATGAAACTGAAATTGTTGCAACATATTGCTAGAAACATCCGGATCCCTTACCTCTTCCCAAGACTTAACTACTCTGTCTTGGAATAAGTCCCCAGAAGTCTGAATATTCAATAATTGTAACGCACGTACAACCCCTTTATCCCTACACGGAGCCAACCAGAGAGTCCATTCAATGGGTATGTCCGGGGAATATAGCAGCACCCGCTTGCAATTGCAACAGGCTATGCCATGCCTGTCGAGTCGAGTTGACAGAGTCCAAGATCCCTGTCCTATGATCCGGGGGGGTCAAAAATCTTGGCCGGATGAGGGAGAGAGTCTGCGAAAAGTTTTTCCATGCGGAGAACGGTATATCAGGAGAGCCGTGCATCCAGTAGTAAGCCAGAGTGCCTTGCGCCGATCTATAATACAGATTTAAATCTGGCGCGCCCAACCCCTCCCCAAATGATACGGTAGTGTGAGTATTCGCCAGCTCACCCTCGCTTGCTTGCCGGCCCATGCCAATTTTACCAATAGTGTGTTAACTCTCTGAAAGAAAGAACAGGGTAGCACAATAGGTATGTTTGTGAAGTGGAACAAAAAACGAAGCAGGACCACCATCTTCATAATTGAGATTCTACCCAATACGTGGCCGAGATGAGCAGGAAAATTATGGCTCTTGACCAATTAACACGTAGGTCCGATAGTGCCCGAAGTGCACCACCTCCCTAAGGACCGAAGAAAGATTGTTTTTCGGTTCACTGACATATAATAATGTGTCATCCTGAGGAAAAGTCAGCCCATAACACACCTGATGCCCAGGCTGCTGGCGCAGGACGCCTCTTAGTTCCCATCTTGAACAATTACCAAATAAAGAGACGGGCGCTGGAAGCAGGAAGACAAGAATAGAGTTTTATTTCTCATGAGGAGAGCCTGTCATTTCGGACACTCGCATAGTGTCTTCAGGAGGTGCTCTAACAAGTTCTCTGAGGCTTCGTCTTTTATACACATGTTTATGATGCACAAACATTACTTATTACAATAAAGACGCTTTGAAGTGGGAAAAGGCATGCTTGGAATCCCAGCTTCAGGCCTATTCCCATACCAGTCGATCAGATGTCATCCTCCCCTCCTGAATGTAACAAGAGATTGTGACCTCTCAGCTGGACATTCCTACAGGGCACGAGGGCAGGAGGGGGATGATCAGGTCAAAGGTTGATCAGGTGATAAGGTCGGACACTTCGGTTGGTGTATCACGGTCTTGTTATGCTGGGCAGGGAAAAGGGGGATGTACATCCACGAGGCTTGGTTTTAGGATTCGGGACCGGGTCGAGAGGTCAAGTGCAGCCGGGGGGTGGGGGTTGTCAGCTGAGGGGAAGGGTGTTCCTGGAGGAAATGGGGGGGTGTGGGTCAAGCAGGAGTGCTACTTCTAGAGCAGGGTCACGCAGAGGGAGAGGGTCTTGTGGCCGTTGCATGAGCAGTGCGCGCGGGGAGGGGTGTCGGGGGTTTAGCAAACGGTCAGAGAGGCCATGGTGCCTAAAATAGCTGTCGTGTACATATGTGCATGGGTCTTATGCTGGCGGGATAACACAGTCAGTGTTTCGTAATTATTCGTTCTGCTAACAAGGGGTACAGTGAACACAAATGAACGCCGCTTATGTACACATACATTGCCATTTTCAACAGTCGCCGCTTTTTTACATAAGCAAGTTCAATTCTATATAGTCGATACGATAGGCAGAATGCAATACATGTAATTTACATTTGTTGGGTTCTTCATACAAGTCTAGAGATCGATATTATACTTTAGTCGGGGTTAATCAAGAAAAACGTTCAGACACATTATAGAATCATGTTCTGGCTTTCTCTCCGCTGACATCAAAATACAGTAGAAAGAGCTCTGACACCTTCGGGTCTTGTCAGTGCTATAAGAGACTTTTGGAAAACTAAATGCATGAGTGATCGATGAAACATTTTAGAAAGCAATACAAAAATGGCTGAGGGAGGAGTTCAAGTTGATACAAGCAATTTGGTCAAGGGGGTGAGTAGAAAGTTCAGGAAGGGGGGTTTTCGTCACAATGTCTTTTTAACAGAGTCCGTCTTCTTTTGTTGGCGCTGTTGAGCACCGGCGGTGGAGCTATAGGTCCAGCTCGGATTCATCCTTACACGTTGCAGGGTGCGATCAGTCCTCTGCTGTTAGATCACAGTCCTGTTTCTTAACTGATTTTCTTAGGGGTGCCTCATGCTGGGCACCTGCGTGTCTTTCTTTTTCCGTGGCAAAACCTCATTCTATAGTCAAAAGTTATGGGAAAAGTGTGATGTTGTTGAATAATCAAGGAAAGAGAGGGCGGAGTGGGATCAGATCTTTGAGCACATCAAGGGACCAAAAGGAGCAAAAGATGACGAGCAGGCAGGCCCATCAGTCGGGCTCAAAAAAGGGACGGGGACTTCAGGCACGAGTGGGTCAGCAAATCGAGGGCTTCAAGGCGGCCCTTTATTCCTTCATCTGCCGAGTTTGAGAGTGGTGCCTCGTCCCGCATCTCATTGCTCGGTGGCTCCACCTTTGGTCGCGGTCACACGTGCTTCATGATCCGTGGCCAGGCTGTGCGTCACGTCCAGCTCCTCTCCTCCGGTGATTGTATCTTTGAATAGGTAAAAATAAGTTTTAGAAAAACTGGCAGGAGAAAACATTTATACATCTCAATTCCGTCCCCAATCCTATGTAGGTAGGAGATAAGTTCATCGGTCACAGTCAGAAGTCATCACTTATGGAGTAAGTAGGAGGGCATTACCATTGAATTCATAAACCTGTTTGGCGCTCATTCGTGACGTATATGGAGAGAAATTGGACCTTTATACACAGTGTATTATAACAAACTCAAAATCGAGTCCTTATGTAGAGACTCGCCCTTTTTCTTTTTTAACCCAAGTACCGACAATCTTACATTTCCCTTTGGGGTCGGCTAACTCTTGCAAGCAGGGGTGTTATCGTCATGAAGAAGGGGGAGGGGGCAGATGTTAAACATGCTTTTCTTGGGGAGCGACCGTTAATCAAGGTCATCAATTACGCTTCGAGGGTAGCTGACATGAAGCTGGGGTTAATCGGGGGAAACGGGGACGCTTTGGACAGGGAGCTGGGGTCAATCGGAAGAAGCGGGGGCGCTTTGGACATCCGCACTTAAGTGCAGAGGGGTGAAGTGATCGGTGCATTGGGAATTGCATTTCTAGCGAACTGGAAAACAGAAGGCCATTGACGTTATAGTCCCCCTATAAAAAGGCCAGATTAGGGGACATCAGTCGTCTTACCTGTCCTTTCCTTCATTACCAACTCGGGTTCTATCGTTTTGCAGAAAGGAGAGGTAGTAATATGGCAAGTCACAATGGTTTTTTAGTTCCTGTCAATTTTGCCGAACACCTTTGTGTTCGAGGAGACCCAATTAAGTTTGTGCCGGGGGGGCACAACATCACCATACAAGGAAAGAGGGAACACGGGGCTTTTGGAGAGAGAGAGAGAGGAAGAGAGAGTGAGAGAGAGAGAGAGAGAGAGAGAGAGAGAGAGAGAGAGAGAGAGAGATTGCACTCTAAATGGTCCATTCGGTACACGTATGACATGGGGAGAGAAAGAGAGAGAGAGAGAGAGAGAGACGTGTACAATAATGGGTCATTCAGTGCGCGCACAACACAGAACAACAGGGGTTAAGTAATACGGAAACACAGGCAGAGGGATGACGTAGCTCCATACATTACGTACACACATACTCAGGTGAGGGAGACAGTACATGTATTATATACAAAAATCCAAGACAAGACATATAACCGTTATTGGCCATAATGATCTCTTCCTGTATGCTGCGCATCCTTAGCATCCTACGCTCTTTTTACCCTTTTCTTTCCTTTTATTGTCAGCTGCCTTTACTGGTCTTTGTGGTTGCACACACTTACGCCTTTGGCAACCAGTCAAGAATTAACCTGGTCGGGCTAATGTGTTTCCAGGCTGAGGCAACAGTGGGTGTCAGTTGGGGGAACAATAGGGCAGCTTTGAGTTTCCGGTCCATGAGGGTGCGGAAAGGATGTAGTAATTTCCAAACACTGACAACATTCCTAGTCCTCCAAGCGGAGGGTACTAGAGTAAACCTCACCTCAGAATATTCTTTAAACCTTTCCCTATTTAGTTAAGTGTAGAGTGCTTAATCATGAGTGCACATTATTTTTGGTTGTATTATTCGGGGTGCGTAGGCACCATAATCGAACGCCTTTTTCCCGTCTCTTCGTCCGTTAGATCACCATTTTCTTTTTCGTATTTTTAATCGATGTTCCAAAGTGACCTGTAGAAAGAGGGAAAAAGAAGGGGGCGGGGGCAGCATTTAAAAACACATCAGCGCGCATAAACCCGAAAAGGCTTTTACTTACTACATACTCGGTCTATCTCCACGGAACGTAGTTCTTGCCAACTCGGCATTTAAGCCCAGATGAACCTTTTAGTGTGGGAGAGATGATTATCGGAAGCCGGTGGATAGCATAGGTCACCCAAGTGTGGTATTACGGACCGTATGTAGGGAGGCCAGGTGGCAATCCTTCCGGGGCGACTTAGGGACATTTTAGCACAATTGTCCTGATACAGGTAGCATATAAAGTATAGACTGAATTCCAGGGTCTTTTAGCGGTTGCTTTAGGCTGTACAAAAATGTGCAAAGTACATACAACAAAAACCTGGACCATTCATATTTGCAATATTTCTGCGTACTATACTTTTTAACCCTTAACTAATCGAGCTGAGCCATTTCACCTGTAATTCAGTTATATCGGAAACAGTGGTCAGTTATTCGAGATTTACCAATTCACACGTGACAACTACGTACGTTTTTCTCCAAAAATCTTTAATAAAAAATGTCGGTGCATAAATATGGGCCTACAAACCTGTGGGCCGGCCAAAACTGTACATGTGGGGGTACTTATCAGTGCAAAACCTAATGGAGTCGGTGGTCATTGAAAAAAGTGCGACAAGTGCAATAAAATCATATCGAAACTTCAGTGTAAGCGTGTATCATAAGTGTTGAAATTCGAACTTTCAATAGTCATGATGCGCCAAACTTAACAACAATTCATTGTCCGAAGGTTCAATCAGCACCCATCTCACTTTAATTCATTGTGTTTAAAAACTGTATACATATTTCATGACATCAAGGCTGAGCAATCGGGGTACAACAAGGAGTTGAAAGTTTCATCTGTACCAGCGCCATTTTGGGTGCGGCCAGGCAGATCCAGGCACAGTCAAAACCTCCACCAACTTGTGGTTGGCCCAGAACCTCTTTCGGCAGTCCAAAAATTTCCGTTAAAGGGCAACAGAAAGGGATCGGCAGTATGAACCATCAGTCAAAAGGGGGGGGGGGGAAGCAACATTTTTCTACCGGGTCATACTGCGTTTTCACCGGAACTGATCCGAACTGTAGTCTGCAGGATTTTAGTCATTCAAATTGAGGCTGGCGTCAGCATGGGAGCGCCGACGTCCCGCGGCTACATTTTCATCGTTCCGCGGGCAGTTATGGCAGTCATTCCCCATCGGGGGTATCTGCGGGGGTCGGGGACTCCCGCGGCTCCTATAGAATCTTCAAGGTCGAGGAGAACTTTTATGATGGTGGAGTCAACAAGCAACCGGGCCATTCCTTCATGCTGGGCCCGCTCTTGCAAGGTCGACCGCCATTTTGAGAGTTCGGCAGCTACCGGCAATCGCGGGGTCAAATGAGCAGACGGGCTCCAACCTGTCGGGCGAGGCGTCGCAGCATCGCCACAGTGGACAAACCCTTTGCCGGGTGCGAGGAGCGTTGGGGGTGCAGCTGGGGAGCCTTCACCTGGGGAGGTGGGAGAGGCTCGTTCGCGCCGCCTCTCCCTCCCGGTGCACCCCACGGCGTCTTGCTTGACATTTGTTATGGCCGGACCAGGCGATGAGGACGAGGGGGGGGGGTCGGAGGCATGTGAAAAAATACCCCCCCCCCAGTGTTGTCGCAGCCATTATTGAAGAAGTGGGGACGCATGGCAAGTTTCGGGCCGGGCCTACAGCCGATGGCGGCCGGACGCTTCTTCACCCTGGCCCCAGGAACGGGTCCCTTGGTTCATCCGGGGGACAGGCCTTGGCGTGTGGCGCCGCCTTCGGGCTATTCGCGTAGTGGTCCTTCCACCCCACCGCCCCTGGCGGTTTTTGTAGACTTTAAAACGCCCAAAAACTACTAGAAAGTAGCCCAAAGTAGCCCAACATTGCTACTTTGGGGAAGGAAGGGCTGGAACGGCGTCAGGCAGACGGCAAAATGCATTGTGGGTTTCGTTTGTCGTTGCAGCAGTTTGTTATGTAAATATTTGCTTAAATGTTTTTTTTTTTGTTTGTTAAAAAAAATAAAACGTGTTCACCTGTTACTTCGCTAGAGTGTTATATATTTTTCTATTATTCGCCTAAGTTTTGTCGTTAATTGGGCGGGGTGGGTGGTGGAGCCAAGCTGTCTCGAAGTCATAGCGTTAAGTTCGGCTTTCCTCACCAGTTTCATATTTCCTGAGGGGTTGTTCCCTATGTTTCCATTTCAGCGAGGTTGAAAAGAGATCTCATCAGCGGCCTACTGATTTCACTCTATTCCTTTTCTTTTCCCTAACGATTTTTATATATATATTTTTATCTTTTATTTGCTAGCACGATACAGCGGCTAATCCGCATTTTTATATTTGTCCTTTTGTATTAGGGGTACCCTCCTGGCCGAGCCAGATGACCTACCTCCAATAAATGGTCCGGGTGGAACTGGTTTACCAATCAGTGGGGAGTAGATAGGCATGACAGATTACAACGGGGGACAAAGGTCCGCATTACCTACCCTTCCTTACTTGCAAAGACTAGACAGAACATTTCTATTCCACGTTATTTGCAAACAGAGAATGCCTCAAAAGAACTATTCCTTGAACAATAAATGTTCAGACAATCAATCAATCAGTGGGGAGAAAAACAGGCATGACGGATTACAACGGGGACAAAAGTCTGCATTACCTATCCTTCACTATCTGCAAAGGGAGGCAGAATATTCCTATTCTTCCCCGTTTGTAGACAGGGAATATCTCAAAGAGCAATAATCGATAAAAACCGATAACAAACAATCAATGGGGAGAAAGATAGGCATGACGGATTACAACGGGGACAAAAGTCTGCATTACCTACCCTTCGCTATCTGCAAAGGGAGACAGAATATTCCTATTCTTCCCCGTTTGTAGACAGCGAATGTCTCAAAGAGCAACAGAGCAACCAATCAATCAGTGGGGAGAAAAATAGGCATGACGGATTACAACGGGGGACAAAAGTCTGCATTACCTATCCTTCACTATTTGCAAAGAGAGAGGAACGATCCTATTCGTCGCTGTTTGCAAACAGAGAATGTCTCCAAGAGAACCAATACTTCAAGTAGCAATCGAGGCTAAATGAACCAATCAATGAACAATACCAGTATTTTAAATACTGATTTCAAAACAATCAATCAGTCAATCAATCAGATGGATAAAGCCATCTTACCAATCGGACGTAAAGACGTCCTACTTAACCTTACCCGGACCGGACCATGTGGGCAATTCTTCGCCTTCCTTTCTCCAGCGCCCCATCGTTCTCTTTCTCCATGTTTTTACCGCAGCATTCCTGTGGGACTCCAGTCAGGACAGTAGGTCACTTGAGAGAGGTCCGTTCAGAATCGGTGAAGTTCATTCAATCGGCAGCCGGACGAGGGCCCTCTCAAGGCAGGTATACTCCAATCGTTTAGATGTTCACCCCATCGTCTGGACCTCTCTTACCGGACCTTATGTCGCTGATGGACCCCGCGTTGGGGCGCCAATTGAGGAAAAGTCAGCCCATAACACACCTGATGCCCAGGCTGCTGGCGCAGGATGCCTCTTAGTTCCCATCTTGAACAATTACCAAATAAAGAGATGGGCGCTGGAAGCAGGAAGACAAGAATAGAGTTTTATTTCTCATGAGGAGAGCCTGTCATTTCGGACACTCGCATAGTGTCTTCAGGAGGTGCTCTAACAAGTTCTCTGAGGCTTCGTCTTTTATACACATGTTTATGATGCACAAACATTCCTTATTACAATAAAGATGCTTTGAAGTGGGAAAAGGCATGCTTGGAATCCCAGCTTCAGGCCTATTCCCATACCAGTCGCTCAGATGTCATCCTCCCCTCCTGAATGTAACAAGAGATTGTGACCTTTCAGCTGGACATTCCTACAGGGCACGAGGGCAGGAGGGGGATGATCAGGTCAAAGGTTGATCAGGTGATAAGGTCGGACACTTCGGTTGGTGTATCACGGTTTTGTTATGCTGGGCAGGGAAAAGGGGGATGTACATCCACGAGGCTTGGTCTTAGGACTTGGGACCGGGTTGAGAGGTCAAGTGCAGCCGGGGGGGGTTGTCAGCTGAGGGGAAGGGTGTTCCTGGGAGGAAATGGGGGGGTGTGGGTCAAGCAGGAGTGCTACTTCTAGAGCAGGGTCACGCAGAGGGAGAGGGTCTTGTGGCCGTTGCATGAGCAGTGCGCGCGGGGAGGGGTGTCGGGGGTTTAGCAAACGGTCAGAGAGGCCATGGTGCCTAAAATAGCTGTCGTGTACATATGTGCATGGGTCTTATGCTGGCGGGATAACACAGTCAGTGTTTCGTAATTATTCGTTCTGCTAACAAGGGGTACAGTGAACACAAATGAACGCCGCTTATGTACACATACATTGCCATTTTCAACAGTCCACGTAGGTAGACACAATGATCTTATAGTTTGGGAAGAAAATGCCTCAATGGCTATGGTACTCCCTTAATGCGCACGCAAGAGGTTCAGCTACCAAGGCGTATAAGATTGGGTACAATGGCAGCCCTCCCTCGTTCCTCTCATTATCGGTATAGCGTTGGTCACTAGGTCGCCTATTTTGATACGAGCTGTGGGTGAGTTATAAAGCACTCCAATCAGTTGGAGGAAGACTGGGACCCAGTCCCATCCTAGTTAGAACTTGCCGCATGAAAGGCCATTTGACAGAATCGAATGCCTTCTCCATGTCGAGAAAAACTGTAACTGCTGCAGTGTCCGGGTTGGTATGTTGTATGGCACCAAACACTGTACGGAGATTGTATGTAAGGTTCATGTCCGGAATAAACCCCGCCTGTTTCGGGGCACTGAAACTGGTGCCATTGGCACGAGCCAATTAGCGAGTATCTTAGCGAATAACTTGGTATCCACATTGAGCAGGGAGAGCGGACAATATGATCCACATTCGTCCAAGGGTTTACCCGGTTTGGGGATAGTAACAATTAACGCTTCACTCATTGTTGGCGGCATTGTGGCTGACGAACACATGTCATCAAATAGGATTGAGGTGTGTGGAAATAATAGATCAAGAAAGCTTCTGTAAAAACCAACTGTGAGGCCGACCGCTCCCGGGGCACTCGCGGCTTTCATACCGGCCAGGGCCAATACAATCTCATCCTTTCCTATAGGACGCATGAGAAACTCCTGGTGAGCGTTAGTGAGAAACGGTAATTGGATATGCTCGAGATAGGAAAGAAATTCATCCTCGAAACCAGACGACCGAGACAAATACAATGCTGTGTAAAAATGTCTAAACCTATCTGCTATGGCCACCTCCTCAATATCTCACCACCCTCCAACTTAAGTTCAGTGATCTGCGTTCTACCTCGCATGGCTTTCGAAATTCGTGCTAATACACCATATACTCAGGCTGTGGCATATTTGCCCGGATGCTTAATTTCACTATCAGCAGCATCCTGATATTTGCCCAACAGGTCTTTGATTTCCTGCGTTATTGCCTCCTCATTACACTCCTGTTGACGCTGTTCCAAGGCGCCTAGTTTTCGCTCGAGGTCAGCCAGCCTCTGTCTAATAGATCGCAGGACTCCCGAGTGTTTTGCCATGGCTACTCCCCAAATGTAGACCGTAAAGGTTTCCCAGATAACTTGGAAACTATCCACGGATCCCACATTTGTATTGAAAAAGGTTTTGATAGCGTCAGCCATGTCTTCTATAAAGACAGGGTCCAGCAATGAGTAAGGCGGAAACCGCCAAGTAAATGGTGGAACCGTTTTCTTAGGTACGTTAAGTAACAGCAACAGTGGAGAATGATTCGATAGTGTACGAGGGAGTATCAAGCATTCACGGATGCGTCCCATAAGAGAGGAGGATATCAACCAATTATCTATATGTCTGTGTAGATTGTTATAAGCTGAAAATGCATGAAGCCACCTCTATCCGGGCTTCTCGTTCTCCAGATATCGCACAGATCCATGCCTAACATTGCACTTTCCAGTGCCCTAGCTGTCGCAGCTGGTCGTCTCGCCAGTTCCCCCCATATATCCCGATTCGGATCCCTGATTAGATTAAAATCCCCTCCCCAAAGTTAGCACGAGTCCGAATACCTATATACAATACTAGCAAGGGTATTAAAAAAATCCGGGCAGTCGTAATTTGGGCCATAAACATTCACTACAATGAGTACAACTTCTTTCCCTTGAGACTTGCAGATCACAAAGCAGCCATTGTTATCTGAGTGTAATTGTACCATTGAATGAGCCGACCTAGGGTTAACCCATGTTGGCACCCCCCTAGCATGCCTAGTGAACCCTGATGTGGTAATGTTGCCTAACAGTCCTCTACTTCGCAACAATGCACTGGTTAGGGGCAGATGTGTTTCCTGTATCAGGGCAATAACCATACTGTGCATTAAGATTATTCAACACTTTACGCAGCTTTCGGTGCTCATTGAGCCCACGTACATTCCAAATAAGTGCGTGCAGGGAGCCTTAAGTCCCTAAAGTGTGGGCCTCACTGTGTCTCATCGTCATGTGTAGTGGAGCATACCTTGCATTCCGACCTATACAATAGGTATATGAAACACTTATCTGATACATATGTAGTTGTATGAAGCAGGCTTCATACAACTTAAACATCAACGATTTCCCCATCCACAGACCTCCCCCACCCACAACAGCCCTCCCCCAACTCGGTTGTGATTCATCCCTCGTGAACTCTCACCCCCTCCCCTCACCCACCCGAAAATCCAAATGTCCACTCCCTTGCGTAATACACTCGTGGGCAGATGTTGCTCGCTCTACTACGAATAACTGTATAAACATTAAACAGTTCACCCCCGTGCATCAACAGTACAAAGATGTGCAGCCTCTCGGGACCAATGATATTGAAGCCATAACTGACATACAGGGCAAGCCAGACGAACGTTCCTCTCAGCCCAGTACTCAGGAGAATGTAATGCAATGTTAACAACCTAGAGATATTCCAACAAGCACGTTACCAGACCCGCACTTTCCTGCCCCCCACTGACCGCACACAATATGCACCCATATCTTGTCAAATGATCCCACCACACAACCCACGAGGCGGCTTTGATTGCACCAGTGTATCCTCCCTACCTCACTAAATATGGAGAGGAGCTGTTCCCCCCAAACTGCACCCCAAAAATCAAACATGTCATCACTCTTTTCACCTCTCGCCGAAAAAAACATACTTATCATCTATGAGTGCACTGCTCTGTCAGTCCTGTCCTCAAGGGAACACCCAGTGGCCTCGGCCTGTAGGTGTCACTCCGGGCTATGACGTCACGCCTTAGCTCAGTCTTTTAGAGCCTTTTGCAAGGCTTTTGGGTCCGTGAAGATGTGGGATCGTCCTTGCCTGTTGGCCCGAAGCTTCGCAGGATACAGCATCACGTAGTCTACTCCCATGTCACGGAGTTGTTTTTTCATGGTGACAAATTGGCAGCAGGTCTCCTGCACTCGGACAGTAAAATCTGGCAACAGAGATAGCTCAGAGCCCTCATAGTTCAGAGTTCGCTTTTTCCTCGCCAATCTCAGAGCAACATCCGTCTCTATAGTTTAGCAAATTTCCGATTATCGGGCGAGGTGGCGCTCCCAGGGTGGGTGTTGGCCAAGGGAGAGGTGCCCTCTCTCCTCTACAAACATGGCCGAAAAAACCCCTTCACCCAGCGACTTGACCAACAGGTTCTCAATAAAGTGTTCCATGTTACCAGTCGGTGTAGGTTCCCACAGGCCCGTGATTCTGAGGTTGCAGTGGCACGAAAGTGCTTCCAAGTCCTCTGTTTTGTCTTGGAGGATACGTAGAACTTTTCTCAGGTGTTTATGCTCTGTGTCCAATTTTGTGTGCGCTTCCTCCACCTCCGTAAGTCTCAGCTCGGACATGTCCAAGCGTTCAGTGTGTTTGTCCAAGCGCTCAACCATTCTATCCATACGGTAGGATAGGGCATCCATCTTCGCACCCAGAGAGGTGATTCCGCTCTGCAGGCTTCTTTCCATTGCCACCAGCATCTCGCGTATATCTGGGCTAGGGTCCTTTGGTGCAGGATTAGCCTGCCTCCTTTCCGCTCCTTCTTTAGAGGCGTCAGGCGATTTTGATTGCTTCTGCTCAAATGAGAGCTTGGGCGGAGCTCTATCTACTTTACCCTTGTTGGCGTTCAGCTGGACTCTCCAAGCAGCACTCTCCAGCTCACCGGACCCCAGGCCACTCACTCCAGTTGTCAGGCTGCGACTCGAGGGCACCACCGAGTTAACCAAACCCTGCCTCTAGCCGCCTTACATCAAAGCGTTGTCCTCCGCCGCTAACCAGCAGCTAACGTACCTCTACTCTCATCAGCTTGTGGGGCGACCTGGCAGCTCCTAGATGCGTTACTGCTTCGGGCTAACAATCAGGTGGCAGCTCAGCTTCCAAACTTGGATCATGCTGCAGTTATCCTGGTTAGTACTGTCCTAAAGTCAAACTGAGTGTCCCCACACTTGTGGTATACTCACTCTCACTGCGAGTAGGATTCTTCTTGTTTATGAAACAGTGCCCGTGGAGTAAGAATCCTACTTCTATACTCTACCTCCCTCTGATTGTTTTTTTCATATCTAGGCAGCGCAGAGCTGCGGGAGTCCCCACAACACACACATAGTGACACACAGTAGAATTTGTAACCAGCGGTCGACCAAGAATGGAGGACGAACATGGCCTTACATTTGGGGATGACGAGATCAACCAAATTCTCAGGGACCTCAACCCATTTGAAGGCTTCAGCAACCCGGAACCTGGCCCCAACACCAATGAATGGAATGAACTAATAACACTTAGGCGAAACCAGATTAAGGCAGCACTTCATGGCTTGTTCATGAAGGAATATCTACGGAGCAAAATGGCACCACCAGGATTAACCGCATGCGTGCGGCATGATTCCCCCCCGTACGCTGGATTTTGCGAAAGCGCACTTTGCATGACGAGCTGGGCTCGTCATGAGCGTGCGAGGAGGCTACCTCATGACGAGCCCAGCTCGTCATGAGCGTCGAAGGGGTTAATAGTTAAAAATGAACCACTCATTTTCCAGAACGATTTAATTTTCAAAAAGGAGTGGTCGCTAATATCCTGGCATTGTTCAAGGGATTGGCTAGTCCTTATAATAAAAACAGCAGCGAGAATCACCCATGAGCTGAAAATAGAAATCAACAAAATAGAAGTCCAATTAAAAACCTACATATCAACGGAAGAATTGAAATTAAGACTAGATGAACTAAACCAACAAATGACGGACTTTGAGTTTACACTCAAACAGAGCAAGTCCAATAAACTGGCTAAAGATAAAGCTAAGTTTACACCTGAAAGTGCGTACCCTTATACTAAAGCCGATCACGTTCCCACAAACACCAATAGTGATGCTGACAGCGACATTTCAGACAACGGATCCTCTGGCTCTAACTCTAGTGGCAAGAGAGGATCCAAACAATGGAGAGGAGGGCGGCGACAAAGGAGACAACAGTTCCCGAGACAACGAGGATGGAGAGGTTATCAACCCCAGCCTCAGCAGTATCCACAACCATTCCTAGGCCCACCACCATTTAATCCCTTCCAATATGGACCATCGCCCATTGGCCAAAATTACCAGCAATGGAACCCGGATTACAATGACGGATACTATGGCCAACAGCAGCCTTTTTTAGGCACGCGTTCCACAACACGTGGAAGGAACCGGAAAGGCAACAACGTAGGATGGGAAGATCAAGATCAAGCCAACTCACGAACCACGAGAAGCATGACCGGATCCCTCCCGAACCAGCCGTCAACGAGCAAGAGGGGGACCTAATAGTCAACCTTACACCTTGGCCACTAACAGATGCACAACGGAGTGTGCTTAACAAAGGACTAGGTTTCGTACCGACTCAAAAACCTGATGTGTTCAAACTGAACATAGAACTTCAAGAATTCACTAGGAAGCTGAGATTACAAGCATTCTTCCAAGACAAACCACCAACCACGGAGAGGACGGACACCGGCCTAAAACTGAAGTCAACCTTTACTCCACCTGACTCCACCATGCCAATAGAACTACTAGCTTTTGAAAAAGCTGTTATCACAGAAGTGAACAAGCTCAACATGAGAGATGCCAACATCTATCACAACACCAGTGGAGATGAACAAAGGGCAATCAGAGAGCTATCCAACAACAAGGAACTGATCATAAAACCAGCAGACAAGGGCGGAGCAATTGTTCTACAAACATTGGAGACATACAACAACGAATGCACCAGATTACTGTCTGACACAAGGAACTACAGAGTCCTCCGGGAAGATCCGACTGAGAAACTACGCATCAGAATTGGAGGCATGGTGGAAGAGGCACTAGCCCACGATTGGCTCAGTAAAAAAGAAGCGGATTTCTTACAACAGCCATCACCAAGAATCCCGTACTTTTACTGTATACCCAAAATACATAAAAACATTGACAACCCACCGGGTAGACCCATAGAATCAGGGATCGGCTCCATCCTTGAGCCTCTTTCAAAATTTGCGGACGCTTTCCTCCGACCCCTGGTACAATCTACCGATACCTACCTAAGAGATACGAAATCGGTCCTCCAACTGTTGGAGAGTAAAAGCTTCGACCCAACGACACAACTACTACTGAGCCTAGACGTGGAAAGTTTATACACTAGCCTACCCCACGACGAGACACTCCAAATAATAGAGGAAGTACTATTTTCTAGCCAATGGAAGTACCAAACATCTCGAGGTCTGGTTCTGGAATGTATCTCCTTGGCACTGCAACAGAACTCTTTTCAATACGAGAAGACCATATACTTACAGAGCCATGGGACCAGTATGGGCAGTACTTTTGCTCCTAGCCTGGCGGGGCTCTACGTCCACCATCTTGAGCAGAACAGGATACTCCATACCGTCAACCCCTACAGAACCCACATCAATACCTGGAAGAGGTATATAGACGACATCTTGATCATCTGGGATGGGGTGGCAGATACAGCAATGGAATTCGTCAACTGGCTCAATAACCAGAACAGATATCTGAAATTCACCAGCACCATCTCCAACACATCCATGGTGTTTCTAGATCTCAATATCTATGCGGAGGGGAACAGACTGAAAAGTACCACGCATTTTAAACCCACAGCGAGAAATTGCTTACTGCGGTATGATAGCTTCCATCCCAGGCACCTCAGAGAAAATCTCCCTTATGGACAATTCTTAAGGTTGAGACGCAACTGCACAGAGCTGACCAATTTCAAATCTCAGGCTGGGGAACTAAAAACAAAACTACTACAGCGAAAATACCCCCCTAAAATCATTGAGAAAGCCATGAAGAGGGCCAAAAACAACCACAGGGATGCGCTCTTGGAGGAAAGAGTACCATCACCTGATGAGAAAAAAAGACCTATATGTGTCACCACATACTCCACCATGTCCAATGAAATCTCCAAAATTGTAAATAAACACTGGAGGATTTTGAACTGTGGGAATCTCAATCTGGATAAACCAATGCATGCACATCGCCGTGGCAGGAATCTGAGAGACCTACTGGTACACACCAGACCCAAGCCTAATACCACCATCAGACAAACCAACATTGGAATACAGGGACACTTTCCCTGTGGGAACTGTAGTAGCTGTCACCTCACGAAGAAAAGCAACAAGCTAACATTCAGAAATGGCACCAATTGGGAACAGAGACAATTCACAAATTGTAACACCAACAACGTAGTCTACATGATCACCTGTCCATGCGGTCTTGAGTATGTGGGCATGACCACGAGACCGGTGAAAACTAGGATAGGCGAACATAAAAGCAATGTCCGTTGCAAAAAATCAACGACGAAAATGGCAACACACTATCTGACAAAACAACATGGTGTGAATGACCTGAAATGGACGGTTATTGAACACCTACCAACAGAAATGGGCCTTTTCCAAAAGGAACAGCGGTGGGTGTTCCGTCTAGGGACACATATCGAGGGATTGAATGATGCTGTGCCCTGGGGGCAACTAACCAGTTGATATCTGCAGGATAACACGTGAATCAAAACCTGCTTGTCCACCCACGGTGGGAACTGATATAAGAGACCAATGGAATTTGCGCCACCATTAAGTAGTGTAGAAAGAAACCATTTGCCAATAACGTTTTGCACCACCACTATATAGGCGGTCAATACAGTCTCTGTGTCCCCTACTGTGGATATGCCTCATAATGATCAGGACATATCAAATGATCGTAAAAATGCTAACCATTTTCTTCGTTTGGGTAATATCACACGAGGATACAGCTCTCCCTACAGAGGACCGTCCTAAACGCATGCGCGTTGTCAACATCTCCACCATAGACGCGCATGCGCCTAGGACTACCCGCTAATCACCAACACTCGCGTGGATGCACAGGCGCGATGTCACTACTCTCCTTGCGCATGCGTACGCATGGCCTACCACTAGCGCACGCAGGTGATTACCATTGAGTTCCGAGACACGCACTCTCTAACCGGCAAGATACACACCTGGCACCACACGTGTAACCGGACATGCCATACATGGTATGACGGCAACAAGGAGCGGATTTGCCTAATATGGGCATTAACTGGATCCGACAATTAACGAATAGTAAGAGAGTATTCCTTGGTAATTCACTGCATATATAGCGCCCAGCTCCCATTCCACAGTCAAAATCAGCGGAGCAGCGTGAGGGGGACATGGAGACAAATTCTGTCCTGAGTTAGTGAGTATAAGTCTGCAGAAAACACCTTTTTCCTAGCAAAAAAAGTGAGTAAACAAACTGAAAATTCCCTGTTTTTGTTCCTGTAGATTGCATATTTAGCAATCATCCCCTGACGTCCAGAAATGCTCATGAAGCAAGCCATCACCACAATTTGAGTATGACCAAATGTTTCAAACCTACTATCTATGTGTCTGTGTGTTCTGTGTTGTTTTGTTCTTTCTTTTACAGGGCGACTACGCCATGTGGTGCTCCAGGTGACTGCACCATGTTGAGCTGCCCTAACAGGGCCACCACACTCATTTTATTTTTATTTTTATTTTCTTTGTAGGTCATGCAAGTGCATGGTCACAAACAAATCCCGCTGTAGGCACACTATAGCCTGTATTTAGTATTAATTCACTGTACATAGTCTTGCACTTTTTTTGTATAATACACTTTGTTAGAAATACGTGAGTAAGGTGGGAAGTTGTGCCCCCGTCCTGAAGAAGGAGCACCAGCTCCGAAACATGTTGACGCACACTAGAGGTACTGTTCATAGTGACAACAGTTAATTACCTCACCCTGCACCCTTTTAATAGTGCCAGCCCGGGGTAACGAATAAAGTTTTTCTCAATACCCACGAGCCAGGTACTTTTTAACCCACACCAACTCCACCACTCACATTAACTACCCCTTCACTTGCATCACACACACCACACATAGTCCAACTGCAAGTGCTCCCACGTAGTCGTTGGTCGCAGCACGCCGCATCCCGTTAGAGGGGTGCGAAGACCCCAATGATGAAGCATGACACCAAGGGGCCTGTTGGTGTGTGAGGGGTATTTAACACAACACTGAGTGTCCCCACACTTGTGGTATACTCACTCTCACTGCGAGTAGGATTCTTCTTGTTTATGAAACAGTGCCCGTGGAGTAAGAATCCTACTTCTATACTCTACCTCCCTCTGATTGTTTTTTTCTAAAGTCAAACTGCTCAGAAATTTTTCAACGCCTCCTGACTCCGGACTGCATTAGGCTGAGCCTGGCTTCAATACCCCACTCCTAGGGGCTGGTGTGAGGTGTGGCGACAATCCCTAGCCACACTTAGGTATTCTTCTCCTGTCATATAGTTACTGCTTATCTATATACTGTGTTATGTTAGCATGGGCTTATTAAATGTTTAAACGCCATTTTTTCCTTTTTGCTGCTTCTGCACACGGCACATAATTGTTGATTTAGATTTCAACCTAGTAGAGCGTTGTAATTTACATGAGAATAATATGTTATTGCTCTGATATCAGCTTTGCTTAATAAACTATGTTTGTACAGAGAGTGCTGAAGCTTCAAGGATAACACAACACAGAATTGTTATGAGGTCTGATCTCCGCACCTTCATAGACATAACATAAGTGCAGCTCCTGCCAATTTCTGGCTTTAGGCGCGTTTTATATTCCTTTGCTTAGAGCACACATACACACTTGATGCGTTCTGCATGGAGAGAGCTGGTGGAAGCTGATGTGATCTCTTCATACTAGGATCCTGAGGTATGGGCCCGCCCTGATAAAACCCAAAGAGACCTTCTTAGATATTAATATAATATGCTAGTTAGGGAGGGTGAGAATTAGGTGTTGTTAACCCTTATTCATTACAGCATATTAGTATGCTGTCACCTTTTGCTTTCTATGGACTAGTAACTATGCTGATAACTTTGCTTCTGATAATATGTTTCCTTGTATTATCTAAGATACTGCGTTTGAGAAAACGGCATTAGTAAATAAATATTTCAAATGTGCACGGGTCCTCATTTACTCCACGTTCTGGTTTGAAATGATTGTATAACGAAAGAGTGCTCATGTGTTCCACGTGACCTGAGGTATCGTAAGTTCATGTTCTGGTTTGTCTAATCATTGGAAGTTTATTATGACCAATGAGACACTGTAGCTAGCCTGGTAAGGGGATTTTGGGTACTGAGGTGAGTTTTGGGCCACCCTAATTCGCTGAGGTTCCAAATCTCTATGCACAGTTCTGTGGGAGAACGGAAACCCTGCTACATGGCGCCCATATGTTGGTGGTCTTATATCATGACACTCTAGTAGTATATCATTCAGACCTTAACCCCTTCACTGTCGTTTCTGGAAAACGGTGGTGTCGGACAAACCTACCTATTTTTGAAATAGGTCTTTTCAAGCTTGAATCTTTCTAAAACGGTTTCTTTGAATTACTACCCAGTTGTGCTACAAAGTTTACTTTGTTTTTCTCATTTCCTGTGCAGTCATGGCCCAGCCTGTGGACATTCCGCAGCATAGTCGCATTGCGGTGCGCAATCATATGCAGAATTACCAGGTCTCATTAGAAGGCTTGGCTGTGGTTTTGGTGGTAAGTGCGGATGCAGCTTACCCTTACGAACTGTTTTATTCGTGGGTGACGTTTCCGGCTGTGGACGCTAATTCTGGTGTGTTGCACAGCTACACTGCCTCTCCTGTACCGGCTGAATACACTCCGTACAGGGCACTGGAAATACCTATTGATCATTGGCAGCATCGCGTTTGGTTTGCTGGCGCCCTATCCCATTCGTTAACCGCTCCGAGGTTAGGTCCTTTGTCCATTCCAGGCACAAATTGGCCTGTTCTGGCAGGATTTACTCCTCATCCTCAACACGGCAATTGTACCCTGGCGGAGGTTCGTAGACTACATGTAGTTTCAATTGCCGTGATTCGTGCATTAGTGCAATACATAGGTCGTCATCTCCCGGGTGGGCCCCAGGGGGGAACGGCTCTTCCAGCGGGACAGGGCAGATTGAAGCTCAGTCCTGTAATGGTCAATGCTGTTATGGGTAAGCGTCCCCAGGACAAGGATGAATTTCCTTTCTGGCTTGCCGAGAAATTTGACCAGCTGGAAGCAGTATTTCCTAATACAACTCCTGGAGATAAACATAGAATCTTGACGATTAGTTTCCCGAAAGATTTAGCACCCGAACTCGTTGACTGTGAGACCTGGGGCAGAACTTTTGCGGCTGTTTACGTGAGGTGTTACGGCACTCCATCTATGGCTGTACTGCCTACGATCATTAAACGTGTTCAAGATGATCACGGACCAGAGGCGGCGGTTGAATTGGGTATGCGCCTGTGTGGCTCCTTTGAAATAATTTGCGATCTCATACTTGCTAATGTCAAGGGGGAAGCAGTGAACTTTCAGGTAGCTAATGCTTTGGCGGCTCTCCCAGATGCCGAAAAACCTCACCAGTTAGCGAGGATTGTTGTGGCTGCTTATAAAACAGTAGGTCGCACTAGTAAGGGTCTAAAGCCTTTTTCTGTCAAAGAGAAAAAGCAACCTCAAGGGCAGTCTTCTGAGACAGAAGTCCAGCCCAAGTCCAAGAAACAAAATTGGCCAAAGAAGCAGAAACAGGGTAAGCAACAGCAGCAGACTCAAGAATCTATTCCTGCGCCTCCAATTCCTGCGCAGCCAGAGCGTGTTTATGACTTGCGCGATCGCGCGGCGATTAAATCACCTGATCGATTTCAGGTTTCTGATCAACGCTCTCCTCGTTCCTTTCAGGACTCATCGGCCCCGAAGACCGGTGGTGGAGGAGGCGGAAGAGGACGGGGTGGTCAGCAAGGACGTGACCAGCCCCGCCAGACAGACGGTGCAGGGAAGCAGGACGGCACTACGCCAAAGAGACCGCATTTTGCCAAAAAGAAAGTCACGGCTTTAACAGCGCATCGATATGCCACAGATAGTGAGAACGCGGCTTCGGAATCTGACGTGGGCTCTGACCTTGCTGGACAGTGCGGTGGAGATTACCATTGTGAGAGAGGCCCTGCGTCCACTACTGAAGGTGACAGCGACTGATGTTTTTGTTGTAATAGAGACAGCAGATACGAGAGTTGCTCCCCCTGATAGACTTTTTGAAATTGTCCTGTTAAACGAAGGAGACATACAACGTATTGTAAAAGGGGTATTTTGGGAAAACCTTTCGTCTACGTATGACATTTTGCTTTCTGAGGCTGACTGGCCCCCACCTTTTGTGCTCCCGGCGCCGCGAGGGGAGGAGGTAATCCTCCCCAGTTTCGCGAACACTGTCTCGAAAGAGCATGCGCAGCATTTTGCAGAAGAGTGGGCTAAGACTCTAGCGCCGGCTCTGTACCGCAACCAGTGTGGTTGGGATAAATTGTCCCCAAGCCACGAGATTCCTTTACGGTCTCAGCCACAGCCTCAACCTCAATATCCCATTCGGCGTGAAGCCAAGGCTTCCGTCGCGGCTATCCTTGAACAATTGGAATATCAGGGAGTGATTGAAACGTGCGTGTCTCCAATGAACAATCCCCTTTTTACTGTTAACAAGCCAGACGGAACGTATCGTTTGGTTTTGGATTACAGGCATTTAAATTCGCACTGCCGGAACTGTGCAGTACAGAATACTCACGGCTCTGCACTTGTGGATAGTCTTGTGCGTAAGCGTTTTAAAACCACGCTTGACATTTCCAACGGTTTTTATGCCCATAGATTGGATGGTCTTAGTTCCCAGAGGACCAGCTTTACTTCAGCCGGGGTCCAAAAACAATTTTGGCGTCTTCCGATGGGCTATAAGAATAGTCCTGGGATTTTCACTGCCCGTATAGTCTCTCTCTTGGAGAGAATCGATCCGGATGCTTGCTCGTATGTGGATGACATTTATCTAACAGACGACGAAATTTGGGAGCATCTGTGTCGGGTCAACAGCATAATTTGTAACTTTGCAGACATGGGTTACAAATTTAACTTTGGGAAATCGCACACTGCAGAGTATACAGTGTTGTTCCTGGGCTATGAGATCAACAATGAAGGTAGAGGTTTGGCTCCTCACTTCCTGGAGAAATGTGCACAGTTGCGCGCTCCGACAACACTGAAAAAAAACAGTCTTTACTGGGTTTTTTTAATTTCGGGAGAACTTACATTCCGGAATATGCCCAGCGTATCAAGCCTTTGTATGCGTTGATACAACCAACTTTTTCCAAATCATGCTGGCTGCCTGAGCACTCAGCCATCTTGCAATCTTTGCAGGCTGATCTGCTCGCTTCTAAATTCTTACTGACTCGTGATAACCACACTAAACTGGTGATAAGAATCATTCCTGGGACGGTGGGTTTCACGTACCTGACTTTTAATGACTTTTAATGAAGGAGACACAGTACCTATTGCCTACAAGTCACACTTGTACACTTCGGCTGAAATGCGGTTTTCCACTGTGGAAAAAGTTTTGACGGCTGTACAGATGGCGATTCTTAAGGAACGTGCTCTGTCACAGGGAAGACGCATATTGGTTGTTACACCCTGTCCTCATTTGGAGGCAGTTACTAAAGCCAGTGTACCAAATTCTAAAGCATTGCACCCTCAGTGGATTCAATGGGCTGCCGCCTTGACGTCCACGGATGTCACGTTTATTTTTAACGCCTCATTGCGGTCGCAGGAGTACTTGCAGTATGAGTTTGTTCATCCTGCTCCTCTAGCAATGCGACCTTTGGAGGACTTCCATTGCATCATTTACACTGATGGTTCGGGGCAGGTTGCGCATGGCTCTAAACACGCCTACATTTCCGCATGCGCCATTGTGGTCGGTGCCATGGTGGACGATGAGTTCAAGTCCAGTGTCGTGCAAACGCAGACTCTAGGGGACTGCACCGCACAATTAGCAGAGCTTCGTGCTCTTTTACTCGCGTTGGAGTACGCTGATCCTAGTGTGACTACTCTTATTGTAAGTGATTCTTACTACTGTGTCCAGTCTTACAATGAAAACTTGTTCTTTTGGATTCAGAATGAATTTCGTGATTCCAAGGGTAGCACAATAAAACACAAGATGATCTGGGTTTGAGTGGCTGAGCTTAAGGCTAATCTGCCGCTTGTTTTTGTGATTCATACTCTCGGCCATCAGCGCGTGGGAGTTCACGCTGTCTGTAACTCGCTTGCTGATAAAGCGGCGAAATCAGCGGTGTCTAAGTATCTGGTTGCAGCTGTTACACGGTCCAAAAGTAAGATTGATGATAACATCTTGGCGGCTGTTGCTGCCACTGAGAATGGAGGTAAACATCCTACGGGGTTCCCTTCGAAGTACACATACCACTTAAGTCCCGAAAAGGTTCCTTTTGTGAAAATACCTGATGTTGGTGAACGTTTAATTCCCAACTCGGATCGCAGAGCTGGCTTGATTACAGTGGCGCATGAAGGTGTGGCGTCTGCGCATGCGGGCGTCTCGGCCACTGTAACTCAATTACACACAGCGTTTCTGGTGGCGAGGACTGTACAAACAGATGCGTGCTTATGTCCTTCAATGTGACATTTGCCAGCAGATTAAACCTTCGACTACTACGCGTCCGCCACAGACACAGTTGTACATATCTAATAAACCACTAGGTTGTGTTTATTTAGATCACTGCGGTCCTTTTTCCTCTGATACTGCATATAAGTACATCTTAGTAGCAGTTGATTCATGCACACGCTTTGTGTGAGTTTGGCCCCATCGCAGCGCTGATTCATGGACTGTCATTAGAGATTTGCGTGTCTTTGTAGGGATTTTTGCCTGTGGTACCTTCCATTCGGATCAGGGTCCGGCTTTCGCCTCTAAGGCGTATAAGGATGCCATGACTTCGATGGGAGTCCAAGTCAAGTTTTCGTCTCCCTACAGACCTGAGGGTAATAGTGTAGTGGAGCGAATGAACCGTGACTTAAAGCAATCTTTGACAGCTCGAGTTATAGGCACTGGCAGAAACTGGCTGCCCCACCTCAATGGCATGCAGCGTGCTCTTAATAATCTCCCTAGAAGGTCTCTGGGTGGGCGGACCCCATACGAAATGCTCTTTGGCATCAAGATGTACATCCCTGACCTTGATGGTCTAGACTGCGTGGTTCGCGCCACAACCTTTGACGTAGATAAACATTGCAATGTTTTACAGGATCTACAAAAGACCAGAGACCGTCTTGCAAAAGAACATATGCCCTCCACATCGGATGTTGCGTTGCAGATACCGGTAGTTGGCTGGCTACCCCAAGTTGGAGAACTGGTTAGAGAGAAGATCGATAACAAGAAAGAAGTTGGACCTTCCTATCGAGCTCCGGTTCCAGTCCTTGGAGTGAAGGGTACAAGAACAGTCATTTTACCCCCACTTCCAGGTCATAAGGAAAACAGGTTTATCTCCATTGACAATGTCAAGATACACAGAGTGGCCGATTCTTCTTAGTATGACACCGGCAGTCTCCTGTCCTTCCATTGTGAGAAATTCTGTTTTGGCCACTGCTTCTAATCCTGAACCTGAAGTGGCCATCGAATTACCTGCACTTTCCAGTCCTTTATTAAGTACTTTGCCTGGTACAGACCATGATGACATCGATTACACTTACCCCACTGACTTATCTATGCCTGACCTGCAAGCACGTTTGGCCACTGAATCAAGATTTTCATTTGACACTGTGTCCATTGCCTCGAAAAAAACCCTCACGGTTTGCAGTTTATGCCACTTTATTTAAAAAACATTTGTTGATTCCCACTTGGACATATATTTGGCTGGTACTTTTTTCAATTTACCTTTTTATGTCAATTGGTTTTGTGTTTTATTTTTTTCAATTCATCAATGGACACTATGTCGAGGAAAGAACATGTATTCAACATCTTAATGGAACTTTGGCCCCCCTTTCCTCGTCACATTCAGCACACAGATTGAAAAGAGACTTGACATTTGTTAACATCACTGCTTGGCCAGTCCTTGATGGAATTGTGTGGGATGCAGTTAGGTTTCAAATTCATGGCCCTACGGAGGTTGTTAAGGTCCCTAATGTCCTTAGAGTTAACATGGGGGATGTAGTGAAACCAAACATACGTTCTGATGATCGGGATGTTCAGGCCGTGGAGAGTTTGTTTTCTGATTTGAAATACTATGCTTCTTTTGATGCTGAAGATTTGTATTTAGAATCTGCTAATTATGGTGATTTATTTTGCTTCGAACATTTTGGCAATCACTTCTTACATAAAACCGCTTCCAGAAGGAGTGCTGTTAATTTTACTCAATGGGAGCACTGCCCAGCTCCAAAACACGGCAGTTCGAATACCTTTTTGAAAAAGTGCACTTATTTTACTGACTTCAATCAATCCAATCCCAAGTCTTTTTATTTTAGAATGTCACAGAAGCCGATGTCCAAGGTTAGACTTACCGATACTAAATTGTTGTACTCGAAGTCCTTCCTTGATCAGTTAGCTGTTGGAGGCTACGAGTTATGGAAGGAATCTATTGACCTTAAATCAGTTTGGGGTTCTAAAGGCTGGCAGGTACAAGGCTCTGAGGCTTTGCACCGTGCATGTCTCATCCCGAATCATATGTTGTTTTTGAATGCAACAATTTCACAAAAAACATGCTTTGGATTGGCTACTTCTAAAAAATTAAATACTCCTGCCATCCCTGAATTGGAGGAATATCCTGGCTGGGGTAATTTTACTCAGTTATCCATTAGGGACTTACAGACCCTTTTGCTAAATTCTACCTTTAACATATCCAGTATGGATCCAAAAGGTTGGCTGATGTGGCACAGAAGTGCTGATTCATGCCAGCACCGTTTTCTGAATTTATCTGATGGTTTTAGACAGGTCAGACCTGATCCCCGTTTTGAAACTGACCATTCTGTCACGACTTATTCAGTGGGCAAGTTGTGTCAGAATTGGCTAAAACATTCTACCTTGGCTGCGGTTAAACTGCATCTATCCAAGCTGAATGAAGATGTTGATTTGAATGATTTCATAAAAGGCCCGGCTAGTGGTAGATCAAAAAGATGGATATATGCTATTTACAATGAAATCTGGAAGACATCACAGATTGAGGCGGCAACACGCCTTAGAGCAATTGATCAAGCTAATCTTGAGAAGGTGCTTGCAGTAGTTGATAATAGTATTAACATGCTTTCTTCCCGCATTTACACGTTAGATAATATTGTGTCCTCTGTGGTGGATATTGTGCAGGATGAGGTGTCTGCTTTGTACCATGGCCAAAATCAATTGCGTTCTGTCATGCAATTTGCTTGGACCCTACAGACATTGAAATCTGGCAAGGTGCCATGGACCTACATGAATGTTTCCTCTCTCTTTGCCCCTTTTAATTTGACCGACAAACAGCGCTTGCTTTCCATGCGGGATGCGTCTTTTTCAATGTTACATATTGAAAGATTAGAATCCTTGCTTTTTCTGTGGCGGAGGCTACTGCTGCGACGTGGCTTATCCAAGGTTTGATAACATTACCATTTGCTTTGTATAAGTTTACTAATTGTATGCGATATGTTGCCATAGGTCGCTATGAACCGTTAGGTAGTGGGTTTCTCCATGAAGTCTGGTCCCTCCTATTTACTTACAGATGTTTGAAAGACGGACAGGAAGTTTATCTAAATGGGGAGGAGTGTACAGAGACACCGGATCACTCCTTAATGTGTAGACACATACAGTTGCCCGGTTCTTGTAACCAGGACCGACCAAATTTAGCCTGTGTTTTAAAAGGGACGCCAGTTCCAGCAATCGTCCCCACTTTTACCTTACTGGCGAACGGAAGTTATTTACTTTTAAATAATGAGAATTGTTGCGGGGTAATTAAAGGTGTGGCCTATATGGTAACAGTATCTGAACGTGTGGTTTGCTGCAAAAATGTGCTTTATCCACCTACGCATGGGAACGGGGATGTTTCCATCTGGCCGCGCATCCCAACCTTGACAGCGGAGTTCAATGGCATGAGTAGAATAAGAGCTCTTTTGTCCCAAAAAGAAGTGGCCTTGAGTTCGGCTCGAAACATTTGTGCTTCACATAGCTAGAACTCTTGACTTCATTTGAGAAAATATTTGGAGTCATTCCTGCTTTCTTCCATTCTATTTTTTCAAGCCTGTTTGGTGGATTCCCAGTTTTACCGGCACTTGCGGCTGGCGTTCTGGTGATCTTTTGTTTCATTAAACATGGATGCCCTTCATGTGCAAGAAGCCGCGCAGCCCTGGCACTGTTTCGCAACAGGATGCTTGAATACTATGGCACTCTGCCACTTGCGACTTTAAGCACGGCATATGGATTATCGTTTCGATTTTCCTATTTTACTTGTGTCCAGCCTGTGTTTCATTGCCTCAGCTGCGATTTCGACTGGGCCCTTGATTTGTGTCTCTGCAAGACGGTTTCTCCTGATGTCGATTTTAATCGGCTGATGGGTCCCGTTGTTACTCACGAGTTGGTTTGTTCTGGCGAAAGGATTATGGCCTTAGCAGCGATGCATGGACTAATGGGTCATTGGAACATACTCGCAGCAGCGCACGATTTCTTGGCACAGAGCTTTCTTGAGAACCCACCGAGCTGCCCTCTGATGGTGATAGAGGCTCCGGTACTAGAAGAGCACGTGTGTTCTTTCCCCCTGTTGAATTGGATGGCTGAACTGTTTTCGGATGAAGACGGTGATTTCATGTTTGAGGTTGTTGCTGCATATTTTGCATATTCGGTCTTGCCCTAATATCTTTTCGAGTTTCGGATCCCAGCCCCTTGTTTTCTACTGCCGTAATTTTTGCCAATTTTGCTTGCATTTTTCACCTCCCAGACCTATTGGCATGAGCAAAAGTGAACAAAGTATTGACATTTTGGATTTTTTTAATTGATTCATGAGACGTTTTTTCCCATCGATTTCTGAGATTATTAATGTTGCTCATCCTTCTTGAACTCTGCTGTCATGATGAGGCCCTTATCTTATCTTATCTTATCCGTGCTCGGATCATGGGGGGGTGTCATATAGTTACTGCTTATCTATATACTGTGTTATGTTAGCATGGGCTTATTAAATGTTTAAACACCATTTTTTCCTTTTTGCTGCTTCTGCACACGGCACATAATTGTTGATTTAGCTTTCAACCTAGTAGAGCATTGTGATTTACATGAGAATAATATGTTATTGCTCTAATATCAGCTTTGCTTAATACACTATGTCTGTACAGAGAGTGCTGAAGCTTCAAGGATAACACAACACAGAATTGTTATGAGATCTGATCTCCGCACCTTCATAGACATAACATAAGTGCAGCTCCTGCCAATTTCTGGCTTTAGGCGCGTTTTATATTGCTTTGGTTAGAGCACACATACACACTTGATGCGTTCTGCATGCAGAGAGCTGGTGGAAGCTGATGTGATCTCTTCATACTAGGATCTTGAGGTATGGGCCCGCCCTGATAAAACCCAAAGAGACCTTCTTAGATATTAATATAATATGCTAGTTAGGGAGGGTGACAATTAGGTGTTGTTAACGCTTATTCATGACAGCATATTAGTATGCTGTCACCTTTTGCTTTCTATGGACTAGTAACTATGCTGATAACTTTGCTTCTGATAATATGTTTCCTTGTATTATCTAAGATACTGCGTTTGAGAAAACGGCATTAGTAAATAAATATTTCAAATGTGCACGTGCCCTCATTTACTCCACATTCTGGTTTGAAATGATAGTATAACAAAAGAGTGCTCATGTGCTCCTCGTGACCTGAGGTATCGTAAGTTCATGTTCTGGTTTGTCTAATCATTGGTAGTTTATTATGACCAATGAGACACTGTAGCTAGCCTGGTAAGGGGATTTTGGGTACTGAGGTGAGTTTTGGGCCACCCTAATTCGCCGGGGTTCCAAATCTCTATGCACAGTTCTGTGGGAGAACGGAAACCCTGCTACACTCCCACTACGTCCAGGCACCTCAGAGCGGTACTCATACATCAGCTCAGCTAATCCCGGGTGGTTAGACCATCTCAGTGCATCCAGCGGTATTCCCCCATGTTCCAGCACCACAAGGCTCTCCTTGTCAGGGGTTCCCTTGATCACTCTCCCTCTGAGCCAGAACAAGCAGGGATCGTATGGTGTAGTACCTCTCTGTAACTGTACATGCATAACACACACATAGAGCAAGAAGCTAGCTCCAGCGAGGGGAGGTTGAGTCTCCTATCTGCCCGAGCCCGGTATCGAGTTCCGTTCTGAGCTTCCACTGCAAGCCTGACTCCCCGCTGGTTCCAAGTAGTAAACCAAGCACCGGGGTCAGAGAGGTGGGAGCGCGTCAATGTGCAGTGCCTGTGCCGTCCCGATGGAGATTGGACGGCTGATCTCCTGTGTTCCGCTCTTCCCCCACACCTCACTCCTTACGTGCTCGGGGGTACTGGTGTGTCACTCGGAGGGTCGGTGCTCCATGTGGGGGGAGCAAAGCCAAGCCGGTGCCTCGCAGGCAATATATGCCGTACGGCACAGGATACTGTGGTAAATAAATAAATAATACCCTATTTTTGACTAGACATATATCATAACAGATAGCTCAATAAATAAGAGTCAAGATTCGAGGTAGTAGGAGTTTTGCAGGTTTAATACAGCATAAGGACAGGAACAGGACAACCTGCACGGGAATAGGATGGCAGCTGTCGGGGGCCAGGATCTGGGATGAGCGCGCTAGCTTTTTAATAACAATACAAGAGCATATATACATAACGCAAACACATAGCATTACATTGCAGTAGGCGTAGCAGTGGGTGGAGCAGAAGGCGTGACGCGTAGCAGTCGCGAAAGATAAGAGTAAAAGTAGGTGTAACTGGGCGTATACATAGACATGTGGTGCAGACGTAACAGAATATGTCATGAATGGGGCGGAAACATTGGAGGGGGCTACCTAAGGAGCCGGGACCTCTAACCTGGTAGTGCGCGCAAACTGGCAATGACGTGTCACTAGGAGAAGCTGGGGGCTATGAACTCTGTGCTAGGAGCAGAGACTAAAGTCTGGAGGGTCGGAGCGACATGTACCTAAACTCTATCTAGTATCTCATGTTTAGAGAACATGTTGATATAAACTAGAAGTCAAGAGGGGAAAGGCTAACTGACTCTAAGACTGGACCATGCATTATTCTACATGTAGTGCGTGATGAAGAATATTAAATGACCATTAAATACAGTATTCTCTAACATGGAGCCCTGAAGGCTAGACAATGACGGAAACTATTGATGCAGTTCAGTAGCTTAGGAATGCAGAGAAGGAGGACTGAACTGATAACTGGAACTATAACATACTTTTGGCAGACTCAGAGGCAGAGCCAAGCTGCACCGGGCACTGCGAGGCAGGAAGTAAGTGAAAGGTCGAGGATACAGGTGGGGGCTGCATCGCTCCTCAGCGAGGCTTCAGGAGACAGGAGCTGAATCTGATGTCCAGGCCCTTTTGAGGCCTAGAAACGGGGACTTTATAATGGAATAACGTGCACACTGAGAAACGTGGCAACATTATTTTACATAGGCCTGATATCCGTAGTATTCACGAGGCCTGGAAACTGGCATACTAGAGGTGGACACAACTGTAATTGCGTCATTAATCAGACATGGGGAATGCATATGCATATTGGTCATGCACACATAACATATGATGGATGACACGTAGGGACACAGAACATGACAAAATTTACTTTTCCACAATACAACAGCGTGTTGTCTGCAATCCGCCCCTGGGTCGCTTAACTTAAATTTCCCTAGTCGTTTTTTTTCCGGAGGAAGATCCTCGGAGTCCCGGCCCACACCGTTGCCCAGTCCTTGGTCTGTACAACATAGGACGTAGAGAAACTGACGGATAAATGTTGAATGGTGCTGCGATGCGGCGGAGCTGAGGGCCCAGCGGCCATCTTGGTCATCAGCAAGTTCCGCCCCCTAGAATCCTTCATGTTACCTCTAGTAATTTCCACACAGTGGTATTGCTGAGAGCTTGTGGGAGGCCCCTCCTCCTTTCTCTACTAGTTGGGAAATAGAATTAAAAAACTGAAAAAATTCACTGAAAAATCCAAAAGTCACAGGGAGGTTATAGTTAGGGATTAACATTAAAAAACCTCAGAAATTCTCTGAAAGAAACAAAGGTTACAGGGACGTTATAGTTAGGTTCAGATTTCACTTGTACAAAACCTAAGAAATTCAGCAGTTATAGTTACCTGAGCTAACTATAACTTATGCCCCTACAATGGACTGCTTACGACCTCACATATTACATCACTTATGACGTGGTCATGAGTGATGTGATATGGTCATGGACCTGACATGGTTAGTATTGGTTTTTTTTTAAGTACTTGTCTGCGCCTCATAAAAAATATATATATTTTACACATACACACCCATATATATATGTATATACACACAGATACATCTATATATATATTACCTACTGGCGGTCGCCAGTAGGTAGTTATAGTTAGGACCTAGTTTCCATAGGAAATCCTCAACATTCTATTTGGATTAACTTTGGCCCTGGTTGATGAATCTTTGCGAATTTCTCAACGAAGATGGCTCGGTCCGCCGCGCTCCTTCCCTGAAAGTTTGGGGGGGATTGGTGAAGTGGGGGCTGAGATAAGAGGGGGGGTCCCAAAACGTGTTTTCTCCATGTTATTTTCCATAGGACGTTTAGACACGGCTACAGGTCGAACGGCTGAATGAATTTATAAGAAATTTGGCAAAACTGTAGAGTCCGGCTCGCAGATTACGCTTTTTTTGGAATGGTGTAAATCTGTTCAGTAGTTGCTGAGAAAATTAAAGTTAAAGTCAATTTTATATCCATAAGCGCGTACGGGTGCGCTAACTCAAGCGGCTGCGCGCGAGCGGAATTTTTTTTTGCTGCGTGACGTCTGTTAACGTTCGATTCGAAGGAAATCAGGAAGTGTTGACCGCCATTTTGTCACTGCGAGTAAATATATTGTCATTTCAAAGCGTTGGAACATGGAAAGGGGAGAAGGTAGAAATTGTTTTGCTGCGTAGGTTCTCTCAGGGTGTGCATTAAGGCCCTTAAACGCGAAAATATATATATATATATATTTTTTTTAAAGTTGCGGGGTGCGCGCACTCGGGCGCGCACTCCTATTTACAAGAGTGTGAAAATGGAGATAAATCAGAAGTTTGAGTGCTTTGATATAAAGTGGCTCTGAAAAGAGCCCTTGTGTTAATTGAGTTTTTTCTGCATTTATAAGTAAGTACCGATGCAGAGTCTGATGTTGCAGAGGAAGATTCCCTCATCCGTGAAATGAACACCATCTGTCCTATAGATGTCTTGCATGTGGTAATGCAAGTTGTTGTGGTAAATAGAACCCATGCTATAATCTCTGAGGAAAGCAGAAACAGATTTATTTACATGTCTCCTTGCTTTCTCAATTTGTGCACACTGTTGATTGGACCAATTCCATTTCTGTCTTTGGCATATATTGGAATATACCAAGGCAGTTCGAGGAAAAAGTGTCATCAATTGTCGAAAGGTATCTTTTAGAAGCATTTCCAGACCTACCCCAGTCAATGTGCCTAGATCGTTCCCACCACAGTGCACAATTATAAGGTCTGGTTCTGGGAGACGCATAAAAGTTTTCACCAATGGTATTAATTGGTGACATCTTAATCCTCTTTGCCCAATCCACGTTATCTGCACATTTGGTAAATCAAGGTTGGAAATTCGTCTGCTTGCTGCATATTTTCCACTCCAGTGAATATAGCTGTGTCCTAAAAGCCAAACCTTCATTTTCAAGGCAGATGCACTCGTACTCCGATGGGTTCTGGAAGTGGAATGGCAGTTAGAAGCTGAAAGTCAGGATAAAAAAATGGATGAAGCTTGGTGTGGTTGAAAAACGAAAAATGATTGGTTGATTCTAATACGTGAAGATTGAAGACTACGTTGCATGTTAATGTTATGTAAAAGAAAAAGTAGTATTGGGTGTGAATAAAATGACATGTAACAGAGCTGTGGATAGGCAGGTGTTTCTGGAGTGAGAACAGTGTTGTTAGTTTGCTGTAGAACGTTGAGATATGAACTTTTTTGACCTGTGCCTTCAGCCAGGTGCAGAATGAGGTGTTACCATGGAAACAGCCAGAGATGGCAGTGGGTGATGGGTGACTTTTATGTGACATTGAAAATATTGTGAGGGACAACCAACTGAAATGTAAATTTGAATACAAAATTTTGCGGGAGGAAATATGATTGGCTGAAGAGACATATATGAGTCTGTATTGACTGGATATCTGTGCCATTGAATTTTGGTTGCAGTGATAGCAGCATAATTGAGACTTCCGTCAAACGAATATCTATTTTGTGACTGTCACTGTTGTACATCGTACAAAGCATTGGTAAAGGTAAGTCTGTAACTGTTTGTTTTGTCATGTACCGTAAAATATGGTTTACTCACAAACAATGATTGATTTTCCTCATAGTTTGAAACTAAACTCATTTTTGGCTGTCATAATGTGTTGTATTTCTAAAACTATTTTTAATTTAAATGTGAAATATGAAGTATAAAATATGTTTAATATAAAGAGTAATTATTTGTGTGACTTTGAAGCCTTTATATATAATGAGAGAAGTTGTTTATGAAGTGAAAAAATGATATTAGCAGAGAGACAGATAATGCAGATAGAGAGAGAAATGGTAAATTACATGTGATACCGTCGTGAAAAAATGTTAATGGTTAATGAATTCGTAAACTTTCTGTCACACGACAAAATTAGAGTGCGGTTTCTGGACGCGGCCTGCATTGGTGGGTGTAGGGTGAGAGGGGCAGGTGGTTGAGTGAAATAAAATGAAAAGTTGGTATATTACATGTGATACCGTCTTGAAAAAGTGGTAATGTTTAATGAATTCTTAAAGTTTCTGTCAGACGACAAAATTATAGTGCGGTTTGTGGCCGCGGCCTGCATTGGTGGGCGTAGGGTGAGAAGGGCAGGTGGTCAAGTAAAATAAAATGAAAAGTTGGTACATTACATGTGATACCGTCTTGAAAAAGTGGTAATGCTTAATGAATTCTTAAAGTTTGTGTCAAGGCGACAAAATTATAGTGCGGTTTGTGGCCGCGGCCTGCGATGGTGGGCGTAGGGTGAGAAGGGCAGGTGGTCGAGTAAAATAAAATGAAAAGTTCTGACCATGAGGTTGTACACAGATTTGCGCAGTAAATGTGTTCGTAAATTGAGGTACCAAACGGAGTATAAAAATATCTCTCTCACTCCTGCTGTTTGAGTGCATCTTTATCTCTCTTCTGTTTTCCGTCTCCGTTGCCCTGTGTTATCTTACTGTGTGTGTGTGTCTGTCTGTGTCTGCCTTCAGTCCGGGCTGAGGAACTTTGCTGTGGAGGCACACACAGATAGTCGCATCAAAGTAGTTGGAACGTTTTCAAAAAACTATTTATATAATTGAAATGCTTTTTTGAAGCGCTAGTGAATGTTTTCTTTCAGAATTACCGCTCGGTTGCTTCCATAGAGCAGAGGGTATGTTGTATTTCACTACTTAGTGCCTCTGCATGTGCACTCTGTTCTCTGGTGGCTGGCGGAGAAGTGTTTGTTATTGTGGAGATTAAAGCATGATAAGGAGTGAAATACGACATAGCGTCTGGTCTGTAGAAGCGTGGGAGCAGTGATTAACACTGAGTGGAGCGGAACTGCGACGGTGCTTGAGAAGAGTAATAAATTATTTTTTTACAGAGGTACAACTGTCTGCATGGTGCGCGACCTACTAAGAAAGGGTTCACGGGCTGTTATAGGGCTGTGGGTTCTAGTATGAGTAAATCAGGTCGACAAAAGAAAATATTAAGTTAGTACAGCTGAAGTTACGTGGAACACATGAATACTGTTTCAGTATAGAATCATTTTAGTTGAGATTATGGATTAAAAGAGAGAACGTGTATATTTGAAATATTTATTCAGAAATGCACTGTTTTCAAGGCAAGTTTCTAATCTAATACGAGTAGAGACATTGCAAAAAACAAAGTAATCAGTATAGTCAGTAGTACATAGAATACAAACGGTATAGTTGATGAAAAATGAATATGGTTTTGCAAAATTAATTATACACTCTTATGAGGAAGTATATTATATTTTAATAAATGGAAGAAGGTCTCTGGCCTTTCAGTTTAGGAACGATACATGAAAATGCTAGTGGTTAGACATTGTCTTTATCAATCAGCTCTCTGTATGCGAAGCACTATCACGTTTCTGTTATGCTATTGTGTAAGGGAAAAAAAACGCGCCAAAACGGACAAAATGGCGAGAGGTGCATGTATGTAATCAAAATATTTCGGTTTATGGAAAATTAAATGATCAGAGGTGTCTGAGGCGGAATTAAGCAGTTCAAATGCGAAATGGCGTTTACAGTTATAAAAAACTCATTCTATATTTACACATTAATTAGGGCACATGTAGCATATATTAGCGAGTTTTGGTTCGAGTACGTTTGAAATAACATAAGATAAGATATACAATAGAATTGTTGAGATTAGACTTTAATAAAAAATAAAGTTCAAAATCGAGTAGCTGAAGAAAAAAAATTTAGTCCACATAAAGGATCAAAATTTAACCAGTAGGAAATCATAATGTCCACTGTTATTAAAGCCAATAGGTCTGTTCATGTTAAGTAAGTATCCAAGAAAACGTGAAAAATATAGGGAGGCAAAACGAAATGTGGACGTCAATGGCTTGCATAACAGTCAACCCAGGATTGTATAGGCGAAGTAGGCAGCAACTGCTTCTAACAGGAAGTCACTGTTATGATCCGAAAACATGTCAGCCATCCAATTGAAAAGAGGAAAGCACCATTCATGATCTGTTATTACCGAAGCCTCTAGTACCATCAGAGGACAGCTCGGTGGGTTTTCAATGTAGCTGTCTGTCAGGAAATCTTGCGCCGCTGCGAATATATCCCAATGACCCAGAACTCCTTGTATCGCTGCAAAGGCCATAATCCCTCCGTTGCAACAAAGTTGCTCATGATCAATTAACGGATTCATGAGATGATTGTAATTCACTTCAGGAGGTACCAAGTTGCAGAGACATAAGTCCAGGGCCCACATGAAATCACAGCTCAGGCAATGAAATACAGGCTGCACACAGGTGAAATAGGAATATCGAAATGATAATCGATATGAGGTATTCAGAGTCGAGAGTGCTAAGATGCCGTAGTAGTCAAGCATCTTCTGGCGAAATAGTTCTAAGTGTTCCGGCTTGTTTGCGAAGACAGGATGGACATCCATTTTGAAATAAACGAGATGGGAACACAAACGTCGCAGCACTGGCAGTTCAACAGGAAGTCCACAGAAATAGGTCGCAGAGCATGGAGTGAATAGTAGCAGAATGACTTGATATAATTTTTGGCAGTCCGGTCAATAAACCATTGGTTAGTAGTTATAAAAAAATAGCGTGTCTTGAAGTGGAGGATGTGTTTAAAATTAAGGGAGTCACCTTAGTACATTGTAAAGGAAGGCCACTCTTTTATAAGGAATGGTGTTGTCTGTGAATATTAGCTAAGTGAAAGATATGTTCGCGAACAGATGCTACGCTAACTTGTTTTTGTGACAATAAGGCTGTTGTTCATGTCTTGTGATTCAAGGCCGGAATTCGCTGCCAGATGAAAACATCAAGGTTCACATGCGTGGGGTAGATAAACTACATTCTTAAAGGGAAGCAAATGCAGAGTGATTTTTACCGCGTAAGCTTTGTCGTTTAAAAAGTCATAGTGATTTTCATTATATGTAAAAAATAATATCACTGATGAAAAATGAAAAAAAATCGTTATAATAATAGGCACTGGTGTATTTTTGGAAAGATATGCAACATTACAGGGATTCCACTTAAATAAGTCATGTAATTGAAAGTGCCTGCATGTGGACGACTAAATATATGTTTAGGCGTTTAATATGCAGCTTTGAAAAAAAACGTGCGTTTGTTTTAAAAATGAAATGTAAAGGTTTAGAGCAGGAGTTTCCAAAGCGGTCGTGGAGGGCTAGATGCTTGGCAGATTAAAAAAATTACTACATGTTTTTCAATGGGGTTATCTTAAACATATGGGGGCATATTATGAAGCAATAGCGATAATTATCGCTATTGCTTGGTTGGAGACAAAAATGTACCGCTGCGCTGCGGTAATTTTTATCGCAGATAAACCTTGGTATTACCAAGGTTTATCGCAAATGCGATAAAAAACGGCCGCAATGCATGAATATCGCTGAAAAGTCAGCGATATTTATGCATTACCGAGCTAATGCTCTTAGCCATGTTATCCACCTCCCATTGGATAACATGGCTAAGAACTGCTCAGGGCAGGTGTTAGCTTTTGGAGATATTCGCGCCTAGCACGAATATCTTCAAAAGTTGGTAATAGGAGATAGCGATGTTAGTGACTGTTTCCAGTCGCTAACATCTTGGCACGCCCACTTTGCATGTCATTAGTGATAAATATCACTGACATGCAAAGTGGGGCCCAAGATGGACGCTATCTCCTACTAGCTGTCGCTAACTGGTGTTAGCGACAGCTAGGTAATAGGGAGATAATTTTATCTCCGCTTTCTTGGCTTTTAAAGCCAAACAAGCGGAGATAAACCCCCTTGATAATATGCCCCTCGTTTCTTTATCTACTGTGTAGTTTTTCTGCATGTTGCCTATTCTTTGATTTTTACTGTTGCTGTGTCTTACACATTTTCCAGGGGCGGGTATAGGGTCATGGCAGCCCTGGGCAGGGAGCGTAGGTAGGGGGCTCTGTAACAGGGGGTTTGGGCGGGGCGGAGCGTGCAGCCCACTGGAGAGGGGGGGGTGGATCAAGGTGTTTGGAAGTGGAACAGAGGCAGAGCACGCCAAATTCCTGCCATGGTCCGCTACGCAAATATGTATGCATCCTTAGAGGATTATTATATTAAGGATATATATTAATATGGTGGCTCCTGGGGTTTGGTGGTTCTGTGCAGGTGTACTGCTTGCATATGCCCATGGTTGGCCCTGTATTTTCTGTCTATGCACTTGTTCTCCGTCACATGGGCTTTTAGTTATGAAGGCCTTGTGTCGCTGGTGCATGAGTTTTAACATGGGAAATGGTGATATATCTGTGGCGCAATGGTTTCATAAATGAGACATTTTGTATCTTATTGTAATGATAGAGAATCTTGGGGAATTTATCTGTTATGCTTGTTCTTTGCTATAATGGCTCTATGTTGTGTAAGAAATAAGTCTGTAATAAGTTAATTAAATTTTATTATTTTCTTTTTTACAGTGTATGGTGCTGAAAAGCAACAACGTGCCTTCTGAATTACAGAATTTGAGTAATTATATTCTTTTTTTCAGGTGAGTTGGTATTTTTGCATAGGCAATTTTTTTGGGTGCACATGAAAATAATGGAGAAGATTTTTTTAAATGTTTGTAAAATTTCATTTTGGAATATGATTTTATCTTGAATTATTCACATGGGTTGTATCTGCTTATACTAGATATGTATTTTGAGATATTCTCCACTGACAGTTGAAATTATCTTTTAATGGGCTTGGTGCATGTGTTCTTTTTGATGGAGTTCAGATTTACGGATCATTGGAGTATAATTCTTTCATGTTTCCATTACTTAAATCTTGTGAAGTGCTCATGATTTTTAAAATCTTGTTGCATTATGTTTGGCAGTTTTTCTCCTTTATTTACAAAGAGGTATTATGATATGGTTCTAGGTGTGATGGGTATCTTTCCTGCATATCTGTGATTACACTATGTATAGGCATTGTTTTACATATTCATGCAGAGGTTTATTATGAGGTTGTTCTTCATGCTTAGTATGACATTTTGTATATGCTATGACTTTTACATGGTAAGTATGCTGTTGAAACATAAAAGGAACTGTCTCTGTGAGAAGTAGTAATCTGTTAAGTGAATGCTATGGTTTGTATAGTGTGAGCCTTCTCTTCAGAGTGCATATAGTTTACATAGCTCTTTGTACTGGTGAACTGAAAAAATGGGTCTCTAAAAATTAATTCTACAGATTATCAATATTTGTGATATCTAGAAAATCTAAAAAGAAATTTTACAGTAAAATGTCTTTTAACAACAGTAATTATTTAATGGAAAAAAAAGATCAGTGTTAATGTTTAGGGTTATATTGCCAATTTCTTTTCAAAAGAAGAGGAACGTGATATCTTAAAATATATAGAGTTAATAAGTTAGAAATTATAAAAATATATGTAGTTTAAAAATTAGTAAAGGTATTTTTAAGTTATACATTTATGAAAAAAGATATAATTTAGTCTCTATATTTTTTTAAAAGGATACAGAAGAATAAACTGAGTCTAGTTATGGAGAATTCCTCAGAAGAGAAACAAATTCATTTTGAAATCATTAACGAAGTGATGGAGGAAATTTTAGACGCAGTCTTTCAAGAGGAAATAGATGAAAAACATTATTTTATGGACATGTCTTTAGACTCCGCTTACTTAGAGATGGTTGAAGGAGATGAGGACTTTGGACTTGAAGAAGTCACTGATGATATAATGGTGGAAGTTCTACAAAATTATGAAGATTTCAATAAATAAAAAATGTTTTGATAGTAAAGCATTCTTGAAGACAGTTTTCTTGTCCTATTCGTCCTTGATGTGCTTTAGGAGAGTGATAAGACATGTTCTCATGAAGTGTAAAAGAGATTGTAGTAAAAAAGATTAAAACATCTACGATGACCCATAGTTCTTGAAAAAAGTGTACTGTTTGTATGCTTTAAAAATTAGAATTAAAAACTGTCTATAATGTTAAAACAGATATGGAGTGTGATAAAATTAAGAACCAACATTCACTACAGGATTTCCTACTCTGTTCAGAGACTTTCTGTTATTTTCTTAATTTTACTTAGAAAATGAATCTGTGGTTTAAATTTGTACGTTATATACTAGTAGTCAACTATAATATTTGTTATGTTTGTGTTTTATAGATTGAGAATTTCATCAAAATCTTAAATTAAGATGCCGACCAGAACTGAAAAAAGAAAGCTCTATAAACGGACTTACAATTTGAAGAAGAAAGGAATTGAAGAAGTATCAAAAGAACATAGGACGGATAAAAAGAAGAGTGCTCCTGGTAAGCAAACCAAAAAGTTTTTGAGAGCAATATGTGGAAGGAAAAATGTTAGTATTGAAGTGGACAAGGAAAAAAGTATACCAGTATCGAGAAGGAGACATGGAACCAAAGATAAAAAAAATTCTGGAATCAGGAGACAGGAAAATCTGTACAGTAAAACTCGGATGAATCAATTTAGCCAAATCAGGAAGCGTATGTTTTACAACAGAGTAGTTTCGAATTTATTAAAAAAGGAGAAAGTTTCTAAAAGAAGATCTGCTTTTCTTAAGAAGAAACAATATATAGAGGGTATTGTTGAGCGCGCGTTTGAGACAAAAAGAAAATTATTTATTTTAGTACTTAATAGAATAAATACGCTAAATAAGGCAATACAAGTTTTAAAAGCTAAAAGTAAATGGAAGAGACACATAAATAGGAGTAATTTTTGTAAAGTGTTTTCTGGGAAGTGGATGCATACTTCAACGTCTGAACCATTTTTTAATGAAGAGAGTTACTTTCAAAGTAACGATTTGTTGCATGCAGTTGACACCAGTGGTCGAGGATACGAGGTGAAGGAGGGATGTGTAATTGAGAAAGAGAAAATTGTGGTTAGAAATGCAGAAGTGGTGATGGCTGGAGAAGCTTCAGGGGGACGTGCTAATGTTCCTGTTTACAGTTGGAATTGTAGTAGCATTTGTAGTGTACGACAGGATTCAATTGATTTCTTTCGCAATTTCTTACGTAAGTACACTAAAGAAAGTCTTAGAAAAAAAATTGTTATGTTGCAAGAATTAGATCATTGCAGAGTGCGAGAAAAAATAGTTCTGCAAGGTCATTCTCTGGCTTGTCTTTCTAAAAAAATATGCCAGAGTGTGTTTCATCACTTCAGGATGTTAGCAGTGCATCATACTAAAATGAGAAAATTGGTGAGAAAGTTGTATTATGCAAAAAGTCCAGCACTTAAACTTAAACAGTTAAATACTGCTCTTTTGTATGGATGTGAATTAGATGTTAAGAAGATTTGTGCAGAAATTGAGGTAAGTTATTTTGGTCCTGAGGAAGGTAATGCAGAAACTGATATAATTATAGAAGGAAATGTGTTAGAAAATGTTGGACATGTTAATATTGAAAATTTTGAACAGGAAATAATAAAGTTTAAGGTAATTGCAGGTGAGAAACCACATTTTTCTTGTGTCTGTTGTCGACACATTCATTACAAAAGTCAAACTAGGTTAGTTGATTTTATATTTAAAAAGTGAAGATGAAAGTAATGGTCAATGGAAAGATTTTGCAACTTATTTGTTGGTGGAAAACTATTTTGATTTGGGTTTTGAGCAACGTATTTGTAAATATTGTTATAATAAATTAAATGAAAATAAAATGCCTGCTAGAGCTGTTCATAATAATCTAGAGTTGATAAATATTCCATCAGAATTGATGGATTTAAATACTTATGAGACTATTCTGATCCAATGTGTACATCCTTTTCAGGCTATTGTTCGTATGGAGCCTAAGACTGGTAAATTAAATCCTTCAGATTTACAAAGAGGATTAAAGGGTAGAGTTGTATATTTGCCACTTGATTTAAAAAAAAATATGGAAACAATTGGTGTTGAAAATGTAGAAGAGGAACCTCTAGTTATTCTAGTTAATGGTGTACCTACAAAGAGTAAGAAAATCTGGCAAGATTTAGTGGATGTTAGAAAAGTCAAAAAGGCCACGTTGTATTTAGTTCAAAACAATAAGTACTATAAAGATGTATACGTAGAAGAAGAAGATGTAAGTGAAGAAGAGGAGAGTGATTTGTCTATTGGACAAATTGAAAAAGTTGATCTATCCAGAAGTGAAGAAATTTATGAACATTACAGTGTTCATCCACTGCATTCCAAAGAAGCAATAGGGAATGCTATTGAATTATTTCAGATGAAAAAGGCGAAAGGAAATCCTATTAGTGTGTGGGAAGAAAGTTTGGAAGGTCGTTGTTTCCCACAGTTATTCCCTACAGGTGAAGGTACACGATATGATGATCGACCTATGCAGATTCCTGCATCTGAATACCGGACAACAAGATTATATGCAGAAGATCCGAGGTTTCGCCAATGCATTCCATATTTGTTTCATCTTCTGTTTGAGAGTGACTTATCTGGTCTCTCTTATGCAGTAAATCATATCTTAAAAAGTGGAGTTCATCTGCATAATATTTCAGCAAAGGAATTTATGGATAAAGTGCAACAGAAAGATAGTGTTTTGGATTCACACCTAATTAATTTAATGGCTTGTCAGCGTGGTACTAATGAGTATTGGTACCGTCGTCATGGAGATTTGAAGTGCATGCTTAGAAACTTAGGAGCACCAACATGGTTTTTAACTCTAAGCTGTGCAGAGTATGCTTGGGAAGATTTACTTGAATTTCTTCAGGAGGCGAATGCAAACATAGAAAATATAAACTACTAGACACCCGGAGAACTGTGTTCGTTAGATCTGGTTAATGTTTGCAGATATTTTAATCATAGATTTGAAGCTATGATGTCTTTTCTTACAAACAAGAAAAATCCGCCTCTTGGTGAAGTACTGGATTTCTTTTGGAGAAAAGAATACCAAGCAAGAGGTGCTCCTCATATTCATATGCTGTTATGGATCAAGGATGCTCCTAAATTTGGAAGAGACTCGGATGAGACTGTACTCTCTTTTATTGAACAGTATGCCACTTGTGACATACCTAATAGTACAACTGATAAGGACTTAAGAGGAAAAGTGTTACGCTTTCAAAGTCATCGTTGTGGAAAATATTGTCGGCGAAAATTCAAATCAAAGAGAAAATTCTACACCAAATGTCATTTTGGATTTGCACGACCGGTACTTTCAAAAGGAAGAGTCAACAATTTGATGTCATCTTTGCGACATAACATCAGAAGAAGGTCACCTAAAAATACGTACAATTTAAGAAGAGGTGAAGAATCCAAATATATAAATGACTATAACCCAGTCATTTTGTCCATGTGGAATGCTAACATGGACATACAATATGTTGCAGACAACTCTATTGCTGTGGCTCGATATGTAACGTCTTATATCACAAAATCTGAAAAGACGGAACTGAAGGAGATGTGGGAAGACATTTCTCATGAAAAGAGCCTAAGCAAGAAATTGTATACGTACAGTTTGAAGATGTTGTCTCATCGAGAAATTGGAGCATATGAATGTTGTGACCGATTATCATCAGCAAGTCTTTATACTAAATCAAGGACTATTCTCTAGGTGAGTTTGGGTCTTGCAGAAACACGAAACAGTGTTCTAAAACCTGTGCAAGAAATTGAATATTTAGCCCAGAAAGAACCAAACAGTACAGACATTCTGAAAACAAATATGTTGGATACATACTATCCAAATAGAAGTACTCTTCTAGAAAACATTTGTCTGTATGAAATACTTCAAAACTACACTTTTAAAAGGAATGTTACAGAGAACATTGATAAAGGTGTATATGCTGTAATTGGACAAGAAGGATGTCTGGTGAAGCAAAGAAAAGGACACTTGATTAATCATCGGAAACTGAGTTGCGAAACACCTGACAAAAGAGAATTTTACTATTTTGCTCTTTTGCAACTCTTTAAACCATGGCGTATAGAAGAGGAACTACTTGGGGACTTTGATAGTTATGAAGATTCATTCAACGCATCTAAAAGTAGTATTGAATGTACTGTTTTTAGTAATTAACTGCAAATGTTGAATGATGAAATAGAGCAAGAAGTGACAATTGCAGCGGAGATTGGTAGAGATAGTTCACAAGATAGTCAAAGTTCGGCTTCATTATGTCAAGATCCACTGGGACAACCAATTATCCAAAATGAAGCAGCCACTGCCATGGATGAGGTGGAAAGAGCAATGCAGCAAGGTCAAGAGGAAGTAATCAACTTAGAAGAATTCAAGAAGCAATTTAATATTGAGCAAAGACAGATATATGATGAAGTGACAGAGCACATTGAGCATGGCTTTCGTCATGAGAGAAAAGATTGCTCATGTATGTCATTTGAACCTATTCGATTATATGTAAGTGGAGAAGCTGGAACTGGTAAAAGTTTCCTAATTAAAGGAATTACTACATATTTACAGCAAAGAACTCAGTCAACACTGTCGTGTGTTGTTACTGCTCCAACTGGATTGGCAGCACATAATATTAAAGGTATTACTTTACATCGTTTACTGATGCTGCCAGTTGAACATGAAAATAAATTACAATATCACAAGCTATCTGGAGAAGCTTGTTTTGAAGTTTCTAGAGTGCTTAAAAAAATGAAACTTCTTATTATTGATGAAGTAAGCATGGTATCTAATTTAATGCTTGCTTTTGTGCATTTAAGAATGCAACAGATACTTAAGACAGAGTATGATGTGTTATTTGGAGGTAAACATGTCATAGTTTTTGGAGATCTACTCCAACTAACTCCAGTGAAAGGACAACCTGTATTTGAAACTGTTACGCATGAGGAGACTAGAAAGTGCCTGGGCAGCATTGGAAATGTTAATATATGGTCACATTTCAAATATACTGAACTGATTCAAAATATGCGACAGGCAAAGGATACTAAATATGGAAATATTCTTCAAGATATCAGGATTGGAAAACTAACTGAAGATGCGAAACACACTCTACGAACACGATTACTTTACAAGCTGTTTCCTAATGAAGATAATGTACCTGAGAAAATATATAGTAAAGAGGTAGCAGATAAATCAGTGATATGCTTGATGCCAACTGTGAAAGAATGTTCAGTTTTTAATGAGAAAATGTTGAATTTAGAAAATCAACAAATTAGGAAACTGGAAGCTAAAGATAGAATAGAGCATGAAGGTAGTACTATTGTTTTGTCTGAAAAGTTGAAGTTAAAATTGGATTCTCTTCAAAAAGTATATCTAAAACTGCTGGTTTAGAGAAAAATCTGTATGTATGTTTAAATTGTCGGATAATTTTAAGGAGATATTTACATGTAGAAAGAGGATTGGTAAATGGAGCAATGGGTAATGTTGTTGGTTTTGTTAATTATACAAATAGAGATGAGATTGAATTTTTAAGAATAAAATTTGATGGAATTGAGGAAGTTCAGCAAATTAGTCGCTGTTAAAATCGTTTTTTGCTTGTGAAAGACTTATATGTCCGTCGGAAGCAATTTCCAATTTGTTTGGCATATGCAGTGACTATTCACAAATCTCAAGGTTTAAGTGTAGATTGTGCTTTGATAAATATTGGAAGCACTGTATTCAAAGAGGGTATGGCATATGTTGCTTTATCGCGAGTTAGAACTTTATGTGGACTTTATTTAATTGATTATGATGAGACAAAGATTAGTGCAGATTTAAATTGTGTGAAGGAGTATAATAGGTTAAGAAGAGAATATGCTCCAAGTTTACCTCAATATCCTTTAATTGAAAGGCGTATGGTTGGTCAGAAAAGGAAAAATGAGGAGAAATGTGCTGAAGTAGTTGAGAAACGATGAAAAAAAGATGTAGCTGTTGTTGGTAGGCAAAAGAAAACGGTTAGTATTGAAGAGATTGTTGGATTTAAGTTTGAAAACAGGTCTGGTGTCAACTGTTATGCAAATGTAGTAGTTAATGTTGTTTTTTTTCTAAAAAATGTTAGGGAACAGATTGTAGAAAATCAGGAGCAAACATTTTGCTATTCCTTAAATTCTATATTTGAAAAATGTAGTAGTGGTGAAAGTGAAGTAGGAAGTGTTTCAGAACTAAGGAATGTTTTAGACATATGTGCAGGAGTAAATCAATTTTCACAGAATATTCAGCAAGATTGTCAGGAATTTATTATGTATATGTTTACAGTTTTGGAAGATGAAGGTGTAGATATTGATAATCTTTTTGGCCTTTCTTATAAATGGGAACATAACAGTGATAATTGCTCATTTTCAAGTAGTACTGATATACACAGTGAAAGATTTATATATTTAACATTACCAGACTGTAAAGAAGTGTCTTTTAATAAACTAGTTAAAGATGCGCATCAGAACATGGTCTGTTCTCAATGTAAGTCTGAAATGTTATCAACTTTATTTATCCATAGATATGGACAATATGTAATATTAATGTTTCAACGATGCAGAGCTGATGGGAGTAAATTGTCAACTTTAATAAAAAATGTTGTGGCTACTCAAGTATCTATTTCTAGAAGAACATTTGTAACTGTAGCCATTATTTTTCATGAAGGGCCTTCCACATCATCAGGACATTATACAGCTTATTTGAAGTGTGGAAGTGGCTGGACGCTTTGCAATGATACCCAATTGACTTTTAAGAAACGTTTGCCTTTTGCCTTAACTAACTCCTATCTGCTATTTTTGGAACCCAAATTTCAGTAGAATCACTTGCTGTAGGAAGATTAATACTGTAAAGATATGAAACTTTCTTGTTTACAAATATCATGTGACTGAGGGTCTACAAATCTATAAATGAAATTTGTGTTTGGTATAGTGATAACATCAGGTAGAAATGTAGTTAATGTTTGGTGGTATAAAGCATGTTACACATTTTTACTGTAAAGGTTCACAAAAGAATAGATAAGATTAAGATTAAGAAATTTCAGAAAAAAACTACTTAACTCATAGTATTTGGCCATGTGGAAAAATATGAGAGAAGAAAATGAGTACTTTAGATAATTATTTTAGAACATATATGGACGCAAGTTTTTGGGAGAGGTATTTAAAAGGTAATGAGTTAACTTATACAATTTGGCCATGCGGAAAGGTATGAGAAAAGAAAATGTATACTTAAGATAGATTTTTATAGGAGATACCTGCACTGTGTTTTTTTGAGATATATTTAAAAATAGGTCGTATAGTTTAATTAGTTTGTAACTGTGGAAGATGTAGTGTGCTTACTCAAGAAATTGCGAATTTGAGAAAAACATTTAAGATATGTTTTTTTCAGGTATTTATAATATGTATGGAGATTTTGGATGGGTTTTTTAAACACAATCATTTTGATTGTGGTTTTTTTTCCCCGCTGTTATATGATGATTAATATTGAAATCACTGTTTATAGTGAAAATCAATGTATTCTGAGGACAGCAAAAATAAACCATTTAATATGTTGTTTGAGTTATTTTGTTACATTGAATTTAGAAATATGTATTAAAACATATTTTTTTACTTTCTTCCACAGATATTATATTTATAAGGTAAGTACAACTAATAACATCCGAGAGTTTTCTCTGCCTCTCTCTTATTTTCTCTTATTTTTTTTATTTTATGAAATGTACATTATAATCTTATTTTGACTTTTCTTCCACAGGTACTACGTTTTAAAAAGAAATTTACTTTACTTTTTTACTATTTTTTAGGTAAGTATAAAAAATAAAGAAACTTTTACATCACTGTGTCATTTCTTTGTCTATCCTGCTTAAAGCAATGTCATGTTTAATATAAGCACTTCCACATAGGATTGGGTGCACTGTTATAAGGCATGCTTTAAAAGTGATTTAATGAAATGAGCGACATTTTACTGAGTGAGTTCAGCAACACTGATATATGAAAACATTGGTGGGAAATGATATTAAATGTTACATGTTGTTCTTTCCAGGAGTTTAAGTCCTTTGCTGCAGTGGCAATTCTGCCTCAGCATTAGGGGGCCGGGGGGCTGAGTGGTACTTCTATGTTCATGATAGAGGTACTCCTTCATGAGCCACGGTTGAGATCTGTTCATGATACAGTGGTTCTCTCATGGCTCTGCTTAGTCAATAGAACGTGTCATGGAGGTACAATATTAGTGCTGTGCAAGCACAGGGGCAAGGCCATGACAATACTGGTCTATTCTGGGGACAGCTGAGGCAATGCTCGTGATGGAGCGGCTCTGTCATGAGCATGGAAGGACTTAACAGGTGTTAAAAAAACATGAGGGGTCTCTTCAAAGAGAGTGTTGGTTGTAATTTAAAGGGCACTTTAAAACGCATTGTAGCAGCTTTATGTTGACGTTGCGTCTCTTTGCGCCACAATTTCGTCAGTTTATTTAATACAATGACAGTGGAAATAATGTACCATATTTACAACGTTATGGATCTAGAAGATATGTCACATTCTAAAGCCCTGCACCATAAGGAAGTGTTCCTCTGAAGGAATGCGTCTTGAAAGTGGCTGACTGTAATGCATGATATTTCACTCAGTGACTTTCAGACCTATGCTGTTTCAAAACTGTGCATGTGCTTGAAGCAGGCGTAGGTATTGACGCATTATTGTGAATATAGTGCATTGGTGAGCCTTGCTGGAGCTGCATCACACTTGCGATGCAACTCTAGCAATGTATTACTTTTTGAGCACAGATGTGTTACGCATGTATGGTGTTTTTGTACCATGGTGCGCCACATTTCAAATGTGGCACACCATGGGTAACGGAGCACTAGCATACTGTGGTGCACATTAACTGGTGCATATCTGGGTATGAAATAGTTAACATAAATCTACCTCATAGGTTACAAATCCGCGTTTAGTAGAGTGTTCGGCCTTTGTAGTGTTATGTTTTTTCTGTTATTCTATGTAGGTATGTAATATTGCAAGATTTTTGTCACGAAAAAGAAGCCATGAGTATTGGGTTTGTGAAAGATTGCAAGATTTTTAAAATTAAAAAGCAAGAACCATGGCATTGTTTAATATAGCATTGTAAATACTTATCTTTAATAATGATGAGAGAGTAAAAAAAGGTTAACCTGATGTTTTAAAGTTATTCACAGGCTTCTTTAGAGGAAGTGTTCTATATGATTGTAGCGTGGGTGTTTGACTTTTTTTATAGGTAATAGAATGCATTTTGTATGCTGTGGCAGGAGGAGTACTACATGCTTGAATATTCTTCAGTGCTTATTTTCATTTCGTAAGTGGTATTGAGACCGACACAGAACTTCAATGGATCGGAGGGGCTGTTCCTGTGCATCTGGAGGACTGCCAAGCCGTTGCAGCAGTGGGAGTGAGGCCTCTCACGACAGAGAACTTCAATGGATCGGAGCGGCTGTTCCTGTGCATCTGGAGGACTGCCAAGCCGTTGCAGCAGTGGGAGTGAGGCCTCTCACAGGGGCGTAGCGCTGCTCCTTTTGATGCTCACAATTGCAGATAACAGGGTAGAGATGTCTGTGGAATTTATAGATGGTTAGTCACACTAGAGTGTGGGCGGCGCCCCTAGCACTTCATTACGGCACACAGGGGAGCCGCGTTGCACAGTTTGAGAATCAGAGACTTAGGAGATAAACCTTCATAATAGGAAGGCTTCTAAGTGATAAAAATCCTGTAACAATCTCAGTATTTCACATTATCGCGTGAAAAGAAAGTCTTTCGAAAGATGTTGAACGTTGTTCTCTTTTGAGAGTAGAAAAGATAGTGAGATAAGTGGGTGGAGTGCTGCATGTAAATTGCAGAATAGAAACTACTAAGAACCAATTGGAAGTGTTGTTTTCGAGTCACATGACTTCACATGCGCGTCTCGGGACGTGTAGGCGGTGACAGTATCTGGTCACGTACGCCATTTGGAAGTAGCGGTCTAATTCAGCGAAGTTTCAAAACGTGAAAAGGAGTAAATCCAAACACATCCGGATTTAATATATCTTCTGAGCTCGATTCAAGCATACAATTGTTAAAGTATAAAACCTTTTATATATTTTTTTTAAAATACCAAGGTGTGTACATTCGGTCACGCACAAAAGTTTAAAAAGACATTCGGCTCCATTTTATGAAAATTTTCATAATAATAAAAAAGAAGCCTAGGTTTACTGTCTTTGACGTAGTATAAGTTCTTTGATGGGTCTATGAAGAAATTTAAGAAGTTGCAATTGCAAAGTTTTCACGAAATATATAGGCGGGTGCGCGCACACGGTCTCGCACGAACGAAAGCCAAAAAAGCGGAGATAAACCCCCTTTATAATATGCTCCTGGAGCTCTTTTTGGTAGAATGAGTTAGATCTGATAAGAACTTTTTTTTTTTTTAAACAATTGTTATGTTGTTTTTGATTTTTTAAACTTGCAACAACATTTTCATGTGTGACACAGGATCAAAATGAAATGAAGAAATTTATCTTTTCTCGGGGCATTTATGACTCTCAATTTTTAGTTTAGTAAGAATGAGGCTCTGCTCTCCGTACAGAAGAATTTCTCCACACTCGTTGCATTTCATGTGCACCTTTGCAAGATATGGTCTCAAGTCCATCACAGCACTCGATGGTGATACAGGTCGTCCACCAGAAGATGTGCTGGCCACCTCTGATGGTAATAGCGTGGCAAGGGCTCTTGTCGATGCCTTTGCAAATTCCACAGGGTGCACTTGTTTGACATGCCACACCATGGTATGTATGGAAAAGGAATATTTTTTTCTTGGATTTCCTCTTGAGAGAACCGAATTGCATATCGTGCAGGTAACTTTTGGCGCATTCACTTTCTTTTGTTCTACAGGATAAGTGAAAAATTGCCAAATAAAAGATTCCTTTTTTCTTTTTAAAGGTAGTCGCTCATTTCCTTCAGATTCGGAAGATGAATGCGGGGCGGCAGCCATTTCAGCAAAGTCTTCCGAAGGGTGTTGAACTGTCGTGTATTTCTATAGGTTCTGATTCGATCCCCCTATTCCTGACCCTATTCTGGTTAAACTTACTAGCTAGTTAACTAACAGTCAGCCCATGAGGCAAGAAATCCCCCATGATGCAGATACCGTTATCTGACGCAGTCACACTACGGCACAGGAACGTGTTATCTGATTAGGTCATAACGCTTGAGATCTAATTAGACAAGCGATATTCCTCCAGCCCCTGATAAGGCATACGACGTTCTCATAACAAATCAAACCTATGACAACCTGGATAATCCGTGCGGCCATTGTTTTGATTTCACAGAGAACTTTAGTAAAGAATGTGCTAACGAGCAAGTCGTATGACATCTTTATTGACGTACCTATGTCCATCCTTACGTCAATCTCGGCACCTTTAAGGTATAAATATTGCCGACCTTGCCCTATGCAAACACACGCGTGGTGACAAGACGGAGCAGCCATACTTGCCGAAGCCGAGAGCAGAAGCAGACCCCGCAGGCAGCAGCCCCGCCTTCCTGACGCGCTGAGAGACGCGCTGCTATCTCAAGCCGAGAGACCCAGCACCAGCGCTTCTGGGCAGCCCTCGCAGGCAGCCTGGAATATCGAGAGCAGAGAAAGAGATACCATTCCTCATTCATCCTAAATTCCAGGTACAGAACTGAATAACCCCTCCTAGAGAATTCTTTAGTTATTCACTTGGCAAAAACAAACTTAAACTAAACTGTAACTTTCTATTCCCGCCCACGCATTAGACTTAGGTCAGGTACACGGGGTAGGCGTATTTAGAAACACCAGTTGAGTACGTTTAGTCAAATGTATATGTGTATGTAAATATATTTTAATCATTTTAAACATCATATGGCTCAGAAACCATATCAATGTTTTTACAGTATTATTTTATACTATTGCTTCTAATGTATGCACTTTACTTAACTATAAGTATTGCAATAATATCGATCCATTTCTCTTGTACGAGAAAAGAGACTGATCAATAAATAACATCTTTTATTGAACACGCCCGTCTCTTCCTTTTCTCTACATTCTGATGAGACTAAGAATGCACGTACTGACTGAGTAAAATAATTGCCTTGTGCTCACACGACTCTCGAGATTGACTCTTGATTAGGGGAGAGCAAAGTTGTCATGTTCTATGGTTGTCAGAAACTAAATCCCTTCTTGTCTAATCAGGGGAGTTCATCCTTCCTTGAACATTCGAGAAAGTTTCTAGCGAACTCTGAGCTTAGCTGGCAAACCCAAAAATTAAGTCTAGTTTCGACAGTAGTAGACCTAGTTAACGTCTGGCCTAGGCCTTTACTGCTGTAGGTACTATTCCAATGCGCAGAGCCTATTGGGAAAATAGGAGCTACACTACATGGCGCCCAACGCGTTTGGAAAGGGCGATAAAACTAACGTAAGACATTTAGAGTAACTCAGTCGTGCTTTCTCACTCAGACCCCTTCTCCCAAATACTCCAAAGACGTCTGGAGTGGGTGAAAGGTTATTATATCCTCCAAAACCTCGCAGGAGGGAACTCCTATGTATGGTTCTTGGTCTAGTCAACGTTGAAGGATAAAACAGTTCCAAAATATTGTGCACCTAATCTCTGTTTCCATAAAGAAACCTGATCTGCAAATAAAAACAATACCATCCTGTCAGTAAAATGGGAGACAGTGATGGAGAAAGAGAGGCAATTAGATTAGCTACTGAAATAGCAGATGCTGATGCTACCATGCAAACAGCAGACCCGGATATAATACTCATCCAGGTCGCCAAAAGGAGATCTATAACCTTAAAACTTATAGAAAATGGACTGACACCTAGAGGTGGCACAGTCATATTCGTAATTGAGGCACACGAATATCGGCAGACAGAGGTATACTATACATGGATACATTTTCCAGCAGCAAATGCTGTAACAAAGTACTTCCACTATTACAAAGTAGAGGAACCTCCTGAAACGTACACTCCTTTCGAGGAGGTGGAAGTACCACTCAAATTCCAAGAGCATTTGCTCTTATTTGATGGCGCCCTAAAACATAATAATCACATTACAAGGCTCGGTCCTTTAGGAAGACCAGGAGCAACGTGGCCGGTCTTAGCCGGATACACACCACATCCAGACATCGACGAGATGACTGCACCAGAGCTATTAATACAGCTAAAACAACTACTAAAAATTCACAGACAATTAGTTCAGTATGTAATGCGGACTTCAACAATTCAGCCAGCGATTAAAATTCCACAGCTGACCCCTCACCAGGGGAACACAAATAAAATCACACCACAGAACATCCAATCCTGCCTAGGTAAAGTTCCAGCTAAACGGGAACAGATACCATTCTGGTTGGCACAGAAAATCACCCAAATAGAGGCGGTGTTTCCTGACACCACCCCATTAGAAAAGCACAGGATTCTGACTATATGTCTCCCAATGGGAATCGCACCACACATTGAGGACTGTGACACTTGGGGTACGGTCTTTGCTTCAATCTACACAAAAACGCACGGTGTTCCATCCATTTCGGTAATACCAGATGTGCTAAAACAAATTCAAGATGAATACGGTCCAGAACCTGCTTTAACTCTTGGTATGAAATTACTGAAAGACTTCAAGCAGGTCTCGGCTATATTACTAGCCAACATAAAGGGTGAAGCAGCAAACGTGGCGATCCGCCAGAGGTTAAAAGAGACAGATATAGCAGACCAACCAGCTGAAATTGCCAGAATCATAGAAAAATCCTATGAAGAACTAGGCAGAGATAGTCTAGGTGGAATACCAGTAAAACCGCAACTGACTACAAGTCCAGAAAAAATATTTTTTAATAATAATTCACCAAAAAAGAACTGGGATGGAAATAAACAATCCAATCCTAAAGAAAAGAAATTCCAGTCCAGAGGAAGGTCTCCTAGGCGAAGAGAGAAATCTCCAAACCCGAGACAAAGGTCACCTCAGAGTGAACCCTCTGGGAATAGATATAACCTTAGAAATAGGGATAATATTAAAAAACCTGATAGATATCAAGACATTGATACACGTCCGTCTCAATCTTTTCAGAATTCCTCGCAGAAATCGGAAAGAAGAGGACGATCAGAAGAGCACGCCAAGTCCAAAGACAAGGAACCTGCTCAACTGAAAAAGAAATCACAATTTCCAAAAAAGAAGGTAGCCAGTATCAAGGTAGTTAACAATACCGAGAATACTGAGGACACAACTGAAAAATGGAGAATGGGCTCAGACAATGCTAGACAGCGCAGCAGAGGTGAGCATAGCTCGCAAAGTCCTTATGAATCATCTGGAGACAGTGGACACGAATGAATACCTTCAAGTGGAAACTGCAGATACCAGAGTTAGCAAGCCCCACAAAATATACGAGATAACATTACGTATAGAGGGAGATAAGACTAGGAAAATAAGGGGACTATTTTGGGATAACCTATCCAAGGGCTATGACATCCTTCTAGCTGAAAAAGACTGGCCACCGGAGTTTGTCAGGGAGTGCCCTCATGGCGAAGAAGTAATTATGCCTGCCTTCTCGAATCAAATACCGATTCATAAAAAATACACACTTGCTAGAAAGTGGGCAGTGGCCTTAGCACCTGCTTTATATAAAAATCACGTAGGATGGGATGAGGATTCTCCTCCTCACAAAGTCCAGTTAAAATCACAACCTACTGCACAAAGGCAGTACCCAATTAAGCAAGAAGCTAAAAAACAAGTAAATGAGATACTAGATCAGCTAGAATACCAGGGGGTGATTGAAACTTGCACCTCACAAATGAACAATCCTTTGTTTCCGGTCTCCAAACCAGACAATTCGTACCGTCTAGTTTTGGATTACCGACACCTTAACACATGTTGCAAAACTTTTGCAGTGCAAAACTCACACAGTGCTGCACTAATGAATAACATAGTGCGCAAAAAATACAAAACAACCTTGGACATCTCCAACGGATTCTTTTGTCAAAACATAGCACCAGAGAGCAGATATTTAACTGCATTTTCAGTAAATGGCACTCAAAAACAATTCTGTCGGTTAGCCCAGGGGTACAAGAACAGCCCGGGGGTATTCTCAGCGAGAGTAACAGAATTACTACAACTATATGATGATGAAGCATTATCTTATGTCGATGACATTTACTTAACAGATGATGACTTGGAGACTCACTTGAAAAGAGTGAACACCATAATACTTGGTTTCGCTGCAGAGGGTTACAAATTCAACTTCAAAAAGTCCAGAATTGCCCATCTGAAAATCCAGTACGGAGGATATGAATTATCAAGTATTGCCTGGTTAACAGTCTTTTAAGAACTAGAAGAATTAAAAAATCTAAAATATGAAAAAACGTATCCTCTGCCAATCGACATTCTGCCTCTACGACATTACGCCTGTGTAATCTATACAGACGGACATGCTCAACCCTCCGTTTGAGGAGAACATGCATACAATCCCACATGTGAGATTACAAAAGAAGTGTGGCACGGAGGTAAACTAAGACCTCTATTAACAAAATCACACTCAGTAGAAACTAATTCAGAACTACAAACTGAAATATTAGCTTTGAAAATGGCGCTAGATAATGCGGATCGCGAATTCCCGACACTTATAGTGTCAGATTCATATTTCTGCGTCAAAGCATATAACAAGGATTTGCAGACCTGGATTCAGAACGATTACAAAGATGACACGGATGCACCAATAAATCAGAGATTGCTTTGGGAACAGGTAGCTCTTTTTGAAAAAAGAACTACCAAAGACTCACGTGACACACTCACTGAGTCACCAGCGTGATGGCGTTCACGTTGTAGGGAATTCATTGGCTGAAACAGCCGCAGCGGCAGCCAGTAAACCGGCTCCCGTAGATCGAAAAAAGCGTACATTAAAATACATTGACGGCGAAACAGTGCTGGCAGTAAAAACGTCATCAAAAGGCGACTGCTCGGCGTTACCGATCAACTATCCACTCAATTACACATACATCATAGATGCAAACTCCATTCCTTTTGCTCGAATCCCTGGAGTGGGGGATAGAGTGATTCCAAACATGGACAGGAGAAACTTGTTAATCGCAGACGCACACATGGGCGAGGGTCTCAGACACCTTAAATTAAAAGATTCTCTGGAAGAATTACAATCACGGTACTGGTGGCCAGGCATGAGCCTGCACTACACCATGTTTGTAAAAAACTGCCCAAACTGCAACAGAGATCGCAGTGGGGAGAGAAGCAGTTTAATACCTCGTCGTATCAAGGCAGATAACATCACCACTAAAAAGAATGGCTTGCGATTAACATATACAGGCTAGTTCCCACTTATAATGTAGATCCACAGCACTCGGCTGACGTCCGGACTGTTATACAAGATTTGCGAGTCTAAATGGCATATACGCTAAGAGCATGCTACGTTCGACCATTTTTTTTCTTTTTCTCAGGCAATCCAGCCTGGGGGGGGGAAAGAATGGCCAAATGAGCACAGCCCAGCGGGAATCTTCTCACTTCCTTCCTGAGGGTATGGGATGGTGTAAAGAAAAAACCAAGACAGAAAGCAATCTATAATAGAAAGGATATTAGGTTCGGGAGCTGGGTGGGTCAAACATCTAATAAGTGTCCAACGTAGTCTAAATAACTTGCCAAGAAATTCTCTGAAGGGATTCAGTCCGTACGAATTATTATTCGGAACTAGGATGTTGATCTCTGACCTTGATAGTCAGACTTCAGTGGTAACAGAAAAAAGCTTTGATGTCAAAGACCGTTTGGCTATTTTGCAGGACTTAAACAAAACAAGAAAAGACCTGAGCAACATACAGTTGAAAGAACAGCCAACGACCACTGAAGAATCACCACCTGTCCCAGCAAGACCTGTCTGGATTCCAAAAGTCGGGGATCTAGTCAGGGAGAAGATCGCGGTAAAGAAGGAATTTGGGCCTTCTTACAGAAAAGCAGTTCCTGTATTGTCTGTCAACGGGACAAGATCAGTTGTACTACCGCCACTTGCTGGAAAAAAGGAGAACCGAGTTGTATCCATCGACCTGGTAAAACCACAACATGTGGCCGATAACCAACAGTAGGCCAAGTGGACTCCCAATAAGTAGCAGAACACCAAGGTTTGCTACCAGTACAGAGGTCCTATCAAAGAGGCTCATCACATTCGAAACGCCTACAGAAGAACAACAAGGACTATGCAACAATGCAATAGAACTTAGACCTCTGAAAACCCAAATAAAGACATTTAGCAGAGACACACCAATCTATACAGAAGTACCAAGTGAAAATGCAAGAAACAAAAATCCTGAACCAATTGGAACAATTGACAGAACTGCATCCGGTTACTTCATCAACTTCGATGATTCCTCTGAAGGCTTCAGCGAACAAAAGACACAGCCATCATCAAAATCCTTTAAAGACAAAGCGAAGGAAACTTTAAAAACAACTGAAAGAAACATATCTAGTTTCTCCATGGATTGAATTTTGGGTGGGTTTTGGTGCATTTATCCTCATACTTTGGCTCATCATGGTATTTACCTTGGGACGCTTCATTGAGGGAAAATATGCTAAAATGGACACAGCAAGTCAGAACATCAACTTGGTCCTCAAACCACACACATCTTCACACGTCGAGAAAAGAGAACTTTCTTCAGAACTTTCTTCAGCCAACTTCACAGCAATTCCAATATCTCCTTGAGTGACTTTGCAAAACCAAACTCATTTGCTGATGATTGGGACTTTGAAAGTATAAACAATATGATGTCTGACTTAGTAATGTCTGCTAAATTTACAAAACATGATTATTTGCAGGGTTCTACAAATTATGACAGCATGTACTGCTATAACCATTATGGTAACCATTTCTTGCATAAATCTGCACAACCTAGAAATGTTTTAAATTTTAATCAATGGGAACATTGTGCTACACCTCCAAAAGGGAGCTCTAGAACCGTGTATGGCAAATATTCATATTTTTCAGGTTTTAACATAACTAATGCTGAAACATTTTATTACAAATTGTCAAACAAGACAGGGATGAAAACCATGATAACCAACACAAAATTGATATATTCAGATTCTTTCTTTGAAAAAATGAATACTTTTGGATTTGATTATTGGGACAAACATGTTGATTTGAAAAGTGTTTGGGGTACAAAAGAATGGCAAGTACAGGGTATAGAAACTTTGTTTAGAGCCTGCATGATCCCAGAACAAATGATATTTTTAAATGACACCGTTCAACAAACCACCTGTCTTGGCTTAGCCAAAATCAAAGATTTAAATAACCTGTCTATTCCAAAGCCAACAATGTTTAGCAATAACTCTGAAACAGATGAAGAAATAGACATAAACCATATACTTAACCAAAACAGAACACATCCTGATTGGAAACAATGGTTGATCTGGCCCACAGATACAAATAACTGTCAAGATAGATTCCTGAATAAAACACAGGGTTTCAAAATGAACAGGCCAGACCCTAGATATCCCCAAAGACATCACCCAGGGATAATAACAACCTACAGTGTGGGCAAATTATGCCTTCAATGGCTACAAACTTCCACACTGCCTGAAATTAAGCAACACCTAACTTTACTTACTGATGGTGCTGACTTGCGTGATTTCATAATGGGACCACGCAAACAGCGTCAAAAGCGTTTCATAGCAGCCTCTGTATATGCAGCATACAATGAGGCCTGGAAGGTTACTCAAATTGAGACAGCAGAAAGAATACGGGAAATTGACCGTATTAATTTGGAAAAATCACTTTCTGTAGTGGACAATGGGTTAATGACTCTGTCCTCCAGAATTTTTTCATTGGACAGCATTGTGTCTTCAGCAATCGATATATTATCGCAAGACTTACTGTTATTACAACATGGTCAGTCACAATTGCGTTCTATTGTACAGCTTGGCTGGACGTTACAAAATCTGCGTTCAGGCTATGTGCCTTGGCGTTTAATCAACACAACGTCACTATTTCAAATCTTTAACCTTACTGATAGACAAATCGGTATGGCGCAGAAGGGTGCTGATTATACAATCTTGAGCATTGAAAAACTAGAAAGATTACCGTTGACAATGTCAGAACGACCTGTCAGTGAATGGATAATCCACGGAATCATAAATATTCCAATCTCAACCTTCAGGTTTCAATACTGCCAAAAATATATACAGGCTGGCATGTACGAGAAATTGGGAAAGGGGTACCTTAAAACAACATGGAACCTGCCCTATTCACATGCATGTATCAGTAACAAAGGACAGAAAGTGTTTCTTAGTGGCATCAATTGTGCTATGTCACTAAGCGGCACGCTTCTGTGTAACGGTATTAGTTTGCACGGAGCCTGTGAAGGGAATTCATACAACCTTTCATGTCACCAGCAAGGCGCACCTGCAACTGAAATAGAACCATTCTTTCAAAGACTCTATAATGGGAGTTACATTCTTATTGTAGACCGCAGATGCTGTAGTCTTATGCCCGGGACTCCTTATCTCGTCACTACGACGGCGAAGGTCAAGTGCTGTGGACGTTCTTTGTTCCCCAGCTCCTTTCCAGACAGGGAGGCGAGGGCATGGCCCAGTTTGAAAATTACTTCTATTCGAATAGACACTTTAAGCAGAATGAAAACAGTGCTTCTTCAGACGCCTACAAGGCTCACGTCATCTAAAGAAACGTATGATCTACAAGTCGCAAGGACGACTGCAGAGATACATACATTATTATCAACTAATTCCCCCGTACATTTCGCGGAAATCCTGAGCGAAATCTTAAATATTTCTGATACCACAGGGGTCTCAAAGGTATTTAAGACAGTATTTTCGATGGCATTAACACCATTCAAAGCCATACTGGGTATTTTTCCAGACTTCGTCCATTCGATTTTTGGCGGACTTCCCCTGATCCTAGGACTAATTGCAGGAATCCTATTCCTAGTCCTTATTTTTCGTTATGGCAACCCATGTCACAGATCAAACTCTCGCGACAATGGAAGATACGATCCTAGCCATTGGATACCGGGACCGGATATCAAAAATCCTGGGACTATCCCGGCTTAGAGACCTAAACATGACTTGGTTTCTATCATTTCGACCAATGTGGCAAAGGTGTGTTTTACCTGTACTAAGGTGTCTGCTATGCGGAGAAGAATGCGTGTTAGACACCTGTCTGACGCTACAATCGGATGCGCCGGTGGATGCAGATACACTGTTGGTTCCTACCAAGGTTCACGCACTGTGCTGCCCTCAAAGGCTGCCAATTCTGATGACGGCATTCCTGGAATCTTCACCACTGCGATTGAAGAGTAGTGAAGTTCAAGATGAAAGCAGCATCGAACAGGTACGACCTTCTGTCAGCAATGCAAATCAGAATGTCAATGGAGACAATCATGCGCATGAATGCATGGTTACCCCTATTTCCGACTTAGAGGAACTTTCCCATGAAGCTGTTGATAGTTTTTTCGAAAGCCTGAATGATATGATGTTCTCTCCGGAACAGAAATAGAGACTTTTGAGTAAACTCGCACACGGCGTTCCCTGAATTCGGCCTTCAACTTTAAAAATAAAGTCACATGAACAATTACAATCCAGTTCACGGACAGCAACTTTTTTCTGCAAGCCCCTAAAATATTTTTATATATATTTTTTCCCGGGACACTGATTTTCTGCTTAAAGTAAGAGACTATTCCTAGAGAACTAAGATTTCTATTTTAGATACTTTATAGACTTTATAGACTTTAGCTGCCCGCTGGTATGTTCGCAATAGATTTTATGTGATGAAATGGTTTCGACTTTTTTTCTGTATAGCCATATTAAGAGCCATTTCATGTGTATTTCTCATATACCAACAATCAATAATGCATAACAATGCGTGTTCACTTTTGCATTTAATTCATAGCTTAAGTGCATACAATATATATGACTGCAATTTTTCAGTATATTTGAAAATTTCGAAATGCATTTATGTATTTTGGGGTGGTAAGGTATACACTATACTCTATAGTATGTTGTACTATGTTATACTATGCATAGATTAGTAGATATGACCATAGTTAGCGTGGAGTGGGTGTCGTGTATTTCTATAGGTTCTGATTCGATCCCCCTATTCCTGACCCTATTCTGGTTAAACTTACTAGCTAGTTAACTAACAGTCAGCCCATGAGGCAAGAAATCCCCCATGATGCAGATACCGTTATCTGACGCAGTCACACTACGGCACAGGAACGTGTTATCTGATTAGGTCATAACGCTTGAGATCTAATTAGACAAGCGATATTCCTCCAGCCCCTGATAAGGCATACGACGTTCTCATAACAAATCAAACCTATGACAACCTGGATAATCCGTGCGGCCATTGTTTTGATTTCACAGAGAACTTTAGTAAAGAATGTGCTAACGAGCAAGTCGTATGACATCTTTATTGACGTACCTATGTCCATCCTTACGTCAATCTCGGCACCTTTAAGGTATAAATATTGCCGACCTTGCCCTATGCAAACACACGCGTGGTGACAAGACGGAGCAGCCATACTTGCCGAAGCCGAGAGCAGAAGCAGACCCCGCAGGCAGCAGCCCCGCCTTCCTGACGCGCTGAGAGACGCGCTGCTATCTCAAGCCGAGAGACCCAGCACCAGCGCTTCTGGGCAGCCCTCGCAGGCAGCCTGGAATATCGAGAGCAGAGAAAGAGATACCATTCCTCATTCATCCTAAATTCCAGGTACAGAACTGAATAACCCCTCCTAGAGAATTCTTTAGTTATTCACTTGGCAAAAACAAACTTAAACTAAACTGTAACTTTCTATTCCCGCCCACGCATTAGACTTAGGTCAGGTACACGGGGTAGGCGTATATAGAAACACCAGTTGAGTACGTTTAGTCAAATGTATATGTGTATGTAAATATATTTTAATCATTTTAAACATCATATGGCTCAGAAACCATATCAATGTTTTTACAGTATTATTTTATACTATTGCTTCTAATGTATGCACTTTACTTAACTATAAGTATTGCAATAATATCGATCCATTTCTCTTGTACGAGAAAAGAGACTGATCAATAAATAACATCTTTTATTGAACACGCCCGTCTCTTCCTTTTCTCTACATTCTGATGAGACTAAGAATGCACGTACTGACTGAGTAAAATAATTGCCTTGTGCTCACACGACTCTCGAGATTGACTCTTGATTAGGGGAGAGCAAAGTTGTCATGTTCTATGGTTGTCAGAAACTAAATCCCTTCTTGTCTAATCAGGGGAGTTCATCCTTCCTTGAACATTCGAGAAAGTTTCTAGCGAACTCTGAGCTTAGCTGGCAAACCCAAAAATTAAGTCTAGTTTCGACAGTAGTAGACCTAGTTAACGTCTGGCCTAGGCCTTTACTGCTGTAGGTACTATTCCAATGCGCAGAGCCTATTGGGAAAATAGGAGCTACACTACAGAACGTCGTTCTCTTTTGAGAGTAGAAAAGATAGTGAGAGGAGTGGGTGGAGTCCTCCGTGTAAATTGCAGAATAGAAACTACTAAGAACCAATTGGAAGTGTTGTTTTCAAGTCACATGACTTCACATGCGCGTCTCAGGACGTGTACGCGGTGATAGTATCTGGTCATGTACGCCATTTGGAAGTAGCGGTCTAATTCAGCAAAGTTTCAAAACGTGAAAAGGAGTAAATCCAAACATATCCGGATTTAATATATCTTCTGAGCTCGATTCAGGCATACAATTGTTAAAGTATAAAACCTTTTATATATTTTTTTTAAATACCAAGGTGTGTACATTCGGTCACACACGAAAGTTTAAAAAGACATTCGGCTCCATTTAATGAAAATTTTCATAATATTAAAAAAGAAGCCTAGGTTTAGTCTCTTTGACGTAGTGTAAGTTCTTTGATGGGTCTATGAAGAAATTCAATAAGTTCAGATTGCAAAGTTTTCACGAAATATATAGGCGGGTGCGCGCAGTCGGTCGCGCACGAAAGCCTGGAAATGCGCTATCCATTTTATTGAGAACTGTTGCCGAGAGTGCGCACACCGGGTCGTGCACGAAAGTTTAGAAAGGCTATTTTTATTTACAGGCAAATTTTAATGCGTTGAAAAAAAGGTAAGGTACAGACTTTCTAATTCTGTATCGCTTTACAAGGAGTCTGTATGCAACTTGAACAGTGAAGAAAACGGCTTGTTTCTGAAAAAAATTATTGCCAGAACTTTATTGACAAAAGTATAGGTTGTATACACGAGATATTTCTGAATTAGCATTTTAAAAACCAATGAAATTCACTGAAAAAACCATAGGTTTTACACACGTTATAGTTAGGAAGTAGCATTTACAAAACCTATGAAATTCACTGAAAAAACCATAGGTTTGATACCAGTTATAGTTAGCTGGAAATTTTACTGATATAAAACCAATGAAATTCCACGTTATAGTTAGTTGGACTCACTATAACTTGCGCGTGTAATGCACTGCTGATGACGTCACATATTACATCACTCATGACATCACTGATGACACCATCCAGTGAATGTGTGTCTTTCTGAAAAATAAATATGTGTTATATATGTATATATTATTGAATATCTTAGTGAATACATATATTAGTGAGTAATGCTTAAATATTTAAATATATGTATTAGTGTTTTACTTTGTGTATAAGTGGCTGCATGGGTTGATGAGTAGGTACATGTGTATGTATATAGGTGATTAGATGTTTTTCTTAGTATCAGTATGAGTGTTTGCATGCTTTGGTGGGAGTATTACTTAGTACACAGATGCAAGAATGACTGAGTCTCTGTTTGTATGTGTTTTGAAGACAGCATATGTGCAGGACTGTATGGGTGGATGAGTGTGTATATGTCTGTGTTAGTGAGTGAATGACTGTCTTATTAGTGTCTTTATCAGTAACTACATATGTTTTAATCTAGTATATGTGAATATTGATGTATATAAGTGAGTATATGTGAGAGTGAGGGATTGTAAGAGTTCCTGTTTAAATTAGTATGTGTTTCTATAAGTGATTTTTTAAGAGAGTAAGTATGTGTAAGTTTCCTTAGAAGTAAAGTGGTAGTGTGTGTATAGCTGTTTATGCAAATAAATGGATGTTCAATAGTTTATTTGCATGTGTGAGTATGTGTGTGAATAACTTTTGGATGACTGTCGGTGTGTAACAGGATGTGTAGGTGTATCACTACATATGATTAGTGAATATATGTATGAGTGACTATATAGAACTGTTGGTGAATTAGTGCATGTGTATATAGATGGTGGAATTATTGAATTGGTTGTTGTAACTGGTATGGGTATCTCCATTTTTTTGAAAATTTTAGTTTCTATTTTTGAATATGTGTTTCAAGGGTTAGATTACAGTGAAAGGAGGTCTGTCACTGTGTCACAAGGATGGTATCATCAGTGATGTCATGAGTGATGTAATATGTGACGTCATCAGCAGTGCATTACACGCGCAAGTTATAGTGAGTCCAACTAACTATAACGTGGAATTTCATTGGTTTTATATCAGTAACATTTCCAGCTAACTATAACTGGTATCAAACCTATGTTTTTTTCAGTGAATATATATATATATATATATATATATATATATATATATATATATATATATTACCTACTGGCGGTCGCCAGTAGGTATATATAGTTAGGATTTTTTCTCTATGGGATTTTTGAAAATTCTATGTCTAATAACTTTGGCGTTTGTGGACGGAATTGGCTGAAATTTTCAGGAAAATGGCACATTTTGTTTCTGAGCAGCCCTTGAAAATTTGGGGGGGGGTTCGTCAAGGGGGGGCTGAGAAAAAAGGGGGGTCCCAAAACGTGTTTTTAACATTGAGTTTTCCATAGGGCGGTTGGCCTCACTTTTAGCCCGAACGGCTGAATGGATTTGCACGAAACTTGGCAAAATTGTAGGGACTGGTAGCCCGATGTGCCTTTTGTAGGTCTCAATATATGTGCTACAGTGGATTTTGAGAAATTAACGTTTAAAAAAAGATATATATCTGTAACAGCGGACCGGGCAGCGCTCCAGGACGCGTACTTTTCGCGCAACGGAGCTTTGTGAAGCGAAGCTGATTGGTTCTCCGGCGTCTGTCAACATTCCAAACAGTCCGTAGCGGCCGCCATCTTGTCTCTCGGTAGGATCGAGAGACAAGAGGAGGCCAAAGCGAAGGGGCAAATGACCATAAGGGGGAATAGTAGATCCTCGCTGACCCCCTAGGTTTGATGTGGAGGTTTTAAAAGGGCCCCGCGGGGCAAAAAAAATAAATAATAATAATAATCGAACGGCTGAATGGATTTGCACGAAACTTGGCAAAATTGTAGGGACTGGTAGCCCGATGTGCCTTTGCTAGGTCTCAATATATGTGCTTCAGTGGATTTTGAGAAATTAACGTTAAAAAAAAGATATATATCTGTAACAGCGCACCGCTTCGCGTACTTTTCGCGTTACGGAGCTTTGCGAAGCGAAGCTGATTGGCTCTCCGGTGTCTGTAAACATTCCAAACAGTCCGTAGCGGCCGCCATCTTGTCTCTCGGTAGGATCGAGAGACAAGAGGAGGCCAAAGCGAAGGGGCAAATGACCATAAGGGGGCATAGTAGATCCTCGCTGACCCCCTAGGTTTGATGTGGAGGTTTTAAAAGGGCCCCGCGGGGCAAAAAAAAAATAAAATAATAATAATCGAACGGCTGAATGGATTTGCACGAAACTTGGTAAAATATTAGGGACTGGTAGCCCGATGTGCCTTTGCTAGGTCTCAATATATGTGCTTCAGTGCATTTTGAGAAATTAACGTTCAAAAACAAGATATATATCTGTAACAGCGCTCCGCTTCACGGAGATAAAATTATATCTGTATTACCTAGCTGTTGCTAACACCAGTTAGCGACGGCTAGTAGGAGATAGCGACCATCTTGGGCCCCACTTTGCATGTGAGTGATATTTATCACTAATGACATGCAAAGTGGGCATGCCAAGATGTTAGCGACTGGAAACAGTCGCTAACATCGCTATCTCCTATTATCAACTTTTGGAAATATTCGAGATAAGCGCGAATATCTCCAAAAAATAACAGCTGCCCTGAGCAGTTCTTAGCCATGTTATCCAATGGGAGGTGGATAACATGGCTAAGAGCATTAGCTCGGTAATGCATGAATATCGCTGAGTTTTCAGCGATATTAATGCATTGCGGTCGTTTTTTATCGTATTTGCGATAAACCTTGATAATAGCAAGGTTTATCTGCGATAATTTCTGACGGTAAAAAAATCTTTGCAATGCATCGTTAGGGATAAATATCGCTTAACTTTGGTAATATGCCCCAACGTCTGTTAACGTTCGATTCGAAGGAAATCAGGAAGTGTTGAAAAACATTGTCTGCGCCATCTTGTCTTTTTTCAAATGCCACACTTTTGTCGTGCATGGCAGCCATTTTAGATGCCTTGACCAGACCCACTCTGTGCACGCTGTCGATCCTTAGCATGGCTCCCCACCCTCGCAAGCATCTCACCCAGGCAGTGGTCACCCCCGCTCTCTGTCTTATGCATGTGTAAAAAACCTCCCCCCATCTGCGCTGCTCTTCCCTGAGAATCACACCCTGTGCCCGCCCGACACCTCCCTTTCGCCCTATTCACTACCGCACCCTCTGACACTCCTTTTCCTCTGTGTCCGATTGTCCAGGCTGGTCCTAGGGTATCAGCTAGCCCTGCAGATGTAGTTTATGGCCACAGCTGTAAAGAATCACCCCTCTTCAAAGGAGTTATAGTAGATCAAGGCCCACACTCGATGAGATCCGTCACAGCAGAAGCGTTGCTATTATCTGAAAACCATCCTGTATTGTGATTGGGGAGGGGACCGAGCGTGAAGCGGAAGATTCCAGGGATGACTCTTTGTACATCAAAGTTTTTACAATTATGTGTCACATTAAAAATATATAGCACTCCGACAAAGTAGTAAGATTATAAAACTTTAATAATTTATAAATATATACAAGAAAACAAAAATAGTAATAACATATAAACATTTTTAGGGAAAAACAACGAAGTAGCGGTCGGCTGTGCGAATAGTCCCAACGCAGCACAACGTCCAGATTTCCGGCGTGGGGCGTCGCGGGGGGTGGGTCATCAGTAGCAAACTGTTGTGCGAATAGTTCCAAGGCAGCAGAACGCGCCGAAATCTAGATGACACGAAAGTGATGTCTAGTAAGTTGCCACCCAGCAAATAACGGCGTGGGGCGTCGCGGGGGGTGGGTCATCAGTAGCAAACTGTTGTGCGAATAGTTCCAAGGCAGCAGAACGATGGCACCAAGGTGATGTCCAGTAAGTTGCCGCACTGGTTTTGGTATCCTACAATGCTGCTCCGAATAACGGCGTGGGGCGCCCCGGGGGAGGCGGCGTGAACGGGCCTCTCCAGGTGGAGTGTCATCTGTTGTAGTGGGGCGCCCCTTTACCGTTTCAGTTGCCATTCCGTCCGTTTTTGGTCCACTGTGTCAAAAGCCGCAATTCAGCTGAGTTGCGCCCACTCTTGCGGTGCAGCGATAGGCGGCTGTCACAGGACTCTCAAAATGGCGGCAGGCTCTTTCCTTTTTGGGCCTGGTCCACTGAAATGGCCCTGGGACACCTTGGAAATCAGACGCTTGTCTGCTAGGTCTTGGACCCCATTCTCGAAAGTGTCCCCTCCGCCTTGAGAATTCATCAAAGGTTTTGGGGGCCCGACTCCTGCAGGCTTCTGGTGGGGAGCGGCTGCCATGATTGCTCGCGGAATGACCACGACGGAGCTACGAGATGGTGGTGCTCTCATGCTGACGCCAGCTTCAGTCTGAAACATCCAGAAACAAGGTGGGGCTTTCATCGTTTGGGAAAAAAAAAAAGTTTTCATCCAATGAAAAGTGTTGTTTTTAGGTCATATGATCAAGCCTTCCATCATTAGGAAACCAAAAGTAAAATGAACCAATGAAAAGTTTTATAAACAAGTCACATGACCTGTTATGCGGCATAGGGTATAAAATGCGGAGAAAATACGTTGGCACGTGAGGCGGCGTCAGTAGCGGACCGATGTGCGAATAGGCCGAAGGCAATACAACGCGCCAAGATCCGGATGGCACCGAGGTGGTGTCCAGCAAGTTGCAGCACTGGTGTGGCCATCCTACAATGCTGAAAGTCGGCGTGGGGCGCCCCGTTGGCCTGTGAGTTTGCGTCAGTAGCGGACCGATGTGCGAATAGGCCGAAGGCAGCACAACGCGCCAAGATCCGGATGGCACCGAGGTGGTGTCTAGTAAGTTGCCGCACTGGTGTGGCCATCCAACAATGCTGAAAGTCGGCGTGGGGCGCCCCGTTGGCCTGTGAGTTTGCGTCAGTAGCGGACCGATGTGCGAATAGGCCGAAGGCAGCACAACGCGCCAAGATCCGGATGGCACCGAGGTGGTGTCTAGTAAGTTGCCGCACTGGTGTGGCCATCCTACAATGCTGAAAGTCGGCGTGGGGCGCCCCGTTGGCCTGTGAGATGGCGTCAGTAGCGGACCGATGTGTGAATGGGGCCGAAGGCAGTGCAACAATATTTTCGGAATAGAAGACACCACTAGGCGCTGAGATGCCAAGATCCGGATGGCACCGAGGTGGTGTGTAGCAAGTTGCCGCACTGGTGTGGCCATCCTACAATGCTGAAAGTCGGCGTGGGGCGCCCCGTTGGCCTGTGAGTTTGCGTCAGTAGCAGACCGATGTGCGAATGGGGCCAAAGGCAGCGCAACAATAGTTTCTGACTGACACCACAAGGCGCTGAGATGCCAAGATCCGGATGGCACCGAGGTGGTGTCATAGTTGAGAGTTCTGAGCAGCGGTTGTAACACTGTCTGAAGCTTATTTGCAGCTGCTGCAGCTTCACTACGCGTCAAGATCCGGATGGCACCGAGGTGGTGTCTAGTAAGGTGCACTGGTGTGGCCATCCTACAATGCTGAAAGTCGGCGTGGGGCGCCCCGTTGGCCTGTGAGTTTGCGTCAGTAGCGGACCGATGTGCGAATAGGCCGAAGGCAGCACAACGCGCCAAGATCCGGATGGCACCGAGGTGGTGTCTAGTAAGTTGTCGCACTTCTGTGGCCATCCTACAATGTTGAAAGTCGGCGTGGGGCGCCCCGTTGGCCTGTGAGATGGCGTCAGTAGCGGACCGATGTGCGAATGGGGCCAAAGGCAGCGCAACAATATTTTCTGATTTGAAGACACCACAAGGCGCTGAGATGCCAAGATCCGGATGGCACCGAGGTGGTGTCTAGCAAGTTGTGGCACTGGTGTGGCCATCGTACAATGGTAAAAGTCGGCGTGGGGCGCCCTGTTGGCCTGTGAGATGGTGTCAGTAGCGGACTGATGTGCGAATGGGGCCAAAGGCAGCGCAACAATATTTTCTGACTGACACCACAAGGCGCTGAGATGCCAAGATCCGGATGGCACCAAGGTGATGTCTAAGTTGCGGACTGATGTGCGAATGGGGCCAAAGGCAGCGTAACAATATTTTTTGTATGGAAGATACCACTAGGCGTTGAGATGCCAAGATTCGGATGGCACCGAGGTGATGTCTAGCAAGTTGCTGTACTGGTGTGGTCATCCTACAATGCTGAAACTCGGCGTGGGTCGCCCCATTAGCCTGTGAGATGGCGTCAGTAGCGGACCGATGTGCGAATAGGCCGAAGGCAGCACAACGCGCCAAGATCCGGATGTCACCGTGGTGGTTTCATAGTTGAGAGGCACTTCATCTGCAGTGGGGCGCCGAGATCTGGATGGCACCGAGGTGATGTCTAGCAAGTTGCTGTACTGGTGTGGTCATTCTACAATGCTGAAAGTCGGCGTGGGGCGCCCCATTAGCCTGTGAGATGGCGTCAGTAGCAGACTGATGTGCGAATGGGGCCAAAGGCAGCGCAACAATATTTTCTGAAGAGAAGACACCAAAAGGCGCTGACATTCCAAGATCCGGATGGCACCGAGGTGGTGTCTAGCAAGCTATGCAGTTGAGTTGTGTGCGCACTTGCGGCGAATAGGTCGAAGGCAGCATAACAATGTTTTCTGAATAGAAGACACCACAAGGCGTTGAGATTCGGTTACCACCGAGGTGATGTCTAGCAAGTTGCCGCACTGGTGTGGCCATCCTACAATACTGCTCCGAATAACGGCGTGGGGTGCCCGAAGGGGGGGGGGAGCCGGCGTGAATGGGCCTTCCTAGGTGGAGGCTCGTCTGCTGTAGTGGGGCGCCCCTTTACCGTTTCAGTTGCCATTCAGCTGAGTTTCGGCTGCTCTTGATGCTACAGCGACAGGCGGCTGCAAGAGGACTCTCAAAATGGCGGCCTGTTCTTTGGATTTGGGCCTGGTCCACTAAAATGGCCCTGGGACACCTTAGAACTCGGGCGCTCGATTTTTTTTTCCTTTCCTGTACATGCAAAAAAAGGTAAATGCCCGGTACGTTACACGCTTCATCTGCCACGATGAACTCTCCAGAGGAACCGAAAAAAAATATAGTTGTGGTAACTATACCATGCATCGTCATATGGAGAGGTGGCACCAATTAATTATAGTGCTGCATAAAAGAGAGATTTGGAGGAGAACCCCTGACCTGCTAGTACATTCATCAAAGAAGTGGCACTGAGAGCTTCAGAGGCAAGGGAAACGGTCCCAAATATTTAGAAGAACTTTGGAAAGATTAAAATGACATGTTTAGATTGTGGCAAATTAATTTCATGTGGACAGATGAGTGTTACTCTAATAAATACAGCATATGAACATGATCATAGTCGATGGTTGGTAGAGACATTTTGACTATATCCTGGACCTGCCCGTCCTCGCCCAAAATGGCGCCGGAATAAATGGGACTCGTAACTCCTTGTTGTGTACTGGTTGCAGAACCTTGAAATCACGAGATACGTATGCAGTTTTGAAGCACATGGCGGGCGGGGACGAGAATTGATTGAATATTTCGACATCCCTATTGATATTAAGTTCTGATGTGTTATTGATTACTGTACTGTTGAAAGTTCGAATTAACGTCACCCATGGTACTTGCCCGCAAATGTATATCTAGATAATTTTATTGTAACTGGCCCTGTCGTATTTTAATTATAAAATGTACGTCCACCGATTCCGTAACTGTTAGACACCTTAGTTCTTGCAACATAATGGCCCGCCCGTTACGTTCCTCTACAGTGTAAATGTCTACTCATCATATACGATTACAGTTTGCTCCGTGGCAGGCCCACGTGGTTATAGGCTCGTATTTGTATAATGAAATTTTCACAATAAAGGTTTTTAAAAGAAAACATGGTAGTAGTATATACATTGGTAAAGTTTTTAATAATAGTGACTGTTTTAGAATCATTAAAAGGCAAGTGAAATAAAGCAGACCAATTACATGAAGGGTAAAAGGTATAATACGAAGGAACGCAGTAAAGATAAATGGTCAAGGGCTGTTGTGTTTTCTATTCCGGCAACATAAAGTGATCGATAAGAATCTCATATTCAGGCGTATCGGCGACTAAGACAGCAGGTCGACCCTCTTTAGCTCAACGGCTCCGTCATGGGACGAAGAAACGCTCTTTTTCTCGAAAAAAGAATATATTTTACTTGCAGGACAGTTGTAAAATTTCCGGGAAAGTACATTAGCCTGGAACATTATAACATATATTTAAGAAAAAATAATGTTCGGAAGTAATGAAAAGCGTAATTTTTAGGTCATATGACCAAGCCTTTCATCATTACAATAAGAAAAGTGAAATGAACCAATGAAAAGTTTTATTAACAAGTCACATGACTTGTTATGCTTACGTTACGCGCTGCGCGCCCCGGATGACTTCCGGATGCACTAACGCGGCGCGTCATATGACGCATTACGCGACAACGCAGGTCCAGAATATAGTCAAAATGTCTCCACCAACCAGCGGTCGGAACACAACCCCTTTCAGCAGGCTAAATAGTTCTGTTAAATGACAACAGAAGGGACAGGCAACAAGAACCATCAGTCAAAGAGGGGAGGGCTAGTTCTTCTCTACCGGGTTACATTGGGGCGCTACCGGAACTGATCGAATTGGTAGTCTACAGTGTTTCTGGATGTTTCAGACTGAAGCTGGGGTTAGCATGAGAGCAGCACCATTTCGTAGCTCCGTCGTGGCCATTCCGCAACCAATCATGGCAGCCGCTCTTTATCGTTATTTTGGGCGGGGTGGGTGGCGGAGCCGAGCTGTTTTGCAGCCATCATTGTGTGGAGTTCAGTTCATCTCACTAGTTTTGTATTTGTCATGAGGGGTTGTTCCTAATGTTTCTATTTTAGCGAGGTCAAAAAGAGATCCCATTAGTGGCCTACTGATTTTGCTCGATTCCTTTTCTTTTTTTTTACACGATTTTTCGTTATCTGCAAAGACTAAACAGAGTATTGCGACTCTGTGTTTGTTTGTAAATAGAGAATGAACCAAAGAGAACTAATTCTAAAACAGTAAATACTTGGATAACAATCAATCAAATGGAGAGAGAAGCAGGCACGACGGATTACAACGGGGGCAAAGGCCTGCGTTAACTACCTTTCACTATCTGCAAAGAGAGAGTACTCCTAATAGAAATGAGGGGGGGGGGCACCATTCAAAGCAGATCAGTGTGCATAAACACGAAAATGTTTTCACTTACCACGTACTTGACATTCGACAGCTTATGATATTTGCTATTAAAAAACCATTGAAATTCACTGAAAAAACCATAGGTTATAGACCATATATAGTTAGGAATTAGCATTTACAAAACCTTGAAAATTCACTGAAAAAACCATAGGTTATAGACCATATATAGTTAGGAATTAGCATTTAAAAAACCTTATTTTACTCACACAAAACCATTGAAATTCCATATATAGTTAGTTGCACTAACTATATATCGCGCACCCGCAATCCACTGCTGATCATGTCACATATTACATCATTCATGACATGGTCAGTGACATCACTGATGACATCACTGATGACATCTCAAATGACATCACTGATGACATCACTGATGACATCTCAAATGACATCACTGATGACATCACTGATGACATCTCAAATGACATCACTGATGACATCTCATTTGACATTACTGATCACATCACTGATGACATCATTCATGTGATAATACGATGAACCTCTTCAGACTCTAATATAACCTTAGATACACTCAGTGTAAACAGACACTCATAGACTGTCACTCATCCATGGAGTTACTCAGACACTTAGTCAGTCATGCAAAGAATCAATCACACCTCCATTTCCTCAACTATACAGTTATACACACCTTACTTATTCAAACATATACTAAAACATATTTACTCACTTATACAATCCTGGATACAAGTTCACAATGATCCATACAGCCACTCACACATTCACTGGCTCTTATGCACAGTTATTTATATATGTCAACTCTCACATGTGCTGTGTTTTACATATGTACTTACTTTGACATGTAGCACTGAGATATCCATTCACTCACCAATACACTCATGCACACAGTCAACCGCCCATACAGCTGTTTCCACATGCACTTTTGAACCCATACATCTAGTCAATCAACTGCTCACACATCTATGCAGAGAGTCATACACCTCCCAGCCACCCAGACACACACTCAGTCTCCCATACAAATGCTTGGGCAACCAATCAATAACCCATACAGTTAATCATATAGCTAATGATCAACACATGCAGCAGTTTACAGAACAACAGACATAATGATGCACAAATTAAGACAGTTTAGTCACTAACCCATGCACTCAGTGAGACACATTTAATCAGTCACTCATACAGTCAGCCATGCCCCTACTAAATCCTTCATCAAGACACTTATACATCCACTCATTCTTCAATATGTAAGACATATTTTAACTTTACAGAATTATACAGTCACTGTATGTAGTCATCAGTGATGTCATTTGAGATGTCATCAGTGATGTCATCAGTGATGTCATTTGAGATGTCATCAGTGATGTCATCAGTGATGTCATTTGAGATGTCATCAGTGATGTCATCAGTGATGTCACTGACCATGTCATGAATGATGTAATATGTGACATGATCAGCAGTGGATTGCGGGTGCGCGATATATAGTTAGTGCAACTAACTATATATGGAATTTCAATGGTTTTGTGTGAGTAAAATAAGGTTTTTTAAATGCTAATTCCTAACTATATATGGTCTATAACCTATGGTTTTTTCAGTGAATTTTCAAGGTTTTGTAAATGCTAATTCCTAACTATATATGGTCTATAACCTATGGTTTTTTCAGTGAATATATATATATATTCAAATGTTAAGATGAACACGTGCTGACACGGAATACTTTGTGAGAATACTATCACACTGACTTGGCATTAGGTGCAAGGTCTCTCACAAGCGTAATACAAATGTGTTTATTATTACATCCATATGGCGACACAAGGCAGGGGAGAGGCCAACACAGAAGAGCAACAGGCCCAATGTCCAAGGCAGGGGAGAGGCTGACACAGCAGAGCAACAGGCCCAGTGTCCAAGGCAGGGGAGAGGCCAACACAGCAGAGCAACAGGCCCAGTGTCCAAGGCAGGGGAGAGGCCAACACAGCAGAGCAACAGGCCCAGTGTCCAAGGCTGGGGAGAAGCCAACACAGCAGGAGAGCAGCAGGCCCAGTGTCCATGGTTGTAAACAATGGTCAGGACTAGCACACCTGTATGAGGCACAGGCGCATGAGGGGGATGTCAACTCACTCCTGAAAGTCATGCACACTTGGACCTGGCTGTGTGTCGGTGACAGCAGGCCCACTTAACTGGGGTGAGAGAGCCACAGGTGCTGTGGGGCTAACAGTGGCTTGGCAAGCTGAAGGGCTGTGTGGACCAGGTGGCATAGTGGCACGTGGAGGTGGAGTCATGCAGACTTCTGACACAGTGTGGGTGGGAGAGGTTGGAGGGGTGCCCTTCCACTTTTTGGGAATATGAATTGCCTTCCCTGTCTTGGGGTTGATGGGAAGTATTGATGACCCAACAGGCACACACACCAACTGTCCCACATCAGGTGCAGATACTGGCACTACCTCTGGTGATGTGCTGGATCCTGTGGAACACTTGGTCTGGCTACGCCTCAGGTCCTCCTTCCCCTCTTTCCTGGTGTACCCCCTACAGTGCCCTGCTTTGCCTTTTTCACAGGGGTGGTCTCTACAGTGCCCTGCTTTGCCTTTGTGCCAGGAGTGGTGTCTACAGTGCCCTGCTTTGCCTTTTTCACAGGGGTGGTCTCCACAGTGCCCTGCGTTGTCTTTGTGCCAGGAATGGTGTCTACAGTGCCCTGCTTTGCCTTTTTCACAGGGGTGGTGTCTACAGTGCCCTGCTTTGCCTTTGTGCCAGGTGTGGTGTCTACAGTGCCCTGCTTTGCCTTTGTGCCAGGAGTGGTGTCTACAGTGCCCTGCTTTGCCTTTGTGCCAGGAGTGGTGTCTACAGTGCCCTCCTCCACCTGCTTCAATGGACTCGGGATTGGGGTAGATGTGGTGGGTGGGTGTGTCCCTGTGCTCTTCCTAGGTGTACCCCTGATATGCAACACCTCCTCAGTGGACACAGACACTGCATGGGTAGGTCTGTGTGAAGTTGCAGTGACAGGAGAGTCATTTGCTGGTGATGCCTCTGCGGCATGTGAGCCTGATGTCAGCCTCATTGATCGCCAAACCTTGGTCTTCCCTGACTGGCTCTTGTCTGTGCATTGAGGGGTGGCCCTGCTCTTCAGTGGGGATGGTGTCTGTGGGCGGGAGTGCCTGGGTTGTGTCTGTTGTGTGCTCCTTGTGCTGTATCTTTTTGGTGAAACAGGTGAACCGTGGTCACAGTCACCTGATGTGGCCACTGACTGGGGGGTGGACAAAGGCACCTGAGTTGCAATGGGAGCCTGTGCCTGTTGAATGGCTGACGTCACTGTGGATGACAACGCCTGGACTCTAAGGTGTAACCCACCCACATCAGAGTGTATGCCCTCCAGGTATGCAACCACCTGGCCTAATTTCTTGTCATGGTCACTGAAGGCATTGAGCAGGGCGGTCTGGCCCACACAGAGCTGGCGCTGGAGCTCTACACACTCTGCACTGAGGGCAGCAGGGAGGACAAGTGCAGGGGCAGCAGTGCCAGGTGTGAATGTCACTCGTCTTAGTGACACGGATACGGGCAGCTCCTGAGGAAGTGGATGGGAGAGTGGGACATGGCCGCTGGGTTGAAGATGATGATGCAGACTCCCCATCCCCTGTGCCTGCCAACATGGATGCATCCCGCTGGCATCAGAGGATGTGCTACTCTATGTCTCAGCCACGGATTCCTCCTGCATACTTCTGTCCCCCTCAGATGCCCTTGTGGGCTCTGTGTCACTGGCCTCCGCTGCAGCTGTAGTGCTACTCTCGCCACCATTGGTTTCCGGCTCATGTCCCTCCGTGGTCTCTTGTGAATCTGCATGAGAGAGAGAAACAGGGTTGTGTAAGTGTCATCATCTGGTCACACGAATTCAAAGCAATGCAGTACAGGAGAGGTCCAAATGTACACGGTAACCACCACACCTAGCAATCACTGTGCAGCTACACACAACATAGACCACACCACTGCCTGCAACGCTGAAAATCTGCCATGAGTCAGCCATGTTGATGCCACAAAGCACTACACCCTGCCCCTACATGAAGTGTGCCCCACACACAACTTGGCCTGCCCACACCTTGGGACATGATGAGGGTACCACACTTGTTACCACTAACTGACCTTCAGTTCAGGGAACAGGAGAGGACAACACACACACCTACTAGGACATCACAGTCCACAATGCCACGTAGGCCATAGCAAGCACCATGTGGTAATTAGGGGCACATTATTTGCAGATGTTGGGGCACCAACGATCTTGGTGCAGGCAAAGTCGGCATACATGAATTCACACTCAGCAAGTGGACACTGCTGTTCACCCCATAATAGATCACCCACACCATCCCAACGCTGAATGCCCATGTGGAGCCCAACACATCTGGCAATGGGAAAGTACAGCAGGGAGTATCTGCTCAGTAAGGCCAGGGTGGCACAATACCCGATACAAGCACACATCACAGCAGCCACTCACATGACACAGCACAGCACAGCAACACATGCACATCACATGGCTCACCGCTGCCACAGGCCCTATATACATGCATCCACTCCAAGCAAAAGTCACGATCCCCAGATACTCACCAGTCCTGCCCTGCTTGCCATGCTCCTTCAGACGTGCATCCAGGTCTCTGGATGAGTCACTGGAGTCATGCTGCGCCGTGCCAAACGCCCTGTGCGTGGTAGCATCCCCAATGTCATCTCAGCCACGGTTTTTGCAAGCCGACTGATGTCATGCCACCTCTTGTGGCAGTGTGTGCGTCGGCGGTTGGATACCCCCAGGGCTCGCACCTTTGCCGCAATGGCCCTCCACACGGCCTTACGCTGGTTCACCTTGAGCTGCATGTATGAGAGGAAAGAAGGGTTAATGACCAGTTCCACATAGTCACGTACCAACATCTATCAGTAAAGTAACAAGATCCAGACTCAGGACCTATTGTAACCTCCCTCCCTCCAAAACTGGGGGAACCCTCCCAAGGGCAGTTTGCATGGCCCACACAGATGTGATTGCATGCACACATTGGGGCATATAGGGTCCAGGATAATCTCACAAATGCAAGATGCATCAACATATTATGCATCGACAGAAGTGTGTAAGTCTGCAATTACACAGGGCACAGATGTGGCATATCTATTAATCATAGTGAAGGAAGTGGTGCAAGGAACATATGAGTCTGGTGGTGTTTATCGTTTGTGTGGGCAGTCACTGCTCTGACTCCCTGGTAAGTATGGGTGAAATTTGCGAATTCACATTCTGCGAATTCGCGCGAAATCGAATTCGCAATCCGCAAAATCCGCGAATTCGTGCAAATTTATGTTTTTTTTGCGTGTTCGCGGGGTTTTTTGCATGTTCGCGGGAATTTTTGCGTGTTCGCGGGCCGCTTGCATGGCGAACATACCCATGCGGTCGTGTATGGGCACAGCACCCTCCGGTTCACCACTGCCAACCTCTGGTTCATCACTGCCACCCTCTGGTTCACCACTGCCACCCTCTGGTTCACCCCTGCCACCCTCTGGTTCACCCCTGCCACCCTCTGGTTCACCACTGCCACCCTCTGGTTCACCACTGCCACCCTCTGGTTCACCCCTGCCACCCTCCGGTTCAGCACTGCCACCCTCCGGTTCACCACTGCCACCCTCTGGTTCACGACTGCCACCCTCTGGTTCATCACAGCACCTCTGGTTCACCACTGCCACCCTCTGGTTAACCACAGTCACCCTCTGGTTCAGCACTGCCACCCTCTGGTTCACCACTGCCACCCACTGGTTCACCCCTGCCACCCTCTGGTTCACCCCTGCCACCCTCTGGTTCACCACTGCCACCATCTGGATCATCACAGCACCCTCTGGTTCACCCCTGCCACCCTCTGGTTCAGCACTGTCACCCTCTGGTTCACCACTGCCACCCTCTGGTTCACGACTGCCACCCTCTGGCTCATCACAGCACCTCTGGTTCACCACTTCCACCCTCTGGTTAACCACTGTCATCCTCTGGTTCAGCACTGCCACCCTCTGGTTCACCACTGCCACTCTCTGGTTCACTACTGCCACCCTCTGGTTCACCCATGCCACCCTCTGGTTCACCACTGCCACCCTCTGGTTCACCCCTGCTACCATCTGGTTCATCACTGCCACCCTCTGGTTCACCCCTGCCACCCTCTGGTTCACCCCTGCCACCCTCTGGTTCAGCACTGTCACCCTCTGGTTCAGCACTGTCACCCTCTGGTTCACCCCTGCCACCCTCTGGTTCATCACTGTCACCCTCTGGTTCATCACTGCCACCCTCTGGTTCACCACTGCCACCCTCTACCGAGACCTTTTGTGATGCAGCGGCAGCACAAAAGATGCGCCATGGTGCTGGGTATTAACAACGTGACGCATCTGAGATATGCGTCACGTTCTAAAGCCCTGCGCCATCAGGAGGCGTTCCGGCGCAGGGTGGGGCGTTCCTGCGCAAGAACGCCTCCTAAAAGTGGCTGAGTGAAATCTAAAAGATTTCACTCAGTCACTTTTAGGCCAATGCTGCGTCAAAACCCTGTGCCTGCTTGAAGCAGGCGCAAGGCTTTATGCAGCATTGGGGAGATAGGGCCCCCCAGAGCATTGCTGAAGCTGCGTCACAAGCACGACGCAGCTCCAGCAATGCGCTGCTTTTATGGCACAGATGCGTGACGCATCTGTGCCGTTTTTGCAAACATGGTGCGCCGCATTGTAAATGCGGCGCACCATGGGTGGCGGAGCTGCGGCGCACAATAACTGGCGCATCCCTGGGGATGCGCCAGTTATTGTAAATCTGCCCCTATACATTTAGCCAACGAGGGAGCACTTACTTATTAGACAGTAGAAAGTACTCCAGTTGAGTAGAGGTATTGCACAAAAAGGTGGCATCTTCGTGGACAAACACGCAGGGCGGGATTAATTCTGCCCCCTGTTAGACTTGTTTTTTTGCCCTTCTGCCCTCTGTTAGACTCGTTTTTCCCTTGTTTTTCTGCCCTTCTGCCCTCTGTTAGACTCGTTTTTCCCTTGTTTTTCTGCCCTTCTGCCCCTGTTAGACTCGTTTTTTGTGCCCTTCTGCCCTCTGTTATTCCCTTGTTTTTGTGCCCTTCTGCTCTCTGTTAGACTCGTTTTTTTGTGCCCTTCTGCACTCTGTTAGACTCGTTTTTGTGCCTTTCTGCCCCGTTAGACTCGTTTTTTGTTCCCTTGTGCCCTCTGTTAGACTCATTTTTCCCTTGTTTTTCTGCCCTTCTGTCCTCTGTTATTCCCTTGTTTTTGTGCCCTTCTGCTCTCTGTTAGACTCGTTTTTTTGTGCCCTTCTGCACTCTGTTAGACTCGTTTTTGTGCCTTTCTGCCCCGTTAGACTCGTTTTTTGTTCCCTTGTGCCCTCTGTTAGACTCATTTTTCCCTTGTTTTTCTGCCCTTCTGCCCTCTGTTAGACTCGTTTTTTGTGCCCTTCTGCCCTTTGTTATTCCCTTGTTTTTGTGCCCTTCTGCTCTCTGTTAGACTCGTTTTTTTGTGCCCTTCTGCACTCTGTTCGACTCGTTTTTGTGCCTTTCTGCCCCGTTAGACTTGTTTTTTGTGCCCCTCTGCCCTCTGTTAGACTCGTTTTTCCCTTGTTTTTCTGCCCTTCTGTCCTCTGTTAGACTGTTTTTTTGTGCCTTTCTGCCCTCTGTTAGACTCGTTTTTCCCTTGTTTTTCTGCCCTTCTGCCCTTTGTTAGACTGCTTTTTGTGCCTTTCTGCCCTCTGCATCACCACATCATCACTCAGCGCTACCCCAGCATCACTCAGCACCACCACATTATCACTCAGCGCTACCCCAGCATCACTCAGCACCACCACATTATCACTCAGCACCACCCCATTATCACTCAGCACCACCACAGCACCACTCAGCACCACCACAGCACCACTCAGCACCACCACAGCATCACTCAGCACCACCACAACACCACACAGTGCCACCACAGCATCACTCAGCACCACCACAGCATCACTCAGCACCACCACATTATCACTCAGCACCACCACAGCACCACTCAGCACCACCACAGCATCACTCAGCACCACCGCAGCATCACTCAGCACCACCACAGCACCACTCAGCACCACCACAGCACCACTCAGCACCACCACAGCACCACTCAGCGCTACCACAGCATCACTCAGTGCCACCACATTATCACTCAGTACTACCCCAGCATCACTCAGCACCACCACATTATCACTCAGCACCACCCCATTATCACTCAGCACCACCACAGCACCACTCAGCACCACCACAGCACCACTCAGCACCACCACAGCATCACTCAGCACCACCACAACACCACTCAGTGCCACCACAGCATCACTCAGCACCACCACAGCATCACTCAGCACCACCACATTATCACTCAGCACCACCACAGCACCACTCAGCACCCCCACAGCATCACTCAGCACCACCACAGCACCACTCAGCACCACCACAGCACCACCACATTATCACTCAGCACCACCACAGCACCACTCAGCACCCCCACAGCATCACTCAGCACCACCACAGCACCACTCAGCACCACCACAGCACCACTCAGCACCACCACAGCACCACTCAGCGCTACCACAGCATCACTCAGCACCACCACAGCATCACTCAGCACCACCACATTATCACTCAGCACCACCACAGCACCACTCAGCACCCCCACAGCATCACTCAGCACCACCACAGCACCACCACAGCACCACTCAGCACCACCACAGCACCACTCAGCGCTACCACAGCATCACTCAGCACCACCACAGCATCACTCAGCACCACCACAGCATCACTCAGCACCACCACAGCACCAATCAGCACCACCAAAGCACCACTCAGCGCCACCACAGCATCACTCAGCACCACCACAGCATCACTCAGCACCACCACTTTATCACTCAGCAGCACCACAGCACCACTCAGCATCACTCAGCACCACCACAGCATCACTCAGCACCACCTCAGCACCAATCAGCACCACCCCAGCATCACTTAGCACCATCCCAGTATCACTCAGCACCACCACAGCACCACTCAGCATCACCACAGCACCACTCAGCACCACCACCGCACCACTCAGCGCCACACCAGCATCAATCTGCGCAACCATTCAACAACAACTGGTTCAAATATGTTCTCTCAATGTTTCAAACTTTATTACAAATGTCAAAAAAAGATTTTAATATTTCACTTCTGTTCTTGGATTTTCGTCACAATAAAATACACTGAACATAATCTTCATAAAAGTTATTTACAAAAGTTTAAGCTATTGCCATTATAAATTAAAATCACTTTTATTTAGGTATTAATTATTTAAAAAAATGAAAAGCCATTGTAATTTGTAATATCAATACAGCTAAGTCACGTAAATACAAAACATGTTGCATTACAAATGCTATAGGTGTCACATTTGCGAAAGTTATAACTATTGGCATTGTAAATGACAAAGCTATTAATTTAGCTATTTTCAAAACCAACACATAAATAAAAAAAATTGTCATTTACAAGACCAATAGCTCAAACTTTCCTAATGCGAGACCTATTGCATTGCAAATGCTTGTTTTTATATCTGTCAGTGCTTCCTGTTGAGGTTTAATTTTTGTGACAGGCGCCTCATTTCCTACTTGTAACTATTCTCTGACCCTGCTTCAAGGGTCAGAGCAGGGTCAGAGAATAGTTGCAAGTAGGCAACGAGGCGCCAGGAAGCACTTACAGGCTTACAGCGGCAGGTGCCCAAGATGAAGTTAATTTCTTTGTAACCCTTTTGTAAAAGGTTACAAAAAATTTGCTTCAACTTTTGCACCTGCTGCTGTAACACTGTAAGTGCTTGGCTGAAAATTCGTCCCTGCTGATTTGCGTATTTTACCGCGATTTCGCGAGATTCGCCGATCGCGAAATCGCGGAAAATCCACAAATTCCGCTAGCGGAACGAATTTTCAGCCCATGCTTACTCCCTGGGTCACACTGATTCAGACAACAGGGGCACACAGAAATACTCACACAATCAAGTAATGTCCTGGCACCTACATGGCAAACATTTGTTGGCTCTGTATGGCTGACAATGTAACACTCCCCACTCACACATACAGGTACAAGCATGGAAAAGACTGACATTGTGACACACACACTCCCTCGCCCTGGAGACAGCTTGTCTGTCAGTGTTTGACACAACCCCACACCCTCAAGCATATATTGCAGCAGCACAACTACACGTCAGATACCCCCCTGCCTGACAGCTACCTTCATGGTGACTCACCACGACATTGGGGCCACCAAACAGCCTTCGGTACTGTGCCAGCACATCGTCCACAAGGACCTCTAGCTCCTCGCTGGTGAATGGACTGGCACTGGTCTTCTCTGTCCTTGCCATCCCTATGGACATGGAACACCTGTGGCGGAAGTGAGTGGTGAGGGGTCCCAGGCAGCAGGCTCAGGAGGCAGCAGCAGGAGAGGGTCCCAGGCAGCAGGCTCTGTGAGCTGTGGAAATGTGAGGCTCACTCCCACACATTTATAGCCCCCTGGGGTCGTCTGTAAGATGCAAAGCAGCACTAATTGGTTGTCCAGGTCTGCCTCTTTCAAAATCATCCAATGACCGCCTACGCGCTGGCGGAGCACACCTTCCGCGACTTTCAAATGTGCATCATGCCACCGCGATCATCGCTCCCTTTGGCTGTAGGCAATGCTCCATGGCGGTGATGGTCCGCGGGTGCCCGGGGTGTGCTACCACGGTGGTGCCTCATTCAAAATCATCCAATGACCGCCTACGCGCTGGCGGAGCACACCTTCCGTGACTTTCAAATGTGCATCATGCCACCGCGATCATCACTCCCATTGGCTCTAGGCAATGCTCCATGGCGGTGATGGTCCGCGGGTGCCCGGGGTACGCTACCGCGGTGGTGCATCATTCAAAATCATCCAATGACCGCCTACGCGCTGGCAGAGCATGCCCTCCGCCATGTACAACTGTCCATATGCCAATGCCTTCCGCACTTGTGAAGGGGGTGGTGCTAATGTCACATCGCCGGGGACAGGCGGTAGGTACCGCGATTCATGCTGCGGAGCTTGCCCACCGCCATTTATAACTGTCCATATGCCAATGGCTTCCGCACTTGTGAAGGAGGTGGTGCTAATGTCACACCGCCGGGGACAGGCGGTAGGTACAGCGATTCATGTGGCGGAGCTTGCCCACCGCCATGTACAACTGTCCATATGCCAATGGCTTCCGCACTTGTGAAGGGGGTGGTGCTGGTGTCACACCGCCGGGGACAGGTGGTAGGTACCGCGATTCATGTGGCGGAGCTTGCCCACCGCCATGTACAACTGTCCATATGCCAATGGCTTCCGCACTTGTGAAGGGGGTGGTGCTGGTGTCAAACCGCCGGGGACAGGCGGTAGGTACCGCGATTTTCCATTACCACTAATGGCTATGTCAATCCTGAAGAGTGTATCAGTACACAGCAGCAACATGGTAAAGGGCACATCATTGTACACACAATGCCATACTACCATGTCATCCACAGTTGTTCGCACGTTATGTGTCACACACTTTGGTCTGTGCTCCCTGCCTTGTTAATTATGCACTTAATGGCTGATGATGCTTGACACTCTTGAGCTTGTTTTCATGATGTGGTACAAATCCATTAGTTGTGGGTCAGTGATGACCTTCACAAGGCTTGTGTAACAGCATTGATCATTTCTAAAACATTGGCGGACGTTGCTGCACCTTGCCTGCACATGTGAATTGTGTTCTCCAGTATGTGTGCATTCACATTCTCCGATGTGTTTGTGTCACTTGTGTATTGACAGTGGAGAGGTGTGCCCTCTGTGTGTATCACAAGGCCAGCCATGTCACCTGGTGTGCCATGCATCTCTCAAGCAGTCGTTTTTTTCCCATTACATCATTAATGGTATGTGCTGTGGCCATCTCATGATGGTTGTTACTGACATTTTATATTTTACTTCTGTACTAGGAGGAGGCCAAATCTCCTACGTCACCTGACAGTGCTGGAGGACATGGAGAATGAGGCATTAATACGGAAATTCCGCCTGGATAGACCAACACTGAAGATCCTGTGTGATCTATTGGAGCCCCACCTGCAGCCTCGCCGTCACTATCCAACGGCATTCACACCCACATACAAGGTGATGGCAGCACTCCACTTTTTTGCAACAGGTTCCTTCCAGGAGACGGTGGCTAACGCTGAGGGGATGTCACAGCCCATGTTCAGCATGGTGCTGAGGGATGTTCTTGCAGCCATGATGCTCTATCGGAATCGCTACATCCATTTCCCTCGGGAGGAGAATTGGCTGCCATGAAGGGAGACTTCTATTCCCTTGTGCGCATCCCACATGTTGTTGGTGCCATCGATTGCACCCATGTAGGTCTGGTGGCACCACAGGCAACGGAGCACATATATAGGAACCGCAAACATTATCATTCCATCAATGTGCAGGTGATGTGCCGTGCAGACATGACCATATCTCATGTGTGTGCAAAGTATCCTGGCTCGGCGCATGATTCGTTCATCATGAGGAACAGCATGGTGCCACGGATGATGGAGAATCTGCATCCCGAGCGTGCTTGGATTGTGGGTGAGTATGCCTACTGATATGGTGTGCTGTGTGTTACCTGCTGCACTCTGGCTGTGCAACATTGCAATGGGTGTTTGTCATTCACAGGTGACTCTGCATATCCCAGTCGGCCATGGCTGTTGAGCCCCCTCAGGAATCCCAGGTGCCCGGCTGACATCCGCTACAATGACGCCCATGGCAGGACCCGACGGGTAATCGAATGCACTTTTGGCCTGCTGATGTCAAGGTTCCGTTGCCTTGACAGGACCGGAGGTGTACTGGCATACTCACCTGGGAGGGTGTGCAAGATCATTGTGGCATACTGTATGCTGCACAACCTGGCCATCCACAAGAGGGTCCCCCTGCTCCTGGACGATGATGAGGAACCAACGCCACCACCCGCTCATGGACCTGAGTCCAGTGATGAGGACAGTGGAGAGGATGAAGGAGTAGACCTGCGCCAGCAGCTCATCGAACGCTACTTCACTTGAAGGTGGGTGACGAGGTACAATGTGTACATTGTCTGGTGTGGTTGCTGTTGTTGTGAAGGGCTATGCGCGGATGTAACAGACAGGCACACGTTCTGTCACCTGTGTGTGGTAAAAGTGACATTGACGTTCCATATGTGAACGTATGGTGGACCCTATTTGTTCACACCTGCAGCCCATTGTCTAGTATGCCTGTAGTGTCTTGTGTATGTTTTGTGTACTGTTCTGCCTGTGATGCCACAATGAGACCAGTGACTGTTGTTCTGTTGTGTCTCCCTAGGTGCTACAGACGAATCCTGCACTACATACTGTACATCTTTTGGACACATAATGGACATTGTCAATATTGTAAATATTGCACTAAAAACGATACAGCACACAAACTGGTGCATCAGGTTTTTTATTTTGACTTTGGACATGTGATTTGTGTGGAAATATTTACATGACAGTGGGGAATGAGCAGTGAGTTGACAGTCCTGTTCAATGAGATGCAAGAGTAGAGTCCACATGGATGTGGTGACCCAGTCCAATAGACAGGTGCCATTGGCAAGGAAATGTGGGTAAAGGCAGTCCAAACAGTCAATGCAGTAGGGAAGAGGGTTGTCATCACGGCTGGCTCCGTGACTGACGTGTGGCAGGTGCTTTGCCTCTGGAGACTCCCAGGCTCTTCTTTGGACGCCCCCTAGATCTTTTTGGCGGTGGGGGTCCTGCTGAATGGCCAGCGGCGTGAGGGGACTCGTCCCTCTCTGTTGGCACAGGGGAGGATGGTGCACTGTCATCCTGCGGCACAACAGGAGGGGACTGAGGTGGTGGTTGGAACACAGGCCTGTCCCTCTGCAACACCACTTGCTGGCCCATGAGGTCCATCATCTGTCCAAGGCGGTTGTCAATGGACCTCCTCAGCAGGATGAGCTCCCTTAAAAGTTCATCCGACCGGCCACTTTGTCCCTGGACCTCTTGGTATGCCTCCACTACTCTGGTGAAGTGGTCCAGGGATAGTGTCCACTCCTCCCGAGGTCTGGTGGTGACCCTGGCCCTCCCACCTGCTCTGCTGCCACGGACCTCTTGTCTCGCCACTGTGGGTCCACGCACTCTCTCCCTGCCCTCCACAGTTGTTGCTGTGGGCTGGTCATCCCCTGGGACAGGGAGGGTGCAGCAGGTGGTACTGGTGGTACTTGTGGTAGTGTCAGTGGTAATGGTGGTGGCTGTGGTGGAGGCAGAGGCTGTGACAGCAGGGGTCTGCTGCGCTGTTGTTGCAGCAGACGTGGTGGTGGGGAGGAGGGGGGCCTGGGACCTCTGGGTCTGTGGCACACCAGATGGCCCGCCTGGAGCTCATTGTCCAAACTGTCCTGGGTCTCCGCATCTGAGAGTCCATGTGCCGGGGGTGGAGACTGGCTCTGCTGGTCGTTGGTGTGGTCCTCAGCAGTGAGTTCTTCATCACCTGTGGAGTAGATGGGGAATGGTCAGTGTTGGGCACTGTGCAAGTATTGTCTCAGCTGGGTGTAGTGGACTGTCTGTACACTACACAAATATGAATTCTGCAGTGGTACAATTCATGGCAACAGTGTGTGTAATTTCATATTGCAGAGGAACATCATTTACCGATACATGTTGGATGTCAATGCATTGCATGCAATTGTTGCTGCGTTTCGGGATGCAGGTCTCCCACACACATATCAGGAAGAGTTAAGATAGCTACCTATCTGTTAAGTGAGGGTGAGGAGTGCAATGGCTGACACTTGCTCCTGGGTGGGGGAGGCCTCCATGCTGCAGGAGTGTGGGCCAGGGGGCATGCTGGGAGTAGTGATACAGGCCTCCCACCCCCAAACAGTACTCCAATACAAGATGGCTAGCTACCTGTAAGTTTGTTTGTTAACGGTGCAATGGCTGACACTTGATCCTGGGTGGGGGGGCCTCTATGCTGCAGGAGTGTGGGCCAGGGGGCATGCTGGGAGTAGTGGCACAGGCCTCCCACCCCCAAACAGGACTCCAATACAAGATGGCTACCTACCAGTAAGTTTGTTTGTTAACAGTGCAATGGCTGACACTTGCTCCTGGGTGGGGAGGCCTCCATGCTGCAGGAGTGTGGGCCAGGGGGCATGCTGGGAGTAGTGATACGGGCCTCCCTCCACCAAACACCCTCCAAGTGAAGATGGCTACCTACCTGTAAGTTTGTTGGTTAACAGTGCAATGGCTGACACTTGCTCCTGGGTGGAGGAGGCCTCCATGCTGCAGGAGTGTGGGCTAGGGGGCGTGCTGGGAGTAGTGATACAGGCCTCCCACCCCCAAACAGTACTCCAATACAAGATGGCTACCTACCTGTAAGTTTGTTTGTTAACAGTGCAATGGATGACACTTGCTCCTGGGTGGGGTAGGCCTGTATCCTGCTGAGCTGTGGGCCAGGGGGCATGGTGGGAGTGGTAGTGCAGGCCTCCCTCCCTCCCCCATACAGGCCTCCTGAGCAAGAAGGCTAGCTACCTGTTGGGCGAGGGTGGACAGTGTAATGGTGTTAGGTATTGCAAGGAAGTACTTGTCAGTGTGTTGTTTGGCATTTGTTTGTACTTACCAGCCTCTCCTCCCCCGGCTACTCCTGTGAGACTCTCAGGCAGCAGTATGGCAAGCACCTTCTCAGCTGTGTGGGTGTGTTCAAGTGGATTTCGGGTGTCAGGTGTGTTGTGGGATTTTTCCAGGGTATTTTCGTATATTTTTTCTTTATTTTTTATATTTTTATGGGTGTTATTTATTTTGGGGGCATGGCTGTTTTTATTTGTGCACTGTTTGGCATCACTGCCGTGTTTTGGCATCGTCCGCCATGATTTTCATGTAACGTCCGCTGCGGTGTCTATGCTGCAGCTCTTCTGCTATTTTTCCCATTCACTCCTGTGGGCGACCGCGGTGGTCGGTGCCAGCGGTTCCGACCGCGACACCCTCAGGGATATCCTAATTTCCCGTTCGGTGTGTCCGCTGTCCTTGCGGCGGGTTGTCGCTTTTCCGCAGCTTTTCCGACCGCTGAGGTCGATTTTTGACCATCACCGCCCGCGTCGGACGGCTTTGCTTGGCCCGCTACCGCCGCGGTCGGTCTTTAGTGGCGGTTGATCCTAATGTGGCCGCCGTTGTGTATCCGCGGTGCAGGCGTGCGGGTGGTTTCCGCATCCATGGCGGTAGGGGTGGTTTTCCGCACGCTATCCTAATGACCCCCTTAGCATCTATGGATGACAAGTAGTCTTGCCATTTAGTAGGATTGACCCATGTAGGTGCACATGATGCACAAGGCAGTTGTGTTGTATGTTCTGTGGTTAGTGCCCTACGAAGGTCAAGTAGCCATGATTGTGTGTTGGGACCAAGTTGTGATTTCAAAGACATTTCTATTTTACATTTTGCAAGGCCCAAGGCCAGGTCCATTAATTTATTGAGGCTTTTGCAAGAGGCATTGCGCTTTGTGATTCTCAACAGAAAATGAGAGCCCTGAGCTGTTACTGGGGTGTCTGCCACCTCTGGGAATGTTGTCGCTATGTCGCTCAAGTATAGCTGTCCACACCCTACCACATGTGTTAATGGTGCCTCTGAGGTTAAACATCTCGGGCATACGTCAACAGAAGCAGGATACATCTGTGCTAATCTATGTGGTGTTAGATATGTATGTACTGCAGTCTGGCGTTCGTGTGTTGACACGCAATATAACTTTTATCTGCTTCTGTCAATTAATCATCGCAGCCCATATTTTCTATACAAGAATCACTATGGTTCAATAAATATTGAAAATGCCCCTTTGTGTATACTTTGTATATTTCTCTGAGCAGAAGAAAGCACGAGTGACTGAGCTAAAGGTTTGAAGTCTGTCACCCCAGGGCCTGAGGAAACAGAGTTGCCATGTTCAATGGTTGCCAGAACGGTTTGCTCCCTGTTTGGGTTTAGGGAGTGCTAAGAGTGGCACTACAAGCAAGCTGGTCCAAGGGACAACATATCCTATGGGAGTGCATGGAATCAGTCTGGCACCATCCAAAGTTTATGTTGTCTGCAAGTGTTCAGTTCCTTCTGATTAGTGGAAATTAAATGGCACTGTGCTGCGTTGTGTGACATGGTTGTAAATCTGGCCCTTTTTGTCTTGCGAGTGCTTGTTGAGATCCAGTGCTGATATAGTGCTCAACACTTTCCAATCGACTACCCATGCATACTTCCATTGGAATCCTGAACATAAGACGGGGAGGCTGTTGTACCCTGAGGACCTTTGAAGTGCCACATTTTTCCTCTATTAATTTGTGATCAGATAGCTGAATGTTCAACACCGATGCTAAGGGGGCTTCAGTAGTAACTGTGTATTCCCTAGCTTTTCCCTTTGGAGGGCAGGAGGTGGAAAGCAAAGAGAGAGAAGAGAGAAATAACTTTTTGATATTTTATGTTATGTATTTCTTCATACTTCCCAGCTAAACCACTTAAAAAACACAACCATGATTTAGTGACCAAAATTGAGAGTTTTTCATTTATTTTTATTTATTTCTTTTCAAAAAACAATGTTTGAACATGCATTGGCAAACACCTAGGGGTTCATTACAATGACGGGCGGATCGCCACCGCCATGGTGGCTGTGGCGATCCGCCCGACATAAATGCCCGCCCGCCACCCTTTTCCCCCCCGCCACATTACAATGGCGGGGGGATCGCAGCGGAGGCAAACACCGCCCGCCACTTTTCCGCCCCGGTCGCCTTGCGGCCGGGGGCGGAAAAGGGTTCCTATGGTGGCGGTGTCTATCAGACACAGCCAGCCATATTTGGATGGGCGTCTGCAGTTGCATTTCCGTGGCGGCAATGCCGCCACGGAAAGGCAGGCGGACTTCACTCTGGGGGCCCCGTGCGGGTCCCCAGAGTGAAAGAGAGTATGGGGGTGCACACGGGGGTACCTGTGGTACCCCCCTGCATTAGCATAATCAAAGCGGCAGGCACTGCGCGGTGCTTGCTGCTTTGATTATGCAAATGCTGAAATGCTTTTTTAGCATTGTGGCGGGCGGTGCAGAGAGCACCGCCCTCCACAATGCTAAAAATACAGGATGTGCCCGCCACTGTGGCGGGCACATCCTAATACTCCCCACGGGACCCCCGCCCTTATTGCAGGCAGTCCCGATTACCACGAGGATGGTGGGCGGGCAAAGTCCGCCGCCATCCTAATGACCCCCATACAGTCTGGCTATTTCTTAATTGAAAGTGCTTTGTCATTGACTGCAACACAATTTTAGGCTGTCAAAGCATTGATTAATTCCTCAGGAACTACACCAGAGAGAAGGAAGACATTCTATGTACTTTTCACTGGTGATTTTCTGGAATTATGTGATTCAAAAACTGCATTTCACTTACCGCGTGCTTTTTCAATGTGGAGATGATGAATGTTGTTATCAGTTTCAAGGCCTTCCAGATACTTCTCACTCCGTGCTTAATTTGAACTGGTGGTCCGGTGCTCGGCGCTGCACTTAATTGTCAATACTGGCGCTTATGACACACTGCCACAGGGTGGTGCTGTTTGTCTACTACAGAGACGAGCACAGCAACAGTTGGCTATTAATTCAATTTACCTTAAAGTGGCTTTTAAGTGCCTTCCAAGCCATTCCTACAGCTTTGGGGGCCTTGAATAGTCTGAATCGTCACATTTGTTGGGTTTCATGGTTAGAAGTTGTTTTTGTTTGGTAGGTGGCGCTAACAGGAGCAATGGGTTGCTGCAAGCTGCAGTGGCCTCCTGACAAGGGCCTCAGCGCTTATTTTTTTCACAAATTAAGCACTGAAAGCAGCTCACTGCATTGTTAAAATGAAGCACCAACTTTTGATAGTTTTGTTATGACTAACGTGCAGCCCAACCATATAGCCATCAGAATACCATCTGCAAGTCATGCATGTATAAATGAAAGATAGGTGATTGATTGAAGAATCGGCCAGGATACCCTTCTGGGTGATATTGTGCTCTACAATTCTGCATAACATAACATTACTGGAGCAATGCTGGTTAAGTGTGACTGGAACATTGTTTTATATTTCCAGTGTCTGTACAGTGATGATCTAACGGTATACAGTCAAAATATCGAGTTTTTAATATCGATTTGCCTTAATATCGATTACAAAATACAGAATGGACACAATATCGACTGGACAGAATATAGACTACAAAAATATCGAATAGGATAGCATTAATATCGAATCAAAAATATAGAATGGACATAATATCGAATGGACAGAATATAGACAACAAAAATATAGAATGGACAGAATATAGACTACAAAAATATAGAATGGACAGAATATAGACTACAAAAATATTGAATTTGAGGTAAGTAGGTTAATATCAATTTTTAATGTGTTTTTAATGTTAGTATATGTTTGAAAAGTGTATATTTATTTTATTATTTATCTTAATTAATTATTTTTATGATATTTAATTTTTGCGTAATATAATTCTGTAGCGGGTTGTGGGTTTATAGGGGAATAGGGTGGGAAGTAATGTAATTATAATTAATTAAATATGCTAATTTATTTATTGGTATTTATTTTGAATAAATTGTTAATTAATTATTAATTGGTAATTAATTAAAATATAATTGTTAATTCATTTTAATTAATTGATTAATTGATAATTATATTAATTTTAGTAATTTATTTTCTGTAGCGGGTTGTGGGTTTATAGGGGAATAGGGTGGGAAGTATTTTAATTATAATTAATAAAATATGTTAATTTATTTATTGGTATTTATTTTAAATTAATTGTTAATTAATTATTAATTGGTAATTCATTAAAATATAATTGGTCATTAATTTTAATTAATTGATTAATTGATAAATATGTTAATTTTAGTAATTTATTTTCTGTAGCGGGTTGTGGGTTTATAGGGGAATAGGGTGGGAAGAGTATTTAATTATACATAATTAAATATGTTAATTTATTTATTAGTATTTATTTTGAATTAATTGTTAATTAATTATTAATTGGTAATTAAGTCAAATATAATGAGTAATTAATTTTATTTAATAATTGATAATTATGTTAATTTTATTAATTTATTTTCTGTAGTGGGTTGGGGGTTTATAGGGGAATAGGGTGGGGAGTAATTTAATTGTAAGTAATTCTATTTTTAAATTCTTCTTTTATTATGTAATTTTTAATTATTTTTTAACTGTTAATTAATTTATTGTTAATTGGTAAATAATTTGTATTAGTAGGTAATTATTTGTATTAATTCATTTTTATTTTTATTTTTAATTGATTAATTAATATATTATATAAAAGTGTTAATTATTTTAATTAATTTGTAATTGGTATTAATATTTATGTTATTTTTATTTATATATGAAGTATTTACTTTCCCTACTGTTGCACTCACTGGAGTGGGAATAGTAATTTTTACCCCTACGCTATCCTACGCTTTCCCTACTGTTGCACTCTCTGGAGTGGGAATAGTAATTTTTACCTCTAACCTATCCAACGCTTTCCCTACTGTAGCACTCTCTGGAGTGGGAATAGTAATTTTTACCTTTCCGGTATCCAATGCTTTCCCTACTGTTGCACTCACTGGAGTGGGAATAGTAAATGTTATGCCTACGCTATCCAACGCTTTCCCAAATGTTGCACTCTCTGGATTGGGAATAGTAATTTTTACCCCTACTCTATCCAACGCTTTCCCTACTGTTGCACTCTCTGGAGTTGGAATAGTAATTTTTACTCTCCCGCTATCAAACACTTTCCCTACTGTTGCACTCATTGGAGTGGGAATAATAATTTTTACCCGTATGCTATCCAATGCTTTCCCTACTGTTGCACTCACTGGAGTGGGAATAATAATTTTTACCCCTACGCTATCCAACGCTTTCCCTACTGTTGCACTCTCTGGAGTGGGAATAGTAATTTTTACCCTCCCGCTATCCAACGCTTTCCCTACTGTTGCACTCACTGGAGTGGTAATAGTAATTTTTACCCCTACGCTATCCAACGCTTTCCCTACTGTTGCACTCACTGGAGTGGGAATAGTAATAGTTACTGCTATGCTATTTAATGTTTTTTCTACTGTGGCGCTCACTGGAGGGGTAATAGTAAATTTAACCCTTTCACTATCCTATGGTAAATATATTGTATATTTTTTATTATTACTATGTTTATATATATATATATATATATATATTTATTTATTAAAAACTTTATATATATATATTAATTATTTATTAATTTTAATGTTTTTTAAGTATGTTTAAGTTAGTTATATTTATTATTTCATTAATTTAAAATTACTTTTAACTATTTAAAAAATTCGATATTTTGACTATCTATATTTTTGTAGGTCTATATTTTTGTACTTACCTGTTTGAAGATAGGAAGTCGATATTTTGGCATTCTATATTTTTTTACTCGATATTTTTGTAGGTCTATATTTTTGCCATCGATATTGTTTCAGTGATCCAATCTAATCCTGGTAACTTCTGCTTATCTGTAGATCGTGGTCACTGTGTGTGAAAGTTTATTGTCCATAAGAATGAAACCTCACACAGTCCAGATTTGCATTTTTTCTCAAAAGTCTTTTTATTTTTCAGATAAAGTCACAATACAAACAGGCCGGTAGGGCACCTCAACTCAAAATGGAATTGTTATTTCTAAAAATACAGTAATCATCAGTGTGAAGGTGGCCATGGGCTAGTCAAAAGTAAGTCGCCCAATATTGGAACATACCAACAAAGTCCCGCCCCCAACAAAGCATATTCCGGAATCCCCCTATCAACCCCACAAACAGAAGAAAAGTACAGTACAAGAGGGTTTAAGAAATACCAGTGGAGGAAAGTTACTTTCAGGGTATTACATTATGATTCTCGATAATATTGGTTCAGTACAGATGCTTACTCGTCCTCCCCGAGGCAGTATGTGTTCAAAATTGGAACAGATGTAGGGCCCTTGTTCTAGTAGGACAGGCCTACAGTGGCAAGCCCTTTGAGAGATGGGTCACCAGGGGATGTACTCAAAGTTTTTATGAGTCCAGTAGGACATCCGCCATATGTTCCATCATGTCCACCTTCCATATCCTTGCATGCCAGTGTCTCATGGCGGGGGCCTCCACTCTCTTCCATGCAGCTGCCACCACCATGTTGGTTGCCCTAAGGCAAAGACACATGACCAATTTGTCCCCATATGTCTGATATTGAAGCAAATCATGCCTCAGCCCCAAAATTACTAAATCAGGGGCTACCGGAAGCAGTACCCCAGGATTTCTTTGAGTTGTGCCAATATTTCAGACCAAAAAGGACGGATCTTAGGGCAGTCCCATCAGATGTGTTTGAAATCTCCCAGCAAGTCAGAGGTGATCTGAGGGAATATTTTCTTAAACTTGGTGGGATAAAAATACCAATCAAACAACAGTTTGTAATGAGCCTCTCTGAGTCCTATTGAGTGATTAAGCTTGGGTATGTCCGTCACCAGTCTGGACCATTGAGCCTCCATAATGAGGCCCTCTAGTATGCAGATCCAGTGTTCTCTATATCGGGGTGTATCAAGTGTCTAACAGTAGATTGTAGAGGAAAGACATAGTACCCCTCCTACCGCTACCTCTCTGCGCAAAGTGCTCAACGTGTCTAAGAGCCCTAGTGGCTGCCTCTTGTATGTCTGGTTGTGATACGTTTTAGCTGATTATATCAGAAGTGTTCTGTGGGTGGGAGTTGGAAGTCTTGTGCACAGTTTCAAAGGTGCGGATGTCCCACTTATGGAACAGGTCCGAAACAGTGAGACACCCCTGCCACCCTTCATGCCTCAAAGGGTCCTAGATATAGCGAAGGAGGAAATGCTGGATTCAAATGTATAGGAGAGAGCCGAGAGGGAAAAGTTGCCCAAGATTCTTATTTGGTAACCTCATCCCATACCCTTAGAGTTGTCCGTGTGGGTGTGCTCAAATTTGTGTTGGGGGTCGGTCTGCTTCGGGTTTCCATAGTAAATCCCAGAAATATTTTCCATTAACAGCTCTGTCCATGTGGAGCCAATGTTTGTCTGTCTTACAGGTGGACCATTCCGGATTACTATGCAGCCTTGCAATATAAATTAAAGTCAAGTAGTGCTAAACCCCCCGTGGATTTGGGTAAATGTAACACTTTTTAGGATTGCCATATCATCACAGAACGCATGTCGAAAAGAAACTACGGTGTACCTCTATTGGACGTCCATGGAATAAATATAGCAATTTCGGCAGGGCTGTCATTTTAATAGCATGTATTCTTCCCAGCCAAGATAAATACATAGGTGCCCACCTCTTAAGGTACAGTCTCAGTTGCCGCAATAAGGACGGATAGTTGGCTCAGAACAGATCTTCCAGGTTGGAGTTAATCTTGCCTAAGTAGGTGATATCTTGGGTTTCCCATTTAATGGGTATCGACCTGTTTAACTTTTCCACATCTGCGGGAGGGACTGTTAAATTGAGCAGATATGATTTGGATCGGTTAATGCGGAGCCCCACCACTTCCTCAAATCAGTGCAGTTCCTCTAGAGTGGTAACAAGAGAGGTGAGAGGTGAGGGGTGAGGCCAGGGATAGCAGGGTTTCATCTGCAAAGAGTGAAATCTTATTTCCCTCTTCCTCAAATTGGATCCCCTGGATCTGTGTATTCTGGCATATCATGGCTGCCAATGGTTCTATAACTAAGGCAAACAACAGGGGTGGGAGAGGGGCACCACTGCTGCGTTCCCTCTCAAGTGAGAACACCCTGGTACTAACCTCATTGACCAGCACCCTCGCAGTGGGAGTTTAATAGTTGGCTTTGATAATGGTCAGGAATTTTTTGTAGAAGCCAAACTTTCCCAGAGTATGGAAGAGGAAGGGACAGTCCACCCAATCAAACACTTTCTCAGCGTTCTGCGCTAAGAGGACGGCCGGTACTGATTTTTTGGAGACTTTTTCGATCAGGTGAACTATTCGTCTGATATTTTCATGTGTTTGCCACCCTTAATAAATCCAGATTGGTCAGGGTGGATCAAATCTGGAAGTAGATTGTCCAGTCTGGTGGCTAAAATTTTGGAATATAATTTAGCATCCAGGTTCAGCAGGGCAATCGGACGATAGGAACCGCACTGCCTCCATTCATTTTCTTGCTTGGGTATTTAAGGTGACTAGTGCCTCACTCATGGAGGCGGTGACAGCACCTATGTCAACCATGTAGTTGAACAATGAGACTAGATCGGGAACTATTTCTGCCATGTATGTCAGCCCACCCGGGCAGGGTTATTTATGACATTTAAGGATTGTTATCAGGTGGCACACTGCGCTGTCAGACTTGTTGTCTCTGCAGTATATAAGGCTTGGTAATATTTTCCGAAGTCCTGAGCCTTTTTTGTGCAATGAGTGATACCCTCATCTCATTTTCTGCAAATTACTCCTATATATTCTTTCTCATTTTTCACCCTCATTTGTCTTTGCCAAATGAGAACCACCTTTGTTACTGTGCTCGTAGGTCATTTGTTGGAGTCGAAGAAGGGTGAGCTCTGCCCGATTAATATAGATCGTTGCCGGTCAGTGCCGTCACCTTTTTCTGGTTTGACAGGGTGGGGCAGTCCTTTGGAAGATGGTCTGTGGTCTGAAGCTCTGCTTCCATAGCCTGCCAAGTCTTAACCCTTCATTTATTGAGGAAAGAGTTTAGGGCTATGCAGTTTCCCTGGAGTATGATCTTGTAGGCGTCCCAATTTTTTAGTGGAGAGGTGTCACTTGGATTGTTGACCTGGAAATAGTCATTCATGGTCTATCGCAGGGAATCCCGCAGTAGCCCATCTCGAATCAAGGACCTTGGGAAGAACCACCTCCTATATTTTAGAAGTGGGGCCTCCCAATCAAGACTTAGAAACACCGGGGCATAATCAGAGAGGGCTATGGGGTTAAATGTAGCTGTTTTAAAGCCTGACATCAAGGGGTCGATTCCGATCCGGTAAAAAGCGCTCCGAATTGTCGTACGGAGCGTTTTTTCCCCGTACGAATCGTACCTGTAAACGTCCCGTACGTACGACGAAGTACGATTCGTACCAGGAGCCGTACGAGTCATACAAGACACCGTACGACTCTAATCTCCGTACGATTCTCCCTCGGAACCCGCTGTACGCGACATCTGTACGGTTCGCGGCTGGTTTTTACGACCCAGCAAGTACGATACGTGTCGGGTACGCACCGTACGACCCTTTTTCTACGGGAGCTGAAAACAGCCGTAAAAGCAGAGTTTGCGACTCGGTGTACGAGCCGTACCCCATTGTACGATCGGTGTACGAGCCGTACTCCCATTGTACGATCGGTGTACGAGCCGTACCCCCATTGTACGATCGGTGTACGAGCCGTACTCCCATTGTACGATCGGTGTACGAGCCGTACCCCCATTGTACGATCGGTGTACGAGCCGTACGCCCATTGTACGATCGGTGTATGAGCCGTACCCCCATTGTACGATCGGTGTATGATGGGGGCACGGCTCGTACACCGATCGTACAATGGGGGTACGGCTCGTACACCCCATGATCGCAGGGGTACGGTGCGTACCCCTGCGATTATGGGGGGTACGGACCGTACGGTGTGTATGTGTTTGTGTGCTTTTCCGTACAACTCGCCCTTACCTGACGTGGACCGTACGAATCGCGTCCTCATACCCCGGTCCGGATCGTACTCGTCGGGTCGTACGGTTTGTGTACAAGTCGTACGGTATGTGTACGAGTCGTACGGTTCACGGGTTCAGCCTTACAATACGTACGGATCGCCACGATTCGGACGGATTAACGGAATACGGATCGTACTTCGCGACTCGGACGGACGGGTACGATTCGCATGGAGAGGGCTCCGGATACAAATCGTACGGACAGTTTTTTTCCCGAATCGGAATCGACCCCCAAGTATTGCTTACAAAGACGTAGTCTAGTCAAGAGTATCTGCTATGTTAGTGTGAGAAGAAAGTGAAATCCTGGTCATCTGGGTGTAGTGTGCACCAAGCATCCAAGAGGCCCAGTTCTCCAAATAAACTTTTTTTAAGACGCAGAGAAGCGGCCTGTGATCGAGTTTTGTGGGTGTGTGCTGTCTGACCCGAGTCCCATGTAAGATTGAAATCTTCCATGAGTATTAGTACCCCTTCTGCAAAGCCTCCCAAAACAGAGAGGACTGTTTTCAGGAACATGGCCTGATTGGTGTTGGATGCATACAGAGTAGCAAATGTGCAGTGATGGTCCTTTTGTGGCATTTCACCATGAAGTATCTGCCTTCCCTATCTGACCTACATCCCTCTGGAACAAACCGAGTAAAAGAAGAGAGCCACCCCATTCTGTTTAGAGGGTGCCGAAGATTTATACATCATTGGATAATGTTTGTATTTCAAGAGTTGTTCCTCTGGGCGTTTAAGAGTTGTTCCTCAGAGCATTTAAAATGGGTTTCTTGGAGTGCTACTACATCGTGTCTTTGGTCTGTAATGTATTTCAACAATCTCTGTTGTTTGGCGGGGCAGTTAAGCCACCGTACATTCCACGTTAGTGTCATAAGAACTATAGACTAAGATAGGATGTAGACCCCTGATACGGTGTAACACTGTGCAATCTCCCCGTCAGATCCTGCCCGCTTCCTGATCTCTGCTAATGATCATTCGGAAGACTTCCCCTTGAATTCCGTACTGTTCATTTTTAGACGTGAATAGCTACCACCATGTACAAAACTAAGAAGTGAATGAAATCCCATAACACAAACAAGACCTAAATGGAGCACCTGTGGCAGTTTAAGTTTAGTAACTGTCCTGTCTGTCAGTGCAATAAGCTGTGCCTCCCCTCCCCAATTGTGGAGCATTCAGAGAGTTCTATGACTCCGCCATTTAATGCATGGTCGACTCCTCAGCGTTCCTTATGCATATTCTGACTGTGGTGGGTTTGCCAGGTGGGTCTCAAATAGCAGCTCAATGCAGAGACCCTGGACAAAGGCCTCTAGTTCTGGCCCCTCCGCCACCTCCTGCGGATTCCGAAACCGCATGTTGTCTCTTCATGATCTGTTTTTTTACGTCTTCATTTTTCAGAATTGCAGTCTTAAGATGGTTGTGTAGAAGTTCAACTGTGGTTTCTAAAAGATCTGCGTGGCCTTCCAGGTCCTGTGCTTTGCTTTCCAGGTAAAAGGTCCTTGTGCATACAGCCTCAACATCCTGCTGGAGAGTGTTCATATGAGTGTTGATGACTGACCTAGCTCCTCAAAAGTGAAGGCCATGTCTGCCTTCAGCTCTACTCGCAATCCCAAAGGGAGTCCAATAAGTCGTCCTTAGTGAGCGCCATGGTGTTGGACATGGGCCGGCCAGGAGATGGGCTCTGCTGCTGGGAAGAAGTTTGAGACTCTATTGCTATGGGCCTTACTTGGTGGCATAACAGCTGTGTGGGACTGTTTGCTGATGGCACTGCCCCAGAGAATTTCTGCAGCTTTCCAACTGTGGGTCCCAGGTGGCCCCAGGCACACATGGGTGCCTCCAGAAGGAAATTTTGATTGCGGTCACCAGGGCTATCCAAGCCAGTGGGCCTCCCAAGCCCCCAGGAAGGCTGTTAACAGCTGTAGTCACTTCGCCTCTCCTGCACCAATCAGCCCCCCATGAAGCAATGTTAATAGAGGGCTATTTTCCCCTCATGGGGCCTGTGCCATCACCGCTGCTGCTAGGGCCCCGCACCCATTACCTCTGGGTGCTTAATGCTCTGTCGCCCCTGCATGGCTCAGGATGCTGCAGCAGGACTTCACTGTCTCGGCAGGTGCATGAGGCATTTGTTCCTCTACAATCTCCGCCCTACTACAGGAGCATGCTGTGTCACATCGGACTCCTGCCTGTCTCGACCAAGCCACAGAACTCCTCAGTGCTTACTCAGGCTGCTCGCCACCAGTGCTGCCTGTGCCATCCGCCTAGCGTGGACCACCGCTTATCTCATCGGCCCAGCAGCCCCGTCTCCCTCACCATCCGAACTCATCAAGGGGTATTGGGGGGGGGGTCCTTCTCCGCCCATACTCTGCTCTTGTCGGTAAGTAGCCAGCTTAGCTCGATTTTGTCTCCCGCATTCCCCATTTAGGCGTTTATCCAGCTCTGCTTTTGTAAATGCCACGGAGCCCTCATGGATCATGTCCACACGGACATCTTCATTGGCCATGCCTCTCCAGAACTGCTTCTTTGCAAGAAAGCTGCACTATGCATGCTTGATCGCATATAGTTGTGCTGGGCTATCTTATATAAGTATGTTACCCTGAGCAGGGCACATTTTCACCACCATGTGCACAGACTGAAGAGTGTGCAGAAGCAATTACAGTGTAAAACCTGGGTAACAATGTCATCCGCGCTAAATAGGCCACTCGAAAACCAAAGGAAACCCAAATGTGCTGGTGTAATATCCAAATTTTTCAGTGCAAATGAAAAGGGGGGGCCCTCGGCCCCCCCGCACGCATGGCGGCGCGGCGACCGTCGCCCCCACAGTTTCCTTTGTTGCCATTCGGCGGTGGGGGCGTGCCCTGGGGGGCGCGGCCCACCGCCGGTTGGCTGGCGGCCACCTTGACCCGGATCCTAGGAAGTGGGTCCGGGTCAAGGGGGGCGGGCTAGAGGAGGGGCCACCTGGCCCCTCGGGAATAAAGAGATAGGGAGCGCCCAGGAGACCCCCTTGTCCCTGGACGCTCCCTCGCCGAAACGGTGTGCCCCGCGCTCGGGGCTTCTTTGTTTTATTAATTGTTGCTTTCTTTTACAGGGTTTTACGTTGGGCATCGTTCGCGAGTATGGCGTCGTTCGGAGCCGCTTCGTTCCTCGCCGCGTGGAGTCAGCGCCTTCGCGAGAGTGGAGAGCCGCGTGGAAGCATCGCGTCAGGAGACCCGTCGGGGGGCCGTAGGGTGCAAAGCGGCTGGGTGTCAGGACAAGGGACAGCCATGGAGAGCGGCTGAGCACGGTGAGGTAGCCCTTCATAGGGGCGGAGCGGTGTTTGTGGCTCAATGAGCGGAGCGCTCGCCTGCGGTCTGGGAGACCCAGGCTCGGGAGACCCATGCGAAATAGGCATGCATGCCAATAGACCCTACACTTTCTTCTACTAAAATGTTGGCATATGGTATGTTAAAAAGCATTTATGGAGACTTTTTGCAGTAATTTTACAATGGCACTAGGTGGCGTTCTTAGGTCTGACCGAACCTTGTAGAAGCTTAGGCCTTTGGTAGAGACGCTGGCCATATAATAGATACACATCAAGCATTCCTCTTCTAAGCAGTCAGATGGTGTCTTCCGTGGTAGCACGGAGGGCTTACTTTAACAATCCTCCAGACTCGTCGTCCACCCTGTACAAAGCATACGTGGACAGCATTAGCATTCAGCAATAGAACTGATCTCGGCAGCTGGAGGGGAGTACAGGTGGCAGCCGCTAAACATCTGCTCAAGGATGTTAGTCGTGCGCTACTCAGTCAGCATTTCAGCCAAACAATGGTTTTAATAGATATAGTTATAAACTAAAGGAAGCCCCACAGACGGGACATCTTGACTTTGCCAAAATTTATTGTGTTTTTCCCTCCTCGGCAAACTGCCCCACTCCAAAGAAACTCGGGAGCAAATAGGAACACGCTCCCTTCGAGCCCTGACGTTTTTTCATTTCAGCCGCGTTGAATTCAGGGCAGCAATGAAATCACTGAACCACAGCCTGGTTTGAGTGTTATGCGGACGGCGCAGTTTTTTGTAATTTCAGGCTAAAAGTAGCTAATCTCGAAGGAAAGTGAGGCAAGTTTTTCAAGTTGGGAAACAAACGCATGCTCCCCGTTAGATGTGCTTGATGTTCAAGGTGGTTACTATGATGTCTGTTTATTCTGCCTTCGGCACAAGCGGTGTTTCAGTTGAATTATTTATATGGCATTAAAATCGAACATGTGGTCTAGTGGCATAGTTACTGATTGAAGACCTGGGTTACGCTCCTGGCTCTGGATCTCGAACGAAATATCTTGTTTCTGAGCAAATACACTGCGCGCCAAAAGTCTAGCCATAAAACACGCAGCTTTGTGAAATCCACATACTGTGTTTGCCCGAATCCATTTTAAAGAATGTGAACTATGAATGGATGATTTGCTAGAGCACTGTGACTTTATGAAACCCTGTAGTTTAGTCAGCACCTGCTTTTTTGTGAGCATTTTTAAATGTGTCGTTGCTCAACTTATCTTGCACCCACTGACTTACTTTAGAGCACTGGCTACTGAAAATAATTGTCAGTAATTTATCCCTTAGCATACTTCTTAATGGACCCCTCCAGATGCTTTTCCGTTGTAGTTTTGTCTGCACATTGCCATTGAGTTTTTCCCAAAGAAATGAAAGGGGTTCAAATTCTTGATTTTGTACCGTTTCTGCGAGGTACAGTTTAAATCCTAATACCAAGTGAGAAGGGAACTCACATCGGTGAACAGACTTTGCCTCTGGGGTGTCTATCTGAGGTAGAGCAGCAAGTAATGGGTAGAGTGCTTGAATTTCTATGGACGTGTTATTTTAATGTAGTGGGTTTCTTTAAGCTGCTATGGGATTGGGGCATACTAGGATTTATTCATTTAGCTATATATGGGTTTAGGATATTATTGGTGTAATGTATATATAATATATCAATGTTTTTACTTTTATGAATCTAATCGTAACCGAACAAAGCTCTATAATGTACTTGGAAGTGCTACATAATACGTATGCGTGTATATAATGTGACCGGGACTCAGGGAATGTGAGTGAGAGATTTGAAAAGCGCCAACTTTGACCTAGATCAGTACAAAGCACTATCCTCTGATGGTTACGGTGGGTAGCAAAGAAACACCTTGGAGTTATTGATCTACGTCTGGTGTTTGATTGTCAGCCACGATGACTCAGAGCAAATTGCTTGTCGTCTGAATATTTATATATGTAGTGGGCCAGCTGATGAATTGTGGTACCAACAAGGCGAGGACCATATTGTTGAGACCAGCTACGGTCCCCAGAGTTCTGCGAGGGCGGTGTTGCGTGGCATGTTTGCTGCATCATCGCAGAGGGACCACAGGGTTAAAAGCTGCATAGGTGTGTACCACTCACACTTACCCTGTTTGCGTCTGCCTGGTCTGGTTTCGCCACCCACGCGGCGTGTTGATTCACCTTACTTGTTCATGAGTTATCTCTCTATTGAGGAAATCATTGGAAGAATATGTTTAACTGTAACATTGGGCTTAAGGAATACTAACAGTTGACTCCTATGCATGAGTATGGCCAGGAGACAGGCCTTTGAACATGCTCTTCAAACTGACCACTCCACTGGGACCGCATCTTCTCTGGGCCAGAAACCAGCAAAGGGGGTCATTGGAGGGGTATTCCAGTGGTAGATCGGTATATGGTGGTTACTCCATACAGTATTGGGAGGAAGGCATCTGCCCTCGCCTCTCTAAGCCGGGTAGTGTCACCCAGCGCCTTCCAGGGTTGGTCGTTACCAAATTGTGCGACATCTTAAGAGGAAGGCGATGTGTTCTGATAAATTTGGTTTTGCAGGAGGCAGATCTGACTGTCGCAATGTTGTGCCCTAAAAAATTTTAATTTTATGGTTATATTACTTTGTGTACATTATCGGGGTATATTGTTACATTAAGGTTATTGGGGGGCAGGCTGCTGCCTTTCTAGCAGAAATTAGACTTGTACCTTTAACATTTCTTTCATCAGTAGCCAGTGTAACATAAGTGTGGTAAGGTAACACATCCCCAGCTCTTCAAGCATTTAAGAATCCAGTCAGCCCAAAAAACGGTGGCACCTACGCCATCTTAAATTGGCACGGGTGGTATCCGCTGTATTCAATGTGACCCGAGGTACACAAAGTCACCAATGCCCATCAACTGGATCCCATCCACGTGCCGGGGGGGACCCAGCAATGGGGAACTTGGGCGTTTAAAATGCTCGGGTTGTACCTGGGTAGAATTCACAAGGCAGACGCAGCTCCCTGATGGGACGGGTACCCACCAGGGGTGGTGAGTTACCCAAAATATGCTCTGTTGGCATGCGGTTGATGAGTTCAGTTCTGAAACACTCATTGTCTAAATCAGAGCTCACGCAAAATGGGGACATTAAATTTCACCTAGAGAATGGGATGGTTGGTGACATGCCTGGGCTGCTTATTCATGTCCCGTAAGCACTTGCTATACTTTATCGAAGCCATGGTTGCTGCTTAGTTCTCTTACGCGAGGAACAGCCATTGCCATAAGTCAAATTTGTCATTATAGAACGACTATCAGTGGTCTGCTAGGTGATAGTTGGAACAACCATGGAACCATTCACGAATAGGGTATACCACCTTCCATTGGGGTCAACCTGGGGGTTAGCGACATCTAAGGGTAGGGCTTAGCGAGACTGAGGGACAGTCTCCCAGGTCCCACTTTCCTTCGCAAGCCAAGGCAGAAAGCCAAACAATGGACTTATTGCATTGTGGAGCTAATCACCATATGAGGTGTTGTTCACTAATATAGGGGGGATATACGCCAGTCCTAACGTTGCACCTGTCCAAACGCCCCCTTCATGGATGATAGGTTTAAACCAACATTATTAGTAAACTATCCTAGGGTTAGCTGTATTGCGTGCAGCCTTCAGGCTAAATCTTGAGGGAATATAGAGCAACTTGTTTTACCACTCTTTAATGTCATGAATGAGTAAATGGAAAAGGGCAGGTGTATAACAACAAATATATGTATTTGTACTAAACACACCCCCTTTGGTTCAGTCAGTAAACTTAATTTTCACACAGGTAAACGGGCCAATATACGTTGAGCCTAGGATGAGATTGGAGGCAAATGATTCGGTGGGAAGACCTCTATAGCACACAGTAATTTACCACCATATACGTTGAGCTCTAGGGGTACACCAAAGCCATATATTAATAATATGGTGGGGGAACCACGAATGGCATAGAGACAGGGCCTAGAGCCTCTAGAACGAATAATGGGGGTCCTGATAAAGATACACACTCTGATGTCACACCTAAAAGGTGCCCAAGAGCCTAGTTGCGGCATCACATAGTTCTGGGGATCCATTTGATCATGTCCGGGTGGCTGGGATGATATTTCCCAGAAGCCAAAGTGGCGTACTTAAAAGGTCCTTGGGGCCAGCTTAGGTCCTGGCGGAGTTTGGGGTGTGCTAAATCTTTAGCCAACAACTGTGATACTGCACTGCTAAGTAAGCCGTCTTGTTTTAACACATAGATCCTATGCATAAAGACGTGGGTAGGAAGCAGACAAACTGAGGCTATGCTTAACATTTGCTGTCGGCGTGTGAGGTGTACGGATCTGGCATTAAGATTAGCTAAGTTTAGCGACTGATGGTAATGTAAGTCTGACACGTGTACAGCAGTTATTGCCGGAAAGACTAATGGTGTGTGTCTATCTTTCCAATTTATGTATGACCGGGTCCATGGTTGATACCTGGAGTGCTCCATATCACAGCAGCTGCAACAGGTGGACAGCCCAAGGGATGCTTACGTCAGTCACGGCTGGGTCCATGGCGGATATCTGAGGAGTACTCCACACCGCAATATCATCAGTGGGTGGACGTCAAAAGGAAAGCATACGTCGAGAAAGAAGACACCAAGGGCCCAAGTATTGCTGGCAGGTGTAAGTGTTACTCATTCCCTAAGGTGGAAGTGGGAATGGTTACCCAGGTTTTCTTGGTCTTTTTTCTGGTTCTTGCAGTTTCTCAAACCTGCCACGCAGGGGAGGAACTCCTCACCAGAAGTTGAGGAGCTAGAAATGGTTGCCCAGGTTTTCTTGGTCTTTTGCTGGGTCTTGCGGTTTCTCAAACCTGCCACGCAGGGGAGGAACTCCTCGTCAGAAGTTGAGGAGCTAAAATGTGCCAGCACAAACAACGTGCCGGACGCAGGACAGGGAAGAGTGGGTTTGAGGGTCTGTGCCATGGTCAGTTCAGGGACTGCTTTCAGGGACTTTTAGCTCAGCAGCCCGACCCCCTGTCAGTGGTGATACCTCACCTAGGGGGGACTGAATGGGCCAAACTGGGGAGGCGAATACTGATTGATGGGTTCATCTCCACTGTGGGTGGGTCTTCAGGACAAGCCCGGGTGGCACAGTGGGTGGGTCTCAACTGATCCCAGGGTGGCAAGGACCCGGTCAGGGCGTTGAATCACTCGATAAAGAGGATCAACACACAGCGGGACAAATTATTTCAAGCCCCAGTTCCAGATGATCCAACATGGGTGTATTTGTCCTACCTGGTAAGGGGAGTCCATTTGACAGAGGAAGGAAGGGGCCTGGGGTCTGGGCCTGGTTGGAAGGTTTGCTAGAGTGAGAACTTTCTAGGGTAGGTCTAGGCAGGGGGAGGCCAGATCGTCGGTTAACAATGCTGGCCTGTGGCGGTAAGGTCATTATCGGTGAGCACATATTTGAGGTCTGAGGGGGCGGGCATCATCCTATGGAGGTTCCCGCCCAGGGGGAGGGGCCTGCGGGCCACTCCCACAACTCCAGGGGCAAGGTAATGGATGCTACAAAGCAAAGGAGCGCGGGTAGGAGTAGTTCACGCTTTCCTTAGGCTGGTAGCCACCCCGCGCGCGTGGACTCACGACGCCACCGGCGCAGAGTAAGGGCCCTCCTTCAGTGGGTAAATGGAGTTCAGGGCGTAGACCGGGCAATTCCCGGGGTAACACTGCGCATGCGCACATCCAGAGGGGAGGCGCAGCTTGTAGGACCTGACACCGGTAGTGACCCTGCCATATGGCCAGAAATGTACAAAAATTCTAGATGAGGATGTTTAGTATAAGTTAGGAAAATAACATGTATTAGAGTTTTGTTAAAGTCAGGCTCTCAAACTTATTGCTAAACCTAAATGTCCTGCTGAATTTTTGTATAAATTGTTGATTATGCAATTAAAACCTTTTTTAATTTCATACTTTAATAAATACGGCCGGGCGACTAGCGCCCGCCTTCCAAAAAGTAAAGACGTCTCGTGTCCACGTTCCTGGGTATTGGGTGCCGGATTGGGGGGGAGGCGGCAGCTAGTCGCTGACCATGTGAAAAGGGGGGGCCCTCGGCCCCCCCGCACGCATGGCGGCGCGGCGACCGTCGCCCCCACAGTTTCCTTTGTTGCCATTCGGCGGTGGGGGCGTGCCCTGGGGGGCGCGGCCCACCGCTGGTTGGCTGGCGGCCACCTTGACCCGGATCCTAGGAAGTGGGTCCGGGTCAAGGGGGGCGGGCTAGAGGAGGGGCCACCTGGCCCCTCGGGAATAAAGAGATAGGGAGCGCCCAGGAGACCCCCTTGTCCCTGGACGCTCCCTCGCCGAAACGGTGTGCCCCGCGCTCGGGGCTTCTTTGTTTTCCCACCCACCATCCCTTGGAACAAAATGTTTGGTAGCAGTTCTTATGTCTGGTTGAATGGTAAGTTCTGGATGTACGGTCCACGGGTCTCACAGGGTAATAGAGATGAACTGTTGGTATATTTTGTTGATGCCTTTTGTCTAGGAATTTTTCCCCCTTTTATCAAGTCATGTGTGAAGTGAACTGTATTTAATGCTATGTGTCTTTAGGCCTTTTTTCCCTTTGTAGCTATACGTTGATACTGTTTGAAGTGAACTGTGTTTAATGCTATGTATCTTTAGGCCTTTTTTCCCTTTGTAGCTATACGTTGATACTGTTTGAAGTGAACTGTATTTAATGCTATGTGTCTTTAGGCCTTTTTTCCCTTTGTAGCTATACGTTGATACTGTTTTATTAGCCAGTGTAGCTGTCCTTTAGAATTTTTTCCCATAGGTCGTCGTATTTATTAGGTATGGGGCATGCGGTAAGGTCATTATCGGTGAGCACATATTTGAGGTCTGAGGGGGCGGGCATCATCCTATGGAGGTTCCCGCCCAGGGGGAGGGGCCTGCGGGCCACTCCCACAACTCCAGGGGCAAGGTAATGGATGCTACAAAGCAAAGGAGCGCGGGTAGGAGTAGTTCACGCTTTCCTTAGGCTGGTAGCCACCCCGCGCGCGTGGACTCACGACGCCACCGGCGCAGAGTAAGGGCCCTCCTTCAGTGGGTAAATGGAGTTCAGGGCGTAGACCGGGCAATTCCCGGGGTAACACTGCGCATGCGCACATCCAGAGGGGAGGCGCAGCTTGTAGGACCTGACACCGGTAGTGACCCTGCCATATGGCCAGAAATGTACAAAAATTCTAGATGAGGATGTTTAGTATAAGTTAGGAAAATAACATGTATTAGAGTTTTGTTAAAGTCAGGCTCTCAAACTTATTGCTAAACCTAAATGTCCTGCTGAATTTTTGTATAAATTGTTGATTATGCAATTAAAACCTTTTTTAATTTCATACTTTAATAAATACGGCCGGGCGACTAGCGCCCGCCTTCCAAAAAGTAAAGACGTCTCGTGTCCACGTTCCTGGGTATTGGGTGCCGGATTGGGGGGGAGGCGGCAGCTAGTCGCTGACCATGTGTTAATCTTGCAGTAATTGGTGCAAATGTCTTTACGCAAGTCGATCCTTGCATGCAAAAGCCATTGTGCAATGATCGTTCAGTGCTAGCATTTGTGCAAAACTGTATTGCACTGGGTGCAAAGGTTATCATACTCCACCCAGAAGCGCCCCCTCAGTATAAAGAGAGGATGCTTTTACTAGAACCATATTAAAGAACCAAGATATGCAGCGATGACGATGACGATGAGGGAACATTAATTAGTTATTTATTTTTCACTTGCCGCCTGTCGATTTCCCCACCAGCCGCCCCACTACTCTAACCTGCACGGGCTGCTCCTGGAGTTTTTCTCACTCCACGTGATGCTTGTAACATGGAGTTCCAACAAAACCCTGCAAACCACCGCATGGCAATTTTTTTTCTCATGTGCGTCTTGCCAACCAAGCACAAGAGACAATTTGCCTCCCCTAGCGTGATTTTGGGGTGCTAAGACGGCACCCGTGAGATTTTCTCAATGTGGGCGGTCACGACCGTTCACAGTGAGAGAGCTACTGCTCAGGTAGAAAATGTACTCAAGCAGCAGCAAAAAAAAAGCAGTGCACTCTGGCATGCCCATTGGTGCCAGTTTGCACTGATTTTGTAGCATGGAATAAACTGCTGGTGCTAAAAATCAGCACGATGTGCTGATTCTGCCCGCTCGTGGAACTCCGTAGAATCTTGCAAAGTTTTCATATAACTTCAAGGAATTCCACAGAGTGAAACTCAGTGAATTTCCCCCACCTCTAATATTTACACATAGAGCTTTACTCCTCACTCACTCTTAACTATTAAGTAGGGCTCAATAGTCAGAAGTAGAATAAATAATGTTAGGAACACACATTCCAAAAAGAACACTTTTGACATCATTTTCCATGGATGATACTCTGGTCGTCTTACATAGTACTTATAGAGCTATTAGACACTGAGGGCCTTATTTAGAGTTTGGTGGATGGGATACTTGTGACAAACATGGTGGACCTGTTACAAGTGTAACCTGTGGCACTTGTACTACTGCAAAGTATTATCTTCACCTATTGTGATGGAGAACCCACCCGCCAAACTATAAATAGGTCATATCTCTGTTTTTAGGTCGAGCGTAGCAAACCGACCTCGTGTATACTTTTAGTATACTTTTAGTATTTGTAAAGGGGGGGGTGCACGCGCTGGGACTGGGAGGTGCCCGCGCTTCCAGTCTCGGATGTCGGATTTGACCTCATGAGCGCGCATGTGTGCGAGCGCGACTCTGCCATGCACTTAGGAAAACGAAACCTAAGAGCCGCGCGACGTGAGCTGTCTATGGTAGAAGCTCACGCGCGCGGCTCTTAGGTTTCGTTTTCACTGGTTTGTTTTCCTGCATAGAGAGCGCAGCCCCGCCGATAAGAGAACATTGCTGGCACCTCTGTCACCTTCTCCAGCTCCCCCGGGTACTTACAGAAGGCATGAGGGAAGCGAGGGGTGACAGAGCGAGAGACAGAGGGGAAAGGAGCGGACTGACACGTTTCCCAGGGCTGTCTTGGGTTCCCAGTCCTGCCCTCGTCACCATGTTCGCCGTCTCGCCATCAGCCCTCTCCCTCCCAGACACTCGAACCCGCGCCGCCCCAGCTGACCGCTTCCGACAGCCTCTTGTTCAGCCCTCTCTGAAGGCCCGGTTCCCACGACTGCCGGGTCCCTAAAAAGGAACCGCAACCGAGTCACGAGACGATGCGCCCTGGACTTAGCGTAAAGGGAACAGGAAGTGAGGAGCGAGCCACAGTCTGCCTCTAGTCCGCATAGCACCATGAGGCAACTCTAAGCACCCGTCTTAGAGCCGAAGCGGGAAACAGACTACGGAAGCTGCACAGGTAATTCGTTAAAAAAATAGTTTTAAGAAGCCGGCTGTTTATATTATAACAGTGTATACCACACAGATGAGCCCCAAACATGGCGAAAGGTGCCCGTGACTCTAAGTGACATTTATTCTGAGTGTTTGGTACGAATAGTGGATATTTAAAAGTAGGCGCTTCTAGTGAGCCCGTTCATGCACCAGCCTTGGTTCTGTGGCAACATTCCTTCCTAGGATGCTGTAGATGAGGTGTGTGTGGATAATCACAGCTGACTCGTTTGTCTAGCGCTCAAACTTGTTACAAGCAGCCAGGCGCTAACGATGCATGCACTTACGACCTCCGAGTGCACAAACTAGTTTGTTGCGGCTGCCGCCTAGAATGTAAACTGATGTTCACTTTCGGAAGTTGTGGCTCCTCGTGTTTGGTGTAATTACAGCGGCTTGAAGCCTTAGTCCTGATTCCCTCTCATGCCTTTCTGTCTCCCTTGTCGGTTCATTTTTTTTATTCCCTCTTTTTTCCAGTCACTGTTTTCCTATATTTTTCTTCTTCCCCCTACTTTCTCGCTCTTCTGTCTTCTCTCTTTTGCTCTGCTGTCAAACTCCGAATGTGAAAAATGACTCTTGCCTACGAAAACGAGAACCGGCAACCATGGGACAAGTTGAGCCCTGGGGCTGGGGCTTTCCTTCCCTGGAGTCAGAGGAGTTTTTGAGGAACTGGAGAGTCTCTCGAGGTGACAATACCTTTAATAAATCAATCTTGCAGAGAGAAAGGTTATTTGGGGTTATGTTATTGGCATTTGTGTAGCGCCCAGTCTGCTATTGTTATGGCTTCGAAGCGCTTACCATTGTCCGAGGATCACTCTGAACGGTTTTCCATAACACCGCATGGAAGATGCATGCTCAGTGGTGCCACCAGGTGAATGTATCAACTACATAAGATGTGTTCAGTGTTCCTGGTGTGTGATGGGCGAGGCCAGAGGGCTGTACCCTGTCTCTTACACGTCTTCCAGGATGGCCCACACGCCCGCTGCCCTACAGGGGTGCAGGGCTGTCAGGAATGTGGCTTTAGCGACTGCTGATGGGCGCTGTTATAAATAAATAGAGGCAGACTGAAGCACCTCGATGTGTGTTGGGAGTTCTGCCTTTGTGTTCTGTTGAATGATAGATCGTTGCCTGTCTCGATGAAGAGAGCGGCTGAGAGTGCAGCGATACATACACGCAGGCCACTGGAATTATGCGGCAGTCGAGGAGCAAATGATGTGGCAGGTTTGACTATTGCGGCAAGAAACGACATTTCATGTGATGTAATGCCACACATTTTGGACTAGTATTATTATATTATTTTGGGAATTTTTACACACGGTAACAGTACCTGGGCAAAGGATTCACCTCATTAGTACCACTTCGGCAGAACAACAATAACGTCTGTCTTATAAATGTCACAAAAAAAGTTAATATTTCACTTCTGTTCTTGGATTTTCGTGAAAATACAACACATATTGCATTGCAAATGCTATAGGTGTCACATTTGTGAAAGTTAAAACTATTGGCATTGTAAATGACAAAGCTATTACTTTAGCTATTACTATAGCTATGTTCACAACCAACACATAAATAAAAAAAATGTAATTCGCAATACCAATGGCTCAAACTTTCCTAATGCGAGACCTATTGCATTGCAAATGCTTGTTGTTTTAGCCAGTCTGGTACTTGAATAATCTGCCTCTCACAAACAGTAAACAGCATAGAGCAAGAATTATGAGAATTTGCGCAAATATGTTGACAGCGTGAAGGTCGGAAATCTCCTACAAAACGGCTATGCCTTCAAAACAGAGCCAGAGTGTGAAACCAGTAAACCCATTATACATTAAGGCGCGAAGATATTCAAGAGGTATTTACGAGGATACACAAATACAGAATATTTTAGCATCCTACCTGTTTTGTGCAACAGTACATATCATTTCCAAAGAATTTAGATTTGTGTCCTGCCAATGCTATTCTTAACATTTATAGATGTCCTGTGTTGTGTGATAACATTTCCCAAGCACCAGTGCATTGTAAAGTGACTGTGTGTAAGTATACCTCAGAAGGCTGAAAGGTTGCCGTGTGTTCAAACTGTGACTTGCAGCTTCTTGACAATACGGTGTAATAGGTGCATAAGTAGCCTAGCTATCGATCAGGCATGACAGGCAAAAGGCACAGAGCCTGCAGGCCTTAGGGATGCAGTAGATTCACTCTTGCTGGTTATCTAAAAGCAAAAGAGCACCACATGGGCAAGAGACGCTGCATCCCCCATAAGTCAGTGCTTCGCCCTCTAAGTACCTTGTGGTTGGAGCTGATCACACAATGCATTTTATTTCTGACTTTGCAGCCGACAGGGGCAATGCATTATATGCATAGACAGCTCACTTGGTTTTTTATTAACAACTTTTCTTTATTTTCAGTTTTTCACTTCAGTTTTAAGAGTGGCGTTTCAAAAAAATGACCTTGCCAATAATGTCCCTGCCTAATAGAGAGGATTGGCACTGTAAGCAGCACTGGTGACAGAAGGGAGGTGCGGCAAAACAATTAAGTCAACGATAGCAAGTTACTGATGCAAGCTCTAATAAAAGTAAGCTTGCAGAATGGGTTGTCATGTGCGCTAGGTAAGCTCAATGTAGACTGTTCAAGCTTTCTTAGGTGTGAAGAAAAACAAGCATTTGAAGAGCCAATATATCTGGTACTGACTGACAGCCTTTTAACTTTGTCAATGCTTAGTTTGTTTTCTCATGGCGTTTGTAGCTGGGAAACTGCTTGGTCCTTGTCAATATTAATATGTATACATATATATATGCATATACATATATACATATATATATACATGTGTATATATATATATATATATATATATATATATATATATATATATATATATATATATATATATATATATATTACCTACTGGCGGTCGCCAGTAGGTATATATAGTTAGGATTTTTTCTCTATGGGATTTTTGAAAATTCTATGTCTAATAACTTTGGCGTTTGTGGACGGAATTGGCTGAAATTTTCAGGAAAATGGCACATTTTGTTTCTGAGCAGCCCTTGAAAATTTGGGGGGGGTTCGTCAAGGGGGGGCCGAGAAAAAAGGGGGTCCCAAAACGTGTTTTTAACATTGAGTTTTCCATAGGGCGGTTGGCCTCACTTTTAGCCCGAACGGCTGAATGGATTTGCACGAAACTTGGCAAAATTGTAGGGACTGGTAGCCCGATGTGCCTTTGCTAGGTCTCAATATATGTGCTTCAGTGGATTTTGAGAAATTAACGTTCAAAAAAAGATATATATCTGTAACAGCGGACCGGACAGCGCTCCGGTTCGCGGACTTTACGCGTTACGGAGCTTTGTGAAGCGAAGCTGATTGGTTCTCCGGCGTCTGTGAACATTCCAAACAGTCCGTAGCGGCCGCCATCTTGTCTCTCAGTAGGATCGAGAGACAAGCGGAGGCCAAAGCGAGGGGGCAAATGACCATAAGGGGGCATAGTAGATCCTCCCTGACCCTCTAGGTTTGATGTGGAGGTTTTAAAAGGGCCCCGCGGGGCAAAAAAAAAAAAATAATAATAATAATCGAACGGCTGAATGGATTTGCACGAAACTTGGTAAAATATTAGGTACTGGTAGCCCGATGTGCCTTTGCTAGGTCTCAATATATGTGCTCCAGTGGATTTTGAGAAATTAACGTTCAAAAAAAGATATATATCTGTAACAGCGCTCCGCTTCGCGTAACGGAGGTTTGCGAAGCTGATTGGTTCTCCGGCGTCTGTAAACATTGCAAACAGTCCGTAGCGGCCGCCATCTTGTCTCTCGGTAGGATCGAGAGACAAGAGGAGGCCAAAGCGAAGGGGCAAATGACCATAAGGGGGCATAGTAGATCCTCCTTGACCTCTTAGGTTTGATGTGGAGGTTTTAAAAGGGCCCCGCGGGGCAAAAAAAAAAATAATAATAATAATCGAACGGCTGAATGGATTTGCACGAAACTTGGCAAAATTGTAGGGACTGGTAGCCCGATGTGCCTTTGCTAGGTCTCAATATATGTGCTTCAGTGGATTTTGAGAAATTAACGTTCAAAAACAAGATATGTATCTGTAACAGCGCTCCGCTTCGCGGAGATAAAATTATCTCTGTATTACCTAGCTGTTGCTAACACCAGTTAGCGACGGCTAGTAGGAGATAGCGACCATCTTGGGCCCCACTTTGCATGTGAGTGATATTTATCACTAATGACATGCAAAGTGGGCATGCCAAGATGTTAGCGACTGGAAACAGTCGCTAACATCGCTATCTCCTATTACCAACTTTTGGAAATATTCGCGATAAGCGCGAATATCTCCAAAAGCTACCACCTGCCCTGAGCAGTTCTTAGCCATGTTATCCAATGGGAGGTGGATAACATGGCTAAGAGCATTAGCTCGGTAATGCATGAATATCGCTGAGTTTTCAGCGATATTAATGCATTGCGGTCGTTTTTTATCGTATTTGCGATAAACCTTGATAATAGCAAGGTTTTGCTAACACCAGTTAGCGACGGCTAGTAGGAGATAGCAACCATCTTGGGCCCCACTTTGCATGTGAGTGATATTTATCACTAATGACATGCAAAGTGGGCATGCCAAGATGTTAGCGACTGGAAACAGTCGCTAACATCGCTATCTCCTATTACCAACTTTTGGAAATATTCACGATAAGCGTGAATATCTCCAAAAGCTACCACCTGCCCTGAGCAGTTCTTAGCCATGTTATCCAATGGGAGGTGGATAACATGGCTAAGAGCATTAGCTCGGTAATGCATGAATATCGCTGAGTTTTCAGCGATATTAATGCATTGCGGTCGTTTTTTATCGTATTTGCGATAAACCTTGATAATTGCAAGGTTTATCTGCGATAATTTCTGAAGATGCTTAGCGGTAAAAAATTTGTTGCTAAGCATCGTTAGGGATAAATATCGCTTAACTTTGGTAATATGCCCCAACGTCTGTTAACGTTCGATTCGAAGGAAATCAGGAAGTGTTGAAAAATATTGTCTGCGCCATCTTGCCTTTTTTCAAATGCCACACTTTTGTCGTGCACGGCAGTCATTTTAGATGCCTTGACCAGACGCACTCTCTGCACGCTGTCGATCCTTAGCATGGCTCCCCACCCTCGCAAGCATCTCCCCCAGGCAGTGGTCACCCCCGCTCTCTGTCTTATGCATGGGTAATAAACCACCCCCCATCTGCCCTGCTCTTCCCTGAGAATCACACCCTGTGCCCGCCCGACACCTCCCTTTCGCCCTATTCACTACCGCACCCTCTGACACTCCTTTTCCTCTGTGTCCGATTGTCCAGGCCGGTCCTAGGCTATCAGCTAGCCCTGCAGATGTAGTTTATGGCCCCAGCTGTAAAGAATCACCCCTCTTCAAAGGAGTTATAGTAGATCAAGGCCCACACTCGATGAGATCCGTCACAGCAGACGCGTTCCTATTATCTGAAAACCATCCTGTATTGTGATTGGGGAGGGGACCGAGCCTGAAGCGGAAGATTCCAGGGATGACTCTTTGTACATCAAAGTTTTTACAATTATGTGTCACATTAAAAATATATAGCACTCCAACAAAGTAGTAAGATTATAAAACTTTAATAACTTATAAATATATACAAGAAAACAAAAACAGTAATAACATATAAAAATTTTTAGGGAAAAACAACGAAGTAGCGGTCGGCTCTGCGAATAGTCCCAACGCAGCACAACGTCCAGATTTCACTGATTTCGGAATCCGGCGTGGGGCGTCGCGGGGGGTGGGTCATCAGTAGCAAACTGTTGTGCGAATAGTTTCAAGGCAGCAGAACGATGGCACCAAGGTGATGTCCAGTAAGTTGCCGCACTGGTTTTGGTATCCTACAATGCTGCTCCGAATAACGGCGTGGGGCACCCCGGGGGAGGCGGCGTGAACGGGCCTCTCCAGGTGGAGTCTTGTCTGTTATAGTGGGGCGCCCCTTTACCGTTTCAGTTGCCATTCCGTCCGCTTTTGGTCCACTGTGTCAAAAGCCGCAATTCAGCTGAGTTGCGCCCACTCTTGCGGTGCAGCGATAGGCGGCTGTCACAGGACTTTCAAAATGGCGGCAGGCTGTTTCCTTTTTGGGCCTGGTCCACTGAAATGGCCCTGGGACACCTTGGAAATCGGACGCTTGTCTGCTAGGTCTTGGACCCCATTCTCGAAAGCGTCCCCTCCGCCTTGAGGATTCATCAAAAGTTTTGGGGGCCCCCGACTCCTGCAGGCTTCTGGTGGGGAGCGGCTGCCATGATTGCTCGCGGAATGACTACGACGGAGCCACGAGATGGTGGTGCTTTCATGGTGACGCCAGCTTCAGTCTGAAACATCCAGAAACAAGGTGGGGCTTTCATCGTTTGGGGAAAAAAAAAAGTTTTCATCCAATAAAAAGTGTTGTTTTTAGGTCATATGATCAAGCCTTCCATCATTAGGAAACCAAAAGTAAAATGAGCCAATGAAAAGTTTTATAAACAAGTCACATGACCTGTTATGCGGCACAGGGTATAAAATGCGGAGAAAATACGTTGGCACGTGAGGCGGCGTCAGTAGCGGACCGATGTGCGAATAGGCCGAAGGCAACACAACGCGCCAAGATCCGGATGGCACCGAGGTGGTGTCCAGCAAGTTGCAGCACTGGTGTGGCCATCCTACAATGCTGAAAGTCGGCGTGGGGCGCCCTGTTGGCCTGTGAGTTTGCGTCAGTAGCGGACCGATGTGCGAATAGGCCGAAGGCAGCACAACGCGCCAAGATCCGGATGGCACCGAGGTGGTGTCTAGTAAGGTGCACTGGTGTGGCCATCCTACAATGTTGAAAGTCGGCGTGGGGCGCCCCGTTGGCCTGTGAGATGGCATCAGTAGCGGACCGATGTGCGAATGGGGCCAAAGGCAGCGCAACAATGTTTTCTGAATAGAAGACACCACAAGGCGCTGAGATGCCAAGATCCGGATGGCACCGAGGTGGTGTCTAGCAAGTTGTGGCACTGGTGTGGCCATCCTACAATGGTAAAAGTCGGCATGGGGCGCCCTGTTGGCTTGTGAGATGGCGTCAGTAGCGGACCGATGTGCGAATGGGGCCAAAGGCAGCGCAACAATATTTTCTGTATGGAAGATACCACTAGGCGTTGAGATGCCAAGATCCGGATGGCACCGAGGTGATGTCTAGCAAGTTGCGGCACTGGTGTGGCCATCCTACAATGCTGAAAGTCGGCGTGGGGCGCCCCGTTGGCCTGTGAGATGGCGTCAGTAGCGGACCGATGTGTGAATAGGCCGGAACCAGCAAAAGGCGCCAAGATCCGGATGGCACCGTGGTGGTTTCATAGTTGAGAGGCACTTCATCTGCAGTGGGGCGCCGAGATCCGGATGGCACCGAGGTGATGTCTAGCAAGTTGCTGTACTGGTGTGGTCATCCTACAATGCTGAAACTCGGCGTGGGGCGCCCCATTAGCCTGTGAGATGGCGTCAGTAGCGGACCGATGTGCGAATGGGGCAAAGGTAGCGCAAGAATATTTTCTGAAGAGAAGACACCAGAAGGCGCTGAGATTCGGTTACCACCGAGGTGATGTCTAGCAAGTTGCCGCACTGGTGTGGCCATCCTACAATACTGCTCCGAATAACGGCGTGGGGTGCCCGAAGGGGGGGGGGGCGGCGTGAACGGGCCTTCCTAGGTGGAGGCTCGTCTGCTGTAGTGGGGCGCCCCTTTACCGTTTCAGTTGCCATTCAGCTGAGTTTCGGCCGCTCTTGATGCTACAGCGACAGGCGGCTGCAACAGGACTCTCAAAATGGCGGCCTGTTCTTTGGATTTGGGCCTGGTCTACTAAAATGGCCCTGGGACACTTTAGAACTCGGACGCTCGATTTTTTTTTTTCCTTTCCTGTACATGCAAAAAAAGGTAAATTCCCGGTACGTTACACGCTTAATCTGCCACGATGTACTCTCCAGAGGAACCGAAAAAAAATATAGTTATGGTAACTATACCATGCATCGTCATATGGAGAGGTGGCACCAATTAATTATAGTGCTGCATAAAAGAGAGATTTGGAGGAGAACCCCCGACCTGCCAGTACATTCATCAAAGAAGTGGCACTGACAGCATCAGAGGCAAGGGAAATGGTCCCAAATATTTAGAACTTTGGAAAGATTAAAATGACATGTTTAGATTGTGGCAAATTAATTTCATGTGGACAGATGAGTGTTACTCTAATAAATACAGCATATGAACATCATCATAGTCGATGGTTGGTAGAGACATTTTGACTATATCCTGGACCTGCCCGTCCTCGCCCAAAATGGCGCCGGAATAAATGGGACTCGTAACTCCTTGTTGTGTACTGGTTGCAGAACCTTGAAATCACGAGATACGTATGCAGTTTTGAAGCATATGGCGGGCGGGGACGAGAATTGATTGAATATTTCGACATCCCTATTGATATTAAGTTCTGATGTGTTATTGATTACTGTACTATTGAAAGTTCGAATTAACGTCACCCATGGTACTTGCCCGCAAATGTATATCTAGATAATTTTATTGTAACTGGCCCTGTCGTATTTTAATTATAAAATGTACGTCCACCGATTCCGCAACTGTTAGACACCTTAGTTCTTGCAACCTAATGGCCCGCCCGTTACGTTCCTCTACAGTGTAAATGTCTACTCATCATATACGATTACAGTTTGCTCCGTGGCCGGCCCACGTGGTTATAGGCTCGTATTTGTATAATGAAATTTTCACAATAAAGGTTTTTAAAAGAAAACATGGTAGTAGTATATACATTGGTAAAGTTTTTAATAATAGTCACTGTTTTAGAATCATTAAAAGGCAAGTGAAATAAAGCAGACCAATTACATGAAGGGTAAAAGGTATAATACGCAGGAACGCAGTAAAGATAAATGGTCAAGGGCTGTTGTGTTTTCTACTCCTGCAACATAAAGTGATCGATAAGAATCTCATATTCAGGCGTATCGGCGACTAAGACAGCAGGTCGACCCTCTTTTGCTCAACGGCTCCGTCATGGGACGAAGAAACGCTCTTTTTCTCGAAAAAAGAATATATTTTACTTGCAGGACAGTTGTAAATTTTCCGGGAAAGTACATTAGCCTGGAACATTATAACATATATTTAAGAAAAAATAATGTTCGGAAGTAATAAAAAGCGTAATTTTTAGGTCATATGACCAAGCCTTTCATCATTAGAATAAGAAAAGTAAAATGAACCAATGAAAAGTTTTATTAACAAGTCACATGACTTGTTATGCTTACGTTACGCGCTGCGCGTCGCGCCCCGGATGACTTCCGGATGCGCTAACGCGGCGCGTCATATGACGCATTACGCGACAACGCAGGTCCAGAATATAGTCAAAATGTCTCCACCAACCAGCGGTCGGAACACAACCCCTTTCAGCAGGCTAAATAGTTCTGTTAAATGACAACAGAACGGACAGGCAACAAGAACCATCAGTCAAAGAGGGGAGGGCTAGTTCTTCTCTACCGGGTTACATTGGGGCGCTACCGGAACTGATCGAATTGGTAGTCTACAGTGTTTCTGGATGTTTCAGACTGAAGCTGGGGTTAGCATGAGAGCACCACCATTTCGTAGCTCCGTCGTGGCCATTCCGCAACCAATCATGGCAGCCGCTCTTTATCGTTATTTTGGGCGGGGTGGGTGGCGCAGCCGAGCTGTTTTGCAGCCATCATTGTGTGGAGTTCAGTTCATCTCACTAGTTTTGTATTTGTCATGAGGGGTTGTTCCTAATGTTTCTATTTTAGCGAGGTCAAAAAGAGATCCCATTAGTGGCCTACTGATTTTGCTCGATTCCTTTTCTTTTTTTTTACACGATTTTTCGTTATCTGCAAAGACTAAACAGAGTATTGCGACTCTGTGTTTGTTTGTAAATAGAGAATGAACCAAAGAGAACCAATTCTAAAACAGTAAATGCTTGGATAACAATCAATCAAATGGAGAGAGAAGCAGGCACGACGTATTACAACGGGGGCAAAGGCCTGCGTTAACTACCTTTCACTATCTGCAAAGAGAGAGTACTCCTAATAGAAATGAGGGGGGGGCACCATTCAAAGCAGATCAGTGTGCATAAACACGAAAATGTTTTCACTTACCACGTACTTGACATTCGACAGCTTATGATATTTGCTATTAAAAAACCATTGAAATTCACTGAAAAAACCATAGGTTATAGACCATATATAGTTAGGAATTAGCATTTACAAAACCTTGAAAATTCACTGAAAAAACCATAGGTTATAGACTATATATAGTTAGGAATTAGCATTTAAAAAACCTTATTTTACTCACACAAAACCATTGAAATTCCATATATAGTTAGTTGCACTAACTATATATCGCGCACCCGCAATCCACTGCTGATGATGTCACATATTACATCATTCATGACATGGTCAGTGACATCACTGATGACATCACTGATGACATCTCAAATTACATCACTGATGACATCACTGATGACATCTCAAATGACATCACTGATGACATCACTGATGACATCTCATTTGACATTACTGATCACATCACTGATGACATCATTCATGTGATGATACGATGAACCTCTTCAGACTCTAATATAACCTTAGATACACTCAGTGTAAACAGACACTCACAGACTGTCACTCATCCATGGAGTTACTCACACACCTAGTCAGTCTTGCAAAGAATCAATCACACCTCCATTTCCTCAACTATATAGTTATACCCACCTTACTTATTGAAACATATACTAACACATATTTACTCTCTTATACAATCCCTGATACAAGTTCACAATGATCCATACAGCCACTCACACATTCACTGGCTCTTATGCACAGTTATTTATATATGTCAACTCTCACATGTACTGTGTTTTACATATGTACTTACTTTGACATGTAGCACTGAGATATCCATTCACTCACCAATACACTCATGCACACAGTCAACCGCCCATACAGCTGTTTCCACGTGCACTTTTGAACCCATACATCTAGTGAATCAACTGCTCACACATCTATGCACAGAGTCATACACCTCCCAGCCACCCACACACACACTCAGTCTCCCATACAAATACTTGGGCAACCAATCAATAACCCATATAGTTAGTCATATAGCTAATGATCAACACATGCAGCAGATTACAGAACAACAGACACAATGATGCACAAATTAAAACAGTTTAGTCACTAACCCATGCACTCAGTGAGACACATTTAATCACTCACTCATACAGTCAGTCATGCACCTACTAAATCCTTCATCCAGACACTTATACATCCACTCATTCTTCAATATGTAAGACATATTTTAACTTTACAGAAACATACAGTCACTGGATGTTGTCATCAGTGATGTCATCAGTGATGTCATTTGAGATGTCATCAGTGATGTCATCAGTGATGTCACTGACCATGTCATGAATGATGTAATATGTGACATCATCAGCAGTGGATTGCGGGTGCGCGATATATAGTTAGTGCAACTAACTATATATGGAATTTCAATGGTTTTGTGTGAGTAAAATAAGGTTTTTTAAATGCTAATTCCTAACTATATATGGTCTATAACCTATGGTTTTTTCAGTGAATATATATATATATATATATATATATATATATATATATATATATATATATATATATATATATATATATATATATATATATATTACCTACTGGCCAGTAGGTAGTTACAGTTAGGACAACGTTTCCATAGGAAAAGCATTGTATCATGTGCTTATAACTTTGGCGTAGTTTGACGAATTTTTACGAAATTTTCCAAAAAGTTTCTCTTTTTTGATCAGCTGATATCTTTAGAGTTTGGGAGTGATTGTTCAAGTGGGGGGGGCTAAGAAAAAAGCGGGATCCCAAAACGTGTTTTCTCCATGCAATTTACATAGAAACTCTAGACAAGGCTACAGGTCAAACTGCTGAACGGAATTATGCCACATTTGGCAGGAAGAAAGGTCTTGGTGCAGAAAGTATGCTTTCGTTTAAATGGGGTAAATCCGTTCAGTAGTTTTTGAGAAATATTAAATGTTACATATATCCATATTTGAGAATTCTGACATCTGATTGGTTGAGGGGTTACAAGAACGAGCTTGTGTCTCATTCGCTGTGAACGGTCGAAACTAGGAAGTGTTGGCAGCAATTATGTGACTCAGTTGAATGAGTCGGAGGAAAAAGAGAAAAATTGTATAAGAGGGTATAGTAGAAACATTGTGGGAGTTACTTTAAGCAGTCTGTACAGTGCAGAGGCAGGGAGTTTGAATGTTGCATTGGCAGTGGAAATCCCGTCTGCAGAACAATGGTGCACGGTATTGCAGCAATGTTGCGTAGGCTCTGGAAAGCCTGCCTGGAAAACAATGCACAGTATTGCAACAAGCAGTGTGTAGGGTGCACACACAGGTAGTGTCAATGTTGTGTAGGGCGTGGAAATCGCGTCCGCAAAACAACGATGATCAGTTTAATCTGGTACAAGAAAAATATGAATACAGGAGAATTCTGGTAAAATTCTGGTTTAAGACACTAAAAGCTCAGAAAAGATCCTTCAAGGAGGTATTGAGAACAATATTCGTAGGGGTACCAAATCCATGGCAGAAGTACTAGAGACAGTGGCTGAGTTGGGTCATTCCAGAGCATACTGGTCCCAAGAAGAAGTAAACTATTCTGTAATGAACAAGGCGTTAAATTACCAAACCATCCAGCTATCAAGAAACACTGATGTAGCCAAATTCAGGAACATCGTAGTGCTGGCAGGCCTTATGAAAGCATACGAGGCACACAAAATCCAGCCATACTTGACCAGTTCCCACGGAAGGGAGTGCCTGAAAGAAATCCAATAGGCACGTCTAGTGCCTCTGCCAATTAAGGAACTGAACCCTGGCTGGAAATCCCTGTGTCACATACCCAGATGCAGGCTAATCGTAGTGCAGAATCGTTGGCTCATCTAATATGTTGCTGCCCGCATTACTCCAAAACCGCAGTAAATTGCTAAAACCCATGGGGCAGATTTACAAGCCCCTTGCGCCACTTTTGCGTCACTTTTAACATGGGAAAAGTGACACAAAAGTGGCGCAAGAGGTTTGTAAATCTGCCCCCATGTTTCTAAGGCACAGGATGAGAAAATGCGTTGACGCAGTTGCCTGGCTCCTTTCCTGTACATTGCCTTCGGACCTGGCCAAAATTGGCAAATTTATGAACAGGGCTCGGAGGGAGCTAATTGAAAACAACATAGACCCTAACTGTGCGGTCACAACTCCGGGGAACCCAGTCGTAGGTGCCCTCGCCCCAGAAACAGGACCACGAGGGGATCACGAAATACTGTAATCATCAGTAGTCTCTCATTCTGACTTACAATGAAATCATATGGGACCGGACATTTTTTTCCTGTATTTTTATACCAATTAATTTTACAAAAGGTCTGCGACCGGTTTTAAATCTTAATTTTGACACACGATATGATACATGTTTAACAAAAGATACCTGTTTTTTAAATATTAAATCATGCATTCAGCAGTGATTAGTTACAGCAAATTAAGACACTTTGATGAGCGAAAGTTCAAGACCATAAACATGGAGCCCATGTAAATGTAGGAAGCCAGCTAAATATTTATTTATTTTCGTACTCCTGCTCTAAATCAAATTAAATGTTTCTTGTATTTCATATGATGAAAAAAGACGAACATTACACCGGTCCTTAGTGTGTTGAACACAAATTTGTTGTCAATGACGTCTCATGGTCAGGACCACTGGAATTATTCGTTTCGACGCTCATGGCTTTTCAACAAAGTAAAGATTTGCTGAATGCATTCCATAATTCAACACATGTTGCATAATTTGCAAATTCCAACAAAAAATGTATCTCTAGGTCAAACACTTGAAAGTTAGCACCTAAAGCAGAGGTGAAGCACAGTAGTGGCACGTAATTTACATAAGTTAGAAGGTCACCTTTCAGCTGTCGATTGCCATATTCAGTTGTTAAACGCACATTTACGAGGTGAAAATGTTGTCTAGATAGCATCAATGCTTCCGCTGATGGAGAGGAAGTGGGCCTTTGTTTGCACCATGAAAAGACACCTTTCATATTTCAAATTAATTCAGACGAGTTGAAAACAATGATTCATTCTTTTTCGTGTAACTGTGTATTTGTTCTTTTTCGTGCAAATCAATGCTACTCACCCACATACACTGAAATGAGTAATTTGCTTAGGGCTGCCAGTGCATAAAAAAAATTGGGGCTGAGATCTCCTAGAGAGAGAGACACATAAATGATTTATAGGTGCAGTTAAATACTGTTACGCAGACCCGTTTCCTAATGGGAAGAGGTGCTTCAATTGCCCGTTGTTTTAACACAGAATACACCCTAAACTGAAAAAAAAATTGAGCACACTGTATACAAGAGACACATTTCATCACATGCACGGTACGTTATACGTAAGATGTTAAAGGCCAATGTAAATAAATTAGGTTTTCTGTGCGTTTCTCCTCGAAAAAGGCATTATTTGTTGGTGAATACAATTTTGAATGGTATTGGGACAGGAATTACCCTGCACGGTGTACAGTTGTGTTCCCGGGCCGAGTGCCTACTGAGTCTGTCTGGGTCTTCTGTTTTTGATTTTGGCCCTAGCGTCACACTAATCTAGTGTATGCACGGAGCCGAGGCCTATGCTCTGCCTCGAGGGAAGAAGAACTTGGCCTACCCTGTGACCTGGAGGTGTGCACCAAGTTTGCCCTCATCATGCAGGTAGTGGTCTACTGTTCCAGCCTTGGACTTAGTACATAGAGCAGCGGGGTCACTGGAGTGGAGGACTAATGGCACACTGTAAAGTTCTACTTCAATGTGCTAAATCAGATTCTAATGCTAACACCCAAGCGTATGTTGTGCACGTTAGTGTATGTGGCCAACATAGTACATGAATAATGCGTATGAGTGAACCAGAGTAGTGGAGGCCTATGGAATCAATTTTAGATGCCCCAGGCCTTGTCTTTTAGACAAGGTGGTGGTGATGATTTTTTCCCAGACAGTGGAAGGATGTTGCGAACATTCCTGAAGCTTGAGGTGAGAGCTGTAGACACTGAAGAGGGGGAAGAGAAGATACCACTCCTTTCGTTGCGTGCACTGCATCACCAAATGCGATGCAGTGCGCGCAACAAAATTAGTTTTATTTATTTATATGTTTACTTACCTGTTAAACTCCTTAATCCATACATTACTACCCCCCACCCTCCCCACGTCACCGCCCTGCAGGAACTCCTACTACCAACCGCGGCTGTCAGTATGTTCCCATGGCCCTGCACATGATCTTCCAGATTACAAACAAAACAACTCTTTTGCTATTTGGCAATAAAAGTAGCAGCTGCTAGGTTCTTTGATTCATTGTTTGACTGATTGATTTAATTTTTAGAACACTTCGATTCCAAAAAGGGTGTCCTAGCCCTGCAGCAAAATATATCAATTTGAAAGAATCTGTTAATTAAAAATCTTTTTTTTCAGAATAAGAGATAAATAGAGCCTGAGCATAGCTCCAGAGGTAGATTAGTTAAATTCTTAGCGGGCATAAAATGAAAGTATGTATTGCCTTGTTGCACTCTTTTGGCAGTCAAAATACATACTAAGAAAGGAGAGGAGGAGCAAAAAAATTGATTAGCTCTATAAGAACAAATATGCTGTTGTATAAAAAGAGGTCCTTCCTTCATCATAGAATGTAGACACATACATAGTGCCTTAAAAATAGATCTTTTATCCATTGTTAGTCACTGTAAGAGTATAGCTGCATTGATATGAAGGCATGTGGAGGAGAATCACTTTTAGAAAGTTGCCATTTTCATATCCTTTTTTGTCTGTAGCCTGCCTGGGGTCACATGACTAGGTGTAGTTGACAGTTAGTCTTTGTGAATTCCTCTCAGACAGTCACACAAAAGAGGGATTATGTGTGCCTAAGTGAGCCATCTGCTGGCAGGATGGGGGCCGGAGCTGAGCATAGCCCCGCACACACCTGAATAGCCTGTGGTCTGCCTTCACATCAATAACGTAACAAACCTGCAATGTCTTTAACACCAGCTTGGAGGCAGACAATTCAATGCACTTGTACCAAAATATACAGGAAGGGCTCCTAAAAAAATGCAACTCCTGCAGAATGCAGCTGCCAGACTACTCACCGGCATCACAAAATATGCCTCAATTTTGGCTGAAATTAAAAAAATCCACTGGCTGCCCATTAAAAAGTGTGTTCTGTTCAAACCTTTGTGGGTGGTCCACAAATTCCTTCAAGGAAGTGGACCCTGTTAGATCTGGGGTCCCTAGTTGGCAGAGGTAGGTACCAATGTCCTAATAGGGACCCTTGCTTGTAGTCAGGGCAAGGGGGATACACTCTTTAGATAACCCCTGCTCACCCCCTGGGTAGCTTGGCACGAACAGAGAGGCTTATCAAAGGCAATGTGTAAAGTATTTGTACCAACACTCACATTAACACAGTGAAAACACCACAAATGGACTCCACACCAGTTTTGAAAAATAAAGTATCTTTATCTAAACTATATAAGACCAAAACGACAAAAATCCAACATACACAGTTCAAGAATATGATTTTAAAAGAGTTCTAGGGTTTGCGTCAAAATAATCCACAGTTGCGTCACATTTAGCCCAAAGTACCTGTAGATGCGACAAAAGTTTCAAATGAAAGCTGTAGCTTTGAAAAATAAGCGATGCGTCACTCCTGAGAACCTAGGGAGGCAATGCAACAGCCCCGCTGGACGCAGCAAGTGTGCTGCGATGAATCCGGTCTGTATGGGGAGTGATGCGATACCTTGTTTGGATTCCGGTGCGCAGGTTCGGTAGGAAGCGTCTTGCACAGGCACAATGCGATGATCTTCGGGGCGGCGACGATCTCAGGTGCAGCAGCGATGCGCAGCGTCGATCTTCTCCTCACGCGGCCCCTCGATGCGATGGCTCTGCGACGATTGTGAGAAGTTGGCCTGATATACAATGTTCACTATTCTAGTAAGCATCTTGCACCAGTCCAAACAACCCTTATGGTGATGGTTGTAAAGTCAACATTATAGACCAGCTATCCTAGTGGTAGCATGGACAAAAGCAGTCTTAGGCTAAACTCAAGAGGGCATGTGAAGCCAGCTGTTTTACCATATGCAAACCTTTTAATACCAAATGAAAGGACACCACACAGGTTACATATTCAAAATATATATGTATTTATTTCTAAATAGATTCCCGTAACTCTTTATGAGCGCAGGAGCATAAGCGTATAACAAGGAACTTAATATAACATACAAAAGTTGCACAAATATGGATAGGCCCTGGTGGCCCGTATAACCATATACTAAAATAGTGGTATAAGTACCACGTCACGAACAGTGGTAAGGCCTAGGGCCTTGGGAATCGCTGGGGCTACACTGGACTAACAGCAGTTAGGACGTGGGAGGCCCACAGGATGCGGGTGCAGTGTCTAAATGCACACGCGTGCACCAATAGAAGTCAAATGGTGTGTAAAGTTAGAAAGTTGCAGATTTGGAAGTCTTCCGACTGGACTAGAACTTAACCACTTAATACTAGGACACTAGGGATGTGAATCTCTACAGGAGCACCCCAGTACTCGCGTTACCTCACCCACAGGAAGCGGGTGCATAGGTGTCAAAGTGTGTCGGGTTTCGTCGTGGAGTTCTATGGAGCCTTGGAGGAAAGATGCTGCAGGCGACCAGGAGAGAAGAGTCCAGTTGCATCCAAGGGTGGATCGAAGATGTAGAGTACCTGAAAGCAAAGGGGATAGAGTCTGGGTCACTAGCCAGTGACCAGGAAGGAACCAGGAAGGGACGAGGCGATGTCGGGTTGCAATCAGGTGATGTTGTGAAGCTTGTCCCCGCTGCCACGTGGACCAGGAGGTGTCGACGACAACCAGGACCTGGGCACAGACTGTCCCACAAAGGCTCTTGCTGTCGGCGGTGTCGGATCTCGATTCGGAGTCAACAGGCCTTGGCAAATGCAACCCACACAGAAATCAAAGATGGCTTCTGGATCAGACCAGCAAGGTCTGATGGGCTGCTCCTTTTCAGTAGAGCAAGGGCCAATCAGGAGCAACCAGACCAACATTGAAAATTCAAAGGTTCATCGTCACAGAGGCCACTAGCCAATGGGCAAGTGACTGGACAGATGCGTTGAGCTGGAAAATGCAAAAGGGCCCCATGCAGCACTCGATGAGTGTGGAGAGGTGGTCTTCAGTTCAAAGGATGCGCGGGGCTGCAGCTTCTCAATCCCCAATGCACATCTTTGAGGGTGCCTCAGGAGCTGCACAGAAAGCACTTTGCTGGCTTTCCAAGATGGCCGGTCCCACGTCTCTCCTAGCCACCACGGGTCTCAGCTTTGCTGTGGCTGTGGATCGGGCTGTTGAATGTCTGGAAGTCTGGGTCTTGTCAGGCTCTGTCGTTCGAGCTCCGGCGTGAGCAACAATAAAGCAAACCGTTGAGCGCTTGATGGTGCCTGTTTTCACAGGGTGGTTACTCCTTGACCACAAGGGAGATTCTTCAGTCTTTTACGTTGAGTAGGATGTCGAAGGGTCCAGAGTTTTGTATCAGAGTTTCAGTCAGGATTATCTAAAGTTTAAGGACACAGCTCCTACCTTTATTCCAAATCAAGGGGCTGAATTACCTGCTAGGTCCCTCCTATGGGTGGGACCCAGGAAGGGGGTGGTTACACCCCTTTCCCTTTGTCCAGTTTCACTCCAGAGCTTGGGCTGGAGTGCCCCAGCACCGGTTTGAACTGGACTATGCATGGGACACCTTGTGTGCCCCAGGCAGTGTCTCGTTTCATTCAGCCCTCCCTGCCCCAATCCACTATCTCCTGTCTGGGGTGGTGCTAGCACCTCCCTGTGACAGGAAACCTATTGTCCAAGCCTCCCTCGCTGGAAGGGCTCCCAGCAGCAGGAGGTCAGACTTGTGTCTGTGGCAGCAGCATCCATTTTGTGATGCTGAGGCTCTGGTTAACTTTAACCAGGATTAATGGAGGTAACATGTCTTCTCCCTCTAGAAGGGTGGATTGCTAACCCTGTCGCCAGAACTGACGAGGGGTTAGTATTCCAAAGCGTATGACACCTTACACGACATGTTTTGATAAAGCCAAACCAAAGTTAGCAATAACCGCGAGGATTATAATGCACTTAAGAGTATATGGTATGGCAATATCCAAGAACAGCTATAAGGACATGGTTCTGAAAGCTGCAGACAGGCTCAGCTCATGCTAGAGCACCATCTCACATAAAACCAAGCACTCTGCCTTCAGGATTGTTAAGGCCTGCCTTAAGTGTGACTTATAGGTGCATATCTGTCCAGATTTAAGGTTAGACATAGGAATACTATATCTTAGCAAGGGGTGATTACACAACCTTGCCCCAGCTGAGTGATCAGCCTGTTGTGTCAGTTTGGATGGCCAGCCAGGGGTGGCAAAAGATATGCTGCAGCCCCTGGTAGGCCTTGGGGGCACCTATGGCCTGGGTACCTATAGTACACTATAAAGGGGCTGATAAGGTGACTCAATATCCAATTAGTTATGTACCTAGGGTACATGGAGTCCATTTTACAGAGAGAGCAGATAGCCTGGGGCCCTGATTAGCAGGATCCCAGCTCAACTAAGTTGAAAACCAGCTAAACACAAGGCAACAAATCTGGGGTAACCATAGTCAGGTATCCACCTTCCTACACAACCCCCCCCCCCAAACGAAAGGAGATACGGCTATCCTTGACCAGGTATGCCTATATTGCCTAAGTGGCCATATAAGGAAGTACCTGCACTAGCATGGTTACCCCATGTCTCATGGTCCACTAAGGAATCCCTCGCCCTAGGGGTATCCGAGGGTCTCCACCATAGGGAATCTGTACCTGTGGTGTGTTTTGGCAAAGTAAAAGACTGGTGTTGAGATGGAATACTGAAGTGAGGCTCCACTAATGTAGGGCTCAGCTTCCTCCAATCACTATCTACCATGGATGCCTTTCTTTCCATGACTGAGTTGCACTGTGCTCTCAGGGTCAACCTCTGGCTGCCTACAGCTGGAGGCTGAGTCCCTTTTGTTGGCTTACTGGAGGGGCAGGTCAGGTTTGGGGCCTTTGGGTCCCAGGTTTGGCTGTGCCCAACAGTGTCCATCTGAGGGAGGGTCCTAACTGAGTGTAAGGGAGATCCCTCAGGAATTTTTGAAGTTTTCACCTTGCTAGGGCTGCTAGCTTTGGTGCCCCTAATCTGGTGATGGGGGTGTTCTGGTGGACAGGGGGCCCTTTGGGGTCCACTGACCTCCCTGACCTCTACAGCCCTGGGCTGACTGAGGCAGGGTAGAGAGGGGCAGGTTACCTGCTCCAGTCTGGGTTCCACCTTGGAAGGGTCCACTGACACCAGGGGCTCTGCCAGGCTAGGCCTGACTACCTGTGGGGCAGTTCCTCCACAAGGGGTAGGGTCAGTTCCCTGAGGAGGCTGACTCTCACCTAATGTCTGGTGGGAGGGAGACGTTTCTTCCTCCCCAATGCTCTCTGTCTGAGTGGAGTGATCCATAGTTTCAGGCTTCACAACACTGAAATCTGTCTGAGTTTGGGCTGTGGCCATCACAGCCCCACCACCCTTTTCAGGAAGGGACTCAGTTTGGGTTTGGGCTGTTACCATTACAGCCCTGTCAATCTGTCTAGGAAAGGAGTCTGCTTGAGATTGGGCTGAGTCTAGCACAGCCCTATCAACCTTTTCAGGGAGGATATCCTGAGCTGGGACTGTGGCCATCACAGCCCCACTAACCTTTCCACGGAGATTTACCATTTTAGAATGGGTTTCTTGTTCTACCTCTGCCCATGCTGAGATTTCCAGATCATTCCCTAGTAGACAATCTACACCCAAGTTTGTAGACACTGCCACTCTCTTGGGGCCAGTGACACCTCCCCAGCTGAGATTAACTACTGCCATGGGATGATCTTTCTGTACTCCATCAATGTTGGTCACCTGGTATGTGGCTCCAGGTAAAAGTTGCCTTGAGGGGACTAGACTCTCAGTCACCATAGTGATGCTAGCCCATGTGTCTCTATAGGCCTCAATTTTCTGACCATTGATGAGGGGCTCCTGTCTGTACTTGCTCAAAGTGTTGGGACAAGCAGTGAAGTTGGCAAACCCCATGCCATCCTCACAGACAACAGTAGCTGCTGTAGGGGACCTGATTAGGCCAGAGTCCACCTGAGTTCCAAAAGTAAACCCAGCTAAATTTGTGGGGGCACTCCCACCACCTGGGGTTTTACTACTAATAGTAACAGGAGGTGTTGGAGTCTTACTTGGAGGAATATTTTCCTTATTGTTGTTCCTTGGGCAACTGCTATCCGTCTTCGAGTGGCCAGGCTGTTTACAGACACGGCAGTAAGGTTTCTTGACAGAGGAGGTGTTTTGGGACCCACCCCCACCATTGGAGTTTTGGGGCCCTGTGGGGGCCTTGTCTTTTGATTTATCCCCACCCTTTTCTTGAGTCTTGGTATTATCCTTCTTTTGGTCACCATCCTGATTTTTAGGCCTAATCCTGGTCCTGACCCATTTGTCTGCCCTCTTACCCAATTCTTGTGGAGATGTCAGATCTGAGTCCACCAGGTGCTGGTGTAAAAGCTGGTTTTGACAATTACTAAGGATCTGGTCCCTCATGATCAAATATACAATCCTGTATAGTCAAGTACTTTGCTGCCCAGTAACCAACCTTCCAGAGCCTTAGTAGCACAATCTACAAAATCAGTCCAGTCCTGAGTCTGAGCCTTTTGGGTATATCTAAACAACAACCTGTATTGCTCAGTGGTTAAGCCAAACCCATCAATTAGAGCACTCTTCAGGACAGTGTAGTTTTTAGCATCCTCATGTCTAACTGTGAGGAGCTTGTCTCTTCCTTTTACTGAAAAGGAAAGCCACATGATTGCTGCCCACTGACATTGGGGAACCTGCTGTACCATGCAGGCCCTCTCCAAAGCAGTTATCCACTTGTGGATGTCATCCCCATCTTCGTAGGGGGGCACAATCTTACTCAGGTTTCTATGATCACAGGACCTGTCTTTATCCTTAGGGATATTGCTGCCACCAGTGGAATCTAATCCACTTAACTTTTACTCCCTTGCTAAAGCAAGTTTAGCTTGTGCCAGGGCTGTTTCCTCGTTCTCTATCAGAAGGTTGACAGCTCTCATCCTAGCCTCATGTTCTCTTCTCTGGGGGAAGTCATTCCCCTTTGAGAACCCCTTGAGGCATTAGAGAGGAGAGACTCCTGGAAGGAGATCTTTCCCTTCTATTGCCTGGGAGAAGTCTACTATTAGGTCTGGCAAGGTGAAACCCTTCTCCATTCCCATGTAAACTTAGGTTAGCCTGGCTAAGCCTCCTGACTTGGACCTGGCTATCATCTCCATCTGAATCTTCCTCCACTTCCTCACCATCTTCTGGCGTTATGGAGTCATCTTCTGTGGAGGGGACACCTTCACCTGTGTTATCTAAGGGACCTGGTTTAGAGGCCTTCTCAAGATCACCTGCCTTTAGGACTTCTATCAGGTGTTGGATGGTAGGGTTGGAACCCTGTTTCAACTTCCTGGAGGTACACAATGACCTCATCTCTCGGAAGTTGAGCATCTCATATCTGGAGGGTGCCTTGGGAAGGTCACTTACCACAGGTAGATAACTAGGTTCACCTGTGCCAGACATGTCTAGTGAGGTGTGGTGTGTGCACCTACCTACACTGAGTGTTTACCTACTAGAACCTCTCTAGGAGTTGTAGTCAGGGTGTGCTAGGCCCTTTCCTCTACAACAACTAAGTTCAGTAGAACTTAAGTATTTTAAGCTTTGTTATATGTACCTATGGTACCTAATGTGATCTTTCAAATGATATCAAAGATTACAATGGCAAAACAACAGCAAGCTCAAATCCCAACCGCTGCACACCAATGTGCGAAGTTGGCCTGGTATATGATGTTCACTATTCTAGTGAGCACCTTGCACCAGTCCAAACAACCCTTATGGGGATGGTTGTAAAGTCAACCTTATAGACCAGCTATCCTAGTGGTAGCATAGACAAAAGCAGTCTTAGGCTAAACTCAAGAGGGCATGTGAAGCCAGCTGTTTTACCATCTGCAAACCTTTTAATACCAAATGAAAGGATACCACACAGGTTATATATTCAAAATATATATGTATTTATTTCTAAATTGATCCCCTTAACTCTTTATGAGCACAGGAGCACAAGCGTATAACAAGGAACTTAATATAACATACAAAAGTTGCACAAATATGGATAGGCCCTGGTGGCCCGTAAAACCATATACTAAAATAGTGGTATAAGTACCACGTCATGAACAATGGTAAGGCCTAGGGCCTTGGGAATCGCTGGGGCTACACTGGACTAACAGCACTTAGGACGTGGGAGGCCCACAGGATGCGGGTGCAGTGTCAAAATGCACACGCGTGCACCAATAGAAGTTAATGGGTGCGTAAAGTTAGAAAGTTGCACATTTGGAAGTCTTCCGACTGGACTAGAACTTAACCACTTAAAACTAGGACATTAGGGATGTAAATCTCTACAGGAGCACAGCAGTACTCGCGTTACCTCACCCACAGGAAGCGGGTGCATAGGTATCAAAGTGTGTCGGGTTTCGTCGTGGAGTTCTATGGAGCCTTGGAGGAAAGATGCTGCAGGCGACCAGGAGAGAAGAGTCTGGTTGCATACAAGGGTGGATCGAAGATGTAGAGTACCTGAAAGCAGAGGGGACAGAGTCTGGGTCACTAGCCAGTGACCAGGAAGGAACCAGGAAGGAACCAGGCAACGTCGGGTTGCAATCAGGTGATGTTGTGAAGCTTGTCCCTGCTGCCACGTAGACCAGGAGGTGTGAACAACAACAACCACGAGCTAAGCACGGATTGTCCCACAAAAGCTCTCGCTGTCGGCGGTGTCGGATCTCGATTCGGAGTCAACAGGCCTTGGCAAATGCAACCCACACAGGAATCAAAGATGGCTTCTGGATCAGACCAGCAAGGTCTGATGGGCTGCTCCTTTTCAGTAGAGCAAGGGCCAATCAGGAGCAACCAGACCAGCATTGAAAATTCAAAGGTTCGTCGTCACAGAGGCCACTAGCCAATGGGCAAGTGACTGGACAGATGCATCGAGCAGGAAAATGCAAAAGGGCCCCACGCAGCACTCGATGAGTGTGGAGAGGTGGTCTTCAGTGCAAAGGATGGTCAGGGCTGGGGCTCCTCAATCTCCAATGCACATCTTCGAGGGTGCCTCTGGAGCTGCACAGAAAGCACTTCGCTGGCTTTCCAAGATGGCCGGTCCCACATCTCTCGTCACCGCCACGGGTCTCAGCTTTGCTGTGGCTGTGGATCGGGCTGTTGGATGTCTGGAAGTCTGGATCTTGTCAGGCTCTGTCATTCGAGCTCCGGCGGGAGCAACGATAAAGCAAACTTTTGAGCGCTTGATGGTGCCTGTTTGCACAGGGTGGTTACTCCTTGACCACAAGGGAGATTATTCAGTCTTCTACGTCGAGTAGGATGTCGAAGGGTCCAGAGTTTTGTATCAGAGTTTCAGTCAGGATTATCTAAAGTCTAAGGGCACAACTCCTACCTTTATTCCAAATCAAGGGGCTGGATTACCTGCTAGGTCCCTCCTATGGGTGGGACCCAGGAAGGGGGTGGTTACACCCCTTTCCCTTTGTCCAGTTTCGTGCCAGAGCTGGGGCTGGAGTGCCCCAGCACCGGGTTGAACTGGACTATGCATGGGACACCTTGTGTGCCCAGGCAGTGTCTCGTTTCATTCAGCCCTCCCTGCCCCAATCCACTATCTACTGTCTGGGGTGGTGCTAGCACCTCCCTGTCACAGGAAACCTATTGTCCAAGCCTCCCTCGCTGGAAGGGCTCCCAGCAGCAGGAGGTCAGACTTGTGTCTGTGGCAGCAGCATCCATTTTGTGATGCTGAGGCTCTGGTTAACTTTAACCAGGATTAATGGATGTAACATGTCTTCTCCTTCTAGAAGGGTGGAATGCTACCCAGGTCGCCAAAACTGGCGAGGGGGTAGTATTCCAAAGCGTATGACACCTTACATGACATGTTTTGATAAAGCCAAACCAAAGTTAGCAATAACCGCGAGGATCATAATGCACTTGAGTATATGTTATGGCAATATCCTAGTACAGCTATAAGGACATGGTTCCGAAAGCTGCATACATGCTCAGTTCATGCTAGAGCGCCATATCACATAAAACCAAGCACTCTGCCTTCATGATTGTTAAGGCCTGCCTTAGGAGTGACTTATAGGTGCATATGTGTCTAGATTTAAGGTTAGACATAGGAATACTATATCTAAGCAAGGGGTGATTACACGACCTTGCCCCAGCTGAGTGATTAGCCAGCTGTGTCAGTTTGGATGGCCAGCCAGGGGTGGCAAAAGATACGCTGCAGCCCCTGGTAGGCCTTGGTTGCACCTATGCCCTGGGTACCTATAGTACACTATACAGGGGCTGATAAGGTGATTCAATATCCAATTAGTTATGTACCTAGGGTACATGGAGTCCATTTTACAGAGAGAGCAGATAGCCTGGGGCCCTGATTAACAGGATCCCAGGCCAACTAAGTCGAAAACCAGCTAAACACAAGGCAAAAAATCTGGGGTAACCATAGTCAGGTATCCACCTTCCTACAACGATGTTCGCAGTGACGTGATGCGGTCCACAAACAAGCGGTGTGGCAATCTCATCCAGCGACGACAGGCTCTGCGACGATACTCACAGCAACGGTAATCTTCCTGCACCGGAGAGATGCATTCCGCAAGTGAACAAAGCATCGGTTCTTGCAGCAGCAACAGGTGCTGTGGAGATCTCGATCTTCTTGGCGGCGGGAATTTCGTCGCACTGTCAAGGATGCGCTCCGCAAGCGAGCGATGCATGAAAATTGTAGATTGTCTTTGTTTCTCCTTGTCCAGCTTCCCAAACAGCAGGCCCAACTTCCAGAGGCCCCACAATTGGATCAAGCACTCTAGGAAGGGCAGAACTCTCTCAGCAGAGTTCAGGGGGAAGCTGGGGGTGAAGTCCTTTTGTTCCTGGGACTTCTTAACAGAAGGCCAGCTCTCCTCAGGCCCTTGGAGATCTCTTCAAGCAAGGGGACACAGCACACAGCAAAGTCCTTCCCCTCTCCTTTCTCAGCAAAGCATCTTCAGGTCAGTCCACAACCACACAGCAGGACAGTCCTTCCTTTTCCTTCTTCCAGCTTTCTCCTTGGCAGAGGTTCTTTCTTTATTCCAGGATGATCACATTTTCTGTAGTCTGGGTAGCCCTTTTTATACCAGTCTTTCCTTTGTTCTCTAGAGGCAGAGAAGCCTTGGCTTGGTCAGAACCAGTTCAGTTCAGTTCCTGAGCACTTTGTTTTTCTATCTTCTCCTTTCAGAGAGAGGGGCAGGGTCATCATCCGCCCAGCAGGAGGTGTAGCCAGCATTGTGGAAGGCAGGCACAGCCCTATTCAGACCCAGGTGCTATCCCCTCCCACCACTCAAGATGCACATGCAGTCACTAAGCCTTGGGCTGACTCATCCACCCTCCTGGGGGCTCCCCAGCCCCTGTCACTCACAAACCAGACAGTCAATTCACAAACATGCCAAGGCACAAAGAAAGGTTAGATGAGAGAACAGCCTCTTTCTAAAAGTGCTGGTCTGAAACACAGGATTTAAAAAACATAATTCCTAAAAGATGTGTTATTAAATTCTGAGTCCAGGGATACCAGATTTTAATATTCCATCTTACTCCTATGGGAAGATATGCCGGTAAACATTATACTCAGCATTCCCCATTATGGCCTATGGGCAATATAGCCCTCTCAATAGTGAAAAACGAAAACGGCTGTAATTCCCTACCAGAGCATGTCACACACCCCAGTACATGCTCTACCTTTCATATACTCTGCACCCTGCCCAGGGGATACCTAGGGCCTTCTATAGTCGTGTCCAATGTCTACAGAAAGGGAAGATTTAGGCCTGGCCAGTGTGGACACTGGCCAGGGCTGCATGGCAGTTAGCAACTGCACCCAGGCACCATGGTGGCAGTCCTGAGACACCATTTTAGGGCTACTCATGTGGGTGGCACAATCAGTGCTGCAGGCCCACTAGTAGCATTTGAGTCACCAGCCCTGGCACACTTAGTCAGGGGAAACCACACCAAAGATGCCAGGTCTAACACATGTCCCCTCCAGCTGAAAGTGGGGAGAACTGCCCACCCTCTTGGGAGTTCTCATCGCTAAGACGGAAAAACCTGGACAGACCATCAGAGTGTTCTGTGCCAGGACGGTGTTCCACAGTAAAGTCCATTCCCTGTAGGGAGTTGGACCACCGTCAAAAATACAGGAGGTAGAGGCAAAAAAAGACAGGGGAAACCATGCCAATGATACCAGGTCTAACAGAACTAAACACTTAAAACAGTGCTTTTGCTGGTATGCACCTGGTAATCACTGTGGTCCTCAGAAGCCAAGTTAGTCTCAGGGCTTTTTGTTAAAAAAACTAACTGGGGTGGCAGAAGCTTTGTGGTAGGAGCAGCCAAGGCATGGATCGACCTCCCTTTGCCTCTTAGATGCATGACAAATCTGCTGGACTTCAGAAATGCCTTGAAAACTTGGCTGTTCACTGCTTAATAACTTCTTACTACTTCTTCTGCGTTCGGCCACTGTGGGACATCAAGTAAAGCACCAGGACACCCTCGGTAGCAGTTGCGCTCTATAAATAGCTTTAACATTAACGTTAACATTAGCACTTTAAAGCCACTGTCTAGACCCGGGTTAAAAAGAAGAACCTCAGACACCAACTCTTCATTACGCTGCTGGACCTGTAGATACTCTGCCAGGAAGGGCTGCTATGATGCGACAAGGACTGCCAATCTTCTGGACTGCTGCTTTAAATGAACTGCTGCCCTACTGTGCTGACTTGCTGCCTGCTGCTCTCTTGCCTGGAGAAGAATAACTGGACCTGCAACTTCATTTTGCACGCAGGTCCTCAGAGTGACTCAAAGGGCTAGTGTGCAGGCCTCCTAATGTGGGCCTCAGGAACATGAAAGGCTCCCAAACCAGCACCTGACCCCCAAGGGGTGCCTCTCAGGTCCTGGAAACTTGGTGTGGCTCATAGACCCTTGAAAACAAGCTTTTGGGCTCTTTGCGACCACAAACAGAACAGACCCAGGTGCATCACAACCACACCACCTGCACAGAAATTAAGGACGAGCTGCCCCCAGCCCGTCTCACCCCACAGCAAGCATCGACCACCCACAGTGGACTGCCAACACGAAGCAACAGCCTGCCAATCCATGACACCCAGCCTGATCTTCAGCCCATGTCGACCATCATCAATGACACTCTGCCTGCTCCTCGAGACCCTCTTGAATGAGGGCGGGACCTTTGGCACACAATTTAAGAAGGTAAAACTTCAGCTGGACTAATCTGGGGCTGTATCCAACCCGCTCTCCATCATCGTTAGCCTATGCATTGACTTTGACCCATTCCAGCGCTACCTGATAGCTGTGGTTGGCGCTTTATGCTTTTAGACACTATTTTTCAGTTTATTTTTTAGAAATGTATTGCTCATGTTCCACAAATTGGATTTTTGTAATTTTAGTTTTGTTATATTTAATAAGTTTTGCTCTATTCTTCTAACCAGAGGGTGACAAAGGTGAACCAGAGGGTGGCAGTGTTGATCCAGAGGGTGACAGTGGTGAACCAGTGGGTGACAGTGGTGAACCAGAGGGTGGCAGTGGTGAACCAGAGGGTGCTGTGATGAACCAGAGGGTGCTGTGATGAACAAGAGGGTGGCAGTGATGAACCAGAGGGTGGCAGTGGTGAACCAGAGGGTGCTGTGATGAACCAGAGGGTGGCAGTGATGAACCAGACGGTGGCAGTGGTGAACCAGAGGGTGGCAGTGATGAACCAGAGGGTGCCGCTGCTAAACTGCCCGGGAGCCCTGTGGGTGTGAGCCCCCGCGCTGCAGAGCTGCCCAGGGGTTGGGAGCCCCCGTGCTACTGAACTGCCCCGGGGCCCAGTGGGTGTGAGCCCCGCGCTGCTGAACTGCCCCGGAGCCCTCTCAGTGTGAAAATTATTCGTGCCCAATTGCCTGGGAGTCCTCTGGGTGTGAGCACACATTGTGCTAAGTGCCCCCCTGCCCCCAGTACATATATACCCGTACCGCACAGCACCATTATGCTCTTGCACCATGAAGTCTGGTGCCTGGATGCTCCTGATCCGTGTAGGTGGTACCACTGTCTGGTGCATTCAAAATGTAAAGTCATAACTTGCTACACAGCACCAATAAACACGTGTCCCCCCTGGCACCGGTATGCGCATGTACCAGGCCTGCAGCACCCGCATGCCACTGCACCCTACTGCCTACCTCCAGCATATGCCTGTACGGGGCAGTTTAGTATGAGATGGGACATTGTCCAGCAGCAGCAGCTTCATGCGCCTGAACCCACTGAGCAGGATCAGAATGGCTTTGTACCAAAACGTGCAGCAGAGCTATCTTGGACATCTGAAGGATTCTGGGGTCCTGTGCCAAACGTATTTTTGCATCCATGAGTTTCCTGAGCGCCATCCCTGTGTGGCTCCTGTGACCAGGAGGCTGCTTTCTCCTCATCTGCTGCTCTGCTCGGTCTCTGACCCTTTATGAACAAGATGCATGTGAACTTGCATAGAAGACCCGCCCGTTTGGCCCCGTCCACCACACACTAGCGGTATGAAACGTCTTCCCGCCCGTCCCCACTATAATGGCCAGCTCACTCAAGGGACCTCGGTGCCTTTTGGCGAGCTAGCAAAGTTACAGGCACACGTGGTCACATATTTGTGCAAATGGCAAAAAAATCCGTGAGTTTGCGGGAAAATTCGCGAACTCGCGGACTTTTTTGCCATTTCATGCCAATTCGCGGACCGCGAATTTGCAAATTTTGCCCATACTTACCATAAACCCCTCCTCACTCCTCCCTGAACCCAGTGCTTAATTTGAGCCTGGACTTTTTGGGGCTAAGCACCGGCACTTAATTGGTTTCCGGTGCTCGGCACCGGCACATGATTGTCAACACCATACCTAGAACAGTCTACCACAAGGTGACGCTGCTCATCTAATTTAGAGATGAGCAGAACAACGGTCGTTTAGGAATACAATATACATTAAAATTGTTCATTCCTGCCTCCCCAGCCATTCCTTTAGCTTTGAGGACCTGGAATAATCTGAACTGTCACACTTGCGATGGGTGGTGCAAGCTGCAGTGGCCTTCCGGTCAGAGCCCTGGCACTTAATATTTTACAAATTAAGCACTGCCTGATCCTCACCTATTCTATAATAAGTGTACTCCATTTTTTTAAACAATCCCTTAATCTCTCCTATATGAACTATTACGATGTAAAATTACATGTGAAAGGATCTCCCCATAGAAAAGATAGGAAAAGTGTAGATTTACACTTGTAGGAGCGTGAACAACATTTTTTAGTACTTTAGTAGTATTCGATATGTTCTACTAAATGTACTACAAAATGCAGTTTGTGAAGACGCCATTTCCTGTTTCGATTTCTAACATTGAAATGGGGCATAACGGGCAAAATTTGGTGTGTATCGAAACAAGTCTCGAGTGTCCTGATGATTACTAGCTACTTTTCTGATAGTAAATTTCAGCAAAAATTGAATGGTTGAAATTGATCTGTGGTAAATTGTGGAGTACAAAGTTTCTTGTGCCCAGTAATTAGCAGGCGCTGTAAAATCTGCATCATTTCGAATTACGATCCCTCTACATACAGGGGTTTGCAAAGTGCATAGAATTTCATGACAGACTTGTGAATGTATTTAAAGAACACTGATGCGTACTCACATAAGAATAAGAATAATATAAGCATGTGAATTACTTTAGTAATTAAAAGTAAATTATTTTAAACAAATTTGCTTCTTTGAATTTGTGTGCAATATGGTGAAAGGCTATACAAAAAAAATACTGTCCTATTCCCCTTATTTCTCACTATCGTGCCGCTATCCACACCTAATTTCTATGATCCCTTTTTTGGTTTGGCTATAAGAATGTACAATAGCAGCTTTGAAATACGTCACGGTCAGTTAGGGATGATATCTAATATGGGAAATGGTATTTGAAGGATTGATTAAGCTGCAAACACCATGCTTCTGGAATGGATTTATGTTTCTTTACTGCAGTCATTTAACATAATTTACCGTTTGGCGTTGATGGAAACGAAAACTGATCTTCACAGAAAACCATTTGAGTCGGGCAGTGCATTGTCTAATATTTATATGGTTCATTCAGTAAAGCTTTGTTATGTTTCACAAGACATTTTGCAATGATTGCATGGGACTGTTTATGTCCAGAACAAAAGCATTCTAGAGTATTACAAGAATATAGATGCTCAGTCTGTTCAGAATATGATACACCAAAAAAGAGGCGACTTCAAAACCAAATAGCAGGATGACAAATAGGAGCTATACTTTGTTTTTTTAACTATTTTTATTATATAGTTAAAATGCTGCTGGACAATAAACTTGATGCTAGCTGAAAGTGTCAGACGTGACAAGGGACACATTGAAATGTCTGCCCTATGGAACATCACCATAGCCCCCCCATTGTACAGTGCCCTGACCCCACGACAAGACCACTAGTTCTGACCTACTGTTTGTCACCCTACGGGCAAGTTACTTGTCACATTGTACCCTTTGTTGCACATCATCCTGAGATCTATTGATGCACATTACCGCTGTGCCCCTTAATGAACATGGTCATGCATGAATGTTTTGTCTGTGTGTGTTTTGCTAGTATGTTTGTTGATCTGTATTAACCTGTGCCTGCATGAAAAATGGACTGAAATAATTGTCTGAATGTGTACTGGTCCGTGTATATTTGAGTGCATGCTCTTAGAGTGCATTTTACACATATTTTGTGTGTCTGCACTATAAAAAGCTTAAGGCCAGTTGTATCAACATTGAATTTTGTGAGTCCATAATAGCGAAATTTACCGATACGCTATTATGGAATCGCAAAATGCAATGTATTTAGGTTTCCCAGAAAAAATTGTGAGTCCTACATATTCCTTAATAGCGAATCGCAAAGTGTGATTCGCTATTAAGGAATACCTTCCCATTAATTCCTATGGGCCTAGAGGCCCATAGGAAGACATTCACAATTTGCGATTACCAAATTGGTAATTGCAAATTGCCAATGCAATCACAAGGGTGATAGGGGGCCAAAAGGCCACCCTGATGCACCCCTAAAAAAGGTAAGTGAACACATGTGGTGCACATACATGCCCTAAGCGCATGTGTGTGCACCACATGGCGCTTAGAAAAATTCAGAACTGTGCATTTTTCAAGGAATTTGCAAATTACCACCAACTTGAAGTTGGTGGTAATTTGCGATTCCTTACAGCCAGGTCGCAATTTTTACCTGCTTCCTGCATTGCATTTAGGGAATCCCAAATTGTTATTCCCTCAATTCATTTGCAAAATAGGTAATCTAAAAAATTGATATTCCCTATTTTGCAAATGCCTTTTGGGATGATACATCCCAAAAGGCTTTTTACCATTCGCAAACGGGTTGATTATGCAAATCGACCCATTTGCGACTGGTAAAAGGTTTGATACATCTGGCCCAGATTCAACAAACAATAATCCGCTCGCAAAGGGGCAGATTCTCAGAATCTGCCCCTTTGCGAGCGGTATTTTTGCATTTGGGATGCATCATCCCAAATGCAAAAATCGCAGTTTTAGAAATCTCTAAATTGCGATTATTTGCATTTAAGGAATCTCAAATTGAGATTCCTTAAATGCAATGCATGAAAGTTTTTAAAATTGCGAATGCGCTAATAGGGCACGCAAATTACCATGAAGTACAACTTCATGGTAATTTGCAAAAACGTTGAAAAATGCACTAAAGTGCATTTTTCAAAGTTTCATGTTGCGCACACACATGCCCTAAGGGCATGTGTGTGCGCAACATATGCGCACATATAAATTTCAGGGGTGCAACAGGGTGTCCTTTGGACACCCCTGCACCCTTGAAATCGCAATCTCAATTTGCGAATCGCTAATTGCGATTCGCAAATTGAGATTGTCTTCCCTTTCATTCCTATGGGCCTCTAGGCCCATAGGAATGAATGGGGAGGTATTCCTTAATTACACTCTCAATTTGCGAGTCGCAATTAAGGAATTCTAAGAAATCCCTATTTTTTAAGTGATTTCTTGATGCATTCCATTTTTCTATTCCTTAATAGCGAATCGGTATTTTTCGCTATTAAGGAATCGCAAATTGGGTTGTTGATGCATCTGGGGCCAACAGCCTGATTCATGTACAATCCGTTTTGCGTGGCCCTAATAGCGAATCATAGCGACTCGCTATTGAGGACACGCAAAACGGCATTCATGTAGGAATTGCTAATTAAATAGCGATTCCTACATGTTCTTTATTTGCGAGTAGCAATTTGCTACTCGCAAAAACTCCCCATTCATTCCTATGGGCCAAGAGGCCCATAGGAATGAATGGGGAGTATCCCTTATTTGCGAGTAGCAATTTGCTACTCGCAAATAAGATAGCGATTGTAAGGGTGCCAGGGGTGTCCAAAGGACACCCTGTTGCACCCCTAAAAAGCACATTTGAACAGGTGTTGCGCACACACATGTCCTGTGTGTGCAACATGCAACTTAGAAAAATGCTTTTAAAAGCATTTCTCTGAGTTTTTGCTATTTACCGAGAGGTCTGACCTCTCGGTAAATAGCGGCCCCAAAAGTGCTAAATCGCAATTTCTTGATGTGTCATGAATAGCATTTGAGGAATCTCTAATAGAGATTCCTTAAATGCTATTCCTCGCATATTTGCGACTTCTTAAATAGCGATTTTTGCATTTGGTATCATGAATACCAAATGCAAAAATCGCACTCGCAAAGGGCCAGATTCTCAGAATCTGGCCCTTTTGCGAGCGCTATTGGCTACATGAATCAGGCTGTAAGTCTTTTTGTTTTGTCAATGCGTGCACTGTAATTTATGGATAGTAGTGACGCTAAATACTCCAGTTTGCTGCGGCTGCTCTTGTTCGCCAAACATTCCTCCTCACTTTCAGGAGTCTTCTGTCTAGTGACATTGCGTTACTAAAACTGCAATCCCAAAGCATGGAGGACCAATTTTATATCTGAATGAACTGAGTTGCTGCTGTAGGATTCGTACACGTTTTCGACATAGAACCCCGGAAGGTTGCTACATAAGCGTGGGCAAATATAAACGAGGTAAAAGAAGACAAGAGAGACAAGCCGAGGTGTTTATTTGTGCTTTATTTACTTACAAAGCATTCACTGCTATGGAAGCAGGTGCAGAGACGCACGCGGAATGCACGAAGTCAGTTACCCTGAGGTATTGGGCACACTGTACACTTCCTTTTCATAGCAGACACTGTACGGAAGGGCGATACATGGGTTTCTCTCATACAGAACACATTTGTAATAACTTTAGTTAAATAGAACACGCATATTCTCATGTATAAATGTATGAATGTATGCAGATTACATTTCAATTCACCATGGTTACACAGAACCGCTCGTCTTCATATACATTTTATGCAGGGGCTGGGTGGCTGTTTGCTCATTCTGTGTCAGAACTATAGACGGCACGGAAGAGGCAGGGTTTCCGTTTCGAAATGAATCTCATGGGGAACCCGTGGAATAGGAATTAATTCCAGAAGTGATACCCAGTTACCCAGAAGTGCCTTTGCATTTAGTTTTCAGCATGATTCTAGCCTCCACACTGAGTCACTGAAGGCGTCTGAGTTGTGATGTGGATGACTGATATTGTTGTAGGCCAGAGAGGAGGCACACTGTTGTCTTTTGTGATTTAGCAAAATTCTATTTGGTATGCACATAGGCAAGTGTATGTGCTGTTAATAAAAGCGCACATCTTTTAGCTCACGAAGTACCACGGGTTGTTGCTCTTGTAGTAGGAAGGAATTTAGTTAAATATGATCTTCATTACTGATCTTAGCTAAGTGTTGATTCGGAGGTTTGTGTCACACAATATTCCAATGTTCCTCACTTTCATTTTGATAGGAACAAGCGCTTTTAGGACGTGAAGGATAAGTGGCCTGTCAGATTCATTTTGTGAAAGAGGGTAAGGCCTCAAACATGGATTACATTTTTCTACAACGTAGTTGACTGTTTTTGTAGCTCATTCTATTTGGAATTTCTTTATTATGCATGATTAATTAAAACCGTTGCATACATTAAAACTTATTATAAAACATCTGATCATATATATTTAAAAATACTGTTATATGGTCCACATATTTAATTTCAGTTACTCATTTAAAAAGGCGAAGTAAAAAGATGGAGGAGGGCGGATGCCACAGTTATTTGACTTCTTCCAATGTGCCATTTAGCCTTTTTCCAGTGGGTCACAGTGTTGTTGTAAAGATGGCCGTGGCCGATGTAGGGAGAATCCTCAATGTCATTGCCTTAACTCTTTTTTTCCATCGACAACTTGCGACACTTCATTAGGAGGAACCTCTACGGAGTGTTTATAGCATAGATCACTGTGGAATGCCTTTTTTACCACTTGCTACTATTTTAAGTGTAACAAAAGTAGGAAGAGTTTTTAGGACATTGGCTTTGTTAGTGACTCTTCTCCCTGTTGTACTATTTAATGGGTTTATCCGTTTGGCAAAGTTTCTGTTGTTGAATGTTCCATGGGCAACGTACGAAAATTTTCCAGTCGCTTAGCTGTTATGTCGAAAAACCTTGTTAGTCGACAATTTAGCTGCACTCTCTCTGGGTTGAAACACAGCAGAGCCGCTTGTCTACAGGTCCTAACTCCGTATTTGTTGAACACAGGTTTTAAAAGGCTTATTCTTATGTCCCTTAGGTTATTGCAAGTGCAAATGACGTGTAATATGTCCTCCACTCCGCAGCCACAGAGGCGACAAGGCTGATCACCGCTTTTTCTCTCCCAAGGGGGAAGAAACTGATTAATTGCACCAATCCCCAAGCAGAGTTTTAAGTATTTTTCCTTTATAGTTGTTTTTTTCCGATTTTCAAGTAAGATTGCGGTTTTAAAGCTTTATACGTATTCAGTACTACCCAACCGTAAGATTGTTTGGATAGCGTGTTTTTATCTTCTGCAACTGACAGTTGTCTGGATACCTTAATTAAGTTTTTTTTAAATACAGAGTATGACACTGTAATGCTCCAGAGGTCTGTCAGTCCTAACAGTTTGATTGAGTCCTGCAGGTACTCTCTGGCTGGTGATTTTGTAGGGCGGAATAAATCTGTCCAAATTTGGCTGTTTAGGGATCCTTCTGCTGCTTCTTTGATTTTATGCCAGCATTTTACGTATGCTCCCCTTCTTTCGATTGATTGTTTTTGTAGCCCAAACTCCAACCGTATTTGGGCCGGGGAAGCATACATAGGGAGGTGAAAGATGGATCGATATGCGTTAGTTATTGTATTTTCTACAGCTATTGCATCTTTGTCCTTCATTGCTGAACTACCGTATGTTATTGTAGGATGAAGTTTTGCTTGCAGGACTTTTATTAATGGATCGAGTGTTAGGTCCGGCAGCAGCTTCTTTAGAGGTTTTATTGCCAAATATACCATTACCCCTTTCCTCCGTACGGATTCTATCTGTGGTTTGAATGAGTAGTTTTGTTCTAATATTAATCCTAGATATTTGTAGCTGGGTGCTTGATCTAAGCAATGCCCATCCAGGAACCAATTGAAACTTTTCTTCCTATGATGATTTACTGCCATTATTCTTGTCTTACTATAATTTATTTTCAGGGCGTTCCGTTCTGAGAAGCTGTGAGTCACATTCAGTAGATGTTGTAATCTAATAGGAGTTCGACTTATCAGAACCAAATCGTCGGCATATAACAGATTTGATAAGGTTATGTTTCCTAGTTTTGGAGCATGATTTTTACACTTGGCCAATTCCCCTGCTAAGTCTGGATAAAGGTTAAAAAGCGACGGGGCTAACACGCACCCTTGTTTTAACCCTTTTGAGGTAGGGATTTCTTTTGATACGTGAGTCCCTGCACCTAGTTTTATCCTTATCCAAGTGTTTGTATGCAGGTTCCTTAACTGGTCCAGAAGCAGAGGTGGTATTCCCATCCCTTGTAGTTTTTGCCAAAGCTTTGTTCTGTCCACACGGTCAAAGGCGGCTGTAAAGTCTATGAAGCAGAGGAACAGGGGGTATTTTCCCTGTTTTGCTGCGTCCATTAGTAAAGTTAGTGCCATAATATTTGTTGTTGTTCACTGACCTTGACGGAACCCGGTTTGTGTTGGTGAAATAATGTGGTTGTCTGAAGCCCAAGTTGTTAGGTCATTTAAAATAAGCCCCGCAAAATATTTGGCCTCTGTGTCTATGAGGGCTATCAATCGATAGTTTTTTGGCTCAGACCTCTTCCCTTGTTTGTAAATCAGGCTTATGATTGAGTCTCTCCAAGACGGTGGAATAATAGATGTTTCAAATGCATATTTGAAAACAGGTTCTAGTGCATTGCTCCAAAAGTCAGGATCATGTTTGTACAGCTTTGGCGGAATGCCATTGGGGCCTGGGGCACCTGCCTGTCTTCCCTTTGCTATTTGTTTCTGAATCAAGGTTGTTTCCAGGCTATTGGACTTCTCTTTTGTACTGATAACATTACTTTGGGTCAGTGTTAAGTCTGTTTCCCTTGGTAGTTTGGTGGAAGCTTGGGAGAATTTTCCATCTAAATGAACGTGGTTTTGGTTTAGCATCTCCTTCGTCGAAATGATCACTCTCTCAGTGCAAGGAGTGGCGCTTTGAGCAAGTATAGAATTGGTTTCATTAAAATAATTATAAAGAAAGTCGACCCAGGCCGCTTCGGATATGTTAGAGTTTATCCCAGGATGGCTGGGCATTGTAATCTATTAATTGATTGCCAAAATTTGGCGCTATTTTTCATGTTCGATTCGTAAAGTAATTTAGCCCATAGATTGTTGTTCAGTGATCTTTTCCTGTCCCATCTCCTTCGCTTTAGGAGAGCCTTAGATTCACGGAGAGATTGCTGCAGTTTTTGATCTGTTGGTGATTTACGAAGTTGCCTTAACGTGTTGTTTATGATCTGTTTCGTTTTTTTTGAGACAGGGCTCATAGCCTTTTTTGTTAAGTTGACAGCCTTGCTGCTCTGTTTCTGATTGATCCCAGTTGGAGTTTTGTCTCCCAGTGACGAGGTGAATTTTTCCCAACAGTCCATCGGATGTTCTGAGTTTTCCTTAGTGCGGATTAGTATATTTTTTGCTGTGCTTGATACTAACTCCATGTTGGTTGAGTTGCATCTTAGTCGCTTGAGATTTATTGCTTCAACTGAAACTATATTTTTGTCAGCCTCCAGTAGTAGGTCTGTCTTTGTTTTCAGCGTCAACTCCTGTGGCATATGGTCACTCGCTACATTGTTACCTATTTTGAAAGTGGCTATTATTTTGAACAGTGATAAGGACATAAAAGTAAAATCCAGATGGGACGATGATTTTGCTGAGTAATATGTGGGAGCTGGTGGATTATCCTCCTTGAAGCGACCGTTTACTGCTCTTAAATTTAAGTGTTCCAGTTCCTGAATACGAAATTTGGAGCGCCATGTTTGCTTCACTTTTTTTGCGGGGCCTTGGGCTGGAATTCCCCATGCGTCTGTAAATTCCTGGGTCGTGTCGTCATCATCATGATCTCCCCCCAGGAGATGCGTGTTAAAGTCACCGGCCAGGATGATGTGTTCGGTGTCCTCTTCCTCCATTACTCTTTTTAGTTCTTTACTCAGGGCCTCATTTATGAGGCCTTGCGTGAGTTTTGCGCTTCTGATGCGTCACTTTTTGTGATGCATCGGTGGCGTAAAACATGCCTCCTGATGTGCACTATTTACAAAGTGACGCATCTAAGCAGATGCGTCACTTTGTAAACCCCTGCGCTACATTATACCTGCGTCAGGTATAATGTATGCAGAGAGGGCGTTCACCCGCAAAAAGCCTCGTAATAGTGACGCAGTGAAATCTATGAGATTTACTGCGTCACTTTTAGGATGCTGTTGCGTCAAAATCTTGCGCCTGCCTCACAGCAGGTGTAAGACTGACGCAAGCCCTTTCACATGGGGCTTTCCCCATGTGAAAGGAAGCATTGCTGGAGTTGCGTCACTTTTGTGACACACTCCAGCAATGCGTCACTTTTGCGCCGACAGATACGTCAGAAAAACTGACGTATCTGTAACTCCTTGCGACATGATGCGTCATATTATAAATATGACGCATCAATCATGTCGCAGGGAGAGTGCAGTGAAAAGTGACGCATCGCTGTTTTCACGCAGCGATGCGTCACTTTTCATAAATGAGGCCCTCAGTTCTTTAGCTGTTTTTAATTTGTGTTTTGGATGTACATAAATGTTTATCATTATTACCTTTTGTGCCTTTTGATCCAGGAACAGTTTTACTATTGATGCCTGAATGCAACTTGGAGGAGTCATACTGATCTTTATAGGAAAGGTTTTGTTTATTCGGGTTATTGCAAACAGGGACTGTAGGCCCCCGGATCGACGTCCAAAGCCCTTCCTCTTTATTGCCGGAACAGAACTAGAAGTATAACCTTGTAACTCTGGTGTTTTTTCTTCCCAGGTTTCCTGAATAAAGATGATATCAAAGTGTTTTAAGTAATTAAGACTTCTTCGTCATTTAATTTGGATGTTAATCCATTATGTTCCAAATACACAAAGTAATCTAATTTTTTGCTAGTTGTGGATTTTGAAAATTAGACTTCCCATGTCAATTTGGGTGAGCCGGTGTTATTGTTCGTTGTATGCTCTGCCAGTTGCTCGTAGGCGAAAAGCAGGTTAATGCCGATTGACCTGAGGTTGGAGAGCTGCTCCTTGCTCCTTTTAGAATTGAGGAAGACTTATTGTTTTCGTTGAAGGTTGCTGATCTTAAAAAGGGGGCTAGGTATGGTGGTTTTGGCACTGGTTTCAGGACTATCCCCCAACTTTGGAAGGTATTTAGTTCCTGTATTTTTCTCCTTGCTATCTCTGGCGTTTTCCATCTGGTTTTTGTAACCTCTAGACTGGCCTGCGTGCTGTTTGACTGGAATTCAATTGACAGTAGGTCCAAGGTGTTAATATTCGCGAGGTTGGGGATTGATTGCAGAAGTCTTAGTACATTTCCTCTGTTTAAAATGTTTCCTCAGCCCCTTGATTTATAGTGGGGGGAAAAGATGATGGTGTATATTGCTTCTTCTTTATTGAATTTGTAGTTTGAATACTGAGGGAGCTTCCCATTAGTTGTAGTGTGCTCTTCTGGCCTTATGTTGTTGGTACTGCATCTCCTACGGTCGGTGCTGTGTTGCAGCGTAAGCGTTGTCTCCTTGGGTTTCCCGGCGGTATTCTGTGCCATTGCGCCATGTTGGGAGAATGTGTTTGGTGAGTGGTGGGGCTCTTTTAATTCATCCTGTGTGTGGCTACCCTGCTTCATTATTGTGTGTTGGGCGACTTTGGTTGATGCTTTACTAGTTAGTAAGTCCTTGCTAGATGCGCTTTTCTTGCGATCAGTCTCCTGGTTGCTCGGGAGGTTATTGTTTATTGTGTGTTCTCTGCCAGGGGTTATACTCGATGCCTCATTAGTGCCACTCTCCCTTCTTTAGGTTTTGTGTGAAGGGGAGGGATCTCCTAGCCGTGGCGTCGATGGCTCCCTAGATCCTGCTTCCACTGCATGTTCTGGAGAGCCTATGAGCTGAAGAAGCTGTTTTCCATGAGCTTGATCTGGTTAATTGTTTTGTTGTTCCTTCCTTTCCTTTTTATCTTTCGCCGGGTGTTCGTTGTCAAGGAATCTTTGTCAAATGATTCATTTTTGTTGTTCTGTTCAATCTCTCTCCCTACTGGAGAAGCATCTCTAGATGTTTTTATTGTCTCCAAGACTTCAGGTTCAATTTCTTTTGACCTGAAGGTGGGCGGTTCGTTACTCACTATGGTCTGGGTTTCATTTTTTGGTTACATAGTGGATAGTAAATCACCTAGTATTAATGTAAGCGTGAGTAGTTTGTCCACTATTGGAGCGCATTCTTGTTGTTGTAACCTATCCTTGAGTGCTTCCTCTTGCCCTCGTTTTATTAGCCCGTTCAAGTCGGCTAATTTCCGGTCCATCCCTGACGTAAAGTCAGCTAATGTTTGGAGTACTGTTAACTGAAGGTCCATTTTATGAGATTGGTATTGCAATGCTGCAGTTGAATATTGCATTGAGCTCAATAGCGCCGCCCAAATAGAGTCCTGGGTCTTATTGTTTTTTTCCTTTGTTTCTGGATTTGCACAGTTTGTTAGTGTTTTTTGGTCGTGACTAAGTGGGCGTAAAATCCGTTTCGTTCATGGAATTTGCGGATTTTTGGCAAATTCGCGGTCCGCGAATCGCGCGTATTTGCCCAAAAATCCACAAATTCGCAAGCTGCTGATTTTTTCGCTTGGTCGCGCTTGAAAAATACGATATCGCGCACGCGGCGTTGACTTACCGTGATTCTGAGTCCGCCGAGTTATTTTTCTCCTGGTTTGCGTGTGCTGCGCCATTTTGGATCTCGCTGCCTGATCGCGTGAGAGTTTTTTGAACGCAATTACGTCATCGCGGCTCGCCATCTTGCACAGCTAAAGTTTGACAACGCGAGTACGTCATAAGGGCCCGCGATTACGCATTGCGGGAGTAAACAACGCCGAACACGTAGATGTGGCGTGCAGTTGACTTCCGGCGGGAGATTTGAACAGCTCGCTTTCCGGAAATTGCAAAAAATGCAGTTCTGCACAAGAAATCCACCGCATGAAGCATAAACCTTCTGAAAATGATGATTTTGATCAGAATAACTCCTCAGATTGACATTTGGCTGCACTTTTTGGTGCAAGGAGTCCATTTTAGGGGGGGGGGAGGAAGGAAGTGCCCCAGAGTCTCCAACTTCCTGTTCCTGTCCAGCAGGCTCCTCCCAGTGCTTTGTCCATGTCCTGGTCACTTTTGATTTGGATCTGGATCTGGAAGGATTACTTTTTCTGCTGGATATTTGTATTTGAGGACTTTTTGGACTTTGGAGTTTGGATCACTTTTGGACTTGAGATTTTACAAGTAAGTTGGTGATGTTTGTTTGGGGCATTGCAGTTGCTGCAACTACAGTTTTAAAACTTTTTTCACAACTTAAAAAATATATATATTGTGGGAAGCCACAGTATCCAGTAGGCCCAGGGTTAGTCATGGGTGCATGATACAACTGTTTCTATGATTTTTTTTTTTACTTAATTCTCATTTCTATCATGGAATTTTAGCTCACTGTTATATGTTGATTTTTTTTATTTTGGGGTGCCTGTAAAGCCTCACTAGCCAGTAGGCCCAAGGTTAGTGAGTGGTGCATGGACCAAGTCTTTCTGTGGGGTGTCTTGAATTTAAACATTGTTGAGGGCATGGATGGCAATGGATTGTGGTGATTTCTGTGTGTTTTTCGACTTTTTGGGGTGTTGTTGGGGCCTGGCCATATGGGTGGGGGCCATTTTGAGGCCTGGTACAGGCAGGGCCTGGCCATGTGGTGGGGGTCAAGGGGCCATTTTGAAGCCAGGCAGTTTTCTCAGGCCTGGACCCAGTTTTCCTTGCTTTCAACCATTATTCCCAGGGGTACTGAGTGGTGCAAGGACCTAGTCTTTCTGTGGGGTGTCTTGAATTTAAACATCATTGAGGGCATGGATGGCATTGGATTGTGGCAATTTGTGTGTGGTTTTCGACTTTTTGGGGTGTTGTTGGGGCCTGGCCATGTGGGTGGGGGCCATTTTGAGGCCTGGTACAGGCAGGGCCTGGCCATGTGGTGGGGGTCAAGGGGCCATTTTGAAGCCAGGCAGTGTGCTCAGGCCTGCACCCAGTTTGCCTTGCTTTCAACCATTATGCCCAGGGGTACTCAGTGGTGCATGGGCCTAGTCTTTCTGTGGGGTGTCTTGAATTTAAACATCATTGGGGGCATGGATGGCATTGGATTGTGGTGATGTCTGTGTTTTTCGGTTTTTATGGGGTGTTGTTGGGGCCTGGCCATGTGGGTGGGGGCCATTTTGAGGCCGTGTACAGGGAAGGCCTGGCCATGTGGTGTGGGCCAAGGGGCCATTTTGAAGCCAGGCAGTGTGCTCAGGCCTGCACCCAGTTTGCCTTGCTTTCAACCATTATGCCCAGGGGTAGTCAGTGGTGCATGGGCCTAGTCTTTCTGTGGGGTGTCTTGAATTTAAACATCATTAAGGGCATGGAAGACATTGGATTGTGGGGTTTTTATGACTTTTTGGGGTGTTGTTGGGGACTGGCCATGTGGGTGGGGGCCATTTTGAGGCCTGGTACAGGCAGGGCCTGGCCATGTGGTGGGGGTCAAGCGGCCATTTGGAAGCCAGGCAGTGTGCTCAGGCCTGCACCCAGTTTGCCTTGCTTCCAACAATTATGCCCATGGGTAGTCAGTGGCCCATGGACCTAGTCTTTCTGTGGGGCGTCTTGAATTTAAACATCATTGAGGGCATGGATGGCATTGGATTGTAGTGATTATTGTGTGTCTTTTTTACTTTTTGGGGTGTTGTTGGGGCCTGGCCATGTGGGTGGGGGCCATTTTGAGGCCTGGTACAGGCAGGGCCTGGTCATGTGGTGGGGGTCAAGGGACCATTTTGAAGCCAGGCAGTTTGCTCAGGCCTGCACCCAGTTTGCCTTGCTTTCAACTATTATGCCCAGGGGTATTGAGTGGTGCATGGACCTAGTCTTTCTGTGGGGTGTCTTGAATTTAAACATCATTGAGTGCATGGATGGCATTGGATTGTGGTGATTTTTCTGTGTTTTTCGACTTTTTGGGGTGTTGTTGGGGCCTGGCCATGTGGGTGGGGGCCATTTTGAGGCCTGGTACAGGCAGGGCCTGGCCATGTGGTGGGGGTCAAGGGGCCATTTTGAAGCCAGGCAGTTTGCTCAGGCTTGCACCCAGATTGCCTTGCTTTCAACCATTATTCCCAGGGGTACTGAGTGGTGCATGGGCCTAGTCTTTCTGTGGGGTGTCTTGAATTTAAACATCATTGAGGGCATTGATGGCATTGGATTGTGGTGATTTCTGTGTGTTTTTTTGACTTTTTGGGGTGTTGTTGGGGCCTGGCCATGTGCGTGGGGGCCATTTTGAGGCCTGGTACAGGCAGGGCCTGCCCATGTGGTGGGGGTCAAGGGGCCATTTTGAAGCCAGGTAGTGTGCTGAGGCCTGCACCCAGTTTGTCTTGCTTTCAACCATTATGCCCAGGGGTAGTCAGTGGTGCATGGACCTAGTCTTTCTGTGGGGTGTCTTGAATTTAAACATCATTGAGGGCATGGATGGCATTGGATTGTGGTGATTTTTGTGTTTTTTTACTTTTTGGGGTGTTGTTGTGGCCTGGCCATGTGGGTGGGGGCCATTTTGAGGCCTGGTACAGGCAGGGCCTGGCCATGTGGTGGGGGTCAAGGGGCCATTTTGAAGCCAGGCAGTTTGCTCATGCCTGTACCCAGTTTGCCTTGCTTTCAACTATTATGCCCAGGGGTACTGAGTGGTGCATGGACCTAGTCTTTCTGTGAGGTGTCTTGAATTTAAACATCATTGAGTGCATGGATGGCATTGGATTGTGGTGATTTTTGTGTGTTTTTCGACTTTTCGGGGTGTTGTTGGTGCCTGGCCATGTGGGTAGGGGCCATTTTGAGGCCTGTTACAGGCAGGGCCTGGCCATGTGGTGGGGGTCAAGGGGCGATTTTGAAGCCAGGCAGTTTGCTCAGGCCTGCACCCAGATTGCCTTGCTTTCAACCATTATTCCCAGGGGTACTGAGTGGTGCATGGACCTAGTCTTTCTGTGGGGTGTCTTGAATTTAAACATCATTGAGGACATGGATGGCATTTGATTGTGGTGATTTATGTGTGGGTTTTTTACGACTTTTTGGGGTGTTGTTAGGGCCTGGCCATGTGGGTGGGGCCATTTTGAGGCCTGGTACAGGCAGGGCCTGGCCATGTGGTGGGGGTCAAGGGGCCATTTTGAAGCCAGGCAGAGTGCTCAGGCCTGCACCCAGTTTGCCTTGCTTTCAACCATTATGCCCAGGGGTAGTCACTGGTGCATGAACCTAGTCTTTCTCTGGGGTGTCTTGAATTTAAACATCATTGAGGGCATGGATGGCATTGGAATGTGGTGATTTATGTGTGTTTTATGACTTTTTGGGGTGTTGTTGGGGCCTGGCCATGTGGGTTGGGGCCATTTTGAGGAATGGTACAACAGGGCCTGGCCATGTGGTGGGGGTCAAGGGGCCAATTTTGAAGCCAGGCAGTGTGCTCAGGCCTGCACCCAGTTTGCCTTGCTTTCAACCATTATGCCCAGGGGTAGTCAGTGGTGCATGGAACTAGTCTTTCTGTGGGGTGTCTTAAATTTAAACATCATTGAGGGCATGGATGGCATTGGATTGTGGTGATTTTTGTGTTTTTTACGACTTTTTTGGGTGTTTAACTGATGTTCCTCTGGCTTCCATTGCTTTTAGGTGCACAAGAGAACCACCAGCGCCAGGAAGTAGTCCTGCAGCGGTATGTGCAGCACAACGTCACGTGACGTCACGTGTGGCCACAGATAAGACAACTCTGCAACTCGTGCAACTGCGGCCTGCTGTTCTGACATCTGAAGAAGATGGACCCAAAGAAAGGTAGCCGAAGCGCCTCAGTGAAAAAAGTTGCCAGTGACACTGCCAGTAAGATGGAGTAGAAGAAGCAAGTGGCACCACCTACCAAGGAGACTGGTGTGCCCAATACCTTTTTTTGGGAAAAAAACTATGCCTGCAGCAGCAGCGGTGTCCGTGTAAGCTGGAAGCAGCACCTCCTCTTCTTTGGGCTCAGTGACACCACGCCAAGTTAGGTCCAAGACCATGAGTGCTGCTGCAGCAGCCACTTTGGTTGCTCAATCACCATCGACCAGTGATGTTGGCTCATCACAAGAAAGTACCATCCAATCAACTCCAGGTGTAACTCCGCTGACGATTGTTCAACAACCACAGTCGCAACGACAACCACAGGTGCAACTAGCACAAGCACAAGTACATGCGCAAGGAGAGGCGCAAGGAGAGGCGCATTGAGAGGCGCATGGAGAGGTGAAACTAGAGGTTCATGGAGCGGCACAACTGCCTAAAACGCTTGTTCCCCTAGAAGTAGGGGCACATCAGGAAATTGATATTCAAGCGGAGGTATCATCCGAGGAAGCTACTCCTCCTGATGATTATCCATTGTCTTCCAGATCTCCAGCAAGAAAAAGGTCAAGGAGGGCTACTACTACTACTACAAGTTCTTCTTCAAGCCCCCTTCATTCTGATGACCTTGATCCTGATTGGAACCCACAAATGCAGTCTGAGAGTGAGGCACCCCATGAGCCGACAAAAGTAGCTAAGCCTAAAAGGAAAGTTCCCGCAAGGCTTCGACTTATGGGTGATGACGAGGAACAAGAAGTGGTGTCTTCTGCTGCTGATGAACAGTCTGACGACGACCCAGTCATCACAGTCGTCACTCCAGCCCCAGCGGGCATGCAGCAGACAGACATTTTCTCCCTATCCCGAATGGCTGCTGAGCGGGATGTGGGCGGCGTGGCACTGGTACCACCACCAATGCAGTTAACTACAGGACCTACAGCTTCCATATTTTTTAGTCAGAAGAGCCGTCAGGGACCTCCATCCAGCTCGACCTCCATTACCTCAAGTAGTGGTGCTGTAAGTGAACAACAGAAACAAATTCAGCCACACCCATCCTCCACTTCATCTGGCATTGAAAGTCAAAGTAGCACCTCCACCACCAGCAGACATTTCCAGTCCCCAGTTTGGGACTTCTTTACTGTTAGCCAAAAGGCGGAAAACATGGTCGTTTGTTCGATTTGAATAGTATTAGTTAGTCGGGGTAAGCTTGGTACCAACTATGGCACCGGAGGCCAGAGAGGTCATCTCCAAAAATACCACACTATCCAGTGGGAGGCGCACCTAAGGAAGATCCGGGAAAACCAAAGTAGAACTGATCCAAATGTATCCATTCACATTGCATCTGATGCTGACGAGGGGCTGATTCATGTGCAGGGGGGAAGTCAAGAACCGACTGACATTTTTTCTGGTACACCCAGTCCCCCTGGCAACAGCACTGCAGTTGTAGCGCCCACACCCTCTACCCCTGCAACATGTATGAGGCACACTAAGAGTCTGGGACAGACACCAATGCAAAAAAGTACATCAATGAGCCTAACTGGTTTGAAGTCTGCATCATCATTATCATCACGTAAAATGGTCCAGCCCACCATTAGAAGCATGTTTTGGTCGGATGCGCTAATTGAACGCAACCACCCAACGGTACGTCTGTTTAACGCAAAGCTGGCTAAAATGCTAGCGCTGGACCTTCTCCCTTTTTTTTGCGTGGAAGGGGTGGGTTTTCTAGAATTTGTGGCAACAGTCTGCCCTAAATGCAAGGTTCCTAGCCAGTCCTATTTTGCCAGAGTTGCGGTTCCAGCACTACTTCAAGATGTGCTGGAGGTGATTGGGGCAGCTTTGCAGAAGAGTGCTGTTCACACTATGCACTTAACAACAGTCATGTGGACCAGTTGCCAAGCCCTTGATTACATGTGCATCACTGCACACTGGGTCTCTTTTGCAGGGGTTAGAGACAAGACAAGTGCAGGTGTTGACCCGGACACAGTTTTCCAAGCTACTCGGAAACATGCAACATTAGCCATGTTTGCCATGGAGAAAACTCATACTGCACCTAACCTTTTGGAAGAGTTTGATAGGAAGGTCTCTGAATGGCTGCATCCAAGAAATCGCATAGTTGGTTATGTTTCCACGGATAATAGCAGTAATATAATTAAGGCCATGCATGATGGTGGCTATTTCAGAGTGCCGTGTTTGGCATAGTATTAACATCATGGTGCAAGATTTTTTTTAAAACGAAAACAAAGTCAGCAAGTTACTGACCACCTTCCGAAGAATCTGCACACATTTCAGCCATTCTTTTAAGGCCTGGAAGGAGCTGAGGAGCATTCAACATGAACGTAGACTGCCAGTCAAAGGACTCTTTCAGGAGGTGGCAACACGTTGGAACTCAATCCTTTTACATGCTTGAGTGTCTGTCTGAGCAGTGGGGGATAATAAATGATTATGTCTATAAACTGGGTTCTACTATGAAAGACATGAGGCTAGAGTTGGAGGAATGGAAGCTAGTTGCAAGCCTGACAGACATGCTTCGTCCTTTTGAGGTCTTCACGCATAAAGTCAGCAGGGAAGAATGTTCTTTGGGCAAAGCTATCCCATTGTTGGTCATGCTAGAGCACCAACTGAAGGCAGTGTCTTCAACGTTCCGAGATGATGCTGAAAAGCAAGACGCATATCAGTTGGCGGAGAGGTTATTAAGCCACCTAGTTGACAATCAAAGGCTTAAAAACATACATACAGAACAACATTACATTTGTGCCATTATTCTGGATCCACAGTATAAAAAGGCAGTGGCTTGCAACACATTCATTCCTTTTGATGAAGCAGATGTTTCAAAGTACAAACATTGGCTAGCTGTGTCAGCCACTCGGTTCGAAAAAGAGTGGCAGAAGTACAACTGAATCAGCAGGCCATCCGGCGTCAAGTTCCTCTTCTGAATCTGTGGCCGAAGGGAGTCACTTTCCCTCACAGCCGTTAACGACACCAGCAGCAACCGTATCATCATCCTCACCTGCGCCAGGCCCAGCCATAATATTGGTGGAAGCGGATTGGCTAACTCATCAAGGGTTTGCTCGTTCCAGTGATGCAAAGGCCAAAAGTGGAGCAACCATGGAGAACCTTGAGTCGATGGTGCAGGTCTATCTGGATGACCCAACAGAGGTCTTTGTTAATAAGAACCCATTGCTGTATTGGTACAGGAAAAGGCCTCTATGGCCACTGATCACCAACCTGGCTCTAAATTATTTGTCTTGCCCACTCGCAAGCGTGTCTTCTGAACGTGTTTTCAGTGCTGCTGGTGCCATTGTAACTTCAAAAAGGACCCGCCTCTCGCCCAAAAATTTGGAGAGGTTAACACTGATCAAGATGAATCAGCACTTCATACCACCAGATTACAAAATACGTGAATGCACGCAGGAGGAAGAGGACACCAACTTAGGTGACGGACGTTCTTCTCTGTTAGCTGACTGTTAGACCTGGCATCTTTGGCGTGGTTTTCCCCTATCTTTTTGCCTCTACCTCCTGTATTTTTGATGCTGTGCTGGATTTCGTTTTTGCTGGTTTAGATGCTTTGGACTCTCTGCCACTGCTGATCAGTGCCAGAGTGTAAGTGCTCCCTATGTAAATTGTTATTCTGATTGGATATACATGTTTGGCATATTTGTATCACCATGAGTCCCTAGTAAAGTGCACTGGGTGTGCCAGGGCTAGTGATGACAAATGCTACTAGTGGGCTTGCAGCACTGATTGTGCCACCCACATGAGTAGCTCTAAAATAGTGTCTAAGGCCTGCTACTGCAGTGCCTATGTGCAGTTTAGAAACTGCAATGTCCTCCTGGTCAGTGTCCCCACTGACTAGGCCTAACCCTTCCCTTTTTGTGCGCATCAGTCACCACTATGGAAGGCCCAAGGTACCCCCCTGGGCAGGGTGCAGCGCATGTAAAAGGTAGAGCATGTACTAGTGCAGGTGACATGCTCTGATAGTGAAAGGCAGCCATTTTCGTTTTTCACTATTGTAAGGCTATCTTGCTCCATAGATTAACATGGGGGATGCTGGCTAGAGTGGCTTCCAGCATTTCTTCCCATAGGAACAAGATGGGACATAAGTATCTAGTATCCCTGAACTCAGAATTTAATAACAAATCTTTTAGGAAAGGTTGTTTTTAAATCCTGTGTTTGAGAACAGCACTTTTAGAAAGTTGCTGTTCTCTTGTCTGACCTTTCTGTGTGCCTTGGCCTGTTTGTGGATTGACTGTCTGGTTTGAGATTGACAGGGGCTGGGGATTCCCCAGGAGGCTGGCTGAGTCGGACCTAGGCTGAATGACTGCATTTGCAACTTGAGTGGTGGGAGGTGTTAGCACCTGGGCCTGAATAGGGCTGTGCCTGCCTTCCACAATGCTGGCTCCACCTCCTGCTGGGCGGCTGACGACCCTGCCCCTCACTCTGAAAGGAAAGGAGAAGCCAGGAAAACAAAGTACTCAGGAGACACCCAGAACTGGTTCAGACCGGGCTCAGGTCCCACTTGCACAAAGAGAACAAAGACTTTTAGGGGTATAAGTACAGGACCCCTGACTACAGAAAATTAGATCATCCTGGAATCAAGAAGGAACCTCTGCCAAGGAGAATGCTGAAACTGAAGAAGGAAGACTGTCCTGCTGTTGCTCTGCTGGACTGACCTGTTGCTTTGCTGCTAAGGAGAGGGGAAGGACCTTGCTGATGTGCTGTGTCCCCTGTCTTGAAGGAATCTCCAAGGGCCTGGGAAGAGCTGGCTCCCTGTTCTGAAGTCCCAGGAACAAAAGGACTTCACCCCCAGCTTCCCTGAACTCTGCTGAGAGAGTTCTGTCCTTCCTAGAGTGCTTGATCCAGTTGTGGGGTCTCTGGAAGTTTTACCTGTGCTGGGAAGCTTGAAACTAAGCTTGAGAGACTTTTGCATTTGAAAAGTGTTGCATCGCTCGCTTGCGGAGCATATCCCCGACAGTGCGAGAAGATTCCCGCCGCTACGAAGGCCGAGATTGTCGAAGCGCCTGACGCCGCTGCCAGAGCCGTCACATCCTTCGTTTGCGGGATACACCAGACCGGTGCGGGAAAGTCGAACATCGCTGCGAGTGTCGTCGCAGAGCCTGTTGTCACTGGGTGAGATCGCCGCACCGCTTGCTTGCGGACCGCATCACGTCGCTGCGAGCATTGTCACAGAGCCATCGCATCGAGGAGCTGCGAGAGAGAGGATCACCGCTGGATCGCGCATCGTCGCCCCGGAGATCGTCGCAGCCCCTACGAGATCGTCACATCGTGCCTTTGTGAGAACAAACTTCCTACGGAACCTACGCACCGGAATCCATACAAGTGGCCTTCCTCCCCAATCAGACCGGATTCGTTGCAACACGCCCGCTGCTGCGGCGGGGCTGTCGCAAACGCCTCCCCAGGGTCTCAGGAGCAACGCATCTCTTGTTTTCCACCGCACCAGCTTCTGCTTTTGGAACTTTGTTGCAACTAAAAGGTACTGTGAGTAAACGTGACCCAACTGTGAACTTTTCACGCATCTATAGAGAATTCTATCGCAACCAAGAGAATTCTATCGCAAACCTTAAGAACTCTTTTGAAACCATATTCTTGAACTGTGTATGTTGAATTTTTGTCGTTTTGGTCTTGTGCAGTTTAGATTAAAATACCTTTATTTTTCTAAACTGTTGTGGAGTCAGTTTGTGGTGTTTTCATTGTGCTACTGTGAATGCTGGTACAAATACTTTACACATTGCCTCTGGTTAGCCTACATACAAAAAAGCAAATCCCTGTTAAAATAGTCGCAGGCTAGGATTGCTGTAGGAGAGCTGAACAGGGGTGTAGGGCTAATCTGATACTCAGCACATTGTCCACTGGACACAATAGACAATAATACAGGGATTAAACTAATCAAATTCACACAACATATAAAGTAAAAAACGCTAGTACTGAAATGATTAAAAATTTGTACACAATTTATTAGGAAACCTCCCAACTGGGTTACAATCTAAAATTTTTGCAGCAGCATATACAGAAATAAAAAACCATTGAAAAATTGGCAACCTTATAAAATGTATACAGTCAAAGTATTGTAAACAAGTCTGGTTAGCCTAGACTGCTCGTGCCAAGCTACCTAGAGGGTGAGCAGGGGTTATCTCAGAGAGTTTCCTCCTTACCCTGACTAGAAGCAAGGGTCCCTATTTGGACCGTGGTACCTACCCCTGCCAACTAGAGACCCCCAGTTCTAACACTGACCTACTCCCGTCTCAATTCATAGAGTTTGAGTACGAGCTCTACTTCCCTGACACCGAGGCCTGAAAATTACTTCCTTTTTTTTCGTCCTTATTCTCTTTTATTCCTGTGTGTCTTTCTTTGTTTTGCAACTTTTACCACAACAAAACTCTCACAACAAGTCCATCAGCAGCACTGTCTTCATCTTATTTTCCTTATTGATTTGAAGGTGCCGCAGTCTGCATTCCTGAGGTTCACAAGTTCACAACTCAATCATGGTCCTCTATCCTCCTCCTTCAGACTCCACCTATCCATTTCCCTCAAGGCAGATGGATTACCTTCTTCTTCTTCTTCTTCTTCAAAGAGTGCAGTGGTTCGATTCTGTTCTGCCTTGCTGGGATTCTTGGGAATCGCTGGAATAAGTGTCCAGGTAAATTTCAAGAGGATCGAAGTAGTGAAAGTGCTGAAAAATTGAACAGCAATTTTTGGTGAACAGCGCAATTTGCCATGTTTTGAATATACCAGTATTGCATGTTTTTGGGGGGCTGTTTGGGGGTGTTCTAGATTTGTGGGGGTGGTTCGGGGGGTCTTCGAGCACTGCTGGGAAGGTCTAATTCTGATTGCAAGTGGTTTGAAGAAAATCCAGGTTGGAAAAGGGGGGTTTGGGCCTAGTTGCAGACAGCGTTTTGGCACAATTTAAACTGAGGCCTAGCAGTATTGCGTGTTTTTGGGGGGCTGTTTGGGGGTGTTCTAGATTTGTGGGGGGGGGGCTGGGGGTCTGGGAGCACTGCTGGCACAGTCTAATTTTGATTGCATTTGTTTTTAAGAAAATCCATGGTGGAAAAGGGGAGTTAGGGCCTAGCTGCAGAGCGTGTTTGGACTGAATTGAAGGTAGGCCGAAAATGTCACATTTTCCATTTTTGCTTTTGGCCTGTTTGGGGGTGTTCTACTTTTTTGCGGGTGTGTTGACGGGCCTGGGGGCATTGCTGGGAAGGTCTAATATCGGGTGCAAGTGGGTTGGAGAAAATCCATGGTGAAAAAGGTTTTCCATTTTTGCTCACTTGCCTGTTTTTGGGGGGCTGTTTAGGGGCTTCTAGGTTTTTGGGGGTGGGTTTTGGGGTCTGGGAGCACTGCTGGCACAGTCTAATTTTGATTGCAAGTGCTTTGAAGAAAAACCATGGTGGGAAATGGGAGTTAGGGCTTAGCTGCAGAGCGCGTTTGGACCCGATTGAAGGTATGCCGAAAATGTTCTAAGTGTCACATTTTCCATTTTTGCCTGTTTGGGGGTGTTCTACTTTTTTGCGGGTGGGTTGACGGGTCTGAGGGCATTGCTGGGAAGGTCTAATATCGGGCGCAAGTGGTTTGGAGAAAATCCATGGTGAAAACGTTTCTCCGTTTTTGATCACTTGCCTGTTTTTGGGGGGCTGTTTGGGGGGCTTCTAGGTTTTTGGGGGCGGGTTTTGTGGTCTGGGAGCACTGCTGGCACAGTCTAATTTTGATTGCATTTGTTTTTAAGAAAATCCATGGTGGAAAAGGGGAGTTAGGGCCTAGCTGCAGAGCGCGTTTGGATTGAATTGAAGGTAGGCCGAAAAAATGTTGTATCACATTTTCCATTTTAGCTTTTTGCCTGTTTGGGGGTGTTCTACTTTTTTGCGGGTGGGTTTACGGGTCTGGGAGCATTGCTGGGAAGGTCTAATATCGGGCGCAAGTGGTTTGGAGAAAATCCATGGTGAAAAAGTTTTTTCAGTTTTTGCTCACTTGCCTGTTTTTGGGGGGCTGTTTGGGGGCTTCTAGGTTTTGGGGGGTGGGTTTTGGGGTATGGGAGCACTGCTGGCACAGTCTAATTTTGATTGCAAGTGCTTTGAAGAAAAACCATGGTGGGAAAGGGGAGTTAGGGCCTAGCTTCAGAGTGCGTTTGGAGTGATGTTGACTGGTCGGCCGAAAATGTTCTAAGTGTCACATTTTCCATTTTTGCTTTTGGCGTTTGGGGGTGTTCTACTGTTTTGCGGGTGGGTTGACGGGTCTGGGGGCATTGCTGGGAAGGTCTAGTATCGGGCGCAAGTGTTTTGGATAAAATCCATGGTGAAAAAGTTTTTTGTTTTTGCTCACTTGCCTGTTTTTGGGGGGATGTTTGGGGGGCTTCTAGGTTTTTGGGGGTGGGTTTTGGGGTCTGGGAGCACTGCTGGCACCGTCTAATTTTGATTGCATTTGTTTTTAAGAAAATCCGCATTGGAAAAGGGGAGTTAGGGCCTAGCTGCAGAGCGCGTTTGGACTGAATTGAAGGTAGGCCCTAAATTTTCTAAGTGTGAGTTTTTGCATTTTTGCTTTTTGCCTGTTTGGGGGTGTTCTACTTTTTTGCGGGTGGGTTCAGGGGTCTGGGGGCATTGCTGGGAAGGTCTAATATCAGGCGCAAGTGTTTTGGATAAAATCCATGGTGAAAAAGTTGTTGCGTTTTTGCTCACTTGCTTGTTTTTGGGGGCTGTTTGGGTGGGTTCTAGGTTTGTGGTGGAGTCTGGGGGTCTGGGAGCACTGCTGGGATAGTCTAATCTTGATTGCGAGTGGTTTGAAGAAAATCCATGGTGGGAAAGGGGAGTTAGGGCCTAGCTGCAGAGTGCGTTTGGAGTGATGTTGACTGGTAGGCCAAAAATTTTCTAAGTGTCACATTTTCCATTTGTGCTTTTGGCCTGTTTGGGGGTGTTCTACTTTTTTGTGGGTGGGTTGACGGGTCTGGGGGCATTGCTGGGAAGGTCTAATATCGGGCGCAAGTGTTTTGGATAAAATCCATGGTGAAAAAGTTTTTGCGTTTTTGCTCACTTGCTTGTTTTTGGGGGGCTGTTTGGGTGGGTTCTAGGTTTTTGGGGGGGCTGGGGGTCTGGGAGCACTGCTGGGATAGTCTAATTTTGATTGCGAGTGGTTTGAGGAAAATCCATGATGGGAAAGGGGAGTTAGGGCCTAGCTGCAGAGTGCGTTTTGGCACGATTTAGAGTTAGGGTTCAACCTGGTAGCAGTATTGCATGTTTTTAGGGGGCTACTTGGGGGTGTTCTAGATTTCTGCGAATGGGTTAAGGGGTCTGGGAGCACTACTGGTAATGTCTAATTTTGAATGCAAGTGTTTTGAAGAAAATCCATGGTGAAAAGGGGGTTTGGGCCTAATTGCAGAGTGCATTTTGGCACGATTTGGAGTTAGGGTAAGCACTTTCGCATTTTTTCTGGGGGCTACTTGAAGGTGTTCTACATTTTTGCGACTGGGTTCAGTGGTCTGGGAGCACTCCTGGGAATGTGTAATTGTGATTGCAAGTGTTTTGAAGAAAATCCACGGTGGAAAAGGTGGGTTTGGGCCTACTTGCAGAGTGCGTTTTGGAACGTTTTGAAGTTAGGGTTCAACCTGGTAGCAGTATCGCATGTTTTTAGGGGGCTACTTGGGGGTGTTCTACATTTTGCCGACTGGGTTCAGGGGTCTGGGAGCACTCCTGGGAATGTCTAATTTTGTTAGCAATTTTCTTTAAGGAAATCCATGGTGGACCCGCAGAATTCAACCATAGTTACTATTACTATCCTTGTATAGGAGACCCAGGTCACGCACTTTTGTAGTGATGATTGTATATAATAATAATGTCAGCTCTGAAAACTGAAAGTGTTATTTTTGCACTACACAGCATACCTTAGATGTTTTTTAACTGGTTCACCTACTGTTTTTTTCCATCAAAAATTACAGGACGGCTTTTACCCTGTGCCATGGACCAAACGCTGAACTCAGACAGTGGACAGTGTGCCTGGTCACAAATATTGATCGACGGAGCGTAAGATGGACTGGAGGAGTATATCACGAATAAGAGGAATGGCTGGATGCATGCAACTTCACCAATTCAATAGGACAACTACAACATAAAGGTACAGTATTCTCTCTTAACTTCTCCTTATCTTTTAAATGTTATTGTTGTAAACTTGAACTTCTACAAATGTGACTATGTGCGTTTCTTTGTTATCTGCTTCAAAGTCATCTCTCCAGCTATTTCATATGTTTCTTTGCTATTTTTATAACTAACTTAATGTACTAATAATAAGTATTTATTCTCTATGAGGGCAGAAAGCCAAGTGAAATTGCGTAATTAATGCAGCCCTGTACTAGTGTCAATGTCACATTGTTTCCTCATAATTACTAATAAGATGTAGTAAGAACAACTTTTCAGTAACCTAACCATACGTTTAGCAAACAACTTCATGCATGCAGTAGTGCACTACCTTTATATCCCTTAAAAGATTTATGTATATCTTTGAATCCAAAAATGTGTTTCTCTTCGTTTGTTGTTTGTCCATGCAGTGTTTTTTTCTTCTCTCCACAAAACTTTGTCCAAAAAACCCCATTCCCATCCAATTTTCAAAAACCCTAGCCCACCTCTCCTGGGCTGTGTGGTTTTTCATTGAGGTATGACTATGACAACCAGAAATTCCACACACTTGCAGGGGAGGATAAGGTCTAAGCACAAGAAAAATGTTGGAAAATGGAATTTCATGTGCGACATCGTGGATTGAGCATCAAACATTATGCTCGTACACATGACAAATCAATTGTTTAATTCTTATGTTTAAGTATCCTTTGCCTTCATAATATTTCTTATAGTAGCCAAAGTCCACAAAACTAGTACTTATATTTAGAATACTTTAGCACTGCGTAGGCTACAATTTATAGCACTGTTCTGTAGCGTACTATCTACCGTAATGTTTCTAATGCTACGCTCAGGCCACTCAATGTTTCATTTCCTTTTTTTCATATGCTGCTACTGCCAGTGTGTACCATTACTACTACCAGCACAACAATGATATTTCATCCGTCGAGGATTCAAGTCAACAACCAACCTTAATCACCATTTGCCATGCAGGCAGCCCTGTGGATACCCCTATTCTCAAACACGAATCACAGGTAAGATAAGCATTTTGGAGAGGTAGAATAATGGGCTAGGACTGGGAGGAGAGCAGAGACTGCCAGTACTACTAGTAAAGTACTAGTAGGGCTACTGAATTCACTAACTCGGTTATTGGCACTTTGGTACATTTCAGGAAAAATACTGTAGCCAATACTCTTTAACATAAAGTCAAAACAATACAACGGAAAGTTGACTCTCAGTAACACCAGCAAGTAGCAAACACAGTATAACATTTTGGCATGTATCTTTCCGCCGTCTTTGTAGGCCTGTGACATTACTGGGAGTTTCAGGAATTCCACTAGCAGGACTAGGGATGGACTCACTAATACATACATAGTCAGAGAGTACTAAAAAAAGTCTTCTGTTTTGCAAAATAAATTACTGGTACGTGAACTTGTGGTAGCCGGCATGGCAGCTCACTCAGCTTGCACCCAAGAAAAACAGACACAAGCCATGATGACGCAGACTCGCAGTACTTTAAGCAGTACATGCAGGTGGGGATAGGAAATTCTTACTTTTCTGTAGGGGTGGCTCTGCCACTGGCCATACTCGGTTACATCAAGGGCTACTGCTCAATGTAATTATATCTATCAGCACTGCCCCCCGGGACTTGACTACTACAAAAGAAGAATGAAGGATATTCAATTCTGATCATATATCATTATCCTGCCGATCACATGATCTTTGGTTATATGATGGATGCCTTTAGGTGCTTTGTTTTGATAGATTGAGTGAACTACAGCGATAGTCCACCCATGTTACAGCTGAAATAAAATTATTAACATAGGGAGTAAGTGTGGTACCCATAATTGGCGGAGGAAGGGACTTGACTTGAAATAATGTTGTCAACTATACAATCAATACACAATAGATGCTGTGCTTGCAAAGTAAAGTACTGTACTGTTAGTCAAGGCAGGGAGTATTTGTGAACAATCACAAATTCTAGTATTTGGATTTCCTCAGCTTTGCTACTCTGGCACGGACATGCTGTTCAAAGTAACAATCTTCATCCACTCAGCATCTGCTCTACTACATCATTCACCTCTGCTATCGATGAGGAAAAAGAAGATAACATCCAGGCTTCCAAAGTACGTCTATCATTCTTCTTAATGTCTCAAATGTACCAAGTTTTCTTTTTCTCAACAACCAACTGACACCCTTTTCATTATATTTTGTAAACCACCGTCTTCTTCTCTTGACTTGCATTCAAAAACACCATTCTTTACAGTCATAAATGTTAAGACTCGCTCGTCCTTCATTTCACCCTTCTTTCACTTTTTGTTCTTCACATCCCTAAAGTACATATGATATGACTTGGCTTCACGATAAAAGTTTGCCAGATGAGTTGAAGTCAAATAGAGGGGGCCATTGCTTACCCGAGAAGTACCGGCGGTAATGCTGTTACAAGTCAAGGTTGATTGTCTTCTCCGTGATAGCCAAAAAAGTAGTTCTAAATTAGTAACTGTTCTTAACAGTACAGTGTACTTGTACTAGTGTACTGTGTACTGTACAGTATATCATACACTCCTTTGCGAGCCTACTCAAAAATTTCAATAAGTAAGGAGTATAATAACTTACCACCGTCCGCCGCCGCTGAGCCTTCCCCCCCAGCTCCTCCTGTTGGCACCGCCGCATCCGCCCCTAGAGTGGAGCCCTCCGCACTGCTGGACCCGGCACTGGTGGTCATCTGTGCCTCATCAGATGTTGTGACGTCTAGAAAAAACATGTCATATTTTCAGAAGCCATACACAACCCCCTATTTCGTCTCGTAATGGAAGAAAATGTTACATAACACAATTTTTATTACTGGGATTGAAAAAAGTAAAGGTTTTGGGGAGGGTGTTAACTTTTCATATGCATATTCCATTAAATGCTACACTTCTTAGGACAACTGATGAATTCTTGCTTGACATGCACCATTTTTCTAATTACAGAAAGAAGATTACATTGCCCTTCTTCCAACAGGATGATTCACCAACTACTAGTAAGTCATCACCAGCAGTACTTTAAGTACTTTAAAGAAGGTGGGGGCTCCCGCACAGTTATTTTAATAATTTCATGTGTCTGTTAACTATTACGTTAAAGTAATTTGATTCATGGGAATGTTGTTTAAACTTTAACGTCATCTATCAGCAGTGCTCGCTCTGAAAACTACACTATTAAAAATAAAGAAATATTTTTTTCATTTCTTAATTGAAAATAAAACTTTAAAACTAACAAACACTGTGTGGTTTTTGTTCACGAGTGAGTGAGCGGAAGGATATGAACTACTGCACTTGGTAGTCATGTTTCAGTGACTCAGATAGGCCGGGACTCGGCGGTAGTCTTCTTCTGTTCTTCTAGGTCGTAAAATCATTGGTCAGATACACTAGATAGTCGGTCAGGGGATTGGGTAAATATGTGGAAAGTCGAACTGCATCTATCATCAATAATGTCCTATTTCTCTTGTCCATACTTCTTTATGTGCAGAATAGTCCCTGAAACATTAGCGGTATGGTATGTGCTCCTAGCAAATCAAAAAAGCAACTGCTACCTTTTTCTTGGTGTAAACATTGACATTTTGTTGTTTGAAATTGTCAAAGCACTTACATTAAGATGACTGGAATAGACAGCAAGGGCAACCCAGATGACTGCACTCAGTGCCTAGCGCTATTGCTGGATCAGAGTTTTGTTTAACACCGTTTGCCGACTGGGCAAGCTTAGCTACCTACACAGATTGACTCATAATCGTAAATAGTAGTAGCACATAGAGTGATGGTAGAGGCAGGATAAGAATGTAGAAAGTAGTCTAGATTTGAAGAAGATCAAAGACTATTTTGTAAAAAATAAAATTAGGAAACAGTTTGTAATGAATAGGAGCTGTAAAAGTTAGGGAAGTAGAAGTATTAATATAACAATAGAACAACTTACTGTGGCCAGCAGAAGAGCCTGCAAGGGACCGATCCTGTGACGGTCCACCTTCTTCCATCGGAGTCTCAATGGTGCTAGTCGCCTTGCCCCTGGGAGGTGCTGATGATCATGAAATAAAGAAACACAACATGGATGATTGTTTTTTTGAAATATTTGATTTCTTTGACCACAATATAAAATTATCTTAGGGAAACAAATTAGCAACAATTGCACTACGTGTATTGACCTATCGGATCTGGTCAACTAGGAGGATACTACTAGTACAGTATTGCTGGATTCGCAGACCGTCTACTTGGAAAGTTATGTAAATCACTAACTAAACCAACAACAAAAAGGTTCTACTATGACTGCCAGCACTCAGCAGCACGCGAAGTGACAGACACAGTCCATCATCATGATTGCAGAGCACTAAAAAATGTCCTACTACTACTTAAAACAAGTCATAATATACTCAACCTATCACCCCATCACTATCTCTTCTTCTTAGTGGCAGCAGGAGTACAAAGGAAGGAGTAGACTTGAGTCTCTAGTCTCTCTAGCATTACGCAGTTCTGTAAAGTACTACAATCATACATATTCTCAGGCCAAATGAGCACAAAGTTGCAAACAAGTAAGCATAGTAGCAACGCCACTGAGGAGGCGAGCACCTGCAATCACAGAAGCTATTTAAACACTATTTTACCTCCAATGTAATCGAATAGGCAGCATTTTTGCTCTTCGGGAAAAACGTATATTAGCAATATAACACAGAGCAGAATAATACAAAGTAGTTATTAAATAGCTAATCACCAAGGCCAGGGATCTCCACACCTAGCAGGTGGAGCAGGCTCCCGGTCGAGGACATCGGCCCACCGGTGCGTCGCTTGGTCGTAGGTGCACCGGACCCCCGACTCCCTCCGCATGGCCCGGCACACCTTATCCCACCGCTGGCGACGCTCCCGGAGGCCATACCCTTGACCGGGCCTGTCCCCTGCTGCCACGGTCTTAGGGAGGTGGCGCAGAACAGAAACTATCAGGGCGGCCACCTCCACCGCGATATAAACCTTCCTGGCCACTACATCCACTCCCCTCAAACGCCCGCAAGGGAGCCAGCTAAGGGGTGCGGGACCCTTCCCCTTTGATTTGCCGGCTCCCTTTGCCATGGTCCTGGTCGAAAGAAGAAAAGAATAGGGGGAAATAAATAAATAAAATAAAAGAGAGAGCTAAACAAAAAAAGTAGTTATTAAAGTAACAAAAAGTTGAAAAAAACACAAAATATAGATCTAGACAAATAGAGAGATAGATAGATAATGAGCAAAAAAGAGCAAAAAAAAGTTCAAAGAAACAAAGGATTGGAAAGATTACAAGAGGATAGAAAAGCCAGGCCGAGAACCATAGCAATGAATGAAAAACAAGATGGCCACGCCCATTGAGGACCGCGTGGGTAAGTTCACGCAATATTTCCCCCGCGAGCCCGCAAAAACACGCGCAAACTCGTAATAGCGCGCCGCACACAACGCGAGATTGCCAATAGCGGAAACGGAAATACGCAAAGCGCACAAGATGGCCACGCCCATGTACGACAGCATGGGCAACTATGCGGTCAGTGCGCTGCAAGCGGTCCGCGAATATGCAACAAACCCCGCGAACACGCAAAAAAAATCCGCAAATTTGCACGAATTCGCGGATTATGCGGATCGCGAATTAATTCCTCCCATTCTTGTGATGCTAAGTAAGACATATCGCCGTTAGGGTTATAGTTACTTTTTGAAGGAGCGGCTCACTCCATTCTGGTATTCTAATGTCTCGAGATTTACCTCGAGACGTTTGAGGTGTTAAGGTTTGTATTTGGTTAGTTGACTGATGTGGGGTAATGGAGGGTTTTTTTTAGCGTTTTTTGCTCCTATGATTTATTTTCTGCCTGGTTGGCTGTTTTGCTGGAGGTGTTTTCGTGAAATCTGGAGTCGATTGGATTTTTCGGACTGAGTTGTTGCAATGCTTTGCATGTTTTTTAGGCACCTTGTGTCTCCTCTGCCTGGTAGAGTGTTTGATTAAATTTGGTGTCTGTTCTGATTTGCGACATACCCAGCTGTTCCGTTTCTGGAGTTTCAAGCTCACTCCCCTCTGTGACTGACTTTAAGGGCTGTGTGGGATCTTCGTAGTTGTCTGAGATGTGCAGTGAGCTCACCACGACTTTCTGCTTCATCTGCCTTTGGTCAATTTCAATTGCCCTTATTTGTTCTTCATGACTGATGTTTCCGTTATCTTCTTTGGTTGTAAGCCCCATAGTTGATTCAGGCTTGTCATTTTCTTCTATTTTTTCTGGATTATGTTGAAATTGTTGTATACTCCTGCTAATGTTTCCTCTTCTGTTGGTTTGGGGAGAGTATTCTGAATAAATTAACACAACAGTTTCAATTGATCCCCTTGTTTGGCTATTTGTTGATGGTTGCGGGAGTTGATCCTTGTTTCCTGGTTGCAAAGGAGTTTGCAGCCCTTTATTTCTCCTGTTTTTTGAGAATATTACGGTCCCTGGGACTTTTAGAAATTAGAATTTAGTGTATATTTTGGGCTGAAATAGGGTGAGGTTTCTTGACTGCGGTGCGCCCTTTATGCATTTTAGGTCAAGTGTGTCGGGCCTGAGCTCAAGGTAGCTGTTGAGTCTGTTTTTGCCTCCATTTTTATTCCCTCTTCTGATAATGATTCGGTTAATGATTTCTTTTCCTGTGTAGTTGAGATTTTTTGAATTAAGGATTTGGTAAAGATGTTTTGAGGGAAGATCGGGGTCACGTTGGCCTCGTTGGTTTCTTTCTTTTCTAACTTCCCACATTTAGTTTTTTGCCCAGGCGAACTGCCGCCCTTGCTGCTATCCCCGTTTTCTCCCTCTTGTTTTCTTTTTGTTGTTTTTTTTCTGTGATCTTAGATTTATTAGCAATTTTCTTTCTTTTCCGGACCTCATAGTCGCCTACTAGCCTACTAGCTGTAAATCTGTGTCAGTCCGAATTATTAGGGTCAAGATGTTTTAGGATTTTAGCCAATTCCAAGGTGGAGGTAGTGGCTCACTCTCTCTACTCCCACAACTCACAATCCGAGCTCTCGCCTATCCGCTCCTTTCTTCCCCTCTCCCTTTACTGCTCCCGGGAGTTGTCAATTACTGTACTCAAGTGGAGAAGCGTGGCTCAGTGGTTAGAGGCGGCAGACCCGGAAGCTGAGATCGGCCGTGGACCAGGGTTCGATTCCCCGCCTCGGCGGGTCTCGGGCTCAAAAATTCCACTGACTTGACAATTCTTGCTCCGGTGCCTACTCGACTCACGGGGTCACACTCTGCGACTCTGGGCAATAGCTTGCTTAATCTCCACTACGGCCCCTCGCGGCGGGAGGCCTGGCTTTCACCTTGTGGATACCCTGCCGGGGTATCTCACAGGGGAATACCAGGACGGGTTCCCTAAGCAAGCGCCTTGATGCCTTCGGGTGATACGTGCGCTATATAAGTCGCAATACATTTACATTTACTGTGGTTATCGAGTCCTGGCTTTAGATCTCCGGCCTGATGGACCTCTGGCCCCTCCACCTGGTCCAGGCTCTGGGCTCCCCTCCACTCCACTCTGCTCTCTGCTAGCTGTTACTCACTCTGCTCCTTGGCCACCTCCTGCGGGGGAGGGGGTCAGGGGTCTTCTAGCAGCTGATATCTTAAAATTGCTGTGGTACCGCCCCAGGTGTCCTGCCTCACCATTTGTCCTTGATGCAGTGACCAGCACGACCCCTGGTTTAGTGCCAGCAACGGTATTGGCAAGCTGTGGACAACGCTGGCTGATTAAAAGTCCTGAAAGGACTACCTGAATTTCCCGGTCGGCCCCATTGGTCCTGTCTGCCCCCGTGCTCCCCCTCCCTCTGGAAGGGCAGGGGGCCAGGGTTGGCGCTGGCTGCACGGCACGACTGGAGGCCAAGGCTGGAGCAATCTGCACGGCTGCACGGGGAAGCGCAGAGGGTGCTGTTTCACGGCTCTGCAGCTCTCCCTGCAGTTTGCCTCAACACTGCGTCTGCTCTTTCTGAAAAGCACGAACTGGGGAATCAGGCAGAACTGGAACTGGAGTCAGCTGTGATCAGCAGTAGCAGCAGTGGGAGCGTGGTCATCCTATTGCTTTGAGGGGTTGTCTTGCTGTTGTGAACGTGTCTTTATCTCTGTTGATGCACAAGTGCATCTGCATGTCACTTGTATATCAGAGGAATTTGAGGGTATTGGGATCTGAGGAGAACATGAAGATGTTTGATGTACATTTTGAAGAGGAAAGTGATTGAGGCGGGCCTACAAAGACTTTGCAGGTAATTGGTCTTGGTGAGGAGGTTAGTAGTACTAGTCTGACTTTTTGATATATTTTGCAATGAAGGAACTGAACCATTAAATGGAGTGGTCTAATGTGGGTGCAAAAGTGGACATGGTATATAAGTGTATTGTGGTCCATCCTAGCAAAAGCAACTGCCGGGGACTCGTCTCCCACTTCAAGCATGTTATCCCAGACATTGTCTAATACAGGTCCTGTTTTTAAGCATAAGCTAGACTTGTTCATGCCTAGGATGGGATTTGATTTTAAGTGGGGCTTGGAGATGGGTGGTCACAATTTTCCCCAAGAATTTTGATAGCCATGGGAGCCCTGAAATTGGTGGACCTTGTTGCCTAGATTGAGTGTAGGTTTATGCAAAGAGGGTGAACATGGTGGCTTTACCATTGGAGCTGTGGTTGGGGGAGTGGGATTGCTGAGGGTTTTGGTTGCCCTAATCTTCTGTACTTTTTTATAAAAGCAGTAACAAATGAATGATGCTCTTGAGCATAGGGCACCACTGTTTCAATACATTTGTTTTTTTCTCTGAACCACAAAGTTTGCACAAGATGTTTATTGCCTAATTGTTCTTTAACAAAATTATTGTTTTTTTGCTTTGTAAATTGACTTCTGGTCTAAGCTCTGGTGTGTTTGAGAGTTAGAGGGGCTTCTTTACTTGTTCATTTGTGCTAGATAGACTGTAGGATGTGATGGACTTTCTTTAGTTTTTTTCAGAGACCTGAAAGCCATTGTTTACTTTTGTTTTATTTTGCCTCTCTGAATGGGCGTGGAAGTGTCTATTACCAGGGTGACTGCTGTGAAGAACAAGTTAGAGAACTGTAAGGAAGGGCCAGTATGGGTTTTATGTTTGTGGATCTTAAAATTGTCAAATGCTATATTTTGTTAGACTTTTAAAATGCGGATATGCTAGGGGAGCATGGTATTGAACTGAATGGTCTTGTGGCAGGAGTAGAAGATGGCTCTACTTCAAGCATGTTATCACTGACATTGTCTAATACAGGTCCTGTTTTTAGGCAGAAGCTTGGGTCGTTCATGTCTAGGATGTGGTTGGATTTTAAGTGGGGCTTGGAGATGGGTGGTGACTATTTTCCCCAAGACATTTGATAGCCAAGGGAGCCCTGAAATTGGTGGAACTTGTTGGCTAGATTGAGTGTAGCTTTATGCAAAGAGGGTGAACATGGTGGCTGTACCATTGGAATTGGGGTTGGGGGCGAGGGTTTACTGAGTGCTTTGGTTGCCCCAATCTTCTGTACTTTTGATAAAAGCAATAATAAATGAGTGATGCTCTTGAGCATGGGGAACCACTGTTTCAATACATTTGTTTTTTTCTCTCAACCACAAAGTTTGCACATGAGTTTATTGCCCAATTGTTCATTCTGAAAAGTATTGTTTTTTGCTTTGAAAATTGACTTCTGGTCTAAGCCCTGGTGTGTTTGAGAGTTAGAGAGGTGTCTTTGCTTGTTCACCTGTGCTAGATAGACTGTAGGATGTGATGGGCCTGCTTTAGTTTTTTCAGAGACCCTGAAAGGCATTGTTTACTTTTGGTTTATTTTGTCTCTCTGAATGGGCGTGCACGTGTCTATTACCAGGGTGGCGGTTGTGAACAACAGGTTAGAGAACTGAAAGGAAGGGCCATTAGGGGTTTTATGTTTGTGGATCTTAAAATTGTCAAATGCTATATTTTGTTAGACTTTAAAAAATGCGGATTTGCTAGGGGAGTATAGTGTTGAACTGAATGGTCTTGTGGCAAGAGTAGAAGATGGCTCCCTACATTGTTGATTGGTGTGAGAGATGGATTGCTGGTTTGGCTGTCAGTGCATTTGTTGAGTGACATGCTGTACCACACTGAGTGTATTGATTAGTTTGAGCAGAATCTTCTGTTTATTTTCATGCTTTTTAATCTGGGAGGTCAAGTCACCCAAGAAGGTGGTGTGTGTTTGTGGAATGCATAACCCAAGCCATCGATACCGAACACTACATATTCCAAGGAGACCTCAACTTTCACCTCGACAACCTCAACAACACCAACACAGCATGAACACCATCAGCCTCACCCAGCTAGTCACCCACCCCATACACATTGTAGGACACACACTGGACCCTATTTTAAAGTCAGCAACAGAATCAAGTCCAGCCATGTCACCCAGCTTACATGGATAGACCACACTGTGGTCCTGTTTACCTTCACAGCAACCCCCAGCACTACCACCAGACCACCCAGCACCTCACACTGCAGCTGGAACAAGGGATCCAAAAGCCAATTGACTTATGCCCTCATCACTGCCCACCTGGACACCACCACCCACCTCGAACAGTGTGTCAAGAACTTCACCACCTGGATCTCTGTCTGTGCTGACAGTCACCCCATCTAACCCACCAAACTCAAACAATCCACCAAACAGGCCATCTCGGAACTGAGAACCACAAAATGCATCTGCAAACAATCGGAAAGGAAATGGCACAGCAGCAAGGAGCCCACCTAATGGACCAACCTTCAAGTTATTGCCCTACCAATACCACTGAATATTGAAAGAGACGAGAAGTAATGCCCTAGCCAATCATGTTGAAGCTAGCTCCAACCATAGCAAAGAACTCTTCAGCATTGTAAAGGAGTTCTCCAACCCCTCAGTAACAGAAAACATCATCATCCTCTCCCAGGAACAATGCAACACTCTGGTCACCTTCTTCCACGACAAAATCTCCACCATCTACAAACACTTTGAACACCAACCCACCACCACCAACATCCTCAGCCTCCTTGCTCCCACAGTGGCTATCCCCATCCACCAGACTAGAACCAGCTCCCCATTGAGATCACCACAGAAATCATGCACTCTGTCACTCTGGCGCACCTGGTGACAAGCTCACAGCCATCTTCAACACATCCATAACCTTGGCCACCTTTCCAGAGGAGCACACTGAAGTCAAACCCCTCTTTATGAAACCCTCCACCGACCCCAACCAACTCAAGAAAGACCAGCTCATCTCCCTGCTCACTTTTCCAACCAAAGTCCACAAAAAGGCAATCAGCTTCCAATTTGCAGAATACCTGAAGAACAACAAGATTCTGTACACATCCCAATATGGATTGCACATGAACCACAGCACTAAAAACACAACCACTAATGACATCAAAACCCAACTAGACTAGGGAAAAGTGGCTTCCCTGATCCTCCTCGACCTCTCAGCTGCCTTCAACAACTTGTCCCACCACACCCTGATCAAGAGGCTTCACCAGATTGTAATTCAAGAGGACATCATCTGCTGTGTCCATCAAGGCTCATCCCTCAGCCCTGCTCTGTTCAACGCCTACATGAACCCCCTGGCCAACATCATCAGAAACCATAGACTGAACATCATCTCCTAAGCAGACAACACCCAGCTCATCCTCTCTCTATCCAAAGACTCATCCACCACGAGGGCCAGGTTCCACTGGTGCATGACCAGTGCCGTCATGTGGATGCCAAAAAACTGCCCCAAACTCAACACCGACAAGACAGGAGTGCTGATCGTCTGGAACAACACTACCCCGTGGAATGACTTATGGCGGCCTGCTGAACTGGGACCCTCTCCCATCCCCACGGACCACGCCTGGAACCTCTGCATCATCTTGGACAGCAAACTCACAATGAAGAACTAAACAAACGCAATCTCCTCAGCTTGATTTCTCACTCTCCGCATGCTCTGACAGATCTTCAAATGGCTCCCAGCCTGTACCAGGTGCAATATTACTCAAGCCCTCATCATCAGCTGCTTGGACTATGGCAATACACTCTATGCAGGAATTACCACACACCTCCTGAAAAGACTGCAGACCCTTCAGAACTCAGTGGCCAGAGTCATTCTTGACCTCCCCAGATAGACCTGCATCACCCCTCACCTAAAGAAACTCCACTGGCTCCCAGTCCACAAGAGACGCCAATTCATCATTTTGACCCATGCCTGCAATGCCCTATACAACAAAGGCACAGCATACATCAACCACCACCTGAACCTTCACCAACCCTCCGGACTCCTGCGCTCTGCCTCCCTCGCCATTGCTCAAATCCCCACATCGGCTGAAGCAACCTTCTTCTACCTTACACTGAAGGCATGGAACAACTACCCCTTCATCCCCAGCCCTCTCCCTCCCTCCAGGAATTCAGAAAGGACTCAAGACTTGGCTATTCAACTGTTGTCACTGAGCAGTTGCCTCTCAGTGCCTGGATGCCCTCATTAGTTGTGCTCAACAAATCTGGTTGATTGACCTAGGGAGATCTGAGTATTCATTTATAAAGATATAATTGTGTACTGGAAGGGACATGTGCCAGACTAATTGGAGCGGATTGTCCAATAAGTGTGACCAGGTCTTGGATGACATACGGATGATTGCAATGCCTCCTCCCTTCTTATGTGCATGGTCTAAACACTGGGTATTGGGGCTGTGAAATATGGGTGTGCCTAGATGTTGTGTGAGCCAAGATGATGTAATGGAGACTGCATTAAGGTTGTAGAAAGTTATGAGGTGTGAGCCACCTTGAGTTTGCAGAACTGTAGAGCATACCTTAACAAGAATGAGCTGGACTGTGTGTTTTGTAGTTTGAGGGTGTGTAGTGGTGATGAGTGCCATGAATTGAGGTTGGGTCTATATGATGTGTGGTCTGTGTTTGATTGTTGAGATGAGTAGTAAAGAGTGTGAGGGGGGAACAGCATACATTTTTACTATACAGGTGTTTGCTGCGGATACAATTTAGCAGAGACTCTGGACCAAGGCTGTTCCTGTCTATAACAGGACCAAAGAGGTGATGCTCCTGTCTGTGTATGCCCTTAGCTGGGGATGCAATGGCTCTGAGCCACCCTGAGAAGCAAATTCATATAAGGGATGTAGCAAGAGATTTCAAGTTCCTGTAGAGATGGATGCTAGGAAATGCAGTGATAGTTCCATAAAACTTGGTCAGCCCTATCACCCAAACCTGGGGCAAATATAGTTGATAATAATAACAATGGTTCAAGCACAAAGTTACACAGAAAACATTTTGGTAAAGAGAAAATACATGAAAATGATACCCGTGAACTAACAGACAGTTGATATTGCAAATAACGTATTTACTAAAGCAGGAATATGAAGTAACAATAAAGCAATAAGACAATGGACCAACAGGTGCTCATACAGTTGCACAACCAACATTACAAAAAAGAGAATTGACATTGTAAACAATAAAACAATGGCAAAGGTAAAATAAACATAGAAAACGGAAGTGAAAAATCGCAAAAGCAGAAATGGCAGTAGATGCTTCCTCTCCAAAGAATGCCAAAGGTGAGCGTCTCCGGCGTTTACACAAAAACAACTGGTATGGTCATCATCAGGACAGACAAAACAACATTCAGAGCATCCAATAGGTAATTTCTGAAAAGGGAAATATAGGTATAATGATCATAAAATATAAGTAGATATACGTATTGCACAAAGTCAAAAAGGTCTGTGTCATGCAGGTAAAACTCAATAAGAGCAAAAAAAAGGGAGGAAAAGAGGGGGAAATTATTTTAAGATCGCATGAGTAGAAGAGAAAAAGGAAAAAGTCCAGTCCAGTGCATGCACAAAGCCATGGATCGTGAAAAGACCATATGGATAAATATCACAAATTACTAAGAGAAACACATTTAAAGAAAACCAAAGTTTTAAATCCAGTGCCCACAATAATTCATGCACTAATCCATTGTGAAGTGAGGCCACACAGTATATAGATTATAAGTGGCCACCAACTCGAAGTCAGAATCTATCAAGACCTTCAGAATGACTTGCTAAGGACCACGAAAGGTCCACACAACAGGAATAAAAATCAGTCAAGGTTCCTAGTCGTGAAAAGAAACAAACAATAAGCTCCCAACCTAAAAAATCACCACAAATTTAAAGGCTATCAATGCCTAGAGAGAACTCACTGCCCAACAAAATTGTGGGAAACTATAAACAATTCACATGAGGACCAGTTTTAACTTAATAGCTGGCCCATGGCAAGTGCAGGATAAATGTTCTGCAGCACTAAAAAGCAGAGGGACAGTATAATTACCTCCAGTGACAACTAAAGAAAAGTTGCAACTTGAGTGCCTGGCAAAACAGCACCCGACCGCTTAGATTACCAAAAAAGTAATGAATGAGGAGGGTGTGGTAGCGTCTAGAAAAGCATTGTTTCCTCAAAGGAAAGAGAAAAAATACTTAGCGGGGCACGCTAAGTTGAAGCTAAAGAAATATATTAGTAACTAATACCAAACTAAAAAGAAAAAAGGGGGAAGCAAAAAAAGAAAAAACGGGGGAGGGTAGGAAAAGAGATAGACAGAATAAGCTGTGTGCGCATGCCAGCAAATCAGAGCACTACTATACAGTTCAACATGAACCGTCAACATTCAAAGAACTAGATGTGCACGTCATTAATCAGATAAGAATCTAAATAAATTTGGCTTTGTGTTACGTTTATCAATCCACACTGGGGAAACACTTTTAAAAAATACAAGTAGATCAGACAATTTTTTTTTGTATAACATCAATGCAGTAAAAGTTGTATTTCTCAAAATTGTTATGCAGAGATATCTTAACACCTTTAGAAAATATAAATGGATCAAACAAAATTCTTGTACAACATCAATGAAGTAAGAGTTGTGTTCCTCAAAATTGTTATGCAGAAATATCTCAACATGCCTGCAAATCAAGGCACAACTTAGAGTTTAACATAGACTGTCACCATTCAAAAAACAAAAAATGCACGTCATCAATATGATGTTGTACATTAAACGAGCAAATTGATATTGTGCTATATTAATTAATACACAAAGTGTGAAAAAATACTTTTGGAGCTACAAGTAGGGTACAAAAGGTTAATCAGAAAAGATTCTTATACATAGTCTAGATATTAAAAATTGCATTCCTCTAAATAGTTATACAAAGGCATCACCAAAATCATTTAAAGCCAACATGACAGAAGTATATAAGAAATCATGAATAGATATTCTTCTTAATACATTTCGGGCCTCATGTAGGTAAATAGTATTTACCGATTGGTAAATACCGAATTTTACCGATTTTATGTAGCTAAAAAATGGGTAAAAACTACCGAATCATTAAGATTCGGTATTTACCGAATCGGCATTTACCGATTCGGTAATTGCCATTTATTCCTATGGGCCTGGAGGCCCATAGGAATGAATGGCAATTACCGAATCGGTAAATACCGAATCGGTAAAAAGGGGAAAACATTGAAGGGTGTCACTTTGACACCCTGTTGCACCCCTCAATTGTTTATGGGTGCACATGTTGCAGACATGCATGCCCTAAGGCCCTAAGGGCATGTATGTCTGCAACATGGCACTGAAGTAATTTGCATTAAATTGCTTTTTTTTCCCGTTATTTACCACCAACTTGTAGTTGTTGGTAAATACCGAATACTAACATGAGATAAGCACTCATTTGAGTGCTCCCTACATTAGGAATTCGGTAATTTACCGAATCGGTATTTAAGAAATCGGTAATTTACCGATTCCTTAAATTACCGATTTGGTAAATTACCGAATCCTTAATTTCGGCCCCCTACATAGGAAAAGCCCATTATCGGTCGGTAACGGCCGAAATTCGTTAAATTCGGCCGTTACTGACCGGTAATGAGCCACCTACATCTGGCCCTCAATCCCTTATTGATGAATGAGGAATAAATATCATAGCAAGTTAAGATTTCAAGGTTATGCTGTTCAGATGTATATAAACAGAAGTATCACAGAATAAAAAGGAACCAACATAACATCAGTGAAAGATTATGGAATTGCATTCCTCTAATGTGTTTAATCCCTTATTGATGCTGTCACATTCACCGACACTCAGCTTTATTAAGCATCAGTTGTATTTCACCACTGCGCTGTGGTTTCTGTATTAGTTCAATCACCTGCCAGCTTATTTCATCTGGAGAGTGGTTGAACTCAAGGAAATGGGATACCAAAGGTACATGTACATTGCAACATCTAAAGCGACTTTAATGTTACTTTTTGAGTAGCCTGACAAACCTAAATAAGCTTGCAGGGAAACCATAGAGCGTAAATTACATTTTGGAAGTTAAAATTATAGTAGTTCCTAGGGGTATACACTATATCCCCATGTACACATTGTTTATTGTTAGATGTAGATTCACACATTAGACAGTTACCGTAACAATAATGTCCCACAATCCTATTGAGATCCCACATAGAGATCAAGTCTTGTGCTACGAACCAAGTGGTCACCTATATTTCGACCCCGTTTGAAGGGAAAAGGGGCAGTTCTTTCTAAATGCATATAAATTGAATAAGGGAGCAATGTTTCTTGATGATTTTGGTAATCCTATTACTTTGTGTTCTAAATGTGGTAACACAGGGTATTCTCTTCATCTGTTTGTTGGGTGAGGGGACAAGTAAAAATTCTCGGTGGTTATATCAGGTCCTTTTAAGAGATCGTTTCACTAGATGTCGAGTATAGCCACAATGTTCAATTTTTTTTAGCTAAGATATCAGTCTCTTGGAAATAGTCTGCACAAAATGTACAATTTATGTGTATACGAAGAAATTGCCCAAAGGGCAATCCATCCTTCAAACCTCTGGGATGGTTACTTGTGTATTACAGTAAGGTACTACAAGCTGTTGGTTTAGTGTACAGTTTAGTAGCTTGTTTACCATCATGAGACACAATCGTGAGGTCCAAGAAATCCATCTGTGCATTACTTGAATGAGATGTAAAATTCTAATCAGGAGAGCGGGAAATGAGTCAATCAAGAAAAAGAGATATGTTGGATTAATCTCCTCTCCTATTAAAGAAAATGTTGTTGATATAACGCCTCCAATGGCGCACCTGATCGTAATAGGCGTTGACAGTGAAATCTTCTATATTGCTCTTTTCAAAGTTGTCCACATACGGTATTCCAAAGTTGAGAGCATAAGAATCCCCCATAGAGGTGCCCTTAGTTTGTAGAAAAACCTCACCGTCAAATTTAAAATAGTTTAGAGTGAGAGAGATGGTCAAAAGCTCAACAATATCAGTAGGAACATTTACTGGGCCAGGTCTAGGCTCAAGGGCTTCCTGAAAAACCTGAATCCCCAACTGAGGAATATTGGTATATAAGGACTCAATGTTCAAACACACCAATAATTCGCCAGCGGAGGCAAGTTCCATATGTTTTAGTTGCCCAATAATTTCACTGCTGTCCTGCACATAGCTTTTGGTATTGATAACCAATTCTTTAATAAAGACATCAATATATTTACATAACGGTTCAAGTACCGAACCACAACCAGAGACGATTGGGCGACCAGGTGGGCTAATAAGGTTCTTGTTATCCTTCGGTAAAGTATACAGAATAGGTGTCCTGGGAGAGTTAGCATTCAGACAATCAAACTCACAAGTGCTTAAAATGCCACTGTGCTTCGTCTTGGAAGTAGTGTTGGCAATTATTCTTTGGATGTCTTTTAAGGGATTAGATCTTAGTCCTCTATAATAATTGGTACTGGACAACTATTTAGATATCTCCACTGGTTAAATGACAATACCACCGCCCTTACTTGCAGGCTTAACAATCAATTGATCAATCAATCAATTGATTCTTTGTCTTTAAATTGTGAAGGGCTTTTATTTCCTCAAGGGAAATGTTATATGGAATATATTCAAAAGCAGACACAAATTTCATCACAATTGTTTCAAAAGCCTGCAATTCAACTGGCATTTTTTTACTCAGTGGATTAAATATCGAATGTGATCTCTGTTTTGAGGGGTTGAAAGTTTCAGAACATTCTTTACCTAAGAAAAAGGCTTTTAATCGTAGTTTTCTGAAAAATTGTATTAGTTCAATATGAATATCAAAGGAAGCTAGTTTATTTGGTTGGTACAAAACTGAATCCTTTGCTAAGTAGTGCGATTTGGGCTGATGACAGAACATGTTCTGAAAGATTAAAAATAAGGATCAGAGCAGGTTGATGATCAACGGGGGACCATTCAACTATTGAGGTGGAGCCCATTGGTAGAATTTCCTGTGAATCTGTGACTTCTTGGAAAGATGAATGCTGGACAATATAATAATATCACTTTCTGTAAAGATGGAGTTGATGTGAAATGGATCCATTGGATTTATGAAACGTGTGAGTTGAACACCAGTGAAATTGATACTGAAAAGAAAGTTTGGGTAGGAGAGCTAGAAAGGATGCAATCATAATGCTTGGATAAATATTCAACAGTTATAAGTGCAGAGTAGATAAATAAGCACACACACACCACTTTTCCAAACACTTCTTGCTTCAAAATGCACAAATTATCACTATTTGAGCAGTATGCTCAGTAATATGGTTAACACTTCAAACAAATTGTTCTCAATACAATTGTGAGAATATACCCAATCACTGACAACACCCCTATTTGTCTACTAAGAGCCTAATTACGAGTCTGGCGGTCTGAGAACTGGCAGAGTCCTGGTGGCACGACGTTGGAGGTCTTGCGGCCGCCCCTTTACAATCCTAGTGGTTGTGTTTCCTTGAGACCGCAAACTCTGACAGGGAACCACCGTTCCCTGGCAGTGGTGCAGCAATCAAGAGGCGCCTACATGCTTGTCAGGATCAATGCGGTCCCGCCAAGCATATTACTATTTTCATCACCGCCACTGTTTTCATGGAGGTCTTTCCTCCATGAAAACAGTGATGATGAAGAGAGAAAGGGGGCCCTGCTGGGCCCCTTTGCCTCGCGCCTTGTGGATGTACACAGGAGGGTAAAACATGTACCCCGATGTGTGCATGTACAGAAGTTCAAGCACGCATGGACTTTTCAGTCCATGATGTGCTGGATCTTCCTTTGATGTTCCCATTGTGGTGCCTATTCTGTAGGCACCACCGTGGGACTGCCAAAGGAAAAGCCTGCCTATGACTTAAAAAGTCATAATAGGGCGGGTGGTCTCCACGCAAGTTTGGCGGGCGGCCCTGCTGCCGCAACGTCAAACTCCTAATCAGTCCCTTAGTGTGCTGTATTGTGGACAGATGTTGACTGAAAGGACTTTGAGATGCTAAAGGCCATACACTGCATTGACAATTAGAGTAAGCCATCGTTTTTCTCCAACCAATATCAAGCTCTGCAGTGATCATTTCTATGAAAGGTTATGTTCAAACAGGGTCAACATTTCAATTCTTGAGTCTGTGCACTAGGTTTTGTGCACAGCCATCTTTTCAAGATGTAAGAATGGTGAACAAAAGGGCATGGCTAAGCCACTTAAGATGGTGGTAATTACTTCGGTCAGCTCCTAGGGGCAGACTCAATAATTAGTCATTTATTTCATTTAAATGAGTGACAGGCCTTTGAATGCCGCAAATGCCTGTCAAGGGCCGCAGTGAAAAGCGCTGAGAGATGAAACAGTGACAAGTGATCCAGTGATTGCCATACGGAGACGTACCATGGGCAGAAGATGGGCTTACTCTGCCTGCCTGTCACTGCCTACATCAGATCCACTCTACAGCAGTGCTCGGCAGCGGTCGGGCGTCACCATACCTCATTCACTGAGATCAGTTCCTGAAGGCAGGTGGATGTTTGAAAAGGCTCCATCTATGTGTGCTGCCTGCGATTGTGCTACAGGCGCAGGTGAAGCCCTGCATACGAGTGCTGTGACTGTGGCTAGTTTTCGGGGGGGGGGGGGGGTGGGCAGTATGTGGGGCCTAACGGTTACTTTGCCTGCCTGATATTGCTAGTAATCGTCACCTTGAGATTGCTCCTCCTTCTTAAAGTAGTGAACTTTCTTTCCCATTATGTGTGCACTTTGAGTACATTTAAGTAATCACTGAAGACCACTTCAGTGGAAATTCTTGTTGACCATATATAAAAGCAAGCAGGACACTTTTCATAAGAAGCATCTCTACATAATGTGCATCCTGGGAATCCTAGTGAACTGATGAGGAAAGCTTTCACCTTGCCCACCTTGTTACGATAAGCCTTGTGCTGGCACAGAAGTCAGAGGCAATTATCGCAGTTACTACACTGAAATACTTAATTCAATCAAGACCCTTGGCAGTAAGACTTTAATGATAAAAGCCGTACCATACCATAGGCGTGCAGTACTAGACATCCAGGCGACATCTGCAATGTAACTGTGCAAAGTCATTAAGCACGGAGATGCATGCAGTGCTTGTGATGCGTGATGCACTGAGCCGCCAAGTGAAGTGTGCAGTGAAGTTGTGTATCTGCTAAGTCTGAATGAAGTATGTATAGCTCAATACAGGGGTATATGTTAGAAAAGTGTGCAGTACTGCCCGGTGTTTAACCCACATCGATATAAACAGCTGCAGTGTTTTTGAGCATCATGAGGCCAACAAGGTACCCTAGCGCTGGAGTAGAAGTGGACAGAGAGTGATGCAGGAGTGTGCGCACGACAACAGCATAGTGCCCTGCGAAGGTTCATTGCAGGCCTGTTGCTTCAATGCAATGACAAGGGTGCTGGAAAGTGCTACAGTTAAATTCTTAACAATAAGCCTGCTGTTTGAAGTGCTAGATACCTATGGCAACAGCAGAAAACCCCCTCCACAGTTATGCACAAGCCTGCTGCTGTAACGCTATAACAAGCTTGTGACGCTATAACAAGCCTGCCATTCAAAGTGCCAGATACCTGCAGCTAAATACTTAGCAGTAGGCCTGCTTAAACTGAAAAGAGCGCCTAGTAAGGGTACACAAGACCCCTCAGCAGCTGAATGCTTAACAGCTGGCCTCCTGTTTGAAGCGCAAGACACTTGCTTCTGCTACAATATTTATATTAAAAGTTGTGATAAGGGGTATAATTGTGAGAGGCAGTCTACGAAACACACTACCACTAATATCCAAATACTCTAGGTAGAACTAAAGTGCATAGAGGTCAGTCCCACCCACCATCCCCCACACTATGTTCACCTGGTTGCTGTAACCAGGAATCCACACAAGGTACGCCAACACAAGATTCTGCTGATAATTTGGACATTATACTATAAGCTATAGAGACCTTGTGTGCTTCAGTGGAGTTGCGAATTGAAGCGATACAAGTGGACTTTGGCTTCCTCTGGGACGATCAATAGAAATTTACTAGCTGAGTCACATAAACTGAATGTAATATCGCAGACATAGTGATGTGGCTGGCAGACCAAGTTAAGTTCACTCACAATCTGCAGGATAGAATGTAACAAGTGGAGTATCGGGCAGAGGATGTTTAAGGAAAATCTTGCAGAAATAACATCTTTGTAGTGGGCATGCCTGAGGGTTCGAAGGGACCCTGATCAATGATTGATTTTCTGGAAGGGTGGGTAAGCCTTAACACCAACTCTGACCGTCTCCCATCAATTTTGTATGGAAAGGACACAGGCTTCCACCTGGGGCACCTTCCCGTCTAATAGTTGTGAAATTGCTTTACTAAATTAGCAATATAACAAGTGGCCGGACATGCTGCTCCCCTCAAGTATGAGAACAGTTGTGTCTCTATTTTCCCTGATTACACTTTGTTGGCTCAACGGCAGCATACTATTTTTCTCCCAGTGAAATGATGTCCTCAAGACCTAAATGTTCAATATTCTCTAATGTTCCTGGCAAAGTTACGAATTATACCTGAACAGCGTACTCACTTTTTCATGGATCCAGATTCAGCCTGGAATTGGATGAAAGCTCACATTAAGGGGAGCTGCAGTCCCTCAATGATCAGTAATCAAGCATCACGGCCTGGTCGGCAAGGAGGACGAGGAAACAGTAATGCAATAAACCCAAAGGTGCTACTAGAGCACCCTCCACAAGTGAGCTCCGGCAGAGCCAAAAATCTACAATAGAGGTAGCCTATGCTCAGCGTCGTCCCTCTCCCTTACATTGCACAGACTCAAGTTCAGCTGCAAATGATGATGACATAACCTCTGTGGGATCGGGACATGGGGCGTTTCTGATTGGTTCAATTGTCACACCATTAGCAGCAGAGGACTTGATATTTTACTCTATAGCCCTTGACTTACGTGCCTTCAAAATATATTCTGTTAGGTATACTTTATGAGCTCATCCATGTAACATGATTCAGTTTGTGTTTCTGCTGGTCATCCCCCCGCTTCGACATTCCTCAATGCATGGTGATTTTTCACTTCTCCATTTCAAGAGTTGGCTTTTAGTATACATGTTTGGGTGTGCAGCCACTGTCTGCAGGCTCTGGTTTCTTTTAGATAATTTTTGGTTATAACCCACAGTTTATCCCTGTAAGACAAAAGCAAAGGGGAATTTCACACATGAACAAGTTCAAAGGGGTGGTTGGAAGAGAGGGAGGGACGGAGGGCTGCTTACTCTACAGATAATACATATGACAACATTTCTATTGCCGCAATTTTTACCCTAAATGTGCAGGGATTATAGTCAGCACACCGTCAAAATTCCATATATACATATATCAAATTACAGCAGGCACATATTTGTTTTTTCCAAGAGACTCATCTCATTGACAGTGAACTTAAACAGCTCAGCAAGAGCTGGCGGGCCAGATTTATGGTACAATGTACTCCTCTAATGCACGTAGAGCCTTATTATGGATCCGCCCAAGAACACCCTTTTAGACCCGTACAATGGAGATTGATAGGGATGGCAGATATGTGTTTGCAGAAAGCCGTATTATCTGGGGTCCTCACACAGTGGGTGGGAATTTCATGGATATTGGGGGAAATAATAGCATCCTAGATCTTTCACTGGACTGCTCAAACACCCCTCACTCCTCTGCACCCCAGCCCATCCGCATTCACAACAGTTCGTCCAGTGGACTCAGTAGTGGTCCCTTTTAGATGCATGAAGAACCCATAATCTGCACATGCGTTTATATTCATGCTACTCTGCACCCCTCAACCTACAGGTTCGGCTATACCGTTTTCTCTGTTCCCTTGGAATTAGTCCATGGCCAGCACATTCTATCTGTCTAGGGTGGGTGATCTCTGATCATGCAACCCACATTACAGATATTTAATGGGATGCACAGCATCCCCCCATTCCTATGTGGTGACTCTCAAAAGATACCCTAGATGACGCCACCTTTTTTGAGTCACAGCGCATACATATTACCCTCTACTTTGCATATAATCATAGCACTGAAACTACCTATGCCAAAGAATGGGACCCTTTTAAGATGGTAACCATGGGCTTCTGTATGCAGAATACAACAGGAGTTCGTAGGAAGTTGAGTAGGGGCATGGAGGCCGCTGAGAAGGATGTAACAATCTTGTTCAATTGCCAGCCCCCTGATGAACCGGTCGCGCCTTGACCAATGCTAAAGCAAGTTATGCAACTGTGATAGAGCTTGTCCGCTGCCATAATTATATGGAATACACCGCTCGGAAACATACAATGAGTGACAAACCTTGGTGCATGCTTGCACGTCTGGTTCATCAAAAGGTACCATCTCCACCAATAATGGAGGTCGTACAGGATAGGGGCCCAGTCCTATGCGCTCAGGTAGACATATAGTGAGCGTTTAGCTCAACGTCTTATACCAGGCACTACCAGTGCCACCCTCTCAGGTCATTCAACAATTTTCGGATCCTATATTTTTGCCTTCTATCACTGCTATTGTACGTGAGGAGATTAATGGCTTGATCACTGTGGATGAAGTGAAGAGTGCAGTACATAATTTGGCCAGAAATAATACCCCTTGGCTTGGATGGATTACTGTTAGAATGTTATGATCATCTCTCCACCCTCATTGCCCCCAGATAAGTAGATATTTATAATGATGCCCGTGGCACAGGCTCGCTTCCAACTTCTCTTTTGGAGTCCCTATTAGTACCTCTGCTCAAGCCGTCATACAGGCCAGTAGCTAGATTAAGCAAAGATTATAAAATTCCTGGAAGGAGCGAGCACAGCATTATGTGCGATTGATACCTACACTGATCCATTCAGATAAGAATGAATTTGTACTGGGATGTAATACATGAAATATCACCATTGAAGGAATATAATTCAAGTGATAATGAGATATTTGCAACTTTATATTTACACAACCATTTGACCTGTTGATGTATATTCAAGTCACATTTTAGAAGTCTGGAAATGTATAGGATATTTCCAAATGTTCACTGTGGAGTGATGTTTATTGTACGGATTTACTGTTTAAAACCGCTTTGCCCAATTGAAAATCCCAATAAAAACCATTCGACAGATGACGGGATATGTAAACATAACTGAAAAAAAAAATAAACCCACTTAACTTGCCTTCACCACATCACGAGCCGGTGATGCGGCTAGCGCAAGGTAAGTGTTTTTATTTCTTTCGTTTTTTCTATCATGTTGTCTGTCGCCCCCCATCACCCCTCCTAACCGCTCTTACCTGTGCCAGCCACGCCTATTGTTAAATGGGCTTAGTACATTTCAGGAAAGGTTTTAGGTGTAGCGGCCCGTGGAGGGAGTGCCGCAGGGCGGTGGGATGGGGAGGTGGGGTGGGGCAGGGGAGGGGCAGGGTGGGGGGTAGTAAACACCGGCTCACGGCCGACTGGCGTTTCAGTGCGCACAATAAAATTAGTTTTATTTATTTATTTATTTACATTACTCCGGGCGGCCGTGAGCCAGAGTTGACTACCCCCCACCCTGCATCCTTACGTCCCCGCCACCACCTGGCGGCACTCCCTCCACGAGCCGCTACTGGGTTTTAGCATCTGCAAGCCTTGCATTTGACCACATCATAGGATTTGCGAATGGTAAAACGCGTGGTACATCTGACCCTAGAACTTTTATCTTTGGGCTCCATAGTCCACATTTTGTCCAGAAGATAACATCTCGGATCCTGGTTCACATAGTTTGAACGGTCAAATGGAGACAGGTTCAATATAAACCGTGGAAGTTTTGAGTTGAATAAGAGTGGGATTTATAAGCAAATAAAAACAGCTGGATTAATAGGTCTCTTAGCCTCAGCAGTAAATTCGAAATGCTGGTCCCAGTTCCAGCACTAAATTTCAGCTGCTCAACGTCTCGTTCGCTGTGTTAAATACACTGGTCTGGCCTTTACCACTCGGCACAAATAATTATCTTACTATCTTTTATATCTACGGAGCTCAGGGACGAAAAGAAAATTTAGGACTGCGATCTGACGAGTAATCGCTTAGGACAGAAACTAAAGAGAATTTACAGAGCAGCCTCTGGAAACCGGAGAGAGTCTTCTGAGCTCTGCTTTCAAAATGTTCTCACTGAACTTTTGTTCTTTACCTCGTCAATTTATGGCACATGCTGCAGAGACATTTCGAGAACTGTGTTATAAGCAGTGTACAGCAAAATCTAATGTTAATTTGACCTTCTGCGTGCATTGGCCCACCTCTGCTGAGGTGTGTAGGAACATGTTAGGGCATATTCTCAAGGACTTATCACCACGTTAACTGCACTTTATCGCAGCCAGAGTGAAGATAAATGTATCACCCCATTCACAAGCTGGTGTTAACAGCTCATATCACCAGTTTACCTGCCATAGCAGCCGCAAAAAACATCATCACAGATGACCCGCGCAGCTATCGCTATTGAGATGAAGAGTAGGCGTTCCCGTGCCAAAAGTAGCAAACACCAATCCGCAACATTTTCACCAACCAGCCAGATTGGCGATAAGGACTCAAAACAGGCAATAAGACACGTTAGCAGCCGGAAATTAACACGTGCTCTGACCTGGTGTAATGTTGGACGACAGCCTGCACCAGAAAAGGGAGCCAAGGCCAGAGCCACAAATGAAGGGCAACAGATGCCATTGAGCCACTGACCTTGCAGATGAGAGGCCAAACAGGGCCACAACACCCAGCGCCACCACCCCCAGGACCACTCCTCCCTGGGCAAAGACATGCCACATCAACTACATGAAACATGTACCAAATAATCAGCCTGATGTCGCACAATCACATCTGGTGACATGCATATGTCATCACAAACATGAGCATCACACGTTCACCTTCGAATTAACAATCAAATATTTATTCAAATAAACACAGAACTGAAATGAAGACACATGGTGGCTCTCCTCGGGACAATCTGTAGGTCACAGCCTGCAAGACAAAAAACCAGATGAGAAGGTGTGACTTGCACTCATCAAAGGACAGAGAGAGAGAGAGAGCGAAGGAGAGAGAGAGAGATACAGAGAGAGAGAAAAACAGAGAGAGTAAAACGGAGAGAGAGGGGGAGAGAGCGAAAGACGGACAGAGAGGGGGAGAAAGAGAAAGACGGAAAGAGAGGGGGAGAGAGAGAAAGACAGAGAGGGGGAGAGTGAGAAAGATTGACAGAGAGGGAGAGAGAGAAAGACGGACAGGGAGGGGGAGAGAGAGAAAGACGGACAGAGAGGGGGAGAGAGACACAGATAACAGAAGAGATGGACAGGGAGAGAGAGTGCTGACACTGCGCAACCAGGCCTCACTGCTCACCTGCTGACACACACCGGTGTGTCTCCAAACACGTACCGATATGTAGTATAGTTCACCAGGTCCCACATCTGAAACAGATCCATCATCTGAAACAGAGTCCAGATACATGAATGGCAAAGTGAATACAATTGCACAAAACATCATCGCCTGTCCGGCCCTCCCTCCGCCCAGCGGTGCATGCCCTCTCCTGCGCACCTAGGCAGATGCACCCCAGCCCCTCTCGCCGCCCAGCAGTGCATGCCCACCCCTGTGGACCCAGGCCTCACTGCTCACCTTCCGACCACAAGCGTGTTGCAATGAGGGCCCACCACGTGCCGGTCCAAGCCCAGGAGCTGCAGACATGGCACCCTCCACATTATGCAGCCCCGCTCGCTCTGGCCTACACTGCGGTCCAGCATGGCACACAAATCCTGAGTAATCCAGACCACTGGACGGGGCACCATCGCAAGCTGCACACCCGCTTAGCCCTTAAGGTGCCCCTACCTCAGTGCACCGAAAGTCTCTGTCCCATGGCGGTGTGCCTGTGCCGGCTGCAGTGTATCCGGTGCCACCAAGTCTGTGCCCCACAAGTAATGGACCCTGTATGATTAGGTATCGTGGTGCAGACACCATCATGTCACCTCCGGGCCAGGGGAATATGATGTTGCAGGGCCCTGGACCATCATACCTACATGAACACCTGTCCCGGATACATGGATACACCCAGAGAGAGGTTGGAAATGGCATTGTGCACGTGTGCCCAGCCCTATTTATTGGCAGGGTCACATGTCCTGTGACATGTGTGCTGGATGGGTGTGTTGTGGGTGTATACCAGCCATGAGGGAGTGGCTGTGGCATGCTGTGGAATGCTGACAACTTGACCTGTAGAGCGTAAGCAGAGTGGGCTGGCCTGCCGTATGCCAGTCCAGCGTAATGGTGTGAACAATTACCCCAAGGCTCTGGGCATGGTTCCATACGAGGCTGGACAAGGAAGTAATTAATGCGCGTGTCCCTGTTGTTGTGTGTGCGCCACCCAGACTGTATTTGGCAATGTGTCACCCTGTGACCCAAGTCTAACTACATGAGCCACATCGACTTAAGAGATATTCACTGAGCATACATTTAGCCATACTTCCACACTTGAAAGACCATAGACATGACAAATCTGTGTGATTAGGAATGTTTATTGCACATTCAGTGGAGTGTTGCATCTGGAGCAGTATAGGGCTGTGCAAACCCCATATGACGATATTGGCCCGTGGAGGGTCAGCCAGAGTCTTTCAGGGAATGACAAGTCCAAAGAAAGGGGAAGAGTTCAGTCCGCAGTCTGATTGCTGTGTCATTGACGTTTAGACAGAATATGGCAGTCGATGTTGAGGTCCAAGGTGAGTGTCGCAGAGTGCATCAAGGGACAGTGGAAGGTGATGATGCAGAGGGCAGAACAAAGCAGAAATAGGCCATATGGTGCAGAAGAATGCTTCTACGTCCTTCGTACCACGAAGGCAGATTCATCCATATCTTCGTCCTCTGCTGTTTCATGTGTCTCACATGTGGGTGGTGGTGTTCTGTCTCCTGCACTGTGTGGCAGTGACATCTCAGGGGCTGGAGGTGGAAATTCTGCCGCACTGTGTGGAACTGACACTTCAGGGTGCGGAGATGTGGATGTAGTGGTAGCAGCAGCATGCATAACCACCAGGTCTTGTGGCAACAATGTCATGAGGATGGTTTGACGTCATTGAGGAACCCAGCTACCACTCGCTGGTGTACAGCCGTGGCAGCCGCTCTTTCCGCATTCCCATACTCCATGGTCTCCATTAACCTCCACAGGGCTCCAGCGATGTCAGCCATGGTCCACTGGAGAGCTTGGAGCACACTGTGGGTGTCCGTTAGGAACCGTGAGTGGTCCCTGATGGGACTTAGACACCCATGTATGGCATCTAATTTCTCTGCCATGCAGTCGAAGCCCACACACACCTGTTCAGCCAGCTGTTCCTGGCACCCAACACACAGCGTTGGAAGGCCATGTGTTCTTCGTGGGGGACCTGGGGGGCAGTCGTGGTGGTGGGTGCTGCCTGATTTGTGGTCTGTGCAGGGGGTGGGGTCCCCTTGATGCATCTAGGCTACCCAGCTCCTGGAAGTGGGATGCTGAGGCTCTCCATGAGCTGTTGGAGGGTGTCGGAGTCAAAGCTGTGGCGGTCCTCTTCGTCATCAGAGAAGAGAGGGTCGTCCCGCTCTCCAAGAGGTGTTGATTCTCCCTATGCAGTGTGAAGGGGAGATGCAGTTTAACAATGTATCCACATGCGTGCTGTCGCATTGTACATGTTTTCATACAGACTGCATGACTATGTACTTTCGAGCTGTTTGGGAGGAGCCGCCTATTTGATGGGAGACAATGGACATTTCGACAACATGACGTGTGTGTGTTTGTACTTGTACATTATCAACCCACATTTCCCTGCAATGCCAAATGTGATTGGCCAGTGTCTACACCCAGTCGGCACCAGTTGTGTTCTGTTTTCTGTTGTGGACGTGTTGCGGTTTGTACCACATTGTTGTCAGTGTTGATGTGCTCTGCATGTTATGTGTGTGTGCTTTATTTCGGGGGAGTCGCCCCTGCAGCACTGATTTTGGCTCCCCTTCTCTATTTCATGCGATGTGCCTTTGACTTCTGTGCTTATACAGTGCTGAGGTGTTGCATACTTGGGTACATTGGTCTCTTGGTGGGAGTTGGGGTTCTAGGGCATGTTTTGTCCGCAGATGTGCTCAGCTCAATTGTGCATGTGTGCCATTGTACCCATCTCCCCTGACCCTGGTCGTTACTCACCCTGGTGCTGTTGTGTCCGGTCATGTTGAGTAGTGTCCTGTCTCCAACTGTTGCCACTGTATCCCCACTGATGACTGTGGACACCATTTCCTCCATATTGTCCAGCTCCTCCTGTGGCGCAGGACTCCCACCTCCAGTCTGCATTGCTGCCTTCTGTATATTGGCAAGTTTCAGCTTGGTTTGGCGCTTGACATCATTCCAGCACCTCTTGACCTCTTCCATTGTCCTCTTCATCACTCTCACTGCATTCACCTTGTCCACGATGGACTGCCATAGTCCATTTTTGGTTGCCAATGACATATTGGAGGATACGAACAGTTGTTGATGGTGTTCTACCACCTTCGTTATTAGGATCCTGTTTTCTTGCAGACTGAACCACTTCTTCCTACGCTTCTTTTCCTTGGCCTTCCCTGGCCCAGAGCTCCCAGGCAGGTCCTCTGTAATTGCTCCGGCAACATCCATTGTGCTTCGCTGTTGTTTGGCATTTATTTGTCTGTTTTTTTTTTACTTTTATGGTCATTTTTCCCACCTGATGTGTCTGATTTGCAGGCCAGTCGCTGGTTTTCACTGATTTTTGTATCGCGATTGGCTTAATCGCAGCTTTTTTGTGTTCGTGTTTCGCATTTTTGTGGCATGCCGTTGATTTGAACACGGTCATTTGATGCGTTATCTGGAGACTACTGCATGGTGCCGGCGTGTTGTGAATACTTAGTTAACATGGCTTAATTTTTCCGCAATACACTGCGATGTTGAAAGTTGCGTTAAGTTACTTTTGCGATGGTTATCACACGTTCTGGAGACTATCCCCCATTGTTTGTAAACATTAACATCAAAAGGCATAATTACGCCTTGCAGAGGATCAGACTGAGATGTGGAGCGATGCAATCAGTCCCTATGAACGAGGTGTACATCTCTGCACAATCAGGCAGGGGGCGGTACTCAGAGCTACTGAAAGTTTCCCAGGTTTTCCTCATCTTCAGCGCCCACATCGCCAGGCTCAAAGTCTGGGAGCAGAGCAAGCAGTGAGAGTGAGTCGTCGAGGTGATGGTTGTTGTCACCAGCTCAAGTCACTCTCAGGGTCGGGGTGCTTGCTACAAGTACAATATTACTCCAAAGGAGATTTCCAAATCAAACATGGACACACAGAAATCTAAAGCATATTGTGATATAACAATGTCTACAGGTGATAAAGATTTAAATATCCTTAGAGATTTTCCACCCATTTTAGTAATTGTGAATTGCCCTTTTGATACAAATGCAATTCGTGTATTTGTGGCAATGAAATCTCCTTGGTTGCTCCAGAATTCAGGTGCTTTTACCATGTGGCGGCTGGTGAAAAAGCACCTTGGTAATGAGAGGTGATCTATAGGGATCTATGACAGAATATCGAAAGTCAGAATATCGAGATACAAAAATATCGCAACAAAAATATCAATGTCAACAATATCGACATCCTATCTACAACAAGGTAAGTACAAAAATATCAAAAAAAATATATAGATGTCAAAAATATCGCTTTTAAAAAATATATTGTTATTTTTAATTAAAAAACAATATGTAAAATTAATAAAAATATACTTAAAAATATAATAAATATAGTTAAACATATTTTATATTATTTAAAATAATAAGTAATATACATAATGTAATAAAAAAATATTAAACAAATACATATAATAGATAATATATATACTTACTTAATAATCAGTTTTAATAATTATTGTAATAACTTATAAATAATTAAAAATATTATAAATTACAAATTCAACTATAAACATAAAATAATAACATAAATGAAAATGTAATAATTATACAAAACAAATTAAAAAAAAATAATTTACTTTTAATATTTCTAAAATTAATTATATACTACATTAAGTAAAACAAAACAAAAAATATTAAATTACAGAGTAAATAAAATACTATTTCAACTCCCCAAAAAAAAACAGTAAGGAAAATGTTGGATAGCGTAGGGGTAAACATTACTATTCCCACTCCAGAGAGTGCAACAGTAGGGAAAACGTTGGATAGCGTAGGGGTAAAAATTACTATTCCCACTCCAGAGAGTGCAACAGTACAGAAACCGTTGGATAGCGTAGGGGTAAAATTTACTATTCCCACTTCAGAGAGTGCAACAGTAGGGAAAACATTGGATAGCGTAGGGGTAAAAATTACTATTCAAACTCCAGAGAATGCAACAGTAGGGAAAGCGTTGGATAGCGTAGGGGTAAAAATTACTATTCCCACTCCAGAGAGTGCAACAGTAGGGAAAACGTTGAATAGCGTAGGGGTAAAAATTACTATTCCCACTCCAGAGAGTGCAACAGTAGGGAAAACGTTGGATAGCATAGGGGTAAAAATTACTATTCCCACTCCAGAGAGTGCAACAGTAGGGAAAAGATTGATAGCGTAGGGGTAAAAATTACTATTCCAACTCCAGAGAGCGCAACAGTAGGGAAAGTGTTGGATAGCGTAGAAGTAATAATTACTATTCCCACTCCAGAGAGTGCAACAGTAGGGAAAGCATTGGATAGCGGGAGGGTAAAAATTACAATTCCAACTCCAGAGAGTGCAACAGTAGAGAAAGCGTTGGATAGCGTAGGGGTAAAAATTACTATTCAAACTCTCCAGAGAATGCAACAGTAGGGAAAGCGTTGGATAGCGTAGGGGTAAAAATTACTATTCCAAACTCCAGAGAGTGCAACAGTAGGGAAAGTGTTGGATAGCGTGGGGGTAAAAATTATTATTCCAACTCCGGAGAATGCAACAGTAGGGAAAGCGTTAGATAGCGTAGGGGTAAAAATTACTATTCCAAACTCCAGAGAGTGCAACAGTAGGGAAAGTGTTGGATAGCGTGGGGGTAAAAATTATTATTCCAACTCCGGAGAATGCAACAGTAGGGAAAGCGTTGGATAGCGTAGGGGTAAAAATTACTATTCCAACTCCAGAGAGTGCAACAGTAGGGAAAGCGTTGGATAGCGTAGAGGTAAAAATTACTATTCCAACTCCAGACAGTGCAACAGTAGGGAAAGTGTTGGATAGCGTAGGAGTTAAAATTACTATTCCAACGCCAGAGAGTGCAACAGTAGGGAAAGTGTTGGATAGCGTAGGGGTAAAAATTACTATTCCAACTCCAGAGAGTGCAACAGTAGGGAAAGTGTTGGATAGCGTAGGGGTAAAAATTACTATTCCAACTCCAGAGAGTGCAACAGTAGGGAAAGTGTTGGATACCGTAAACATTACAAATAACATACTTATAAATAAATTTATATTTTAAAATATTAAAAATATAATTTATTAAATCAATCTAAACTATTTACAAATACCAATAAATAATTATTAAAAACATAATTACCAATTAATAATTAATATCCAGTAAATTAATTACCAATACACAAATATAAATTTAATAACTACTTAATAACATATCAATTACTTTACACACTATTCCCCTAGGAGCGCACAACAAACACCAATAATAAAATAATACACTTAACATAATTATCAAATAATAAATTATTACAAATTAATTACCAATTAATAAATATTAATTACCAATTAATTATTAATTAACAATAATATGATTACAAAAAAACTATTAATAAAAAATTATTACTTAATTACATTTAAATTACTTCCCACCCTATTCCCCTATAAACCCATAACCCGCTACAGAACATAATTATCAATTAATCAATTAATTAAAATAAATTACTAATTAATAAAAATTAATTACCTATTAATTAATAATTAATTTATAATTCCTAATAAATTACTAATTAATTTACTATAATTAAATTACTTCCCATCCTCTTCCCCTGTAAACCCATAACCCGCTACAGAACATAATTATCAATTAATCAATTAATTAAAATAAATTACTAATGAATACAAATTAATTACCTATTAATTAATAATACATTTATATTTCCTAATAAATTAATAATTAATTTACTGTAATTAAATTACTTCCCACCCTATTCCCCTGTAAACCCATAACCCGCTACAGAACATAATTATCAATTAATCAATTAATTAAAATAAATTACTAATTAATAAAAAATGAATTACCTTTAATTAAAAATTAATTTATAATTCCTAATAAATTAATAATTATTTTGTATAATTAAATTACTTCCCACCCTATTCCCCTATAAACCCACAACCCGCTACGGTACTAAAATACAAAATGTACCTAAATTACATTAAAAACAAAATAATACATATTAAATACATAATAATATACATAAAAATCATATAAAAATCGATATTATTAACATCGATATTACTAACATAGATATTAGTAACATCGATATTACTAACATAGATATTAGTAACATCGATATTACTTACATACATATTAACAAAATCGATGTTACTTACCTTCTATATTACTTACATTCAATATTACTTACCTTCGATATTAGTACTTCAATATTATTGTACTTCGATATTAACAATTCGATATTTTGACTGCCTACCGATCTATAGATGATCAGTGGAAGATCTATTTCAGTGGCATGCGCAATGTCCTGAGAAAACAACTCTCTTTGAATAAGAAAGGTGACCATCAGAGCAGAGAGACCAAGGACAGAATGAGCGTCGAGTTTCAGTTGTTTTCTTTCTTCAAGGAAAGAACCTTTTTGAAAGCGAGTTAGTATTTCTTGGTAATACAGTCTGGGAAGCAAGCGCAGCATATGAGAGGTAGTGTGAAGATAAATAGCTAAATGAGAGAGAGAATAAGATAGATCAATTTAGAGAAACAGAGTATTAGAGAAAGGTGGAGAGAATAGGAGAGAGATTGATGGTGTATAGATAGTGTAATATTGAAGGTTTTATACATGTGAGTTACATTGAGGAGAAGATAAGCAGGTTATAAATATACTGAGAGAGTAAGTTTAAGAGAGAAATGGAGGGAGTGATGTGATATACGTAAGTGCGTATATGCAGCAGTAAATGCCCTCACTAACCAGAGCTAGGCATCTGCGTTTAAAGGGTTCCAAAATTAAAAACACTTTTGTTTACTCCTGCACAAATTCCATTAATAAAGCGCAATCTGTTGCACCATGCTCACACCAAACAGGTTTGTATATTCCACCTTTTACCCTGGATTCAGGTGGAATTTCCCATTAAAAAAAACTAGCTGGACTAGGGAGCCCGTTTTTAGCTCCTGTGGGAGAGCCAGTATTTGAGAGAGGCAAAAGAGGGAGCTTGTTGTTTGTACTTTTGAGAGTAACAGAGCATGTGTTTGTTTTACAGTAATATAATGTGGCTGAAAGAGGTGTTCTGGGCATTGGAAAGAAAAAAAAGGTGTTTGAGAGAGAGAGATACTTTGCGCTTTAGAGTGAGAGAGCTAGAGGGTGAGAAAAATAAATGTGTATGTATGTGTGTGTATGTGGGAGGAAGAGAAAAACTGGGAGTGTGGTTTGTGCAGAATGAGGATTAGAAAGAGCGAGAGAGAGAGAGTTAAAACAGAGAGGAAAGTGTTTGTGGGTGAGCAGTAGAATGAAGAGAGCTAATAGAGTGTGTTTGTGAGATAAGTGTGTGTGTTTGTGTGTGCATAAGACAAATAGAGTCACTGATGGACATACTTTAAAGCTACAGTGCAGTTTAATGAGAGACAGTTCTGCCGTAAACACAGGGGCTGCTCCTCCATGTGGGCGGAGTAGCATTGCCCTACTGCTTTCTTGCAGTGCGAGAAGCAAAAACATAAAACTGCATTATAAATACCATTTTATGTTTCTGCTTCTCGCACTGCTCAAGGGCAGGCGAGAAGTGGCTTGCCCAATGCTGCGGGCCTTGACCATTTGGTCTGCCCTCTGGGGCTCACCAAACCAGTCATGCACACACTCCCAGCCTTCATTGAGAAAATGGCCTCACCATAGATGCCTGGCTGGGTGGCGTCCCAGCCAATCACAACGCTGCTATTACAGTGTTATGATTGGCTTAGGGTAGGGGATGGCGGTTGGCTGCTTCCTGTTCCTACAGAGGCAGGAAAGCAGGAGCAGACCGAGCAGTGAAGAAACGTTACCCAGGAAAGGTAAATATTTTTATTTTTATTTTTATTATTTAAACCTCCCCTCCCCTCGCGACCCCCCTTTCCCTCGTGACCACTTGCTCGTCCTACCTACCGTGCACAACCCTGCGGCCGCCCCCCACCCGTAAGCCATACCACCGCGACTGCATAAACAAGTGTATCTTTGTGTGTTAAGTGCATATAAAGGCCGCTGTGCAGCTGTAGTGTTGCTGTTGTATATAAAAATACATGGGGATAGAAAGGAAAGGAAAACAGTGCGTGTACAGCTACAGATTTCACCAACCATTTGGATAGCTTCAAAGATTCAGAGGTTAAATTTTTAACTTTTCCTGACATTAGAACACTAGCGTATGTATATGCAGGCAGCTATATGCAAATATATTTTAGGTGCACACACAAAGGGGTCGATTCCGATTCGGGATTAAAATCCGTGTTACGAATCGTATTCGTAGCTGTTTACGTACGAATTGAAAAAACCCGTCTGAATTTCGTAGTACGATTCGAAGTCCGCAAATATGTATGAATATCAGCGAACCGTACGAACCACATTCGAAAACCCGTACGAAATGTCGTCGGAACTTCAACCGTACGATTTGTAAACATGTCATACGAACTAACAAGTACGATCCTGACCAGGGAGCAAGTATGCGATTTGCACGGGCAAACGTAGTCCCACATGAAGCACGATTCGTACGGAAAACATCGCGTATGAGCGAGCAGCACTAACAAATACGAGGCGCCCACCTCACCATCAAGCATTCCATGTACCCCCGGCGACGATAAACGAGCCTAACTGCCAGACGCACTAACAAATACGAGGCACACACCCCACTATCAAGCGTACACATACCCCCGGCGACGATAAACGAGCCTAACTGCCAGACGCACTAACAAATACGAGGCGCACACCCCACTATCAAGCGTACACGTACCCTCGGCGACGATAAACGAGCCTAACTGCCAGACGCACTAACAAATACGAGGCGCACACCCCACTATCAAGCGTACACGTACCCCCGGCGACGATAAACGAGCCTAACTGCCAGACGCACTAACAAATACGAGGCGCAAAGCCCAATAAGGAAGGCTACAGTCTACACAGCATAGGAAAACAATGTCCTTGGAACATACAAACAAACAAACAGAGGGCCCAAGTCACAACCACCCCTTATGACACACCCACAAAAAATTCAAAAAAAGCCACACCCACAAATGGACCAATAAAAGGGCCCACACATACAACCCATCATCCTTTGCAAATAACTATTCTTGCTAAGACACAGGCATCACACCAACAACTGCAGACACACACCTTCACACATACACCTTATCTCATTCACACACACCACCCCCTTCACAATCAGACCCACACACCCTCATCCATACACACCATTAGCCCCCCAATCACATACACCCCACACCATGACCACACCAAAGGGTCCAAAGTTCTCTAACCCGGAGATGGAGATCCTTACAGATGAGGTCATCCGAGTCTATCCACATCTGTGTGGTGCATTGGTCAGACAGACCAGCATAGCTCAAAAGACACGCTTGTGGGAGAGGATAGTCGAGATGGTGAATGCTGTTGCACCCATCAGGCGCACCAAGGCGGTTTGCCAGAACAAGTGGTACGATCTGCGGAGGATGGTCAAGCGCAAGATGGATGAGGACTACGCCAACGCTCATCACACTGGAGGTTGACCTCCCCGCAGACCTGCACAATACCAGCCCTGGGAGGAGAAAGTCATGGCCATGCTACCACCGGTGGGAGTTTACGGAATTGAAGGAGCCGTTGAGCCTGGTGAGTATACAAACAACTCGTGGAACATGTGTGGACTCCCAGCAGTGCAGGGGGAGGGTTTGGGGGGGGTGTGGCCATGACTCCCAGCAGTGCCCAACACTAGGGGGGTGTGGGGGTGTGTGTTGGGTGTGGGGGGTGTGGCCATGACTCCCAGCAGTGCCCCACAGTAGGGGGGTGTGGGGTGTGTGTTGGGGGGTGTGGGGGATGTGTGGCCATGACTCCTGGCAGTGCCCAACAGCAGGGGGGTGTGGGGGTGTGTGTTGGGGGGTATGGGGGGTGTGTGGCCATGACTCCCAGCAGTGCCCAACAGTAGGGGGGTGTGGTTGTGTGTGTTGGGGGGGGTGGGGTTGTGTGGCCATGACTCATAGCAGTGCCCAACAGTAGGAGGGTGCAAGGGGAGTTGCAGAAGGCTGCAAGGGGGAGGGGGAGAGAGTGCAAGATGTATGGTAGGAGGCAGCACTCACCCATATGGGCCAGGTACACACCCATGCACCATGCTCAATGCACAGGGAGTGTGAAAGTACTGACACGATAGCTGACACTGGGCCCTGGTGTAGGCAGCACATGGGCCTCCTGTGACCAGTGCAAACACTAATACCAGGACAAGTGAAGATATCTTGCACAGGATCTCACAACCACTATAATGGCAGCATGCTACATGGGGGGACAGACACACCACGAGGGACGCCCACTTGCCAATCACACTCAAACTACTACCATGGCCTGTCACACACACCCCTTACAGAAACTGAGCCCCTGGAGACAGACAATGGAGTGCACCGCTGTCACAATTGTCATGTAACAAAACCGCAAAAATACTGATCTGATGACGTATGCAAACAAAAAAGCACAGTGCAGAATCACAAGTCCATTGTGCCTCTCACACAGTGCTGTTGCCACAGCTTGGTGATGCTGTGGATGCACTCAAGTAGCATCATGGACATGGGTATTGACAAGGTAATGCATCATAGAGAAGTGGCACGTCCTAAAGCCCTGTGCCTGAAGAGGGTGTACTGCTCCTGGGGGGTTGGCAGTGGGTGTCTGTCCTGTCCCTGCAAACCCTCTCTAAAGTAGCATGATGAAATCAGCTAATTTCAAATCAGTCGCCATCATAAACATGTGCCAACTACCACACCCACTCCCGCCACATCCCAGCAGACAGCTCGGAGCCCTGCCCATGATACACGACATAGCTTGTCTGACAATGAGGGACATCGTTCGCCGGGCACACATGAGGTGGCAGACGACACCTCCACTGCCAGCACTCATGTGTCCCGGCGACATGATGTGCACACAAGCGTCGGACCTGCTCGTGTGGGCAGGGGTGGTGGGAGTGGCGCTAAGCGGAGGCGAGAACCTGACCAGCCAGCTGCAGGGGCCGGTATGTCCGAACTCCAAGACATCATGGATGAATACCGGCGGGACACCAGGGAGTTCAGCCTGGTAGTGGAGGCCCTCAACAAAATGACAGAGCAGCAGGCCCAGCTACATGCCAGTCAAGAACGACACCAGGGACGGATGGAGGCAAGACTGGATGAGCTTGTGACAGTGCATCGGGAAATTAACCAATCGCTCCGTCTGATCGCTGTCAACATGCAGCACCCTCCCTGTATCACGAGGCCAGAAACATCAAGGCAAAGACCAACAATAGGCACAGGGAGGGAGAAGGAGGCGGAATTGTCAGACGGAGATTCCCATGCATTGCCAAGGCCTGCATGTGAGGGTCCCCCAAGGAAGGTTGGCATCCACAATCAAGACGTTGAGAGGCATAGGGCCATGAACAACTCCCAGGTCACCTGGTCTGGCATCTTGCCTTTGTGTGCAAAAGCATCACCCTATTGACTTTAACACTCTCCCACATGGACTTGCTGGTCGCAGTGTGCCCAATGATGCCAAGCACTGTGGCCTGGACTCTGTTGACCCATACTGTAAGGCATCACATCTCCCGCTGTGAACTTTGGATTCCCCCCTTCTTGTACAGCACCTACTCATGTTACATGCACAAGAGTACAAAATAAATCTCACTTGCACTAAAAGCATTGATGTATTTGTATGTACTCAGATTCTAATACATTTGTGAGGTGAAATGTCTTCAAATGCACCGTCTCCTGCAAACTATTGCCATCTACACACATGGATTTTAGTTAGGCAGTGGAAATACATAGGTCACAAGATAGCCTAAATTACATACATGGATAGCAATACTCACCCGTGATGGTTACTAACTGCAGGTGATGGGGTTTGCTTGAAATACTGCAATGACAGACAGTCATACAAGAGTGTGTGAGGTGTCAAGAGCATGGCAAATATGCTAGGTGTAGACGGAGAGGGCACCAGGATCTGTCTAATGAGGAATGAGAACTAGCAGCCACATGCTGTTGTACTGTGGATGTGAAGATTGATGGCCTGGCTGAGGGTGCCAACAGGGACTGTGGGCAATATGGTGTTAAATGTTAGACGTCCATATCATTTATTTAGCCTGGGTCTGTGGAGTGCCGAATGAGTGTGGCTGATGAGTATGAAGGTGAAACTGCATTTGACTGTGGGACCATTGTAGATATCTCAGGCGGATGGTCATGTGGCAGCAGCAGGGGATGTTGAGGATGAGGTGTGTGCATGCACCCTGCATTTCCACAAGTACTCCGTAAGTCACGTTCTTGTTCCTGTGTAGAGGTAGTTGCTGTAGTAGTGCTGGCTGGTGTTGTGGATGGTAACCAGGCTGAACACCACCTTGCCAACAGACATCACCATAGACATACCTGAAGGAAATGACAAATCCCGCTAACACCACACCGACAGAGTGGTAGGACGAATTCCCATCATCCACATTAATAATCCCAGAGTCACTACCAACAACAACGACACCCTCCACATCACCTAAAACATGCATTTACTGATCCACACAAACAACACCCTCTGAGGAACACTCATCTATAGACCACCTGGAGTCCCAACACTATTCACCAACTCCATTGCTCACCTCATCAGCACGCCGGCCCTCACCTACACGGACTACATCCTCCTTGGGGAAATTTACTGTCACCGTGATTACAACTATGACGTAAACTCCACCGCCCTGATGGACAACCTTGCCAACCTTGGATTACAACAACAAGTGACAACCCACACCCACAACGCTAGACACACACAGGACCCCATATTTGCAGAAACTCCACACATCTAATCCAACAACAACACCTCACAACACTGGAAAGACCACAGAAGCCTACACTTCACCTTCAGGAAAGCAAACAAAATCCCCCTGCACACAGACCATGCCACACAGCTGCTGGTGCAAGCTCAACAAGGACTAACTGACAGCCACCCTTAACCTGGGCCCACAAGCCAACACCACCAACCCCCACACAGCTGCCATCTTCCTCAAACAGTGGCTCACCGACTGCGCATACACCTTCATCCCAATCAAGTCCTCCGCAACCTAACACAACAACCACATTGCCACATGGTTCACCAAAGAGCCCCGGACGTCCAAATCCACCTCTTGTAAGCTGTAGAGGAGCACGCACTGCAAACAGTCACCAAAAAGCTTCAACGTACACCTGAGTGCCCCAGCATACACCACCAACACTTCATGACCGACAACATGACACTCATCAAGGACCGGCTAGACACTAACGCACACACCAGCAAATCATCCCCTTTTGTATACGGTCCCAGGATGCTTGTTTCCGGTCCAGAGAAGACATGGCTTGGCAGTTCGGGCTGGACTGTTCCCACGAGGCACAGGGTCAGACCGATTTGCATATAGCCATGTCTGAACTGGGGTGGCTGAGTGAACTAAAGAATGGTGATGGATTAAACCCAGATCAGTTGACTGGGGGTGAGTGTTTGATTTGTTCAAACGCTCCATCCATCATCCCCTTTTGTACCTAAGTGTGGCAGGGTATGCTCAGACGTGAGTCCCTTGTTCACTTGGCCACTGGATTCAAGATAGCCTGGCTGATGAGGATTATGAATCCGAAACCGGTCCCAGGATGCTTGTTTCCGGTCCAGGGAAGACATGGCTTGGCAGTTCGGGCTGGACTGTTCCCACGAGGCACAGGGTCAGACTGATTTGCATATAGCCATGTCTGAACTGGGGTGGCTGAGTGAACTAAAGAATGGTGATGGATTAAACCCAGATCAGTTGACTGGGGGTGAGTGTTTGATTTGTTCAAACGCTCCGTCCATCATCCCCTTTTGTATCGCTTTGTTCACACCAGCAAATAGCACATCAACATTGCCAAACAGCTCTCTAAAGCCAAATATAGCGCATACAACATTCCACCATCACAAGACCTGTGTGACTCACTGGCCAACTTTGCTCACGGTAAGATCAACCACATCCACAAAAGATTCTACTCCACCAGCCTCACATCCACAACCGAGACCACCACCCCCGCGACAAACACCCACAAAATTGACCTTATTGGCTGCTACAACGTCCGCACTGAAGACACCATTATGAGCAAGGACAACATTCACTCTGGATCCCCATCTGACCCATGGCATATCCACTCTTCCTAACAAGCCAGATAAGCAATCTCACCACTTCTCCATTAAAATATCCTACTTCTCCTTCAAGACAACAACCTTTAAAGGGAGTATTGACAATGGTGTGTTCACTGCCTTACTGAATAAACCTAAGGTGGACCACAAATACATCTCGAAAATCCTGCACATCTCATTGCTCCCCTTCCCAGAACAAGTCATGTTGAATATAATCAACAGACAGCTGACCCACAACCTCAAAGACATAAACATCATAGAACCAACACAGTCTGGATCCTACATCAACCAGAGCACGGACCCCGCCTTCATAGCCAACACCAACAACATCTGCATACTCATGGACAAAGGAGAAACAGACGCCCACATCCATCAGGACCTATCAGCAGACTACCACACGGTCGCGGACGGCACCCTAACAGTACACATCCATGACTTAGGAAGCAAAGTGAGTGCCCTGGCTGGCCCACATCCTTGCCCACCGGCACAACCTCGGGTATCTGCCTCCCACAGTACTGTTCCAGTAGCACTGACACCATCCACAGCGTCACACAGGGATCATCCCACAGCCCAACTGACTTAATTATCCACATGGCACAACTCACCCATGTGGCACAACAACCGAGCCTCAATATCATCTACTATGCCAATTACACCCATTTGATCATATCCCTCACCAAGAACCCACACACTGGCAACATCTACCTCCACAGAGGAATCACAGCTGTAGCTAAATGGAGTAAGGACAGCAGGTTGATGCAGAATCCTGAAAATTCTGAGGAACACATCCTCGGACCAACTATCTCAGCCTGTGATGACTCCTGGTGGGCAACATCGCTAGGAACAGCACCATAAGCCACCAAACACGCACACTACCTGTGGGCCATCCTGGACTGCTCACTCCCCATGACCAAGCAGGACTACGCCATCTCTGCTTTCATCTCCAACACCCTCTGAATGGGCCGCAGGATCTTATCATGGATCAGCTCTCATATACAAAATACTGTCACCCTGCCCCTCTCCAAAAGCTGACTTGAGTAAGTGAACGCCATCTACGCAGCTACAACAACCACACTCCTGAGCCTGATGCAACGCATCTGTAACACATCGGCACAACTGATGCTCATTTACCACAACCCGGCCACATCACACCACACCCCAGAGGCCTGCACTGACTCCCTGTCAACAACAGAATAAGCTTCTAAATCCACATCCACGCACACAAATCTCTACACCACGCAGGACCACCATACCACAACCACAGACTCTCCTTCTACACACCCACCCGCAGCCTCTGCTCTACCAACAATGCTCTCGCCACTGTCCCTCACATCCCGAATAACACAGACAGTGACAGATCAATCTCCTACCTCGACTCCAAGACCTGGTACACCCTCCCTAAAAGTCAACTACAGAACCAGGACCTGCTGCCCTGCACAATAATTCTCAAGGCCAGTGTGTTTAGATCAGTACCAGCACCCCCCAGCGCATTGAGACCGTCACGGGTAGGTAGTGCGTCAAACTAACGAATCAACTGATTGTAGATGGCTTAGGCAAAATCTGTGTGTAGTGTAGGAGAGCTGTAGATGGTAGTTATAATTATGCTGGTCAGGATGATGTTGTGAAACAGACTTGTGTTTATTTTTAATCGCTATTTGCAATTGCTTGGCTCCTTTGAGCAACCTTACCTGCTATCTCCGCTCCAGACCCCGTTCCGCCCCGGCTGAGTGCCGTTTGCGCGGAGGGTCGAACTGGTGAGCGCCATTCCCCGCCTTCTTTGCTCCACTTCCGCCCTGACGCATTCACCGCAGGTTAGCGGTCTAGTGGTTTTGGACCTCGAGTATTTATTGGGGCCAAACGCGGGACACAGTTGACAGACGCGGCGAATCTGGCTGCCTATGTGTTGCTATCTACTTACTGTGTACCTAGCTGATTACTAGCTTTTAACGCGGCTCCTCCGCAATTATTCCTGTGTATGTGTTTTTAAACTTGTGTTTATTTTTAATCGCTATTTGCAATTGCTTGGCTCCTTTGAGCAACCTTACCTGCTATCTCCGCTCCAGACCCCGTTCCGCCCCGGCTGAGTGCCGTTTGCGCGGAGGGTCGAACTGGTGAGCGCCATTCCCCGCCTTCTTTGCTCCACTTCCGCCCTGACGCATTCAGCGCAGGTTAGCGGTCTAGTGGTTTTGGACCTCGAGTATTTATTGGGGCCAAACCCGGGACACAGTTGACAGACGCGGCGAATCTGGCTGCCTATGTGTTGCTATCTACTTACTGTGTACCTAGCTGATTACTAGCTTTTAACGCGGCTCCTCCGCAATTATTCCTGTGTATGTGTTTTTAAACTTGTGTTTATTTTTAATCGCTATTTGCAATTGCTTGGCTCCTTTGAGCAACCTTACCTGCTATCTCCGCTCCAGACCACGTTCCGCCCCGGCTGAGTGCCGTTTGCGCGGAGGGTCGAACTGGTGAGCGCCATTCCCCGCCTTCTTTGCTCCACTTCCGCCCTGACGCATTCAGCGCAGGTTAGCGGTCTAGTGGTTTTACGTCCCTTATACATATTATGACGGTATGGCGGAAGCGCAGCGGACGAGCGCAGCGGGAGCGCCGTTGTCGCGCCGAAGTCAAGCCTAAGTCCTGCCCGTCTGCGCCCGTCCGCGGCCAACCGCGCCCAGCGGCCTTACACTCTGCCGAAAAATTTTCATATTCATCTCAGGCACCTACATTCTTTCAGCCATAATGTCCCCTTGCCGCCTGTGGCCACTAGGAGGGCCCATGCATGCGGCATTGCTCGTTCTTCGCGCATGTCCCTTGCCCCTCTGTCCAGCCCTACCCCACCATCCGTATCCCCCTTTCCCTCCCCTCCTATCCCTGTGTCTTGCACTCTAGCCATTCGTTATTTAAATACACGCTCCTTGGTGAGACACCAATTGGACATTTATCGTCTATTGGATGATAACGATACAGATATTCTTTTTCTGTCTGAGACTTGGCTGACCGAGGACTCAGTGCCTGACATTTTAGCCGCTATCCCAAACGGGTACTATATTTTACATGTTAACCGTCCCAGGGGGCAAGCCGGTGGCGGAGTTGCAGCCATTATTCGCAAGGAATATGTTTTTTCAATCTTAGATTGCACTCCCATTCCTGATACTCAAATGCTTGTCATACAGCTTCGCTCTGTCACCACTTCCCTTACCTGTGCGCTCATGTACAGACCCCCCTCCTACATGCCTTCTTTTCCTCAGTCAGTCGGGGAGATGGTTTCCCAGCTCCTCATCAATCACTCTAGGATCCTTATCCTGGGTGATTTTAATTACTGGCCTAATGATCCTCAAGAAAGTCGACTGTCTGAACGGTTCTCAGAAACCCTCGTCAGTCTGAACTGCCAACAACTGATTTCTAATCCCACCCACTGTAAGGGTCATATACTTGATCAGGTTTGGTCGGTCAATCTTGACATCGACCCTCCTCTGATTACTCCATGTACCTGGTCAGACCACTATATTATTTCTTTCTCAGTTGACCTTCCCAGCTTTTACCGTCCCCCCGCCCAGCGAACATTAGGGCCCGCAACTGGAAAAATGCTAACCTGCCAAAACTTCACTCTCTCTTGGCAGCTTCAGTCCCTCCAGATTCTGAATTAGTATCCCACCAAGCCTCTTCTCTTGAGTACTGGTTGAAGGAAGCAGCTGATTCTGTAGCTCCCCTAAAGACCATAAAATTCCAGCGCCCCCACGATGCCCAGCGCTGGTTTAATGACCAGCTTAAATCTGACAAACTCGCTCTTCGCCAAGCTGAACGCCGCTGGCGCCACAAGTACGACCCTTCACTCAAGACAGAGTTTACTACCCTACTGAACAAATATAAATCGTCGATACTTGAGGCAAAAACTTCCTATTTCTCCAGGAAAATCTTGGAGTCGGCTTCAAAAGCCAAAGACATTTTTTCAATTGTCAATGAGCTCTCCCTCCCCGACCGCATCACTCTTCCCCTGGTGCCTACCCAGGCTCTGTGTGATGAGCTCAATGCCTTCTTCCAAGACAAAATTTCCACCATTAAAACTAATATTTCTCCACCTTCTCCTTCCAAATCCTTTCCCCTTCCTCCTGTAAACCCTCAGGAATTTTCTACTTTTCCTCTTATTTCTACTTCTGAGTTCCACAGCCTCCTTCATAAGGTCTGCTCCGGCTCTCCCAGGGATTGTTGCCCCCCCCACATCCTGAAGGAAATTTTCATGGCTTGTCCCGGTCCAGCCTTGGCCCTTCTCAACTCCTCCCTAACATCAGGAGTTGTCCCAGAGGCCTTCAAGCAGGCCGTGGTACTACCCATTTTAAAGAAACCCGGCGCAGATCCACTTGTGCTGAGTAACTACAGGCCCATTTCTCTTCTCCCTTTTTTGGGAAAGATCCTAGAAACCTATGTCACCAGGTGCCTGAGCTCGTTTGTGGAGACTTCCCTTTTCTTGGACCCCCAGCAGGCTGGTTTTCGCCCTCTCCATTCCACCGAGATGGTGATTGCGGCTGTCATGGATACCCTCAGAGCTGGTGCTGATAATAATCTCTCTCAAGCCCTGGTATTGTTGGATCTCTCGGCGGCATTTGACATGGTCGATCATGCTATTCTGATCGACCGTGTCAGAAACGCCGGCATCCAGGGCATTGCTCTGGACTGGGTGCGGTCCTTTTTGCAAGGCCGCTCGCAGGCAGTTCACCTGTCTACCTTTGCTGCTCCCTTCTCCCCCCTCACTTGTGGTGTCCCTCAGGGCTCTGCCCTTTCTCCCCTTCTTTTTAATTTGTATATGCAACCACTTATGGTTTCCCTTTGTCACTCCCCTGCTACTATTTATAACTATGCAGATGACCTTCAGTTGGTCTTTCCTTTGGATACTTCACCTTCCTCCCGATCTAATTTTCAAACCACATTGTTGTTTATTTCTGACTGGATGGCTCACAGCCAGCTCAAGTTGAATCCGTCTAAGACAGAACTTGTCCTGGTAGGTGGCCCTACTAACCCTTGGGATGACAACTACTGGCCCCCCTCTCTCGGCACCCCTCCTCGCCCGGTCAGCACTGTGAAAAGCCTTGGAGTGGTCATCTCTGAGGATTTATCCATGAAACCCCAGATCTCGGCTGTGACATCATCCTGTTTTTTCCAACTGCGCAGGATACGTAAGATCTGTCGCTTTCTTACCAGAGAGGCACTCATTCTAGTTTTACTGGCTCTGGTCATCTCCAGGATTGACTTTGCCAATCTTCTGTATGTGGGGATTCCTGCCTATCAACTTCAAAAACTCCAGTTAATTCAAAATCAGGCAGCCCATCTGGTGTTTCACCAACCTAAACACCAGCATGTCTCTCCCCTTTTAAGGAGCCTTCATTGGCTCCCAGTGGCCCAACGGTGCTCCTTTAAACTTGGATGCACTGTCTTTAAATCTCTTCACAACTGCGCCCCTGAATTTGTGTCCTCCAAACTAAAGAGATACCTTCCCACCCGCAATCTTAGATCGTCGGCTGATAATCTTCTCTGCATTCCATCTAATCGCCGAAAGAAGCATGGTGGCCTGCGCTTTTCTTCTCTCGGCCCCATCTTTTGGAACTCCCTCCCCTCTTCTTTTCGCCACTGTTCTACTTATGAGTCATTTAGGAAAACCTTGAAAACTTTCCTTTTCAAAGCAGCTGCAGTATGATATCCTGGCCTCGGCTTGCTATGTCTGTTATGAGCGCCATGAAACCGTTTCGGTGTACGTGCGCGGTATAAAATTTTTAACATAACATAACAGGCTGTGCAGATGTTTGACAATGCAGAGTGTGTCCATCGTGTTGGATGTGACTCAGAGGGTGTAGGCCGTTAAGTCTGACCAATCATAATCCTGGATCGGGTGTATGATCCCTGTGGGTTTTTGAAAGTCCATCTGTGATCTTCCGGCATGAGTGGCGTTAAAAGGTTACATACTACCACGTTACAGCATTTGAGGTGATGTGTGGTGGTGTTGTGTCAGCGAGGTAATACACCACAATGTGGTGCTGCTGGAAGTAGTGTGTGTGCAGTGCAAGGCACTTGACCTGGTTGTACGTACACGCACTGTTAAGTGTGTCTGCGGCGAGTTGTCAGTATGAGTTGCACACACATCCTGAGAGCATGTCATGTGTGTGTTCGTGGTAGCGTGTTACCAGGTGGATTATTGTCAGCTGTTCACTGTGCGGAGGTTGTCTGGGGCATGAGTCAGTTGTATCACATCTGTAATTAAATACAAAGGAGTCTAAGTGGATACCATGGGCAAATGCCGCACCCCATTCAGACACTGTTCAACAACAAAAACGCCAAACCCAACTCTCAAGAAATTCCTTACAACCAATGTCAGAGTTACTTGGCCAATCTAAAATACTGCCTCAGAGGTGTACCTTTACACTAATCCATAGGGTCAAGTCGTGTTTTACGTTTACACAACATTGACACCAAGGTTTGATCCCACTCACTAGAGTAAAAATGAAGAGAGATAAGAGAGAGTGCCTCATGGTAGCAACACCCGAGGGGGTTCCTGACAGACAATTGCCAGTTTACCCACTTCTCATCATCGGCCACTCTGTCTTCGTCTGAGTAAGGAACAAATCGGCAAATACAAACAGTGATTCGCTAACTAATAATAATATGGTGATAAAATAATCAACCAGTATGTCCCCTCATGTTAATTATGGTGAAATTCATGTGTGTCTGCACCTGGTACCCGTATGAGAGCCAAGGACAATCGACCACCACTATTGAAAAGGGGAGGGACTTGCTAGCTAACCAACTTCCTACTGATGCGGTCACATGTGTCATGAAATGAGCTGAGTGTCTAGCAGTGTGCATGTTGCAGGTGCTGACGGACCGGCCTTTGTCATGGCGGTTGTGCAACAGTGGCACAGACAAGATGCGGCATGCTCCAATGATGGATTGATGGATGTATGGATGAGTATCTCATAGGTGTGTGTGGCTTGATTGGGGCATGCGGTGCAGCGTTGTGGCTGTGGATGCTGCAGCCGGGAGGAGTGAACACATGAGGGCAGAAGGGGCGATTGAACATGCCAAACAGCCGCACAACCCAAGGATTCTTTGCTAGGCAAAAATTGACATGTGTATTTGAGCCTGGAGTGGCTGGATACCCATGGGTCAGTAGCAGCAAATGTGTGAAAATTGAATAAACATCACGGCCACAGGACCAGTCACCATAATGCCAATCAGGGCACACGACACACTGCGTCAGCAGCAGTAGCCTGCACGTTGTGTGTATCAAGCAACAGAACACATACGCAACCATGTTCATCATGCACAATATGGTCCTTTAGCCATTACGAACAGCATGCTTGTTGTGAGTGTACACATAACCACATATGATCACTCACTGTAAAGAATGACATATTGAATGCATGCAGTCTGGAAAGATACTGGCGGTGACAGCAATGAGGCACAATGTACAGTGTGAAACACAGTTCCTACACAATAGTATGAACTTACTTGCAAGGACATGCTGCATCAGCCAATTTACATGTCCAGTGACATTGCTCAGACGACTATAACACTCATGCAATGATGTTACCTGTAATGCTGATGATACACTCTCCACACAACTGCCAGGGACTGTCCGTACCTGTGACCATCAGAGTAGTGTGATGCTGGAAGGTTTCCATCTCCCAATATCCCCTTGGTCTGACTACTAATGACAGACACATTATGGTGATCAGGCGAGGGAAGGTGAGGATGGGAACTGCAGGGAGGGAGATCTGAAAAAGAGCAAAACATGCATGAGGATTCCATACTTTCAGTTACAGAATCTCAGATTATCTTGGCATCTACACTGTACCACTCACACCTGTGTAGTGCAACCACTGCCACTGTGTCTTATTAGTGATCACAGATCTTGCAATGAGCCAAGATCAGATCCTTCTACAGGGACACATGAGAGTTGGTAAGGGTTCTCACCAAAATGGAGCATGTATGACGCTCACTAGGCTGCTACAATGGAATTAGATCCATGCAGTCATGAACGATGTCACAGTGTATGATTGATGCTCACGATCTCAGTAATTGTAACGTATAGCAGTGCAAATGACACAAAGTCAACTATACGTACTCAGCCCTGTGAATAAGTGAGGGTCATGACGGGAAAGTTGACATCACCCGCAAGAGCCGTAAGCAGCTCCTCAAAAGAGAAAGCAAATAGCCTAAAGAACATTAAGGCCCATAGGGCCCACTCATTACCTCTTGCAACTGTGCCTTACTATGCTAGACAGGAAAAGCATGTGTAAACAAACGCAACTGTGAGTACATAGGCACAATGCTAAAAGATACAAGCCTACGGTGACCAGGATATGCTGCATGGCTGAAGAGATTTCAGACATTTACCTCAACGGACTGTTGCCACGTAAGTGTGAACATTAGCTCCAGGCCAACGTGGTGATGTAATCAGCGCAACATACCTGGCATCATGGGAAAGGAAAGTTAGCATCAACTTACTGAGAAGGCTAGCGTAGCAGTGTTGTCCACCGGCACTGAGGTAACGATGTGACAGTGACATGACATACTGCCACAAGGGGCAATGCATCCATGCAAACAGACTCACAGGACAATTGACAGAAAATGTGGGACATACACTGGCCCACACCGACACAACATGGTTCACAGGAAATCAAACTGTACTGGCCCACAAGGTTGAGTGGATGATTTTGACACATCCTGCTGCACACAGTGAGGCAGCAATTCTCCACAGTGCCTGTGTTTGTGTTGTCACACACAATGGCAACCCGTGGCATCCGCAATGTGTCAGGGTCAATGTAAACACACATTGATGCATTCACCAAATTATGAACTCAACTACAGATGACTGTCAGGTTAGGTGACTGTCTTGTCATGGGAGTGGCGCTACATGCAATTTGATACATGGCAATGTGACATCTATGTATGGGCCTACAACATGCGCAGGAACAGTTTCTACCCAAAAACAAACCATTACAACAATGAACTGCCGGTTTGGAATCCTTACCCAAAATGACATTTCGACATGGCTGTGCAGGATACTCTGATTCACCCAACGTTGCTATCATCAAGAGGAATTGCAGGAGGGCAACCTCGAAAGGACAGGCACACAAGGGGTCACGTACTGTATGGATTCATTTAGACATGGTCACGTACAATACAATGACAACGTAGTACACTTGTATATTCTAACTGCAATCATTGTGCTCATGTGTGTGGCATGACATCTTTACTTGTGTGATACAGCACCACCAACATCAAAGTGATATTGTGTACAGTCTGCTGGACACACATTATGCTACACATGTCACTCTACGGTGGAAGATTGCACACTATCATACAGGTACTCACTGTTATGAGAAGAAGTTGCGTATGAGTTGACTCCGGATATCACCGTCCTCCTCCTCATCGCTAGCATCCTGGCCAAGGCCTTCGTCCTCAATGGGTGGATGGTCTTCTTCATCAGGATCCAGGATGAGTGGCACCTACCCTTCCACTGCCATGTTGTGCAGCATGCAGCACACGGTGAAGATGTCACACACCTTGAGCGGGGAGTATGGTAGTGATCCGCCTGTCTTGTCGAGACACCTGAACCAGCTCTTCAGGAGTCCAAACGTACGCTCTATCACACGCCGTGTCTGGCCATGTGCATTATTGTAACGCTGGTCTGCGGCAGTTCGGGGGTTGCGTAGTGGAGTCATGAGCCACGGCATGTTTGGATATCCGGCATTTCCACCAGGGCATTAACGGAGTGGTAATGTTTCCGGTTGCGGAAGGCCTGCTCCTAAGCCTGTGGTGGCACCAGTCCAACATGTGTCCCATCAATGGACCCAATTACATGTGGCATGCGTCCCAGGGCATAGAATGCACCCTTGACATTGTTCAACTCTTGTGGAGTGGGGAACTTGATGAAATCATCAATGTGCTGCAACATAGCAGCTAAGACATCACGACTAAACATGGTCTGGGATATCCCCCCCACATCACCTATGGTGAATTGGAACGTACCTGTGGCAAAGTCAGGCAACGGCCTTGGCAGAGGGGGTGCCCTGCACGACATGTGTGGGGAAAAACGTGTACCACTATCAGTCAAAACATTTTACAATGTACATATCACAATCAGCACTGATTACACACATGAAATCACTTATGAACCTGCCATGGCCTATACATCATGGACAGTTATGCAAGCTACTTGGCTCTCTTAACACAAAACTGATTCCCCTGTTGTATGTGAAATGTATATGACATGCACACAAAAGATAATGTGGGCATGTCAGAGTTGGCAGACCAATGTATAGCGTCAGTGACACACGTCACGTTACCTGCATGAGAAGGTGTTCAACACATCCAGACAGCTGACTGCACGTAACACATCCACGTCACATGTGCTCTATATTTTGCATTTCAGTGATATTGTGCATGAGTTTTGCATTTTACAATACTACACCACAGATAATCCTCTGAATGCAGATCTGTATGTCTGTGGCCAAATGCTCTATGATGCCATCACACACATGAGCAGTAGAAATGCCCCTGTGGCATGGTGTGCGTACATGTGTGACACTTGCTATCACGACACAGACCTATCATAGATGCACCGATATAGGATGACGTTTACCCAATACAAACAGCATGTCCAATGGATTACATGGCACACACATTACATTGTCACACAGCGTCATGCATAGCCTAAATTGGTACAGTGAGACACTGCTCCTGTCCCTGGCATCATGTGACAGATGTCCGTAATGAAGAGTGTTGCATCACAGTGTTCATGTGAATGACTACATGTCCATTATGTTACTCATGTGACAAGTGTGAAGGTAATGTAAACCACATAGTGGCCCGTCACAAATGTCATGTCTCCACAGCCCATCACACATCAACAGTGCCACTAGTTCACATGCCCTCTACTATTTGACTGTGTGCCACACCGGGGGCCTGCTAATGTAGGTCAGCCATGTGAATACATACATGGACATCCTCATGATGAACTCACACCCACATCCCTGCCATGTGTTTTCCTGTTGTCACTATAGTAATGGTGCCATGCGTGAGCCTGTGGAACGCATTGTACACATGCATTGACTGGAGCCTGTGATACGCACACTACCCCACTGGTGCGTGCGGTTGTACGGGTCGTCTCACCAATGCATTGTGCATATACGCGATACAAGTCAGGAGCGTACCCCACTGGTGCGTGCGGGTGTACGGGTCGTCTCACCAATGCATTGTGTCCATACGCGTGTGTAGCATACCCCACTGGTGCGTGCGGGTGTACGGGTCGTCTCAACAATGCATTGTGCATATACACGATACAAGTCAGAAGCGTACCCCACTGGTGCGTGCGGGTGTACGGGTCGTCTCACCAATGCATTGTGTCCATACACGTGTGTAGCATACCCCACTGGTGCATGCGGGTGTACGGGTCGTCTCACAAATGCATTGTGTCCATACGCCTGTGTAGCGTACCCCACTGGTGCGTGCGGGTGTACTGGTCGTCTCAACAATGCATTGTCCATATACGCGATACAAGTCAGGCGCGTACCCCACTGGTGTGTGCGGGTGTACGGGTCGTCTCACCAATGCATTGTTTATGTTTATGTTTATGTTTTTGAGATTTTTATTGCGCACAAATACCCGAAGGTGTCTCGGCGCATATCGGACTGCCTGGGACGGATAGCTACCAGAAGACTCATTGATTGAATAACCAGGTTTTCAAGAGTTTACGGAAGATGGTAAGGGTGGGACTGGTTTTGATAGGCAAAGAAAGAGAGTTCCATAGCCTAGGGGTGGCTACTAAAAAACGTCTGTCTCCCCAGCTGGTGGTTCTGGTGCGTGGAACAGAAAGATGGTGGGTACCAGCCGAGCGAAGAGCTCTTTGCGGAGCATAGATCCGAAAAGCCTCTTTGAGAAACCTGGGTCCAGAGTCATGGATGGCCTTATAGGCAATACAAAGTGCCTTAAACTTTATCCGACTCTTGACTCTTAGCCAATGCAGGTGACGTATGGCCAGAGAGGTGGGGCGACGGCTAGGGATGCCAAGCAGAATTCTGGCCGCTGCATTTTGCACAGATTGTAATTTGTATAGATCTGTTTTTGCTTGCCAAGAAAGAGGGCGTTGCCATTATCCATTTTAGAGAAAACAAGAGTGGTGATCAAGGTTTTCCCTGCCCCCAAAGGGAGATATGGCAACAGCTTTTTGATCTTCCTTAGCGTATAGAAAGACGATGAGACCACCACATTCACGTGGTGTTTAAACAGCAGCTTCTCATCGAACATAACACCGAGGTTTCTGACCTTGGCAACCGGAGTGGGGGGTGGTCCCATTTCAGTGGGCCACCAGATGGAAGACCATTCCGGAGCAAGGTTGCCAAAGGTCATAACCTCGGTTTTGTCCGAGTTTAACTTCAAGCAGTTGCTTGACATCCATGAGCTAATGGTCCTCATCCCTTCCTGAAATCTTGCAGCCACAGCTGGTCCATCTTTGTGTATCGCCAACACCAATTGGGTGTCATCCGCATAGGTGGTTAAGCGGAGACCCTGTGCTTTAATGACTCTCGCTAAATCTGCCACCTATATATTAAATAATGTGGGGCTTAGCGAGGAGCCCTGCGGCATCCCGCACAGAAGGGTGAAGATGGGCGAGTAAAAGGTGCCCAGTTTCACTGCCTGGGTGCGATTAGCCAGAAACTAAGCAATGAGGTCCCTGGCAAGATGGGTCACCCCCAGGGCTGTGACACGGTCGATCAAGATGGAATGATCGACCGTGTCAAAGGCAGCGGATAGATCTAACAGTACAAGGACCGCTGCCCCACCCTGGTCCATTATAGTCCTGATCTCGTCCGAGGCTTTAATCAAAGCCGTCTCGTGCATATACGCGATACAAGTATGGCGCGTACCCCACTGGTGCGTGCGGGTGTACGGGTCATCTCACCAATGCATTGTGCATATACGCGATACAAGTCAGGAGCGTATCCCACTGGTGCGTGTGGGTGTGCGGGTCCTCTCACTATCGAAACATGGCGTTTGCAACGATTCACGCACTGTACTTGTGTGTGGATGCCTGAAAATACATAGGGAACACCTAGGGGACGAGTTGGATGCACTGAATGCAGGCTGGTTGTCAAGGAAACTGAGATTTGACTCTGCTACAGGTGTCCTGCAAAATTCAGTTGGCCAAAAGTATACAATGTTGCTATGTTTGTTGTGTAGCTAGAGCTAAAATTTCAAACCATGCAAATGAGTGTCAGGGCCTTATGTGTAATGGGATTGGATAAAACATAGGATGCAAAGTGATGTGCTCTATCACAATGTCTTCCTGAGAATGACAGCCCCTCAGCAGCACAGATTTAAGGCTGCATGTGGCTGTGAGAGGGCACTTGCCTGCACAATATTTGAGTGGACAACACTGCTGCTGTCTGTGCATTCCCTGGACCCTGATTTTGCTGGACATGGACAGAGCACCTGCATTCAGTGAGGAGGAGAACCAGGCACTGCTGGATGCCCTCCTACCCAACTACAGCAAGCTGTATGGGAAACCAGGGTACAGGTGAGTGCTTAATGTGTGAGTGTGACTACAGCCATTGTGTATTTATGGAACGGAGAGAGATGCAATGTACTTCAGAGTGAGTGCCTGGTGTGTACATTAAAATATCTTCCATGCAGTGAATGATGTATCTAAATCTTGTGTACTGGTTACAGCCATTGTGCTAAGTACATTCACTTGAGAGTGTGTGGTCCGCTTAGAGTTCTTAGGTGTCGTGGGATAAGTATCAGCATGTCACGTGCTGGACACCACCATGAAAAAGCATAACTTGTTCAGTGTTAGCCATGCTCAGTGAGTGGTTTGAAAGCCCTAGGGCATCAGTTGCCTTTCACAGGCATGTAGTTCAATTGTGTTTGCTCACAGGCCACATTCACATGAACAATGATACTAGTCCTGTCTGCATCCTCTGGCCTGTTGTTATCATCAATGTGGGGCAAGTGTGGGTCTTTGGGACATGGAGCAGGTGTACTTTCACTTTTTATTCCTGACAGGTATCTGCCCATGAGAAGGGGGACATCTGGCTGGACATTGCCAGGGCCGTCAGGGATGTGAGGTCTGAGGGGGACCCAACCGCAGGATCCGGAACATACGCAAGAGGTGGCAGGACATCCGGTGCTGGGCCGGCCGTATCGCCCGGGTGCAGCTAAAGCTGGAGGCTCCACGCCGGCATGGAGGCAGCCATCCCCTCACCCCCAACCTGCTCCGGGTCCTGGCTGTCGTTTTCCCTGACCTCCATAGGCAGATGCAGGAGGGTCAGCAGCAAGGAGGGGGTAGGTACATGTCTGTTTGCTGTCATGTATGTCACATGCTACCTGCAGTGTTTGTGAGCCTGGTGACATTCTCACAGTGTGGGTGGTGTGGTCAGACAGGCACTTAATGCATTGTGATTTCAATGCCCCTTATTAAGCTAATGCTCTTTTACATCCCTTACCCTCTTCCACATTTGACTCCTGCTTTCTATATTTCATATTTGTGGATCTCCTCCTAGGGAAGAAATGTATTAGTATGCATATTGCTTAGCACATCATCATGTTGGAGGGGGGTCTGTGACACTTGTTGGTACCTTAACTGTTCAACAGCCTGTGCCCTGTGCTTGCCCTTCATGATAGCTTGGCACTGATCATGAGGCTCAACAAGGAGTACTACACGGGTCTGCTTCAGTGGCCTTTGTCCTTGGTATGCTTTGTATTTCTCATGTGTTAGGTATGTGGTAATGAAAATTCTGGACCCGTGTCATAAACATCGTCGAATCATGACGATTTTGGTATCAGCAGACCGAGAATGACGAGTATACTATTTACAGGCATTTTCGGCGTACTCGAATGGCTAGATCACCATTAAATCAAGGATTCCGTCCTGAACCCTCGGGTTGCATTTTGTGCAGGGCAGCCATTTTGTGGTTGCCCTCACATAGGCTGATGACTAAGGTCAAAACGAGTCTTAAGGACACGTACACCTTTGCTGACTTTTGTGTGACCTGGGCAAGCTGACTCCACTGCCTGAAGCCAAACCTGTTCGGCCAGGTCCTCTCCCAGTGGCCGATCGAGATTAGTATCAAGGCACAGCAAACCATAAACCTTTCATCACATCCAAACCACGCCAAATCTCGCACACACCTGTCTCTGTTTCTTTCTTTATGACTTGCTTTATGAGGAGGAGGTGCCCGATTTTATTAGGGGTCCATCCGATATCTGATGAAAATGTTGGGCCTTGCCGGGAAATTGGTTATGGGATGGACAAACTGAAAATGGGCTTGTCATCGTGAATCTGCTTTTTCTTTGTTGTGAAAATATGTGAATGGTCAACTGTAAAATAAGGAATGTTTGCCTAAAGCATAATATTTTGTATAAAAAAGGGATGGCTGGCTTTGTAAGTTGAACAGTCTCCTGAGAATATACACTGTGTTGTACTTCTAGGATACCTGTTACTGCCTGCAGCCAATAAATTCGATCTTTGACTTCACCAAGAAGACTCTGTGTTTCTGTGGTCTGGGACAGGAAGAACTCGAAGTCTTAGGGTGTGTTCCCTGGCATCGCTGGGTTCTTAAAAACCCAGTACTTCAGTTGGCGCACAACGTGGGGCGGTTTCAGCGGTACCGGTCCAAGCCAGAGGTTCGTGAGGAGCTTCGTGTGAAAATTCTGGAGGAAGGCCAACCACTTCATCGACCCCTGTATGTCGTTCGTGGTCTAAAAGTCTTTGCTGCAAGGTTCCCCACGTCCCGACGGCTACGAAGGACTGCTTCCCTGACTATCGCCCTGTCTTGGACCCTTTGATGATTTGTAGAGCGAATCGATAGACGAGTCTTCTGGTGATGTCAGCGATACCTCAGTAAAGTATAAGTGGAGCGTCTCCCAGTCCTTAGTTTGGTTCTTAGTTTGGGTATCCCCTTGGGATCTTTGATTTGGAACTTGCAAGTACCAATGCCGAGGGACTCGTGTATTCACAAGACTATCGTATTTCGATAATCCTTTGAAGTTTGCAGCTAGACTAGAGAGCGAAGATGCCTGGTCTTAGCAGACTTGGAAATTTGTTTTGTCTTGGTTGTAATAGGGACTCCCGATTGGAGGACTCGTGTCCGGTTCCTCCAATTGGAACTCCAACTTATGAACTCTATGTAAAGCACGGCGTGGGCCCCATCACGTATAATGAAGTATGGATTCGATACACCAGGAAGGATGGTGTTTTAAAATGGCCCCAATATGGTAGTTTTGACACAGAGATATTAGATAATCTAGAGGTTAGACTTTTAAAGAAGAAAGCCCGGCCGGCGATGTTTGACTCTTTCCGCCTGTGGCAAAAGGAAGCCAAACAGAAAGAAATTAAATTAGCTAAAAGGAATAAAAGAGAAAAGGGTATCTCGATAATGCAAGCTGCTATGCAGTATAAAGATGATGAAGAAGAGCAAGCGAGTGAACAGTTGCACAGGCAACGTAAAATGGCAATTGATAAATGCTATCTAGTTTTGCCACCTCTTCAGCAGGATGCAGCAAAGGAACTTGAGAAAGATCCTTTAATGTCACATTTGTTGAATTCGCCACCCCCCTATGCGCAGAGTGCTACTGCACCTCCGCAACCTTTAGTTGTGCAACCTACGATTATTGTGCCTCAGATTCTTCCACAACCGCCAGCTCCTCTTCAGTTGGCTCCTACTGCTACGGCGCAGCCTCCTCAAGGGCCGCTGACTTTGCTACCTGCTCCCTCTGTACTTCCTACAACTTTGACTACTGCATCAACTACCTCTTCTGATATTCCTCCTGTTATTGCCTCTGCGTCTGCATCTGCATCTGCCTTGCCTCACTCTGCTTTTCCTCCTGTTCTCTCGTCGACTTCTCCTTCTGTTCGACAGAGAATGACTGACACTGTTGCTAGTCTCCTATCTCCTCTTTTTGGGGCAGCGAGTATGACTCCTGTTTCAACGCACAAACAGTTGCGCAGTCAACTGCCCGACTCTAGAGAGCGGGAAACATTGGATTATTTGGTACATAAATGGGTTACAGACCCCACAAGATATGAGCTAGAGTCTGTTATGGATGACTTCCATCAGTGGGAAGCACCGAAGCAAAGATACGTTTTTGATAAAATGTGTGCTTTTCTTTGTGAGGATTTGGGGGATAATGATTTTGAGCCCAATCCACCTGAGTTGTGCCGTGTACGGTTCAAGTTTGCAAAAGGAACGATTGTGGATCCTGATGTTGAAAGAGCAGTTGTGACCTTGTTATCATTTAGGAGGGAGACTATCTCTCGGTCATTGTTTGAGCCTGATCCCTCTGTTAGGAGGAAAGCGAGACAGTATCCCATGAGAGAAGTTCCTCCGGTATGGAAGGAAGCCGGTGCAGCTGATGTCCCTAATAATATCGATGCTATACCGGCACATTTTCAGCGTGTTTTTGTACATGTTCCCTGGAAGCGAGCTGAAGTTTTGGCCCTTAAGCAGACTTTGCCTGACCCCCGTAAAAATCCTGCAGGGTATTATAAGGAGTTATCACAGACCGCAGATTCATGTATTATGAATTTATCTGACATAGACATGTTGTTTGGAAATGTGGTTCCACAGCCTTTGTGGGGACTGATTCGTCATACAGATCATGCGCAGGAGTTAGGTGACACATGGGCTAATATTGCTACTGCAGATGGCCGACAAGTTGGTGGTGCTAAACCTGAGCCTGTAGTAGCAGAACTCCCTGGTAAGATCGTTACCTACATGAAGACTTTAATGCCTGCTATGCGAGTGAATTGGGAGAAATTGTCTGCATGTAAGCAGAAGAAAGAGAAAACCGTGTCTGATTTCTTCACTAGGTTTGAGGAGACGTTTATCGACCACAGTGGTCAAGATATGAGTACAGAAGGTGGTCAACAGTTGTTCGTTGACAAGTTCGTACATAATTTGCTTCCTGAATTGTGTAAAAAATTGAAAGATTCAGAGAGTTCTTGGGCCGTTTCCTCATCAGCACAGATATTGGCTACTGCGCAGTATTATGAAAATAGAGATAAGGATGAGAAGGATAGAGCAGACAAGAAAACTAAAGAGTTAAAAACTAAGGTTCTTTTACAGCAAGCTTATCCGCCTCGTGGTGGTCAGCGCGAATATCAGCAACCTCAGCAGTTTCAGAGAAACTCGCAAAGGTTCGAGTTTTCTCAACAACGTTTTCCTGTAGGCCCTAATCAGTGTGCATATTGTAAAGAAGAGGGTCATTTTAAAAGTAGCTGCCCTGCTTTGTTACAGCGTATGAATGGTGTTTCTAGCGCACAAGGTCGAGGTGCTCCGCAAGCGCCTAGAGGTAGAGGACGTGGAAATTTCCCCCAGAACGCGCGTTCTTTTCCGCCTCAGAATTTAATAAATAGTTTTGATCAGCAGAATAACGCGTCTGGTAGTACGCCTCAGTACTATGCTGATGACTACTATGCGGAAGATGAGAATATGGAAGGTAATGATTGCTAGGACAGCCATAGACAAAGAGAGAGAGTTGTTTCCGTTCCAGTAGATCAGAGTGGACCTTATGTTGAGGTGATTACGTCAGGTGTGTCAGAGCCTTTTCTGTTGGATACTGGTGCTACAAAGAGTTCTATTATGCACTCTAAATTCCCTGGCGCACCTTTGTCTGGCGAAATGAATGTTTCAGTAGGTTTTTCTGGCGCCCCGGTTAGGAACCCAATTTCTAGTCCTATGTCCCTTTCTGTTGGACCTTGTGAATTAGAAGCACCCCTTATTTTGATGACAGGTTGTGGTGAGAACTTGTTAGAATTGGATCTGTTGAAAAGATTATATGCAACCTTGTATTGTTCTCCTTCAGGAGTATAGCTTACACTGGGTAAGAAAGTGGTCTCCCCAATGTATTTGTCGAAGGATAAACTTACGACAGAATTGTCACTTCTTCCTGATATTCTTTGGGCTACTGGCCCTAATGATGTGGGTCTTTTGGAAATACCGCCATATGTTGTGACATTAAAAGTGAATGTTAAAATGCCACGTATTCCCCAATACAAGATCTCTAGTGAAGGTGAAAAAGCGTTGCTAGCGATCATTTATGATTTGATTGAAAAAGATGTTATTGAGGAGACAAGAGGCAACATTTGCAATAGCCCGGTTTTGCCTGTTTTGAAGCGTACTGACCCTTCTCAGCCACCTGTTTACAGGTTTGTGATTGATCTTAGAGAGGTGAACAAAATCGTTGTGCCACAATTTCCAGTCGTTCCTGAGAGCCCTATTGACTATGATTCCAGCTTCTGCGACTTGGTTCTCGGTGATTGACTTGAAGAATGCTTTCTTCAGCATCCCGATTGCCGAGGAGAGCAGGGATATTTTCGGCTTCTGTTTAGGAGGACGAAGCTTCCGGTTCAAACGCGCTTCCCAGGGCTATTGTGAGAGTCCATCGATATATAGTCAGGCTTTAAAAACACAGCTTGATACAATTGTTCTACCTGATGGCGCTACGCTTATTCAGTACGTTGACGATTTGCTAGTCGCTGCAGATACTGAGGAAATTTGCAAAGAAGCAACATTGTCATTGTTGCGTCATTTGTCTGATTTGCATCACAAAGTGTCCCTTTCGAAGTTACAATATTGTCGACAAGAAGTGACCTACTTAGGTCATCTCTTATCGAAGGATGGAAGGAAACTGACCCCAGAAAGAATTCAGGCAATCGCAAAATTGAGTGTGCCAAGGACACAGAGAGAAGTGCGCGCTTTCTTGGGCATTACATCCTATTGCAGACAATGGATACCGAATTTTTCTTTACTGGCCGAACCCTTGGTGGCATTGACTCGTAAAGATACACCAAATCCCCTTCCATGGTCTGAAGATTGTCAGAAAAGTTTTACCGAATTGCGTGATGCATTGTGTTCAGCTCCTGTGTTGGGTACCCCCGACTACAGCAACCCTTTTACACTGTATGTCCATGAGAAAGAAGGTTGTGCATTGTCAGTATTGACACAGTCTTTCGGGCACAAGCAACGTCCATGCGCGTATTTTTCGTCGACTTTGGATCCGGTAGCTAGAGCGTTGACAAGTTGCTTGAGAGCCACAGCGGCAGCAGCAGTTTCTATTCGGCAGTCTGCTGGTTTAGTGATGAATAAAATGTTGATTGTAATGGTTCCACATGCAGTGGACATTTTGTTAAACAGAACCAAGACACAGCACTTAACTAGTGCTCGATTGTCAGGTTACGAGTTGACACTTTTAGCGAGTCATGTGCACACAAAAAGATGCAACACGTTGAATCCAGCTACGTTGTTGCCGATTGTAGCAGAAACAGATGTTTCTGAACAGCATGATTGTTTTCTTAAGACAGAGGAAGAAACGAAAGGGAGAGTAGACCTCAGAGACACTCCTCTGGTGGAGTGTGACGGTACCTTATGGGTGGATGGTTCATGCTTCAAGCTTCCGAATGGTGATACGACTGCAGCATATGCTGTTACGACTTTGCATACGATTGTTGAAGCTGCACGTATCCCACATAATTCAGCTCAAGCAGAAGAGTTGATTGCACTTACAAGAGCGTGTGTGTTGTCAAAAGGAATAAAAGTGACCATATATACTGACAGCCAGTATGCATTTGGTGTGGCTCATAGTTTTGGACGATTGTGGAAAGAACGTGGGTTTCTGACTTCGCATGGAGCCAAGATACAACATGGTCAGTTGGTGAATGAGCTTCTTGAGTCACTTACCTTGCCGTTGCAAGTTGCGATTGTGAAATGCAGTGCACATAAGAAGGTTACTGATGATGTTGGTCGTGGCAATGCATTTGCTGATGAAGTCGCGAAAGAAACAGCAAGAGATGTGATGAGTCGAATGTATGTTGCAGGCCCTGCGAGATGGGTTGGTGACATTGGAATTTGTGAGGATACGATAGAGAGTGTGAAATCTATTCAAGCTGAAGCTACAGAGAAAGAGTTGAGTGTGTGGAGAGAGAGTACGGGTAAATTGGATGCAAATGGTTGTTGGGTTGAATTGTCAGAACATCAGCGATGGTTGTTACCCGATGCATATGTGCTTGCAGTGGTTACAATGGCCCATGGAATGGCTCACATCAGTGTGAAAGGGATTTGTAAGTTGTTGGCTCCAGTATGGCAAAATGCTAGAATTCCTAAGTGTGCAGAGAATGTGGTCAAGAATTGCATGGTGTGCTTGAAATACAATCCCGGTAGGGGAACACCAACTCCGGCTTGTCATTTTGCGCCTCCAACGTATCCGTTCGAGGTTTTGCAGCTAGATTTCATCCACATGGAGAGGTGCAACAACTTAAAATACGTACTCAATGTTGTTTGTGCCTTTTCAAGATGGGTAGAAGCATATCCCCTGAAGGACAACACTGCCATGTCCACAGCTAAAACCCTTGTCAAAGAGTTCCTCCCTAGGTTTGGAATGCCGAGAATGGTCTGGAGTGACAATGGAAGTGAATTTGTGGGTCAAGTGATGAAGAGAGTATGTGAAGGGTTAGGAATCCAGCAAAAATTTCACGCTGCAAATCACCCCCAATCAGCTGGACTAGTAGAGTGCTACAATGGCACGTTAAAACTGAAACTGGCCAAAATACAAGCAAGCTCTGGCCTTAAATGGCCCGATGCCTTACCATTAGCACTTCTATCGACAAGAATGACTGTACACTCATGAGTGGGACTTAGTCCATATGAGATCGTGTTCGGCTGCCCGGCCAACATATGGGGAGTGCCTAGGCTGACAAAATTCAGTGAAATTGAACACCCTGTACTGCTTGATTATTTGTATGATCTGACGGCTAAATTGCGTGTTTTACACCAACAGGTTCACGATTCTCTGCCTCAGGTTTCTGAAGATCCAGGTCACACTATCAAACCTGGTTCGTGGATTTTGGTGAAAAATTTCCAGCGGACAAAGAATGATCAGCCCCGCTGGACAGGCCCCTACCTAGTCCTGCTATCAACAAGATCAGCCGTGCGAGTGGAAGGGAAGAAGAACTGGATCCATGGCGTACACTGCAAGAGGGTTCCTTTGCCTCTGCCGTACGACCGGTGGGTCCAGGAGGGTATTGCTGACTCTGAGACTAAGACTGTGCCTCGTTTTCTGCCTTTCAGCGATGCACGTGTAAAAGGAACAATTTCTGGAAGTGAAAGTGACATTATTTTGCAAGAGGCTGTGCCACCGTCAATCCGATTGGACACTACAGAGCCTGAACTCCTGTTCCAGGACCAGACATTACCTGGAAAAAGACGCTATAACCTGAGGCCGAGAACTATGGACTAATAAAAATTTCCTTTTCTTTGCTATTTTTTTACAAAGTGCAGCTCTCTCATCTGAGAAACTTTTTTATTTTTGTTTTTCGAACCACCAGCTGTAGGGTCGCGTTTGCCGAAGTCTTTGGAGTGCAGCCGAAGACGTTAGGTCGACGGTTCTGGTTGGTCTAAGGGAGTTGCCCTGGACTGACAGAAGCATTCCTTAGCATAGAACACCCTACCATCGCGAGCAGCAATTAGAGAGGATGGAGTTTTTCGAGATGGAGAGACCTGCCAAAGAGATGAGCCTTAAAACTAAAATTTGTAGAATGATGACCAAGAAACGCTTTTTGATATTATGCATTTTCATGTTGTTTAGTGTAATGATATTTTTAATAGGATATATTTTATTCTCTTTTCAGGTGACATTTGCACCCACAGCGCAGCCCATGCCTCCTTCTACTGTTTCCTCACATTCTTTTCACCCTTTACCTGAACATGAGTCCGCTAGGAGATTAGAATTTATCAATAACTCTTTCGTTCAGCTTTTGCACCAACACCAATTAGTAGTGAACACGACTAACTGTTGGGTGTGTGGTCTTATGCCTCACACTACTGATAAAGGTATCCCTTATTTGGTCCTGCCTTTCAGCCATAATGGTTCTGTGTGGGCATACAGAACGATGTTCATTTATGCACTTGAAGTCCACCCCCTACGTTCTGTAAAAGATAATCCAAAGAATAGTGCTCTAGTTAAGGGAATAGTAGATATGATTAGGGAAGATACTTCCTATGAGACTATATCGAGAGATGAGACACTAGCATATATTGGATGGAACGTGACCGGATGCGGAGTTACTCTGAGTGAGAAACAGCGAGCTAAGAGATCCTCCCCGATTTGGATTGTACCCCATCAGGGTCACCTATGTCTGCAAGGTAATGGCAAGAATCCCAGAGCTCAGTTAGGAAAGAGTATCTGCACGGAAACATATGTCTTTGCATCCCAGACTTCCCCTTCTTTCCTAGCAGCTAAGGGTACCTACTTCATCTGTCATGATGGAGCCTACACGTGGTTGCCCCCTGACTTCTCGGGCACATGTTTTGTTTCATTCCTGTTGCCTCCCACCTACACAGCTGTGGCAGATCACCATAAGACAAGGATAGTTAGAGGTGTTTTCAGTAAAGAAGACACTGCAGGACAAGAATTTGGAGACTTCTTTAAGGGTTTTCTGCCGTTTTGGGGACCTATGGTTAACAGCAGGAACATAAGGCAATTGACGAGAGTGGTTGAATCCACCATAGTTGTAACTGGCAGTGCCCTTAGTAACTTGACTGCTGAGCTCCAGTCGGATCGCCTTATGACCCTTCAGAACAGGGTCGTGTTAGACGTCATACTTGCAGACCGAGGTGGGGTATGTAAAGTGATCCAATCGAGTTGCTGTGTTTTCATTCCGGATAAGGCTCCAACAGTGTACCAGGCCATCTCCAAACTACATAAGATCTCTGAATCTATTCATGTGGATAAAGGAGATTGGTCGTTGATGGGGTGGTTCTGGGAACTGATGTCCGCCTGGGGGTGGAAGATTCTGATGGTCATTGGGATGATTTTAGCCATCATTTTCCTGTTTTGTCTGTGCGTACAGTGTGCTCCTGCTATATGTGGCCTCTGTGCTACATCGTGTGTAAGGAAACCTGTATCCAGGGACGAGCTAAGCAATAGGATGATGCTACAGCAACATCTCAATGAATTTGTGAATGTAGACCTGGACTCAGATTAGCGTGAGTATAGGTTGATTGCCTATGTAAGGCCAAAAGGAGGGTCTGTGGTACTGAAAATTCTGGACCCGTGTCATAAACATCGTCGAATCATGACGATTTTGGTATCAGTAGACCGAGAATGACGAGTATACTATTTACAGGCATTTTCGGCATACTCGAATGGCTAGATCACCATTAAGTCAGGGATTCCCTCCTGAACCCTCGGGTTCCATTTTGTGCAGGGCAGCCATTTTGTGGTTGCCCTCACATAGGCTGATGACTAAGGTCAAAACGAGTCTTAAGGACACGTACACCTTTGCTGACTTTTGTGTGACCTGGGCAAGCTGACTCCACTGCCTGAAGCCAAACCTGTTCGGCCAGTTCCTCTCCCAGTGGCCGATCGAGATTAGTATCAAGGCACAGCAAACCATAAACCTTTCATCACATCCAAACCACGCCAAATCTCGCACACACCTGTCTCTGTTTCTTTCTTTATGGCTTGCTTTACGAGGAGGAGTTGCCCGATTTTATTAGGGGTCCGTCCGATATCTGATGAAAATGTTGGGCCTTGCCTGGAAATTGGTTATGGGATGGACAAACTGAAAATGGGCTTGTCATGGTGAATCTGCTTTTTCTTTGTTGTGAAAATATGTGAATGGTCAACTGTAAAATAAGGAATGTTTGCCTAAAGCATAATATTTTATATAAAAAGGGATGGCTGGCTTTGTAAGTTGAGCAGTCTCCTGAGAATATACATCGTGTTGTACTTCTAGGATACCTGTTACTGGCTGCAGCCAATAAATTCGATCTTTGACTTCACCAAGAAGACTCTGTGTTTCTGTAGTCTGGGACAGGAAGGACTCGAAGTTTTAGGGTGTGTTCCCTGGCACCGCTGGGTTCTTAAAAACCCAGTACTTCAGGTACATGTGCACACTGTCCATGTATCCTAATTTTGCTTTGTGCATACTCACACTGGGCAGTGCGTGTGTGCATATTCACAAAAAATGTAGCAGGTTCTTTGGGACACATATTGATTGTGCAGCAAAACAATGTGACCTTTGATTTCTTTATATAGGTTTCCAGTTATTGAGAGCCAGATTCATATTTTCTAATACTTGGGCTGTATTACTCACATTGAAGGAGCTCTTGGGATGTTGTGCATGGGAGGAGTGATGGGACCAACTGTTTAGCTTGTCAGTGGTGTGCTGAGGATGTAATATCTGATGTGGACTTGTCACTATGCACTTAGGCTGTACTGCTGGAGAAGATAGTCATTGTAGGATTTACAGGAAATGTTATTGGCTCCCAGAGATGATTGCTTAACACCTCCCCTGTTGACAGGCAGTGGCTCATCATTGTGACTGTATTCCAAGTTGTGGCCTGGTTTGTGACTTTGCTCTGTGGATACAATGAGCTTTGTGTCTCTTACAATTGCGCATTAGGAGACTTAGATATGTGCAGAGTTATGTTGCATGTGACTCATGATGCAGGCCATGATTAGAAATAGCGCAACATTTTTTCATGCTGATATGTATGATGGGGAGAGGTGACTGATATATTGTTCTTTTTCTCGTTGCCACCAGCATCATCACTACAACCTGGAGGAGACACAGACACAGAATGGACCGAGGGACCCAGCAACACTGCCACCAGCTTCGAGGAGTCGGAGGGAGGCAGTGGCACAGAGGGTGAGGGGAGTCAGCTGGCCAGACCTCATGAGCACGACACCTCCTACCATGCAGACGGCTCGGAATCTGACTCCCAGGAGGAGGGGGAATATACAGCAATGGCATAGACTGCAACTATGTCTGTCCCCTCCTCCTCAAGACCCATCTCCACCCTCCCAGTTGTAAGGGGCCCTAGAGTCCGTTCTACCCCCGTGTCTCATTTGTCCCCGGCACCGCGGCCCCTGCCCCTGTTTCCCCTGCTGCCCTCAGTGCTGAGTCTGTTGACCTACTCCGGCTGATTCAAATTGGTCAGGCGTAAATGCTGACTGTCCTCCATGGCCAAACACAAATCATGACACAGTTGTTGTCATTCATGGAGGGCATGTCAGCTGACATGTCTGATCAACGTCGGAGTTTGGCGTCCATGGACTCAACACTGACGGCAGCACTTGCCATCCTGCAGCGTCAATCCCCCCCACTCCTTCTGACCCATCCACATCCCCCTCTCCCATCCCTGTCCACCATCCACGCAGACGCACAAGATCACACACCCCAACAGAGTCACCCAGCACACCCACACGTAAGTCCAAGCGCAGACCTCCATTCACCCAATCTCAGGGGGATGTACGCACACTCACAGGGACAGGGGACACACATCACACACCCACCCACAGCCACCATACACCTGACCCACAGCTCTCTACCTCCACTCCCATTGTGTCCCTGGGTTCGGGTGGTAGCCTGTCTAAACTGGCAGCAGTGTGCAGCGCTGAATATGTCGCTACCTTTTGCGCTGACCCTGCCACTGTGGAGGAATCCTCCCCACCTGCGCCCACTACACATACCCTTCCCTCTCCTGTCCCCGCGGTGCCAGACCCAGACTCAGATGATGCCCCCCCTGGGTCCACGGACCTCTAAGTCCAACATGTGCAGGCAAGTTTTGGGGTGACAGCCTCCACAAAGTCACCACTGTAATGGACTTGGTTTTGGACTGGCCATTGGCCTTCCGTGTTCCTGGACTAATTTAATTTTCTTTTCTACAGATTGGCGTTGAATAAAGCATTTTATTTTTCTGTCTGAACTATTGCATTTCATGGAATTTCTTTAGGTGCTGTGTGCCTACAAGTTTGTGTGATGTTAATGTTTTGGTATTGTGATAGATGTCTATTATTCTGATGGGAATGAGGTGGACCATGGTATCTCTGAGGTATGTCTTAACAAAATATATCGTGATGTTCCTAATGAGAGAGAGGGGTCAGTACAGTCAGAGATGCAAGTGTGTTATGGCAGGGTAGTCGAAAGATCACCCTGGGAATCCATTTTGTTGGATTTTAATGCCCTCACACACCCTTTCAGGTGTCATGCTTCATCATCTGGGCCTGCTCCTCGTTGGGTCGGCGGTGCAATACCCAACGGGCAACACCTCATAGAGGGGCACTTTGGTGGAGATCTTTTTTCCAACTGCCGTGTAGATGAAGTGCGGGTATGGGGCCAGAACTGAGTGGTAGACGTCAGTATAGTGAATTAAAAAAGACTAGTGATACCAAAAACTTTATTTAAGAGGTCCACTGCCTTAGTTAAAATAATTAACCTGGAAGAGAGAAATGGAAAGTAATGTTTCCAACTCTTATCCAAGGGTTATTGTAGTCCGGTCAACATGTTTCTCGCTGTGGTGAGTCTATCTAGCGATTCTTCAGGACCATGAATGACTAATTAGCAGGTATCTAATGGTGGAATGAACTGTCTACACTACATTATCTAGAGTGTGGTGTGTATATACTCATGTGGCTACCACACTCATAGGTGCTAGGGGATAACAATATTATATATTACCCTTCTTCCAGTTGTGATTGTCAGAACCTAAAGTTAAAAACAATCAGACAACGACAGTGTCCAGCGGGTAAAGCTTCAGGGAGTTCTTCCACCATGAGGTTGGTATTTCCTGAGCTTAGCTTATTTCACCTACCCATCGCCGCTGGAACCGGTTGGGAGGAGGGATACTCTCTGAGGTATCCCAATTTTCAGAGAAATATCTATATTTGTGTGTGTGCACAGAATTAAGGCTGCATGTGGCTGTGAGAGGGCACAGCTGGGTGTCCTCTGCACCCACCCCCTCTACTGTTGGGCACTGCTGGGGGTCCTGTGCACCCACCCCCTCTACTGTTGGGCACTGCTGGGGGTCCTGTGCACCCACCCCCTCTACTGTTGGGCACTGCTGGGGGTCCTGTGCACCCACCCCCTCTACTGTTGGGCACTGTTGGGCACTGCTGGGGGTCCTGGGCACCCACCCCTCTACTGTTGGGCAATGTTGGGCACTGCTGGGGGTCCTCTGCACCCACCCCCTCTACTGTTGGGCACTGCTGGGGGTCCTTTGCACCCACCCCTTCTACTGTTGGGCACTGTTGGGCACTGCTGGGGGTCCTCTGCACCCACCCCCTATACTGTTGGGCACTGCTGGGGTTCCTGTGCACCCATCCCCTCTACTGTTGGGCACTGTTGGGCACTGCTGGGGGTCCTGTGCACCCATCCCCTCTACTGTTGGGCACTGCTGGGGGTCCTCTGCACCCATCCCCTCTACTGTTGGGCACTGCTGGGGGTCCTCTGCACCCACCCCCTCTACTGTTGGGCACTGCTGGGGGTCCTGTGCACCCACCCCCTCTACTGTTGGGCACTGCTGGGGGTCATTTGCACCCACCCCCTCTACTGTTGGGCACTGCTGGGGGTCCTGTGCACCCACCCCCTCTACTGTTGGGCACTGCTTGGGGTCCTCTGCACCCATCCCCTCTACTGTTGGGCACTGCTGGGGGTGCTGTGCACCCACCCCCTCTACTGTTGGGCACTGCTGAGGGTCCTCTGCACCCATCCCATATACTGTTGGGCACTGTTGGGCACTGCTGGGGGTCCTCTGCACCCACCCCCTCTACTGTTGGGCACTGCTGGGGGTCCTGTGCACTCACCCCCTCTACTGTTGGGCACTATTGGGCACTGCTGGGGGTCCTTTGCACCCACCCCTTCTATTGTTGGGCACTGCTGGGGATCCTTTGCACCCACCCCCTCTATTGTTGGGCACTGCTGGGGGTCCTGTGCACCCACCCCCTTTACTGTTGGGCACTGCTGGGGGTCCTGTGCACCCACCCCCTCTGCTGTTGTGCACTGTTGGGCACTGCTGGGGGTCCTCTGCACCCCCCCCCTCTACTGTTGGGTACTGCTGGGGGTCCTGTGCACCCTCCCCCTCTACTGTTGGGCACTGTTGAGCACTGCTGGGGGTCCTCTGCACCCCCCCCCTCTACTGTTGGGCACTGCTGGGGGGTCCTGTGCACCCATCCCCTCTACTGTTGGGCACTCCTGGGGGTCCTCTGCACCCACCCCCTCTACTGTTGGGCACTGTTGGGCACTGCTGGGGGTCCTCTGCACCCACCCCCTCTACTGTTGGGCCTTGCTGGGGGTCCTGTGCACCCACCCCCTCTACTGTGGGGCACTGTTGGGCACTGCTGGGGGTCCTGTGCACCCACCCCCTCTACTGTTGGGCACTGCTGGGGGTTCTCTGCACCCCCCCTCTACTGTTGGGCACTGCTGGGGGTCCTGTGCACCCATCCCCTCTACTGTTGGGCACTGCTGGGGGTCCTGTGCACCCACTCCCTCTACTGTTGGGCACTGTTGGGCACTGCTGGGGGTCCTGTGCACCCACCCCCTCTACTGTTGGGCACTGCTGGGGGTCCTGTGCACCCACCCCCTCTACTGTTGGGCACTGTTGGGCACTGCTGGGGGTCCTCTGCACCCACCCCCTCTACTGTGGGCACTGCTGGGGGTCCTGTGCACCCATCCCCTCTACTGTTGGGCACTGCTGGGGGTCCTGTGCACCCACTCCTCAACTGTTGGGCACTGTTGGGCACTGCTTGGGGTCCTCTGCACCCACCCCCTCTACTGTTGGGCACTGTTGGGCACTGCTGGGGGTCCTGTGCACCCACCCCCTCTACTGTTGGGCCCTGCTGGGGGTCTGTGCACCCATCCCCTCTACTGTTGGGCACTGTTGGGCACTGCTGGGGTCCTCTGCACCCACCCCCTCTACTGTTGGGCACTGTTGGGCACTTCTGTGGGTCCTGTGCACCCACCCCCTCTTCTGTTGGGCACTGCTGGGGGTCCTGTGCACCCACCCCTCTACAGTTGGGCACTGTTGGGCCCTGCTGGGGGTCCTGTGCACCCACCCCCTCTACTGTTGGGCACTGCTGGGGGTCCTCTGCACCCACCCCCTCTACTGTTGAGCACTGCTGGGGGTCCTGTGCACCCACCCCCTCTACTGTTGGGCACTGCTGGGGGCCCTGTGCACCCACCCCCTCTACTGTTGGGCACTGCTGGGGGTCCTGTGCACCCATCCCCTCTACTGTTGGGAACTGTTGGGCACTGCTGGGGGTCCTCTGCACCCACCCCCTCTACTGTTGGGCACTGCTGGGGGTCCTCTGCACTCACCCCCTCTACTGTTGGGCACTGTTGAGCACTGCTGGGGGTCCTGTGCACCCACCCCCTCTACTGTTGGGCACTGTTGGGGGTCCTGTGCACCCACCCCCTCTACTGTTGGGCACTGTTGGGCACTGCTGGGGGTCCTCTACACCCACCCCCTCTACTGTTGGGCACTGTTGGGCACTGCTGGGGGTCCTGTGCAGCCACCCCCTCTACTGTTAGGCACTGCTGGGCACTGCTGGGGGTCTTTTCCTACCAACACTCAGATGTGACGCACCGTACCCCAAGCTTTCTGAGGTGTGTGCGGCGCGTATCACTATTGCAATGGTGATATGCGCTGGCGTGTGACGCACCGTACCCCGAGATGAATGACGTGTGTGTGCCGCGTATCACTATTGCAATGGTGATATGCGCTGACGTGTGACGCACCGTACCCCGAGCTTTCTGAGGTGTGTGCGCCGTGTATCACTATTGCAATGGTGATATGCGCTGGCATGTGACGCACCGTACCCCAAGCTTTCTGAGGTGTGTGCGCCACGTAGCACTATTGCAATGGTGATATGCGCTGGCGTGTGACGCACCGTACCCCGAGATGAATGACGCGTGTGCGCCGCGTATCACTATTGCAATGGTGATATGCGCTGGCATGTGACACACCGTATCCCGAGATGAATGACGTGTGTGCGCCGCGTATCACTATTGCAATGGTGATTTGCGCTGGTGTGTGTCGAACCGTACCCCGAGCTTTCTGAGGTGTGTGCGCCGCGTATCACTATTGCAATGGTGATATGCGCTGGCGTGTGACGCACCGTACCCCGAGATGAATGACGTATGTGCGCCGCGTATCACTATTGCAATGGTGATATGGGCTGGCATGTGACGCACCATACCCCGAGATTAATGACGTGTGCGCGCCGCGTATCCCTATTGGGATGGTGATATGCGCTGGCGTGTGGCGCACCGCACAGATATACTTCCGTTGTTGCGGTGGGTTGTACTCACCGTCTGAGCTGTTGTCGGTTTCTGTGTATGAGGTCGTAGGCGTACAGGGCTCGGATGACACGGTCGATGGGGTTCATGTCGTGCATGTTGCGTACCGGGGTGCAGTTCGTGGAGGACTCTGGATTTACGGCAGTGTACAGCTCTCGTAGGAAAAGGGCCGTACGGAGTGTCGTCAACACAGATCGTACTTCCTGGTTCGGAAATGGCTGCCGATTTACGTACGGACGTGGCGTACAGCGTCGGACGGAGTGAATCCGTAAGTAGTTTGTATTTGTACGGTGTTTGGTACGAGTCGTACGGAGTGGCGCTTTGGGTTGGGATCGTACTTGCTAGTTCGTACGGGGACGTTCTTTTTGTACGAATCGTACGGGAAAAACGCTCTGTACAGCTAATCGGAGCGCTTTTTACCGGATCGGAATCGACCCCAAAGTGTACCTGGTTTACTTTTTTCAACCATGCAAATAGTGGTCATGTAAAGCGCACTGATACCTTTGGGTCAAGTTCACGCTATATAAAACTGCAAGAAAAAACATGGCTTAGCAGGTCAACAAACAGAGACTCCTTAGCCTTATAGTGCTGTCTCCATCCTGGAGCAAACATAAAACTGCTTCCAAGTGGTGTTATCACTTTGCAAGAAACAGTACTTGAAATAAATAAAAAGCTGGATTTTATGGAGCGGTGAAGTGCACCCTGCGGCTACAAACGATTGTGTTATTTGCATTTTGAAAAGGGTGATTTTTAATGCAGGGAACTGTGCACCTATTAAACATGCCTTTTGACCGAGAGACAGCAAAGTACTGTACATTACATTGATTTAACTGTAATGCGAGTTGCACATAACATTATTTAAAAGCACCACCCTAATTTATGTGCTTTAAAGTAGGCCGTAGAAGAAGAGAAATGTGATCGGTCTCATTAATCTCAACAGTTATGGCAATTGGATGCAATGTACAAATTCGCAGGAACCTAATTGGACAGTAGAGGACCACAATAAATGTAAAAACCAAGGCTCAAGTGACCCAAATGACACCGAATAATACTCGGTAGTCCCAGTGATGCGTGATGGCAGAAAGGGATACCTAGTTACACAGACTCTGCACTTGCACCTCGAAATCATGGTCAAAGGCCAGACACATGGAGCTAAATGAGCGGTGGGAGCAAATTGAAGTCAGGACTCTGCAGGGTTTGAAAGGAGCAAAGTCTCTATCTATTGGTAACAGGAAATAAGGTCTACAAATTATGAAAGAATATTTGCGTAATCGCAATGTGACATTTTGTCTAACAACAATGTTCCCACCGGCAAGAACTAATTTGAGATGGTAGGTTTGTATGAATATTGAAATTGCGGCCTAATTACTCATCATTACTTCTTGAATAGCAGTGTTGTTGGTGTTGATGGTCGAACAGCGGCCCTATCATACAGGTAAAGGCACGGAGGCCACGCAGAGGGGCTGGAAAGACTGTCAGCCTGATTCATGTAGGCAATAGCGCTCGCAAAAGGGCCAGATTCTGAGAATCTGGCCCTTTGCGAGTGCGATTTTTGCATTTGGTATTCACAATCCCAAATGCAAAAATCGCTATTTAAGAATTCGCATATTTGCGAGGAATGGCATTTAAGGAATCTCTAATAGAGATTCCTCAAATGCTATTCATGACACATCAAGAAATAGCGATTTTGCACTTTTGGGGCCGCTATTTACCGAGAGGTCAGACCTGTCGGTAAATAGCAAAAACTCAGAAAAATGCTTTTAAAAGCATTTTTCTAAGTTGCATGTTGCACACACACATGTCCTTTGGACATGTGTGTGCGCAACACCTGTTCAAATGTGCATTTTAGGGGTGCTACAGGGCGTCCTTTGGACACCCCTGGCACCCTTAAAATCGCTATCTGATTTGCAAGTAGCAAATTGCTACTCGCAAATAAGGGATACTCCCCATTCATTCCTATGGGCCTCTTGGCCCATAGGAATGAATGGGGAGTTTTTGCGAGTAGCAATTTGCTACTCGCAAATAAAGAACATGTAGGAATCGCTATTTTATTAGCAATTCCTACATGAATGCCGTTTTGCGTGTCCTCAATAGCGAGTCGCTATGATTCGCTATTAGGGCCACGCAAAACGGCATGTACATGAATCAGGCTGTGTGTCCGGTAGCATGAGATCACAGGTTTTGGGGGCCGGAAAGAATGCGTACGGTAGCATGAGCTCACAGGTCCTGGGGCCTGGAAAGACTGCGTATGGTAGCAAAAGCTCACAGGTCCTGGGGGACTGGAAAGACTGCGTATGGTAGCATGAGCTCACAGGTCTTGAAAGAGGGAGAGTTGGACGCTTCTGTCTGCATTTTGATGGAGCAGACCCTGAATCAGTGGCATAGCAAGAGGGGTTCGGGGGGGGGGGGTGTTCAGTCATGTACGGCACAAGTTTTGGGGTGGCGACCTCCACCAACCCAACCCCCTGCTCTTTCATGCAGGCATATGGCGCAACTCAGAAACCACCAGCACCTCTCCCTCCACATTCTCACATTGCCGGCGGCCGCATGGCACAAAAAGCAGTGACTGTCATGGGCGGCACAGGGGCTTGATACGCCACTGCCCAGATTTGGAAGCACACTGAGTGTTGTCTGCGTATGGTGCTGCAGACAAGGAGATGTTTTGTCTACACATATATTTTACCATTTTCTCATACCAAACTGCGAGCAGTAACTTGCACGCCTGTGACCCAGATCACAAGGTGCGCATGGAGCCGGGAGCACAGTACCTGCCCAGGCCTGAAACCCCTTGCCGGGAGCCATCACAGCATGCCCTCTCTGAATTGTTATATGGGAGCTGGAAACCCTCTGTGAATAGTTGGACTTTGGCACAGCCTGCAATTATTGCAGAAATATCATTACCTGAACCCTACAGCCCACAAGCCAGCGACCCAGTTTTTAAGCGAGGGCAAAGTGAAAGCAGTGAGTCGTAAAAAGAGCGCACTAAGAGGAAGGTACACGAGAGGTAGTCAACAAAACTCAGAAACTTCCAGTACCCCTCCCACCATACTTTCACGCGGCCGCATGGCGACACAAGCAGTGACCGCCACGGGCAGCATTAGGACTATATACAACACTGCCCACATTAGAAAGAATGCTGAATGCTATTTGACTACGGTGCTTGAGACAAGGAGATGTTTTGCAAACACTTATATGTTACAGAATTTTCAGACCGAAGTACGAGCAGGAGCTTGCATGTCTGTGACCCAGATCACGAGGTGCACGTGGAGCTCTGAGCACAGTGCCTGCCTAGGCTTGAACTCGGGGTCCTCAGCCATCACAGCATTTCATCCCTAAATTGTTATATGGGAACCAGAAACCCTTTGCGATAATCGGTCTTTGGCACAGCCTGCGATTATTGCAGAAATAGCATTACCTGAACCCTGCAGCCCGCAAGCCAGCAATCCAGTTTTTCATGCGAGGGCAAAGTGAAAGCAGCGAGTTGTAAAAAAAAGCGCTCTAATAGGAAGGGACACGAGAGGTAGCCACGTAAAGTAAACATACAGAAACAAGCCCTATCCCCCTTAAAAGGGAGCCCAAGCCAAGCAAATATATCCTACTAGAAAAACCCCAACTGCAATGGAGATCATAAAGGGCAAAACATAGAGCATAATAAGAAAATACAAGCCATGGTGGGGATGGCAGCAGTGGAAAAGGTAGCAGTAACACAACTGTGGCACAAGGAGTAGGTGGGAGAAACATTGCTATGCTTGAATGAAAGCAGCTAGCGTGCTGAAGCTTAACAGAGACAAACAGTAACAGAGCAGGAAAGCAAGAAACAAATAGTCTCCCAGAGAATAGATAAAGAACCATAGTGGAATGAGACAGTACTAAGCCCTGCTGTGTGGGAAGAACAGAAGAGAGAAAGGAGGGACAAAGAGGCAGGACTGAACACTAGCAAGCAAGGATTCTTAAAGGTCACTGGCATACTCAAATGAAAATAAATAGCAAAAAAGGGGATGGACTTGAAGCACACAGACTGATCACAATAGGTCTCGAAGAGACAGTGCATGCCCACAATTATTAAATGTCCAGGAGTGAAGTGCTGAGAGAAATTCTGTTGGAATGAAATGTGCGAGATGAAAAAGAATTTCACAACTCCGAATTTACAAAACGATGTGCACTGATGATGTCATCAGTTATGCTTCTTCTAATGATGCAATTTTTGTGCAGTCGATTGCATTGCGCAATGATGCAAATGTGAGCAAGCAATGTCTCATACAAATTGGTACTCGAGGCCGACCCTCCAGAACAAAGTTCTAAACGCAGACAACTGTCAAGTGTACGCCAAGTAGAATGGGTAAATTTGTTGAAAGTACATGTTACAAAAGGTAATATCAAACAATATCCCTCTTGATAATTTTTATGTTTGGTTTCATTTAGCACCTGGATTCCATAAAAACCAGGATGTGCAACGTCAGCAGATCTGGATTTTTGGGGGTTCATAGGGGCTTTTCGCTGTTCCTGACCCATTTCACCACCTTTGATATATAAGCTCAGGCTTGGTGCAATGAAGTGCAAAGGTATTTGGCGAACTTCTCACATCCACGTTCACTGACAGCAATGATTCTTCATGGAAAAGCGGATTTGTGATGTCATCAAGCGCTGCTCAGAGTCATGACAGCACAAATGTAACTGTTTAGAAAGTTTGGGCCTACAAATACATTATCATCTGTAATTAGCTCTATATTAGTAAATCCAACTGGTCTAGTTATCAGCTTCATTGACTATGGCACATTCTGCGTCCTCTTAAGTTGGATTATTGTCTGAGGTGACCCTCACTAATACAAGTTTCTCCAGCCTGTGACGTGGAGAGGCCCTGGAATATGAGCATTTAGCAGAGATTTGAAATACCTGAGGATCCATGGATTCCTCTCAAAACTGCTGATGCAGGCTCCTGGCTGGAGTACTATCTCGGTATTCATGTGGTCGTCACCTGTACCTTAGTATCCGGTGCCCGGGCCCTGTTCAAATCACTCCTGTAGACATACGAATGTGAAATCCCATCAATGCCGATGACAGATGTCTGTATTTGTAACTTTCTGTCCTGTGATGCATTGCAGAAGGTTGTTTTAAACAACAAGGAAAAGGTATAGTTGGAGAAAATATTCAGGAAGTTTGTTTCTGATAACTTTCAGACGTTAGGGACCAGCCAAGCACCTCATGCTCTTTCCGGTAAATAATGCTCAAGGCAAATGTGCTTTTGGTTTTTCGTCAGTTTTCAGTCGACCCAAGCAAATTTGCTAATGAAGCCTCATTCCGCCGCCAAGATCTTCCTTGCTGAATGTGCTCTCCGAAGTGAAATGCTTGGCAGTTCAGCAGAAATGTTCCCGGGTTGCATTTTGCCGCTGTTAAGCAATTTCATCTGGGAGACAGGTTCTGCACTGACGTACGTGCTCTCTTCGGGTCGTCCTAGCTCGGGACACGGGCTCTCTCCCATTGGCTCAACGTCGCTCCCTATGTTCAAAGCCTTCCAATTAGGCCATGACTGATGGCGCTGTCACATTCACATCACGCACATCACAATGACAATCGTCGCCCATGTTGCTTGAACCATCGTTCAAGCAAATGAAATCCTGCACTTGATGAAGGTATTTGCCTGGCACTTCAATTGCTGAGGTAAAGGTGGTTGTTAATTCAAAGGCTTGGACATGCTGAGTTTATCCACTCATGCAAGGACTTATAAGGAGGGACAGAGGTCACTCTCACGTTTTACTAACTGGAGCGAAAGCGATAATTAGAACCCGGGTTGGACTGGGATAAAAATATCGTCCCGGGCACTCTAAAAAAAAGTGCCCCACGTTTGCATATTGCCTGTCTGCAAATCACTGCTTCGGCGAAATTTTATTTAAAAAAAAAAAAAAAGGTGAGGCGGGTGTTGAGAGGTTTAAAAAAAATGCACGGATTAGTTTACACTGCATATATTAATGGGCCAGGCCAGGGAGAGAAAGGGAGTGACACCTCTGCCCTTGATAAAAGGGAGGTAATGGACACCCATCTGCCTCCTGAAAGGCCACTCTGGCACCCACTGGGCTGCTGGCAGCATTGAACAATGCAGACACCTACCAAATCGGCCTCCAGGATGCTAGAAAAAGCAGCCCACAGGTGGAACTCGGATATAGGCCCCTCGGGCATTGACGGAGTGCCCGCCTTACCAATCCAACGCTGAATTTAGAACCACACATAGATGGGGGAGCACGTACAGGAGGAGTATGAGAGTAATCTTATGCTTCTTGGGCCAAATGCAAGATTTACAAGAAGGATTAACAGCAATGATCTCAAAGATAATGCCCTCTCTAATGGTCATAAATCGAATAAGACTTTTGCTCACTGACAACAGCCGTGGTTTAGAAACCACCTACTGAAGGTTTATTTAAATAAAAAATGCTTTCAGGAACGGTGTAAATTTGCCTGATATGCATTCTACACGGTGTTGGTTGGCAGTCATTGTTATGTGACAGCGCAGTGAGTACCAGAAGAAAAGCTAAGCAGGAAAAGGTATGAGAGCCACATTCTGGTTGCCTAGTCCATAGTTGTTGAAAAACGGTTCCCATCACCACCTTCACTGTGAGAATTCTGATTGGTCATTACATGGACTGGGCCTAGTTTGGTATAAAGTGCACATAGTAAATGGAAAAAAGTGTAATCATAATTTAAAAGAAATGTTTATTATTTTTCTTTTATGCAGTTATTATACAACAGACCAGGCCCAGTAATTACATCAGTGTTGTACAATCCGAAAGATAGTGAAAGGAAACATACGATTAAAAAACGACAAATGTAGGGATAGTGAGCAACATAAAAGGGCATAAAAGCACAGACCAATGTTAAAATGTGACGGTGCCATATTTAAAGCAGGTACAAACATCATGGATCTAAGACAAAATAAGATGAAACACAACCAAACATATACATACAAAGAGTGCTATAACCTCTGCTTTGCAGTTGGTATATAGTGTTAATATTCCAAGGAGCCAGGTAAAAAATTCTCAACAAAAGGTTTACAGTGAATCCTGATACCACAAAATGTACCTGTTGAATTGCAAATTATTAGATTCCTTGGATCAGGGTTGGTAGTTTTCTGAGCCGAAATTGAAAGAAATGAGGAAAAAGAACACTGTGCTAGATTGGCCGGAAAGAAGGTGCACCTGTTTTTAGTCTGCAATTCAAAATAGGTCTATGGACTAGTCCAGTGCTTAATTTGTAAAATATTAGGTGCAGGTGCTCAATTTTTTAACGAGGCCACACCCACACACCCCTGGCCCCACCCACTCACTCCACTGATTCCACCCACTTCCTCTATTGGCTCCACCCACCCACACCTAGGACTAGAATTGCTGAACGTGCCATAACAAGGGTTAGACCAAAATCTACAGGTTTAAAGGTCAGGAAATGAGCCATGTGCAGCGCCATAAGGATGCACTACAGGACAGTCTATACCCTGTACTGTGCACCTGAGGGCCAGTCTAACCACATGTCATCGAAGCACAGAGGGGCCAAGCTGTGGCACAGCAAAATCCTGAGGAGGTGCCTGTCACCCACAGGGTTGTAAGTCTGAAAACACCACACATCCACCCAGAGAGGTTGAAGACTGAGCACCACACAACCATGACATCTCACCTCCACATCCCTAGCCCACTGGAATCCCATCAAGTCCCCATTAGCTCCTGTACACACAGGCTGCCAGGATCTGACTTGCAGAACCCCTGCAGGTGCTCGGCAGTGGGTAGAGAGCCATGCGAAGGACAGAGCTCCTGTCTTGAGTCCAGTGCTGCAGCGAGCGGACCCGGATAAACTCTGAAATTAAAGCCCTGCTGTTCCTTTCTGATGTTGCTTATCCAGGTATGTCACTTATTCACACCTGACGACCCCACCCATTCTCCCTAGCTGCAACCGAACCTGACCCTCCAATGCAATGCACCTGCTAGAAAGCAGGAGCGCAGGCTCGCAGTGGCAATATCCGATCATAATATAATGTCTCGCAACCGCTGCATCCTAAATACAGTAGCAGCCTTGACCCTACCACAGAGAACAAGACGTGATTTATTGTGATATTTTATATAATATTTATACAATCTATGATTTTTAGGTGAGCAACAACAATACTTCATAGACAAAAGTTGCAGTGGAGCTCTTTTTGAAATTGCTGATCATATTTAATATCTTGCTTAATAAGGTCCTCTAAGTTGTTTATCGCCACTCAATGTCCGGTTTTGTTTAGCATTACTCAATATGGACATAAACAAAACATCACAGTCTCCTCTAATACTTCCAAGTTTCGAATCGGGTAAACTGTGAGAAAAAGTGGTGATAAATGTTCAAAGCAACAGCAAATCAACCCTCTCCCTTCCAGCATCCTGAGAAATTCCCAAGTTAAGCAGCTACAAATTACTTCATACAGAAACAGTGCTAATTCATCCCTTTGCCGAACGATGAAGTGGCCAGGCAGCCAGATGATAACTGTGGGTGCGCTAGTATAAATTACGTGAAAGGGGCACAAAGAGTGTGCGAAAAATGTGTGTGCGAGAGTGATAGTGGTATTTGTTTATTGGGCCAAAATACAAATATTATAGCGCACATTGTTTACATTCTGCTGTTTTAATTATTTTCAAGCTCAAAAGAACAATTTTTCAATGAGAAACTACCCCTTGTTTTTGGGAAAAGTCAATCTCATTTCAACTCCATCAGTCTCCAAGGAGCCTGGAGGTTCGCCAAACAGCTTGCCTGAAGAGTGTAGTATTCATTTGATGTTGCCTTGTGTTGGTGGGGAAGCAGTGCAGATGGAAACTGCCACAATGAAACGTGGCACAGTCTGCGCCTTTCACATGAATGCGCAAATTTGAAATATCTGTGAGTGTTCACACACAAGGCCTGTCTGATAATCATTCAACTGCGTGATTTAAATCTAAGGTTACTACAAGAATGGGAATGCTAGAGCCAGAGGTCCTACAGCGGACCAATTTGCGCTAGAAACACAAACATAGATAACCTGCAGGAACTTCTGTTCATACGTGTGTCACTGGGCTCTGCCTAAAACTTGTATTGCAGCTGCAGACAAGTGCTGTAACATGCCCTTTTTCATTTGCAGATTCTGTAAAAAGAAGAAAATGCCGGTTTACATATGCGGAGAAGCACTGGCACTGGCAATTTACTCTGGTAACCCATAAATTGGGAGGTCAGGTGTGGCAGAGGAAAGGGGCTGTTGAGTCACGAGGTGCTGAGCTGGAAAAAGCAGAGTTGACAGTTAACTTATACATTTACTTGCTGCAAAGAAATCGGTGAAGAGGACACACAATAGTAAATCTGTTCCAGATTAATTAATAGCGACTTGTTGTAGTACTATCTACTACTCACTTACTTGTGAACTGCAGTCTCGTTGGCACTGGCTCCATTAGATCGCAGGCAAATAATGTGTTTTGGTGGGGCCCCGGCCCAGGCCAAGAGCATCAGCATGCAATGCAAATGACAAGTCAAATTAAATAATTTATGTTCTGCTTCTGCTGGATTTTCATTTCAGTGCATGCTAGTTGTTAACAGAAAGCAGCTACGCACTTTTTTATTACTTCAAAGTTGTCGTATTAAGGTTATTGCAGAGACCGGAACTTTCCAGGACCCAGTCTGCCTTGCCCGCAGCTCACCCATCAGCCCGCCCTCAACTGTAGTTATTAACCAATGCGGAAAAAAAATGCTCCTTGAAAGGCAGGCGTGCACTACTGTAATCACTAACGTGATGTAGTCATCATGCCTGGACCTGGGTGGGCCATCCTGCAGGAAGGAGGACGACACAGGCCACAGGACAGGTAGGTACATTTCTTTTTAATAAATATGGGATCATCTCACTGGGGAGAAAAATTCAATAGCGCCGGCCTGTTAAAAAAGTGCAGGTGCTAAACACCTAAAAGCTCCTGCACAAATTAAGCACTGGACTAGTCTCATAAAAGCAGTTAGGAATTATAATAATACAGGCATCAAGAGGAGAGTTTTGTGGATTAAATAGCTGGTTGATCCAATAAACATCTAAAAATGAATCAATTGTTTGTAAAGTTGTGTCTACTTCTGCTCTAGCTAGAAGAGATCATTGTTTCAGGAGCAGGAAGAGGCAATTATTATGGCTACTGGTGAAAAAGTAAGAGTTATTTAATGACAACACAGACATCAGCTGTTGGAATGATAATGAAAACCATGGATTTCATAAATTAAGGGAAGGTTTGAAGTTGCGCTGTAGATTGTCTCAGTGATGAACATTTGTATATGCTAAGCTGTCCCATGCAGCTTGTGCCATTGTCTTTTAGGCTGTTGAGGCATGAGCATGATTTGCCAACACCGTTTCCACAAGTTGTGTCACATCTAGAAATATGCTTTGATCCTTTTACAAACTTATATTAGATGATCAAATGTAAGAATTTTAAAGAGCTAGGGGCCTATTTATAAGGCCCCTGGGCCACCAGAGCATCACTATTTGCAACGCTCCGGTGACACTGCGTCTCCATATTTAACAATTCAGGGCTAAGCCACTTTGGGTGTTGTTGTGGGTGTTCCCAGAAACACACATGGTTTTTAGACACTGCCTCAGAATAACAAGGAATTGTAAATCTGAGACAGTGCCAAAAACGTGCATCCCCCTATGGAGGCATAAGGGTGGCGCAACAAGGAGAAACACTTTTATTTCTCCTTGTTTTTTGCTCTTTTTTGATGTGTGCTGCATTCTGGGGAACACATAGAAGTATGTGTGCTTCATTGTGAAACACACATATAAGGAGCAAAATGCCATTAATGATTGTTTTTGTGCAGGAATGTGTCCCTTCCTGCACAAAAATAATCATCCCTACAATGCAGGCACCCTTGCACCATTGCTTAAGGGTGTCTACATTGGTGAGTGGCAGCCCATTGTGTGCCAGTGCAGGGGAAAAGGTGAGGAATGCACCATATCTCATAGATACTTTTCTTTTGACTCAGGACAGTACAGCATAATTCCTTGTGACACTAACTTGTGCCAAAACCTTGCAAATGAGGCCACTAGTGTTATCATGCTTCCCACAGATGATTTGACGAGGGAAGTTTTCCCATCTGCTGTGGCCCACACTGAACGTTCATACCCATGAAGGAGCCTATGTCACAGTGTGGCAGTTGGCAACAAAAAGTAGTGCTGTAACACTCTTGTTAGACCTGACACCCTTGGGCGGTAGTCCCCCAAACATTTTGCCTTCACCCCTCCTGTTCTGCTTAATTCTTTTTTGTTGGCATTATGACTATATGACAGGGACGGCTTTCAGGTTGTGCGACTGGTGCAGCTGCAGCTGGCGCTGACACCTGAGGGTGGTACTTTGTTGAAAAATAAAACTGATGGGTTAAAAGCACATGATGCAAAGTTCCCTGTGAGTCAAGCTGTTTTCAGGAAAAATAAAGATAATTCTGGTGATTAATGTTCGAGCTGGAGGGAGATCAGGAGTTTTGATTCACCCTAAAGTAGTTCAGAGGGTTACTGTGCCTACCTCAAATAACCTGTACCATGCAGATCACAGAAATTAGTGTGAATAAACTAAGATTAGCGCTATAAAAAAGTAAAGGCTTGTCAGAAAGAGGCTATGGAGAAATGAGGGTCACTGTTGGAGGGTGGCAGTGAGGGTTTTATAGGAGAAGGAGGTCATGGGGCTACCAAAAAAGACTGTCACACTGTGCACCACCAGCACTAAAGCCCACCCTGCTCTGAGCGCTTCAACAATGCTAATTGCCAAGGCAGGTCCTTACGAAACCGGTCCTACAATGCTTTTTTTCTGGTCCAGGAGGACCTGGCTTGGCAGTTCGGGCTGGATTGTTGCCATGAGGAACAGAATTAATGCTGATTTGCATATGGCTGGGTCCAAACTGGGGTGGTGTGGTGAGCAAAAGAACAATGGATTAAACCCAGATCTTTGTGGCTGAAGATCAATGTTTGCATTGTTCATCATTCCATCCATCATTTGTTCCTTTTGCTTTTGTCGCCCTAAGTGGGAAGTATATGCCCAGTCGTTGGTCCCATGCTCACTGCACCACTGCATTCAAGCTAGCCTGGCTGATGAGGGGTGATGCCCAAACAGGTCCCAGGATGCTTGTATCCAGTCCATGGAGAACCTGGCTTGGCATCTAGGGCTGGACTTTTCCCAAGAGATACAGGGTTAAGACATGCATATCCAAACTGGGGTGTTGTGGAGAGCAAAATAAAGATGGATTAAACCCAGATCTTGGAGACTGGGGTGAAGGTTTGCATTGTTGAACATGCTGTCTATCATTTGTTTTTTTGCTGAAGTTGTCTTTTAAGTCATCATTCAGAAAATGCCACTTTAAGAAAGTTGCCTCTTTTATTGTCCTAACCATTTGGTGCCTGAAGCCTGTTCCTGGGTCACATTACTAGGTGGAGTTGACAGTTGGCCTTTGTGTATTACTTCCAGACAGCCACACAATAGAGTGTCTGGGAGTTGGTAGGATGGGTAATCCTAACTTGATGGAAGGGGCAGAGCTGTCACCTGTCACACTTGAACTTCAAAGACCCTCCCTTAGCTTACACACAAAGAACTTCACACTAGCCTGTTCTGCCGTCGGACACACCCATTACCCAGGGCAGGGAGGCAGGATATTTCAACTCTTTGATGGGTGGAAGCTTCAGAAGTTTCTTTCACATCACAACTAGCATCAGATATAAAAATATGACCGTCAGACCCACTTGTCAGTAAATTCCTAGTCCTGTGAATACGACAGAAAAAGGACTGTACTGCTGCAAGAGGACTGTCCTGCTGTCTGAGGCCTGCCCTGCTGTCTGAGGAGGAAATATAGACCTGCTTGTTTCATTCCAGGCTACCTGAGTAACTCCAAGGGTCAGCTGACCGACCTTCTTCTGAAATACAGGGACACAGCAAGCTCCAGAGGCCTCTCTACAACTGCCCAGCTGACCTGCTGTACTGGACCTGCCTGAGCCCTGCTGGCGCCTGCTGGAGTAAATATATGATTTGAAGGAAATGAGAGGGACCCTTTGACACTAAAGGAATAGGGTACAGAACAACAATGTCAAAAATACAGTTTCCTTTGGTGTGTCGCTTCTTATCTGTACCCTCTTCATGTAGTTTGAAATTTTAAAGTTTTGTGGAATAGATAGTTGTTTTTCGATTTCTTTTAAATATTCTTTCTGAACTGTGCATAAAAAAATGTTTTTTACCAATATGGTAATGAATACATTGATAAATTGTCATTTTTAACAAAAGTGTGTATTTTGAGTTTGGGTTTGACTTTCTACTCTCATCCCATGGATTGTATAAATGAAGTGTGAGCAGCCTGAATGATCAATGTGATTTTTTCCTAGATTGTGAGTTTGTGAGTAAACAACATTATTTATAGGAATCTTGCAGCTATTGGTCCAAAGGAAAATTCCTTTTTGACATTGTAAATATATGATTCCCAAGTGGTGCCTCCCCAAGTCTCTGGCATCAGGGAGAACATCCCCTGGCTAAAATGAAGTTTCCGCCAAAACTCGAGCAAAGCGGAGCAAAATGGTGCAAAACCCAGCAAAACCTCACTGCAAAGCTGCATGCTTCTTCAAAACCAACACAAAGTGCCACAAAGCTCCCTCAAACCCCTTGCCGCACAGCTCATTGGAACTGATGCTGAAAAACAGAAAGCCTTGTCATGCAGCTTCATTGGAACCGTCGTCAGACGACACAAAGCCTTGCAAAGGAGCAACGCTCAGACCGTGCACCAAGGACATAAGGTCAGCGGGCTAAACTTAGTCCTATGCTCGGCCTGGGCTCGATCAGGGTTGTCCTTTACTTGTGGCTTTGGCCTTGTCCAGCACAACCAAATTCCCACAGTTGGTGTTTTGCGCCATTTGGCGATATTTTTATCTACATCTTTAAAATTGCACATTTCCAGTTCTACTGATTCAATTTTTTTTGCTTTTGTCTAAATTAATGTATTAAAATTTGCTCTATTTTTCTAATTTGGTGTGGGATTTTTCTTGTATTGTGTTTTTTCTCTATTACTGTTTAAGTACTGAATACATTCGTCATGCATTGCCTCTAAGTTAAGCCTGACTGATTTTGTGCCAAGCTACCAGGGGGTTCAGCACAGGTTAATTTAGTGATTTTTTGAGTTTCACCCTAACAAGGATTATGGTTGTTGCTTGAGAAGGGATCAAACCCCCTCAACCAAAACACCAATTTTTCACAATTCTGCATTGAATGGGTCTATAGAACGTATTGTGCATGTGTCTTCTGAGTACAAGCGCCTGCACTTTAAGTTTGTGCATGATGTGCACTGGTATGCCAGAAGGCAGTTTTCTCGATGGCCTGACACGCAGAATGGTAACACAATTGCTGCAATTCTATATTGCAGTTTGTACTGTGAGGGGAGGCAAACAACAGTCACAGCGCTATGTGTGAACTGCAGCAGTTTTGTTGCAGCTTATTTGAGAGCTACCATCCAGCCTTTTCAGTGCATTCGAGGCTTGTTCGAATATGGGGAAAAATTGGCCTGCAGTGCCTAATTTGTAAGAAAAAAATAACGGCCTCATTTATGAAAAGCTCTGCATCGCTGCGGAAAACCAGTAAAGCACAACTTTTCATAGCGCCATCCTTGTGACAACATGGATGATCCGTATTTACTGTATGGTGCTCCATGTCACAAGGATTTACAGATACATCATTATTTGTGACGTATCTGTAGGCACAAAATTGGTGCATTGCTGGAGTGTGTCTGAAAACAGACGCAACTCCAGCAATGTGTCCTTTTACATGGAGCAAGCCCCATGTGGAAAGGCATGCATCACTCCTAACGCCTGCTTCAAGCAGGCGTAAAGATTTGGTGCAGTGGCGTCCTAGAAGTGTGCAGTGAAATATCATAGATTTCACTGCGCCATTGCTATGATGCTTTTTTTGCAGAGGAACACCCACCCTGCATACATTATACCCGACGCAGGTATAATGTAGCACAGGGGTTTACAAAGTTACGCATCTGCCTAGATACTTCACTTTGTAAATAGGACGCAGTGTGGCGCATTTTTTACGCCGCTGCAGCATCACAAAAATTGATGCAACGGCAGTGTAAGGGACTCATAAATAAGGCCCTAAGTGTTGATGCCCAAATTTATTTGGAGTAGACCATTCGCCATTTCCAGCACCAGTGCTACCCACTTCCAAAACCTGGTTTACACAGATAGCACTGACTCAGGCTCTGACCTGCTTTTTGGCATGTGACACACCGCACAGCCTCAGATATATAGATGGAGATTCAAGTGTCCTGTTCTTTTGTTGTCACACACAATGCTGGGCAGTGCTGCAGGAGCTGTGAGTGCACTCACATAAGTCGACCAGAAGAAAGGAATAGTGTGAATTCTCATTGTTGCAGTGCTGCAATGAGAGTCCTTCAATTGACACCCAAAATTGAGCTTTCTAATTCATAGAGTCAATCAGAACTGTCAGTACGCCATCAATTTTGACAGCTATTGTTCGTCTGATCATGAGTGAAGAAGATGGTATTCAGGTGATGTCACTACCCACTGATAAAAATAGGGGTTTTCTTTGCTGTTTGCTGTATTTTTCCATAGCACTTACTAAATCTGACAAAAATTTAGCCTGAACAAAGAAAAAGCTACCTAATTTTACCGAGGGTTCCCAAGGCATGCAATGCATATCTGGCATCCTGTCAGAGGATCCTGTAGCACAAGACAGCTTTCTTATACAAACATACATTCAAGTTGTTTCTCAGATGCAAACTATCACACAGTCTAAAACACCCAAAACAAAAAGTGTGAGGTGGAACCATGGATGTTATGGCTGCTGGAAAAGAGCAAGTTGCCTAAATATAGGCCTGATTCACAAAGGTAACTTACACTTTCGAGTAAGTTTACTACTTCCGATATTCACAAACTTTGAGTGTAAACTCACTACAAATGTCTAAGCTACATGTTTCCATCCCCAGAGTAAAGAAATTGGCTTACTCTTGTGTGGGTGGGTGATGTCCCTTCCGGAACCACACTAAAACCATCTTACTCCTCATAAATCCTATCTCATTTAGTAGTAAGTCTGCCCCTTTAATCACCCACTCCCCTGTGCAGGGCCGGACTGGGAAATGAAAGCAGCCCCGGCAAATTTTCCCAGGCAAGGCCCCATCTGACGCATAGTGAGCGAGCGCAGCGAGCGTGCCCGACCACTACTTGGGGGGGTTTGGTGGGGTTCTCCCCCCAAGAAACGTTTGGAAAAATACAGACCAAAATGGTGAATTTTACAGCACATTTTTCATTACATATTGAAATATATCGAGTTTCAAAGCACAGTAAATAGTAGATGATGACCTTAAAAAGCACCAGGTTACCCACCCAGTCATAGGTACCCATAGACATTCTTACAGAGAGCACCAAAAATAGACACGAGGCACCCTTGGAAAATGTACTTGACCCTTACATGCGGTTTTGTAAAGCCAGCGCAGACTTTGCATGCGTTGCATCCATAGTGATATTCCCACATCTGCTATTGCACTGACACTGGCACCCTCAGCATGAGGGTCGTAGGCAGATACTGACTCAAATTGGCTAAAGGGTAGGCAACAGGATGGGTGCACTGCGTTCCAGCTGCAGCTGATAATCAGCGGTTCATGAAGGTAATGTGACGTGCTGCCACTGACCCTATGTGGCACCGAGATACACGTTCCAGGAAGGGAAACCCATGCACTTACTAATCCACAGTACAGACCATCTAGGCATGGATGCTGCAAAGTCAGAGAAGGTGTGTCATTATTTTCTCATCGACTGGAGCATGTGCTTTGTCTGAAGGTAACCTGTACCTACACCTTGCTTCTGCTACATGTCCCGGAATCCACACATAGAAGACACAGGACATGTGTCTGAGTGTTATGTGAAGCATATTAGCAGATACGTATGTCCATTTACTGTGAGGTGTTAATAATTGGTATATCCCACTGCCATTGTATCAGCAGCAAATAGTTAGAGACCCTACCACCAACCATTTAGCCCAACCGTGAACATGAAGCATACGTTGTCCTCAAGGGAACTTATGTGACAATTCATTTATGTAACAACTTGTAGGACACTTTATGACAGGCATGTGCTTTACATGTGCATCGGATGTGTGCAGCCTTTTAACTCTTGAAAGAACCTGGAGGTGACACGGAGAGTGATCCCATTTAAATGGATGGATATATGGATGGATGGATGGATGAATGGATAGCTGGATGGATGAGCTTTGATGAGAGAACAACGATGTCTACGAAATACATTATAACAGTTTGGCCTGACAGCTTTATCACTGTAGAACTAGGGTTCTTTCCCAAGGGCCCCTTCTCGCCTCAAAGGCCACCTCCTGTTAGTATTAGGTTATAAAAATAGGCTCCCTCTTGGGTGCCTAAATAGGTATGTTTCTGTTAGAACTGGGGGTTTATAGTTGGCAGAGGTAGGTACCACTGTCCAAATAGGGACCCTTGCTTCTAGTCAGGGTAAGGAGGAAACCTCTGAGATAACCCCTGCTCACCCTCTTGGTAGCTTGGCACGAGCAGTCAAGGCTTATCAAAGGCATTGTGTAAAGTATTTGTACCAACACTCAAAGTAACACAGTGAAAATACCACAAACTGACTCCACAACAGTTTAGCTAAATAAAGGTATTTAATATAAACTAAACAAGACCAAAACAACAGAAATCCAACATACACAGTTCAAGAATATGGTTTCAAAAGAGTTCTTAAGGTTGAGATCAAATAATCCACAGGTGCGTGAAAAGTTCAAAGTTGCGTCACGTTTAGCCAACAGTACCTTTAGTTGCGACAAAGTTCTAAAAGCAGAAGCTGGTGCGGTGGAAAACAAGCAATGCGTTGCTCCTGAGACCCCGGGGGAGGCGTTTGCGACAACCCAGCTGCAGCATGGGGCGTGTTGCGACGAATTAGGTCTGCATGGGGAGGAAGGCCACTTGTATGGATTCCGGTGAGTAGGTTCCGTAGGAAGTTTGTTCTCGCAAAGGCACGATGCAATGCTCTCGTAGGGGCTGCGACGATCTCCGGGGTGACCATGCGCGATCCAGCGGCGATCCTCTCTCTCGCAGCTCCTCGATGCGATGGCTCTGCGACGATGCTCGCAGTGACGTGATGCGGTCTGCAAGCCTGAGGTGCGGCAATCTCCCTCAGTGATGACAGGCTCTGCAACGAAGTTCGCAGCGATGATGATCTTCCCGCAATCGAAGGATGCGTCGTCTTAGGCAGCAGCAACAGGCGCTGCGACGATGGAGACCTCTGTAGCAGCGGAAATTTCCTCGCACTGTCGGGGATGCGCTCCGCAGCGACCGATGCGATAACTTTTCAGTTGCAAAAGTCTCTCAATCTTAGTTTCCAGCTTCCCAGCACAGGTACAACTTCCAGAGGTACCACAACTGGCCCAAGCAATCTAGGAAAGACTGAACGCTCTCAGCAGAGTCCAGCGAAGCTGGGGGTGAAGTCCTTTTGTTCCTGGGACTTCAAAAACAGGGATCCAGCTCTTCTCAGGCCCTTGGAGATTCCTTCAAGACAGGGGAAACAGCACAACAGCAAAGTCCTTCCCCTCTCCTTGGCAGCAAAGCAACAGCAGGTCAGTCCAGCATGGCAACAGCAGGACAGTCTTCCTTCTTCAGATTCAGCTTTCTCCTTGGCAGAGGTTCCTTCTTGATTCCAGGATGATCTCATTTTCTGTTGTCAGGGGTCCTGCACATATACCCCTAAAAGTATTTGTTCCCTTTGTGCAGGAGGGCTCTGAGCCCGGTCTGAACCAGTTCTGGGTGTTACTTGAGAACTTTGTTTTCCTGGCTTCTCCTTTCCTTTCAGACTGAGGGGCAGGGTCGTCAGCCACCCAGCAGGAGGTGGAGCCAGCATTGTGGAAGGCAGGCACAGCCCTATTCAGGCCCAGCTGCTATCTCCTCCCACCACTCAAGTTGAAAATGCAGTCATTCAGCCTAGGGCTGACTCAGCCAGCCTCCTGGGGAATCCTAAGCCCCTGTCACTCTCAAACCAGACAGTCAATCCACAAACAGGCCCAGGCACACAGACAGGTCCGATAAGAGAACAGCAACTTTCTAAAAGTGCTATTCTCGAACTCAGGAGTTAAAAACTACCTTTCCTAAAAGATGTGTTATTAAATTCTGAGTTCAGGGATACCAGACTTTTATGTCCTATCTTGCTCTTATGGGAAGATATGCTGGTAGTCACTGTAGCCAGCATCCCCCATGATAGCCTATGGAGCAAGATAGCCTTGCAGCAGTGAAAAACGAAAATGGCTGTAATTCACTACCAGAGCATGTCACCTGCACAAGTACATGCTCTACGTTTCACATACACTACACCCTGCCCAAGGGGGTACCTTGGGCCTTCCATAGGGGTGACCAATGTGCACAGAAAGGGAAGGGTTAGGCCTGGTCAGTGGGGACACTGACCAGGAGGACATAGCAGTTCACAGACTGCACATAGGCACTGCGGTGGCAGACCTGAGACAACATTTTAGGGCTACTCATGTGGGTGGCACAATCAGTGCTGCAGGCCCACTAGTAGCATTTGTCATCACAAGCCCTGGCACACCCAGTGCACTTTACTAGGGACTTCCTGATAATACAACTATGCCAATCAGGTATATCCAATCATAATAACAATTTACAAAGGGAGCACTTACACTCTGACACTGATCAGCAGTGGCAGAGTGTCCAAAGCATCTAAACCAGCAAAAACGAAATCCAGCACAGCATCAAAAATACAGGAGGTAGAGGCAAAAAGATAGGGAGAAACCACGCCAAGGATGCCAGGTCTAACAGTTTCGTGATGAGCATGGTCCCCCAGCAGCAGGATGGCACATGAGTGAGAGAAGTTATGGCTTAAGCTGCATAGTACTTCCATTGCACAATCTATTTGCAGGTTCCGTGTGCAGCAAAGTAACTTCATGTCTTCTGAAAATGCAGATTTACAGGGTTACTATCATGCCTGGCATTAGGCAGTATGCTCTCTATGCATGGCTTTCACTTCGATTGCTAGTGGCGCTGTATGCATGTCCCTGTGTCACTGCTGACTGTACTGGAGTGAACGTACTGACTTTGAAAGTCATGCAATGCAGACTTACTGTAAATATTTATACAGGACAATTGTGCGCACATGTGGGGCTTCAGAACACACACTATGACATCACAGCATGGCTATGACGTGCTCTGCTGGAAGAATGTGGTGAGGTGGTGTAGCATTACCCAGCTATACATGGCTCATGCATAGCATTGAGGGAGGCATATGAATATTTAGTCTAGTGCAGTGACAGGCTGATATGGGGTCTCATATTGACATTACCGGGAGAGTTACACAAACCACGGCTCATCAGTGACTAACAACTGCCAGTTCTACCCGTTGGCCTTCCAGCCAGGGCACTCAGAAGAAAGGGCACATCAGCACTCTGTTCTTGAGGCCCACCTCCAGTCCCTTCGCTCAGTGGCAGACAAAAACCTGATGCCCAAAAGGGAAGGGGAAACTACCATAGTCTCCAGGTATAGTAGCCCGGCTTCCAGATTCTGGCCCTCGGCGCACGCACCTAAAGCCCTGTCTGTTAGAAAATCTCATTTTAATAAAAATGTGGCATCTGACTTACTCTGTGTGGAAAAGGGTTCCTCTGTCATCACCGGTAACAAGGAGCCAATCATGTGTGCTTTTTTTGTGAATCAGAAAATCTCCTCGTGAAGTAGTGTTTTAGCGGCTGTCACCAGGCGCTGTTTCAATTTACATTTGCTAATGGCGCTGGAACTTTTTCTGTCGCTTCTCCTTTTCCGCCCAGTTGTTTCAATGCCTACAACATTACTTGTGCATTTGTAATTCTCCTGCAAACAGTGAACACACACTGCTATTCGTGCAAGTCAAAGCTTTTTCGTCCTTTATGAATCGTGCACGTTTTGCACGGGTGCAAATTGCTTCTTTATAGAGTCAGAATTATTATCACCAGGAACAGCATCAGAAGTCGAGCAGGACATTCTAGGTATTGGAAACATCTCCCGCCTTTTCAAATGTCTTAGAGAAGTAGATTTTCATAAAAGAAAGACCTTTATTGAATGTTTCAATGATATACGTAACCTGGAGTGTTTCAAGGAAGACTAATATGAAACATTTGCAGTATATCTAAGATAAAGCCCTCGCAGTTCAAAATACAAACAGTGCGCCATCATATATTATAATCGCACGGCCTACGCACTCTTTGGGTTAATGCATTCAATTAAAAAACCTGGGTTTACAATCCGGCATATCTGTTCCGTCTCCCACCCGTACAAAGCCGAATAAAAGCATACTAGCCATCTTCGTGATAGTAACACTTGTTGTTAGGGCGGGCACAATTCAGTACTAACTTGTAATCCAGCATTTTAACATTTTGGCATTAGCCCTCACTGCGCAGTACCGGGCCAGGGCCTATACCTTTTGCTTTTAAATCCCGACCCAGTCGCAGTCCCCGCCCGGTGCCCAGTGCCATGATGATTGCAAGTAAACGACTGGACGGACACTAGTAGAGTCACCTGCGGGCTGCAGACAGGGGTGCTAGAAATAATTAAATTATGGCTGCACAGTGCCTCTCTGTCTCAGTCGTCGCTCTGGCCGCTGGGATTCCTCCTCGGTCCTCGCCTCACTAGTCACGCACACTTTTTATTGCAAGAGCCCCAATGCACATGATTCCCAGACACTAGCCTTACCCTAAGGGTGAACTGAAGAGTAAGATAGCACAGATGCGGCAGTGGAGACATCTGCACGCTGCGCACCTCCTGATTAAATCCACCTGGCTGCTGCACCGGCGGACACGGACTAAGCGGAGCGCAGATGTGGAGTAGTAGTCTGTCTGTGACAGGCATTCAGATTAATGACTCACAGATCGAAAATAGGCCCCGGCAACAAAACTAGCCCCCTGTGAAAAAACCGTCCCCCACCCCATCCAGCCTACCAGGGGATTGCCTTGTGCCCAGAATTACCAGTCCGGCCCTGCCCCTGTGTCCCTCCCATTTTTAAAACTATAACCAATACTTACATGTGCAGAGACTCGACAGTGGGATGGAGTACTCCGCACATATAAGTACATGTAGAACTTACATTATGGAGTACGTTTCGTAGCATTACAAAACGTACTGCCAAGTGCAGTTTGTGGATCATTTAGTTTATTTTCCACATTTTTTGTCAGTTGCTCTCTTCACTTTGGTACTTGGCTTTATGATGTGAGAGACATTAATTCTGGAACATAACTACAAATGGAAGTTTGTACACATGACATGGCGTGCCTGTTGACAGATGTAAAGAAAGAGGCTGTTTTTTTTCTTTTCATCCTAAAACTGGATACCTTCCACAAAGCACTACTTATGTTCACAAGACAGTCAGTAGCAGTTCTGCCGAGAGCATCCCAGTGAGCGTGGTAAAGTGAATGCAACCAACCTGCTGCCTGTACCCCAGCAATCTACCTTTTCCATGGAGAGCACTGGAGGCCAGTCCAACCTCCTGCAGACTCCGTGCTGGAAGGTGCAAGTCCAGTGGAGCAAGAAGGATAAGGCTGGCAGAGAACCTGTCACACTAACGCAGTGCAAGGATGTGCAGTGAAGTCGAGTGAACAGGACACTGAGCAGGTAGGGCAATACTGGAAGTCAAGGCAGCAGCAGCGTGATGACCAGACTGAGGCACAATCTGGCAAGAGCAAGTTCTAGGATTTTTTGGGCCCTTGGCAGAAAGGGAATGTGTGAGGCCACTCTAATTTGAATACAATGTGAGACATTCAGGGCTGTGTGCATCTCTATAGATGACACTGAACCTGAAGCTGCTTTATTTAGGCCATTCCTGGGCTGCCCCTCCTTATCGGCAACCTATGATCACGTCTTTCACAGCTCATGAAGGGCTGAAGGTGTAGGGGTTGCTGGTAGGCTGAGATGGTCTAAACTGATGGGGTCGTAAACTGCAGGACTAAGGGCATCCTTCTGTGACACTGTATGGGCATCAGGGTAGGAGACCTGATTGAAGGGGAAACCTAAAGAATGTGCCTCCTTCAACTAGGAGGGGCCCCTACAGAATGTGTTCCTTCAAATGGGACCATAAAAGGGGGAGAGGCCTTTCTGACCCATTTGTTCAAACTCTTCTCTGTCAGACAAGGTCAGGTTCACACTGGGATGCACGTCCCCAAAGTTCCTTCATGTAGCCCCTGAGGTTACGGCTAACCTTGAAGGCATTTTCAGACAGTCATTTTCCAAAAGAGTTGAACAGTGCTTCCATTCTTCCTTTGTTTAAGAAATCTAATCTAGATGGCAGGGACCCGAACAACTACAGGGCAATTTCTCTGCTGCCTTTTTCTGCTAAGATCGCAGAGAAAGCAATGAACATTGAACTATCACAGTTTATTAAGGATAATATTCTTCTGGACTGCACACAATTTGGCTTTAGAAGCCAACATAGTACCGAGCTGGCACTGATTAATGTCTCAGAGGAGATTTGGAATGCGCGGGACAAAGGTGGGACGATGGCTTTGATCGAGTTGAACCTCTCTGCGGCGTTTGACACGGTCAATCATGTTCTACTTATCAACTGACTTTTTGCCTTGTGCATTAGGGGCAGGGCACTTAAACTACTTAAACCCGTTCTTTCAGATAAGGAGAAACTGGTGGAGCTTGCTGGGTTTAGATCTACCCTGTTTTTCTTCCCCTGTGGGGTGTCTCAGGGTTAATCGTTAAGTCTTACACTTTTTATTCTTTATGTCACCCCTCTTGCCACTCTAATAAACTAATTTCGCTTTACTGTGGTGTTGTATGCTGATGACACGCAAATCGTGATATCACTGGCCGGTAGTCCTGAGGACACTTCTTCTAGATTCCATGGCTGTATGCATGAATTTAGAAGTGGATGTCCAGAAATCGTCTCAAGTTGAATTCAGGAAAGACTGAGGTTCTTTATTTGGGCATGACACCTCACTTTGGATGTCCAGTTGGTGGCCTCAGGAATTAGGAGTTCTCCCGAACCCAGTAACGAAGGTAAAAAACTAGGAGTCTATTTTGACAATACATTTTCTTTTGAAGGCAAAATAAATGCCATCACCTCCTCCCTTTTTCATGATTAAAACCCTTAGGAAAGTCTTACCGTTTATTCTTTTAGTCATTCCGAAAGCTGTAATTTAGGAACTTTTTTGTTTAGAAGATTGACTACTGGAGTGCACTCTTTTTTAATATGCAATCTAGATTTTTAAATAAATTGCTGGTTCTCCAAAATGCTGTGGCACACCTTCTGTTTGCTGTTTCAAAATATCAATCAGTATCCCAAGCTCTGTCACTATTGCATTGGCTGCCAGTTAGAGGGCAAATTGAATTTAAGTCCCTCCGCATTGCTTTTAAAGCACTACTTGGGCTTGGTCTTGACTTTTTTAAACACATATTCGTGTGGTATGTTCCCTAAAGGCAGCTTCAATCTTCATCATTTTTTAATCTTGTAATTCCGAGGGCTAAAACAACATCTTGGTGGGCGGGAGGAGGGGGGAGAAGTTTTGCAGCAGGCACAGCCATGCTGTGGAACTTTTGCCTCTGGCAGTTAAGAAAGAAACTTATCTTCTCTCCTTCCACAAACTTCTAAAAACATGGTTGTTTAAAAAGTGAAGTCTCTTAAACTGAGTATTCCTATTTACTGTAGTTCTAGTTCTGTGTTTCTTTTAATCGGAGCAGCTGAGCCTCGACACCTTCGGGTATTAGTGCGGGTTGTAAACTAAAAATTTTTTTATTTCCTGGCTACACCACTGTTACAAGGACCAGGGAAGAGGGGCCCCTATTGTGGGCACACTTGCAACACAACACTTAGCTCTCAATTAGTGGATCGGTGTGCTGTGGCCTGACTGTGGCAAACTGGTTCCCCATGGTGATGGGCTGGATGAGGGGGACTGGGCAGCAGCTCACACAGGCCATGCCTAGCTTGGGCCCTGGACTTTGGGGTTACAGATTAAACTCCACCTGTAACAACTTGTTTAATTAGATATTGGAGATAATTAAAAAGGTGTGGTTGTGCAGCGTGCATTATGGTGGCGTGCTGAGGCTGACAAGATGTACATGATAACAGTTCCATGCTTGGGTCTGGGTGAGCTCCAAAGGCACAGCCAGGTACTTTTGATCGGGACTCTTGCCTGCGGGATGGTCCAAAGTGGTGAGTGTTGTGAACAGAAATAAGAGCCTGGCACTGACCAGCTCAAATTAACAATTAGACCTGTTTTCATGTCAAACAAACTGTTGTACATTCAGAGTCCTTACCTCTGACCTACAGTCATACAGTGAAGAGTTGGGAAGAGGGGTGGTGTTTGTGGCAGTTTAAATTACAATTGCTTTATTCTCTTATTGGCACGTGGAGAGCAAAGATCCCTGTCCGCATAACTGGGAAAAAGATGTTAACAGATTTGAAAAAGCAAATGTCATTTAATTAAAGCTGATCCTACTGCCAAGCCGTAAATACTAGACCAGTGAAGATACCCGCTTCTGGGAGACTCTTCCCCTTCTTTGTGTGTTGCAGTTTTGTAAAAAAATGCGCAGTTGTTAATTTAGTGTCGGAATGTCACTGGTAATCAAGCCGGCAAAGAGATGAGGCAGCAATGGATATGGAAGTGGAACAGTGTACACGAGAAATATGCAAGCCTGAGGGTTGGCTGTTAGACGGGGTGGGTTTGGCAACATACTTCAAACAATCAAGGATTTATAAAGTGCATCAAATCACCAGGGCTAGACTGGAAACTGAAACCAGCAAAGAGCTCGGTGGGCCCTGGAGGAGTGGGGGTGGGTGCTCTAGTGGCAACCTTTGTGCTGCTTTTGTTATGCTATCCTGAAAAACCAGCCCCAGGTACAAAACCTGCCCCCCAGGGGCTAAAACTGGCCGCCACCCTGGTTGCCCACCAGTAAAACAGCCCGGTGCCCACTACGGCCTGTCCGGCATTGCAATACACTACCCTAATATTACATATGTCACCCCTAAACTAAGTACTTTGTAACCCTAAGGGCAGGATGCTATGTAATTAAAAAGGTAGGACATGTTCCTTTATGGTTTGCATGTCCTGGTAGTGACAAACACCCTATTTTGTTTTTCACTACTGCGAGGCCTACTTCTCCCATATGCTAGTATTGGGAATTCCTTAATACAATTGTAAGCTGTAATTCCTGATCAGAGAGGAGTAGATTTTTCTTGTTTCATATCTTTGAAATGGTAATGATAAATTCTCCTAACTGGTGAAGGTGGATATAAATTACTGTTTTAAAAATGCCACTTCCAGAAAGTGTATTTATGCTAGGCCAAAGGTCATAGCCTCCAAGTGCACTACTCTATACACTCATCTATACACTCATGGCGAGTGAGTCACATGATGCTATAAGTAATCAAGTATAACAGAAGAACACATGTACAGTAAAACATTTATACCAAATTAATGCTAAAAAAATGTCATACAGAAAGTTGCGACAAACAATATTGTGAGATGCTCAGAAAAATTATTCTTTTATTGAGCAATCTTAGCAGTGTCTCCCTTGGAAAACTTCATTCAGTACTTTGAAATGACAATTGCGAGCATCTTTTAGATATAAGAGGAGTTCCAATGCATTTTGGGCATGATAATCTGCCCTTCTTCAGGGGAAATCTACAATTAAATAAACATTGTATCTAAATTAATTTAGTAGAAATCTTTTCAATGATAATCTCAGTACGAACATGAAGAGAACACAGGTCCATAACAATGAAAAGTGGCCAACAAATGCCTCTTTTACAGGTCTTGACTGAAAATTTTAAAAAGATGGAAAGAACAGAACTGGAAAAGCCGACACCAAGAATGCCACCACGCAAAGGGTAAGGTGAACAGACCATTCTGGGTCAGACAAAATATGGGTCAATTCAAATTGCATCATGAAGATGTTTGCATAGCTGGGAGCACCAGTAAAACCCACAGATGTTCCATTTGTCAGAAGAAAGTATCTGTCTTTCCATCTGAAATAACTATGGAACAACAAAAATTGAAGTAATTTGAGTAAAAACAACTTATTGGCTTGTAAATCCACCGCTTGAATCCCCTCAGAGTGAGGAATAGACATGTATAAGGCTGTCACGTCAATAGTGCATAGCCAAATTTAATTTGAAGGTGGTATAACTATATCTTGAAGAAGCTGAAGCAGATGGGTCGTGTCCTGTAAATAAGTGTGCCTAGGAAGATTTACAAGCCAATAAGGTGTTTTTACTTGACAGATACTTTCTTCAGACGAATGAAACATCCATGGGTTTTTCAGGATCAGGTTCACCTACACCTTGGATCAACACCACATATCCTATCTGGACGTCAACATTGAACTGGATGGCATGAAGATCACAACCTCCGTGTACAAGAAACCAATTGACCGCAACAATTCACTATTGTTCTACAGTTTCCATCCAGCATCATTAAAGCAACATCTCCCCTACTCTTGATTTCTTTGCACTAAGCGCATAACCTCAGTTGCATCTATGCTTGACGTCTCCATCTAAGAAACCAGAAACAGATTTTTATCTTGACGATACCCTGTTGAGATAGTTAAAGAAGCAGAACAATGCGCACAGACCCTACAGAGAGAGCGTCAACTTTGCGAGCAGATCAAACAACCACTTAACAGAGACGTTTTTGTATCTACTTTTTCCACCTCTTTCCTGGCCATCAAACAGGCAATTCTTAAATGATGGGAACTGTTACAGTCTGAACCAGACTTTCGCTGAATATTTTCAAACCCTCCGATTTCGCATACAAACGATCAGAGAATTTAAAGGAGCTTTTAAATCAAGCAGTTCTTGAAACCCACACACCAAATGAAGGCATGCGTAAATTCTTCAATTGCTCATATTGCAATATATCTCCCATGGTATGGAAAAATGATTAAACTTAACTACACTGCTGATTGCAACAGCCGTTTTGTCATCTACACGGTTCGCTGTCCTGGTGGTTTACATTATGTGGGAAAAAGGAAAATACATTGACGCACACGCATCACTGAACACAAAAGTCTCATCAGGACTAAAACCATAATTTCACCTTTAGCCAATCACTGACATGAAGATCACCACACGATTTCTCAACTTCGTTTTACCATTCTTAAAATCGTGGCAATCCACTCTGACAGAGACATGTCTAAACACTTGTCACAACGTGAGTCCTACTGGAGACGTCATCTGGATACCTTAATACCTAAAGGGCTCAACGATCACATCGAATCTTCTTGTTTTCTATGACTTTCTCTTAGGTAATCAGTTTCCCTCAGGTCTTGGAACTCTTCCACTTTAGGGTTTTCCTCGCCTTTGGTTTCAACATGCATTTTTGATTGGCATGATTTTAGTGTAATTTACATGTTTCTTTTGTTATTTGTGTGATTTATTGATGTTTTTTCAGTCATCATTGATTTCGCTATACTAAATGAGTGATTGGTCTGATAGAGTCCCATTTAAACAATGCAATATCATACAGTAGGAATCAACCTGCATTGGCATCTTTGTTATCATCTATATGTTTCAGCACTGACTACTTCCTCATTCATGATTTCCCTGTTATGTTGTATTTGCAAGTTTATCCTCTAACAAACACATGGTGGTATTTGAAGAATGATGATCATGATGCTAATGTCTGTATATGTCATGAGTGATCAACTTTATTTTTCACACAGCATGTTTGTACCAATTAGTATTGCTAGCACTTATGCTTTTAAGATGTGTGTTTGTACACTACAGGTAGTTTTGCATTTGCACCTAAAAAATATTTTTCCTTATTAATGTGCAGTTGTAACTGTTCTGATTCATATATACACTTCCTATACCGCATTCAACTTGTAAATAGGCTTTATTTACTTGATTGAGGTACCTCTGATTACCGTTTATATGTTATGCTGTCACCTGGTTAGATGCTCTTGTTTCGCTTTCCCCTTCACGTTATATTTTTGTCATGTCTACTTTTTTTTATCTTTATATTTATTTTTTTGTCTACAGGTTACCTACGACTTACTAAGCTTGCTGATCAATTCACGCTTTCATCACTGTTTTAGGTACATTTTATTGCGACTCCTGCTTTGTACATTGCCCGGGAAGAGGACTTTGCCTTTCAGGCTGATCACATTTTGTACGTCCGCGTCACCTCCCAATGTCGGGATTCCTCATAAGTACGAATCAGCTTTATGCGCGTGATTATCAATCTTCAGGTTTCGGGTTGTCAGCGACTGATGGTGTTTGCGCTTGTACTGGTAAGAAGCGCAGGAACAGTATATTTATTCACCAGCAGATCTAGTTTAGTTCGCGCAATGGCATGCTTACCTCAAGACCTTTATTTTTTTGATTCCTATTTAAGTTCACACACGTCTGAGCAGCAGCATTCCTGCTACCCCCTTTATGATTATACTATCATTGAATAGGTGACTCCGAGCTCATTGGTTGTCAGTTACCGGTGCGCAATGTGGTTTTTGCATATCAGACAGAGTTCATGGCTAGAATCACTGATTTTGGCTTTTTCTCATTTTTAGTCTGGACGGGACACACTTTGTTTCATTCTCTTCCCATCCAACTCGTGACAGAGCTTCTAGGTATTGTTGTTCTGAGTTAATACGCTTTCACACTTTTGTCGTAGACATGTACACAAGGGGTGTTACTTGGCATTATTACGTTTGTTTCGTGTTAGTGTTCTTTCCATCTTTTTACCATTTTCAGGCAAGACCATTAGAGGCATTTGTTGCCCACTTTTATTGTTAATGGACATGTGTTCTCTTCATGTTCATACTGAGACTATCATTGTAACAGATTTCATGTAAACTAATGTAGATACAATGTTTATTTAATTGTAGATTCCCTGAAGAAGGGCAGATTATCATGGCTGAGATGCATTAGGACTCCTTTTATATCTACAAGTAGCTCACAATTGTCATTTCACAGTATTAAGTGAAGTTCTCCAAGGGAGACACTCCTAAGATTGCTCAATAAAAGAAGAATTATCTGAGCATCTCACATTATTATTTGTGGCAACTTTCTGTATAACTTTTTTTAGCATTCGTTTGATTTAAATGTTTTACTGCACATGTGTTCTTCTGTTATATTTGATTACATAGAACATTATGGGACACACTTGCGCAGAGTGTATAGAGTAGTGCACTTGGAGGCTATGACCTTTGGCCTAGTATAAATACACTTTTGAGTAAGGGGGTGGGATGTACCTCCTCTTCAGGTGCACACCAAAACTGTAAGATACCTCATTTATTGTTGGAAGTAGCATCTATTTGACGTCAAGTCGAGTACATGCCAGCTGTTTTTGTTCACTCCTAGAAAGTGGACATTTCTCTGCATTTACTTCTCTATGTGCATGACGTCCTGTCTCCAAAACACCAATACACATCTGGGATGGGTGACAGCTACATGCCCTCTAGACAGCCACATACAAAGGAAGGTGAGGCCCATCTGCACTCTGAGACTTTATCTGCATTCATGTTCATTCTGATTGGGATTCCTGGGCATGGAGGAATTAGAGAGGCTGACACTTACACTTCAATAGGTAGTGTCATGTCCCCACAAAAAAGCATGATTTACCCCTCACAGATAGCCTGGCAGACAGGACTGGGTTGGAAGGGATCCTTGTGCACTCCAGGGAGCTGCTTTAAAGTCACCCCTACATCATAGGCAATTTAGTTATAAGTACTGGGTCTCTAACCCCCTAAAATCAGAAATGTCAGGGTCTTCTTGATCTGAACTTCTGTCAGAAGGAGGGATGCGCTGCCTAAAGGACTCAACTGGACTACTTATTTGAAAGACAGCTTTCATGCTTGTTGCCCTGCTGCTCCCTGACTCTGCCCTCCCTACAAGTGATTTCCAGGTGCTTGTTGGATTGTTTCCTGTTTTTTGAAGTCTCAGGGGCACAAAAGAATTTTGAGATCCTGTTGGTTATATTGAATGCTGCCTTTTGTGAGTCCCACCATTGCTTTAGGTTCCATCTACAAGTTATGGGTCTCAAAAGTGGGTTTTGCAGCTGTTCTGCTGCAAAATCAATGCATTGACTTCACTGTGCTGATTGGTCCCAACACAGTGATCTTTGACACCAGCACAGTGCTGATCTGAAGACAGCCTTGTGAGGCTTGATGACGATGCAAGTTCTGACTATGAATTTTGAAGCAGCGCCAATTCGAGGTGCGGACGTGAGGCTCGACTTTGAAGCATCAACCAGACTATGAGGTTCGACTGAGGCACATCAACCCGCCTGAGTGAATTGGAACCAACACATTGCCTTAACTACATGGAGAAAATCCACACATTTTTTGATTGCAACCAGGAAATATACTTTTTTCACCGGGGCCTGCATGGGCCCTATAGCCGACCTATGTTTCCACGAGGTCGACTTGAACTTTGACTTCATCCCGGTCCAGCATGGCCTAAGTAACTTTTTGAGCACTACTTGCTTCTCAGGGCTTTACTACATTTATCCTTTACAATTCAACATCTCAACTTCTAAACATTGGATTTTTGTCATTTTGGTCTTGTTTTGTTTATAATATAAGAATATAATATTCTGAACTTGTGTAGAGACTTTTGTGGTGTATTCATTATATTACTGTGTGTGTGTGTTGCCCAAATACTTTACACATTACCTCTTTAGAAAAGCCTGACTGCTTTGTGCCAAGCTACCAGAGGATGAACACAGGCTATTTTTTAGTGTGTATCTAGCTTACCCTGACTAGAGTGATGGTTCCTGCCTGGCCTTGGTGCATACCTCAGCCATCCAGGAGTCCCACTTCTAACACTGGTGATCAGCGGTGAGGATAGAACTTGTGATTGTGCAATACCATATAGTAACTCATTGTTCATAATAACTCTGTACTTAAACCAATTCAAGCCTTTTTCAATGCTCGTGCAGTATCCTCAGCATATTCCAATCCTGATGATGGCATCTTAGAGCCACCACAGGATGCCTCAGCTCCTATTGGAATGGACACCAGCTCTGTACCAGGCTTACAGGCATCAAGTGCTTCCTCAGCAATGGCTGTGGGAACTGGAGAAGATCACCTTTGCTCCATTGACCTGATCTACAAGCTGTGGGCTGCATGACAAGACCCTCTCTTAGGTCCCACTCTGATCCTTCCTCAGACACATATCCCTCCTCCTAATCCATTTCTTGTCCTGAGTGAGCTGCTACCCATGCTCTTAAGGCTTTTTGAGGATCTGTCTTCTTGGTATTTCCCTTATCAAATACCTCTCTCTGCTGGCAAAACCCCTTGAAGCGGGCCACTGTGTATACCTACAGATTGGCATGCTGAAATTCCATATTGCCAGACTGCACCACAGATATTGCAGAGAAAATGGGACTTGGGCAAATGTTTGTGAACTATCTTTTGGGGGTGTTGGGCGATGTTCCCATTGATGGTAAGTAAAAACATGACGTGGAATAGAGGTCTTGTGCAAGAAATGATGACCATAGTGTTGGTAACAATACATGGTTTCAAAATCTGCTGTTTCAGCATGCATTAATCAGGTAGCATGCTATTCACAGTTTCAAAGTCCCAATCATCAGAGAATGTACTGGAGGTGATGATATCATTTAAAAAAAATAGAATACATGTGGTATTTTTAAAAGTTAAGTGAGACCAAATACATCATATGTAGGCAGTCCGGAATTCGGTTAAAACCGAATCTGCCTGACAATACACTACCGGTGTGAAAATCAGCTGACAAGGTTTAACCCGAGTGTCACCGATTTTCATTGTTATTGCACCACTTGGCCACTTAATGGACCCAAAGCATTCGAAGAAAATCTCCAATTTAGGCCGAGAACAAAGCAGTTTGGCATGTGTGTCACCCCCATTAAATTCGGGGAGACACATTGGTTGGCAAGGTTGGTGGGTGGGGCCAGGTCCCATTGAAAATGCTGTCCGCACTTTGTCTGGCCCCACACACCGAAGCACACCGCAGCACATTCCAGTCCCGCACGACGACAAGAAGACGACCAGAGGACGACCGCCAGTACTGCAAGTGCTCCAAGGCCCAGCTGGTAAGTGAAAGTGTGTGTTTTGTCGCACTTTAAAATTGCTACAGAATCGTCAGCTTTGATGCCCCCTGTACCTTACAAGCAGGGGCAGAATAGCGGAGGGAGGACAGGGTTGGCCTTTTGTTAAAACGTGCCTCGGTGTAAATTACAGGGCCGCCTCTGCAGGCTCACCTCCTCATTTTAAATGTGTTATTTGATGGGTTCAGTAGGGCCCTGCCGCCCCTCTCACCCCGTGCTGAGCATAACAACACACGCGCCGATGCAGCAGTCACCAGCGCCACACCAGCGAGTGTTTGTTGCAGGGACTTGGCATGTGTAGAGGGCTAGAGGCGTCATTGTTATTTTTATTTCTTTGTGCATTTGCACTCGCATTAAGGGGTATGATTGCTGGCATGCGGGGACACAAAATGCAGAGGTATCAGAGCTCTTTACATGAGCGCCAGAGTGCAGGGGGCGAAGGCAGACAAGAGAATGGGGAGCCGAGGTGTGAAAGGCCAAACGGCCAGAGAAACACCAGGCCCCCTGCCTGACTCACGTGGGGGGGAGAGGAGCTAATGTGTTTTGGCGTCTGTTTAACTGCAGCCGCACCCGAGTACTTCACGGGTCTGTACAAGACCATTTTACTTGTTGACGCTTTCTTGTTTTTCACCCCTTCTTAGAATGGGGAGCTTAGCGCCATCAGACAGTCAATTTTGCACAGTTAAAATGTGCTTCGGTGTAAATGAATGTCGCGAGGCCAACAGATGCAGCGACTGCACGCATGTCCTTGCTGAAGCCCCAAAGTGTCCCCACTCGTTCATCGTCTTGGTGGTATTAATTAGCCGCTGGGACTCAGGGTTATTATTTTCAGATACGAAAGCTGGGTCCAGTAATGCGAAAACATTTCCTAGCATAAGAGAGCGCACAGGTTTTCTATATGTTGCTTCGAGAAGTTAGTATAAAACATTCACATTCACATGCTTGATATGTTTGCCTATTTCACAGCTGCATCTTCAAATGCATTAGAGGGCCCCTCCCACACCGTGCAATTGCACAGGCTGGGGCAGAGACAGGAGTGGGTATGGAAAATCAAAGAATAGAGCACTCCATGGCATCCTGACATTAGTCTCACACAGTGTAAGAGAATGTTGCAGGCGATATACACCTGTGTTCCCCTCATCTTGCCAGTGCAGGTCAATATTATTCGGTAGTGAGGGAGCGCTGCATGCGTGGCATTCCTTGTTTAATAAATAAAGAGGGGGAAAAGCAAACTCCCCTTGTAGAATGAAGATACGGGTGTAGTTACTAGCAGACTATTGCATCCACTGTATGAGGACTGTGTTTGACCCTATGGCTCAGGTAAATCCCGGCAGGTCCACCCATTCTGACATCCTTCTGAGGTCGATAAATGAGGACCACCATTAAGTTGGCCATCAATAGACTTTTGTGTTTCAGCCAGGGGACACCTTCGGGGGGAAGCGTGCACAAATGCACATGATCGATCCTTTGCATGGTCTCCGTTCCCCCTTCTGTTTAAGGACTGGAACACATACAGAAAGAGCATCTGCCAGACACAACGCTGCGATAGCAAAGTACGGTCTCAAGTGCTAGGTAAAACACATTGTAGCGAATGTCCAATTCCATTGAGTTTTACATTTTTAAAACGGATCTCCCCCAACTCATGAGAGTTGTGTACCTTGGTTGAAGCAGTGGTGGTGATTGTGTGCAGTGCGCTCTGACCAATCTATTCTGTATTGTTTGCCTTGTATTTCATATTTTGCTGATGTTCGCACTTTCTTAGTGCATTTGCACTCGCATTTAGGGGTATGATTGCTGGCATGCGGGGACACAAAAACGCAGAGGTATCAGAGCGCTTTACATGAGCGCCAGAGTGCAGGGGGCGAAGGCAGACAAGAGAATTGGGATCCGAGGTGTGAAAGGCCAAAGGGCCAGAGAAACACCAGGCCCCCTGCCTGACTCACGTGGGGGGGAGAGGAGCTAATGTGTTTTGGCGTCTGTTTAACTGCAGCCGCACCCGAGTACTTCACGGGTCTGTACAAGACCATTTTACTTGTTGAGGCTTTCTTATTTTTCACCCCTTCTTAGAATGGGGAGCTTAGCGCCACCAGACAGTCAATTTTGCACAGTTAAAACGTGCCTCGGTGTAAATTACAGCGCATCTGCAGGCTCACCTCCTTATTTTAAATGTGTTATTTGATGGGTTCAGCAGGGCCCTGCCGCCCCTCTCACCCCGTGCTGAGCATAACAACCCACGCGCCGATGCAGCAGTCACCAGCGCCACACCAGCGAGTGTTTGCTGCAGGGACTTGGCAACTATATGTAGAGGAGTCATTGTTATTTTTATTTCAGTGCCATGTCCTTGCAGTAAAACATTTTTTTTTCTCAGAACAGTCTTTTGATCTCCAACTGGGCACTCTGGACTTCTATTTCCTCTACTCGCATTGGGGTCCATGGCAGCCTTGCTCCCACTGCCCGCAGCCCCCCCCCCCCCGCCCCCCCTCGCGCTCCAACAGGTCTCTTATCCAACTGTGGGGTGCAGAAGGTCTCCTCCCACCCGTGAGTCTTCGACAGTGCTCCTGCCCAGCACTGTGTATGTCTCACGCCTCCTTTCCAGTGGCACTGCTAATCACAGAGGGGAGGGTTTTATATAGCGCACACAAAACCCGGAGGTATCAGAGCGCTTTACATGAGTACCATTTGCGATACAACCTCTTCTGACATTGTTTAGTGCAACACAGAGTGCAGGGGGTGAAGACAGACAAGAGAATGGGGAGCTGAGCTGTGAAAGGCCAAAGGCCAGAGAAACACCAGGCCCCCTGCCTGACTCACATGGGAGGGGGGGAGAGGAGCTATTGTGTTCTGGCGTCTGTCTTACTGCAATCGCACCTGAGTACTTCACAGGTCTGAACAAGAACATTTTACTTAACAAGGCTTTCTTGATTTCACCCCTTCTTAGAACCCCTGCATCTCCATTCTGCCAATTGCTGGAAGAATCTACCCCTCCACCCCGAAATTTGACTGTAGTTGCGCGTCTGGAAGCTATGTAAGTATATTTACGCCACTGGTCGTTATTACTGTTGAACTGTATTTGAATGTTTCATACTGGACACATATGGATTCAACATTCCCCTTTAATTAAGCTGAACATTCTGCATCTGTATATACATTGCATTCCTTTGCAATTTTATAAAGCGTGAAATTGGCCTGAGGGCTTTCGACCACCAAGTATTAATCACTTTTAGGCAAGCTGGAGGTTAGCTAATTTGCATACATTTAGAAACGAATTCTTTTTTTTAAAGCATGATGGTTAATAAGCATTTAGGGTACCTAGGATACAGATTTTTAAAGTTTTAAATCAAAAGCTAAAGATAAAATGGATCCTTATGCTATGGCTCAAATATGTGTTCTTCAATTTCACCAATTGGTTGGCAGCCTGTTCAGTGGCATCATTTTCTCAACAGTACACAACCGGTTTCTAAGTGTCTTTTTTTATGATCTACTTTGCGCAGAACAGAATGCCCCGCAGAATAAAGACGGCAGAAGATTATGTGCTGGAAAACAAAGATTTCATGGTTGAAGAAGTGCGTGGGCAAAAGATGTTAACTTGCAGGTTTTGCAGAGTGACTGTCCCAATAGTAAGAGGGAAAACTGCAAGCCGAATTGCTGAACATCTTGTCACCAAGACCCACTTGAAATTGAAAGAGCCACCTAAGAGCGACAGCCTTTGCCAGATGTCTCTTGCTGAGACAATGACCCGCTTCAAAAGAAAACGTGAGGAAGAAAAGGATGTGGCACATGAATTTGTACGTGCCCTAGTGCAATCTGGAACCAGCTTACACCAAGCTGATGGACCGATTGGGAATCTATTCCGCAAGCGTGCACCAGCATTCAAAACATTACCAAAACCAACACAAATGTATGAGAAATACCTACCAGAGGTGTTCCTTGCAGATATTGAACATATTTCAGAGTTACTGCAAGGTGATGTTAAGATCTCTGTTACCATTGATGAAACCCCAGAGATGCGTGGCGACCCAGCAGTGGCAGTGCTAATCACATTTTGTGATGCAAAAAATGGATGGCACAGACGTACCATCATGGCAGATCTGGATGTACTGGAAACATGCAATGCAGTGTCACTTGGAATGCTGCTGCAGAGAGTTCTTACCAAGTTTAGCAAAGATTGGGGAGATATTGTTTGTATTTGCAGCGATTCAGCTACGTATATGAAAAAGTTATGTGATGACCTGTCAAAAGCAATACCTGAGCTGAAGTGTTTCCCTTTGAGAGATCCTTGCCACTTGCTAGATGGTATGCTGAAAGCAGCATTACAATCTTCTGAGCTGATGAAGAATGCTATTGATTTTGTAGTACATTCAGGCGCACTGTTTCGTTATGCGCGGGAACTCAAACGCAAATATTTCTCATTTTGTGTTTTGTGTGGCAGCAAAGAAAGAGTCATCCCAACTGTGTCATTTAGTAGGTGGTTCTCAGTACTAGAGGCCGTGAATGCAATATTATCTATGTGGCGACCCCTTACTGAATTTTTGCTTAGTGATGATGCAAAAGTCAAGAAATGTGAGGATCTTCGGGTGCATATTGATAGTGATGTCAAGAAAAGTACACTGTACTGCATCCTTAGATTTTTACAGGAAAACATGACTGCTGTAGTGGACATAATAAAAAAACTAGAGTCAGAAAACACCCTTGTCCACCAAGTGTTCAGTATAATTGGTGTTGATGTCAAACATCTCCTCGAGATTAGGCTAGACGACACTTTTAGTGACTTTGGCACGGCAACATGTTCCCTGTTAGAATGCTTGCCACTTGGGAAGCAAAGAAGTGTTGAAGACCAATTCAGGAAATTTTATTTTACCATGCATGAGAAATGGCTAGCTATGATGCATAGAAATGTCCCTTCACCAACCATGGCGTTTAAAGTCAATGAAGCCTCACTTTGGTACGCTGCACAAGTGTTAGATCCATTCCGTAAAGGGGAATTTTCTCCGGACTTTTCAAAGTACAGCTTCATTTTTGACCGCTTTAATACCTCTGAGGGCATGTGCACCCAGTTCAACGCGTATGTTGGAGAACCTGTCCCAGAGAATGTCAACCTTGAGGTGCACCAGTACTGGCATGGGAAGCTACGTCAGTGGCCAGAGTTGGCAAGTTGTGTACTGGCTGTTTTGGCGTTGCCAGTCTCAAGTGCCAATGTTGAGAGGGCATTTTCACAAATAAAAGTGTACATGGGAAGGAACGAGAGAGCACGAATGACTAAAGAATCTCTGAAGAAATATTGTATGGTGTACTACAATAAATTTGACTTGTGAAAATGTATTTGGACTTCATATACAAGTACATGCACTGTCTATATGCCATGCATCAATGAAGAAAGCCAGCAATAATAAAAGCAAAGCGTTTCATAAACACCGGAAAAACACAGTTTCAGTTGTTTTTTATGGCGCGAAAATTAGAAATCACTGAAAAGCACTGTTTTTTTCAGGTATTGAAATCACTGGAAAACACTGACAAAACACCACCAGAATTTACCCAAAATAGAAACTGAAAACAGGAAAGCCTAATCATATGAAACCCTATCCCAAACTATTCCTTCAGGAATTGGATGTGCTGTAATGTTCACAAAGGACAGGTCTCTTCTTTCGTGATGAGATGACGTATGTGGTTTCAGGACCAATTTCACATGTTATACTGCAGAGTGTTCTGGGAGATAATGTCCATTCAGAAGCAGGAAAAAGACAGCCACTACACCTATCAGGACTAGGAAAAGTAGACCCATTGCAATCCAGAGCTGTAGCCATGGAGAAACAAAGCAAGTCTTTTTCAGCCAAAGGTAGTTGTTATATAATTTTTCTTTGTGAGAAACAGAAGCTTGCGGTGACTTAGGTTCACTAAGATCCAGAAGGTATCAAAATCACTGAAGCAGCCAGACACTGATCCATCTATCTTTGATAGCTCAGCTGGGACTGGCAGATGACTTGTTTTGAGGCATATTCACATAGATTTCAGTAATTAGCCAAATTGAGATCTGTGTTTCATTTGTGCTTTGTTGTTGTTCATTTTCAATAGGCAAGATTTCCATTCCATTGTTGGCAACTCTGTTACTTCGTAGAGTAGAATCATCAGATGTTAATATTCTTTCTGTCTGAACTTCCTGTATGCTAGCAAGAGGAGATCGATGACTACCCAGGAGCCCACGCGGTCTGCTATTCAGTATATGCCACATAGTGTGGTTTTATCAGATCAATAGAGACAAATCTCTTTTCTTTTTTGCCCACAAGTGGCAGAAGAAGTACTTTTTTTGTTCCTTTGACAGCCAGGACTAGTACAGGCATTCTGTATGATGGTCCAAATTCTTTTTTGTACACAATCTGCTGGAACAGCTTTAACTTCCCCAGTGGCGGTGCGTTTTACTTGGACGTTGCTTTGTAATGCCACAAATTCATTGGGTTCATGTAAAACAGCCAAACAATTATTAATGTTGAATGCTTTTTCATCTGCCACTGTGCTGCCATAATCAAGGTCGGATACCCACATTCTCGTCCCAAACAGGACCTCGTATGGAGTACCGCCTCCCGGGAAGCTTTTTGGCATGTTATTGAGTGCCCTCTGGACCCCATATAGGTGATTGAACCAACTACCACCCGAGCCTAGTACCCTTGCTGTAAGTGGTTGTTTCAAGTCCGAGTTTTTCCTTTCCACAATTGAACTGCCCTCAGCATGACAAAGAGAGGAGTTCTGCAATGCTACCCCCAAACTTTCCATTGCTTCCTTGTAAGTCCGAGAGCTAAACGCGGGCCCCAGGTCATAATGCAATGTGCCAAATGCGTATGTCTCTATGAAGACTTGAAAATCCTTTATAGCAGTTTGGGCATCAGCTGAGTGCTAAGGCCAAAACCACAGGACTCTAGAGCGTAAATCCACTGCCACGAAGATGTACTTGTAGACCCCGTCTGATTGTAAGGGGCTGCAGTGGTCCAAGTAGACACATGCGAGAGGTTTGTCTGAAATCAGTAGTGGTGTTTTTGGTGGGCGTGCTATGGTCAAACCCTTCATCTGCTGACAGATGTTGCACTTAAGGATAAATAATTTTGTGTGCTTGGTAAGATCTGGCCACCAATAATGTTGTTTCAGCATTTAAACTGTTGCAGTGATACCCGCATGTGCTGAACCCAGACCCTTGTGTGCAGCTAGCATTAAACCTAGCCTGTGATCCATGCTTGGTATTACTCTGTCCCCACTCCTGGAATTTGAGCATACGGTATATTTTGTGTATCTAAATTGTAGGAGTACTTGAGTGAATAACCTTTTGGCAAGGATGTGCTGTTTTTGCGTGAAGAGGATGATAACTACCATTATCTGTCCATCTACTCTTGTGCGATGTTGTGTGATTGCAGCTATAGCAGCTGTTTGCACTCTCACCTTGGTAGCTTCATCAGCCAATGAATTCCCTTTAATGTGCACCCCAAAATGTTGAAGACTCAGCATGATTCATGTGAGCCTGTGGCAAGCCTTTTTTCAGCTCTGCCACTTGTACCCAAAGCAACTTGTGCTTTATTGTGCAACCTTTTGAATCTTTAAATTCTGACCCCAATTGTGAAGATATTCATTGTATGACTGGACACAATAAGATGAATCACACACAGTGAGTGTGGGGAATTCTTGATCCATATTTTTTAGTGTCAGAACTAGGGCTTTTAGTTCCACTAGGTGAGCCGTGAAATCTCCTAGAGACTGTGTCTGCGTATTGCTTGGACGGAACTTGCCATACCCCATACAACTCTTTACAGTTGCACATGCTGCGCTATATTGTTGTTTACTTCCTATGGCAGGCTAAGCTGAACTGTCAGTGTAAATGATGTATTCACACTGATCTCGAGGCATTATTTAATTCGGGAGAGGATATTCTTGCTCGTACTGCAGAAATGCTTGAGTTTTTAATGAAGAATCAAATGTGTAGTCTACATCTGTTGCAGTGAGAGAACTAGCCTATTGTGTCCATCGTAGATGTAGTGCCTTGACAGTAGGAATGCTTGCTTTTGTAAAAGCCACCAAGGTTGGTACCGGAGTTACGATAATTATTTGTTTCCCCTGAGCCAGTGCTCTTTCTCTCACTACAGCAATCTGTACTTCAGTATTTTTTCAGTTGGTGCAAAATGCCTTTCAGCGTTTGTGTACAAATGGGATTTGTATGTGATGTGAAGGTGAGGTAAGTGAACTCATATTGACCCATGATTACAGGGATCATAAAATTTGTGGTGTTTTCACGCATGTGTAACTGCTGTGAAGCTATCATGTCAGCTTGTAGGCAATGAAGTATCTCTGTGTGTTCCTGTGTCCAATATTGAACTGAGAAATCAGGTCTGATTAAATCGTAGAAAGGTTTTTACTCTTTCTCAGAATCAAAAATATATGTTCTACCAACATTTAAAAATCCTAAAATGGATTGTAAATTTTTCAAAGTCTTTGGAGGTTTGAGCCACACACAATTTTTTAAAAAGTTAGCTGCTAGGATTTTCTTTCACTTGACAATTCATAGCCCAAAAATAGGACATTTATGTGGGCAATTTTTGAATTTTTAGGTTACAATTGTACCCCTCAGAGGCAAACCCCAAAATGATGTTGTTCACTCTGGTCAAATGATCCAGTAATTCATCGTCCAACAGATGAATATCATCTACATAGGACAATGCCTCCTAATTAAAGGTTTGAAACAACTCAGTTAAACTTGCTGAGAACAGCCCAGGGCTATTCTTATACCCTTGTGGCAGTCAACAGGATTGACACTGAAAGCCTAGGGCTGAAAAGGCTGTCAAATATCTTCTTTCAGGGGCTATATTATGGCAGAAGAATCCATTTGAGCTATCTAGTGTTGTTTTGTATTTTTTCCACAGAATGCTATTCTTTAATGCAGCACTGTGTGCATTTTGTACTGCAAATGTCTTTGTGCATGTGTTCAAATGTCTGTAGTCCAAAACTAGACAATATGAATTATAGAGTTTTGCTATGGAAACAAAGGATTATTCATGGAAGAGCTGCAATTCTTTATTATACCTTGGTATTCAAGTTGATCTAAGATCTCCCAGACTAGTTTTTGTTTCATCATGCTTTGTTGGGTACTGTCTCTGTGGAGTTGGAGTACTGGGATTACTTGCTGAGGTGACTCAGCATCCCACCCTGCATGATTGCGGTATAATGCAGGAGTTAGTGCTACTGCCAACTCCTGCGCAAATGAATGTTTCAGTGATTCTGGAACAACGTCGGATAAAGCCGGTAAAATTGGCATTTCGCCTTTTGCACAATCCATAACAAACTCAGTTAGCCAATCTTTTTCTTCTAAAAGAATGTCATATCCAAAGGACATGTTTTTCCAAAAGAGACCATTACCCTTGCTGGCTATGTCCCCCTCCATATGAGTGTTACTTTATATAACTGGTGTGGCATGCTTACCCTAGTATCAGATGCTTCCACGGTGATATGTTCATTCAGCAACGCTGTCCTCAGAAATTCCATCAGGTTCTTGTGAGCTATTTTTACTTCTGCTGCACTGTCTAGCATCATCAGAGCGCATTCCCCTTTCAGAAGTCGAGTCCTCAGTAGCCTGGCCGTTTCTTATTTTAAGTACCGCTACTTTCTTCTTCTTAAATTGAGATTTTGATTTTGGTTTATCTTCTTTTTTGATATTGAAGTCTGAGCTGAGTTTATGTCTCTTGACTTTGTTCATTCTTCAGATCTGTATTCTGACCGTCCTTCCCTTTCAGAGTTTTTCGATTAACTCTGAAAGGAACGAGAGGAGCGTGTATCAGTATCCCATTACCTGTCAGGTTTTTTAATATTATCAAGATTTCTGAGGTTAAACCTCCTTTCGGAGGGCTTCTTCTGAGGAGACCCACGCCTTGATTGTGATCTATTCTCTCTATTTTTTTGTTTTTTATTACCCCCTTTCTTTTTTGAAGAATCAGGAGCTTGCTTGGTGTTATCCTTTTCAGGACTACCATTACTTGTGGTTTCATAGCTCTCGCTCCCAAAGTAGCTCTACCTACTCAGGGTATGTAGCGTTGATCATTTCTGATAATGCTTGCTCCTGTTGTGCAGGAGTGCATTACCTCAGGTGTTGGCTTATAGCCACCGCTGCTGCCTCCCCTTTTATGTTTCCTAACTTAACTGTAGATACCTGGGAAAAACGGTCTAATATTTTCATCCTTAAGTTCAGAGATGGTTCTGCTCCATACTCACTTAGTATTTGTCTTAATAATTCTGGTATCACTGTTATTGAAGGAATACCATGAGTTCGGGTATAGATGGCAGCAAAAACTGTACCCCAAGTGGTACAATCCTCTATCAAGGGAGCTATTACCATTGGTAAGCAAATTGTCAATATTCTGTGTTTTTCTTTTGTGCCTATGTGTGGAAACAGTGCCTCTAAGGCCAGATGTAGGTAATTCTAATTTACCGATTCATAAATACTGAATTTTACCGATTCGGTATTTATGAATCGGTAAATTAGAAGGTGGGAGATGTAGGTACATTTTTATTTTCAATTACCGAATCGGTAACATTTGGTATTTACCGATTCTGTAAATACGGAATCGGTATTGCCCATTGATTCCTATGGGCTGTGAAGCACATAGGAATCAATGGGCAATACCGATTCGGTATTTACCGAATCGGTAAATACCGAATCCTGCAAGGGTGCGGGGGGTGTCACTTTGACACCCTCTTGCACCCAGACAACAGGCATGTGTGACATGTGGCACACATACATGCCCTAAGGGCATGTCTGTGTGTCACATAGCACAGGTGTGCATGCACAGATGTGCATGCACACCTGAATTCGGTATTTTACCACCCAATAGGATTGGGTGGTAAAATACCGACTCTTAAGGGCCTGTGGCACTCTTTGAAGTGCCACCTACATCTAATTTACAGAATCAGTAAATTTACAGATTCGGTATTTTACCGATTCTGTATATTTACCGAATCGGTAAATTTACCAATTCTGTAAATGACATGCCCCCTACATGCCGAATCATAAATACCGGTCGGTAACGGCCAAAATCGGCCGTTACCGACCGGTATTTAGGCTCCTACATCTGGCCCTAAGTGTGCTATATTCTGTGTTATCCAGAATGGCATTTGCTCACGTTTAGTGGGCATTCTTCCCATAACGGCGTTCAGTGTTTGTGGGGTCATTTTAGTTGCAGGTCCTTGTGATTGACCTGCTGATGTAATTTTAGTTGGTTGAAATGTGAGTGTTCTCATAATGAACTGTATCAAATTCCTGTAAAGTTTTATTATTTCCATGTGAACTCGACGTAAGTCTGGTATTGGCAATGTGTCAACGTCTGGATGTGGCGTGTAAGCCACTAGGACCAGCCAAGTCGCTCCGTCTCTGCTGAGCTGACTGAGTCTTACTTTACCTGTGGTGTGTGGGAGGGCACCATTAAACCAGTTTATATGCTCCTGGTAACTGAGCAGTACTTCAATGTCCTCGTATGGATAATATTTTTCCGGTGTTTCATCCGGCGTGTAAGTATAAAATATATTTGTGCATGCACCTGCAGGTGGAAATTTAACCGATGAATAGAATACCTCCGTCCTGAATGACTTGTGTGCCTCAATCATGAATGTTACAGTCCCACCTAATGCTGAGACTCTAAACTCTGCTAGTTGTAAAGTGTGTGCATTTCTGACATTTCCTGAATTCTTTATAGCACCTTCCTGCTCTCCTTTCCCCGCCGCATTCGCTTGCAATACTGGCGCAGCATTCCCTTCGACAGATATTGTTGAAAGAGTTTCATGGAAAATGAGATACAGTTTCATGCACAATGTAGGGAACTACTAAGCTTCAAGCTTGAATAAACCTACAGCCAATACATAGGATATACCTACTCAGCTGTGGCGGATTTTTTCCCTTCCCACCCCAGACATCTCAGGGCAGATGTGAGAAGGGGTGTCTGAGAAAAGCATGACTTAACTACTCAAATTTGACCATTAAATAAGAACCAAACCAATGATGGGGGCTCCATTTCATGTAGTTCCTATAAATCTATGTAGGATCTGCGCATTTATAACACACAAACTGTGGGATTGGTGGCCAGACTGATTCCAGACACCCCCACTGGATATGTCGGCCTGTATACCAGCTAGCTCGCAGTGCCACTATGAACTCCTCTAGCTCAGTCACTCATGCTCACTTGGTCTCAGAGAAAAATACAGAATAAATATTTATTGAACCAGCGTCATTCTATAATAAAATATGTGTGCTGCAACAACCATGAGGCAGAAACAGATATATATGGTTATAAGTACCATTAGAGTAAAGAAAAGGAAGAATTCTACCACAGTGCTAAAACAATGAATATATGCAGGCATATGAATACATGACAGTAATAATGCGTACTCATACAATGCCAACCTTAAATGAATGTACCTAAGTGTTCATAGCGTATATGTAGGTGTAAAGCCAAGAATCCCGTTACCTGACGTGGGAGAGCAAAGGACCCTGTCTTGGTCGCAAGAAGGACACCCCGCGAGGGATGTCAGACCACTGCGTGCTGCAGTGTCTGCATGCAGAAACGTCAGTGTCTCACGCCATCATGTCAACATGGAAGTCTTTTTGTCCTCTGGTTTGCCCAGCAAAGATGTAGTGCTTATATATACCCAAAAGGTAACCTCAGGGGTACTACCTAGACATGTCAGGTCAGGAAAGGATGATGATAGAGGTGACCCTTATACAGAGTTATTATGCAGAAGAGGGTAATCCTGCTGTGATACTGAGAATCCTCATGCATAATACATGAGGCTAGTTTTTCAGGGACAACCACATGACAATCATTTAGCACCTAACTAGGTAAAAGAGCAGCATCAAACCCATTATGTAGTACAATGGTAGGACAGATATAGGTAAAAGGTAATCTAACTACCTACGCCTATATTAGGGTACATTGGCGATCATACCACTGGAGTGGGATGGGGAGGTTTCCGTGAAAAGTGTCATAGTTAGTCCCAGAGGCCCATTGAGGGCATTCTGGGGAATGAATTGTCCCCAGTGTACTGATAACTGGAAAGAATGGTCACCACAGGGACCCTGGCAGCTTAGTTTTCTGGGGGTACCACTGCCAATCAGAGGGTAACAAACCCCAGATGTAGGGACATGGGGAGGAAGAACTCATCCCCGACTCCTGTCCAGGCAAAAGGTACAGACCCTGGGTTGGAGGACCGGTAGCAGCATACCACCCTTGAACGGGTGGGAGGTGGATTGGAGAAAGGATGCAAGGCACCTGTGTCTATCGCCCTCCACTCTGAGAAACCAAAGAGGAAAGAGACCTCTGGATGGCCTGGGGCCTGGCCTTTGACACTGACAGCTGTCAGTGGCCTCTATTACTGTCCTATGGGATAGACCTTAAAAATAGAACTAGGGATTTATATATCATATCCCTATTGGGGTTAATAGGGATGTGATATATTAATCCCTAGTCAATATGGATATGATATTAATCCCTCGTCCTTTTTTTTAAGTCTATCCCATAGGCCACTCAATAAAGTTTACGTGGACCTCTGGAGAACGTTTTATCAGTCACTATAACACTTGTATCTGCACTCTGCCCCTCACCACCCCTATACCATTGCTCATCCTTGCAAAAAATCTCAGCTCCTACCCTTTGGGTAGTTGTAGCCCACACTATGGACCTTGCAGTCCAGTTGTGAGGAGGGAACCCAATGATGAAGCATGTCACCTTCAGGTTAGTGAGGGTTCTTGTCCTAAAAAGGTTTCTTTTCCAGCAGCAGTGATACATATGTTTATGGGCAAAAACACACAAGATTACATTCTGATACATGAGAGAAAGTTGCTCCTCTGTACACACAACCAAACATACCTTTTGTGAGTTTTTTTGACTAAGAGGGATTAATATATTCCTGGTTTCTCTGATCCCATTAGGATCCTCTGTGTGACAATAACTATTACATGTATAACACAAACATTTGTTTTTTAAACGGGAAAAATATAAAGTGCAGAAAAATGTTCTGCAAATATGCTCATAATATGGAACATTTTTCTGCACTCTAACCCGTTGATGGTGGCGCGAATTCTGCCGCGGTGCACATGATTTAATGAGTGGGCGTGTTTCGGATGGCCCCGGCCATCCTCCGCACACGCCCACTGTGACGCACCGACCGGGTTAAAGTTCTCCCACTTAAAATACCAGCTTTATTTTCACTTATTAATTTGGCACCATCAGCCTCTAGGAGCAAGATACCTACTACGTATAAAGAAGAAACTTTGAAATGGGAGAACATACAACTGAACAGTTATATTTATTTAGATGGATTCGATAAAACTCCTCATTTACAATTTCTCCTATTGCCAAGTGTCTCTTTTGCAAAGAGCAGGCATATTTCTCCCAGTGGCCTGTAGACATGATGTCATGTTTATAAAAGAAAAATACAGCCATTGTTTCAATGGGTGGATTTTAAAGCAAAGAAGCATGCTTCATAAAACATTAAAATGTGATTGGTTTAATCCAAAGTGGAGTAAAATATTATGCCTGATTACAAGTTAGGCATTCCCAAAACTGCTGTGGCATCGGATCGCCTGCCGTACTGCTGGCGGTCTGACCACCGTATTATGAGTGATGCGGTTACATAGAGGAAAGACCACCGTGGTCCCGCCTCAACCACCATGCAAATCCGAACATGGCGGCATCGGATTAGGCCAATGGAGCCTCAGACCCACAGTGTATTGCCTGCCCAATTACGAGTTGCTTTACAGCTGTTGTGAACTTGGCAGCCAAACCACCACATCAGAGCATGCAGAAAGGGAGGGGTTTAAGGCTTAAACTTACCTCTACTCACTGCTACATCTCCTGTGCCACCATGGAGCTGATCGTACACACCCTGCCGCAGCTGTAGCTGGTTAATCATGTCCGAAACCCACACCGTTGCATACGCAACCGACGGTAAGTCATACTGGTACCTTTTTCCATAGACTCTTCACCAAAACGATGCCTCGCCATGGAACTGAAAAGGGGGTTGGGATCCTTTGGTCAAACATATTTTCTGGGACCCTGTTTGGTATTGTTTTCCCAACTTGGCCAAAACACTCACACTGCACAGGCACACTGTACACAGATGGACATGCATTCACAAGTCTAAATCAGTGATATTGATGTGTACTTTAAATTGTGTCACACAACAACACCTCCTCCTCAATATTACACCTATTAAACTCTGTGACACCCTCACACTGCACACATCCCGGGTCACGTATTGGTATCAAGGATACATCTGTAAGTATGGTTGTGTCATGAAACTGAAACACACTTTCTCTGTTACAACTCTGCATTGGACTCTCACCCACATGAAAATGCATTGATAGTAAAAGGGATTACAAAGAATCAGAGTGAGAAGCATTCTAAGGGCACAATGTAAACACTCTCTGCAGAATAGGTATGCCTCTACCAGGGGGAGCCCAAAAAGGCTGGGACCATGGGGCACAGAACATTTTGCACTTGCCTGAAACCCTCAATGTACATGGGGATTAAAGTATATCAGAGACAACCAATAGCATAACCATGTGCCATGCATGTGTAGGTAAAGTGCAAGTCATGAAAGCAAACGCTGCACTAACAGCATTTACCCACATCTAAATAAAGTAGGACAATTTAACACAGTCCATGTGTAGATAAGCAAAATCTAACTTTAACCCATCAAAAACATATCCAGCCTACATCATAGGGAGAAGTGCAACCTAGATGATGTTGACAGTAGCCAGGCCAAGCTGATAATACTTACAATATAATGTAACACTCAATGGAATGTTCACCCCAATAGGTTTTCATACCGCATAGATATCCACACAACATTTTCCCTTGTCCTGTGTAACTCCAGCACTGGGTCCAAGTTCAGATCATACTAATGCCTTCAACTGTATCAGCAATCAGGGATGAAACAAACACAACTGTAGTCACACATCACAAAAAATACCATAACATCAAATAGTTAGAAAAACATTGGCAGCACCAATGTTTCCCAAACTATGAAAAGATTATGTCAAAACATTATGTAAAACAAAAGCCAATGCTCGTTCCATTGTGTAATCATGTGCCACAGTACAATGCTTTGCTAACAAACTTGCCCTTACTGAGACTGTCTGGGAACTTCCTCACAGAGGTACATTCATTTGGCATAGCAGGCACCTCGAAGGTGGTACATGTGAGGAGGGCTGTGGTTTAGGGAGGGCTGGGTTCGGTTTTGGGAATTTGTTTGGGTCTTTTCTGTCTTTGGGCTAGTTTTAGTGAGGTGTGGATCCTGTTTCTCAGGGGTGGAGTGGGATGTGGAAGGAATGGGTTGGGATGTATGACGTTACAACGCATACTTTTACCACGCATACCTTTACAACGCGGTTTTTACCACGCATACCATTACAACGCATAGTGCTTAGAGGTGCTGGATAGTGGTAAGTATAATTTTCTATTCCAACTCCAGTCCCCGTGGACACTAGGGAAGGTGTTGGATAGAAAATTAAACTTATTCCCTAGCCTAGAGCGCCCCCCAGCGCAATGCGTTGTAATGGTATGCGTGGTAATACCTGCGTTGTAATGGTAGTGCGTTGTAAAAATTTCGTTGTAAACGTTACATACCGATGGGTTGTGCTTAGAAGAGGTTTTTGGGACTTTGAGGGGGGGGTCGGTTTTTCTCAGGGCTAACGGCAAGGAAAAACAACACATCTTCAAGGGGGAAAAGAGTAGGATGTTCAGGATGGAATTGGGTTTGGTAGGTAGAGGAAGTGGAAGTGAGAGATGTTTGTGCTGCATGAACTGTGTGTTGTGTGGGTGACTGAGCATTTGCATTTTATGGTTGTGTGTGCTTTGGACATGCTGTTTGTTGTGGAGGTGTTTGTGGCTGTTGCTGTGGTGTCTGCTTGTATGCTGAGGGTTGTGGTTGACTCTGTGGCTGCTGCTGTGGTATTTGCATGTAGGCTGGGTTTTTAAGGAGGTCTGTGGCTGTTGCCGTGGTGTTTGCATTCATGCAGGGTGTTGTCGGGGGGTCGGTGGCTGTTGCTGTGGTGTCTGCATGCTTGCTGGGTGGTATAGAGGGGTCTATGGCTGTTGTAATAGTGTTTGCCTGGATGCTGGTGTTTGTAGAGGGGTCAGTGGCTGTTACTGTAGTGTCTGCATGTATGTTGGGTGTGGTGGAGGGGTCTGTGGGTGTTGGTGTGTGGAGGAATGGGTGATGGTGGGGCTGGTGAGGGATATGTGTGTGTGGTGAGTGGTTGCATGACTGTGTTTTTGTTTGTTTTTTGTTTGAGTGTGGTGCTTGGGTCTGACAAAGTGTGTGTACGCTTGTGTACATGTGCTTGGGACAGGCATGAGAAAAGGGAATTTGGATGGAGAAAGAACAAGAGCTGGGTAGAAGATTTGGATGGGTAGAGGGCTGCTGTGAGGGTGAAGGCCAGAGCCTGAAAGACCTCTGTAGGCCAGTCATTGCAGTGTGAAAGTCTCCCAGGTAGGCCACCATCTGTGTCAGCTGGTTGCCTTGCCACTTGATGGCACTCAGGAGTGCAGTCTGACCCACAGAGCTGGTACTCAGGAGATCAATAGCCTCCTTACTCAGGGCAGCATGGGTAACAGAGGCAGGGGTTGAGGTGCCTTCAGCAAAGGCGACGGTTCCCATCTTAGGGAAGCGGGGTAGGACAACTGGTTGGGGGACAACAGGGAAGGTGGCGATGGAACTGGGGGTGGCGGAAAAGGATGAAGGTGGTCATAATCCTCAGGGGTCTGTCACCACTCAGGAGCGTCCACCGGAGGATAACTCTGATGATGATGATGAGCTGCTGTCCTATGTGTCACTCCCAACAACCTCCTGGTCACTGTATCCCTCTGTGTCTGAGGTGTCACTTCCAGAACCACTGTGACCAGCTGTGGCCTGAATGACTGTGATGCGGCGCCATCCCGAGCCCCCCTGGGACCACGTTTCCTCAGACATAGTCGCGGCAGGGAGAACGGAACCGGAGCGTCCTTAGCAACGACTTTGCCAAACCAAACCCCACCCCTTTGTCCTCTGTTCCAGGGGCCAATCAGGAGCGGCCTTAGCCCGGAAGCACTGCGAGACGACCCCGGAAGGACCTCCCCCTCTCAGGGTCCGGACGACGGAAAAGACGGAGGCGAGACACACACAGTCGTCGGATCAAGCTCGTGGCAGGAGACCCGGACCAGAGAGGCGACGGAGAAGACGACCGAGGAAGAAGACGACTGGAGCGAGGACTGGTGGTGTCCGCCGGAGGTGGCTGAGGAGCGGCCGCAGCTCAACCTGGAGAGTTGCGGCGGAGCGTGTGAGTACCCGAGAACCGCCCCTGTCGCACCTTAAGTGCTGTGTAAATAGCCCCCTTGTTGTGTAGTTAATCACCCGAAAGACACGGTACTGCTAGGTCACTGTAACATATTGTGTAGCACCATTGAGACCTGTATAGCACGTGTGTGTGTGTCACCCTTACACTTCCTTCTCACCGGACACGTCTGCTTCTCTGCCCGTTCTGCTTCCATCCCAACCCGACCCTTCCTTCCCTTCCGCACGGTCCCTTCAGTTCCCCTCACTGAAACCTGGGTGTTGGTAACGGTTCAAACCTCAATAGTCCAGTGAGACTAACGGCTCCTTTTCTTTTCTTTTGTTACATCTCCCGGAACCTCCGAGGACTAACCCAGACCGACCACAGAAGACTCCACTCATCAGACGACCCGGACCAGCACCTCCTTCTCATCGACAGTGGAACTTTTCTCTTGATTTCGTTTTCTCACCCTTTATGCACTTTATACATTCAGTGGCAAGAATAAAACGATCATTGCCCACTATCTCAGGCCTCCACGCTTGTTATTCCGGCCAGCCAGTCCCACACGTTTACAATGACATTGGCTCCTTCTCTTTGCCTGCCCTAGATGAATCGGAAATGACATGTAACATTGGTTTACTGCAACTGTTTTTCCACACCTGACCATCAGAAATCAACAGAAAAAATGCATTTAGTGCACATATCACACCTGCTTCATGGTTCTCTCTATAGGCTTCATAATTAGCATAAGGACATGCATGCTTGCTACCTAACCTGCAAACCGTTGCATCTACTCCAGACAGCTCCAAATGCATCGATGGACTTGTCTACATTCCATCATTACTTTCATACTAGGATAGTTGTTCACCTTGCATACTTGGGCACTTGTAGTATACCATAGTAAAATGATGTTACCAAATAGGATGGCTACAATTGTTACATTTACACACTGTTCACACAAGGCCCAGATTTCAGCAGAGCTTCCTTTGCCTCATGACACATCATGATGTCATGAAGTTCAACTTAAAGACCAATCTGCCATCAATATTTGTTGTGGCAAAAATCATGTTGCAAGAAAATGCACATTGTACATTGCACATTAATGAGACTTTTGACTCAAAACCTCATCATATAGCCACAATCTGAAAAGTTTAATTAAAGTTCTACTGAAGTAGATTAGCTATGTATCACATGGACATTAGACAGTTGCCTTGAAACATTAAGGACCAAAGTTTTGGGAGATTGAACATCCCCAATCCTGCTCGGTAAAGGTGATAATGCCATTCATAGATTGTATAACTACAAGCCAATACACTTTTGAAGGTTGTTGGGTGTCCGCGAATATCTATGACATGAAGATGTGGGATCACTGGAGGCCCAATGGGATTGCACATCACAGCACTCTTTGGGATTGCAAACTCAGATTGCCTTGCAAGGATGATTGTACACACTCAAATATAATCTCTACATTTCAACATATCACTCCCTAATGCATGTCACTAGTCAGTGAATTACTTTTTGAAACACCATTGTGGATGAATTAACAACAGGCAAATGTACAATGGGCAGCGTGTAGACAGTAATGCTGAAAAACCAGTGATGTTTACACACTCATATCACTGTTGAAACACAACTTTCCAATGGGAAGTATTTTACACTCACTGCATAAACTGTACACTGTATGCCATGTCACATGTAATAGGACCACCATCACATTAGAGACAGTAGTGAGAGAACATCACTCCTTAGACAAGTGGCTTGTGTGGTACAATTGTCACCCAGGAACAACTAAGAACATGAGATGATTTATCACTTCACTCTGGCAGCTGCCTGCTAATAAACAAAATATTGTAGTGGACTGGGCTTTGCTGTGTTCCTGGTCATCAAGACAATAGGCACAGCACAGCAGCTTGCACCTACTACCTGATCTACACAAGCAATGACTCATCTTGTGGGTCCTAAATGGTTCACCCCCATTATTGTTGGGGAAATGCCTGCCTGTAACACACAAACTTGGCAACATGTCCAGGGCTCACCCCCCTTGTAGCTGTTGTCGGGCCCTCAACCACCCATCAAGCTCCGGGTAGGCCACCACCAGTATGCAGGCCACAAGAGGGTTCAGGGTCCAGCATGTGCCCCGTCCAACTTGGGAGGGCTTCCCCAGCTGGATCTCCATGATCTTTTTGATCCAGTGCCTCAGGTCCTCCCACCTCTTCCTGCAATGGACTGTACATGAGCTAAAGACCTCAAGGGTCTACTCCTTCAGGCAACGGCTTACCAAAGCGATTTCTTTTGATGCCCGTTGACATGTATGTATGCAATAGATGAAGAAACAGATTGTAACTGCAAGCTTTAGGATATTTGTTTGTTTGATACTCATTTTGTTGACACCTGGCACATGCATTCATCAATAGTTAACACAATATATGTATAAAAGTCACCTGCTAGGCACTACAAAGGCATGAATACACCCTTGTTTGGTCATCTGCTCAATATTTTCAACCATGGTCATGACCTACACTGACTGAGCCAGCCCATTAACATCATGTTGCCAAGGGCCATCCTACATGTACCATGATGTGAGATACTATGAGACACAACACACCATTGAGACCCTCCTAACAATGTACTACTTGTGGTCCATAACTGTACAGACACTTTTAGAGCCAGGCTCAGTGACTTGATGCATACAGTCCATGGAGCCATCGTTTCCATAGTATATACTACATCCTGAGACTTAGATGACAATGTAAGGCCCGGTAATGTGTCAGATGTGCAATGGACCTGTACAGTGGATGAAAGACTTATTGCACACAGACAGCAGACGTGTAGAACTAAGGAGACTGTCATAAGTCAAAGACACACATTGACAATGTGGGTCAATGGAAAGAAGTATCAGGTCAGGAAGTTTCCTCAGTCAACATTCCAAATAAAGTACATGCAAAAGCAATCATGGCTACCATTGTTTAATAAAAACTAATCTTGGGAATATTCATGGATCTGCAGGTCTACAGGGAGATTACTCTGTGCTTCAGTTGTCTTGCACAGTAACTCTGCCCCAGCCTGGGCCATGGCCCAAACTGGCTGCAAGTCATTTTCAGGCCTTGTTCTCTGCGGGCTGTGCCTACGGATCCCACATAAATAGCATATTTCCACCAAATCAATACATAATACTGAATCTTCTTGTCATTAAATATGTGACCTCAAGATTGTATGGCACTCTGAAGTGTTCTGTGAGGTATAGCTATCTCCCAGACAACAGTTTTGCAAAGCCTGATGTGGGCTGAGTGATCTGTCGGACTGCAAACGTGGCTAACATCATCCTCACCTGCTTCTTACAGTATACAGACACAGCTCATGTTGCAAAGCCTACACATTTCTATGCATATATACCATGGTCCGATTTGGAAACTTATCTTAGGTACCATGACATGTATACATGCATAAATATGTGCACGCAACACAAGTAGTATATAGGGCTTATCACACATTACAATGCTAATGTTCACTCCACAAAGTACAGTTCCCCTTAGTCCATTGCACAATTTTTCTATGTAGGGACTACTCAAATTCAATAGACACTAGCATGTTTCCCTCTGGTACTCAGAGGCTCATTGTAGCCAATGGGATTTGAAAGGATGAAGTTGAACAGAGTAAAAAGAAAATGTTTTGAAATTGTTATCTGTTCCTCTGGCGAACCATAGAGCTGGACATAGAGGGGAAGGACATCTCCAACGAGGGTCTCCAGCACCTCTGGAGAGAAGGGACAGACCCTCTCACCTGCTTGTCCAGGCATGATTGCTCCTAGAGATATCAAACAGCAGCTAAATTGGAAGAGGTGTTGAAAGCAGCAGAGTCAGGAGGCAAGTGAGTTTTTTTTTACATTTACTTCACGTACGCGATCATCAGTGTAGACGCACACAGCCATTGGATCACGACTGTCACAATCACCAACGTTAGACTATGGCTGTGTCTGCCATGGATGCAACCACCCACCACAAGGTTGACTACCTCCGGCGGCAGTCTTACAAAATGTCCCAGATGCAAGGTCAGGCATCTGCCATTTTTGTGGTTTGAACTACAGCATTGGTAACTGAAGTGCGTCATCACCACAAAAAATGAGGCTAACCTGTTTACATTTGGAAAACTCCCTTCCCATGAACGTCCAGTACAAAATCATCTGTGTGGTGAATTACTGTGCATAAATGCAAAATGTGTGCGGTGCACTGTACACCTCTGTTGGCAGCTTTTGGCCTAAAATGTTACAAAAACCTCAGTTAGTGCAAATTTAACATTTCGGAATTGGTGATGTACACATTTCTGTTACAGGCACATGTGAATGCCACATTGCAGATTATTGGTGGATGTTGGACATTAGACAATGATAATGTGAATTATATGTAATGCTTTATGAAACAGTTATGCTATGCCACACTAGTTTTGGCTCAATCTCCGTATATGTTACTCTGGACACTGTGACCAATGAACAAATTCATGTTCACTCCTTGTATAAATACCCTGGGAGAGGGAGGAGACAACAGCCTCCAGTGTACCACCCATTTCCAGATTTTCAGACCATGGAAGAAATAAATGTGATAAAGAAATTTCATGTGACTAGGCAACCAATATAGGATTTATGCCACCAGTTGGAGCTGACCTCCTTCCTCAAATAACTTATCCTACATCTCTCACACCAACTGTGAAACTTATGTCAGTGTTCCATTATCTGTCCACACGGTCCTTTTGATAAAATGTGGCTATATATGGTGGTATTACACAACCAATGCTCAGTTGTGTACTACGAGACGTTCTTTCAGAAATGATTAGACACATGGACAGCTACATCCAGTTCCTCAGACAAGGGAGTTTAGCCACTGTGAGGGGTGATTTCTATATATTTGATCGCATCACACATTTGGGTGGATCCATTGATGGCACCCATTTTGCCTCAGTACCACCACACACCAGGGTACTAGTGTACTGTAACAGGTAGGACTTCCATTCTATCAATGTGCAAGTTGTCTGCTTACCGGATATGTATTTTATTTCAATTTATTTAGAGTGTTTTATAAAGTGCGCACATGACCCAGGGGTTTCAGAGCGCTGTACATGGGGTTGAATGAAACAAGATGAAAGGTATAGACCCAGATACCACAAGAGCAAAGAGCCACATTGGGCTTACTGCAACAAATATAATTATAAAATCGTAAGTCCATTATTATTCCGTTAGTCTTCAGTGCTCTAGCAACTTCGTGGTGGGTATTTGCTGCTGCTCTGAAACTATTCAGAAACACGTACCCAGAGGATCAGAGTGTTCAAGGGTTCTCCTGTAAACGACGTGCCTCTTATCAATCTACAAGTTGCTGGCATTGAGCCGTCCCTTGTGCCATGTCTCTCCGAAAGACTGTGCCAGTAATCTCTTCATTAGGATCTTTTTTACCTCTTTTTTTTAAAGAAATGGATCGATTGATTTGAGCGTACCTTGGGTGGTAGGGCAATCGAGATCCTTGGCGCTGCTCTGGAGAATGATAGTGTGTGAGTTTTTTGTTTTCGGAATGTAGGAGGGTTCTCCTCCTTAGGTAGCGACTACCACTGGATATTCAATTCTTTTCTGCCAGGTATCTTGGTTCTTTAAAATGTATTGCTTTGTGTGTGAGGCAGGCAATTTTCAATTGAGCTCTTGCTTCAAGATGAAGCCAGTTTAGATACCTGAGCGATGGAGTGATGTGGTCAAAGCATCCAGCTCCTGTTACCAGTCTCACTGCCGTATTAAGAGTCATTTTGAGTGGAGCTGTTCTCGTTATGGGTAGTGCTGACAGTGTCGCCACACCGTATACTAGTCTGGAGACCACAAGTGCTTGTACTGCTTGTTGGAAGTCTGAAGGTGGTAGAAATGGTTTCAGTTTTTTCAGTATTCTGATTTGGAATGTTGCACTGCGTGTGATTTTACTGATGTGAGCTCTCATATTTAGACTTTTGTCCATTGTTATTCCAAGGGATTTCGTGGAATCTATGATGGTAGGTGTGCAATTGAGTGTGTCTAGGTGCTTGAGCCAATCATGGACGAGTAAGGAGCTGTTTAGTGGGGAGAAAAGAAGGAATTCGTTTTTCAAAGAGTTCAGCTTGAGGTTGTTTTGAGAGACCCAGAACTGGGTTTTGACTAAAGTGTTAATTTGTTGAATGACGTTGTCTAGGGAGGATAGCTGTAAGTATAGTTGTGTATTGTCTGTGTACATGTGGTATGCAATGTTCGATTGGTTGAGGATTTCAGTTAGTGGTTCCATATATGGGTTAAAGAGTGTGGGTGAAATGTTCGACCCTTGGGGGACTCTACATCTCACTGGAGAGGAATCAGAGAACGAGTTGCCAAGTTTGATGCACTGTAAACGATTCCGTAGGAAGGAAGCAAACCACAAAAGCACTTTCCCAGACAACCCCATTCTGTGTTCTAGTACTTTTAGTAGGATGCTGTGATTGACCGTGTCAAACACTGATGAGAGATCTAGGAGGATGAGTAAGAACAAGTCATTGTTGTCTAGTATCTTAAGTGTGTCGTCCATTATGTACACAATGGCTAATTCAGTGCTGTGTCCTGTTCTAAACCCTGATTGAAATTTGTTAAGTAGGTCTGATTGGTCAATGTGCTGGTTCAGTTGGTTGTGCACACATTTTTCCTACAAGTTCGCTATAAAGGGGATGTTTGACACCGGCTGAAAGTTGCTCATGAGGAATTTATTAGTAGTAAAGTTAGGAGTCCTAACTTTCTACTACTAAATGCCTTCTGCAAATACCAAAAGTCGTAAGTTTAGGATTTTATCCCAGTTTAGTAGTAGTAAAGTTAGGAGTCCTAACTTTACTAATACCTAAGGCCTTCTGTGAATACCAAAAGTAGTACGTTTAGGATTTTATCTCAGATTAGTTCTGTGAATCGGCCCCCTTGTGAAGAAGATCAGATCTGATTTTATTGCTCCTTTCTTTAGGCAGAAGTATGAGTCAGTGATTAGTGTTTCCGGGTTGGCTTTTAAGAGACTGTGTTTGAACTGTTTTTCTGCATTCTTAGAGAGATTCCATGGGTAATATATTTTGAATGAGAGGGGACCAGATTCTGAGAAGCAACTATCTAGGGCCATGATTTTTGGTTGTGCCATCTTAGCGTAGAGGTTATTTGGTCCTGCGAGTTTTGCGGTGTTGTGACACGCTCTGTGGGCAGGTAGTATTCACAGAGTAAAGCCTAATGTGAATTATTGTATGAGCCCTATTGCATGGAGACTGCTCCCAGGGGTGGAGAGTGTCCCATTTTGCTGGTCAGGTTCTTCCTTGAGACGTAGGTAGCAGCTAAGCACCCTATGTGCACCTGTGTGTTGAGAGTCTAATCCTAGAGGGAAAAATGCACTGCGTCTGCTATTCGACTTATTCGCTGTGGCATAGTTCACCGACCAATGTCTCAAATTTCCAAGCAAGTTGAGGCAGGGGAGATTTATTATTAATTATTAAATGATTTATTTATTTATTTATTCACACTTAGTAATTATGAACCTCTTTCTGAATGAAAATCATCCCCAATCCTGTTTCAGGATGTCCTTTCCTAGTGGCTAGAAAGGCCTTGTCTATGGCCCTTATATGACTTTCAATGATTCCATGAAGAACATGTAGTCCTATTTTACTTTCAATGTTTCCTGAGCCTTAGATTCCAGTCCTCTGTCTGTTTCAGGGTCCAGAGTCAGTTTTTACAGTCCTTCCTTTCTGTCCATTATTAAAACAGGTCACTTACCCCTAAGCCCTACTTCAGCTTCTGGGCTCCCTAGATCCCCATTTTGAAATACATGTGTTAGCTCATTCCTCAAGTATGGGGACTGATTGTGACCACCAAAATGGAGGCTTGATTCAGTTAATAGATATCTCTTCTTAAGAAAGAAACAGAGCTGTTTTAGGCTCCATACATTGTTCCAGCCTTTCTCCCTCTTTGATGCTCTTTATTTGACTTGGGCTGGGGCAAGGGGGAGGAGCTTTACAGGCAAGCTTGTGCCTGCTGAGCACTGATTAATTGTCCCACAGTTCGGCGGTGTTTTCGCGCAATTGCTGCCCTGGTCAGGTTTCTCACCTGGACCAATCTGCTCCACGCAGTCATGAGAGACAATGAGGAACATCCGGCATCAGCACGATCTGCGCTGTGTCACCACCTCTAGCTGGTCACCTCCGCAAGATGAGGGAGGCATCCGCTACCCGAGCCATGCACTATCCGCTGACCAGTCGCTTACAAGTTCTCTGGCTGTGCCGCTCTTGATGGCAGGGGGCGGCGGCGCATAGGTCTTCTGCTGGAGCCTGCCGACCATCCACATGAGAGCCCCTGTCTTGTACTCGTGTGTGCAGTCACATTCTTGAGACGGCATTCGATGCTGTGCCGGTACGTGTGTTCACATTCCCTACTTAACGAATGTTGTCAAATTGCAGGGCAATAACAGGGATATTCATCCTGAAATCGCGAAAGGATCCCGCACCCTGGAGCTGCCTCTCTTCAGAGCTTCTCCCTCGGCGACCATCTTCGTCGGTTGTATGTTTTGGAAGCACACCTCAAATGATGTACATCTCAGACGTCTGTGCCTGGTCCCACGATCCGCAATGATTCCTTCACGCTGCGGAACAGGGCCACCGTGTGAGGCCCTTACATTTGAAATGCTGATGATAGTGGTGGAGAGGAAGGGGCTGACTTGTGTCAAGATCCCATTGAAAACTTCTTCTCATGAGTGTAAATATGGTGTGAGATGTCAGGACTTTGAATATCATAGTAACTCTTGTTGGGATGATGTGAGGAGGATGTTTATGAATGTACAAGGAATGTGAAGCTCTGGCAAAATTTTGTGAAAGGTATTTGTTTTGTTAGTGTAGCTTTCTTTAGCTTTGAATTTCATCTTGGCCTGTGTTCTCAAGAAGTTGTCTATGTTGTTATAGAGCAAACATTGCTCTTTTATTTCTAGTGGTGCATTATAATCATTGGTACTCCGCAACTACAAATAACCCTTTATCAGATTGACTTAGGACACAGCCGCGGTCGGTAGGGGAGTACCTGCCGGGGTGGAGAAGTGGGGAGGGGGAGGGGCAGGGAGGGGGCTAGTAATCTATGGATAATGGATGTTTACAGGTAAGTAAACATATAAATAAGTCAAACGAATTTTGTTGTGTGCACTGCATCCCTAAATGCAATGCGGTGCACGCAACGAAATTCGTTTGATTTATTTATATGTTTACTTACTCCCCTAGTGACCGCGGCTGTTAGGACATTAGAATGTGAACTGTAATAACATGAAGGAAGATGTATCAGGGATAAATTCAATGTGAACGTAAAGAATTTATTGTTGCAATTAGATGTGTTTAATTGAAAACATTGACGTGCAGAACTTGTACATGCTGCTGACAATTATTCATGTATCTGATGTGATTATGTAATTTGTTAATTTAGATATGCTCAGTAAATAGTGTTCATTTTATATGTATAATTTCATGAGGTCCAGTGCCATTTCTTATTTTGCCAATTTCTGTAGGCCTAAATTGCATTTTTTACCCTGGAACCTCTCGCATTAGATTTAATAGTGAATTTCATGTGCATGTTGGAATGGTTCTTTCTCACGTTTCTGTTGCAGGTTGAGAATTCATCCTTGTTAGTTAGAATAATGTCTTTGTTTAAGGAGTTAGGTTTCAGGAGAAGAGGATACATTGAATGTTGATACTGATAATGAAGAACTGTTGTACTTTCTCATGGGAGTAAGCCTGGGAATCACGGTCATTTAGCCAGGGTCTGGGAGCATAGCTACCTAGCTAAGAATCACCTATGAGGAGGTGGCTTAACTGGATTGTGTAATGCAGCATGGGATACTATCTGTAAAATTGATGTATCGAAGTAAGGATCCTAAAAAAGTTTGAATACACCAATATACATACATACATACATTTAAAAAGTAAAAAAATTATCCAAAAATGAAAAATTGTTAAACCGGTAGCATATAAAGTAAAATTAGCACAATTGTCAAATGATACCCCTGCACAATACCACAATATATGCAAATGTACTGGGAACAGTAATATAAAAGACAATACAGTAATAAAATGGTGGTGCTCACACAGTTACACTACAAACATTAAGTAACAAATTGACAGTGTAAACAGAAAAACAATCGCTGAGGCAAAAAGATACACATAAAGACTGATTGGACAAAACACAAAACCAGACGTAGTAGTAAATTCTTCCTCTTCAATATGTGCCAAAGGTAGGCGCCTTGAGGGAAAGAGCATCTTAGAACGAGCTCTGTAGCTTTATGCTATTTGACCCATCTAACATGAAGAGTCTTCTTAGGAAGACTTCACACGCTGACACCTTAATGGATCTTGCCTTGGGAAATGCTAGGTAGCGATGTCATGCTAGTTGTAGTGTAGGTACTGACTAATGTTGTATACCCACAAACTTCCAATGAAGGGTAATCTTAATGTCTGTGCCATCCTCTTCTGTGTTCTGGTTCTTGAACTGAATATTCTGTGCATGTTGCACTGCCTTAACTTTACCCGTAGGTTTGGCTTTGTATTAGTTCCAAGGTATTTCTACAACCTCATCCTGAGGTGTCTGTCTGTACAAGTGTTCTTGGCTTTGTAATAAACTAACTAAACTTGATTGGGAGCCTGTGATTCTTACGAGTCATGGCAAATTGGAACTGTAATGCTTAATTGGCTAACAATTTCTCTCCCCTACACGCTTTCATGCTGATAAAAAAAAACATTGACCTGGGGTTTCAAAGCAGACCTAGAACATGGAACCCGGCTCCTTCAGTTGGTAGCAGAGGATGGTTTTCACATGAAGAGGGAGAGAATCTAGAAAAATCTACAAAAGACCTAGAGCCCCATAATAGAGCCCAATGACCGAGAGCTGCGAATGATGGACTTTGGCAGAGATCGACAGAGATTGATGATGCAGCAAGAACAGTGGTGAATGGAGTGAGTATCAATAGGCATGAGTATTGTTAGATTGCGGGAGTGTGTTGATTTTATGATATCAGGCATTTTTTGTGTAAAAGACGAGTGAATGTGGTTTTGGGCAGGATGTGGTCCAAGATTTGTGATTTGAGTTTCAGGCCCAAAGGTGGCCTAAGATCCCTCCCCTACATAATGCAGACCACTGCGGGGGAGTGCTCGTAAGACCTTAACCTCGGTCACAGTCCTGGAGTCTCCCTGACAGCTCCTGCGATCTGCTGCTGCCTCTGGGCCCTCTGTCTTGTGAGTTCGAGCCTGCTGCTGTATAAGTACTGTTCTTTGTTTTCATGATTGTAATTATTATAATTGTGCTTGCCTCCTTTTATTCTGTTTTCCAGTGTTAATGTTGCTATTATTGACTCTGTTATATCTTGCTGCCTCCACCCGCTTCTTGCCTCCTTCGCCGTCCCCATCCCTCGCTTTCCCACCACTGCTCACCTGGCCCCTCCCCTCTCCCTGTGCACCTAAGGCAAGCCCGTCTGCGCCTGTCCGTGACCCGGATGTGACCAGCGCCAGGAACCCTGGCTCCCTTAGGACCCACCGCTACGATTCTATCACCCTCAACGCACTCAACCCCGGAAGACACAATTGCTGCGTAAGTACAAAACTGAACACTAGCCAGCGAGAGTTCTTGTGCAGAGCCTGCCACAGATCCTTCACCATTGACAATACTCCCACCACCACCGAAGGCCCGCCCGGTGCACAAACCACCAACACCCTGACCGGCGTCCTCCTCAACTTGCGCTCCCTGCACCGACACGCCGTAGAGATCTGGGGCCTGATCGACACCCTCTTGGCCGACATCACCTTCTTCATGGAAACCTGGACCAATGCCACCTCCGGCCCGACATCGCCACTGCCATCCCTGATGGCTACAAGGTCCAGAGAAAAGACCGCTCCCACCGCCCAGGAGGAAGACTCACCATTGCACATAAGACCCTCCTCTGACTCTCCTCATCCAGCACGAGTGACCCCCACTTGAACACAGAACATGTCCACTTCCAGATCCAGCCCAGCCCCAGGAGCATGCTACACAGCACCTTCATCTTCAGACCACTGGGCCCTCGCACCCAGTCTAGAACCACCATCGCCGAGCTCGCTGCACCCCACACAATCACCTCCATGGACTACATCCTCCTCGGGGACCTGAATTTCCACCTCAACAACTGCAACGACCCCCACTCCATCACTCTCCTCGACAGCCTCACCACCCTTGAACCGAAGCAGCTGGTCAACACATCCATGCACAGATACACCTTGCATCCTATCTTCGCAGAGGAACAAACATCCGGTACAGCCACACCACCCAGCTGCCCTGAACAGACGACCATTGCGTTTATTTCACCTTCAACACCACACTGCTCCCAAGCCCGCCCCGTGACCACCACAAAGAAACTGGAGCAAGGTCACACTAACTCCACAGCCACAGAACTCCAACTCTGGATTGCCCGCTGCACCGACATACTCGAGCCCCTCCGGCCGACGCCAAGCAATGCTCGCTGAAGGCCGCCTGGTTCACCACGGAAGTACAGGAAGCCAGACGCTTGTGCAGATGCCTAGAGAAAACCTGGCGAAATCAGAAAACCACAGAAGCACGGAACAACCACAGAAGCGCCCAGAAGGAATACCACCAGTGCATAAGGGACAACAAATGGACCTTCATAAATGACAAAATCCAGGCCAATGGGACAAACGCCAAGGAACTGTTCAACGTCATATGGCAGCTCACAAAACCACCCAGCTAAGCCACCGATGTTACACCTTCCCAGCTAATCTGCGACAAGCTCAGCTCATACTTTCACCGTAAGATCAAGGACTTCTACGACAAGTTCACTGAACCGACTCAGGATATCACCCCCCCTTCAGGTCCAATCAGCCAACAATCTCGACCTGGGAACCCGCCACTGTCGAACACATCACCACGACCATATACAAAACCCACTCAGGTGCCCCATGGACCCCTGCTCACCACACATATTCCACAGGGCCGCCGCCACCATCGCACTAAACTTGGATGGACCATTAACACCTCCCTCATGTCCGGCATCTTCCCAGATGACTGGAAGCGGGCGCAGGATAAACTCCCCCTCAAGAAGCCAAGGGTTGACCCTACAGACCTGAAAAACTTTCAGCCCCTCTCTCTCCTCCCTTTTGCAGCCAAAGTCACTGAGAGACTGGTAAAATGTTCAGCTGACCACTTTCATCAAAGAGAACTCCATCCTAGATGCCTCCCATTCCAGATTTTGGAGTAACCACAGCACCGCTGCCACTAATGACATCCGCATGCTACTCGACCAGGGACACACTGCGGCCCTCATCCTTCTAGACCTCTCCGCATCCTTCAACATCGTTTCTCATCTCACCCTTGCAGTGCATCATCTCACTCACTAAGAATCACGAAGACACCTGACTCTGCTTCCAGGAGGGAATGAAGAACATGGCAACCTGGATGAAAGACAGCTGCTTCAAGATCAACTCAGAGAAAACAGAGGTCCTCATACTCAGACCCTGCAAATCCACCCGGGACTGGTGGCCCTCCGCCTTCGGAAGCCCACCCTCTCCTACAGACCATGCACACAACCTCGGCATCATCCTCAACTCTTCCCTCTCCATCAGGTCAAGGCCGTCGCCTCCACTAGTTTCAACTGCAAGCGGATCCTCCGCACGACCTTCAAATGGATCCCCCTGACTGCAGAAAGACCACCACCAACGCACTCATAACCAACAGACTGGACTAAGGCAATGCCCTACCTGCTGAAATCAACAGATCTCTCCTACACTGACTCCAGACCATCCAGAATGCCGCCGCCAGACTTGTCCTCGGGACCCCACACCACGAACACATGATCCAACACCCACAAGACCTCCACTGGCTCACTGTCAAAAGGAGGGTCACCCTTCAAACTCCTCACCCACACCTACAAATCCCTCAATAACTTCTGACCCAAATACCTCAACGAAAGACTATTGTTCCCCATACCCAAGAGAAACCTCTGCTCTGCTTACCTTGCCCCTGCAGAGGTCCCCCGGCGGGCGGGAGAGCCTTCTCCCACATCACAGCACAGACCTGGAACAAGCTCCCCGTGAACATCAGACACTTGCCAACCCTGCACACATTCAGTAAGGACCTCAAGACCTGGGTCTTCGACTGATCCAGAGCCCCCCAGCGCCTTGAGACCGTCATGGGTGAGTAGCGCACTATATAAACCCCTGATTGATTGATTGATTGGTTGATTGAAATGGTGTTGAAGACACAGAGTTGTTGTGATTGTCTGACGGCAGGTTTGAGGAGTTGGCGTGAGACGTCATCGGCATTTCCACCTAAGACAGGGAACTTTCAGTGAATAGGACATGTGAGAATCGTATGGTGAACCTTGTGTACATATTGATTTAGGTGACCGGCACAGGTTGAGGGTCACTGTATGTCAATGTTCTTGAGCGATTGAATTCTATCGATCTTTTTTAAAGGCAGACAATTACGGAGTTGTGCTTGTGTGAATTAATGCAAATGGAGAAATGGTAAACGAGGATGATCCACTGTGCGGAAGAAAAGGTGATGTCAGAGTGTGCCGCACTGCGATAGGTCGGTTGGTGTAACACCGCGCTGGGATTGGTTGGTACTCATCAGGAAGTTAGGATTGAGAAAAATGTGTTTATCAGAAGGAAGTTTGACTTAATCATGCAATGCTTTAGAGTGATACGGGGTCTGTTCAGGGAAGATCAGGGAGTGGTTACTCAAGTGGGTGAGGAAGTACCACCCGAGGATACTCCAGCAGACTATATGGCAACAAATGTAGGAGTCCATATTATAGTTTGCATTAAAATTTGGCAGTAAATCACTAAAAAAGAGGGCGATTTGGCTTTTCCAGGTTATGGTTCTTTTCAATTGGAGGTGTTGTATCATTTGAGGGGAGTTATGTCTTCACTACGGCCTCCACCTAGACCAACGCAGTTTGAGACAATAGATGCGTGGATGTGAGCAGCACAGGCAAAGAACAAGGAGATATTCCATGAGAAGATGAAAACGGCAATGAAGATGTATCAGGATGTACAATGGGACCCTCAACTTCAAAGATGGAGAGTAGACATCACCGGGGGAGATAGGTTGTACCCAATGCTGGTGATTGAGGGAAATATTCAGGATAGGAGTGGAGGGGAAATGGAAATGATGGGAGTGATACAAACGAAAACTTGTTAGACATATTATTGTCAGAGAGTTAACAATCAGGGGAAGGAAGCCGAGAATTGGCAAATGTGGCAAATACGGAAAGAGCAGTAATATCACAGAGAGGCCCCAGTGCACGAGTAGTGGGAAGGATCTCAACAGGAGTAGATAGAACAGGAATACCAGCGTTAGGAGGTTCCAAGTCAATTGGAGTCAATGCTGCTTTACAGTTGCCGGAATCTCTTACAGTACCGGTCACTATCGGACCTGTAGTCTCTGTGTACAACCCGAGCTTAGTGGAAAATGCTAGTCAACAACAGTCAGGGTTAGAAGTAAGGGTCAGTTCAGGGGGAAATGTGACCAGGAATGGGAACAATTCATTTCTGGTGCTGATAAAATCTAGTACCCCACTGCCAGCAACTGCAGATCCTTCAAGAGTACGTGTTGGGTCTAGTACCATATGATCTGTGTCATTAGTGAACTTGAATTCAGATTCGAGAATGTAAGAAGGACCAGTCAGGGGACCCATGGGAAGGTAACCACAAGAAGGCGCAGGTTTGGGAACCTCTGGAAATTAGCATAACCTAGAGACCGGAAATTCAGAGAATTAGCGAAGAAATCAGAGCAGTGATAGAGAAGGACAAAGTAGCACGTCGAGTCAGGGCATAATCAAGGCTGTGGTAAAGGCAAGCTTGTTGGATGTAGTGAGGTCGAAGACTGAGGTGGATGAAATCATCAGTGGGAACTTGTCTTTGGAGAGGATAGAAATTGATGAGCAGGATGAACTTGTGTTTGTGGCATAGGATATCACCCGTAAAGTGAGACGAGTACTTGAGAAATTGACAGAATTGGCCCAAAAATATGAAAAGTAACAGGCTTGAAAACATACATTTGAGAGCTGATCATAGGGATACGCGCATGGATCATGCTTGACAAATGGGAAGAAAGAGGGTCAAAGAAAAAGAGCGTTAGAAAGGTGATGGGAGGAGGGGGAACACCAGGAGTTGAGGAGTACCCATTGCGAGAGGTGTCTAGCGGAGGGTATGTGCGTGTGCCTTGGAGCAAGGGTAATTTAGCAGCATTCAGAAATGATTTCCTCGCTGAGAGAGAAGCCTACTGAATGGTATAAGCAAGTGGATCGCTTTGTAAATATTTCAAAGGTGTTGTGGATTGATTTAAATACATTGTTTGAAATTGTGGTTCCTAGTAACTTATGGTCTGCTGTAAAATCGCTATTGATTGGCCATTTGCTGAACCAGACAGAGATCCCATAACTCCCCGTCCTTCACCTTTGGTTATGAAAAAGTTTGAACAGGTAATTATGTGGTTGCGACCAAAACAGCCCCACAAGATTTCCATTGGGTTAAAATAAATCGTATGACACAGGATCTCAAAGACTCAGTACATGCTTATTGTGAATGGATCTTGCAAGTCTTCAAGCAATACAGCGGGTTAGATACTCTTGACCCTAAAGATATGGCACAGTTTGTTTCCAAATTTGTACTGGGACTGAGACCAGAAATTAGTGTTATGATTTAAAAACATCTAATCTGCTGGCAAAACAAGTCTGTGGATAAAATCCTACGGTATGTTAGGTATTGCAGTAATGAGGTGGATTATAGGCACCAGAGAATAAAGGACAAGTTGATGTTGATCCTGATGAGAAACGCAAGCAGAGTAGATCAAGTGTAGACAGTCGGGAAAACCATAGGTCGGAATCAGGGATACAATCAAGGAGGGGTTCAAATTGTTCCTATCAATGCTGGACAGGGAAAAGGGAAAGGTACTGTCCCCAAAACAGGTATGACATTGCCAAGCTAAAGAAAATGACTGCTTGTCATTATTGTCACAAAATTGGGCATTGGAAGCATGATTGTCGACCAAATCCAGCAAATCAGTTGCAAGATTGAGAGCTCGTACAGGTGCCCAATGTAATAAACACTATGACAAGACCTAGATCTTACAGTAGGAGAGGTCAGAACCACCTAGTGCATGTACCCCATGTAACCCGAGAGTACCTCTGAGTAATCAAGCGTACCACCAAATACCCTTCATAGAAACTCTAGACGGATTAGATCAGGGCCTGCCACACTGACGGTGCCTGAAGGGGGGGAAAGGCTGTACCCTTGGAGCAGTCTTAGTGGTAGACCAGAGTGGACCGAATGTGGAAGCAGATGTAGGCAGCCATCCCATTACATTTTTGATTGACACTGGTGCTACCTGTTCTACTGTGAGAACTTCAGTAGTCCCGAACCTACCCCTCTCGAGACAATCAATCAAAGTTGTAGGAGTTCACAATAGGAGAATAACAAACCCATTGACAGAAGAAATACCAGTGAAAATAGGAACTTTCCAGGATTGACACCAATTTGTGCTGTGCAATTCAAGTCCAGTCTATTTGCTGGGGCATGATCTCGTATGCAAGCTGAATTGTACCATCTATTGCACACCCAAGGGAGTAGAACTACAGATTAATGTTGATGACATTGCATTCAAATTAGCAAACTGGAACCACTGTGTAGACATGTTTCAATACTAACAGTGGAGGACATGCCATGGAATTTGAGAGACACAGTCTCTCCCGTGGTGTGGGACTTCACAGGGGAAGAGATAGGACTGATTCAAGGAGTAGAATCGGTTCATATACAGATCAAGCCAAATGCAGAGTTTACAAGAATGCTCCAATACAACCTGACTCCAGAAACGGTAGCAGAGATAACATCTGTGGTTGATTCCATGATTTTGCAGGGCATTATGAAAGAGATAATAGGAAGTCCATGCAATTCACCTATCATGGGGTTGCAGAAACCAAGCAGCATATATTGCATAGTTCAAGATTTGAGGAAAATTACTGTCATTGTGATTCCATGTTGTCCCCTGGTACCCAATCCATCTGTGATTCTGATTCAGATTCCTTGATAGGCTGAATGGTTTACTGTGATCGATTTGTGCCAAGCATTTTTCTCCTTTCCATTGCATGAGGAAATCCAATTTGTATTTGCTTTTGGCTGGAGAATCGTGTTTTAACATAGTGTCGTATTCCACAAGGGTATAATGAAATTCAATCTATCTTTAACCAGATTTTGAAATGTAATCTTGAGAGCTTAGTGCTGCCACAGAGCTCAGTGTTTGTGTGGTACATTGAGGATCTCCTGATTGCATTAGAGACAGAAAAGGCTTGTCGGGATGACACAATTGCCTTGCTGAACCATTTAGCGGAAAATGGACATAAGGTGTCACCGAGCAGGCTTCAGTACTGCTTGACAGAAGTTAAGTACTTGGGTCAGCCCATTGATAAAGGCTTGCGAAAGGTATCGTCAGACCTCATCTAGGCGATCATGAAAAATAATGTGCCTATCACACAAAAGGATGTGAGGATGTTTTTGGGAATGGTTGGCTACTGCCCACAAAGGTTCCCAAACTTCTCGTTGAAGACGAAGCCCATACAGTGATTGACACACAAGGATATGAGCAATCCGGTACCCAGGAATAACAATTGCTTGCTTTTTAGAGCTGAGGGAATAACCTTGCCAGGCTGTGAGAGGGAGAGTTGTGCCCTATAGGTACTCCCCCAGACACATGGGTTGGTCCGTAGACCAGTGACCTATTTCTCAGCTACATTAGTTCCTGTAGCTTCAGTGTTGCCCTGATGTCTCAGATCCATTGCTGCAACAGGTGTAGGCATTTTAAGGTGTGAAAGTATCATGATGGGTCATTCTCTTACTGTTTATGTTCTACATTCGGTTGAGCACCTGATGATGAGAACCAAAACACAGCATTTTACAAACAATAGGTTAACCAGATATGAACAAATCTTATTGGCTGCTGAGAACATTACCTTTAAGCGGTGTTCTGGGTAAATCCTTCTACCTTGATGCCTATTCCAAATGTTAATGGGTAGGATTGGGAGGACCATGACTGTCTGGAAGTGACTGAACTTTGTACCAAACCGAGACCCAACATTGTCAATGAACCACTGGCTGATTCTGATCAAGTCCTTTTTGTTGATGGTTCATGCTAGGGGACAACGAGGGTTACCTAAGAGTAGCTTTTTCTGTGTGGCCCATTTCTGGAGTTGTGGAAGCTGCATGTCTACAAGGAGTATACTCCACACAATTAGCTGAAATCATTGCTTTGACCTGTGCATGACTTGCTTCTGATCAAATCAGAGTCACTATCTATACCAATAGTTTCAGTTTACTTCATGACTTCGGAATGCTGTGGTCACAGAGGGAGTTCTTAACGTCATCAGAATCTCCCATTAGAAATGGGGTTATATGAGACAACTGTGGAATCCTTACAGTTACTGAAGGAAGGGGCTGTCATGAAGTGCGCTGCCCATGGGAAAGGGGAATGTTTTGTGACTGTGGGGAACAGATATGTTGACGAAGTCACTCGCTTTTGTGCAACTCATGCATGCATTTTTAAAGGTGAATATTCAGGCAAGAGCACAGAAAGAACCAAGCTCAGCATGAACCTAGCCATCACAGATACCTGGGATGAGGTCAGACGTCTGCAGGGAGTAGTGACTGACCAAGAACAGGCTGGTTGGATCAGAGCAGGTTGAGAAAAGAGGGAAGATGGTATTTGGGTTTCAACTAAGCATGGGCGGATTTTGCGAATTGGCAATCCGCGAAATTGCGTATTTACGGATTCGCAATCCGCAAAATCCGCGAACTCTCGCGAATTTTTGCGGATTCCTTTTTTTTGTGTTCGCAAGTGTTTCTGCCATTTCGCAAGGGTTTTTTACCAGTTCGCAAACGCGAACTTACTTGTCGGGTACCAACGGTCGCGACCGTGTTGTTTCTACGTCTGGTTCATCACAGCACCCTCTGTTTCACCACTGCCACCCTCTGTTTCACCACTGCCACCCTCTGGCTCACCCATGCCACCCTCTGGCTCACCCATGCCACCCTCTAGTTCATCACTGTAGACTATGGGGGGAAAAGCACACTTGCCCTGCCTCAACTGACATGAATGAATTAGGGGCTGATTAATGTGTCACTGAGTTTGAACTTCCAGGCTGGCACCTGCTTCCTTATCTGTAATTGCTTTCTGTTGCAGTGTAATTTTTTTAAGAGGACCTTTGTTGTATACTTGTAGCTATTCTCTGAGCCTGCTGTGAGGGTCAGAGCAGGGTCATAGAATAGTTGCAAGTAGGCAACTGAACTCTGAAGGGGCCCCTCAGGAAGCACTACAGGGAATGGTTACTAATGATAAGATTGAACTTTTGCACCTGCTGAATGCTTTCAGTTTTGCAAAAATCCAAATATCCAGCAGCATCCACAAAAAGTAATCCTTCCAGGAACTACAGGGAATGGTTACTAATGATAAGATTGAACTTTTGCACCTGCTGAGTGCTTTCAGTTTTGCAAAAATCCAAATATTCAGCAGCCTCCACAAAAAGTAATCCTTCCAGGTCAAGATCCAAATCAAAGTGACCAGCACATGAAGAAAGCACTGGGAGGAGCCTGCTGGACAGGAACAGGAAGTTGAAGACTGTGGGGCACTTCCTTCCTCCCACCCCCCCAAAAAAATGGACTCCTTGCAAAAAAAAAAAGTGCAGGCAAATGTCAACCTGAGGAGTTATTCTGATAAAAATCATAATTTTCAAGGTTTATGCTGCCTGCTGGTGGATTTGCTGGTGGCCGCAATTGCGAGATTGTCGCTGCCCGCCGCATCTACGTGTTCGCAAGTGTTTACTCCCGCGAAATTGTATAGTATTCTAGTTGGCAAGTGCGACAAAGCAAAAAATCCGCTTCACACCGATTTACGAATTTTCGGCAAGTTCGCGAGAGTTCGCAGATTGCGAATTTGCCGAAAATCCGCAAAATCCGCGAGCGGAACGGATTTTACGCCCATGCTTAGTTTCAACTGATGGTAGAGTAGTTTTGCCAGATTGTTTACTGAACCCTATAACAAGACAGATTCATGGAGTAGTACATATTGGGAGAGATACAATGGTACAAGGGTTCAGGCAAACTTGGTTTAATCCGAGGTTTTATACCATAGCTGATACACTGTGCCATTGATGTGTCATGTGTCAACAGATGAATGCTGCAAAGAAAACTGTGGTTGTCTTGAGTCACATTGGAAGGTCAGGAGGTCCTGTCAACCAAATACAGCTAGATTTCGTAGCGATGCCTAGATTCAATGGCTTGAGATACATTCTCGGTTTAGTGTGCATCTTTTTACAATAGATGGAAGCATATCTGACTAAAAGGTGTGATAGCCTCACAGTAGTAAAGTTATTGCTAAGAGAATGAATCCCATGCTTTGGGTTTCCACCTACATTGGAGTTGGATTGAGGAACTCACTTCCATAGTGATATCATGAAGATGTTGTGCACTGCTTTGAATGCCGATCAAAGATCTTGATGCATGTTAAGGAGGTCCCTCTGAGGTGATTTAGGCGATAAATGCTGCAGTGAAGTGTGGAGGCTTGCAGTAGAGTTTCAGGACCCTTAGACGTAACAGCTTCTCTCTCTGAAGTGGCTCCAGCCGGTTGCAAGACCACCAGAGAGGGAGAAGCCAAGCTGTGAGGTTCTTGAAGAGGCTGGATACACACCAGTTTGAGCTGAGGGGGGTCACGCTGCACAAGGGCCAGTTAAAGACTTTGAGGGAAATGGTAATGCTGCAAGTGGTATACAGTTTGACTAAGCTGAAGAGACTGGTGTGGAAAGTGGTCAGGTTCTACGAAGGAAAACTGAAGTTGCATGAGAATTGTGGACTGTAAGACAGAAAAGGCAGAATCTGAGACTTGCGTCAGTGAGAGACCTTGCTCCCATAACTGAATCATCTGATTCCTATCAAAGTGAGACAGACCAAGCACAGGGGAGCATGAGGAGGTCGAGGAGAGTGAGAATACCGTGTCAGAGATGCACCTCTCAGGAGTGGACTTACTTTGCTACAAATGCTGGGGAGGGTGAGGTCCGGGACACCAGTGCTGATAATTGAGATTGAACTGCTAGTCCATGGAGTAGAGGCTAATGGAGTTCTGACATTTAATGTGCCATATCCACTGAGACTGAGTGGCTTACGGAGCTTTATTTTGGAAGAACTTACATTTCCGTTTGTTAATCAACCGCCAACTCAGGAGATTGTAGCTTTTTGCATTGAACTTTTGCAGTGTGTCATTTAGGAAGTTGGATCTGATCACATAAGGGATGTAAATTGAACTGTGAATTGTACAAGAAAGTCCTTTTGCTCAAGAAATTAACTTCGGCCTGAGTGGAAGAGTAATAAAAATAGGGACTTTTCCGCTGAAGAAGAAAGAGGGCTAGGGAATTCTTCCAAGCTGTGTAAATATTGTGCCATGAACTGAAAACTGTTTCCACGATTTCAAGGAAACTGTTTACGAACCCTATTATGCAACAGTGAGAGGCAGAGAAATAGACCTGCATAGATCATTGGCATGGGTCTCCCTTCCATTTTTGCTGTTGCCTCATGTATTTTTGCTGGTGTTAGTTGCTTTGGGCACTGTGCCACTGCTTTCCAGTGCCACAGTGCAAGTGCTCCCTATTGTAAATTGATGTATTAATCAATGGTTCCATGTTTGGCTATTTGGTTTACGTGTCAGACCCTAGTCTAGTGCACTGAGTGTGCCCAGGATGTGTAAATCCAAATGCTGCTGGTGGGCTTGCAGCACTGGTTGTGCCACCCACAGAAGCAGCCTTGTAAAATGTGCCTAAGGTCTGCCATTGCAGAGCCTGCGTGCAGTCTGGTACTGTCATGCTGACTGGGCAAGTGCACCCACTTGCTAGTCCCTAAACCTTCCCTTATCTTCATATCAGTCGCCCCTATGGTAATCCCAAGGGCAGGGTGCATTGTAAGTATAAGGTAGGACAAGCTCTGGTGTGTGTGGCATGTCCTAATAGTGAATTACAGCCATTTTCGTATTTCACTATTGCAAGGCTACCTGTTCTCCATAGGCCAGAATGGGCTGTTAGATTATTACATGTTTATAATCCTAACTGGCTTAGAGAACATGGTGGAAATTCGAGTTTAGTATGCCTGAACTCAGAATGATAAAATACATCTTTTAGTGAAGTTGGTTTTAACATTCTGTGTTTGCAAATACCACTTTTGGAAAGTAGGTATTTGCTTGCCTAACCATTCAAACCTGCCTCTGCTAGGTTGTGTATTCCTTTGTCTGGTTTTGTGAGTGACATGGCTGGAGGATTCCAAGAGACATGCTGAGTCATCCAGTGGTGAATAGAGAGATCTGTATCAAGATGGGAGGGAGGAGTTGCACCTGAACCTTGAATAGGGCTGTGCCTGCCTTCCACAATGCTGGCTCCACCTCATGGGGAGTGGCTGCTGTCTCTGCCCTGCACACTGAAAGAAGAGAAGGAGTCCTGTAAACAAAGTGCTCCAGGACTGTACTTGCCTTCCACACTGCTGGCTCCACCTCCTGTGGGGTGTCTGATGTGCCTGCCCTGCACTGTGAAAGGAAAGGAGAAGTCTGGTAAACAGAGTGAATAAGAACTGGATTGGACTGGGCAAAGGCCCGTCTCCCCTCAGAGAACAAAGGATTTTGGGGTATAAATATTTGGACCCTGATCCCATGACATTAGATCACTTTTGGACTACAAGAAGAAACCTTTACTGAGGAGAGGAACCTAAAGAAACTGAGGAGAGACTATTCCCAAGCTGAAGTGCTGCTTGGGGGATTGGCCTGCGGTGTTTGGATTACTGCCAAAGGAAGGAGAAAGGAACTTTGTTTACTTTGCTTTCAACTTGCGAAGGATCTCCAAGAGCTTGCCTCCTATTGAAGTCTCAGGGACGACGGACTTCAACCCCCAGCTCCCCAGAGTTCTTTTGGAAGTGCCTGCTGTATTTTGGGCCTTTTGAGGAACTGTGTGTCGCAAGGAACTGGAAGCGCGACTCAACGAGAAGAAGCGTGTCTCCGTCGCTGTACCTGCCATCAAAACTCTGAAGGAGGGTGTCACCGCTGGAACTGTCGCACTGCACCGCATCGGAGAGAAGCGCGCCACAACGAAGAGGAAGCATGTCGCCGTTGCTGCTGCTGCCGTCGCAACTCTGAAGGAGGGTGTCGCCGCTGTAGCTGTAACATTGCACCGCATCAAGAGAAGAGTCTTGCAATGTGGTCAGAGCTTGTCGCTGTGCCTGCGTCCCAACTCCAAGGGAGGGTGTCACCGCTGGAACTGTCACATTGCACCGCATCGAAGAATCCCCGAGACGCGCGCCGCGGTCGGAGCTGCTGCCTTCGCATCATAGATGTCGCTGCTGTAGTTGTCGCATCGAGCGGAAGCTTCACGCATTATGGGAGAAGAGTGTCATCACTGGAGCTGCTGCCGTCGCATCGTCAGGGTGTCGCCACTGCAGTCCACGCATCGAACAGAGAACTTCTCGCATCCCCGAGAAGCGTGCAGCATCTGGAAGATCTTCACGTCTTTCTTTCTTTGTATCTGAACTTTGCCGCATTCCCATCGCTGCGACATTGCTAGTCGTGGAAGCGCTACGCAAGCTAAGGTACATTGACGCAGTGTGTCGCATCTAAGAACTGAAATGAACTAAGCTTAATCTACCATCTTAAAGTAATAGTATTGTGTATTTTTTTCATTTATGGTCTTGTGGTAACTCTATATAAAGTCTACTTATTTTTCATATAAAACCTGTGTGGTGTCCATATGTAGTTTTGTCACTGGGTTACTGTATGTGGTCAAAAATGCTTACACACACAACACCTCTGATATAAAGCCTGTCTGCTCGTGCCAAGCTACCAAGGGGGTGAGCAGGGGTTATTTTAGGAGTGTAATCCCCTTATCCTGACTAGAGGCGGGGTCCCTACTTGTCACAAGTACCTACCTGTGCCAACTAGAGACCCCCAAATCTAACAATGGTGGTCAGTGGAAGGGATTCTGGATTTGCATTTGTGACTCATGTACAGTGACTGGTCAACACTACTTAGTGAGTGCAAACCATAATGCAACCACATACTTTTTGGTAGATTCCTTTTTGGATTTTTGTCTATTTTTGAAAGATGCCTGATTCAGTTGTAGTAGAGAGAGCAGGATCCGCTGCCTCTATTGATCTTGAATGGGAAGAAGAGAAATTGGAAAGCTACAAGAGAAAGCATATGAAGTACTTCTGCAAGAAATTCATGGTTGCCACTGTTGGGTGCACCAAGAAAGAAGAATTATACAAGGCGCTGAGGGCCTGGGTAGAAGCAAGGAAAACCCCTGAAATTGAGGAGGGGGATGACCAGGCAGTTGTACAACAGGAAGAGCCATTTGGCTTAGGAGGAAGGAGAGCACCTTCCCCTGCATGTAGCAATACTTCTAACAAGAGTCTGTCTCCAGAGGAGTTGGAGGACAGAGAGAGATCAAGAAGGCATGCAATGGAGATGACCAAGTTCAAGGTGAATAGGCAACTGGAGTTAGAGAATAGAAGTTTAGATATTGAGGAAAAGAAAATACAGTCTGAGCATGAAAATGTTTTGAGTGAGTTGGAGTTTAAAACCAAACGTTTAGAAGTTACTCAAAGAAGTTTTACCAAAAGGATGATATTGGCCAGTGGTTCGGAGCCCCTGAGGTAGCCATGTCTTCCCACCGGGTCCCTGAGAGAGATTGAGGAGCGGGTTGTGGGGAAGGTTCCTTAATGAGGGGCGGGACACACTGTTAGACTTGCCTTCTGAAGTCCACAATTCATACAGCCACATGAAAGATGCATTGATGTCTAGACATGGTTTAACACCTGAGCTCTATAGGCAGAGGTTCAGGAAATACAAAAAGTTAGAAAACAGTACTTGGGTTGAATATGTCACTTTCTTTTGCAGAGCATTAGATGGTTGGGTAAAGGGCAGCAAGGTTAATGATTTTCATGGTCTCTTTAATTTGATTGCATGGGAGCACTTGTCTGATAATTGTTTTCCAGAGCTGCGCCAGCATCTGATAGATAGCAAGCTGACTAATCCTAGGAAGCTTGCTGAGGAGGCGGACCGCTGGGTGAGCACCTGGGTTAACAAGGGTCATGTGGGAGACTCAACCAAAGGTGGGTAGGGTCCCCAGCAGAAGAGTGAGGGGGACAAGGGTAAACAGAAGGAGGTCCGCAAATGGCCCCAAAGTAGTCGCCAAGGGAAAAAAGGGAAAGGTTCCCAGCCTCTCCCTGAGAAGAAAGCAAGGGCCCCCGACAGGTAATCCTGTTCCGCAGGGGCCCTAAAGTGTTATAAGTGTGGCGACCTTGGTCATAAAGCGAATGATACCAGGTGCCGCCTGTTTGTTAATCCAGCACCCACTGGTGCTCCTACCTGGCAGATGGCTAGTGTAGCCTTGGGGGACGAGATTGATGTCCAAGGTGGGTGGGGTTCCACACAGATGACCTTAGTCTCTTTAGGAGACTGTGAGAGGGTCTCAGAGGCTCAGCTGCCCAGGAACACTAAGAAGTATGGGCAGCGAGTGACCATCAATGGCCAAAAGGTGGAGGCTCTTAGAGAGACAGGAGCCAGTGTGACAGCTGTCAGGTGTCACCTGGTGTCTCTAGAGCAGATTATTCCCCATGCATTTTGTCAGTTGTTGCCGCCGACAACACAGAGAGTCATTGTCCAATGGTTCAGGTTCCGTTTGAGTGGGGGGTCTCTGGTACCCTTCAGGTAGCTGTGAGACCCACCATGCCTGTTGACTGTTTGTTGGGGAACAATTTGGAGAGCTCCCCTTGGGAAAAGGTGGAGAAAACAAATCATTTGAAGATGGTTGGTCTGCCTGACTGGGCGTGTGTGACCACCCAGTCAATGTCAGCCAGTAGGGGTGCTCAAGAGGACCTGGAGCCTGAGAGGGAGGCCCAGGAACCTGCCAAAGAGAGAAGTGGCAGGGGCGCGGGAAACCGGCCTCCAAAGTTCCCACGGCCCAGGAGGAGGTAGACCCTGAGGGGGATGCACTGGAGCTACCGGGGAGCAAGTAGCTGAACTGGGAGACCTGCCTGAGCTTACCCATTGGCAGCAAGAAAGAGGCCCCTCCAGGAAAGAAATCTGCAAGGAGCAGAGAGAGTGCCCTTCTCCTGTGGGCTTGCGGCAACAGGCTGCAAGACAGGGAGCAGGTGATCAGTCAGGGTCACACTTGATTTACTGGGAGAATGGTCTCCTGTATAGTGAGCCTAAGGTTGCTGAATCTGCGTCAGCCCGTGTGCTGGTGGTACCCCAGAAGTTCAGAGCCTTCCTACTGGGGCTGGCTCATGATGTGCCATTAGCAGGACATTTGGGGCAGGACAAGACCTTTGAAAGGCTTGTTGCCCACTTTCATTGGTTCCAAATGCGCAAGAGTACAGAAACTCATTGCAGAACTTGTCAGACTTGCCTGGCAAGTGGAAAGAGTGGGAGGAAGCACAAGGCTCCTCTCCAGCCATTCCCTGTGGTCAGTACCCCCTTCGAGCGGGTGGGGATTGACATTGTGGGGCCACTGGACCCCAAGACAGCCATGGGCAACAGGTTCATCCTGGTCTTGGTGGACCATGCCACCCGGTACCCGGAAGCCATACCTCTGAGGACAGTGACGGCCCCTGTGGTGAGACGAGCACTGATAGGAATTTTCTCCTGAGTGGGATTCCCTCGCGAGGTAGTGCCTGACCAGGGACCCCAACTTCATTTCCAAGTATATGAAGTCCCTGTGGCAGGAGTGTGGTGTGACTTACAAGTTTACCACTCCTTACCACCCCCAAGGAAACAGGTTGGTTGAAAGGTTCGACCGGACCCTGAAGGGCATGATTATGGGTCTTGAGGAACCCATGAGGCATAAGTGGGACGTCCTCTTACCATGCCTGTTGTTTGCATACCGTGAGGTGCCACAGAAATCTCTAGGGTTCAGTCCCTTTGATCTTCTCTATGGACACCCAGTCATAGGACCTCTGAGTTTGGTTAAAGAAGGCTGGGAGCAATCTCCCAGGAATCCTCCCCAGGATGTATATAGCTACATGCTGGCCTTCAGGAGCCAGACTAGGCGTCTCAGGCAACTCGCTGAGGCGAATCTGGAAGCCAGCCAGGAGGAGATGAAGTGATGGTATGACCAGAATGCCACTCTGGTAGAGCTTAAACCTGGTCAGAAAGTGTGGGTCTTGGTCGCCGTGGAGTGTTGCGCGCTCCAGGATAAGTAGACCAGACCATTTGAGGTGGTGGAGCGCAAGAGGCCAGTTACCTACTTGGTGGACTTGCGGTCTCCTAGGAACCCCTTGAGGGTCCTACATGTCATCCGCCTTAAGCCCCACCTAGAGAGGTCTGAAGTGGGCATGCTCCTGCCAACAGATGCTGGGATGGAGGAGGAGACTGTGTCTCTTCATGACCTCCTGTCAGCCTCAGAGCATGATGGGTCAGTGGATGGTGTTAACCTCTCTTTCACCCTGACCCATGAGCAACAGAATGACAACTGCCAGTTGCTGGGACAGTTTTCTGATCTGTTCTCCCTCGCTCCTGGTGTCTCAGATTGGTGCGTCCATGATGTGGACACAGGAGACAGCTTACCTGTGAAGCATAAAACTTACTGGGTAACTGACAGGGTGAGGGCTTGCATCAAAGAGGAGGTCTCAAAGATGCTTGCGCCAGGAGTGATTGAGTCCTCTAGAAGTCCTTGGGCCAGCCCGGTGGTCTTGGTCCCGAAGGCTACAGCGCCGGGTGCCATACCCGAACTCCGATTCTGTGTGGACTACAGAGGGCTCAATTCAATCACGAAGACTGACGCGCACCACATCCCCAGAGCTGATGAGCACATAGATCTGCTAGGTTCTGCAAAGTACCACAGCATGTTTGACTTAACGTCTGGATACTGGCAGATGGCCTTGACTGATGGGGCAAAGGAGAGGTCAGCATTCTCCACACCGGATGGGCATTTCAAGTTCCGTGTTATGCCCTTTGGGTTGAAGAATGCCCCTGCCACCTATCAGAGGTTGGTCAACCAGGTGTTGGTTGGACTGGATGAGTTCAGTGCCGCCTGCCTTGATTACATTGCAGTGTTCAGTACCAGTTGGGTGGAACATCTGCGCCACCTCTGGGAAGTGTTGATGGCGCTGCGGAAGTCAGGCCTCACGATCAAGGCGAGTAAGTGCCAGATCGGGCAGGGTTCCGTGGTGTACTTTGGACACCAAGTTGGGAGCGGCCAGGTGGCACCCCAACAACCCAAGAATGAAACCATCCTGGCTTTGGAGCCACCCAAAACCCAGACAGAGGTGAGAACCTTCTTAGGTCTCACAGGGTATTACAGGAGGTTTGTCAAGGGGTATGGCAACATTGTTGCACCCTTGACAGAGCTGACTTCCAGGAAGCAGCCCAAGAAGGTGATCTGGACTGACACCTGTCAGAAGGCTTTTGAGGCCCTGAAAGCTGCCATGTACACGGAGCCTGTGCGCCTGGCACCCAACTTCTCCAAAGAGTTTATCGTTTAAACAGACACTTCAGAGCATGGTGTGGGGGCTGTTCAGTCACAGATGAATGAGGAGGGCCTAGATCAACCTGTAGCCTTTATCAGTAGAAGGTTACTTCCATGGGAACAGAGGTGGAGTGCTATTGAGCGTGAGGCATTTGCTGTGGTCTGGGCACTGAAGAAGTTGAGACCATACCTGTTTGGGACTCACTTCCGGGTTCAGACAGGCCACTCAGATGGTTGATGCAGATGAGGGGTAAGAATCCAAAGCTGTTGAGGTGGTCTATTTCCCTACAGGGTATGGACTTTACAGTGGAACACCGCTCTGGTACAGAACACGCCAACGCTGATGGTCTGTCCAGATTTTTCACCTTAGTGAAGAGAACTCCCAGGAGTTAGTGTAGTTCTCCCCACATTTCAGCTGGAGGGGACACGTGTTAGACCTGGCACCATTGGCGTGGGCCTCCTTTCCATTTTTACTGTTGCCTCATGTATTTTGTCTGGCCTTAGATGCTTTGGGCACTGTGCCACTGCTATCCAGTGCCACAGTGCAAGTGCTCCCTATTGTATACTGATGTATTAATCAGTGGTTCCATGTTTGGCTCTTTGGTTTACTTGTCAGACCCTAGTCTAGTGCACTGAGTGTGCCCAGAGCGTGTAAATCCAAATGCTGCTAGTGGGCTTGCAGCACTGGTTGTGCCACTCACAGAAGCAGCCTTGTAAAATGTGTCTACGGTCTGCCATTGCAGAGCCTGCGTGTAGTCTGGTACTGTCATTCAGACTGGGCAAGTGCACCCACTTGCCAGTCCCTAAACCTTCCATTTTCTTCACATCAGTCACCCCTATGGTAGGCCCAAGGGCATGGTGCATTGTAAGTATAAGGTAGGACAAGACCTGGTGTGTGTGGCAGGTCCTAATAGTGAATTACAGTCATTTTCGTTTTTCACTATTGCAGGGCTACATGTTCTCCATAGGCCAGAATGGGCTGTTAGATTATTACAGGTTTATAATCCTAACTGTCTCAGAGAACATGGTAGAAATTCGAGTTTAGTATGCCTGAACTCAGAATAATGAAACACATCTTTTAGTGAAGTTGATTTTAACATTCTGTGTTTGCAAATACCACTTCTGGAAAGTAGGTATTTGCTTGTCTAGCCATTCAAACCTGCCTCTGCTAGGTTGTGTATTCCTTTGTCTGGTTTTGTGAGTGACAGAGCTGGGGGATTCCAAGAGACAGGCTGAGTCACCCAGTGGTGAATAGGGAGATCTGTATCTAGATGGGAGGGAGGAGTTGCATCTGATCCTTGAATAGGGTTGTGCCTGCCTTACACAATGCTAGTTCCACCTCCTGGGGAGCGGGTGATGTCTCTGCCCTTCACACTGAAAGAAGGAGTCCTGTAAACAAAGTGCCCCAGGACTGTAGTTGCCTTCCACAGTGCTGGCTCCACCTCCTGTGGGGCATCTGATGTGCCTGCCCTGCACTGTGAAAGGAAAGGAGAAGTCTGGTAAAAAGAGTGGTTCAGAACTGATGTGAACTGGGCAAAGGCCCCTCTCCCCTCAGAGAACAAAGGATTTTGGGGTATAACTATTGGGATCCTGATACCATGACATTAGATCACTTTTGGACTACAAGAAGAAACCTTTACTGAGGAGAGGGACCTAAAGAAACGGAGGAGAGACTATTCCCAAGATGAATTGCTGTTTGGGGGATTGGCCTGCAGCGGTTGCTTTACTGCCAAAGGAAGGAGAAAGGAGCTTCTCAACGAGAAGAAGCGTGTCGCCGTCGCTGTGCCTGCCGTCGCAACTCCGAAGGAGGGTGTCGCTGCTGTAGCTGTTGCATTGCACCGCATCAAGAGAAGAGTCTTGTAACGAGGTCAGAGCGTGTCACCGTCACTGTGCCTTCCGTCGGAACTCCAAGGGAGGGTGTCGCTGCTGGAACTGTCGCACTGCACCGCATCGAAGCAGAGCAGCTTGCATCCCCGAGAAGCGTGCCACCTTTGGAGCTGTTGCCGTCGCATCGGAGATGTTGCTGCTGTAGTTGTCACATCGAGCGGAAGCTTCATGCATCGTGGGAGAAGAATGTCACCGCTGGAGCTGCTGCCATCGCATCGTCAGGGTGTCGTCGCTGCAGTCCACGCATCAAACCGAGAACTTCTCGCATTCCCGAGAAGCGTGCCGCATCTGGAAGATCTTCACGACTTTATTTCTTTGTATATGAACTTTGCCGCATTCCCATCGCTACGACATTGCTTGTTGTGGAAGCGCAACGCAACCTAAGGTACATTGTCGCTAAGTGTCGCATCTAAGAACTGAACTGAACTAAGCTTAATCTACCATCTTAAAGTAATAGTATTGTGTATTTTGGTCGTTTATGGTCTTGTTGTAACTCTATATAAAGTCTACTTTTTTTTTATATAAAACCTGTGTGGTGTTCATTTGTAGTGTTGTCACTGGGTTACTGTATGTGGTCACAAATGCTTAACACACAACGCCTCTGAGATAAAGCCTGTCTGCTCATGCCAAGCTACCAAGGGGGTGAGCAGGTGTTATTTTAGGAGTGTAATCCCCTTATCCTGAATAGAGGTGAGGGTCCCTACTTGTCACACGTACCTACCTGTGCCAACTAGAGACCCCCAAAGCTAGCAAAAATGTAGTCTGGAAATTTGCACCATTGTCACAAATGTATAACAGGTACACCTACTGTAGGAGTGATCATAGTAATAGCTGCAGTCATCGTTATGTCTATTATAAGTTCACACGAAGTTAAGGGAGTGGGAGTGCATGGGACATCACACCTACCACTTCTAGCACAAAAGAGGGTACATGGGGAGCTGACAATGATTTGATAGAACAGATTAGTCGCTTATTGCATGTGGATTCGTCCAAAGGTGATGCAAAGTTATTGTATGAGTATGTGAATACCATGGATGTGAGTGATTGTTATGTGTGCAAGCTATTGCCTGCCTCTGTTGAGGAGGGTATTTGGTATCATCCCCTGCCCCTGATGTATCGCATTAATTGTAGTTTGCTGCTTAGCATGTTTTATAGAAAAGGTCAATATGAGTACTACTTCCAAATTATGGTTTGGTGCTTTCAGAAATTCCAGTCTATAAGCATCTGAACAAATATGACTATTATAAGCAAAAGAGAGATTAGGAAATTATTTTGTACCTATTGATACTCTAGACACAGCTTATGAACATTGACACAATTTAACATGTACACTAACTGAGATAGAAAAGAAGTTTGTAGATCAAGTAGAAAATAGACATAGAGGACTAACAGTCAAACTTGATAGTAGGTAGGAGGTTTTCAAATGGACCAAAGAAGGGTTGGCTCATAAGGCTAAGGGAAGTTATGGTCCAATAGCTTTGGATTGAGAACAGCAGAGGGAGCTTTGCATTCGACAAATGTAGACATATTATGATGCCATCTTTGAAGCAGAGTGCACACAAACACACATTTATGATTGATGCTTCTTCAAATAAGTCCTTACAGGATGCAGTGCAAGTGGTGCCGAATGTGTATTTCATGTGTGGCGAAAATGCTAATGTCAGATTGCCACATGATTGGTATGGCACATGTTATGTGGCTGGTGTGTTTCCTAAGATATGCCACGTGGAAGATTTGAAGAGTTTGTAAGGGAAGTCACCGCACAGAGAGAAACGTGGTACCAGTGCAGGAGAAATTGTAGGAGATGTCTTTGGAGCAATGATACCTAGTTTTGGAGTGGTTTTAAAAGATGTCAATATTAGAAGGTTGTCAACTATAGTAGATAAGTTTTCATTGTTACTTGTAGATGAAGAGATGATCTCGAGAAGGGCTATGGTGATGCAAAACCGTCTTGCTTTAGATATGTTATTAGCAAAAGAGGGCAGAGTCTGTAAAATGTTGTGGGTTCAACAGTGCTGTACTTATATCCCCGACCATAGGGCCTCATTACGATGGTGGTGAGACTGCCTTTGTCAGCCCATCAGTGGCAGTCCCACTGCCATTGGACCCAGCACTACCGCCCAAGCATTATGATGGTGGGTGGATGGCTGGCGGTAGTAGAAACCAACCACCCAGGTATCTAATGCCTACAATGGTGGCAGTGCCTGCTCAGGTACCACTGTAGGTGTTATAATGTCAGTTTACGCCGGCTGTTTCATGGTGGTTTAAGTGATCCTCATGGCCGGACCGCCAACAGCTAGTTGGGCAGTCCCATTTCAGAAGGGATGGCGGTCAGACGTAAGTCCAACCACCATCCTAATAATGAGGCCCATAGTAAGGATCTGAGGAAGAATATAATTAACATCACTGAGATACACCATGAGGTAAGTGACTTGGCAACTGAGGAAATTTGGAATAAAGTTGGATAAGGGTTTGGAAAGGTTGAAAGTTGGTGTGCGAGCCTTGGGAAAGGAATCATTGGCTATATCCTGAAATCAATTGTAATCTTTGTGATTTGTGTCATCTTGTTGATGGGAAAGGTGAAGGCGTATGTATCAGTCTAGATGAGATGAAAATTCTCTTAGAGAGCAAGAAAGGAGAAAGGAGAGACTGCAGGACATTTGCTATGAAAATCATAAGAGCTTGGAGAGGTTTTGAATGGGGACATTGGCTACAATGTCTGTTTAGGTCGGGTTCTTTCTAAAGGGAGTTGCAATGCGAGTGTGATGAAACTTGTCACCGGGGGGGAAAGTTGTTGCGCAAAATTTGCTCTCTCATTTGCAGGGGTGCATTAAAATCATGGGTAATCTGCACCCACATATAATCCTTTATCGTATTAACTTAGGACATTAGAATATGAACTGTAATAACATGAAGGGTGATGCATTAGGGAACATTTCAATGTGAACATGAAGAAATTAAGGCTGCAATTAGATGTGTTTAGCTGAAAACATTGACGTGCAGAACTCATACATGCTGCTGACAACTATTTGATGTGTTCATGTAATGTGTTAATTTAGATATGCTCAGTAAATAATGTTCATTTTATATGTGTCATTTAATGAGGCCTCGTGCCATTTCTTATGTTGCCTGTTTCTGTAGGTCTGAATTGCATTTTTCCCTGGAAGCTCTCGCATTAGATTTAATAGTGAATTTCATGTGCATGTTGGATTGGTTCTTTCTCAAGTTTCTGTTGTAGGTGGAGAATTCATCCTTGTTACTGAAATAATGTCTTTGTTTTAGGAGTTAGACTTCGAGAGAAGAGGATACATTGAATGTTGATACTGATAATGAAGAACTGTTGTGTTTTCTCATCAGAGTAAGCCTGGGAATCAAGGTAATTTTGCCAAGGCCTGGGAGCATCGCCGCCTAGTGGAAAATCCCCAACGAGGAGGTGACTTGACTGGATGGTGTGATGCTGCAATGCATCATGGGATTATACCTTTAATATTAATGTATTGAAGTTAGTGAAAGTATTTGGGAAATCTGCTTTGCCTTGAGAGAAAACACATCTTAGAACAAGCTCTGTAGCTTTAAGCTACTTGACCCATCTAACGTGAAAAGACTTCTTAGGAAGAATTCCCACGCTGACACCTTAATAGATCTTGCCTTGGGATATTCTAGGCAGGGATGTCATGCTAGCTGTAGTGTAGGGACAGACTAATGCTTTATACCCATGGACTTCCAATGAAGAGGAATCTCGATGTCTGCTCTGTCCTCTTCTGTATTCTGGTTCTTGAACTGATTATTCTGTGCATGTTGACTGCCTTAACTTTACCCATATGTTTGGCTTTGTATTAGTTCCAATGTATTTCTACACCCTCACCCTGTATTTATAACTGTTCTTGGCTTTGTAATGGGGTCTGTGATTCTTAGGAGTCATGGTAAATTGGAACTGAAATGTTTAATTGGCTAATGATTTCTCCCCTCTACGCTTTCATGATGATAAAAAGAGCCATCTACCTGGGGCTCCAGGGCACATCTAGAATGTGGAACCCGGCTCCTTCAATGTGAATTGTACCGTATGAATGGTTTCATAGCTAATCTCTTTGTTTTTGTCTGTTTTCAATAACTTCACCATGGCATCTTCATTTGGACATGTCAGAGTTGTAACATTAGCAGGTACATGATGCTGTTCAGATGTATGAAGTGGACATAGCTTGTTCCTGGAAATGTCTGTCACAGACTTTGGGTGCACAGGAAAGCTTGCACAGTGATAGGATGGAAGTTATGAGGTTTTCATTGGACTGGTTCCTCCTGGTGTGGCAGTCTTAATGCGATATGTGTGCAATCATGTGCTCCAACACTATGTTGCGTTGGTCCCAAATCAAGCTTTTCTGCCTTCACATTGGCTAAATCCTCTTTGTGTGAACTGGATGTAGTTGTTGATGTATCTCCTCATTGTAGCCCAAAGTGCTTGTGGCACATCACTGACATTTGATTGTGACATTCCGTCAGATGCAGCAACACTGGATTGGAATGAGCATGTGATAAAAAACTGCCATTTGTCTGTTTATTATTTCAACTGATGTGGCATTCCTTTTGTGAGGAAGGCCATATGGCTCCAACTGATGACATAAACCTATTTTAATGTTGCCTATGCTATAGGAAATTGTCTGATGTGTCCCCTCATTCCATGTTGTTTAGGTCTGCACCTGTAAATCTGATCACTGACACAGATTAATTGAGTCATTTATGATTTGATATGTTTCTGACATAATGTCAGTTTATCATTGGAACAATGGAGTAAAGATGTTATAGGCCTGGACACTTGTATGCATGTGTTGGTGTGACATGGTTGTGATCCTGAGTTAAACATTGAGCACATGCTACATGTCTATGCTTACACAAGTAGGTTGTTTTGGCTTTGTATAGTTCACTTGGGCGTATACATACATAGCTACATCTGAGAGATACTACATGAGGCAATGAGTTTGTGACTACTGCATTTATTGCAGTAACCAAGGAGAAAATTAACAATGTGCAAAACCAAACAGGGAAAACCAAAATCGAAGAAGTCAGTCAAGGTGAATGAAACCATAGTTGTAGATGTCAAAATATCTGAAGTCCAAAGTCTAACATGCTACTCCCATCAGAAATGGAAAGGTGTCCAGAAATAGTCCTCAAAGTGAATACGTTGCACACACTGGAGGAACGTAGTTGTAAAGGTTTTACTGGTGGTGTGTGTCTTGCCATCCCAATCTCCTGGATCTTTGGGTGGGCGCTTCTTCCTTTTGGAAAGAGGGGATCCGCTGTTGCTGAGCGAGGAGTGTCTCCAGTCATGTCTTCCTCTGACTCTGCCAGCCTTCCTGTGACTGCCACAGATGTTTATGGACTGGATGTACTTGCACTGGAAGGGGTAGATGTAAGTGGAAAAGCCATGCACAACGAGGTGGTGATGTCCTGTAGCACCTCAACGAGCAGGCCATGTCTAATCACGCCCTGGGAGTCCTGATAGACTCCCAAGACTTGGGTGATGGTGGCCTGGGTGTCAATGATCCCAGAGGGCAACTTGGGTGATGGTGGCCTGGGTGTCATTGGCCCCAGTGGGCAAACTTAGTGGGCCCACAGTTACCCTCCCCTCTTGGGCCTGTGCCCTTGTCCCAGACTGAACCCTCCCACTGGTTCCTGGTTCTTAAGTGACTGGGTTGGTGTTTTCCACCTCAGAATCCAGGACTGGGGCGCACAAGATGTTAGTGACTGTGCTAAGGTATTAAGGTTTAGGCAGCAGGGTTTGGGTGTGTTGTTGCATCTGTGGTGGAAGGTGTTTTTTGTGGGCACAGTGAGCCCCACAGTTGCCGTCTCCCCAGACTGACCAGAAAGTCCAGGAAGGCTATCCACATCCACATCTCCAGGAGTGTTGTCATTACTGAGGGCTTGATCTTGGGGTGGAGTTGGAGTCTGTTCAGTGGCCAGGCTCTGGACAGCTGCTCTGCCAGATCGACTTGTTGAAAAATAGACAACATTGTTATTGGTGGAAGTGTGACATCTACATCCATATCATTTGTGTCACCATGAGTAGAGACCAAGGATGACACAAAATAGGTAGAGATTAATATTGTGATCTATTTGCATGGTATTGAAGTTGATTACAAGACATTTGGAGGCATACAATACATGTAGTAGGATAGAGCAGTTCATTAGATGTGCTGATATATATAATTTTGGATTTAGGTATAAACATGACATCTCCTAAATATTTCAGCCAACACAGTGTAGAAGAAACATGTGTATTTGACCTTTCCAATGCCTAAGTGTGTAGAATACAGGCAAACACACAACGTAGTCATATATTTAGCATTATTCATCATGTGAGCAGTGCAGAGTCAAAGGGTCACCTGCCACTTCTAATCAGCTGAGTTACCTTCATGGCAGACAAGTGAGCAGGGGCAAAAGAAGTATTTCATCTTGGTTAGAGTTTCAGTCACAGGGCCTCATAGTTTTGCTGTCACTTTTATCTCGACTTACCAATACTTGACAAATAGAGTAATATATCTGTTGGCAACATGCATTTGGAATGGGCAATAACTTATCAGTCAGTCAGTCATTAAGTCTTTATTGCGATTCTTCATCATAAAAGACATTCTATAGCAAATTGATACAGAATCCATACAAGATAAAATTCATCATATACAGAGTAATAAAACCAGATCTAAAATCCAATATAAATAAATACATATATATTTACATTATAAAACGATCCCTAAAAAAGTATTAAATATATGAACAAGCAATAGACTTAATACATATCAAATATAAAGGAATCTATGGTGTAAACTCTCCAATCCTGAACTAGTTTCCAGCAGCAGCAGCCCCTACATCAATGGTCACAGCCTCAATCAATCCTAACGGCTGTGCCCCCCCCCCCGTTTTTCTTCCGAAGAACTCAGGCCCGGCTCAAAAACTTTGCTACACCAATTACGACTAAATTTGAAGTATCATTTTTCAGTATTCTACTTGCAACCAAAGCTGATCTTGTGCCAAGAAGAGAGCATATAGGTTTTAGCCAGATGCGCCTTGGTTGATGATACACAGGGCAAGCAAATAAGAAATGGTTGATAGTTTCAGTGAGATCTGGGCAAAATAAACATTTATCACTACCCACAGAGTTCCATCTACTAGATAACCATTGTAGGGGTAAGGTGCCTACTCTGAACTGATGATACAGTTTGCGATCCGGTAACTTCGTAATGATATCCCAGTAATCTTCCAGGAGAGGTTCATCCTTAATATCGAGGAAGACTGTTGTCATGGACCTACTAACATGGGAGGAGAATCGCTTGACTTTAATCATCTCCCAATACACAGCGGAATAAACTTTTTTTGATGGAAACTCAGCTGTGTCCGGATGGGTCCAGAGTTCCCCAACCTCATATCTAACAACAGTGTCTTGATTTCAGACAGCCAGGGAATCTTGTATGAGCAGCCCAGCCCCCTTACTTCTACCAAGGCTTTGGCACATAAGGAGGGCTCTGGAGTAGTCCAGAGACATCTCCAGAATGCCAAAGGTCTGAAGCGTGCTACATCCTCAAGAGCCTGGCAGCCAAGATCTAACAATAGGGGAACACGGGGAGAAGATTGGGGTAGACCTACTGTCAATCTCAAAAATCGGTTCTGAGCGACAATAAGTGGGGACAGATTGCTAAAGCCCCAGATTTCTGCACCATACATAATCGCTGGCAGAATTTTTGACACATAAATTTTAACAATGGGGGCAATGGGCTTAGTTAGGGACAACCTATGCTCTATAATCAGTGCACCAGCTAGCTGGGAGTGCTTTAATGCTAGCATGTCAATTTGGGGCTTCCAGCTCAATTTGTCACTGTATGTGAGCCCCAGGTAGGTAAAGACATCAGTCTGCTCCAAAGGGTCTCCACCTATATAAACACGCGCTCTTACAGACTTCGACCCATGGAGCACCATAAACTTTGTTTTCCCTACATTGACCTCCAACTCATGTTCACGGCAAAACACCTCAAAACGAGACAGTGCCAGTTGTAAGCCCTGTCTTGTTTTGGAAATGAGTAACGTGTCATCCACAAACATGAGGAGGGGGACTTTCATGCCAGCTAGTATCGGCGTGTCAGTCGGGAAATTTACAAAGTACTGGACCACCCCGTTAATAAATAAAGAGAACAGGGTGGGAGCCAGCACACAACCCTGTCTGACGCCTTTACACACCTCAAACCTGTCAATGACCTCCCCCGTTTACCCCAGCGAACCTGTGCGTAAGTATGTTCTTGGAGTTTAACCAGGATAGCAACCAGTTCATTAGGCATCCCCTGCTCCAAAAGTACTTTCCACAACTTTACCCTTGGCACTAGATTAAAAGCAGATCTAAGATCCACAAAGGCCGCAAAAAACATGCCCCCACCTAAAAACGCCTCCTTTCAATACAGTAACACAAATCTAAAAGCCTGGTCCAAGGTCCCTATATGTGATCGGAAGCCCGCCTGTAAAGGGGTTAGTATGTCAGCTTAAGTCATCCAGACCTGCATTCTCCCTAATACTAATCTTGCTATTATTTTCTGCACAGCATCGATTAGACTGATTGGTCTATAGTTAGCCGGAGCAGAGCGATCACCTTTCTTGTAGATCGGTAAAATCTCTGCTCCAGACCAGGATTCGGGAACTGGTGCACCACTAGCTAGTGCATTAGCTAGTACAGTTATATATGGAACGGATGTATGTCGTTACAACACATGCTTTTTCCACACATGCCTTTACAACGCAGGTTTTACAACGCAAGTCGTTACAACGACTTGCGTTGGGGGGCGCTGGATAGTGGAATAGTTTAATTTACTATTCCAACTCCAGGCCCCGTGGATAGTAGGGAAGGTTTTGGATAGTAAATTAAACTATTCCCTATCAAGAATCTTAAATTTGTTACCAAAATAGGTTACCCAGTGCTGTGGCTCAACGTGATTACTCGGTGTCAGTGATTGTGGGCAGTACCCCCACTTTAATAATTGCCAAAAATGGGTCATATTACGACCATTGCAGGCCTGTAGCAGCTCCTTCCAACGGTTCTTATCCCATGATTTTTTGGCTAGTTTCTGCGCTGCTTTATAGGTGACCCTGCATTGCTTGATGTGGTCCTGCGATCTGGATTTAATAGCTTCCACCAAGGCTTTTTGGGCCTGTCTGCAGCTATTATTATACCACGTACTAGGTCTAGGCAATTTATCCTTTTTACAGGGATTGTTTTTAATAAAGTACTTTTTAAGACCCATAAAGAGATCACTGTGGATGCTCAAAAAGTTGGCATTGAGCACCTCTTGAGACTTGCAACTGTTGAGTTTTAACAGAGAGCTTGAGACCAGGTCCCTAATGTAAGCACAGGTCCTCTGATTAGTAACTATCATAGGCCACCGTACCCTTCTTTGGTCATTAGAAATAGTGGCCATCACCTGGTCCATTGCACATTTCCTCTTAGTGGAACTACTAAAGCTACTATCATTGACTGTCCGGATCAGGAGGTTGTAGTCACTTTCAGGCCTATTCTCAACCACCATATCTAGAATATTAGGCCACATCTTCACATTAACTAAAATATAGTCGATGCGGCTACCAGATCTGCTGTTGTCAAACGTCTTCGCACCCTGCCTGTCTGACTGAGTCCTGCCATTGACCGCCCTCAAACCCTTGGCCAAACACAAGCCCTTCAATTGGAGTGCAGCCTCGGACCATTTCCTTAATGTGATGTAGGTCCAGACAGGGAACACCCTATAAAACATCCACATCTTCGGTGAGCTTGCCATCATCCAGGACTAGGGGCTCAAAACACGTGTTAAAATCACCAGCAATAATTCGGTTTCTAAAGTTGTCCTCCTGGTTCAAATGACTTTCCAGGATAGAAACAACCTGAGAGCTCCTACCACCCGGAAGGCCGCGAGAGTACACATTGTATATTGACACGTCGAGACCCTTTGATGATCGAACCCGAATGGCCAGTATATCGGGGCTATTTATGGAAACCTCTTCCACCTTGATCCCTTCACATTGCCGTACCCAAAGGGACAGCCCACCGACTGGTCTACCCCTCGGTCCCTTCACTGGCGGTTTGAAAAGGTTTAGATAACCCAAATGAAAAGCTCCTTCCACAGACCAAGTCTCTTGGAAGGCCCATACATCCGTGTTCTCTATGAAGCTTGCCCAATCTAGTTCTCTGAAGCTTGCCCAATCTAGTAACTTATCATTTCTACACATTTCATGGGTACGAGGATGATAGTTATCTAATTATACACTTACATACAGCATTCCAACATGAGGCATGTAATGGAGATTGATACATGTGATCTTCTAATCAACATTACACATTTACACTGACAAAGCAACATCTCTGATACTTTGAGACTTGCATGTTAGGAAAGTAGGTAGGCAACATTTTTAAATGTAATAATATAAAAAAAATAAAGAGAGAGAGTTCCAATAACACAAAGCATTTTAAAAACAAACCATTTTAATTAAAAAAGAAACAAAATTAAACAAAATAGCTAAACATATATAAAATATTAAAAAACATTAACTATAAATACTATAATTTTAAATAACCTAAAACATATGAATATATATTTAAACAATATAAAGTAAATTGCAAAATTGTAAAATTAATATATATATATATATATTTACTATTCCCACTACAATTTATACAAGAGTAGAGAAAGTGTTGTACTCATAAGGTGTAAAATTTACACGTCCCACTACACTCAATACAACAGTAGAGAATGTGTTTGACTGCGTAGAGGTAAAATTAACTATTGCCACTCCAATCATTTCAACAGTAGGGAAAATGTTGGTTGCGAAAGAGTAAAATTGACTATTCCCACTCCAGTCAGTGCAACAGTAGAGAAAGTGTTGGATTGTGGAGGGGTAAAATTTACTATTCCGACTCCACTCAGTTCAACAGAAGTGAAAATGTTGAACTGCGGAGGGGTACAATTTACTATTCCCACTCCAATCAATGCAACAGTAGAGAAAGTGATTGATTGCAGAGGGGAAGAATTTACTTTTCCCACTCTGGTCAGTTCAACAGTAGGTAAAGTTTTGGATTGCAGAGGGGTACAATGTACTATTCCCAATCCAGTGAGTTTTACAGTGGAGAAAGTGTTGGTTTGCGGAGGAGTAACATTTACTATTCCCACTCCAGTCAGTGCAGCAGTAGGGAAAGTGTTGGATTGCGGAGGGGTATACTTTACTATTCCCTCTCCAGTCAGTGCAAAAGGAGAGAAAGTGTTGGCTTGTGGAGGGGTAACATTTACTATTCCCACTGCAGCCAATGTAACATTGGAAACAAACAAATTCTTTTCAACACAACAAAAAATGTTCAAACACATAGTAAACACATAAAAATATATATATGTAAACCAAAATACATATATATTTTATATTAAAAATTAAATTTAAAAAACCATATTATGATGGTAAATACATATCATAAAGAACTTCATAAATTATTATAATTAAAATACAAAAATATTTTTCATGTTAATAAATATTTTATTTTTACATTATTTAAGAAAAAAAGTTAATTTTTTTTTCATTCAGTTACATCCCACCATGTACCCCTACAAAACTCACAACCCGTCCTTTGGAAAGGACAATGCAGAGGCCAACTCAAAACAACTGCGAAGAAGTTTATTTTCCTGCTCAATCGACTACATGTAACAGAAAGTTTTTCAAGTTAATAACCAGCATGGGATCCCTCTGCAGAGATTTAGTAAAGCAAATATGGGACAATGAACACTGTGTACTCCATTTTTTGATATCTGTTTGCTCAGTGGCAGGTAGCTTATTATTCTGCAAGATGAAACAGTGTGTTTTTTCTTCTTTAGGCCGCAGGTTATCTTTATTGGTGTAATTTGACATCCAGTCCATACCCTGGAAATCTTTGCGTCACCTCTCACCACACTCCACCAGCAGGTGCAAAATTAATTTGTTTCCTTTTCCCAGCCATTGGCACTCGGGGCACAGGGGAGCTTAAGACTTTTACACGCAATCTGCTCTTTTCTTGGTAGCAAAGGTTAGCTAGCTTGTTCCAACGGTTCGGGCTCGTTCACCGATAACGCTTATTTTATTGTTTCCAACTAACAAATCGAGTTGTGTTGTTCTACAGGAAGCGTGTGGCAGGTGTGGTTTCAATCCACTATAGGCCGACAGCTGTTTAGAAAACGACCTGACTAAAGTTCTTTTGTTGTAGGTATTTCATGACAAAACTTACTCATAATGAAGCACAAACCATTCTTGACTTTCACTGCACTATGTAAAGGTGAAAGGGATTGCATAATATACCTGCATATGTTTACAGTACATAATTAGCAGGCAGACAAGGGGGGAACTATGTTCAGCAATTACTTATGATTGGAGAGATGAGTAGCCCATTTGACAGGTGATAGTGAGAGAATCTGAGGAGGCGGTCTTGGTGTGTTGGGAGGGGGGGGGGCACCAAAAATGATTGTCGCACCGGGCGCCAGCAGTGCTATAGCCGACCCTGGGTGAGGTTAGCCAACTAGCTTCCCACTTCGAAAAACTAGGTAAAAACCAAAGGGATTCTATCAAAGCCTGGGGTTTTGTTCATAGGCTCACTCTTTAAAATGCACTTGATTTCAGCAGCCTCAATGCAACCTTCCATTACGTCTCTCTGTTCTTCCAGGAATCAATCCACTTGCACCCAGCTAAATATGTTCATATCTTCATGGCTTCTCTAGACTTTTTGCATACTGGGTTTTGAAGTTTTTCCACAGATTATTTAAAAAAAATCTTTTTTCTTTATCACACAAGTTCCCTGTTGCGATTTGTACCCTGCTATGTATGTTCTTTCTAGCTTAAGTTGGATCTTCATTGTTCTCATTTTATTACTACTCTCATAGAATTTTGAGCAGTGTGTAGTAGTGTAATCTCTGACCTTTTAATTCGGTGCAGCCTCAGTTGCCCTATGCCCACCTTTTAGTTTTTTGTGTGAGAGTTTTTTGTCATGTTTCCTAGCTCTTTTCTTTCATGTTAAATTCTTCCAAATGAGCAACGTAGGAAGCTGGCTCTGCATATGCTATACCAAAGTAAGGTATAGTGTGCACAGAGTCCAGGGGATCCCCAGAGGTATAGCAGAGGCTAAATTAGATAATGACTAGCTGCTCTATTTGTGGTAAAGTGGTCGAGCAGTTAGGCTTATCAGGAAGGTGTGTTAAGCATTTATTTTATTCACTCAATCAAAGGTAATGTCACACACTCAGAGCCAGAATCCAGAACAATTAGGTAAGCCTAAAAAAGGTATACATAGTTTATTTCTAGAACCAAGCAGGACTTGGTACAGGTTGGTAATAAGTACTTTCAAATGCACAACTGTCCAAGGAAATGCAGTTGCTCTTGTAATTGTAACAGTTACAGGTTGATATCACTTTTCAGAATACTTGGCATTACACAGTAAATACTCTTTGATTACTTTCGGATTAAGTTACAATAGTGCTCACTTTTCACCATACATTAGCAGTACTACATAGATCACTTTCTAGACCCAAAATCTCATACTTTGAGTTCCTGTGGGAGGAAAAATGGTTATCAAACTCAGAGGTAAGTATTGGACTAATGAAGCTTAGGTTTCGGGCTTAAGACCAAGGTTCCCTAAGGTCCAAGTGGACACTGTAGTTACACAACCAGCTGCACTTGGGTGGCTGGGGGAAGAGTGCAGGTGCCCAACATTAGCCAATGGGCTAAGGGGGTATTTGGTTGGGACCTGCTGGCAAGTAGGTCACTTGAGTGTGGGAGAAAAGCTCCTGAGGTTGCGGTCGGCACTGCAGGGGCCAATGACTGACACAAGAACTGCACCACCACCAGCATCAGTGAGGCGGCCGAATGCAGGAGGTAAAGTGGAAGTTGTGGTCCCTGGGCTTCTCGGGGGAGACTGTCGGTTTTGGAAAGTTGCAGGCTTGGTTGGGAGGACTTCTTGGAGGTGAGCAACAATTGGGAAGGCGACTGGGGATCTGGGAGGATGCTTAAACACCATTGGTTGGACCACCCAAGGCCAGGAAGGTGTTAAGGGCTGCGGTCTCCTGGGCTTCGGGTTCCTTAGGTTGCAGTCGTTCATGGTCGGTGTTAGTTAGACAGACACGGTGGAATTCCTAGATTGCTTCAGTCAAGGAAGCAGTTGTCTTACCCCCTTCGGTCGCGGTCAGGGGGATCCTTCAAGTAAAGGCTGCAGGTTTAGTTTTGAAGACAGTGGCAGGTCAGGGGTCACCGGATCCTAGCTTAGGATCACCAGGGGGACATCTTTGGAGTATGGGGCCACTCGACCTCGGGCCGTTTTGGCCAGGTACGGAGTGGTGCAGAATCTCAGAGTCCAGATTCTGACACTTAGTCTTTGGTTTGAACGATTCCGGGCTCACGGGGAACAGAGGGGCATATTACCAAGGGCATTTTCGCCGCATTAGCGGGACTTTTTCCCGCTAATGCGGTGAAATTTTTATCGCCCTATTACCAAGCTGTCGCTAACACCAGTTAGCGACAGCTTGTAGGCGATAGCGGGCATTTAGGTGCCCACTTTGCATGTCAGCGATAATTATCGCTAATGACAGGCAAAGTGGGCGTGCCAAGATGTTAGCGACTGAAAACAGTCGCTAACATCTCTAACTCCTATTAACAACTTTTGGAAATATTCGCTCTAAGCGCGAATATCTCCAAAAGCTAACGCCTGCTAAAAGCAGTTCTTAGCCATGTTATCCAATGGAAGGTGGATAACATGGCTAAGAGCATTGTCACGATAATGCATGAATATCGCTGATTTTTCAGCGATATTCATGCATTTTGCAGGATTTTTACCTATTTTGAGATAAACCTTGATAATATCAAGGTATCTCAGCGGTAAAAATCCTCGGTGCTCGGCGATATTTTTTTCCCGCTAACCAAGCAATAGCGATTATTATCGCTATTGCTTGGTAATATGCCCCAGAGTCTGTTAGTTGAGTTCATGGCAGGTCCTCCGGACTCTGGGGGTCTGCTGCTTTGGGACATGCTGGTTTCTTCATTGTAGGCAGGTCGTGGTTGGGACAAGCCAGTAGGGCTGGTGCCAAATCAGTTGGTGTCCTCAGTTTCTTCCTGGATCAGCATGGCTTTTGAGTCCTTCTTCTTTCATCATTGAATCTGAAGAGGCAAGGTTCAGGGTCACCCCTAATACTACATTTAGGGCCGTGAGAGGGGTGGGTAGGTTGGTACCAATGGGTCCCTTCCTTGGGGTGGGTACACCCCCTATTATGCTTCCCTCCCAAAGGAAGAGGGCATTAGCAGCTTCCTCATTGGCTGAGTCCCCTCATCTTTAAGATGGAGGTGATGGAGATGTGTGCTTCACCTCATGTCCCTCACATCAGGGGTGGGCTTGATAACGATCAGCACACCTAACTTGGATTTCCTGCTGATTCTCCCACACAAGTGGGGGTCAAAACCGGTGGTAGCCTGTTGCTGAGGGCAGCAAAAGGCAGTGACCGCATCCAAAGGCAGAAGGCATTTGAAATTTTCCCTTTTGTAGGTGCAGTCCATTCTGGGGGAGGAGGCATAACACCTCTACCCAGGATGGGCTTTGTTTCTAGACCCAGAGAGCAGATGCCCTCTACCAGGGGTCCAGAAACCTGTCTGGTGGTGGCAAAGGCAGACAGCCGTTCAAGAACCACACCAGGGCTGGACGATCATCAGGGGGGATATCTAAGATGCCCTCTGAGTGGACTTCACATTAACACCCACATTGGCATCAGTGTGCATTTAATGTGCTGAGACATTTACTACCAAACTTCCCAGTTTCTAGGAAAGCCATTCTGGAGCTGTAGAGTTCGTATTGACCAACTCCCAGACCATATATTCTTTATGGCTTTACTACACTTACAATGTCTATGAATGAACTTCGACACTGTAGGGGTACAGGGCTTATGCCTCTGTACCCTCACAATAGGACTATTGCACCGTGCTAAAGGGGTGACTTAGGCAGTAGATTGAAGGAATGGCACAAAGGGGTGCATGCCATGTCGACTCTTCACTTTTCTCCAGGCCCGGACTGGCCGTTGCGGGCACCGGGCAATCCCCCGGTGCGGCGCAAGGGTGGGGGCCGGTTTTGGGCCCTGTGGGCCGTTTTTGTTACAGGGCCGTATTTGCAGCAGAGCTGCAAAATCCCCCCTGTAACAAAATCGGCCGAAAACCGGCCCGGCAAAGAGCTCGGTTGCACCCCCAGGGGGCTGGCCATGCACTTTGCCAGGGCTGGTTTTGGTTCTCAGTCCGGCCCTGCTTTTCTCTGCACACAAACGCACAGCCTGCTTGTGGCAGAGCATGTGGGTTAAAGTGCAGGGCATCTAAGGTTGACAGAATAGGTGCTGCAGCACTCAGAGGCTTTCCTTGGCCACAGTTCCCTTGGTACCCATGGTACCATTTACAAGGGGATTGCCTGTAGCCAGGGATCTGCCAATTTGTGGATACATAGATACAATTTTGGGAAAGAATACAGGCCCTGGGAACGTGATTTGAAGGGACCCAAGGAACATCATGCCGGGTTGCATCAGGTGTAAGGCATACATTGGGGCAACCATGCAAAGAAAAGGTACTTTCCTTCAAGCCCTCTCTCTCTCTTTCCTTCCTTGCTGCCATTCCTAGCTGTGTGTGTGTAAGTGAGTCCCTCCTGAGGCGGAAGCCGGGAGGTTGTGGTGCTAATTCTGTCAGATTTCCTCTTGTGCATTATTTATCTGTGTTGCTTGAGTCACGAAGCACTTTGATTTCCTGCTGCTAATTTTTTACTTACTATTTTAAAATTTCGGAAATTGCTTTTTTTATTAAAAACGAGTCAACTATTGACCCTTGCTCACTCACCCCTGCACTGCCTTGCCTTCTAATTACATCGCAGCCGATTTTGGGGCTGGGAGACCCTCTCCTGGGCAGGCAGAAGTGCGGCGGCCATCTTCGGTGGGGAAGCATCTCCACACATTTCGAGTGGCCAGTGCATAAGGGGCACTTGGAGCCAGGCTCCGTCCTAGCTGTGTGTGTAAGTGAGTCCCTCCTGAGGCGGAAGCCGGGAGGTTGTGGTGCTAATTCGGTCAGATTTCCTCTTGTGCATTATTTATCTGTGTTGCTTGAGTCACGAAGCACTTTGATTTCCTGCTGCTAATTTTTTACTTACTATTTTAAAATTGCGGAAATCGCTTTTTTATTAAAAACGAGTCAACTATTGACTCTTGCTCACTCACCCCTGCACTGCCTTGCCTTCTAATTACATCGCAGCCGATTTTGGGGCTGGGGAGACCCTCTCCGGGGCAGGCAGAAGTGCGGCGGCCATCTTCGATGGGGAAGCATCTCCACACATTTCGAGTGGCCAGCACATAAGGGGATGGGCTCTCATATGCGCAGCGGATGCGATCAGCAGACGCACCGGACCTGCGCCGGAGTCGTGCCAGAGTCCTGCCCGTCTGCGCCCGTCCGCGACCATGCAGCGGCCGCGGCCACACCCTCTGATGGATTTTCTACTTCTGAGGTTATTACTTTCAGTAAGGTGACTTTACTCTCTTTGAAGCCTACCTCCTGTGCCCTCCTCCCCCCTATGCAAGCTGATCTTACTGCCTTTCCCAATCTTTGTAGCCCGTGCTGTCAGGTTCACGATACTGCTGACCAGCCATACCCCTGCCCCCTCCTACACACCCGCCCTTGGTCTCGACATAGTTTAATTAATCTAAAAAATGTAACCCTCAAAGCTGGCTTAATTAATTGCCGCTCCTTGGTAAAGCATTCCTTAGATATCTTCCAATCATTGGTGGACAATAATTGGGATCTCCTTTTTTTGACGGAAACGTGGCTGGGAGAGGAATCCAATCCTGCGATATCATTAGCTATTCCCCCGAATTATAACATTTTATGTGTTAACAGACAGAGTCCTCATCCCGGTGGTGGCATTGCGATTATTTTTAGGTCACACTGGACCATTTCCTCCTTCCCTTATCCACAAATTGAATTCACTGAAGGACTCCCCTTTTCCATCCAGCTTTCAGTGAATATTTCGTTCTCAGGATTCTTAGTTTATCGCCCCCCTAAGTCTAAGGTCTCCTTTTTGTCTACCTTCTTGGATTTTATTCTTCAGGCTAGCCTCCGCTATGCTAATTTTACTTTATTGGGGGATCTTAACCTCCATGCGGAGGACACACTAGATACCACCTGTCTTAATTTTCTCGCTACCCTGAATGATGGAGGGTTGAGTCAGTTGATTTCTCACCCCACCCATAGAGCAGGCCACACATTGGATCTCATTTGCTCTAACCTTAATGAAATCACTATAGGGGATCTCTATCCTGTAGTCTGGTCGGATCATTTCTTCATCCCTTTTACCTTTTCCTTTGACCGCCGAGATAAACCTCCTGTTCCTGCCGAGACCACAGGTCGTAATTGGAGCAAGGTCACCATTGACAGTATGGCCGCCTGCCTGCCGGCTGCTACCCCATGGGAAGTGCCGGATCTAGATTCCCGATTGACCACCTTTAACAATTGGGTATCTTCCGCTATTGATTCCCTTGCCCCTACCAGGCCTATAAAAACGCACCGAGCTGCCCCTTCTTCACCCTGGTACTCTGATGAGTTACGCAAATCTAAATCCGCTTGCAAACTTTTAGAGCGGCGCTGGAGATTGTCTTACTCTCCTGAGTGTAAGCGGATATATAAAACAGCCTCTAAAGGACTACCGTAAGAATATTATAAATCTTAGAAGAGAAAATTAACGGGCCCATGGATCATCCAGAGAGATTTTTAATACTGTCAAGTCTTTCTCAGAACCAGTAGCCCTTAAACGTTTTCAGAGGACATCTCAAGCCCTATGTAACCGTCTCTCAGATTATTTCAAGGAAAAAATTGCTAATATTTATGATTCGTTCCCGAGCAACTCTAACTCTGTCATGGTTGAAAAAATTGATACCCCCTCTGACCCTGTATCGGTCTTCTCAGCCTTCGAGGAGATTACCTTAGAACGCTCCTTAACTGAGCTGTCTAAATGCAGATCAGGCTCTCCCCTTGACCCGTGGCTTGCCAAACAATACAAACTACTGGCTCCTCTCTTAAACCCCTCACTTAATGACATCTGGAACGAGTCTTTGAGGTCCGGGCTTTTCCCAGATTCCTGGAAACATGCCCTCCTCGTCCCTATCCTCAAAAAGGCTAATGCTGACCCAGATGAACCGGCCAACTATAGGCCTATATCGCTACTGCCTGCCCCTGCCAAGGTACTAGAAAAGCTCGTACACCAGCAACTAGCCGGTTTCCTTGAGACCCATGGCCTTCTCCATACCTCTCAGCATGGATTCAGGACTGGCCATAGTACTGAGTCGGCACTGATTGAAATGGCCGATTCTGTAAGGTGGAAACTGGATGGGAACTCTAGAGCGGTGTTGGTGCTGCTCGATTTATCGGCAGCATTTGACACCGTCTCTCACCCCGTCCTGATTGACCGCCTTAGGTTTAAGGGTATCCGAGGTAAGGCTCTGGATTCTCTGTCCTCTTTCCTCGCCAATCGGACACAGGCTGTGTCTACTCCCCCTTTCAAGTCCAATCATCGCCCACTGAAATGGGGAGTCCCCCAGGGCTCGGCATTGAGTCCACTATTATTTAATGTGTATTTCTCCCCACTTGCAGAGCTTATCTCGGAGCTGGGAATTAAGGCCATTTCATATGCAGACGACATTCAATTGTTGTTTGCTTATGATGACACCCCTACTGCCACTACCTTTGACCCATTAAAAAATTGTCTCCGTAAAGTTGCTCAGTGGATGGATGACAACTTCCTCCGACTCAATGCCGGAAAAACGGAGGAATTATTTTTTCATCAGTCATCACCTTTGGACTCTAACCTTTGGTGGCCACTTGCCTTGAGCTCTGCCCCTCTCGGGAAGGATTCAGTTAGGAACCTGGGGGTTAGATGGGATACCACTCTTTCCTTTAAGAACCAGGTCCAAACAGTGTCCTCCTCTTGTTTTTCAAAGATCAGGATGATCAAGAAATTCATTAATTTCCTTCCCCCTAACACCAGGAAAACGATTGTCCAGGCCCTTATCACCTCGCATCTAGATTATGCGAATGGTCTTTACCTAGGGTTGGCCTCTGGCCTTTTAGACAGGCTTCAGATCGTCCAAAACGCAGCGGTTCGGTTAGTGTGTGGATCTCTCTGCGAGAGCATATTTCCCCCCACCGAAGGCATTGCACTGGCTACCGATCCAAAGAAGAGCCGAATTTAAGGCTCTCACCCTTGCACATCGTTCACTTAGGGGTAAAGGTTGCGCTTATCTGGCCTCCTGCCTCCAACCCTATAGCAATGCAAGGTGTCTCCGCTCCAGTTCTCAACATTTGCTGTCTACTACTAGATACCAAAAAGCTCGCTCAGGGGGCAAAACTTTTCAGGTCAGTGCCTCTGCCCTATGGAACAAACTGCCTGTTTCTATTCGTATAATTAATGAAGAACTACCCTTTCGCAGAGCTCTAAAAACTCTCCTCTTCTGTTAATTTCCCCTCATCTGAGTATGATCATGCACAGCGGCTGAAGTGCCAGGACACCCCGTTGGGGTAGCTGCGCGCTATAGAAAATACACTTAAATTAAAATTAAAATTAAATTAAAAATTAAATAAATTCCTATGATGATTCCACATGCTTTGGACTTAAAAGCAACTCTGTTATGGTCGGGGTATACTTTGTACGTTGTTGGCCTTAAAGTACTCTCCTATCCCCTCAGCCACTACTTTTCTAAGGACTGCGTCTTTAAACATAGATGTATTTATTCTACATTTTCTCTTTCAGATGTGACCATTTCCATTCCTACACAACATTTCAATGTGTGCGTGGTTACATACCGAGATGGCTGGCATGTTGTGTCCCTTACTAAATACAAGAGTGAAAATGACATGAACAAATAGCTATTGTAGGAGGAGGTGGAATGTACCAGCAAAAAAAGAGTAGTCTTGTAACCCTCGGTGTTATAGGGCCAGATGCATCAAGCATCCATTTTGCGATTCCTCATTAGCGAAAAATAAGGAATCGCTAATAAGGAATAGCAAAATGGAATGCATCAATCAATCACTACATAAATAGCGATTCCTTAGAATTCCTTAATTGCGACTCGCAAATTGCGAGTCGCAATTAATGAATACCTCCCCATTCATTCCTATGGGCCCAGAGGCCCATAGGAATGAATGGGAAGACAATCTCAATTTGCGAATCGCAATTAGCAATTCGCAAATTGAGATTGCGAGTTCAAGGGTGCAGGGGTGTCCAAAGGACACCCTGTTGCACCCCTGATTTTGATCTGTGCACATATGTTGCGCACACACATGCCCTTAGGGCATGTGTGTGCGCAACATGAAACTTTAAAATATGCACAAAAGTGCATTTTTCTAAGTTTTTGCAAATTACCACGAAGTTGTACTTCGTGGTAATTTGCGTGCCCTATTAGCGAATTCGCTATTTTTGAAACTTTCATGCATTGCATTTAAGGAATCTCAATTTGAGATTCCTTAAATGCAAACAATCGCAATTTAGCGAATTCTCTATTAGCGATTTTTGCATTTGGGATGATGCATCCCAAATGCAAAAATACCGGTCGCAAAGGGGCAGATTCTGAGAATCTGTCCCTTTGCGACCGGTTTTTAGCTTGATGCATCTGGCCCATAGTCTCCATACATCCACAAACCCCAAATCTGATGACTTGTTTTTGAAGCATTCCCACATGTCTCCTATACTGTGGGTAACTTTATGTGCACTCTCTGGATGTGGTTCACAGACAGCACTGAAGTCACCTCCCAGAGTACAGTGTCCCTCAAAGTTATCAAGGCGGTTCGCCAAGTCTAGGTGCAGCAATATGTCTTTGGCAGAAATAGGAACATATATATTAATGAGGGTGTAGAGCTGCATATGCCATCTAATTTGAATCTTCACAAAGCTCCCTTGCTTGTCCCTGTTTATTTTGTATTCCCTACTTGCCCAAGTGTGCTTTCAGAAGGATAGCCACCCTAGCTATCTGTTAGACCTGGCACCATTGGCGTGGGTCCCCCTTCCATTTTTGCCTCTACCTCCTGTGTTTTGCTGTGTGTTGGACTCCATTTTTCCTGGTCTAGATGATTTGGGCACATTGCCACTGCTGTTCAGTGAAAAGTGCAAGTGTTCCCTTTGTAAACAATTGTCATGGATTAGTGATTCCATGATTGGCTTATTTGATTTACTTGTCAGACCCTAGTACAGGTCACTATGTGAGCCCAGTGCCTGTAAATCAAATGCTGCTGGTAGGCTTGCAGCACTGATTGTGCCACACACAGAAGTAGCTTGTAAAATGTGACTTAGGCCTGCCATTGCAGAGCCTGTGTGCAGTCTGGGACTGCCATGTTGACTTTGCAAGTGCACACACTTGTCATTACCTAAACCTTCCCTTTTCTACATATTAGTCACCCCTAAGGTAGGCCCAAGGTACCCCTGTAGGCAGGGGGCATTGTATGTGAAAGGAGGACATGCCATGATAGTGAAATACTGCCAATTTTGTTTTTCACTATTGCCAGGCCATCTGTTCCCATCGGCCAGAAAAGGGAGTTTGTTTATAACATCTTATAAACATAACTGACACTGGGAACAAGATATGAAAATAAGGTTTAGTATGCCTGAACTCAGAATGTTAAGATGCATCTTTTAGTGAGGGTGATTTTTACATTCTGCATTTGAAAATACCACTTTTAGAAGGTAGATATTTTCCTGCCTAACCATCCAGTGTGCCTCTGCTACGTTTGTGTATTGCATGTCTGGCTTTTGGATGACAGGGGCTGGAGAAGGACATCAGCTCCAGAAGTATGATGAGTCAGACCTGGGCTGACTAGGCCTAGTCTGCATTTGGAGTGGTGGGAGGAATAGCACCTTCACCTGAATAGGGCTGTGCCTGCCTTTCACAATGATGGCTCCCCCCCCTCTGGTGTGTCTGGAGCCAGGGCTCACACTGACAAAGGAGCTTGTTATGCACTTGTGAAGTGCTCCACAGAACTGGTTTTGGCTGGGTACAGATACTCTCTGCCTTCAGATAACAAACGATTTTGATGTATAAAAAGAGGGGCCCAGACCCCACTTTTAGATCACTTCTGAGAAATCAAGAGGAACCTTTGCCAAGGAGAAGAGCCAGAGAAGCTGAGGAGGAATACTGCCCCTGTGCTGTTTGCTGTCTGGGGTTGGCCTGCAGTGGCTGCATGCTGCCAAGGAAAGGAGAAAAGGACACTGCTGTTTGCTTTGTCATCTTGAGGGAGATCTCCAAGGGCTTGAAACTGAGCTTGCCACCTGTTCTGAAGTCTCAGGGACACAAAGACTTCACCCTCAGCTCTCCTGAATTTCCTTCCTGGGAATTCCAACCTGCAAAGAGGTGCCTGGTGCTGTTTAGGGCAGCTGGAAACTGCTTGCCGCTTGGAGATGGAACATCGACGCAACGCCGAAGAAGCGTGTTGCATCCGCACTTGATTTCTGATGCATCACAGAAGAAACCGTGGCAGCGCCTGCCCTGGCTCGAGAAATCGCAGCATGATGCATTGGGTGTAACAATCTCCGAAGTCCGAGATCACCGCACCGATTCCAACTCAAGTGTGCAGTGCGGCTGCACAAAACCACAAATCATACCGGATCAACGCATTGCATCGAGGTGCCAAGACTGTCTCATCGTTAAGGACCGCAGTAAAAAACAGATGCATCAATTCCCCACGCAGTAAGAAATCGACGCGTCACCTCCCCTGCGCTGCAGTAAGAAACAGACACAACTCCTTCCCTGTGGCCATTTTGTATGCTTTGCGTGACACATCTAAGGTACTTGTGTGAAAGGTGTCGCATCTGCAATTTGCTTTGTACTGAACTATTGCTACCGTCTGAAAGTCACATTATTATTACTGTATTGTGGATATTTGTCGTTTGGTCTTGTTTTGGTTTAGATTAAGATTACTTATTTTTCTAAACTGGTGTGGTGTTCATTTGTAGTGTTTTCACTGTATTACTGTATGATTTCAGAAAATACTTTACACACTGCCTCTGAGATAAGCCTGTCTGCTCATGCCAAGCTACCAAGGTGGTGAACTGGGATTATTTTAGGAGTGTATCCCCCTAACTCTGACTGGAAGCAAGGGCCCCTGTTTGGACAAAGGTACCCACCTCTACCAACTAGAGACCCCCATTTCTAACACTATCTTTATATGCTTACTGATATCCAGTATTGGTGGGAAGTAGTCCTGTATCTTGTGGCTATAAATAACTCTAAATCTGCTTTGTTTTGCTGCGGGAATATAGGGCCACATGCACAAACGCACAATTTTGCAACTTCCTAAATGCAACCTGAGTGCCTTTGTATCTTGTTATATCTCCTTTCATGTGAGTTGGCGAGAGACAGGAAGGGTGTGAGTGTCAGAGTCCTCAGGGCATATACAGTGTCACCTGACAAAGCAAATATCTGTGTTAGACAACATACATAGAATAATGATTGGGCAAATAGGTATATGTTAGCATTACTTTCCAGTAACAAGTAGGCAAACCTAATCAAACTCCGGGAAAAAGCCTTTACTCTGAAGTTTTTACTTCGTAGTAAATTTTCCACACATTTTTTAGATCGTAAAGACTGTTGTCAGGCAAGTGTTTACATCACAAAACAACACCAAGCATTTGAGGATAATTAAAAAAAGAGGGCTTGGGGGGGTCTCCCCTCAAAAATATAACATGTTCAATTACTGACATATGTGTAAATGACAAATGAAATTAAAAAATGTATTAAGAGTTAATGTACACATTTTCAACAGTAGGTGGTAGTGCTACACTGTGATAGATTTTTTCAGGGGCAGTAAGCGTGGTAAAAGTATGCATGGTAGAGAAATGCATGGTGAAGGTGTTTGTAATGTGAATGAATGTAAATGCATGGTAGTGGTATGTGTTGTGAAATGTGCGATGTCCAGACGTGCATGGTGAAGGAAGGCGTGGTAATGTCATACAACCCAAACTCCCCTCTTTCCAATCATTGGTATAGTCCACTGTGCCGGAAGATGTAGGAGTCATGTGTGCTCCCCGGATATTTTGCCACAATACTTGTGATGATATTGTGTGCATTGCAGACCACCTGCCTGTTCTGGGAAGGAGTGTTCTTGCGGTTCCTGAAGAGGTATTCCAGAGAGGATGGGGGCCATATGGGCACATGGGTCTTGTCTATACACCCTATGACCTGTAGTTGTCATGTCTCACAGCTAGCACTGCCCGCAGCAGTGCTCCAAACCCCACCCACAGCGGATGTATGATGATACAACGTGTACCATCACGAAGCAGTATGTTACATTGCGGTTTTGACAACACAAGTCTTGACATCAACTTGCGCTGGAGGGCGGTGGACTTAGGAATAGTGTGAATTACTACTCCAACTCCAGTCTAAGTACAGTAGGGAAGGTGTTGGAATAGTATTCACACTATTCCTTAGTCTAGAGCGCCCTCCAGTGCAAGTTGATGTAAAGATACCGGTTGTAATGGTTTTGTGGTGAAGGATGTTTACCCCACAGCCTCCTACACGAGCCCCGCATGCCGACTCTCTTCATCTTGCTTGAGGCAATGAAAAGGAAGGGATCCACAAGGGAAATGCACTTCGCATTCCATCACGGACTCCCCCAGGCTTCCCCTGATTTTCCAGTGGTCCTTACCTGCATACTCCGTTCGGTGCCATAGTGTTGAGACGTCCTGAGTGTTACTCTCCCGGCGTCCTTCGGTACTCTGTTTTCTTCCAGGTTGCCATCTTTGCTTGCGGGGCATAGCCTTGCCTTGGATTTTCCCTTGTCGGTCAACCAGATTGTTCTTCTCCTGAAGGCAGCGTTTCCCACGCTGTAAACTTCTGATACCTAAAAATACAAAAGAGGTATGTAAAAAAGAATAAGTTCTGAACTAAGGTAGGATGCATATTATATAAGTATCTAGTGCCATGTGATACTTATCTGATTTAGTACTCCTTCATTCTTTGTGAAAGGTACTTTCAGCCTTGAACTTGTTTCATTCACAGATTTCTTCATATCTCTCACTGCAATATAAAGGGAGATTGTCTTTTAACCACTTCTACTTCACTGTAAATTACTCATTTTGACCCTGCACCTTGTTGTGCCCTAAATCTTTTCCCTTTATTGTTTCTCTTGACTAAGACAATACGTTTTTTGATTTCTTTTGCTGGTTTCCGGCGAAATATATGTTTTTTTCTGGGTCAGTTGATTCTCTATGGTGGTTGTTGTTTAGGTTGGTATGTTAGACATTTATCATTGTTACAGCTTAAATTCTGCAGTCCTTATGTAGAAGTGTGTGTTTATTTTCTATATACATTATGTGAGTCTTTCGCTCTAGTTGTTTGATACTTCATACTTACTACTGCCAAACTTGCAACTGCTAGAACATTATAATAGGCACATATTTATACAGCAGATTTCTAGGTCCAAATGAGAGTCATTTGTGTTTTTTTCATTTGTGCTTTTTCCATTAGGAATCCTGGTAACATCACATCGGACAGACCAGTGGACTCCCTTTCCTTGTTTTTCTTCACCTTCTTCCCCACCTTCCCTCTTTGGTTGTGACTTTGTTGGGCGGAAGAGGTGGGTGAGGGAAGTTGGGACCTGGCATCTTTTCTGCCCATTTTGCCCCTCACAGAATGCAAAGCCCACTTTTTATATTTCTGCCTGGGCGTAATGGAGGAATGCCAGATAACATTAGGTGATGTGGTACATATGATAGAGAACTTACAAAAAACCCGAATCTTGACACTTAGAGTAGATGCCCTAAAACACATCTACAGAATCTCTCTGCCACCCGATCCGGTGCCTGAAACCCATGGTACTTTTTTCACATCACACTCTTATTCTTCTGGTAGTACGTCTCCCGTATATCACATTACAACACCCTCCTCTATACCTTTAGCACCCTTAGAAAGGTGACTCAGCAAAATTTGCCACGTTTATTAATCAGTGCCAATTGTACTTTATGTGTAAAGCTTCTTGCTTTCCCACTGAGCAATCTAAAGTAGCTTTTGTCTTGTCTTATTTGAGTGGTAGAGCAGCTACATGGTCAATTCCTTTGGTGGATAGACATTACCCTTATAGTATGATTATATGGCTTTCAATGAGGAGTTAGTGTCTGTTTGACATTCATTCATGCAGTCTGTTGACACTGAGCTATGAAATCTTAAGCAAGGACACAAGGATCTCATGCCATATATCTCTTGCTTTAACAGACTAATTGCTGAAGCTGGATGGCCTGAAGCCAAGCGCAGTGCTCTATTTTACAAAGGTTTAAGAGATGATTTGAAAGACATGCTAGCACAAGTTGTAGACCCTCCAGAATCCTGTGATGCACTAATTGATTTAGTAATTAAATTAGAATACCATTTGCATGAGCGGAAATGTGAGAAGGGATGAATTGAGATCAAATGTTCTACCTTTAGAGAAAAGAAGACAGAGTTTGACAATCCTGTTGAGGACACTGAACCTATGCAGATAGGCAGTATTAAAGGACACTTGAGTAATGATGACAGGCAGAGATGAAGGGATTAATGAAAGAATTTACCGCACACCCCCACTAGTTACAATAAATCCAGAAGGCATACAATGGATATTGAAGTACTGTGACCCAATTTGGTCACATCCTAAAGTTCAAGGGCGAGTATAATATATTCCATTCCCATACAGTTCTTCAAAGGTAATCCACAAACATCGTCCATAGAAAAATTCTTATTTATTATGTAAGCAAAGTTCCCAGCAATTACTGCAGCCAACACGTGTTTCGTCTGTACACATCTGTTTTTAGACTTTCTCAAGAGACGCTGCGTTCCTGTGGACAGAGCCTGTGGTGGGACTACCAGCTCCAGAGGGCCGCGGGGGCTTGCAGTGGATCACCCGCCCCTCCCCCTTGCTACCGGGGACCTTCAAATACCTCTTGCGCCTCCCGCTTTGCGGGAGACGCTTCGTTCCTGTGGACAGAGCCTGTGATGGGACTACCAGCTCCAGAGGGCCGTGGGGGCTTGCAGTGGATCACCCGCCCCTCCCCCTTGCTACCGGGGACTTTGAAATACCTCTTGCGCCTCCCGATTCACGGGAGACGCTGCGTTCCTGTGGACAGAGCCTGTGGTGGGACTACCAGCTCCAGAGGGCCGCGGGGGCTTGCAGTGGATCACCCGCCCCTCCCCCTTGCTACCGGGGACCTTGAAATACCTCTTGCACCTCCCGCTTCACGGGAGATGCTGCGTTCCTGTGGACAGAGCCTGTGGTGGGACTACCAGCTCCAGAGGGCCGCGGGGGCTTGCAGTGGGTCACCCGCCCCTCCCCCTTGCTACCGGGGACCTTGAAATACCTCTTGCGCCTCCCGCTTCGCGGGAGACACTGCGTTCCTGTGGACAGAGCCTGTGGTGGGACTACCAGCTCCAGAGGGCCGCGGGGGCTTGCAGTGGATCACCCGCCCCTCCCCCTTGCTACCGGGGACCTTGAAATACCTCTTGCGCCTCCCGCTTCACGGGAGATGCTGCGTTCCTGTGGACAGAGCCTGTGGTGGGACTGCCAGCTCCAGAGGGCCGCTGGGGCTTGCAGTGGATCACCCGCCCCTCCCCTTTGCTACCGGAAGTACTTCAGAAGCCGTAGTTCCTGCTCCGCGGGACGCGCGCGGGCGGACGCCGGGCTAAGCCCGGGACAAGGGCGGGCCCTCTGTGGCCCTCAGAGGCCTAAAGAGTCTGGGCTGGGCCATGGACTTTGGTTCCTGTATTGCGTAGCTGACCCTCGTCATTGCGGTTTGAGTGAGAGCTCCATATTTTTCATAGTATTTGTGTGGGTCGCTTAGGATAAGAAGTGGATTTACTTCAAATAATTGTATTGTGCACCAATCTCCTCTATCCCCTAAAGGTTTTTATTTGTAACTTCAGAAAATGAAGAAATCCGCTATAGGTAAAACACCTCCTGCAGTAGCGACACTAGATAACTATCCAGTGAAAGTAGTGACTAAAATAAATAGTGAACGACGGAAATCACTAGGTCAGGGAAACAGTCCCCTTACATTGCCTATTTCGCCCACGGCGTCATCTCTTTCAACTCTGTGTGATAGTAGTGATGCTGCCCAAAAAGATTAAGTAAATATGGCAGATTCTCCTCTCCTACCCACAGATCTATCGCAGATTTTGGTCAACACGGGTGAATCAAATGATGCTCAAGCCGAGCGCTCCACGGCACCGGTAACACAGAGAGTGTTGAGGTCCCGTAAGCACACGCAGATTAAACGGGGGGGGCGAACCATCAATAAAAGAGCTGACCCCCCACTCGCTAGTGTGGAAAATCTAAATGAGGTAGCAACTAATAATGCCACGATTAGATTAGATACAGAGCAATTTGATTGCCTGATTGGCATTATGGAGGCGAAAATCACCAAGTTAATTAAACATTTAATGGCCAAAATTGTCACTCTGTCCGCAGAAATTGTGAAATTAGGCAGCCTCCTGGGACCTCGCATTGATAAAGCTGATAAAATTGTTGAAAAAGACCTTAGGGTTACTAAAGAGACAACAAAGCCCACAAATGAGGGATCCTGTACAGTAGAAAAAGCAGCCCCTGTATCCCTGGAAACTGCATGCAAAAACACACTACCAGCAACATGTCTAGGGAGCAAAAGAGGGACGGCAGAAGTAAAGACCGGTTGCACTGTTAGTGCACAGCCAGACCTACCTCCTGAATGTGCCCCGTTTGTCGCAGTGTTGACAAATGTACCACCCTTTACAGAGGCTGCTCACCCAAATAAGCAAGAATCCCACAAATCTCTGAAGAATAAAACTGTATTGTGGCTAAACAGAGAGTGTGGGTTTCCAGTAGCTTTATCACATGAGATATTAACCACCAGGAGAGTCGCATGGATAGGACGATCCCAAAAGAACATCAAGGGCGATTGTGTCATTATAAACTTTAGTAATCCACTCCTTGTTAACAATGCTTTGTTAAGAGCTTCCTCGCTGCCACAGTCCGATCAGGGCATTACACTTCGCTCACTGGGGTACTTTTATAGACACATAACTCAGCAGCCTGTTAACGATCTACGTAGGGGCAGAGAAATTGGCACTGAAGGGTTTACCAGCCGTGGGGTTGGCACATTCAATCGATACCAGCCCCTGAGTGATCTAGATTCAAATGACTGACTTGAACACGGCCGGGACCATTCCATACCTGTTGTTGAAGCTTCTCCATTGGCTGGGGAGGAGGAATGTGGGTTAAATGGAATTTCAGCGAGCATTGGTGGGGGTGGAAACCTCAATGTTATGAACACTGCAGGGGTCGGTCAAGCTGGTTGTTTTGATGGTACGGTGGTAGAGAGGGCCCCATGTCTAGGAACGAGGGTCCTCAGCTGGAACATCGCCGGGTTGAAGAGCAAAGAAAATGACGTAAAGTGGAGGGATTGTTTGACTGACTGTGATATCATTGGGCTCCAGGAAACTTGGGACACAAGGAACACCTTTTTCTTGGATGGATATGTGGCTTTCTGGTCGGCAGCAGTCCCCTCCCCTATGGGGAGGGCGAAGGGGGGTCTCTTAACCCTTATTTCACTTAAACATGAGGGGACTTATACTAAAGTGGAGACAGGTACACAACACTGCCTAGCTGTGGACATTTTTACTAAATCCTCTGGTAATTGGCTTATTGTCAACTTTTATAACTCATTTGAAAAGAGCATTTTAAATGAACACTTAGTCAGTCTATAGGATTTTTTGGAGCTGTATAATGTTAACAGTACCATTTGTTATTCGGTTATCCTGCTTGGAGATTTTAATGTTCACCGTTGTAATGGCAACTGTTTTGTATGGGATAGTCTAGGCCCAGTGAACCAAGATCATACTCATTTTGAACACACCCCGCAGGGTTTGTACTTGGAAGATTTGGTGGCAAGTAATGATTTGATATACCCTACCAAGTCTACAGGAGACATCCCAACTCATAAAGGAAGAGGTTCCGGTTCAACAATTGATTATATTTTTGTGAGTGTAAATATAGCAAGTAGGGTCAGCCAGTATAATGTGAGTTAGTCTACCTATGGTGATCATAACCCTGGCAGGGTGTCTCTGACAGACGATCTAAAGAAAAAGTCAAATCCAACCAGACAGCTGGAATCCATGATATAAGACCTATCGATCAAGCTCGACGCCTGAAATGGTGCCGAGTGGTGCCAATAGATTTCAGGGAAAATTTGATGAGAAAGGTTGGGGAAGATATGACTACCTGTATGAAAGATGATGTCATAGGGGATGAGGTCCTATTAGCCTATGGCAGAATATGCACTCAGGTTGATAGTGACCTCAATAAAACAGTCAAGGGGCAACCCAGGAACGGGGAAAAATGGTTTGATCACAACTGCTCAATAGCCCATCGGAAGTTGATGGTAGCATTGAAAGCCGTTCCGCCCGACAAAGCAGAAATTGCTGCCCTTAGGAACACTTATAAAAAAGTACAAAAAAGCGAAGAAATGAAATTAGGGAGGAAGCTTGGAACGAACTTTTATCAATAGATGTAATCAAAAACAGTGCCAAATTCTGGACTGTGGTGAATAAGCCCTTTTTTCAGGATAAAAGCAATAGTGAGCTTGATTGCGGTATCCAGGAAAAAGAATGGCACAGTCATTTTAAACAAGTTTATGATGGAAATGGGATGCAGGAAGGCCCAGTTTTAAACATGGAGAAATATTCTTTGTCTTTTACAGAGTTAGAGGTAACACAGGCCATTATGCAAATGACGAGTAACAAGGCCCCAGGGCCGGATGGAGTCCCGGCAGATCTTTTTAAATCTGACGTAAAAACCTGGTCGAAGATTTTATATAATGTCTTTGTAAATGCCTGTCAATTAGCCTTGCCCTCTACATGGGCAAGATCTGTCAACATACCCATATATAAGAAGGGAAATAGAAGTGACCCGAGCTGCTATCGCCCGATATCCCTAATCGATTCCTCGGTGAAAGTGCTTGGTAGGGTGGTCCTTGGCCAACTGACTGGTTGGCTGGAGGAATCTGGAACGTTGTCTGTGGCCCAGTGTGGCTTCAGAAAAGGGATGGGCACCACGGATCAATGTTTACATTTTCAACTACTAATAGGTAAATATACGGTGGGTATTAGTAGCCTTTATGGACCTCTCCTAGGCCTTCGACCGAGTAAATAGATCGAAGCTGTGGTCCATGCTCCTAACCTGTGGAGTAGACAAAAACATTGTCTATTTCCTAGCTGACCTGCACAGGGATTTATCTGCAATGGTGAGGTATGACTAACAGGGCAACTGTACGGAAGACATACCCATATCTAATGGAGTTAGGCAGGGGTGTATTTTGGCACCCCTTCTATTTACATCATATATTAACAACCTAGATACGGCCCTAATTGCCTCCTGTAAAGATATTCCTCGTGCAGGTAAACGCTTGATTCCCGCACTTTTATATGCGGATGATGCCGCCCTCCTAGCAAGAACGGCAGTGGGACTTCAGTTAATGTTAGACTCTTTCTCTGTCTTTATGAAATCATTAGATTTGAGTGTAAATTTCTCAAAATCGCATATAATGGTTATTGGACAGAAATCCCCAAAGGTTAAAACGTTTTATTGCGAGGGACACATATTAACCAGGGTGACGTAATTCCCTTATCAGGGTGTACTATTTGACTACCAAGGATCCTAGGTAACCCAAATCACAGCGAAAAAAATCGTATTGATAAGGGCTACCCTGGCTGTACTTGGTTTTGCCAAATAGTTAGGAGCCAGACCAATGCAGGCCCTCATCCAAATATACAGAGCCAAGTGCATCTCACTAGCTATGTATGGGGCCGAGCTGTGGGGCATCAAAAACACAGAGAACATACAGACGGTTGTAGAAAGGTTTTTAAAGAACCTTTTATCTGTCCCTAAGACAACAGCTAATTACATTGTCCATCAGGAGCTTGGAATTGGCTTTGTTGAAGACGCCATCGCTGTGGCACCTCTATTGAAATTGATAGCCACCTAGTTAAACCCTGACTTAGTGCTTAATCACACTATTCTGAAAGACTGCATGTCACTCGACCGCGGGCTGAGTATACCCTGCCTCAAATACATTCAGAAGCTTGCAGGTAAACTGGGTCGACCAGAACTATATCACTCCCCAGAAACCTTAGTGAAGGGAGATATAAAATGGTCTAAGGAAATGTACTTGCGCATAGCCACCATGGATAGGGAACAGAGAGAGCTGGTAAAGGTGACAGTAAGGGCCCACCAGCTATGTAAAACAACACTATCCATGGAACAGTATCTAGGCTATGTCACAAACAATAATTATCGTTTCTTATTGACTAGATTCAGATTTAACCAATTCCATTTTCTTTTTGGTGAACAGAAAGGTTGGAAGAGGGCAGACGACCTTGGCCCTTGTACTTGCGATAATTTTTCGCAACAAGACATTATACATTTCCTCTTTTTCTGTGAACACCTTATTGTCATTAGGAAACGTTTTATTCTCCCAATTCTAAGTAACAAGGGCTTCGTGCAAGTGAGACCAGCCCTTCTCCATTTGCAAATGTTGACTGATATCTGGGAAACTTTTCATTTTTTTATCAACAGCTGTAAGAATCTTGAGAAAATGAACTTAAACACTATATCATGTACATTCACTTTTTAATATTGTGTTTAAAATGAAATAGTTTTTAATGGTTTTATTGATTGTTTTTATATATATTTATGAGTCTTGATTGTGTTTAATGGATTAGGTATTTACAACTGTTTATATATATTGTTTTTTCTTGCTTTTATGGTTTGCTCATAAACCGAATAAAGATATTTGACTGACTGACTGACTGACTTTCTCAAGACAAGGAAGCTAAGATGTCAGCCAAAGATCCACGATGCAAGAATCTTCGGTCTGTGTAGTCTATGGTACGCACTGTACGTTCTTAGTGATAAGTAACAGCTCCTGCCAAGGTCCTGGTGGGTCAAAAACTGTAATATGTCCTTAAGCGTCACAGACCACCCATGTATATTTCTTATTAAAGTGAACCTTGGCCCCCAAGTATCGACCAGTGGTACAATGAGTAATAGTGTAAGTCAATTGTGGTAACGTCCTGCGTCAAGTATGCAAATTGTAACGTGTTTGATGCTGGACGCAGATCTTTCTTGGTTTGGCTCTACTAGGATTGTGGTGAAAAGGGTCTCTGTGAATTCTTTGGATATCTCTTTCCAAAAACTCTGTTGACTCCTCACGTGCCAGAGTCTCCTTAAGCAGTGCAATGACAACGGTCTTAATGTCTGTCCCTTCCTTACCTTCCGTAACCTTAATAAGTGGTAAGTTGTTTCTACGAGAGTTGTTTTCAAGTGATTCCACCCTATCTCGTAAATCATCTCCATCCCTCTGTAAAGTTTGTATTTTTCTTTCTGCTGACCCCAAGTTCGTCTTGAGCTCCTCAACCGAGCTCTCCAAGGCTTCAATCCTTGAATTTAACAAATCAACCTTCCTTTCCAAGGTCTCACAAGCCGCTCGTATCTCGGCTTGATTGTCTGCAGAGACTGTAAACCCCCGTTTTATGTCTTCTTTTAAAGATGTAAATAGAGCTTCTATCGAAACCCCAGATGAACGGCTAACTTCAACTACACCCGTCTGGATATTAGGTTCCCCTCCACTCCCTCCCTGCGACTCAGCCTGCCTCTCCAAGGCTGCCTCAGATGCCTCAGATACTGTAGATGGCATGAAAGATAACATAGAGGATATGGGAGTTATGGGCGTAATGTCTGAGAGCATAACACTAGAATTTACGGGGGCCTCTTTGGATTCCATACTGCCTAAGGAGCTATCAGCAGCAGCCAAGCTGTGAGAGTCAAAAGCCTCTCTCGCAATTGACACAATCAAAACCTCTGGTTGCACCCTAAAAACTGAGCGTAAAGATGGAGTGACTCTCACTTTGTTGTGTTGGGTAACACCTTTTTTTCTGCCCCCCCTTTTATGCTGCTTCCCTTTACTTGATAGTTCTGGAAGGCTGTAAAGTGGTCTGGAAGAGGACAGCTGACCCCCTTTGTTTTTTCTACCTGAGAGTGCAGCCCTGATGACTCTTTTAGCCCGTTTAGCCCATAGTGCTGCCCTTTGGCGCTGCCTTCTTGAACAACCTCTCTTTTTCCACATTTGCCTCTCTTTTTCCTCCCCTTTTACCAGAGCTCATTTTAGAGCAATCTAGGTTTTGACCCTCTTTGCAAAATTTAGGGTGAGACTCAATCGCCTGTGTAGAGGAGGTCTCACTCTTACCACGACCGCCACCGCTGGTATCCTCCTCTCCTGCGCCGCCTTCCCCTACTCCGCCTGCCCAAAGAACCTGCTAATGCTGGCACTGGTTCTTGCGCTGCTGCTGCTAACCCGGAGGAGACCGCGGGCCGCCGCTCTGCGACCACGTCTCAACTCCAGAGCGGCTCTGAACCAGCGCGGGAGGTAGAGCGGACGCACCAGGCGTGGGGCGATGGGCAGTAAGGAGAGGGAGCTAATACACATCCAGGAGGCCACGAAGAACAGAAATTGCAAGAGGTAGGAGTCCTGTCACGTTTGCACGGCTACCGTCACTCCATTTCCCAAGCGCTTCTAGCACATAGCCCCGGGGGAGGGAGAACGCTTCTCTGGATGTGCGCCGCTGCTCAACTAGCGGGCGCCATGTTTCCCCGCATCATAGGACTTATAGGGAATACTACTAACAACCTGTTTATTGTAACTCGGAGATGAAGGGATAACAAACTATGCCTATACTGTGGTAAATCTGGACACTTCTTGAGAGACAGCCCTACCAAACCTAAACGACGTACGGAGTTGGGAAACTAAACAACCTGAGCAAGGTGGAGACAGGTTGCTCGGGTGGGACAGGTTTAATGGTCTCCCAACTTTTAAGTCATGATCATATACCCTACCCAATGCACCATTTTTTCTTTATAGCTCGGCTGAGCTGGGGCAAAGGCAATGACAATGTAGAGGTGCAACTCATGCTTGACTTAGGTGCCACTGGGAACTTCAACTGGAGAGACCATACCATGGCTTTCACCTCCGATTACTGTAAAAATCATTGTCTAGAAAGTAACCATTACAGCAAATAGCCAGAATTACTGATTTCAGTTTACCTGTGTTACCTGACTATTATGATTCCTCAAGAGAGGTGTTCGATAAAGAAAAAGCCTCTGGCTTACCATCCCATCCTCCTTACGACTTCCGCATCGATCTAGTACCTGGAGCAAAGATTCCATGCAGTCATATATATGCCTTGACAGACAAAGAAAACATTTATTTGAGAGAATACCTGGACAAAATGTTACAGAAGGGTTTCATCTGGCTATCTAGATCAGCAGTCTTGTCTCCCCTTTTCTTTATATCCACACAGGAAGGGGGTCTTCAGTGTTGCATATACTACAGTGCCCTTAACTGTGTGACAATAAATAATAGTTACCCTCTGCCTCTGATTCGATCCTTACTCGATTAGGTAAAATAGGCCACCATTTTCATCAAGCTTGATTTGGGAGGCGCCTATCATTTGGTTAGAGTAAGAGAGGGAGATGAATGGAAAACTGCCTTTCATACGAAGTTCGGGCTTTATGAGTATTTGGTTATGCCCTTTGGGTTGTGTAAGGCCCCTGCAGGTTTCCAATTCTTTATTGATGAAGTACTAAGGGAAACATTGGACGTTAACACTATCACTTACATTGATGACATTCTAATATATTCTGTATCAACCGAAGAACACATTGGACATGTTAAGAGCTTACTAACACACCTCAGAGATAACAATCTTCATGTGAAACTAGACAAATGCGAATTTCACGCTCCTGAAGTTGAGAAAAAGGAGTAACCATGGATCCTCAAAAAGTTACTGCCATCACAAATTGTCCATCTCCTTTGTTGTGTGAAGGAAGTACAGCATTTTCGGGGCTTCGCTAATTTTTATTGACGGTTTATAAAAAGGTTTGCGTCTTTGACATCTCCTATTACCAGACTATTGAAAAAAGGAATACCTTTTACGTGGACACCAGCCGCTGAAGAAGCTTTCTCTTGCCTAAAAGAGTCCTTTATCACTGCCCCTGTACTGAAACGACCTGACACTTCCCAACCATTCATAGTGGAAGCAGATGCATCCCAAGAGGCTATTGGAGGGGTAGTATACCATAGAGATAGACAAACAGGTCATCTACACCTAGTAGCCTTCTATTCTCACAAGCTTACACCATCTGAAATAAACTATTCAGTGGGAGACGGGGAGCTATTAGCACTCAAACAAACCTTTGAAGAATGGCGTCAGTCCTTAATTGGGGCCTTACACGCAGTCACTGTTATCACTGATTATAGAAACCGACAGTTTATGAAAGCAGCCAGGGCTTTATCCATGCGGCAGTTACGATGGATCCATTATTTAAGCAATTTTGACTATATCATACAATTTCAGGCGGGTATCAAGCATGGCAAAGCAGCCGACCTATCCTGATATGGTTATGATTTATCTGAGGACCTGAGTATACATGATGAACCCTTCATTTTAAATCCCGAACAGATTCTGGGGGGTACATTTTCAGGGGAGTCGTTACTGAAAGAAGTGCTTCAGACACATGAATTTGAGGAAATCAAAGACCTGCAAAGGAGTTAGAATCAACAAACTGGTACACATTCATGGAGGCTTAGTTCTCCCTACTAAAGATTTACAGTGACAAGAGCTGGAATTGTGTCATGTACATGTATTAGCAGAACACCCAGGTCACACAAAAACCTTGCCCTGCTCAAAAGAAATTTTTGGTGGCCATCTATAATTCAGGACACTCAGTTGTATGTGCAACAATGTTACATCTGTGCTCAGAGTAAAAGTTCTCACCAGGTCCCAGAGGGGCTATTAACTGCTTTACCCACTCCTCCTACAACATGACATTCCATGTATACGCATTTTATTGTAGAACTCCCACCCACTAAGCAAGGGCATATTGTCATATTTGTAGTTCTTTACATGCTATCAAAAATGTCCCATTTCATACCTTTGAAAGACTTAGCTGTCTCTAAAGAGCTTGAATTTATTTTTCTCCTACACGTGGTGTGCCTTCATGGTCTTCCTTCTGTTATTATATCAGATAAAGTCCCCCAATTTGTGTCTAAATTTTGGAAAGGGTTGAACACTTTGTTAGAATTAGATGTAAGGCTCTCTTCTGCTTATCACCCCCGAACAGACTACCAGACTGAAAGGGTCAATCAGTGTATTGAACAATACCTAAGTTGCCAATTATTGCACATAGACAGACACTGGGACACTTTTCTTTGGACTGCAGAGTTTGCATATAACAATGGCGATCATAATTCCATTGGTGTATCCCCTTTTTTGTAGCTATGGTTTTCTCCCCCATTTCGGCCTCCTATCTCCTCAGGTTATTAATACTACTCCTGCTGCCTTAGACCCTGTGACATGACTCCAAGATATCAATGTTGAAGCCAAACTGAATCTGGAGGTGGCCAAAAATAGGTACAAGGATGATGCTGATCACCACCGACGACTATCTCTGGATTATGCTGATGGCAATAAGGTCTGGTTGTCCACTAGAAATATTAAGGTTAAAGGGACTTGCAAATGTAAACCTTGCTTTATTGGTCCCTATGCTATCTCTAAGATAGTAAACCCTGTTGCTATGAAACTCGACTTGCCTGACTCCTTACAAAGCCATCCTGGTTTCCATGTGTCTTTCTTGAAGCCGGTGGCCCCTGCTACTGTTGTTCCTGCTCAACCCCCCTGTTCTGGAGGACAATGAACCTGAGTATGAAGTAGCCTATATTGTGGACTCTTACAGAGTGAGGCGTAGGCTACAGTATTTGATTTACTGGAAGGGTTAAGGTACTGATGAACGGACTTGGGAACCAGCCTGTTGCAGTTGTTAGACTGTTGCTATCCCAATAAGCCTAAACCTGTTTCAAGGGAGTCTTAGGAGGAGTGCTGTCATGCCTCGCAGCCAGCGATGCCTGTAGCAGTGCTCCAAATCCCGCCCGCAACCTCCTACGTGAGCCTCGCTTGCTGTCTCCCGTCAGCTGGCGAAGGCGGCCCTTGAGGCAATCAAAAGAGAGGGGTCTGCAAGGGAAACGCACTTTGCGTTCCATCACGGACCTCGCCAGGCCTCCCTTGATTTTTCTGCTGTTTTTACCTGCATACTCCATTCTGCGCCTTAATGTAGAGACATCCTGGGTGTTTCTCTCCCGGCATCCTTCGGTACTCTATTTTCTTGTGGGTTGCCATCTTTGCTTCTGGGGCATAGCATTGCCTTGGATTTTCCCTCGTCGGTCAACCAGATTTTTCTCCTCCTGAAGCCAGCATTTGCCACGCTGTAACTCCCAGTGCCTGCATACTTAAAAAATACAAAAGAGGTATTTAATAAAGAATGCTAATTCTGAACTAAGGTATGATGCATTCAGAATGCCCCTGCACGCCTGATCCTCGACATCCCTCACCGCAGCCACATCACACCCCACCTGAGAGACCTGCACTGGCTCCCCGTCAACAAGAGGATAACATTCAAGCTGCTCACCCATGCACACATGTCACTCCACAACACCGGACCAGCATACCACAAAAGACGACTCAGCTTCTACACCCCCATCCACCAGCATTGTTCCGCCAACCTTGCACTCGCCACCGTCCCCCGCATCCGAAGAGCAACCTCCGGCGGCAGATCATTCTCCCACCTCGCCGCCAAGACCTGGAACACAAACCCCACCCACCTACCGCAGACCTAAAACCTGCTGACCTTCAGAAAACTCCTCAAGACCTGGCTTTTCTAGTAGTAGCTGCTCCCCCCAGCACCTTGAGACCGTCACAGGTAAGTAGTGCACTTTACAAATGTTCTGATTGATTGATTGATTGATATTATGTAAGTATCTAGCGGCATGTGATACTTATCTGATTTAGTACTCCTTCATTCTTTGTGGGAGGTGCTTCCTGCCTTGAACTTGTTTCATTCCAAGATTTCTTCATATCTCTCACTGCAATATAAAGAGAGATTGTCTTTTAACCACTTCTACTTCCCTGTAAATTACGCACTTTCACCTTGTACCTTTTTGTGCCCTAAGTCTTTTCCCTTAATTGTTCCTCCTGACTTGGAAAATAAGTTTTTGGGTTTTTCCCTAGTGTCAGGAGAGACATATGGTTTTTTGTGGGTCAGTTGATTCTCTACAGTGGTTGTTGTTAATGTTGATATGTTTCACATATATCATTGTTACAGTTTAAATTCTCCAGTCCTTATGAATAATAAGTGTGTGCTTATTTTCTAGATACATTCTGTGAGTCTCTCGGTCTAGTTGTTTGATATTTCCTACATACAACTGTTGAACTTGCAACAGGTAGAACATTATAAAAGGCACATATGTATACAGCGGATCGCTAGGTCCAAAAGAGAGTCATACTTAAGTGTGTGTGTGTTCCATTAGGAATCCTGGTAACATTGCATCGGACAGACCAGTGGACTCTACTCCTTCTCCCTTTCCTTGTTTGTTTCCCCTTTGTCCCAACCTTCCCTCTCTATTATTGACTTTGTTGCGCTGAAGAGGTGGGTGAAGGAAGTTGGGACCTAGCATCTGTTATGTCCACTTTGCTCCTGCGGAAAACCTAGGTGAACCTCACAGTGGGAATCTGGCTATCTGGTAAAATTGCAATTTCTCAGTTTGTATTTTGACATAATTCCTGGGCAGATAAATGTGTTGGTATATGTAGAGGAGCATGGCATCTAAGAAAGTGTTAAAAAAATTCCAAGCACACTCTGCAACACCCCTCCAGCAACAGCTATCACATTTTGGAACTGCCAATGGCCAATAGGTCGAGGGAGCACAACATCTGAACATCGGTGGGAATTGCATTGTTGAGCTGATTACTACTTTCAAGGTGAGGCTTTAAGAGGGCTATTTGCTACAATATTACATTGCTACTCAGCCTGTATTGTTCTTATATCTCTTCCTCTGTCTCCTCAAACATGGTCAGGCTGACTCGAATAATCCTCTCTTGTCTCCGCTGCCTATTCGGAGCAGCCAGTATGTGCATCCTCCTCGCTATCATGTACAGGGCAGCCATTGTGGAAGCCCCTGATGCATTCTGGGGCTGCTTTTATACTTTGGAACTTGTTACAACCTGAATTGCATTGTGGTAAATTGCATGTGTAAACAAGGCAATTTGTGACTAGTCGCAAATTACAACTTGCATGTACATACAGTCCGTAACTCGTAATTAGATATTTCCTATTTCTGCTAACAAATAATTCCGAATCACAAATCGGCCGCATATCTATTTTCATGTTGCTAAGGGCTTTCGTACATCGTGTAGGTCTGTTTTGCATTCATAAAACAATTTGCGAAAAATGTGTGTGTCGCAGTTCATTTATACATGTGGTCCTTAATCTCTTTAAATGTAGAGACATGAATTTAAGTGGAGCCATAGGCATGGTGGTTTACTATTTTTCGGCTTGCACTGGGGTATGGTCTGTCCCTGTTGTACCGCCAGTCTTAAACATCAAAAGCACTATGGCCAACTGGATCAACAATTTGTCTCTTCAAGTTGCAGACATATATTCTTCGCAATACTCTGGGGTTGAAAGAATAGTAATCTCTCCTTCCTCTACTGTGTCTGTATATATTGAGCAACTGGGAAATGGGCAATTTTCTATTTGCGTGAGAGTCACTTTTTCTCATTGAACGCCCCCAATCCTACTCATTCTGCCTCCTAGGTCCAGTACATTTCTCTCTGTGTACTTTTATTTCCCCCACATTCCTTATAATTTCTTGATTGTCATCATCATTGTCCTGCTTCACTACTTCCTCACGTTTCTTCACCTGTTTCTTTGCTGTTTTTCCATTCTGCTCAGATGGTGAATAATGTCTTCCTTAGTTTCCCCTTGACCTATTTGAGAACATATATTAGTAATTCTTATGGTGCGTATTGTTTGCCAAATTAGTTTCAGTTTCCTCCTCTTGTCCCTTATTTTTTTCTCAGTGGGTCCCTTTCCACCCCACAACCCTAAAATGTTTTTCGCCACAGAGAGGCAACGTATTGCTTGCCAGTGATCATTCCATGTAAAAAGAAGACATAATGAGTTGACCCACTGAAGGGTTTGTTCTGTTTCCAGAGGTACTCCATCACCGGCTAGATATTTTTTTTATTTTATTGGTCGGGTATTATGTGAGAGAAATCCTGAAAAATTCACACTTAAAATCCCTTATTGTGTATTTCCTCCATAGCCCTTGCTTGTGTCATGATGGCTTCATATTCTTCATAGATGTTTAACCCTGGTTAAAATGTCTGGGTGGAGATATTTGAAGGGCCAGTTGATCTAACTGTGTATTTGCAGGCTAGTTCTATTGGTGGGGCCACTGGGTGTCTGCAGATGTAATGTAAGAGGTTCCTTAATAAATCTTGAATATTGACGCCCTCTGTTGCCTAGGAAACCCCTCTTATTTTAGGTTTTTTCTAAGGGAGTTGTTTCCAGATCTTTCTGCATAGCTTGTAATTATGTGGTTTCATCTTCAAAGGCCTGGATTCTGGCCCAGAGATTTTCTTAAAACTCTGTGCTTATGCCTATCACATGTTCAAAGGTATGTACTCTGTTGCCCATCCCTGATACTTCCCTCTTCTTAAAGGCACGTGCAGTGGTCAGTATGAATAGTGTCCACTAATGATATGATCTCACGTACTAAGCTTTCCAGGTACTCTTGTGGGATTCCCATAATACTCTCCTTTTAGCTGACACCTGCCTATTTGGGTGTATTCTGCATTTTGCTTTTAGTTTCCATTGTGCCTGTCTCTGCCCGGATGTTTCTAACTGATGACTCCCTGTGCTTCTGACACTCAGAATAATTTGGCTTTAGGGGTGTTGCAAAGATCGTTACCGCCCTGAATACTCAGATGTCGATGTATTCTTTCCTTTGGGTTGAGCTATTATGTGTCTTCAATCCGAATAGTTTTAATGTTATCTTGTCTCTCACAATGGGGCTTGTTGTTTCTTTGTTAGCATGGAGATCCTCCTTTTACTGTAGGATCCACAGGTACTGTTTGTGAGCTGCTTCCATGTGGTACAAGCACTGATGCGTGAAACTTTCCTTTTATTCTACTATTCCCTTTCACTTCGTGAAGCCAGTACAGTGTCTTGGGGGTTCCACGCTATCACTTTTGCAGTGCAAATTATAGGTGACGTGCATTCACAATACTAGGGTGTTTATGTCAAAGTGCAATTTATTGAGTCATTTTCATATCTCCCTGCACGTGCTTGTTCAGAATTCCCAGTTCTACTTTTGGGGGGACATTTAGCTGTCCTCTGCCTCAATCAATGGGTGCAGATAAGGTGCCCTTTGCTCACCTCAACTATGGTGTTCGATTATCTCCATTGACGTGCCAGTTGCTTGGGTATTTCATATTTGGCCTGTCTCATTTAAAGTTGATTATGGTGTGCCCCCATTTTGTTCAAAGTACTCTTTGGACAAACTATCCCTTACAACTTCGGCCTGCAGGGGTCGGTTGACTTCAAATGCCTTCCATTGTGGCCAACCTTATTAGGCTTTATGGCACGTAGCCCCCAATGGCAGGTGTTTTCTGACTTGTTTGGATCTCCCTTGTTTTATGCCTCTGCCCCACCCCAAAACACAAGCCTCATATGGTGTGTCTGCCCCACTCACCCCGGGTTTGAAACAAGGCCCACTTTTTTGGGAGATTGTCTTTCCCCAAAGTGCAATACAATCTGAATTGTTTTTGCATCTCATACTGTTAATAGCCAAGTCAATATAGTCACTTTATCACTGTCCTTACAATTAAAGGCTGATTTAGCCCCGCAAGGATTGAAAAAATGTGACAAGCAAATGAGCGGCATATCTTTGCAGCAGGTGCATAACACATTTCATTATTTTCCAGGGCCAGAATTTGTGACTAAAAATTATAAAAGGACCTTTGCAAGCAAGGACTCACTGGCAGTCCTATGCCTGGACATGTGCAGATGTGTGTGTATGCAAACGTAGAAGTATGTATTCTGAGCGTACAGTGGTGGCTGGTATGGTTCACGGGTGTTGGGCCTGACAGGGTGGTCGGGGAGATTGTCACACAGGGATGGGAGTCGGAATTAAACAAATACATTTAAAAAACGTACATTGATGTCGGAACCTGCGGGGGAAACCTAACAGGATTGTGCCGGTCCTTGCTGACAGTTGCTGGAGTCCTTCGCCCTTTGCTGCTCGTCCTCCCGCCTCCCGCCTCCCGCAGCCGACTCATTTGCCATCTCTGAGGCAGGTTGCCGAGCGGAGCGCGGTGCGAGGGGGGACACTAAACTACCATCCCCAGAATCCCGAGCGGCGCACGCCGCGTCATCAGGCGCCAGGAGGCGCTGAAATAGCGCGTTACCCCGGTTGAGTGGGGGAAACCTAACAGGATTGTGCCGGTCCTTGCTGACAGTTGCTGGAGTCCTTCGCCCTTTGCTGCTCGTCCTCCCGCCTCCCGCCTCCCGCAGCCGACTCATTTGCCATCTCTGAGGCAGGTTGCCGAGCGGAGCGCGGTGCGAGGGGGGACACTAAACTACCATCCCCAGAATCCCGAGCGGCGCACGCCGCGTCATCAGGCGCCAGGAGGCGCTGAAATAGCGCGTTACCCCGGTTGAGTGGGGGAAACCTAACAGGATTGTGCCGGTCCTTGCTGACAGTTGCTGGAGTCCTTCGCCCTTTGCTGCTCGTCCTCCCGCCTCCCGCCTCCCGCAGCCGACTCATTTGCCATCTCTGAGGCAGGTTGCCGAGCGGAGCGCGGTGCGAGGGGGGACACTAAACTACCATCCCCAGAATCCCGAGCGGCGCACGCCGCGTCATCAGGCGCCAGGAGGCGCTGAAATAGCGCGTTACCCCGGTTGAGTGGGGGAAACCTAACAGGATTGTGCCGGTCCTTGCTGACAGTTGCTGGAGTCCTTCGCCCTTTGCTGCTCGTCCTCCCGCCTCCCGCCTCCCGCAGCCGACTCATTTGCCATCTCTGAGGCAGGTTGCCGAGCGGAGCGCGGTGCGAGGGGGGACACTAAACTACCATCCCCAGAATCCCGAGCGGCGCACGCCGCGTCATCAGGCGCCAGGAGGCGCTGAAATAGCGCGTTACCCCGGTTGAGTGGGGGAAACCTAACAGGATTGTGCCGGTCCTTGCTGACAGTTGCTGGAGTCCTTCGCCCTTTGCTGCTCGTCCTCCCGCCTCCCGCCTCCCGCAGCCGACTCATTTGCCATCTCTGAGGCAGGTTGCCGAGCGGAGCGCGGTGCGAGGGGGGACACTAAACTACCATCCCCAGAATCCCGAGCGGCGCACGCCGCGTCATCAGGCGCCAGGAGGCGCTGAAATAGCGCGTTACCCCGGTTGAGTGGGGGAAACCTAACAGGATTGTGCCGGTCCTTGCTGACAGTTGCTGGAGTCCTTCGCCCTTTGCTGCTCGTCCTCCCGCCTCCCGCCTCCCGCAGCCGACTCATTTGCCATCTCTGAGGCAGGTTGCCGAGCGGAGCGCGGTGCGAGGGGGGACACTAAACTACCATCCCCAGAATCCCGAGCGGCGCACGCCGCGTCATCAGGCGCCAGGAGGCGCTGAAATAGCGCGTTACCCCGGTTGAGTGGGGGAAACCTAACAGGATTGTGCCGGTCCTTGCTGACAGTTGCTGGAGTCCTTCGCCCTTTGCTGCTCGTCCTCCCGCCTCCCGCCTCCCGCAGCCGACTCATTTGCCATCTCTGAGGCAGGTTGCCGAGCGGAGCGCGGTGCGAGGGGGGACACTAAACTACCATCCCCAGAATCCCGAGCGGCGCACGCCGCGTCCTCAGGCGCCAGGAGGCGCTGAAATAGCGCGTTACCCCGGTTGAGTGGGGGAAACCTAACAGGATTGTGCCGGTCCTTGCTGACAGTTGCTGGAGTCCTTCGCCCTTTGCTGCTCGTCCTCCCGCCTCCCGCCTCCCGCAGCTGACTCATTTGCCATCTCTGAGGCAGGTTGCCGAGCGGAGCGCGGTGCGAGGGGGGACACTAAACTACCATCCCCAGAATCCCGAGCGGCGCACGCCGCGTCATCAGGCGCCAGGAGGCGCTGAAATAGCGCGTTACCCCCGTCTCGCGGGACGCGAGCGGGACGCCCGGACGAAGCCCGGACAAAGGGCGGGCCATCTGAGGCCGTCCGAGGCTGGACAAGGTTGGGTTGGGTCTGGTCTCTTTGTTTGTGGTGCTGTAAAACGTCGTTTCTATTTATCTTGCACTTTGGTGATTCTTTCACGTGTTTATTTCTGTAGTTGTGTGCACATAGAAATATGCCGCCTAAAAAGTTAGTTACTCCTAGTAACTCTATTGAGAACTATCTTGTACAGGTTGTTGAAAGAATTAATAGTGACAGGAGATCTTCCCTGGGAATAGATTTAACCACCCAATCCCCCGTCATTGATACTGATTCAGATGATCCTTTTGGGTTCCAGATTAATAGTTGCTCTACTGGCGAAATGCTTGATTCTGTTCCAGATACCAGTATTATTCAGCCCAGCGGTATTGTTGCTGGAATTGTAGACCGCAGCATTAATGAAGCTCTGATAGAGATAACAAATAGCAGCGAGCCCTTAATCTCCCCTTCAGCTCCCATTTTAGTTCCGGGGAAACGGGAGGGTTTAAGGTCAGCCAAGAACAGAGTAGCAAACCCCCCGAGGAAACACTCAGAGGAAGAGGAGTTTGATTTGACCAATGAGGCTTCTGTTACACTTTCTAGTGCCCAATTCAACAAACTACTGGCTTTGATTGATAACAAAATCAAAGGTGTGGTTAAACCTCTGGTCAGCAAAATAGATAAGTTATCATCTGAGGTTAGCCGACTAGAAGGTCTATTAGAAAAGACCGTGGGTGAGATAGATAAAATCCCAGAAAATGTTTCTACTAGGATCGAGGACATTTTGAGTAAACCAGTTACTACAGATGGCAGTGGATTAATTTCTACCTCTGTCTCAAACCCTCAAATGGCACCCAAGAGTATTTCCGCTGGTGATGCTTCTAATGCCTTTATCCCAGTTCCTGTTGCTGATGATCCAGTTGTTGAAAAAGGGTCTTTCGAGCTTGTAGTAGAAGCTTCCCCATTGGTACTTGTTCTTGCCAATGTTCCCCCTTTGGCCCATGATGAGCGGGAAACAACATCTTCCTTAATAAATAAATCTCTATCATGGTTGACCAATAATATGGTTATTTCTCCATGGGGTAAGCAGCAACTCTCAGAAGAGCTCGTTAAAGCGAGAAGGGTACAGTGGATTGGGGACAGAGCGAAAAAGTTTAAGGGGGAGTGTGTTGTTCTACATTTTTCCGACCCAGGGGTTTTGCCTAACATCTTGCCCAACATTTTTCCACCACAACGGAGATCAACCTCAATTGTTCCATTGACTCTGGACTTCTTTTACCCAAGAAAGGGAAGCGGTCCAAATCCAAGTATTTTACGAACCAAATGGAACATTGTGACGAAGAGGGGGAGGAAGGATGTTGCTTCAGTGGACTGGGGCTTGGGGTTGGAAAACCGCTTCTCTGTATTATCGAACTTGAATGCTTGTGATTGACAACCACCTAGCTGTACATCCTTGTCTTTGTCTTTTTGTGATGGAAGTATCATTAATAGGGTTGGCAATTTAACTAAAGATTGTATTCAGGGGAATCCCGTTGATGATTCAGTAGCCCCCCCAATGAAAATATTAGTATCCAGGACTCTGGTGGTAGGGTGACACATGAGATTATCACAAACCCCTGTTCTCTTACGATATCTAACTCAGGGAAGCTCTTGTCCTGGAACGTGGCTGGACTATGTTCCAGGATGGATTGTGCAGACTGGTTTGGATTTATTAACAACTATGATCTATGTATCTTTCAAGAGACTTGGGCGTGTGACCCTATTTTCGCCTTGGGGTATATAAATTTTCATGTTCCTGCTACTAAGGGCCCTAAAGGGCGGCCGATGGGGGGTCTTACTATATGGATCAGGCAGTCTTTAAAAACTATTGTAAAATGTGTGGAGCTTGACCATAAAGATATTCAGCTTATCAGATTGACTAGTGACCTATCCATCTCCATAGATATTTATAATATCTATGCTAGAGGTGGTAGCAAAGGTAAATCAGAGGTTCTTTTGAGTCTTTTTAACTTTCTTGAGACTCACTCTGCAGGTAAAAACATTTTAATTGCAGGCGATTTAAATCGCACATTCGAACCTCTTATCACTGGTGACTCTCCTCTTGGAGTAGAGGAAGATAAGCTCTGGGACATCCCCACATTAGAATCTCCACCGATAACTCGCTGGACGTCTGACATATTAGGCTTGAACGCAATGTGTCTGGAGCACGGGCTACGAGCCCTGAATGGTCGAACTAAATCAGACCGTGTTCCTGCCATGACTTTCAATAACGGGCGTAATAAAAGTCGCATTGACTATGTCATTTGTAGCATGTCTATATGGTCATCTCTCAATGACATGGTAGTAATAGCTAGACCAGAAAGCGACCACGACCCTTTATGTGTTTCGCACAAATGGTGGACATCTAATGAAATTGCCTTAACCCCTTGTGATGAACTTGTGCTCCCAACGATTCTTCCATCCAACAATATGCGTAGGTTAAGGTGGGCAGGTGTCAAGGCAGATCAGCAGATCCTTGAAAAAATAAGTGCAGCGACAGACAAGGCCATTATGGCATTGGAGAGTGTAGATGGGTGTTCCCAGGCCCACGAGGATATCATTAATGCACATACGACTCTCTTTAATGTAGTTAAAGGTTTCTTCCTGAAACCTGCAAATAACAAGAGGGTCTGCCCACACAAATCAGCAAAATGGTATAATCCAGACTGTAGGACGGCAAGATTAAATCTAGGAGCTGCAATTAAAAGTAACAACTTGGACGGCATTCGTTCTGCTAGGAAGCACTACAAAAATTGTATTGTAAGGGCAAAAAGAGAATGGGACGAAGATCACTGGCAGAAGTTGAAGTGTGCAAGTGACCGTAAACATTCTAGACTATTTTGGCATATTGTCAAATGGGGTCATGATAGGTCTCCAGAAGCTCCCAATAACTACGTCTCCCATGATGCATGGGTTAAATTTTTCAGCGAGCAGTACTCCTCCAGGGACCAATCTGTCAACAGCTTAAGTTTAACTTACCTGTATGCAGATGATGACATTTTTGTGCAGAGTGAAGTCCTGACTGCCCTGAAATCTGTTCACACTGGCCGAGCCCCGGGTATTGACGGAGTCCCTGCGGATGTCTTTTTAAATGACACCGCTAGGTGGAGTAAATACATCTGCCTTTTACTAAACCATATTGCCAGGGGCGCTGAAATCCCGGTATCATGGCGTGGTGCTGTTATTATCCCAGTATTCAAAAAGGGAGACCGTGCCCAACCCTGTAATTACCGCCCAATTAGCTTAATTGACACGGTTCAAAAAGTTGTTGGGCGTGTAATTATTAACAACTTGTTAGATTGGGCTGAGGAGCAGAATGTTTTATCTCCTTTCCAGGCTGGGTTTCGCAGAGCAACTAGCACTGTGGACCAGGTCTTCCGTTTTCAATTGATACAATGGAGGACCGTGGTCTTGGGGGGTTGCAGTCTGTACGCAGCGTTCGTTGACCTACGGGCCGCATTCGACCTGGTGCCAAGGGCAAAATTGTGGGAGGTGCTTGCAGCTCTAGGGGTCCCAAAGACTATTCTAACCTTGATCATGAGACTCCATGAGGGCACTTATGCTAAAATCCAATGGGGTGGCTACGGTAACGATACCATTGACTTTCCAGTCGACCGAGGAGTTCGCCAGGGCTGTTCAATGGCACCAACTCTCTTCACACTTTTCATCAATGGAATTGTTGCCCGCATGCAATCCCAGTCTGTGGATGCTCCCTCCCTTGCAGGTGCAAAAGTTCCTATTTTAATGTTTGCAGACGACACCTTAATTTTATCGAAATCCCCCAGCGGTCTGCAAAAGGCATTGGTAATTTTTGATACATTTTGTAGCGACCATGGCTTGGAGGTAAACGCAGCTAAAACAAAACTCATGGTTTTTAATCCTTGCAGAAATTTTAAATCTAAAATAACCATGAGTGGGCGTTGCCTCGAAGTAGTAAATTCTTTTACCTACCTGGGGATTCATATTTCAAACGACAACAGATGGAACCAACATTTAAACATTGCAGTTTTAAGACATAAACAATTGGCTGGTACCATCATTAAGGAGCATTTTAAATCTATGACCAAACCAATCAAACCTCCTTTGATCATATATGAGGCAAAGGCCATAGGGTCAGCTTTGTATGGGGCAGAGATCTGGGGGCAAGAAAACCTTCAGGAGTTACAGGTATCAGAAAATAACTTCCTTCGGAAATTAACAGGCACCCCACAGAGCAGCCCCCTTTTGCCTCTTAGATATGATCTTGGCCGGAAAGAAATATCGGCAATGTGCAAACTTCGTCCGATATTATATTGGCGTAGAATCTGGACCACCCCTGAGTTGTCACAATATGCAGCAGGGTTTGCTGATGTCATCAAAGCAGACCGATTTCATAAAATCAGATGGTTTAGATCTTTAAAATCAGCATTATGTGAACTAGGGTTAATTGAATTGTGGTCCGACCCAACTGGGTCGTCCTTCCCATCCAAGACATTTATAAAAAATCTTTTCTGGGAACAGGTAGAAAACAGGAGTCTTCTCAGTAACAACCATGGGTCTATGACGGCTACTTTCCTGGAAGCAAAGCTTTTTCCCATGTACGAAATATATTGGGATTTAATAACGAAACCCATGGACAGGAAACTGTTTTTTCAAATGAGGGCTGACTCTCTACCTCTACGTAATTTAACTGCAAAATGGAGAGATGGAGGCCCAGCTATATGCCCAGTTTGTGGGGAAGGAAATGAAACGTTGGGTCACTTTTTGTTTTCTTGTTATGCATATTCTGTTCCCAGACGTGTTTGGCTGGCTCCCATGTGTAGAAATCTGGGTACTAAAAGTAGCATGGTAGCTCTACGCATAGTAAAGACTACCTCCTTAAATTGGATTACAATAGCGACTGCAAAGTTTTTGGGGTGGGCGTGGGTAATTAGGCAGAGATTGCTAGTAGGGTAACTACTCTCTGCTTAGTTGAACAGAGATTGCTAGATTATCTACTCTCTGTTCCCCATGCGAGGTGTCTTATCTGGTTTTAATCTGTTTTTTATTATATGAACTTTGCACTTTTGGATTATATATACTGGATGAAATTAATTTTAATTGTCTTTTTAACATGTATTGTGCTTAAGTCATATTCGATTTTGTAATTTAATTGTACTTTTATTATGTGTTTGTTTGTTTGCTTTTATGAGTAATACTCGAATAAAGCACTTTTGAATTGAATTGGAACCTGCGTCTCTGCTCCTGCTCTGCCATGCTCCATTGTGATTGGTCATAACACAGCGCTCAGACAGAGGGTGGAGGGGTGGGCATGTTCTCCATGCAGCCTGTAAGGCAGCCTGCATGGAGAACAAGGAAAGTGCACATGAAGGCCGCCCAAACAGTCATTGTGCACTTAGGAGTGTGCAAACCGCTCCAGCCCTGCTCCGAGAGCAGAGCAGCCCCGCCCACCTACCCACCACAAAGCAGGAGGATACGAAGCATAAAGTGATAATAACTCTTGGGGGCATATCATCATCAAGCCCTGGAGATAAAATTATAGCCGCTTTAGCGTCCGTTTCGGACGGAAAGCGTCGATCATTTTATCACCTAATCAGCAAGGTCACGCTATCGCGTGAATCCTTGCATTATCGCCCTTTCCCCCCAACGCCCATCTTTACATCTCTAATGAGATGCAAAGTGGGCGTTAGTGCCCTGACATAACTGGAGGAATGTCGTTAGCGACATTTCTCCAATTATCAATGGGCACGCTAACCTGAAGAGCGACAAGCAAAGTAGCGACTGTTATCACTACCTTGCTTACTCCTGCTTCAAAACTGACATAACTATGATACCCTATGTAAGGTAGATATCATGACTAAGTATGCCTTGCCCTATCAGCAAGCTTTCGCCAAACCTTGTGCGATTATCGCTGTATTTCCAGCGAAAATCGCACAATTGGCAGCTTGCGCTCTGAATTTTAACGCTTTGGAGATAAGCGTTGCTGATAGCATAAAATAAAATTCAGGGTTGGCCTGCGATAACTATCCTCACGCTAAGAGCACTGAGCGATAATTATCGCATGGCCTTGATGATATGCCCCTAAGTTATTATCATTTTATGTTTCTCACTGCTTAAAAGCAGTGTGGCGTTGCTCCTCCGCCATAGCGGTTCAATATGCAAATTGTTCCAAAGTTTCACAGTTTTGTTACAGTAGTAGTTTGTGGTTAATTTCCCACAAACAAATGCCAGGCCAAATTTATTTTGACCAGGAAGTTGCATTTTACTGTCACTTCTATTGGTGCCGCCCACTGCCACTGTGTGTTTTTTGTGGAAGCACCAGCTCCCCCTCACAAAACACTCAGGCATTAATAGAGGGTGAAATTTTAAAGTACCTGGCATTTTATTCAGGGATTTTACGCAGGATGTTCTCCTCCTGAAGAAAGTATTAAAAAGCAATGTTAAATGATGAATTTGATGGCACGGTTTTCACATCAGTGATGTAAAAATGCAGCAGTTTCTGCAGAGGCACTAACAGAATATTCCAACAGGTTAGTGGTGTGCCAAGCAAGCCTGACAGTCCCGAGGGATTTTGGGGCTCAACCCCCTTAAAGGAACCTTCGAAAAAAGTCATAAATGGTGTCAATATCCCTATAATTTGTCTAAAGGGCTTTATGTGTTGAAGGTAGTTAAAAACGTTGATAACGCAATTTCACGTTGTGTATGATTTATCAAAATGTACGAAACATCATTCTTTAGTTGCGTTTTTCAATCCTGCCCATTCCAAGTAGATTTGCAGAAATGCTTGGAATTGGCAGGGGTTAAAATCAAAGGCTTTACCAATCTGACAACTCTTTACCCTACAATGGTAGTGGGAGAATGATCCAAACAGCAGAGCGGCACTCAGGACAGATTAAACAATAAACGTAAAATTAATTCACGCGTCATGAAACAACAGTGATAGCAGTATATTGTATGAGCCAACTAAAACCTGCAAGAAGCCTAACAACGTTTGCACGACGTATTTATCAAAAATCAGATTTAAATAGGTTTCTGAAATATAGCTGTGAACTGCAATCGTTTTATCAGAAACTTCAACTTCACAGTTTTAAAAATCATTTCGTAAAATGGTTACTTTACATTTTGGATAAATAAGCTCAGTTGCTTCTTGTCCACTCATAAAAGCTGTATTTTGTCTGAAAATACAGAATTTCAGTTTTTACTCCATGCATGTTTTCTTTCACAAACAAAAGCTTGCTATTTTCACTAAACAGTCAGCCACCTGCAGCTCTGTCAGTTAAGGCTGGAGTACACTTCTCTTGCCCAGGTATCACCATCATCAAATAGTATGGATGTCCCCATATAATAGCATCTATTTCACTACCACTGCAGCGAGGATAGCCACAATTATGTCAAGATCGGGCACACTGTACTGAGGGTGATTACAATTGTGTCACTGTCATTACACAACAAATAGCCACAAATATATTAAGAATGCCCACAGGATGGGCCATTGGTTGTAAGGGAGAGCCGGGATATCAATGCTCACCATGTCAAGGATGGGCAACGATCATGATGAAGACAACCACATTGTTCGCCAAGCATGCCTTATCAAGGATGAGACACAATTAAAACAGCGACAGCTGGTTCATTGCTAAGAATGCTGACTACATCAAGGGTGTGGCGCCATTTTGAAATATGACCCTTTCTTACACAGCTTACACACCAGTGATAAACACTGCCATTATGCCAGTGCTGACCATTGTAATAATAGGGAAATTCAGCACATTTTAAGTATGGCCTAGTTTCCTGTGCTTACACTACTGTGTCATTCACTGCATTTTCAAAGGATATCCCAACTTTTCCATCCCACACTTTGTGTCTTCTGACACAGATGGCCAACTTTCCCTCTCACCTCCTGGTAGTTTAAAGGATGTGAGCTGGGAGAACTGACTTTTTTCTCCCCACCTGGAGACAATGATGGCCTGGGTCATCCTGTTAAAGGCCTGGTAGAAGGGAGGGTGTTGGTGTCCTCATGACTGTCCTAGCAGGACATTTAGATGTGGGTAGTGACCGGTAGGGGCTGTGGTCTTTCATTTATTCTCATGTCAGGCAGGATCCTCCATATTGCTCCCCAGCATCTTCATCCTATCATTTCCCTGCTCATAGCTTAAAGTAGACTGACTTAGCACATGACATGAGACTCTATCCAAGTTACCACCCACTGAGGTAGAAACAGTTCCTTAATTTCATCGTAGCAATTGAGGTTGTAGGTGCGCATTTGATTGCATCTGTACTTTGGATTGCTACATGCTGCTCCTTCATCAGGAAGCCCTCTCACGGCACAGGGGTAGGAAATACACACCATATTTCTATGTCCTTGCTCTTCACACAGTTCTGTTGTGCCTGTCACATGTCACTTTTCTATCTATTAGCTTAACCATCTCCTCTTTTAAAGACCTCAAATCCCCTCTTCTCCCATTCTCCGCTCCCACGGCCTCCATCTACCCTAACTCTCTCCCCATAGACCCAACACAAGTGACCCAGAGCCATTCTGACTTGGTCCTGGCTTGCATTTGCCACTAGGAAAAAAGTTTATTTCACATTATGTTAACTATGCAGGGGTTTGGTACATCTGCAACTAAAGAATAATAAATAATATCAGCCTATAAGGGTGACTAAGTGCTAGAACCAGCCATTGAGAACAAGGTTTAACACACTGAAGGGGACCTAGAACTTGGAAAGAGTTACTGGGGACAGCTCAGTTCATTTGGCAGAAAATTCCCCAGCGTCCTGGCAATATATATGAAAGGCATTTCCTAACAATCGCAGATGGTTATTCCTTTTCAGTGCGGAGAAGTATGCCTGTTTATTCCTTTACAGAGAAACACTTGTGTGTATCACTTACAGAGAACAAAAGATAGATAGATAGCTAAATAGATAGCTAGATAGTTAAATAGATAGATAGATAGATAGATAGCTAAATAGATAGCTAGATAGTTAAATAGATAGATAGATAGATAGATAGATAGATAGATAGATAGATAGATAGATAGATAGATAGATAGATAGATAGATAGATCGATCGATAGATAGATAGATAGATAGATAGATAGATCTGAAATCAATCATTCCCACATAACGGTAAATGTCACCTCAACTGCCACTTTTCATGCCATTCCCCTTTCCCCATGGTTTCCTTGTGTTAATATTAACATTACATGGTGCAGGAGGTCTCAGAAGGCAACGCCAGGTTATTGGTTGGTACCAAGAGGCTGAAAGCCAGCGATGGACTGTGTTGCACCTCTGAGTAATTATAAGTGACGAAGATTAATTCAACATTTCCATCATCACTTTTTTGTTTTCCTTGAACCTAGTTTAAGTGTCATATATGACATGCAGCTGAACAAGGAGGGTTGTTACATTAACATTAATTCATGCATATACAACCAGCTCAAAGTTTCAATAACAGCATTACATTTTTAGAACTGGCTGAAAACAAGTTCAGTTGTTTTGCAATGTGCTTGAGCGTTTGTCATGAAAACATGGACAAATCAATGGCTCTTTCGCCTTTGATTTGGTGGGTCTGGCCCCATCAGCCATAGTTAAATAAAGTTAATCCTCATTTTGGATCAGCTCGGAAAGATATTTCCTAGTCATCCTCTTGCAGCCATTTCCCTGTCATTTAAATGTCCAAACCAGACAGTGGCCAATTTATCAGCACAAGCACAGACTGGGAAGAGTCCTTCCAATGCAAAAAGAATGGCCTTATTGTTATTTATAAAAACTATTTTTTTATGGTTGCTGCTCATCAAGTGACAAGCCGCAGACATATTTTGGAGGTTAAAAAAGGATATAACTAACATGTATCACAGAATGGTACTTGCAATTATTTATCATGAATCCTCTGTTTCCTTGTGACTTGTTCGTCACATTTCCCTTCATGTCCTACTGACTTGTCCTTTCTATCACTTTGTGTGCACTGGATATGCCCTTTTATTGGTGTCATCTTGAAGGACTGGACTTTTTAACAGTACCAGCGGTGCCAGGGAACAACACCTATAACCTTCATGGGATACCTGTTTCGGCGCACAAACTACAGAGACACGGGACACTTCCTTCGGCGTCAAAGATTCAAGGTTTATTTACTGCAGGGAACACAGAAGTCACAACAAGTACAACACGTGCAACTTGGGGAGACTGCTTCAAATTGGTTCTGTGGATCGCTCCTTTTATACAAAATTAACTCATAGGACAACATGGTACACAAAAGTTTACAACCTGGTTCCCATAATTATCCCCCAGAGGGGTCGCTTTGGTCACTTTGGTACACATAAGGTCCGGAACATAAGTGCGGAAACATTTGGCGGTTCCCAACTGTAAAAACCCATCTTCCCAACATTAGTGAATTCTAATCGGCAGTAAAACAGATCGAAATAGGGACAAGGACAGGTGCAGAGGAAGATGGAGACAGTGGGGGATTGAAAAGAGTGTGAAAGGGGAGGTATCGGGAAACACGAGATACAGGCATCAAAGGGACGTGCCTAATGAGATGCACGGCTGAGACAATAAACCGGACGGCAAGATGAGCCTCGAGCGGGGCCATCTGCCTTACAGTATCATCCCCCTCATCGTAAAAGATATTTACAAAGTACATGTGTCTTCCACAAATATCCTGAGAGTCCCAGGGTGACGAAGCGGACAGTGTCCGTTCGCTGGCTACTTGAGGGCAAGAGACAAAATGGATGCCGTATCTAAGATGGAACCCGTGGGTACAGATGAAAAACCCACATATCAAACGAACGGTTTAAGTTAGCACAGCGAAACTGCGCACACTTACTAAACTCGTCATTTGCGGTTCTTAGATACCAGACTCGACCATATTCGTGCGAGTCGAAAACATCACTTAAAATTGTCACGGAACCTCAGACGCTCCTTTTGCCCTCATGTAGGCAAGCACTAGTCGGAATCATATTCGATATTCATCAGACCCTCGAGATGTTGCTGTAGCATAGCTCTGTCCAACCGAGACCCTTTGGTAACAGGTGGCTGTCTCATACACGTTGTAGCACAGAGGCCACATAAGGCAGGACCGCACTGCACGCAAAGGCAACACGTGAACAGGAACACTACAACGACTCCAATGATCGTCAGAATCTTCCAACCCCAAGTCGACATCAGGCCCCAAAACCATCCAAGTAGCGTCCAATCCCCTACATCCACGTGTATGGATTCGGAGATCTTATGCAACTTCGAGATGGCTTGATAGACAGTCGGAGCGTTATCAGGAATGAAAATACAGCAGCTCGAATGGATCACCTTACATACCCCACCTCGATCTGCTAAGATCACATCTAAAACCATACGGTTTTGTAACGTCATAAGTCTATCCGCCTGAAGTTCTGTGGTGATATTACCAAGGGCACTGGCAGTAATATTAGCTGTCGATTCTACCACTCGAGTCAACTGTCTTAGGTTCCTACTATTAACCATAGGTCCCCAAAATGGGAGGAAACCCTTGAAAAAGTCTCCTGCCTCTTGACCGGCAGTATCCTCTTCGCTAATTACGCCCCTCACAACTCTAGTTTTGTGATAATCTGCATCTACAGTAAACGTCGGAGGCAACAAGTTTGCGATAAAACATGAGCCCATGAAGTCAGAGGGCAACCATGCATATGCACGATCATGACAAATAAAGTATGTACCCTTGGCAGCCAAAAACACAGGGGACGAGACCATTGGCAAAATATAATTTTCAGTGCAAGCACTCTCTCCAAGTCGGGCTTTCGATCTACGGCCGCGACCTATTAAACAAAAATTGCCAGTGTGGGGTACGACCCATATCGGAGGCGAGCTTTTAAGCTGTTTTTCACCAGTGAACACACTATATTCGCCTCTACTTAGGACCCTATACCTCTTCTTCAGGGATAAGCGAGGGATCATAGATATTGCTATCTAAATCCTCTATTGCTATAGACAAAGATTTTTGGTACGAGGTAGGACCAGAGTAGGGGGAACGTGGTTCTCGAATGGGGTGGAAACCCAGTGCGCTTTGAAACATTGTTTGAAATGCTCGAGCAGACCCTTGGGAGCTATACGGTAACACCAGATATGGAATTCCCTTATCCGTAGTATGCGGCATCAACCCACACACCCAACAATTAGTAGTGTTAACCACTAACTGATGCTGATGAAGGAGCTGAATAAAGGAATTGTTGCGGAATTCTGCACGTCTAGCCTGCTCGTGTTCAGGTAAGATGTGAAAAGAATGAGGAGAAACAGTGGAGGTGAGTTTAAGGTCAGGGGTAAGAGTAGGTATAGTAGAAGGCAAGAAGTAAGACATTGTGTAATACACTCCACCCGCCAATAACGCAGAAACAGTCACAAACAGTACGAATATTTGGAACACAAAACATTTGGTACGACTGAGTTGCTGCAGCTTGAATCTTTGTGCTTGAGCTCTTTCCAAGTCCATCAGCTTCGAAAATGCCATTCCCTATGACCGTCCGCAACGTTTCTTGACGCACTTCGTTCTGTGTAGCAATAGTCAATTCCTAGGAGTTCCCAGAAATCGACGGTCTTTAACCTAGCGTCAAGACCTACTAACCAGGAGGAAGTACACGCGCGGCCCTACGGCCTTTATTTCACAAATATATATATATATAAAAAAAAAAAAATGTCTCTCAGCTGTGGAAACAAAAAGTGTAAGGAACGAAGCTCAATGAATATATACAAAATAATTACAATAGTATGAGTGTTCAAACTGATCATGGAAAACGGACAGAACGGGTTTTTTATTAGTCTTTAGTGCTGGATCTCAAAAAATATCGGGTTTTCCCAGGACGTGTCTGTTCGTTAAACAAAAGATCCGTTGAAGGGACAACGCCCTGTTGATCAGCTAAATGTTCTGGTCTTGAGTCTTCTGATGTCAAGTGTTCAATAATGCCTTTTTGCTGCACTGAGGATTCTCCGACAGGTTGTGCGTCGCTGAAAGGTACAAACGCCGGCAATCCTTCGGTTTCAGTTGATGCAATGCCTTTCCTTACCCACGAGTCTGCTGGCAACGGAATGGGGACTTTCTTGGTATGGGTGGCATGCACCTAATTTTTCCGCCCCTCGAGACGAACTGCAGTTCTCGTGGCAAGGAGGACCTGATAGGGTCCAGTGAACCTGGGATCCAAATTGTTCTTGCGCGAAAAATTCCGCGTTACCACCCAATCTCCGGGCTGGAGCTGGTGGCCTGGACCCTCCGTCTGTGTCGGCAATGCTTCGTGAACCTGTTGGTGAATTAACCTCAGTTTAGCAGTCAAGTCATGAAGATAATCGATCAACATTGGATACTCAAGATCACAAAAGGCACTCGGTCTAGGGACCCCCCAAACATTGGCAGGACGACCGAACACTATTTCATAGGGACTGAGCCCTACTCGGGAGTGTACCGTTGCCCTTGTTGACAGCAATGCTAAGGGTAAAGCGTCAGGCCACGAAAGACCTGTCGTAGACTGAATCTTTGCTAGTTTTAGTTTAAGGGTGCCATTGTACCCTTCAACCAAACCGGCTGACTGAGGATGATTGGCACTATGAAATTTCTGTACAATCCCTAACCCGCGACACACACTCTTCATCACGCTCCCAACAAACTCACTTCCGTTGTCTGACCACACAACCCGAGGCATTCCGTAGCGGGAAAAATACTCTTTGAGTAAAATTTTTGCCGTGGATAAAGCCGTATTATCCTTAAGGGGGTAGGCCTCAATCCACCTAGAAAATGTACACACCACAACCAGCACATACTTCAAATTATTACATCTCTCCATGTGGATAAAGTCCAACTGGATAACTTCGAAAGGGTACGCAGGAGGGGCAAAATGGCCAGGTGGAGTGGGAGTGCCCTTACCAGGATTGTGCATCAAACACACCATACAATTCTTAACCAAGCGTTCAGCACATTTCGTAATACCATCATTCTTCCACACAGGAAACAGCAATTTACAGATACCTTTCGCGCTAATATGTGCTAACCCATGTGCCATTGTCACAACAGCCAGCACATATGCATCAGGCAACATCCATCTTTTCTGTTCCGATAAATCAGTCCAACAACCATTCGCATCCAACTTTCCCGTACTTTCTTTCCACTTCGCCTTTTCAGTCTCGGTGGCCTCATTCTGAATTGCTTTCACACTCTCGATAGTGTTCTCACACATACTTGATTCTGCAGGCCACCTAACCGAACTCGTCACATACATTCGAGTGCTAAGGTTCCGGGCAGTCTCCTTAGCAGTCTCATCCGCAAACGCATTTCCACGACCAAGATCATCCGTCACCTTACGATGCGCACTACATTTAACAATTGCCACTTGCTTAGGCAACGTAAGTGCATCCAAAAGATCATTTACAAGCTGGCCATGTTGAATCTTCGTACCATGTGACGTAAGGAATCCTCTCTCTCTCCACAGTCGTCCAAAACGATGTGCCACACCAAACGCATACTGGCTATCTGTAAACACATTCACCCGTTTATCTTTAGACAACACACACGCTCTCGTCAAAGCAATTAACTCAGCAGCCTGAGCCGAATTCTGACTTAACCTTGCGCTTTCTACAATCGTTCTCAATGTAACTACAGCATATGCAGTTGTCACATCACCATTCGGTAACTTGAAACAAGAACCATCCACATACAAAGTACCATCGGGATCTGTCAATGGAGTATCTTTTAGGTCAATGCGACCCTTAGTTTCCTCTTCAGTTTTGAGATAGCAGTCATGTACTGCTTCATCACTTGATTCTGTGTCGATCGGCAGCAATGTTGCTGGATTCAACACATTACACCGTTTTATCCGTATATGACTGGCCAGCAATGTCAACTCATATCCAGACAATCTTGCACTTGTCAGATGTTGAGTTTTCGTTCGGTTCAATAGAGTGTCGACTGCATGTGGAACCATTACCGTGAGCATATTATCCATGACTAGACCTGCGGACTGTCGAATGGACGCCGCAGCTGCCGCTGTTGCCCTTAAGCAACTTGGCAAGGCTCTTGCTACTGGGTCTAAAGTCGAAGAAAAATAGGCACATGGGCGTTGCTTACCACCAAAAGGTTGTGTCAAAACACTCAACGCGCAACCATCCCTCTCGTGAACGTATAGTGTAAATGGCTTACTGTAGTCAGGAGTGCCCAACACAGGAGCCGAACACAACGCATCACGCAATTCAGAAAAACTTTTCTGACATTCTTCAGACCAAGGTACTGGGGATGAAACGTCTTTGCATGTAAGGGCTATCAATGGTTTCGCCAACAATGAAAAATTTGGAATCCATTGTCTGCAGTAGGACGTAATACCTAAAAAGGCACGAACATCTCTTTGGGTTTTTGGCACAGTCATTCGGGAAATCGCTGCAATTCTCTCTGGGGTCAACCTTCTCCCTTCTTTTGACAATAAGTGACCTAGATAGGTAACTTCTTGACAACAATACTGTAGCTTTGAAGGCGATACCTTGTGGTGTAAGTCATGTAGATAGTACAACAATGATACTGTAGCCGTTTTGCAAATAGCTTCTGTATCAGCTGCCACTAAAAGATCATCCACGTATTGAATCAAAGCTGCACCCTTTGGTAATACAAAGGCATCAAGCTGACCTTTAAGTGCTTGGCTGTAGATTGACGGACTCTCACAGTAGCCCTGTGGAGCGCGTTTTAGCCTAAAACTGCGACCTCCTAATGAAAATCCAAATAGGTCTCTGCTTTCCTCTGCAATTGGGATGCTAAAGAAAGCATTCTTTAGATCGATCACTGTGAACCAGGAGGCAGATGCCGGAATCATTGTTAATAAGGCTGTAATGTCAGGTACCACAGGAAATTGTGGAACTACTATTTTATTTACCTCTCTCAAATCTATTACAAAACGATATACAGGAGGTTTAGTTGGGTCAGTTCGTTTCAAAATTGGCAATACAGGGCTATTACATACATTTCCACGAGTTTCTTCAACAACACCCTTTCCAATGAGATCATGAATGATTGCTAACAGCGCTTGTTCGCCCTCCAGAGAAATACGATATTGAGGTAAACGCGGTAATCGCGCATTTTGTTTCAATTGAATCACATAGGGTGGAATGTCTAACAGGCCCACGTCATTGGGACCTGTGGCCCATAGAGACGCAGGGAGGGAACTCAATTCCGGTGGGAATTTATCAACCGATAAATACATGGGAGAGATCACTCTCCGTCCCAATGTAAGTTCCACTCCTTCGGGGGAACAATACAATGTTGCATATAATCGTTTCAACAAATCCAGACCCAAAAGATTTTCACCACAACCTGTAGATAGAATCAGTGGAGCGGTTAGCTCACAAGGTCCAATCATAAGAGGCAAAGGATTAGAGACTGGGTTACTAACAGGGGCGCCAGAGAATCCAACGGAAACATTCGTTAAGCCAGACAAAGGTGCGCCAGGGAGTTTTGAATGCATGATGGAACTTTTCGTCGCACCAGTGTCTAACAGAAAAGGCTCAACTACACCCGATGTAGCCACTGCAACGTAAGGCCCACTCTGATCGACCGGAACTGACACTACTCCCTCTCTTTGTCGTTGGCTGTCCTAGTAATGGTCATTTACAACAGTCTCGTGCTCTACGTAATAATCATCCACATTATACTGTGCAGATCGAACTGACCCCGCATTTCGCTGGTCAAAGTAATTATTTGCATCTGATTGATTTTGATAACGATCACTCTGATTGTGGAATGAACCACGACCTCTACCACGTGGTGCCTGTTGAGGACCACCACCACGGTTTCCACGTGTCGACACACCATTCAGGCGGTCCCGTAAGGCAAGACAATCATATTTTAGGTATCCCTCTTTCCTACAATATGCGCACTGATTATACCCAAGTGAAGATCTGGAATCAAAGTTGTCAGAGCGCGGCTGTGTCCTATCGGGCTGTGCTCGTGGTCGATACTGCTGTTGCGAATCATTTTGGTTTGATCGTGGAGGGTATGCTTGCTGCAACAAAACCTTTGTTTTGAGTTCTTTCGTTTTCTTTTCTACACGATCACTTTCTTCCTTTTCCCTATTCTCATAATACTGAGCCGTTGCTAGTATTTGCGCAGGGGTTGAAACTGCCCACGCACTCTCTGAATTCTTCAATTTGTTGCTTAGTTCAGGCAGCAAATTTGACACGAATTTGTCAACGAATAACCGCTGGCCTCCCTCAGCGCCCATGTCCTGGCCGCTGTGGTCGACAAACGCTTCCTCAAACCTTGTAAAGAAATCTGAGACACTCTCGTCTTTCTTTTGCTTACAAGCTGATAACTTATCCCAGTTCACCTTCATCGCTGGCATGAGAGTTTTCATGAGCGTAATGATTTTCTGAGGCAAATCCAAAATCAGCTGTTCAGGCTTGGCCCCACCGACTTGTAATGCATCAGCTGCTAGCAGTGCAACCCAATCACCCCCTAATTCAACTGCGTGATCGGCTTGACGAATTTTAGCCCAAACTGGTTGCGGTACAACATTGCCAAACAACATGTCGATGTCGGCAATATTCATAATAGAAGCTTCTATTAGTTGTGACAACTCCTTATAATAACCAGCCGGATTTTTACGCGGATCGGGTAAGGATTGCTTCACTTGCAGGACTTCCGATCATTTCCATGGAAGATGTATCCACACCCTTCGAAAATGCGGTAGCACCGCAGGGTTAGCTTGCGGATCTTCAGGCACCCACAGTGGCGGGACTTCTCTCATGGGATACTGACCAGGAACCGCTTTCCAGTTCTCAGTGGTATCATCTAATGATACCCGAGAATGTGCTGTGGATCTGAATGCTAATAAGCGTTCCACTGCACGTCGTACATCGTCTCCTATAATCATACCGTTCGAAAAGTGACTTTGAAGTTCAATTATGTCGGACGGTACATCATCTACATCATTATTGTACCATTCTTCCCTCAAAAAGTTACACATTTCCTCAAATACGAATCTCTGCGTAGGCTCATTAAACTGAGAAAACGTATCAAAGACTACACGTGGAGTGTAATTAGTAGGATGTCTTATCCACCTATGTGCCATTGTTACTAACGTCTCTTTCTCCCTACCACTAGGGATCTGACTCCGTCTCTGAGGAGTTTTAGATGAATCAGACGAAAATAACGGACCAGAAAGAGGTGAATAAAGAGTAGCAACAGAGTTAGGAACACGCTTACGAACAGAAGGAGAAAGAAAAACAGGGGCAACAACACTAGAGGTGAAGGAAGGCATAGTAGGAACGGACAAGGTAGTTGGAGTAGCAGAAACAACAGTCTGCGAAGGTACAGGTACAGGAGCAGTAGGAACAAGAACAGGTGGTGGAACAAACGTAGGGTTAACAGCGGGCTGTCCCGCAGCCGCTGGAGCAACAAGAGGAACAACAGGAGGAGCTATAGGAGGAGCTACAGGAGCAGTAGCACCCTGTACATAAGGAGGTGGTGATTTCATCAAGTATGATAACAAGGAATCCTTCTTCAAATCTTCTTCTTTCTTTTCTAGATTATTCGGTAAAACTGGGTAACATTTATCTATTTTCATGTGATGCAATCTAGTAGCGATTTCCATATCTTTTTCTTCTTTGTCTTGTCTACATTCTTTTATAGCTTGCATTACAGGAACAAACTCTTGTTTTTGATTCTTTTTAAGTTGTTTGATTTCTTTCTGCTTGGCCTCTTTACGCCATATCCGAAAGGAATCAAACATAGCTGGCCTAGCTTTCTTTAAAAATAATTTAGCCTCAAGATTATCTAAAATCGAAAGTTCAAAAGTTCCATGTGGCGGCCATCTAAGGTCACCGTCTTTCTTTGTATAGGGGATCCAGTAATCATTATATATTATAGGACCCACCCCATGTCGACTATAAAGATCATGTATCGGAGTTCCAACTGGAGGTATCGGACACGAGTCCTCCAACCGAGAATCCATTGCGCAACATTTGAAAATACGAAACAAATCACTATGGCTAGGCATCGTGCACACTAACCTAGTATCAAACTTCAAGGATTACCGAAGCAATAAAACCTCGTGTAAGTCAAAACCCTCGGTTTTTGGCAATTGCAACTGTCAAATAATACTAAGGACCAATACTAAGAACCACAAATGCAATGGAACCATGCAATACAACAAAGCCTGAGGAGGCTATTACAAAGCTCAGTGAGCTATTACCACAAAGCCTTAAAGGCTAACCACAAAGCTTTCAAAAAGCTAGAACAACCACTAAGGACTGGGAGCGACCCACAAATACTTAACTCAGAACTTCAATGGCGTCACCAGGAAGGCCCGTCTATCGTCTCGCTTGTACATAAGGTCTACGCCGGGCATCGAAGACAGGTCGACAGTCAGGGCATCGGTCCATTGCAGCCATCAGGAGGCGGGAATCTTCGCAGGGAAAAACTTCGGGCCACTTATTTCGATAACAGGATCGATGAAGCGGGGTGCACCTTCCCTCGGAGATTTCACACGAAGTTCCTCACGATCATCAGGCTTTGGACCGGACCGGTACCGCTGAAGTCGCCCTACGTTGGGCGCCAACTGAAGGACTGGACTTTTTAACAGTACCAGCGGTGCCAGGGAACAACACCTATAACCTTCATGGGATACCTGTTTCGGCGCACAAACTACAGAGACACGGGACACTTCCTTCGGCGTCAAAGATTCAAGGTTTATTTACTGCAGGGAACACAGAAGTCACAACAAGTACAACACGTGCAACTTGGGGAGACTGCTTCAAATTGGTTCTGTGGATCGCTCCTTTTATACAAAATTAACTCATAGGACAACATGGTACACAAAAGTTTACAACCTGGTTCCCATAATTATCCCCCAGAGGGGTCGCTTTGGTCACTTTGGTACACATAAGGTCCGGAACATAAGTGCGGAAACATTTGGCGGTTCCCAACTGTAAAAACCCATCTTCCCAACATTAGTGAATTCTAATCGGCAGTAAAACAGATCGAAATAGGGACAAGGACAGGTGCAGAGGAAGATGGAGACTGGGGGATTGAAAAGAGTGTGAAAGGGGAGGTATCGGGAAACACGAGATACAGGCATCAAAGGGACGTGCCTAATGAGATGCACGGCTGAGACAATAAACCGGACGGCAAGATGAGCCTCGAGCGGGGCCATCTGCCTTACAGTATCATCCCCCTCATCGTAAAAGATATTTACAAAGTACATGTGTCTTCCACAAATATCCTGAGAGTCCCAGGGTGACGAAGCGGACAGTGTCCGTTCGCTGGCTACTTGAGGGCAAGAGACAAAATGGATGCCGTATCTAAGATGGAACCCGTGGGTACAGATGAAAAACCCACATATCAAACGAACGGTTTAAGTTAGCACAGCGAAACTGCGCACACTTACTAAACTCGTCATTTGCGGTTCTTAGATACCAGACTCGACCATATTCGTGCGAGTCGAAAACATCACTTAAAATTGTCACGGAACCTCAATCTCCTGTTACACGCACTTATCGTTTTTCTATTACTCTGCATAACTGACATAAGTTTATCTGCTGAATTATTGTGGTCTACTATCCATTTGTATAAAAAAAGGTCCTTCATTTCCTCTGTGCCCCAGTGTCCGGACCTTCCCTTTCATATCTCACATGACTTGTCCCTTTTTCTGTGACAGCCCAGTCCCTGGGCATGACTTCAACACCATTGGCTTTAATGTGGAAATGCTTGCAAATTCCGATGTGCGCAAATGCAGACTATTTGTGCCATTTCTCTGTGCAATGTGCCTCTTTCCCCAAGCTTCCAGTGCGTCCTGACTCATATTGTTGAATGCATACAAGTAATTAATAATTTACGGGGAAAGGAGCAAGTATCATTCGTGGAGTGTTGTGTGCACCGCGAGCTAGGTAAATGACGGACAGGACACACACATAAGAGACACAGAAAGTGTTAGACTACACAGAAACACAGCGCAAGTATTCTATGTGTATTTGTCCATGTCTCTATTTACATGATTTAGTACATGAAAGCAAGACTCATGACGTTGACAATGCTTGTTATCTTATCTTCACCGTCCTGGAGGTTCCATAAGTGCTGGATAACATCGCACTCACTGGAAAAGTTGACCTATGTGATTTCGGTCACATACCACTGCGATAGAGCTGTTCACACCTTGGTGCCTACCAAAGCTTCAGTCAGTATGAACCCCACCCATTTTATTTAACATGATTGTACTTTTGAGAATTAATTCACCCATTTTAGTTTAGATGCTGTAAATAAAGCGGTATTGTTCCCACCCAATTTGATTATTCCCCAGTGGCGGCTGGCAAGGAACGGAGGTGGCACGGCGGGGACGAAAAAACCAACCAAACAAAAAAAAAACACTTAGCTCTTTAGCCGGCTGCTTCTCCCTTCTGCTTCACTGCCAATGTCCCAGAACGAAAGCAGGAACTGGAAGCACACACAGGCTCCCTCTCCTAAGCCAATCTCAACGCTGCAATGTAACGTTGTGATTGGACTGAGCTCCGTGGCTCGGTGCTCAGACTGTAAATGGGAACCTGGACATGTTCCTTTACCAGGCTGTGTAATGCAGCCTGGTGGGGAACATGCAAGGTGCGCTTGAATGTTTGGCCGGCCCAGGATGGTAAGTCAAACAGTCATGCACACTTAGAGTGTGCCACCACTTCTCCCCCTATGACCCAGCCCTGCCTGACCTAACCCAGCCCAGCAGCTACCAAAGATTTAATGATAATAATTAAGTTATTATCATTTTATTTTTAGGTCAGGCACTCAAGACCATTTGTATATACTTTAGTATATACTTTAGTTTGTATACTTTAGTATATACTTATATGTGTATGTACTTTGTGGGCTGTGGAGATCAGCCCTAGTACATATCTGCTTCCACTTAGAGACTTTTTTCTGTTCAACTGCCTCTATATAACTTTCTTGATAGAAAACAACCAGCAGAGGTCAGTAAAATACCAGAATCACTTTAGCATCATCTAGATTCCAGTCAATAGAAATTGTCTTCCACGAGCACCCATGAACAATAATATTGTTTTCAAATCTTGCATTTTCAGTGATATGACCACCAAAGGCCAGATTTTATATTAAAAACAGAGCTTTGGACTATACCATTTCCTGCAGAAAGGCAATATTTCTCTCCATGTGTTCCCATACCTGGCGTGTCACACAATTTGGTCTTTACTTTTCCTCCATGTTAAAGAAAAGTAGATGTTTCAGCACCCAGGCTAATGTGCTGCATAGCTAAATACATAGAAGGTCAAAAGGCGAGACCGATTGCATTGCAAATGCTTGTTTCAAACAGCCTAGGCTTTCTGGGCATCATGCCCCATCTGAGAGATTGCACAGGATAAACAAATGCCTATTAGAATTTAGTTAGATTCAGCAAGCGCTTTCAGTTTTTAAAGTGCATAGACCAAGGCCAACTACAAAGGCCTTGCCATTATGCAGCATTCACCACTTACTGTGTAGTAACGTTTGGTAGTGTGTGCTCCCACTGTGATTGCATCACCCTTGTGGAACTGCTGCCATAGTAACCACCTTACTCTAAATGGAGAACAGTCAGTACAATAAACAAAAGCACCCATCAGCACTGTATACCGGAATGTTGCTGGAAGACTAGCTGTACCACATATTGTGGGTAGAAGGCTTGGTCGGACCACTTATACAATCCAATCCATATACTCCTCCTTCCCCTCGGTTGATAATCACCTTAACCTCCATCAGGAGGATATTGGTCTGCCGTATCGGTGCCACTCCTTAGAGATCTTCTCCCCTATTAACCAGGAATCTTTCCAGGCTATTTTAACACTAGTCTAGAGTGGATCGCCATGTGATCCGGCTCCTCCCAATATTCTGAAGCAGGTAGCCAATATAGTTGTCCAACCATTATTGACAATCTGAACCCTGACTCCTTGAGCAACTACCCTCCTATCTCGCTTCTTCCAGGAATTAGCAAGATTGCGAAGAAATATGTTAACCTCACACTCTCTACTTCCCTGGAATCTCATAAACTCCTCCACCCCTCTCAACCTGGCTTTCGACCGCGCCAAGGTACAGAAACTGCTTTACTATCAGTAGTCGAAGAATCCAGAAAGATCCTTGATGCAAGAGGATCCTCTGCTGTGATCCTCCTAGATCTTAGATTTGAGCTCAGCATTCGATACAGTAAACCATCAAGTCCTGGTTTACCGACTTAGAGGTCTGGGGGTAACCAGTACAGTCCTGTTGTGGCTGCAGTTCTTCTAGGAGGAAAGATCTTTCCAGGGGTTGAGGGCGAGGCTTTCTCAAAAGTTCTGCCTCTTCATTGTGGAGTTCCTCAGGGATCGTCCGTGAGCCTCACCCTTTTTAATGCTTACATAGCTCTGCTGGTGGATATTGTGCTTTCCTTTGGGGTTCACATAGTTACCTATGCTGATGACACTCAGTTGGTTGTGGCTCTGAATCATCCCGACCAGGTGTCCATGGGCCATTGACCTTGCCTCGGAAAGTCACCAATTGGATGAACCTGTTGCATCTGGAACTTAATGACAACAATACTGAGCTCATGGTTCTTGGAGATCCCATTAACTTTAAAGCAAGCACGGGGGTGCTAGAGGGCGCCAGGCAAGATGCCTGCACTTTAGTGCAGCTCCACCCGGCTGATCCGCAATCCAACCAATATCAGCATTCTATAGAGGCATCCAAGTTCCTTTTCTGCCAACCGGTGTGCAGTGTCATCTCTGCTACAGATTGTGCCTGAAGGTGAGCCTGGCGAGCGCTGTGGTGCCATGAAAAAATCAACAGAGTGTGCTCAGCTCACCACGCTGGCTGAGGGAGGAGCCCGTCCATTAACCGGCACTCTGCGGGAGGAAGCGGCGATCCTGTGTCACTCACTGCAATCCCAGAGAACTTTCTCTTACCCAACATTAGTACTCTCCCATCAGATTGGGACACACCGGGTTGGATTTATCACCGGTGTCTCGACCACTCCTTCTTGCTCACACCAGCTCAGCCCTGAAGAGTCAGTGGTTGATTAACACCCTGACAAAACACGTGTCGGCTGGTTGCTCTATGCTGAGCAAATCACAACACACAGAAAATTAAAAGAAATTTGGATCAACTCCTCTGCAATTCTTATTTAATGGACCCTTGTCTATGGACTTACACTTAAGGATATAAGTTCCTGTATTGACTATTGTTTTGAGTGCCCAGAACTTGGTTGTACTTTAGTGTTGGGGGACATTCCCACACAGATATAGGAGTTACAGGAGTCTCCCCTACCTGGTTAGCACCACATCCACCTTTTAGTATTGCTCCACTTACACATACACACACGCAAATCTAGCTGAGCACCACTTTCTCCTATTACATAAACCCTCTCCTGTGTTTATGTCTACTATAAATCATCGGCTGGACCATATCTCCTCACAACTGGAAAAACAATCTGCGAGAATGGGTGAGGTCGAGCAGAGGGTCTCAAACGCAGAGGATGGTCCTGGTGAGGTAACGAGCAAGGCCCTTAACATGGAGTAGGTGCTGTCCCCATACGGGCAAAGAATGAGGATTTGGAGTCCCAGTCTAGGAGGAACAATATTCGCATAACGGGTCTGCCCAAGTCGACGAACACTGGGAGAATGGAGCACTTCATTGAGACCATGCTAACGGAAATATTTTGCTCTGAACATCTATCCTTCATGTTTGTCATGGAGCGTGCTCATCGCTCTTTGGCAGCGTGCCCTGTTCCTGGGGCACCACCTCGTCCCATAATAGCTTGATTATTGAATTACCTGGACCGGGACACTGTCTTGCGGCTGGCCAGAGAGAGAGGTATTAGCAACCATCAGGGGAACACCTTCGTCCTTTTTTCCGACTTTACTGTTGCTGTCCAGGCTGTGAGGCGTGAGTATGGGGCAGTCAAAAAAGGTCTGCAGTCTGAAAACATTCCCTACGCCATGCTGTATCCTGCGCGACTCTGTGTGGGGTCAGAGGGGAATTTCAAGATTTTCTCCACCCCAAGGCAGCAATGGAACACGCTAAGCAACTGAAGAGACACCGGTGTGAGACCGAAGTTGAACATGGGGAGGACGATTAATAAGAATTGATGAGGGCTTTCATTGTGTTAACTTTAAGACTACTCCATATGGTTGCCTTACTTCTTTCTAGATGTATATGTGCACTGCCACTAATATCGCTGGGCCCGGCAGGTCCTAATGTGCTATATGTATCCTATATGTATGCTGAGGGATGCATTATGTTTTAGTATTCAACCGTGAATTGTAACACAGGTCCTAGACCTGATAAGCCACCTCCTTCGAAGTGGGAGGACAGTAGCACACTGACACCCCCGTATGGGAGTTCCCCACATCATGCTATTGTGTAGTTGTTTAAAAGGGGTTTGTTAGGCATTCTTGGGATGGCTTTGGCAAGTTGGGGTTGCCGAAGTTGGTGGGGGTATGCTAGGGGGTGGGAGTTGGGAATCAGAGGCATGTGTTGGACAATCTTTATGACAGGATATGTTTGGTCTATTGTATATCTCTTTTTTCCCCATTTGCAGGTACTATGACGTATGGGTAGTAAATTAAGGTTCCTAACTTGGAATTTTCATGGTCTTAATAGTCCCAAGAAAATTCGAACTGTGGTTGCTTGCCTAGATAGGTTGAATGTTCAAGTCGCCCTGCTGCAGGAGACCCACTTCACTAAGATCTCTGAGATGACTGTGGGTACTAGGTGGGCCAGGGTGAGGGTGGCCCTCTCTTATTCTTCTTATTCGCGTGGGGTGATGATACTTGTAAAAAAAGGTATTCCATTTCGTGTACATGGAACAGAGCCGGATGAGCAGGGCTGACTGGCTATAGTGCACGGGACGATTGGGGGCATATGTGTACTTCTGGTAAATGTGTATGGTCCTAATGTTGATGATCGCTCCTTTTTTAATGAAGTGTGTCGCCGCATCTCCTCTTTTCCTACTGCTGGCATTATGTGGGGTCGGGATTTAAATACTTGCTTGGATGTGGCTGTGGCTTGCTTGGATGTGGCTGTGGACAGAGAGGGTCCTGGGGGGGCGAGACATGATGCCCTCCTGGGTATAATGGATGCTGGCCATTTGCATGACATCTGGCGTAGCGTCACCCTGGTGCCAGGGAAAATACATTGATCTCCACTGTGCATGGTACTTGGTCCCGCCTGGACTATTGGCTTATGTCGGCAGCTATATGTCCTTATGTGGTTGATGTTCAACATTTGGCCAAAACTCTGTCTGACCATTCACCTGTACTTCTGGAGCTACAAGTGCCCAATTATGCCATGTCTACGTTTTCATGGCGATTACAACCTTTGTCTCTGACTGATCCAGTATTAAAACAAACTGTGGGTGAAGCCATACATAACTATTTTAAATATAATGTAGGAACGGTCAAAAATGTGGGAGTATTGTGGGAGGCCTTCAAGGTCACAAATCGAGAGGTATGCATTGGTGCGCAGGCTGAGGTTTTGAAAGACTTGCGGCGTAGAATTGGTAAGCTTGCAGCTGAGATTGTTGAGCTGGAGCGTGAATATGTCCGGAATCCCTACCCAAACACCTTTCTAAGATCCGCAAGCTTGTTACAGAGCATAACGAAATGGTAGACCAGGAAATGTTACATAGATCCCGTCAAAGAACTGCTCGGTATTATGGAGAGGGTGGACGTCCTAGCCGATCTTGAACTCAGAAATTAGCATTGCTGCGCAGCCAGGCTCACATCACTGAACTACTGTACGTGGTGGAATGACACATTATGAAACCTCGGGGATAAGTAGGGTGGTGCTGGACTTTTATTCACATCTGCATACTAAGCGCAACTTACCCCCTGCCGCAGACATTAATGAGTACCTAGAGCATGTGGCTTTGGGATGGTTGTCCTCGGCACAACACAAATATATAACACAGCCCTTTGATGTGGAGGATGTGAAATTAGCTATTATGTCCCTCCCCACCTGTAAAGCGGCGGGTTAGGACAGACTCCCAAGTGAGTTTTAGAAGGCATATGTTGATGAGCTTGCGCCGTGGCTATTAGAGGTCTATGTGGAGGCGTATGACTCTGGTGCTTTGCCTACTTCTCTTACAGAGGCCCTCCTGGTGCTTCTACTGAAGCTAGACAAGACTGCAAACACTTGTGACTCCTACTGACCGCTCTCTATTATAAACATAGGTGCCAAAATTTTGGTTAAGATGATAGCTACCAGACTCCAGCCATTGGTTCCAAATCTCGTACTTCCAGACCAGTCGGGTTTGTGCCCTCTCGCTCAACGTCGCATAATCTCCGTACTCTCTTTTCTACACTACACTACTTCGAGCAAGATTTTCAAGCAGTGGAGGTCCTTTTAGATACTGCCCAGGCATTTGATTCGCTCCAGTGGGACTATATGTTCACTATCTTGTTACAAATGGGCCTACCACCGTTTTTTCTAAAGTGGATAGATTTTTTGTATAATGCGCCGGTGGCTCGGATTCGTGTTAATGGCTGGGTATCTGATGCTTTCAACATCCACTGTGGTTCACCCATGCTTTTTGCGTTGGCTCTTGAGCCACTAGTGTGTAAGCTGCATCAGATGCGGGGCTGCATTGCGATTTAGACATCGACCCCTTGTGGTGTCGCAGTACGCAGATGATATGCTACTTTATGTCCGTGACCCTGCTATACATATATCAGAATTATTGCGTGAATATATCAGATTTGAAAGGTATTCTAGTCTGGGCATCAACTGGGCTAAATCTACTGTGTTCCTGCTAACAGCAGGCACTAGGGAGATAGATCTCGAATTCACCCTGAGGTGGTCGACTCACCCCGTGAAGTATCTGGGTATGTGGCTGCACAGGGACCAGGAGGTTGTGATACTGTAAATTAAGGCTGTGCGGTCTCTGCGATCACGGAACCGGCTGAGCGCTGGGCCAAACTCTGTCTCTCTCTTGCAGACCACATTGTGGTCATAAAAATGACCTTTTTGCCCAAGCTGCTTTACTTGTTTGTCAATATTCCCATTTGCCTAAATGTTGCGCTAGTTAATACACTGCAGTTGACCTTGTTAACGTTTGTGTGGGGGGCAAGAAACGCCGCTGCAGCTGGAGTGTGCTGGTTCAGCCGTTTGAGCGTGGTGGATTTGAATCTCCTGACTTGCGGCTATCCTACTTATGCGCACAGGTGCAGTACGCACACTTTGGTTATTTTCCACAGAATTGTCAGCCCCATACAGCTATTGAGGCAGATTTGCTGCTTCTGGCTGCTACAGCCATGGCGGGTGGAGCGGTAGGTTCACGCGGGGAAATCAGCCCTGTGCACTCCACAGCCTAAACATGGAACCTTTGGCTAAAAGGGCTGATCTGGAATATTTATATGCTCCAATGCTCCCCCTCGCTGCACATCTGGGTATGTCAGCGGCGCAGGAGCCTGTGGCCCTGAAGATGCTCAGTGAAGTAGGGATTAGACTTTTGGCAGACTTGTATAGCGAGGGTCGCTTTCGCTCGATGTCGGACCTTCAGGGCGGGCGTGATGCTGGAATGATGTTGCGTTTCACGTATGTGCGGGTGCGACAGGCTATCCGTGCTATATACCCAGCATACCCGGCAGAGCCGCACACCTTGCTGGCACTGCAGGCGGTGCTGGCGAGTGCAGACTGTAGTGGTCTTATTACCAAGTTATACAATGCATCCCTAATAGAAGCCGATATTAACGATTCCCCTTCCAACAATAAATGGAAGACAATCTTGGGCGACACTTTCTCCTTAGACTCCTGGAAGTTTTGTTGTACATTAACTGGGCGCTTCATGGTGAACTTTAATCTTCACATAATTCATTTCAAATACATACACCAGCCTTACAATACTCTGTTACAGTTACAAAGGTTTGGGTTGCAGGACAATGCATGCTGTGTGCACTGTGGGCAGGCGGATGCAAATTTTATGCACCCTGCCTGGAGCTGCATGGGTGTGTACAACTTCTGGGTCAAGGTCATGCACATACTTACAGACGTAGTCCTGGAAACTGTTGAGCGTGTACCGGAGGTGTGTCTGTTGGGATGGGTGCAGAAGCTCAATTCCTGTAATAGACGGCTAGTAGCCATCTCTACTCTGTTTGCCAAGCGCGCCGTGGCGCAATGTTGGGGAGCAAAAACTGTTCAGACTGTACAGAGGTGGATCCGTGATTTAATATATTGCAAGGATCAGTTGGGTATATATGCTGAAGGGTTGCCTGAGGCCTCACGTCCAAAGGACTTTTGGGCCCCCCTGAAGGGGTATCTCCTTGGGAAACCAGACTTGCAGTGAGGCATTGTGCATTCTAAGCTATTAGGTGCAATTGGACTATTAGGCTAGGTGTAGAGAATTGTCATATTAATAATGTACTGTCACAAGATGTAATATTTCTATGCAACCATGCTTGGTTTTTGGGGTGGGGGGCGGGTGGACGGAGGATCATTTGTTGGGGTTCAATATTTGCTTAAGTTGTAACACCAAGGATTAAGCTATTGTGTTCAGTGCCTTGATTTGCTGTGCTCGGGGTGATGTATGATCTCTATGTGCAAGCTGTTTAATACACAAATATTAAAAAATAAAATTAAAATAAAAACTTTAAAGCAAGCACTATGTCTCCAGTTTGTATGGGTCCGCCCCCCGCCCCAAAGACAGAGATAAAGAGTCTGGCTGGACCAGGACCTCAGTTTCAAAGTTCAGTCAGGAAGGTTGCAGCCTCTTGTTATGGCATCCATAGGATGCTTCGTAAAGTGCTCCCTCTTATTCCCTTCCGGGCTAGAAAACTGATGATTGAGGCACTTGTCTTGTCTTGCATCAACTATGGAAATGCCTTATATTTAGGCGCTCCTAGCTTGGTAATTGTAAAACTTCAGACAGTGCAGAACTGTGCAGCAAGAATGCTCATGGAAATCCTGTCACGTCACTCAGCAAGGCCTGCCTTGTGGTCCCTATATTGGCTTCCTATTCAGGAGAGAGTGAGCTTCAAGGCCCTGTGCATTGCTCACAGGTGGCTTGGTGGGAATGTCCCTCCAATTAATCTCTCCTTGGTCCAGCCCTATCGGGCCAATAGGCATCTGCGTTCAGATGACCTCTCTCTTGCAGCTGTTCCCAGGATCAAAAAGGCCAGAAGTGGCGGGCGGCATTTGTCTTATAATGCCGCCAGACTGTGGAACTCACTCCTCCTGCCCTTAAGGAAGGAACCCAATCATCTGGCCTTCCACAAACAGCTAAAGACGTGGATGTTCCCTTAGGTGTTCCCTTCTACCTCTATAAACTGCCTCAGCGCTGGGATGCCTTCAGGTAGCTACGCGCTTTAGAAGTGCTATTTCATTCATTCATTCACTACAGGTGTAGGAGTCACATGTTTATACTACTTTATGGTAGCGAAGCTTACACCTTCACTTCCTTCCTGCCTTTATACTGCTCTCCTACAGTGGAATTTATGAGTTTCATTTTGGAAACTAGTAGTCTCTGATCAAACTAAAATCAGCTATAAATAATTCTACACTTCATGTTGATTAGAACTGTTCATTGGCACCTACCTCTGCTTAAAGTGCTAAAGTAGGGGGTTGATGACCACCTGAACTCAGCATTGCAAGGTTCTCTTACGTAAAGCACAGATACAGGACCTTCACCAGCAATGTGTACTACCTCACACACCAGAAGCAGTTACATTATAGGCAGCAGAGGTGTAAGCACTGGCTCCCTCTCAGACAACGAGTGGCCTTCAAAGCCCTCTGCCTCGTCTTTAAGGCTTTGCATGGAATTGGACCCAGACCTTTGCAAGCCATGTTCTCTTGGTACACTCCCACCAGAACGCTCCGCTCTGCCTACGCCTGCCTTGTCACAGTTCCTAGATTCAACAAGGTCAGGACTGGGGGTAGATCCTTCAGAGTCGCAGCTGCAAAACTGTGGAACAATCTGCCCCTTGACATCCGCCAAACACCTCAACTACTTCCCTTCCGAAAACGTCTCAAAACCTGGCTTTTTCCCTAATCCTATCTATCTGCCAATCAATCTCAGTACCCGCATTTAAGAGTATTCTCCAGCGCCAGGATACCTGCAAGGTGACAGCCGCGCTATACAATTGTTTTAAATAAATTTTAAATAAATAAATAAATGTAATCCATACTGGTAGGCAGTATCGTTTTGGAGTGCTTGGTTTGAAGAAGCACAAACTCAGAATTGAAAAAGAAACAGTGTCGTTGGGAGTTCCTTTTATTGATAAGAATCAATTTCTACCCAAATTGACGCTTTTTGCAACATTAATCTATGCTCTAATGTATACTTTACAGAGTGTATGCAGTTCTATGATGAAAGTTAATAGCTTGCTGTTCTATATTAGGACTTTAAGTTATAAAAGTTCTGGGTTGAATGCATCCTTCTTTTCTTCACCATGCCACCCTATTTTAGAGCTAGCCATATGCAAATCAGTCTTGACCCTGAGACTCATGGGAACAGTACAGACCGAACTGCAGTGCCAGGTCCTCCCGGATCGGGAACAAGATCCTAGGACCGGTGTCAGGGTTTCACCCCTCACCAGCCAGGCTAGGTCCAGTGGCACAGTGAACCTGGAACCCACAACTCGCCATACCTGGCACACTTTTGGCAAGGAAGCAAAAGACATACAAATGATAGACAGAATGCAGAACAAATCAAAACATTCACCCCCAGTCAACAGGTCTGGGATTAATCCATTGTTCTTTTGCTCACCATGCCTCCCCAGTTTAGACCCAGCCATATGCAATTCAGTCTTGACCCTGTGCCTCCTGGGAACACTCCAGGTCAGTCTGCCAACCCAGGTCCTCCCTGGACCAGAAACAAGCATCCTAGGACCAGTTTCAAAGTTTCATCCCTTATCAGCCAGGCTAGCTTGAATCCAGTGGCACAGATAGTCCAGAACCCACGTCTGGATGTACCCGTCGCACTTAGGGCGAGAAAGCAAAAGACACACAAATGAGGGGCAGAATGCAGAACAAATCAAAACATTCACTCCCAATCAACAGATCTGGGTTGAATCCATCCTTCTTTTGCTCACAATGCCACTGCGGTTTCCCCCATATGCGAATCAGTCTTGACCCTGTGCCTCATGGGAACAGTTCAACCCAAACTGCCAAGCCAGGCCCATCCATTGGCGCAATGAGTTTGGGCTGGACTGTTCCCATTGGGTGCAGGGTCAAGACTGATTTGCATATGGCTGAGTTCAAAATGGAATGGCACGGGGAGCAAAAAAAAAACGATGGATTTAGGACAAGTACTCTGTACTGAAATGAACTTATGACTTTGTTCTGCGTTCTGTCCGTCATTGTTCTTTTTGTATATCTAAAAACAGCAGTAGCAAGCACTATAAATACGTTATTGTTGCTGCATTTGCTTATGTGATATGTAAAATCCACCTTCTGTGCATTTCAAATGAATGTCTCACTGCCTGCTCACTAAATTATCTTTCATAATGTAAGGCATTCTCTGCTCACCAGATGGGAGTTCAAATCTAAAGTTACTTTAAAGGTGTGACATGATCCCTCTTTCTCACAGGATATCACTGTTTTAGATTCAAATATCCTGTAAACAACCACTGACAAATCCAATGGCTCTGACCTTAATGTGCCAAGTTTGGGTTGTACCCATGTTTCATATCGTCAGGTCAGCCCAGCAAGAAGAGACAACACCACCTGCTGTATTCACAGCCAAAGAACTATTGTTACTCCTGCAGGCTTGAGAAGAAGCACCTCGTACATGCGGAAGAATCACACTTATGCATGCAAAATGTGTTACCCTTCTCTTGATGATGAGTGATGAGGAGATCAAGTAGTAGATTAGGCTAACATGGACCAGAGGAAGAGAAAAAGGTAATAGTTGCGTTAGTATTTTGTGATAATGGTTACCCTATTATGAACTCTGGTGTACTGGAGATTCACTTTGGTCACTGATAAGTTGGACCGGAGCCCTTCTGGTCTCGAGTCTGGTGGCCAGTGGCAGCTTCCCCTGGTATAAATGCATGTGACATTTGTATAGTGGGACCCTGGCCAAAAGGCAGCTGAGCGGGTGTACAGGGGACAGACTCGTGGCTTGGTTTGTCTCTGGATCCAGAGATTCTATTGCTGTTATATTCAGTCCTTCCTCAAAAGCATTCTCCAGGAACCGCCTCGCATTATCTCCATCAGATGTAATATAAATGACTTGTCAGGCAAGACCCCTTCAATATGCACCTTTTGGGGATATTTTACCGACACGTATCCTGCCTGTTTCCTGCTGTGTGTATCGCTGGAGACAGGAATTCTCTTAATTAGCCCATTAGAGGAAGCGTTAAAATGTTACTAATTGTCAACGGCAATTAAGTACTGCAACGTGTCAAAGGTAAATTAATGAGACTGCAGGTGCACCGGTAAAATGCTTTTGTGACATGTATCACCACTTCCATGGGTCATAATTCTCCGAGGATCATTCCACTCATATTGGAAAAAAAAACACTGTCTAAAGCAAGAGCCCACGGATATTGCTTATTGCATGAAACATTGCTTGCATCATGACGTACAATGAATCCCCCTAGGACTAAACAATGAGCCTGACGAAAGTTCATGTTGGCGCATTTCATCAATTTCTCTTTCCCATCTTCAGCCAAATTTTCATTCCTTGTCTTCCTTCCACCCAACTGACTCCAGACATGCAGCTGATTTTCTCTATTGCAAAATACCGGTCATTTGAGCTTTTATAATTTATCTGACACAGATGGATTTGAAAATTCTGCCCTCATTATTTGACTGACCAGCTGCACAAAGAAGATATTCGGTGTAGCTTTTAAAATATAAGATTAAAATAAAGGTTTGAAAGACAAAAGTTTGAAAACGTTGTACTTTCAATGTAAAGGCTGGATACCGATGTGGGGAAGGATCAAAAAAAGGAATGGATGTGGAAAAAGATTAATAGTAGGGCTATGTTCGTTCTAGGGAGATGAGCTGGAGTTTGTGTCTTCGAAAGTGTTTTATTCAGGGTTAGGGTCAGGAACATGCTTAGGGCAGCAGATCTGGTTAGTCTTCCGGTTGTGGCAGGATTCTGAACTTCTAAGCATGCATTGTCACTCTTGAAATTGTGCACCAAAATCTACCATAGAAGTGTTGACTTGTGAACCTGAGTTTCACTTAAAGACTAGCTGCTTGCTTCTCTCTTAGCAGTGCCTGTTCATTAGTTGCTGTTGCTTAAGGAAAACTGCAATTATAGTATTTATGAACAATACAGACAGACATATATATACAACATACCACTCGTGGAATGCAAACGAGCATCTCTTACTGCAATAGAAAGTTAGAAAATAAAAATGTACCCAACATCTAAGGTCACTTATAGTCTGCTCCAGTTTAGCACATCTCCAATAGGGGCTCTTCGCATCCATCCTTTGCAAAGTCACTTTTATTTGCGGCATGCTCTGAATATCTGGCTGGCTACCCCATGAGATGCTACCATCATCAAAGCATTGCACACCTAATAAATGCCAATAGGCAAATCTTGGCAACCATGCACTTTATACATATAAATAGCCGGGCATAGTGTTATATTGCCCCATCACAATTTGGGGATGTGGGAATTTGGGAAGATTTACTCCTCAAAAGGTTTCAGCTTTTTGAAAAACTTTGCAAGCTTCATTAAGCTATGTAGGCTTACAGTGCCTAAAAGGGGCCTCTGGGCGAGAAATACCTCCTGTGAGGCCCCACATGCCGTCCCTTGCATCTCCCTGACATGCACATTATGTAATTTAGCAGTGTTCATGGAAACATGAATTTCGTGTTTCCAGCTGCAGAGTGTTGTTTAAAAACAACCCACTCTGCAAGTAGATGCCTGGGTTGTGCATAGTTCAACTAGGATCCCCTCACACAGGCACAATCAATTTTATTTAGCAGACATACTGCACATGCAGGGCCGGACTGGAAACCACAACCGGCCCTGGCAAAGTGCTCGACCGCCCCGGGAGGGGGGAGTTGGAGGTGCAGCAGAAGGGCGTGGCTTGGACGCCGATCGGGATGGCGGCGTGAGCTCATAGCTCCGCGCGGAATCCCGTTAATTCTCCTGTTTTCGGAACCCTAGGCGGCCCGGAGACGACGCTCCTGCCCTCTGAAGTGTGAGGGGACAGCTGGACACTATTGGTGAGCCGCTGGGGGACTGCAGGCCCCGAGGAGACCGAGTCGAAGAAGCGGCTGAGGTGTTGCCGAGGGTGCGAAGAAAATGGCGGCGTGGAGTTCGGCGGGCCCCGAATTTCAGCTCTGAGCCGAGTTGTCGCCGACTGGCAAGGGATACTGGCAGGAGATCCTGCATTCAGCTGATCGAGGCACTGGGGTCGGCGGTGCTATGCCTTGGGGCCGAGTGACGCTGCCTTGACTCGCCAGGAGCTTGGGGACCCTGACTGGCTGCCGCCCGGAGACTCATCCTTTCCCCCTCAGGCTCCCGAGGGGGGCGGCGGAGCGGAGTGTACCTAGCTGGTCGTTGCTCCTGTGAGTTTCAGTGAAGACATTGCTCTGCCCGGTGCCCGACGACCGGCACCAGCCTACGGGCGCTGACGACAGCGGGCTCCAGGACCTGTGACGCAGCACCCTGGAATGGCGGCGACTGGAGGGCCGATGGCCGGGAGATGCACTGAGGAGGGCTCGGCGACATCGACTCGGCTGGGCGAGGGTCCCTCCCCGGAGCTTGACCGAGAACAGCGGCTGAACCGGCGATTGGATGCCATACTTGATGCGATCGCCTCGACTAAGGACGCGTTGCACCAAGACATCGCCCAAGTGGCCACGGGCCTAGGGCTGCTCCGCGCGGATCATGCGAAGCTAGCGGACAGAGTTAAGGACCATGACCAACTGTTGCTGGACCTGAAACCATCGGTGGTGGCCGCGGAGCATAGGATTGCGGACATGTTGGCCCGGCTGGACTCGCTGGAGCGGAGGGCGGAGGATGCCGAAGGCCGCAATAGGCGGAACAACGTGCGGGTCGTCGGCCTTCCGGAACGAATTGAGGGGGAGGATGCGGTGGCCTATATGGAGACCTGGTTCCGCACTGTGGTGGCGCCGGAGGGGCTCACTCCTTTTTTCACGCTCGAGCGGGCCCACCGGGTACCTGCTCGCCCGCCGGGGATTGGCCGCCCCCCCCGACCGATGGTGGTGAGGCTCCTCCACTACAAGGACCGAGATCTCCTCATTCAGCGGGCCAGGATGTCGGGCCCTTATGAGGTGGAGAACAGTAGGGTTACGATCTTCCCGGACTACACCCAAGCGGTCCAGAAAAACCGGGCATCATTCTTGGCGGTGAAAAAAGAACTCAGGGAGGAAGGCGTTCAGTATTCCTTGCTCTACCCGGCTAAGTTGCGGATCATCATGGATGGGGCTACGCACTTTTTTCAGACTCCGGACGAGGTTTGGCATTGGCTGGAGTCGTATAGAGCGGGGACGGACAGATCGCATAAAAGCAGACGAGATGAACCCAAGCGGCCCCGGGTGAGGCAATCGCAACGCATCAGATCCCGCAACAGGCGCCAGCGGGAGAAACGGGAGGCTCAAATGGCGGCGGAGAAGAGGGATGCACTCGCAGCGACGGCGGCCATTACAGGGTCGCAACAGAACAGTGAACGGGCAGAAACGGACTCGGGAGGGGAAGGCAGCAAGACGGGCGAGGAACTCTCGGAGGCGGAAAGCTCGAAGGGGCCGACGGTGACCCCACAGACTTCAGATGGTATCTTTTGCGGCTGAGATTGGACTGGGCTAGTTCGAGACTTCATGGTAGGGTGGTATCCTGCTGTTGGAGGACGGGATGCCGGGAGGGGAGGCTGTGTGCTTCGGGAGGGATGGAGGCGCGGGGTGCGGGCTCCGCTTGCTGGGGTCGGCGGCGACTCACCCCCCTTGGGCCCTTAAGGCCGACTGTGGTGGAGACCACAGGGTAAGAGTGTGTGAAGTTGGTTCAAGGTTTGGATGGGGGCGGACATTGGGTTCGTGTGCTCTGTCCTGGGGAGTGGGGTTTGGGGAGTTTTTCTGTTTTGGGGGTGTTCGGGGGGGGGCAACTGCATTGGGGGGGCTGTGAACATTCGTTATTTGATTTGGACTGTACGAAGTTGGAATGGGGACGTTACCTAATCTGAAATGCCTGACGTGGAATGTCCGGGGGCTGCGCACTATGGTGAAACGTCATAAGGTCCATGCATATCTAGTACGCAGGGGGGTTCAGATTGCCATGCTCCAGGAGACTCATCTCACTAAGAAAGAGTGTACTGCCTTGCAGAAACGATGGAGGGGCCAGGTGTTTGGCACCACTTACTCAGCGTATGCCAGGGGGGTGCTGATCTGGGTGAGGGCGGGGATACCCTTTCAATTACTGAATCAAGTTGTGGATCCGGATGGCAGGTTTGTGGCGGTGGAGGGGAGGTTATATGGACGGGATGTGGTTTTCTGCTGTGTGTATGCGCCGAACACTGATCAAGCTCGATATTTTGATAGCCTCTCGGGGTCTTTGGCCTCTTTCCTGGCGGCCCCAATAGTGCTAGGGGGGGACTTTAACTCGATCACGGATGTGGCTCTGGATAGGTCCCATCCCCCCCTGGTGGACTCCCCGGTGCGCAGGTTAGCCGCGCACAGGAAGGACTGGCAGGATAGATGGGGGTTGCTGGATGTCTGGAGGGAGCGGCACAGGGAAACCAGGGATTATTCCTTTTACTCTGCTCTTCATGACCTGCATGTCAGGATTGATTCGGTGCTCTGCAGTGGATCCCTAGCCCCGCTGATCTCCCATGCGGAGTACTTGGCTAGGACGATCTCAGATCATAACCCCCTATTGGTGCACATTCAGTGGCAGAGAGAGCGCTCAGTAATTCCAACGTGGCGGCTTCGGCCGGAAACGCTTGAAGATCCTGTGTTCACTGATGCGGTTCGACAAGGCATTGATAGCTATTTCGGAGTGAATGAGGGCACGGCCACGAGTAGGTCCACTGAATGGGATGCAATGAAAGTGGTGGTGAGAGGAGTGTGTTTGGGTAGGTTTTCGAATGCTCGCACGGCTGTGTTGACTGACCTCATGAAAGCGGAAGAAAGGTTGAGGGATTTGGAGCGCCGCAGGCCAGCTAGGCCGGACTTACAGGCCCAGCTCTTAGAAGCGAAAGAAGTGGTCGCCACCGAGACGGAACGTTTACGATGCTATGATCACAGGCAATATATCATCAGGGCGCATGCGGAAAGAGACAAGGTGGGTACCCTCTTGGCCAGACTGGCTAATCCGGAACTTAGGGGCTCCCCGATCCTCGGTATTCGTACTGCGCAGGGAGAGATGGTATACACCCAAGCAGCGGTATTGGAATGTTTTAGGGGGTACTATGAGGAACTGTATCAAGGCCAGCTGGGAGTGGGGGTCCAGGACATTGCGGAATACTTGGGGGCGAGGCAGCTTCCGGTCCTAGATGAGGAGGACGCGAAGGAACTGGGCGGCCCGATCACGCTCTCAGAAATGCGGGCGGCCATTAAGCATATGGCCCGCAACAAAACGCCCGGGGTGGACGGATTACCGATTGAATTTTATCAGCGGTATGCGGACAGTTTGGCGCCCAGGCTGCTGGCGGTGTACGCTGAAGCCTTCGAGGCTGGGGTATTGCCTGGGTCCATGCGGGAGGCCTTGATTGTGCCGCTCCTAAAGCCTGGCCGGGATGCTGCGGATGTGAGGTCTTACCGCCCGCTATCCATGCTGACGGTGGATTATAAGATTCTGAGCCGAATACTGGCCACCAGGCTGGCCCCATATATGACGGGCCTGGTACATAGGGACCAGGCCGGGTTCATACCCACGAGGAGCACGGCGCTGAATATTCGCCGCCTGGTGGGGATAATGGACGCCATCTTGGACGAGGAGGGAGCCCCGGCGGTCCTATCCGTGGACATCGAGAAAGCCTTTGATAGCTTGGAATGGCCGTTCCTGGACGGAGTTTTGGAGAGGTTTGGCATGGGCGAGGGGTTCCGCAGGTGGACAAGGGTCTTGTATGCTTCGGCGGCGGCGAGGGTGCGTTTGGGCGGCCTGGTGTCTGCGGCGTACCCGGTGGGCAGGGGCACGCGGCAAGGATGCTCTCTGTCCCCCCTGTTGTTTGCTCTGGCGATGGAACCTTTGGCGGTCCAAGCGAGGTCGGGTGTCAGATACGCGGGGATAGCGAGAGGCGGGCAGTGGCATTATATATCGCTGTATGCGGATGACTTGCTCCTGTACCTGGCTGACACCTCGCGGGCGTTGGCCGGTGCGATGGAGCTGTTGTCGGAGTTCGGCCGGCTGTCGGGCCTTAAGGTCAATTGGGCGAAGACTTGTGTGTTCCCGCTGCGAGCGGGCTCGCCCGTTCCTGGTGGCGACTTGGGCGTGGTGTGGGAGCCATCTTGTTTCACCTATCTGGGTGTTCGCATCTACCACGCGACTGCGGACCTCTTGGAGGGCAACATTGGTCGCTGTGTCCGGGCACTGAGGGGCAGCTTATCTTTCTGGTCGACCCTCCCGCTGACGGTTCTGGGTAGGATTGCGCTTTTGAAGATGGTGGCGCTCCCCCGCTTCCTCTATTATTTCCGAACGCTGCCTGTCTGGATTCCCCAAGGGGTCTTCAGAGACCTGAGATCGATGATTATTGGCTTCTTATGGGGACACGGCCGCCGTAGAGTGGCCCTGAGCACGCTCCTTCACCCTAAGGTTGAAGGGGGCATGGCTGTGCCTGACTTCGAGCTGTATTATCTAGCGGCGCAGCTGCAGGTTCTTACACAGAACGTAGCTAGGGTGTTCCGGGGTCCAGAGGAGGACCGGGACCGAGGGATACGACGCCACGTGCTGTCTTATATTGTCATGCAGCAGAGGCTTGAGTTGCGGGCCCTCACTATGGAGGAAAGGACGCTCCGGCTGTGTTGGCAGAGGAGCCTTCGGAGAGCGAGGGCTTCGCGGCCTTATGCGCCGGAGATCCCGATCGGCATGCTGACGGCCTTGCCGCACGGGGGAGATTGGTCCCCGTTGCTGGATTGGGAGGAGGCGGGACTACAGGTGGTAGGCGACTTGTACATAGATGGGGCTTTGGCACCGTTCGAGGCGCTCCGGGACCAGTTCGGGCTGCCCGACGGGGGGTTCCTCCTGCACGCGGCAGTGGTGGCTGCCATACAGAAGCACTGGAAAGGGGGGCTCGTAGAACCCATGACGACTATGGCGTGCCAATATGTGGTGATGGCAGCAGGCACGGTCAAAGCTGTGACGTGCCTCCATAATAGGATGCTGAATGAGGGACTGGAGCCACTCCTGGGGCTCAAGGCTAAATGGGAGGAGAGTGTGGGCCGGCACATACCGGATACGGCTTGGGGACACATCCTGCGGCGCACGTGGAAGGGCACGAGAAATGCGCGCTTTCAGCAAGTGCATTTCTATGTGCTTCATAGGGCCTATTTAACTCCAGAGAAATTACAGCGGTACTTCCAGGTGCCGGATGCCCGATGCCCACGGTGTTCGTCTCTGGGAGCGGACATGGATCATTTGTTTTGGAAGTGCCCGCAATTGGGGACCTATTGGGCGGAGGTAGGGGGACTCCTGAATGCAGTGACAGATAGGGAGGTGGAATTCGATATGGCGGCGTGCCTGCTGCTCTGGTTCCCGCACACTAAACGCACCAAGGTGACGAGCAAGTTCCTTGATCTGGGTCTGATATTGGCGCAGAGGGAGATATCGTGGCATTGGAAGTCCAGGGGGGGGCCCTCGCTGCGTAGATGGAAGAATGAATTGCTGCGGTGGTCTGCCTGCGAGAGTGTGCTCCGGATGCGGCAGGCTGTTAAGATGGGGAATGAGAAGGTTTTGGATGCGGCGCGTGCATGGGAGCTAGTGGTGCAGGCCTTGCGTGATTCTTTTGTGGACGACGAGGATGGGGAGAACTAAGCCAGTGGACACCACGGGGCGAACACAGAAGTGCTATATTCCGCACTGTGGTGGTTCCATCTAACTCGACAGGACGAGGCGTACGCCCAGCAGTTGCCGGGGGGGGGGGGGGCCTTGGGGGGGACTGGTTCATGGGGGTTCGGGGTGGGATGGAAGCCACTGGATGGTAGCCGCCTGGGTGCCTTGACTCTACTAGGATGGTTGGCACAGTATGGAGTATGAAAGGGCTGGAGGGAGCAACCAGGCGAGATAGAACGATAGCACCTAGGGTAGGCCCCGATATGAGCGGTGTCACTGCTTTACCTCTGGGATGGCTGACGGAGATGTTGTTGTGGGTGGGGGGGATAAAAGCAGATACGTACAACGACTTTTCGACCATGGTCCCCGTGGGACGTGCACCGTGCTTTTCCTATTGAATGTAATAACATGCCGCCCGGCCCCCGGGATGCGGGCTGAATGGCTGTGTACAGTTTGGACTTCTTAGTGGACGAGGGGATGTCACGAGTGCACTGGTTGATTGATTGTATCCTGTGGTTTCTAATTCTGCAATAAAAATATATTTGAAAAAAAAAAAAAAAAAAAGAGTTGGAGGTGCAGCCGAGCTCCTTGCCGGGGCCGGTTTTCGGACGATTTTGGTACAGGGTCGTTTTTGCAGCTGTATCAAAACCGGCCCCCAGGGGCCCAAAACCGGCCCCCACCTTTGCGGCGCACCAGGGGATTGCCTGGTGCTCGCTATGGCCAGTCCGGCCCTGTGCACATGCCGCAGGCAGCACAGTATATTTGCTATAATATGGCTTTAAGGGTGCGCATCAGTGCACCCTTGAGACAAATGAGAAGCCACACAGAGTAGCATGGGCAGGATCAGGATCGCCAGCAATGTCCTAATTACTTATACGGCAGTGCTTCCAATCCTGCCAAGAAACTGGGGGAGGGATTGATGCGGGGCTTACCCTTTTCAAACCTGGCCTTGTTACTCTCGCTGGCTCCTCAGTGGGAATCATGGCTTGCTGGCTCCTATGTCCAGTGCCAGATTCCGACTCTGCTGCTTCCATGGAGCCTCAGAGTTGCCTGCATAGGAAGCAAGGTAAGTAAGCATTTTCTCTGTGCATGTGTGAGTGTTTGTGAGTGTTTGAGAATGAATGAGGTTGATTGCAACTGTGTGTGTGTGTTTGGGAGTGTCAATGAGAGTGAATGTGTATGAGAATCTGTATTTGAGAGTGTGTAGGAATAAGTGAAAGCAAGTGCGATGGAGAGAGAAACAGAGAGTAAGCCCATTAGAGGCAGTGAGTGATTGGAGATTGTGAGAGGGATTGGAATGAGTCAGGGGGTTTGCTATCTATGGTGCAGCAAGTGCATATGCACTAGGGGTGGGCGGAATTTGCGTAATCGCGTTACGCAAATCTCTGCGAAACTGTAAAAAATCTCCACCAGCACGCAGAAATTCCGCGAACACGCAGAATTGCTTGTTCGCGATGCTTTTTTCCTGTTCGCAATCGCTGTTTGCGCGCTTGGGGGGAAATATCTTGCGAATACGCATTTTAAGAACGCGAACAAGCAAAATATTTCACGAAGTCGCGGAACGCAGAATTTTAGGCAATTTCCCGTTCTCAGCGGAACGCGAAATTACCCAAATTCCGCAAGCTAAACGGAATTCACGGCCCAGGCCTAATAGGCACCAGAGCTCAGAGCCAGTGAGAGTGAAAGGGTGAGTATGTGTAACCGTGTGTTTGTAAGTGAGAGTGAGAACTAGTGAATTATGAGTACATTTGTGTGTGAGCAACAGTGAGTATGAGCAATGTGAGCAAGAATGAGTGAGTGAGTGAGTGAGTGAGACACAGCCTGATGTTTGTTATAGTATGCTGATTTTAACTGTACCTTGTGCCCTTTTAGTGGGTCTACGGTCTGTGGCTTGGAGGACCAGTTCAATCAGCAAATGCCCCATTTCAAGCACACGGTTTATGGAGATGCCTTGAATAATATGCTTTTTAGGTCAAGCTTTAGCAGTAGCGCGTAAGCGCTGCATGCTCTGCAAGGCATGCAGTAATAGAGTATTGGAAACAAACTTCCCTCACTCTCCGCCCATATTTTTCATTGGCTTCTGTCTTTGTCGTTTGTAGATTCTGTCTTCTGATTAATTATGAGGATTGTTAGTCCCGCCTTTTTATGCCATGTCATAATTTGTACCCTCCCATGGCTATTGGCCCCTTTACTTGGAGTGTTACACTGTACGGTGTTATTTATAAGCACTATATTTTCCCGCTCCCCCCCGCCCACACTACCGCTGTCAGTGCCTTCTCGCCCCCCTGACCCCGCCCCCACACTCCTGTTTACAATGCAATAGATATTGCGTAAATGCGAGTCCTATTGCATTACAAATGCTTGTTTTTGTTTTGTTTTTACATTTATGGTGAGCACGGTGCCCACTTAAGGGACGCCCCGCTCTGTTTACATTTTTTTTTATTATCTTTAACCGTCAGCCTGCAGGATCCGTCTCCCGCTGAGAGGGCACCGGGCTGTGTGTCCCGCTTCTGGAGCATGGCCGCTTCTAGGGCAGAGCTGGTAGTGGCAAAGGAGAGACAGCTAGAGTGTGCTGCCTTGGGTTGAGTCAGAGCCAGCAGAAGGACATCCAGGCAGCAAAGAGCTGTTTGGAAAGCGCTAGAGCGCCTCCCTGCGCTGCATGATCTTATTCCATCTTCATGGGCAAAGTGTGACAACAGCAGCTGTACCCCAGTACACCACCTACTACTACCTGCAGTTTCTACAGGTTAAGGTAGGACCAGCTTCCTGTGACCAGCTACTCACTGGCATCAGGGCAGAGAGCAGTGCAAGCTGAGTAATGTGCGGCTGGAGGCGGTGTCACTAACGCAGGTCTCTGGGGATCAGATCACCGGACGGTTACACAAGCTGGGCACGAGCCTGATAGAGGACTCACTGGCTCTTGGTGTGGCCCATAGGGTGCCACCTTATGCTGGAAGGGAGGGGCTGGGTGAGACAGGAGAGGCATAACCCGAATTCCATCTGCAAAAGTCACCGTTCCTCACAGGCTGTGACTTAAAGCTAATGAAATTGAATCTAGAATCACACTGTGCGCCTGCCTGAACGCATGGAGCAGGGAGCTTTGGTGCAGCCGACTTAATCAAGAAAGTCGCTGTACTTAGGGGCAGATTTACAGTGCCCCTTCCGCCTGTTTCATGTCGCCATTGCGTCACTTTTGTGACGCAGCGGTAGCGCAAAAGATGCACTGGGAGATGCGTCACGTTGTAAAGCTGCGCCAGAAGAAGGCGTTCCTGCGCAGGGGGGGGGGGGCGTTCCAGCGCAGGAAGGAATGCCTCTTAAAGTGGCTGAGTGAAATCTACAAGATTTCACTCAGTCACTTTTGAGCCCATGCTGTGTCAAAACCCTGCACCTGCTTGAAGCATGTGTAAGGATTGACGCAGCATTGTACAGATAGGGCCCCCCAGAGCATTGCTGGAGCTGTGTCGCGCTTGCGACGCAACTCCAGCAATGCGCCGCCTTTCCAGCACAGATGCGTCACACATCTGTGCTGTTTTTGCCCCATGGTGTCTATGGTGGGGGAGGCGTGGCTCACAATAACTGGCGCATCCCTGCTGATATGCAGGGATGCACCAGTTATTTTAAATCTGTCCCTGAGTGTTTTTCTACCGTTTTTAATAGTGGGTTGTTATATCAAGCTGCCTCCGTGCACAGTGTGCAGTTCTTCAAATTCTTGCTTCTCTACATGGCTGTTATGAAATCTGGGTGAGTCTATGTACCCTCAGTGCTAACGAGAGAGAGAAGGGAAAAGAAGCAAAAGATCAAATAGCTGGGAGTATGGAGAGTGTGTGAGTGCACGCGCGCGCTCCCAGCAGGGGTGATTTTCCAGTTCAGCTTTTAGACTTCTGGATATTTTGCCAATGACGCAGGGCGTCAATAATCCCTCGATGGATTTCACGGTGCTCTGAGCTGGAGCAACAGATACTCTCCCATTCAGCAATGTCCTTTAGCGCTCACACTCTTGAATAAATAGGCACCGTGGACTCTCAGCCCTGCTATTGCGGTGTGTAATAGCAGTCAGACCTGCCTCCCTTTTGCGATACGTGCACTGAGACTCCAGACTTTCTCTTTTCTCGTGTCTGAGTCAACGCTGTATTTTAAAACAGCTTCGACTTAGACACGAGTGATTCTAACTCCTTCGAAACAACGTGTGGTAGAAACCTAGGCCTAACCTCTTTCAATAGATACATTGAACCTGGCTCGGTTTCTGACCCCAAATGCTCCTCTTCAACTCGCTGATGCTGTTTTCTACGCATTTTGTATGCCTTCAGCTGAGTGGAGCACAGACACATTAACCATATGACCAGCACATAGCAAGACAACTCACACAGAGTCAACTTAATTCAGTTGAGTTCCATGTCAAGGCAACCAGGCCATGGCTTAGCTATGAAGGCTTTCTAGCAGAGACGCTTTAAGGTGTGAGCAATTACCCAGGGCCCCCTCCTTCCAAAGGACCCCTTTGTTCTTTACCTAGCACACCTCTGGCTATTTCTAGACTTCAGTCTTGCTTCTCTCTGCCTACCTCTATCTCCTAATCTCGCTCTCTTTTCTCAGTGGTATTTTAAGGACTTTTGTGGATTCTGGAAAGCTAAATTTTAACAGTTTTTCAGTGCACCCCATTTCTGAACGTGCGTTTGCCATCAAGCAGGTGTCAATTAGCAGAAACTAGGCTGTAAAATTATCAACAGGGGCCCCAAACGATGTCTTATCCAGGGCCCTAAGTATTCTTAACACTACACTACTTTTTAGCTCTCTTCATCCTATCAGGATGACGCAAAAGTCAACGATCTTTTCCATCATATGATTCGATGGTTCAGATTTGTAGTAGTGGAAACTAAGGTTTCTTCAAAGCTTGTGAACCTCTGCAGCCACTAGCCTTTCTGTGCCAGACTTCTTGCAATAGCTTCTCTCCTCTGGTAGGTGGGGCCATCTGCCTCTTTCTTTTTGTAGAAACTCTAGCGATACCTTCTCTCCTCTGGTAGGTGACACCTTTTGCCTCTGTCGCTACTCCATCCTGCCTATGAACATGATGACCAGGAGCCCAATAAAGGCTTCAGTTAGGTGTCCTGACATCAGTTTTTCTTTTTTTTATAACACCTGAAGACACAGATCTGGAGCTTAGTTCTAACTTGTGTTTTTTGTCACCAAATAGACAAAGCTATCAACACAATTTTCCAACCACACAATTCAAATCCAAACATTTCCAATCCAAACCACATAATTCAACACCAAATCACATATTTCAACCTAACAACCCAATTACAAAACTCACCACATACATCTAATCCACACCACAGAATTCCACATCATGACCCCAAATTCAACACACCACATAATTAAACGCCCCTATATACCACACCACAATAGAAAATACCATACATAATTACACTCTGACACACAGTCCCTCTCCACATAGTTCCAGTACACTAAGGATCCCATAATTACTATCCACATATTTTCACTGTACACTATGCCACATAATTTTACCACACAATACCACCACACACAATTCCACAACTAACAAGTCCAATCCAACTCAGTTATTTCCACTCCACACCATGTACACCCACTCCAAACAAAAACACGAGTGAAAGACATTGTCATTTACAACACCAATATCTTAAACTCTCAAAAATGGGAGACCTATTGCATTGCAAATGCTTGTTATTAATGACCTTTTTGCAAGTCAGTGTGGCCCAGTACTGTCGAATTCTTAGCCAACCTTTATAGGGGGTAGAGCACACAGTATTATTGCCTTTTGGTTAATTTTGAAAGCTTATAGCTTCTTGATTTCAGACCTTAGAGTTTTACCAAATTGTTTGAGTGACCACAACCCTTTTATTTTTACTGTTAATTGTTAGCTGCTAGGTGTGGGTAAGAAATTGAAGCCAGTCCCTCTTTCTTTCTCTGCAAGTAGATGTCTCCAGATTAAATGGTATGCTGCCAAACCGGCCCAGTTCTTGATGTCTACAGTGGCTAAGAATTTGGAACTAATGATATACAGTTAGATGCATCAAGCGAAATACCGTTCGCAAAGGGGCAGATTCTGAGACCGGTATTTATGCATTTGGGATGCTTCATCCCAAATGCATAAATCGCTATTTGCGATTGCATTCAAGAAATCTCAAATTGAGATTCCTTAAATGCAGTGCATGAATGTAAAATAGCTAGCGATTTCGCTGATAGGGGTCACTATTTACCGTGAAATCAAACTTCATGGTAAATAGCAAAAACTGTGAAAACTGCACTAAAGTGCATCTTTCAAAGTTGTATGTTACACACACACATGTACTTGGGACATGTGTGTGCCCAATACCAGTGTCCAGGTCAATTTAAGGGGTGCAACAGGGTGTCCTTTGGACACCCGTCACCCTCGAAATCGCATTCTCAAATTGCGATTAGCTAATTGCTAATCGCAAATTCAAAATTCCTCCCCATTAATTCCTATGAGCCTCTTGGCCCATAGGAATCAATGAGATGTCATTCTTTATTTGCGAATCGCACTTTGCGAGTCGCAGATAAGGAATATTTAGGAATTGCCAATATTTTAGCAAATCCTACATGCATCTGATTTTGCGAGTCCCTAAATGCGAATCCTTAAACTTCGAAATTAAGGACTCGCAAAATTGAACGTTGATGCATCTAGCAGTACGTGTTTTGCTAAGATCTGCCATGTAGTTTCCTCAGCACTAACTTCGAGTAGCAAGTTCCATGTCACCCCCATTCAACAATGGTTTAATTCAGCTTGCCCTGTGGCCCATAAGTCATTGATGTTGGCGCTAAAATCTAGCCACGAAATTAGGAGAAAATTAAATCTGCACGATCGTTGGAGAGAGCTACACTCAGGGGCAGGAAAACTTAAACTTAGAGAAACAGCCTGGGCCGACCTCCTGGAAGCAGGACAGTCAAAGGACCCCAAACATTTTTGGGAGGTAGTTAATCGAGTCAAATTGACCATTGTTTTGTCTGGGCCCCTCCTCTAAGACTGACTACTTAATTTCAGCTAAACTTGGGTCGCTCATTTTTCTCAAGTTTGCATTTCCAGGAGGGAGACCTATATAGCAAAAGGTTGCTGGGATTTGACACAATGTAATAGGGGGAAGATGTCTGACTTTAGTCTCACAATCGGGCCTAAGGATGTAGCTCTAGCCATCAGGAAACGCAAAATTAGTGGTGTTCCAGTGGACATTTGTCAGGAATGTAGATGTCTGGACTTCCCTGCTCACTAATGTTTTTCGTGCTGTTATAAGTGGCCCTCTTATTCCCACATGGAAAGAAGAAGCAGTCATTGTGCCCATTTTAAAGACGGGGACAGAAACAATCCTGTTTACTATCCTCAAATAACTCGGTTGGACTCAACCATGAATTTTAAGCAGGGTTGTTCTGGCTAGAATGGAAGACTGGGCGAGGACAAATAATATTATTTCATATTTACAGTATGGATTTAGGGTAGGGGACAGGTACCATAGAGCAATTTTCAAACCTCTCCCTTCGAAATTAGCAAATATGCACAAGCCAAAAAGAACGCCTGGCATTTTGTCTTTATGGACTTATAATGGACTTAAAAATGTATGTAAATACATTCAATGGACACCTTCTTCAAAAGAGGGCAGACATATCGATGGTGGGAAAATGTTTCATCCCTACCCTCCTCTATGCCGATGACTCAGGACTTCAAATGGAGTTCCTGACCGCTTTAGATATAAAGGTTAATTGGCCAGATTCCTTTGACTTAATCTGTGGGAATAAAAGTACCAAACAAAATATTATCATAATGTAGAGAGATCAACAGTCCTAAAAGTTGACAGTTTTAACTATTTAGGTGTCCCTTTTAACTCCAAGCTTAAATGGGGCCTTTTGTTGTTGTTAAGAGCACTCCAACTTTGATGAGCAAATAAAGGAATATTTTGTTTTGCGTCAAAATTGGGGCATAGGCCAGCAAAGGAGATGATTGCTTTGTATCCATCTAAATGCATCTCAGTTGCCTCTTATGGGGCAGGTGTGTGAAGGTATTGCAATTGCAATAATTTACAGACATTTCTAAGCAGCTTTCTGCGCAGATTGCTTTTAGTTCCCTCAGGCATTGTCACCTATTCTTGTCATTCTGAGGTTGGCCTGACCTATTTAGAAGACCTTTTAGGGCTTGCTCCCCTTTTGTTATGAGTAAAATTGCGGCAATCACATGATCTGGGTTTCACTAAAAATATAATATTAGATTGCATTGCTCTTTACAAGTTGGCAAGCGCTCCACGGCTAGCCTACGTTAAGAGTACGTTTTTTAAGCCTGGGGGTTTCAGAGCTGTATACCAAACCTGTACTATTATGTACCGCGGCTAAAGCTTGTATAAATACTCTATTTTGTGCTCAATGCCAGAACATACTTTGAGCTAACGCTCTTCGGTTGACCTCTTAGGAAAGTTATCTCACTCTATCCCCTCGATATGAGCTGGACGTTTACTTAACATTTATTGAGAACTCGCAATTCAAACTAGGTTACTGTTATGTTCTTTACATTTTTTACTTGCTTTTCTGCAACAAGGTACCTGGTTTGATAAGCTTCCTAACTGTGACATTCGCTCAGTTCAATCTACCCTTCATCTTATGCCTTTTGTTGCCTTTATAAAGAGGTACGATACCGAGATTTAGTACCAGTTTTACGACCAATGAATTGTAGATCATATATATTCCAGTATCTACAACAGTTAGATTTGGTAGAAATATGATGTGCAGTCCTTAATTTTATTAGCGGTGCACTCAGTATTAGGAAATGGTATTCTTGAATGGACTTGTGTATATCTTATATGTACACCATTTTTTCTGTGTCTCTGTCATTTTAATGAACAGTTTGTGTGGTGTGTCAAACATGTAGTTTTTAGTCTAAAATTCATCATGAACTGTCTGTTTAATGACTTTTTAAATTTATAGTAATTTATTAAGATGTGTATATGCATATACTTTCAATGATGTACTTTCATGGCATTGTTTTGCTGAATAAAGTTTTTGACTGACTGACTAACAGTGCCGCTGGCTATGGCAGTACAATTTGGGGCATATGGCGGCACCCAAGGACACGTGCTGGCCCTGGCACATTGGAAATAATTATTGCCATAAGGAAGGGTCCCCATTGCAAAACGAAGACCCTGACATATTATAAGTAATTCTTAGCAAAGGGGCCCCTGTGGAAAAATGCTGGCACTTAACCACTGGAGGAAATTCTTGGCATGAAGGCACCTGTGTCAAAATGCTGGTGCTGAGACACTGCAGGTAATTCTTGGCAAAAGGGGGGTCACCGAAGGCAAAATTAGGTCCCGGAAATACTGGAAGTAATACTTAACATAGGGAGACAACTATGGCAAAATGTTGATGCTGGCATACTGGAGGTAAATCTTTGCCTCAGAGAAGACAGCCATGGCTTATTGGGGTTGAAGGGCGTGAGGTGTGGCGAGGGGGAAGCAATCCATGATAAAAAGTTGGCTCTGAAATACTGGAAAGATAAGTAGACATGGGCAACTCTGTTTGCTCGACTGGACTAGGGTAGCTCAATTATGCTAAACACATATATCCAGTAGGACTCATTCATAGTTACATAACACTAATGATACCAAATACTTCCATCACAAGGTTATTTGCTTTGTTTACATTTCTTTTTTACACAAGAGTGGCCCTTAATCTAAAATTGGTAAAAGCAAATAAAGCAGAGTAGTAGTCAAAACTTGTTTACTGAATAATGAGAGAATAATCAATATTGAACAGTGTGTGAAGAGAAGAAATGTGCTCTGTGCTCATACATGACAAACAAGAGATGCAAAATTGGTGCATGAGATACAGTGAGAAACAAGATTAATTTGACTTGAAGCAGATCAATTGATTTTGTTTGTCTCAACCTGAAATTGAAGGAACACCAGATGATTACTGTGTGATCTTATGGCAATGTATATACTTCACACCATAAAGAGAACTGCACTGTCTGCACTTTATTGATTTAAGTATAATACACTGAATTTAAACTTCAAAACAGTGGCCTTTCATTTTGGTAATTTCCTAACTCTGACGTTGATTGTAATTGAAACAATGAAAATAACCTTGAGTCCCAGATAATAGGTATAATCAGCGATGTATACCTATGAATGATTACTACTTGATTTATGTGTTTAGTTTATCTCAAATACTGGTGGCACTTTTTGACATACATACCATCCATTGAATACAAGCAATATTAGTGGCAAACGTTCTGGTACTGGAATATTTGTAGTTTTTGTCATAGGATTGTACCCATATGGCGGGCCCATGGGGTTGCCTTTCTAAGGCTCCACAGCACCGTGGGCCCACTTCCGCAGGACCGCGCGTCCGGATTAGAACTTGTTATCGGGCATGTGGACTTCTTTGGCAGCGTGGGAGTGGGGTGGTTGCAAGCACTTGACAAAGTGCAAAGATTAGCAACTTTGTAAAATAGTTGCGGCAAATTTACAATTTTACTTGACTCACAATACATTACATAACATAACATAAAATACCATAACGTTACATAACATAAAAACTTAACATGATAGGACATGCCAATATAACATAGAATATGATAGCTAGCATAAAAAATATATACTGTGTCGTTTTCTATAGCATGAAATGACAAACTATTTGACCAGCCTTGAGATTAGTCTATAGCCCCTTAGATTCTCAGGTAGGGAACTGCCTGTTTTCCACGTTAACATTCTACTTAATTTTTCTCAGTCTTGTCTTGTGAAGTGTGGCTTCTTAGGTTAAACACATCCCTTCCAATCGAACCGGTATCCCTTAAGACTTCAGTACTACAGTACTAAGGCAGTCTCTGCAAGTCTAGCTTATTTCTACTTGCTTTCCCTTGACACTATATTCACTGTAATTGTGTGTTAACTTCTGTAAATTAGATTTTATTAATTGAATGACTTAAATATGGAACCTTAAATGGCGAGAATGTTTTACAGTAACAGTATTAAACCAAAATGCATGCACGCTTGTGGCACAATGTCTGCTGTCAGTCTTAACATGTAGTAAGACGATACACCTGCTGGTATTGAAAATCAATGCAGGATCTGCTTCTTTAGTTGGACTGTTGTTTTGCAAATGCCATCATTCATCTTCGCAGAGTGAGCTTAAAGTTCAATCTTTGACTGCCAGACCTCAACATCATTATCACTGTCATCGCCATCATCATCAACGCTGTCCTCCGATGAGCTAGAGATGAGCGTGTTATTGGAGACATTGAACCAGTTGATGTGTTGGGTGTGCATGATTTGAATGCAGTCCTGGTTTGAGAGCCAGAGGGTGAAGGATGCCACCACAACTGCCACCAGACCTGAACCCAGAAATCCAATTAAAATTCCTTGAATCACTGGCCTGCACCACCCTGACATGCTCCTATCATACGGTGGAAGCTCCTCAGCTTCAATGATCAGCTCCCAGTCTTCCCAGTTGTCGTCGGTCACTGAAAAGAGAAAGAGATGAGTGAAATCGGCAATTATCATAATTGTTTTGCAGTGCTGCAGATTGTTTGGTCACCCTTCCTCAGGCTAACACTGTGAATTATACTTTATTATTGCACCATGTTGCTTTTGAGGAAACTAGATAAATCTTGGTTTTCATATTTATTGTTGAATATAAAAATAAAAAAATAAAATATCCCTATTGAAAATAGTGGTACGTGCAATTTTCAATTGTTTTTGAAAAACAAATATAATATTCACAAAATTATACATATTAAATGAAATACATATGGCATGCCACCGTCCAGCTCCCACACCACCAACTCCACCGACGATCACCTGCCAGATTACAAGTTGTAACACGGGTGGGCGGTCCTGCAGAAGCTGGCCCACGGCTCTGTCTTTCCAAAGGCTTGTAGGAGAATCTTTGAAAGGCAGCGCTCTGGGATCGCCTGAGCACGTTCCAGCATGGCATGGACTATAAAGTCCATGCTGTGCTGTAACAGGGGGTGAATGCACAAAGGGAGGAATGCCATGTGCCAATGTGCATGCATCCCTAGGCCTTGAGGCAACAGGGGGACCTGTAGGGCTCCCTTTGTTTCCTCACTGACACACTTTTCATGGTGGGCTTACTAACATGAAAAGTGTGGCGATGAAGACATTTGTAATATGGTTGGCAGGCCTCAGGGGCACCACCATCATTTTACAAGCCTCTGCCTGCTGTGCCACCTCCAGGGATCATGGATCCCTGGCATTTGCAGCAGTCATATGCTGGTCCAACCGCCGTAATCGTAATATGACAGTCAGATCATTGGTGCAGTGGTTGCCACACCGCCACCATGTGGTTGACGATCAATTGGACTGCCAAACTCATAATCAGGCCCTAAATCCGGAAGTAAACTTTTGACTGGGATGAAGCACTCACCCTAACTGACCCGCCCTCCACTGCTGTCAGCCTAAAACTTTGACTTTGACCCAGTCCCAATCAGATCGTCTCAAATAGTGCTTTAAGCTTTTTTTGGCAAAAAACAGTGGTCCCTGTAGGGGGAAGAGTTAACATCAACTTCCTCGGCTACTAGTAAATTTCCATCAACTCATTGGTCCTACTTGGAAAACAACAATTTATTCAATTGTTTAAGATTTAAAAACAGATATGGAAGAACTAATTTTGGCCCTATTATTTAGAAGATTTGAAAATGAAGTGATGCTCCAAATGACGCAACAGTGCTGTGAAAGTGAGGTAGGTGATATAAATTGTGCAGGTGATATACAATATGTCTACATAAATAGTGACTGTTGGGGATGCAGTGGTGTTGATACACACTCTGACTCAGAGTTTACAACCACCAAAATCGCAAAAAAAGTACTCTATTATAGTGTCAACGTTTTGATCCTCTGAGGGGCATCATCAGAATGAGCAATGGGAAACACCGATTGAATGGTATTCATGTAATAAATGTCAATTAGTACATTCCAGAATGGCTCAGCCACATCGGTCCTATGGAAGCCAGTGAATTGCTTCCAGATCCTAGCGTGTGTGGCCCCTTCAACTATTGCTGAATTTTAAAGAAGTCTGTAATGCTTGGAGCAGGTAAGGGTCAAGGCATGTGTCTTCCTGGTAGTACTCACAGTATATAAACACAGTAAAATAAAATGTGTGTCTGGAAGCATTAGCTTTCAGTGTGACCGAGAAAAGTAACCCCAATTATATGTGTGCTACCGTGATGTATCGGTGTGCTGCAAACGTAGGCCAAACAATCACAGAATTTGCAAAAAATCGTTATGCCACCAAGAGGGGTAAAGTAATTAAAATAGCATGCCCAGAGGATCAAAACATAAAATCAAATCTATGCGCTCACCGTACGAGTGACCGATGGTAAATGTCGCTGTGTATTAGGTACAAAATGCGACAATGTACATATTTTACTAGACTGCCAAAAATTTGTGTTGCAGCGGAAATTGTTTTTACGACACATGTTTTTAAAATATGGTATAACTGAGCGCCTGTTAGCAATTAATCTACTTACTGACATGCCAAATCTTGATGTAGCAATCGCCATGGCGAAATATATGAAGGCGGTAAAAAGGACCCTGTTGGAAATCTAATAAGAACTGGCTAGAAATTGGCATGGAAAATGCTTAAAGAAAACTATGTTTAGGCTGTAATACTATTTTTATGTCATAGCCCGATGGTATTGCTTATCGTAACTTTAGGAGTATCGGTATAGGGAATTTTAAGCTGTGGGAGGGAGATAGGAATTCCCCCTTTTTAATGTATTGTTTTTACAAAGTATTATCGAAATTGTTGTATATGTTTTAAATTATTTATTGTAATATGTATCATGTTGTTTAGAGACCAACGGTCTAATAAACGCACTTTTACTGACTGAGTGACTCATTCATTGCCTGAATATCATCCAATGATTGTTTCCCATTCTTCATCATGGTGATGACCCTAGGAAAATAAATTCAGAGGATCGAAACACTGATACTATAATAGTGTACTGTTTTTAAGTGATTTTGAAGCCTGTTAATACTGAGTCAAAAGGTGTATCAACACCAATGCATCTTCAACAGTCACTATTTATGTACATATATTGCACTAGAACACTTTATACCCACCTACCTCACTTTCACTGTGCTGTTTTGTCATTTGGGAGCACCACTTAATTTGCAAATGTCCCAAATAATAGAGCCCAAATGAGTTCTTTCATTTATGTTTTTAAATGTTAAAAAAATGAATAAAGCTGTGCTTTTCCTGGTAGACCAATCAGTTGATGGTTATTTAATAGTTACAGAAGAAGTTGAGATTTGCATTTCCCCCTTCAGAGACCACTGTTTCCTTCATTTTTGAATAACCCTGGTTCCAGAGTTACTCGGTTGCCTCTTGTTCTTTTAATTAAGCTCTTTGGCACTAGAATGCACAATTTTTGATTTAATCTTTAAAAATTCATATCTCCGGCTCCCTACATTGGATTTGTGTATTTTGGTGTCATTTTAAAGATAAACATATACCCTTGTTTGTAAATTGGTATTTTATTTGTATTGTGGTGTGGCTTTTAGTATCTGGCTGTTTTGGTGATATTAAATTCTTTACACATACCTGTCTCCTAAGTTAAGCCTAACTGCTTGTTTGCCAAGCTACCAAGGGTTGAGCAAGGATTCATTTATTGAGACTTGACTGGACCTATTAGTGATTGTGGTATTATTACTAGCTGAAGGTGAATAACCACACCTACTAATGATCCACTTTCCTACAGTGACACTGAGTTTGAATGAAAGAAAGCAGTGAAACTGTATGACCATGAAGGCAAGACACAGAAGGTGCACTATAGAATTCACGGGAAACAACCTTTACAACGCAACTATTACAACGTAGTACTATTACAACGCATTTATTACAACGCAAAAACTATTACAATGCATGTTATTACAACGCACGTTATTACAACGCAAAAACGATTACAACGCATGTTATTATAACGGAAATTTATTAATTTTAAAATAATAATTTTTACAAATAAAAATGTTGTTTATGTATTAAATATATTTAATTTTAAAATGCTAAAATGTTAAAATGATTATAATCACAAGCATTAATACTCAGGTATTTATTTTGAGTAATACATTTTTAATTATTTAATATTATTTAATATTTAATTATTTAAATTAAGGTTAATGGGTTAATTTTGATAAATGTTAATAGTATAAAAATTTAATTGCTATGTATTACAAATATATTTTAAATTTTTAATTATTAAACTATTTATTTAAATTACAATAATTAATACTCAGGTATCTTTGTAGAAAAAGTAATTGTTTTCAATATATATTGTAATTATATTTTTATTTAATGGATAAATGTTATCACAATAAATTAAAAGTATTAATACTCAGGTATTTATTTTCAGTATTAAATATTTAATTATTTAAATGTAATGTTGGTGTTAATGTTAGATAAATGTTAATTAAATTTTAAATTAATTCCTATGTATTACATATATATTTTAACATTTTTTATTATTAAACAATTTATTTCAATTACGGAAATTAATACTCAGGTATTTTTTTAAAAATAGTAATTGTTTGAAATATATAATATAATTATTTTTTTATTTATTGGATAAATGTTATCATTATAAATTAAAAAATGTAATACTCAGGTATTTATTTTCAGTAATAAATATTTAATTATTTTTAAAAGTAATGTTGGTGTAAATGTTAGATAAATGTTAATAAAATTATAAATTAATTTCTATGTATTATATATATATTTTAACATTTTAATTAATAAACAATTTATTTTATCAATTAATTAATTATTATAATAATAATACTTATGTATTATTTATTACAAGTGTAAGTATTCTATATTTTATATTTATATTTTAATATTTTATTATTTAATTATATTCTTGGATTATTGTAACAAAAATTAATACTTAGGTATTTTTAAAAAAAAATATATTGTTGTAACTTAATGAAGTGATTAATGATTTAATAAAGGTTATTATTTTAAAAGATTTAAAATTAACTTTATATAATTATATTAAGTTCAAAATTATTATTAATAAATATATTTATTTATAAATTAATTATTGAAAATATATATATTTTTTTCAAAATTATACACATATAATTAATACAATGTAAGTTTTTTTTCCCACGGTTTAACATTGATTTCAATGGGAGGTTTAGTCCTTCGTTTATTGCAATGACCGCTCCATAGTAACCTAACGCAATGGATTAGTAAGGACGAAAAAGAATAGAAGGAGGAGAGAGAAAATGAAAACAAGACCAGGATACAGGTAAGTGAACAAAAACATTATTTATCCTAGTGAATAAAATAGTTAAAGAGTAAAATTAATGAAGTAAAAAAGTATAAAGACAATGACGTACTTTTCAAATTTGTTTTATTTTTGTAAAAAAAATATATAAAAATAATTTCAATTTTTATTAATATATTTCATATTTTTTAATAATTTAATAACATCAAATAACATGTGAAATAAAATAATATATTTTATTTAATAATGTATAATAAGTAGTCCTTTGTTTATCTTGTTACATTTTGATGACGTCTTTACGTTGACGTCGACGTTAGCGGCCATTTTGGATTGCATCGATTGCTGGAAGCAGCTGGAAGCTGATCTGCGCTCAGGTAGGAAACTTTCCAAAGTTATTTTATAATTAAAAAACTTTATTGAACATATATATTGTAATGAAAGATTAAGGAGAGGTTGCGATAGTTGTTAAATGATGTTTAAAGTTTGTTTTCAGCATGTCGCCGAAAATATTACTTACATATGTCTACGTCGGGTTATGTAACAAAAAATATAATGGATACAGAGTGAAAATAAGTATATATGTTTGTTTTTTTGAAAACATTTTGAACGTTTAATTGTTTGAATAAACTTAGATATGTTTATCGATTGATAAGTTGAAGCGGAGAAATAGGATAGTTTGTTTGTTTGTTTTTTCCAAAATGATTGCTTTGCACAAGGTGTTTGATAAATAAAACTGTTATTTCGAATTGTACGAAAAAAAAGGAGTCATTTTTTTGGGATTTGTGTTTTTTTTTCCTTTCAAAGCTTTACATTTTTGTATATTGTAGTTTTTCGTTTCGAGGCGGTGATTTGATGTATTGCTTTAAAGAAATTTTTTGGATTTTTTTAAGAAAATATACATTTTGGAATGTGATACTATTTGATTTAGATAGTGAGAAGAATAATAGTTAGGATGTGATATATGATAATAAAAAAATATCCAGGTTGGGATTGTAAAAAATTTAAACAATATATTTTACCCAAAAATGCTTAAGGTTTGAGGATTTGTGTGACAAAGACGTATTTTTTTTGAAAGACGTACTTTTTTGGTTAACATTTTAAAAATGATTAAAAAATATATATGTAATACGTTAGCAAAAAGGATGTTGTTTCCCTAGCAAAAAGGATGGAATTTTATGCCATTTGATTATTTAGGTAATTATGAGATACAAAGCATTACTGCAAATAAATAAAATAAGTTCAGGTCACAATATTAAAAATTATGACAAATACTGTCATATAACTATTTTGTTAATTACAGTTTTTAGGATATCAAACATTTGATTATTAAAGCATCACTTTGGTAAAAATAAGTGGTGAGAAAGGTTAGAATATTGGAATCTTCTCGTTCAAAATGTTTTCACAACAAATATATTAGATATTGAATGCAATGGATATCATCATAACTTTAGAAAAATAAGGAGATAAATAATTGTTTAAAGATTTAAAGGGTCTTTTGAATAGGAAACATATTCCAGTGAAATTACCTTCTCGGCAAAAATGAGGAATTTAAAAAAAAAATTATTAAAGGTAAAGGAACCCGACAAAAAATTGTAACAAAAATTTTAAATAAAAATTCCAATTAAATTAAATTAGTTAAAAAAATTTAGGTCAAAGCAGGAAAGTGAAATTGTGAAAAATGATTAGAAATGTCATATGTTAGCAACATTTTCCAGGTAGTCTAATGCCACAGTCAACGAAAATTGTTGAAGTACTCCCAATAGTCTCTCAGACATTTCCTTAGCTTGCTTAGAAGGTCGTGGATTTAGGCTACCTGTTAATGCTTGAGCAAGTCTCATTTCTTGAAAACTTTGCTCCTTCTTCAAAGTTTTCAAAAAAGAGTAGAAATTTGGATGATGTTTACCAATTGTATGACTGAAGGAGTTATGCCATCCCTCTATGGCATTGTTTGTTTTAGCACCTCCTTCTAAGCAGGTTGAGTAGCAGTTCCACCACTCCACATGGAAACGTGGCTTCCTCCTGCGACCCGATCGGCTTAGATGCCCAATCCATGTGTCCTCAAAGTAATTTAACAAGGGAGCCAATTTTTCTTCATTTTCGACATAATATTCAGATTCAGAAATTGCAGTGTAGTACTCGTCTACACTTTCAGGAGGTACAAAACAAAGTGCTGTTAATTTTTTTAATTCAAATTGCAGTTTACTATCTGAGAAGTAATCTGTAACCAGGGATGTTTTTTGTAACTTACGCCAATATGCCTGGGAAAAGTGAAAAAAACACCCCTGAATTTGGGTATCCACGTACAATTTGTTGATCACATTGATCATAGTCAATTCAAAATCAATAATGATTTTCCGAGGACTTTTGCCAGATGTTTTGTCTTTAATCACTGTTAAAAATTCAGTGTAGGTTGCAGATTGCTTATCTGGTAGTGAACTGTACACTAAGGGAACTACATTTTTGTTAATTTGTGCATGAATGCTGTAAATTTGAGTGAATGGATGGGGTGTACATTTAAACGTTCCATCCATCATCCAAATTTCAGTATTCTCTAACTTAAAAAGGTTGCGGGGAGTACTAAAAATTTAAATACGTTTCAGAGGGTTTTGGTTGTCATAGAGTAAGAAAGGTTCATTAGAGAAAGACAGAGTAAGGTCATGAGGAATAGTTATGTCAGCAAATGTTTGAGGGGTAACTGTGTGTGTGTTACTTGCCTGCTTTTTACGTTGGATAATTCTACGCAAATTGGGTATAATAGGCATATTACAAGCAATGTGACCAGGGACATGCTGTGCAACCTCTCTTAATATTGAACCAGGAGTTTCATTGGAGGTGGATGCAATATCTTTCATCTCGTTAATTGTTTGACGTATTTCAATCTCCATTGCAGAGGCAGAGTGGTTATGGTCAGTGGTATTTACTATGATGTCACCAATAGTAACCGCTCTGCTGCTGCAACGGGAAGAATAATATTTCACACACCTCCAATGTTTCCTTGGTTCACTTAATCTTTCATTACAATATATATATCCACAATGTTGCAGAAGTCTGTTCCCTTTCCTGGATTTAATATAGGTTGCTGTGGCCTGGCTTGACATTATCTGTTGAAAAAAAAAAAGAAAAGAAAATTATTATGTTTTATATATATATATATATGTTTTATTTGTTAGAAAAGGATACATTTTTTATGTTTAAATTAAATTTCAGAGTTAATATAGTAAGTGCTACACTTACACTATCCAGCACTTATCCTACTGATGCACTTTCCTGGAGTTGGAATAGTAATTGGAACCCCTACACTATACAGTACTTATCCTACTGATGCACTTTCCTGGAGTTGGAATAGTAATTGGAACCCCTACACTATCCAGAACTTACCCTACTGATGCACTATCCAGGAGTTGGAATAGTAATTGGAACCCCTACACTATCCAGCACTTACCCTACTGATGCACTTTCTTGGAGTTGGAATAGTAATTGGAACCCCTACACTATCCAGCACTTACCCTACTGATGCACTTTCCTGGAGTTAGAATAGTAATTGGAACCCCTACACTATCCAGCACTTACCCTACTGATGCACTTTCTTGGAGTTGGAATAGTAATTGAAAACCCTACACTATCCAGCACTTACCATACTGATGCACTTTACTGGAGTTGGATTAGTAATTGGAACCACTACACTATCCAGCACTTACCCTACTGCTGCACTTTCAAGGAGTTGGATTAGTAATTGGAACACCTACACCTGCCAGCACTTACCCTACTGAGGCACTTTCCTGGAGTTGGAATATTAAGTGGTACCCCTACACTATCCAGCACTTACCTTACTTTAGCAATTTCCTGGAGTTGGCATAGTAACTGGCACCCCTACACTATCCTGCACTTACCCTACTGATGCACTTTCCTGGAGTTAGAATAGTAACTGGCACCACTACACTATCCAGCACTTACCCTACTGATGCACTTTCCTGGAGTTAGATTAGTAAGTGGCACCACTACACTATCCAGCACTTACCCTACTGATGCACATACCTGTAGTTAGAATAGTTAGTGGCACCCCTACACTATCCAGCACTTACCAGAATCTAGCACTTTTCACTGGGTTACATAAAAAAATGTAAACTTGAACATATTTAACATTAATCCTACTGTTTCAATTTGATGGTGTTCGATTTGAAAGTGAATTATTTACATTAAACAGCACTTACTATTCTGAAGATATTTGTCTGTTTTTTTTAAAATGGATTTATCTATATTTTGGTCATAATTATGTGATTTACAGGTGACCTTTATGATAAATTACCTTGGGTTTTTGGTGTTTGCTTCTTGCTGCTCTTCCTGGTCTTCTACTTTATGTTTGTTTTGGTTGTTGGTTGATTGTTTTCTCTGGTTTGGAATTTCAAGTTGGATTCTAAAAAAAAAAAATTAGAGATTGTTTCATATGTTTCCAAATGTTTCATGTTATTGTATTTTTTTAAAAATGTGATTGTACGGCAAGATAATAAATGATTCTTTTTCAATTTGGTATAAATAATTTTTTTTGAATGTACACATTTTTAACACATGTCTCATTTATTTTACACATCAGAATACACATTGGTACACTTATACTATACTGCACTTAACCAACTGAAGCACTTTACTGCAGTTAGAATAGTAACTGGCACCCCTATACTATCCAGCACTTACCATACTGATGCATTTTACTGGAGTTAGAATAGTAATTGGAACCCCTACACTATCCAGCACTTACCCTACTGATGCACTTTCTTGGAGTTGGAATAGTAATTGGAACCCCTACACTATCCAGCACTTACCATACTGATGCACTTTACTGGAGTTGGAATAGTAAGTGGTACCACTACACTATCCAGCACTTACCCTACTGATGCACTTAACTGGAGTTAGAATAGTAAATGGCACCCCTACACTATCCAGCACTTACCCTACTGATGCACTTTCCTGGAGTTAGAATAGTAACTGGCACCCCTACACTATCCAGCACTTACCCTACTGATGCACTTTCCTGGAGTTAGAATAGTAAGTGGCACCACTACACTATCCAGCACTTACCCTACTGATGCACTTTCCTGGAGTTGGAATAGTAACTGGCACCCCTACACTATCCTGCACTTACCCTACTGATGCACTTTCCTGGAGTTAGAATAGTAACTGGCACCCCTACACTATCCAGCATTTACCCTACTGATGCACTTTCCTGGAGTTAGATTAGTAAGTGGCACCACTACACTATCCAGAACTTACCCTACTGATGCACTTTCCTGGAGTTGGAATAGTAAATGGCACCCCTACACTATCCTGCACTTACCCTAATGATGCACTTTCCTGGAGTTAGAATAGTAACTGGCCCCCCTACACTATCCAGCACTTACCCTACTGATGCACTTTACTGGAGTTGGAATAGTAACTGGCACCCCTACACTATCCAGCACTTACCCTACTGATGCACTTTCCTGGAGTTAGAATAGTAAGTGGCACCACTACACTATCCAGCAATTACCCTACTGATGAACTTTCCTGGAGTTGGAATAGTAAATGGCACCCCTACACTATCCTGCACTTACCCTACTGATGCACTTTCCTGGAGTTAGAATAGTAACTGGCACCCCTACACTATCCAGCACTTACCCTACTGATGCACTTTCCTGGAGTTAGAATAGTAAGTGGCACCACTACACTATCCAGCACTTACCCTACTGATGCACTTTCCTGGAGTTGGAATAGTAAATGGTACCCCTACACTATCCTGCACTTACCCTACTGATGCACTTTCCTGGAGTTCGAATAGTAACTGGCACCCCTACACTATCCAGCACTTACCCTACTGATGCACTTTCCTGGAGTTAGAATAGTAAGTGGCACCACTACACTATCCAGCACTTACACTACTGATGCACTTTCTTGGAGTTAGAATAGTAACTGGCACCCCTACACTATCCAGCACTTACACTACTGATGCACTTTCCTGGAGTTAGAATAGTAAGTGGCACCACTACACTATCCAGCACTTACCCTACTGATGCACTTTCCTGTAGTTAGAATAGTAAGTGGCACCCTTACACTATCCAGCACTTACCAGAATCTAGCACTTTTCACTGGGTTACATAAAAAAATGTAAACTTGAAAATATTTAACATTAATCCTACTGTTTCAATTTGATGGTGTTCGATTTGAAAGTGACTTATTTACATTAAACAGCACTTACTATTTTGATGATATTTCTCTGTTTTTTTAAACATGGATTTATCTATATTTTGGTAATAATTATGTGATTTACAGGTGACTTTTATGATAAATTACCTTAGGTTTTTGGTGTTTGCTTCTTGCTGCTCTTGCTGATCTTCTAATTTATGTTTGTTTTGGTTCTTGGTTGACTGGTTTGTCTGGTTTGGATCTTACAGTTCAATTCTAAAATACAAATTGGAGTTTGTTTCTAATGTTTTCCACATGTATCATGTAATTTGATTATTTCAAAAAATAGAATGTATGGCAAATTACTAAATGTTTTTTTTTCAATTTGATATAAAACATGTATTTTGAATGTATAACTTTTTTTGAAATGTCTCACATTTTTAAACATCAGATTAATTATTGGTACATTTATTCTGTCCAGCACTTACCCAACTTGTGCACTTTATTGAAGTTAGAATAGTAAGTGGCATACAATCACTATATAGCAATTACTCTACTGATGCAATTTTATGGAGTTGGAATACTCATTATAATCCATGCACTATCCGGCACTTAACCTATTGAGGCACTTTCCTGGAGTTGGAATATTAAGTGGTACCCCTACACTATCTAGCACTTTCCCTACTGATGCACTTTCCTGGAGTTAGATTAGTAAGTGGCACCCCTATACTATTTAGCACTTACCCTACTGATGCACTTTTCTGGAGTTAGAATATTAAGTGGCACCCCTACACTATCCAGCACTTACCCTACTGATGCATTTTCCTGAAGATTGAATATTAAGTGGCACCCCTACACTATTCAGCACTTACCCTACTGAGGCACTTTCTGGGTGTTGGAATATTAAGTGGCACTCCTACACTATCTAGCACTTACCCTACTGATGCACTATCATGGAAGTTGAATAGTAAATGGTACTTCTATATTTTTCGAAATTTACATTCGTGTAGCACTTTTCAACGTTTTTGATAAGAAATGTGCAATTTAAAAATATTTCACATTATTTCTACAGATTTAAATTGCTGGTGTTAGAATTGAAAGTGATTTATTTACATTAAACTTCACTTACTATTCTGATGATATTCGTTTGTTTATTATAAAATGGATATATAAATGTTATGCTCTTAATTTTCTGCTTTAGAGGTGATTTTTATGATAAATTACCTTTGGTTTTTGGTGTTTGCTTATTGCTGCTCTTCCTGGTTGGTTTTTGGTTGATTGGTTTTTCTAGTTGGGATATTCCAGTTGGATTCTAAAATACAAATTGGAGATTGTTTCAAATGTTTTATACATGTTTCATGTAATTTGATTATTTCTAAAATCTGAAGCACTTTCTTGGAGTTGTAATAGTAAGTGGCATCCCTACACTATCCAGCACTTACCCTACATGTGCACTTACCTGGAGTTAGAATAGTAAGTGGCACCACTACACTATCCAGCACTTACCCTACTGATGCACTTTCCTGTAGTTAGAATAGTAAGTGGCACCCCTACACTATCCAGAACTTACCCTACTGAAGCACTTTCATGGAGTTGGAATAGTAAGTGGCACCCCTACACCATTCAGCTCTTACTCTACTGTGGCACTTTTATAGAATTACAATAGAGTATTTACACTATCAAGGACTTACCTTAGTAATAATTGTAATTATTTGGATGTTTCTTTGTTGGTTTTGTCTGTAGAGGTATATTCTCTGTTTGGTTCTTCTTTGGAGGGCCTCAAAAGATAATTTTCTGTATCTAAAATGAATTTTAAATTTTTTTGGTATAAATCAGAACTATTTTCAAGTAAATGATAACTGAGAAGTGCATAATCGATTTTTGCTTTCTGAAATAAATTCGTATATCTAATAATATTTAATAATTTACCTTTTTAAAATTATTTGTTTTTTGTAGAAAATTGAAACGATGGTTTTTCGTAAACTTAGTTGGTTTATCTGTGTGAAGAAAATAAAAATATAGCTAAGGATTATTTTCTAGTAACGTTTGTGAAATATTTAGTCTCGTTTTTAGGTAAATTGTTGAAAAAAATACCTTAATATAAGTCGTCTTGAGATATGTTCATTAGTAGAAAACAAGCTTTTGATGAAAAGAAACTTATGTATGAGTGTCACTTCTTTGGAGAACTGTTATAAAAATAAAAATAAATGTATCTTTGCTTACAACAAGTTATCTGAATTTTCGGACATAATTACTGCCACATGAGATATTAATAACGTTTTCATAAAAATTAAATTTATTTTTACATTGGGTTAGTGAGAGAATTTTGTTAATATAATCTGGAATTTTTTTAAATAATGGCTAATATGGTAATATTAACCGTGTTAATAAAATTAAAATGTTTAAGTTAAGTTGATTAAATGTTCAATATAAACATTCATTTACTTCATATTAAGTACTTACATGAATATCCGTGAATAAACGCTATAAAGTTGGCTACTGCTGATATGTAGTTCAAGAGGTCAGAGAGTCACCAGTTGACGTCTGCTTACTCTGGGAGTTGATAATCAACTGAATGTAAAATGGTGTCTTGCTTCTATTTATAAGTTTTACTCAATAGCATCAATAATTTTTTAATTTACACCGTTACACTTCTAATTTTATAGTAAGACTTATAATGTGGAAACGTTTAATTTAAAATGTTTGCTTATGAAGTGTTGTTTTGAGAATTTCGTTCCGTTCTTGGCATCCATTTTGAGACTTGTGTTTATGTTTACGGTCAACGAAATAGTTGATGGACTTCTTTGTTTAACTAAGTACTTAAAATGGCGGATTTATATAAGCAATATCTTTTCGTTGAAATGAAATGTTTATTTTTCATTTTCTTAATTAAGTTTCTATGTTTTAAAGGCCGTTTTTAAACAAAGATAATATTTTCTTCAGTAAAATTGGCGATTTTTTATAAATGCGAGTACTAATTTTGTTACTCGGGTATTAATTTTGTTACTCGAGTATTAATTTTTTAAAAATCGGTAATTTCTGACTATTTCCGTGCAGTTTATCTCCACATTTTAAAACACTTCCCCACCCAAAACCCCTAATTTCCCTGCATCCCGTGAAAGATTTTATATATAAAAAAAAAAAAACATTTTAATGCGTTGTAAAAGTATGCGTTGTAAGAGTATTCGTTGTAATAGTATTTTTCTATTACTTACTATATATCGCGTTGTAATAGTAGTCGTTGTAAAATATTGCGTTGTAGTATACAACGCGTTGTAAAAAATGCGTTGTAAAAGCATACGTTGTAATAGTATACGTTGTAACGTCGTACATCCAGAATTCACAGATTATTCCACGTACAGCATTAAAAGCAGGCTTCCAGGACCAAATACCCAAGATGTGATTACTTGGCTGAGAAATGTCACCTTTTCCTGAAGAGATGTGTATCTTAACAGAACAAGACTTCTGATTTTTCTCAAAATGGATGATAGCTATCATCTAGGAAAGTGATTAATCCACACAATATGGAAGAATTCACTCTCTTGTTCACCACAGATAAGAGAAACTCATACAATTCTCTTCTCACCAAAAAAGACTAACAAAACGAATACTACCCAGAATCACAATAACACTCCTATTTTGAATCTGGAGGTATAAGCCCACATCTAACCAAATGCTTACCTGATTTAATGGTAAGACGGTACAGATATGTTGCTTCATTATCTAGCTTGACCTGTACCCTGCCTCAAGCCCGTCAACACTGGTACCACAGAACCAGTCAGTGAAGTGCCATAAAATTTGTAGATGGAAGGAGGTCTTGACAGTAGAGTGGAAAGTGTATCACCCCTGTTGCCTCATAGCAGGCCTATCCACCAACTACGTGAGCCTTGAGAACCCTAAGAATTGTCAGCTAGCTACATAGGCATGTTTGCAAAAGTGGAAAATGTCCATTGGCTGCCCTGCCAACAGTAGGGGATGTATGATAGTACAACGCGATCCTTTTGATCGCGGTACTTTACATCACGGATTTTACAACGCAAGTCGTTACAACGACTTGCGTTGGAGGGCGCGTATTGAGGATTAATATAATTTTCTATTCCAACACCAGCCCACGTAACAGTAGGGAAGGTGTTGGAATATAAAATTACAATATTCCTAAACGAACAGCACCATCCAGAGCAAGTCGTAGTAACTACTTGCGTTGTAATGGCAGCGTGGTAAAGGTTGTGCGGTGTAAACACCGCGTTGTAAACAACATTTACCACAGTAGGTGGTGGGAAGAGTCCGGCTCCCTCCTGTCCAGAAGTAGAGACTTGTCTCTCCCTGCAAGGTCAGGTAGTCTTGCGATCTCACTAAGGGCCAGATGTACGACCAATTTTAGCATGCACAAACGGGTAACGACCCATTTATACATACTAAAATTGAAATGGAAATGTACTAACACAATTTTGTGAGTCGCAAATAAATTACGACTTGTAAAAAAAGTGTTTAGTGACTCGCTATTTGGAAAGAGCGTTCCCTTCCAAACAGCGACTATGAAACCCATGTGTGAATGTTTTGCGACTGCAATAGAGGTCGCAAAACACTTGCAAATCACCACCCTCTGCAAGAGGGTCCCAGGGACCACTACCTGCCCTTAAAAAATTAAACAAAAATGCTTTATTTAAAACAAAAAATTAAAAATGCATCCCGTTTTTCTTTAAGGAAATCTGGCTGCATTAAAAAAAAAAAAAAGCTTTATTTAAAAGCAGTCCCGGACATGGTGGTTTGCTGAGCCCAGCAGGCCACCATACCTGGGAGGGCCTGCCATTCCCATTGGGCTCGCAAATTGCGAGAGGCTCATTATTATTAATGAGCCTCACAATTTGCGAACCCACTGGGAATCGCAAACAGTTGTTGTACATGCAAAATAGCGCCTCAGAAATTGCAACTCCCAATTTGCGAGGCGCTATTTTGCGCATCGTACATCTGGGCCTTACTGATTAAACTGATATATACGGTAGTAGCATTTTGTTTTATAGATTAATTCCTGTTTTATACAGAAATCTTTATTTTAAGCTCCAAGCAGCATCAGAAATAAAAGAATAACTGTATAGGTAAAAAAAAATATTTAAAGAACAGTAAAAATTCTTGGAACATCTATATTTGCTAATCCCCGCATATTTTTCATTCTATTGTTTTCTAGCTCGACTGAGCCACAACAAAAAGAGGCCAACCCTATCAAAACCAGCATTTTCCCTCCTCCTACAAAAACAACCCAGCTCAAATGGCTATGCTTCAGGATGGCTTATCCTACTGGAGCAGACCAAGGCTGATTTGGGTATGGTTTGTGCACTCCTGTAATAGAGCAGACAAACTAAAATTGTTTGGTGTTTAAGGCACTCGGTATAATGACCAGCAGTTTGGATTAAATCTAGTTTTTCCGCCATTCCTTCTTTGCTAACTGAGCCTGCCTTGATGAAGTTATGTTTTCAGTCTACATTAGCGACACAAGCGCCTCACTGTTAAAGCCCAAAAAGTTCAAAATCATTCTGGAGTTGCTTCTGTTTCAATTTAATGACAAGTTGCCCTGCAGTTTGGGAAGGAACTTTCCTAATGGAGCAGGATCAAAGCTTCTTTGCACATTATGGGTGTCTTTCATTAATGCACAGACATGCAAAACACAACTGGGTGAAATGCATCTGTCATGATTAACAGCAGTTACAATTAATTCAAACGTTTCTCTTAATCAAGTTTCACCATTTAAATCAGTTATTTTTAGAGTGGGTATGTCCAGACGAGTTCCTTGCTCCCTGTACTTTAAGGGCGTAAGCTTCACCTCATTGATAAGGTCCAAAAAGGCCAACATTTGATTCAATTCCTCGTGTTCCTGTCCAGAGGAGACATGGTCAGGAAACTCAGGTAGGAATTATGAGGGGATCAGGACCAAAACTGATTTGGCAGTGGTCCACTGATGTAATTACACATGAAAGCTAAAAAAGATAATATGATATGCAACTAGGGTATTTACAAGTGGTTGATGTTCATTAAGTATTTCCAATTCAGTATTTCAAGTCATGACTTTATGCTGCTAATATGGGGTCAGTCAACCACACAATCTAATTTTACATCTTGTTTTTGAAGGATTTGTACTACCATTGTATTTTAGGCTCTCCTAATCATTCCATGCATATATGGGTGTTTAGGTAACAGAAAGACATTTTGTTCGAGATCTCCTTTTTTCAGGGTGCAGTAGGTGTTGCATCAACCCCCAGATTGATGGTTAACCTTTGAAGATCATTTTTACTGAGTCACCTAAGCCTAATAGATGTATCAGTAGGTGAATCTAAAGATCAGAGTTGGAAGACGGTTATTGGCATATAATTCTTTGATTCTCATGTTGTAACAAAAAACATTGAAATAACAGAATCATGCAAACTACTAACACTGGGATGGTTGCATGTGTTAATTAGACAGTAATTCAGTTCTCACAAAGAGCTAAATAAGTGAAAAATAAGGGAAGTTGGAGAGTGACTTTTCAAAAGAGTCTCATTCTAGGAAAACAGTGCATTGCTAGTAGCCAAGATGATTATTAACAATTTACAGATATGATGTTAGTTTTTGTTTTCCTAGTTAGCCCCTAAAGTCGGCTGGACAAAAGCTGTCTGGCTTTTTCTTAAAAGAAGAATTCGTTAATAAATAACGTGCATTCCAAAGAGCGTATGAGGATAGTGAACATGTGGGGAGTATCTTGTCAAGGTCTGTAAAACCAAAAGCCAATGCTAATAGGATACTTGATGTGATGGATCCCATCACTAATTCTACTACTTCTCATAATGATGCTGTAAAGAGGATTTTTTTACATCATTATTCTGAACTCCAATGGAGGCTTCAGAGTATGCCATCTTAAAGGTTCTTGCTCCAAATCCAATTCCTCAGCTCAAATAGCATAATTAAGCCAATTACAGAGACAGAATATAGAGAACTGTTGTCCTCCATGGCTAACACCACAACAGCAGGCATTGATGGTATGCCAATCAAGTTTCATAAGGAATTTGCCCACTTGTGAAGAACCGGGTCAGAACCCAGCGGTGCCAGGGACACACCTGATATCTTCGAGTTCCACCTGTCTTGGTATACAGAGACACGGAATACTTCTGGGTGGCGTCAGAGACCAAGTTTATTAGCGGCAGCTAGTAACAGAAATCCCGACAATACATCACAATGTATATTCCTAGGAGACTGTTCAAATTACTAAGGCAAGACATCTCCTTTTATACACCATATTTTCATTATAAATGTACACCCACTGCGCAGAATTCTAACCAATAGGGCACATTTTCTAACTGAGTATCACATTAACAAAAACCCAATTTACAGTAACCCAACCCAAAAGTTAATTATTAGGAATGTCCCAAATTCAATCTTTGCAAGCCGGACAAATTTATAATTGAAAAGCACAACCCATGTAATGTCAGAACATAAAGGAAACAGTAATAGATGCTGAACAAGATAAAACATGTGCAAGGAAACTAAAGGTTAACGAGGTCCTGAACATTAAGTGGCAATCTTAGACAAGGATCAAACCAAGGGAAATTGGCTTTGCGAGGCCAGTTTCAGGTGAAGAGGTCAGTTTCTCTGCAGTTCATTCAGAGTCGAAAGAAACCTTAGTTAATGTAAACGTGAACTCAGAAGGCCAGGCCACTTGTTCGCCGGGCCTCTTTCACAGGCCTACGTGAGGGCAACACAAAATGGAGTCAGGCTCGAGAATTACAGAACCTCAGACCCTTCTTTTGCCATTACGTAGGCAATAAACTAAACTCATGTTAATCTGAATCTAGGTCCATATCAATCTTCATTAGGTCATCTAAGTGTTGCTGTAGCATCATCCTATTATTCTCTACTTCTCTCGGGAGAGGTCTCCTAACGCACATAGTAGCACAAAGACTACAAATGGCGGGACCACACTGGATGCAAAGGCAACAAGAGAAAAGGATGGCCAAAATCATACCAAGGAATGTCAAAATCTTCCATCCCCATTTAGACAGCAATTCCCAAAACCATCCCGTCAATGACTAGTCTCCTTTGTCTACATGGATAGACTCAGAGATCTTATGTAACCTAGAGATGGCTTGGTACACTGTAGGAGCATTATCTGGTACGTAAATGCAACAACTAGATCCGATCAATTTGCATACTCCACCTCGATCTGCAAGTATGACGTCTAAAACCATACGATTCTGCAACGTCATAAGGCGGTCCGCTTGAAGCTCAGCTGTAATATTACTAAGAGCACCTGCTGTCTCGTTAATAGTAGCTTCAACAACGCGGACAAGCTGTCGAATATGCCCACTATTGATCATAGGACCCCAAACGGGCAGGAAACCCTTGAAGAAATCTCCTGCTTCTTGTCCTGCAGTATCTTCCTTATCGAAGACCCCTCTACCATATCTCGTTCTATGATAGTCCGGAGCCGTAGTATATGTAGGGGGAAGCAACCACGCCACATAACATGTACCTGAAAAATCAGGTGGCAACCATGTATAGGCTCTGTCGTGACAAACAAAATATGTACCTTTAGCTGGTATGAACGGTGGAGAAGTCTGGGACAAATAGACATAGGTGTAAACACACACACACTCTTACCTAGCTGAGCTTTCGGATTTCGACCAGTGCCTTGCAAACAAAAATAACCTTGATGAGGCACAATCCAAATCGGGGAGACCTTTTTCGTCTCTCCTTCTCAGTCAAGATGGTACTATATCTGGTCAAATTCCAACCAACATAAGCCTGCATCTCATCCTTGGGGATAGCATTATATGCATCGATATCTCGGATCCTATTTACTATTCCCTTTATCAAGGCACTATTGCTGTAGTTATCCTTAAGGGAACGTGGAGGGCGTATCTCATTTGCATAGATAAACATAGTCTGTAAAGCCCACACAGACCCATTAAAAGAAAAAGGCAAAGCCAAATATGGCATACCCTTATCGGTCGTATGCGGCATAAGACCACAAACCAAACAGTTAGTGGTATTCACTACTAACTGATGCTGATGCAACAACTGTATGAACGAGTTGTTGACAAATTTTGACCTCCTTGTCTGTTCATGTTCAGGCAACGTATAGAACTGATGCAAAGAAACAGTAGGGTAAGAAAGCATAGGTTGGGAAGTGGGTGCAAACGTCTGTTGTGTAGCATAGACAATCCATCCCACATAAGCTATCGTAATACTTAAAAACATTAAAAAACATGATATTATAAAACATTTGCTACGTATCAATGTACAGAATTTCATTTTAAGGTCTATTATCTCAACATCTCTCTCAGGTACAAAAGACTCCATCTTCTAACGTGCTGCTCGCGGCAATTTTCCTTCTTCACTCAAGTGTGCGTCCAGGAGTCCTAGACAACCTAGAACCGCAGACCTTTCGTCAATATGCGGGCCACCCCTTAAGTCTTATACCACGACCCTGCAGCTGAACCCGGATGGTGGTTCGAAAAAGCAAAAAGAAAAATAGTCTCTTGTCTGAGAGAGCACAATACACAAAAAAATATTACTTTATTTGTCCTTTTTTAGACCTCGGCCATAAACTATAATGTTCTTTATTCGGCACAGTTTAATCCTGAAAAAGAATCTCCGGATGTGTAGTGTCCAGTCTCAAATGCGGCGGCACAGCTTCTTGCAAAATTACATCATCCGCACGTTCCGACTGAGTCCATTTCAAACGAGCATCACTAAAAGGCAAAAATCTCGGGACATTTTCAGTCTCAAAATCGGCAACACCTTCCCGGACCCACTGATCATACGGTAAGGGCAGAGGTATCCTTTTCGTGTGGGTGGCATGCACCCAACTCTTTTTCCCGAAGACTTTCACAGCGGTCTTCGTTGCTAGCAGCACTTGATAAGGACCAGTCCACCTCGGCTGTAGGTTCTTGGACCTCTGGAAGTTCCTGATCAGAATCCAGTCGCCGGGTTGGATCGCATGTCCCGCGTCAACAGAAGCTGAAGGTAAGGTATCATGAACCTGTTGGTGAAGAACACGCAATTTAGCAGTCAAATCATGTAAATAGTCAACCAACATAGGGTACTCAATATCGCTGTATTCTCTTGGTCTCGGCACACCCCAAACATTCGCCGGGCATCCAAAAACAATCTCGTATGGGCTAAGTCCCACGCGAGAATGTATTGTCGTTCTTGTGGACAAAAGTGCCAATGGTAGAGCATCGGGCCATGTGAGACCAGAGCTTGCTTGCACCTTGGAAGCTGACTTCATCTCTGCTTATGTTCAGAAACAGGGGTCCTATTCAGTGACCCAAAGAGAGGAGACAAAAGACCAGTGACAGTTTCAGTCATTCTTTGTCGAGCAGAAGGAGAAGAAGCTGACATAAGGACAGGAGACAAAGTAGTCTGAGGAATAGGAGTCATAGGGACAGAAGTAAGAGAAGACGAAGATAAGGCAGTGTAAGTCAAAGGATTTTGAGGCAAGGCTGGTAACAAAGCTGGCGGCCCTCGAGGGGGTTGCACCGCAGGAGGAAGAACCACTTGTGGAGCAACAAATGGCTGAACAACAGCAGGGGGTTGAACAACAACTGGAGGTAACGGAGGTGCTGTAGCACTCTGCGCATAAGGGGGTGGTAATCTCAGTAGATGCGACATCAAAGGATCCTTTTCAGGGTCTTCAGTCACAGTTGAAAGGGGAGGTGGCAATAACCCATGCAATGCTGTCTATCTGACACTTCAATCGCACAATCTTCTTCATCGTCCTTAAACTGCGTAGCGGCTTGCATTACTGACATATTCCTTTTTTCCTATCTCTTTTCGCTTGCTTAATTTCTCGCTGTTTGGCTTCCTTACGCCAAAGGCGGAAAAGGTCAAACATCGCCGGCCGGGCTTTGTTCCTAAATAGCGCAACTTCTAAGTTATCTAAAATCTCTGTTTCAAAACTACCATGTGGGGGCCATCGTGAAATACCATCCTTCCTAGTGTAGTGGACCCAAACCTCATTAAAGGTAATGGGACCCATGCCATGTTTTGAATAAAGCTCATAAGTTGGAGTTCCAACCGGAGATATCGGACACGAATCCTCCAATCGGGAATCCCTATTAAGACCACAAACAAACCATTTACCAAGTTTACCAAGACCAGGCATCTTGCTCACTAGTCTGGTTTCAAACTTCAAAGGGTATCAAAAAATGATACACTCGTAAATATACGAACCCCTTGGCTTCGACTATTGCAATATCCGAATCAAAACCGAAGAAACAAAACAAAATCGTGGGAGCGACCCACTTATACTTAACCAAAATGTCTGTCACGCCACCAGAAGACCGTCTAACGTCTCGCCTTACAAATCATCACACGAGGGTCCAAGACAGGGTGACAGTCAGGGCAGCAGTCCTTCGTAGCCGTCGGAAAGGGGAAGCCTCGCAGAAAAGACCTTCGGTCCACTTTTCGACATGCAGGGGTCGATGGAGTGGGGGCCCTCCTCCAGAGTTTCCTCACGGGGCTCCTCACAATCTTTGGGCTTGGACCGGTACCGCTGAAGTCGCCCCACGTTGGGCGCCAGTTGAAGAACCGGGTCAGAACCCAGCGGTGCCAGGGACACACCTGATATCTTCGAATTCCACCTGTCTTGGTATCCAGAGACATGGAATACTTCTGGGTGGCGTAAGAGACCAAGTTTATTAGCTGCAGCTAGTAACAGAAATCCCAACAATACATCACAATGTATATTCCTAGGAGACTGTTCAAATTACTAAGGCAAGACATCTCCTTTTATACACCATATTCTCATTATAAATGTAGACCCACTGCGCAAAATTCTAACCAATAGGGCACATTTTCTAACTGAGTATCACATTAACAAAAACCCAATTTACAGTAACCCAACCCAAAAGTTAATTATTAGGAATGTCCCAAATTCAATCTTTGCAAGCCGGACAAATTTATAATTGAAAAGCACAACCCATGTAATGTCAGAACATAAAGGAAACAGTAATAGATGCTGAACAAGATAAAACATGTGCAAGGAAACTAAAGGTTAACGAGGTCCTGAACATTAAGTGGCAATATTAGACAAGGATCAAACCAAGGGAAATTGGCTTTGCGAGGCCAGTTTCAGGTGAAGAGGTCAGTTTCTCTGCAGTTCATTCAGAGTCGAAAGAAACCTTAGTTAATGTAAACATTAACTCAGAAGGCCAGGCCACTTGTTCGCCGGGCCTCTTTCACAGGCCTACGTGAGGGCAACACAAAATGGAGTCAGGCTCGAGAATTACAGAACCTCACTTGTCAAAGATTTGTTGATCAAGCCATTTATTGAAATCATTTCTGGTGGTTATATTTCTACATCGTTTACAGAATCCATTGTATTAAGTGTTTAAAAAAAAAATAAACTGTCTCCTAATCATAATTAGGACTCCCGGTTTTATGGTATTTATTTTTTTGCCATTTCCGTCTGTATTTATCCATATTTATTCTTTGGGCATTTTTTCTGTATTTATCCACATTTATTTTCACCACAAGCAAAAGCCGACGGAACAGCTAGTATTTTTCCACATTTATTTAAACTGACAATGCACACATGCGTACGGTTGTTATTGGTCAACACAGTACATTCATGTGAAAACGTTGCCATTGTAGTACAAGCACATGTGCATTTCAAGAGACTTTGAGGACATTGAGACTCTTTCTGGTTTGTTGATACAATGCAGACCACTGAAAACCCGTTGAATATTTGCTGATGATACTGGAATGGACAAAAGATTCAAAGATAGATTGCAGAGGCACACAGAAAGCCGCACCCAAGTACTTCACGGGTCTTTAAAAGACCAATTAGGTATTTAACGTGGCATTGTTTTCACCCCTTTTTAGAGCCTCTCCATCTCCACTCAGCATATTGCTGGAAGAGTCCGCGCCCCCCCCCGAAATTTGGCTCTATTTGCGCCTCTGGTGTAACTCGGGGTATGCACTGCAGGCCTGTGAACAACACCTGCATCACCCTCTTTCTGCCTGCTATTGTACTCGATCCTGCAGCAGCGCACTTGCAAAGCCCATACATGACGGAAACCCGATTCAAGAGCCCATTCTCCCGATTTGTTTTTTAAATCTCCCACTTTGCTCCGCTAAAATGTTGGCATGTATGGTTCTACGTAACATTATGCAGAACGAGAAAAAAAACCAAGAAATGTCCATAAAAACAAACTCAATAATTTGTACACGTTTATTTTGTTTTAAAGTAAAGTTCCTGCGTGGCTGTCTCTCCTTCATCTGTCCCACCCCAGGCTGACCAACGTGACAAACACGACGGGGGAGGGGCCGGTGGGAGTGCGATGCCAAAAGGGGGGTGGGGGGTAGGAAATAGCCACATACACTTACCTTGGCAAACTCGGGCGGCAAGCTGGGGCTGAGCAAACTGCAGCGGCAGAGTCCTGGATCCCTTGGCAGTACAATGGCAGTGGGCTGGTGCAGAGCTAACTCGGGCGGCAGGCTGTGAGTGAGCAAGCTGCAGTGGCGGAGTCCTGGAACAGGAAGGCGTCTTGAATCGGTAGTGCAGGTAAAAGGGTATAGTAGGCAGGTGAGCCCCCATAATAAAGTGGAAAAGTTCAGAGGGCGGGCCGGGAGGTGTTAGCACGCCCACACAGTTAGGCTTGCATACGACCAAGATTGTCTCAGGGTCACAGATGTCAATAAAGACCCTGAGCCAATAGGTACACAGTACGTCACCTTAGGGAATTCCCGGCATCGGTAAACAGAAGCGCTGCACAGCAACTGAATCACGGCAGCGCGGCAACATTACATTTAATAGTATTTTGCCGTTTATAAATATAAATACAGACGGAAGACAAATAGTTTTCCGTCTGTATTTATATGTAAAAATCCGTAAAAACGGAAAACCGGGAGCCCTAATCATAATTCATACTGGCTGATCAACTGTTAAATACAGAGTACAAATGGGTGAAAACATTTTATGTTGTCCTGACCGCTGAGCCCGAGCAACATGGCTGATGCCCGGTGGAGCTGTTTAGAGTCAGCTATAGAGGAGATTGATTTTGGTTTTACCGTCTTGGCCGTCACCTACACAGCTGGACATTGGACATTGTTTTTCCTTGTCTCTCTGATGTGTCTCCTTTCCCTCCCCTACCTCCTCCCTCCGTAATCCTTTGGCTGCCTCCTCCACCTTCCAGCCCTGCCTGACGTTGTCTGTTTTGCTTTATTTCCCCTACACTCTTGTCTCATTGCACCCCCCACCTATCCTCATGCTCCTATTGACTCGTATCCATGTCTATTGTATGCTATTGTAACGGATGTAACTATGTACAATCTGTTCTCATGTAAAGCGCTCTGATACCTCCCGGTCTAGTCAGTGCTTTATAAAACTCTTCAAATAAATAAATAACCCTCAATGAAAATGTTAACTAATCGCTTAACTCTTGTCACCCTGAAATGTATTCACGGTGATCAGAACGTTTTTCTTCCTTACAGGTCAATAGCGATTAATACTAATTATCTGATTCAGGTCCTATATTATTTTTCGACCAAGAAAACTAGAGTGACTATAATTATGGTCTATTTGGAGAAAGCTTTTGACCTGGTAAATTGGTCAGCACCATTTCAGATACTCAGGAAGTTTGGCTTACCTGATTAATTTCTAAAGATTTGGAAGAATCCGTATTAAAGGACGATAGCTAGGATCAGTATCAAGTCATGTGATGTGGCCAAATTCATATTCTTCAGGGATGAGTCCAGGCTGCCCCCTCCTGTGAGTTGTTACCTACATTTTTATTGAGCCATTGTCTATTCTTTTATGGAATGAAACTTTAATTTCACCTCAAGTTTCAGGTATGTCTAAGTGAAAACATTTTCGTGATGATATTATTTTGTATCTGAACACACCAAAAGCTAATATCCAGAGAACCTTCGAAATATTTAATGAATTTACTCAAATTTGGGCTTAAAAGATTATTCATAACAAGTCAGAAATTCTTCTTTTCAGTGCCTTGAAGGAGGAACAATTAGGAACCAGTGGCTACCTATTTGCTTCATTAGATATCTTTTGATGTTTGTAACTTCCAATATTTTAGATCTGTATGAGTTAATTTATTAAACAACACTGTTTAAAGTTGAGAAATTGTTAGAGACAGCATCTTTTACCTTTAACAACTATAGGTTGAGCTCGAGGCTTTAACAAAAATGTTGATTCAAACTTTATTTATATTTTCTAATGTTCTGATAAGACTAATCAAGAACATTATTTTTTTATTTTAAATATTTTTATTGGACATTTTATCCCTTCTTTTTTAGTACAGGGCACGACAATGAAATAAAAAATTCATACAATCAAATAAATAAATATTTTACACATATAATTACAAGAGCACTTTCTTCCTATTTTTTCATCTTGCTATATGAGTAGCCAGAGGGTTACAATCACAGTCAAATCTTTCTCGGAAAACATGGAAATATAATAAAAAAATTAAAAGATAGAGAAAATAAGACAGAGAGAGAGAGGGGAGTAATAATAACGTCATGTCACTATCTAGCTCCCTCTTTCCATTGCCTAATCGGATCCCAAATTCGCTCCCCTAACTTTTTCCCCTTTTTCCCCCTTCTAGCATATATTGCATTCTCCAGATTATATATTGAAAGTAACCTGGCTAGCCAGTGATGATATGTTGGGGGTATAACATCCAACCAAACTGAAGTAATGCATAATCTCAGCACTGCCATTGCAACAAATATGAGATATCCCCCCTTCATATGCCTATCATTATTATTAACATTAAGGAGGATTATCGAGGGTGTAAGACTAATATTGCTACAAAGCACGGTACTAAGAAATCTCTCTATATCCTTTTGTGTAGCTTGCAAATGTGTACATGTCGCTAACATATGTACTAAATCTGCATCTGTACTGCCACATCTAGGGCAGTTAATTCCTGAAATCCCTCCCCATTGTGCAATTCTCGCAGCGGTATAATATAGATGAAATAAAGTTTTATAGTGCTGCGCCTGTAGAGGTGCAGAACATAAAATTTTATGCCCCAGCTCTAACGACATTTGGAAGCATTCTGCTCCTATTGCAAGCTTGTTCGTCCACTTCTCCGCCATCCTGTCAGTGTAATCCTGCTTCACTTTTATCAATTCTGAATATAATCTTGTAATCGTACAGTCCGTGCCTGCTTGTATGATATCCATAATTGTTATTTTACCAAACCCTACCAACCCTCCCCTATTTGTTTCGATAAAACTTCTTACTTGCAGAAATTTAAAGAAGTGTCTCGGGTCTACTCCATATTTTGTCTGCAGCTCCGAAAATTGCAATACCCCTTGTGTATTCCTTATATCACCGATCATCCTTATCCCCTTCCTCCCCCATTCACCAAAGAACAAGCCCGTAAATATATCTGCAGGGAGAGCAGGGTTCGCACACATCCTAGTATAAGCATTATATTTCCCTAATCCAAAGCTTTTTGCAAATGCTTTCCAAATGGTATAGGCTGCCAAAATTGTCTTAAATCGTCTCCTTTTAAAATAACTAAAATCTGTAAACTTCAGGAACAAGTTCGCCGCATCCGTTCCCATAACTAAACCGTATATTGCTAATGTGCCGAGCTCGTCCTGCCCTTCTACTTCTGCCCCTCCTAAAAGGCCTGCCATGTTTTGTAGTGCCACTGCCCAATAATAAAGTTTTAAATCCGGCAAGGACCATCCTCCCCTATCTCGGGGCAGTGCCATATACCTAAGTGCTCTCCTTGTCTTTCCTTTCGCCCAAATAAATCTATTAATCATGTGTTCACATCCCTTAAACCATTTAAGATCAAACAAAAGTGGAATCGCTCTGAAAATATATAAAAATTTAGGTAAAACCAACATCTTTACAATATTGTTACGTCCTACAATTGAGAGATGCAAATTCTCTAGCCTGTCCAGGTCTTTCCTAACTTTAGCCAAGTTTGGTGTTATGTTTTTCTCCACTAGGGTGTCTAAGTCAGATGAGATAGTTACTCCTAGGAATACCCCAGCCTGCACCACTCGGTGATCAGAGCATTCCACAAAACAGTTTTTAATTATTTGTGTTTTACTGGTTTTCAGAGCATATCCTGAGACTTGAACAAATCTCGTACCCTCGATCTCAACCTGTACTATAGCCTCTGTGGGATTAGGTGTTATTACTGCCACGTCATCGGCATATGCCAACACCTTGCATTGTCCCATATGCGTATATAATGGGGGAATATTTTCGCAGCTCTCTATTCTACGGATCAGTGGGTCCATGTACATCGCAAATAGAAGCGGAGAGCACGGACAGCCTTGTCTAGTGCCTCTCCTTATTGTCAAGGAGCGGGTTGAACCTGCATTTACCCTAATGGCTGCACTCAGGTCTCTATATAATGCCTGAATCGCTTTAATATAGCCATCACCAAAGCCTGCCCTTCTTAAAATATGCCACAGAAAGTCCCAGGAGACCCGATCAAAGGCTTTTTCTGCGTCTAATAACAGTACCGCCATCGGGTCTCCTGCTACCTCCATGGCATCAAATAGTGTGATGACCTTACGCGTATGGTGCGTCGTACCCCTGCCCGGAATAAACCCGTGCTGGTTACTGCTCACGAGGGAGCTTATTACAATGGCAAATCTTGTTGCCAGAACCTTAGAGAATATTTTAGTATCGGAGTTCATAAGGGTGATCGGCCTACACGATCCGGGTTCGTTGGCTGGCTTTCCCTTTTTTAAAATTATCACGATATCGGCACCACCCCATGAACCCGGTATAGAGTCCCCAGCCTGTGCCTTCTGCATCGTTATTACCATGTCCTCCCAAAGAACATCCCAGAAGACCTTGTAGTATTCTAATGGGATTTGGTCAGGACCTGACGCTTTACCAGAAGGAAGATTTGATAAGGCATTTTTAATCTCTTCTGTATCAATCAGTTTTTCCAATCCTTCCGATTCTACCTCTGTCAAGCAGGTCACTGGGATCTCTTCTAAGTATCTCACAGTTTCCACCGGACTTCGCCTTTGCTGATCATCATATAATGTAGTGTAGAATTTCCTAAAAACCTCTCTAATTTCATCTGAATCTGTGTGTAACCTACCTACAGAATCTTTGATTTCCCTTACCTCTCCCGACGCGCCCTTTTGCCTTGTACGTACGGCTAAGGTCCGCCCCACTGCTTCGCTAAACTCGTGGCATCTCTCCTTTCTGGTCAAAAAAATCTTAGCTGCTTTATTTGCAATGTCTTCTTCAGCTTCCATTTTTACCTTTGCTATTTTTATGAGAGCCTGATCTAACAAACCCCCTGCTGTGACGCAAAAATGTAATTCTTCCTCTGCATCGAGTACTGCCTTCGCCAGATCCCTATTCCTAGTCTGTTCCAGATTTCTTTTATAGGTATTGAAGCTTAGAGTTTTCCCACGTGCTCCCGCCTTAAAGGCATCCCAAACTATCCCTGCAGCCGTACTACCCCTGTTGATTTAAAAAAAAACTTTAATCCACCGAGTCATGTGCAATACATACTTTTGGTCCTGCAGGAGGCCTAACTCGAAAGTCCAGAATCTCTCTTTGCTGACCCTAATAGTTATATCTATCCTTAGAACCAGTGGGTTATGATCACTCAATATTCGAGGTAGTCTCTCAATCTTAGCCCTAGAGATCAATGAGTTAGAGGTAAAAAAGTAATCAAGTCTCACACACACCTGATGTGGGGCAGAGTAGTATGTAAACCCTTTTTCCCCATACCTTACTTTCCCCCATACATCCGTAAGCATATTATTTATTACTAACTGTCCTAATGCTCGATGCACTCTCTTTTTCCTCCCCTGATACCTCCCAAATGACCCTACACCCAGCCCATCCGCTCCATTAATTTTAAAGTCCCCTCCCAGTATTACCCGAGGGGCCCAAGTGGCTAATTCCACGCCTAGAAACTCCAGGATCTCCGGGTCATCATCCGTGGAACCATAAATTACCTCTAGGGTGTACCACTCTCCCTCCAAGAGACATTCGATTAGTGCCCATCTGCCCCATTGATCTTCGAGTTTTTTTCTTGTAATCAGATTCCTATTCCTAGATAGTATAGCAACCCCTCTATGTTTTGAGCCTTGTTTTGAACACGCTAATACCTTAAAGCCTAGTTGATCTAAAAGATATCCCTGTGTAGCCATAATATGAGTTTCCTGTAGCAACATAAGATCGACATTCATCCGCTTTAATAAGACTGCAAGCTTTTGCCTTTTCTTACAATCGTTCAGGCCACTAACATTCCAAGTCACTATGCTAACTACCATTAAGTAACATTAAGCATGTTGCCATCCGTATAATCTGTATAGCTTTTTCCCTTCCCTTTCCCCTTCACAGATAACATTAGCATCTGATTTCAACTTCTGTTCATTTATTATCATGATTTTGATCTTTTTCTGTGTGCAAAACATGGTAAGTCTTTCCCAAACCAAATCTGTGTCACTCGTGCCTATTCTTGTCTGTCGTGCCCTGCCCCCTTTCGTCCCTCCCTCCCCCTCCCCGAACACCCCACCCCTATGATCCCTCCCCCCCTTACTGGCAAACAGGTCAATCCTGACCTGTGTTTGACAGCCTGGGCCCCGGGACGTCTTCCCCCCCTCCTCCCCCTTTCCTTAACTTTCTATTTTCCATGTGCTGATCCTGAGTTTTATATCTCTTATCATCCTTTTAAGTACTAGTATTTATCTAGACATCTAGAGATCTCTTATTTATGAGCCTTACGACTGACTTGTACTAAAGCCATTGCCTGATGTTTCTGGGCCCTGCTCCCCTTCAGTGATGAGAGGTACTCCTGAGCCATTATCTCTGAATAGAACACCCTGAACTCCCCATTACTTCCTACTTTGAGGCGAGATGGGAACATCAGATAAGCTTCACACCCAACATTTTGAAAAGGAGTTATTAATTGTCTCATCCGCCATCTTCTCTCAACGGTGGTGTGGCAGAAATCCGGTGGGGCAAAAAATGTAATATCCTTGTAAACTCTCTTAGCTCCTGGCTTTGCTTTGCTCATTATTTCCTCCCTTGCCAAAAAGTTCCCAATGTACACCAGTATTTCCCTTGGTTTACCGGTTGAGCTTCCACTTTTCTGAGTCAGGGGAAACCGATGGGCTCGCTGTACCTCTTTTTCCCAATCCCATTTAGTATTTTCAGAGAAAGCTCCTCTGAACAGCTCCACCACGAATGCTCGGGCATCTTGCCCCTCCTTCCCTTCATCAATTCCAAGCAAACTTATGTTGTTTCGTCTTTGCCTATTTTCAAAGTCTTCAAGTTTCCACAGGACATCTGCTGTTGTTTTTTCCTCCTCTTGTTTGCCCACCTGAAGCTTTGCAACCACATCCTCCAGCTTCCCGGTCCTGTCCTAAACTTCTGTAACTCTACCAGCCATGTCTGCATATAGTTTATTGACCTTACGCAGTGACCCCTGTATCTTTTTGTTGGCATGTCTTGCCCTTCTTCCCTCTGCTCTTGCTTCGCTTTGCATTTGTTTTAAAGTTGTAAGTAACAGATCAAAATTAGGGCTAGAATTAGAGTTAGAGTTGGGATTAGGGTTAGTATTAGGATCGGGATCAGGATTAGAGCTATGGCCAGTTGATTGATCAGGCTGGTGATGATGAGGCGCTGAGGCAGGACCCTCCGGATAGACCTGTGATGTGGCGGAGTAGTCCCAATCTAGTCTCTTAACCACAGCCCTCTTCGTTGGACTTAGCGTAGTATGCAGTCTTAAGTGTGATCTCCTCCTGGCGCTATTCGACTTGCGATGCCCTGGTGCACCCTTTACCGTTACTTGCTCTGGTTCTGATGTTTCTATCCCTGAGCTTCCAGTATGGTGCTCTGATGAGAGAGACCCCTCTTCTGAGTCTGATTCAGTTTTTCCGCTTTCGCTTAATCCCGAACCCTCATCAGTGTCAGAAGCGCCTTCTTCATCATTAACTGAATAAAAACATTAATCGTTAGGTGAGCCAGGCAAGGCTACTTCTTGGGCATAAGGAGCTTCAGTAAAATGTCCCTCTCCATTATCTGCCTTGTCTCCCCTTAAGCCCCCTAGGCCAGAAAGACTCTTCACAATGGGCACAACACCAATGTCCTGTCTTGGCAACTCACTACCCGTGATCATAAATGCCTCTGCAGAATTACCGCATGTCCCTGGCTCAGTAGGTGTGATTATGTTAAATCCACTCAGTGTCCCTGTCTCTGCTCGAAAAGGTACTGCCTCAGACGCAGTGTCCATCAGTGCTATGGATGTCAGCTCTTGCATTTGGATCTGAATAACACCCTGAGTCACCCCCTTTTTATGGAGTTCATCATATCCTGGCGATGTACTTGCATTTTCACAATCCCCCCACGCTTGCCCCTGTACCTGGGTTTGTTCCGTTTGTTCTGCTAGTGGCCCCCGGTCATTCCCTTGCTGAACGCGCTGTTCCACCGTAGGGTTGGAGACCGCAACTCCCTCTGCCGGCTCATCCTGGCTACTCGCTCTCTGGGCTCCTAACGTTGAGGCCGCAGCCTGCGTCTCCGTCGCTGCCGCTGCCGCTGCCGATTGCTTGCTCTCAGCTAGGGTGCTGCTGCTGTTGTCTGGTGCCTCCGAGCTCATGCCACAGGTGAGGGGTAGCGTTAACGATGGGGGGATTGTCTGGTCTCGGATGGTTCTAGGACGAAATGCCACTCCTACAGAGAAAGCTTCAATCATGGTCGGTTGGCGATGTACCGTCTCCTTCTGTGTTTCAGTCGCTGTTGCTGTTGCTGACTCTGTATCGGTAAGCCGATCCTTAGCGCCTTTCTTAGTCAGTAGCGCTTTTGCCTTCCTCTCCTTTTCTTTCTCCTTTTTAGTCATACTTTCTAGATTTCTGTCACTTCTCTCTGCGGCTGGCATGTCGTCCTTCCGTTTCAACATCTTTAGTCTCGTTTTCGTTCTTAGGTTTTCCGCGGGGGCACCGGGATCACTTTGTACAGCAGTATCATTTTCGCCCTCCTTTTCCCCCATCAGGTCTCTCAGCTCCTTCAACGCTCGCTGAGGTTTTGGGGCCATCTTCGATTTCGGATACTGCCAAGGAGAGCTATGATAGTACAAAGTTCCTATAACCTCAAATGCTGTCGGGTACTGACCTTGCGCCTACCGAACTACATCTCCCATGATGCTCTGGCCTTTGACTACAGCTCCCATGATCCTTTGCGGTGCAGTGGTTATAGCGAGGCTGGACGCTGGAGCGGGTGTACTTGATTCTTCCTGCTTTCCCGCGGAAGCGCTTGCGGCTCGCTTGGCTGTGAGCTTCTAGGACTGTGGAGTCATCTGACTGTATTGCCGGCTGGGATACAGCGTCTTGGTATGGTACCGCGTCTTTCAAAGGGCGCTCCTGTGTTGTTGTATGTGAGCCTCTGCTCTATTAATTTTGGCTGTGCTGTGGCCAACTTCGTTCTGGACATAGGACTGTTGAGGGAGTGAGTGGCTACTCACTTTCCAGCTGCTGCTTGGTGTATTTTGGATTCGTCTAGTGGCGGAATGTTGGGGGGGCTCCTCCACATTGCCGTCATGAACTCATGACTATAGGATTAACTTTCGTTGGTGGATTACAGGTACCAAAGCGGACGGCGGTAGTGCGGTAACTACGCCCTGCCGTGTTTGGGGTTGCTGACTATACGTGTGTTTATGGAGTACAAGTACCAAAGCGGACGGCGGTAGTGTTGGAACTACGCCCTGCCGTGTTTGGGGTTATTGATAACATTAACTACAATTGGGAACTCGCTGGTCTGATATTACTTTGGAAGTTGTTTGGAGCGGGTGGTTACTTTCCCAGGGGTAGGTCTCTTTCCCTAAGGTGTATACACGTTCGTTGCTACTTTATGCATGAATTCTAATGCTGGCATTCATGTTGTACAGGGAAGGAGAGAAGAAGGAGTGCATGTTGGCTGGACGCTCCAAGGGCAGCAAAAGGCAGGTGTCATATCTTCTATTGTTTTAGCGAGAATTGAATGAGAGTAGGGCTTATGAACTGTATTAACCTGTGTGCCTTTCTTTTTACAGCTTCCCTTTCCCAGCAGCCCCCTTCCTTTCCTTTCCCGGGTTTTTCCCCTTTTGGGGGTTTTTCCCTCGCCGTATCACTTGAACACCCTGTGATTTTATATTCAGCGTGTTTGGGAGGTCCGGAGGTGGAGCTTTATCACGACGCATCGATCCTGCGGAGTGCAGAACTTGACAAATGCGCCACTTATGCACCGGATAACTTCTCCTTGAACACTTAGGTTTAATTTACAAAGCTGAGGTCATCGCATCGCTCTTCACAGTTGAACTCTAGAAGCATTCCTTCTCCTTAACCATAATTATTAATCAATCGGTTAAGTAATGCAGGGTACAGCACCGACAAGCATTACGGCCACAGGAAAAGAGGGAGAGTGCGACTATCCCTTATGGCCTGCCGGCGGCCATCTTGCCTCTGCATGTTTGAAAGAACATTATTAAGGAGATTGATTGTTTATATGGAAACATCAGCTTTCACGTATCAATCTGACTATCATTCAATTAAGCAAAAAGCAGGGGGCTTGGTTTTACCTGATTTTTACTTATATTATCAGGCCGCCTTTATTGATACTCATTTTTGTTAAGGGCAATGGTTAAAGAGTAACAGCTTCAGTGTTTCTTTTTTCTCTGAACGTGAAAATGTCCCAAAAAATCTAGATATGAAATCTTAAAAGAAATGATTTTGTAAAAAAAAGTTACATTGATTTCAAATATAACATACTTAATTGTCACACATTTTTATCTCTGCAGGATTGTAGCAAGATGATTATTACAAATTTACAAATATGATGTTAGTTTTTTCTTAGGCTTAGAAAACCACTTACCATCTCGTTCGTGGCGTGGAAGATTTTTAGGTGTTTCATCCGCTGGCTTCACTATTGCTGACTCTTTTTCCACTGTTTTTGAGTAGTCTTTCACATATTTCTTGAGATCCAGATTTTTATCCTGGTTCAAGTTCTTTCCCAATTCTTGAGAAAAGAAAAGATGCAATTGAACCTATGATTTTCTGACAAAAATGTTTGGAGTTCATTTGTTTGTGTTCTTATATTCTAGGATCATAATTTGAATACAGCACTTAAACAAACTCTTTGTTAAATAAAGAAGAAATACTTTAAAATCGACAAATGAAAATCGGCATTCAGTTGTATTTTATTAATGAACAATTAATCTGACAGTCAAGTGGGTGTGTTATATATTAAATCTGTGCTACAATGAAATGGGTAAAAGTGTAAGATAAAGTCAAGTCAAATGAGCATTTTTAACTATCCTCAGATTTTGTTAATTGAGCCTTTATTTTGTACACATTAAACATGCTTCTTAATAGGTATATCACTGGAGCCAGTGTTACCACAGACGATGACAAACATAACAAGATGATGGACGGAGTGATTAAACTTTTCAACCACTAACCCCCAGTCACAGATATGGGTTTAATACATCCTCCTTTAGCTCACTATGCTACCTCAACTTGAATCCAGCCATGTGCAAATCAGTCTTGACCCTGTTCCTCATGGGAACAGTACAGCCCGAACTACCTGGCCAGGTTCTCATTGGACTGAAAACAAGCATCGTAGGACCGGTTTTGGGGTTTCACCCCTCATCAGCCAGGCTAGCTTGAATCCAAAGGCAAAGCGAGCAAGGGACCCATGTCTGGACATACCCTTGGCCACTTAGGGCAAACATAGAAAACACAACAAGATGATGGACAGAGTAATGAAATGTTTCAACCACTCAACTCTAGTCACATATCTGGGTTTAGGACATAGATTTTTGCTCACTATGCCACCTCAGCTTGAACCCAGCTATATGCAAATCAGTCTTGGCGTTGTTCCTCATGGGAACAGTCCAGCCCGAACTGTCAGGCCAGGTCCTTCCTGGACCGGAAGCAAGCACCCTAGGTCCAGTTTCAGGTTTCACCCCCATCAGCCAGGCTAGCTTGAACCCGGTGGTACAGGGAGCAAGTTTGCACCCAACCATATTCAAATCAGTCTTGACCCTGTTCCTCATGGGAACAATCCAGCCCAAACTGTCAGGCCAGATCCTACCTGGACCAGAAACAATTATCCTAGGACTAGTTTCAGTGTTTCACTCCTCATCAGCCAGGCTAGCTTGAATCCTGTGACACAGCGAGCAAGAGACCCACGTATTGGCACACACATGGCCATTTAGGGTGAACATAGCAAACACAACAAGATGATGGACGAAGTGATGAAACTTTTCAGCCACTCACCCCCAGTCACAGATCTGTGATTAATCCGTAGTTTTTTGTTCACTATGTCACCCCAGTTTGAACCCCGCCATATGCAAATCATTCTTGACCCAATTCGTCATGGGAGCAGTACAGCCCAAACTGTCAGGCCAGGTCCTTCCTGGAGAGGAAACAAGCATACTAGGTCCAGTTTCAGGGTTTCACCCCTCATCAGCCAGTCTAGCTTGAATCCAATTGTACAGGAAGCAAGGGATCCATGTCTGGGCATACCCATGGCAACTTAGGGCGAACATAGCAAACATAAGAAGATGACGGATGGAGTAATGAAACTTTTCACCCACTCACCCCCAGTCACAGATCTGGGTTTAATCCACAGTTTTATGCTCACTAGGCCACCCCAGTTTGAACCCAGCCATATGCAAATTAGTCTTCACCTTGTTGCTCATGGAAACAGTGCAGCCCACACTGCCAGGCCAGGTCCTTCCTGGACCAGACACAAGCATCCTAGGACCAGTTTCAGGGATTCACCCCTCATCAGCCAGTCTATCCAGTGGAACCATGTCTGGGCAAACCCATGGCCACTTAAGGTGAAGATACTTAACGCAAGAAGATGATGGACCGAGTGATTAAACTTTTCAACCACTCACAGATATGGGTTAAACCCATTGTTTTTTGCTCACTAGGCCACCCCAGTTTGAACCCAGCCACATGCAAAGTAGGCTTGACCCAGATCCTCATAGGAACAGTGCAACCCACACTGCCAGGCCAGGTCCTTCCTGGACTGGAAACAAGCATTCTAGGCGAAGTTTCAGGGTTTCACCTCTCATCAGCGAGTCTAGCTTGAATCCATTGGTACAGGGTTCAAGGGACCCATGGCCACTTAGGGTGAACATAGCAAACACAAGAGGATAATGGATGAAGAGATGAAACTTTTCAACCACTCACCCCCAGTCACAGATCTAGGTTTAATCTAGGGGAGGGCAGAATTTGTGTAGACACGCTTCGCAAAGTTCTGCGAAATGGTAAAAAATCTCTGCGAGCACGCAATGTTCCACAAACATGCGGAATTGCTTGTTCTGCCCATTCGCGATGCTATTTTCCTGTTTGCCAATGCAGTTTGCATGCTCTGAGGGAAATATCTCGCAAACACACATTTTGAAAGTGCGAACAAGCAAAAAAGTCTGCGAAGCCACCGATTGCGCAATTTTTCGCAACTTTGCGTTCTCCGCGTAACCCAATATTACCCACATTTCACAAACAGAACGGAATTTACCATCCAGGCCTAGTTTAAATCATTGTTTTTTGCTCACTATGCCACACCAGTGTGAACCCCCCAATATACAAATCAGTCTTTTCCCAGACCCTCATGGGAACAGTCCAGCCCAAACTTCGAGGCCAGGTCCTTCCTGGACCAGAAACAAGCATCCTGGGACCAGTTTCAGGGTTTCACCCCTCATCAGCCAGTCTAACTTAAATCCAGTGTACAGGGAGCAAGGGACCCATGTCTGGGCATACCCATGGGCACTTTGGGTGAACATAGTAAACACAAGAAAATTATGGATGGAGTGATGAAACTTTTCAACCACTCACCCCAGCCACAGATCTTGGTTTAATCCATCATTTTTTGCTCACTATGCCACCCCAGTTTGAACCCAGCCATATGCAATTCAGTCTTATCCCAAATCCTCATGGGAATAGCCCAGCCCAAACTACCAGGCCAAGTCCTTCCTGTACTGGAAACTAGCATCCTGGGACCAGTTTCAGGATTTCACCCCTCATTAGCCAGTCTAACTTGAATCCAGTGGTACAGGGAGCAAGGGACCCATGTCTGGGCATACTCATGGCCACTTAGAGTGAACATAGCAAACACAAGAATATGATAGATGGAGTGATGAAACATTTCAACCACTCACCCCCAGTCATAGATCTTGGTTTAATCCATCATATTTTGTTCACTATGCCACTCCAGTTTGAACCCAGCTGTATGCAAATCAGTCTTGACTCTGTTCCTCATGGCAAAGTTCCAAGCTGAATTGCAAGGCCAGGATCTCCCTGGACTGGAAACAAGCATCCTAGGACCAGTTTTGTGGTTTCACCACATATCAGCCAGGCTAGCTTGAATCCAGAGGCACAGCGAGAAAGGGACCCAGGTCTTGCCATACACTTGGCCCATTAAGGCGAACATAGTAAACGTAACAAGATAATGTACGGAGTGATGACATTTTTCAACCACTCACCCCCACCCTCAGATCTGGGTTTAATCCTTCGATTTTTGCTCACTAGGCCACCCCAACTTGAACCCAGCCATATGCACATCATTCTTGACCCAATTCCTCATGGGAACATCCATCTTGAACTGTCAGGCGAGGTCCTTCCTGGAGTGGAAACAAGTATTCTAGGACCAGTTTCAGGGTTTCGCCCCTCAACAGCCTGGCTAGCTTAAATCCAGTGGTACAGGGAGCAAGGGACCCATTCTGGGCATAGCCTTGGCCACTTAGGGTGAACATAACAAACACAGCAAGATGATGGATGGAGTGATGACATTTTTCAAGCACTCACCCCCAGACACAGATCTGGGTTTAGTCCATCGTTTTTGCTCACTTTGCCACCGCAGTTTGTACCCAGCCATATGCAAATCAGTCTTGACCCAGTTCCTCATGGGAACAGTGCAGCTCAAACTGCTGGGCCAGGTCCTTCCTGGACCAGAAACAAGCATCCTAGGACCAGTTTCAGAGTTTCACCCCTCATCAGCCAGGCTAGCTTGAATCCAGTGGTACTGGGTGCAAGGGACCCATGTCTGTGCATACACTTGGCCACTTAGGATGAACAAAGCAAACATAAGAGGATGATGGAAGGAGTGATGAAACTTTTCAACCATTCACCCCCAGTCAAAGATCTGGGTTTAATCCATCGTATTTTGCTCACTATGACACCCCATTTTGAAACCAGCAATTTGCAATTCAGTCTTGACCCTGTTTCTCATGGGAACAGTCCAGCCCAAATTGCCGAGCCAGGTCCACGATAGCTTGAATCCAGTGGGACAGCAAGCAAGGTACCCACACCTAGGGATACCCTTGGCCACTTAAGGTGAACATAGGAAGATGCTCCTATTTTTCACCATCGATTTCACAGATCATGCTGCTAGAAAGTTGCAAGCAAGAAAATCTATCTCTCTAATGATAAAAGGCGTTTTTCACCACAGTAAAAAGTTCTAGTGTACAAAAGTAGGACAATGTAGAAATGTTATTTTCACATTTCTTTTCAGTCTCCAAAAAGCATGAGACTACAAGGTCAGTCTTTGATTAAATAAAAAACATTTTCACAAATGTAATTTGTGTAACATTTTGCAATAATGCCTCTTCCCCTTATTTAATGTTACACAGAGATACTATATATCCATGATGGCATGGGCAAATGTTGATAGTTTGAACAAAGTCCTTGTTTATGTCTCTGTTTTATATAATTGTTTCATCAAGGTTTACGGTAGCATAATAATGCATCTTAAATACTTTAAAATTGTACAGTGTCATGGTTGCTTCCTATAATATCCGTATGTTCACAGAGGTACAGTGACGTTCAATACAGTCTCAGTCAAATGAACGTCTTTGAACAGTATAAACAAAATATATACGTAGTGTTGCTTCTAACAACAAATTAAATCGGACAGGTACAGGTGGAGCAGCGTAATTTTGGATCAACCCTCATTATTGATTAGGACACTTATATGTTTATTAAGGGCCTTATGGGACTAATGAAGTGGAGTGCACTTAAAACCATATAAAAAGCGCATTTACCATCTAACCTCTACATTTATATACATGTATACAGTAATGCTTCGTTTACTGTAACAACATATTGCAGTTCTCATGCATATTTACATGTGTGTGTTTTATTAATATTGATGGATTTTCATGTATTCACTTATTTACTCACTTATTTACTTAAAGGTATCCTGCATTCACTGTATAATGGAATATGTATCTATCAGAATTGCATTTCACACTTATAACGTGACTGTCTATGTATTTGTAACACTGAATTCAAACAACCTGTATTGAAATCTTAGTTTTGCTAAGTTTACCTTAAGCATTTGAATTTATAGACATGTGTACACTAATTATTCTTTTACAGTAACAAAAAATTGCAGTTCTCCTGTATATTTACACGTGTGTGTTTTAGTAATATTGATTAATTTTCATGCATTCACATATTTATTTAAAGATATCCTGCATTCACTGTATTATTGAATATGTATCTATGAGAATTGCAGTTTACATTTAAAACTTGACTGTCTGTATATGTGTCAGTATTCACGCAGTTACAAAGTTGTTGAAATCCTAGTTTTACTAGCTTGACCTTTAGCATTTGGATTTCCCAATGCTTAACCTTCAATGTGAATGTTTTCTTTGAGTGCAGTGTTTTTCTTTCCTCCACAAGTGCCTGGTACATGACCTGATGAATTGAGAAAGGCATATTGTGTGAAGAATATAGGGAAGCATGAGGGGAGACAAGGGTGATAAAAATGTACAAGCAGAAGGGAGGACTACTGTCTGTGTGGAATGAGGAGATGAAAACCAAGGTCACCTTGAATATGTGGATCAAAGAAGAAGAATTACCAATGTGTCTGCCGAAAGAGTACGGTTTGAAGGTGGTCTCTAATTGGACCTTTGATACTGATCTAGAGGGGTCTTTTGTGGGTATAACTAGGGAATACTCTTTAGCTTTATTCAGATCATTTTCAAACTAGAAGAGATATAGACCTCTATGCGCTATTCTCATTGTGTAGCATCATGCAATGTGACACTCTTGCTTTAGAGAAATCCTACTGAAGTACTCCTTTGCTGACAAATTGATCTATAAGGGGTTTCCTTTAGCATTCTTTAGATTATATTAGCTGGAGGAATTAGAATTCCTCATGTATTATAGGCAGAAGGACTACAACCTCCAATCTCATCATCACATTGTTTTTTTATATTTTTTACGATTGCCACTGAAGTCCTCATCTGTTACTTGCTACTGAGGATAAAATCTCTATGCCTTTTTGGCTTTCCCTTGATTATCCTATAATGCTATACTATGTTTCTGAGACTGATTTATATTACTTTGGCTTTGAATTTGGAATAAATTCATAGTGAATTCTACTTATCAACTCTGAGCTTCACTGGTTGACCAAATGGGTTGCACTGTAATTGTGAATTGAACCTGAAGCTCACTCTTTTATTTCTCACGTAAACTAAAATGGTCAATCACAAGGGTATAAAAAGGGGGCCCAACTCCTCTACATCAGCAAATGGTAGGAGAGGATGGTCTTGAGATAGGAAGTTAGTGGGTCTTCTATGTCACATTTTAGTTTAGTCCCAGTTCTGAAGACTATGGTTTGATTTGGAGGATCAGCAGAATTTCAGTGTTCGCTGGTGGAGTAAAAGCAGCTGATGAGTGAGTATCAAAAGGGTTGTGTGCATGGCTTACACTTAGGTTTCAGTGTTGTAATAATTGTGTGATGTCTAGCAGAGGTATTATGAGTGTTGTGTGAGTGTGGTAAAGTTGTTAACGGGCCCAACATGTCCTATGATCCTGAGATGGTATTAAAGGTGTATGAAACACTGTGTTGTAATTGGCTGCTAGAGCTTTCTGGGGTTTGTCGTGAGACATCATCGGCAGCCCAATTGAGATACAGACTTTATCTTTGCGTGTGAGTGATAAGTATGATTAGTACAGTGGACCTTTTGTGCAGAGGGATAGTGTACTGTACTGTGGCAAGTAAGAAGATCAACGTCACAGTGTACCGCACTTTGATTGGCAGGTTGGTATAAAGCTGCGCTGTTATTGGTTGAATACGTCATAGGGTGCCGTGCTAGAATTGGCTGATGATTATATAAACAAATTGTTTGAAAATTGCTATTTCCTTGTTTGAATTAGATCATTTTGATTGACACTCTTGATATATTGAGCTAAAAGTGAAATGTTTTAAAGTGATACAGGACTTGGTTAGGGAAGACGTGTCTAAACCTGTTAGAGAGGGAGAACAGGCGCTACTTAACGATACTGCAGATTACTATATGGTGATAAATCTGGGGCTTCATGTTTATGTTTGGCTTAAACAATGGCGCAAGATCACTGAAAAGGAAGGTGCACTGGCATTTCCTCGCTATGGGAAATTTAAAGACAGCTTATTGAAAATTTGAGAAGGATTATATATTAAATGAATTTTCAACCTAGACCTACACAGTTTGAAGGACTCTATGCTTGGGAGCCTGCTATCCCCACTAGAGCGAAGAAGAGATATCAGGGAAGAGCTAGAAGGACAGTACATACGTATGCAGATGCAATGTGGGACGCTGAACAGAAGAGGTGGAGGACGAATATGAAAGAGGGAGCTAAATTATGTCTGGAATTTATGGGTGAGGAGTTTGGGGAAGAAGGACAAGAGACTGGGAGGAAATGGGCCAATGAAATCAGCTGAGGGAGGTGAAACTGATGAAAGAGACACTAGCTACAGTCTTATAGATGTGTTGTTGTTAGAGTGTCTAGCCATACAGTGAAACCCAAGCAAGGAAGATGGAAGTTTAATGATTAGTGGAAGTTCAGAGATTGCTACTGCACCAATGACTACAAGTTCTAATGCAGTGGGAGTTACCCCAGCGAGTATGAATCAGCATACCATGCGTGGAAGTTCAGGAATCTGTGTACCTAGTCACCCCATAGCCCAGAATGATTCACTAGCCTTGAGCATTCCCGCTGGTCTTACATTCCCAGTGACTACGGGTCCTGTAGTACCAATATATAATCCCATCTCAACAGGAAGTGTTACATGTGATTTGTCTGTATCAAATGAGGCAAGAGCAGGTATATTAATGACTTGTTGGTTGTGTCAAATACTTGTGAAGCTTGTAAGACTGATACTATTGCATCGCTAAACCACTTGACTAAGAATGGACATAACGTGTCCCCTGGTAGGATGCAGTACTTCTTTGAAAGAAGTCCTATATCTTGGGCATCACATTGAGAAGGGAGTCAGAAAGGTGTCAAAAGAGAGAATTCAGGCTCTTTTGCAAATAAAGCGGCCAACAACCCAAGAAAGAGGTGAGGATGTGCTTGGGAATGGTGGGCTACTGTTGCCAGTGGACACCCTACTTTTTCCTACTGGCTAAGCCTTTACAGAGGCTGATCCGCAATGGCTGTTTGGTTGCCTTCCTAGAGTTGAAAGTCTCTGCCTTGCCCTGGCACTAGGAATGCCTGACCATAATAAAGCATTTTCACTTTTCTGCAGGGAGAGGTAGGGCTGTGCTTTCTCAGTGCTTAAACAGACTCATGGAAAGGCGTGCAGACCAGTTGCATTATTTTCTGCCCATCCAGGGTGCCTTAAAGCAGTGGCAGTTGTGGAGGCCAGCATCAAGAGGTGTGAAGGCATTGTCATGGGTCACCCTTTAACGGTGTGTGTTCCTCACTCTTTAGAAATATTGCTGATGCATACTTGCACACAGCACTTGAAGAACAATTATCTGACCAGGTAAGATCAGATCATATTGGCAGCTGAAAATGTCACTTTGACTAGGTGATCTGTTCTAAACCCTGCCACCATTTTGCCTATTCCAACAAGTGGAAACAAGTATTCTAGGACCAGTTTCAGGGTTTCACCCCTCAACAGCCTGGCTAGCTTAAATCCGGTGGTACAGGGAGCAAGGGACCCATTCTGGGCATACCCTTGGCCACTTAGGGTGAACATAACAAACACAGCAAGATGACGGATGGAGTGATGACATTTTTCAAGCACTCACCCCCAGTCACAGATCTGGGTTTAGTCCATCGTTTTTGCTCACTTTGACACCGCAGTTTGTACCCAGCCATATGCAAATCAGTCTTCACTCAGTTCCTCATGGGAACAGTCCAGCTCAAACTGCCAGGCCAGGTCCTTCCTGGACCGGAAACAAGCATCCTAGGACCAGTTTCAGAGTTTCACCCCTCATCAGCCAGGCTAGCTTGAATCCAGTGGTACTGGGTGCAAGGGACCCATGTCTGTGCATACACTTGGCCACTTAGGATGAACAAATCAAACATAAGAGGATGATGGAAGGAGTGATGAAACTTTTCAACCATTTACCCCCAGTCAAAGATCTGGGTTTAATCCATCGTATTTTGCTCACTATGACACCCCAGTTTGAACCCAGCAATTTGCAATTCAGTCTTGACCCTGTTTCTCATGGGAACAGTCCAGCCCAAACTGCCGAGCCAGGTCCACGATAGCTTGAATCCAGTGGGACAGCAAGCAAGGTACCCACACCTAGGCATACCCTTGGCCACTTAAGGTGAACATAGGAAGATGCTCCTATTTTTCACCATCGATTTCACAGATCATGCTGCAAGAAAGTTGCAAGCAAGAAAATCTATCTCTCTAATGATAAAAGGCGTTTTTCACCACAGTAAAAAGTTCTAGTGTACAAAAGTAGGACAATGTAGAAATGTTATTTTCACATTTCTTTTTAGTCTCCAAAAAGCATGAGACTACAAGGTCAGTCTTTGATTAAATAAAAAACATTTTCACAAATGTAATTTGTGTAACATTTTGCAATAATGCCTCTTCCCCTTATTTAATGTTACACAGAGATACTATATATCCATGATGGCATGGGCAAATGTTGATAGTTTGAACAAAGTCCTTGTTTCTGTCTCTGTTTTATATAATTGTTTCATCAAGGTTTACGGTAGCATAATAATGCATCTTAAATACTTTAAAATTGTACAGTGTCATGGTTGCTTCCTATAATGTCCATATGTTCACAGAGGTACAGTGACGTTTAATACAGTCTCAGTCAAATGAACGTCTTTGAACAGTATAAACAAAATATATACGTAGTGTTGCTTCTAACAACAAATTAAATCGGACAGGTACAGGTGGAGCAGCGTAATTTTGGATCAACCCTCATTATTGATTAGGACATTTATATGTTTATTAAGGGCCTTATGGGACTAATGAAGTGGAGTGCACTTAAAACCATATAAAAAGTGCATTTACCATCTAACCTCTACATTTATATACATGTATACAGTAATGCTTCGTTTACTGTAACAACATATTGCAGTTCTCATGCATATTTACATGTGTGTGTTTTAATAATATTGATTGATTTTCATGTATTCACTTATTTACTCACTTATTTACTTAAATGTATCCTGCATTCACTGTATAATGGAATATGTATCTACCAGAATTGCATTTCACACTTATAACGTGACTGTCTATGTATTTGTATACACTGAATTACAACAACCTATATTGAAATCTTAGTTTTGCTAAGTTTACCTTAAGCATTTGAATTTATAGACATGTGTACACTAATTATTCTTTTACAGTAACAAAAAATTGCAGTTCTCCTGTATATTTACACGTGTGTGTTTTAGTAATATTGATTAATTTTCATGCATTCACATATTTATTTAAAGATATCCTGCATTCACTGTATTATTGAATATGTATCTATGAGAATTGCAGTTTACATTTAAAACTTGACTGTCTGTATATGTGTCAGTATTCACGCAGTTACAAAGTTGTTGAAATCCTAGTTTTACTAGCTTGACCTTTAGCATTTGGATTTCCCAATGCTTAACCTTCAATGTGAATGTTTTCTTTGAGTGCAGTGTTTTTCTTTCCTCCACAAGTGCCTGGTACATGACCTGATGAATTGAGAAAGGCATATTGTGTGAAGAATATAGGGAAGCATGAGGGGAGACAAGGGTGATAAAAATGTACAAGCAGAAGGGAGGACTACTGTCTGTGTGGAATGAGGAGATGAAAACCAAGGTCACCTTGAATATGTGGATCAAAGAAGAAGAATTACCAATGTGTCTGCTGAAAGAGTACGGTTTGAAGGTGGTCTCTAATTGGACCTTTGATACTGTTCTAGAGGGGTCTTTTGTGGGTATAACTAGGGAATACTCTTTAGCTTTATTCAGATCATTTTCAAACTAGAAGAGATATAGACCTCTATGCGATATTCTCATTGTGTAGCATCATGCAATGTGACACTCTTGCTTTAGAGAAATCCTACTGAAGTACTCCTTTGCTGACAAATTGATCTATAAGGGGTTTCCTTTAGCATTCTTTAGATTATATTAGCTGGAGGAATTAGAATTCCTCATGTATTATAGGCAGAAGGACTACAACCTTCAATCTCATCATCACATTGTTTTTTTATATTTTTTACGATTGCCACTGAAGTCCTCCTGTGTTACTTGCTACTGAGGATAAAATCTCTATGCCTTTTTGGCTTTCCCTTGATTATCCTATAATGCTATACTATGTTTCTGAGACTGACTTATATTACTTTGGCTTTGAATTTGAAATAAATTCATAGTGAATTCTACTTATCAACTCTGAGCTTCACTGGTTGACCAAATGGGTTGCACTGTAATTGTGAATTGAACCTGAAGCTCACTCTTTTATTTCTCACGTAAACTAAAACGGTCAATCACAAGGGTATAAAAAGGGGGCCCAACTCCTCTACATCAGCAAATGGTAGGAGAGGATGGTTTGGGTCTTGAGATAGGAAGTTAGTGGGTCTTCTAAGAAAATAGTCCATGTCACATTTTAGTTTAGTCCCAGTTCTGAAGACTCTGGTTTGATTTGGAGGATCAGCAGAATTTCAGTGTTCGCTGGTGGAGTAAAAGCAGCTGATGAGTGAGTATCAAAAGGGTTGTGTGTATGGCTTACGCTTAGGTTTCAGTGTTGTAAAAATTGTGTGATGTCTAGCAGAGGTATTATGAGTGTTGTGTGAGTGTGGTAAAGTTGTTAACGGGCCCAACATGTCCTATGATCCTGAGATGGTATTAAAGGTGTATGAAACACTTTGTTGTAATTGCCTGCTAGAGCTTTCTGGGGTTTGTCGTGAGACGTCATCGGCAGCCCAATTGAGATACAGACTTTATCTTTGCGTGTGAGTGATAAGTATGATTAGTACAGTGGACCTTTTGTGCAGAGGCATAGTGTACTGTACTGCGGCAAGTAATAAGATCAACGTCACAGTGTACCGCACTTTGATTGGCAGGTTGGTATAAAGCTGTGCTGTTATTGGTTGAATACGTCATAGGGTGCCGTGCTAGAATTGGCTGATGATTATATAAACAAATTGTTTGAAAATTGCTATTTCCTTGTTTGAATTAGATCATTTTGATTGAGAATGTTGATATATTGAGCTAAAAGTGAAATGTTTTAAAGTGATACAGGACTTGGTTAGGGAAGACGTGTCTAAACCTGTTAGAGAGGGAAAACAGGCGCTACTTAACGATACTGCAGATCACTATATGGTGATAAATCTGGGGCTTCATGTTTATGTTTGGCTTAAACAATGGCGCAAGATCACTGAAAAGGAAGGTGCACTGGCATTTCCTCGCTATGGGAAATTTACAGACAACTTATTGAAAATTTGAGAAGGATTATATATTAAATGAATTTTCAACCTAGACCTACACAGTTTGAAGGACTCTATGCTTGGGAGCCTGCTATCCCCACTAGAGCGAAGAAGAGATATCAGGGAAGAGCTAGAAGGACAGTACATACGTATGCAGATGCAATGTGGGACGCTGAACAGAAGAGGTGGAGGACGAATATGAAAGAGGGAGCTAAATTATGTCTGGAATTTATAGGTGAGGAGTTTGGGGAAGAAGGACAAGAGACTGGGAGGAAATGGGCCAATGAAATCAGCTGAGGGAGGTGAAACTGTTGAAAGAGACACTAGCTACAGTCTTATAGATGTGTTGTTGTTAGAGTGTCTAGCCATGCAGTGAAACCCAAGCAAGGAAGATGGAAGTTTAATGATTAGTGGAAGTTCAGAGAATGCTGCTGCACCAATGACTACAAGTTCTAATTAAGGGTGGGTGTAAAATCCGTTTTGCGGGCGAATTTGCGGATTTTCCGCGATTTCGCGATCCTCGAATCTCGCGAAATCGCGGTAAAATCCGCGAATCAGCAGGGACGATTTTTCAGCCAAGCAAGGGTTACAGCAGCAGGTGCAAAAGTTGAACCTAATTTCTTTGTAACCTTTTACAAAAGGGTTACAAAGAAATCAACTTCAACCGCACCTGCTGCTAAGTGCTTCCTGGCGCCTTGTTGCCTACTTGCAACTATTCTCTCACCCTGCTCTGACCCTTGAAGCAGGGTCAGAGAATAGTTACAAGTAGGCAATGAGGCACCTGTCCCAGGAATTAAACCTCATCAGGAAGCACTTACAGATGTAAAAAACAGGAAGAAGGGAGAGGATGGCAAATACACCCATTTTGAGTTGTCAGGAGGGGTTAAACTAATAGAGACCTTTACAGCACAATATTCATATGCATTTTGCTAAAAATAAAAAGCTGTATGTTCTGTAGGGGCAACTCCGAAATCTGGCCCTTCAGAGATCCGGCCTCTCTTTCTTTCTCTTGTTCTCTCTTTCCCTCTCTTTCTCTCTCTCTCTCTCTATCTATCTCTCTCTCCCTCTCCTTTCTTGCTCTATTTATCTCTTTCTCTCTCTCTTTCAAGTTCTTCCCTTTCTCTGCTTATCTCTTTCTTTCTCTGTTGTTCTCTCTCTCTTTCTCTCTATCTCCCTCTCTTTCTTTCTCTATCTGACATCCTCTCTTTCTTGCTCTCCCTTTCTCTCTCTTTCTTTCTCTCTCACTCTCCCTCTTTCTCTCTCTCTTTCTCTTTCTCTCTCTCATCCTCTCTCTCTCTCTCTCCCTCTCTGTGTGTCATTCTCTCTTTCTCTCTCTCTTTCCATGTCTCTCTCTCTCTTTCTCTCTCTCTTTTACTTTCTTGCTCTTTCTCTGTCTCTTTCTTTCTTTCTCTCTCGTTCTCTCTTTCTCTCTCCCTCTCTTTCTCTCTCTCGATCCCTCTCTCCTCTTATCTCTCCCTCTCTCTCTCTCTCTCCCTTTCTCCCTCTCTTCCTCTCTTTCACTTTCTTGCTCTTTCGCTGTCTCTATCTTTCTTTCTCTCTCACTCTCTCTCTCCCTGTTTGTTTGTTTGTGTGTTTGTTTGTTTGTTTGTTTGTTTCTTTCTTTCTTTCTTTCTCTCCCGTCTCTCTCTTTCTCTCCCGTCTCTCTCTTTCTCTTTCTCTCCCTCTCTTTCCCTTTCTCTCCCTTTCACTTTCACTTACTTGTTCTTTCTCTGTCTGTCTCTCTCTTTCTTTCTTTCTCTCTCTCTCTTTCTTTCTTTCTTTCTTTCTTTCGTTCTTTCTTTCTTTCTTTCTTTCTTTCTTTCTTTCTTTCTTTCTTTCTTTCTTTCTTTCTTTGTTTCACTCTCTCTCTCCCTCCCTCTCTCTCTCTCTATCTCTCTCTCTTTCTCTCTTTTGAAACATTGCAAAGATCTCGTAGATGACAAAGTACAAACAAGCATTTGCAATGCAATAGGTCTCGCATGTTTTGTATTTACGTGACTTAGCTGTATTGATATTACAAATTACAATTGCTTTGAATTTTTTTAAATAATGAATACTTAAATAAAAGTGATTTTAATTTATAATGGCAATAGCTTAAACTTTTGTAAATAACTTTTGTGAAGATTATGTTCAGTGTATTTTATTGTGACGAAAATCCAAGAACAGAAGTGAAATATTAACATCTTTTTGTGACATTTGTAATAAAGTTTGAAAAATTGAGAGAACATATTTGAACCAGTTGTTGTTGAATGGTTGCGCAGATTGATGCTGGGGTGGCACTGAGTGGTGCTGTGGTGGTGCTGAGTGATACTGGGATGGTGCTGAGTGATGCTGGGGTGGTGCTGAGTGGTGCTGTGGTGGTGTTGAGTGATGCTGTGGTGGTGCTGAGTGATGCTGTGGTGGTGCTGAGTGGTGCTGTGGTGGAGCTGAGTGATGCTGGGGTAGTTCTGAGTGATGATGTGGTGATGCAGAGGGCAGAAAGGCACAAAAAGTAATCTAACAAAGGGCAGAAGGGCAGAAAAACAAGGGAAAAACAAGTCTAACAGAGGGCAGAAGGGCACAAAAAACGAGTCTAACGGGGCAGAAAGGCACAAAAACGACTCTAACAGAGGGCAGAAGGGCACAAAAAATGAGTCTAACAGAGGGCAGAAGGGCACAAAAACAAGGGAATAACAGAGGGCAGAATGGCACAAAAAACGAGTATAACAGAGGGCAGAAGGGCAGAAAAACAAGGGAAAAATAAGTCTAACAGAGGGCACAAGGGCACACAAAACGAGTCTAACAGGGGCAGAAGGGCAGAAAAACAAGGGAAAAACGAGCCTAACAGAGGGCAGAAGGGCAGAAAAACAAGGGAAAAACAAGTCTAACAGAGGGCAGAAGGGCACAAAAAACGAGTCTAACAGGGGGCAGAATGAATCCCGCCCTGCATGTTTGTCCACGAAGATGCCACCTTTTTGTGCAATACCTCTACTCAACTGGAGTACTTTCTACTGTCTAATCAGTAAGTGCTCCCTCGTTGGCTTAATGTATTGGGGCAGATTTACAATAACTGGCGCATCCCCAGGGATGCGCCAGTTATTGTGCGCCGCAGCTCCGCCACCCATGGTGCGCCACATTTACAATGCGGCGCACCATGTGGCAAAAACGGCACAGATGCGTCACGCATCTGTGCCGTAAAAGCAGCGCATTGCTGGAGCTGCGTCGCGCTTGCGACGCAGCTCCAGCAATGCTCTGGGGGGGCCCTATCTCCCCAATGCTGCATCAAGCCTTGCGCCTGCCCCAAGCAGGCGCAGGGTTTTGACTAAGCATGGACGCAAAATCCGTTCCGCTCGCGGATTTTGCGGATTTTCGGCAAATTCACGATCCGCGAATTCCCGCGAATTTGCCGCAAATCCGCAAATCCGCGAGCGGAACGGATCCGGGGGGGCAAAAGTTCAAGCTTCAAGCTTGCAACTATTTTAGAATGGTGCCGGCAAGCTGCCAGTGCCATTCTAAAATAGTTACTAAGTTAGCTTCAACAGGAAGCACTAATAGAAGCAGGTGCTCGAGTTTAACTGAATTCGAGCACCTGCTTTATTTTATCTATTAGTGCTTCCTGATGAAGCTAACTTAGTAACTATTTTAGAATGGCGCTGGCAGCTTGCCGGCGCCATTCTAAAATAAAACAGGAGAGGGGCAGAGTGCAGAAGAGCACAATAACGAGTGTGGCAGAGGGCAGAAGGGCACAACAAAGAGTGGGGCAGACGGCAGAAGGGCACAACAACGAGTGGGGCAGAGGGCAGAAGGGCACAAAAACGAGTGGGGCAGAGGGCAGAATGGCACAACAACGAGCGGTCTCGCACAAAAAAAATACCCGCGAACACGCAAAGCGCCCCCGAACACGCAAATTGCCCCGCGAACACGCAAAGCGCCCCGCGAACACGCAAAAAAAAATTCACACAAATTCGCGAACTTTGCGGATCGCAAATTCGCAAATCCGCAAATTTGCGGATCGCAAATTCGCAAAATTCGCCCATACTTAGTTCTAATGCAGTGGGAGTTACCCCAGCGAGTATGAATCAGCATACCATGCGCGGAAGTTCAGGAATCTGTGTACCTAGTCACCCCATAGCCCAGAATGTTTCTATAGCCTTGAGCATTCCCACTGGTCTTACATTCCCAGTGACTACGGGTCCTGTAGTACCAATATATAATCCCATCTCAACAGGAAGTGTTACATGTGATTTGTCTGTATCAAATGAGGCAAGAGCAGGTATATTAATGACTTGTTGGTTGTGTCAAATACTTGTGAAGCTTGTAAGACTGATACTATTGCATCGCTAAACCACTTGACTGAGAATGGACATAACGTGTCCCCTGGTAAGATGCAATACTGTTTGAAAGAAGTCCTATATCTTGGGCATCACATTGAGAAGGGAGTTAGAAAGGTGTCAAAAGAGAGAATTCAGGCGCTTTTACAAATAAAGCCGCCAACAACTCAGAAAGAGGTGAGGATGTGCTTGGGAATGGTGGGCTACTGTTGCCAGTGGACACCATACTTTTTCCTAGTGGCTAAGCCTTTACAGAGGCTGATCCGCAATGGCTGTTTGGTTGCCTTCCTAGAGTTGAAAGTCTCTGCCTTGCCCTGGCACTAGGAATGCCTGACCATAATAAAGCATTTTCACTTTTCTGCAGTGAGAGGTAGGACTGTGCTTTCTCAGTGCTTAAACAGACTCATGGAAAGGCGTGCAGACCAGTTGCATTATTTTCTGCTACTTTAGGTCTAGTAGCGGTTGCCCATCCAGGGTGCCTTAAAGCAGTGGCAGTTGTGGAGGCCAGCATCAAGAGGTGTGAAGGCATTGTCATGGGTCACCCTTTAACGGTGTGTGTCCCTCACTCTTTAGAAATATTGCTGATGCATACTTGCACACAGCACTTGAAGAACAATTATCTGACCAGGTAAGATCAGATCATATTGGCAGCTGAAAATGTCACTTTGACTAGGTGATCTGTTCTAAACCCTGCCACCATGCTGCCTATTCCAAACACTGATAGCGATACAAATGAGGTGGAGAATGACTGTCTAGATGTCACTGTACTATGCATCAAGCCAATACCAGATATTCAAGATGAGCCACTTTCTGAATTTGTTTTCCATTGTTTATGAATGGCATGTGTTTGCAAGACAATGAAGGAAATCTGTAGGCTGTGTATGCGGTCTGCACAGCTTCAGGAGTAGTACTAAGCACAAGTAGCTGAATTGATTGCTCTTACTAGAGCATGCTATGTCTCAAACCAGCAAACAGTGTCCATTTTTACAGATAGTCAATACAGCTTTGGTGTCGTTCACAACTTTTGACAGTTATGTTCCCATAGCGGATTTATGACATCCTCAGGTCACCCATTTGAAATGGGAAGCAGATCCAAAAATCCCTTCACTCATTTCAAATGCTTGTCCAAGTTGCTGTTGTTATGTATGCAGCACATTGTAAGTGTGATGATTATGTGGCAGTCGGTAATAGGTACTTGCTCTATACTGTGCTTACAATGCTTGTGCTTTTAATGATGAATACACAAATGAGGGTGCAAATGAGACCAGCCATAACCTTTTGTTAACTACAGCAGACACCTGGGAGGAAGTAAAGAGGTTGCAGCAGAAAGTGTCAGAGGAAGGACAGCACTGTTGGGTCAAAGCAGCTTGTATTAAGAGAGATGATGATGAGATCTGGGTTTTGGCAGATGGAAGACCGCTGTTGCCCAATAGTCTTTTACCTCAGATGGCAAAACATTATCATTGTCCAAATCATGTAGGGAGAGATGCCATGGTTAGGTTGTTCCTACAAACCTGGTTCAATCCTAGGTTTAGGTTTATGGCTGAAGTGCTGTGTAACAGGTGTGTCATGTTCCAACAGAACAATGTGGTGAAAAGGACTGCAGTTACATTGAGTCACATTGGAAGGGCTGGCGGTCCTTTTATTTGGATGCAGTTCTATTTCATTGAATGCCTGTATTTAATGGATGGGAGTATATGCTGGCTGTGGTATTCATCGTTTCACAATGGGTTGAGGTATACCCTACATGAGCAAACAACAGTCTCACAGTAACCAAAATATTGTTGATTCATGTAATACCTAGGTTTGGCTTCGTGCCTTTGCTGGAATCTGACCAGGGCATCCACTTTAATAACGAGATCTTGAGGATATTGTACGCTATACACACTTTCATGCACTTTCTCAACTCCTTTTACCCCATCCACCCCGCGACCCTTCACCTCTCTCCTCTTCCCCTGCCCCCATGTCTCCTCTCTCTAACTCACCAGAACCCTGGGGTCCATCTCTATCCATGGTCTCTCCCACCCGCCCTTCCCCCGTTCTCATCGTCCGCACACCCCATCTGTATTCTTGATTCCCAACCTCTTCAGTCCACTAGTGCCACTAACTCCCCCACTACCCCTAACGCCCAATCCCCCCCAGCCCTACTTTCCCCCCTCCCAAACCCACCCAATCTTGAACCCAACCTCCTCTCCTACCCCCGCCTCTCCCCTCCCCATACTAATAATGCAGTTTCTTCTACACCCCCATCTCCCTCTGAATTCCTCCTCACCCCACCCTTTGATTCATTTCTCCCTCACCCTCCCCACTTAACATCCCCCCTTAGCCCCTTTCTACTTCCCACGTCCCCCCTCCGATTCCTCCCTCCCACACTCCCCTGTTCTCCCATGCAACACAAAAGACACCAGAAACGCCACCCCCCGATCCCCCTGTCCTGTTCTCCAAACCCACCACCCAACCTGAACACCTCATCCCCGTCTATCTCCTGTGCCCCAGCTCTACCCAAACTGAACGCCTCATCCCCGTCTATCTCCGGTGACCCCGCTCTTCCCAACGACGACCATTACACTCATCACAACCCTCCCCCAGGCTATCCCCCCGTCCTCCCTTCTATCTCCGACCCTTAGACCACTCCTACCCCTCTAACTTCATTAACCCTATAGAACCACTTCGCTCCTCACTTCTTACCCAATCACTCCTTAATGTTGAACTTCTCCTATCATCCCTTGCCATTGAACTCACCTCCCTTAGAACTGATGTCTCTCTCCTCACCAAAGCACACTCCTTGGTTCATGCCCACACATCTATACCCTCACAATACACCATCCTCTCTTCTATACACTCTTCTATACACTCCAACATCCCTCCCCTCAACCCCCCTATTAATTGGCCATATGGCATTGTTGCCAACACCGACACTGTTGCCAACACTGACACTCCTCCTGGCACTGTTACCAATACCAACATTCCCCCCTGCCCACCCCTCCCCTTGAACGGCTCTACCCTATCTGAACCAGCTGAAATTACCATAATCATCCCCCCTTCTATGCCATCACGCCCCCACCTTCACAACTTGACACCTGCACGACAGCCCTAGAAGTTAACTCTCTAACAAAATCTCTCATCTGCCCATCCTCATCCTTTCCCACCACTCCCCTTAACCTTCAGTCCACTATCCCAGTTCTCGTTGGCACAGGCAGACTTCCCCTACTTCCAGCGTCTCCTAGACCCCCGACTACTCAGACCCATCCCCCCTGTCTCCCCTCCCAAATGCCCAGCACCTCCCCCCTCTCGTGCTTGCTGATTAACTGCCGATCCGCCTCCTGCCATGCCACTGAGATTGCGGAAACCATTCTCCACAATAACATTGGCATAGCATTCCTTACCGAAACCTGGCTCAACCCTCACTCCACTCCTATCCTCGACCTGCTGATCCCACCTGGATATTCCATCATTAAGAAAGATAGAAGTGAACAAATAGGAGGTGGCCTTGCCCTAATCTTTAAAGAAGATCTTAGTTTCTCAACAGTCCATGTGCAAGACCCTTCCACATTCGAATACCTATGCGCTGAGATCAACTTTCCTGGCTTCCCCGCCATTAGGTTTCACACTATCTACCACCCTCCTGGAAATTGTATCCCATCTACTGAAGAGATGTTTGATTTGATTACCCAAGCATCACTCTGCCACTCTAAAAATCTCTTTCTTGGGGACTACAACATCCACTGGAATAAAAATGGCGACCCCGCAGTCTCCTTATTCAACAGCATCATGGACATCACTGGCCTGACTCAACTCTGCAAATCCCCAACACAAGCCAAAGGTGCCACCCTTGATGCGATTCTGACCTGCAAGGATCTGGCCTCCCTCTCAAACATCCTTCCCGTTGACTGGTCCGACAACCACTTCATCCTCTTCACCCTGAATTGCTCCATTACACGCCCCACTCCCATCGGCAATCTACCTCTGAAACCTACTCGTAAACTTCACCTTATTCCACCGAGCGAATTGGAATGCACTATTAAAACTCACTTACTCCTTGCCCCTCTCTCCCTTAGCACTAATGACTTAACCGACCATTATAATAATCCTATTACTGAAGCCCTGAACCAAATTGCCCCAATCAAAATCAAACAACAAAAAAACCTTCCACCCAAATCATGGTTCAATTCTGACCTCAATAACGAAAGACGGGCCCTCAGACAATCTGAACGTACCTGGAGGAACCATCCCTCCTCTGACAATCTGGCTCTCCTCAGAAAGGCTAGAACCCTATACAAAAAACACATCTTCAATAAAAAGCCTCCTATCTCCGGTCCCAACTGGACCAGGCCAGAAACCACCCCAGAGAACTAGTTAAAAAACAAACATCATCTGGCCCCTCCAAAATGCTAGCGTCGGTTGAACGATGCGAAGAAATCTCCAGCTTCTTCTCTAATAAAGTCAACTCAATTGAACTCCCCTTCACCTCCACCCATCTTCCTCCTCAACCACCCCACAATCAACTCCCCCCCACAACATCACCAACACAAGTTCATCCTCTTCCTCCCCGCCACAAAGCCCCCCTAATTCCCTAAAGGGTCGCCCCCAACTTGTCTCCACTGTCACGCACCACCAGGCTAAAAACCTTGCCTCCTGGAGCGAATTCACCCGTTTCCGAATCCGCGGTCACCAATATCATCTCTAATCTCAAACCCTCCTCTCACACTAAAGATCCTCTCCCCGCACACCTGGCTCAAGAACTTAAACATGTCATTGCTCCAGTCTGGACCAACATCATCAATTCCTCTCTTTCCATGGGCTGTGTTCCCGCTTCCCTTCAGCTAGGCCAAATCTCACCCATCGTCAAAAACACCTCCGCTGACCGTAACGACCATAACAACCTACGTCCCATCTCTAACCTATCTTTCCTCTCAAAAGCCCTGGAAAAATGTGTCCTGACCCAACTTGATAACCATATCACCTCATTCCATCTCCTAGACATATTCCAATCTGGTTTCAGAAAAGGATGCAGTACTGAAACGGCTATACTCAATATTGCAGATCACTTCCATCGCTCCTTAGACAAAGGTGAATCCTCTCTACTAATCCTCCTTGACCTCTCGGCTGCCTTTGACACTGTCCATCATCCCACCCTCGAAGTTCGCTTCGGTATCAAGGGCACCGTACTCAAATGGTTCTCCTCATTCCTTCAAAATAGATCCCAACAAATTAAGCTCAGCCACTGCCTCTCCAAGCCCCAACCTGTCTCACTTGGTGTTCCGCAAGGCTCCATCCTCTCCCCTTCCTTATTTAACCTATTCATGGAACCTCTCACCCTCATCCTTAAACAAGCTAAAATATGCTACCACCTCTATGCGGATGACACCCAGCTATACTACAGGATTAAATCTCACAATGACATCCTTCACCTCAACGAGACTCTGTTTAAAATCCAAGCCTGGTTCCATCTTAATCATCTCAAACTAAACCCAAAAAAACCTGAAATCATCCTTTTCACTCCTAAAAACAACTCCCTCCCAATTCACCTCTGGATCAAGGATATTACAGCTCTCAATTGCCCCCTCTCCCCCTCGAATACTGTCAAATCACTAGGCATTAGCATTGACCGGATGTATGACATTACATTGCATGCTTTTACCACGCATGCCTTTACAACGCGTTTTTTACAACGCAAACCTTTACAACGCATAGCGCTTTGGGGTGCTGGATAGTGAATAGTTTAATTTCCTATTCCAACTCCAGTCCCCGTGGACACCAGGGAAGGTGTGGGATAGTAAATTAAACGTATTCCCTATCCTAGAGCGCCCCCCAGCGCAATGCGTTGTAATGGTTTGCGTTGTAAAAGTTGAGTCGTAAAGGCACTGCGTGGTAAAAGTTACGTTGTAAAGGATGTTTCCGGCATTGACCATAACATAGTTCCACCTACAAGATTGCATGTATCACGCACAAAGCCCTTCACCTAAACACCCCCTCCTACCTGGCCGAGAAACTGCAAAAAGCTGGGTGTTCCAGGTCCCTGAGGAGCACCAACTCTCTTGTCCTAATCCCTCCCAGACTCAAGCAAAAAAAAAAACAATCTTGTGCTTTTACTGGGAATGACCCCACGATCTGGAACTCTCTCCCCAAAGATCTTCGATGCAACCTCTCCTACCCTCTCTTCAAAAAAAGACTGAAAATACTCTTTCACAACAAATATTGGGGAACCTAACCTCACTGATGTCTGACTCTCTACACTCCTTGCTCCCTGAGTCTCGCCTCCTCCTCAACCCCTTCCCCACCTCTCATTCTGCATCTCCCCTTTTCTTCACTCCCATCTCCCTCTGAACTTCAACACCCTCACCCCCTATAGATCTCAATCGCCCCTAAACACCCAGCACATTCTATTACCCTATTTTATGTAACTCCTGTTTTTAATGCACATTGTTTTACTTTATTGTAATTGTTTACCTGTCTTGTAAAGCGCTCTGATACCCCCGGGTCCAGTAGCACTATATAAAACCTTGGAAATAAATAAATAAAATAAATAAATGAAATCAAGGCTTGCCAAAGTGTGTGCTTCCACATCATTAAAATGGCCTGATGCTTTGCTATTTGTGTTCATGAGTCTCCGCAGCATACCTTCTTGAAGGACAAGATTGTCCGCTCATGAGATCATCGGGCAGGTCAATGAGATGGCCAGCAGTGCCTGCAAATACAATTGTGAACATTACTGATTAATTGACTCTCGATTATTGCAAGGGACTGGCTGATGTGGTGCATTCTAAGTCTCTGAAGTTGCTGTGGCCCACCTCATCAGGATCAATGCCATGACCTAAATCCTGGTCACTGGGTCCTGGTCTAGAAACATGTAAGGGAGAGCTGTCTGTAGCTCTTACTTACCATCATATTCCTTTGACCTATCGTATCAAATGCATTCTGTTGATGAACTTATTTTATAGACAGGACAGTTCCCAATACTATTTTTCAAACTTTGATTTGGTTATTTCAGAAATCCCACAGTTCAAACATTTGAATAAAAATCCTTATTTTGAAGGTGCAGAAATTGCACACAAATATTTTGCCTCTCTTAAATCATTGGACACTGTGTATGCTCATAGGCACACATTAACTTGCTCGATGTGGATAATAATTTTTTTAATTTGGTAGACGACAGGTGAAAAGAATTTGAGTCTAGGCATGGAAACGATGCAGAGATATAAAAGCAACTTGGATAGAGAGCTGAACAGATTAAACATCAGGTGAAGGGAAATTTTCCTGCTCCAACCTTAGATTGACAGCATAAAGGGAAGTTGTGCATATATGTTGACCAGACTTTAATGCTCCAATATTTTTGGGACAGAAGGATTGTGAGCATGTTTTTGAGGCGAGAGGAAAGAATGATCTTTTTCTGGAAGGGCACGATCCTGTGATTCCTGGTGTGTATTTTACATATGGACAATGTGTGCATTTTAAATTGCCCCATGGATGGCATTGTACCCACTATCTTGGTATAGTTACCATGTAGAACATTTGAATTGGCTAATGATCTAATGTGGGACAAGAAGCAGAGACAAAATGAGATGTTATTACAGCTGAAGTGGCGGGAGATATATTTGGTGCCACATCCCATCTGTAGGTGTGATCCTGCATGATCTGAAGATTAGAAAGCTATCTATTACAGTGGCGAAGTTAGCTACTAGCACAGCAAATTCCTTATTACTTGTAAATACTGAGATGATTGCGATTAGGTCCATGGTTTTGCAGAATTGACTTGTGTTAGACCTTTTACTTGCAAAGAGGGTGTAGTCACCTTAACTTAAATACCAGATGACAGTCAGGATCTTGATTAACATATCTGGAATATATCTAGGTTGATGAAGTATTTGAAAGGGTTGGAAGCAACAGGAGCTTGGAAAGCCATTGGAAATGGATTCTCTGCTGTAGGCAGGTGGTTTGGAAATCTGAGAAGTGGAAATCTGGGTGCCATTTTAAAGACCCTTTTGATAATTGGTCTCTGCGTGATATTCCTATTCATAATCTTTAAGAGATCTAAATATGCTCAAGTCAGACGGGGAGTGAAAAGGAAGAGAGCAGATGTAGAGTTAGAGAAGAGTCAGAGTAAATACTATGACAATATGAAACATCTGGAGGATTCAAGATGAAGACATTCCGGTTTTGGATGATCTATCTTCTGATAAGATCAGATTGTTATCTGAGATGGCTTGATAGGCGATAGGCACAATTTTGGCTCTACCCTTGTTATTATTGATTAGGTTACATATATGTTTATTAAGGGCCTTATGTACTCATATGATATGGTGTGTGTTAGACCTGGCAGCCTTGGCGTGGGTTTCCCCTCCATTTTTTGCCTTTTTCCTCCTGTACTTTTACTGTGTGATGGATTTTGATTTGCAGTTCTAGATGCTTTGGGCACTTTGACAATTCTGATCAGTACCAAAGTGCAATTGCTCCCTTAGTAAATTGGTATTATGGATTGTTGTTTCCATGATCGGTTTATTTGGTTTACTATTAAATCCCTAGTACAGTGCACCATGTGTGCCCAGGGCCTGCAAACCAAATGCTGTTAGTGAGCTTGCAGTACTGATAGTGCCACCTTCACAAGCAGCCTTGCAACAAGGTCTCAGGCCTGCCATTGTAGTGGCTGTGTGCAGTCTAGTACTGTCATGTCGACCTAGCAAGTGCACCCACTTTCCAGGCCCTAATTTTCCTTTTTCTTATTTGTCAGTCACCCCTAAGGTAGGCCCACTGTACCCCTATGGGCAGGTTGCAGTGTATGTAAAAGGTAGGACATGCCCTGGTGTGGGTGGCATGTCCTGATAGTGAAATACTGCCAATTTCGTTTTTCATTATGGTAAGGCTACCTGTTCCCATGGGATACAATATTGAATTTACTCATAACATCTTATGAACATTACTGCCCATGGGAACAAGATAGGAAAATAAAGTTTGATATGCCTCTACTCAGAATGTTAAGATGCATATTTTAGTGACTGTGATTTTTACATTCAGTGTTTGAAAATACCACTTTTAGAAAGTAGGTATTTTCTTGCCTAACCATACTGTGTGCCTCTGCTAGGTTGTGTATTGACTATCTGCCTTTGAAGTTACAGGGGCTGGGGATGTGCATTCTGTTCAGACAGCCACTTGGCGGTTGAGGTGTGTCCTGCCTGTCCAGGGCAAGTCAGGGTTGGGTTGAATATACCTGGGCTGCATTCAGAGTAGGGGAGGAGATTTCTTTCACACCTGAATGGGCCTGGTCTGCCAAGGACAGTTATGTTTTCACCTCCTGCCAGGAAGCTACACCAGAGAAGACAGAGCTGGTTTTGGCGGGGCAAGAGCTTCTCTGTCACAGAGAACAAAGGATTTTGGATTATAAAAAGAGGGTCCCAGACCCCAGACTTTTAGACCACTTCTGGGAATCAAGATGAATTTTTGCCAGGAAGAAGAGGTGGAGAAAATGACCCCCATTTCTAACAGTGTGGCTAATGAAGTGAAGTGAACTTAAAGCCATATAGAAAGTGCATTTACCATGTCACCTCTTCATTCATATATGTGTGTACAGTAATGTGCCTTTTCCAGTGACAACGAATTGCAGTTCTCATACATATTTACAATTGTGTGTTTTATTGACATTGATTAGTTTTCATGTATTCACTTATTTTATTAAAGGTATCCTGCAATCACTGTATGATGGAATATGTATCTATCAGAATTACAGGTTAAACTTATAAGGTGACTTTCTATGTATCTGCATTTACGCAGTTAAATGTATTGAAATCTAAGTTTTGCCTACTTGACCTTAAGTATTTGGATTTCGCAAAGTTTAACCTTCAATGTGAATGTTTTATTTGGGTGCAGTGTTTTCTTTCCTCTTCAGGTGCCTGGTACATGACATAATGAATGGATAAAGGCTCATTTTGTGAACAAGATAGGGAAGCATGAGGGGAGTCAGAGTGCTAAAAATTAATGAGCATAAGGGGGGACTACTTTCTGTGCAAAATGAGGAGATGAAATCAAGGGCCGCATTGATTACGTGGATCAAAGAAGAAAAATTACAAGTGTGTCTGTCAAAAGAGTACTGTTTGAAATCAGTCACTAATTGGACCTTTGATACTGCTCTATAGGGGTTTTTGTGGGTATAACTAGAGAATACTCTTTAGCTTTATTCAGATTCTTTTCAGACTAGGAGAGTTACAGACCTCTATGCAGTATTCTCAATATGTGACTTATTCAAAACTCTAGTTTTAGAGAACTTCTAGCAAAGTTCTCCTATGCTGATACTTTTCTGCTTTAATGGATCTAATTGGGGATTCATATAGCATTCTTTAGTTTAGGTAAGCAGAAGAAATTAGAATTCCTCATGCAGTATAGGCAGGGGACTGCAACTTCCTGTACTTTGTATGATTGCCACTGAAGTCCTCATCCATTACTTGCTACTGAGAATAAAGTTTGTATGCCAGTTTGGCTTTTTTTTTATAATACTGGTGTCACTATCTCAATCCCACGAAGAGGCAGCCACCAAGCTAGCAGTCTGGATGTCAAGTAACTGTTTACAGTTAAATGACAGTAAGACAGAGGTTCTAATCGTGGGTAAGGCTCCCTCAATATGGTCGTTTATGTGGTGGCCGCAGAACCTGGGCTCCACCCCCGCCCCCAGTAACAAGGTTAAGCTCTATATTTAGGAGCCAGTGGTAAGTGTGAACAGAGACGGCAATGCATTCAGAATGCGGTGGCTCGCCTTGTTCTGATGCTCCCCAGGAGAGCTCCCTCCAGGAATGCCCTCGCTCCCCTACTTTGGCTTCCGGTGAGGCAGAGAATCCTTTTTAAAGCCCTATTTGTCAGTCAACGTATTCTGCAGGGAAACTGACCTAGCTATCTACATGGACTAACGTCCCCCTACACTCCTACCTGGGCCCAGCAGACCTTGGGGATGGGACAGCTGAAGGTCCCAGTAATCAAAAGAGTGAGAATGTGTGGGCGGTCCTTCCACTACCTAGCCGCTAAACACTAGAATGCCCTCCCTCTCGTTCTCCTGACAGAACAATCAATAAGGCTATCAATAAGGCTCTTCCAAATAAAACTAACGACCTGCCTCTTCCACATATAGGTTTGCCTCTCAGCTTCATAGGTTTACTGCCACAGACAGGGTAACTGGCTGCAGCGCGGGGGCACACTAGTGAGTGTAACCATGAGCTTTATAATCTTACTTATTATCATTTTTTTTCATTATTATTATAATACTATGTTTCTGAGACTGACATAGATCACATTGGCTTTGAATTTGTAATAAATTCATACTTAACCCTACTTATCAACTCTGTGCTCCACTGTATAACCAAATGGGTTGCGCTGTAATTGGGAATTGAAACTGAACCTCACTCTTTCATTTCTCATGCACACTAAAAAGGTCTGTTGCAGGGGGTATGGAAGGGGGCTGACTCCTCTGCATCAACACAGCTTATCACTACATCACGCTCAATAAATCATCGGAGGAAGGCTTGGATGGCTAACCTCTTCTGGAGCGGTTTTATTATTGGCATATAATTTCCCAAGCTAAACAACTGAACACATCGTCTGGTTCATTACATGTGGTAGAACTCCCCACCTTGGTGTCTCTCACTAACCCATTAAAAAGGAAAACTCAGACCTTTACACGTTCAAATGTGTGTGACCTCAATGGGCCACTGGCCCAATTTAGTCTCAAGACTTTCAAGAAATCATCCCATTTGTCACATCTCCCCCCCTACCTGGTTTCTCGTCACAGCGACGGGTCTCAATGCTATTTCAGCCAGTGTCGATTTCCTTAAGTCTTTATGCAATTCTGTCAGTAAGGGGCGGTGGGAGACTTCCACAGAATGACTAACCTCTACTTTATTATGGCCAGACTTCAAAAAACGCTGCTGTTCTTCGTGCTTTTCGTGACAGGTCTTGTGTTCAACAAACACTGTAATGTCCATAAAGGACAAGTACATCCACAACACTCATCACACACATTAAGAACGCCTTCCAGAATTGGGTTATCACAAGGCACAGCATACTATATCATAAAAGTCAGACACAGGCTCCATGTATCTGGGACAGCTGTACGTGTAATTTCAGGGTCATATATATGTGGTGCAGGAAATTAAAATCTGTGTATTTTAGTCTGGCATAAATTCAAGTCTTCTTAATTAAATTTACACCTCTTACGCAGTCCACAGGTGAATTGTCTTGGCTCATTTAAGATCCCACCAGACTTTAAGTCCATCAAAAGCTGTAACCCCTTGGTGGCTGATATAAGCATGTGATTTTCTTTTTATTCTGTCCATTTGTCACCAGGACTGTTAATACAAGTGTGGCCTTGAGTATATCAAGTACTGACCCCACAGCTGACCCGTCACCCATGTCAATGCCGAGCACAGTACGAATTTTCCTCATCCCACACCATCAGATTATCGAAAGACCTCAGCTTTCCATCTGCTACTAGATCGCCCCAAACCGCTATGCCTGTTTCTGGCCATGCATCTGGGACTTCAGTGTTGAGCATATTTATAAAACACACAGGTGCATAAGGAACTGAATAATCTTCTCCTCTTAGATACACACTCCAACACCTTCTGGCCATAGTCAATAGCATATTATTCACAACGTGGGTGGTAGGGATCCATTAAGCCACTTCAATAAGTTCCGACCTTCAAGCCTCATCTCTTTCTGAGTTCTGTCCGTGCCCCAGCCATCTTATTGGCCATTGCAGTTGCACCACAGCAAAATAAAGTTCATAGTTGGGAGCCCCCGAGCAATCAAACGGGCATACATTTTCTTTAGTGTGACTCTACGTCTACTTGCACTCCAGGCCAGGGATTAGAGTAGTATCTGCAGTTCTTTAAAAAAGGACCTCTTTAAGATTACCAGTTGGGCTGCAAAATAAGTATAGCAGCCTAGGCAAAATTTGCATCTTTGAAAATTCCCTTCTGCCCAACAGCCACAGAAGCAGTTGACACCATAACTGCACAGAGTGATGTATAGATATGTATAGATGAAAGCACCCTCCCCATGTTCCCTTCCATGAGGTCTCCACAGCATGATAAATGTTAACACTCAGATATTTAAATTGTCCAATTTCCGCTGAAGCTGAGTGATAGGTATTGCTGCGGGACTACCAAAGCCCTGCCGTGTCAGTTGATTGTCTGCTGGGGAATGACATGGAGCACAACACTTGGAGAGAGGTGGAATACCGGACGCACACTGCGATGCTGGGTACACCTGACTGGGCCTGTGTGAGCACACGGTCTGCGACTGCCCGGAGAGGGAGTTCGCCTGGGTTGGAGCCTGGAACAATGGCCCAACCCGCTGCCAAAAAGGAACAGACCCGGAGGCAGGAAGAGCCTGCTTCAGCTTCCACGCCCCATGTGACAGATCGGCCACCTGCGGTGGTGGACCAGGAGTCCGTGGAGGGGGAGGTAGACTCTCTGGAGGATTTACCCATCCCTGCTGAGTGGCATGTGGAGGGAGGACCTACCAGAGAGGAATTCTGTAAGGGGCAAAGGGAGTGTCCTACCCTTGAGGGATTGAGGCATCAGGCTGAAGTCCAGGCAGCAGGTGATGCTACGGGACACCACCATATTTACTGGGAGGATGGACTCCTCTACAGTGAACCCAAGGTACCCTTACCTGGCTCATCATGGGCTTTGGTAGTCCCGCAGCAATACCGAGCCTTTCTGCTGGAATTGGCTCATGCAATACCCTTGGCAGGACACTTAGGCCAGGACAAGACCTTTGCTCGGCTTGTCCTCCACTTTTACTGGCCTCAGATGAAAGTGGCGTCCAACACTTACTGTCGGACATGTGTATCCTGCCAGGCCAGTGGGAAAACAGGGGTAAAGCTGAACGCTCCCCTGGAACCACTTCCAGTCGTTAGCACCCCCTTTGAAAAGGTGGGCATCGACATTGTAGGGCCATTGGATCCACCAACAACAGCTGGTCACAGGTTTATCCTGGTTCTGGTGGATCATGCCACACGGTATCCAGAGGCCATTCCTCTGAGGACTGTCACTGCACCTGTGGTGGCTAGGGCCCTGATGGGGATCTTTACCCGAGTGGGATTCCCCAAGGAAGTTGTGTCCGACAGGGGGACCAACTTTATGTCAGCTTACATGCGGGCGATGTGGAAGGAGTGTGGAGTGACTTACCGGTTCACCACTCCTTATCACCCCCAGTCGAATGGACTGGTAGAGAGGTTCAATAAGACCCTGAAGGGCATGATAAGAAGTCTGCCTGAGAGCCTACGGAGAAAATGGGACGTCCTCCTGCCCTGTTTGCTGTTTTCCTACCGAGAAGTGCCGCAGAAGGGAGTGGGCTTCAGCCCTTTTGAACTGTTGTACGGACACCCTGTGCGTGGACCTCTCAGCCTGGTGAAGGATGGATGGGAAAAGTCTCCCAGAAAACCTCCTCAGGATGTGGTGAGCTACATGCTGGCCTTTCGGAGCCAAATGGCAAAGTTGTGGAAGCAAGCTTCTGACAACTTGGAGGCCAGCCAGGCAGTAATGAAGGAATGGTACGACCACAATGCTCACCTGGTGGAGTTGGAGCCTGGCCAGAAAGTGTGGGTGATGGAACCTGGAGAGCTAAGTGCCCTTCAAGATTGTTGGACAGGCCCATTTGAAGTGTTGGAAAAGAAGGTTAAGGCCACTTACTTGGTGGATCTTAAGACCCCTCGACAGCCCCTTCGGGTGCTGCATGCCAATCGCCTCAAACCCCACCATGAGAGGCCAGAGGTCATCCTGATGATGGTGACTGATGGTGCGGAGGAAGCAGAAAGCGAGCCTCTCCCTGATCTCTTCTCGTCCCAAGAGAAGGATGGGTCGGTGGAGGGAGTGATTCTCTCCCCATCCCTAACTCCTGAGCAGCGAAAGGATTGCCGCCAGGTATTGGAGCAGTACTCTTCGTTGTTCTCCCTTGTCCCGGGAAGAACCCACCTCTGTACCCATGATGTGCACACAGGGGACAGCCCACCAGTGAAGTCGAAGACCTACCGGCTGTCCGACAAGGTGAAGGCTAGCATCCATGGAGAGGTTGCCAAGATGCTAGAGCTGGGAGTTATCGAACCTTCCAACAGCCCTTGGTCCAGTCCGGTGGTGCTCGTGCCAAAAGCCGCGCCACCAGGCACCACACCCGAACTGAGGTTCTGTGTGGATTACCGAGGACTGAACTCAGTGACAAAGACTGATGCTCATCCGATCCCTAGGGCGGATGAATTAATTGACCGGCTAGGAGCTGCCCAATATCTAAGTACCTTTGACCTCACTTCAGGGTACTGGCAGATCTCCTTGACAGATGGAGCAAAGGAAAGGTCAGCCTTCTCCACGCCTGAGGGACACTTCCAATTTTGCGTGATGCCCTTTGGGCTCAAAAATGCCCCTGCCACATTTCAGCGGCTGGTGAACCAGGTCCTCTCTGGAATGGAGAGTTTCTCTGCTGCTTACCTGGATGACATTGCTGTCTTCAGTAGCAGTTGGGAGGACCATTTGCAACATTTGCAAGCAGTTCTCCAGGCCCTTAAACAAGCTGGATTGACCATCAAGGCCAGCAAATGTCAGATTGGGCAGGGGTCGGTTGTGTACCTTGGACACTTGGTGGTTAGGGGGTCAGTGCAGCCCCTGCAGGCAAAGATTGAGGCAATCATGGCCTGGGAACCCCCCAAGACACAGACTGAGGTCCGAGCTTTCCTGGGCCTCACAGGTTACTACCGTCGCTTTGTGAAGGGGTATGGCACTATTGTAGCGCCTCTCACAGAGCTCACCTCAAAGAAACAACCTCGACGGGTAGTTTGGACGGGAGCTTGTCAGCAAGCTTTTGAGAAACTAAAGCAGGCGATGTGTGCGGCACCGGTCCTGAAGGCCCCAGACTTCTCCAAGGAGTTCATTGTCCAGACAGATGCATCAGAACATGGCATTGGGGCAGTGTTATCGCAACTAAATGAAGAGGGCCTGGATCAGCCTGTAGTCTTCTTATCCAGGAGACTGCTTCCCCGGGAACAGAAGTGGAGTGCAATTGAGAGGGAAGCTTTTGCGGTGGTGTGGGCTCTGAAGAAGCTGCGGCCATACCTCTTTGGCTCGCACTTCCTGGTTCAGACTGACCACCGACCCCTTCGTTGGCTGATGCAAATGAAGGGGGGAAATCCCAAGCTGTTGAGGTGGTCCATCTCCCTACAGGGAATGGACTTCCGGGTGGAACATCGGCCTGGAGTGGACCACGCCAATGCAGACGGTCTCTCCAGGTATTTCCGCCTTAGTGATGAGGACTCCCAAGGGGTTGGGTAGTTATCCCCACTTTCAGCTGGGGGGGACGCGTGTTAGACCTGCCTGGCTTCTTGCGTAGTCCCTCCAATTTATTATTTATTTTGTCCCCCTTTTTGCCCCTCATACCTTTAATAATTTTTGTCCACTAACTTTTTCTAGATGTTGGTAAAGGGGATAGGTGTTCTTTTTCCCCCTCATAGTTTTTCACCTCGGGCCCAGAGGCCTGTTCTGACAGGAAAATAGTTAGGACCACAAAATGGTGGCTACCAACTGCCCTAACTGCCAAACCCAGAACTTGCCCATAGACTAGTATAGGGCGTTCCAGAACCTTCTGGTCCCTTCTGGACTCCTGAGGGTCAGCCTATAAAAGGCGGAATGCTGGTCAGCCATTTTGTCTACCGGAGAGAGTCAGCTGGAGGACAGGCTATCTTGGAAGGTGGGGGGAGGCTAGTGAAAGGGTTGATCTCCTGGACTGGGAAGCAGCCTAATTAATCCACTTCTCTACTCCTCCTTTGGGATCCTTGTCCTGTCCCCGCTGTGGATGATTTAGGGAGACCCTGGGCGCCTGACTAATCCCTGAACTGAAAGAATAGGGAGGTGGACAGGAGAAGGAGACTACAGCACTGTGGGGTGCAGTCCTCTGCCCAGTGAAAAGACTTCTGCTGAGATTCCCTCGAACGGAGGAGGGCTAATCCTTGTGCCCCCCCCCTTTTTATTCAGACCTCAATAAAAACCTGCCCTGGTTACAGCGACTGTCCCCTAGTTTAATCACCCCACAGAGTGTCATCTCTCACCTGCTGTGGAGTGAAGCCAGCGCCTGGTGAGCTGCACTGGATCAGTGGTTGAGCGCCAACTGAGAGGAGCGGCGGGCGCTGAGGGAGCAGAGGCCAGGAGAGATCGGGCTGTTCCGCCCCTGTGACAGGGTGGGGATCGGCGCCGAGTTGTGGCTGAAGAGGCGACTTGGAGGTGAGGAGCGGACCTTGAGGAATCCCTGCGGACTTCCTGAGTGGGCGGAGTTGTGGAGAAGAGCACCGGTAGGAGAGCGCGGGCTTCAGCGGGGAGACGCTTCCCCTTCGTGCATGCCCGGTGGTGCGTTCGACTCCCTGAGGCGGAGCCAGCCGTGAGGAGCAGTGTTACCTTCCGATCAGTGCGAGGGAGTTGTGGAGGGTGACGCCGGGAGTCCCACGGCGGCATAGGCGAGTGGCAACTTCTCTCCCCTGCTCGAGTGCCGCTTGTTGTGGCTGGCATGAGTGGGAGGGGAGGACTGTGGAGCCCAAAAGCGGCTTAGGAGATACGACTGAGACGGCTTCCTTTATTTTGGCGCCACGCAGAGGAGAGCGGAGGGGCCCCAGAGGCTGGTGAACCTTGCCAGCGTGTGGCTCCCTTTGGTCCTGCCGAGTGTTTTCCCCCACTCTCTGGCGCAGCACAACTGCCACCGCCCGTTTTGGTACAAGTAAGGAGGTGAACTGCAGGGGGAAAGGGGCGCTAGCGCCTACAAGGGAGTGCCTTAGACACTGGTCGTTCCTACATTGTTTGACACGAGGTGGGGAGTAGCTTGGGGGGAATCATCTGCAAATAGAGGGCGGAAGGAACCTGCTGGTTAAGCAAAGGCAAAAGTTTCTCACAGAGTTTGCTGGTGTCTAAGGAAATTTCGAGTTTAACTGAAATTTCTCATCAAAGTCAAATCTGGTTAATGTTGGTGTCTGATTAAATGTCATTTTGATAATAATTACTGAAATAAGTTAACCTCTCTGAAAGTAGAACTACGGATTCCAAGACATCTAAATGTAATGTGCTGTTAAGTTAATAGAACTGTGTTTTGACATTATTTGGCAATTTTAAAAGTACTGGTTCTTCTCCTGACAGAATGCATTATATTGAACTGTGAATTCTAGTGTGAAACGAGCAAAGATATTATTTTTATAAACGAGTACTTATTTTTCTAACATTGGTGTAGCGTCCTTTTTATGTGTTATTGCGTGGATTTCCTGCTGGGTGGTTTGCAACCTTCACACTTGTGCCTCTAGAATTGCATGTCTTACCCTAGGCCAGGCTACCCTAGGTGACCTGACATCCCAGGTTCCAACATAGGGCTTCCCTCCTTTCCTGTGATAATTTGAGCAGGTGAAACACAAAAAGACTCATCCAAATTAAATGTCGAAACCTGGCATTCGTCCAAAATCATTAAGGAGTTGCATTATGGTATTTTCAGCTTAGAGATATATTAATGCATCATCTGCATAAAGAGAGATAGCCCCAAGTTCAGACCCTTGTACCTTGGCAATCAAGCCAAGGGCTCAATGGCTAGCGCATACATTATTGGTGACAGCGGACACCCCTGTCTGGTACCTCTATGTATGGGATCTGAAATCACCCGTCCCATACGTATCCAGGTATTTGGGGTGTGTAAAGCAATTGCACCCACTTAATGAATTCTGTGCCCAACCTATAAAACTCCAACATCAAGTAAAGCAAGCTGAGTGTGTCAAAAGCTTTTTCAGTTTGGTTCTTTATACTAAGCTGGAATTCATTTGAGAAAGAATGAGTGCCTGTGACCGAAGATTTGCTCAGAAGACTGTGGCCGATCCAATTACATTTCGGCAGCTAAATACCATCGCTAGTAGTCTTTAATCCACTGCCCGACACTTCCTGCCTCTTTTTCTCATTCTTGCAGCTTCCTGCTTCTCACTTTGTGAAGGTTTTGTTGTCTTTCTCTTCCTCAGTCTTTACCATCTCTGTGTTTTATCCTCTCTGCAGGTCCGATGCAAAAAATAAGTGCCAGTAGCCTCCACCCGGTTACCGCTAGTTCAAATTAAGCACTGCTTCTAACCCACTGATGTATAATAATATAGCTCCTAATGATGGCATCCCTAAGATGAATGTAAAACCATCACAATGTGTAGAAAATTGCTTTTTTGAAATGGAAAACTGGCACCAGCAAAGAAACACTCTCTCGCTTGACAATAGTAAGTAAAACTATGTGAACGATGTTTTTTTATAATTATCATGTAGTTGTATATATTCCGCGCATGGGGGGAAGGCCAATTCCGGTGCTCCTCTACGCCGACGATGCGGTTTTACTGGCAAGAACCCAAATCGGTCTACAGAGACTGCTAGACTCTTTCGGCAATTTTATGAATAGTCTTGACTTGTTGATTAATACAGGGAAATCCCACATAATGTCAATGGGGAGTTCAAGAAACAATGTTAAAACTTTTTACTGTGGTACCGAGGTTGTTAGTAGAGTAAAGGTATTCACATATCTCGGAGTTTTATTCGACGATAGGTGTAGCTGGAACCCACAGCTTACCACAAAATCTAATGCCGTGAGAAGTTCCTCGGCGGCAGTATTGGGGTTCGCCAAAAGACTAGGGGGGAAACCAACTGAAGCAATCCTGGCAATCTATAAAGCCAAGACGGTTTCTATTGCAAGGTATGGAGCAGCAATCTGGGGATTCATTAATCCTGACTGCATACAAACTGAGGAGAATACATTTCTGCGGTCTCTCCTTGGTCTTCCATCGTCTACAGCTACCTATTCTATTCACCTGGAGCTGGGTATAGGTTACATTACTGATATAATTAAAAGAGCACCTATCCTGCTCTGGATTAAGACCTGGTTGAATCCACAACTCTCCCTAAACCGAACAATCATAATGGACTGTCTTAACCTAGACCATGTCGGGGAAATTCAGTGGCTGTCCTATGTCAAGAGCCTGGCTGAGAAGCTTGGCCGCCCAGAGATCTTTTTTAGACCAGATTCTCTGTGCAAAGCCGATTTAGTGTGGACTAAGACCAACCTTATCAGGCTTTGGGAAGCAGAGCGAGAGGCGGTTGAGCTAAGTAAACCTTCAGTAAGAGCCCATGTATTGGTTACCACGTCTTTGAGGCTGGCTCCCTATCTATCGGTTGTGACTAACTGTTTCCACAGATGGTTACTCACGAAATTCCGATTTAATCAAATGTATATGATATTATGGGATGTGATTGGGTGGGGTAGACCGGAGGTCAATCCCCCCTGTAAATGTGATGATCTTTCTCCCCAGGACACTGTACATTTCTTGTTTTTCTGCAGGCTGTTTTCTGTGCCTCGGAAACGGTTCATTACCCCATTATTGAAAAAGTTGAGCTTTAAACAACATAAACCTGCCTTATTATTTCTCCAAATGATGGAAACTCCGGAAACTATGTACTGTGTCGCCAGTTTTTTGGCAGCTTCTGTGAGAATAAGGAGGTCTGGTTGGGTGTGTAATGTTGTAGCTACTTCTTCTTAAAACAAGCTCTAGTATCTGGAAAATATGGCCTTGTAGAACAAATGCAATAGGATTACTCTTTTGAGCTTTTTATGGAAATGAAATGTATTAGTATATAATTGTGTAATTTTAATTCTTTTATATGTTTTTAATTGTTTGCATTTTTGTATAGCATACTTTTATGATTTTAACTAATCGAATAAAGTGGATTTGACTTGACTTGACTTGAAGTAAAACTATGTGAACGATGTTTTTTTATAATTATCATGTAGTTGTTTGCTAGTATGAACAAATATTGCATGTTGGAACTTCTATTCAACTTGCTTTAAATTTTTTAACAACAAACGCATAGAATTCCAGGCCCTGTTCTTCGGTTCCAGTTTCCCAGATTGCTTTAGCTGTTTCAAAGTTAGAATCACACTTGTAATTATGTTTGTCTCTATAAAAACTCGATTGGAAAAATTGTTGCCAGTCCAGGCTGTGCAGATGGCACTTGATTTTCTGATCAGTTTTGGGAAAACATTTTATGGTACCTGTTATGCCTGGTCCCCATTACTGATTTTGCGATTCCTACATATTCCTTAATTGCGAATCGCAAATTGTGATTCGCAATTAAGGAATACCTCCCCATTCATTCCTATGGGCCTAGAGGCCCATAGGAATGAATGGGGAAAAATTCGCAATTTGCGATTCTCAATTAGAGAATCGCAAACTGCAAATGCAAATTCAAGGGTGCCAGGGTGCCAAAAGGACACCCTGTTGCACCCTTGAAATGTACATGTTTGAGCATGTGGCACACATACATGCCCTAAGGGCATGTATGTGTGCCACATGGCACTTTGAAAAATGCAAAAAAGTGAATTTTTCAAAGAAATCGCAAATTACCACCAACTTGAAGCAATTGCTTATTTTACGAGGCTGTTACATCACACTTACCTGAATTGCGATAAATCATCTAAATACTGTATGTGTAATTCTGAGAAAGTAAAGTCATGTTTTTTTTCTTTTGTCTACGTACAGATGATTCAGATAATATCAATAGTGCTGTTAGAGACATGCTACAGGCCTCATTTATGACATTTTGGCGTAGGGCAGCGTATCAAGGCATTTCTGTTCTTTCTGCCTGCGCTGGAGCTATTAGGACAATATTTATGCTAAAACCATGCATCTTTCCCCTTTAAACAAAGACACAAGAATTTATAAATAATAAACTGTGCAAAATTGATATACTGGTTCAATTAAAAACATAATTACACATATATTATGAAGAAACATTTCAGACATAAAAAGCACAGTATTGAATGTTTCACCAAAACAAAATAATAAATATACTAACTGCACCTTCATGTTCTTACATAGTCATGGAGATAATTGCGTACATTGTGGAACCTTTTTGGCTTAACATTTTCTGACATTACAGGTCTTCCACATGAAGAACTATAATCATTTACATCTGATGAATGTTAGATTTGGGGCTCTCTAGTTGGCACAGGTAGGTACTTGTGACAAATAGGGACCCTCTCCTCTAGTCAGGATAAGGGGGATTACACACCTAAAATAACCCCTGCTCACCCTCAGGTTGTATGGCGCGAGCAGTCAAGCCTTATTTCAGAGGCGTTGTAAGTTAAGCAGTTGTGACCACATACAGTAACCCAGTGACAACACTACAAATGGACACCACACAGGTTTTATATGAAAAATAAGTAGACTTTACATAGAGTTACCACAAGACCATAAACGACAAAAATACACACTATGATTACTTTAAGATGGTAGATTTAAGCTTAGTTCAGTTCAGTTCTTAGATGCGACACTCTGCGTCAATGTACCTTAAGTTGCGTTGCGCTTCCACGACAAGCAATGTCGTAGCGATGGGAAATGGGGCAAAGTTCAGATACAAAGAAATAAAGACGTGAAGATCTTCCAGATGCGGCACGCTTCTCGGGGATGCGAGAAGCTCTCGGTTCGATGAGTGGACTGCAGCGGCGACACCCTTACGATGCGGCGGCAACAGTTCCAGCGGCGACGCTCATCTCCCACGATGCGTGAAGCTTCCACTCGATGCGACAACTACAGCGGCGACATCCAAGATGGGACGGCAGCAGCTCCGACGTTGGCGTGCTTCTCGGGGATGCGAGGTGCTCTTTGTCAATGCGGTGCAATGCGACAGTTCCAGCATAGACACCCTCCTTCAGAGTTGCGACGGCAGGCACTGCGATGGTGACACGCTTGGACCTCGTTGGGAGATTCTTCTCCTGATGCGGTGCCGTGCAACAACTACAGTGGTGACACCCTCCTTCGGAGTTGCGACGGCAGCAGCAGCGACGGCGACACGCTTCCTCTTCATTGCGTCGCGCTTCTAGCTCCTTGCGACACGCAGTTCCTCAGAAGGCCCAAAACAGCAGCAGGCACTTCCACAAGAACTCTGGGGAGCTGGGGGTTGAAGTCTGTTGTCCCTGAGACTTCAGCAGGAGGCAAGCTCTTTTCCAAGCCCTGGGAGATCCTTCACAAGTTGAAATCAAAGTACACAAAGTTCCTTTCTCCTTCCTTTGGCAGTAAGGCAACCACTGCAGGTCAATCCCCCAAGCAGCACTTCAGCTTGGGAATAGTTTCTCCTCAGTTTCTTCAGGTTCCTCTCCTCAGTAGAGGTTTCTCCTTGTAGTCCAAAGTGATCTAATTTCTCGGGATCAGGGTCCCAATATTTACACCCCAAAATGCTTTGTTCTCTGAGGGGAGAGGGGCCTTTGCCCAGTCCAAACCAGTTCTGAAGCACTCTTTTTACCAGACTTCTCCTTTCCTTTCACAGTGCAGGGCAGGGACATCAGACGCCCCACAGGAGGTGGAGCCAGCATTGTGGAAGGCAAGTACAGTCCTGGAGCACTTTGTTTACAGGACTCCTTCTCTTTTTTCAGTGTGCAGGGCAGAGACATCAGCTGCTCCCCAGGGGTGGAGCCAGCATTGTGGAAGGCAGGCACAGCCCTATTCAAGGTTCAGATGCAACTCCTCCCTCCCATCTAGATGCAGATCTCTCTATTCACCACTAGGTGACTCAGCCTGTCTCTTGGAATTCCCCAGCCCTGTCACTCACAAAACCAGACATAGGAATAAACAACCTAGCAGAGGCAGGTTTGAATGGTTAGACAAGCAAATACCTACTTTCTAAAAGGGGTATTTGCAAATACAGAATATTAAAATAAACTTTACTAAAAGATGTATGTAATTATTCTGAGTTCAGGCATACTAAACGTGAATTTCTACCATGTTCTCTGAGATGGTTAGGATTATAAAATGTAATAACTCTAACAGCCTATTCTGGCCTATGGAGAACAGGTAGCCTTGCAATAGTGAAAAACGAAAATGGCTGTAATTCACTATTAGGACATGCCACACACATCAGGGCTTGTCCTACCTTATACTTGCAATGCACTCAGCCCTTGGGCCTACCATAGGGGTGACTGATATGAAGAAAAGGGAAGGTTTAGGGACTGGGAAGTGGGTGGACTTGCCCAGTCAGCATGACAGTACCAGACTACATGCAGGCTCTGCAATGGCAGACCTTAGACACATTTTACAAGGCTGCTTCTGTGGGTGGCACAACCAGTGCTGCAGGCCCACCAGCAGCATTTGGATTTACACGCCCTGGGCACACTCAGTGCCCTAGACTAGGGTCTGACAAGTAAACCAAATAGCCAAACATGGAACCACTGATTAATACATCAGTATACAATAGGGAGCAATTGCACTGTGGCACTGGATTGCAGTGGCACAGTGCCCATAGTATATAACACCAGCAAAAATACATGAGGCAACAGCAAAAAATGGAAGGGAGACCCACGCCAATGGTGCCAGGTCTAACAATGAATGACAAAATACTTTTGTGATTGTATTTAAACCTTCAGAATTAGAGTCTGACCCTACATGGAAAGCCTCCTGATCTTTTTAAAGAACTGCTCTATTAAGGTTCCAAATTTTGCAATCCTCAGTTTTGATGTAATTCCTGAAAAGAATGTATTGTAGAACAAGGGGACCGGCCAGATTTCGAGATCGTGGGGTGAAAGAAATAGTGGTTCACTGACGCCAAATGGTCTCATAGATGTAAAAAACATCAACGGTATTAGACAATTTTTTTAAAAGACCCAACAATACGTAATACATAACAAGCAAGTGTAAACGTAGGACAGTACTTAACTTCGTAAAGCAGTTCATTTATTCATTGCATATATTTTTTAAACATTTTTTAATTATGATAAGGTGCTCACAGTCATGTGAAGAAAGTGTGGACTGATGAGTGAGAATATTACAAACATGCAACAATACAAAACAACAAGATCCTTAGACTCCTTTGTGAAGTTTTTATATAATAAAAGGGAGTCAAATTGATCTGTGGTCGACAGAGTTTCAATCTCATCAAATTGATATCATCATCAGGACAAGGTGTGTGAGCACCTAGAATTGATATAGATGAACAAGCGCCAATTCTAACAAGGGAATAGCGTAGAGAGGAGATTTTTTTTTCCAATTGCGTTATCACTCCTGCTAACGTGCTTAAGACTTGCATAATTTAGAAGAACATCAGGCTACAGGAATATTAATTAGATACCGAGCTGGGACTCCTGTGACTCCCGTATATTGTTAGTCATTACTCCAAACAGGGTTGCATGGGAGACGTATGTGTGAATAGTCTGGATAAGGAATGGGATCCAAGGGACCATCCAGGGGGTCATTGCCAGTAGGGCTAATGAGCCTGTGATTGTAAGAGTATCAGGTTAACACTGGTTGAGGTCAAGTGAATTGGGAGGAACGCATTGGGAAGCCCAATGGCAGCTCAGGTCTTGCAGTCAATGCATTTAACAAGTTTCCTTGGAGCAGTACATTTTTTTTCAGGACGATTTCCCACTAGATCTTTAGTTTTTAACCAGTCACCCACATTAATGTTCCATTCTCTCACACACGTCTAGCATCAAAATGTAGTTCCCGTTTAACCATCTTCTCATGCTCTTGATTCTCCAACCATCATCTATAGAGACTTTCACCCAACATTTATTTCAAATAATCCATCGTTACCCTTCAATGAACCCATCAAATCAAGTGCTATATCTTGCCACGGCCCTCTAGGAAATTCTCTGCAAATCATGGGAACGCAACTAGTTTATTATCTTTTTACTTTCTCTATATGACATTCACAAATCTTCTTCTCAGTCTCAATATCCAAACCTGGCCACCAGAAATCTGATCTAAGATGTGGACTAAATTAACATTATCCCTCTCCGGGTGCATGGCTATAGCACAAATGGTAGAACTCCCGAAGTTTTTATATCTCTTCGTCAACATTCCGCTCCCACTCACGGCATAGTTCTTTAAGCAACTACGACCTAACTTGATCACGCTCATGTGGGTGGGTCTACAGCCGAGGGTTTCTTACGAGCTCCTCGCATTGCCATCGGCACACAGAGAATTGGGTGAACTGGACATGCAGTTGTATAGCCTATGTGCTTGCATTTTATCCTCCAACCTACCATGTTCCAACCCCATTTATCAGTGGAGTGGCCGCTCGCAACTGAATTATTTCAACCATACAAGGCACACAAGGCCGATATAAACACTGTGGAATGTGTGCGCTGGGCATGAGACGGCATCTGTCAATGAGTTGGGCGCACAACGCTATATGCACCCTCTGCATCACTGGCCGACAACCCCATGTTTTGCTCACTGCAGGACAGGGGCACTGCTAGTCGCACCAGCGTTCTTGGCATCACAGTCTATGCAGACCTATACCCAGACGGCCATTGGCACTAACACACACGCGCTCACACCAGTAGATAGACTACTGTACTATCAAATCAGAGAAGAGCGACCTGCCACACACTACACAATAGATTTCCTGCTCCACCCCCCAGTTTCCATGGCATTATGATTCATTCACACAAATACATCACCGCGTAAACTTATCACTTGACTTTATTCACTCATGCTAACGGCTTCTCTGGTGGATACCTGGAAAGCCCAGGTAACCTGGGAGAAAGACCAATGTTAGTAAAAAGTAATAATTGCACTTTTATATTTTATGTGTCCTGTTATTGACAAACAGCTTCATTTCTTTTTCACTGTTGTAAGGCCTACTCTTGTCATAGGCTAGCATTGGGAATTCCTTAAAATACCTTCAAGCTGTAACTCCTGATCAGAAAGGAGTAGCTTTTTCATGTTTCATATCTCTGCTGGCTGCTGCACTCTGACTCTGCTGAAGGAGAGTTGGACTCTGCCTTCTCCAAGAGCTTGTTAGCTTGCCTCCTGTTTTCTAAGTCTCACGGACACAAATTACTTCTTACAATTCTGCTGGAGCTTCTGAACTATGGGCTGGATGTACGACCTTCACTTTTACGAGTCACAAATTGCGTCAAATTGCGACTCGCAAAAGTGAATGTACAACAGTGTCTCAGACACTGTTCGTGAATCTCAATGGGGTAGCAAATTGCATGCCTCATTAATATTGATGAGGCAAGCGCAATTTGCAACCCCATTGGGAATGGCTAGCACTCACAGGGATGGTGGCCTGCTGGGGTCAGCAGACCACCATGTCTGTGACTGCTTTTTAAATAAAGCAGTTATTTTTTTAATGCAGCCCATTTTCAGAAAACGGGATGCATTAAAAAAGAAAAATGTAACATTTCACTTTCATTTTTTAAAGGCAGGAAGATGTTCCTCGGACCACTGCCTGCTCTTAAAAAATACTTTTGCACAGACTCACAAAGGGGAAGGAGTCCCCTTGGGACCCTCTCCCATTTGCGAGTGGTTTACCACCTACTTGAGGTGGGTGGTAAACTGCGATTGTTTTGAGGCTGCAAATGCGGTGGCAAAACAATAGTACATTGGATTGAGAGTGGCTAGTAGGAAGGGACGCACCTTCCTAATAGCAAGAGTCGAAAATGCTATTTTGCGAGTCAGTGACTTGCAAAATAGCATTTGTACATGCCAGGACCCTTGTGTCGTGTCGCAAACAGGCCGATTTCCATTTGCTACCACAACAATCAGTCATACAACTGTCCCTATGTCTATTGTGAGTCTTACCCTTGCCTGAGATGCCCCCTCCTAGTTCCGAGCCTCAGAAGTGGGTCCTGCAGCTGCTGTCATAATATACAGCTTCTAGCCCCTTTAAATCAAGCTTTGTGCTGTTTGCGACCGCAAATGGGCTCATTCACTCTGGATCCACTTAGCTCGCTTGAAGGATCAATACGAGCGGGGGGAGGTTAATCTCTTAGCACAGCATCATCACAGGTCGCAACCACAAGTCTCCAGGCTGTCTGTCCACACTGCCTGGTTGCTCTTCGTGCCACGTGGACCACCACCAGCAATGCGTACCGTGCTCCCAGCGAACTCCTTCCCCGCAAATGGGAATCTTGGCTCAACTTGTGATGGTAAAACTTAAGCAGGAATTATTTGACACTAAGCACTGTTTTCCCATTAATTCTTTATAAATTCATATCTTGACTTCAACTGATTGTATTTTTGTAGTTTTGACCTTATTTTACTCAGATAAGTATTCACTATTATATATTTGTTTGGCACCGAGCAGGCAGGCTTAACTTAAGAGGCAATGTGTGAAGTATTTGTACAACACTTCAAACAGTAACACAGTGAAAACACATCAAAAAGACTCCACACAGTTTAGAAAAATAGTTTATATTTGTATGAACTAAAAAGGCCAGAATGACAAAAATCCAATAGGTATAATCAAAGTTGAGAATTTTTAAAGAATAAATTAAATTGTAGGGCTTAAAAGCTTAAAGCGCCAACTGGGGTGATCTGGTCACGCTTGAACGGGGTATATCCGAAAGTTCAGGTAGACCGTGATTGAGAGCATGTCGGATACAGGGACCAGCCTTGGCCTGCTGCAAAAGTACCTTGGTTCCTGCGTGCGTCAACGTTTGAGCCAAGATGCGGGAAGCAAAACACGATGGTTTAGGATCCAATCGCTGGATCAAAGGCGATGTGTTCATGTTGAGTTGTGCATTTCAGAGATGTATCATCGTTGAGCCGCAGAATGTAGGCAATGTAGCGGGAAGTGGAGTCCGTACAGCGGCGGTGATGCATTGGCATCAACAGAGATGCCCTGGTTCCGATCAGTGCAACAGCGCTGATGCTTGGATTCTGGTGGTTGCAGAACTTTTTATCCACTTCCAAGGGTCGAGGACTGAAATGGCATCACTTAGCAGGGCAGCAAGCAAAGTCCAGTGGCTGTTGCTGGTGAAGTTAAAGTCTTTGATGTCTCTGAGATTTAAAACAGGGAGAAAGCAAGCATGCCCTTTAAGTCACTCTGGGCTCAAGTAAGATGGGTCCAATACTTCCTCAGCAGGGCAGAGGGTAGAAGGCAGCAGGGCAGCACAGCAGAGCAGAAAAGCAGTTTTGTCAGAGCAGCAATCCAGCATAGTGGCAGCCCTTGTAACAGCATAGCAGTCCTTCCTGGCAGAGCACTGCACAGGGCCAGTAGTGTACTGAGTTGGTGGGGCCAGTGGTCCAGTACTCATACCCAGTTGTGCCTTTGAAGTGGGGGTGACTTCAAAGAAGGGTCTTTGAAGTGCACAGAGGTCCTTTCTTCCTGTCCTGGCTCTAGACTCACTATAGGGGTTTATGCAGCCCTTTGTGTGTGGTCAGAGCACAGTCTATTCAGATGTAAGCGTGAGGATGAGGCCAGCTCCTCCCTTCTAGCTGACATCCCCATACCGCTCGCTATTAGGAAGCACGCCATTGTCACGTCCCTTCCTAATAGTGACTCGCAAAACCTATTTTGCGAGTTGATATTAGGTTACCTACTCGCAGAATAGGTTTGGTACATGATACAACCAATTTTTTGGGTTGCAAACGGGCCAATTTTTTGTTTGTGACCGCTAAAAATAGTCGTACATCTTGCCCACATTCCCTGAAATGTGGTGCAAATGTTAGCTGGCAAGATATTCTTGCACCTTTTTTTAAATGAACCGAAAAAGCCAGCTCATTTTATGTAGAAGCCACTGTTTCATATGTGCTTTACCATTGAATTTGTGGGGAGAACTAGTATAGCAAGCACAGATAAGTTATACACAAGCAGAAGGCAAAGGATAGTGTGCAGACATAGGGATCACAGAGTGTACCCTTGCACACAGGGCCGGCGCTAGGAATGGGCAGCGTGGGCAGCTGCCTAGGGCCCCGTGCCCAGCCCACCATCATGGGGCCCACGCCTCTAAAGCCCCCTGCCTTTGGTCTCACAATTGGGGTGTGGCGCAGTGAGGCCCTAGGCCTCGCAATCATGTTTAGCTCTGGCAGTGATAAGCGAATGGGGCCATTTCCCTGGGCTTCGCCACACTGTAATGACTGCGAGGAACAGGAATGGGATGCCTCATCCCCTGGGCCTCGCAGGGCTACATCTTAAGTGCGAGGCTCGGGAACAAAGGACCTCTCCCAGGCTAATCATGGTCTTACGCTGCCCACACAAAGGCACCGCAGGACACCCACTGTCCCGCACATTTAACCCATTCAAGTGAGAAGCAACTCTCTTTCAGCCCTTGATGAGGTGTGAAAAAGATGCTTGTGGAAGGCAGACAGGGAAACACAAGTTCATACACAGAGCAGCTTCGATAACATCTTCAGCTACTGGGATGTGAACAGTCTTAAGTGAATGAATGAAATCTATACACAGGACCTGTACTGAGGGAAGGCCCTAGAAGGTTATTTCAAAGTACTGTTACAATGGTAAATCACTGCACGAGGCACAGGGACATTGTTATTTGTCCAGGAACGACAGTTGATTAAATTAGTAGAGCCAAGACTGCAACACACTTCTGCTTGGTGCACAGCCTATACACAGGGCCCCTGTGATTAGGCAGCAGAGGATGGCCAAATTATGCGGCAGCGTCCACTAAATTATGCAGTAAACCCCCCTGAATAATGCAGTGAAATGCAGTACATTTTGTGATACTATTGCTTCATTATTTTCTCATATGAAACTTTTTAACAATGTAAGTGAATAGGTTGCTCCTCATTAGTATCAGTTTAACACCAAAACATAGTAATAAGAAACTAATAGGTGACCAGTCAACATGTGCAATGGGCTTTTCACTGCATGGCAACACGTGTTGCTGCATTTTTAGAAACTTTTGAACCGTCTGAGCTAGAAAAATGTATCTGAAGTTAAAATCTGTAGATTATGTAGCAAATGCTAGATTGTGTGGCAAATGCGATAAATCCATAATTATGGGAAAAACACCATGGTTGCACAATTGCATAATTTCAGTGGCCTTGGCTATACATTTATCACTGTATTGCATTTAGGTGAATATACTACGTGACTGGGCACTTCTTCTTTTCCAGGTAATTTTTAGTCCATTTTTTAATCATACATTTTCTAGCAGTTTTTAAATGTAATCAAAATTCGCCCAATCTTGCAAAAAAATAGAGTAATACAAGCAGAAAAATGATTGATCAAGAGCACACAATTTGTCCAAGTGGGAGGTCCAGATTTTTAAAAAAAGTGTCTCCTCATTCCACAATTCCAGTTAGTCCACTAAACCACAGCTGCAGTGTCAGTGATTCTGACAGCAAGGCCAAGGGGGTGCCCTCCCCAGGGAGTTGTCATTCTAGTCATAGTGATTATTTCCATCATATTTGGTTGAAATGGAGAAGCTGAGATTAGAGGTCAAATATCCTAGGCCCCTGGCTAAAACATTCCCATTGGACAAGGTCCTGTGGCAGTGTTTATATAATGGATAGTATGCTTGATAGAAACTGATATTTACTACTGTTGTTTCGATGTTCGAATTCTATTTGAATACCAGAGTTCATTTTCTAAACTTGTCACTCAAAATTTGCATAGTGAGTAGTAAATGCTTACTCCAGGATGTAGTACCAGGATCAGAACTCAAATATAGTATGAATACCAAACACAATCAATATTCTCAGTTTCTAGCCGAATTATTTTATGATGGTCTGTATCAGAGGCGGAGGTTTAAATTGAAGCTCCAAAAATCTTCTATGTGACTCACAATTCCTCCACTCCACAAGAAACTTCTTCTGATGTCTCTGCAAACACAGTGTGTCTCCAAAGGTACAAAGTGTCATGTGAATTGAAAACTGGAAATTGGCCACCTTACTATGGCCTCGCAGTGCTAGACCATGCCGGTGAGCTCTGGTGGAAGGAGCCTCCTCTCCTGGGACTTGCAGTGATGATGGGTCATATTGGTGTGGCCCAGGAATAGAAACTCTTCTCCTCTGAGCCTTGCATTACTAGACCATGGATGGGAGCCCCAAGTCAGTGGAGCCTCCTCTCATGGGCCTTGCCACACCAGCCAATATATGTGAGGACCAGGGAATGGGACTACCCTTTGCTGGGCCTAGCAGTGCTAGACCATGGCTTGGAACACAGTTGAATGGGACCACACCCCTTGGCTTCACAGCACTAGACCATAGATGTGATACCCAGGGTAAAGCTCCTACCCACTCCCCTGGCCATCTTAGCTCTGGATCATGGGGGGAATGTCCAGGAAAGGAAACCCACATTAACTGGGATTACAGCACCAGACCATTGTTGCAAGACTCAAGGAAGAGGGCTTCATTACGTTGGGCTCCGCTTTCCTGGGCCTCACAGCTTTAGACCATGGTTGAGAGGCCCAGGCAGTAGGGGGGCTTACCCTCAGCCTCGTAGCCATTGTCCTGTCCTGTGAGGCCCAAGGGAGTTGGACTCTCTCACCTACACCTAGCACCAGGCCCAAGGGTATTAGGTGACCAATGCACCTGAATTATGGCAGTATTTTACTGTGCAGGATGTGGACTAGGTTGAGAGGACACTCTATCTTTGCACCAGGGCATGGCACCATTGCTATGCAACTTGCCTCTCTTTCATAGGCATCACAGCCATGTTTTAGCACTGTGAGGCTGAGGACAGATTCTCCCCTGGGCCTCTCGGCCATGGTTGGATGCACAGGGGAAGGGGTGCCTGCACATGAGCTTTGAGGCATTGCTTCATGGATATGAGACAATGGGTGGGCTCTCTCGTGGGTGGCACTATTAATAGTGCAGCAGGTGCTGTTGCACCAGGGTTCATGGATGGCAAGGAGCAGGTGCACTAAACCTATTACGGTGTTTTACTGCATAGCATCATTTACTTGCACCAGAGCCCATACTGTGCCACTGCTCCCTTCTCCCATGCACCTCAGAGCCATGACATGGAGCTGCAAGACCAGGGAAAGCCTATCCTCTCCTAGGCTTTATAGCTGTGGTCCAGTTCTCAGAGACCCCAGAAAAGGAGCCTTTTGCCCTACGTCCCCCAGTGCTGGACCATGGCTCTGAGGGTCATAGCTATGGATAGTATTGCAAGTGTAGCATCACTGTTGCCTTGGGGGTTTGGGGCCAGTACACCCAAATTATGGCTGCATTTTACTGTCTATTCAGTGGCCTAATGGAATGGGGAGGAGCAATGCATCTTGTGCGCACCAGGGCTCAATGCACCACTGATACGGCAAAGGTTCCCCTCTCCTCTCAACCAGGTTCCTCCGCTGCAAGGACTTGCATCACAGGACCATGACAGTGAGGCCCCCTGCAAGGAAGTAGCTAATACTACTGCAGCAGGTTCAGTGAAAGTGGTACTCTGGGGAGCTGGGTCCCAGATATATTTAAATTATGGCTGCCTTTAACAGAACTATGGCTGCCAGGACCTACCAAGGGTTTTAGCCATTAGTAGTACAGCAGGTACAATGGCATTTGAGCCAGATGTTTTGAACCAAATTTACCAAAATGATAGATGTATTTTAAATTCATCTTGTGAACCGGGCGGGATGAGAGGGAGTGGTCCATTTCACTTGCCTTAACCATGACCCATGGCACCATTGCTACACCGCTAGCCCGCTCACCTAGGCCTCACAGCCATAATCCAGTGCTGCGATTCAGGAGAGGTCTTCACTCCCCTGGACATTATAGCCATGGTCCAGTCTAGTGCGGCCCTCCAAAGTAGGAAGGCAGTATTCTGGATTGCTCTAATCTTCCCTTTAGATGTCAAGAAACTGATTCAGACAAGCAGTCTAAGCAATATGGGTTATAAAACAAATAGTTTCGCTGTGAAGCCTGGCGCAGCTGCCAGGCCAGGGACAGGTCTTAGCACTGGCTCTTTTGTACAGAGGTGCAGAGGGGCAGCATTTACTAACATGGTAACTGGGATGGAGGACTTGTACCAAAGGAAACAAACTACACAGGCCACTTTATTAAAATGTTTACCTTTAGAGTTTCTAAAATGGAGGAATGTAAACTGAGAGAATGAATCTCCACAGAAAAGGCAACATTCAACCTAAAATGTTTAAGATAATGGCAAGTCAGTCTATGAGTGTGAGTATGAAAGGGGTAGGCCCTTAAAACTCAGGACCTGGGTCCGTGGGTCAGTACATATGAGGATGGTCTGAGTATGGCAAATATAATATACATATATATAATTCTAAATAGAACCACGTTCACCTTTAGAGTTGAGAACAATCAAAAGGATATCAAAATTTTTTATATTTCATTCATTATGGCATTTTATTCATTCGTAGCCAAGATTGTGCAAAACAATTTATGGTAGAAACATGTAATTGTTGCATCATTACATTCCATATTCGAAATCGGTGCTCTCTGTGAAAAGGGAAGGGTAAGTGAATAAGTGAAGGGGACAGAGTAAAGGTGTTGTGACATAATAGTTGCATCCAAGTTAAAAATGAAAAACCTCTACAACCAGACTAATGGGCAAAGGTTCCCAATTTTACATCACACATAGATTATGAGAATACATCTCTTATTTAGCTCCTATGGTGTGTCAAGGAAAAAACGGCGTATTTCTACGTTTCGACCCCTGGTACGCAAGAAGGGTAATTCACGGCCTCATGTTGGGGTCTTCATCAGGAAGAGGAAAGAGAGCCTATAGGGTAATATAAATACATAAATCAGAATTTTTCAGAGGGTGAGCAGACGTGGTAATAATAATCAAGTTGGTGATGTGGGTGGTTACCTACATCAGCAAACGGTCATGAAATGTGCCGTCCGCAGGGGGGCTTCCGAAATGCTCCAATGAAACTGAAATACAATGAAATAGGTGCCATCAGGGCCCTATGCTTTACTGAATCAAGGGTTATATCGGGGGCAGGTGAAGGAAGGGACTTACTTGGTGTGCCGGCGAAAACTGGGCACAGGTAGGTCTATCCTCGATGGGTAGGTTGGTCTAAAAACAGAAGGGGAGGCTACTTTTAGCAAAAGGTGCCGTTGGGGTGAATCAGGTACAGCACTGCGGCCAATTGAAAATTGAACATTTTAAACATCAGTTACCTTACAGGGTTTGTAGTCAATGTCGCCCTGTTACTCCAAACGCGTGTTCAAATCACGGTGGAAATCGCGATGCCGGTTTGTTTAACTAAAAAGACCAAGCGGAACTAAATTAAGTTTACTTGGTCCGCTGGTAACAATACACTCGAGTGAGTGTGGCCGAATGAGATTGCGGGACGTCCGATCGGCTGGTTTAATCTGTACATACCTTCTGAGATAGGAACGCGCATCAGCGCTGTCACTTCCCCGGCGGCCTGCATCCGAATGAACTTGCGGTGCAGGCGCTCAATGCCAGTGAAGGCTAGATGCAAAAGGGGCTCGGCCCGCCGGTCCAATGGGATCGGGGCCTGATTCGCGCGCTCCATGAAATTTTCTTAAAGGGATAGTATCCCCGTCTGGAGAGCAATACTGGCTATACAGAGTCCGTTATGGGCAATCGTTTCAGAGGAAGGATCTCAAGTTCTGGCAAGTGAAGTACCAGGCAGAGGCTCCGTAGGTGAGAGTGCATGGAGGTGCATAGTCTCTTGTCAGACCTCCACCGGGGCATTGGAACACAAAGTGGTGATACTGTATGTTACACCTCTCTACATTTGTAGCAGCAGTATTGGCAAGTCTGAGAACGGACAGACTACATATAAATACATTGTCTCCTGTTTGGCCTACACCCGAGCCATGGACCCCCAGGTGATGATACAGGGTGTTGCACCTCCAAGCATTTTAAGCAGCAAAATTAACATGTCTAAGACCGGACAAATTGCACATCGACGTTAATGCTTGAAAGACAGCAATAAATACATTGTCTCCTGTTGGGCCTCCAACCGAGCAGTGGACCCCCAGGTGGTAATACAGTATGTTAAACCTTTAAGCATTTTTAGCAGCAAATTTAACATGTCTAAGACCGGACAAAATTGCATCTAGACGTTAATGCCTGAAAACAGCCACAAATGGTACACATTCCGTATGAATGTTCAGAGCATGTTATGTGTGGTGTCACATTGTTTTGTACTGATAGTTATGCACATGTGTAAATACAGGTAGAGATACAGTTACCCAGGGTTTATTCGGGATTGAGTCCCGCCATCTGCGAGAAACTGGCCTCCAGTTCATTAAGTCCCTTGTTTATTGTTTGGAACTTCTGCATCCATTTGCATTCCCTTGTATCAAGAGCGGCAGCTAGGTTACCACCACGGGGGCCGAGGGTGATTTTTTCAATTATCAACCAGCGGATGGACTCTGGTCGATGGTTTTTCTCAGTAAAGTGCTCAACCAAAGGGGCCCCTGGGGTTGTGCAGCGAATCCTGCTACAGTGTTGAAAGATGCGGTTCTTAGCTTTTTGCTGTGTCTGTCCAATGTACATAAGGTCGCATGGGCAAAAAATCGCATAAATCACTCCGCTTGTGTTACAATTGGTCAGTGATTTGAGGTCCACTGTCTGATCGTTGTACCGTATTTGCTTGGTCTCCAAGCACAACGGGCAGGCCTTACATTTTGTACATTTGAAATGGCCCAGCAGTTCAGGTAGGTTCCATAGGTTCCGAATTGTCGGTGCCGGTGGGGTTTCCAGTAGAGATCGCACCACCGAATCCCTTACATCACCCTCGGCCCCCGTGGTGGTAACCTAGCTGCCGCTCTTGATACAAGGGAATGCAAATGGATGCAGAAGTTCCAAACAATAAACAAGGGACTTAATGAACTGGAGGCCAGTTTCTCGCAGATGGCGGGACTCAATCCCGAATAAACCCTGGGTAACTGTATCTCTACCTGTATTTACACATGTGCATAACTATCAGTACAAAACAATGTGACACCACACATAACATGCTCTGAACATTCATACGGAATGTGTACCATTTGTGGCTGTTTTCAGGCATTAACGTCTAGATGCAATTTTGTCCGGTCTTAGACATGTTAAATTTGCTGCTAAAAATGCTTAAAGGTTTAACATACTGTATTACCACCTGGGGGTCCACTGCTCGGTTGGAGGCCCAACAGGAGACAATGTATTTATTGCTGTCTTTCAAGCATTAACGTCGATGTGCAATTTGTCCGGTCTTAGACATGTTAATTTTGCTGCTTAAAATGCTTGGAGGTGCAACACCCTGTATCATCACCTGGGGGTCCATGGCTCGGGTGTAGGCCAAACAGGAGACAATGTATTTATATGTAGTCTGTCCGTTCTCAGACTTGCCAATACTGCTGCTACAAATGTAGAGAGGTGTAACATACAGTATCACCACTTTGTGTTCCAATGCCCCGGTGGAGGTCTGACAAGAGACTATGCACCTCCATGCACTCTCACCTACGGAGCCTCTGCCTGGTACTTCACTTGCCAGAACTTGAGATCCTTCCTCTGAAACGATTGCCCATAACGGACTCTGTATAGCCAGTATTGCTCTCCAGACGGGGATACTATCCCTTTAAGAAAATTTCATGGAGCGCGCGAATCAGGCCCCGATCCCATTGGACCGGCGGGCCGAGCCCCTTTTGCATCTAGCCTTCACTGGCATTGAGCGCCTGCACCGCGAGTTCATTCGGATGCAGGCCGCCGGGGAAGTGACAGCGCTGATGCGCGTTCCTATCTCAGAAGGTATGTACAGATTAAACCAGCCGATCGGACGTCCCGCAATCTCATTCGGCCACACTCACTCGAGTGTATTGTTACCAGCGGACCAAGTAAACTTAATTTAGTTCCGCTTGGTCTTTTTAGTTAAACAAACCGGCATCGCGATTTCCACCGTGATTTGAACACGCGTTTGGAGTAACAGGGCGACATTGACTACAAACCCTGTAAGGTAACTGATGTTTAAAATGTTTAATTTTCAATTGGCCGCAGTGCTGTACCTGATTCACCCCAACGGCACCTTTTGCTAAAAGTAGCCTCCCCTTCTGTTTTTAGACCAACCTACCCATCGAGGATAGACCTACCTGTGCCCAGTTTTCGCCGGCACACCAAGTAAGTCCCTTCCTTCACCTGCCCCCGATATAACCCTTGATTCAGTAAAGCATAGGGCCCTGATGGCACCTATTTCATTGTATTTCAGTTTCATTGGAGCATTTCGGAAGCCCCCCTGCGGACGGCACATTTCATGACCGTTTGCTGATGTAGGTAACCACCCACATCACCAACTTGATTATTATTACCACGTCTGCTCACCCTCTGAAAAATTCTGATTTATGTATTTATATTACCCTATAGGCTCTCTTTCCTCTTCCTGATGAAGACCCCAACATGAGGCCGTGAATTACCCTTCTTGCGTACCAGGGGTCGAAACGTAGAAATACGCCGTTTTTTCCTTGACACACCATAGGAGCTAAATAAGAGATGTATTCTCATAATCTATGTGTGATGTAAAATTGGGAACCTTTGCCCATTAGTCTGGTTGTAGAGGTTTTTCATTTTTAACTTGGATGCAACTATTATGTCACAACACCTTTACTCTGTCCCCTTCACTTATTCACTTACCCTTCCCTTTTCACAGAGAGCACCGATTTCGAATATGGAATGTAATGATGCAACAATTACATGTTTCTACCATAAATTGTTTTGCACAATCTTGGCTACGAATGAATAAAATGCCATAATGAATGAAATATAAAAAAAAAAAAAATTTGATATCCTTTTGATTGTTCTCAACTCTAAAGGTGAACGTGGTTCTATTTAGAATTATATATATGTATATTATATTTGCCATACTCAGACCATCCTCATATGTACTGACAGTCAGTCTATGAGATAATGGCAGATCAGGAGTTAAAGGTATGGGAAGAACATGATTTGACCAAGATCAAACAATTTGGTCAAGTAGGAGAACCTAGAATGCTGGTTTCAAAACACATACTTTTCCCAGTATGCTTTATATGTTAAAGAAAATAAGGGCCTGATTTTGAACAGGCTGTAATATAATGAAAACCCCAAAATGAACTCTGATTTTTGGTAACCTCCATATATACATCTTCTTGGTGAAACCACAAGTACGCTAAGTGTCCGGCAAAGTAATAATGGAAAGTTGACTTCAGATCTGGGTGGATGTCTAAGGATAGGGTGGGTGGAGCATTTTCATCACTTTTAGAAGTTAGGGATTGATTCTTATCACCAAGAGATCCCAGCCATAGCCCGATGCTGTAAGGCCCAGAAAAGGAAGGGCCCTCCCCGTGCTTTGCAGTGTTGGACCAAGGTGGGAGAGGCTCAGGAAAAGGATGTCTTTTCCGTGGGCCTCACAGACATGGTCAAGCATTGCATGATTCAATTGGGCCATTCCTTAGTGAATATAAATACTGCATGCACATATACATACTTAATGTACTAATCAGGAAACAAATTGTTAACATTTTATTGAACTCATAAGTTTTGGAGGACCTAGGCCAAACCATTCCATCCAGTGTGACTAATACAATGTATTTCCAGTTAACTGAAATTTTAAATATATGTGCCTATTTTATTTGTGTTAATATTTATGTTTTTCTTTTAGTGTGATATTCCCACCAAGAAAGTTGCTTTTGCAAGTAGCTTAACCATAGACAATAGTTGGCTCTTCCTATGATGTCAATTTCTGTGATTTCCCATTGTATGCAAATTAGGGGGGCCTTACACATTACCTTTCTGATCGGGGCCCCAAAAGTCCTATGACCAGCACTGCTTGCACAGGACACTATCGAAAACAGCGCTACGAAGCAAGGTGTATGCCAGATGGCTTGGGAATGACGAGCAGTCGCAGAACCATGTATAACACACTGAATATGGTATTTTTCATGAAAAGTCTCCTGCGCATCTCATTCTGTCGCGACTGGGGCATGGAAGAGATTGTGTCCAAGCACATTCATCAGGTTTGAAGAGCACGACGAAGGTCTCTCTCGGTTTGAAGTGGTTGTTACGGCTCAGGTAGGTCTCCGACTACTTGTGTCACCTCAGGCTCTTAATGAGCTGACTAAACGACACCATGGCTGCCGAGAATGTGAACGCGGGACTCAGAATCCGCTGAGCTGCTCGGAAATGCCATGCCAATCTCCATATTTCGCGTTTAGAATGTGACTTTGTTTCTTTTGGAGATTGCTTCATCCCAATTGCTGTCCGTCTAAAAGCCCATTACAGAAAGGTTTTTTGTGTGTGGTGACTGTATTGGTGAACAGCGTTCACTATTTAAAACAGTGATTGATGTAGGAGGCCTGTAGCAAAAAGACAGAGATGTAGAGAGTTGGCACTCCTTCAAAGCAGCGAACTGCTGCACGAAGAAGGGGCCTATTCTCTCATAATCTTTCATTTGATTATTTTCCTTCAGCTATATGCCTTTCGATTTGTTTATTTTCTGGTCACAGTCAGTAAACAAGCATAAAAAATAGCAGCTGTCTTGGGAATGACGTTTGTGGGTTTACAAATGTAAAAAGCGTTTGCAAAGCCAATGTGTTTTGCGTTGGCCACCAGCCTTTTGGCTCTGGCAATTCTTGTTTTTTTCTGTCTTGGCTATTGGAAAACTTTATTGCCGGGAAAGCTGCAGCAACCGAAAAACAAGCACTTGCAATGCAATCGGTCTCGTTTTCGAGACCCTATAAGTATTTTGCGATGCAGAACATTATCGCATACTACTGCAAATTATGTTAAGGTTAGAAGGGCAACGCCTCATTGTGAAGTCGTACGGAATCCATCAAAGGTACAAGCATGCAAAGCAAAAACCAAGCTGTATAAAGACAATCCTACATTACAAGTCAGGAAAATATTACAGAGGTACAACAGCATGGACAAGTGCAGACTTAATATCCATGTTAGGTCATATGAACTTACACATGCATCATTCTGCACAATTCAAACCTTGCCTAAACCACACAGGAGCACCAGAAGGCAGAAACAGTGCAGGATTGGTGCACACTAGTCTATCCCATCCGTGAGTGTTAGAGCGTTCCAACCATCACTGCCAGCTCGACTGCTTTTTCCTGTGATCAGCCAAACAGGAAATTGCCTGTGTGGGGTGTGAACGGACTCTGCCAATTGGAGGTGGGGTAATAGGTTGTGCAAGCAAGTTGCCTAGGCGCAGGGCACGATAGCAGTAACATAAATAATAAACTATAAAACGTTTGATTGCAAAGTGTTTCCCCTCTTCCAAATAACGAAATGGATGGTGCCTAGCTCTATGCACAGTGAAAGTGTGGGTTGAGAAAAACTCTGCATTTGTGCTCAGAGGGTGGGGGGACGGCTTAACACGAATCGGGAGGGTGAGAGCAGCTCTCCTTGAAGTACCATAGGCCCCTGTGGTGGCCTAATAAAAAAATAAAACCAAGCCGTCAGTAATGCGTAGAAAAGGGCCTAAATATTCTCCCTCCCTTTTTCCAGATAAGGATATGGATGGTTCCTCTCTCCATGCAGAGGGAAAGGGTGTATTGAGGGAAATGTTGCATTAGTGCACGTAGGTGTGTGTAGGGCTAAATGTGAATTGGGCGGTGAGATTGCTGACTTTGAAGCTTTGAGGTGGGTTCCTGTGGTGGCCTAATTAAACAAGCATGGCATGGGCAATAGGTTTTGCATTTGGGACCTTGTAAGTATTTAGTTATGCCGCACAATATCCTTGGTGCAACAGCATCAACTGTTGCATGGCTAAACACTAATAAGGTCCCAAAGGCGAGACCTATTGGCTATGCTAATGCTTGTTATTTTTCGTTCTTGTGGGAAACCGGGCTATGCCAGGAGGGTCAAGGGTGAGTGACAGCGAGGTGAGGAGTGAATGCCAGGAGGGACAAGGGTGACTGTCAGGCCATGGGGGTGAAGGGTGAGTGCCAGAGAGGTGAGAGGTGAGTGCCAGGGAGATGAGACATAAGAGTCAGGAGGGTCAAGGGTGAATGCCAGGGAGGGGAAGGGTGAGTGCTGAGCAGGGGAAGTATGAGTGCCAGGGGTGAGGGGTAGCTGCCAGGCCAGGGGTGTGAAGGGCTAGTGCCACGGAGGTGAAGGTTGAGTGCCATGTCAGGGGGATGAAGGGTGAGTGCCAGGGAGATGAAGGTTGAGTGCCATGGAGGTGAGATGTAGGAGTCAGGAGGGTCAAAGGTGAGTGCCAGGGAGGGGAAGTGTGAGGGCAAGGGGTGAAGGGTAGCTGCCAGGCCAGGGGATGAAGGGCTAGTGTCATGGAGGTGAAGGGTGAGTGCCAAGGGGGGCGAGTAGTGAATGCCAGGAGGGACATGGGTGAGTGTCAGGGAGGTGAAGGATATGTGCCAGGGAGGGGAAGTATGACTACCAGGAGGGTCGAGGGTGAGTGTCAGGGAGGTGACAGATGAGTGTCACAGAGAGACAATGCTGAGTGCCAGAGAGGGAGAAGGGTGAGTGCCAGGTGCGAGGAGTGACTGCCAGGCCTGAGGGGTGAATGGTGAGTGCAGGGAGGTGAGGGGTGAGTGACAGACTGCAAACAGTAGTGAGCTGGGGTCTAGAAGGAGGTGCAGAGATCATCACCCGGTGTGTGCCAGGCTGGGACGCACCAGTGCCACGCCAGACTTGGGTGGATGCAAGAACCTCTGAAAGGCGGGTGCCAAGTCACTCGTAACCTTAGTACAGGAGTGGGGTGCGCAGGAGAGAGTATCATCTTCAAACAAGAAACTATTCAAAATCCTGAAAACTCCACTTTATGGTCTTGCAACCTTATGTAGAAAATAATTAGCAAATGAATGGGCTTACGTAGCGGACTTGCAGCTTGTTATAGCAACGTATTGAGATAAAGTTTGCATTGCAAATAAGCCAAAGGTAACACAATTTGAATTAGTAACGGTACGTTCCAATGAACTAGCAACAAAATGAAAAGGCATCACAGAATTGCACAGAGGATATAGAATAATAAAAATGGGGGCAATATTGGTCTCCTTTTCACAGCTGACAGCCAAAAAAGAGGGTGTTGTGGAGTACTCGGATTCTGGTGAAATAAGAAATTTTAAAAGACAATTTTTCCAAAAACTTTTTTTTAAAACAACTCTTTTGAACACACTAGTGCATAGTGCCATACGAGTGCCCCTGCCCTTCTCCTAAGACACAACCTCTGTGAAACAAACCGATTAGAATAACTGTTTGCTGTTTAAAACTAAGTGGGTCACGAACGCAGTTTAGTATTCTGGTTATTGCTTGAAGGAAGGATAAGAAACCTGGTTGCTGGACATTATTTTAAAAATACGTGGTTTTCTAATCAGTTGAAATGGCTTGTCATACCCCCAAGGCCAGAAACTGTACTTCTTTCTTGGCGATTTGTAAGTCTGAGCAGTATTTGTTTCTTCAAAAATGTTTCATTTGAAGAGAAATACTTTCGAAATCCTGCAAAGTAAGATAGCGTATTGCAGTTTGGTCCCTCCGACAATAGGATTTGGGTAAATCCTGTGCTCTCATGGCGGTGAGTATGTACAATCAATCTCTTTCTCTCAAGGTGGCAGCTTGCTATTTAACAGGCATCTCTGGAAATAGGGCTATATTAGGTCCTATATTCAGCGCGCGATGGTCATGCATGGAGAAAACAACTCTAAAATCGTGATTAGTCCATGTCTGCATGTGGGGGTCCTCAAGTCACACAAGGGGAACTCTGATAGGTTCTTCCCGTGCTGCCGTGCAAACTTTAGGTCCGGAATGACGTATCTGACTCCCTAGATAGCAAATGCTTATATGATACTAAAGATTGTGTGGTTGGTGTGGTTGTGTGTGTGGTTGTGTGTGTGCGGTTGTGTGTGTGTGTGGTTGTGTATGTAATTTTGTGTGTGGTTGTGTGGGTGGGTGTGGTTGTGTGTGGTTGTGTCTGTGGTTGCATGTGTCGTTGTGGTTGTGTGTGGTTGTGTGGTTGTAGGTGTGTGTGGTTGTGTTGTGTGTATATACATTGTTGTGTGTGTGTGTGTGTGTGTGTGGTTGTGTTTGTGTTGTTGCGTTTGTGGTTGTGTGTGTGGTTGTGTGGTTGTTTGTGTGTTTATGGTTGTGTGAGTGGTTGTGTGTGTGGTTGTGGTTGTGTGTGTGTGGTTGTGTGTGTGTGTGTAATTGTGGTGATGGAGCAAGGATTCGCACGTTACGCGACTTGCTTGTACTCATGAACCTCGAATAGTGTTAATATTCTAACCAAAATGTTTGTCTTACTAATATTGCACTTTTACACTACACGAGGGTGTCCCAGAGACGCTTGCATATGTGTACTAAACAGTAATAACGCTTGCTATTAAAATGGCCGCTGCTTCGCGGGAATTTAGTCTGCGCATGCGTCGGTCATAGTCATGTGTTGTGACGCACTTGCAGTTCTGGTGGGAAAAGTTTGCTCATGCGCAATAATGCTAATATGGCCGCTTTGTCTCCTCATATGCTCCGTGCTTGCAAAGCTGCTATCGCAAAGGTACTTGTTATGCACTCACCCTAACGCTATAGTTATTATAAAGTAAGGGGTATAGAGTAGCTATTCATGGTATACAGTGTATTCATTTTTTCTTGTATTTCTAAATTGTTTTCGCTTACTTTTCATGTATCGCACTCTTTGGGGCCTGAGGAACACTCGTGATTCCATATTGAACAGCCCTTCTGCGCATGACAGTCTTCTGCCAGTGGCATTGAAACCCTGCCAAACCGAAGTCCCAGCCAAGATGTGCCTGGGAAGATGCACCTTCGCCTAGCAGAAGAAGCTGAACTGTTTTCAATGTATCATAATTCATAGATGTACTATTGTAATAAGAGAGTTAGGTCATGGGAACCCCAAATTCAAATGGCGGTCCCAGATCATGCAAATTAAGTCTTGTACAGGTGAAATGTGGTTGGTGTGTTGACCTGGCCTACTTGTGGACCAATCGAAATTGGGGATTCTTACACTTTCAACATTTGGGGTGGTACACTGACCCGAAAACAGTATAACTAGCCTAGGTTTAGCTAGAGAAATTGTCCGACCTGTCTGAATAGCTGACCTGTCACTGACCCAACGCACTCAATAGGTGATTGATACAGACTGCTGCGGAGCACTCTGTCCGAAATTTCCAGAGACCCAAGCGGGGTTTTGAACCTGAAGTGCTGGCGAAGCACTTTGCTGGGGAATTCGATAACCCAATCGGGGTTCTGACTGATAGCTGCAGAGAGGGTGGAGCGCAGGCGTTGCTTCCGAACTGCAGGTGCTGGTCTTACCTTGGTGGTCCCGTCCTGATCCTAACTTGGTTTCCCTGTCCTGTTCTGGGGTGTCCATTCTGTACCTGCTGGCCTACTGGCGACTGTCTTCTCGTGGGGTTCTTCCCGTCCTTAACTGACCCGTGGCCAGGGTTGGTCTTCACACCATACTAGGTAAATATAGTGCTGAAAGTCGACTCTGCATCTTCTATATTTCCTTTCTTTGCTTCAATAAAGTCATACCCTTGCATATTTGATTTTTCCATGCTTTTCGCACCACTAAGTGAACAAGTCATACATTATTGTTGTTATTCTAGCATGTTCCATTTCTTACCCATCCTTTAAGTACATTCCTGTTTTCAGTTTATGATATATAGATGTTCCTTTTCTTTACCCTCCTTTAGCAAATTATAATATATCTGCATTGAAATAGTAGCGTGTATGTGCCACTTCCACCCTTCCTAATAGTCACATGTTATCTTTCGAGTCTCCATAGACTGATAAAATGTCGTACAATTCTAGTATGTTCCTTATGTTCCCCTTTCTTTAGCTGTTCCATGCCTAGTCTAAATCTGAAAATTCTCACTAGCATGTTGCCTGTTCTTACCTTCCTTTAGACTCATCAAATGGTTGGTCTCATATACTTCCTTTATGGATACGTGCTCTTTGTAATCTTGGTTATTGATTGCTTACTTATTGTAAATCTTAAGCTTTCGGAATCTGATGAAGTTTAGATAAAGGTTTTAAAACTTCCCGTGTCTCTGGTTATTATCTAAGTGGAAATATAGAAAAAGGTATTTTTGCGTCTGCCTTTTCTTCACAGCTATCTCCCTGATCCATTGTGATCAATAGGTACCCGTAACAGTGGAGTGGTAAGTCGGGTACACAGGAAATAAAACAGAAAGGAACTGGGATACTGGTAGTAGAGTGCAAGGCACCTGATTATTGAATAGTGTAAATTGAATTTTTATGGGCCCAATACGTATATGGTAAAATAAATAGTCGGATGACCTGCGCGCTCTATCAGTATTTTTCTGGTAACAGAGGAAATGGTTAAGGACTAGTTAAAGTTAGGTAGGACTAGTTAAGATAGGTTATTTGCTGCTAACTGTGAACATTTTATTGCTGCTAAAAGTATTGATCGATCAAATGAAGAATTGTTGCTTATTGCTTTGGAATAATTATGAAATGTTTTAAATTGTTTTTCTTGCTGTTATATTGATAAATGTACTAATATTACGCGTTAGTGACTGTTATATGTTTGTCTGGAATCCCCGGGGAATTGAATAACGGGTGGTGAGGAGAATCCACGCCGTAGAGAGGTCACTTGCTAGAGGAAAATTGGTGCAGGTTAGGCAGAACTGGAAGCACTAATTAGGGTTTTCTGAATGTGTGATTGAATAAATGGTAGCAAAGAGTTCGCTGACAAAACTTCTATTGTGATATAACCTAGTAAGGGTCACACGGAAGGAGTAGCAGGTTCGTCTAAGCTTGAGTGATAGCAAAGGAGTTCGCTAGTGAAACTTTAGACTTAGAATATATCCCGGAAAGAGTGGATGAGTCGAAGAAGTAGCAGGCTCTCTAATGCTTGAGTGAAGGGTAGGCAGAAGAGATCTATCCGTAGTGTATGAAAAGTAGACAGAAGAGGTTTACTTGCAGTAAAACAAAAACGTTCCTGTCTAGACACTCGAGTACAGTGGCGAATGTTTTCACGTTGTAAATTAAATAAAGCACTTGCACTTTAAGAAAGAAATCAAGTTTCCGTTACCTTGTGAAGGAGGGAGTCAGTTGCGGAGCTGCTCTGACGTCACTCTGTGCCGCGCTGGGATTGGTAAAGACAGCGGGTGTGTAGCGGAGCTGGTATTGTAAGGGAGGGGTGAGCGCAGAAGCGTGAGAACTTGTCTCACGAAAAGGCGGCGCACCCATTGGTCAGGAAATTTTGCAACCGCAGTGTTGATTGGTTGTTGAAAAATAAAAGACGTATCTGGATTGGGAGTGATTTTGTAAACAAAATCACTTGCGGAAAAGTATATGTGGCATTCGTATACTCCGGAGACTAGACCTGATACAAGATATCTAGGGTTTGGAAAAGATCAGTGGAAAGGTCGTAAAAGCCTTATGTACGGTGAAAAGAGGAAAATGACCTTAATAAGCAAAGTGAAAAATTATTTCAAAAGAGACAAGCCTATCAAAACTAGAGAAGGAGTTGTCATTCCACCACCTAATACTCCCGCTTCTTTCATGATGTTTGATAAAGGGTACCACTCTTGTGTATGGTTGGAAAATTGGGTGGAATACACAAAGATTGACGGAATTTTAGCACTTCCGTTAGATGGTACATTTAATAGTAGGATTCTATTTAATTTGAGAACCCGAATGAATGATTTGTATCCCAGACCCAGATTGACACAGTACGAAGCCTTAGAGGAATGGGAGATAGAGGCTTTTGAGAGGGATAAGCCCTGAATGGATAAAGGATTAACCAAATGGTATCCTAAAGTGAAACCCGAGACCCGAGAGAAAAGAATGAAACAGTGGAGACAGAATATGATAGTAGAGGGATTATACCCTATGAGGTCACTAGAAGAACCCATGGGAGGGAAAAAGACAGAAAAAAACAAACGTTGGGTGTCCAGTGGGGATTCAGATGACGATTTGTTGGATGACTTATTCATGAAAAATCCACCGCCCTATAATGAAGGACCCAGATCCTCAAGTGTAGGGGATGCCTGCCCGAGACCTCCTTACCAGGAAGGGCCTAGACCTGTAAATGTAAGAGACGGCTGTCAAATACCTCCTTATCCGGAGGGGCCGAGACCTTTAAGCACAGGAAATCAATTCTTGAAACCTAATTATGGTGAGGGACCAAGTATGACGCATCCAACTGCCCCAACCCTGACTCCGCAAATAGTACCTGAAATAAGCCTGGAAAGAATACTACAGGAGAGAGAGCGAGAGGCATTAATTAAACAAAGAACAGAATTAATTCAGAAAATCTCCCAATTAAACACCAGTCCTGAAGCTTTGACAATTCCAGTAACTATTGGACCGGTTGTTCCTTTGTATGGGGATAAACAGGGGTGTCCAAAGACTCCAGTTATTACCCCAGCTGTAGTACAGCCGAGAAAAGAACCCCTAATTGTAGATGATCAGGAAAGTGAATGTGAGTCTGTGATTTCCTTAATGGACTTACCGATAAGGGAACCTGAAAGGGGTTCAAGAAAGAAGAATACTCCTTTCAGTTCAGGAGAGTGCAGATTGAGTCAGCTTCTGGTACTAGAAGTGCCACTGTAGTGACTCCTGAAGAAATCGAGAGATGGAGTAGAGAATTAGAGAAGCAAACTCCTCAAGCAAAACCACGAGATATTTACAAATTAAGAATAGAATTAGAAGAACTGATGGCTGGAAATGTGGGGTTAGACAGACTGAATACCTTTTCGGAGGAGGAGTTGCTGTTCATCTGCAAGAGTATCACCCGTAATACCAGGGTGTTCCATGAGAAATTAGTGGACACCGGGGCCAGTATGGGAATAGATATTAGCAAATCAAAAGGTTTGCAGAAACCATATCGAGCAGAATTTTCTGACAAAGACTTGGAAAACATGAATGTGTCAGGGAGAAAGGTGCAGATTAAAGAATTGCTAAACCTATTACAAAAGTGGGGAGACTTAGAAAAATGGAAAGCCAGATGGGCAAAGAAAAAGGAGGAAGTTAGATCAAAACAGATGGCTTCAGAGTTTGTCTTAAAAGAAGCAGAAAAGACAGAAAAATTATATCCTATGCGAGAAGTGCCAGGTGGAAAGTATGTGCATGTTCCGTGGTCCCGACAGGATATTGTGTCCTTTACCAATGACTTCCCAAAATTACGAGAAAAGCCTGTAGATTGGTATAGACAGGTAGAGAGGTTTGGGAAGGTCCAAAAATGCCTGTGGAAAGATCTGGATGGTTTTTTCGATATCGTAGTTCTCGTAGATTTGTGGACAGAATGTAAAATTACCATTGGTTGGCCTAGTGAGGAAATTCCCGAGCGACCCTATTACAGGAGCTCCTTCCGATGAGGTAATGAAAAAATAACCAACACGTAATGTTACATCTAAAGGGGAAAGTGCCTGCAAAGGAAACTGATTGGACCCGAATAGATAGAACTGAAATTTGTCAATGGATCAAAGACAACAAAATCTGCTGGCAGTCTAAGAAAATTGATGAAGTTTTAAGGTATGCAAAGTACTGTGAAGATGAGATGGCTGACAAACGAAAGGCCTTAAAGGAAAAGGTCATGTGGGCACAAGTAAAACTAGCTGAACAACAAGAAAAGCAATTAGGTAAAATGAATAGTAATACCCAAAACCAAGGTTCTGGGGGTGGAGGGAAGCCCAAAGTAAAAATGAGCCGAGAGGAGGCCAAAAAGAAGTTCCCCTGTCACGGGTGCGGACAGATAGGGCACTGGAGAGACGAGTGTCCATACGCACAAAATAGTAACCCCCAAATTAATGATTTAAATCCACAGACGCAGAATGAAAAACCAAGAAAGACCCAGCAACAGGCAAAACAGAGTCAGTTGCCCCGTGCACCTAGACCGAATTTTAAGGGCAAAGCACAGCAGGGTGAAGACATCGAGATTTGGGAAGGGAAAGAGGATAGAAATGCAGCAACTTCGCAATTTTTGTTGAATGACACCTTCCTCTGTGATGAACCTTACTGACGGTGCCTGAGGGGGGAGGACGAGGAGTGCGTGCTTGGCGCTTCCTTGCCGGTAGACCAGTCAGGGCCATACATTGAAGGAAAGGTTGAAGGAAATGATGTCACCTTTCTGTTGGACACTGGGGCTACCTGTTCTACTGTGAGAACAGCAGACGTTCCAAACCTACCCCTCTCGGGAGAAGCGATCCAAGTAGTGGGTGTATCTAATCAATTGATTAGTACCCCAGTTACCGAGCCCATGGAGATTACGATAGGGAATTTCAAAGAAATGCATAGATTTGTTGTCTGTGATTCCAGTCCTGTAAACCTATTGGGACGTGATTTGCTGTGTAAAATGAACTGTACCATCTTTTGCACACCAAAGGGCGTCGAGATTCAAACCCTAGACGAAGATGGAATATACAAATTAATGCTAATAAGACCTGACTCAGAAATTAAAAGACTGACAATACAAGACTTACCTGAAGAACTCCAACAGACAGTGAAACCAGAAGAATGGGATTTTACTGGAAAAGATGTAGGATTAATGGCAAATGTTGACCCAATTAAAATTGCCATAAAAGACGATGCAGTTTATCCAAATACTAAACCATACACAATGAATGCAGAAGTGAAAGCAGGAGTTCCTATAGAAATAAAAAGATTGCTAGAAGCAAACATCATACAAGAAGTATTAAGTAGTCCTTGTAACTCCCCGATAATTGGCATCAAGAAACCTAGTGGTAAGTACAGGGTAGTGCAGGACCTGCGAAAGGTAAACAAAATCGTTGTTCCTTGCTGTCCTATTGTTCCGAACCCAGCAGTGATTTTGTATCAAATTCCATGGAATGCTGAATGGTTCACCGTCATTGACTTATGTCACGCATTCTTTTCAATCCCATTGCATCCAGACAGCAAATTTCTTTTCTCATTTGAATTCGACAGTCACGTGTACGTTTCGAATCGCGTCCCTCAGGGGTATACAGAAAGCCCCTCAATCTTTAATCAGATTTTGAAAAAGTGCCTTGAATCTTTGGTTTTACCTGGAGAATCAGTTTTGGTGCAATATATAGACGACCTCTTGGTGGCGTCTAAAAGTCAGAAAGACTGTGTTGTTGACACCATTGCCTTACTGAACCACTTAGGTGAAGGAGGACATAAAGTATCACCTGACAAACTACAGTTCTGTACCACTTCAGTAAAATATCTGGGGCACCAGATAGAGAAGGGTATCAGGAAAGTTACTTCAGAAAGAATTAGAATAATTCGAAACATGCATTTACCCAATACTCAGAAAGAGATCAGAATGTTCCTTGGAGTTGTAGGATACTGCAGACAGTGGATTGTGGGATTTGCAGTCCTAGCAAAGCCTTTGATAAAAATGACAAAGAAAGGAGCAAAATACCCAGTGGAATGGAATGAGGAAAGCATGACAGCTTTTACAAAATTACGAGAATGTCTGTGTACAGCTCCAGCATTAGGAATGCCCGATTACTCGAAAGAATTTGCACTGGTTTGTGATACACGAGACAATTGTGCACTGTCAGTCCTAACTCAAGAGCATGGTTTGACTAGACGTCCAGTAGCATACTTCTCTGCTACTTTGGATCCAGTGGCTGCTGGATTACCTGGATGTCTGAAAGCAGTAGCTGCAACTTGCATGAGTCTTGAACATTTGTTGGATGACTTGTTAATGAAAAATCCACCACCCTATAATGAAGGACCCAGATCCTCAAGTGTAGGGGATGCCTGCCCGAGACCTCCTTACCAGGAAGGGCCTAGACCTGTAAATGTAAGAGACGGCTGTCAAATACCTCCTTATCCGGAGGGGCCGAGACCTTTAAGCACAGGAAATCCATTCATGAAACCTAATTATGGTGAGGGACCAAGTATGACGCATCCAACTGCCCCAACCCTGACTCCGCAAATAGTACCTGAAATAAGCCTGGAAAGAATACTACAGGAGAGAGAGCGAGAGGCATTAATTAAACAAAGAACAGAATTAATTCAGAAAATCTCCCAATTAAACACCAGTCCTGAAGCTTTGACAATTCCAGTAACTATTGGACCGGTTGTTCCTTTGTATGAGGATAAACAGAGTGAACAGAGTCTTGAACAGAGTGAATCCATCATTATGGGACATCCTGTAACTGTGTATGTCCCACATGCAGTTGTAATCCTACTGACCAGAACTAAAACCCAGTATCTCACACCTAGTCGGCTGACTAGGTATGAGAGAATCCTTGTGGGTGCAGCAAATGTAACCATTACTCGGTGTAACATACTGAATCCAGCTAGCCTACTACCAAATTCACTGATTGCAGAAGCAAAGGGAGAGGTCGAGCATGACTGCATTGACCTGAATGAGTTTAGTACCAAACCACGCCCAGATATCAAGGAAATGCCCCTGCCTGTAGAAGATTTCGAGCTGTTTGTAGATGGCTCATGTCTGAGACATGAGAATGGAGGCCTAAGTGCTGCCTATGCTGTAGTTACAACATCACGTGCCGTAGAAGCATCCTATCTATTTGGAGTAAAGTCTGCACAAGTAGCCGAATTGATTGCATTGACAAAAGCCTGTAAATTTGGGAAAAATAAAAGAGTAACCATATATACTGATAGCCAATATGGTTACGGGGTTGTGCATGACTTCGGCCAATTATGGCTGCAAAGAGAGTTCCTGACCTCTTCAGGTACTCCTATCAGAAATGGAAAAGTGGTACAGGAATTACTGGAAGCAATCCAGTTACCAAAAGAATTGGCAGTGGTCAAGTGTGCTGCTCACAAATCTGGCGATGACAATGTGACAGCAGGTAATCGATATGCTGACCAACTGGCCCAACATTGTGCAAGACATCAAATGTCAGTCAATATCAAATTGGGAGGGAGCGGAAACAGCTGCCAACTTATGGTGTTTGAAAGTGTACATACATGGGAAGAACTGAGAGAGGTGCAGGACGCAGCAGGACCTAAAGAAAGGAGAAGATGGAGAAAGTTTGGTTGTCAACAGAGGAGCGAGGATGGTGTCATTGTATGCCCTGATGGTGTGCCTGTATTGACTGATAGCTTGCTTGCTCCTATGGCCCGGCTAATACATGGAAGTACGCACATTGGTAGGGATGCCATGGTCCGTGTCTTCAAACAGACATGGTTCAATTCGAAGTTCAGGAAAGTAGCAGAGGCACTCTGCCAGAGGTGCTTGACATGTCAGCAATACAATGCTGGGAAGAAAACAGTAGTTTCACTAGGGAAAATTGGGAAAGCAGAAGGTCCTTTTATAAGGTTGCAGATTGACTTTATCCAGTTACCCCCTTGTAAAGGAATGAGATACGTCCTTGTCATTGTTTGCCTGTTTTCAAAATGGGTAGAGGCTTATCCTGCAAAGAAAAATGATGCCATCACTGTAGCCAAATTGTTATTGCGAGAACTAATACCTAGGTACGGTTTTCCAGTCACACTTGAGTCAGACAGAGGTGGGCATTTTCAGAATGAAATAATGAGTCAAATCTGTGAAGCATTCAAAATTACTCATAAACTGCACTGTGCATATTGTCCAGAGGCTTCTGGAGTGGTGGAACAACTGAATGGCACTATCAAGTTGAGACTAGGAAAGATGTGTGAATCTACTGGCATGAACTGGATAGATGCTTTACCACTTGTCCTAATGGGAATCAGAAGTATTCCAGACTGACAGACAGGCCTGAGTCCCCATGAAATCCTGATGGGAAGAGTGATGCGACAAGCATGGGTACCAGGACACAAACTGATAAGCATTTCTGATGATTTGGTACTAGAGTACTGCAAGCAACTGGGTGACCAAGTGCGTTCTATCTCTCACCAGATTAGGGAAGACGCCGTCGCCAGGCCAGCAACTCCAGTCCATAATCTGAATCCAGGTGACTGGGTGGTACTTAAGAAGCACACCCGATCGAGTTGTCTTGCACCGAAGTGGGGAAAGCCAAGACAAGTAATACTGGTAACCACGACAGTGGTGAAGTGTGCAGGAGTACCAAAGTGGATCCATGCCAGTCATACGAAGAAGGTAACTGAAGACGAAGAAACTGACGCTGAAGGTTGTCCAGCTGAGGGGTCTCAAGAAGTTGGTCCTGAAGTAGCTGATGACGAACAACCGAGCACCAGTCAAGATGAATGGATCCCAGTAATCGACCTGACATTTGATCCAATAAGAACCAGAAGCCAGACATACTCAGATAGAGAGTGAGATAGTGAGGAGGAGACAGGAATAGAAGAAGATAATCAGATCATCGAAATCCATGTCAAATCTGATGAGGAGGAAGGTCATATAGGGACAGAACAGGTTATCGACACACCTCCAAGAACTCCTGAGATTGAAAAGGGACAGACAGAAATTAGGGCGAAAGTTCAAGCGGAAGAAAATCAAAGGTTCGAAGTGCTTGAACAGGATCAGATAGAAATAGACGAATGTGTTCAGGACACAGAAATTGAAACACCCAAAAGTCAAAGCCAGCATACACCTGAACAAGGCCAGCTTAGCAACCAGGCAGAAGAAACTGAAACAAGACCTGGGACTAGTCAGACAGAAAGGGAAGAAGAAGACATGGAAGCAGAAGCGCCACAACAGAACGAAAATAAAAGAGCATTAGAAGAAAGCCAAACAACAGTGCCAGTTAAAAGATTTAAGAAAAAGAATAGAGAACCAAGGTACATCAAAAGACTGAGACTGAGACTGAAAACAGTAGAAGAGAAACTTGAGCAAAGGAAGCAAGGTTCCAGTAAAACAGAGCCAACTGGAGAAAACACTAAGCGAAGAAGTGCCCGAATAAAAAGACTGAACGAAAAGTATCAGGATCCTGAATGAACTTACCTGGCGTTGGAGGAATTTGAGGATCTTGACATTAGTGACGAAAGTGATGAAGAAGTGACTGCTGACCAGTCTACCGAAGAAGAAGAACCAACCTGAATTTGCCCTGTGTAAGCAACCTGTGCAAAGTTACAAAGAGGGGTTGGAAAGCTTCTTTTGAGCGAAAATGTCTGATTCCAATGTGAATGGAAGACCTAGATGCAATTGTTGTAAAACATGCTGCAAAGTATGTGTATGTAGTGTAGCTTTAGTATTAATATTATGGATAGGACTAACAATTACTATTCCTTATATGATGAGTAAAGATACTAATTTTGACTCTACAAAGACTGTGACAAAGGACACAGAAGAGCTGCAAACGGAAAATACACCACAAAGTGTAGAAGGACATGAGAAAGCACTTAGCATTAGACAAACTAGAATGGACTTAGAAACACCAGATGAGGAAGGACTACATTATCACAGAATCAAGAACAGGACTCATTTAAACGTATTCGCAAACCTTTTAGTACATTATGTAGAAGCCATGTAAATAGAAGACTGTTATGTTTGCATGAAGCTACCTACTTCTGTAGCTGAGGGAGTGACCTACCATCACTTGCCACTAACATATGGAATTTCCTGTAGTATTTTAGCTAGCTTATTCTATAAAAGAGGACCATTACAGTACTATTACTCTAACTCAGACGTGATATTTTCTGAACTTCCTATACGTGGAAATGTGAACCCTGTACATACAAAAAGTGACGTGACACGTTATATGAGAGAATATTTTCTGACTATAGGTACCATAGATTTAGGTGAAGCACATATAGATAACTTGACCTGTTCATTACATGAACAAGAGAAAATGTTTCTAAACATGGCAGAGAAGAGAAGAGAGAGTTTCCAAAGATAGGTGAATGATAAAAGACAGAAAACTCCTAAGTGGGCTGAAAACATGGGAAGCACCTCAAATGGTGGAGCTAATCCTGCTTTGTTGCTGGATTTCGAAAGAAAGGGGAAACTCTGTCTTCACAGAGAAAAGACTAGTTATTATAATAACACTTTCATTGGTTCCAGTCAATGTGAACACAATTACAAGGTTATTGGAGGATGAGGTTTCAAAAATGGGTCAGAACCTGTGTTTCCCGGAATTTATTATATATGTGGAAACAAGGCATATTTCAAATTGCCGGATCACTGGTATGGAAGCTGCTATTTTGGAATTGTCTTCTCGAAAATATACCATGTGAATGAAATTGCTGGAAGCAATGAAAACACTAATGAATTAGTGCGTAGTAAAAGAGAAAGCGTAGGAGAAATACTAGGTGATACCTTTGGTGCATTGATACCAGCAGTGGGAGTGGCTCTGAACACACACAGAATTTGCAAATTGTCAACAGTAGTGGATCGGTTATCTACTGACACTGCTGCAGGTTTCCTGATGGTCAATACCAAAATGGTTGCGATCAGATCTATGGTTTTGCAGAACAGACTCGCTCTTGACACCTTATTAGCAAAGGAGGGCGGAGTCTGTAGAATGTTGAAAGCGCAACATTGTTGCACTTACATACCTGACAAAAGTGTCGAAATCAAAAGGTATGTGAGGAACATCACAAATTTGGAAAAAGAGCTCAAACCACTGGAGGTTGACAGTGCCCGGAAGAGACTAACTGATGGTCTCTCCTCTGTAGGTCATTGGTTTTCTAACATAGGTAAAAGTTTTGTGAGTAAAATACTGATGCCAATAGCAGGTATAGGCTTATTTGTGCTAATTGTCGTAATCTGCTGCAAATGTCGAAACACAAAAAGAAATATGTTATGAATAAAAGAGGTGTGAAACGGAATGTGGATGAATTAGAATTGGAGGAACTGAATAATCAAATTTACAAAAGGGTGAAGAAATCTCACCCTAATAAAGAAGTGAAAGAAAAATTGAATCGAATGATTGAAGAAATAGAACTGGGAAAGCTGTGAGAAGTTGGCATCTGGTTCCATTAATAGTGATGATAGTAAATATCATCAAAGAGGGGATTGATGGAGCAAGGATTCGCACGTTACACGACTTGCTTGCACTCATGAACCTCGAATAGTGTTAATAATCTAACCAAAATGTTTGTCTTACTAATATTGCACTTTTACACTACACGGGGGTGTCCCAGAGACGCTTGCATATGTGTACTAAACAGTAATAACGCTTGCTATTAAAATGGCCGCTGCTTCGCGGGAATTTAGTCTGCGCATGCGTCGGTCATAGTCATGTGATGTGACGCACTTGCAGTTCTGGTGGGAAAAGTTTGCTCATGCTCAATAATGCTAATATGGCTGCTTTGTCTCCTCATATGCTCCGTGCTTGCAAAGCTGCTATCGCAAAGGTACTTGTTATGCACTCACCCTAACACTATAGTTATTATAAAGTAAGGGGTATAGAGTAGCTATTCATGGTATACAGTGTATTCATTTTTTCTTGTATTTCTAAATTGTTTTCGCTTACTTTTTATGTATCGCACTCTTTGGGGCCTGAGTAACACTTGTGATTCCATATTGAACAGCCCTTCTGCGCATGACAGTCTTCTGCCGGTGGCATTTAAACCCTGCCAAACCGAAGTCCCAGCCAAGATGTGCCGGGGAAGATGCACATTCGCCTAGCAGAAGAAGCAGAACTGTTTTTAATGTATCATAATTCATAGATGTACTATTGTAATAAAAGAGTTAGGTCATGGGAACCCCAAATTCAAATAGGCGGTCCCAGATCATGCAAATGAAGTCTTGTAAAGGTGAAATTTGGTTGGTGTGTTGACCTGGCCTACTTGTGGACCAATCGATATTGGGGATTCTTACACTTGCAACATTTGGGGGGTGGTACACTGACCCGAAAACAGTAACTAGCCTAGGTTTAGCTAGAGAAATTGTCTGACCTGTCTGAATAGCTGACCTGTCACTGACCCAACGCACTCAATAGGTGATTGATACAGACTGCTGCGGAGCACTCTGTCCGTAATTTCCAGAGACCCAAGCGGGGTTTTGAACCTGAAGTGCTGGCGGAGCACTTTGCTGGGGAATTCGATAAGCCAATCGGGGTTCTGACTGATAGCTGCAGAGAGGGTGGAGCGCAGGCGTTGCTTCCGAACTGCGGGTGCTGGTCTTACCTTGGTGGTCCCGTCCTGATCCTAACTTGGTTTCCCTGTCCTGTCCTGGGGTGTCCATTCTGCACCTGCTGGCCTACTGGCGACTGTCTTCTCGTGGGGTTCTTCCCGTCCTTAACTGACCCGGGGCCAGGGTTGGTCTTCACACCATACTAGGTAAATATAGTGCTGAAAGTCTACTCTGCATCTTCTATATTTCCTTTCTTTGCTTCAATAGAGTCATACCCTTGCATATTTGATTTTTTCATGCTTTTCGCACCACTAAGTGAACAAGTCATACATTATTGTTGTTATTCTAGCATGTTCCATTTCTTACCCATCCATTAAGTACATTCCTGTTTTCAGTTTATGATATATAGATGTTCCTTTTCTTTACCCTCCTTTAGCAAATTATAATAAATCTGCATTGAAATAGTAGCGTGTATGTGCCACTTCCACCCTTCCTAATAGTCACATGTTATCTTTTGAGTCTCCATAGACTGATAAAATGTCGTACTATTCTAGTATGTTCCTTATGTTCCCCGTTCTTTAGCTGTTCCATGCCTAGTCTAAATCTGAAAATTCTTACTAGCATGTTCCCTGTTCTTACCTTCCTTTAGACTCATCAAATGGTTGGTCTCATATACTTCCTTTATGGATAAGTGCTCTTTGTAATCTTGGTTATTGATTGCTTACTTATTGTAAATCTTATGCTTTAGGAATCTGATGAAGTTTAGATAAAGGTTTTAAAACTTCCCGTGTCTCTGGTTATTATCTAAGTGCAAATATAGAAAAAGGTATTTTTGCGTCTGCCTTTTCTTCACAGCTAGCTCCCTGATCCATTGTGATCAATAAGTACCCATAACAGTGGAGTGGTAAGTGGGGTACACAGGAAATAAAACAGAAAGGAACTGGGATACTGGTAGTAGAGTGCAAGGCCACCTGATTAATGAATAGTGTAAATTGAATTTTTATGGGCCCGATACGTATATGGTAAAATAAATAGTCGGGTGACCTGCGCGCTCTATCAGTGGTTGTGTGTGTGGTTGTGTGTGTGTGGTTGTGTGTGGTTGTGTGTGTGGTTGTGGTTGTGCATGTGCTTGTGTGTGTGTGGTTGTGTGTGTGGTTGTGGTTGTGTGTGGTTGTGTGTGGGGTTGTGTGTGTGGTGATATGGGTGGTTGTGTGTGGTTGTGTGTGTGGTTGTGTGGTTGGGTGGTTGTGTGTGATTGTGTGTATGTGTGGTTGTGTGTGTGGTTGTGTGTGTAGTAATATGTGTGACTGTGTTTTTGTAGTTGTGCATGTGGTTGTGTGTGTAGTTGTGTTGATGGGTGTGGTTGTGTGTGTGTGGTTGTGTGTGTGGTTGTGTGTGTCGTTGTGTGTGGTTGTAGGTGTGTGTGGTTGTGTGTGTGCGTGGTTGTGTGTGTGTGTGTGGTTGTGTGTGATGTGTTTGTTTTTGTGTATGTGGTTGTGTATGTGTGTGGTTGTCTGTATGTGGTTGTGGTTGTGTGTGTGTTGTGTGTGTGTGGTTGTGTGGTATTGTGTGTTTGTGGTTGAATTTGTGTGTTGTATGTGTGGTTGTGTGTGTGGTTGTGGGTGTGGTTGTGTGTGTGGTTGTGTGGTTCAGTGTGCTTCTGTGTGTGGTTGTGTATATGGTTGTGGTTGTGTATGTGCTCGTGTGTGTGGTTGTGGTTGTGTGTGGTTGTGGTTGTGTGTGCATGTGTGTGTTGGTGTGGTTGTGTGTGTGTGTGTGTGTGGTTGTGTGTGTGGTTGTATGTGTGGTTGTGTATTTTGTTGTGGCTGTGTAGGTGGTGTTGTGTTTAATTGTGTGGGTGGGTGGGTGTGGTTGTGTGTGTTGTTGTGGTTGTTTGTGTGTGGTTGTTTGGTTGTGGGTGTGTGTGGTTGTTTTGTGTGTGTGTGTGATTGTGTGTGTGTGTGGTTGTGTTTGTTTTGGTGTGTTTGTGGTTGTGTGCCTGGTTGTGTGGTTGTGTGTGTGTTTATGATTGTGTGTGTGGTTGTGTGTGTGGTTGTGGTTGTGAGTGTGTGTGTGTGTGTGTGTGGTTGTGTGTGTGTGTGGTTGTGGATGTGTGTGGTTGTGTGTGTGTGGTTGTGTTTGCTTGTGTGTGTGGTTGCATATGTTTGTGGTTGTATGTGTTGCTGTGTGTTTGGTTGTGGGTGTGGTTGTGTGTGAGGTGGTGTCACAATGATACAGCAAAGGTAGTGGTGGATTTACACAGTTGCACCTTCAATTTCTATCAAAAGTCTTAATTCGTACTGGTTGTTACTGAACAGATTCTTGGTTGTCTAGTATTGGTGCCCCTCAAGGTAACAATAACATCCTACTACCAAAGATATTGGCTCAACGAAAATCCCAATGGAAATCGTTGTTAAGAATTTTTTAAACTACTTGTACTTCAGCACTCCAATCTTAGGATCATATAAGCATTTGCTATCTAGGGAGTCAGTTCCCAATCCTGACTAATTTAGAGTGTTCTGATTACTGATCTATTGAACAAACATTATCTAAGTCTATCTGTAGAAAGAGAACATCAAAATATTGCATTCATTCAGTAATTTAATGTGTCATTGAAAAAAGTTCCTCTCAATACAATTCTTATTAAAATGACATAGTGCAATATATAAACAGTTTTGTTCCACGTTATTCTTCACTTTGATCCCGAAGAACTGATGTTAGCAGCCGGCGTGTGTTTCATTACTGAGCGTAACTTCCTCAAGGCTTATTTTTCGTGGTATTGATAGACATCTATGGCATGTCATGAAGATTCCCGGGACAGATAAGTTCCTGGACCTTATTTTAAAAATACGTGGTTTTCTAATCAGTTGAAATGGCTTGTCATACCCCCAAGGCCAGAAAATGTACTTCTTTCTTGGCCATTTGTAAGTCTGAGCAGTATTTGTTTCTTCAAAAATGTTTCATTTGAAGGAGAAATACATTTGAAATCCTGCAAAGTAAGACAGCGTGTTGCTGTTTGGTCCCTCCGACAATAGGATTTGGGTAAATCCTATGCTCTCATGGTGGTGAGTATGTACAATCAATCTCTTTCTCTCAAGGCGGCAGCTTGCTATTTAAGAGTGTCTCTGGAAATAGGGCTATATTAGGTCCTAAATTCAGCACGCGATGGTCGTACATGGAAAAAAACTCTAAAATCGTGATTAGTCCATGCCTACACATGGGGGTCCTCAAGTCACACAAGGGGAACTCTGATAGGTTCTTCCAGTGCTGCCGTGCAAACCTTAGGTCCGGAATGACGTATCTGACTCCCTAGATAGCAAATGCTTATATGATACTAAAGATTGTATGGTTGAGTGTGGTTGTGTGTGTGGTTGTGTGTGTGTGGTTGTGTGTGTGGTTGTTGTGTGTGTGGTTGTGTGTGTGTGGTTGTGTGTATGTGGTTGTATGTGTTTGTGTGTGTTTGTGTGTGTGTTTGTGTGTCTGTGTGGTTGTATGTGTGTGTGGTTGTGGGTGTGGTTGTGTGTGGTTGTGTGGTTTAGTGGTTGGGTGTGGTTGTGTGTGTGTGTGGTTGTGTGTGTGTGTGTGGTTGTGTGTATGGTTGTTTGTGTGGTTGTGGTTGTGCATGTGGTTGTGTGTGTGTGGTTGTGTGTGTGGTTGTGTGTGTGGTTGTATGTGTGGTTGTGGTTGTGTGGGGTTGTGTGTGGGATTGTGTGTGGGGTGGGGTGGGTGGTTGTGTTTGGTTGTGTGTGTGTGGTTGTGTGTGTGTGGTTGTGTGTTTGGTTGGGTGGTTGTGTGTGGTTGTGAGTGTGTATGGTTGTGTGTGTGGTTGTGTGTGGTTGTGGTTGTGCATGTGGTTGTGTGAGTGGTTGTGTGTGGTTTTGTGTGTGTGGGTGGTTGCGTGTGGTTGTGTGTGTGTGGTTGTGTGTGTGGTTGTGTGGTTGTGTGTGGTTGTGGTTGTGTGTGTGTCTGGTTGTGGGTGTGGTTGTGTGTGTGTGTGGTTGTGTGGTTGTGTGTGTGTGTGTGTGTGTGGTTGTGTGATTGGGCGTGGTTGTGGTTGTGTATGTGTGTGGTTGTTTGTGTGGTTGTGTGGTTGTAGTTGTGTATGTGTGTGGTTGTGTGGTTGTGGTTGTGTGTGTGGTTGTGTGTGTGACAGTAATACTAAAAGCATCTCAAAATATAGGAACACAAACATCGAGTTTGGAGAACGAGAAAACACGCTGTAAGTCAAACGGACACAGCAAAGCATTGACACAACAACAAAACAAGATCACTTAGTGAAGACTGAGTGCTGATAACGGATACACACAACCCATCATCTTAAGAGTTTGATTGCAACCAATGTGCACTCAAACCTGCCCCCTCCTTGTGAGTTGCACCCCATATTTCATGAGTTCTAACTGCTGCACCCACCATAGCGCTTTGAGATCTAAAGCGCAACATAGGTCTAATCGACTAACCAGTCGCCAACATGCTGTGATTTTAAAGAGAATGTGCCAAAAGTTTCCAGCTTCCTCATCATTTCCTCATGAAAGCGCCAATGAAAGGACTCCCTGAATTGTGCTACAGACATGAAGCAGCTGCTGCGATCAGAAATAAACACTGTGAACGTAGTCCAGTTTCACGGTAACATTTCCTCAATCTTCCTTAAGTCACAAAATAGTAATACTAAAAGCATCTCAAAATAAACAAAACATCAAGTTTTTGGAAATAGAAAGCACGTTGAGGCAGCTATGGAAGAGAAATGTAAGGTGGGCATGATATTGCCTGACGGAGATGCACCCACTGGGAGAATCCCGAACGCTTGTAAGCGTGAAGACGGGGGGAGGGGCAGTGGCAGGGAGCAAGCAAGAGGAAAGGCAGATGATGCTGAAGGCTCGCACATGCACGCTTGGGTGAACGCAAGCTTGTCGTAAGCCAGCAGCACTTTGAAAACTCACCTACTAAAGTCCCTCCGAGCAGCGCATGCGCGCTGACTCAGCGAGACCTAAAAAATAAAATAAAGCAATCCTAGAGGAACAAAGGAAAAGCAGCCATTAGGAGAGCTTAGCCAAACGTGAACAGAAGACTCGTTGGATGCACAAGGAAAGGGAAACAACACATTTCTGCTCTGAGGGTGGGGAAGGGCTTCTAAAGTGAAACACAAGGGGCAAAGCAATAAAGCATAAGAGCGGCCGCTTTGAAGCTTGGAGGCGAGCATGCTCCAGAATGTAAAGGTATATATCAGCTGAGCCCGAGCACTACAGCTTAAATAGTGCTCATAAGGCTAATAAATAACATGCAGTGTAACATTTGAAAAAGAGGGACTAGTAAGCTATTTCACAAATGAAAAGCCTGTGTTTACCAAGGGCAGGAAGAGGAACCAATAGAAAATATGGGAGTGGCTTCAAGCCCATATTCCAAATACAGCACGTCACAAAATGACAGCACAAATGCTGATTAGGTGAGACCTAAAAATATTGACTAAGGGCAAAAATATTTTTGGGCTCTTAAACAAGCACACATTACCATAGTAGTGTCATGTACTGAAGGGAAATACTTTGTGTGTGGATGTTCTCTTTATGAAAGGGAGCATGTCATAAATTGTAGTAAAGTCAGCCAATGACTGGATTAGACTGACCCATTGCCCCATGATGCGTGCTTGAATGGGTGGAAGAAAATGTGAATGACACATTAGACTAATGGGTGAAATCTGACTGGCAACCCCTACAAATAATAATGTTATACACATAGAGCCTCATTTATGAGGTCGTGCGTCACTTTTACGCCGCCTGTGCGTCACTTTTTGTGATGCACCAGCAGCGTAAAAAATGTGCCTTGTTGCACCATATTTACAAAGTAACGCATCTAGGTAGATGCGTCACTTTGTAAACCTCTGCGCTACATTATACCTACGCCAGGTATAATGTATGCAGGGGGGGGCGTTCTGACGCAAGAAAGGGTCATAGAAGTGACGCAGTGAAATCTATAAGATTTCACTGCGCCACTTCTAGGACAAAAATGCGTCAATTTCTTACGCCTGCCTCACAGCAGGCGTAAGGCTGACGCAGGCCCTTTGACATGGGGCTTGCCCCATGTGAAAAGACACATTGCTGGAGTTGTGTCACTTTTGTGACACACTCCAGCAATGCGTCGCTTTTGCGCCATAAAGATACATTAGAAATACTGACGTATCTGTAACTCCTTGCCCCATGATGCATCATACTGTAAATATGACGCATCATTGGTGTCACAAGGTGGGCGCAGTGAAAAGTGATGCATCGCTGTTTTCACGCAGCGATGCGTCAATTTTCATAAATGAGGCCCTCAGTTTATTTAAATGAAATGGTCTTGGCCAACATTATACTTAAAAAAACAATTGGTTTCACAATGCTGCCAGCCTCTTGCCTTTCTCTAATATATTTTGTCAATTTTGATTACAAATAGAGAGACTTGCAAGGATGGATAGAGTTGTATAGCTCTATTGTTGTATACATAGATGGTGTTGCATAGATAGACTTGCAAAGACAGATAGAGTAGTAGAGATAGATAGATAGATATATAGATAGATAGATAGATAGATAGAAAGATAGATAGATAGATAGATAGATAGATAGATAGATAGATAGATAGATAGATAGATAGATAGATAGATAGATAGATAGATAGATAGATAGATAGATAGATAGATAGATAGATAGATAGATAGATAGATAGATAGATAGATAGATAGATAGATAGATAGATAGATAGATAGATAGATAGATAGATAGATAGATAGATAGATAGATAGATAGATAGATAGATAGATAGATAGATAGATAGATAGATAGATAGATAGTTAGAGCTTTAGAAATGGGGGTCTCTATTTGGCAATGTTTTGCACCGTTGTCCAAGTAGGGACCCTTCTTCCTTGTCAAGGTAAGGGGATTCACTTCTAAAATAACCCCTGCTCACCCTCTTGGTAGCTTGGCACGAGCAGACAGGCTTATTTGAGAGGCAGTATGTAAAACATTTGTGCATGCATACAGTAACACCATAAAAACACTACAAATGGACAGCACACCAGTTTAGAAAAATAAGCAAAACTTTATCGAAACCAGCAAGACCAAAACTGTAAAAAACACAATTCTTCTGAGTCGGAATCTCAGTCCGGAGCTACCGCGATTCTGAAAATGACAGAGTCCAACAATTCCAGCCGACTGTGCTGGTACGGTTCAGCTAAAGCGTCAGCAGACTAGTAGAAAGTACCTTACTTGTTATGCCTGACATGCTGGTGTGGGCCGGTCAGGGCAACCGTCACGGTTGTGATGTGAAGTGGAAGCGGTGCAGCCACTCAGCTGCCAAAGCTTACCTTACGGAGTGAGGTGGTGCTTGATGTAGTGCTGGCAGTTCACGGTGCAGGCAACTGAGATGGTCGATGTTCGGGTCAGGTAGCAACAGTGTTGGTGACGTCCAGGCAGAGTGAAGTGAGGCGGTGTGGAATGCGGTGCCCACAGGCCGCGTTGCAAGCAATGCTCATTGATGGTTGCCCAGTAGTGGCGGTGAGACCAAGGATGCGGTGCGACATGCAGTGGTGTCTTCTTTGGTGCCTTCAGGATACTGAACCAGCAGACTTGGTGACAGATTCGGCTGCTCTTTTCTTCTGTGGTGACTGAAACCAGCATTCCAGAGATGAGACCGAGAAGGATGGTGAAGTCTTTGCTGTTTCTGAGACTTATTGAACAGGGGCAAGCTCTACCTCAAGTCCTTAGAGATACTTTGTCAAACAGGATACACACACAATTCCTCTCCTTGCCATAAACAACAACTGCAGGCCTACCACAGACAGCAAACAGCAAAGGGGCAGTACTTCTCCTCCAGCTTCCTCTAGCTCTTCTCTATGGCAGAGTGTCCGCTTGAATTCCAAAAGTGATCTAAAGTTCAGGGGTCTGGGCCCCATTTTTTATAGTACAAAATCCTTTGTTCTCTGGAGGCAGTGAGTGTCTGTCCTCTCTGGCCCAGTTTCCTGGTAGGAGGTGGAGACAGCATTGTCCAAGGTAGACCAAGCTCATTCAGGTATGAAAGAAATCTCCTCCCACTACTCTGAATGTAACCCAGGTCTATTCAGCCTGGCCCTGAATCACCCTGGAAAGGCAGGACACACCTCACCCCCACAAGTGGCTGTCTGAACTGAATGCACACCCCCAGCCCCTGTCAATCTAAAGCCAGACCTTCAATCCACAAACCTAACAGAGGCCCACAGGATGGCTAAAAAACAAAATACCTACATTACGGCTGACTTGCATGTAAGAAAAAGGAAGGTTAGGGCCTGTTAAGTGGGTACACTTGCTGGATCAACATGGCAGTACTAGACTGCACACAGACACTGCAACGGCAGGTCTGAGCCCCTTTTGCAAGGCTGCTTGTGTGGGTGGCACAATCTGGACTGCAAGCCCACTAGCAGCATTTGATTTACAGGCCCTGGGGAGACACAGTGCACTGTACTAGGGACTTAACAGTAAACCAAATAAGCCAATTATGGAAACACTAATCCATGACAACAATTTGCAGATGGAGCACTTGCACTTGGGGACTGAACAGCACTGGCAAAGTGCCTAAAGCATCTAAACCAGCAAAAATGAAGTCCAACACACAGTAAAAACACAGGAGGCAAGGGCAAGAATACAGGGGAACCCACGCCAAGGATACCAGGTCTAACATAGATAAATAGATTAAAAGGCACAGCTTCAATTAGTAATGTGATAGTTTATTTGGGCACAACATATAAGAGCCTTTAAAGCAAACTAGAAAGCCATGCTAACAAACTAATGTGGCAGTAGCGACTGCTACCCAACTCGGGTGGTGAAACATGGGGTGGTGGCTTAGATGGACCAAAAAAAGCCTAAACACACAAAAACACTTACCTGAAATGCCACCACCTCCGAGAATTGTCCTCCGTCCCTCTAAAATCTTCTGCATTCCCAGCCAGCAGCAGGAAACACCCACCCTCCCAGCCTCCTCATAGCCAATCACAATGCCTCATTACAGCGTTCTGATTGGTCTGAACATCATGGATTGGAAGCTCCTCACCAGGCTGTGTAATGCAGCCTGGTAGGGCGGACCGAGAGGGCCGGCCAAGTAGTCCTGCGCGCTACAGGAGTGAAAAACAATCCTCTCCCTACTCCGCCAGCCCCGCCCTACCAAAAGCCACTAAAGCATATATGATAAATAAAATGATAATAACATTAGTTATTATTCATTTTATTTTTACCTTTTTTTCAGTGGTGTGGCTCTTTAATGTGGTCCATAGGACTTCCAAACCCATGGTGGTGTGGCGGCTACTGCTGCACTGGTGGTCCGACTGCCGTATTACAACTCCGGTGGTCGGACCAATATGGGACTGCTTCAACCACTGGAGAGTCATGATCCCTTGGTGTTGGCATGCCAGGCTGGGGCAGCAATATGCTGACGGTAATGCTGCAGCTCCGCAAAGCATATTATGACTTTCCTGACCTCCACAGTTTTCATGGAAGTGATGCCACCATGTGGCGCGGTGGCGAAGCAGACCAGGACAAGAGAAATTAATGGAACGAGGAATGCACCCAATATCCATGGGCTCTTCTTGGGGTTTTTTTCTCGGACAGCTTCTGGCAATATGACCCCACTCGCCGCACTCAAAGCACTGGGGGTTGCGAAGAGGAGGGAGTTCCATGCGAAAAGACCTGGGTTTTACAATGTCAACAGAGGGTTTCACTACTTTTTTTCCTCTTTTCCTGTAAGGGCTTGCGGTCTTGTCATGGTCCCAGGGTAAGGCCCTGGGCTGTGCCCTATAAAAGGGAGTGGCCATTTCCACTGCCTGCTCAGGGTTTAAGTGCTGGTGTTGCTTTAGCCATCTTTGAATAGGGTAGGGAAGAGCTTCAAGTAATTGTTCCAGATATATCATCTCCATAATTTCGTCTTTTGAATGAGTCTGGGGTCTTAGCCCCTTGTCGACCGCTGCTTTCAGTTTAAAGTATAATGTTTTAGGGTTGTCTGCTGTTGTGCCGCGTTCTTTTCTGAACTTAACCCTGTATGCCTCCGCGTTTATACCCATATGGTCACGGATCAGCTCTTTTATCTCTGTGTACGGGGTATTTCCATTAGGGTTAGCTACCTGGTAGGCAGCTTGAGCCTCCCCTGTGAGAAGAGGGGCCAAGAAAAAAGGCCATTTAACTTCGGGCCACCCTGAGGCCCTTGCTGCCCTTTCGAAGTTTAGAAGAAAGGTGTCAGGGTCTTCGCCTGTTGCATATTTTTGTAGGGAAACATTAGGGCCTGTTCCTGCCCGAATTTGTAATTGTGTGGTCAGCTCCCTGCGATCGTCCGCTACTTGCAACATTTGCTCGGCATGGTTGGCGAGACTGTCCTTTAAAAGTTCCCGGTCAGCTTGGGCTGATGTCATTTGTTTCTCGCCGCCCATTCTAGCTTCTCCTGGCCTCGTATCAATTGCTGGATCAAATTCTCCATTGCGAGGCACCCAAGATCCCACTTCGGACACCACGTGTGGCGCGGTGGCGAAGCAGACCAGGACAAGAGGAATTTGGTTTTAAAGAGTGTGCTTTTATTCAGGGCTTAAGACAAGGGATTCTGGGAATTGTAGGACTCTTGTTCTTTCTTCTTCCTCAGGTGTCGAAAGGAGTCTGGGTCCTGGAGTATACGTGTGCTGCTTCCACAAGGCGTTCCGGTGGCTCGTGACATAAAAGAAAAGAAACGGGTTGTAAGAAAGAGGTTCTGGGACCGTAAGGATTAACGCGGGAAGCCAGGGGGTGAGACGTGAGGGAGGACTTAGTGCACCACAACCTTCAACAGTCTTCTGTGTGCAGTTTACGCGAGTCGCACTGCCTTTTTGTTCTGACCTACGGCTTTCCTCTCCCTCCACCCCCTGCTTTGCCCTCCCCAGTTCCGCTGCCCCAGTGAAACTCAAAGCGGCCTGTACCTTGCTTAGCCACGTCCCTCCTGGGCCGTGGCTGGCGTCTTCGCGGTGCCAGGTAGGGTCTGGCTGCCCGTCTCTTTTTCCGCCGTCAGCTCCCGCGGTGTCGGGTCCCTCTGCTTCTGCTCTCTAGGCGGGGACTTCCCTTCCTGTTGCACCATCGTCCTGGGCTGGCAAGAGAAAGGTCCTGACTCGCGTCTCCTCCTCCTGGCTTGTCTGCACGATGGGTCCTAACGAACGGCGTCCTTCTTCCGCGCCTCTGCCTTTTAGCCAATCCTGGTCATGTGACTCCGTCATGTGATGCGGTAGTCCTGTGGCGTTAAAGAAACAGTACTCGGGGACGCTCTGCGAACACAGAAGGGAAGACGGAGAAAGGTAAGGGGGAAACTGTTCCGTCTGAGGGTCTGGAGATTGGGCGTTGTTACACACCATTAAAAGTGTGGCTGTACGGAAAGTAAGGGGCCCTACACGGCCCCTGGTGCCACTGTGTATGGGGGTGCATGCAGGGAGGCACATGGTGTACCACCCTGTGTGCATTCTCCCCAGTTCCTGCACGGCATTGACCACAAAGTCTGAGCCATGCAGGAACTTGCTGTGGCGCTCCTTCTGCGCTGTAGCTCAAAGGCTCACATATGTGCCTTTGAACAGCACCGCCACAGGGTTGGTGTGCCTCCCGCCCACCAGATCACAAAATGACTAGTAATCTGGTGGGTAGGTGGTGGTCCAGTTTTGCAGTCTTGGAGCAGGGTGCTGGCACGCGAGCCCGCTCCAAGACAACCCAACTCATAATCAGGCCCTATATTAGTTTACAAGCATAACTGTAGAACCGACTTAAAGTACAAACCTGCAGGAAGTAGAGAAATGCAGTTAATCATTATTAGAAATTGGGTTTTTGGTTGACAGAGGTATGTACCCTGTCCAAGGAGGGACCACAATTCTAGTCAGCAGGGCCGGCTTTAGCGCTGGTGGCGCCCTGTGCGACAATGTCTGTTGGCGCCCCCCCAATCTTCACCTGTGCCTAGGATTCCCTCACTAGCATCCTTTAACAGTGCATCTCAAGTCTCCATAACCACTGTCTCTCAGATTTATTCAGTTTTATTGCACCGCTCATACCAGTGTAGGGTGTCAGAGCACTTTACACAACACACATTGTACATAGACAATCATATGTGTGTAAATCAGGGCATATGAAATGTTACATCAGATAGTACTACAAGGTGTAGTGTAGTAGTGACATGTCATTGATCCCACACAACTAACCAGTCCATGGCGCAGCCACCAACACTCATTTCACAGTCACCTACCCCACTCATAACCGCTCCAGATACCAGACTGGATGAGATTATGTCTGCCCTGCACCAAATGAAAGAGGAATTCCATGCTGTTAAAGAGATGATACCTAGACAATCACGGTGCACCAGATCCTCAAGAACTTCTATATCAAGCAAGCCCCCGACTCTCCTACCACTCACTACCAAACATACTCTACCCGGCTGGAATTCAATTCCCTCCCGTAATCTCTCTACCCGCCCAATGCGAAGAATCAACCCTTTTTCGCAGAACGATCTACGCTCTCTTCTGCATTCCTATGAACCCCCTCTTACGATCCCCATTTCTCCCGTACATATGGCCATCCCTACTATTCCCCCCAACCTTCACATGCCCCCTACACACAATAATATAGGAATCATTGATATTAATGTTAGAAGAGTCACACTCACTCAGGATCCCACTTCTGCCCTCATCACACCCCGTCTTAGATGCACACTTCTGAATTGCAGATCGGCCTCTAGACACGCAGCGGACATAGCTGACCTTATTATCTCACATGATCTGGACCTGATAATGCTAACGGAAACCTGACTCCTGAATGATTGGAGGAGGGGCGGGGTCGGAAAAAATACTTCGGGATTAAAACTTGTATGTGGTTTCCGCAGGCTTAGCTGAATCTGTAGAATGTTCAGCTTCCTTAATTTGCCCTCCAAAACCAGGTGCTGGGCTGGGCTCGTCACTGACCATCACTGAAATCGTTCTGCTGAAGAGCAGTATCTATTGTGACACTTCTTGTCATCAGCAAATTCTGAAACCAGAGTGCAGGGATCAAGAAGAAAAAGCTGAAGGAAAAGAGCAAATGGAGTTGGAGAGCGAGTTGTTTGAGGAAAGGAACGATTATGCTATGCAGCTCTTACAAGTTTTGCAGCAAATACCAGTGTCCTTTAGGAGGGATGAAATGTGGCCCGAGGATCGGCATGAATACGAACATATTCCTCGACAACATATGCCACCTCGAGGGATGCATCCTGATGATGATTGTCCGATAGACAGATGCGATGAAGGAAATGACCGTAGATATGATGACTATGGCCACTCAGACTACAGAGATTATGATGAGGGGCACAGATTTGGGCATGAGCGAAGAAGTGGCCCATCATATAGAGGGGAAGATCCAGGGTACAGATGGCATAGGGATGAACATCCTGTAAGCCGACATCCTGAATACAGGGAGAGCAGAGAAGGTATCAGACGAAAGCCTTTCTATCCACCACCGTTTATGAGAGAGCGGTCACCGAATAAGAGAGACTCTCCTTTCTTCAGAGAATCACCCGGAAATCGGAGGGAGTCCCCACACAGCCGGTCTGGCTCCAGCATGAGTAGCAGGAGTTACTCCCCAGAGCGAAGCAAATCCTATTCCTCTCATCAGCACTCTCAAACCAAGGAAAGGTCTAGCATCCAAGCTCTAAAATCAAGAGACGCATCACCTACAAGTTCAACATCATTACCCCCTTTAAAGGTTACCAACCTTGAAAAGGGATCTAGGCCAAGTAATGATGAACTCATAGAGGCTGCAAGCAAATGGGCTTCTGAAAAGCTGGAGAAAGTAGTTGAGGACAACAAATTGCCAGAAAAGGAAGAAAAATGTGCTTGTTCTGGTGCCATGTTGTATGAAGACCAAATGCAAGAACGTGAATTAAACGCGAGGAGTGAGGCGGAGTTATATGAAAAAAACCTAAACAGACGCACAAAAGCAATAGCTGCCAAAACGAAACTCATTGAAGAGGTGTATCGACAGGATTGTGAAACCTTTGGAATGGTGGTGAAGATGTTGATCGAAAAAGACCCCTCGCTTGAAAAGTCTGTTCAGTTTGCCCTGAAGGAAAATTTGAGCGAGATTGGCGAGAGATGCATTGATGAACTCAAAAATTTCATAGCGGAGTACGATGCTGCCAGCCAAGATTTTACAGAAATCTTTTAGAAGGGTTTTCAAACCAAGTGTTAGGAGAGTGTTTTTAGTTATTCAGGGCACAGGACCAAACGTAAACCATTTAAAAATAAATAACATCATTTTGTGGAAGAAATGAAAAAATTACTGAAGTGATACCAACTTTACAGATTGTCCTAAAAAAAAAAAAAAAAAAGCGACTCTTCTACCATCTGTTCTTTAGGTCACTTTATTGTATTTTGCAGGCATTGTTGATCTGCTAACATATTTGTTTCAACATAAAATAATGTAGGAATGAATACTAACAATTTGAAAGATTGTACAGATTATCATTGAGGATTATCTCACCTGATTTGAATTTTCTTTGCATTTTGAGTGTTTACTATAGTGGTTTGTGTTTTTATTGCACGTGGGCGAAACGGCTAATGATCCCCTCCTACATTCAAAATGTGGGTGCTGGCAGTTTTATAGATTAAAAGGAAAACCTTTGAGGTCATTTAAGATTTTTAAAAAGAAGTAGTTAAGTTAATTTTTTAGTTGGTTTACCCAGGGTTTCTTTTGTAGAAATCTATGAGATTGAAATGTTACCCTACTTTTTATGAGGGTCCTTATATGTGAAAAAGTGTCAGTTGTAGTTGGGCGATATTTCAATTTCTTCCTCAAAATGTTACGCAAAGTATAAATAAAGTTGACACTCAAGAATCCTCCTCGCCACTCCTCAACATTCTAGTACCCCCATATTACTACATCATCAGATTGGACAGGAGTGGTAAGAGAGGGTGTGGAATCGCGTGTATACTTCGTAGCAACATCTCTGTAAACAGAGCCATTTCCCCTGTATTCTCCTCTTGCGAATACATATACCTTGACATCAACAGTAATGGCAAACCAGTGTGCTCGTTACACATCATCTATCAATCACCTGGTGACAACCTCATCTTCACCGAACACTTCATGGACATGGTCACAACGAACACCGGATGACAAAACACCCAAATATTCCTTGGCGACTTCTATCTCCATTGAAACGACCACAACGACTCTTTAGTCAACAGTCTCAAAAACGTCCTGGGCGCTCTAGACCTCACCCAAATCTGCAACAGCCCTACACACAATAAAGGTTCAATATTGGATTTAATATTCTCCAAAAGTGATTCCATTCAGCTTGAGTCGATCGAACCCTGTGATTGGTCAGACCATCATATCATCACCTTCTTTATCAGGGAAACAGTGAAACTTAATTCAGCTCAATCCACACCACCTAAGATATGGCAAAGAGACTTGAAAAAACTCAACCCTATCACATTACCTTCCTACAGCTACAATCTACTCGAGCCCGCAGCTGGTTCCTCCAATGTACATGACCTCACCAACCACTACCTCAACTCTATGACCTCGATTATTAATGAGGTTGCTCCCCTTCAACTAAAGGGAATTTCCACGAAAGACTCTAAACCGTAGTACAACGATATACTGAACGAGTATAGACGTTCTCTTAGAACTTCGGAATGCAATTGGAGATCAGTCCCATCTGCTAAGCACCTCAAATCTCTTAGAAAAAAGAAAAATGCATACTATAGAAAGATCAAGCGCACTAAAGCAGACTTTTTCAGCCACCATTAGACCAAGCAAGGAATCGTCCCAAAAAACGTTTTGAATTCATCAAAACCCAATCTAAGGATGAACCTCAATGACTACAAGACATAGCCCGTCCACAACCCACCTGTGAAGAATGTTTTACCTTCTTTACTCTAAAGACTGATAACATCAAGAAAGATCTCCCCAATTACCTAATCTTACACTCGAGTACTCACACCAAAACATCTCCTCTTCTACCAACGTCGTCACAACAAACCCGCACAAAGCTTGAACTAAAAAACAATGCAGCCTGGTCTTCCTTTGATACCTACACTGAAGAAGCTACCGGCAAGATCCTCAGCACCCTGAAGCTTGCCAATCACCCCACTGACCCTCTCCCACAAACGCTGTTAAAGACTTAACCCCATTAATTCTGCCTCTTTGGGCCAAAATCATTAACAGCTCACTTCAACAAGGTTGCATCTTGGACACCCTCAAAGTAGGACAGGTATCACTTATCCTAAAGAAACCCACAGCTGATCCCACAGACCTAAACAACTATTTCCCCATTTCCAATATTCCTACCTTGGACAAACTTTTGGGGAAATGTGTACACCACCAACTGCCAAAACATATTGATCACTTCGACCTTCATTAACAAACACCAATCAGGCTTCCGAGCAGGTCACAGCACGGAATCAGCTATGACACACATAATTGACGATGGGTTACAAATACTTGATCAGAACTGTGGATGTATGACATCACAACCCATGCTTTTACTCCGCATGCCATTACAACGCAGTTTTTACAATGCAAGTCGTTACAACGACTTGCGTTGGGGGACGCTGGATAGTGGATAGTTTAATTTTCTATTCCAACTCCAGTCCCCGTGGATAGTAGGGAAGGTGTTGGATAGAAAATTAAACTATTCCCTATACTACAGCGCCCTCCAGCGCAAGTCGTTGTAACGACTTGCGTTGTAATAGCTGTGCCGTAATGGTAGTGCGGAGTAAAAGTTGCGTTGTAAAGGATGTTCCCCCAGAACGGTACATGCCTACTCATCCTATTTCACCTCTCCTCAGCCTTTGATACGATCAAACACGAGAACCTGATAGATCTACTGTATCACAGAATGAGCCTATCAGGGTCAGTGCTTAACTGGTTTACTTCTTTTCTTCAAAACTGGACTCAAACATTCTAGGTAAACAACTCCCTTTCCAAACCCGTACCAGTAACTTTGGGAGTCCGGCAAGGGTCCGCACTATCCCCGACACTGTTTAATTTATTCATGGAACCACTTACCAATCTGTTGCAAGCGTCTAACGTGCAATTTCACATGCACGCAGATGATACCCAACTATATCTTAAGATACACACCCCAAAAGATATTAAACTGCTTAACAGAACGCTTAGGAACACCCAGACATGGCTAGCAGAGAAGCATCTCAAACTGAAGGCGCTAAAAATTGAATTCCTCCTAATAGCTCCACCCGCCAAAGTCCCCATCATGCATGACTGGTTCAAACATCTTACGGCATTCAACGTTCAACCAACCATTGTGGACTCGGCTAAATCATTGGGCATAACCATTGACTGCAACCTCAACATGCAGAAACACATTAGCAATGCAACAAAGGGAGCAAACTTTCAGATGAATACACTGAGGAAGCTGAAATCCTTCTTGCCGATCAATGATTTCAAGACGGCAGTTCAAGCGCTAGTTATCCCTCGGGTGGATAACTAGCGTCTCTCTCTGTGGCCTCCCCAAAGCAACAACAGCACCACTAAGAGCCTCCATTGATGCTGCAGCGAGACTCATCACTGGCTCGAAAAGAAGGTCCCACATCTCCCCAGACTTAAAGTCCTTGAATTGGCTACCATTTGAAGCCAGAATTCACCTGCAAATTGCATTAAGGCCATACATCACAATGCATCCAGCTATCTCACACAGAAACTGACAATCTCTTGTGGTATAAGATCTAAAAGAAGTGAGGAAAACCTACCACTGAAGCCACACAGATTCAACAAGAAGAAAACTTATAAATGTTCCTTCTCGGGGATGGCACTTAGGATTTGGAATGCACTACCCCCAGAAACCAGACTTAACTGCTCCACTGCATCTTTCAAAAAGGAAGTAAAATCAATTCTCATGGCAAAATTCACATGAACATAGACTAAGGAAATTATGAGATCATTCGTACCATCACCAGTATTCCTTTGATGACAAGGGTCCAACTAGACAACCTAGGGCTAGATGTAGGTGGCTAAATAACGGTCGATAACGCTGAAATTCGGTAAATTTCAGCGTTATCGACCGTTATTTAGCCATGTGCGATGTAGGTATTACTGATCAGCATCGGTAATAAGGAATCGGTGAAAATAAGGGAAACCAGTTACCGATTCCTTATTTACCGATTGGCAGACAAAAATACCGAATCGGTAAATAAGAAATCGGTAAAAAATCGGTAATGCGATGTACCAAAAATCGATAATACCGAATTTGCTAAAAATCAGTATTTAAGAATTGGTAATTAGCACTGACTCAAAGCAGATGGTAATCAGGTGCACTGCATAAAAACAGACCCCAAATTCATTAGTGTGAACACAATGGTGGCCCTCTACGTGATAGCAAGGCATCTATGTTTGCGAGCAGCAGGACTAAGGATCTGGAGACGGGAGGAGAGCGTGTACAGACTGTGTGTAACACTGTTCCAACTGACTGAGGCTGACATCCTTGAGAAGTACAGGCTGCACCCAAACACCATCCTGGACCTCATATAGGACCTGCACCCACTCCTGGAGCACCAGACACCAAGGGCGCACGCAATACCTACTCATGTACAGGTACTCTGTTGCGTGCACCTCCTGGCATCTGGCAGTTACCAAGGGGTAATAGATGTGGCAGGTGGAGTGTCACAGAGTTGCCTGTTGCGTTTTTTCAATAACTTCCTGGATGCCATGTTGCAAAGGATGGTACACTACATCAAATTCCCCAGCACATAGGCAGAACTGCTGAAGACCAAGTTGGACTTTTATCAGAAGGCCCAGTTCCCACACGTCATTGGTTGCATTGATGGGACACATATACAAATCTGCCCCCCTGCTGCAACTGAGTACATCTACCGCAATTGCAAGTCCACACATTCCATCATATGTAATATGTCTAACATTATCATCGACATAGTTGCAAAATTTCCAGGGAGCACCCATGATTCCTACATATTCAGGATCAGTGGGATCTATACCCGTCTCCTTGCAAGTGAATTTGGAGAAGGCTACCTGCTAGGTAAGTACATGTGACACCCTTGAAGTATACACCTGTAGCTGAGATTGTAGACTGTGAATTACTTACTTCCTTCTCACACACAGGTGACAGTGCCTATGCGGTGCGCTTTTTCATCCTGACTCCGTACCTGCACCCATCCACCCTAAGTGAAAGGAGATACAATGTTGCACATAGATCGACACGCAGTGTGGTTGAGCGAACATTTGGACTCTTCAAAAGCCGGTTCCGCTGCCTGCACAAAATTGGAGGTGCACGGCAGTATCAGCCCCTGGTGTGTTGCAAAATCATAGCTGTTTGTGCCATGCTGCAGAACCTTGCCACTAAGAAGGGTACACCTGTGGAAATGTGTGATTCTGAAGAGGAGGATGAGGATGATGAAGGTACACAGCCACAGCACAGCGCAGCAGGCGGCGCAACTGCAGTAGATTGGAGACAGAGACGGTCAGAGATCACACAAAAATATTTCTGAGTAAGTAATGAGACAAAGCCAGGTAATGCATTTGTGTCAGGGTGTTTAATATACCATACAACAGGCAATTGTCCAGCATACCGTAACACCAGCTATGTGTCCAAAGGGTTACGTCACCCACAACAGAATGTGATTAGAGGGCCGTGCCTATCTCCTGCGCCCCCGCACACAAGTGCTGCGTTTTGCATGCACACTGTCTCCAGCAGCACTGTGTCCTGCAGCAGACCCATGCCTCACATTGCGTCTCCTTCTCTCTGGCAAGGGGGGGTTTCAGTGCTATGACTGCTTGCCTCCTCACTCTCCTCCACATCCCCTATAGCAGTGGCAGCTATCTGGTTAGTCTGCATCACCTCTACGGCACTGGAAACTGTGACCAGGCCCATGTAACCTCAGGGCTGCACTTTGCCATCTCAAGTTGCATGGCCACAGATCTCCTACTCAGCACGTGGGTCTCATTGCACAGCCTGTTCACGGACTTGGTGAAGCCTGCAATTACCTGCCTGTCTCTCCACCTTGCAGCGCGCTCCCCATCCATTCTGCCACATAACTGCCTCACTGCCTCCGATACCTCCTTCATTCCCTCAGGCACAGTATTGTTGAGGCAGTAGATGGCCTCCTTCATGTCGTCCACCTTCCTGTTGTTAGCCACCATCTGTCTCTGAATGGCCCTCATTTTCTTCCCCTGCAGGCGCTGGACGTTCAGCATTTGGCCCTCCAGTCCTGAGATGACACTTGATCCTTCAGCATCAATACTCTGTGACCTCTGTCGCCGACTACAGGCACCAGTGAAGCTTTCCATCACGGGGGACTGTGACCCAGATGGCTGTGTCTCTTCACCCGGTGTTGTCTGTTGGGCTTCCTGCCTGTCCTCCTCTGTGGCATCTAAATCTGGGAGTGGAGCCACTGTCTATCTCTTTGACCGTGGTGGTGAGGTTGTTGGTGCAATGTCTGGAGGTGAGATGGTTTCCTCCTCACTTCTGTTTTCCTCCCTGGGGCATCAGCAGTCTCCCCCTCTGCAGCCTGTGGCGCTGTTCCACCTGTGGATACAGAATGTACTATTACTCACTTTTCTTGCAGCAACTGTGTGCAAATAAATTTCACAACTGACATTCTAGCTGTCTGTCCTCTGCTATCTCATCCATTGATGTGTGTGACTTGCCTATGCTTATTGGGGAGTTCCTGATTTGCTACCCATTGAAAAGGACTTCATTTCCCATGATGCATTGCTGATCTTACATAAAACATGGTCTGGAGTGGGATTGTTGCAGGGGGATTGGGGTTAGGGAGGGGAGACAGCATGCAGTGAATGTGACTTACCTTGTCTCTTGGATGGTATAGCAGAGCTATCCACATCCCCGATGCCACTGACGCTCTCTGGCTGGAGGGTGGATTCTGCCAGTAGGTCTAGGGAAGTAGGAACAGGCGCTGTGGAGCTTCCCCCACCTTTCTTCCCCGCTTGTTTTTGTCGCTCAGCCATCCACCTTGGCACGTGTCCTCAGGTCATACCATCGCTCTTTAAGTCCTCAGTTGTGCGATGTGTGACCCCAATAGCGTTTATCTTCTCCTGGATTGCCATCCAAATGCTCCTTTTCTGGGACTCAGGTACGTTCAGTGATCTCTTCCCAAAGAGCTGGTCATGGTCTTTCACTACTTCCTCTATGAGGACCTCCAACGCCCTTTCAATAAACTTGTGCTTCCTTTTCCTCCCGGCAGCATCCTTCCCTTTCTCAGGTGTGGCCATGGTGCAGTTCCTCTGTGTAAGGTGGGTGTTGGCTGTGTAGCTCCTCTGCTGTTGGTCCTGCTCCCTGTCTCTCCAACATCTACAGATTCAGTGCACCTGCATGGGTGTGGCCACTTCCTGGTTGGGATGTCATGTGGTTGCTCAGGATTGGCTGATTCGACAAATACAGATTTTTTAATTTACTGACTCAGTATTTACCGAATCGGTATTACAGAATCGGTAATACCGATTCGGTAATGAGGGTTTGGTCATTTTATTACCGATTTCTATGTACTGAATCAGTATTTTTTCCCGAATTTATTCCTACATCGCAAATACCGATACCTTAATACTGATTCGGTAAAAATCGGTATTAAGGAATCGGTATTTGGGAATTACCTACATCTAGCCCCTAGTCACTATAGTTGCCACTGGCATGACTCAACGGGACTCTCCTGTTTTGCACCTTATTGCTTTATGTTGCACAAGATGTTATGTATACTTGTTCATTCTGCTTTTATTTTGTTGTATAATTAACATCACTGATTGTAAAGCGCTCTGATATCTGCAGAGGTCTTGTTTGCGCTCTATAAAACTTTCAAGATAAATAAATAACATAATTGTTAGGGGTTCTCTTTCATAATAAGAATTATTTCCTACTCAAATGAACCTCCAATTTCACAAGATTAGGATAATGAAAGACTGGGCAAAAAAACTTATAGCTATAACGTATACCTTGCAGTTTGCAGCAGCTCTAGGGTGACAGTTACCGGAAGACAGCTTGAAAACAGCAGTCAAAACGCTCATTCTTTCATGTCTGGATTACTGCAATAGTCTCTATATTAACATCCAGAAGAGACAATTGGTCAGACTCCAGATCGTGCAGAATGTGGCAGCCAGGATGCTTACAGGTACTAACAAGTTTGTCTCGGTGAGGGCAGGACTCAGAACCCTTCACTGGCTCCCTGTTAAATGACGGATTCAGTTTAAGGCCATGTGTATAGTCTTTAAAGCCCTCAATGGCATCGGTCCTGACTTCCTGAAGCAATCAATACAGTGGTATTTTCCGGGACGAGCCCTAAGCTCCATGCAAGCCAAACAAGTAATTCTCCCACGCTTTAACAAAATCAGCTGGGGTGGCAGGAGTTTCTGTTACTGTACCTATAAGGCATGGAACAGCTTCCCCTTTCTTCTTAGAAACTCAACGGAGCTTCTTCCTTTTAGGAAGGGATTAAAAACATGGTTATTCATGTAAATCGTTATCCTGCCATTAGGGACAGTCACATCTTTTTTTTGGACGGTAGCGTATAGCACCAGGACACCCCAAGATAACAGAGCGCTTTAAAAATTCCAGTAACATAACATAACATAATAGTAGCTCAATGTTCTATATCAGGATTTTGACTATAAGCGGCAAGTAACAAAAGGAGCTCTCTTACAGAAGCAATAACCCATTGACCTATTTACATTATATGCACTTCATTATCTACAGGGTACACTTTCTTAGCAGCAGGCATTTTAACCCTCTGCTCTACCTTAGGATGAGTCAAAACTTCCACTAGACAAACCTCTGGTCTCTTTCCAGGAAGACGATTAATCACAGGACTTCTCTTGACATTTTGATTGATGTCTGAAAGTTGCTGGAGGTTAGGAACAAAGCAGCAGATGCTTTTAAAATGATAATATACATTCTTTCTAAGCACCTGAGGCAAGATGGCGGCCGTGGCGTGGGCTGTGTAAGCAGCTCTGTCCTCTCGCTCCGGACTCCTTGGGGGGATGACCCGCTGTTTGCTAGTTTGGTGGACCCGTTGGATTTGAAGCTGTGAAGCTGTGAAAACCAATGGCTTGTACTGCCTATTCTTCTACCTATTTTCCTATTTCAAGCGCGAGACCGAAGAATACTCCTGGATAAACGGACCGCCTGATGCGGGCGACAGAAGAGCGTACTGGTCTGTTTCAGCTAGCCGGTTAACTTCAGTGTTCCCAGCCAAACAACAACAAACAACAAGCGGTAATGGTGCGGCCCGAGTGAAAGGGCAATAAGGACTGCTAGAAGGACTGCGGTGGAGTTTACTTACCCGTGTTGCTTTCAGGAGCTGCGGTCCCGCTTTGTTCTACGAATGCTGGTGAACTTGTTTCGTATACAGCGGCGTGCCCCGCTCGAGCGTTTTTCAGCATTTCATTTTCCTTTTCGGAGCTCAGTGGTTCGGGGCCGCGGCGGATCTCGTAAAAAGAAGATGCCACCGAAAAACCCGACACAGACTACAGTAGCTGTTACTCGAAGTAATAAATCCAAAGGCGATCAGGATACAGAAGGTGAGAGTCTCCTTCAAAGCGCTGTCTCCACGAAAGCTGCTAAAACCGCTAGCGTTGCTCAGAAGGAGAGCTCTCTCTCGGCGCCAGCACCCGCATCAGCACTCACTGTACTAGCACCAAGCGGCTGCAGTAAACAACCCCTGGATTCTTTAACGGTCCCGGTAATTTTTAAAAAACAACTCCAGAAAAAAGGAGATGAAATGCAGCATTCCAGTGTGTCTAAAAATACAATATCGGCCCCAGCAGGTAGCGAACAGTGCATTGTGGGAAATGGAGTTTCTGAGGTCCCTGAGGTGTTACAGGGAAGCTTGTCTATCAATGCTGATTTGGATCGTTCTACCCAAGAGTTAAGTGTGTTGGAAGCATCGGGTATCACCACTGAAGCAGCACCGTCAGGGCCACAGGAAGTGGTGGAAAACTTCCTTTCCTTGTCCGACCCTTCTTCTGATGAAAGTACGAATGTCAGTAAAGACTGGGCCGAATTTACTGACGAAAGCAGCCCTGCTGAAGTTACACAAGAGCGAAGCCCCAACCTATACTCCTCAAATGTAAGTGTTTCTACCGTTAGAAAGCGTAAGAAAAGGGGCTCTAAGCGCTCTACTGCTAGGGACTCTATTCGTGGAAGGGTATACTCAGATGTGAGTCCCTTGCTCATTGCACCATCAGGATTCAAGCAAGCCGGGCCGACGACGGCTGAAATGCCAGAAACCGGTCCCCGGAAGCTTGTTTCCTTCCCAGTATAAGAATTGGCTTGGTAGTTTGGTTTGCCCTGTTCCCATCATGCACTGGGACAGGAACAGACTAATTTGCATGTAGCCAGGTTCTGAGCTGGGATGGTGCAGTGAGCTAAAAAACGGTGATGGATCAAGCCCTGATCTTTGGACTGGGTAAGAGTGGTCTGCTTAATTCAGACTCTCTGTTCATCACCACCCCCTTTTCTGAATCAGGGACTCTATTCCCAGCGCAGATAGTCTTCAGCCAGAGGGATACATCATGCCGAGATCTCAGGGAAGGGATATACTGACAGATGGTGCCGAGTCTACAACCCACATGCACGATATATCCAATACGAACGAGATCACATTAACTACTATTTATAACACCATGATGGCGCACCGTGCTGAAATAAAAGCGGAGAATTTAAGCACCCAGGCTACCTGCTCGAAGGTTAAGAACGCTGTTCGGCGAGCTATCAAACTTTGTGCTGAAACAGCCGATAGAGTGACTGAAACCGAGGCAAGGATCTTTGCCTTAGAAGATGAGAATATTATTCAGAAGCAAGAACTTGACAATATTAAATCTCATAAAGACGACCTCGTGTATAAACTGTCGGGCCTGGAGAATCAGGCCCGCAGGAGTAATTTACGTTTTCTTGGTATACCAGAGAAAAAGGAAGGGGGGATGCTAGGATATTTATTATTGAGCTACTTAAAGAAGCCTTCCCTGATTTAACTGCCTGGGATTGGTTTAAAGAAGTGCAAAGGGCTCATAGATTTCCATTTACAATAAGGAAACCACGTCAGGGAGCCGAGTAATATCCCAGGGCAATACTAGTATCTTTTAATAATTTTCTTGCAAGGGAAGAAATCTTTATGTTAGCCAGGCCTGATAAGAAAGCAGTGGCTAGGGACTGCGAGTTTTTTGTAAGGCCAGATTTTTGCCAGGCGACAGTTACCCAGCGCTGGCATCTTCGTCAGCTTATACCCGATTTTCAAAGGAAGGGTGCCACTGTATTTTTGCAAAACCCAGCTAAGCTGAAAATAGTCATGAATAGACAAACTAAATATTTTCTGTCAGAAATCAGAGCAAAAGAATATTTAGAGTCCCTATGAACTTGTCTGTAAATATCTAAATGAAGATATAGAATATTACTGTGTAAATATCCTTCTTTTCACACTTAGAAGTTGGTTATCCCTCCAGGATGTTCTGGGGCGGGAGGACACGGCACTCCATATTTATCAGGAACTGAGTGTTCCTGGGCCTCATATGTTGGGGAGGGGGGTGGGGTTTCTTCTCTGGGGGTGGGGGTTGGGGTGGTGGTGGGGGTGTAAGGCAGTGGTAATTGCTAGAGCACACACAATAAACTTGGCTAATGTACTATTATTTGTACTATGTTTTTGGTTATGTTCATTGAGAAGGCTGACCCTGATATTTCCAGATTTAAAACTATATAACAATGGATAGAAAGCTCAAAATATGTTCTTTGAATATTAATGGCCTTAATGACTTCAAAAAGATTGGGGTTCTACGTAAATTAATTCAGTCTTTAAGTATTGATATTCTCTGTCTACAGGAGACTCATATTTCCTGGGATAAACGCAATATGCTGAGGAATCTGGGTCTCAAACTCTTAATTAGTTCAAAACAAACTGGGGTCAAGAGGGGAGTTGTAATCTGTATAAAAAAAGATGTTGGAAAATGCCTCAGAACTGCATCAGACAAATGGGGCCGTTGGGGGTTGGTCGAACTTAGTGTTAATGGGAATAGATTTACGGTCTGCTGTCTATATGGTCCCAACCTAGATGATAGTGAGGTGTTTAATACAGTCAATATAGAATTAGCGGCCTGGTGTCAACCTTTAATCGTATGTGGAGATATGAATGTTCACGTTGAAGCTAGCTGCAATATTCGAATCTTAGGGAATTACAATGGTCGTAAGATAAGGACCTATAAAGCTTTAAGGGAATTAGTTGTTGGCAATGGGCTGTACGACGTCTGGAATAAATATAAACCTACTGACCCTGGTTTCACCTTTTTTTCAATTCCGCATAAAAAGTTTGTTCATTTAGACTATTTTTTTACTTCTTCTTTTTTTTGGATAATATAGAAATAGAAATCCTACCACAACTTGTCTCAGATCACAATCCTATAATACTAGAAATATCATTACCTTTCAAAAACCATAATTTCAACCGCCATTGGTCATTTCAAAGGAGTTTTCTCCTTGATGATAATTATCTCAGACACATGGCTGAAACTATTAAGGATTTCTTTGTTCGTAATAGTGATACCGCCTCAGGTCAAGTTGTCTGGGATACTTTTAAATTGATTGTCAGAGGGGAAACAATTTGTTACTCTAATTACCATCGCAGGAAGGCGAAGTTAGAGTTTAGGAACAAAATTGATAAAGTTAGGGAGGCAGAATTAAAATTAGTGGCCCATATCAAGAATGGTAATGATTTTGATATTGACGAAGCTCAACGACTTTTAACTATTGAACGAGCCGTTTTATACTCCTTCTTAGCTGACCAAGTTGCAGTACAATATAAGCAACACAAAGCAGAGTGCTACGAGTTGAATGAACAAACAGGAAGAATTTTAGCTCAGAGGATCAGACAAAAAGTTATGCTAAATGATATAACTAAAGTCACTGATTTAGATGGAGTGTCCCAAGAGTCCAAGGTTGGAATCCTGAAGGCTTTCAGTGGCTTCTACAAATTATTATATAATAAATTTGGGGATGAGACCGATGAAGATAAGGATCCATCCGAGTATCTGAGAGAAATCGGTAATGTACCTATTACTGAGGGCGATTCGGTGCTCCTTGCTGCCCCTATTACTTGGGAGGAGATTGAAACAGCTATCCTTAGCTTAGCTCCTGGGAAAGCTATGGGGCCAGATCAAATCCCCCTCGAATTCTACCGGACTTTTAGGAACATATTAAAACCTGAGCTACTTAAGATTTTCCAGCAAGCATTCCAAGGGCACCCACCTGCCTCGTGGTCTCTTGCCACAATTGTAGTATTTAAAAAGAAAGGCAAGGATGGTAGTGAACTAGGGTCATATCGGCCTATATCCCTTATCACATCTGACTGCAAAATCTTTTCCAAAATACTTGCCAACAGACTTTATGATATGATGCCCATGCTGGTTTCCAAGATTCAACATGGATTTATTAAAAAGAGGGACACTACCGATCATGTAAGACGCATTATTACCCTATTAGATTGGGCGCAGGCCACGGGATCCCCAGTCGGTGTTATCCTGTTGGACGCGGAAAAAGCGTTTGACAGGGTCGACTGGGGGTTCCTGTGGTCTGTCTTAGCATGGAAGGGATTTCCTAATAAGTATATTTTGGCTATTCAGGCGTTATTTCATGATTCGAAGGCAGTAATTCGTATAGGTACTAAAATGTCCTGTCCGTTTCCGATCACCAGGGGGACAAGGCAGGGTTGTCCCTGCTCCCCCCTGCTGTTCGCTCTATATATCGAACCTTACCTGAACAAGATCGCAATGGAAGTGGGAATTCCTCCGGTGATACTACATCAAGTGGAACACAACATTTTTGCATACGCTGATGACGTTGCAGTTGTAACTCCCGGCGTATGCTTATCCCTCCCTAAGATCATAGAACTTGCTCTGGAATTTGGCGAGCTATCGGGATATAAGCGCAACATATCTAAAACCCAGTTAATTCATTCATCTACAGGCAGACCCGAGGGTGTTGTATTTACACCTGCCGCCTCATATCTTGGTGTTACAATCTCTTCAACTGTCGATGATATCGTAGGGCTCAATACAGATTCTTTATTATTATCTACTAACAGGACCCTAGAGAGACTAAATAATCTGCACTTATCCCTTTGTGGCCGTACTAACGTAGTCAAAATGCTTATATTACCGAAATTTCTTTATTTATTTCGTACTATTCCTCTTTTGTTTTCTTCATTCTTTTTCAATAAACTAGATCGAAGTATTTCTAGGTTCCTATGGGGTTATCGGAGAGCCAGAAGATCCCTCAAATGGTGTATCCTTCCAAAACTAAGGGGTGGCCTGGAGATTCCAAGCTTCCGATTATATTATTGGGCAGTTACATTAAGACTAATGGGTACTTTAATGTTCCAAGACTTTAGCCTAGAAGACGCTATGATACCATCAATTTACGAAATGTTACTTGGAGCAGAAGCTCGACAATGCTTGTTCAGGATAATAGAACCTAGCTATTATAAAAAAACTAAATTTAAAATTATGATGGCTGCATTTCAGACCTGGAAACAAATTAATAAAAAAATTCCATTTTTTGTCTAAATTGAATTATTATACACCTTTCCCGAAGAATCCCCTACTGCCCGAGATTTTTAATGACCCTGTTATGCATAGATGGATTGACTCAAAAATAAGTTCACTTGGTATATTTTACCGTGATGCGCAACTTATTTCATATTATGATTTGCAGAGGGAAATCGGCCTTAATAGAGGTGATTTTTTCAAATATTTACAGATCCGCAGCTTATTAGAGTCAAAGAATCTAATTGATACCGAAGCTATGAATAAAATAGATTTATTGGAAAGTTGCCGGAAAAAAAATAGAATTGGTGTAATTTATCAAATGCTGTTAGAAAGAACTCAAGATAATTTAGATATATATGCAGACAAATGGCAAAGATGTTTTGGTATTGAAAAAGTCGACCTACTTAGATCTTTAGAAGTCTACAGCAATGTTATTTTCAATGGATCATTCAAAAGTCAGCATTTCATGTCCACATTTGACTTGTATTACACCCCATCTAAATTAATGAAATGGAATGCACAGAAGGGTACCAATTGTAGTCGTTGTGGACATCCTGCTGCTGATTCAAGTCATATGTTTTTCTGTTGTCCGAAATTAATTCAATTTGTAACACAAGTGCAAGGTTTTCTAAATAATATTTTGGATTTAACCGTTGTTTTAACGTCCGAACTTGTGATACTTGGAATCCAATCTGACCAAATTGGTAATAAGACGGTCGCAGAAAAAGGATTTTTATTTATTGCCATGTCATCTTACCGATACTGCATAACTTCTCGCTGGCTTGATGCTGATCTACCGGTATTCCATCAGTGGCTATTTAAATTGTTAAATATATATCAGTTGGCAAATGCTGTGTACAAACTTAAGGGTCAGAAAAAAAAGGCATTCGGCCAAAAATTATGGCTACCAATCACTGATTGGATATAATAGTCTTTCATTTTTTTTTCTTTTATTATTATATCTGTCTTCTGCTTTTTCGATGTATCATGGCAATGTATTATCTGCAGCTATTTTTGATATTTTATGTGTTACTGTGCAATTTTCCACTGCCAATAAATCAATAAAAACATTTTTTTTTTAAAAACGCTCATTCTTTCATGTCTGGATTACTGCAATAGTCTCTATATTAACATCCAGAAGTGACAATTGGTCAGACTCCAGATCGTGCAGAATGTGGCAGCCAGGATGCTTACAGGTACTAACAAGTTTGTCTCGGTGAGGGCAGGACTCAGAACCCTTCACTGGCTCCCTGTTGAATGAAGGGATTCAGTTTAAGGCCATGTGTATAGTCTTTAAAGCCCTCAATGGCATCGGTCCTGACTTCCTGAAGCAATCAATACAGTGGCATTTTCCGGGACGAGCCCTAAGCTCCATGCAAGCCAAACAAGTCATTCTCCCACGCTTTAACAAAATCTGCTGGGGTGGCAGGAGTTTCTGTTACTGTACCTATAAGGCATGGAACAGCTTCCCCTTTCTTCTTAGAAACTCAACGGAGCTTCTTCCTTTTAGGAAGCGATTAAAAACATGGTTATTCATGTAAATCTTTATCCTGCCATTAGGGACAGTCACAGTTTTTGTTTGGACGGTAGCGTATAGCACCAGGACACCCCAAGATAACAGAGCGCTTTAAAAATTCCAGTAACATAACATAACATAACAGTTAGTAGCTTAATGTTCTATATCAGGATTTTGACTACAAGTGGCAAGTAACAAAAGGAGCTCTCTTACAGAAGCAATAACCCATTGACCTATTTACATTATATGCACTTCATTATCTACAGGGTACACTTTCTTAGCAGCAGGCATTTTAACCCTCTGCTCTACCTTAGGATGAGTCAAAACTTCCACTAGACAAACCTCTGGTCTCTTTCCAGGAAGACGATTAATCACAGGACTTCTCTTGACATTTTGATTGATGTCTGTAAGTTGCTGGAGGTTAGGAACAAAGCAGCAGATGCTTTTAAAATGATAATATACATTTTAAAAAATGACGTCCCCTCCCAAGTCAACTCCCGATGCGGTCGCACCGAGTGCACCGCCCTAGAGCTGGCCCTGCTAGTCAGGGTAAGTCAGATACAGACTCTTAATTAACGTGCACTGACCCTCTGGTAGATTGGCACAAAGCAGTCAGGCTTAACTTAAGAGGCAAGGTGTAAAGTATTTGTGCAACACTTAAAACAGTAAAACAGTGACAACATCACACAAAATATGTACCACAACTAATTTGACACACAGAGCTTAATGTATTGAACAAAACAAGACCAAAGCTACAAAAATGTACAAAGTAGAACCGGAGTTATGAATTTTTAGAGAATGTCTTGAAATATCATGCTTAAAAGCTGGTCGCCCTTGACCGGAACAAATCCAAAAGTTCAGGCTGACAGCGATGGAGAGCCAGTCGGATACAGGGAGCAGCCTTGGCCTGCTGAAACAGTACCTTGGTTCAGACTTGGGTTTATCGCGATGGCAAGATGCAAGGAGCAAGGAAGAGTATGGGCCGGCATTGTCCTCAAACCACTCTGATGTAGGTGATGCATCGTTGTTGAGTCACACAGCTGGCAATGTGAAGCAGACTCGATGCATCAGTGTTGAAGAATGTGCCCCAGTTACAAGCAGTGCAATGATGGTGATGTGTGGGTTTTTGCAGTTTCAGCACTTTAAACCCACTTCCAAGAGCCCAGGACTGGATTGGCACCACTTGGCAGGGTACATTTCTCTCTCTCAGATGGCAGAGTCAAGGTGCTACTGATGAGTGGAGTGAAGTATTTTATGTTCTTGAGAATTCCAACAGGAGGCTAGCAGACATGCCCTTTGAGCCACCTCAGGTTCAAGTGGTGGAGAGATGCAGATCCAGTCCTTCTCACTACCAGGCACGAGGGCAGCAGGCCGCAGGGCAGTACAGCAGAGTAGGAATTCAGCAGTGTTACAGTCCTTTCAGTTGCACAGCAGAACTTCTTCCTTGTGAGTATCCATGGGCCCATAAGTTTACTGAGTTTTTGGTGTCAGGGGTCCAGTACTTATACCGAGTTGTGACTTTGAAGTGGGGGAGACTTAAAAGAGAGTGTGCAGAGTCCCTGCCCTTCCTGCACTGACTCCAAACTCACTACATGGGGGTTTGCAGCCTTTTGAATGGGTACAGACCCAGCCCATTCAGGTGTAAGCACTAGTTCTCCCCCCCCATCTAGCTCAGGATGGCCTATTAGTATGTGGATGGACCATTAACCACACCGAAGCTCGATTTGAGAGTGGCTGCCTGGAGGGAATGCATAAAGTCCAGTTGTCACCCACCCTAGATGTATATTTAGAGACAAGCATTTTTTAGAGCAATGGCACCAAATGCAAAGGGACCAACTGGCTAAGGTAAGAAATATCAACACAAGGGAACCACATTTGGGTACCATTCCGACTGCACAGCCAAGTACTGAACTGTCTGAATCCAATAAATCAAATTTACCAATTACTCTTCTTTTTACTCCTTGTTTTATTCCATATTGTACATCACGTTTAACATTTTTCTTTTCAATTTATTTTACTCATTCGTCTGACTTACACAAATATTAACACAAGCACGGGAGGAGTGTGTGTTTCTGCGTGTCACAACGTTATTCACATCACCCAATGCATTTCGGGAATTTAATTCCCTTTGTCAGGGATATCTAAAATGCAAAGAATATTAAAAAAACACCGCCATCAGTATACATATTACATTACCAACTTCTTTAAAAAACTTCAACCTCAATGAATTTACTGGATCGAATTAGCACACGTAGAAACACGTTGTGGAACATTACCTTCTTATGACGTTAGTCATCCCCCAATGCCAGATCCCAGCCCATTTATCAATACAAACTCTTTTCAACCCCCACATGACTCAGGTTCAAAAACCCACCCTTAACACCCTCACTCCATAACCCCTCGCCCGTGTGTTACCTCTCCTTCTTCTTAGTCATCCCTTCCACAACAATGATCCTCACTCCACTTACCGTGACATGTATTAAAAAGAAAAACAAATCCCGGGTTACTGCATCATATCCACAAATATCTTAAATTCCACCACACCATGTTCACGGAGTGCCAAAGCACACTTATCTGTTTAAACAAAAGCTTCATCAACTGCTGTGAGTTGGCTTAGCCATAAATCTCCCCTTTCAAATATCAGCAGGTGGTCTGTCACATTTACGGATGCAATAACTTAACTGTGAAACAGATTCTGTATCTTTCACCGTGTACCTCTTTCTCAATGTCATCTTCCAGTACTACATATCCCTACATGCCTATGGCCGTAATCTCACTAACTATAATCAACTCGTGCCCGAACCCGATGACCAAAGCAATGAACCCACATGCCTAATCTGAGTTAATATTCATCCTACTTAACCAAATGAACCTATAATTACAGATGCAATGTTTTTGTATAAAGTATTAAACTAATCCCACACATTTGCTTCAAAGGAATAAGCGCTTTAAGGTCCATTGAAAAGTCAATTATCCTCCACTGTTTTTCTGAGCCGTTGATGGTAGGAAACATCACTCCAGTGTTGTTCATCATATTCACGGGCAATGTAATCTCAATGCTCAACCTCCATTCATAATCAACTTTTCATCTTGGGTGCAATCTCACCAAAAGGATAGAAAATCAATTCAAGAGACATTTGAGGGTGGTAAGATGCACACCAGTGTAATTGTTATAGTTCTTCATGTTTAACTGTTTAAACTTGTATAGGTGTGCAAGGTCGGTCCGTGCCCTGCCCCATTGCGCTTTCAATAAAAACTCAACACAAAGGAACCACATTTGAACATGATAAAGAATACAGAACAAAACAAGGAGTAAAAAGAAGAGTAATTGGTCAATTTGATTTATTGGAGTCACACAGTCCAGGATTTGGCTGTGCAGCCGGAATGGTATCCAAAAGTGGTTTCTTCATGTTGAGTTTTCATGGAAAGCACAATGGGGCAGGCTCGGACCGAGCTTGCACACCTATACAAGTTTAAACCATTAAACAAGACAAACTAAAACGATTACACTGGTGTGCATTTTACCACCTTCAAATGACTCTTACAGTAAGAAATCTGCCAACTTTCTAAAAGTTGTTATGTAAATTTGGGCAACCAAATGTATCCATGTGGCCTTTGGGAATTAAAGTAAACAGGTAAGGATGCCAACAAGGGATTTATTTAGGTCATGCTACTTTTTTATGAAAACTGTTCCTTGTATAAGATGTCTAACTATGACATCAAATTAAATAAATAAATGCATTCACATATCTGCGTAGAGAAAACAATTATCATACTTTGCTAACAGAATTCAAGTTATTCTGAATGAATATTAACTAGTTATCAATACATAACTGCCCATCACAGCAAAACAAAACTGGAGTCTTTCCTACATATAGGAACTAGACCTCCACAAATGAGTTTAACAGTAATTAAATAGAAGATTGGGTTAGACATCGGTATTTTGGTCTCCGTTGTAATATATCAGTGAGACCATCTTCAGAATTCAAATGATTTTTGTGAAGATCCACCACAACCCCTTCTTCAATTGGAAGCAGACTTCGGTTTGTACTTTTAAAAAAATCTCACCAAGAACTTGGATCATATTCATACACAGTTCTAACAACTGTAGCAGCCACCCCATCTGTCAACAGTTTCCTCCGGCGTTCCACAGCTTCTAACTTCCATGGAATAGATTAACACTTTTAAAGTCAGTTGTGAAGTTCTAGTTCCTATGTGTAGGACAGGCTTCGGTTTTGTTTCTCGGAGATGGACAGTTATATATTGATGACTAGTTAATCTTCATACAGAATTACTTAAATTTCTGTTATCAATGTATGTGAGAATTTCTTCATTGAACACCTCATTCTGTGGTTTTTGAATGCATTGAATTATCAATTATACATGAATTCGAAACAGTATGCACTAAAATGCTGCAAAAATGAAGTCAGCAAAACAGGAGGTCAGAAGGCAAATAAAAGTTAGGGGAAACCACACTAAGGATTGCAGGTCGAACAAAAATGCATTTGTTTGTGTACATTTTCTGTGCATAATTAGAAGAGGATAACTTTTTAAAGAACAGTTTCTAATGAACAGAACCTGCGTGCTTTGAAAAAGCAGCATTCAGATGAACAAATGGGTATTTAGGCAAAATATCGAAAAAAACATCGTCATATCAAAATATTATGTCTAAACTATTTTCATATAGAAATATCACATGCTAGAATATCTTTGTGAAGAATATCGATTTTCAGGTAAGGAATATTGATTTTGAAAATATAAAAAAAATCATTAATATTGTTTACAAAGATATAGTTGTTTATAATATAGTTTTTTAATTATAGTTATGTATGTTAGTATATACTTTTAATGCATATGTTATGTTTTGTCTAATTTTTTTGTTGTGTTTTTAACATAGTTGTTAAACTTTTAGTAGTTATTAAATTTAGTTTAATACATTTTTGTGATTTCTAGTGCCGTTGCTGGCTGCGCAATTTATATGGGTACAGGGTTGGAAGTACATTAATTAATAATTAATTTTGAATTAATATTATATATGTAATTGCAAATGAATGATGTTGAATTTTCTAACTTTCTTTACGTTTAAATATAGGTGCAGTTTTGGGGAAAGTTGGGAAGTAAATTAACTATAATTCATTCATAATACATTTTTAATTATTGTTAATTACTTCGTTGACAAATATTTATGTTAATTGTGTATTTTTTTTTAAGTTAAGTTTCAGGTGCAGGTTGTGAATTTTCTAGGGGGATAGGGTGGGAAGTAAATTAATATTAATTAATTAATATATATTTTTAAATTAAACTTAATTATGCTAATGAGTAATTAAGATATTGTGTTAGCTATATCAGGTGTGAGTTGTTGCTTTTGTAGAGGTAGGGTAGAAAGTTCATAAAATACATTTAGGGGTTGATTCCCATTCGGGAAACTAATCTGTACGACGATTCATATTCGTAGTCCTTTCCATACGAATAGTACAGATCCGTCCGAATCTCGTAGTACGATCGATAGGAAAAAATACATCCGAATCTTTGCAAACCGTACGAAAAGTAAGGGAAAATCCGTAAGATACGGACCCTCACGGTAACCCGTACGAATTGTAAACTTGCTGTACGAGCCGACAAGTATGATCCAGACCGGGGCACGAGAACGCGATTTGTACGGAAAACGTTGTATGAGCAATTCGTATGGAGAACCACACAATCACATACGCACTGTACCCCTGCAATCATGGGGGTATGCACGTACCCCTAAGCACCGTACCCCTACGCACCGTACACCTATGCACCGTACCCCTAGGCACCGTACCCCTCCACACTGTACACCTATGCACAGTACCCCTAAGCACCTTACCCCTACGCACCATACCCCTAAGCATCATACCCCTACGCACCGTACCCCTGCGTTCATGGGGTGTATTCGCGTCCCCAGGGGGGTCCATTTCGTACGTGGTTCGACTCTAAATCTGCTTTTACGGACATTTTGGGCTCCCATATAAAAAGAGTTGTACGGAGTATTGACGTGACGAATCATACTTGCTGGGTCGTAAAAAGCTGTTTCAATCCGTACGGACGATGCGTACTGCGTGTTCCGAATGCAATTTGTACGGACTTTTGAGTCGTATGGTCTTTCGTACGATTCGTACAGAGATCTGCTTTGGGTTCGGATCGTACTTCATCGTACGTAAGGGGACGTTTAAGGTGTACGATTCGTACGGGACATTTGCTCCGTACGACTATTCGTAGGGGATTTTACCGAATCAGAATCGGCCCCTTAATGTATTATTAGTTAAATATTAATATATATTTTCTAATTGATAAACAAATTGTAAGATATGTAATTAATATTTCAAAAATGTATATATTAGGTGTGGTTTGTTTGTTTTGTATGGCTAAAGGATGGAAAGGTAATTCATTTTTATATAGTTAAATATTTATAATATTGTAATAGGTGTTTATTTATGTGAAATGAGTAAATATTATACATTTGTATATCTTTTTTTTCTGTGTTGTGTAGTTTGTAGAAGTATAGGTTAGAAAAGTATTCAAGTAATAACACATTTTAAAATAGTAAACAAATGCTTTTAACCCCTTCAGTGCTAATGACAAGGGTAACTCGTCATGGAGTTTCCATTGATTTCAATGGAAAGTCAATGGAAGTGCATCATGTGCCTTAGCAGCCAAGTGGTTAAATATGAAAATTATTATTGTATTTCATAATTGTGTTATGCAGTTAACATTTAAATAAAAGTGGATTTATTTGTTGGTATTACAGTGAGAATATAGGCCCAATTAATTATGGTGATCAGTCCGACCACCAAACACCATCTCATCGGGCAGGAAAACGTCTGACAATGAGTCGTTGCCCACACTCAATTTTATGTTGAGACGGCCAGCACGATTGTCGGGAAATTACATCAAATTTGGCAGAGAGGTAGCTTTTGGTCCAGAGTATGATCTTTTTGTTAAATGGTGTAAACCAGTTCAGTAGTTCCTGAGAAATTCATATAATTAGAAATATTAATAACTGGTGACCGCGGTGGATCAGTGAACCCTCGCCATCTCGAGCTTGACTCTGATTGGCTGCCATCTTGTGACTTGGTTGAACCAAGTCACAAAAAAACTGTAAACAAACAAGAAAAGGGGGCAGGGAGAAACACCCTGCCCCCTAGTCCTGCACAGGGGGTCCCACAAAAAGCATTTTTTTAAATATTTTTGGTGGGATTCGCTTGTGAATCCTGCCAAATAGTTTTTTTTTTAAATGAAGCGCGGTCTCCCACACTTTGTTTAAATAAGCCTCTGGGTGGGTCAAATGCCGGGTGCATGGTCAAAATGTGATGTGGGGGCTCTGCGGGCCCCCCAGCACTGGGGACCACCACCTCCCTGCAGCTTTTTATTATAAAAAAAATCACAGGGGCTCCTGCCCCAATGCTGCCCCTGGGACCACCACCTCCCCGGGGCATTCATTAATTATGGGTGGGGGCGTTGTAGCCCCATGAAGACCCCAGGACCGCCACCTCCCTTGGGCTTCAATTTCTCAAATGAAATGTGGGAGGCTCCTGCCCCCCTACACTGCCCAGGGGTACTCCACCTTCTGAGGGGCATTCATTAATTAAAAGATGGGGGTCTGTTGTGGACCCCAGGCCCTGGGGACTGCCTCCTCCCCTGGTGTGCACAGAAGATGGGAGGGGGCTGTGCGGCCCCCTCCAGGAGTCCTCCATGGCACTGGGGACCGCCACCACCCAGGGCCATCTCCAACAGTGTCCTAGGGTGCCCAGCCCTGGTATATTGCAGTGCGCAATGGCAGGGCGGGAGCACTGCTCCCATCATGCCATAGCATACTCTACTTCGCTTCATGGAAGCAAGAGATGAAAAACTGTTTTCGCTTCCATAAAGTGAAGCAGATTTGCTTTTGGGCAAAGGTGCTGTATGTTTGCAGCTCCCTTTGTCCAAAAGCAATTCAGGCTCCCTCAGCCTGCAGGACCCGCGGCGTTATTGGGGCTTCCCCGTGGTTCACAACATTGTGACCAGGCCCGAAAGATGATGTCACTCTCTTTTTTTTTTAAAGGCTGGGCCTCAGGGGATGTTGTTCACAGGGCCGAAATCAGCCTTGGGACAGCCCCTCTCCCCCTTAATAAAATAAATAAACAAAGTCCTAGCCTCAGGGGATGCGGACCCCGGAGCAATAATTGCCTCGGAATGGGGGCTGCGCAACACCCTCCCTTTTCAATTATTTTTTTTAAATGGCTGAGGCCTAGAGGGATGGGAACCCTGGGGCACAAAAGGGTCACACAGCCCCGTTCCTAACATAAAAAAAATAAAAAACTCAACTTGCCACAGCCCCCTACTCCCTGCACCACTCTGCAAATGCGCCTCCTGGTGCGCTCTAGGTTAGGGGATGAAGTCCCTTGTGAGGGACCTTATGGGTCAACAAGCCCACAGGGTACCTCCAGTAAGCCCCACACAGTGGGATTACTGTTAACCCTGGGCGTAGTTTGAGAAGTTTGCTCTACTTTGCACTACGCGAAATGCACGTAGCACAATGCGAACACGTGTAGCGTAGAGGTCATTTTTTGCTTACTCGCGGTCCTCAACATCACGTTGGTGATCGCAAGTGAGCAAAATGACAACCCAGCGAGACGTTTTCCTCGTACGCGATCAGCAACATCAAGTTGGTGATCACGAGCATGGAAAATAAACCTCCTGGCGAGATTCTCAACACGGGGAGGTCAGGTTTCTCATTGCGAGTGGTCGCATATGCTCGCAACCGCTCGCGATGAGAAAACTACCAATCCACGTTGAGAAAGCTGCCGCTAGAGTAAAAATCTACTCGAGCGGCAGTAAAAGACAGCTCGCACTGTGCAAGATGCCGTTTTCAATGATTGCAAAGAGCAGACAAGCATCTGGCACTGTGCAATCATCGCAAACAGTGCACTATGCAGTTGGCGTAGAGCTATGCGTAGCTCGAGTAGTGCGAAGTGCACTTTGCGTAGATACGCGTAGCGCTACTTCGTGAACTACGCCCAGGGTTAATTACTGTAAGTAGGTCAGAGGCCCTGCCCTTTTACACACTCTGCAAACGCACCTCTTGGCACACTGCTAGTGGGTGCATGTGGTCCCCTTGTGTCCTGAGGACTTCATGACTAAAGTGGAAATCATCCCCCAAGCAGCATTGCGCCAGGAGGTTTGTTTGCAGAGTGGTGTAAAAAGGGGGATATGGCCTCTGACCACTCTCAAGAAATCCAGCTATGTGCGGCTTACTAGAAGTAACAGGAGGGCTAGCTGGCCCCCAGAGACTCTCAGGAGACAAGGGGACTTCATCCCCTAATGAAGAGCACACCAGGAGGCATGTTTTCCGAGAGATGGACAAAGGGGGCATGGCCTGCTATCAGAACTCACCAATCCTGCTGTGTGGGATTTACTGGAGGTATTAGTAGAGTTAGTTGGCCTCCAAGGTTAGAGCTATTGGCGCTGTAAATGTAAACGTTGTTTTACTAATGTGTTTTGGAGTGAGGGAATGTATGTTGTGTGTAGAGGTATTATGTTGTGTGTTGTGAAATAAGATTATATGGATAGAAAGTATGTCGTATTTAGTGTTTAGGACTATGTAGTTTGTGGGATTATGTGTTATGGAGAGTAATTATGTGGTATGGTAGTCTGTGTTGTGGGACGATAACCTCAGGATTAGTCTTCCTTGTTTCCATAGAAGCTAAATTATAAACTCAATGAGACAAAAAAAGAAGGAACCACTGAGGAGCACTTCTGGACCTAGTCAGAGATATGACCAGGGCCACTGCAAAGATGTGACTGTTCGGCTGCACCGATTTTTGCATAGTTATACATTTTCTACATTTGCCACATAATCCATCATCTGCTGCATAATCTGCAGATTTGAACAAAAAAAACTTTGTCTCAAACAGCTCACATGTTACCAAAAATGCAGCGGCATGTGGTGCAGTATGGTGGAAGGCCCTTTGCATACCTGGAATGGTCACCGGTTACTTATTGCTAAATGTGGGTGTTAACTTGGTTCTAATGGTGCGCAAACCAGTCTTGCTTCTTTCTGTGCCTCTCTTGCCTCTTTCTGCATTCCTCTTGCTTCTTTCTGCACCTTACTTTCTTTTTCTGCACTACACTTGTCTCTTTCTGCATTTCTCTTCCACTTTCTGCACCCCCCTTCTTTCAGCACCTCTCTTGCTTCTTTCTGTATCTCACTTGCTTCTTTCTCCTGCATCTCTCTTACCTCTTTCTGCACTTCTCTTGCTTCTTTCTGTACCTCTCTTGCTTCTTTCAGCACCCTTATTCCCTTTTTCTTAACCATTCTTCCCTCTTTTCTGCAGCTCTGTTGCCTGTTTCTGTACCTCTCTTGCGTCTTTCTGCACTTCCCTTGTCTCTTTCTTCACTTCTCTTGCCTCTTTTTGCATTTCTATTGCTTCTTTCTGTACTTCTCTTGCCTCTTTCTACAAACCTCTTGAATTTTTCTGCACCCATCTTCCTTCTTTCCATACCTCTCTTGCCTCTTTCTACACCCTCTCTTTCCTCTTTCTGCACCTCTCTCTTGCCTGTTTCTACAACTCTCTTGTCTCTTCCTGTAGTTGTCTTGCCTCCTTCTGTACCCCTGTTGCTTCTTTCTGCACTTCTCTTGCCTCTTTCTGCATACCTCTGGCCTTTGTCTGCATGTCTTTTGCCTCTTTTGTACCTCTCCTGCCTATTTCTGCACCTCTCTTGCGTCTTTCTGCCCCTCACTTGCCTCTTTCTGCACTTCACTTCCTTTTTCTGCACATCTCTTGTTTCTTTCTAAAGCTCTGTTTCTACTTTCAGCACTTCTCTTGCCGCTTTCTGCACTTCTATTTCCTGTTTCTGTACCTCCGTTACCACTTTCTGCACTACTCTAACCTCTTTCTGCACCTCACTTGGAGAAGTGTGGCTCAATGGTTAGAGCAGGCAGACCTTGATGCAGAGCTCTGGCCAGGGACCAGGGCTCGATTCCCGCCTCGGCGGGTCTCCGGCTCATAAATTCCCCTGACTGGTTATTCTCGCCTCAGTGCCTGTTCTGATCATGGGTCCCATGCTGCAACTCTGGGCAATAGCTTGCTTAGTCTCCACAACGGCCCCAAAAGCGCTGGGATGCCTGGCTGCACCTGGGGGGTGCCCAGGAATGGACATTTCCCAGGAAAGCCAGGAAGGGTTCCTAAGCGGTATACGGACAGCGCCGGGACACCTCCGGTGGAGGTAGCTGTGCGCTTTACAAATTCCGACATTTACATTTACATTTTTCTTCACCCCTCTTGCCTCTTTCTGCATACCTTGTGCCTGTGTCTGCACGTCTCTAGCCTCTTTCTGTATCCCTCCTGCCTCTTTCTGCACCCCAGTTCCCTCTTTCTGCACCCCAGTTTCCTCTTTTTGCACCACTGTTCCCTCTTTCAGCACCACTCTTGCCTCCTTATGTACCCGTGTTGCCTCTTTCTGCACCCCTCCTGCCTGTTTATGCACCTTTCTTGCCTCTGTCTGCCCTCTGTTGCTTCTTTCTGCTCTACTCTTGCCTCTTTCTGCACCTCTTTTGCTTCTTTTTGCACCTATGTTGCATCTTTCTGCACTTTTCTTGCTTCTTTCTGCACCTCTCTTACTTCGTTCTGCACCCCTGTTGCCTCTTTCTGCACTCATCTTCCTTCTTTCTCTACTTATCGCCTCTTTCTGTATTCTTTTTCCGAATGTGTGCACCTCTCTTGCCATTTTCTGTACTTCTCTTGCCTCCTTCTGGACCTCTGTTGCATCATTCTCCTCTTCTCATGCCTTTTTCTGCACCTCTCTTGCCTCTTTCAGCCCATCTGTTGCTTTTTTCAGCACCTCTCTTGCTTCTTTCTGCCCCCTCTTGCCTCTTTCTGTACCCTTCTTCCCTCTTTCTGCACCTCTCTTGCTTCTTTCTGCACGCTCATCCCTTTTTCTGTATCTCACTTGCCTGTTTCTGCAAATTTCAGGCCTCTTTTTGCAGTTCTCTTCTCTTCTGTTGTACCTCTGTTGCTTCTTTCTGTACTTCCCTTGCCTCTTTCTGCACCCCTTGTCTGTTTCTGCACCTCTGTTGGTTCATTCTGGTCTGCTCCTGCCTTTTTCTGCACCCCTCTTGCCTCTTTCCATGCCTATGTTGCTTGTTTCTGCACTTCCCTTGTTTCAATCTGCACCTCTCTTTCTTCTTTCTGCACCTCTCTTGCCTCTTTATGAACCTCTCTTGCTCATTCTATACCCCTCTTGCCTCTGTCTGCACCTCTTTTGCCTGTTTCTACAATTCTCTTGCTTCTTTCAGGACCCCTTTTGTAAATTCAGCACCCTGTTGCCTCTTTCTGCTCCCCTGTAGCCTCCTTCTACACCTCTGTTGGTTCTTTCTACACTGCTCTTGCTTCTTTTTGTACCTCTTTTGCCTATTTCTGCAACTCGTTTGCCTCTTTCTGCACCCTCTTGCCTGCTTCTGCATATATGTTGCATCTTTCTGCACTTTTCTTGCTTCTTTCTGCACCTCTCTTACTTCGTTCTGCACCCCTGTTGCCTCTTTCTGCACTCATCTTCCTTCTTTCTGTACCTCTCTTGCCTCTTTCTGCAACCCTCTTGCCTCTTTCTGCTCTTCCCTTGCTCCTTTCTGCACTTTTCTTGCGTCTTATCGTGCCTCTCTTGCTTCTTACTGTATCCTTCTTCCCTCCTTCTCCACCCCTGTTCCCTCTTTCTGCACCTCTGTTGCCTGTTTCCACACCTCTCTTGCCTTTTTCTGCACTTCTCTGGCCTATTTCTGCATTTCTGTTGCTTCTTTCTGGACCTCTGTTGCCACTTACTACGCCTAACTGTCTTTTTTATGCAACTATCTTGCCTCTTTCTAAACCTCACTTGCTTCTTTCTGCACCTAATTTTATTCTTTCTGCTCATCCCTTGCTTCTTTCTGCACCTCTCTTGCTTCTTTCTGCTCTTCTCTTGCTTCTTTCTGCGCCTTTCTTCCTCTTTTTGCACCTTTTTTCCTTCCTCTGCCTCTCTTGCCTCTTTCTACAAAACTCTTGACTCTTTTAGCACATCTCCTGCCTGTTTCTGTACCTCTCTTGCCTCTTTCTGCACCTCTCTTGCGTCTTTCTCTACTTATATCGCCTCTTTCTGTATTCTTTTTCCGAATGTGTGCACCTCTCTTGCCGTTTTCTCTACTTCTCTTGCCTCCTTCTGGACCTCTGTTGCATCATTCTTCTCTTCTCATGCCTTTATCTGCACCTCTCTTGCCTCTTTCAGCCCATCTGTTGCTTTTTTCAGCACCTCTCTTGCTTCTTTCTGCACCCCTCTTGCCTCTTTCTGTACCCTTCTTCCCTCTTTCTGCACCTCTCTTGCTTCTTTCTGCACGCTCATCCCTTTTTCTGTATCTCACTTGCCTGTTTCTGCAAATTTCAGGCCTCTTTTTGCAGTTCTCTTCTCTTCTGTTGTACATTTGTTGCTTCTTTCTGTACTTCCCTTGCCTCTTTCTGCACCCCATTGTCTCTTGCTTCTTTTGTACCTCTTTTGCCTATTTCTCCAGCTCGTTTGCCTCTTTCTGCACTTCTCTTGCCTGCTTCTGCATATATGTTGCTTCTTTTTATACTTCTCTTGCCTTTTTATGCACCCCTCTTGCCTCTTTTTTGAAACTCTGTTGCTTCTTTCTGCACCTCTGTTGCTTCTTTCTGCACCCCTCTGGCCTCCTTCTGCACTATTATTTTCACGTTCTGCACCTCTCTTCCCTCATTCTGCACCCCTGTTTCTTTTTTCTTGCCTGTTTCTGCAACTTTTTTGTCTCCTTCTGCAGTTCTCCTGTCTCCCTCTTCAGCTCTGTTGCTTCTTTCCTGTCTCTTTCTGTACCCCTCTTGTCTGTTTCTGCACCTCTGTTGGATTTTTCTGCACTGCTCTTGCTACTTTCTGCACCTCTCTTGCAAATGTATTCACCCCTCTGGCCTCTTTCTGTACCCCTGTTACCTCCTTCTGCACCTCTGTTGGTTCTTTCTGCATTGCTCTTGCTTCTTCCTGTACCTCTGTTGCTTCTTTCTGCACTTCTCTTGCTTCTTTCCTGCATCTCTGGTGCTTCTTTCTGTACCCCTCTTGCCTCTTTCTGTACCCCTGTTCCCTCTTTCTGCACATCTTGCCTCTTTCTGTACCTATGTTCCCCTTTTCTGCACCTCACTTGCCTGTTTATGCAACTCTCTTGCTTCTTTCTGCGGTTCTCTTGTCTCCTTGCACCTCTGTTTCTTCTTTTTGAACTTCCCTGGCCTCTTTCTGCACCCCTCTTGCCTCTTTCTGCACCTCTTATGCTCTTTTCTGCACTTCTCTTGCTTCTTTCTGTACCTCTCTTGCTTCTTTCTGCAACATTCTCTGCCCCTGTTCCCTCTTCCTGTACTTCTTTTTCTACCTTCTATCCTTTTTATACATCTCTCTTATCTCTGTTTGTACCTCTCTTTTCTAACTCTTTCGCTTCTTGCTACATTTCTCTTGCCTCTTTCTGCACCCCTCTTGCCTCTTTCTGCACTCCTGTTGGTTCTTTAAGTTTTTTTTGTTCTGCTCTTGCTACCTTCTACAGCTGTCTTACAAATGTCTGCACCCCTCTTGCTTCTTTCTGTACCCCACTTCCCTCTTTCTATACCTCTTTTGCCTAGTTCTGCATCCCTCTTTCTACTTTCTGCAGCTCTTTTGCCTGTTTCTGCAACTTGCTTCTTTCGGAACTTTTCTTGCCTCTTTTTGTACTCAAGTTGGAAGTGCAAGCTGTCAAGTTTAAAGGTCTGTGTGCTCTCGTGACTGAGGTATATGTCTACTTGTACATGTATTCTTATATGTGTCATGTATCTGAAGATGGTAGCTTAAAAAGCGGGGAACTTCTCCTGTAGGTGGTCAAATCTTCTCAGTTCTGCATTATCATTTGGTTGCACAGGCAGACATGTCTTGTGTATATTTGTGTTATAGAGCCCCTCAAATATACTATTGAATACCCATGTGCCCTGTATTGTGAGCAGAAAGAAATGCATACAAGTTTTTGTACAGAAATTTACAGGGTATGCTGTTTGAAACACAGGTATTCAAGTATTTGTATGTTTATTTTTATGTAACATGTCACTAGGTAAAATCAGAGACATACATGCATACCTTTACAAACATGGTCAGACTTGCAACAGTTTTATGCATATGATTGCTGTTTTATATTTGGTAGACCTAACATTCTAAGCAGTCGATTAATAGTGAACCGTCAAGAGAAAAGTGAGGTTTAAAACATCTTGGGAGAAGGATTAGTGTTTAGGCCACTTTGTATGAGTCTGTTGTAAGGTACAGTCAAAGTAGGCCTCTTTCTGCACCTGTGTAGGTTCTTTCTGCACATCTCTTGCTTCTTTCTACACCTTTCTTCCTCTTTCTGGACTTCAGTTGCCTCTTTCTGCCTTTCTCTTGCTTCTTTTTGCATCTTTCCTTCTCTTTCTGCACCTCCCATGCTTCTTTCTTCACTTCTCTTGCTTCTTTCTGTGCATTTTTCCTCTTTCCGCACATGTCCTAACTATGTAGGCATAGTTAGAAATTAGAATTTAAAAAACCTTAGAAATTCACTGTAAAATAAGAGGCTTCAGGGACGTTATAGTTAGGAATTAGCATTTAAAAAACCTTAGTAATTCTCCGAAAAAAAGACGGGTTTCAAGGATGTTATAGCTAGGCTGACATTTCACTCATACAAAACCAGAGAAATTCCGCTTTTATAGTTAGCTAAGCTAACTATAACTTGCGTCCTCGCAATGCACTACTGATGACGTCACATATTACATCACCCACGACATGGTCAGTGACATCACTGATGACATTACTGATGACATCTCGAATGACATCAATGATGACATCACTGATGACATCATCCAGAGACTTGGTGATTTTTAAAAGCTTAAGAATTTTATAAATAGATCCTCAAAGGTGTATTGAAGAATGAGTGGGTTTAGGAGTATCTGAATGGATGATTTACTGGGTGCGTGCCTGACTGTGTAAGTGAGTGATTAAACGTGTCTTAGTGAATGCATGGGTGAATGACTAATCTCAGTTGGTGTGTAAGTGGTTGCATGGGTTAGTGTGTAGCTACTTGAGTGTCTATATGGGTTAATGATTGGTTGTCTCAGTACCTGTATGGTTGCCTGAGTGTCTGTGTTGATGAGTGGGGGTGTGTGTGACTCCCTGCATGGATGTGTGAGCGGGTGATTAACTGGGTGTATGGGCTCGTGAGTGCATCTGCGAGGGGCTGTATGGATGAGTGAGTGTAAGTATGGCTGAGTGGTGAGTGAATGGATGTCTCAGTGGTATATGTGCGAGTAAATACATATGTAAAAGGCAGTATATGTGAGTGTTGGAGCATGTAAGTAACTATATGTGAGTGTGAGTGATTGTGAGAGTGGCTATATGCATGAGAATGTGCTTGTGTCAGTGATTGTACAAGAGAGTAAGAATGTGTATAGGTGAGTACAGGAGGTGAGTAAATGGCAGTGTGATTGAGGCTTTGGGTGACTGACTAGGTGAGAAATTCTATGGGTGAGTGGCGTTGTGTGAGTGTCTGTATGGGTGGGGACAAGCCAGAACCATCCCTACCTGCCAGCACGCCTGCAAGCAGCGCCAGTCCCTGGGTGGGGAACGCTGTAGGTCTCGCCGCCGCCATCACTCCATCAACGCGGTAGGAGACTACAGCTCCCAGCGGGCTTAGCGCGCACTTCCGGTTTCCCGCTGTCTTCGCGCCCGGAGGCGCTACAAAGCTCAGGCACTCCCTCGGTGGAGCGGGGGACAAGCCAGAACCATCCCTACCTGCCAGCACGCCTGCAAGCAGCGCCAGTCCCTGGGTGGGGAACGCTGTAGGTCTCGCCGCCGCCATCACTCCATCAACGCGGTAGGAGACTACAGCTCCCAGCGGGCTTAGCGCGCACTTCCGGTTTCCCGCTGTCTTCGCGCCCGGAGGCGCTACAAAGCTCAGGCACTCCCTCGGTGGAGCGGGGGACAAGCCAGAACCATCCCTACCTGCCAGCACGCCTGCAAGCAGCGCCAGTCCCTGGGTGGGGAACGCTGTAGGTCTCGCCGCCGCCATCACTCCATCAACGCGGTAGGAGACTACTGCTCCCAGCGGGCTTAGCGCGCACTTCCGGTTTCCCGCTGTCTTCGCGCCCGGAGGCGCTACAAAGCTCAGGCACTCCCTCGGTGGAGCAGGGGACAAGCCAGAACCATCCCTACCTGCCAGCACGCCTGCAAGCAGCGCCAGTCCCTGGGTGGGGAACGCTGTAGGTCTCGCCGCCGCCATCACTCCATCAACGCGGTAGGAGACTACAGCTCCCAGCGGGCTTAGCGCGCACTTCCGGTTTCCCGCTGTCTTCGCGCCCGGAGGCGCTACAAAGCTCAGGCACTCCCTCGGTGGAGCGGGGGACAAGCCAGAAACATCCCTACCTGCCAGCACGCCTGCAAGCAGTGCCAGTCCCTGGGGGGGAACGCTGTAGGTCTCGCCGCCGCCATCACTCCATCAACGCGGTAGGAGACTACAGCTCCCAGCGGGCTTAGCGCGCACTTCCGGTTTCCCGCTGTCTTCGCGCCCGGAGGCGCTACAAAGCTCAGGCACTCCCTCCGCGTCGCGGGACGCGCGCGGGCAGCGCCGGGCGGAGCCCGGGCAGAGGGCGGGCCGTCTGTGGCCGTCCGGGGCAGGAGGTGGCAGGGCTGGGCCTCATCTCTGTCATCCATCCCCGTGTCCAGGCGGGTTGTGTGGCTCACTAGGGTTGTCTGCCCTTCAACATGTCTACCCGCTCAGTTAAATTACTCAGGAGTGAGAGCGACAGGGGAGTTGCCGGTGGGAGCCCAGTAATTGGAACTATGGACCGCTTCATAACTAGAGTGGCGGCAGTCATAGACAAGGAAATTTCTATCTCCTAACGCCGTCTCTCTGAGGTCTATCTTCCTTCTAGACGCTCATCCTTGGGGGCCATAGCACAGGCATTGACACCGGCTTGTGAGCGAGATCAATGTGCCCTCTATGTTGCTGTCCAGGGTTGCCCCATTGACCCCCCTTCGCTGCTCGAATTAGGGCAAAACACAGACAGGTTGGAGCATTCGGGCACGCTTCCTCCAAGTGGCACTGAGGAGGAGGGTGGCTCATCTGTACCTCCTTTACCCGTACCATCTATGCCCACAAATAATGGTGCAACTCAGTCACCGTTATCTGTAGCCCCAGTCCCTACCACAGTAAATTTAGAAGGGGTGCCATCGATGCACAAGGCAAGTAAGCAAAAGAAAAGGGACAAATCTAAAAAGGCAGCCATTTCTAATAAGAAGAGGCAGGTGAGACAGGCCGTGTTCTTTAAACAAACAAAAAAGCCTTCTGGGCAGGGCGGGAATAATGCAATGGGGCTGGTGCAAGAGGATAAGGCAGAGGTGGATGGGGATACTGTAGCCTCTCAATCGGGTTCAAATAACTGCACGCCCCCTAGTAATAGTACTGATAAGGCCCCTGCAGATATTGTCTCCATGACTATTGATTCCATTCTGGAGAGGGTAAATAGTCTCTTGTTGCCCTTGCTGACTCAGGTTAAGGGCTTGGGGGCTAGAATAGACAAACTGGAGCAATCAACCCTAGATGGTCTTTACTCACTTAAAACCACTTTCAAACACCTAAATAGAGTAAGTAATAGCCAGGATATTGGCCTAGAGGGGAGTGCGCCCCAGGTAGTTCCTCTAGCTTCCTCGTCACCACAGGTAGACTCTAATTCCCTTATCGGGTCAAATAAGTCTGAACCTAGCAGAGTGCGAGCCAAGGTCCCTAAAAATTCTACCCCACCCGTAGCAGGGCCTCACCCTAAGGGAAAGACAACGCCTATAGAGGTTGCGAAATCTACATCTAAGCAAACTCCACAAAGGCAGCCCTTGGCAAGTAAGGGTAAACCTAAAGAAAGTCAAATACCGGGTAAACAAGATAAATCTAAGGGATCAGTGTTAGGAATGGTTCTCAAAACTGCCCCCTTAACTACATCCCCAGCTGTTACCACAGTGGTCCGCCCTAGCTCACGACGACAGATCCCCCCCATAAACCTCCCCCCAGATTGCCAACCTTTTGCTGCAATACTGGTAAATGTTCCCCCACTGAAGGAAGGTCAACTGGAAAACCACCAGTCACTTAAAAATAAGTGCATCCACTGGCTAAAGTTAAACAAGCCTATTTCGACTGGTGTGGATGGACTTATTTTAAGTGTTCGCAGAGTAGGGTGGATAGGGCAAGGGAAAAAAACACAGGAGGGGGACTGTGTAATAATAAACTTCCAGGATCCAAGAGTAGTGAGCTCGATTTGTGGCCCTATAAAAAGTATGGATTCTCAAGGGGTCAAAGTAGTGGACTTAACTTTTTTCTACCCTAGGCAAATTGCCACGCCGCCTTGGGAGGGTCCTAGTACTTTGGGTTCTTGCCAAAATTTGGACCCACAAAGGGCTGGGGGTCCTGGAGCCAACGGGTTGAACCCGCAGGGCCCTGGAAGCTGTTGACTGCAGGAGGGCGAAATGAGGGTAATTGTAGATACAGATGTGGCATCAGTTAACAGAATAGGCCCTAGGGTAGGGTCACCACTACAAACAGCCTTTCCCTCATTAGTATGCGACAGTGGGGCGGTAGTCCCTCTGCCAACCCCTCCTGAGTGTAATCTGCACGTTCCCTCTGTGAGGACCCCGGCCAATAGTGTTCTTGCGACCGGCGATACACCAACTGTGACGGACCAGGTCTTTAAGGTTCTCAGCTGGAATATCGCAGGGATCGCAAGAAAGTTGGCCCTTCCAGATTGGAATGCCCTGGTGGATGAACATACCTTATGCATTTTTCAAGAGACCTGGAGCTTGGAGCCAGTACATAGGGTGGGATTCTCTTCCCATTGTGTGCCTGCCCTATCCTCTGAATCAGGGAGAGGACGCCCTTCGGGTGGTCTGCTCATATGGGTAGCAGCTTCCCTAGACTGCAAAATAGAGGAAGTACAGACAGGTTCCCCGGACATTCAAAATATTAGTTTAAGAGACCGTAGGGGACGAATTGTACTGAATGTCTACAATGTCTACGCTAGAGGAACCAAGGGCGGGAGGAAGTCCTCTGTATTATCTCTCCTGGAGTCACTATTGAACATAACCCCACACAAGTCATGTATCCTAGTCGCGGGAGACATGAACTGCACGTTCGAGCCCCTAGGCTCGGATGTCGCCCTAGACCAGGACGAGGAGGATGCTGGACTAGGAATCCCAGTTTTAGAGATTCCACCCATCAGGAGATGGACAGAAGTGGCGTTACAATTATACTCCCTGACCCTAGAATCAAATCTAAGAGCAGTGAATGGAAGGACAGCCTCAGACAGGCTGGGGGCTAATACATACAATAGACCAGGTCACACCTCTAGAATAGATTATATCTCACTAGAGGTGTGTCTCTGGAGCCAAGCGAGGGACATGGTGGTGGTCCCAACGATTGATAGTGACCACAACCCACTTTCCTTGACTTTGGCCCAGAGGTGGTGCTGTCCTAAAAACAGTCCCTTTAAGGCCGCAGTAGCTCCCCCTGACGAGTCTGTGGTCTCTCTCTGTGGTAGGCGCCTAAAATGGGCTAAACTGGTCCTCTCCGAGGAAAGAGTTGGAGAAATCCTAACCCTTTTAAATCAAGCTGAGTTAAATCTGGGGTCTTACCCGACCGGGGTGGGTATGGCTAGCGGGGTCTTTGTCTCCTTAGTAGAGGCCTTGACCAATGTGTTTACTATCCCCTCTGCTAAGTTAGGAAATAAACGAGGAAAAAAGCAGGGTAATGGTTGGTACACGCAAACATGTAGGGTACATAAAACATTGCTCGTAGAGGCACTGAAACATAAATCCCACAGTGCTATACTGGAAGCAAGGAAGGCTTATAATAGTTCCCTTAAAAGTGCTAGGATAGAGTGGGAAGAGAAATTTTGGGAGGACCTACTCCTTGCTAGCAAAAGCAAAGACTCTAGGGGCTTCTGGAACCTTGTAGGCTCCCGGAACAGGCCAGAGGATACTATGAGACCATGTAGTATTCCCCCTCAAAGCTGGGTAAACCAATTTGGGGCTTTATACCTCCCGGCGGATGGGAACCTAAGTGAAAGGGCAACCTTCCCAGTTGTATCTGGACCCCATACCTATAACCTCTTTACATCTTTAGAGATTGAAAAGGTAATAGGGTCGGTAGCCCCCCTCAAGGCAGCAGGCCCAGATGGTTTACCGGGGGATCTTATGCGGGCAAATCCAGTGGTATGGGGAAGGGTCATTGCAGCACTCCTCAATGACATCATGATGGGAGGGCCAGTGCCCGATTCCTGGAAGGGGGCGGTGGTGGTCCCGATTTATAAAAAAGGATGCAGAGAAATCCCGGGAAACTACCGCCCCATAAGCCTTATAGATTCCACCCAAAAGATAGCAGGAAAAGCAATACTTGGGAGGATCCTTCATTGGGTGGAAGAAAATAAAATATTATCAGACTTTCAGGCAGGCTTTAGGGCAGGAATGGGGACGATTGAGCAGGCGTTTAGGTTGGCACTCCTTGGGTGGAAGGTGGTGGAACTAGGCAAGGGCAGCCTATATCTGGCTTTTATAGACCTGAGGACTGCCTTTGACCTAGTTCCCCGGGAGGAGCTATGGAGGGTGCTATATGGGCTGGGATTGCCTCCCTACATCTTGTCCCTCCTCATAAGCCTTCACACTCACACCTTTGCCCAGGTTCGCTGGGGAAGAAATGGAGAGCTGACAGAGAAAATCCCAGTGTCTAGGGGTGTGAGACAGGGATGTGTTTTGGCCCCCACCCTTTTCTCCTTATATGTGAATGGGGTGGTGGAATATCTCCAGCAAGAACCAGCCGACGCCCCCTGTCTCGGAGGAGTGAGGATCCCCACCCTGCTCTTTGTGGATGACACGCTTTTGATATCAAAGACTCCGCAAGGCCTGCAGAAACTGTTAAATCGTTTCCAGGACTTCTGCAGTGCAAAAGGCTTAGTAATCAACGTGGACAAAACTAAGTTTCTAGTTCTAAATCCTCCAAGGAAATTGGGCCGCCCCCCCACTCTTAATTCTGTTGCCTTGGAAAAAGTATCCGAATTTGACTACCTTGGAATTCGGATCACGGACAGCATGAACTGGACGCCCCACATTGCTAAGATGGTATTGAACCATAAGAGAGTTGGAGGTGCCCTCCTGAGGGAATTCCGGGCATCACCCAGGAGGTCGCTTGCCCCAGTAATTGACATCTACAAGGCTAAGGTAGTAACATCAGCCTTGTATGGGGCTGAATTGTGGGGGCATTGCTGTCTGGATTCCTTGGCATCAGCAGAGAGTAAACTCCTGAAATCCCTAATCGCCATCCCATCAAGTACGCCAACAGTGCCTGTGCTGCTGGACACAGGATGTAAGAACATAAAAGATCAAGCCCGCCTTCGCCCACTACTCCTATGGGCACGCATTTGGAGGGGCGAAGAGTTAAAATCGTATGCTAAAGGGTTGGCTGAGATAATGAGCTTGGGTGGTTGGGCAAAAATCAAGTGGCTGAGAGACATTAAAAAACTTTTGGAGGATCTGGGACTGGGGAATTGTTGGTTATCTAGATCGGCTCCACCAAAAGAGGTCCTGAAAAGACTGTACTGGAGTTGGGTTAAGGACCAGCTAGTTACAAACTCTGGACATTGTAAATCCACAGTTGCCTTTTTAACAGTAAAAGATACCGTGGTTTACGAGCCCTATCTGGACCTTATTACCCTTCCATTTGATCGGGCATTGTATTTTAAATTTAGAGTGGGTTCCCTCCCAGTCGGTGCACTGGTGTCTAAGTGGAAATCATGTGCTCACATGTCTCCTTTTTGTGCATGCTGTCCCACCAGGATAGAATCCATTACGCATATCCTGTTCGAGTGCCCCGACTATGCTAAATCTAGGAGTTTCTGGCTTAAACCCCTTTGTCGCAATATGGGCACGAGTAGCTATCTCGTAGCCCTGCGCATCCTAATGACGGATACCTCCCCCCCTATCGTTTGTGGTATAGCTAAATTTTTAAAGCAGTCTTGGCTAATCCGATGCAAGAGATTGTCAATTGCGGTTTAATTCATTTTTATCTAATTTATCTTGACATTATATGTCTTTTTATCCATTTTAAAGGTACATCTAAATACTGTTTTTCTTAATATAATGTTCTTTTATCTTTGTATTCATTGTATTTTGTGTACGCTTATAAGATATCTTGCATATCGAATAATAGCTTCTTGACTGACTGACTGTATGGGTGTCTGAGTGCATATATCAGAGGCTGTATTTATGAGTTACTGGATGTATGAGTGACTGTATGGGTGAGTGAGTAAATGTGTGTATAGACCTATGAATCAGTGAGTGGGCATGCACTAACTGGTAATGGTGTGTCTATGGTTTTATGAATGATAGTCTGTATTTTAGAGTGGATGTTTGAAAGATTATGTTAGGGTGTGAGGAGGTGCATCAGTTATTAAGTGGATGATGTTATCAGTGATGTCATTTGAAATGTCATCAGTGATGTCATTTGAGATGTCATCAGAGATGTCATGAGTAATGTCACTGACCAAGTCATGAGTTATGTAATATGTGACATCATCAGCAGTGCATTGAGGGGGTGCGAGTTATAGTTAGCTCAACTAACTATAATGGCCAAAATTCTCTGGTTTTGTACGAGCGAAATGTCCAGCTAACTATAACGTCCCTGAAACCTGTGGTTTTTTTCAGTGGATATCAAAGGTTTTTTAAATGCTAATTTCTAACTATACCGTCCCGAAAACCTGTGCTTTTCAAATTATTCCCAAGGTTTTTTAAATATTAATTATTAACTATAACATCCCTAAAACCTATGGCTTTTTCAGTTTTTTCAGTGAATGTTTAAGGTTTTTTAAGAGCTAATTTATAACTATAATGCCCCTGAATCCCATGGTTTTTTAAGTCAATTTCTAAGGTATATTAAAGGCTAATTATTAACTATAACGTCAATGAAACCTCCTTTTTTTTCAATGAAATTCAAAGGTTTTTTAAATTCTAATTTCTAACTGTAAGGTAGTAGTCATATTTGCAGAGTGGTGCATAAAGGGGACTGGGCCTATGACCAGTGCCCAGGAATTTCGCTGCGTTGAACTTACAGGAGATGCCTGGAGGGCTACTTGGCTGCCAAAGTCCCTCAGGAGTAAAGTGGACTTCATCTCCCAGCCAGTACTGTGCCAGGAGGCGTGTTTGCAGAGTGGTGGAGAAAGGTGAGCATGGTCTCCGAAGACCTTGTAGCAATTCCACTGTGTGGGACTTACTGGAGGTAACAGGAGGGGTAATTGGCCCCCAAGGTCAACCTTGTGGGCCAAGTATCCCTCCTAAAACCTCCAGTAAGTCCCACACAGAGCAGAATCGCTAAGTTCTCATAGCAGGCAACGCCCCCTTTACCCACCACGCTGCAATGACACTTCCTGGTGCGCTCTTGGATGGGGATCAAAGTCCCCTCTGCTGCTGAGGGCCCTGAGGGGCCAACTAGCCTTCCTGATAACTCCAGTATGTCCCAGATAATGGAATTGCTGACATGTGGACACAGGCCATGCCCCCATGGTCCACCACTCTGCAAACATGCTCCTAGTGCTTTCTGGATTGGGGAATTAAGTCCCCTTGAATACAGATGGCCCCTGGGGGCCAACTAGCCTACCAGGTACCTCCAGTTAGCCCCACACAGCTGGATTTCTCAGAGTGGTCTGAGGCCACGCCCCCGTTTTACACCACGCTGCAAACGCACTGCTGCCAGGGGGATGAAGTCCACTTTAGTTCTGAGGTCCTCAGAACACAAGGGGACCTCTTTGCCCCACCAGCAATGTGCCAAGAGACATGTGTGCAGAGTGGTGTAAAAAGGGACATGGCCTCTCACCACCTCCCTGCAATCCCACTGTGTGTGGCTTTCTGGAGGTACCTGGTGGGCTAGTTAGCCAGTCAAAGGGACTTAATCCCCCAACTTAGAATGCATCATGGTGCGTGTTTGCAGAGTGATGCAGGGAGGGGGCATGTCCTCCGGGCACATGCCAATATTTTATGAGCCCTGGGGACCCAATCCCCCAGGGACTCACCAATTTTTTTTTTTAAATGGGAAAACCAGAAAATTTCAGCTGTTATACTTAGCTGAGCTAACTATACCTTGCACTCAGGTAATGCACTGCTGATGATGTCACATATTACATCGCTCATGACATGGTCAGTGACATCACTGATGACATCACTGATGATATATCTGGTTTTGTGCGAGTGAAATGTCAGCCTAACTATAACGTCCCTGAAACCTGTAGTTCTTTAAGTGAATATCTAAGGTTTTTTAAATGCTAATTTCTAACTATAACGTCCCTGAAACCTGTGTTTTTTTCAGTGAATTTCTAAGGTTTTTAAATGCTAATCCCTAACTATAACATACCTGAAAACTATTTCTAACTATGCCTACATAGGTAGGACATGTACAGAAAGGAGCAGAAAGAATCAAGAGAGTACAGAAAGAAGCAACAGTGGTGTAGAAGAGGCAAGATGGGTGTAGAAAGAGGCAAGAGAAGTACTGAAAAAAGCAACAGAGGAACAGAAAGTGCACGAGAGGTGCAGAAAGAGGGAAGAGGGGAACACAACGAGGAAATAAAAGTACAGAAAGAAGCAACCGAGGTATAGAAAGAAGCAAGAGAGCTGTAGAAAGAGGTACAGAAGGAGGGGGGACAGGTGCAGAAACAGGGAAGAGGGATACAGAAAGACCAAAGAGAGGTGCAGAAAGAAGCAAGAGAGGTGCAGAAAGAAGCAAGAGAAGTGCAGAAAGAAGCAAGAGAGGGGCAGATAGAGGCTAGAGGGCTGCAGAACTAGGCAAGAGAAGTGCAGGAAGAACCAACAGAGGTACAGAAAGAGGCAATAGAAATGCTGAAAGAGGCAAGAGAGGTGCAGAAAGATGTAAGAGAAGCACAAAAAGAAGCAAGAGAAGTGCAGAAAGCAGAACAATATATAGAACAATGCAAGAGAGGTACAGGAAGAGGCAAGAGAACTGCAGAAAGAAACAATAGAGGTACAGACAGAGGTAAGAGAGGTGCTGAAAGAAGCAAGAGAAGTGAAGAAAGAAGCAACTTAGGTGCAGAAAGAGGCAAGAGAACTGTAGAAAGAAGCAAGAGAGGTACAGAAGGAGATAAGAGAAGTTCAGAAAAAGGGAAGTGCGGTGCAAAAAGACACAAGAGGGATGCAGAAAGAAGTAGGAGAAGAGCATAAAGAACCAATAAAGGTGGAGAAAGAGGCAATAGAAGTACAGAAAGAGGCAAGAGAGGTGAGAAAGAAGCAAGAGAAGCACAGAAAAAAAGCAAGCGAAGTGCAGAAAGAGGCAAGAGATGTGCAGAAAAAGGCAAGATAGGTACAGAAAGAGGCAAGAGAACTGCAGACAGAACCAACAGAGGTAAAGACAGAAACAAGAGAGGTGATGAAAGAAGCAAGAGAAGTGCTGAAAGAAGCAGAAAGAGGCAAGAGAACTGTAGAAATAGAGGTACAGAAGGAGGCAAGAGAGGTGAATAAAGTAGGAAGAGGGCTGCAGAAAGACCCAAGAGGGGTACAGAAAGAAGCAAGAGAGGTACAGAAAGAAGGAAGAGAAATACAGAAAGAAGCAACAGAGGTGCAGAAAGAGGCAAGAGGCATGAAGAAAGAGGCAATAAAAGTGCAGAAAGAACCAACAGAGGTGCAGAAAGAGGCAATAGAAGTACTGAAAGAGGCAAGAGAGGTGCGGAAAGAAGCTGGAGAAGCACAGAAACAAGTAAAAGAAGTACAGAAAGAAATATAGAAAGAGGCAAGAGATGCACAGAAAAATGCAAGAGAGGTACAGAAAAAGGCGAGACCTGCAGAAAAAAAGAATAGAGGTGCAGACAGAGGCAAGAAGGGTGCTAAAAGAGGCAAGAGAAGTTCCGAAAGAAGGAACAAAGGTGCAGAAAGAGGCGAGGGAACTGTAGAAAGCGTCAAGAGAGGTACAGAAATAGGCAAGAGAGGTGCACAAAGATGGGAGAGGGATGCAGAAAGACAGGAGGGTACAGAAAGAAACAAGAGAGGTACAGAAAGAAGCAAGAAAAGTATAGTAAGAAGCAACAGACGTGCAGCACAAGGAAATAGAAGTGCAGAAAGAGGCAAGCGAGGTGCAGAAAAAAGGCAAGAGAGGTGCAGAAAGAAGGAGCAGGGGTGCAGAAAGAGGGAAGGAGGTGCAGAAAGAGGCAAGAGTGGTGCAGAAAGAAGCAAAACAATTGCAGAAAGAATCAGTTCCGTTCAGTTCAGAAGTTCTTTATTCGTTGATTAAAAAACACCATAAAAGCACATATACACAGACAATTAAAATGCAAATAAATCATTATCAGAACCCTGACTGCAATTACATACTGAATTTAAAAGAAGCTAACAACAACAATTCATTATAATAACATTCAGTCCTGCCCTCTGGTCACCCTTAAGCCACCGCAACTTTAACAAAATTGATAATGCAACATAATGTCAGGGGGTCAGTCGCCTTTTGCAAAAAAATTAAAGCGGCTTTGGCATGTATCAGTTTGGCTTGTTTTAAAATTCCTACCAGAAATCTGCGCCTAGGCATTGAATAAAAAGAACACAAGAGTACAAAATGAAGGTTGTCCTACGGAGACCTATTGTCGCAGCCTCAAGCACCCTTCTGCTCAATTAAAAGTGTAAAACCTGGTGGTTCAGCCAGTAAATATGGTAAAAGATTGAGCCTAAAACGAGACATTAAAACATATCCTGGGCGTTATACATAAGATAGAGGTACGGCTCCATTCCCTCCGTACTTTTGACAAGGGTATGGGTGCTCACGGTACCTTTGGACCCTTCAACCTATGTTCTATGTGTGATTCTCTGGGCCAAGAAGGATCACTTTATAGTCAACTTATCTTGAGATACAATTGCTGCGGGGTTAGTGAAAAGGTCCTTATAACCAAGGCTTTCCAAACTAGTTCTTAGATAATTAAGTCATGGTATACTCATACTTTTGTCCCTGCCCAGGCAATCACCAAGGATGTGCCTGCTCAAAGTCGCCTCGGGGTTTGTCCAGATTTTTAACCAGGCCAAGATGGGTCTAAACTTAACCAAGTCTTCAAGACATGGCCTCCCTAGTTCTCTATGGGCTATTACAGCTGGGGTACTCTGGGGGATTTTTAGGATTGATCGTAAAAATGTATTTTCCTCCCTTTGTAAATGATTGATATTCTCAAAGCCCCATACTTCAGCCGCATACATGGCCTTGGAACAACAAATAGAGCTGTACAAATTCATCACTTGTTCGGGAGACCATCGACCAACCCTCCGCCCATATGGCAATGGCGCCATTCGAGGATACCAATTTACAACAACGTTCCTCCACCAGAGGATTACATTTTAAAAAGCCATCAAATAAAACGCCAAGATAGGAGAAGGACTGTACCCTTTCTAGTGTATGGCTTCCTATCTTATAAGAAAAACTAGTACAAGGTTTATTACCCGCCAGCATTACATATGATTTGCCCAGATTTACTGACAAATCCAAAGTTTCCATGAACTTAACAAATCCCTCTATTAAAATCTGTAGACTCTTTGGGGTACGTGCAAGAAGGACCGCTTCATCCGGGATGCAGCGGGATCCTACTCTTGGGCTATCTGTTTTTAGGTTAATCAGAAACTGCTCTAAATTATTAATATACAGTGAGAATAGAAAAGGGGCAAGAATACAACCTTGCCTCACCCCGCTAGTACATGGGAAAGAATCTGTCGACCCCCCATCCCTGTTATAACATACCCTAGCAGTTGTATCCCTATGTAGATCCCTCAAGATGTTGATCAGGCCCAGGTCGATCTCCAAGTTGGTCATAATAGCCCAAAGCTTATCTCTATTCACATGGTCAAAGGCAGCTGCCAAATCCATAAACCCCAGATAAATGGCTTCATTGCTGGCTTTGATGTATTTTGCAACCAGCATATAGAGGTTCAGGCATTGGTCACTTGTAGACCTCCCTGTCCTAAAGCCGTACTGAATGTCCGAGATGGTGTTATTATCCTCGGTCCATTCAGTAAGGCGGCTAAGGATTACCCGACCCAATATCTTAGCTGACACATCTATCAGTGAGATCGGTCGATAACACTGGGGATTGTCCCTGTTGCCCTTTTTAAAGATAGGGACAATTATGGCCGTAGACCAAGAGCAAGGCAAACCATACCTAGTGGCAGCATTTTTTACTTTAGTCAGTATTGGGGCCCAGAGCTCTACATTACTCAAAAACAGGTCAGGTGGTGTTCCATTCGGGCCTGGGGCTTTGTTTTTTGTCAATCCCTCGATTCCCACGATGATTTCGTTTAGGGTAAAGTCTACTACCTGTCTCTGCTGGGCAACCACCCCCCCCTATCCTCTAGGACAATTTCTGTTCTGTAATTATACAGGCCCTTAAAATGGGTAAGCTACTGGTCTGGCAAAATATTTGTCCCTATCTCAGGGGCATTACTATCCTGGAAACATGTTCTATTGATTATTCTCCAGAATTCAGTAAAGTCCCTTCTTTCTGCGGCCTCCCTTAAGTCTGCCCATGCTTCCCCCTGGAGAGCTACTTTCCTCCTCTTGATCTCCCTATTGTATGTATATCTGCACTGAGCTACTTTTTGTTTGTCCCTTGGCCTATTTTTAAGACTACATTTAAGATCCCTTAGGGCCCGTGAACAATCCCCATCAAACCATCTCGGGTGATTATTTTTTCTTATCGGTGCAGTTGATTTTAGTAGCCCCTCTACCAGACTAGTTATCTGCCTAAATGCATTAAGAAACGGTGGCCCTTCTACTGTAGGGTCTAAGCATTCATCAATGGGAATTTTCCCCATATCCATTAGGGATTTATAAAAAGTTTCCCCATCTATTTTTGACCACCTAAGCCGTCTACCCTAGTCCGGTACCCTCTGGATGGTGCCGCCAAGCTGTCCCATCCTGGGCCGAACCAGATAAAAAAGCTCCAGTACCAGGGGGTTGTGGTCACTAAATGGACTCCACTCAATCCCCACAGAGGTAATCCGTTTTTTTAAAAATCTGGATACTAAAATATAATTGATAAATGACAAGCACCCTCTCCCCTTAAAAGTCGGGGGGAGGGTACCGTCCTTCTCCAGATTCATCATGTTAACCGTGTGCTCCAGGTCTTGAGTGTGTAAAAATTTACTAAAGTCCATTCCTTCTTGAGTGTGCTAAAAATGGGGGCCATTCTGCACTGAGCAATGTGACCATTCAACGTCTATGGGAAACAAGGAAGGGCACAGGTGGCAGTTGAGGTCACCCATGACTAAAATGGCTGGGGCCGGTGCTCCCTTCATAGCTGCGGTCTCTTGGCTCAATCTATAATCCAATTCCCGATGGCATGGGTAATTTTCTCCAATAGCCCCCATATTATAAACATTAAACAGGATCGGCCTTATCCCTTTGCCCCCAAACCACAGAGCCTGTAGATTCTGTGAAAGCCAGGCCGTGCTGGACCATGTGCCTTGAAGGTTTAAATCTACATATATAGACAATCCTCCCATGGCTCTACCTGATCTTGATTTCTGGGCGGGGACAAAAAAACATTTGTACCCTGGCATATGAAATAGGCTATTATCTACCACCCAGGTCTCCTGAAAACGAATTATCTGGTACTGCTTTATATACTGCAGCCACTCGCAGTTATTAAATTTACGCGCCAATCTTGCTATATTCCAGGAGATAATTCTTAATCCTTCCTCTGCTTTGTGTGCTCCAGCTGTACTAAAGGTGATATAATTTACATTCGGGAACCCTTCTGTGGTTCCTATATGCCCTAAGTCCGTCACTCTACCCAGTAATGTTTGATCATTACCATTATCCTTTTACTCCCTTATATCTGGGATACCTCCCCCATTATATATAGTTAAATGTACTGGGGTCTTGACTGGGCTCTCCCCCCTAGATTTTACCAGTATGTCAGCCTCATCTTTAGGCCAAGAAACTAAAGGGACATTATTTTGTGAAGCTTCCAATCCTGCCTCTAGTGGATCAACAAAATTGATTTTCCCATCTTCTCTTCTCTGCGGCAGTTCTGCAGGAGACGCGGAACTAATTAGTCAGTCATTCTCCTCTAGCGACGCCAAAGTACTAAACCTGTTTCTCCAGCTTGGTAATCCCAGATTCCTCGCCCCAGGCCCATCACCAAAGTAACCTTGGGCCCTGTGTAAATTAGGTCCCTCTGTAATTCTCCCAATCTGATGAGGTGTGTCAAGAGGTGCTGGGTGTCTGGGGTGAAAGTATCCTAGTGGCAGGGTTTTTATGCAACTAGCATGAATATCTATCCCACTTGTGATGATATGTTCCACTACTCTCTTGTCCCTAAAATTGACAATTATGCAGTTGCCTGCAATGTCTTTGCGTCTAGTACCTAGCCAATTTACCCTTCTAACATGCAATATTTCCCCATTTTCATTGCCTGTCAAAGGTTTATTCTGGTTCAGCCAGTGTGTGATCTTGTTCCGAGTGTGTCTCGTTCTGCTCACCCTTCAATTCATGTGCCCCTGCCAGAACTACTACGTAGGGGCACGCTTCAGTTGGTAAATTAATAGTGGGCAGGGCATTAGTATTTGATCTAGTGGTCACACAGTCAGATTGGTTTAATGATTGTTCCTTGGAGGTTAAGGGCTGAATTATTGGTTGTGCTAGTGGAGGTTGGTCAGTTGAGCCCTGTCCTGTCTGTGATGCCCTCACACTTGAGATCATAACTCTATCCTGCTGCACTGGGCAGCCTGATAGTTTGAGGATCTGTATCCCTGCGGGTTGCCCATCATTTGACCCACTAGGTTGCTTGACCATCTGTGGGACTGGGGGAATGTCAGGGGTATTTATAGTGTTGTTTGAAACCTCTGATGTACCCAATATCCTGCCTCTGTTTATTACCTCACTCAGAATTGTATCCAGCCTACTAGCCAGTGGCTTTATCTGGCTTACTATAAATGACTCCAGATGAGTTTGTTTATCTAGCACTATTTGGGCCATCCATGTTGGCGGGACTGGCGCCTGAGACGCCTTCTCCGCCCTCCCCTCCCCTAGTAAACTTTGTGTCCCGTTTTGGGGGTTACTAGCTCTACTTTTCTTCTCTCTTGACTTTTTTAAACAGGCTCTTTGTTTCCTATTTGTTAAGGATGGATTACTAGAGATCGATACCCCCTTATCAGCCCCGATGTCTGGCTGCGCACAGGTAAGATCTTGTTCCAAAATTTCTATCGAGCACAAAGGTGAAATAAACATGTCCTCGCTTACTAACCCCTATGTTAAGACGGGTGTTTCCATTAATGGTGTTAGAGACAAACGTCTCTCAGTACGCTCGATTTCACTTGATACTACCCCAATCGCTTTTTGTAACATGGGATCAATTGCCGTTGGCTGAAAGAGGGGGGGTGGGAGTGTACTTTTATCTAAAGGATGCACCTCTTGCAAAAGGGGTGAGTTAGGCTTTGCTCTAGTCGAGTGTGTTTTAACCTTACTGGCCATACTACCAACACAGAAAAAGGGTCAAAAGACCTCAGGTGTCTTATCACATTTTTACTCCCACCTTACACCCCTAGGTCCTACTACTCACCCCTGGGGACCATACTAGTTTACACACATATTTTGGACAGTAGCCCCCCTCTAGGGTCCTAACCTCAAATCACCAAGCAACCTGCGTTTTATAGTCCCAAAGTTGTGGTTCGCGCATCCGATTCTCTTTTCCCTTTCCACGTTCAATGTCAATTTCGCACCCCCTAGTTGGGAAACACAGCCACGAGGGGTGGCCCGGCCCGGCCTCCTTCGGCCCCTGATGGCCACAGATGGCCCACCCTTTGCCCGGGCTTAGCCCGGCATCGCCTGCGCGCGTGGTCCCGTGACGCGGGAGGGGCTTATCTCCTTTAAGCGCCTCCGGGCGCAAAAGTGGGCGGACGTGGGCGGTATTACCGCGATGCGACCTGGGAGCTGTAGTCCCCCCCTCAGTGGCCGCGCAATGGAACAGGCGGCGGCGGCAGGGGAGATCAACAGCATGTGGACCCAGACGCAGGCAGCCGGCTCCAATGCAGGTAGGTGGTTCGATTCAATTCAATTCAGCCCCACAGCTCAAGTGAGGTGATAATCGCCAATCAGCCCCGCAGCTCAGCAGTAAAGTGTGCAAGAAAGAAGCAAAAGAAGTGATGAAAGGGACAAAAGAGTCTTAGAAATAGGCAAAAGAAGTACAGAAAATAGAGGTTGCAGAAAGAGGCAAGTGAGATGCAGAAAGAGGCAAGAAAGGTGCAGAACGAGGCAAGAGAGGTACAGAAAGAGGCAACTGAGGTACAAAAAGAGGCAAGAGGGGTGCAGAACACGGGAAGAGAAGTACAGAAAGAAGCAACAGAGCTGCAGAAAGAGGCAAGAAGGATGCCGAAAGAGGCAAGGGAAGTGTAGAAAGAACCATCAGAGATGCAGAAAGAGGCAAAAGAAGTGCAGAAAGAGGCAAGAGAGATGCATAAAGAAGTAAGAGAACCACAGCAAGAATCAGAAGAAGTGCAGAAAGAGGCAAGAGAAGTGCAGAAAGAGGAAAGATATGCGAAAAAATAGGCAAGAGAGGTGCAGAAAGAGGCAAGAGAACTGCAAAAAGTACCAACAGAGGTACAGACAGAGGCAAGAAAGTTGCTAAAAGAAGCAAGAGATGTGCAGAAAGAAGCAACTGAGGTGTGGAAAGAGGCAAGAGAACTGTAGAAAGAGGCATGAGAGGTACAGAAGGAGACAGGAGAGGTGCAGGAAAAGGGAAGTGGGGTGCAGAAAGAAGCAAGAGAAGTACAGAAAGAAGCAACAGAGGTACAGAAAAAGGGAAGAGGGGTACAGAAAGAGGCAGAAGAAGTACAGAAGGAACCAACAGAGGTGTAGAAAAAAGCAAAATAAGTACAGAAAGAGGCGAGAGATACGCAGAAAAAGGCAGGAGAGGTACTGAAAGAGGCAAGAGACCTGTAGAAAAAAACAATAGAGGTGAAGACAGAGGCAAGAAGGGTGCTAAAAGAGGCAAGAGAAGTGCCGAAAGAAGCAACAGAGGTGCAGAAAGATGCAAGAGAACTATAGAAAGTGGCAAGAGAGGTACAGAAGGAGGCAAGAGAGGTGCACACAGATGGTAGAGGGATGCAGAAAGACATAGGAGGGTACAGAAAGAAGCAAGAGAGGTGCAGAAAGAAGCAAGAAAAGTATAGTAAGAAGCAACAGAGGTGCAGCAAGAGGAAACAGAAGTGCAGAAAGAGGCAAGAGAGGTGCAGAAAAAAGGCAAGAGAGGTGCAGAAAGAGGGAGCAGGGGTGAAGAAAGAGGCAAGAGGGGTACAGAAAGAGGGAAGGAGGTGCAGAAAGACGCAAGAGTGGCACAGAAAGAAGCAACACAATTGCAGAAAGAAGCAAAAGAAGTGATGAAAGGGACAAGAGAGTCTTAGAAATAGGCAAAAGAAGTACAGAAAATAGAGGTTGCAGAAAGAGACAAGTGAGATGCAGAAAGAGGCAAGACAGGTGCGGAACGAGGCAAGAGAGGTACAGAAAGAGGCAACTGAGGTGGAAAAAGAAGCAAGAGGGGTGCAGAACACCGGTAGAGAAGTACAGAAAATAGCAACATAGCTGCAAAAAGAGGCAAGAAACTGCAGAAAGAGGCAAGAGGGATGCCGAAAGAGGCAAGAGAAGTATAGAAAGAACCATCAGAGATGCAGAAAAAGGCAATAGAAGTGCATAAAGAGGCAAGAGAGATGCAGAAAGACGTAAGAGAAGAACAGAAAGAATCAGAAGAAGTGCAGAAAGAGGCAAGAGAGGTGCAAAAAGAGGCAAGAGAACTGCAAAAAGTACCAACAGAGGCAAGAGAGGTGCTAAAAGAAGCAAGAGAAGTGCAGAAAGAATCAACCGAGGTGTTGACCGAGGCAAGAGAACTGTAGAAAGAACCAACAGGGGTACAGACAGAGACAAGAGTGATGCTTAAAGAAGCAAAGAAGTGCCAAAAGAAGCAACAGAGGTACAGAAAGAGGCAGGATATCTGTAGAAAGAGGCAGGAGATGTGCAGAAGGAGGCAAACGAGGTGTGTAGAGAAGCAAGAGAAGCAAAGAAACAAGCAAGAGAACTTCAGAAGGAGAGGCAAGAGATACGCAGAAAAAGGCAGGAGAGGTACTGAAAGAGGCAAGAGACCTGTAGAAAAAAACAATAGAGGTGCATACAGAGGCAAGAAGGGTGCTAAAAGAGGCAAGTGAAGTGCCGAAAGAAGCAACAGAGGTGCAGAAAGATGCAAGAGAACTGTAGAAAGTGGCAAGAGAGGTACAGAAGGAGGCAAGGGAGGTGCACATAGATGGGAGAAGGATGCAGAAAGACATAGGAGGGTACAGAAAGAAGCAAGAGAGGTGCAGAAAGAAGCAAGAAAAGTATAGTAAGAAGCAACAGAGGTGCAGCAAGAGGAAACAAAAGTGCAGAAAGAGGCAAGAGAGGTGCAGAAAAAAGGCAAGAGAGGTGCAGAAAGAGGGAGCAGGGGTGAAGAAAGAGGCAAGAGGGGTACAGAAAGAGGGAAGGAGGTGCAGAAAGAAGCAAGAGTGGCACAGAAAGAAGCAACACAATTGCAGAAAGAAGCAAAAGAAGTGATGAAAGGGACAAGAGAGTCTTAGAAATAGGCAAAAGAAGTACAGAAAATAGAGGTTGCTGAAAGAGACAAGTGAGATGCAGAAAGAGGCAAGACAGGTGCGGAACGAGGCAAGAGAGGTACAGAAAGAGGCAACTGAGGTGCAAAAAGAGGAAAGAGGGGTGCAGAACACGGGTAGAGAAGTACAGAAAAAAGCAACAGAGCTGCAAAAAGAAGCAAGAAACTGCAGAAAGAGGCAAGAGGGATGCCGAAAGAGGCAAGAGAAGTATAGAAAGAACCATCAGAGATGCAGAAAGAGGCAATAGAAGTGCAGAAAGAGGCAAGAGAGATGCAGAAAGAAGTAAGAGAAGAACAGAAAGAATCAGAAGAAGTGCAGAAAGAGGCAAGAGAGGTGCAAAAAGAGGCAAGAGAACTGCAAAAAGTACCAACAGAGGTACAGACAGAGGCAAGAGAGGTGCTAAAAGAAGCAAGAGATCTGCAGAAAGAAGCAACACAATTGCAGAAAGAAGCAAAAGAAGTGATGAAAGGGACAAGAGAGTCTTAGAAATAGGCAAAAGAAGTACAGAAAATAGAGGTTGCAGAAAGAGACAAGTGAGATGCAGAAAGAGGCAAGACAGGTGGGAGAAGTATAGAAAGAACCATCAGAGATGCAGAAAGAGGCAATAGAAATGCAGAAAGAGGCAAGAGAGATGCAGAAAGAAGTAGAGAAGCACAGAAAGAATCAGAAGAAGTGAAGAAAGAGGCAAGAGAGGTGCAAAAAGAGGCAAGATAACTGCAAAAAGTACCAACAGCCGTACAGACAGAGGCACGAGAGGTGCTAAAAGAAGCAAGAGATGTGCAGAAAGAAGCAACTGAGGTGTTGAACGAGGCAACATGAGAGGTACAGAAGGACACAGGAGAGGTGCAGGAAAAGGGAAGTGGGGTGCAGAAAGACACAAGAGTGGTACAGAAAGAAGCAAGAGAGGAGCAGAAAGAACCATGAGAAGTACAGAAAGAAGCAACAGAGGTACGGAAAGAGGCAAGAGGGGTGCAGAAAGAGGCAGAAGAAGTACAGAAGGAACCAACAGAGGTATAGAAAAAACCAAAAGAAGTACAGAAAGAGGCGAGAGATGCGCAGAAAAATGCAAGAGAGGTGAAGAAAGAGGCAAGAGTACTGCAGAAAGAACCAACAGAGGTACCGACAGAGACAAGAATGGTGCTTAAAGAAGAAAGGAAGTGCCAAAAGAAGCACCAGAGGTAAAGAAAGAGGCAAGAAAACTGTAGAAAGAGGCAGGAGAGGTGCAGAAGGAGGCAAAAGAGGTATAGAAAGAAGCAAGAGAAGCACAGAAACAAGCAAGAGAACTTCAGAAGGAGAGGCAAGAGATACGCAGAAAAAGGCGGGAGAGGTACTGAAAGAGGCAAGGGAGAGGCAAGAGATACGCAGAAAAAGGCAGGGGAGGTACTGAAAGAGTCACAACAGAGGCAAGAGGTGTGCTGAAAGAGGTAAGAGAAGTGCCAAAAGAAGCAACAGAGGTGCAGAAAGATGTAAGCGAACTATAGGAAAAGGTAAGAGAGCTACAGACGGAGGCAAGAGAGGTGCACAAAGAGGGAAGAGGGTTTGCAGAAAGACACAAGAGGGGTACAAAAAGAAGCAAGAGAGGTTCAGAAAGAAGCAAGAGAAACACAGAAAGAAGCAACGGGGTGCAGAAAGAGGCAAGAGGGGTCCAGAAAGAGGCAAGAGAAGTACAGAAAGAACCAACACAGGTACAGAAAGAAGTAATAGAAGTGCAAAAAGAGGCAAGGGAGGTGTTGAAAGAAGCCAGAGAAGCACAGAAACAAGGAAGAGAAGGGCAGACAAAAGTACAGAAAGAGGCAAGAGATGTGCAGAATAAGGCAAGAGAGATGCAGAAAGAGGCAAAAGAACTACAGAAAGAACCAACAGAGGTGCAGACAGAGGCAAATGGGGTGCTGAAAGAGGCAAGAGAAGTGCCGAAAGAAGCAACAGAGGTGCAGAATGAGGCAAAAGAACTGGAGAAAATGGCAATAGAGGTACAGAAAGAGGCAAGAGAGGTGCAGCAAGAAGCAAGAGAAGTACAGATAGTAGCAGCATAGTTGCAGAAAGAAGCAATAGAAGTGCAAAAAAAGGCAAGAGAAGTGCAGGCAGAGGGAGCAGGGGTGCAGAAAGAGGCACGAGAGGTGCAGAAAGAGCGGCAGGGGTGCAGAAAGAGGCAAGAATAGTGCAGAAAGAAGCAACAAAATTGCAGAAAGAAGCAACAGATGTGCATCAACAAGCAAGAGAAGTGATGAAACAGACAAAAGATGTTGCAGAAAGAAATAAGAACGTTGCAGGAAAAAGGAAGAGAAGTGCAGAAAGAAGTAAGTGAGATGCATAAAGAGGCAAGATAGGTGTAGAAAAAGGCAAGAGAGGTGCAGGACGAGGCAAGTGAGGTGCAGAAAGAGTCAACAGGGGTGCAGAACAAGGCAAGAGAGATACAGAAAGAGGCAAGTGAGGTACAGAAAAAGGCAAGAGGGGTGCAGAACAGGGGAAGAGAAGTACAGAAATAAGCAACAGAGCTGCAGAAAGAGGCAAGAGAACTGCAGAAAGAGGCAAGATTGGTACAGAAAGAGGGAAGAGACATGCAGAAAGAGGGAAAAGGGATACGGAAAGATGCAAGAGCAATGCAGAAAGAAGCAACAGAGGTGCATAAAGAGTGAAGAGAACTACAGAAAGAGGCAAGAGAACTACAGAAAGTGGCAAAAGAGGTACAGACACAAGCAGGAAAGGTGCAGAAATAAGAAACAGAGGTATAGAAAAAGGCAAGAGAAGTGAAGAAAGAGGAAAGAGAGGTGCAGAAACAGGTGTAGAGGTGCAGAAAGAGGGAACAGGGGTACAGAAAGAGTTAAGAGAGCTACAGAATGAGGCAAGAGGGGTACAGTAAGAAGCAAGTGAGGTGCAGAAAGAAGCAACAGAGGTACAGACCGAGGCAAGAGAGGTGCTTAAAGAAGCAAGAGAAGTGCCAAAAGAAGCAAAGGAGGTGCAGAAAGACGCAAGAGAACTGTAGAAAGAGGCATGAGAGTTACAGAAGGATGCAAAAGAGGTGCAGAAAGAGGGAAGAGGGTTGCAGAAAGAGGAAAGAGGGCGTCAGGAATCACCTTCCCCCCCACCCCCACCCATGCCGCTCGCTAACTTCTGTATTGGACGAATCGGATGAAAAGGAAGTCGGCATGCGGGAGAACTACATGACCCAGCATGCCTAGCGCGGGTCACGAGCAGGAAGAATACACCCATAAAAGATGTCCGCCATGGAGAACGGGCGTCAGATATTGAGATCCTTGCCGGAGTATTTGGGATTTGGAGACTACGGACCTCGTCTCCGTGGAAGCTCCTGCGGTGTCGGACCGAGCTTCAAAACCGGCTAGAGAAGGTAAGATCGAGCGGCTGCTCTCTTGCTCCCCCGATTTTGATGCTCCTCGCGGTCGAGTGCCTGGCTAGGCATTCTCGTGAGTGGAGTGCTCAGAGACACACACCTTGGAGGTGTTTTGCCAGCGTTCTCTGTTGGGGTACTGTGTTCCTTGGTCTGCGAGGTATAGCGGCAGCTCCCCCGTAGGACTGCCCGTGCTTGAACGGGAGAGCCATTGTTACAGCGCTTTAAGGTCGAGCGGCTGCTCCCTTAAATGCCATTCTTTGCTATGCGGTTGAGAGCCAGGGAAAGTGCTCCCGCTATTGAGTACACAAACTATTGGTGCTACGTTAGCGCGCTCATGAGGCGCTAAACGCTGTCAGCCCCAGTGGAGTACAGCAGGGTTCGAACGGCATTGTCGGCCGTTACTCAGCACAGTTCCCTCCGTTGGGGAATACCGGGACTGGTATTTATGCGGAGGACGGTTGGTTCGCTTGTCCTACGTGTACTCCAGGTTGATAAGCGTAAGATCTTGAAGACTATAATCGTGCTTTACTGTTTCTTCTGTATGAACAAAGGCTGGCAGTGGTATAACCGCCACGCGATAGGACTGCCTTTATCCTATACCCTTATGCTTTATTTGTTCTACTCTTATTATTAAAACTCCATCGAACAGTACTACCGTGTGTGGAGTGTTTTCTGTTGGCTTACTGTCTACAACTCGATCCTGGGGACACCTGGTTGATTACAGAGGGTTGAAGAATGACACAAGAGGGGTACAGAAAGAAGCAAGACAGCTGCAGAAAGAAGCTAGAGAAATACAGAAAGAACCAACAGAGGTGCAGAAAGAGGCAATAGAAGTGCAGAAAGAGGCAAGAGGGGTGTTGAAAGAAGCTAGAGAACCACAGAAACAAGCAAGAGAAGTGCAGAAGGAAGTACAGAATGAAGCAAGAGATGCGCAGAATAAGGCAAGAGAGGTGCAGAAATAGGCAAGAGAACTGCAGAAAGAACCAACAGAGGTGCAGACAGAGGCAAGAGGGGTACTGTAAGAGGCAAGAGAAGTACAGAAAGAAGCAGCACAGGTGCATAAAGAGGCAAGAGGACTGTAGAAATTGGCAAGAGAGGTACAGAAGGTGGCAAGAGAGGTGCACAAAGATAGAAAAGGGGTGTAGAAAAACACAAGAGAGGTACAGAAAGAAGCAAGAGAAGTACAGAAAGAAACAACAGAGGTACAGAAAGAGGCAAGAGAGATGCAGAAAGAGGCAGAAGAAGTGCAGAAGGAACCAACTGAGGTGTAGAAAAAAGCAGGAGATGTACAGAAAGAGGCAAGAGATGCGCAGAAAAAGGCAAGAGAGGTGCAGAAAGAGGCAAGAGAACTGCAGAAAGAACCAACAGAGGTACAGACAGAGACAAGAGAGATGCTTAAAGAAGCAAAGAAGTGCCAAAAGAAGCATCAGAGGTACAGCAAGAGGCAAGAGAAGTGTAGAAAGAGGCATGAGAGTTCCAGAAGGATGCAAAAGAGGTTCAGAAAGAGGGAAGAGGGTTGCAGAAAGACACAAGAGGGGGAAAGAAGCAAGAGAAATACAGAAAGAAGCAACGGGGTACAGACAGAGGCAAGAGAGGTGTAGAAAGAGGCAAGAGAAGTACAGAAAGAACCAACAGAGGTACAGAAAGAGGCAATAGAAGTGTAGAAAGAGGCAAGAGCAGTATTGAAAGAAGCTAGAGAAGCACAGAAACAAGCAAGAGAAGTGCAGAAAGAAGTACAGAAAGAGGCAAGAGATGTGCAGAAAGAGGCAAGAGAACTACAGAAAGAACCAACAGAGGTGCAGACAGAGGCAAGTGGGTTGCTGAAAGAGGCAAGAGAAGTGCCGAAAGAAGCAACAAAGGTACATAAAGAGGCAAGAGAACTGTGGAAAGTGGCAAGAGAGGTACAGAAAGAGGCAAGAGAGGTACAGAAAGAAGCAAGAGAGGTGCAAGAAAAATCTACACAGGTGCAGAAAGAGGCAAGATAGAAGCAATAAAGTTAGAGAAAGAAGCACGGGAACTACAGAAAAAGCAAGTGAGATACAGAAATAGGCAAGAGAAGTACAGAAACAGGCAAGAGAGGTGCAGATAGTGACAAGACAGGTGCAGAAAGAGGGAAGAGGGAAGAGGGTACAGAAAGGTAAGAGAAATGCAGCAGAAAGAGGCAAGAGAGATGCAGAAGAAAGAAGCAAGAGAGGTGCATAAAGAAGCAAGAGAGGTACAGAAAGAAGGGAGATACAGAAAGCTGAAGAAATGTGCAGAAAGAGGCACGAGAAGTGCAGAAAAAGGAAGAAAGGTACACAAAGAAGCAAGAGAAATGCAGAAAGAGGCAAGAGAGGCACAAAAAGAAGCAAGAGTGGTTTGCGCACCAGTTGTACCAATTTAGCACCTACAATAAGTAACAGGTGACAATTCCAGGTTTGCAAAGGGCCTTCCACCACGCTGTAACACTTGTTGCTGCATTTTTGGTAACGGTTGAGCTACAAACAAGGCTTTTTTTTGTTTAAATCTGCAGATTATGCACCAGATGATGGATTATTTGGCACATTCCGAAAATGTCTAATTATGCAAAAATCGGTGCAGCTGTACAGTCGCATAATTCCAGTGGCCCTGCTCATACCTCCTACTAGGTCCAGAATGCGCCTCAGTGGTTCCTTCTTTTTTTTGTCTAATTAAGTTTATAGTTGAGCTTCTATGGAAACGAAGCAGACTAAACCTGAGGTAACTACTCCACAACACAGACTACCATACCACATAATTACTCTCCATTACACATAATCCCACTCTACATAATTCCTATACACTAAATACCACATACTTTCTATCCACATAATTTCACTCCACAACATATCACATAATTCCACTAGACACAACGTACATCCACTCCACTCCAAAAAACAGTAGTAGAAAACTTTCACAGTCACAACGGCACTAGCCCTAACTTTCACAAATGCGGGACTTATTACCTTGCAAATACTTCTTTAACTAGTAGTCACGTTTGCAGTGTGGTGGAGAAAGGGGCCTGGGCTTCCGACCAGTGCTCAGAATTTCACTGCGTAGGACTAACAGGGTGTACCAGGAAGGCTTCTTGGCCCCCAAAGCCCCTCAGGAGTACAGCAGTCTACATCCCCAAACAAGTAGAGTGCCAGGAGGTGCATTTGCAGAGTGGTGGAGAAAGGGGGGTGTGGCCTCTGAAGACTTCTTAGCGATCCAACTGTATAAAACGTACTGGAGGTAACAAGAAGGGTAGTTGGCCCCCAAGGGTATCCATGGGGGCCAACTACCCCTCCTGTTACCTCCAGTAAGTCCCACACAGCAGGATTGATAAATTTTAATAGCAGGCTACGCCCCCTTTTCCCACCACTCTGCAAACACGCTCCCTGGTACGCTCTTGGATGGGGATTGAAGTCCCCTTCAATGCTGGAGGTCCTTAGGGGCCAACTAGCCTACCTATTACCTCCAGGAAGCCTCACACATTGGGACTGCTGAGAAGTGGGCACAGGCCATGCCCCCTTTCTCCACCACTCTTCAAAAGCACCTTCTGGTGCGCTCTTGGTTGGGGGGTGACGTCCCTTTGCCTCCTGAGGGTCCCTGGGGGCCCACAAGCCCTCCTGTTACCTCCAGTAAGCCTCACACAGCTGGATTGCTGAGAATGGTCAGAGTACACACCCTCTTTTTACATCACTCTACAAACTCGCCTCCTGGCACACTGCTGCTTGGGGGATGAAGTCCACTTTAGTCCTGAAGTCCTCAGGACATAAAGGGACCTTATTGCCCAAACAGCATTGTGCCAAGAGGCGTGTTTGCAGAGTGGTGTAAAAAGGTACATGGCCTTGGACCACCTCTCAGCATTCCCACTGTGTGGGTCTTACTGGAGGTACCTGGTGGGGAAGTTGGCCCCTAAGGATTCAAGGGGACTTAATCCCCAACCCAGAACACGCCCAATGCGTGTTTGAAGAGTGGTACAGGGAGGAGACGGGGCCTCTGGCGAGTTGACGGTTTCTTTTTTAAAAATCATTTTAGGAAAAGGCTGTGTGCCCCCTTCCCTTAACCCTTTGGGGCCTGTGGGAACCACATCCAGTGGAGCCTGAGCCATTCTTTTAAAAAAACATTTTTTAATGGGAGGTGGGTGTGAGGCCCCCCTCTGAGGCCGATTACGGCCCCGGGGACCACATGCCCCAGGACTAGGCCTTTCTATATTTATATCTTTTGAAGGGGAGGGGGGCCATGCAGTCCCCCTCCCCAGGCCGATTTCAGGCCCACGGCTCTTGTCCCCCGGGCCTGCCTTCTTACAAAACATGTATTCATCTTTTAAGGAAGGGGGCCTCTCTTTCCGGAGCCTCTTTTGGCCCCGGGGACCTCATCCCCCAGGGTCTGCCCGCTTTCTTTTTTTTTTTTTTATTTGGAGGAGGAACGTGTGGCCCCTCTCCTGAGGCCAATTATGGCCCAGAGGACCCCAACCCCAGTGCTTGGCCTCTTCATTGGGGACCGTGGGAGAGCCCCGAGGCCCCCCGGTGCAACCGGCTCCAGCATCCATGCCAATCAATCAATAAATCCCGTGAGGGTCTCAAGGAACTGGAGGGAGAGGGGGGAGCTGCTACTGATCGAAGAGCCAGGTCTTGAGGAGTCTTTTGAAGGCCAGTAGGTCTTGGGTCTGACAAGGTTGGTGGGGAGGGTGTTCCAGGTCTTGGCAGCGAGGTGAGAGAAGGATCTGCTGCCAGTGGTCATTCTTCAGATGTGGAGGATTGGGGCGAGGTCGGTGGAACCGAGCTGGCGGGTGGGGGTGTAGAAGCTGAGTCGTCTGTTGAGGTATTCTGGTCCGGTGTTATGGAGAGCTTTGTGTGTGTGGATGAGGAGCTTGAAGGTTATCCTCTTGTTGACGGGGAGCCAGTGCAGGTCTTTCAGGTGGGGTCTGATGTGGCGGGGGATGTCGAGGTTCAGACGTGCAGAGACGTTCTGGATGTGTTGCAGCATTCTCAGGAGCTTGGCTGACATTACTGCATAGAGGGCGTTTCCGTGGCCCAGTCTGCTGGTGATGAGGGCCTGGGTGCCCGTTCTTCTCGTTTCGATGGGATCCACTTGAAGATCCTGCGGAGCATTTGGAGGGTAATGAAGCGCGATGAGGAGGTGCGTTGACCTGCTTGGTCATGGAGAGGGTACAGTCAAGGATGACCCCTAGGTTGCGTGCATGATCCGTGGGTGTCGGGACTGTTCCCATTGATGTCAGCCACCAGGAGTTGTCCCAGGCTGAAGGGGTAGCACCAAGGATGAGGGCCTCCGTCTTGTCCGAGTTCAGCTTCAGCCTGCTGTTCTTCATCCATTCAGCGACGGCCTTCATTCCTTCATGGATGTTGGTCTTTGCGGTGTGAGGGTCTTTGGTGAGGGAGAGGATCTGCTGGGTTTCGTCGGCATAGGAGATGATGTTGAGGTGGTGTTGTCGGGCGACGTGGGTGAGGGCTGCCATGTAGATGTTGAACAGCGTTGGGCTGAGGACGAGCCCTGGGGTACGATCTCGGTAGCATGGGAGTGGAAGGGTGGGAGGAGGACACTCTGAGTTCTGCCAGAGAGGAAGGATCTGGTCCAGTCCAGGGCCTTCTCTTGGATCCTGGCGTCCTGTAGGCGTGTTCGTAGTGTGCAGTGGCAGACTATGTCGAAGGCGGCTGACAGGTTCAGGAGGATAAGGGCTGCTGTTTCTTCGTTTTCTAGCATGGTCCTGATGTCGTCAGTGACGGCAATGAGGGCAGTTTTTGTGCTGTGGTTGCTGCAGAACTCTGACTGGGATGGGTCCAGGATGCTGTTCTCCTCGAGGTAGAGGGTCAGTTGTTTGTTGATGATTTTCTCAGTGAGCTTCACCGGGAACGGGGGTAGGGAGATGGGAAGTTCTTGAGGGCTTTGGGGTCTGCCTTGGGTTTCTTGAGTAAGGCGTTGATCTCATCGTGCTTCCAGCTTTCCGGGAAGGTTGCTGTCTCGAAGGAGATGTTGATCACTTTCCAGAGATGGGGTGTGATGGTTGTGCTGGTTCTGTTGAAGATGTGGTAAGGGCATGGGTCTAATGGTGATCCGGAATGGATGGTGTTCATGATCTCGCTGGTTTCCTCGTCATTGATGCTGGTCCAGGAGAGCAGGCGGTTGGTGCAGGTGGTGGTCGTGGGGATGGTGGTTGTTGGGGCGGTCGTGGCGTTGAAGCTGTCATGGATGTCGGTGATCTTGCGGTGGAAGAATGTGGCCAGTGAGTCACACAAGTCTTGCGAAGATGGGATGTCGTTGGTGTTGGAGCAGGGGTTGGAGAGTTCCTTCACGATGTTGAAGAGCTGTTTGCTGTTGTGAGCGTTGTTATCTAGGTGATCTTTGAATGATGACCTCTTGGCGGATCTGATGAGGTGATGGTGTCTGCGGGTGGCATTTTTGATCGTGGATCCAGTTCTTCTCCAGTTTTCGGCATGTTCATTTAGAAGCCTGGAGATCTTCGGTGAACCAGGTGGCTTTCTTGCTGGTGTGGCTGTAGAGGGGGTGTCTTCAGAGGGTGAGGGTGTTGGCGCAGTTGTCGATCCACTGCCTGAGGTTGCGGTCGGTGGTGTTGGGGTCGGTGGGGTCGGCGGGTGGTTTCTGGGTGAGGGTGGTGGTTAGCTGGTCTTCAGTGACTTTGCCCCAGCGACGGGGCATCTTTTGGGTGCGGTGGTGTGTGGTGGGCTTCCTGAAGGTGAAATGGATGCAGCGATGGTCAGTCCAGTGGGGTTCAGTGGTGTGGTCAAAGGAGGCATGGGGGCTTGCGTAGAAGATGGGGTCAAGTGTGTGGCCAGTGGCATGGGTGGGTGTTGTCACAAGATGTCTGAGTCCAAGGTTGGCGAGGTTGAGGGTGGTGTGGGGTCGGTGTGGATCTGGAAGTGCAGGTGTTGAGGGTGTCGTCGGAGATGGTCAAGACTTTGAGGGTGTTCTTGTGGACGATGGCGATTCCTCCTTCTTCTCCGTTAGTCCGGTCCATGTGGGCGATTTTGTAGCCTTCCGGGATGGCTATTTCGATGTTGGGTGCCAAGGTGGGGTTCAGCCAGGTCTCCGTAAGGAAGGCGATGTCTGGGGGGGTTTGAGTCGATGAGGTCCCAAAGTTCGTGTTTGCAGGTGGAGCAGGTGTTGAGAAGGATGCATCTGAGGTAGTTGGGTCCTTTGGTTGGTGGTTTGGCGGGCCGGATGCTGGTGAATCTGCAAATCCGGCAGGTGAAGGGTCCTTGGGTACGCTTCGGTGGACCAGTAGCAGGTGTGTCCTCGTCCGGGGTTGAGTGCGTGGAGGGAGCTGGCATCGTAGCGGATTCGGTTGTTATGGTGTACATGGGGTCAGGGGATCTGGCACTGGGCACGATCCAGGCGCGGACAGGCGCATAGGGGTTTGCCTTAGGCGCTCCTTCGGAGCACCAGTGGTGCACCCGCTGCGCGCGACCGTGCAGCGGCTGCCATAAGAAGGGGAGGTGGGAGGGAGGAGCAGCTGGCAGGGGAGATGGACGAATGGGAGCGGGGGTGGGGCCTCAGGGGATGCAGCAGCAAACGGGCACAGGAGAAAGGCAAAACAAGCACAGGCAAAGGCAGGAACAAGCACTGAAAAACAAAATAACGGTCACAGACAAGATACAAAATTACAGTCACAGAGTACAGTTAAAGCGGGGAAAAAAGCAAACCTAAGCGGGGGGCGGGCCGCAGGGGACGGAGCGGCGGGAAGTGGGACCGGCGAGGGGACAGGAGGCAGACGGGCACAGAAAAAAGGAAAAATGAGCACAAGCACAGGCAAAGGCAGGTAAAGCACTGAAAGGAACAGGCAAAGAAAGGAAAACGAGTGCTGAAAGATAACGGTCACAAGCAAGATACAAAATTACAATCAGAGCACAATTAAAGCGGGCAGAAAAGCAAACCTAAGACCTACCACTGGCCACCAGGGATAAGGCGCAGGTGGTAGCCTGCGGGTGGTGGCGGGCCTCGAATTCCCTCAGCTGAAGCAGCTGGGCTGAGACACCGGCGCAGTCCGGTGGAGTTGCGCGGCGTGGGAAGCGGCCTGGCTGGAAACAGGAGCAAGGGTCGCTCTCACTGCCGCACAGCAGCCACCATAAGAAGGGGAGGTGGGAGGGAGGAGCAGATGGGAGGGGAGAACGGATGAATGGGAGCAGGGGGGTGGGGCCGCAGGGGACACACTGGCAAACGGGTACAGGACACGGACAAGACGGAAGTCCTCATCCTGGGATCCTCGCCCTCCGCCTGGGACGACTCCTGGTGGCCCCCAGCCCTGGGCACCGCACCCAAGACAACCGACCACGCACGCAACCTGGGCTTCATCCTGGACTCCTCCCTCTCGATGACCAGACAAGTGAACGCCGTCTCCTCATCGTGTTTCAACACCCTGCGTATGCTTCGCAAGATCTTCCGCTGGATCCCGACCGAGACCAGGAAGACTGTCACCCAGGCACTCGTCACCAGCCGTCTGGACTATGGAAACGCCCTCTACGCCGGAACCACAGCCAAGCTACAGAAAAGACTCCAGCGCATCCAGAACGCCTCCGCCCGACTCATCCTGGATGTCCCCCGATGTAGCCACATCTCCAGCCACCTGAGGAACCTGCACTGGCTCCCCGTCGACAAGAGGATCACGTTCCGGCTCCTCACCCACGCACACAAATCTCTCCACGACCTGGGCCCCAAGTACCTCAATGACCGCCTGACCTTCTACACGCCCACCCGCCAGCTACGGTCCACCAGCCTCGCCCTCGCAGCCGTACCACGCATCCGAAGAGCAACCGCCGGAGGAAGATCCTTCTCTTACCTGGCTGCCAAGACTTGGAACTCCCTCCCCATCCACCTTCGGCCGACCAAGGACCATCTCACCTTCAGAAAACAACTCAAGACCTGGCTGTTCGAGCAGTAGCATACCCCCCTCCCCCAAGCGCCTTGAGACCCTCCCGGGTGAGTAGTACGCTATACAAATGGCATGATTGATTGATTGATTGATTGATAGAAAGGCAAAACAAGCACAAGCACAGGCAAAGTCAGGAACAAGCACTGAAAAACAAAATAACGGTCACAGGGAAGATACAAAATGACAGTCAGAGAGCACAGTTAAAGCGGGGGAAAAGAGCAAACCTAAGCAGGGGGCAGGGCCGCAGGGAACGCAGCGGCAGGAAGTGGGACCGGCGAGGGAACAGGAGGCGGACGGGCACAGGAAAAAAGCTAAACGAGCACAAGCACAGGCAAAGGCAGGTAAACAAGCACTGAAAGGCACAGGCAAAGGCAGAAAAACGAGTACTGAAAGATAACGGTCACAAGCAAGATAAAAAATTCCAGTCAGAGCACAATTAAAGCAGGCAGAAAAGTAAACCTAAGGCCTACCACTGGCCACCAGGGATGAGGCACAGGTGGTAGCCTGCGGGTGGGGGCGGGCCTCAAACAGGAGCCCCCACACTAAATTTTAATAAGAAAAGCCCTGAGGAGGTGGCAGTTGCCGTGGCTGCGGGGGTCGTGAGGCCCCCCACATTTCAACAATAAAGCCACGGGGAGGTGGTGGTCCCCTGGACTTAGGGGGCCCATGAAGCCCCCAAAACCTAATTAGGCAATGCTCCGCGGAGGTGGTGATCCCCAGGACAGAATGGGGGCAGGTACCCACCCCATGCTTTTTCATTTAAAAAAGCCCCAGGGAGGTGGTAATCCCTGGGGCTGCGGGGGCCCACTCGCCCCTGCCTGTGTTTTAAACATTGCCCTGGGACCTGGGCCTCTCGGGGACTAAATTAAACAAAGCGGGAGACTGACCTATTTTTTTTTGTAATGCTTTCTTTGACCCTGGGGGTCCCTGTGAGAACGCCTAGACGGTCAGGGTGTTCCCACCCTGCCCCCTTTTCTTGTTTTTTATTTTTTTTACCTTTTTGTTTGTGACACGGTTCAACTGAGTCTCAAGATGGCGATCAATACTTCCTGGTTTGGCAGCCAATCAGAGCCAATCTTTTACTCTGGAGGGTTCACAGATTCACCGCAGTCTCCCAATACTAATATTTTTTTTAAATATGAATTTCTCAGGAACTACTGAATGGATTTACACCATTTAAAGAAAAGAGCGCTTTCTGGACCAAAAGCCACAGTTTTGCCAAATATGGTGACATTCCATTTAGCAGTTCAGGCTGTAGCTGTGTCCAAAGTTTCCTATGGAAATTAACATGGAGAAAACACATTTTAAGACCCCCATTTTTTATCGGCTCCCACTTCACAAATCACTCTGAAACTTTCAAGACAGGAACTGACTGGAGCGCCCCATTAGTTTTGAAGATTTCAAGAAGATCCATCAAATAGCACTAAAATATTGGCAAAAGATTCAACACTTTTCCTACGGAAACTAGGTCCTAACTATAACTACCTACTGGCGACTGCCAGTAGGTAATATATATAAACCCCAAGGTACACAAAAGTGTCACTGAACCACCGGCAGACCGATCATCGCAGCCAACCAAAGCCTGTTGGAGAATTCCTCCAATTGGGAGAGGGGGGGGGGGCACAAATGACGCCCGAGTTCATGTTGGATTGTTCACTACAGTGCCAATTGGGCATGGCACACAACCGATCTTCATGCACTCTGAAACTTAATGGACAAATCTGGATGAAGCATTGAAGAAAATGTTGTGCATCCTACCCTCAATGATGATACATGATTCAAATCAGACACCACTTCAACTTCAACCATCTTGGCACACTGGACTTCGCTGGACTTTGCTCTGGGCATCAAGGCTGCAACCGGGAAGACTCCTGCTGCTCCTCATCTCTTTGCCCTTCTCGTCTGCTGCAACGTCCATGCCTGTGCTCCATACAGGAAACCTTCCAAGGCCTGTGGGCAACCAAGACACCTGAAGGAATCTCCCTTGAAATGTAGAAGTCACTTCCCTGCATCTGCAGGCACCGTAACTAAGCTGACTGGTCTGCTGATCCTGGGCTCCCATGGAATCTGGAAGGCTTAGTAACACAGGTGGTGGTTCTCTATGTCTTATGAGGACTGCCCTGTCATCTCAGCAAGTTTGAGGCCAGTTTTCCTCCTCAGAGCTGCAGGAACCAAAGCCCTGTGCATCATGTCAACTTGCCATTTTAAAAGCTGGTTGGCTTCCTTCATCAAGATCTTTAGGCTACATGTAGCCCTAACCCTATATATCTCCAGTGCCCTGAATCTTTGACCATACAGCATTGCTGTCACCGCAGACCTGCTTCTTTGGTTAGCTTCTCAAGGTCCTTTTGCGACTCCAGTGTCTCTGGCCTGTGGGTCCTATCAAGGGTCATCTTTGAATTTTTTGGGGCTCCCATGATTTCTTGTGGCCTGCCCTGACTCCCCTGCTTGTGTATAGTGCCCTGGACCTTGCTGGTATCGACATTGCATCTTTTTCAACTTCCGTATTGGTTGCCGTTGCCAAGGCTTGTTGGTTCTCCCACCATACAACTACCTCATAACTCTCGACATCCAACATGGGACAGCTCAAGTACAGCTACTGGTCTTCTGCAGCATCACCTGGTCCATACAGCTGCAGCTCCAAGTTCACCATCAGCTTTTCTGGAGCACCCAATATCGGTGGGCATTCGTCTTCTGTGCCTCCTAGTCACTCCTGAGTGGCATAGACTCTGGTCCCTCTGCTTGCAGGTTTTTCAAATCTTGAATCCCCCTTTGGGTTCCACCGGACACTTTCACCTTCTCCAGCATCAGCATCTTCCTGAAATCTTCCATTGTGTTTGACTACGGTTTCCAATGACACTTCACACCTATGCACCCGGCTTCTCTGGTGCAGGTAACCTGGTTCCAAGAGTGTCCACGGATGGGATGGCTCTCCAACCTCTTGTCTTAAAAGGGGGTTCGTCAGGATCCATTGGGAAGTGTCCTCTTTCTTTAAGATTGTATCCGCAACTTACATGTTGATTTGCATGGAGAACATGGTCGTGTTCCTACATTGCACACAACCTCTGTGGGGCTCTTATATACTCACAATGGGTAGTGCCTTAGGTCCCCTGTACTTCTATCTCCTCTATGTATTGTCTAGTTATGGTTCTTATACCCCTATTTTAGTATATAGTTTGGTCTCCCCCTGGGGACCACTGTGTATTGTGTTCTACTTACCTGTTTCTATCGCAAAGTATTTTGTGTATTGGGTATATCTCTGGCTAGGAGATATCTGTATGTGTAGTGGGTGTCTTATAATAAATACATAGTTTTATAACTACACTCTGTGGTTCTTTTTCACTTAAACTATACCTATAAGATTATGTTCTGGTATAACAAGCTGCTTTACACTCCTGGACTAAGCCTGAATGCTGCTCTCCACAGCTACCAGTTAAGAGAGCTTTCTAAGGTCGTCTAAGACCACTGAAATCACCATAAGAGTTGTCTGGATGAGTGCAAGGTGTCTACTTACAAAAGTGTACATCACATACTGAGCCAGCCTCACACAAATGGTTACACCACGTTGTCTGTTTTTGCAGAAAACATGTCCTGGTTGTTGTATCCAGGGCACAAGTCCTAAAAAAAAGAAGTGGGGGGACTAACCTAATTAGGCAGTATGCAAGTGACATCACGGCACATGACATCACAAATGCAAGGCAACACTGCACATTATTGTATTAAGTATGTGTGAAGTGCTCCCCTTTGTTTCCCCTCCGCTGCATTTGTTTCTAGCTGTGAGGCTCCTGACTGGTCTCAGCCAGGAGACTCGAAAAAAAGGAGACCTATTTACCCCTCAAATGTGGCCTTTGTTATGGGCCGAGCAGGAGTCTAAAATAAGAAAGCCCTGTCCCAGCCTACACATTGTTGCTTGTTGCATATGGAAAGCGGGTAACGTGCAGGCGCTGCTGAAAGTGTCTCGGTGTTTGGAAATTATAGAGGGACGAGTTCAGCACAATATTTAGTGAGGCCCAACTTCTTGGCAGGGGGGGCGGCGTTCATCCTGTGAAAATAGTGGGTGGACGCCATCCTCCCGCGTGTACCCCGACTCGTGCCCTGGTTGAATTGTGCATTTCTACCATAGATGCCTGCTTGCCTTTCTCATGATCTAAAACTCAAACACGTATCTTTGCATTGCCAATTGTCTCCATGGACAGCATGTCTTTGCCATTTGGATATCTTCCAACTAAAGAAATATCACATACATACATGCATACATAAAACAATATATATAAACATCTTTTTGAGTGACCACAAGCATTAGTTACTATAACCACAACATTTAAGTGCCACATTGGTCCAATTAGTGAGTGCTGAATGCTGCGGTGGACATTTTAAGGCATAGCAAAAACGGTCTCACTGAAAATGCTGGTGTTTGTCCCATGGTAATTGCGGCCTTTTTTTGGGGGGGGAGCGATGTCCCTTCGCACTCCTACTCCATTTTCCAACCTGATGACAGATATTTCCTCACCTACAGCTGTATTACTATTTAATTAGGCACTGCAGTGCAGGTGGCAAAATGTTCGTTAGCAGGAACAATACCGGTCAAAGTCCACATACTGTTACCCTCAGCAGGTGTTAGTCATATTTTGTCACTAAGCAAACAGTGCTTATTTTTCCAATGTACACGAATTGTACAGTTTTTACTTTTAAATAAAAGTAAGACAACAATTAAAGCCAAATGAGCCCTTGTTTGTAGCATGGACATGGAAGTCCCCAAACCATCGAAAAATGTCATCATTAATTACTGCCTGATTGGCTGCATACACATATTACTTAGCAAATGTCTTCACATAGGTCTTCAATTTGGTGAAGCACAAATGGAAAGGTTTCTTATTTATTTGCATTGTTAAATAAAACCTTTGCATCATTAGAACTGCCACATTACACCAACATATAAAATAGTTCCACAATACTATGTACTTGGGATAGCATTTAGGAAAACCTTTGCATCTTTAAAACCACAACATTAGTCAAGTCAAGTCAGGGACATTTGTATAGCGCACAAATCACATCCTAGGAGTCTCATGGCGCTTGCAGCAGTCTCTAACAGAGGAAAATAGAGCAATTAGCTTGCAAAAAGTCAGGTCTTTAACCTTTTACGGAAACAACCGTGTTCATGGGTGCTACGGAGATGAAAGGGCATTTTATTCCATGAAGCGGGAGCCAGAAACGAGAACGCACGACCACCGTTTCTGGAGGTTCGTATTCTTAAGGGATCACTGACAGAATATCGACAGTCACAATATCGAGATGACAAAATATCGAGGTCAAAATATCGACTACAAAATATCGACTTCCTATCTTCAAACAGGTAAGTACAAAAATATCGACTACAAAATATCGAGTGTAAAAAATATAGACTGTCAAAATATCGAATTTTTTAAATGTCTTAAAAGTAATTTAAAAGTAATATATTAATAAATAAAATTATTTTTAACTTATTTAAAATACTTAAATAAACATAACATTTAAAAATAATTAATATAACTTTAAAAAAAAACTATTTTAATACATATATATATATACACATTATTAACAAAACATATACAATATTTTTACCGTAGTATAACAAGAGGTTTAAATTTACTGTAACGACTCCAGGGAGTGCAACAGAAGTGAAAGCGTTGGATAGCGTAGGGGTAAAAATTACTATTCCCACTCCAGAGAGTGCAACAGTAGGGAAAGCGTTGGATAGCGTAGGGGTAAACATTACTATTCCCACTCCAGAGAGTGCAACAGTAGGGAGAGCGTAGGATAACGTAGAGGTAAAAATTACTATTCCCACTCCAGAGAGTGCAACAGTAGGAAAAGCGTTGGATAGCGTAGGGGTTAAAATTACTATTCCAACTCCAGAGAGTGCAACAGTAGGGAAAGAGTTGGATAGCGTAGGGGTAAAAATTACTATTCCCACTCCAGAGAGTGCAACAGTAGGGAAAGCGTTGGATAGCGTAGGGGTTAAAGTTACTATTCCCACTTCTGGGAGTGCAACAGTAGGGAAAGAGTTGGATAGCATAGGGGTAAAAATGACTATTCCCACTTCAGCGAGTGCAACAGTAGGGAAAGCGTTGGATAGCATAGGGGTAAAAATTACTATTCCCACTCCAGAGAGTGCAAGAGTATGAAAAGCGATGGATAGCGTAGGGGTAAAAAATACAATTCCCACTCCAGAGAGTGCAACAGTAGGGAAAAGTTGGATAGCGTAGGGGTAAAAATTACTATTCCCACTCCAGAGAGTGCAACAGTAGGGAAAGCGTAGGATAGCGTAGGGGTAAAAATTACTATTCCCACTCCAGAGAGTGCAACAGTAGGGAAAACGTTGGATAGCGTAGGGATAAAAATTACTATTCCCACTCCAGAAAGTGCAACAGTAGGGAGAGCGTAGGATAGCGTAGAGGTAAAAATTACTATTCCCACTCCAGAGAGTGCAACAGTAGGGAAAGCGTTGGATAGCGTAGGGGTTAAAATTACTATTCCAACTCCAGAGAGTGCAACAGTAGGGAAAGAGTTGGATAGCGTAGGGGTAAAAATTACTATTCCCATTCCAGAGAGTGCAACAGTAGGGAAAGCGTTGGATAGCGAAGGGGTTAAAGTTACTATTCCCACTCCAGAGAGTGCAACAGTAGGAAAAGAGTTGGATAGCGTAGGGGTAAAAATGACTATTCCCACTTCAGCGAGTGCAACAGTAGGGAAAGCGTTGGATAGCGTAGGGGTAAAAATTACTATTCCCACTCCAGAGAGTGCAAGAGTATGGAAAGCGTTGGATAGAGTAGGGGTAAAAAATACTATTCCAACTCCAGAGAGTGCAACAGTAGGGAAAACGTTGGATAGCGTAGGGGTAAAAATGTACTATTCCCACTCCAGAGAGTGCAACAGTAGGGAAAGCGTAGGATAGCGTAGGGGTAAAAATTACTATTCCCACTCCAGAGAGTGCAACAGTAGGGAAACCGTTGGATAGCGTAGGGGTTAAAATTACTATTCCATCTCCAGAGAGTGCAACAGTAGGGAAAGAGTTGGATAGCGTAGGGGTAAAAATTACTATTCCCACTCCAGAGAGTGCAACAGTAGGGAAAGCGTTGGATAGCGTAGGGGTTAAAATTACTATTCCAACTCCAGAGCAAACAGTGCTTATTTTTCCAATGTACACGAATTGTACAGTTTTTACTTTTAAATAAAAGTAAGACAACAATTAAAGCCAAATGAGCCCTTGTTTGTAGCATGGACATGGAAGTCCCCAAACCATCGAAAAATGTCATCATTAATTACTGCCTGATTGGCTGCATACACATATTACTTAGCAAATGTCTTCACATAGGTCTTCAATTTGGTGAAGCACAAATGGAAAGGTTTCTTATTTATTTGCATTGTTAAATAAAACCTTTGCATCATTAGAACTGCCACATTACACCAACATATAAAATAGTTCCACAATACTATGTACTTGGGATAGCATTTAGGAAAACCTTTGCATCTTTAAAACCACAACATTAGTCAAGTCAAGTCAGGGACATTTGTATAGCGCACAAATCACATCCTAGGAGTCTCATGGCGCTTGCAGCAGTCTCTAACAGAGGAAAATAGAGCAATTAGCTTGCAAAAAGTCAGGTCTTTAACCTTTTACGGAAACAACCGTGTTCATGGGTGCTACGGAGATGAAAGGGCATTTTATTCCATGAAGCGGGAGCCAGAAACGAGAACGCACGACCACCGTTTCTGGAGGTTCGTATTCTTAAGGGATCACTGACAGAATATCGACAGTCACAATATCGAGATGACAAAATATCGAGGTCAAAATATCGACTACAAAATATCGACTTCCTATCTTCAAACAGGTAAGTACAAAAATATCGACTACAAAATATCGAGTGTAAAAAATATAGACTGTCAAAATATCGAATTTTTTAAATGTCTTAAAAGTAATTTAAAAGTAATATATTAATAAATAAAATTATTTTTAACTTATTTAAAATACTTAAATAAACATAACATTTAAAAATAATTAATATAACTTTAAAAAAAAAACTATTTTAATACATATATATATATACACATTATTAACAAAACATATACAATATTTTTACCGTAGTATAACAAGAGGTTTAAATTTACTGTAACGACTCCAGGGAGTGCAACAGAAGTGAAAGCGTTGGATAGCGTAGGGGTAAAAATTACTATTCCCACTCCAGAGAGTGCAACAGTAGGGAAAGCGTTGGATAGCGTAGGGGTAAACATTACTATTCCCACTCCAGAGAGTGCAACAGTAGGGAGAGCGTAGGATAACGTAGAGGTAAAAATTACTATTCCCACTCCAGAGAGTGCAACAGTAGGGAAAGCGTTGGATAGCGTAGGGGTTAAAATTACTATTCCAACTCCAGAGAGTGCAACAGTAGGGAAAGAGTTGGATAGCGTAGGGGTAAAAATTACTATTCCCACTCCAGAGAGTGCAACAGTAGGGAAAGCGTTGGATAGCGTAGGGGTTAAAGTTACTATTCCCACTTCTGGGAGTGCAACAGTAGGGAAAGAGTTGGATAGCATAGGGGTAAAAATTACTATTCCCACTTCAGCGAGTGCAACAGTAGGGAAAGCGTTGGATAGCATAGGGGTAAAAATTACTATTCCCACTCCAGAGAGTGCAAGAGTATGAAAAGCGATGGATAGCGTAGGGGTAAAAAATACAATTCCCACTCCAGAGAGTGCAACAGTAGGGAAAACGTTGGATAGCGTAGGGGTAAAAATTACTATTCCCACTCCAGAGAGTGCAACAGTAGGGAAAGCGTAGGATAGAGTAGGGGTAAAAATTACTATTCCCACTCCAGAGAGTGCAACAGTAGGGAAAACGTTGGATAGCGTAGGGATAAAAATTACTATTCCCACTCCAGAAAGTGCAACAGTAGGGAGAGCGTAGGATAGCGTAGAGGTAAAAATTACTATTCCCACTCCAGAGAGTGTAACAGTAGGGAAAGCGTTGGATAGCGTAGGGGTTAAAATTACTATTCCAACTCCAGAGAGTGCAACAGTAGGGAAAGAGTTGGATAGCGTAGGGGTAAAAATTACTATTCCCATTCCAGAGAGTGCAACAGTAGGGAAAGCGTTGGATAGCGAAGGGGTTAAAGTTACTATTCCCACTCCAGAGAGTGCAACAGTAGGAAAAGAGTTGGATAGCGTAGGGGTAAAAATGACTATTCCCACTTCAGCGAGTGCAACAGTAGGGAAAGCGTTGGATAGCGTAGGGGTAAAAATTACTATTCCCACTCCAGAGAGTGCAAGAGTATGGAAAGCGTTGGATAGAGTAGGGGTAAAAAATACTATTCCAACTCCAGAGAGTGCAACAGTAGGGAAAACGTTGGATAGCGTAGGGGTAAAAATGTACTATTCCCACTCCAGAGAGTGCAACAGTAGGGAAAGCGTAGGATAGCGTAGGGGTAAAAATTACTATTCCCACTCCAGAGAGTGCAACAGTAGGGAAACCGTTGGATAGCGTAGGGGTTAAAATTACTATTCCATCTCCAGAGAGTGCAACAGTAGGGAAAGAGTTGGATAGCGTAGGGGTAAAAATAACTATTCCCACTCCAGAGAGTGCAACAGTAGGGAAAGAGTTGGATAGCGTAGAGGTAAAAATTACTATTCCCACTCCAGAGAGTGCAACAGTAGGGAAAGCGTTGGATAGCGTAGGAGTTAAAATTACTATTCCAACTCCAGAGAGTGCAACAGTATGGAAAGAGTTGGATAGCGTAGGGGTTAAAATTACTATTCCAACTCCAGGGAGTGCAACAGTAGGGAAAGAGTTGGATAGCGTAGGGGTTAAAATTACTATTCCAACTCCAGAAAGTGCAAGAGTAGGGAAAGAGTTGGATAGGGTAGGGGTAAAAATGACTATTCTCACTCCAGAGAGTGCAACAGTAGGGAAAGCGTTGGATAGCGTAGGTGTTAAAGTTACTATTCCCACTCCAGAGAGTGCAACAGTAGTGAAAGTGTTGGATAGCGAAGGGGTAAAAATTACTATTCCCACTCCAGAGAGTGCAACAGTAGGGAAAGCGTTGGATAGCGTAGGGGTAAAAATTACTATTCCCACTCCAGAGAGTGCAACAGTAGGGAAAGCGTTGGATAGCGTAGGGGTTAAAATTACTATTCCAACTCCAGAGAGTGCAACAGTAGGGAAAGAGTTGGATAGCGTAGGGGTTAAAATTACTATTCCAACTCCAGAGATTGCAACAGTAGGGAAAGGGTTGGATAGAGAAGGGCTTAAATTACTATTCCAACTCCAGAGAGTGTAACAGTAGGGAAATTGTTGGATACTGTAGGGGTAAAAATTACTATTCCAACTCAGGTGAGTGCAATATTAGGGAAAGTAAATACTTCATATATAAATATAAAAAACATACATAGTAATACCATTTACTAAATAATTAAAATATTTTACAATTGTTTAAAATATATTAAATAATTATTTAAAAATACAAATTAAAATTATTTAATTATAAAAATGACATACTAATACTAATTAATTACCTATTAACAATAAATTAATTTACAATTTAAACATTAATCAATTAATTTTAATTACCAATTATATTTTAATTAATTACCTATTAAAAAATAATTAACAATTAATTCTAAATAAATACCAATCAATTAAATTACATATTTAATTAATTATAATTAAATTACTTCCCACCCTATTCCCGAATAAACCCACAACCCGCTACAGAAAATAAATTAATGAAATTAACATATTTATCAATTATTCAATTAAAATTGTTTACCAATTATATTTTAATTAATTACCAATTATTAATTAATTAACAATTATTTCAAAATATTTACCAATAAATAAATTAACATATTTAATTAATTATAATTAAATTACTTCTCACCCTATTCCCCTATAAATCCACAACCCGCTACAGAAAATAATTTAATACAATTAACATATTTATCAATTAATCAATTATAATTCATTACCAATTATATTTTAATTATTTACCAATTAATAATTAATTAACAATGAATTCTAAATAAATATCAATAAATAAATTAACAATTTTAATTATTTGTAATTAAATTACTTCCCACCCTATTCCCCTATAAACCCACAACCCGCTACAGAAAATAAATTACTAAAATTAAAATATTGATCAATTAATCAATTATAAATAATTACCAATTATATTTTAATTAATTACCAATTAATAATTAATTAACAATTATAAATAAATATCAATAAATAAATTAACACATTTAATTATTTATAATTAAATTACTTCCCACCCTATTCCCCTATAAACCCACAACCCGCTACAGAAAATAAATTACTAAAATTAAAATATTTATCAATTAATCAATTATAATTAATTACCAATTATATTTTAATTAATTACCAATTAATAATTAATTACCAATTAATTATTAATAAATATCAATAAATAAATTAACACATTGTATTAATTATAATTAAATTACTTCCCACCCTATTCCCCTATAAACCCACAACCCGCTACAGAATTATATTACACAAAAAATAATAAATAATATTAACTTACCTTAATTTCGATATTTTTGTTGTCTATATTATGTCTAGTCAATATTATGTCCATTCTATATTTTTGATTCGATATTATGTCCATTCTATTCGATATACATTTTTTCTAGTCGATATTTTTGTTGTCTATATTATGTCTAGTCGATATTATGTCCATTCGATATTTTTTACTCGATATTCTGTCCAGTCGAAATAAAAAACTCGATATTATGACTGCACACCATTCCTAAGGGCGTCAGCAAGAGTTCGTTTCTGGATCTAAGTTCTCTCTCAGGCCGACACCATCTAAGTTTTTTGGACCAATATTTGGGGCCTTTTTCATACATCTGTCTGTGGGCCAGGCACAGCGTTTTGAAGAGGATACGCTTTTTTACCGGATGTCAGTGGAGGCTTTTTAAACAGGCAGCAGACGGAGGTTTTCGCGGGAGGTTAAGAACCAACTGGGCTGCAGTGTTCTGGAGAACCTGAAGCCTCCTCAGATGGTGTTCATTTATGGAAGCCAAAAGTGCATTTCCGTAATGCATCCTATTTATTATTAAACCCTGGACTAAGGGTTTTCGGGCCTGAACGGGGATCCACTTGAAATTTTTTCTCAGACTGCGCATTAGTCCGAAACATATACCAACGATGTTATTTATTTGATTGTTCATGGACAGTTTATTATCCATCAGAAAACCCAGATTGCGGGTTGATTCCTTTGGTACTGGGCCACTGCGCAGATTGGTTGGCCACCAGTCATCTGTCCAGTGTTCTGCCGCTTTGCCGAAGAGCATGATTTCTGATTTACTGCCATTTAGTTGGAGGTGATTGATAGTCATCCATTCCTCAACCTGTATCAGGCAGTTTTTGAAACATTGTTTGGTTTCATGAGGAGCAGGATCTAGTGTAACTAAGATCTGCGTATCATCAGCATACGACAGAACATCAAAACCATTGGCTCTGATCAATTTGGCCAAAGGAGTCATATAGACATTGAAGAGCGTCGTGCTCAAAATAGAGCCCTGGGGAACGCCCATTACACCGATATATAAAATAGTTCCACAGTACTATGTGCTTGGGATAAAATTTAGGAAAACCTTTGCATCATTAAAACCACAACATTACACCAATATATAAAATAGTTCCGCAGTACAATGCACGTGGGATCAAATTTAGGAATGTCAGTATAAATGTGCGGAGTAGTGACAGAGCCATGGTGAAGTGATCCAAGTACACATGTAATTACAATGACATCACAGAATGGATTAAAATCACTTATATGCAGAGTAGGAGGTTTTTCTGAATAAAAAGATTGGATGAAGGAAGCGACTCGACACCTAAGGTTACATTTGTGCAGTTTAATGAGTTATTGATCAAATTTCCATGAATGCAGGGTGTTCCCTGTTTCGGGTAGGCAGCCATTTCTTCCTTGTCTTTATGTATCACTGCCAGGCGTTTCAGTTAGTTTCTTTCCTGCCTTTATAAGAAATCTCACAGAACGCCAGTTGAACTGTGAATCCGTTGGGGAAAAACAGGACAATACTGCCTGTTTATATGATCTAATTCCTCTTTAGTTGAAGAGTGGGTGTAATATTACTTTTCTCTCTTCCAATAATTCCTTACAAGTGCATACCAAGTGCAGCAGATCTTCTTTTCCCTTTCCCCATAGCCAGCAGTGGGTTGGGGACGCATTGCGTTTCCAAGGAGATAGGTGTATGTGTGTTTGTAGGATGCCCAGTCGATATCTCAGGATTTTGTTTATGTTAGAAAAGTCTGTATGGAAGTAGGGTTGGGGTAAAGTTTTGTCATAGCACTGCAGCGCAAGACAACCATGGGCTCTGCCCACCACTGCTGCCTTGTCCTGGATTAGCAAGACACCTTTGATGCTGGTGTGGGTTGCATATGCTGCCCAGAGATTTTGTAAACCAAGCTAAATTATGGATTAGTTGAGTTAGGCCTCAACAGACTAACTGCTTCTGGTTGTCAGTTCCAGCCATAAGGGTAAATGTCATGGATTTAGTTTGGCGTAATTAATTTTGTGCCAACAGTTGAAAAATGCACCTCTCCTGGCGAGGGATTCTTTCAGAACCCCAAACCTTGTCTGGGCTGGAGGAGTGTATTTAGGGAGGCCAAAGATCATTCTCTGGGCCCTGGACACAATTCTGTCAAGCATTGATACATCCCTTCCACATAGCGGCTCACTACCATAAATTATTTATTGTAGGGATCAATTTTGCTTGAATTACACAGAGCAATAGAGTTAGATTAGGGCTGGCTACTTTCCTCTTTAGATTCTGTAATCCCAAGTCTAGGGCATTGCCCTTTCTCTTCAAGGCATAATTCTGCGATTTGAATGATCCCGTTTCATCAATAATGACTCTTAAGTATTTATATTCAGACAAGGACTCGATACGTTGAGAGGCGATGCACCAGTTTGATAAATTTCTTTTCGTGCTGTACACAGACATTGCTTTTGTTTTATTGAAGTTGATTTTTAAGCCATTTTCTATTGAATAGGCATAGATGGCATCAAGAAGGTGCTGCAGACTGACCGATGTGTGGCTTATTAGCACCAGGTCATTTGCATAGAGGATACTGGAGAGGGCTAGTCCACCCAATTTCGGGGTTTGAGAATTGCAGCAATACAATTTTATCATTAAGTCGACAAGAAAGAGGTTGAATAAAAGCGGGGACGAGGACGCACCCCTGCTTCAGGCCTTTAGCGATTGGTATATGTCTTTGAGAGATGCGGCCCCATCCTTAACTTGACCTGCATGCAAGTGTCTGTGTGTAATGAGATCTGTAGCTTCAAGAGGGTGGGTTGAATTTTGCGTGTGGACAATTCAATGAAGCAAAAATATAGAGAAGACTTTGCTCCTTTGGTCCTGTCTATTAGCAAGGATAGAGCCACTAATGGAAAGGAGTTTGAATCTAAGAGTCCTTGATTTGGAAAAGACCTTTTGTTTTTAGTGCTAAGTTCAGCTTGTGAGGGTGAGTCATAACAAGAAAAGAGATGACAGTTTCCTCATTCAAGTCAATGGATTATGTTTTTATCAAAAATAAATGACAAGTTGAAATTAACTATTTCACAATGTACAACAGGAACAATGGTTGAAATCTGAAAAAGTGCTTAGTGAACAATTTAATATGTAGTTCGATTGGGGGAAAAGATAACAATATGGCAAATTACAACAAGGTGATAAAATTAGTGATTTTTTTATAGAGACATGAATGAGCTGATGAGTGAAGTTTGCAAAGGAGGGATTTAGTAGTTAGTGGGTAGAAGGGAAACATCCATTATAATGCAGGCATTACATCGTCATACCCTTACAACGCATCATTTATAACACAGATGACATTACAATGCATGCCATTACAACACATTTTATAGTAACTTTTGAAGTTTGTACTCTAAATAGGATTTAATATATTTTTTTCCTTTACTATCTTCATGATTTATAATTGAATTTTGAAGGGGTTTGACGGGACACAAGGAGAGTTTGGATGGTAAAGCGTATTAATGCCCAGGTATTAATTTATTACTTGTGCATTAATACCCAGGTATTACTTGTAACATTAGTGTACTAACTTTTAATGATTCATTGTTTAATTATAAGTAAACTAAAAAAACTATGATTTTACTTAGGAGGATATGACACCCATCCTCTGGGGCCGAATGCAAGGGAAACAGGGGTTTTGGCTGGGGTAGTGTATTCATATCCAGGTCCTAATTTTAATACTTTTGTATTAATGAATATATGTTTTATTTTAAATTATAGTTAAATTATAACATTTGAAAACTGTGTACAGGAGATTGCAACTTGTTATGTTTTTTCTAAAAATAATCTATGTTGGAGATTTTGTTTGCACTACATTTGCTATAAAGTATGACTGTGTCATTTTTGATAGTTAAACTCGGGATTTGCATTACATTTTGGATTATGGAATTATTACCCAATAGTCGCTCGCACATTTATTTTTTTCTTTTAAAAATTTATGGGCTCAGACTACCAGCCAATGATTGCACAATTTTCATTTCTTGGAAACTTTGCTCCTCTTTAAAAATTTCCCAAAAATGATAAAAGTCACGGTGGGACTATCCGATTGATTTGTTGAAGGAGATGTGCTATCCCTCTATGGCATTAGTAGTCTTTGCTCCTCCCTCTAAGAGTTTGTGTAAGAATTCTACCAATTCACATGAAACCTTGAAATCCTCCTCTGACCCGACCTGCTTAGATAGCAAATCCATGTATCCTCACAGTAATTTGTCTTCATTTGTCATAAAATATTTGGATTCAGAAATTGATGTGTAGTATTCATCCACACAGTCAGGAGGAACAAAGCATAAAGCAGTTAGGGCCTCTTTAGGATGGCAGTCAGACTTATGCCCAACCACCATCCATTCAGAAACGGGACCGCCCAACAACAAGTCAGTGGTCTCATCAGACTAATTAGGATGTGACTACCACCACTTCGGAATCAATGCCTACATTTTGTTTTGCAGGGATTGCTGTGGTCTGCAACAAATGCCACAGTAGCAAAAATGGACATTACATATATCCCTGCACTATGTGGCAGGAACCATGCAATGCCTGCCACATGGTGGAGGGATATAAAGGGTGCCCCCTAAACCTAAAACTAAGGGCCAGGGGGAGGGGGCCCACTACGGGCCCCCTATGTTCCTTTCTGCCAGATTTTTCATGGCGGGTAAACCGGTATGAAATGGCCGGCGGGGAGGGACATCATAACCCCTACAGCGGTGCCTGGCCGGCACCATCACCATTGTATGGGATCGAAGCTCCCTTTGGCGGTCCAACGGGCTCCTTGAGTCCATTGGATCCTTGGCGAGTGGTTTCTCCGACCACCACCCATCTGCCCGCTATCCTAATGTGGCGGGTGGAAAACAATATTGTGATGACAGTGGGACCACCACCGACCAGCCAATGATTGCACAATTTCCATTTCTTGGAAACTTTGCTGCTCTTTAAAAATGTCCAAAAAATGATAAAAGTCACTGTGGGACTTTCCTATTGATTTGCTGAAGGAGATGTGCTATCCGTCTATGGCATTATTAGTCTTTGCTCCTCCCTCTAAGCTGGTTGTGTAACAGTTCTATCAATTCACATGAAACCTTGAAATCCTCCTGCGACCCGACCTGCTTAGATGGCAAATCCATCTGTCCTCAAAGTAATTTAGAAGGGGAGCCAATTTGTCTTCATTTGTCATAAAATATTGGGGGGCAGATTTATGTCGGACTTGCGCCACGTTTACGCTGCTGTTGTGTGACGCAACGGCGTGGAAACGTGGCGCATCCCTGCGACCTATTTACAACGTGACGCATCTAGGCAAATGCGTCACGTTGTAAAGCCCTGCGCCACATGAAACCTGCGTCAGGTTTCATGTGGGCATTCTGTCGCAGGGTGGGCGTTCCCTCATAGGGAAGCCCCGTAAAACTGACGCAGTGAAATCTACAAGATTTCACTGAGTCAGTTTTACGACGCTGCTGCGTCAAATCCTTACGCCTGCTTGAAGCAGGCATAAGGAGTGACGCACCACGCTATGTATGGGTGGCCTCTGTACATTGCAGGAGTTACTTGCGACGCTACTCCAGCAATGCGCCGCCCGTACACCACAAGATGCGTCCCGCATCTGCCCTTCCTTGCACCATGGTGTGCCGCATTGTAAATGCGGCGCATCTATGGTGCCGCAAGGAGGGAATTGCGTGACGCATCAGTTCTGGCGCATCCCTGCTGATTTGCAGAGATGCGCCAGAACTCATAAATATGCCCCTTGGATTCAGAAATTGATGTGTAGTATTCATCCACACAGTCAAGAGGAACAAAGCATAAAGCAGTTAGGGCCTCTTTAGGATGGCGGTCAGACTTATGCCCAACCACCATCCATTCAGAAACGGGACCACCCAACTACAAGTCGGTGGTCTGACCAGCCGAATTAGGATGTGACTACCACCACTTTGGAACCAATGCCACCATTTTGTTTTGCAGAGGTTGCTGTGATCTGCAGAAAATGCCACAGTAGAAAAAATGGACATTACACATATCCCTGCACTATTTGGCAGGCACCATGCAATGCCTGCCACATGGTGGAGGGATATGTAGGGTGCCCCCTAAACCTAAAACTGAGGGCCAGGGGGAGGGGGCCCACTACGGGCCCCCAATGTTCCTTTCTGCCCGATTTTTCATGGCGGGTAAACCGGTATGAAATGGCCGGCGGGGAGGGACATCATAACCACTACAGCGGTGCCTGGCCGGCACCACCACCATTGTATGGGATCGATGTTCCCTTTGGCGGTCCAACGGGCTCCTTGAGCCCATTGGATACGTGGTGAGTGGTTTCTCCGACCACCACCCATCTGCCCGCTATCCTAATGTGGCGGTTGGAAAACAATATTGTGATGACAGTGGGACCACCACTGAAAGGCTTTCAAAAGAGGTCGCACCTTAACTAAGGATGTTTTATACATTTTTCTCCAGTATGCCTGTGAAAAGTTAAAAAAAATCCTTGAATTTAGGTTTCAGTATACAATTTGGTGATGGTGTTAATCAAGGGTAATTCAAAATCAATAAGCACTTTTCTAGGCCTTTTATTCTGTGTTTTAGTCTTACCACTGTTAAATGTTCAGTGTATGTTGAGGTGTGCTTATCAGGGAGTAAACTATGCACTAAGGCATTACAGTGTTATTAATGAAGGAGTGAATAGTGAATTTTTGACCCAATGGATGGGTTCGATTTAAATATCCAATCCATCATCCAAATATCAATAGTCTCCTATTTCAGATGGCTATAGCGTGTGCTAAAAATGTTCTGAGGGTTTTTGTTATCATGTGAAATAAAGGCTTCATTAGTAACTGTAACAGTTAGTTCATGGGGAATATTAATACCAGAAAATGTTTGGGGTGTTATATGTTGAGGGCTACTTTCCTGCTTTTTCCTTTGGATAATTCTTCTTAAATTAGGGACTGTGAGCATAGAACTTGCTACATGAATAGGGATGGTAGGGGATACCTCTCTCAAAACCAAGCCACAGGGTTCATTGGAGGTGGATGCAAGTTCTTTCCATTCATTTATGTTTTCCCTAACCTCTTTCTCCATTGCACAGGCTGAGTGATTATGCTCTGTGGCCCATTTCAACAGTGTCATCAAGAGTAACCACTCAGCCTGTGCAATAGGAGCAATAGGATGCGTAATATTACACACACCTCCAATGACTCCTGGGCTCAGTTAATCCAACCTTACAATAAAGATTGTCACTGTACTTTAATAATTTGCTGTCTCTGTTGGACTTGATATAAAAAGCTTCTCCTCCACTTGTCATACTGCAAAAGAAGGATAATATGTCTGTAGCTGCCTGCTGACTATTTAATGAATATGTTTTGTATTCTATTTTTTCACTATGAATATGCTACCTATGATTTGGTAATATGGTTTATTGCAGACTGCTGTGAAAAAGAAGAGAGCTATTTCAATGTCATAATATGTCCAGCTTGACCTCGATCAGGTTCTTTTGTTTGAATGCTTGCACTTTAGGTGGTATTTTTATTTTCTGTGTGATAAGGTTTGCTTGATTGTGTTGCTTCTGACTGTTGTCGGATAGGTCTGAAAAGAAAAGTTTGTATTAATTGAGGTTTTTGGAAGTGATTGTTACTTTAAGCATTTTTTCTCAATTGTATTTTCTTGGATTTGTAAAAACTGATTGTTGCTACTTTTTCATTTGGGATAATGAAAAGAAAAAGATGTTGTTAATATTGGCTTTACCAATAGGTTTTGCAAAAATGTACCTCAGATTGCCCTTTGCTTCACGACCACTTGCAGATGACTAGGCTTTGTTGACCAGCTGATGGTTTGGCCTGTATGCTTTTTTTGATGGTTATGTTAATAAATAAGAGAAAAAAAGTATAATTACTTTATGTTTAACTGTAAAATGATTACATTTCTTAAACTAACAGCAGACCAGCACCTTTATTGTAGGGGTGGGCGGAAATTGTAAAATTGACTTTTGCAAACTATTGCGAAATTGAGCAAAATCTCCACGAGCATGCGGAATTTTCGCGAAGATGTGGAGATTACTTCTCCCGCCCTTTCACGATGTGTTTTTGCGTGCTCATGGGGAAATGTACCTCTAACTTGCCCATGCAGCTGCTAATGGGCGCAGCCATCTTGCTCGCGGTGCTATGTCCTCTTCCGCGTCGAATGACGTGTTCGCCAGAGCAAACTCACGCGGGATATCACGACCAGTTACCAACAATCCAACATCTCTTGGCGCACGTGAATGGATAGGAAAACTCGTCGGCGAACGCAGGGACCCGGGCGCATGAACGCATTTTTAAAGCGCGAACAAGAAAAAACTTCAGTTTCACAAGAGATTGCGAAAGTTTTGACATTTTCGCGCTCTCCGTGGAATGCGAAAATGTCAAAATATCGCAAATTCCGCAAGTGTAACGAAATTTACCGCCCAGGCCTACTTTATTGGGGTAAGCATCTGGTGGTTATAATAGTAATTTGACCCCCAAGGATTATTCAGAAACCTCTATGAGGCAAGCACACATTGGAATTAGGTTAGTTAGTTGTTGCCCGAAAACTGTCCAGCACTTTCCTGAGGCAAACACATAGCAGCATTAGAATAGTACTTGCCCACCTACCACTGTCCAGCACCTTCCCTGAGGCAAACATCTGACGTAGATAGAATAGAATATTTTACCCCCAAGACTGTCCAGCCCTTACTCTGCGTCAAACATTTGGCAGAGTTACATTAGTCATTTAGACCCCCACCACTATCCAGCACCTTATCTGAGTCAAAGACCCTGTTGAATTAGAATAGCATTTTAGCCCACCAGTGCTGTCCAGCACCTTTCCTGAGTCAAGCACACAGTGGAGTTAGAATAGTAATTTTGCCCCAAACCAGTGACCAGCACCTTTCCTGAGGTAAGCACCCGACAGGGTTAAAATAGCAATTTTGCCAGCACCTACCCTGAGGTAAGCATCCTGCAGAGTTAGTATAGTCATTTTTGACACCTACCACTGTCCAACAGCTACTGTGAGGCAAATGTCCGGCGTAGCAGAATAGAAAATGTGCACACCACATCTGTCCAGCACTTTCCCTGAATCAAACATCTGGCAGAGTTATAGTAGGAATTTTCACTTCCACCACTGTCCAGCTTCTTGGCTGAGCCAAAGACCTGGTGGAGTTAGAATGGTAATTTTGCCCCCCAATTCTGTCCAGCACCTTCCCTGAGACAGACACCCAGTGGAGTAAGAATAGTAATTTTGCCCCCCACCAGTAACCAGCACCTTTCCAGAAGCAAGAATCTTGTGGAGTTAGATCAGTAATTTTGACCTACACCTCTGATCTGCACCTTCCCTGAGGCAAACACCTGGTGGAGTTAGAATACTAATTTTGTCCCCCAACTCTGTCCAGCATCTTCCCAGAGGCAAACACCTGGTGGAGTTAGAGTAATAATTTTGCCCGCCAACACTGTCCAACACCTTTCCTGAGGTGTACCTTCCCTGAAGCAAACGCCTGGTGGAGTTAGAGTGCAAATTTTTCCACCCAACACTGACCAGCACCTTCCCTGATGTAAACACCCTGCAGCGTTAGAATAGTAATTTTGCCCCCGCACCACTGAACAGCACCTACTCTGAGGTAAGCACCCTGTGGAGTTAGTATAGAAATTTTGGAGCCCACAACTGTCCAGCACTTTCCCTGAGTCAAACATCTGGCAGAGGTAGAATAGTAGTTTTCACATCCACCACTGCCCAGCACCTTCCCTGAGGCAAACCCCTTGTGGAGTTAGAATAGAAATGTTGCCCTCCAACTCTGTCCAACACCTTCTCTGAGACAAATACCAGGTGGAGTTAGAATAAGAATTTTGTCCCCAAACTCTGTCCAGCACCTTCCCTGGGTCAAGAACCTGGCGGAGTAAGAATAGCAATTTTTTCCCCCACCAGTGATCAACACCTTTCCAGAAGCAAGCCTCCTGCGGAGTTAGATCAGTAATTTTGACCTACACCACTGATCTGCACCTTCCCTGAGGCAAACACCTGGTGGAGTTAGAATACTAATTTTGTCCCCCAACTCTGTCCAGCATCTTCCCAGAGGCAAACACCTGGTGGAGTTAGAATAATAATTTTGCCCGCCAACACTGTCCAACACCTTTCCTGAGGTAAGCACCCTGCAGCGTTAGAATAGTAATTTTGCCCCGCACCACTGAACAGCACCTACTCTGAGGTAAGCACCCTGTGGCGTTAGTATAGAAATTTTGGAGCCCACAACTGTCCAGCACTTTCCCTGAGTCAAAACATCTGGCAGAGGTAGAATAGTAGTTTTCACCTCCACCACTGCCCAGCACCTTCCCTGAGGCAAACCCCTTGTGGAGTTAGAATAGAAATATTGCCCTCCAACTCTGTCCAACACCTTCTCTGAGACAAATACCAGGTGGAGTTAGAATAAGAATTTTGTCCCCAAACATTGTCCAGCACCTTCCCTGGGCCAAGCACCTGGCGGAGTAAGAATAGCAATTTTGTCCCCCACCAGTGATCGACACCTTTCCTGAAGCAAACATCCTGCGGAGTTAGATTAGTAATTTTGCCCTCCACCATTGACCTGTACCTTCCCTGAAGCAAACGCCTGGTGGAGGTAGAGTGCTAATTTTTCCACCCAACACTGACCAGCACCCTCCCTGATGTAAGCACCTAGCAGAGTTAGAATAGTACATTTGCACCACAAACTGTCCAGCACCTTCCCTGAGGCACGCACCCGGTGGAGAAATAATAGTAAGTGTGCCCCTCCCCCCACCACTGACCAGCACTTCCCTGAGGCAATCACTCAGTGGAGATAGAATAGTAAGTGTGCCTCCCCCAAAATGATCAGCACCTTCCCTGAGGCAAGTTTCAGGTGATGTAAGAATAGTAATTTTAATCCTTGCCCAGACCAGCACCTTCCATAAGGGAAGTACCCAGTAGAGTTACAATATAAATGTTGCCTTACAGTACTGAACAGCAGCTTCACACAAAAAATGTCAATATTTAAATATGTTGTTGTTGATAAGCTTTTATTCGATATGCAAGATATCTTATAAGCGTACACAGAATACAGCCAATACAAATCTATAAAAAGACATCATTTAAAAAGGCAAATATTGGGTGCACATAAAAAAGGTAAAAGGACATATAATGCCATAAATAAATTAGCTAAAAATACATTAAACCGCTACTGACAATCTCTTGCATCTTATCAACCAAAACTGTTTTAAAAATTTGGCTATGCCACATACAATAGGGGGGGAAGTGTCCGTCATTAAAATGCGCAGTGCAGTGAACATATTACATTGTTGGTAAAAAATACATTTTACAGTGTACTTAAAGATAATTATCCAAAGGAATGCATTGTCAAAATTTGATTTTTGTCTGTGTATGGTCAATCTCAGCAAAACTTTAAAAAAATGTTTCATTGTAATTTCCGACATTAAGTTTTCAATTAAAATCAGATGCAGTTTGAAATCCAGTTACTGATGATAGGAAATATGATTTGTAGTGCTGGGGCTGTTTTTCAAGTTCTGTTAATAGACGTAATTTTCTTTTAAAGTATTATCATTAAATTATTTTCGGTGTGAAGGTGCTTAGTTCTGAACTAACAATTACTTCAGTCAATAGATTACAATGTTTGAACTGAACAATCTCAGTTGTCTCCTCCAACTGCTGCTTTGTGTGGTCACCAGTAAAGATAGTGCACCACTGAGCACAAAATGGTGGTCGGCTTCATTTATACGTTTTTAGGAGTAAACAACATTTTTAAAGAAAATATATTTGGACCTCCTACTCACATCCTCAATAGAAATTGTCCTGAATAACTGGGAAGACACACATAAGGCTTCATTCAAATGCTGGATGAATTGGATTATATACATTAGGGGTGCAGATAACATCACTCTTCAAAATTCACCCTGGAAACCACCAGTCAGACATATTTGGGACAATTTAGACTTATATTTCACCACGTACAACCCACCATGACTACTTCATAGATACTATCCACAATTGTGTTTCCCCTTCATAACTCCTCAGTCACAAAGTCTGAGACCCATGTGAGGACTCTTCCCCGAATTCCACTTATGGGACTTGTGAATCTAAAGCTTACTTTAACGCACTCAGGAATTACAGGCGTACTTGCATACCTTAGCTCTACTTTATTAGGCCTTCACTTCTGTATATGAAATTGACTTTTAACCAATATAGTTATCCAGAGGCCAGCTTTTTTAATTCTTATGTTATTCATTGGTTGTATATAATGCTTTGAATTACTTTGTACTTTTATATTACTTTGTATTTTTACTTGTTTGTAACTCTACCATCTACTTATTACTCTGCAAAGGTTAATAATTGTTTACACAGCTGATTTATTCCATCTACCCATTTAAGCATTTGTTTCTCCTTTTATTTTGTACACTGTTTGCATAACTAGTAAGATCCTTTGAAATGTGAAAAAAAAATTCCACGTGAATCAGAACCTGAAAAAATTTATATTTATTATGTACTGTGTGAAATGTTGGTTTCTATGTTCCATTTCAGAATGGCAGCCATTTTGAGTAGATGATGACTAGGCAGCTGTAATCGAAATAGTGGAAGGTCATGTGTTTTTCGTGCTTTGTATGGCTTGAATGTAGTTGATACATTTTTTATGGACTGTAAAGTGTGTTTCTCAAAAATGCTTTGTATATACACATAAATGTCAGATTTTTTTTTCTAAAGTCCATAGGTGTTAAGAAGCAGTTATTAAAATAAATACACAAGTATTAAAATGTATACCTGGGTATTAATTTACTTCCGCACCCAAAACCCCTGTTTTCTTTGCATCCCATCCCAGATGATGGCAAAACATGTTTTTAATAAAAAAATGTACCATTAGTTATACTTTAACATAAGAGAATTAATTGTAATGCTATGCGTTGTATTAGTATACGTAGTGATGGTTTGAGTTGCAATAGTCATTTTTATATATCTCTATGAACATGCATTATAAAGCCTTGCAATCTCAAAACATGCGTTGTAATGGTGTTTGCGATGTAAAGTATGCGTTGTAACGGTTGTAAGAGCACGGAGGTGGGGTGCAAGGCGCGCTGTACTGCGTGACTCGCGCCCTTCCCCCTACGCCATATTGATGCCCTGGTACTCTGCTGACCGCGAGTGGTGTATGAGTGCAGACTGGTGCTCTACTGCTGGACTTGGGGCATACGAATTGAGGGGCCACCTGCATACTTTTTGTATGATGCCCGGTGGAGCTACCTCGCTAGCTATGGGGAAGATTGACTTTGGGCTCCCTCCTTTGACTATCACCTACCCAGCCGGACTTAGGGCTAACGCGCCCGCGTCTCTCCTGACCTTACCTTCCTTCCCCCTTCACCTTCCCCCAACCCTCTCCCCTCTCCGCTCCTACTCTTTCCAGCTTCCGTCCTCTGCCCTCACATGCCCTTGCCCTTTGTCCCCAGCCTGTTTTTCTGTAAACCTCTTCCCTCGCCACTTGAGACTGATCTATTTTGTCTGATGCCCGATGAAGCTACCTGGTTTAGCTATAGGGGAGATGGGCTGTGGATTCCCTCCTTGGTCGTCACTTACCCAGTCGGCCTTCAGACAGACTTCCTTTCGTCTCTACGGTTGTCTCTTTCCTTATCTCCACTTTCGCTCCTCCCCTACGCCTCACTACTTTCTCTCTTCGTTTTCTCCTCCCCTAATTGTATTGCTGATTGTTTGATATAATGTTTACTTGTTGATCTTTTTCTGGTATATTGTTGAACTACATTGTTGCACTTCCTTTCGTCTCTCCTGTCGTCTCCTACCGCATCCTCCCTCTATTTATGTCTCTCCCTCCCTCCTCTCTCAATGTATTGAGACTGAACTATTTTGTCTGATGCCCGATGGAGCTACTTGGTTTAGCTATAAGGGAGATGGGCCATGGATACCCTCCTTGGACATCACCTACCCAGTCAGTCTTTAGGCAGACTTCTTTTTGTCTCTCCTTATTGTCTCCTCCTTAGCTCCTATCCTCTCTCCCCTGAATCTCTCCCCTTCCCTGCTACTCTGCCTACACCCCTGTCCTTTGTGCCCTTTTGACTAAGCACTCCTTCTCCCCTTGTTAGGGAAAGATCCAATATTTATACTCTGGAGTCTCAGCGAACCCGCTGAGTGAGTCCATTGCGCCAAGGGAGCCACTCACACTTGAGGTATGTTATGGCACCCCTTGCCAAAGCACTCCCTCTCCCCTTTTTGGAGAAGGATCCAGTATGTAGGCCTTGGAGTCTCAGAGACCCCTCTGAGAGAGTCCACTGCGTAAAGGGAGCCTCTCGCACTAGAGATAGGGAAGGGTTACCACTTCCCCTGGGATCACAGCTTACTGGACTTTGGACGTTGCCTTGACTCGTCTACCGGTTTGTGTCCCCGTCACCCTTGCCCTCCTCTCCCCATGCTGTGCCTCACACCCTCCCCTCCTCTTTCCCGCCTTCATTATCTGTCTACTTCCCCTGCTCCAACCCCCCTCCCCTGAATCTCTCACCTTGCCTGCTTTTCCCCTTACGTATTTGTGCTTATTGTTTATCTCGACCTTACAAGTAACTATGTTGCCATGCTCTAAGAACTGTGTAACCTTTGTAACAATGTAACCTGTAACTATGATCTGATGCTCATGTAAAGCGCTCTGAAACCTTCGGGTCTAGCCAGTGCTATATAAAACTTTAAAAATAAATAAATAAAAATAAAAGAAGGGTCAGTGTGGCTAAAGGGATCATTTTGGGGTACAGGTAGTCGTGGAAGTGATTTAAGCATCGTGCTTATGAGGTTACCGTAGGGTTCAGACCACACCACCTATAATGGTTAGCCAAGTATCCATTCTACTGATCTTTTTGCTGCACAATAAAGTAGATTTATTAAGGAATTCTGAGGTCTTACTATGGTTGTCTTATTGCATTTTAGTCTCCAACCAATTTTTTTTGATTTAGTGACTTGATTTTCAATCAAAATTTTCAATTAATTTTGATTGAAAGAAAATAAAATTGGATTAGTGATTTCAAAAGCATAACATTTATGTTGCTTTTATTAACTAGATGGCTCGTGTTATAAGATAAATGCTATTTTCTCTTCGGCAATGCACTAGCAATTTTACAAATTGTTTAGATTTTGTTACTGTTACAGGGAAGATTTTCTTCCATCACCATGAGCCATCAGTACAGAGAGCTTAGTATACAGTTTTTAAAGACTGGTTCATGCAGTAATTTATTCTAAACAGCAAGTAGAAGCTTAGATTTTGTTACCTCGAGATACATCGTCACGACCAATGACTCGAAGGGTTCGAGACAGCCGATCCCAATACATTGTATCTCCCTCCTTAGAAAGCCAATCTTGAAGGACTTCGAGACACTGCTCTTGTGTAACTGTAAAAAGAAGCAAGAAATATTAATGACCATCTGTAATATGCATGGAGAAAAGCTGAAATGAAGAAAACAGGACCTCAATGGGTGTGTTCAACCTCCCTGCTCATTGCATTAATTTCATCATCTTCATGTGTGCTTTCATTTAAGTGTTGACATTCTTGTTTTTCTTAAAACTTGAAAGTTCTGTTCTAACCGTGGCCTCAACTTTTGTTTTTGGTGCTGATTCACATAGACATTTACACGTATATGCTCATTAATGTCCCTGAGGATGAGCACCCAAAAAGTTATCAGCTCAAGTAGTACTAATTCATGTCATTTGAAACTCCTTTGTGAATTGTTTCCGAAATGGTCAACTTCCTAATAGTGAAAGTGCAAAGAGTGCACGCTCCTTCTATTTGTACAAATTGTATATCAATATTCCATGAATATTCGATTTTAGATGTTTTGAGGCAATTCACAAAGGCAGTTATGTAGTAATTGTAGCACAAAGGTGCAGATTTACATGGCCTCTGTCATAATTTCCATAGTTCTTATTTCACCATTCAAGTTTTCAGGAAAAAAATAACTGTAATAAAAAGAACAGAGGGACAAACTTTATTGTCCTAATAGTCTTAATCACTGCTCATATCTACATTTGTGATATTGCCCTGCAGTCTGCAAAGGTACTCATTGTACCGAGTCTTTTCGTAGAGTTTCAGTTTGTGCTGGTTTTATGGTTAGTTTGGAGTGGCAAAGTAACACAGTAGTGTGGAAAAAGGGTCAGGCAGATCAGGTCGATTACCCCTTTTCAAGGTTTGTCCGGCGCTAGCCGCTTCTCGCCCAACTCACGGTTACCAAATAAAGAGGCAGGCGCTGGAGACTGGAAGGCAGGAAACAGGAGTTTATTCCGACGGAGCAGAACACATCAAATCAGACAACAGGGTATCTTCTCGAGGTGCTCTACACGCATCCTTGAGGCCTGGCCTCTTATACGCAGGTTTATTGCTTTATTGCATGAAACACATTCTTGTCAATACTTTGATGTACGGAAAGACATCCTCGGAATCCTCACTTTGGGCCTGTTCCCACACACATTTACAGAAGAAGTCCCCACCCCGGTCACAGTAGGTGATGACTATCGCACACCAGGACATTCCGTCGATTCCCGGAATGTGTGTCTGATCGGATCTCATGGGGTGGGGGGGCTTTGATCAGTCAGAGATCCTTTGAATCGGGGCAGCTGCTTACTGCAAGGGGGCCAATAAATGATGTCCGCACGGCCAGGTGGCGCCCTGGGAACGGGCAGGATGATTGGGCACAGAGGAAAAGGGGGTTCATCAAAGGATGGGGAGGTGTTGGCCGGGAGCGGAATGCATTTCCGAGGCAGAGTCGCGCTGGAGGGGAATTTTATGGTTCAGGTATGAGAGAGCGGGGGCTATCAGCGCGCGGGGGATGCTTGCGAGGTCAGAGGGAGAGACGCGCTGGCTAGCAGCGCTGGGCAGGGAGACCATGGTTTTCAAAATGGCTGCCACCTACGCGCACGAAGGGGCCTAAAAAGGGACAAGATGGTGTGGCCAATGTTTCATGATTTTCACTTTACGCTCAACAGTGGCTATGGTGAACATAAATGAACGCCGCTTATGTATACCGATTTTAGTCATTTTCCACAGTCCCCAGTTTTTATCATAAGTTAGTTCATTTCTGTTCATGTCTGAGGTAAGGACGTACAAGCTGACATTTAGTTATACTAATAAGGGAAGGATGTGGCTGGGCTGTCTATTGAGGTCTTTGGTAGCCCATATGCATTACGGGCAGATGGAAATAATCCTGCTATCAATGTTGACAGAATCGTACATAACCACATGTAGTCAATGCGATAGGCGAGGAGGCAGTGCATACAAAATTACATTAGGTGTGTCATACGTTAGACCTTGGATACGGGCTTATTATTTAGACGATGTAGGAAATTTGTTCGAATACAAACATGATGTCATACAAAAATGTTCTGGCAGAATAAGGGCTATTATCACTTGAGGTCTGGACTCCATGGGGATCAAAACTAGACTGTATGCTCATGTGCATAACTGGTGTTCTACAATCATCATGATACAGAGTTAACGCTTTCTTAGTTATCCATGTACAGTTGAAAGTGACCGATGTAAGGTTTCGAAAGCTCAATTGGGTGATAATCAATAAAAGTGGTTGGGAGAGGAATTCAAATTAATACAAGTGTCAGTCAAGGGGTGGAAATGTTCAAAAAGGGTTCGTCTTTCCAGTGTCTTATTACAGGGAGCCATCCCTGGTAGGCTCTCATTGTTCTTCTTCTTTCGTTGGCACTGTTGAGCACCGGCGGTGGAGCTATGCGTCCAGCTCTAATTCAGATTTCGCGTTGCAGGGTGTGGCCACTCTTTGCTCTCGTACCACAGTCCTGGTTGTCCTGTTCCCTAACTAATCTATCATAGGTACCTTAGGCGGGGTACCCGCATTCCGTTCTTCTTTCGTGACAAACCCTTCTCTATCTTTGTGCTGTGCTTCTTCTTCAAGTCAAGTTCAAAGAAAAACTCCATATGGAAAAAAGGGGCGATGGGGGCGTGCTTTGGGAGGCCGAGGGAAGAGAGGGTGGAGTGGGATCAGATCTGAAACGGACCAAGGAGGGCAGGAATTTCAAGCAAGTGGGCCCATCAATCGGGCACAATGGGCTGGGACTTTCGGCACAAGCTCATCAACATGCAGGGGCTTCTGGACAGCCCTTCTTTCCTTCACTTTCCACGTTGAGAATGGTGCCTCGTCCCGCAACTCTTTGCTCTGTGGCTCCACCTTGGTCGAGGTCATAGATATTCCCCGATCTGCAGCCAGGCTGTGGGTCACGTCCGGCCCCTCTCCTCCGACGACTGCACGTTATCTTTAAATGAGTACAAAAAAAAAGTCTTAGAGAACTGACAGGGGAAGACGTTTACACATTTTAATTTCTCTCCCAACCCCAAGTAGTTGGGGAAACGTTTATCGGTCATGATAGGGTGGAGGCTTATTTATCCTTACGGCGGGGTATGCTGTTAATTCATAAATCATTGTTGTGGTGTAGGTTTGCGAGCAATTCTACGAATTTCCATAATCATGTCTGTTAGGTGTTGATTCCTGTTACATTCGTAAACGTGGCAAGGAGTCTGGTATCTATCAATTACATGGTCTATTAAATTCAAACCGGCCCCTCCGGTAGAGACTCGTCTTTCTAAAACAAATCCTGTTGAGCTATATTTTTCTTCAGGGTCTGCTAATTTTATGAGAAAGTGTGAGGGGCTACTATCATGGGCTTATAGGTACCTTTTTCCAGGGAAGCACATACGTTAAGCATTTTTCTTTTCTGAAAGCATCGGCTAACTTTGATCAGTTTTAGACGATTTGTTTTTTATAAACAAGGTCATAAGCTACAGTCTTTAAGATTTTCTGGGACGGCTGGTACAGAACTGGGACCATTCTGGGAAAAACGGGGACGTTTCGGACATTCTACTTTTGTGCAATGGGCGGTGGTAATCTGAATGAGGAAGGTGGTGTTACTAAAGCACTAAAACAAAAAGCCACTGACATATAGTTCCCTTTTAAGGGTCAGATTAGGGGACATCAGTCGTCTTACCTGTCCTTTCTTTCTCAGCCAATTAAGTTTCATCATTTTACAGAAAGGAGAGGCAGTAATATGGCAAAATACGATCGTTTTGTTTCTGTCAATTTGTTCAAACACTGTCGTGTCTAAAGCCAATTATACCTGTGCCGGCGAGGTACAGCGTCGCCATTTATTCAAAAGGGAGCAAGGGAGCCCTCAGAGGGAGAGAGCGTTGTGCGCACCAAATAGGCCATTAGTACACGTACAACATAGAGAGAGAGAGAAAAACGTGTATGATAATAGGTTATTCAGTGCGCACATATATAGAACAATACGGGTTGGTTTCACGTATAAAACACAAGCTGAGAGAAAACATAAATTCACAGTTTACGTACACACAAATACCGGATAGGGTGCGACAGTACATACATCAAGTGCGAAAACCTAAGACAAAACACAGATCTATTTTGGGCAAAAGGACTTTTTCATGCGTGTTGCGCATTCTCAGTATTCCATTTAATTCATTTGGGGGTCGAGCTCTTTATTCTCCTTTCTTCCTAATAGTGGACAATTTTTGTTGGTAACCTCGTTTTTGAAAATACTTACTCCCTCTTAGTTGGTCGGACACTAGTCCAGTCGTGCTTATACTCACGGTGGGGCCTTCCAACATCTAGCAAATGATGATCCAAGCTGAGGTAAAGGAGGGGTGTCAGTCGGACGTGTAATGGTACAATTCTGATTTTCCTACGAGGATGGAAGAAGAAGGGGTAAATCTAAAACATAACAATATCCCTAATTTCTGGGCTGAGGGGTATTTGGGATGAACCCCAACCCGGGGTACTCTTGACTTCTCTTATTTAGTCAGCACGTAAATTGACTCACTGGTGTGCATTATTTTGAGTGTACATTTGGGATATCGGTTCGGGTCCGAGGTACTACAATAACCCTTCAAGTTTCTGGTGTAGGCCACTCTCCCATTCACTAGCTCCAGAGAGGGAGAGAGTCGTTCCTAGGTAAGGTAAGTGCTATATTCCTTTTCACCCTTCACATGCAGGTACCATGTTCGGGCATATTGTTCTTATTCCATTAACCGCTCGATCAACACCTCCGTCATACAAAAAGCATTCTTTTATCGACCCAGACGTGTGCCACACATACACATTCATACCGTACAAATCAGGGCCCATGCGCACATTCATACCATACAATTTTCATGCTCTCAGAGATAGCTCCAGCATATAATGTACCATCTCACAGAGCTGGCCTATTTTCCTCGCGTGGAGCATGGTGCGTTTTAGGTCCTCTCCATACTTCAGCTGAATTTTCGATGTAACCTGCAGAAAAAGAAAAGAGGGGGAGGGGGCAGTGTTCAAAGCACATCAGCGCGCATAAACATAAAAAATGTTTTTACCTACCACATACCTGACTTATCTCTGTGGGATGCAGTCCCTTTTATCTCGGCATTGAAGCCCAAAGGAACCGGTAGTGCGGAAAAGATAACCAATGACAGGCTGTTCATTACATAGGTCGCCTGAGGGCGGTAGTACAGACCGCGTGTAGGGAGGGGTCAAAAGCCAGGGGCATTCGGTATAAGGTGTGGGGGGGTGTGACTGATTCATGTTTTCATCCGAGGGAAAGAAAAGGTTTACGGTGGTATAGGGTCGTTCCTGTTCGCAGAGCATGGTATTTCAAAAACAACCCTATCAATCTAAATGACTGTTACGATGCTAGCTCTATATATTTTTCTTTTAAAACCTTGGTTGTAAAAATGTCAGTATTCAAGTACGGGCCCCCAACCATACAGGCCGGCCACGGGGCAGACGGGAAACACATGAGGTAAGGAGATATTACACTGTAGTACAGGAGTACGTAACAAGCGAGCCATTTAATTGGAAAAACTAAACATGACAAACGGTTGCAGGATCAGTGAAGGTTGATTTTATAATTGAAAGTAAAACAGGATCAGTTACAATAAAATCGTTCATACGCATACCATGGGCGAGTATCATGAGTAACATTTACTTCGGAGCTTAAATAATACAATAATTAATAGTAAATAAACCCGACATCAATAGGGTTGTCCGCATGCTCAGTTAGTACACTTCCCCACCCGTCATGTGCACAAAGACCGCATACATCCCTCATAACATCAGGGCTAAGTAACTAGAATCGTCATAAGGAGTTGCAAGCCCCGCCCATACTGGCGCCATTTTGGTCGAGGCCAGGCGGGTCCAGAGTATAGTTCAAATGCCTCCAATAACTAGCGGCTGGACCAGAATCCCTTTCGGCAGTTCAAAAAAGTTTGTTAGCGCCAACAGAAAGAACAGGCTGCATGAACCGTGACTCAAAGGCGGGGGGGTGGGGCAAAAATCTTCCCTACCGGGTCACGCTGAAGTCCCACCGGAGCTGATCTAGTGTCTCTTGGTAATTCAGACAAAAGCTGGCGTCATCATGAGAGCACCATCCTCTCGCGGCAACGTCGCGGCCACTCCGGGGAGCGGGACAGCAGGCGTATCCCTCCACCGATGCGCTGAATCAGCCTCTCTCACGGCACCAGATGGGGATAAGGTGGTGGTCACCCGGGGCAGTGGCATATCCATGGGGGATAGTCGAGCAACAGTGGCGGTTGCCCCCACCGGAAGGCCGCGGGAGTCGAGGGCCAACGACTCTCGTAGAATCTTTAAAGCTCGGACAATGTCTTCAAGAGTGTGGCTCATGCCCGAGCAGGCAAGCATTCGAGTTCCAGAGTAGTCCAGAGCCGTTCTAGTGGACCAGGCCCAAATCCAGGGAGCCGGCCGCCATTTTGAGCGTTCCGCAGCAGCAGCCGCTCTTCACCCCGGCCACCGGAGCGGGTCCCCCGGCTTTCCAACCAAGTGGAACGCCAATGGCAGTCCTGGTGCAGCCGTCCGGCAGGTGAAACGCTAAGGGTCGCCCTGCTGCAGCTGACCGGCGAGTGAAACACTAAGGGTCGCCCTGCTGCAGCTGACCGGCGAGTGAAACGCTAAGGGTCGCCCTGCTGCAGCTGAGGAACCTCCCCCTGGGGAGGTGGGGGAGGCCCGTTCGCATCGCCTCCCCCCAGGGCACCCCACGCCATCTCTTGGCGCAGCATTATAGGATGGCTGGACCAGGCAACAAAAAAGGGGGGGCCATCAGCAAGGCATCCCCCGCACACAACTTGCTGGACATCACCTCTGGATGGTCCGTGGACAGGTCTTGGCGCGTTGGGTTGCCTCCGGCCTATTCGCACAACGGGCCGCCAGCGACGCTACCTCGCCGGCTGACGGCTTTTGTAGACCTTTTTTATAGCCCAAAGCCTACTAAAAAGTAGCTCAAAGTAGCCCAACAGGAACAGCATCAAGCAGACGGCAAATGTATTTGGGTTTGTTGTTGCAGCCGGCTGCCATGTAAATAGTTGTTTAATAAGAAGTTTTAAATGGTTGTTTAATAAAAAGTTTTAAATGGTTGTTTAATAAAAAGTTTTAACATGTTACTTTGCTGGAGTGTTGTATATATTTATAATTGTATAGGGTTTGCCGTTATTTGGGCGGGATGGGCGGCGGAGTCGAGCTGCCTTGCGGCCATCATGGCGTCGAGCTCGGCTCCTCCCACTAGTTTCATATTCCTCATGAGGGGTTGTTCCTAATGTTTCTATTTTAGTGGGGTCAAAAAGATCCCATCAGTGGCCTACTGATTTTGCTCGATTCCTTTTGTTTTTCCTAACGATTTTTATGTCATAGTTTGCTAGCAGGATACAGCGGCTAATCCGTATTTTTATATACATGTCCTTTTTATTAGGGGTATCCTCCGGTGGAGCCGGATGATCTACCTCTAATAAACGGTCCGGGCTGAACCAACTACTGAACAATGGGGAGAAGATAGGCATGACGGGTTACAATGGGGACAAAAGTCTGCACTACCTATCCTTCACTGCTTTGCGAAGACTAGATAGAAATATTTCTATTCTACAGTATTTGCAAATAGGGAATACCCAAAGAGAGAACCAATTCCAAACAGTCAATGTTCGGACAAACAATCAATCAATCAAATGAGGAATAAAATAGGCGCGACGGGTTACAACGGGGTCAAAAGCCTGCGCTACCTATCTTTTCACTGCTTACAAAGACTAGACAGAATATCTCTATTCCACGTTATCTGTAAGCAGAGAATACCTCCAAAGAACCAATATCGAACAATCAATGTCCGTTCAATCAAACAATCAGTGGCGAGAAAGAAATAGGCACGACAGGTTACAACGGGGGCAAAGGCCTGCGTTACCTATTCTTCACTATCTGCAAAGGAGGACAGAATACTTTTATCCTTCCCCGTTTGTAGACAGAGAATTCTCGAGAGAACAATCCTCGAACAAACAATGTTCGGGCAAACAATCAATCAGTGGGGGAGAAAGATAGGCACGACGGATTACAACGGGGGCAAAGGCCTGCGTTACCTACCCTTCACTACCTGCAAAGGAAGAGAGAATACTTTCTATTCCTCTCCGTTTGCAGACAGAGAATCTCCAAGAGAACCAACAATTCGGAGAGTAATACTAGTATTTTCCAATCAATCAATCAAATATTTCACAGTTTGTCGTGTTACATGACCTTACCCGGACCGCATGGACAGTTTCCTGTCTTCCGAATCAAGCGCCCGATCGTCCTCTATCTCCTGTCGTGGCACTCCTGATGGTTCCCAGTCAGGACCGTAGATCACTCGAGAGAGGTCTGCTCGGAACCAGTGAAGTTCGGATGATCGGCTGCCAGATGAGGGTCTATTGGACAGGTGCACTTCCCGATCGTTGCAGTCGTTCACTCTGTCGTTGGGACCTCTCCCACTGGATCCACGTGTCACTGATGGGCCCCATGTTTGGGACGCCAATTGTGGAAAAAAGGTCAGGCAGATCAGGTCGATTACCCCTTTTCAAGGTTTGCCCGGCGCTAGCCGCTTCTCGCCCAACTCACGGTTACCAAATAAAGAGGCAGGCGCTGGAGACTGGAAGGCAAGAAACAGGAGTTTATTCCGACGGAGCAGAACACATCAAATCAGACAACAGGGTATCTTCTCGAGGTGCTCTACACGCATCCTTGAGGCCTGGCCTCTTATACACATGTTTATTGCTTTATTGCATGAAACACATTCTTGTCAATACTTTGATGTACGGAAAGACATCCTCGGAATCCTCTCTTTGGGCCTGTTCCCACACACATTTACAGTAGAAGTCCCCACCCCGGTCACAGTGGGTGATGACTATCGCACACCAGGATATTCCGTTGATTCCCGGAATGTGTGTCTGATCGGATCTCATGGGGTGGGGGGGCTTTGATCAGTCAGAGATCCTTTGAATCGGGGCAGCTGCTTACTGCAAGGGGGCCAATAAATGGTGTCCGCAGGGCCAGGTGGCGCCCTGGGAACGGGCAGGACGATTGGTCACAGAGGAAAAGGGGGTTCATCAAAGGATGGGGAGGTGTTGGCCGGGAGCGGAATGCATTTCCGAGGCAGAGTCGCGCTGGAGGGGAGTTTTATGGTTCAGGTATGAGAGAGCGGGGGCTATCAGCGCGCGGGGGATGCTTTCGAGGTCAGAGGGAGAGACGCGCTGGCTAGCGGCGCTGGGCAGGGAGACCATGGTTTTCAAAATGGCTGCCACTTACGCGCACGAAGGGGCCTAAAAAGGGACAAGATGGTGTGGCCAATGTTTCATGATTTTCACTTTACGCTCAACAGTGGCTATGGTGAACATAAATGAACTCATTTTCCACAGTAGCTGCTCTCTGATTCTCAAAAAAATCTCAATGGAAAGGGAGAACCATGATGGGACACTATCGATTTCATGATAAACAGATCTATGTCTTTTAAAGTCTCATCATTGACAAACTCCACATGGTACAACTTCTGTTGCTTGGTCCTCAGATGATCTGAGGTATATCTTATTTTCTTGATCTCTCAACCTTTCAGAGCTATGCCATGATCACTTCGAGGTGGAATGACTGCTGCATTAACTTAAATTAAAATATATTATTCCTCCAATCGAGACATTATACAAGGTCACGCCTATTAGAACTGTTGTGCTTTGAAAATCCCTTTTACGTGGTAGCATAATTGCATTAACGAGCTACGTGACTGCTTTACAACTCTGCATGTGCAGGAAGAGCATTGCACGCAGGGAATGGACCCTGGCATATATGTTGCCTTAGAGTTTTAAATCATAACTACCAAGAAGGAATATAGAATAAAATCACAGATAACGCTCATTCTTGATGTACACCATTATGCTCATCCGACTTCTTCCCTTTGGAATGCTGGGTACTGGAAGTATACTTACCTCTGCTTCATGGCAGGAGCATAGCTCATGCTTGAAAAGTTGTTTGCGACTTTTACTTTTTGAGTACTCTACCAACCTTGGTCCTGATTTAAAAAGGTAAACTTAGATCAAAAGTCTAAGTTTAGACCCAAAGTCTAACATTACTATTACTAAATCTAGACTTTTTGTCTAGGTTTAGACCAAAAGTCTAACTTTAGTAGTAGTAAAGTTAGACGTTTGTTCTAAGTTAGACTTTTGGTCTAACTTAGACTTCAGGTCTAAACTTAGACATTTGGTCTGGATTTCCATTTGTGAATCCTGCCCCAAGAGTCTGTTGAGGCATGGATATGGAATTGTAAAAGAAACATCGACAGAAGTGGACATGAAATTGATTATTTGAAGACAGTTGCAAAGTAGCAAGCAGTTTATATTCAACGCTTTGCAGGCAGTTCTCATAGGCATAATGTACACTCAACATTCTGGAATGATATGGAGAAGTCATGGACTTCTATCCAGAATTCTTTCCCTCCAAATTATTTGTTCATCCTGATGGGTATTTAGGTGGATAAAACTCGGAGAATGATACTCTCAGAATCATTTACTGTATGAATGTGGTCAGATTGCAGAGGTACATGAGTAATCATCAGCAAATAATCTTTCTACCTTGGTCACAGAGTAGGAGCACAGAAGAGGAACTGTACAATAGGCACAAGTCAAGTGGTTTGGGAGCATAGCAGCCCACCTTGATCTGCCACTGCCAGAGAGGTTCTGCATTTATATGTATGGATAAATACAATACTTCGATTCTCAAGGAGAGGTTATGCATTGTGTTAAAACCATATAGTGATGTGGCCGTTTCTTACTAGATACAGATTGTGTGGGAGAGTAAAAGTAGAGGAACAGAAAATATAGCAACTGATGTACAAAAATGTGTAATTTTCACAAACCCTCCAATTCATGGAATCAAATGATTTGCTGCCGCTAACAAGCCTTTCGGGGATTTACAACTATAATTCCCATCACAAACCATTGAAAGGTTACTGACTCCCAAATTGAGGTGGTATGTTTTTCTGAATCTTCTTTGGCCCCTTCTCCTTTGGGAGTTGGTTGTGCAATTTTCAGGAGAAGAATGCAGTTGTCCAGGAGACCTCTGTCAACTTACAATTAAATGTTCCACAAAGAAAACTTTTTTTAAAGATTCCCCCCTTCCTTTACGGAACCGTGGCTACTTTAAAAAGGTTTTTATTTTTTGAAAATCAATCTCATGGATGGTGATCTGCTAATCCTTGCAGGCCACCACCAATGTGATTGTGACTAATCGTAGTGACTCCCAAACTGCAAACCACCTAATGGCTATTCATTAGACATGGCGTTCATCAACTTAGGTTGATTTTCTAAATCAGATTCCATTCACAGAACGTTAGTGCGCAATTTGAGACAACTTTTTGCAAATGCATCAGGTCCATAATTCATGGTAGATAGTGCAGTAAAGGAGCAATGAAAAAAGTTGCAGCTTAGTTCCAGAAAACAGATTGGATGGGACAGAATTATAATAGTAAGCACTAATTTCAAGTCACATTGTCAGGTACGATTTTGCCACACAAATTAATTCCTGGTGTAGGAACCCAGTCTGTTTCACCAGATGGGAATCCACATCAGGTAAACCTGGGTTCAAAGGCAGGCATCTGCACAGTTGGCCCCACTTCGGGGCTGATTATGATGTTGTTAGGAAAGCATTCCCACCGAATTGGGTTAGGAATGCTTTCTGAACGATTCGTATTCGGGGAGTTCTACTGACCGATTACAATGTGGCCTGCTGCTTACAGACACGGTTTGGTTCACACGCATTGACTTCAATGGGAGCCTGTGTCTCGAACAAGAACACAGGCTCTCTTTGGAAAAAGGGGTGGGTAGGGAAAACCCTGCACCCTGGGACGGCCACCCCATGTTGCCTGCCAAATTGTGCGTGGTTGGGAAGAGGGGTCCCTCGGGTACACACACAGGCCACATTTGGTTGCCTCCAGGTGAAGGGGGGCCTGAAATGCGCCCCCAAAGTTGAGTCCAAAAGCCGTGTTGTCTCGGTCACAGCAGCAGTCCATGCACATAACAGCGGTAGGGCCAGGCAAGGGGGGATTTCGAGGGACAACGCCGAAGTAAAATTAATTATTTATTTAATTGTCCCTCATCATCGTACCTCGAAATCCCCCCTTACCAGGCCCCACCACCCCACCGCTGTTACCTGCATGGACCACGGCTGCTCAGTCAAACTGATTCGGAATGGCCGTCCGAATAGGGCATCGTACTTTCTCATTCAGAAAACGTCTCAATTGGGCTGTAAAATTTGGCTCCAAATGACGAAGGTAGCCTGATTCCAATTCGTACCGATTCGGACAGCCAGGATGGCTTCCTTGCATCGTATTTGGTCGTCAGGAAAGGTGACCGATTCGGAACGAAACATGGGTTCCAAATCAGATTCGCCAATACCGAATCCCATCGGTGAGGACTGAATTAACCCTCCTTCCCAGGGGTCAAAATGTTGACGACACACACCTACATCACAAGCTCTGATGACTGATTTCTAAAAAGTAGATGTTCATTAGAGTTATGTGTATATCTAGGAACAATTGACCTGTTTGAGGCCGGAAAGGTTTATGTCTTGTATAACTGATGTTTATATGTCACAAACACCTCTCCCCTGTCCTTCATCACTTTTTTCCTAACCTTCCCTTTTCTTTCTATATCAAGAGCACTGTAAATATGTATTGTACTGTTATATGCCTGAGCAACTGCATTGCCAATAATAATTAATGCTTTGACTCAAAATCGAATTAGATGCTTTTGATCCAGAAAATAAATTGCATTTATGCATTACATGTAAAGAAAGACTGGTGAATGCTTTATTATTTACTGTCCGCTACAAGTGTTGCTACCGCAACCACTTACATATTGTATTGGTTCTAGGCAGTCTATTGTGTGCCAGTGTAGAGGAAAGCACAGGAATGCATTGTATTGTTGTAAATACGACTCATCCCTGCACTCTCCTAATGACGAAGCTCGGCGTAGTAAAATGGCATGCAGCTCTGCGCTGCATCATAATGTTGGAAATATGACCCTATGTATTGCACCAGGTATAAACAGGTAAAATGAAACTTCTATGTATATTGCTTATAATCAGATAGAATTTTCACTCACATGTAAAGAACATCAAGGGGAATATTTACCCAAACTGACACACCAACATTAATATGTCAAATTTCTTGCACCTACTGTGAATGCCCTAAAGATGCCACAGATGCTCTGTATTTACAATACAGTGCTCCATGGCTCAAGGATTTCTGGTGCATCTTTTGTCGCAAAAGTAACGTATTGCTGGAGTTGGTCTAAAGACTGACGCAACCCCAGCAATACGTCAGCACACAGAGGCGACTCTCGTGTTAAAAGCCCTGCGTCAAGCCTTACGCCTGGCTTGAGAAGGCGTAGGGATTTCACTGCATCGGTTCTACGTGAATTTTTCCGTGGCAACAACTACCCTGTATACATATTACCTGGTGGAGGTATAATGTGACACAGGCCTCTACAAACTGACACATTGGGCCCAATGCGTCAGTTTTTAAATATTGAAGCACTGATTGCATTGCCGCAGCGGCCGGGCTACCTCCTTATAAATATGCCCCGCAGTACTTTGTAATGGTAGGCTTGTAAATATCATAGCTACAGCTTGAATGAGCCCATTATCAACTGAAGGGCAGACGTAGCCAACTTTGTCTACTTATACTCCTCAGATGATCAGACAGAGTGTGGAAATGATTAGAACTATGTTGAGAGAACTAATCACCAACAACGGAGACAATATGCTTTGCAGAGTACAGGTACTAGAGTATTGCCTGCAGTATATACATCCAACAATGTTGGCATTAATTCACAAACTATAAGAGCACTTATAGAAACCTACACCATGAAGAAATCCCCTTTTGGGTAGCACTGAAAATGCACAAGATATGTGTAACACATCCCAATACAACCCTATCAGACAAACAGAATTATGACTAGGTGATTGACTCTAGACATGGCACCACAGGAAAAACAATGCGGAAGATGGGGAATGCTATTTACTAATATATATATATATATATATATATATATATATATATATATTACCTACTGGCGGTCGCCAGTAGGTATATATAGTTAGGATTTTTTCTCTATGGGATTTTTGAAAATTCTATGTCTAATAACTTTGGCGTTTGTGGACGGAATTGGCTGAAATTTTCAGGAAAATGGCACATTTTGTTTCTGAGTAGCCCTTAAAAATTTGGGGGGGGTTCGTCAAGGGGGGGCCGAGAAAAAAGGGGGGTCCCAAAACGTGTTTTTAACATTGAGTTTTCCATAGGGCGGTTGGCCTCACTTTTAGCCCGAACGGCTGAATGGATTTGCACGAAACTTGGCAAAATTGTAGGGACTGGTAGCCCGATGTGCCTTTTGTAGGTCTCAATATATGTGCTACAGTGGATTTTGAGAAATTAACGTTTAAAAAAAGATATATATCTGTAACAGCGGACCGGGCAGCGCTCCGCTACGCGTACTTTTCGCGCAACGGAGCTTTGTGAAGCGAAGCTGATTGGTTCTCCGGCGTCTGTCAACATTCCAAACAGTCCGTAGCGGCCGCCATCTTGTCTCTCGGTAGGATCGAGAGACAAGAGGAGGCCAAAGCGAAGGGGCAAATGACCATAAGGGGGCATAGTACATTGTCGCTCACCCCCTAGGTTTGATGTGGAGGTTTTAAAAGGGCCCCGCGGGGCAAAAAAAAATAAAAATAATAATAATCGAACAGCTGAATGGATTTGCACGAAACTTGGCAAAATTGTAGGGACTGGTAGCCCGATGTGCCTTTGCTAGATCTCAATATATGTGCTCCAGTGGATTTTGAGAAATTAACGTTCAAAAAAAGGTATATATCTGTAACAGCGCACCGCTTCGCGTACTTTTCGCGTTACGGAGCTTTGCGAAGCGAAGCTGATTGGCTCTCCGGTGTCTGTAAACATTCCAAACAGTCCGTAGCGGCCGCCATCTTGTCTCTCGGTAGGATCGAACAGCTGAATGGATTTGCACGAAACTTGGCAAAATTGTAGGGACTGGTAGCCCGATGTGCCTTTGCTAGGTCTCAATATATGTGCTTCAGTGCATTTTGAGAAATTAACGTTCAGAAACAAGATATATATCTGTAACAGCGCTCCGCTTCGCGGAGATAAAATTATATGTGTATTACCTAGCTGTTGCTAACACCAGTTAGCGACGGCTAGTAGAAGATAGCGACCATCTTGGGCCCCACTTTGCATGTGAGTGATATTTATCACTAATGACATGCAAAGTGGGCATGCCAAGATGTTAGCGACTGGAAACAGTCGCTAACATCGCTATCTCCTATTATCAACTTTTGGAAATATTCGAGATAAGGGCGAATATCTCCAAAAGCTACCACCTGCCCTGAGCAGTTCTTAGCCATGTTATCCAATGGGAGGTGGATAACATGGCTAAGAGCATTAGCTCGGTAATGCATGAATATCGCTGAGTTTTCAGCGATATTAATGCATTGCGGTCGTTTTTTATCGTATTTCCGATAAACCTTGATAATAGCAAGGTTTATCTGCGATAATTTCTGACGGTAAAAAAATCGTTGCTAAGCATCGTTAGGGATAAATATCGCTTAACTTTGGTAATATGCCCCAACGTCTGTTAACGTTCGATTCGAAGGAAATCAGGAAGTGTTGAAAAACATTGTCTGCGCCATCTTGTCTTTTTTCAAATGCCACACTTTTGTCGTGCACGGCAGCCATTTTAGATGCCTTGACCAGACCCACTCTGTGCACGCTGTCGATCCTTAGCATGGCTCCCCACCCTCGCAAGCATCTCCCCCAGGCAGTGGTCACCCCCGCTCTCTGTCTTATGCATGGGTAATAAACCTCCCCCATCTGCGCTGCTGTTCCCTGAGAATCACACCCTGTGCCCGCCCGACACCTCCCTTTCGCCCTATTCACTACCGCACCCTCTGACACTCCTTTTCCTCTGTGTCCGATTGTCCAGGCTGGTCCTAGGGTATCAGCTAGCCCTGCAGATGTAGTTTATGGCCACAGCTGTAAAGAATCACCCCTCTTCAAAGGAGTTATAGTAGATCAAGGCCCACACTCGATGAGATCCGTCACAGCAGAAGCGTTGCTATTATCTGAAAACCATCCTGTATTGTGATTGGGGAGGGGACCGAGCCTGAAGCGGAAGATTCCAGGGATGACTGTTTGTACATCAAAGTTTTTACAATTATGTGTCACATTAAAAATATATAGCACTCCGACAAAGTAGTAAGATTATAAAACTTTAATAATTTATAAATATATACAAGAAAACAAAAATAGTAATAACATATAAACATTTTTAGGGAAAAACAACGAAGTAGCGGTCGGCTGTGCGAATAGTCCCAACGCAGCACAACGTCCAGATTTCCGGCGTGGGGCGTCGCGGGGGGTGGGTCATCAGTAGCAAACTGTTGTGCGAATAGTTCCAAGGCAGCAGAACGCGCCGAAATCTAGATGACACGAAAGTGATGTCTAGTAAGTTGCCACCCAGCAAATAACGGCATGGGGCGTCGCGGGGGGTGGGTCATCAGTAGCAAACTGTTGCGCGAATAGTTCCAAGGCAGCAGAACGATGGCACCAAGGTGATGTCCAGTAAGTTGCCGCACTGGTTTTGGTATCCTACAATGCTGCTCCGAATAATGGCGTGGAGCGCCCCGGGGGAGGCGGCGTGAACGGGCCTCTCCAGGTGGAGTGTCATCTGTTGTAGTGGGGCGCCCCTTTACCGTTTCAGTTGCCATTCCGTCCGTTTTTGGTCCACTGTGTCAAAAGCCGCAATTCAGCTGAGTTGCGCCCACTCTTGCGGTGCAGCGATAGGCGGCTGTCACAGGACTCTCAAAATGGCGGCAGGCTGTTTCCTTTTTGGGCCTGGTCCACTGAAATGGCCCTGGGACACCTTGGAAATCGGACGCTTGTCTGCTAGGTCTTGGACCCCATTCTCGAAAGTGTCCCCTCCGCCTTGAGAATTCATCAAAAGTTTTGGGGGCTCCGACTCCTGCAGGCTTCTGGTGGGGAGCGGCTGCCATGATTGCTCGCGGAATGACCACGACTGAGCTACGAGATGGTGGTGCTTTCATGCTGACGCCAGCTTCAGTCTGAAACATCCAGAAACAAGGTGGGGCTTTCATCGTTTGGGAAAAAAAAAAAGTTTTCATCCTATGAAAAGTGTTGTTTTTAGGTCACATGATCAAGCCTTCCATCATTAGGAAACCAAAAGTAAAATGAACCAATGAAAAGTTTTATAAACAAGTCACATGACCTGTTATGCGGCATAGGGTGTAAAATGCGGAGAAAATACGTTGGCACGTGAGGCGGCGTCAGTAGCGGACCGATGTGCGAATAGGCCGAAGGCAACACAACGCGCCAAGATCCGGATGGCACCGAGGTGGTGTCCAGCAAGTTGCAGCACTGGTGTGGCCATCCTACAATGCTGAAAGTCGGCGTGGGGCGCCCCGTTGGCCTGTGAGTTTGCGTCAGTAGCGGACCGATGTGCGAATAGGCCGAAGGCAGCACAACGCGCCAAGATCCGGATGGCACCGAGGTGGTGTCTAGTAAGTTGCCGCACTGGTGTGGCTATCTAACAATGCTGAAAGTCGGCGTGGGGCGCCCCGTTGGCCTGTGAGTTTGCGTCAGTAGCGGACCGATGTGCGAATAGGCCGAAGGCAGCACAACGCGCCAAGATCCGGATGGCACCGAGGTGGTGTCTAGTAAGTTGCCGCACTGGTGTGGCCATCCAACAATGCTGAAAGTCGGCGTGGGGCGCCCCGTTGGCCTGTGAGTTTGCATCAGTAGCGGACCGATGTGCGAATAGGCCGAAGGCAGCACAACGCGCCAAGATCCGGATGGCACCGAGGTGGTGTCTAGTAAGTTGCCGCACTGGTGTGGCCATCCTACAATGCTGAAAGTCGGCATGGGGCGCCCCGTTGGCCTGTGAGATGGCGTCAGTAGCGGACCGATGTGCGAATAGGCCGAAGGCAGCTCAACGCGCCAAGATCCGGATGGCACCGAGGTGGTGTCTAGTAAGTTGCCGCACTGGTGTGGCCATCCAACAATGCTGAAAGTCGGCGTGGGGCGCCCCGTTGGCCTGTGAGTTTGCGTCAGTAGCGGACCGATGTGCGAATAGGCCGAAGGCAGCACAACGCGCCAAGATCCGGATGGCACCAAGGTGGTGTCTAGTAAGTTGCCGCACTGGTGTGGCCATCCTACAATGCTGAAAGTCGGCGTGGGGCGCCCCGTTGGCCTGTGAGATGGCGTCAGTAGCGGACCGATGTGCGAATGGGGCCAAAGGCAGCGCAACAATATTTTCTGATTTGAAGACACCACAAGGCGCTGAGATGCCAAGATCCGGATGGCACCGAGGTGGTGTCTAGCAAGTTGTGGCACTGGTGTGGTCATCGTACAATGGTAAAAGTCGGCGTGGGGCGCCCTGTTGGCCTGTGAGATGGTGTCAGTAGCGGACTGATGTGTGAATGGGGCCAAAGGCAGCGCAACAATATTTTCTACTATATTTTCGGAGTAGAAGACACCACAAGGCGCTGAGATGCCAGGATCCGGATGGCACCGAGGTGATGTCTAAGTTGCGGACCGATGTGCGAATGGGGCCAAAGGTAGCGTAACAAGATTTTCTGTATGGAAGATACCACTAGGCGTTGAGATGCCAAGATTCGGATGGCACCGAGGTGATGTCTAGCAAGTTGTGCCACTGGTGTGGCCATCGTACAATGGTAAAAGTCGGCGTGGGGCGCCCTATTGGCCTGTGAGATGGTGTCAGTAGCGGACTGATGTGCGAATGGGGCCAAAGGCAGCGCAACAATATTTTCTGACTGACACCACAAGGCGCTGAGATGCCAAGATCCGGATGGCATCGAGGTGATGTCTAAGTTGCGGACTGATGTGCGAATGGGGCCAAAGGCAGCGTAACAATATTTTCTGTATGGAAGATACCACTAGGCGTTGAGATGCCAAGATTCGGATGGCACCGAGGTGATGTCTAGCAAGTTGGTGTGGTCATCCTACAATGCTGAAACTCGGCGTGGGTCACCCCATTAGCCTGTGAGATGGCGTCAGAAGCGGACCGATGTGCGAATAGGCCGAAGGCAGCACAACGCGCCAAGATCCGGATGTCACCGTGGTGGTTTCATAGTTGAGAGGCACTTCATTTGCAGTGGGGCGCCGAGATCCGGATGGCACCGAGGTGATGTCTAGCAAGTTGCTGTACTGGTGTGGTCATCCTACAATGCTGAAATGTAGTGGGGCGCCCATTTACCATTTCAGTTGCCATTCAGCTGAGTTTCGGCTGCTCTTGATGCTACAGCGACAGGCGGCTGCAAGAGGACTCTCAAAATGGCGGCCTGTTCTTTGGATTTGGGCCTGGTCCACTAAAATTGTCCTGGGACACCTTAGAACTCGGACGCTCGATTTTTTTTTCCTTTCCTGTACATGCAAAAAAAGGTAAATGCCCGGTATGTTACACGCTTCATCTGCCACGATGAACTCTCCAGAGGAACCGAAAAAAAATATAGTTGTGGTAACTATACCATGCATCGTCATATGGAGAGGTGGCACCAATTAATTATAGTGCTGCATAAAAGAGAGATTTGGAGGAGAACCCCTGACCTGCTAGTACATTCATCAAAGAAGTGGCACTGAGAGCTTCAGAGGCAAGGGAAACGGTCCCAAATATTTAGAAGAACTTTGGAAAGATTAAAATGACGTGTTTAGATTGTGGTAAATTAATTTCATGTGGGCAGATGAGTGTTACTCTAATAAATACAGCATATGAACATCATCCTAGTCGATGGTTGGTAGAGACATTTCGACTATATCCTGGACCTGCCCGTCCTCGCCCAAAATGGCGCCGGAATGAATGGGACTCGTAACTCCTTGTTGTGTACTGGTTGCAGAACCTTGAAATCACGAGATACGTATGCAGTTTTGAAGCACATGGCGGGCGGGGACGAGAATTGATTGAATATTTCGACATCCCTATTGATATTAAGTTCTGATGTGTTATTGATTACTGTACTGTTGAAAATTCGAATTAACGTCACCCATGGTACTTGCCCGCAAATGTATATCTAGACAATTTTATTGTAACTGGCCCTGTCGTATTTTAATTATAAAATGTACGTCCACCGATTCCGTAACTGTTAGACACCTTAGTTTTTGCAACCTAATGGCCCGCCCGTTACGTTCCTCTACAGTGTAAATGTCCATTCATCATATACGATTACAGTTTGCTCCGTGGCAGGCCCACGTGGTTATAGGCTCGTATTTGTATAATGAAATTTTCACAATAAAGGTTTTTAAAAGAAAACATGGTAGTAGTGTATACATTGGTAAAGTTTTTAATAATAGTCACTGTTTTAGAATCATTAAAAGGCAAGTGAAATAAAGCAGACCAATTACATGAAGGGTAAAAGGTATAATACGAAGGAACGCAGTAAAGATAAATGGTCAAGGGCTGTTGTGTTTTCTATTCCTGCAACATAAAGTGATCGATAAGAATCTCATATTCAGGCGTATCGGCGACTAAGACAGCAGGTCGACCCTCTTTTGCTCAACGGCTCCGTCATGGGACGAAGAAACGCTCTTTTTCTCGAAAAAAGAATATATTTTACTTGCAGGACAGTTGTAAAATTTCCGGGAAAGTACATTAGCCTGGAACATTATAACATCTATTTAAGAGAAAATAATGTTCGGAAGTAATTAAAAGCGTAATTTTTAGGTCATATGACCAAGCCTTTCATCATTAGAATAAGAAAAGTAAAATGAACCAATGAAAAGTTTTATTAACAAGTCACATGACTTGTTATGCTTACGTTACGCGCTGCGCGCCCCGGATGACTTCCGGATGCGCTAACGCGGCGCGTCATATGACGCATTACGCGACAACGCAGGTCCAGAATATAGTCAAAATGTCTCCACCAACCAGCGGTCGGAACACAACCCCTTTCAGCAGGCTAAATAGTTCTGTTAAATGACAACAGAAGGGACAGGCAACAAGAACCATCAGTCAAAGAGGGGAGGGCTAGTTCTTCTCTACCGGGTTACATTGGGGCGCTACCGGAACTGATCGAATTGGTAGTCTACAGTGTTTCTGGATGTTTCAGACCGAAGCTGGGGTTAGCATGAGAGCAGCACCATTTCGTAGCTCCGTTGTGGCCATTCCACAACCAATCATGGCAGCCGCTCTTTATCGTTATTTTGGGCGGGGTGGGTGGCGGAGCCGAGCTGTTTTGCAGCCATCATTGTGTGGAGTTCAGTTCATCTCACTAGTTTTGTATTTGTCATGAGGGGTTGTTCCTAATGTTTCTATTTTAGCGAGGTCAAAAAGAGATCCCATTAGTGGCCTACTGATTTTGCTCGATTCTTTTTCTTTTTTTTACACGATTTTTCGTTATCTGCAAAGACTAAACAGAGTATTGCGACTCTGTGTTTGTTTGTAAATAGAGAATGAACCAAAGAGAACTAATTCTAAAACAGTAAATACTTGGATAACAATCAATCAAATGGAGAGAGAAGCAGGCACGACAGATTACAACGGGGGCAAAGGCCTGCGTTAACTACCTTTCACTATCTGCAAAGAGAGAGTACTCCTAATAGAAATGAGGGGGGGGGGGGCACCATTCAAAGCAGATCAGTGTGCATAAACACGAAAATGTTTTCACTTACCACGTACTTGACATTCGACAGCTTATGATATTTGGTATTAAAAAACCATTGAAATTCACTGAAAAAACCATAGGTTATAGACCATATATAGTTAGGAATTAGCATTTACAAAACCTTGAAAATTCACTGAAAAAACCATAGGTTATAGACCATATATAGTTAGGAATTAGCATTTGAAAAACCTTATTTTACTCACACAAAACCATTGAAATTCCATATATAGTTAGTTGCACTAACTATATATCGCGCACCCGCAATCCACTGCTGATCATGTCACATATTACATCATTCATGACATGGTCAGTGACATCACTGATGACATCACTGATGACATCTCAAATGACATCACTGATGACATCACTGATGACATCTCATTTGACATCAATGACCACATCACTGATGATATCATTCATGTGACAATACAATGCATCTCCTCACATTTTAATATAACCTCTGTTTCACCCAGTGTTAAATACAGAGTATAATTTTTGAAACCATTGACACACCAATACTAGTTACTACATACGTACTCACTGATTCCTACGTCTACACACACATTCACTCATTCACCCATACAATCATTCATACATACAATCACTCATCTTTACAACACTATCATATGCACTCATACACCTATACAGACACTCACACTCTGCCACTCATCCATGGAGTTACTCACACATCTAGTCAGTCCTGTAAAGAATCAATCACACTTCCATTTTCTTGTCTATACAGTTAAACATAGAGCACCTTACATTTTCAAACATATAGTAACACATACTTACTTTCTTATACAATCATTGATACAAGTACACATTGATCTGCACAGAGTCACACACCTCCCAGCCAGCCACACACACACTCAGTCTCCCATACAAATACTTGGACAATCAATCAATAACCCATATAGTTAATCATATAGCTACTGATCAACACATGCAGTAGTTTACAGAACAACAGACATAATGATGCACAAATTAAGACAGTTTAGTCACTAACCCATGCACGCAGTGAGACACATTTAATCACTCACTCATACATTCAGTCATGCACCTACTAAATCCTTCGTCCAGACAGTTATACATCTACTCATTCTTCAATATCTAAAACATATTTAAACTTTACAGAAACACACAGTCACTGGATGATGTCATCAGTGATGTCATCAGTGATGTCATTTGAGATGTCATCAGTGATGTCATCAGTGATGTCACTGACCATGTCATGAATGATGTAATATGTGACATGATCAGCAGTGGATTGCGGGTGCGCGATATATAGTTAGTGCAACTAACTATATATGGAATTTCAATGGTTTTGTGTGAGTAAAATAAGGTTTTTCAAATGCTAATTCCTAACTATATATGGTCTATAACCTATGGTTTTTTCAGTGAATATATATATATATATATATATATATATATATATATATATATATACTCCAACAATGGTACCTTATTACGTGCAGTAATTCCTGATGTTTTGCAGGAAAATACAAGAAGAGCGTGGTGCTTTGCCTACAGTAGATCTTGGAAAAAAGCACCTAGGCAATGTTGATACAATTGCAGAGGTTGCCTTAAACAATATCAAAGGAGATGTTGCAAATCTAGCCTTCAGACAAAGCTATGCAGAAGTTGCTCTTAAGATTAGGGAAGCTGAATTCCCCTAAATCATTTAACAACCACATACAATCATGGGCTAATATATCGTAAGGTACAGCACCTATTTAAACTGTAGAAAAGATTGCAGAAGTAATTCTAAAGTTAAAGAGGCAGATAAGAAGTCTTCTGAAAAGGAGATAACCAAGAAAAATTAATCTCGGTAAATGAAAGACTAGTTCATATAAAGATAAAGATAGAGAATAAGTATAATTTTAGAAGTCGGATGTAAGTAAGGCCTTCAGAAATATATCACTTGGATGACCGCTTACTCTCCTTAGGGTTGAGAAGTAAAGAGATGCTCAAATAAATCAGAAAGAGAGCAAAAGAACTCTCAAATACGTTCTGCATCTGGTACTTTAAATAGATCATTACAAGAAAAAGTGTGATGATTCAGTAAAGAAAGAATACTCTTATAAGAAAAAAGTTGCTTTGAATCACATGAGGAAAACTTCCTCAAGATACTTCTTCTAATAAATGGGACATGGACACAAGCAGGGTTAGACAATACAGACAAGATAACAATAGTCAAACAAAGCCTCAAGCAACTGTCTAGGACCCCTACAAATAAAGTATAGGTACCTCGTTGAGACATCCGATGGACTTTTGAGTGAACCAGGTCAAGTTTGTGAAGATGAATTGCAGATTTAGAGAGCTAGGTAAATTTGTCTTAAGGCAGTATTCTGACCTCATCTTTCAAATGCTTTTCACATTATACTTTCTTAAAAGGATTGGCCTCTACAAGTAGTGACAGAAGCACCTGATGGTGAATTTGAAATAATAAATGACTTCTCTACTCTTGGTGTGCATAATCTTAGGGATGTACATTCTAGACTATACCAGCCTAGACCACGGGGGACCACAGATAGGTTTCCTGAGAGGACACTCCTTCAACCAAATCGGACACAGGGAGTGCCTCCCCTCTGAGCCCCTGTCACTGCAAACTACTTAGTGGCATTGGTTTTTTGCTACTCTGGAGTACCAGTGAGTACGGCAGCACAAATATTTTTCTTTTTCACACACCTTAGCGCGTGTGCAGGAATTTCACTTTTCACGTGGCACTAACCACTTTGCCACTCACTTATCACCACTCTCGTCCTGAAGAAAGCCCTAGCAATCACATAAGGGGCTGAAACATGTAGACCGCCACACATAGACAACTCGTAGGACTACTACTCCTTCAGGAGTTGCACCACACATAATTTTTAATCGATACCCTGGGCCACCAATTTTAAAATACAAAGGCAAGGATTCCCAGAGGTATTTTTAAATAACACTCACATCACACTGTTGCACCAACACCCGCTCCGCTGTAATCAGGCGTCGTAGCACAACCAGGTGGCATTCGGCCGCCTGGTTGGGTCCCCGATGATGAAGCATGACACCAACCAGGTTGGTGTGTGAGGGGTCTTTTAAAGGACCTAGTGGGTACTAGTTTCAGGCCACAAAAACAGTGACTAAACTACCACATAGTGGTCATGTCCACATTGTTTATACATTCTAGAAAATAGACATAACAATTGTCACCTGCTCTCTATGAATCAGGCTGGTTGGGATAAGAGGGAAAAATAACATTTTAATCCTGCACATTGTGAAACATATATTCACAGCCAATATGCAATGACCCCAGAGGCCAAAAACATTTGAAGGAGATCGTAGATGAATAGATAAGTTACTTTATCAGGGTATAGTTGTCTCAATGCAATCAACTATGAACTCACCAATATTCCCAATATTAAACCATATTGAAACTATTGTCTGGTGATGGAACCGACTTTGTGAGACAAACGTTGAACAGAATGCCCACAGTACATGTCTTCTGATCGAATTCGCGAGAGGTAGTTCAGCTGCAGATGAAGCCGCTAACAATACTCTTTTGAAACATATGTTTGCTGCAATAACTTGGTCTCAGACTAAAATATGTATTTAGACACAATCTTGGCAATAGAATCATCATCTTCTTAAGCGAATAGGATAGTTCAGAAGCATTTCCCAGGGAAATATAAGTATTTACTAGTGATTGAAGGAAAAGCCATATTAGACATTACTGGGGTTGATGATCTGTGTATTGCAAATGCAGCAGCTAGATTAGATTTAAGCAGGGCAGCTCATGGGTGAATTTAAACTTTACATGCAGGAGTCTCAGTGACTCGCCAGATGTTTAGAGATCTTTAGTGGTAGTCACTCCTTCCTAAGATGGTTAGGGTGAATGTGCTTCAGTGTAGAAAAGTATCAACTAACTAAACCGTCTAGTATTGCATGGCCACCTCCAGCTCATTTGATAAAGACAACAAACGCTTTTGATACAACGTATCACGATTATGTTGGACCCCAGAAAACTGTTAATATAAATATAAAATGATAGATGTGAACAGCTGTGCATGCTTTATGTTGGTCTGGCCTGAGGGTAATAAAACAGCTGAAGCGGTTACAAAAGATTTGTTATGCCTGGTTTGTATGGGAGGAGTTAGAACATCTCACACGTATGAGGGTCAGGCATTCACCTCAAAGGTGCTCGCTAATGCCTTAACTGAAATTGGAACTGAACTGCAACAGTCACCCCTTTTTCTCATGGAGTAATAACCTGGATTGAAAGAAACAGCAAAGCTCTTAAGCACATCTTGAGCTCGAGAATCTTCAGCTAAGAAGATAATTGGTTCGGAAACCTAAAGAGCGCACAGTGAGTAATTAACAACCTCAAAGGTGAGCACCGAGTCACCATTCTCCATTCGAAGCGTTATTTGGAATAACAATGTTCATTCCAGATTTTCCAGTTCTCACAGCTCTCTCTGAACCGTCAGAGAGAGAGCTCTTTGATTGTCCGCAGGATTTTGCAGAAACATGTGAGAAGAGTGCAACAGGTTCTTCTCTGCCAGACTGAAGAAAAGTTGCTGGATGGCTTTCAAAGGCTGATGGGCAATACTGTGAATAAATTACAGTTAACCAAATATTTGATCCATTATGCAAAGGGCCAGCAATGGACATCTCCACAAAGGGAACATCTGGATCATGCAGGTGAATATATTCAACGTTTAATAGCAACAGCACCAAATCCTGATCCATGCTCTGAAAATACTGACAATAGCGAGCACAGCAAATTGGATTACTGGTTGAGGGGGTGAAATTCTACTCAAGCAGCAACCACAACTCTTGCCACGGCGAAAAAAGCCTGCGGTTAGCCGTCTGGTGGATTGGCACAAAAACAGTCATGCTTAACTTAAAGGTAAGGTTTAAAGCATTGATGCTGGACTAAAGTGTAAATACGACACAAGAAACATCCACCAATTCAGAAAATTAGATAAAATATTTATAAATTATTAGACATGAAAACAACAAAAATCGAATCAGTAGAACTGGAGATATGCAGTTGTAAAGGTTTTGTGAAAATCAAGCTCTAACAGCAAAATTTACCTTCTCATGCTACCAGTTGTGGCGCTGAGAAGGTAAATGGGAGATAAGGGGGGCTTGGAGGTTTGGGGAAATTGTTAGCTGGTAGGGAGCTGTGATTCACTGTGGATGTTGATAAAATTGGGATGTGCACTTTGAGAGCTGGAAAGGTTCTGAGCATGGAGGGTGTTTCATTTCTTAGTGTTAATATTGGATGGTTTTTAGTTCAGTTGGGTGAGGGTGGAGCCAGAGTAATGAGTTGGGTTTTCGCACAATAATAATGGCTGAGCAGCTAGTTGAATTGTTTCTTCATTTTACTTTTAGCTAACCCCTGACGAATAATTGTAAAGATTCGAAATGCATTGGGAGCACGCTGATGTTAAAAGACCACTTTCAATTTTTTTTTACCTCACATGCATTCATTAAAGCCTGGATTGGCAACGTCTGGCACCTGAAAATGTTGAATAAAGAATTCAAAGCGCAAACATGCTGTTTCCGTGGTGGTGAAATATAAAGAAAGATGCATGACATAAGATTTTGGATTCACATCGATGAACAGATAAACATGATGTAACTTGTGAGGAAGTGTTTCATTTGGGAAGGATTTCCTTTTCTGCAGTGCGACAGTTGGGTGCAGGAGAAATGTGCCCTTTTGGAGTAAGTTTCTAAAAGTGACATTTTTGGAATTGTGACTTAAAACAACTTTATCCTTAAATAGGGTTTTAAATTACAATTCTTTAGACACCAAACTTGACATTCCACTTACTCACAAATTACATTTGTGACTTATTAAATTTAATTTGGTAACTCAATGTTATCCTATGAGAGAGGTAGACCTTGCAGTAGCGAAAAACAAATGTAAGAGTTTTTCACTACCAGGACATAAGAAATGTCAAAGTCCATGTCCAACTTATTAAATGCTCTGCACTCTGCCCTCTCTGTTGTTTCGGGCCTACCCTAGAGGGGCCTTATATGTGCTAAAAAGAAAGGTTTAGGAGTGGCAATATTTTTATTTTGCCATGTCAAAATGGCTCTTCAAAACTGCACGAACAGGCTGCAATAGGAGGCCTGGGACATATTTAACAGGGTACATACGTGGGTTGCACAATCAGTGCTGCAGGTCCACTAGTAGCATTTAATTTACAGGCCCTGGGTATGAGGAGTACCACTTAACTAGAGACTTACAAGTAAATTAAAGGTACCAATTGGGTGGATGCCAATGCTACCATGTTTAAAGGAGAGAGCATAAACACTTTTGTACTGGCTTGCAGCGGAAAATTGTGCAGAGTCCAAAAAGCCAAAATAAAAAGGGTTAGAAAACAAGAGGGTGAAGGCAAAAGGTTTGGGGATGACCCAACAGAAAAGGTACATCCAACAGTTAGTAAGCAATGCACAACAATTGTTTGCTGTACAGAAGAAGAGGAAAGAGTAACAAACAATAAGAGACTGCTGTGAAAATCATCAAAGAGATTGTTTTGTTTGTACACAGTACCACCTTGGAGTGCTCTGTAGGTAAACTTAGTTGTATGCCTTTCTGGGTACTGCTGGAAGTGATGTGATGCGTGAAGCAGAAAGTGAGCAGCAGCAAGGCTATAGGCACTTGTGGCATCTGCAGAGCTCTCTGTACCGCTCTTGAGGGCTTGAGTTACTGAATCGCTGTTTCACCAACCCTCTACTAGGCTATTGAGGGTGGTGGACAGCAGACTGCGCAGGTGCAGGAGGAATCTGGTGTTCGGGTGCTATCTCGGGCCACGATAACATGCTGCACTTTGACATTGGCACTGGTATCTAGCTTCAGATCTTGTTCTGGCCAGTTGTCCTGTGGGGGTTTTGGCTTATCTGCAACTTGAATTCCGGCCTTGTCGTGTGCCCAACAGGAGGATGAGAGTTGAGCGGGGAAAAGTGGATCTACGGCTGGAGTCTGCTAATAGAGGGGACTAGCCAGGGGGGATAAGCGCAAAAGGCAACAGAGGCAGCAGAGGCAGACACAGTTAGGAAGGAAGCGATATGGCTTGTTGCCCTGTGCCCTTCTTTTCCCACCCGTTCGTTCCCTCCGCATCTCCACTGCAGCTGGAAAGGAGACTGGGGTTTTGTGCTTACATCCCGGTGCTGGAGGATATTTAAATCATGCTTGTATAGGGATTTGCATCCTAGTGATACGACCATGAATCACTGACAGAATGTCGAAGGTCAAAAGATAGACCTACAGAAATATCGAAGCAAGAATATCAAAATCAAGAATATCGACATCCCATCTACATTATGGTAAGTACAAAAATGTCAAAAAATATATATCGATGTCAAAATATTGTTTTTTATTTAAGTTAAAATAATAATGTAAAATAAAGTAAATAATACATATGATTAAAATAAACATAGTTAAAAATATTTCAAAATGTTTAAAAATTATAAGTAATATATATATAATGTAAAAATAAATGAAACATACATGTAACTTAATTATTAATATTTTTTAATAATTATTTTCATAACTTATACATTGTTAAAAAATATCTTATAAATTAGAAATACATCTCTACGCAGAAAACAATAATATAAATACAAATTAAATAAATATATTTAACAAATAAAAAAACATTATTTTTAATAGTTTTACAATTAATTTTAATAATACATTAACTTAAATAAAACAAAAAATATTAGATAGCGGAGGGAATAAAATGACTATTCCAACTCCAAACAGTGCAACAGTAGGGAAAGTGTTGAATAGCGTAAGGATAAACATAACTATTCCAACTCCAAAGACTGGAACAGTAGAGAAAGTGTTGGATGGCGTAGGAGTAAAAGTTACTATTCCAACTCCAATGAGTGCACCAGTAGAGAAAGTGTTGGATAGCAACCCTTGACCATGCTCCAGGAAGGTCGCTACTCACGCCACACAGCTCCACCTGTTGCGCCTGTGTCCCTACTCCCGGATCTCGCTGCTGCTGTGAGTTCAAGGCCCTCCTCCACCCGCTGGCTCCTGCCTGCGCCTCATCCCTGGTGGCCCAGAGGTGAGCCGTAAGTATCTGTGTGCCCGCCCTCTTCCTTTTTTGTATTGTAATCTATTTGTGCTACTGTATTACACTGTTGTATTCTGTTACTATTGTTGTATCACTGTTGTAGTCTGTTTTTCTGTAATTGTACCCCTTCTTGTATTTTGTTTCTGCCCGTTCCCCCCTTAGTCCTTCCTAGTGTTTCAGCCTTCTCCTCTCCTGTCGCTGTGTCCCCTGCGGCCCTGCCCCCTTACTCTCTCAATCGCTACTGTCTCCCATCTGCTCCTCCCTCCCACCTCCCCTTCTCATGGTGGCTGCAGTGCAGTCGCGCTGCGGACACGTTGAATGCACGCCAAATACAAGCCCATCTGCACCTGTCCGTGCCTGGACCCCGCCCAGTGCCAGACCCCTTGGCCCCTGCGAACACCACGCCGCCCGCCGCCACTACGATGCCAGCACACTCCACGCCCTCAACGCAGGACGATCATACACCTGCTTCCAGGCCACCCCAGAGCGCACACAAGGACCCTTCTCCTGCTGAAGCTGCAGCTTCACCAGCCTCCAAGCCGCCACCTTGCTCACCAGTTTGGGACACAACCACCCCAGATACATACTACTCAACACCCACTCTGCCCGCAAGCACGCCCTCGAACTCTGGGACTTACTCGACTCTTCTTCCCAGGACGTCGACTTCGTGACGGACACCTGGATGAAGAAACCCTCAAACAGACGCACTGACAGAAAAGCCATCTGGTTCACCTCATAGCTCCAGGCATCCAAGCAGACCTGTCAAAGGCTCAAGAAGAAGTGGCACCACGAACAGATTCCAGACAGCAATGCAGCCCACAAGAGCGCCATCCGCAGACACCACCAACTCATCCAAACTGCCAAATGGATCTCCTTCAAGGAACGCATCAACAACAACCCACACAACAGCAAAGAGCTCTTCAACATCGTGAAGGAACTCTCCAACCCTAGCTCCAACTCCAACAACATCCTGCCATCACAAGACCTCTGCAACTCCCTAGCCACCTTCTTCCACCGCAAGGTCACAGACATCCACAACAGCTTCAACAACCAGAGCCCCCGACAGCCACCGACACCTCAGACTCCCTGCTCCTAGCCACATCTACCCCATGCTCTCCTGGACCCGCGTCAATGACGACGACACCATCAAAATCATGAACACCATCCACTCCGGCTCACTGTCAGACCCCTGCCCCCACCACATCTTCAACAAAGCAAGCACCACCATCGCACCCCATCTCCACAAGATCATCAACACTCCTTCGAGACAGCCACCTTCCCGGATAGCTGGAAGCACGCCGATATCAACGCCTTACTCAAGAAACCCAGGGCGGACCCTAGGGACCTTAAGAAGTTCTGGCCCATCTCCCTACTCCTGTTCCCGGCTAAAGTCATCGAGAAGATTGTCAACAGGCAACTGACCTCCTTCCTCAAAGAGAACAACATCCTGGACCCATCCCAATCCAGATTTCGCAGCAACTACAGCACCGAAGCATCCCTCATTGCCGCCACCAACAACACAGGACCCTGCTGGACAATGGAGAAACTGCGGCCCTCATCCTCCTGGACCTTTCGTCCTCCTTCGACACCGTCAGCCACCATACCCTTCGCACACGCTGCCACAGCGTAGGGATCCACGACAAAGTCCTGGACTGGACCACCTCCTTCCTCACCTGCAGAACCCAGAGTGTCCGCCTCTCTCCATTCCGATCTAAAGACACCAAGATCATCTGCGGCGTACCCCAAGGATGGTCCCTCTGCCTGACACTCTTCAACGTCTACATGGCACCGCTCACCAACATCGTCCAATTGCACAACCTCAACATCATTTCATATGCCGATGACACACAGCTGATCCTCTCCCTCACCAAGGCCCCCACCACCGCCAAAACCAACCTCCACGAAGGAATGAAGGCCATTGCCGAATGGATGAATAACAGCCACCTGAAACTGACAAGACGTAGGTCCTCATCCTCAGCACCACCCCCTCCTCCTGGGATGACTCCTGGTGGCCAGCCACGCTGGAAGCTCCACCGACGCCCACCGACAACACAAGCAATCTGGGGTTCATCCTGGACTCATCACTGTCAATGACACTGCAAGTCAACGCCGTCTCCTCCTCCTGTTTCAACACCCTCTGCATGCTCTGCAAGATCTACAGATGGATCCCCACCGGAACCAGAAAGACGGTCACCCAGGCCCTCGTCAGCAGCAGACTGGACTACGGCAACACCCTCTATGTGGGAACCTCGGCTAAACTCTAGAAACAACTACAACATATACAGAACGCCTCTGCACGCCTCATCCTTGACATTCCCCTGCCACAGCCACATCACATCCCACCTGAGAGACCTGCACTGGCTCTCCGTCAACAAAAGGGTCACCTTCAAGCTACTCAGCCATGCTCACAAAGCACTTCACAACACCGGACCGGCATTCCTAAAAGAATGACTCACCTTCTACACCCTGAACCGCCAGCTTTGCTCCGTTGACCTTGCCCTTGTCATCGTCCCCCACATCCAAAAAGCAAGCACTGGTGGGAGATCATTCTCCCACCTCACAGCCAATATATGGATAACCCTCCCCATCTACCTGCGGCAGACCCAGGACCAGCTGACCTTCAGGAGACTCCTCAAAACCTGGCTGTTTGAGCAGTAGCAGCACCACCCCAGGCCCTTGAGACCCTCACTGGTGAGTAGTGCGCTCTACAAATGCATTGATTGATTGATTGCTGGAGTTGGGGTAAAAATTACGATTCCCACTCCAGTGAGTGCAACCGTAGGGAAAATTTTGGATAGAATAGGGGTTAAAATTACTATTTCCACGCCAGTGAGTGCAACAGAAGGGAAAGTGTTGGATAGCGTAGGGGTTAAAATTACTATTCCCACTCCAGGGAGTGCAACAGTAGGGAAAGTATAGGATAGTGTGTGGGTAAAAATTACTATTCCCACTCTAGTGAGTGCAAAAATAGGGAAAATGTTGGATAGCGTAGGGGTTAAAATGACTAATTCCACTCTAGGGAGTGCAACAGTAGGGAAAGTATAGGATAGCGTGGGGGTAAAAATGACGATTCCCACTCCAGTGAGTGCAACAATAGGGAAAGTGTTGGTTAGTGTAGGGGTTAAAATTACTATTCCCACTCCAGGGAGTGCAGCAGTAGGGAAAGTGTTGAATAGCGTAATGGGTTAAAATTACTATTCCCACTCCAGTGAGTGCAACAGTAGGGAAAGTTTTGGATAGCGTAGGGGTACAAATTAATATTTCTACTCCAGTGAGTGCAACAGTAGGGAAAGTGTTGGATAGTGCAGGGGTTAAAATTACTATTCCCACTCCAGGGAGTGCAACAGTAGGGAAAATGTTGGATAGCGGAGGGGTTAAAATTACTAATCCCACTCAAGTGAGTGCAACAGTAGGGAAAGTGTTGGATAGCGAAGGGGTAAAAATTACTATTCCCACTTCAGTGAGTGCAACAGTAGGGAAAGTGTTGGATAGCGTGGGGGTTAAAATTACTATTCCCACTCCAGGGGTGCAACAGTAGGGAAAGTATTGGATAGTATGGGGGTAAAAATTACTATTCCAACTCTAATGAGTGCACCAGTAGAGAAAGTGTTGGATAGCAACCCTTGACCATGCTCCAGGAAGGTCGCTACTCACGCCACACAGCTCCACCTGTTGCGCCTGTGTCCCTACTCCCGGATCTCGCTGCTGCTGTGAGTTCGAGGCCCTCCTCCACCCGCTGGCTCCTGCCTGTGCCTCATCCCTGGTGGCCCAGAGGTGAGCCGTAAGTATCTGTGTGCCCACCCTCTTCCTTTTTTGTATTGTAATCTATTTGTGCTACTGTATTACACTGTTGTATTCTGTTACTATTGTTGTATCACTGTTGTAGTCTGTTTTTCTGTAATTGTACCCCTTCTTGTATTTTGTTTCTGCCCGTTCCCCCCTTAGTCCTTCCTAGTGTTTCAGCCTTCTCCTCTCCTGTCGCTGTGTCCCCTGCGGCCCTGCCCCCTTACTCTCTCAATCGCTACTGTCTCCCATCTGCTCCTCCCTCCCACCTCCCCTTCTCATGGTGGCTGCAGTGCGGTCGCTCTGCGGACACGTTGAATGCACGCCAAATACAAGCCCATCTGCTTCTGTCCGTGCCTGGACCCCGCCCAGTGCCAGACCCCTTGGCCCCTGCGAACACCACGCCGCCCGCGGCCACTACGATGCCAGCACACTCCACGCACTCAACGCAGGACGATCATACACCTGCTTCCAGGCCACCCCAGAGCGCACACAAGGACCCTTCTCCTGCTGAAGCTGCAGCTTCACCAGCCTCCAAGCCGCCACCTTGCTCACCAGTTTGGGACACAACCACCCCAGATACATACTACTCAACACCCACTCTGCCCGCAAGCACGCCATCGAACTCTGGGACTTACTCGACTCTTCTTCCCAGGACGTCGACTTCGTGACGGACACCTGGATGAAGAAACCCTCAAACAGACGCACTGACAGAAAAGCCATCTGGTTCACCTCATAGCTCCAGGCATCCAAGCAGACCTGTCAAAGGCTCAAGAAGAAGTGGCACCACGAACAGATTCCAGACAGCAATGCAGCCCACAAGAGCGCCATCCGCAGACACCACCAACTCATCCAAACTGCCAAATGGATCTCCTTCAAGGAACGCATCAACAACAACCCACACAACAGCAAAGAGCTCTTCAACATCGTGAAGGAACTCTCCAACCCTAGCTCCAACTCCAACAACATCCTGCCATCACAAGACCTCTGCAACTCCCTAGCCACCTTCTTCCACCACAAGGTCACAGACATCCACAACAGCTTCAACAACCAGAGCCCCCGACAGCCACCGACACCTCAGACTCCCTGCTCCTAGCCACATCTACCCCATGCTCTCCTGGACCCACGTCAATGACGACGACACCATCAAAATCATGAACACCATCCACTCCGGCTCACTGTCAGACCCCTGCCCCCACCACATCTTCAACAAAGCAAGCACCACCATCGCACCCCATCTCCACAAGATCATCAACACTCCTTCGAGACAGCCACCTTCCCGGATAGCTGGAAGCACGCCGATATCAACGCCTTACTCAAGAAACCCAGGGCGGACCCTAGGGACCTTAAGAAGTTCTGGCCCATCTCCCTACTCCTGTTCCCGGCTAAAGTCATCGAGAAGATTGTCAACAGGCAACTGACCTCCTCCTCAAAGAGAACAACATCCTGGACCCATCCCAATCCAGATTCCGCAGCAACTACAGCACCGAAGCATCCCTCATTGCCGCCACCGACAACACAGGACCCTGCTGGACAATGGAGAAACTGCGGCCCTCATCCTCCTGGACCTTTCGTCCTCCTTCGACACCGTCAGCCACCATACCCTTCGCACACGCTGCCACAGCGTAGGGATCCACGACAAAGTCCTGGACTGGACCACCTCCTTCCTCACCTGCAGAACCCAGAGTGTCCGCCTCTCTCCATTCCAATCTAAAGACACCAAGATCATCTGCGGCGTACCCCAAGGATGGTCCCTCTGCCTGACACTCTTCAACGTCTACATGGCACCGCTCACCAACATCGTCCAATTGCACAACCTCAACATCATTTCATATGCCGATGACACACAGCTGATCCTCTCCCTCACCAAGGCCCCCACCACCGCCAAAACCAACCTCCACGAAGGAATGAAGGCCATTGCCGAATGGATGAATAACAGCCACCTGAAACTGACAAGACGTAGGTCCTCATCCTCAGCACCACCCCCTCCTCCTGGGATGACTCCTGATGGCCAGCCACGCTGGGAGCTCCACCGACGCCCACCGACAACACAAGCAATCTGGGGTTCATCCTGGACTCATCACTGTCAATGACACTGCAAGTCAACGCCGTCTCCTCCTCCTGTTTCAACACCCTCTGCATGCTCTGCAAGATCTACAGATGGATCCCCACCGGAACCAGAAAGACCGTCACCCAGGCCCTCGTCAGCAGCAGACTGGACTACGGCAACACCCTCTATGTGGGAACCTCGGCTAAACTCTAGAAACAACTACAACGTTTACAGAACGCCTCTGCACGCCTCATCCTTGACATTCCCCTGCCACAGCCACATCACATCCCACCTGAGAGACCTGCACTGGCTCTCCGTCAACAAAAGGGTCACCTTCAAGCTACTCAGCCATGCTCACAAAGCACTTCACAACACCGGACCGGCATACCTAAAAGAATGACTCACCTTCTACACCCTGAACCGCCAGCTTTGCTCCGTTGACCTTGCCCTTGTCATCATCCCCCACATCCAAAAAGCAAGCACTGGTGGGAGATCATTCTCCCACCTCACAGCCAATATATGGATCACCCTCCCCATCTACCTGCGGCAGACCCAGGACCAGCTGACCTACAGGAGACTCCTCAAAACCTGGCTGTTTGAGCAGTAGCAGCACCACCCCAGGCCCTTGAGACCCTCACTGGTGAGTAGTGCGCTCTACAAATGCATTGATTGATTGATTGCTGGAGTTGGGGTAAAAATTACGATTCCCACTCCAGTGAGTGCAACCGTAGGGAAAATTTTGGATAGAATAGGGGTTAAAATTACTATTTCCACCCAGTGAGTGCAACAGAAGGGAAAGTGTTGGATAGCGTAGGGGTTAAAATTACTATTCCCACTCCAGGGAGTGCAACAGTAGGGAAAGTATAGGATAGTGTGTGGGTAAAAATTACTATTCCCACTCTAGTGAGTGCAAAAGTAGGGAAAATGTTGGATAGCGTAGGGGTTAAAATGACTAATTCCACTCTAGGGAGTGCAACAGTAGGGAAAGTATAGGATAGCGTGGGGGTAAAAATGACTATTCCCACTCCAGTGAGTGCAACAATAGGGAAAGTGTTGGTTAGTGTAGGGGTTAAAATTACTATTCCCACTCCAGGGAGTGCAGCAGTAGGGAAAGTGTTGAATAGCGTAATGGGTTAAAATTACTATTCCCACTCCAGTGAGTGCAACAGTAGGGAAAGTTTTGGATAGCGTAGGGGTACAAATTAATATTTCTACTCCAGTGAGTGCAACAGTAGGGAAAGTGTTGGATAGTGCAGGGGTTAAAATTACTATTCCCACTCCAGGGAGTGCAACAGTAGGGAAAATGTTGGATAGCGGAGGGGTTAAAATTACTAATCCCACTCAAGTGAGTGCAACAGTAGGGAAAGTGTTGGATAGCGAAGGGGTAAAAATTACTATTCCCACTTCAGTGAGTGCAACAGTAGGGAAAGTGTTGGATAGCGTGGGGGTTAAAATTACTATTCCCACTCCAGGGGTGCAACAGTAGGGAAAGTATTGGATAGTGTGGGGGTAAAAATTACTATTCCCACTCCAGTGAGTGCACCAGAAGGGAAAGTGTTGGATAGCGTAGGGGTACAAAATAATATTTCTACTCCAGTGAGTGCAACAGTAGGGAAAGTGTTGGATAGTGCAGGGGTTAAAATTACTATTCCCACTCCAGGGAGTGCAACAGTAGGTACAATGTTGGATAGCGGAGGGGTTAAAATTACTATTCCCACTCAAGTGAGTGCAACAGTAGGGAAAGTGTTGGATAGCGAGGGGGTAAAAATTACTATTCCCACTTCAGTGAGTGCAACAGTAGGGAAAGTGTTGGATAGCGTGGGGGTTAAAATTACTATTCCCACTCCAGTGAGTGCAACAGTAGGGAAAATGTTGGATAGCGTAGGGGTTAAAATGACTAATTCCACTCTAGGGAGTGCAGCAGTAGGGAAAGTGTAGGATAGCGTGGGGGTAAAAATTACTATTCCCACTCCAGTGAGTGCAACAATAGGGAAAGTGTTGGTTAGTGTAGGGGTTAAAATTACTATTCCCACTCCAGGGAGTGCAGCAGTAGAGAAAGTGTTGAATAGCGTAATGGGTTAAAATTACTATTCCCACTCCAGTGAGTGCAACAGTAGGGAAAGTGTTGGATAGCGTAGGGGTACAAATTAATATTTCTACTCCAGTTAGTGCAACAGTAAGGAAAGTGTTGGATAGTGCAGGGGTTAAAAATACTATTCCCACTCCAGGGAGTGCAACAGTAGGGAAAATGTTGGATAGCGGAGGGGTTAAAATTACTATTCCCACTCAAGTGAGTGCAACAGTAGGGAAAGTGTTGGATAGCGAAGGGATAAAAATTACTATTCCCACTTCAGTGAGTGCAACAGTAGGGAAAGTGTTGGATAGTGTGGGGGTTAAAATTACTATTCCCACTCCAGGGGTGCAACAGTAGGGAAAGTATTGGATAGTGTGGGGGTAAAAATTACTATTCCCACTCCAGTGAGTGCACCAGTAGGGAAAGTGTTGGATAGCGTAGGGGTTAAAATTACGATTCCCACTTCAGGGAATGCAACAGTAGGAACATTTTTGGATAGCGTAGGGGTTAAAATTACTTTCCCCACTCCAGGGAGAGCAACAGTAGGGAAAGTGTTGCATAGTGTAGGGGTTAAACTTACTATTCCCACTGCAGTGAGTGCATCAGTACGTATAATGAAGTACAATCCGAACCCAAAGCAGATCTCTGTACGAATCGTACGAAAGACCATACGACTTACAAAATACATACAAATCGCATTCGGAACACGCAGTACGCGACATCCGTACGGATTGAAGCAGCTTTTCACGAACCAGCAAGTACGATTCGTTACGACAACTCTTTTTCTACGGGAGTTTAAAACAGCCGTAAAAGCATATTTCGACTCGAACCGCGTGTGAAACAGATCCCCCCGGGGATGCGAGTGCACCCCATGATTGCAGGGGTATGGTGCGTACGGGTACAGTGTGTAGGGGTGCTGTGCATAGGGGTATGGTGCGTAGGAGTACAGAGCATAGGGGTACGGTGCGTACCCCCATGATCGCAGGGGGGGGGTACTGTGCATATGTGATTGTGTGGCTCTCCGTACGAATTGCTCATGCAACATTTTCCGTACGAATCGCAATCACGTTCCCCGGTACCGATCGTACTTTGTCGGGTAGTACAGCAAGTTTACGATTCGTACGGTTCACCGTGAGGGTCCGTTTCGGACGGATTCTCCCTTGCTTTTCGTACGGTTCGCACACATTTGTACGTATTCTTTTCCCATGGATCGTACTATGCGATTCGGACGGACTTGTACGATTCGTACGGAAACGGCTACAAATACAATCCGTCGTATGAATCGACCCCATAATGTAATTATCATTTGATCTATTAATAAGAGTTAATTACCAATTAATAATGAATTTACAATGAAATAATTAACAATAACAGTAATAAAAAAATAAAGTAATAATTATAATAATATGATACATTAATCAATTAATAAAAAATAATTACCAATTAATAATTAGTTAACAATAAATTAACAATCAGTAACAATGAATACAAATATATTAATTAATGAATTATAATTAAATTACTTCTCACTCTATTCCCCTATAAACCCACAACCCGCTCTGATACTAAAACGCAAATTTTACATTAAAAAAATTACTAATTTCTAAACATTTAATACATATATTTAAAATTAATTAAAATAATGTACAAAAAATGTTAAACATACATATAAATTACATACTAAAATACATGACACTAATATAAATATCGATATTATTAACAACTATATTTTTGCTAACGATATTACTTACTTCAATATTACTTATTCAATATAAAAAAAACAATATTACTTACCTTAAGGCCGATATTCTGGTCATCAATGTTCTTGACATCGATATTCTGTCCATACGATATTAAAAGATCAATATTAGTGTAGGTCGATATAAAAAAATCTATATTTTGACTGCGCACCGCCCTTGAGATCAGGGGAGGTTGCAAGTAGTAGCATCCTAAATAGAAAAAGACGGGGCTGGGGGCCCCCGGTCTGTATAGTAGCCAAGGTCATAAGTTAAAAAAGGACCTGAGGAGCTACCCCCTCAGAATATAAGAAGAAAGATTGAACTATAGGCATCTGAGGCTCCTTGAGGCGCACGATGACCGCAAAGAAGCTGAGATCTGCCTGCCTACTCTTGGGGAGGGCAAGCACTAAAACCAAATCCAACCTGTTGTGGATCAGAGACCCATTAGTCACAGAGTTGAAGGTTAAGAATCAAATCTTCACGCAATGGGAAAAGGAGGAGTTAACGCAAGAGGACTAGAAAACAAACGTAAACTCCTATGGGGGTGTCAAATTGCAATTGCAATTGTAATTGGATTCATATCGTGCTAACTACCCCTCATGAAGCATCAAAGCGCATTTTGGCGAGTAGCATGCTACTCCGGAACCCAAAAGGATTAGTTGTAAATTAGTATAGGGAGAAATTAAATTAATTTTAGCGCTGGACGTGTGAGTATATTATCTGGATTGAAAAAGGATTTTAGAGGGATTGAACAGGGAAACGTTTGCATTTATAGAACGCTTTCTACCCCTGATGAAGTGTCATAGCGCTTTTCCGTGGGTACCACTGTACTCCAGAACCCACACAGGATTAGTGGGGAGTTATTATAGGGAAATATGAAAATAATTTCAGCGGTGGACATATGAGTCTGTTAGTTGGATTGAAAATTACAGTGGTCTCGGGCCTGCTCTGGGGAACTAAACCTGCGCGTATCTCGAGGGGCAAATTGATCCGGAGCTGGTATGATGGGGGTATTGCCCTCCCAGATATTCAGTTATATTACTGGGCAGCCCAACTAAAAATACTTAATCAGTGGTTACACACACCCCAGACAGAACCGCTGTTCCAGGCAGACAGGTATGAACTGGGTGAGGCTGGAGTTCCCTCCGCACTATATGATAGGAGTGGCTCCTCCTCCCTTTTGGGACCGATGGCACATACAGTTAGCATCTGGTATGCGGCACAGACCCGTCTTAAATGCAAAGACACTATCACTCAAATGACTCCCCTTTGAACAGCACGGCAACTGAGCAAACTTTGCAATAGTAAAGGATTCAGGGCTTGGGACCTAATAAGCATCTCCACGGTGGGAGATTTATGGAAGAGAGGTGTGGTGGTATCCTTTGACCAGCTACAGGCCCAATATGAATTAGCACCCACTGAAAAGTATAGATATATACAGATCAAACATGCCATGGAATCGGTTCTCCCACCAGGCACCGATGTACCTGAAGCCACTCCCCTAGAGGACAGATTGCTCACTGAAAATATGCCCAAGAAGGCGACTTCTTTTACTTATCGTAAATTAGTCAACAACACACCAGACCCAACACTAAAATTAAAGCACAAATGGTCAACTGATTTAGAGGAACTCGACGAGGCGGACTGGCAGACAGCGCTGACCTCCCCACGGGAGGTGGCTATACCCTCTAGGTTCCGATTAGTTCAGCTAAAGATATTACACCGCGTATACTATACGACGGTCACCATCCACACCATAGGAAGGGCCACACACCACTTTTGCCTTAGGGGTTGCGGGGAGAAGGGAACATTCTTTCACACTATATGGCAATGCCCCCAGATTGCAGTATACTAGCTAAAATCATGAGAACAGTGTCCCAGGTGGTCAAGGTGTCAATTGTCCCGGAGTCGAGATGTTGCCTCCTGAACCTTTGGGAGCTGAATGATCTCACACACCCCGCTCAGGACTGGGTGACGCTGGGTGTAATGTATGCTAAACGAAATATAGCCAAGTATTGGGGATCTGAGGAGGTACCGACGCTTAAAGATTGGTGCGTGGACATGGATGCAGCAATGATGGCAGTGAGGGTGGTTTATCTGCACCGTGGTTGTCCCCGGAAATGGGAGAACATTTAGGGGGCCTGGAACAAATATAGAGGTTATCTATGTGAACCGCCAACACTAGATGGGTAAGGTGAATCTGAGTAAGGGGTGGGGGGAGGGAGGGAATCCAAGGTAGTACCAAAGGGAATGAGTTTTTTGGCCACTAATTCTACTGCTGAGTAAAATGTCGCAAAGGTCTAATGTAATCTGAGATACCCAATGTCTGTGCCATTTGATTGACATGTGCCCCGCATTGTTTTCAATGAAAACATTTTCACACAAAAAAGAAAAATAAATAACTCAATAAAGTAAGACAGAGTGGTAGTAAAAAAAGAAAAGAAAATTATAGTGGAGGGATAGAAGAGGGAAGGGTTTAGAAAGTGATGGGAGGAGGTTTGGGAAACGTAAAGGGAAGGTGCAGGGGGTAAGAGTCAGAGGAAAGGGTTTAAAAAGTTGTGTTTGGGAGATCTGAATAGTGAAAGAGGTTTGAGATGATGCAGGGAGGGGTAGAGGAGGGAAGGGGTTATTTTTGGAATCATAGTAGTAGAATGGTACTTGGGATTAGTCAGCGAGTGGAGGTAGAGGATAGATTAAGAGAGGTAAGGGTGAGAAATAGGGTTGTGAATTGGGGAAATTAGTACAAAGAGGTTTGGAATGAGTCAGACAGTGGAGGTAGAGAATATATTGAGAGAGGCATAGGGTGAGATATAGAGTAGTGCAGTGGAGATGGTGAATTAGAAGTTAAGCAATACATTTAAAGATACATAAGTACATGGAAGGTATATATGTATGAGAAAGGTAATATATGTTGATGTAAATTGTATAAATCAAGGGGGGACTAGGAGCTTGTTATGGTCCAGTACCCGTGCTTCTTGTGCTGAACACAAATCCAAAAGGGGGGTAACTATTCCAAAGCTAGGTGCATAAAGTCACCTGCAGATAGACCAATAAAAAAGGGAATGGGGCAGACCTAGGTTTAGAACTCCCTGTCTAGAGGCGAACGCTAGTCTTGTCTCATGATGCTCTCATAGACCCCGAAGGATGTCATGCTTCATCATCGGGCAGTTGCTCCTCGTCGGGCTGGTGTTGAAATGCCCTACGGGTCCCAACAAGGGTCGCTTTAGTGGAGATCTTTTGTATAGACTGCCAATAGAGGAGTGTGGGTGTGTGAAAAAGAGGGTCCTCTGTGAGTAGTGAGTAAGTGCGCGAAGGATAAAACTGACTAAGGGATACCAAAAGTCAGTGAAGTTTAATGTGATGGTTCCCTTGCCAGATTCAAAGACCCCGAAGGTCATGAGTTAATAAAAATGGTGTAAGGAGCCCTAGTAACAATAGGTCATGGATCAACATGTTTTGCGCCTGATCGGTCATCAAGATCCATGGCACTTCATCAGGACTGGGTGTAGTGAATAAAAACGTGAGAAGTGGGGTCAACAACCCTACTTGATCAGGGTGGGCAAAACCTGCGTGTAGTAAGTGCCTTTTATATATGTCCCCCCCCCACCCCCTCCAACACATGTAGTAAACCTAACTGCGATGTGCGAGGGAGTTTCCATCCTAGGACCTCGGACATACAATCCAACACCCTATTCCAGAACCTAGCCAACGAACTACAATTCCATACCGTGTGAATCAACGTCCCGACCTCCTGGCCACACCGGAGACAGTCTGGGGATGCTATCAGACCTGCCGGCCACAACCACTCTCTCGTAAAGTAGACCCTATGCAGATATTTGAATTGAATGAACCGCAGGCGCATCACTATGACTGCTCCTCTAGGGTCTGCCAGCACCTCCCGCCAGTCTTCTTCCTCCAATGCCCCCACATCTCATTCCCAAGACTCCCGAAGTTTCAGCAGTGTGGTGGAGCAATGTGTAACTAACGTCTGATATATGCTAGATATATTTTTATCCCCTAGGTCACCCAGAAATACCTTGACCTCCAATGGACTAAATTCTGAGAGGGAGTCAAGGCCCTCCAGGCTCGGTGTAATAGCATTACCAAATTGCAGATACTTAAAAAATTGGGACCGGGGCATGCCATATTCCTTGCGCATATCCTGGAAAGATTTAAGCGTCGTTCCCGACATCACATTTCCTAATGTCGATATGCCAATATCATCCCAGCCCCTGAAATCTTAGAGAGACACCAGTGCCGGCAGACGTCCATTATGCCACAAGGGGGTCTCCTCAGTCAACGTGCCCCACCATCCCATATGACATAGAGCCTGCCTCCAGATCCGAAACACTACCTGGGTGGCCGGCGGCAGCCGCCTCCGCAGTTGCACCGAGTACAAAACTGTGTGTAGAGTGTTAGAACCCATAAGATGTCGTTCCAAGGCATATGCCGGGCCCCTCCTGTCCCCATACCACCATTCATTCAGGACCAGGAGATGGGAGGCCTGGTAATAAGAAAGGATATCGGAGGTCGCCAAACCACCACAGTATGTTGACAAGAAACAAGTGCGCAGCGCAACCCGCACCGCACCTCCTGCCCAAAGAAACTGCCCCAGCGCCGAGTCAACTTGTCGAAACCACTGGGGGGAAATCGGGTATGGATGGTTCTGTAATTGATAGAGCAATCGAGGAAGGGCCACTATTTTAAAGATAGCCGACCTGCCATAAATAGTGAGGGGCATTCGGGACCACGTCTTCATCTCTGTCCGGACCCGATCCCAAACAGGCACCAGGTTTCGCTCCCAGGAGACCGTAGGAACCTCGGATATAAACACTCCCAAATACTTAATACCCCCTACCTCTACCTGTAGTGTGGATGCCCAGTCCCCCACCCCAGAACGCTCCCCCAACACCCAAAGGGTCAACTTGCGAGGGTTCATATATAACCCGGAAGTTTCACCAAATATCTGCATAATCTCTAGTAAACGGGGCCCTGACCTGCTGAGATTTGGATGGAAAAACAGGACATCGCCAGCGTATAACGCAATTCTATCCGATGGGCCAAGCTCCCATTCGAAACCACTCAGTTGCGCATCCATGCGCACCCATGCCGCCAGCGGCTCCATGGCAAGGGCGAACAGGTACGGCGAGAAGGGGCAGCCCTGCCCAGTGCCACGTCCAATGGAAAATTTAGAGGATATGGCCTCTGCCACCCGAACCGAGGCCATCAACTCCGTGTATAAAAGTCGCAAATACGACAGTAAGTGGGGCCCTAAGTTAAGCCGAGGCAGAAGCGAAAACAAGTAGACCCAACTCAAGGAGTCAAAGGACCAGTCAATATCTGCTAGGAGAACAGCCGCTTGCTCCCCGGTATCTCGAACTGCTGTCACTGCCTCATGGGCCCTGCGAATATTGTGTCGAGTCGCCCTGTGGGGCATGAACCCAGCCTGATCCGGGTGGACTAGCCCCGCTATGTGGGTTAGGAGACGGTTAGCCAACGCCTTGGCCAAAATCTTAGCCTCCACGTTCAGGAGATATATAGGCCGATATGACGCATGTTGATCTGGGGGCCTGCGCGGCTTGTAGAACACCACCACCTCACAGTGCTGAGGAAAATTGAATTTTGCCTTGCCATATGTGCCTACGTGTTCCCCATCCTATGTTATATGTGCATGATCGATATGCATATATCCCCCTATGATCGATTAAAGACGCAATTATAGTTGTGTCCAACTCTAGTATGCCAGTTTCCAGTTCTCGTGAAAACAACGAGTATTAGGCCTATGTTGCCAACGTTTTACATTGTGCACGTTAATTCATTGAATTGTCCCCGTTTCTAGGCCTCAAAAGGGCCCGGACACCAGATTCAAGCTCCAGTCTCCTGAACCCACTCCGAGGAGCGATGCAGCCCCACCTGCATCCCTGACCCTTCACTTACTTCCTGCCGCGCAGCGCGGTGCCCGGCTTGGCTCTGCCTGCCTGTCTGCCAAGAATATGTTATGCCTTTAGTTATCAGTTCAGCTCTCCGTCTTCACATTCCTAAGCTGACTCTCCATGCAAGAGAATTACTGTATTAATATTCATGGAAGCTTCATAGCACACGCAATACATGAAGAATATATATATGCACCAGCCTTAGTGTCAAGTAGCCTTTGCTCTGATAACTTTTAGATTCTATCAACATGTACTCCAAACACCAGATACCAGATATGCTATAGGTACATGTCGTCCTGACACCGCAGACTTTAGTCTCCTCTTCTAGTGCAGAAGTCATAGCCCCCAGTTCTCCCCGGTAACACGTCATTGTCCGTTTGCGCGCACCACTAGGTTAAAGGTTCCAGCTGCTCAGGTAGCCCCCTCCATGTTTCCACCCACTTTATGACACTTCTGTGACGTTTTCATCACATGTCTACGTGCACGCCCTGTGCACGCCTTCTTTTCACGCCCATGTGTTCTTATCTTACGCTTGTCGCTAGTTACGCCTACTGTATGTAATGTAATTGTGATGTTTTACTATATATACCTTGTACTGTTGATGAAACGTTGCAGCTGCCTTCCTTGCCATTCTATTTCAGGCTGTCCCAATCCTGTCCCTTCCCTTATGCCTGAATAAAGCCCGTTCGACTCAGATACATCGGATCTTGCCTCTTATTTATTGAGCTATCTGTTTTATTAATGTATTCAAAAATAGTACCGGTAATTAATTATTTATTTACCACAGTGCCTCCAATCCGCGGGGAGGCTACCTCGTTCCCTGACCTCTTCCAATGGCGCTCTATAATGCGCAAGTGGTATTTCTTGTAAAACTCACTCGGGAACCCATTGGGTATTAAGCTCCCCCAGGGCTGCCCCCAACTCTTCCTCAGTCAACGGGAGCTCGAGGCGCTCTTGCACCTCATCTGACACCGCTCGTGGTGGTTAATCTGCGATAAATTTGTCTACCATGTCTGCCGGGAGGCACTCTTTCAGGGCATGTTGGTCTGCGTAATATGTCGCGAAGCTTTCAGCCAGCTCCCTCGGGTCCGTGATCCGGCCCCCAGCCTCATCCAGGATCCCCGTCAGTGCCTGTACTTGGAACGTGCTTTGGCACAGCCGATGTAACATTGTTCCCGATTTATCCCCCCACTGATATATCCTGCTGCTGCGTCGCCAGCCACAAATGACATGCCTCATTTAGTAGCAGGGACGCATGGGATTGCTGTGCCAAGAGGAGTTGCCCCACCACCTGACTCTCTCCGTCTTCACTACAGCGACGCTCCAGGGCCTCAATATCTGCTGCTGCCCGTATTAAGTTTGCTTTACGCTGCCTGTGTGCCGCCGCACACCAAGCGATGTCCACTCCCCGAAGCATGGGCTTCAGGGCCTCCCACACCGTCCCAGCATCCATGACCGATACAACATTCCCCACCAAGAAGTGTGCTATGGCTTCCCCCATATGTTTCTGATACTCCGCACTTTGAAGGTGCCATGTAGAGAGGCGCCATCGAAATGGCTGCCGCCCTCTATCCAACGAGAGTTCTATTGTGACGGGGGAATGATCCGAAAGCCCGCGCGCCAGTATATCCACCGACTCCACCCTGCCAATGACGGCTCGAGGAACAAATATATAATCTATTCTAGAAAAGGATTTGTGGAATGGTTCTGTTTTTTTGATAAAAAGAAAATGAATTGATTGGTGGTTGAAAAAATAGAAACCTGGGTTTAGGTTTGTTGGTTACAGAAAGAGGTCTGTAAGGAGGTATTAGTGCAGGAAGTGTGTATATGGATGGGATATAGTTATGTATGGCATGGATGTGAGTTGTGTTGGCGAGGAGTGGATTGGTTAGTGGTAAGAGATAGGGTTGCATTTTGTGTGTGAGTGAAGGTGCCATTGTGTGGTACTTGGGGTAGAAGGGTGTTCAGGTGCGGTTTGTAGGGTTTTGTAGTGGGGGTTGAGACATTGAAATGTGTCTATTGAAATCAAGCTATGCAGCCTAAAAGCCCAGGTAGGACAAAAGCTGAGGGGGTTATTTTAACCACAATATACCCTGATTAGGCCATATGTGGTGTGGCCCGGAAGAGGGTAGAGGCTTGAGACTATGAACGGGTTTAATACTGGGGTGCAAGAACTTCAGTGAAAACAAAAGAATGGTCATGGATGTGCTTTCCCCTTCTGTATCCCCACCCTCTGATCATGCAGAGGGTAGTAATAAAGGGCCTGTGGATTATCCACTGCACTCCATTTCTCTTTTCTTAAACTTTACCTTTAATACTCCTGATCATACCCAAGTGTCTCCAGGATAACCTTTTTTATGTTGTCATATGATGTAACGCCAGCGGGATTGGCCACTTGGTAGGGTGCCTGTAATTCCCCTGATGGTAGAGGAGCAATATATTGGCCTTATCTTCCCCGGGTCCACCCGGCGGTGGTAGCAACGCTCTCGTAGTTCACAAAAAAAATCAGGATCCTCCCCCTCCTGATACCTTTGTAAACCAGTGTCAGGGACATTTGGTTGTACATGTGCACTATTGATAGCGTCCGTGAGACGCAATATGGGAGTCTCTTATAGTTTTTGGTTAGACGTAAAGAGAGTGGCCTGTTTCTTAAGGGCTGCCTGAAACGCTTCACACTCTTCTCGAGCCATCTTGGCATGTTGTTCCATTACCAATTGTAAGTGCCTCTGTGCCTCGGCCAGTTGTGCCACCACTACCTCTATAGTAATGGGTTGGGTGATAATTTCAGATCCCGGGATCCAACTTCTGACACCACTATGGGCTTGAGGCAATGAACAGGTTTAGTACAGGGGTTTTACTTTTTCTTTCCTTCTTTTATTAAGGTTGATGTACACACAAAAGAATGCATTTCAGTCACTGTCTGTCTGTTGTGCTCTCTTCTACACATGTTACAGTCTCTAGTGTCTCCCTTCTACTCCAGCCTCCCAGGTCCACAGGCTTCTGTCATCTCTCAAAGCAACAAGAGAAATACTAGTTGTCAGGAAAGATGCTGGCTGGTATTGTATACCCTTCAACACCTCCCCGTGAAAAAACTTAGGTGAAAATAAAAGAATTGTCGTGGAAGAGTTTTCCCCTCCTGATTCCCCACCCTCTGATCATACAGGGTGTCCTCCATTCATCTAGTCCGCTTCCCAAAGTGTTCTCCTCTTCCCATTTTAACCCACATCCCTGTGCTTCCAAAGTCTCTGTCTCCCCTCCCACTACCTCTGTATTATGGCCCTCCCGGCCCACAGAACTAGCCTAGAGCAGCAACCGTCCTAGGCCGAAGCAGACAAAATCATGCATCCGCCTGCCTTCCTGATGGGTGTAGCTCCCTTCTACAGCCCGCTGTTCTTGCGTTTGTGGTTCTGGCAAGATCTGCTTCTTCCGGCGTCCCCGTGGGTGGTGAAGTCCCGGTGTATTCTTCCTCCATCTGCTCTTTTTTCATCTTCCTGCCGCATCCCTTCCTCTGGCGTCTCTCCCCCAAACATGGTTCCGGCTCGCCATTTGTCCCATCCTGCATGGGACGTGATGACATCAGCACTGCAGGCTAGACCGCAACTGCAGTCTTTTTCCGACCTCCACTTCTGCATGAAGAGGAGAAGGAGGGGTTACCACCAGGTTACACCATGGTAACTGCAACGCCACATGTTGTTCCCTCATGAAAAGAAGATCAGAGTCCTCATAGAGCTATCCCTACACTTCCTTCTATGCTCTTCTCCTCTTTACACCTTATATCGGATGCTCCCTTACTAGTCTCTGATGCAGCGGCTAAGTCTCCTACAGCTCCTCTCAAGGGCTTCCCTCAAAGAGTAGATTCATGTGCTTGGGATGAGGATTTCACACTGCCGGACCTGTATATAGATCTATGTAGGAGAGATGGGTTACAAGATAGGGATTATAGATTGCAGCCCATGGTGACCCCCTCCTTGATATTACATACAGGGCTGCAACTTTTCAGCAGTACTCTTGAAAATCATCCTACTTACTCTTCTCACCTGTCTGCAATGACAGATTTGGAAGTAAGTGATATTCAGCTGGGTTATAGCCCCAATCAAGAAGTAAAGGTCCCTGCTTAGAAATACTTCTATCCTCTATCTTAAAGTTGCTGGAAAAGTTTGTAGGCGGGTCAGATTAAATCTTCAATACTGTGGCGGCAACATTGAAGGAACTGCTCAATGGCAAGAAGGACAAAGGACCCGTTCTTGGAGAGCCAGCCTCAGTTCATGGATGTTTGAAGAGTCCTCATCTAACTTTGATTTTTAAAAAAAGGTGGAGGACATAGGGGATCACAGGATGATCACAGGTTTGAACAGTAAACTAGAAGTTACACTTGAAAACCTTGAAGCCTGGGTGAGAGATAAAGTAGAACATTTTTGTATGTAAATGAAGCCGTTATTAGTAAGTGCTAATTCAATGAAAAGACCAAGGGCAATTTTAAGGTGATTGCCCGCCAGCTTCTCTTAGAAATAAACGCCCTAGTTATGAAACAATACTTGGTATTCATCACTAAGAGGAATACTATGGGTGTCACTATTAAAAAGGAGAATGAGCAGGTTGAATCCATACTAATATTATAAAGAGAGAGCCCAAACCTTTGAGGCGGGTAATCTCAGTAACCACAGCACCAATCACAACACCCAATACAGCGTTGGAAAGGGCAGTTGCAACAGAAGGACATAGGCTATGCAGACGGCCACCATATATATATATATTTTTTTTTTTAATTGTTTTTATTAACTTTTCAAGAAACAGTGGTGTTCATCACAATCATACAGTGCAAGACATACAATTATACCGTAGGACACCATATACATTTAAAAGGTAAAAGAACCGTGCCAGCAAAGTAGTCCCTTGTGGGCGTGTCTGCGTTGTGCTGTGGGCATGGGCTGGGGGCGTGACTAACGCTGGGGGCGTGTGGTACAGCCATCACATCGTGGGCTGTGGGCGTGTGCTGGGGACGTGACAAACACTGGGGGCATGACAAACGCTGGGGGCGTGTGTCCCCACCTCATGCCATGTGAGTCGTACATACAAGCGCCAATGTTGCTGCGCAGCATCAAGGGGCACGCTGGGGGCATGAGAAATGCTGGGGGCGTGTGTCTGGCCTTCATGCCATGTGAACGCAATTGCGCCGCATCAAGGGGCACGCTGGGGGCGTGAGAAACGCTGGGGGCGTGTGCTACGTTCCACCCTTCATGCCATGTGGGTCGTATATTAATCAGAAGATCGTCTGCTGTGGCCGTGTGCTGGGGGCATGACAAACGCGTTCAGCTGGAGGCCTGGTAAGTAACATTACTGCAGCCTCTCCTACGCGCTGTTACTGAACTCTCTCATTCAACGAAATTAGACGCGCCTGCTACCATCAACCAGGGCTCTAGCCGGGCTCAGGCGGCGGATCAGTACACTAATTACACGCGCCTGATAACATCAACCAGGGCTGCAGCTGGGCCTCAAGGGGGTTAACACGTAAATGAGTGTGTCTGCGGGGACAATTACTGCAGCCTCTCCTACTCGCTGTCACTGAACTCTCTCATTAAATGGATTTACCCGCAGCTGATAACTCTCTCATTCAACGACATTACAAGCGCCTGCTAACATCAACCAGGGCTGTAGCCGGGCTCAGGGGGCGGATCACTACACCAATTACACGCGCATGCTAACATTAACCAGGGCTGCAGCTGGCCCTTCTCCGTTCCTATTCTAATGAAACAAAAAATGTTGTCTACCGCGAGATTTTAAAATAAATTGCCCTTGCCAAATATACACACTCTTTTTCAAACCCGGAGAACATCGGGACGGGCTGCTAGTGCTCATATAAAAAGAGAGGGGTGGGACAGGCTTTGGATCGACCTAAGGGAAGCTGCAGTAAAGGGTCTGTCATACAATGTTCTGACCGCAGAGGGATGTGGGTCAAGATTGGGTCATTTCCCTCGGCCATTGAGGAACCTAGTTGGATTGACATTATCTCCAATCTCTATGCCGCAAATGGTATAGAGGTTGAGACATCCATTGCAGAAGGGGATGCACATTCTTTTGGCCCCCTATCTGAAATATTGTAGCAGGGATCCTGTTCTCCTACAGAACTGTGCATAGAGACTTGGAACCTCAGTAAGTTAGGGTGTGCCAAAACTCACCTAAGTACCCAAAATCCCCTTACCTGACTAGCTACAGTGTCTCATTGGTCAATACGAACTCCCAATGCTTAGACAAACCAGAACATGGACTTAGATTAACTCAGGGTTCGTGGAACACATGAACACTCTTTCGTTATACAATCATTTCAATTCAAAGCAAGGAGTAAATGAGGACACAAGCATATCTGAAATGTTTATTCACTAATGCAGGGTTCTCAAACGCAGCATCGTAGATAATACCAGCAAACATATTATAAGAAGCAAAATAATCAGCATAGCTACTAGTCCATAGAATACACAAGGTGACAACATGCTAAAATGCTGAAATGAATCGGGTTTAACAACACCTAATTCTCACCCTTCCTAACTAGCATATTATATTATATCTAAGAAGGTCGCATTGGGTTTTAGCAGGGCGGCCCCATACCTCAAGTTCCTAGTGGTAAGGGATCACATCATCTTCCACCAGCTCACTGCATGTGAAGCACCATCAAGTGTGTCTGGGTGCGCTGCGTGAAGCAATATATAAAACGTGCCTAAAGCCAGAATTTGGCTGCCGCTGCATGTATGTTATGTCTAGGAAGGTGCGAAGATCAGACCTCACAACAACCACTGTGTCGAGTTATCCTTGAAGGCTTCAGCACTCACTGTACAGACACAGTTCACTAAGCAAAGCTGATATCAGAGTAATAACATATTATTCTCGTGTGAATCAAAGCTGTCTACAAGGCTCAAAGCTAAACAACAGTTTATGTGTCGTGTGCAAAGGCAGCAGAAAGGAAAAATGGCGTTTAAACTTCTAATAAGCTCATGCTAACTTAACACAGCATATAGGCAAAGCGTATCTATATGACTTCCCCCCATTACCCGAGCACGGATAAAACAAGATAAGATAAGATAAGGGGTCCATTTTTGAAATGCAGAGTTCAATAATGATAATCAGTTCAAATTTGAGTAAGTGAGAAAAAATATTTTCGTCACTCAAAAAAATTTCACCATCTTGACAATTTGTGCAAAGTCAATAGGTCTGGGACAAGAACACTTTGGATATAATTTCCCAAAAAATCGAAAAAAAGAAAAAAATAATGTTTCAATGTTGACAAAGTCAATAGTTCTGTGCGATGTAAATTTAGTCATAATTACAAAATGAAAAAATTTTGGGTAAAAAAGTTCAATGTTAACAAAGGCCACGATTGGTCTCAGCCCAGGACTGAATATGCGAAATACACAGCAACAGCTTCCAAAAGGAAATCACTGTTATCATCCGAAAACAATTCAGCCATCCAATCTAATAGGGGGAAAGAACAGTCATGCTCTATAATTACCGGAGCCTCTAGCACCATCAGAGGACAACTCGGTGGGTTCTCAATGAAGCTGTGTGCCAAGAAATCTTGCGCCGCTGTCAATACATTCCAATGACCCAGTACTCCATGCATCGCTGCCAAGGCCATAATCCTTTCGTCGGAACAAAGCAACTCGTGAGTAACTAAGGGACTCATGAGATGATTAAAATCCACGTCAGGAGAAACCATCTTGCAGAGACACAAATCCGGGGCCCAATCGAAATCGCAGTGCAGGCAATGAAAGACAAGCTGGACACATGTAAAGTAGGAAAATCGAAACGATAATCCATACGCTGCACTTAAGGTGGCAAGAGGCAGCGTGCCATAGTATTCAAGCATCCTGTTGCGAAACAGTGCCAGGCGGGGCTGAGCGTCTTGAAACACAGGACGGGCATCCATTTTTCACAAAACAAAATAACACCAGAATGCCGGCAGCCAACGCCAGTAAAACAGGAAATCCACCAAACAGGCTTGAAAAGATTGAATGAAGGAAAGCAGGAATGACTCCAAATATCTTTTCAAATGAAGTCACAAGACCGCTGCTAACTATTTTTAAAAAATGTGCAAGGCCAGAAGTGGAGGACGCGTTAAATATTGTATGAATCAGTTCACTGAAATTCAATGGTAGGTCAGTATTTAATAAGGCTTGCACCTCCGTGCGGGTGTTGGCTATGTGAAGGACAAATGTTTCATGAGCGGAAGTCAGAGCAACCTCTTTTTGTGACAATAGGGCTCTTATTCTACTCATTCCATTGAACTCTGCTCTCAAGGTTGGAATTCGCGGCCAGATGAAAACATCCAAGTTCCCATGCGGAGGAGGATACAAAACATTTTTACAGCACACCACATGTTCAGAGACTGTAACCACATGAGCGATACCTTTTAATAACCCACAACAATCTTCATTATTTAAAAGTAAATAGCTGCCGTTTGCCAGTAATGTGAAAGTGGGGACTATTGCGGGAACGGGAGTACCTTTCAAAACACAGGCTAAATTAGGCTGTTCTTGGTTGCAAGAACCGTGCAATTGGATATGTCTACACATTAATGTGTGATCAGGCATTTCTGTGCACTCTTCACCTTTGAGATAAACTTCCCTCCCTTCTCTAAGGCATCTGTAAGTAAAAGGAAGCAACCAGGCTTCATGGAGGTATGAACTACCCAGTGGCTCGTATCTACCAATGGCAAAATATTTCAAACAATTTGTAAATTTAAATAAAGCAAACGGTAACGTAATCAGTCCGTGAATAAGCCACGTCGCAGCCGTGTTCTCTGCCACAGAGAATGGTAAAGACTCCAACCTTTCAATGTGTAACATGGAAAAAGATGCATCTCTCATTGAAAGCAAACGTTGCTTATCTGTCAAATTAAAAGGGGCAAAAAGAGAGGAGACATTCATTTGATTCCAAGGCACTTTTCCGGCCTTAAGTGTCTTCAGGGTCCATGCAAACTGCATATTGAAACGCAATTGATTTTGACCATGGTATAACATAGACAGTTCATCTTGCACAATATCAACAACAGACGATACAATATTATCCAATGTGTAAATGCGGGAAGAAAGCGTGTTAATGCTATTATCCACAACTGCAAGCACTTTCTCCAAGTTAGCTTGATCAATAGCCCTAAGGCGGGTAGCCGCCTCAATCTGGGATGTTTTCCAGATTTCATTATAAACCGCATATATCCATCTTTTTGATCTACCACTAGCCGGGCCTTTGATAAAATCATTTAAATCAACATCACCCGTCAGTTTAGATAGATGCAGTTTAACTGATGCCAAGGTAGAATGTTGGAGCCAATTCTGACATAATTTACCTATTGAATAAGTGGTGACAGAATGGTCATTCTCAAAACGCGGATCAGTCCTGATTTGTTTGAAGCAATCAGCTAAACCCAGAAAACGATGTTGGCATGAATCAGCACCTATGTGTCACAACAGCCAACCATTAGGATCCAAACTGGATATGTTAAAGGACGAGTTTTGCAACAGAGTTTGCAATTCCCTAATGGAAAATTTGGTAAAATTACCCCAACCTGAATATTCTTCTAATTCAGGGATGGAAGGAGTATTCAATTTTTTAGAAGAAGCCAATCCAAAGCATGTTGTTTTAGAAATGGTAGAGTTCAAAAATAACATATGATTTGGGATGAGACATGCATGGTGCAAAGCCTCAGTGCCTTGCACCTGCCAACTTTTAGAACCCCAAAATGTTTAAGGTCAATTGTTTCCTTCCACAACTCGTAGTCCCCAACAGCTAACTGGTCTAGGAAGGACTTCGAATACAATAACTTAGTATCGGTAAGTCTAACTTTGGACATGGATTTTTCTGTCATTTTAAAATAAAATGAAGCGGGATTGGACTGAATAAAGTCAGTAAAATAAGTGTACTTCTTTAAAAACGTATTTGAACTGCCATGTATAGGAGCTGGGCAATGCTCCCACTGTCTATAATTTACAGTATTCCTTCTGGAACTAGTCTTGTGTAAGAAGTGGTTGCTAAAATGTTGGAAGCAAAATAAATCACCATAATCAGCAGAATCTAAATATAAATCTTCAACATCAAATGCAGCATAATATTTCAAATCAGAAAACAATGCCTCCACGGCCTGAACATCCCAATCATCAGAACGTATGTTCTGTTTCACCACATCCCCCATGTTAACTCTAAGCACATTAGGGACATTAATGACTTCAGTGGGGCAATGGATTTGGAATTTAACAGGATCCCATACAATCCCATCTAGGACAGGCCAAGCAGTGATGTTAACAAATGACAAGTCTCTCTTCAGTCTGTGGGCAGAATGTGAGGAGGAAAAGGGTGCCAAAGTTCCATTAAGATGTCGAATGCATGTTCTTTCTTCGACATAGTGTCCGTTGACTAACCGGAAAAAATAAAACACAAAACCAATTGACATAAAAAGGTAAATCGAAAAAAGCACCAGCCAAATATATGTCCAAGGAGGAATCAAAAAATGTTTCTTAAATAAACTTGTATATACTACAATCCGAGAGGGCTTTCCTGATGTATGCAAGACAGTGTCAAATGAAAAGCTGGATTCTGTGGCCAAACGTGTTTGTAAATCGGGCATCGATAAGTCAGTTGGGTAAGTGTAATCAATTTCATCAACGTTAGTCCCAAGCAAAGTACTTAATAAAGGACTGGAAATTGTAGGCATCTGGATGGCCACCTCTGGCTCAGGATTAGTAGCAGTGGCCAAAACAGAATTTCTCACAATCGAAGGACAGGAGACTGCCGGTATCATACTAAGAAGAGTTGGCCACTCTGTGTATCTTGACATTGTCAATTGAGATAAACCTGTTTTCCTTACGACCTGGAAGTGGTGGTAAAATGACTGTTCTTGTGCCCTTCACACCAAGCACAGGATCTGGAGCTCGATAGGAGGGACCAAATTCCTTCTTGTTCTCGATCTTCTCCCGAACCAGTTCTCCAACTTGGGGTAGCCAGCCAACTACCGGGATCTGCAACACATCATCCGAAGTGGAGGGCAAATGTTTCTTTGCAAGACTGTCACTGGTCTTTTGTAGAGTCTGTAAAACATTGCAATATTCATCTATGTCAAAGGAGGCAGCGCTAGCCACCGAATCTAGACCGTCAAGGTCCGGTACATACATCTTGATACCAAAGAGCATTTCGTATGGGGTCCGCCCACCCAGAGACCTTCTAGGGAGATTATTAAGAGCACCCTGCACGCCATTGAGATGGGCCAGCCAGTTCCTGCCAGTGCCTATAATAACTCGAGCTGTCAATGATTGCATTAAGTCACGGTTCATTCGTTCCACTACACTATTAGCCTCAGGTTTGTATGGAGACAAAAACTTGACTTGGACCCCCATCGACATCATGGCATCCTTATACGCCTTAGAGGCGAAAGCCGGACCCTGATCCGAATGGAAGGTACCACAGGCAAAAATCCCTACAAAGACGCGCAAATCTCTTATGACAGTCCGTGAATCAGCGCTGCGGTGGGGCCAGAGCCCGACAAAGCGTGTGCATGAATCAACTGCAACTAAGATATACTTATATGCAGTATCAGAAGAAAAAGGACCGCAGTGATCCAAATAAACACATCCCAGTAGTTTATTAGAGATGTACAACTGTGTCTGGGGAAGACGTGCAGCAGTCGAAGGCTTAATCTGCTGGCAAATGTCGCATTGAAGGACATAATCGCGCGTCTGTTTGTACAGTCCCCGCCACCAAAAACGTTGTTATAACTTTGACACAGTGGCCAAAACGCCCGCATGCGCAGACGCAACACCTTCATGCGCCGCTGTGATCAATGCATATCTGCGATCCGAGTTGAGAATCAACCTATCACCAACTTCAGGAATTTTCACATAAGGAACCTTATCGGGCCTTAAGTGGTATGTGTACTTCGAAGGGAACCCCGTAGGATATTTACCTCCCTTCTCAGTGGCAGCAACAGCCGCCAAGATATCATCATCAATCTTACTTTTGGACCGTGTAACTGCTGCTACTAAATATGTCGATACTGCAGATTTCGCTGCCTCATCAGCAAGCGAGTTGCCAACAGCATGTACTCCCACGCGCTGATGACCTAGAGTGTTAATTACAAACACGAGCGGCAACTGCTCTTTAAGCTCAGCCACCCGGACCCAGATCATTTTATGTTTTATTGTGCTACCCTTGGAATCGCGAAAGTCATTCTGAATCCAAAAGAACAAGTTTTCATTGTAAGACTCGACACAGTAGTAAGAATCACTCACAATAAGAGTCGTCACACTAGGATCAGCGTACTCTAATGCAAGCATCAGAGCACGAAGCTCTGCCAATTGTGCGGTGCAGTCCCCTAGTGTCTGCATGTGCACGACACTGGAGTTATACTCATCGATCACCATGGCACCCACCACAATGGCACATGCGGAAACATAGGCGTGTTTAGAACCATGCGGAACCTGTGCCGAACCATCAGTGTAAATGATGCAATGGAAATCCTCCAAAGGCCTCAAAGCTAAAGGAGCTGGATGAACGAATTCATACTGTAAATACTCCTGAGACCTTAAGGAGGCATAAAAAATAAATGTGACATCCGGGGACGTCAATGAAGCAGCCCATTGTATCCACCGAGGGTGCAAAGCTTTTGAATTAGGTACACTGGCTTTCGTAACTGCTTCCAACGCAGGACAAGAGGTTACCACCAACATGCGTTTTCCCTGTGACAGAGCACATTCCTTAAGAATCGCCATCTGTACAGCCGTCAAAACTTTCTCCACAGTGGAAAATTGCATTTCAGCTGAAGTGTACAAGTGTGACTTGTAAGCAATGGGTTCTGTGTCTCCTTCGTTAAAAGTCAGGTAAGTGAAACCCACCGTCCCCGGGACGATTCTTATAACCAGGTTGGTGTGGTTGTCACGAGTCAGTAAGAATTTAGAAGCGAGCAGATCAGCCTGCAAAGATTGCAGGATAGCCTAGTGCTCAGTCAGCCAGCATGATTTGGAAAAAGTAGGTTGTATCAAAGCATACAAAGCTTGATACTCTGGGCATAATCAGGAATGTATGTTCTCCCGAAGTTCAAAAATCCCAGCAAAGACTGTAATTTATTCAGAGTTGTCTGAGCGCGCAGCTGTGCGCATTTCTCCAAGAAGTGAGGAGCCTATCCCCTACCTTTGAGCTCGAAGCCCAGGAACAACACTGTATACTCTGCAATGTGCGATTTTGAAAAGTTGAATTTGTAACCCATATCTGAAAAGCTACAAATTAAGCGGTCAATGCGACACAGATGCTCCCAAAGTTCGTAGTCTGTGAGATAAATGTCATCCACATACGAGCAAGCATCAGGGTCGACCCTCTATAAGAGAGAGACAATGCGGGCAGTAAAAATCCCTGGACTATTTTTATAGCCCATAGGTAAATGTCAAAATTGTTTTTGGACACCGCCGCAAGTAAAGAAGGTCCATTGGGAACTCAGACCATCCAAATAGTGGGCATAAAAACCGTTGGATATGTCATGCCTGGTCTTAAACCGCTTACGCACAAGACTATACACTAATGCAGAGCTGTGAGTATTTTGTACTGCACAGGTACGGCAATGCGAGTTTAAATGCCGGTAATCCAATACCAAACGGTACGAACCGTCAGGCTTGGTGACAGTAAAAAGAGGGTTATTCATGGGTGACACACATGTTTCAATCACTCCTTGATATTCTAATTGGTCAAGAATTTCCGCAACGGAAGGCTTAGCTTCACGTCTAATGGGATATTGAGGTTGAGGCTGTGGCTGAGACCGCAAAGGAATCTTGTGGTGTGGGGAAAATGTATCCTATCCACAGTGTGTGCGGTACAGAGCCGGCACAAGGGCCTTCTGCACAATTCAGCGCATGCTCCTTCGAGACTGTGTGCGCGGAACTGGGGAGGATTAAGAACAAAAGGTGGGGGCCAGTCAGCCTCCGCTAACAAAATGTCATAAGTAGTCGTAAGATTTTCCCAAATATCCCTTTTATGGTCGCTGTATGTCACCTTCTATCAACAGGACTATTTCATAAAGTCTGTCAGGTTGAGCAACACTAGTGTCAGCTGTTTCCACTACAACTTCAGTAGTGGACGCAGGGCATCTCGCAATATGGTAATCTCCGGCGCGCTGTCCAGCAAGGTCAGAGCCCATGTCAGATTCCGAAGCCGCGTTCTCACTATCTGTGGCATATCTCACTGTTAATGCGGCAACTTTCTTCTTTTGAAACTGGGGTCTCTTTGGTGTAGAGCCGCCGTGCTTTCCTGCACTGTCTTTTGGGCGGGGCTGGTTGCGTCCTTGCTGGCCACCCCGTCCTCTGCCGCCTCCTCCACCACCGGTCGCCGAGGCTGATGAGTCCTGAAAAGAACGAGGAGAGCATTGATCAGAAACCTGAAATGGATCAGGTGATTTAATCTTCGCGCGATCGCGCAAGTCATAAACACGTTCTGTGGGGGCAGGCAATGGAGACGCAGGACGGGACTCCTGTTTCTGTTGCTGTTGCTTTCCCTGTTTATGTTTTTTAGGCCAATTTTGTTTTTTGGACGTGGGCTGGACATCAGTCTCCGACTTATGTCCTTGGGGTTGGTTTATCTCTTTAATAGAAAATGGCTTGAGACCCCTACTATTGCGGCCTGCGGTTTTATAAGCCGCCACAATAATCCTCGCTTACTGACGGGGTTTCTCGGCATCGTGAAGCGCCTGCAAAGCATTGCCACCTGAAAGTTCACTGCATCTCCCTTGACATTAGCTAGTACGAGATCGCAAACCTCATCAAAGGTGCCACATAGGCGCATGCCCAATTCAACCGCAGCCTCGGGTCCGTGCTCATCCTGAACACGCTTAAGGACCGTAGGCAGGACAGTCATAGACAGAGTGCCGTAACACCTCGCATAGACCGCCGCAAATGTTCTACCCCATGTCTCGCAGTCACCGATTTCAGGGGCCACGTCTTTAGGTATGCTTATCGTAAGAATCCTGTGTTTTTCACCAGCAGTCGTGTTAGGAAATACCGCTTCCAGCTGGTCAAATTTCTCGGCAAGCCAGAAAGGAAATTCATCCTTATCTAGGGGACGCTTGCCCCTCACTGCATTGACCATCACGGGACTGAGCTTCATACCGCCCTGTCCCGCAGGAAGCGCCGCAACACCCGGGGCCCCGCCCAGGAGATTACGGGTTATGTATTGTACCAACGAACGAATAACGCTAATCAAGACGACATGTAGCCGTCTCAGCTCAACAACGGTACAATTGCCGTGTTGTGGATGAGGAGTAAATCCAGCCAAAACAGGCCAATTTGCGCCCGGAATGGACAAAGGACCTAACCTCGGAGCTGCCAAAGTGTGTGGGAGGACGCCACCAAACCAAACGCGATGCTGCCAAGTATCTATAGATACTTCCTGTGTCCTATACGGAGTACATTCATTCGGCACAGGAGTCGGAGTGTACGTGTGGAACACAACTGAAGTTCCGTCCACAGCCGGGAAGGTCACCCACAAGTAAAATGTCTCGTATGGGTAAGCCGCATCTGCACTCACCACCATTATCTCCTCCATGCCATCCACGGGAACATTATACTGTAGCAAATGATTGCGCACCGCAATGCGACTATGCTGCGGGATGTCCACCGCGGCCATAACGACACAGGAAGATAAAAGGACAAAGTAAACTTTGTAGCACAACTGGGTTGTAATTCAAGGAAACCGTTTAGAAAGATTCAAGCTTGAAAAGACCTATTTACAAAAATAGGCAGGTTCTTCTGACACCATCGTTTTACGGAAACAACAGTGAAGGGGTTAAGAATCGAAAGATGTACTACTCAAGTGTCATGTAATAAGACCACCAAAACGTTGGGCCCCATGTAGCAGGGATCCTGTTCTCCTACAGAACTGTGCATAGATACTTGGAACCTCAGTAAGTTAGGGTGTGCCAAAACTCACCTTAGTACTCAAAATCCCCTTACCTGACTAGCTACAGTGTCTCATTGGTCATTACGAACTCCCAATGCTTAGACAAACCAGAACATGGACTTAGATTACCTCAGGTATCGTGGAACACATGAACAATCTTTTGTTATACAATCATTTCAATTCAAAACAAGGAGTAAACACAAGCATATTTGAAATGTTTATTCACTAATGCAGGGTTCTCAAATGCAGTATCTTAGATAATACCAGCAAACATATGATAAGAAGCAAAATAATCAGCATAGCTACTAGTCCATAGAATACACAAGGTGACAACATGCTAAAATGCTGAAATGAATCGGGTTTAACAACACCTAATTCTCACCCTTCCTAACTAGCATAATATATTATATCTAAGAAGGTCTCATTGGGTTTTAGCAGGGCGGCCCCATACCTCAAGATCCTAGTGGTACGGGATCAAATCATCTTCCACCGGCTCTCTGCATGCGAAGCACCATCAAGTGTGTCTGGGTGCGCTGCGTGAAGCAATATATAAAACGTGCCTAAAGCCAGAATTTGGCTGCCGCTGCATGTATGTCATGTCTAGGAAGGTGCGAAGATCAGACATCACAACAACCACTGTGTTGAGTTATCCTTGAAGGCTTCAGCACTCACTGTACAGACACAGTTCACTAAGCAAAGCTGATATCAGAGTAATAACATATTATTCTCGTGTGAATCAAAGCGGTCTACTAGGCTCAAAGCTAAGCAACAGTTTATGTGTCGTGTGCAAAGGCAGCAGAAAGGAAAAATGGCGTTTAAACTTCTAATAAGCTCATGCTAACTTAACACAGCATATAGGCAAAGCGTATCTATATGACAATATAGATTAAGTTAGCCATTAGAGGAACGCTCTACACAACCACAATGGGGCCAGATGAAATTCCAATTTCGGCACTTGGTATTATGCTGTCTTGCTTTTTAATGTTCTTCAAGGAACCTATTAAATATGTATTTTTTATGTCGTTAGAGCATATGTATTCTGGCTAATATTATATGTGGAATATGCAATTGGATATGTCTACACATTAATGAGTGATCAGGCGTTTCTGTGCACTCTTCAACTTTGAGATAAACTTCCTTCCCTTCTCCAAGGCATCTGTAAGTAAAAGGGAGCAACCAGGCTTCACGGAGGTATGAACTACGCAGTGGCTCATATCTACCAATGGCAAAATATTTCAAACAATTTGCAAATTTAAATAAAGCAAACGGTAACGTAATCAGTCCGTGAATAAGCCACGTCGCAGCCATGTTCTCTGCCACAGAGAATGGTAAAGACTCCAACTTTTCAATGTGTAACATGGAAAAAGATGCATCTCTCATTGAAAGAAAACTTTGCTTATCTGTCAAATTAAAAGGGGCAAAAAGAGAGGAGACATTCATGTAATTCCAAGGCACTTTTCCGGCCTTTAGTGTCTGCAGGGTCCATGCCAACTGCATAATGGAACGCAATTGATTTTGATCATGGTATATCACAGACACTTCATCTTGCACAATATCAACAACAGACGATACAATATTATCCAATGTGTAAATGCGGGGAAGAAAGCGTGTTAATGCTATTATCCACAACTGCAAGCACTTTCTCCAAGTTAGCTTGATCAATAGCCCTAAGGCAGGTAGCCGCCTCAATCTGTGATGTTTTCCAGATTTCATTATAAACCGCATATATCCATATAGTTATTTTTTTCACAACAAACTTTTTTATTTTATTGATCAGGTAAAGCATATATGCAGTACTCCACAGTCAGGAGAGCCCTGCCACAACATCAAAGCATATAGGAGCACGATGCCAACCCAATCGGAAACAACCCCACCCTTCCCCCCCACCACCCAGAACCCCCTAACAATCCAGCTGCCCACCCCTTATCCCTCCCCAACCCCGTGCACGTAATTACAGCCGATCACCAGTATGCGTTCGTATCCAGTAAGAGAGCTAGCGTCTCTTCAGGCCTGCAGCCCGTCCATCGAAACCCCCTCTTCATCCGGTTCCGCTGGGGGACCCAAGGTCAAACCCCTATATTCCGCCCACCTCTTCCAAATCTTGAAATGCTTTCGGGGGCACCCTCTTGCTTCATACACTGGGCGCTCCAACCCCATACAATAATCCAACCCTGCCTTCCAAACACTCAGCGGGGGGGCCCGATCACTCTTCCACGCCTGTGCCAAGTCTCGCTTGGCCACGACAAGGCCCAGCACCAACAGGTGACGCTTGTAAATGTTTCCCCCAACACCCTCCAGTATGTGGAGAAGGGCCAGACGATTGGTTTGGGGAAGATCCGATCCCAGTACTTCCGACAAACAGCCCCATACGCCCCGCCAGAACCGGGTCAGACCAGTACAAGACCACACAGTATGCAGCAGAGTACCCATTTCAGCACCACATCGCAAACACTCCGGGGACCCAATCAAGCCCGCCTTCCACAATCGCTCTCGCGTATAGTAGACCCTATGTAGATATTTGAATTGAACCAGTCGTAGGCGCACCGCGATTGTAGTCCCTCGCGGGGACTCCAAAGCCTCTCTCCAATCATCTTCATCCAGTGGGCCAATATCCTGCTCCCAGGCTTCCTTCAACCTAAGGAGAGAGGAGGAGCAATGAGTGACTAGGTTTTGATAGATACAGGATACCTTCTTATCGCCAAGGTCTCCCATGAAGACCTTTGCTTCCAGAGGACTGAACTCCGGCAGCAACTCCAAGCCCACCAAACTGGGTCCAAGCGCGTGGCGGAGCTGGAGGTATTTAAAAAATTGGGTGTTGGGCATATGGAACTCGACTTTAAGGTCCTGAAACGATTTGAGGGCCGCGCCGGATACGACATCTCCTAGCGACGAGATCCCAATTGAATCCCATCCACCAAACCCCGACAGCGAGGCCAATGCGGGGAGTCGCCCATTATTCCACAAAGGAGTCTCAGCCGTTAGTCTGCCCCACCAACCCATGCGGCGTAGCGCCTGTCGCCATATCGTAAACACCACCTGCATGGCTCGGGGCAGCCGCCTACGCAGTCTGGCCAAGTATAGAATCGTATGCAAGGTGTGATCCCCCATCAACAAGCGCTCCAAGGCGTATGCCGGGTCCCCTTTATCTCCGTACCACCATTCATTCAGGACTAACAAGTGGGAGGCCTGGTAGTATGACAGCACATCTGATGTCGCAAGACCACCACAGTATGTGAACAGGAAACATGTACGTAGCGCCACCCTGGCGGCACCCCCAGCCCACAAGAAGCGTCCCAACGCCGAATTAACCTGCCGAAACCACTGGGGTGCAATCGGATGGGGGTGATTCTGCGGCTGATACAAAAGGCGTGGAAGCGCAACCATCTTGAAAATCGCAGATCTACCAAATATAGTAAGGGGCATCCGGGCCACGTTTTAAGGTCCGACTGAACTTTGTCCCAGACCGGTACCACATTACGCTCCCAAGAGATCAACGCAGACTCGGACAAGAACACACCTAGGTACAACAGGCCTCCAACCGCCACCTTTAAGGCTGACGCCCAGGAGCCCGCATACGCTCCATCACCCAGCACCCACAAGGTGGACTTACGCGGGTTAAGGTACAGACCCGAAACCTCTCCGAAGACGCGCATAATTTCTAACACCGGCGGGCCCGATCTATGTAGGTCCGTAAGGAAGAAGAGCATGTCGTCCGCATACAATGCGATCCTGTCAGTAAGTCCCCCGTCCCATCGGAAGCCCCGCAGCTTCGCGTCAATTCGCACCCAGGAGGATAGGGGTTCCATAGCTAGCGCAAATAGGTACCGGGACAGTGGGCAGCCCTGACGGGTCCCACGACCGTCCGGGAACCACGCGGAAACCGCCCCTGAGACCCGCACGGCCGCTGTGATGTCAGTGCACAGCAGCCGAACATATGAGATAAAGACCGGGCCCAGATTAAGGCGAGGCAGGAGCGCAAACAAGTAAGCCCAACTCAAGGAGTCGAACGCCCTATCTATATCCTCCAGGAGCAGGGCAGCTCGCTCACCCGTGGCCCCCATCGCATCTACGGCCGTTTGTGCCCGTCTAACGTTGTGTCGTGTCGCTCTATTCGGCATGAAGCCTGCCTGGTCCGGATGAACTAGATCGGCCACGTAAGGGAGAAGCCGGTTCGCCAGCGCTTTCGCCAGTAGCTTAGCCTCTATGTTAAGCAATGATATGGGGCGATACGAATCATGTCTAGCAGGTGGCCTACCCGGTTTCTGGAACACCACCACCTCAGCATGTCGCCAGTCTGCTGGCAACCGACCCGACCCCCGCGCAGCCTCCAGGACCACCCTGTAGTGAGTCCCCAATTGGAGCTGGAATTTCTTGTAGAATTCGCATGGGAAGCCACTCGGCCCGGGCGCCTTTCCGGTGTTGAGCTGCGCTAGCGCGTCTCCCTGCTCCTCCACCGTAATGGGGAGGTCCAATACCGCCCGCGTCTCGTCAGAGACGGCCCTCGGGGGCAGGTCAGCAATAAACTTGTCCACCGCTTCAGCCGGGAGGCAATCCTGCGGCGCATATTGTTCCGCGTAATATCGCGCGAAGCTAGCAGCCAGCTCCACTGGATCCGTCATCGTAACTCCAGCATCATCCGTGAGTCCAGGCAGCGTAACCGGCTGCATGGTATGCTGACACAGTCTATGAAGCATAGTGCAGGACATGTGCCCCCATTGGTAAATCCTACTGCGTGTGGCAAGCCAAGCCTGTCGGGCCTCATCAAGCAGTACGGACGCATGGGATTGCTGCGCCTGCAGGAGTAACCGCACAGCCTCGCCATCTCCCTCCCCCTGGCACCGCCGTTCGAGGACTTCCACTCGCGCCGCTGCTGCAACTATACTACACATGAGGTTGTGTCCTATACTGTGGCCGGGTAGGACAACATATAATATTTTTTTCAAAAGAAAGACCCGGTCACTGTTTTTGTTCTGCAACTTTATTTTTTAGAGCAGAGGTTCACCCTAAGGTATTCAATCCTTGGGTGCTTTACTTGTTCTAAATGGGATATTGGAAAGAAAGTTTTTTAACCATATTTAGAAAAAAGTCTGAGGTTTACTCATTGTCCTGCACAGAGGCATATATTTACAAGTGCTGAAAAACAATTATTTACAAGTGTAGAAAACAATTATTGCAATACAAAAGACAAACATTAAATACTTTTGACCGTTTTTGCAACCATCTATCCATAAATCAATATTGTCACTTCTCGTGATAGTACCCTTTTCACTACTTCAACCAGGCCACTATGATACAACTTTTACTACAAGTCTGGTCTGGTATCGCAGGGGCATGCAATTCATTTTTTGTTCACATCGGTTCATGTAACATATTTAACAAGCCTTATGCGAGAAAGAAAACATTCGGAATTAAGGCGAATGTGTGGGAAGCCGACGCGTTTCCGAGTCCGTATTTTACTTATCGGGCTCTTCTTCAGGGCTTTGTATTGGGTACCTTATTTTGGAAATGTATGCAGATTTGATCCGTTTCTTAAGGGATCTTGACTGAAATACTTCCCTGTGTTGTAATTTTCGAGCGATACATGTCTTCCAGTCTGTACTTCTTATTATTTGGTTTGGAAGTTCATTAATATTTAATGTTGGTTACCATGGCGCGGGGCACCGTGCTTTTCCCAAGAAGGGGGGGTGCCACCTCTTTTACTTTGTTTGTGAATCGCCGTTTATGTTCATTCAAATCGCAAACATGCCGGGCGCCGGGCTTTCGGTGGGTGGGGCGATACCTTTTTTCAATCTCCTTCAAAAAATGCCGCGTGTGCTGCAGTGTTCAAGGTTGATGCTTCCATCTGCCAAAAGTTCACTCGTATGCTGCTGCAACTATGGCCTCCCTGCGGCGGCGGCGAGCCGCTGCACACCACGCTATGTCTACTCCACGCAACGTGGGCTTCATAGCTTCCCAGCCTATTGTCACCTCCGTCTCCTCGCCAAGGTTCTCCTGCCAATAGTGGGCTACCGCCCCCCTCATATGATTGATATAGTCAGCCTGCTGAAGATGTCATGGGGACATTCGCCACCGAAACGGCTGCCTCCTCCTGCACAATTCAACATCTACAGCCACTGGGGAGTGGTCGGACAACCCCTGAGGCAGGATAGCCGCCCATCACACTCTGCTCAGATACGTACAGGGCACAAACACACAATCCAGCCGTGAAAAGGAGCCATGTACAGCTGAAACATACGTATACTCTCGGGCCGCAGCATGCAAGTGTCGCCAAGCATTAACCCAGCCCAATCCGTCCACCATCGCACGCAACCGGGAGGGGGCGGCAACCGCAAGTGTCTCCTGCAACCTTCGGCGGTCCACATTCGCATCCAGCACATCGTTCCAATCTCCACCCAGCACTGCCAGGGACTCCGGGACTTCCTCCCACACCGCAAATAGCCGTTCAGCCAGGGACCACTGCAAAGGGGGAGGGGCATAAACACTCCAAAACACAACAGCTCCATACCCACCATCCCTTTCACAATAATATATCGGCCCTGCGGGTCTAGCCATTGTTTCTCATGAACATAAGCTAATCGTCTATGGATCAAGATGGTGATCCCCTAGAGCCCCTCGAGAAGCCGGCATGAAAAACCTGGTGGTAGCCAAATATCTGCAGACTAAGTGCTTTCGTCCCCATCATATGCGTTTCTTGTAAGAGCAGTACATCCGCCCCCTCCCTCTTTGCCCATCGCAGGACGGCACCCCTCTTAATTTTATCCAACATACCCCTGACATTCCAGCTCAATATACGCATAGACGCCCCCTGGGGCCCCGGAGGTAATGCATCAGCCATGATCCCAGGGAACACAAAGCAAGAGCACCCAACAGCAGGCCTGAATACATAGCACCAGCACTAGCATGGCATGAACATCACGTGCACAACTAACCAGCCACCCTCCACCGCCCCCATCGGCACCCCCCCAGAACACCCCCCTGAACTTCCCGTCCCTCATCCCCCGCCCCCCACCCCTATACCTCATAGAACACAGAAGTATCTGTCGCGGCATGGGCAACCTCGGGCCCAAAACAGAGCGCCCAAGGCCAACCATACCAATGGATCCCAACTACCCACTCAACCACCAAGAACCCCCCCCTTACCAACACCCGCCTATGAAGGAGGGAAGTAGCCCCTACAAACAGGCACCCCGAACCCCACCCCGCAGCCCCATACTATCACCAACATGTAGAGCGAACAGTGGCAAGGTACCCAGTCCCAAACCATCCGGGCAGCAGGGCATATCAACCGACCACTCACTGCCAGAATCTACATCTATAGGTCACCTCGCACTCCAATGTCCTTCAATGTTCCTTGCTGGATTGGTCCGAGTCCGTAGGTGCTCCATCTCGCGCCCCGTTGCGAGAAGAGGAGCGCTGCCGCGACCTAGAGCTCCTGTGTCTCTTTCCCCGGACCCGCTGGTCAGCCCGCTCCTGAGAGGAGCTCCTGGAGGAACCCGGGTCCAGGCCCGGTTGAGCATGTGGCCAGACCCTCACTGTCTCATCCGTCCACTTGAAGACCTCCTCAGGGGTGTCAAAGAAGTGGGTCCGTCATTGGAAAATCACTCGAAGGCGGGCCGGATAAAGTAAAGAATATTGGAGCTTCAAGCCACGCAGCTTCGCCTTGGCCGCTATGAAAGAATGTCGTTGCTGCTGCACCATCTTCGTATAATCCGGAAAAATCATGATTTTCTGATTTTCGAACATAACAGAGTCTTTTGCCCTCGCCTCCCTTAAGATGGTGTCCCTGTCGTGAAAGTTCAAAATCCTAGCAATCACCGGTCTGGGCCTCTCTCCGGCCGGCGGTTTCTGCGTCAGGGCTCTATGGGCGCGCTCTATCACAAAGAACCGTGACAGCGCGTCTGGGGGTAACCAGTCCTCCAACCACTGGGACAAGAAACGTTCCATATTCCCCTTCTCGCATCCCTCGGGAAATCCCACGAAGCGGAGATTATTCCTGCGCGCTCGCCCTTCGGCATCCTCAACACAGAGCGCAAGGCCCCTCTGAATCTTCTCCATCGCGAACACTTTCTGCTTCAAGGTCCCCACATCATCCTCCACAGTCGAGAGTCTGGATTCCGCCTCCGTGATGCGGGTCACCGCGTTGCGAAGGTCTTGGCGCAGCAAGGTCACATCAGCCCCAACCGCTCCTATCTTGGTGTCAAGCATATCCCTAGATTGGGTGATCGCCGCCATAAGTGCTGCATTGTCCGGTCCTGCACCCTGGCCCCCCCCCGACGCACCGGCACCTCCACTCGGCCCAGTGAATTTATTGATGGGCCCCTGTTTGGCGGACCCACTGCCCCCTCCGCCCCTGGTCATGTCCAAGGCTTTATGCGTCTGGCCGCGTCCAGGCTCTTCAATGGGCCTCAGGGTAGTCCTCACACCGCAGGGGTCCCCGCACACCACAGCCCAGGTTCCAGGTCTGCCGGCCGCTGTGGCCCTTCAACCCCTTGTCCACACCCACGGGGCCGGAGGTACTCACGGATTGTGCTGCGGCACCCCTGCCACTGTCCTCAGGCACTCTCGGGACCCAGGCACCACACCAGCAGGAGCTCCCAGTTAGCCAGGGATCCCCGTCTGTGCACCAGCGTTGCGACCAAGACTGCAGACAGGGCCGCCCACCTCGCCGTCCAGGCCGGCTCCGGGCCCCTCCACTCGCAGCCAGGGATCGCGAAAATCGAGGCCCCGGTCCCCAGGCCGCCGCGCAGGCCGCAGCCTTCCTCTGGCATCCACACCACCCGGGCAGTCACTCAGAGAGCGGGGGGCGCAGCGGGACGCCTACACTCCGCTCTGATGCCAATCCGATGGCCCGGAGCAGCACCAGGAGCCGAGGCCACGAGCCAGTACCAGAGTCGCCCGTCCGGGCTCCACCAAAATCGAGGCCCCGGCTGTGCACGCCGGGACCAGGCCTCAAATCGCCACCGCCGCTTTCTCCACCTCAGGGAGCTCGGAAACACTGCTCGTTACACCGGAGGGCACCTCTCACCATCCGCCACCAAATCGGAACCGGTATGCTGCAGAGTAGGTCCGGGAGCCAGGATAAATGCGCACATCAATGTCGCGCCGGTGGGAGCTCTAGCAAGCTGCGTCCACCATCTTCGCCCGCTAGGCCACGCCCCCCATCTTTTTGATCTACCACTAGCCGGGCCTTTGATAAAATCATTTAAATCAACATCACCCGTCAGTTTAGATAGATGCAGTTTAACTGATGCCAAGGTAGAATGTTGGAGCCAATTCTGACATAATGTATATAAGTGGTGACAGAATGGTCATTCTCAAATCGGGGATCAGTTCTGATTCGTTTGAAGCCATCAGCTATACCCAGAAAACGATGTTGGCATGAATCAGCACCTCTGTGCCACAACAGCCAACCATTAGGATCCAAACTGGATATGTTAAATGACGAGTTTTGCAACAGAGTTTGCAATTCCCTAATGGAAAATTTGGTAAAATTACCCCAACCTGAATATTCTTCTAATTCAGGGATGGAAGGAGTATTCAATATTTTAGAAGAAGCCACTCCAAAGCATGTTGTTTGAGAAATGGTAGAGTGCAAAAATAACATATGATTTGGGATGAGACATGCACGGTGCAAAGCCTCAGTGCCTGGCACTAGCCAACTTTTAGAACCCCAAATTGATTTAAGGTCAATTGTTTCCTTCCACAACTCGTAGCCCCCAACAGCTAACTGGTCTAGGAAGGACTTCGAATACAATAACTTAGTATTGGTAGGTCTAACTTTGGACATGGATTTTTCTGTCATTTTAAAATAAAATGAAGCGGGATTGGACTGATTAAAGTCCGTAAAATAAGTGTACTTCTTCAAAAACGTATTTGAACTGCCATGTATAGGAGCTGGGCAATGCTCCCACTGTGTATAATTTACAGTATTCCTTCTGGAACTAGTCTTGTGTAAGAAGTGGTTTCCAAAATGTTGGAAGCCAAATAAATCACCATAATTAGCAGAATCTAAATATAAATCTTCAGCATCAAATGCAGCATAATATTTCAAATCAGAAAACAATGCCTCCACGGCCTGAACATCCCAATCATCAGAACGTATGTTCTGTTTCACCACATCCCCCATGTTAACTCTAAGCACATTAGGGACATTAATGACTTCAGTGGGGCCATGGATTTGGAATTTAACAGGATCCCATACAATCCCATCTAGGACAGGCCAAGCAGTGATGTTAACAAATGACAAGTCTCTCTTCAGTCTGTGGGCAGAATGTGAGGAGGAAAAGGGTGCCAAAGTTCCATTAAGATGTCGAATACATGTTCTTTCTTCGACATAGTATCCGTTGACTAACCGGAAAAAATAAAACACAAAACCAATTGACATAAAAAGGTAAATCGAAAAAAGCACCAGCCAAATATATGTCCAAGGAGGAATCAAAAAAATGTTCTTAAATAAACTTGTATATACTTTAATCCAAGAGGGCTTTCCTGATGTATGAGAGACAGTGTCAAATGAAAAGCTGGATTCTGTGGCCAAACATGTTTGTAAATCAGGCATCGATAAGTCAGTTGGGTAAGTGTAATCAATTTCATCAAAGTTAGTACCAGGCAAAGTACTTAATAAAGGACTGGAAATTGTAGGCATCTCGATGGCCACCTCTGGCTCAGGATTAGAAGCAGTGGCCAAAACAGAATTTCTCACAATCGAAGGACAGGAGACTGAGGGTGTCATACTAAGAATAATCGGCCACTCTGTGTATCTTGACATTGTCAATTGAGATAAACCTGTTTTCCTTACGACCTGGATGTGGTGGTAAAATGACTGTTCTTGTGTCCTTCACACCAAACACAGGAACCGGAGCTCGATAGGAGGGACCAATTTCTTCTTGTTCTCGATCTGCTCCCGAACCAGTTCTCCAACTTGGGGTAGGCAGCCAACTACCGGGATCTGCAACACATCATCCGAAGTGGAGGGCAAATGTTCCTGTGCAAAACTGTCTCTTGTCTTTTGTAGAGTCTGTAAAAGATTGCAATGTTCATCTACGTCAAAGGAGGCAGCGCTAGCCACCGAGTCTAGACCGTCAAGGTCCGGTACATACATCTTGATACCAAAGAGCATTTCGTATGGGGTCCCCCCACCCAGAGACCTTCTAGGGAGATTATTAACTGCACGCTGCACGCCATTGAGATGGCCCAGCCAGTTCCTGCCAGTGCCTATAACTCGAGCTGTCAATGATTGCTTTAAGTCACGGTTCATTCGTTCCACTACACTATTACCCTCAGGTCTGTATGGAGACAAAAACTTGACTTGGACCCCCATCGACATCGTGGCATCCTTATACGCCTTAGAGGCGAAAGCCGGACCCTGACCTGAATGGAAGGTACCACAGGCAAAAATCCCTACAAAGACGTGCAAATCTCTTATGACAGTCCGTGAATCAGCGCTGTGGTGGGGCCAGAGCCAGACAAAGCGTGGGCATGAATCAACTGCAACTAAGATATACTTATATGCAGTATCAGAAGAAAAAGGACTGCAGTGATCCAAATAAACACATCCCAGTGGTTTATTAGAGATGTACAACTGTGTCTGGGGCGGACGCGCAGCAGTCGAAGGCTTAATCTGCTGGCAAAAATCGCATTGAAGGACATAATCGCGCGTCTGTTTGTACAATCCCCGCCACCAAAAACGTTGTTGTAACTGTGACACAGTGGCCGAAACGCCCGCATGCGCAGACGCAACACCTTCATGCGCCGCTGTGATCAATGCATATCTGCGATCCGAGTTGGGAATCAACCTATCACCAACTTCAGGAATTTTCACATAAGGAACCTTATCGGGACTTAAGTGGTATGTGTACTTCGAAGGGAACCCCGTAGGATATTTACCTCCCTTCTCAGTGGCAGCAACACCTGCCAAGATATCATCATCAATCTTACTTTTAGACCGTGTAACTGCTGCTATTAAATATGTCGATACTGCAGATTTCGCTGCCTCATCAGCAAGCGAGTTGCCAACAGCGTGTCCTCCCACGGGCTGATGACCTAGAGTGTGAATTACAAACACGAGCGGCAACTGCTCTTTAAGCTCAGCCACCCGGACCCAGATAATTTTATATTTTATTGTGCTATCCTTGGAATCGCGAAAGTCATTCTGAATCCAAAAGAACATGTTTTCATTGTAAGACTGGACACAGTAGTAAGAATCACTCACAATAAGAGTCGTCACACTAGGATCAGCGTACTCTAATGCAAGCATCAGAGCACGAAGCTCTGCCAATTGTGCGGTGCAGTCCCCTAGTGTCTGCGTGTGCACGATACTGGACTTGAACTCATCGTTCACCATCGCACCGACCACAATGGCACATGCGAAAACGTAGGCGTGTTTAGAACCATGCACAACCTGTGCCGAACCATCAGTGTAAATGATGCAATGGAAATCCTCCAACATGCGTTTTCCCTGTGACCGAGCACGTTCCCTAAGAATCGCCATCTGTACAGCCGTCAAAACTTTCTCCATAGTGGAAAATCGCATTTCAGCCGAAGTGTACAAGTGTGACTTGTAAGCAATAGGTACTGTGTCTCCTTCGTTAAAAGTCAGGTAAGTGAAACCCACCGTCCCCGGGATGATTCTTATCACCAGGTTGGTGTGGTTGTCACGAGTCAGTAAGAATTTAGAAGCGAGCAGATCAGCCTGCAAAGATTGCAGGATGGCCGAGTGCTCATGCAGCCAGCATGATTTGGAAAAAGTAGGTTGTATCAATCCTCTACCTTCATTGTTGAGCTTGTAGCCCAGGAACAACACTGTATACTCTGCAATGTGCGATTTTGCAAAGTTGAATTTGTAATCCATATCTGCAAACCTACAAATTAAGCAGTCAACGCGACACAGATGCTCCCAACGTTCGTCATCTGTGAGATAAATGTCATCCACATACGAGCAAGCATCAGGGTTGACCCTCTCTAAGAGAGAGACAATGCGGGCAGTAAAAATCCCTGGACTATTCATATAGCCCATAGGTAAACGTCGAAATTGTTTTTGGACATCCATTGGGAACTTAGACCATCCAAATGGTGGGCATAAAAACCGTTGGATATGTCAAGCGTGGTCTTAAACCGCTTACGCACAAGACTATCCACTAATGCAGAGCTGCGAGTATTTTGTACTGCACAGGTACGGCAATGCGAGTTTAAATGCCGGTAATCCAATACCAAATGGTACGAACCGTCAGGCTTGGTCACAGTAAAAAGAGGGTTATTCATGGGTGACACACATGTTTCAATCACTCCTTGATATTCTAATTGGTCAAGAATTTCCGCAATGGAAGCCTTAGCTTCACGTCTAATGGGATATTGAGGTTGAGGCTGTGGCTGAGACCGCAAAGGAATCTCGTGGTGTGGGGAAAATTTATCCCATCCACAGTGTGTGCGGTACAGAGCTGGCGCAAGGGCCTTAGCCCACTCTTCTGCAAAATTCAGCACATGCTCCTTCGAGACTGTGTGTGCGAAACTGGGGAGGATTACCTCCTCCCCTCGCGGAGCTGCGAGAACAAAAGGTGGGGGCCAGTCATCCTCCGCTAACAAAATGTCATGAGTAGTCGTAAGATTTTCCCAAAATATCCCTTTTATGGTACGCTGTATGTCACCTTCTATCAATAGGACTATTTCATAAAGTCTGTCAGGGGGAGCAACTCTAGTGTCAGCTGTTTCCACTACAACATAACGGTCAGTCGCTGTCACCTTCAGTAGTGGACGCAGGGCCTCTCGCACTATGGTAATCTCCGCCGCGCTGTCCAGCAAGGTCAGAGCCCATGTCAGATTCCGAAGCCGCGTTCTCACTATCTGTGGCATATCTCGCTGTTAATGCGGCGACTTTCTTCTTTTGAAACTGGCGTCTCTTTGGTGTAGAGCCGTCCTGCTTTCCTGCACTGTCTTTTGAGCGGGGCTGGTCGCGTCCTTGCTGGCCACCCCGACCTCTGCCGCCTCCTCCACCACCGGTCGCCGAGGCTGATGAATCCTGAAAAGAACGAGGAGAGCGCTGATCAGAAACCTGAAATTGATCAGGTGATTTAATCTTTGCGCGATCGCGCAAGTCATAAACACGTTCTATGGGGGCAGGCAATGGAGACGCAGGACGGGACTCCTGTTTCTGTTGCTGTTGCTTTCCCTGTTTTTGTTTTTTAGGCTAATTTTGGTTTTTGGATGTGGGCTGGACATCAGTCTCCGACTTCTGTCCTTGGGTTTGGTTTTTCTCTTTAATAGAAAATGGCTTGAGACCCCTAGTATTGCGGCCCACGGTTTTATAAGCCGCCACAATAATCCTCGCTAGCTGACGGGGTTTCTCGGTATCGGGAAGCGCCTGCAAAGCATTGCCACCTGAAAGTTCACTGCATCTCCCTTGACATTAGCTAGTACGAGATCGCAAACCACATCAAAGGTGCCACATAGGCGCATGCCCAATTCAACCGCAGCCTCGGGTCCGTGCTCATCCGGAACACGCTTAAGTACCGTAGGCAGGACAGTCATAGATGGAGTGCTGTCACACCTCTCATAGACCGCCGTAAATGTTCTACCCCATTTCTCGCAGACCGATTTCAGGGGCCAAGTCTTTAGGTAAGCTTATCGTAAGAATCCTGTGTTTTTCACCAGGAGTCGTGTTAGGAAATACCGCTTCCAGCTGGTCAAATTTCTCGGCGAACCAGAAAGGAAATTCATCCTTATCTAGGGGACGCTTGCCCATCACTGCATTGACCAACACGGGACTGAGCTTCATACCGCCCTGTCCCGCAGGATGCGCCGCACCACCCGGGGCCCCGCCCGGGAGATTATGGGTTATGTATTGTACCAACGAATGAATAACGCTAATCGAGACAACATGTAGCCGTTTCAGCTCAACAACAGTACAATTGCTGTGTTGTGGATGAGGAGTAAATCCAGCCAAAACAGGCCAATTCTCCGCCCGGAATGGACAAAGGACCTTACCTCGGAGCTGCCAAAGTATGGGGGAGGGCGCCACCAAACCAAACGCGATGCTGCCAAGTATCTATAGATACTTCCTGTGTCCTATACGGAGTATATTCATTCGGCACAGGAGTGGGAGTGTACGTGTGGTACACACCTGAAGTTCCGTCCACAGCCGGTAAGGTCACCCACGAATAAAATATCTTGTACGGGTAAGCCGCATCTGCACTCACCACCATTATCACCGCCATGCCATCCACGGGAACATTATACTGTAGCAAATGATTGCGCACCACAATGCGACTATGCTGCGGAAGGTAAAAGGACAAAGTAAACTTTGTAGCACAATGCGACTATGCTGCGGGATGTCCACCGCGGCCATAACGACACAGGAAGATAAAAAGACGAAGTAAACTTTGTAGCACAACTGGGTTGTAATTCAAGGAAACCGTTTAGAATGATTCAAGCTTGAAAAGACCTATTTACAAAAATAGGCAGGTTCTTCCGACACGATCGTTTTCTGGAAACGACAGTGAAGGGGTTAAGAATCGAAAGATGTACTACTCAAGTGTCATGTAATAAGACCACCGAAAACGTTGGGCGCCATGTAGCAGGGATCCTGTTCTCCTACAGAACTATGCATAGAGACTTGGAACCTCAGTAAGTTAGGGTGTGCCAAAACTCACCTTAGTACCCAAAATCCCCTGACCTGACTAGCTACAGTGTCCCATTGGTCATTACGAACTCCCAATGCTTAGACAAACCAGAAATTGGACTTAGATTACCTCAGGTATCGTGGAACACATGAACACTCTTTCGTTATACAATCATTTCAATTCAAAACAAGGAGTAAATGAGGACACAAGCATATCTGAAATGTTTATTCACTAATGCAGGGTTCTCAAACGCAGCATCTTAGGTAATACCAGCAAACATATTATAAGAAGCAAAATAATCAGCATAGCTACTAGTCCATAGAATACACAAGGTGACAACATGCTAAAATGCTGAAATGAATCGGGTTTAACAACACCTAATTCTCACCCTTCCTAACTAGCATAATTTATTATATCTAAGAAGGTCTCATTGGGTTTTAGCAGGGTGGCCCCATACCTCAAGATCCTAGTGGTATGGGATCACACCATCTTCCACCAGCTCTCTGCATGCGAAGCACCATCAAGTGTGTCTGGGTGCGCTGCGTGAAGCAATATATAAAACGTGCCTAAAGCCAGAATTTGGCTGCCGCTGCATGTATGTCATGTCTAGGAAGGTGCGAAGATCAGACATCACAACAACCACTGTGTTGAGTTATCCTTGAAGGCTTCAGCACTCACTGTACAGACACAGTTCACTAAGCAAAGCTGATATCAGAGTAATAACATAATATTCTTGTGTGAATCAAAAAGCGGTCTACTAGGCTTAAAGCTAAACAACAGTTTATGTGTCATGTGCAAAGGTAGCAGAAAGGAAAAATGGCGTTTAAACTTCTAATAGGCTCATGCTAACTTAACACAGCATATAGGCAAAGTGTATCTATATGACAATATAGATTAGTTAGCCATTAAAGGAACGCTCTACAAAACCACAATGGAGCCAGATGAAATTCCAATTTCGGCACTTGGTGTTATGCTGTCTTGGTTTTTAATGTTCTTCAAGGAACCTATTAAATATGTATTTTTTATGTCGTTAGCATATGTATTCTGGCTAATATTATATGTGGATCACTTCAAAGTTTCGTAACAGAAATTTAAAAAACTTGAAACATAATTGGGATAATATTCTTAATATGGATTACATTGGTAGTATTAATTATTCAAATTGTGCATGGATAATACAATCATTTTTTGCATTGTACGATGTGCAGTGTGTTATCCATATCTACAGTGAACCGGATAGTATTTTCAATTCAGAAAGGTGTCTACTGGGAAACAGTTCTGTACTAAACCTTGGGACCCAGGAATACTGAAATTTAGACACATTCAGGGTTAAGAGAGATGATTTCATATCATAAGGTCCATGTGACAGTAATTGGGATATTGTGGTGATTGAGAGATTGTTGAGAGATCATCAAACATATGCAACGTACCTCGATGTAGATTCAAATGTGAATGCGAATACTTATAGTGACCTGGTCCATAGCAGGTAATTTGAAATGTTTGTGTACTCATCAAGCACTAAAGGAACTCTTCTACTAGAAAATGAGGGTAAGGTGAGTTTCAAGTTAAAGTTTCTATATTACAGGGAAATAAATAGTTCTAATGCTGAAATTATTATTTTAACATTTATGGGGAAGAATTAACATTTGTCTTGAATACTAAACATAAATATACTTCCACGTTCTTAACTGAAAACGTAAGTTCTGATTCATTCTCGAAATTATAATGTATATGTTCAGTTGTTTTTGTAGGGACCAAGGATATCTGAATGATCTAAATGTGAAATTATTGCAGTCAAAGACTTGCTTCATATGCAAAAATCAACTTACCTACAAAAAGAAGCGATGTATTGCTTCTCCGAGTTTCAAGCATACAATTCAAGGAAATTATTTTCTGTTCTTGACAAGAAACTGAATATATTGAATGAGAACATTTATTATTTGTCTGGAAGGTCTTCTTCTGCCTTTAAAAAAATTAAGGAATGCTTTGAATCTCACTCCAGAGACCAGACTTAATTTTCCATAATCGTGTTGTTTTAGGTTATAAGTCAGTTGCAACCAATACTTGAAATACTCAATTCTAAGAATGTATATTTGGGGATTATTAGTGGAATGAATGTGTGTGAAGATCATTATCTTACTCCTAAACAACTTGATAGGTCTGATAACAAAGAAGTTCTACATCATATCACAGACTGATACTCCTACGGTGTTTTACATGATCATGTGTTTATCAGGGTTCAAATAAACACATAACAATATGAAATTGAAAAATCTTAAAAAGAAAATGAAAAATATTTAGGTTTAAAGAAATTGAGACTAAGACAGTACAATTTAAATGAGGGCTTGCAATTGATATACATTATATCAGTATTTATTTGTATGGGACAATGTGCATATATGATCTGAGTAAGTCATTAAGATGCTAGAAAAAGTATCTGCATGAAGCTTGTAACAAGCTGTCAATTGGTATTAGCTGCAAGTTAATAGCTTCACCTATGGACTTAATAATCATGATAGAAATATTTTATCTGTCTTAAACTTTTGATATTAACTTATATTTATAGATATTTTAGTACTTCCCATTTTGATGTATTTTACCTGCCGAATTCCCCAAAAGTGTGCCCATATTTGCTTTAATGCTATGCATTTTTGTATTTGTGAATGTACTATTCCTCTGATTCTCTCAGTAGCTTGTCCTTTTGTTTTTATGTGCTTTTATGGCTGTACTAGCTGAAATAAAGTTAACAAATGAAATGAAAATAATCATTTAGATAATTGCTCACAATAAAACATACCCAAAATGGTAAAAGGAGGTACCATACAGTTTAACTGAGTAAGAGTGAGGAATGTTGCAACCAGACTTATTATCCTGTATTGAAATAATTAGGTTTGTCCACATACTGGCCAACCACAGCTATATGTTGTTAGTTTGAATATTTTGGGACCAATAATATGTGCAAAGGATACATTCATGCAAAGCACCAATGAATATGTTGTTTAAAGTCTGACGTTTCTCACCCATAAAACTATGAGTCTTTTGATAGGCATAATGTCTTGATTAAGTGATTATACATGATATAATATGTATTTCGGGATACATATAGTTATTTACTTTCCCCTTGGTCAGAATAAAGTTTAATTCATTATTATTCACCTATGGTAAGAAACGTGACTGTTGTGTGCTTTCACCTTACAGTGCGATCTAGGGTCTAAGTCACAACACCCCAACTTACCTTATTTGTGAACACAATGCTCACTCACAGCCCTTGTGATCCATTATGGATCCCCCAATTTCCTTTACCAGCTGTTTGAAGTTAATGGTAAAATGGGTTCACAAAAGTTCTTCTATCCTTCAGGAAGGGCTTAAAGACCTGGAGGCAGATTTACAAGCCCCATTTGCCACATGTACGCTGCCGTTGTGTCACTTCTGTGACACAGCGGTGGCATAAACCTTGCGCCACGTTGTGCCTTATTTACAACGTGACGCGCCTAGGCAGATGCGTCATGATGTTAAGCCCTGCGCCACATGAAACCTGCGTTAGGTTTTATGTGGGCGTTCCGGCGCAGGGTGGGCGTTCCGTCGCAGGAACGCCTCGTAAAAGTGACGCAGTGAAATCTATGAGATTTCACTGAGTCACTTTTACATACATGCTGCGTCAATACCCTGTGCCTGCTTGAAGCAGGCGTAAGGAGTGACACAGCATGTTAGGCATAGGGCGCCCCTGAGCATTGCTGGAGCCGCATCGCGCTTGTGACACGATTCCATCAATGTGCCGCCCTAACAACACAGGATGCAACACGCATCGCCCTATCCTTGTGCCATGGTGCGCCGCATTGTAAATGCGACGCATTCGTGGTGGCGCAGGGAGGGAATTGTGTGTCTCATCTTTTCTTGCCCGTTCTTGCTGATTTGCACAGATGCGCCAGAACTCGTTAATCTGCCCCGTAGCTTTTTGCTGAATAGACCTCATCTCCTCCATGCTCTTGCCTTCAGGATAAGTGATTAGCGCCAGGACACCCACGGGTAACCGCTGCACTTACGATTAACAAAATAACAAAAGGGCCAATTTTATGGCCCATGATGGGGATCAGCATGTAATTTTTGACCTGGTAAAACTAACTCCTTATTTTATTCCCCGTTCCAAAGTTAGTAACTTGAAGTAACAAGATTTAGGTGTGGGGATACTGATTGGACTCAAAAGTCCCCTTCCCCCCATTTTATACCCCCACAATCTAAATCTGGGCTACTAATTATAAGGCCCTAACAGTCTGCATCAAAAGTTCTTAATAATATTAAAGCTTAAATTTAGTAATGCATATTTCAAACTGGTTGGATTCTCAAACCATCAGAGAAGCCAAGAGTTGTAGTTGCGTGAAACATCAGATAAATCCAATTTACTTCAATACCTGCTTTTCGCAAATGTACAACTATAATGATTACCAATTTCCCTTCTTCTTCTCAATAATACATTGCTTTCTGGTGAAAGCTTTTCAAGTTCATCCTCAACATTCATATCAGGATTGATAAGCCGTGTGTGAAAGTCTTGGCATTCTTCCGCTGTCAGCAAAGTAGAGATCCTTGAGATCATGTGGGGGCCAATATTGTCTGCAACTGTGAAAAGCAAGAACACGTGTGAAAGAGAATTAGTTAAATTCTAGTTTTTAATAACGTAGCATTCCAACTAGCAAAGAGAGGACAAGGAGATTGGGCAGTTGCTCTAAATCTTGCAAGTAAAGGGATCTTGCTCTATAGCAAAATAGCAATGCAAAACACATCTGTCCTGCCTAATATGAAGGGTATGCAAAATGGTTGCATTTATTTGTTTTGAAGAAACGAAAAAAGATATTACTTACATATTGGCAGTGTTATTGTCCTGACATGTTTGAATTTTCCTGGGTTTTCCCATCAAACTAAAATAACTATATCAAACAAAGAACCCTTGATGGCTATATTTAGTTGAGATAACAGTTATTATTCTGGAAACATTGAAATTATTAATTATTACTTAAATGTGTATTTATTAATGGAAATTGCTGTGGACAAAAAAACGTGGAACCTTAAAAAGTTGAGGAGCTCATATAAAACTTGCTTCATTATTTCATATGATACTGGTGTTTAAATATTTTAAATATTCATTGCAATAAAGTTCTACTAGATAATAGGATTATTAAATAGTCAAAATATTGTTTTTAGCTTAGTAATTTCTTCTGTCAATAACTTTCCATAGAACTACTTTATCATTATAATTCTGAAAATGTCTCCGTATAGAAAACAATTAGCTGGAAATTCTATTTTTTTTCTAATAGGAATAGAATATGAGCCAAAGGTATCTGTCTAAAAAAGGATACATTATGTCGGAGGTAGTAGCCCCACCAACTTTATAAAAGGTGGAAACATCTGTGGAATGATGTAATTCATTTGCTTTGCTGGAGGAGTTAATATCCTTCTCTCCACTAGCACACAAAAGACTAAAATTGCTGTCTAGGGGTCAGTTAACTAGCATCCTGGTTCTGCCTCAGGGACACAAAAGGCTGAAAAAAGGGTCCCATTCTTTGAGGTAGAATTGGCTGCTTAGTTGGCCCTGGACCTGGCAGAAGAGAGGCCTGAACCATAGATTACAGTCAGTCCTTAGAACCTACAAGCTAGAGGAGAGTCCCAGCATCAAGAAATATTAGGCTTATTCATTTTGCAGATGTCTGGAGAACTTGGACAATGCACCAAAGTTTCCTGAGAAAAGGAAAGGCCTAGACTGCTCTAGAATGTAGGCTTGCCCCAGTCAGAGCTTTTTCCACTGGCATTAAAGGCTACCATTAATTTTCCAAGTAGAAATATTACGCCCTGTGTGTTGTTTTCAGCTACAACCTGTCTCCACCCCCATTCCTCCCCTAACTCCCTCTCATATCTTTTCTCTCTTTCCAGGGCATCTTCAAGCTTGTGGACATGCGTCCGGGATCCCAGCTTATGTTATACTGCAAATATTTGGGTATATCCTCGTCCGCCCTCACACATCACACCTATTTTACTTTCTTCCATGGAAGAAATATATCTTGTGGGTATCTAGATATAAAGTCTGCATTAGTTTGGTCTTTCCCTTGTAGATGACTAATCTAAAGGGTTGCAATGCCAAAAAAACATATAAAAACGTGACTATTAGTCCCTTTTTGTCGGGCCATCAACTTAATTGGAGCATGTTAGGAGTTTATCTAGAGGGCAGTGTGAATTTACTGCCTTCTAGGTATAATACCTAAGATATTCGAAGGCCCATTTCATCCCCAGGCATTGTTTCTTGATTATGGAATAGTTGCGTTCTTGGGGGAATAGTTTCCTACTGATATATAAGAGTGACCGCTCTGTTCCTTGTCAACTCTTTATGATAGCACTGCTCCGATGCCTGCTCCTGAGGCATTTGCTTGTAATAGAAATGGCTTTGAAAAATCGGTGGATTGGAGAACAGATCAGAGGAAATGAACTCTTTCAACTTTTTAAAGGAAGTCATGAGAGTGGGCCATGGATCACTTGGTCCAGCTTGGGAACTAAATTCATGGGAGAGTTCAATTCACTTACAGAAGGTTCTATTACCCCCAACTATAGCATGGCTTTTACTTCTTCCTCAATTGCTTTCTGTCTAGCTTCTGGGATTCAGTTTGGCACAAGTCTCATTGTTTTACCCTGTTCTGTATTTATTCTATGGTGTATCACTTAGGTCCATCCAGGTATGGAGGAAAGTATTCCAGGGCGGGAGGTTAAGGCTTGCCTTAACTCTTGTTGTTTTCCCCACTTCTAAATCCTTGTTAATTCACTCCAATTCCTGTATTTTCAATCATAAAAGGTCCTTCTGTTAACACAGGTAAGAGACCTAATCACTTTTTCAAAAGGTTCACATGATACACATGGGCTTCTTTCTACCACCTTGTTAACCTCTAGTTTATATGTGATGGAAGCTTTTTTCTCTAATATTTGATAGGATCCCTGCCACTCACTCAACTTTTTGTTCTCTGAAGATGATAGCAAAAGTAACAGAGAGTAACTAGGTAAAAGCACTCTCAAGTGGTGTTATCATATTTCTCTCTTTGGAATTTGTGCTGTTTCTGTAGATTTTGTTTCTCAATGTCTCTAATTTAATTGGGTCTTTCCCTGCCTCATATAATCCAAAAGGAATTGCGCCTCATTTCCCTACATTTTCATGTCCATATTTAGCAACGTACTGGGTTTCCTCCCGAACAACAACTCAACAGGCTAGTATCCAGTACTTTTCTGTTCTTTAAATTGGTTGACAAACTGGGCTAAAGGAAGCACCTTATCCCACTGTCATGTTTCCAATCCTAACAATTTCTTTAGTGTGAACTTAAAGGTGAAATTGTATCTTTCTACCAGACCATCCATTTGCAGATGGTAAATATAATAATGTAATAATGGGGGTAGGCAAAGTTGAAGATGAATCAAGATAGAACTTTATTCATCAGTTTCAAGCAGGAGTAATTGGTTACAAAAATAGTAAGTTATAAAGTAGTAGAAGCCCCACTGGGAGAAGCATCTCAGCTGCTCACCCCACACACTACAACTGACACTCACTCAACGTGGCACACAAGAACATTCTATGGCTGAGCAGCAGGGCATAGAATACAAAGAAAGTAATACATGGCAACAAATGCCTTCCTCCTTTAAGGAGACAATAACAAACAACAATACAAATAAGGTGGAAACTCTCATTATCAAAAAATAAACATGCAAAGAAAGAGGAACTACAGAGAGAAATCACACACACACACGCTCTCCCATTCAGCAAAGGACGAACTACATGAGCCCCAATGGGTGCAACACATATGCCCAAGGAAAGGTGGTGCAAAGTAAATGCTGCATCACCAGAAATCGTATGGGGAGAACCAGTGTACCAGACATGCACCCAGTAAAATGTAACTCTATCAAAGTTTGGGAGCGGATGCCTATCACCAGTAAAAGGCACAATGAATATGCACCCTCTCATGCAATGTAAATCTAAAACGTAAAAGCAATACAAATTTGAGCAAAATGCAAAAGCCCATCACCGGAAAATTCAAGTAGGTTTGAGGTAGAAGCACATAACCCAACAACTTGACCAACACTAGAAAGTGAAGTAAAGATTGAGCACGTAGCAATATTCCCCCTCAGAATGGTTTGAGCAAAACAAGACACACCACTATAAAATGCAAAGAAAGTTCAGGGTCAGAATATGGCCCATCAAAAATGGCTTGAGCTCAACAACATGCCCACCATCAGAAAATTCAAGTAAAGATTGAGGTCACAGGATGCCCCATCAGAAATGGTTTGAGCTCAACAACATGCCCACCACCAGAAAATTCAAGTAAAGTTTGGGGTCGCAATATGTCCCCTCAAAATGGTTTGAGAGCAACAACCTATAAAAACACCATAACATTCAAATAAATAGGATTTGGATTAAGGTCTCCCAACGTCATCAGCATACAAAGTAAATATGGTTTGGGTAACAGGAACTCTGACCCAACACCAGCAACAGCAAGAATAGTTTGGGATGCAAACAAAAAGAAATTCCAGCACTGGTAAATGCATGTAATGTATGAGGGAAAACATAACACTCACCGGAGCACATAGTAAAGGAAGGAAAAACTCAAAACACACATACACAACCTGCTGACCTTCAGAAGACTCCTCAAGACCTGGCTATTCGAGCAGTAGCAGCATTCCTTTCTCCCCCCCAGCTCACGGGTAAGTGGTGCGCTTTACAAATGCTATGATTGATTGATTGATTGGTACCAAATCATAAAAATCAATGTATGCAAAAAAAGTTAACCAATTCAGAACATATTCAAAAGTACTAGAATAAGCATGGTAGAAAATAAAGAATAGCCAAATATATAAGCAGAATGGAGCAGTGCAGCAGATTATGAAATGAAAACTCACTAGACAGGATGATTAAGGCATAGAACCCATATGACAACTTAAACCAATACCAGCAAATATTCAAGAAATAACGCACATATATAATGAAAACTGCTTAATGTGCAGTTTGAGCAAAGCAAAGTTGTAATGAATGTGAAAGAACCCAGCATTCAAAATAATGTAACCAGGTTTTTTTTAATTAAATGTTGATGTAAAAGCTGTGCAAATCAGCATGAGAGTTCCATGCACATTCCTTTGAAGACAAATGTAATTTTTATTTTCAACACTGCTCCTCCTGGATAATTCAAACGCTAAAGTGAAACATTCACGAATTATAAGCGCATATAGGCACTGTAGATTTAATCAGGAAGCATTGCCCAGGAAACTCATGGTCCACAGGCTGCCTTAATTGCATGTGCACGTAATCTAGGAGGCATGTTATCCCAGAAGGTGTGGGAGGGACTCCACCCAGCCCATCAGATGCATTGTTGATAGACGATTGTCATCAGGGATACGTCGCAGGCTGAGAATGCCTCTATGGTGACAATCCTTGAAAGAAGGTACAGGGTGCACAAGACTGATGGTGCATGAAAACGCTGAGCAGTAAGTTTACTTTTGATTCTGGTCTCATGTTCTTCATGTTCTGACTCCTCAAGATGAGATTGGAGAGATAAGAGCTCACTCACCATTTCAGAAGATGCCGCTCATTAGTAAACGCCTGCTGATCACGGGTCACAGAGCTGCACGCGCCACTGACAGCATGCAACGGCATAATTTAAAACTTGAGTTTAAGGCAGTGCTGGCTCACTCTCAGAAGATATGCAATCCAAGAAAATGTGCAAAGCTGCGACTGGAGATACAGTCATCAAAAATATTAATTACACATAAAGTCACCACGCAGAGCTACAGATGCACAAACCACAAATAACTCTCACAGCTACATGTGCCCTGTAAAAAATAGGACATTAATCACAGGCTCAACTGTAAAGAGAAATTCAGGAGGTAAATTCTTTGCCACTTGCAGACCAAACGTATTAAATTTAATTCGTATCCTTGACGCAGGGGTTCATCTCAAATGAGCACAGCATGATCATGTAAATGTTGCAAGTCCAATAAAGCGCAGCCAGTTGCTCATAGTATGATCTTCTTAATTGCTTGATATGTTTTTTACAGTCCCATCATCAGCAAGACTGATAGTTTGATTCCTTATAAACAAATACATCTGATGAAAAGAAAGGTTGAATGCTTTTCTTACTTGAGGTGACAGCAGGCTCACTTAGGGGCCCATTAGGATCACAGGCGGATCGCCATCGCCCGCCACTCATTTCCCCCCACGATATTACTATGGCGGGGGAACCGCGGCAAATGGAAAGACCGTCCGCCACTTTTCCGCCCGGTCAACGAGTTGACCGGGTGGACAAGGGTTTAATATGGTGGTGGTGTCTGTTAGACACCGCCAGCCATATTAACATGGGTGCAGAAATAGACTGCAGGGCCCGTTGCAGGCCCCCAGGTACTCCGGGGGCTGGGGGGTGCACATGTGGGGTACCTATGGTACCCCGTGCAGTTCAATGCACAACATGGCAGGCACCCCGCGGCGCCTGCCATGTTGTGCATGGAGGTGCATAACGTGCCTTCCTGGCATTGTAAATGTAAATGTAAATGTATTTCGATTTATATAGCGCACTAATCACCCAGGGGTCTCAAGGCGCTTGCTTAGGGAACCCATCCTGGTATTCCCCTGTGAGATACCCCGGCAGGGTATTCACAAGGTGAAAGCCAGGCATCCCGCCGCGAGGGGCCGTAGTGGAGATTAAGCAAGCTATTGCCCAGAGTCGCAGAGTGTGACCCCGTGAGTCGAGTAGGCACCGGAGCGAGAATTGTCGAGTCCGTGGAATTTTGAGCCCGAGACCCGCCGAGACGGGGAATCGAACCCTGGTCCACGGCTGGTCTCAGCTTCCGGGTCTGCCGCCTCTAACCACTGAGCCACGCTTCTCCACATTGTGGCGGGCGGTGCTGAGAGCACCGCCCGCCACAATGACAGGAATGCAGGATGCACCCTCCACTGTGGCGGGCACATCCTAATTGCCCCCACAAGACCCCCCGCCCTTATGGCGGGCGGTCCTGTTTCCCGATAGGCCATCCTAATTGTTACATCTTGGGTTTGTTTATGTTTGATATGGCATCGTGTTATGGCATGGTTGCATTCTGGAATGGTGGGGAGTGGGGATTCACTTTGTACCTGACCTGGAGCTGAACGGCTGTGCATAAACCATGTCGTGTTGACTTCATTAAACTTATGAAGAAAAAGTATATTGGCGTGTTTCCCACTTTGTAAAACTAATGACTCCCTTAGTATCAGTACTCCTAGCAAAATTTCTTGTTGGCTCCAAAGTAATTTTAGCTCAGCAGCACCTGTTTAAATGCCCTGGGCTGAGGCTGTCCAATGAAAATAGACACCAGTGGGGCTACCAAGCGCATTGATTCTTCACATATTTGAATCAGATTACCTTCTTAATTCTCATACTTTCTTCTTAGTCTCTTGTGTATTCAGTTGCAGTGCAGGTTAAATCATCATGACTTGTTATTGTCTCATTAAAGGAGGAAGGTTAGTGGTTTGTTGCTCTGTTTTGCTATGTCCTACTTTCTTTGAATTCTGTGTCCTGCTGCTCAGCCATAGTGTGTGTGTGATGTTATAGAATGGTTGAGTGAAAGTCAGTTCGAGTGTGTGGGCCAAGTATCAGGGCACAGAATACAAAGAAAGTGATACATAGCAAGAATAGCAGGATACCACATTCAGCTGCTGTTCTTATTTGTTTAATCCATAAATTATTGCATATTTGAGTCATAAACTTGGATGTGAATGGGCGTCCTTGATCTGTTAAAATTTCCTTTGGAAATTCGACTCTTGAAAAAATCTCAATCATAGCATTAGCCATCATCGTCACTTTATTTCTATCATAAAAGATCATAAAAGTACAAGGCAAAGCATTAGCTATCTGAGATATATTAGGATATCTTAATGGTGTCTCCACTGGATATTGGTAGCTTAGTCAACCATGACTAATATAAACCTTTATTCTCTTCTACAAGGTACCAAAGTACTAATTAAGTCCATTGCCCACCATTTACAAGGGTTCATCTAATATGAAGGAGTGGGCCTAAAGGTGTGCAAGGTGGTTGGTATCCACTATGCTTTTGACATACTTCATGTTCTTTACAATATTTCTTTATATGTTGGAATATTGCTGACCAATAGAATTTTTGGTTTATGTGTTTTCTGGTCCATTCTTTTTCAAAGTGCCCTCCCATGAAATGACTATGGCCAGGTACATTATGAGATCCCTCAAGAGTTCTTGGTCTAAGAGTTGCACTGGTTGATTGTCCCCCTTTTCCAGTACAAGAGCCCCTGCTTTTTAGTAAATTGTGGCCCTTACTCATTCAAGCCGTCCTCTTCTTTGGCTTTAGCACAGGCCTCCAGAAGAATCAGGTCCTCCCTCTGTGCTGCCTGGAAAATTATTTCCGTTTCTCACACTGGGATGTCCACTATTATGAGTAATACTGGCATGCCTCTAAATTTGTCTAATGGAGTAAGATACTTACTTTTCCTTTCCATAGGAGCTTGGACATTTTCTACTTCATTGTCTGCATGTCAAGCTTCCCCCCACCAAGATCTCACTTCTTTACATATCTTTTAAACTAGGGTTCCTAAATTGGGGTAATCTGATCTCAGAATTAGAGCCTCTGGTAACTGGGGAGCTAGTCCTACTGTCCGCAAGGTTGGATTGTCTTAATTTCTTTGTTCTTTTACTCTTGTTACTGTATATACTTGCTGATCTACATGTGCATTGATTTCTTATTGTCTGGAGGAGGGTGTTCTTGTAAAAGCTTCACTCTCATAATCAATTTGTGGCATCTGGTATCTAAGAGGGGCTCAACCTGTTTAAAATGTATCTCTAAAGTACAATGAAAAACAATCTTATTTAGGGATAGAGCATACATAATCTTTTTTGAAATTCCTACATCCATGGGTTCCACTTTCTGCCTGTCTCTTTATCCGCAGTCTTGTAGAGGTTTTCTCAGATGGTCTACTCTTCTCTTTTAGCAATTCCTCTTTTCTTCCACCTCTATTTTCTTGAGTCCAAATGTAGGCAGATGCAATCGCCACAGCTTTTCCCAAAGTCAACTTGATATGCTGCTTTACCCATTTGTGCACATGCAGATAAGGGGAGTTTAGAAACTGTTCCATGTATATTTTCTTCACTATTCCTTCTTTCGTTGCTGTATCCATTTTCAACCATCTGCCCATTCAGTCCTTTACTCAATCAAACAAGGCCCTAGAGTTCTCTACAACTCCCCAGGATAACCACACTGACCGAAAAATCCCTACCACTGTGACCACTTTATTTCAATTCCTTCATATGGCTGTGAAGGTCCCTCCATTTATGAAGACCTACTTTTCTAATGTGGTAAATACTGTCAATTGTCAATAAATTCAGCAAAGAATTCACCATCCACTTGAGCATGCTTTCCTGGGCATTTTGGGATTGTCTGATAATAGGGCTGTGCAATATTTTCAGTTTCACCACTACCTTAAATGATAACATGTGAAAGGTGACAGCATGACTTTTGTCTTCCTTTGTTGGGGTGCAAATCAAATACTTCTATAACCGTGCTGGGTATTCCTGCCGTGACTGTCTCTCCTGCCCTTCCTCTCTATCCTGGGACTCCTCAACCATCTGGAACCCCATAGTGATATCCCGGCTCAGGCTATACGGTAAGCAATAGTTTTCTCCCACAATGACTCAGTGCTCAATGTTTGCCCCACTATAGGCTTCATTACTTCAGAAATAGGTGTATTGTTTTCTGCACAAGTATCACTTTGTGGCTAATTGGAATGCTAATTAAAGTAAAAGCGCATGCCTTTTCTTCATTTAGAACCAAGTGTACTTATTTAAATGTACTTTCCACTGCAGATATCAAAATCTACTATCACCACAGAACTACGCATTTAATAAAAGTAGTAATACAACTTGCATTCAAGTTTGTTTGCTTATTTATGTTTTAATTTATGAAAAAGTGTTTATTTGACAAACTAGTTGTCTTATGAACTAAATGCATACATTAAAACAAAAATAAAACAGCAGCATTTTAAAACAATACATAAGTTTAATTTCTCACATAGTAGCCATTTGGGTGGATAAAGTCAATTACATTATTCACTTGTCACAAAAATATATATTAAAAGGTTGTAGTACCTAATCCAAAGAGTGGAAATTCAAAGCCTATTGGGATAAACAGTTTTGAAAGAGTTGATGTAATAACTGAAATAAATTGACTAATTATTTTGGAACTGAAATGTATATAGACTTGTTTGAAATATTGCTCTGCTTACACACGTTGCTCCAATGATACCCTGCGAAAGGGGAGTTGTCTTCTCCGAAGCATGCTGTCTTGGTGTGGAACTTAAATGTCAGCATGATGTGCTTTAATTATATTGAAAGCTGATAATGTGGGTATATTTAAACTTTGGATTACTAAAGAGCTACAGATTTTTAAAACATATTTTTGTGACCAGTGTATAGTTTCACAGTTTTTGTATTTTGTGCAGTGAAAGCTAGAACCACCCAAGTGGCTAGCATGTGATAAATGATTGAAATGCAGTTTTCCACTACCATATCTTTCACCTTATACCACAGTTTGGGAGTGAGAAACGATATATACTATAAAGTTATTTTGTGAGCGCAGATCAATCGGACTGATCAGACAAGATAATATTTGCAAACTAAAAGTCACATTTTCCAACCAAATTACCATAAAATACTGCTAACCATTTTCATCTCATTAACGCGAAACCTCCTCTCGGGAGAGCAGACCAATCTATAGATTATCAAATACATCTTAATGCAAATGACAGGCCATCATTACATGATTTGTCATTTTGGTGGTGTCAGACTCACAAGGGATTAGCTTCCCCTCAGATTTAACTGGCCCAACTTTAAGAAAAAACATTTCCCGATAAGGTGTCTATTTAAAAAAATAAAATACAAGTACAAAGGTTGCTACAGAATCAAAATTTGTCAGATTATCAATTTCTTTTCTGCTCAGATTCTACCCAAGAATGAGTTTTAATAAAGAGGTTTTTCAACATCCCTTGATCTTTCGCTTTTACACCTGGCAAAAGTAACATCATACCTGAGTTCCTTTCTTAATTCAACATCACACACATTCAAGATGCCTTACCTAAAACCAGATTTCTTGAGGATGGCTTGATAGGCTTGAGGAAGGCTTGATAGAGCAGAGAGCCCTGATTTACAAAACGTATTTTCAGTTTTAAGCTTGCAGCAGAGTATCAGCCATGTTTTAAGTGATCCTTATCTTAAATCACAGTGAATCACCACAGAGGGCTACTTTTACATAAAATTCAGGCTTGATGTCCAAAACTTTCCATCACACTTATCTAACATCTACCCAAATTATGGAAATCCTATCATGAAGTCCCACTAAAAGACCTCAGCACAAGTGATGGCAACTAGGTAAATCTCATCAATGTATAAACTCAATAAAGGTACAAAGATGTTTTTTCATAAGTACAAAAGGAATGTAAAACTGGTGGAATAAACCTAATGATCACATACACTCACTGCTAGCAAAGGGCACAGGCACCCATTCACGAGTAAGCACAGTCCAGGGGTAGTTAAATTCATGTACCTCCTTAAGTTGGACACTATGCAACTATCATTTTCATTGAGTTATTTAAGGTCACATTCCTTAGAAACAGTTTTTTAAGTTTATAGTGAACCCATTCACTTTTGCAAGGATGTCTGTAACAGCTATCAGTAAGATTCAAGGATAGCACAAATGCATATTGATTTCCATGTTTTACATTGCCATACAAAGTTCTTGTAAAGTCAGACCTATTGGCATTGGCAATACTTGTTAATTTAGCAATGGAGCAGTCTCGATGAAACCAGTTGCCCTGCGAAGACAGACTGTTACCACTGAAATGGGCTTGCAAATAGGTCATCAGAGTATTGCCCCAGTGACTAAATTTATTAAGTGATTGGGGCAAGTTGTCTGACAGATGGTCTAGAAATATGAATGAGAGTATATTGGGAAAGAACACATGCAGCCAATAGATGTACAAAAGGCCTCTTCTTGGCACAATTAACTTAATTATCACTTAAGGCTCCTAGTTTCAAAAATTGATTGCTTTTAGTTGTTTTTTAATATCGCAGACCGTCCTATTGACTCCCATAGAGACAGGGAGACAAAAGAGTAATCAATGATCGCCAAAGAAGTGTTACAAAGTCAGAACATTTAAAAATACTATCCCATGTTTAAAAGAAACATTTACTAACTTTACTCCTTGGTTTTTTATGGCAGTATCTAACCATATAGAGCAGTGTACCCAAGCATACTGTGTTAATATTGATCTAAGTAGACTGTTGCCCCACATATTCTTGCATTTGGGTCACAAGAGAGAATTATTACGATGTTTGAATCAGAAGAATCTGTGTAATAAATACAAGGATCCAATTGCGTTGAGAATAATCAAAGTTTATTGAAGTGATTCCACCCATGACAAGAAGTCGCCTCCTGACCCGGTAATCGAATGGCAACTAACTGATTTAATAAAAACCCTGACCAGTGTCCGCTCCTTTCAATGCACGGGACACATTTCAAAAGACATCATTAAATAAACATAGATTGCGCGAGACACAAATTCCATATGAACACTACTTCACCTTTCCCCTTATAAAATGGAACGAAGTATTGCATCCCCACAAAACAGGATTTTTCTCTAATATCTAATAAAGTCGTCAAATCTTTTAGGGGCCCTTATGACTCAATGACTACTCATGCCACCAGCACAGCTGAGAACTGGTTCTGCCCCACCATGACTAGTCATAGCCTCTGTTACTCCCCCCCAGCTGTAACCAATGTCCCCAGTCATGATCATCCACACACCTCTTTCTTTGCCTCATAATGTTAGCCTATTCAGTCATCACCTTCAACAGTTGCCTCTTGTTCCACCAACCTTTTACACACCACAAACGCAGCACTCTTACTGACTTTGATTACTTGTTCAGTGATTGCAAATTTAGACTCTCCTTTCCTTACTCCAAGAGGTTTCTTTATTAAAACCCTGTCACCGACTGATACATTCCCATTATCAAAATGATATTTCTTGACAACATTTTCTTTGATGAGGATTTGTTTCGCAGAAAGCTTGGAGGAAACCTTTTCCATACCGGATTTGTCACATGACACATTTTCCATACTGGATTTGTCATATCCAGACATCTCACTCAACCAAGATGGAAACAATGGGTGTGTGACTCCCTGTCCCTTTTCATAGCAAAAGGGGTCAACCCCATACTTCAGTGTAGTTCCACACCTTCTGTTCAATAAACTCTCAAATCCAAACCAGAGGCTAAGGTGGTCTGAATACCCTCTTTCGCAGCATTATTACCCCTCTCCACTGAACTATTTGACATGGGAGAGTACAATGCCACTTTTAGTTGATATATATCCCTGCACCTTAAGAATTAGCACATTTTTGCTAACACAAAATGTGTGCCGGCCAATAAACATATCTTTCTGAGAAATGCAATAGTTGATTCAGTATCTGGTGCTTCTACAAAAATAATCGATAGCCAAAATGACTTACTTAATTTCTTGAAATGACACTGAATATGGCCCCGAAAAATCCAATCCCACCTTTTCCCATGCAGCATTAGGCAATTGAGTCAAGTGCTACGGGGTTTGCACCCTCCACCAATACTTGTCAGAAAGAAGACACTCTGGACAGCTGTCTATCAACCTTTTAACCTGACTATCCATAGAAGGCCACAAACAGTGCTGTTTGATATTCATCCCAGTTTGTATGGAACCAATGTGTCCGAGGTGTTATTTGTTTTTGATCAGCTTAAGCACCTGAGCAGCTGGAACAAACTTGTCCCTCCGCCATACTATGTCATTTTCCAATGGTAATTCTTCAGCTATCTGTGCAAAAGTGTTCAAATCCCAATTAAGACATGATCAGGCTGGTTGTGAGTTACATATTCAGCTACTCTACTAAAAACTTGATCATTCTTACAAGTTTCCTTTCAACCTTCCTCCAATATTTCTGATTCGTACTCTGCCACAGCATCCACCACTGCCACACACTCTATGTCATCCACCATTGAATCCTCCTCCTCATCCTTTTCCATCAGCATCCAAGACAAGCATCCAGCCCAGATATTCCTAGTGCCAAAGATGTGTTTTATGGCAAAATTATACTCCTGTGACTTGGATACTAATCTCATGACCTTGGCCGACATGTTATTGTTGTTAAGTTTGCCGAAGATATAGACCAATGGATTATGGTCAGTATACACTTTGAACCTGCGCCCACAAATATACATTTTAAACTTTTGAACTGCCCATACACACGCTAGAGCATCTAGTTCTATTGTGCTGTATTGGCACTCAAAATGTTTAAGCAACCTTGATGCAAACGCTACAGTTAGTTCTAAGCCGCCCACCTTTTGACTTAGCACAGCGCCTACACCGTGAATACTTGCATCCACAGTAATGAGAGCTGTGAAATCATACCGGAATGCATGTAGGGCTTGTGCTGAAACGATCAACTCCTTCACTTTTTCAAATACTTTTTCTAATCCTATGAGCACTTGAACCCTTGGATCTTCCTAGTAACACCAGCAATGGTTCCACCGTGACCTGGCATAGTACTAAGCCATCCCGAGGAACAAATGCAGAGAATCCTTGTCTGCGGATGCTCTGGCATCCTCAATTGCCCTCACCACTGAAAATGTTGGTTTTATGCCAGTACTAGACACAGTGTGGTTCAGGTACTCTAACTCTTGCACAGCAAATTTGCACTTGTCTGCCCTGACTATCATCTCTCTATCCTTCAGGATAGACAGCACTCTCCTTAAAGTTCTGTTATGTTCCTCTAAAGTTTTTACGTATATCAGGATATCATCCAAGTACGCTTGTACCCCTTTGGTGCCCTGAAATAACATGTCCATAAGTTTCTGAAATACGCTACCCGCCGATGTTAATCCGAAAAGCAGCTGTAGAAACTTATAGGCTGCAAAAGGGCTCACAAATGTAGTCAAGTCCTGAGACTCAGCCTACAAAGCCACTTGGTGCTATGCTGATCTTAGGTCAATCATGGAAAATCATTTGCCCCTCCCCTCAAGGTTCGCCAATAACTCCTGGATTCTAGGCAGTGGGTGACAGTCAACAATAATGTTTTTGTTAAGTGCACATAAGTCCACACTATGGGGCCGATTATGATGGCGGTCTTCCCGCATCCTCCGTGCCGGTGGAAGCCACCGCCGGCCCGGAGGATGCGGGAAAACCGCTTCGGACTGAAAAAGACCCCCCGCCAGATTAGGATGGCTGGGGGATCGTTTTTCAGTCCGCAGCTTTTCCGCCTCAGTCGCCTTCCGACCGCGGTGGAAAAGCTATAACATGGCTGGCGGTGTCTATCAGACACCGCCAGCCATATTATGATGGAGTAGAATGTATGCTTTTCCACAGCGGCTTTTCCGCCGTGGAAAAGCATACGGAACTTCACTTCGGGGGCCCGTTGCGGGCCCACTGGGTGAAGGGGGGGTGGAGGGTGCACATGGGGGGTACCTATGGTACCCCCCTGCATTTGCGTGAACAAAGCAGCAGGCACCGCGCGGTGCCTGCCGCTTTGTGCACGCAAATGCGGTGCATGCATTTTTAACATTGCGACGGGTGCAGCTTAAAGCTGCACCCGCCGCAATGTTAAAAATACGGGATGTGACCGCCAGGGTGGGGGTCACATCCTAATTTGCACGGAGGGACCGCCGCTGCCCCTGCGGACGGTCCCTCCTACTCTATGGTGGCGGACGGTCTCAGGTCCGTCCGCAATCATAATCGGCCCCTAAGTCTGATCTCACCCAACTTCTTCTGTGCCACCACTTTGGGTGCCACCCACTGTGACAAATCCATAGGTTGGATGATCCCCTGAGAAGATAGGTTTTTGTAAAGTACTCTTCAGTTCCTCCCTGAAGCTCATGGGAAGAGAGCGCACCTTATGAGCTATGGACTGGGCATTACGCACCAGTCTTATGCGATGTTCCATGCCCTTCACTAACCCTCATGGAACCATCCATGCAATCCACATGACAAACAGGCAACTCTCCCACTTTCATCGGGTTCTCTTCTCCCGGAACTAGGTACAGCCCCATACATGCCAAGTCTCTCCAACTGATAATATTTTTCCTTTTTACCACTATGTATACTTGTGTTTCTGTTTCTCTACCTAAAATTTGCAAAATGCCCACAAAGTACCCAATCATCTCAATGTCTTTTTTTCCAAATGTTTTAGGATTCACGTCTGACTGCAGCAAAGTAACCTTTTTCCCCCAATGTTCATTAAAAACGGGTGTCCCTCAGAATGGTTAATGGTGACCCAGTCCAGTGTCGAAATCACATTACTAAGTGAATTTGTGCATGAATCGACTTTAACCTCCATGCTACCCATACTTACTGTGTTCCTATTGCTTCTGCACACATTCTGAAAATGACCTAATTTTTTGCATATTATACAACGTTTGCTAATAGCTGGACATCTTGCAAAGTTACTAATGTGGTTTTTAGAGCCACATCTGAAACAAAAATGTTTATGCTTCTTTTGAATGAATTTTGGTGACTTCCCTTTCACGATAACTGAACATAACAAGCCCTCCTGAACTAGCTCCGGTGAAGACACCACATTGACACAAGCGCTGGAGTCTCTGTGCATGACTTTACTTGAAATAGCTGAATGGGCAATGCTCAAGGTCAAATCGAACACTTCAGTCAAAGATGGATTTTTGCAGCCCAGAATTCTTTCATTAATTTTGCGAGGAGCGCATTTGAAAACAACCGGATCCCTTATGTTGTCATCTGCTATGGAGCCAAAACCACACATGGTTGCTGTTGGATCTGGGGGTCTCAAGTTGGCAATGGTATTCACCTTTGTCCAAATAGGGACCCTTACTTCTAAGTCAGGATAAGGGTATTACACTCCTTTATAACCCCTGCTCACCCCCTTGGTAGCTTGGCACGAGCAGACAGCCTTATCCCAGAGGCAGTGTGTTAAGCATTTGTGAATATACACAGTAATACAGTGATAACACTGCAGATGGACACAACACAGGTTTTATAAAAATAAGTATTCATTATATAGACTTAACACAAGACCACAAACGACAAAAATCCACAATACTACACTTAAGATTACTTAAAAGATTATTAAAGTCTCTTAATTCAAGTTGTTGGTAAATGCGACAAAGTTCTCAACAAAGTACCTGGATGGGTAACGCAAAGTGAACAAAAGGCTCGCAAAATGGGAGATGCATCGGTCCCGTGACCTGGGGGAGCGGTTGCGTCCTTCCTCAATGCTTGCGCAGAGTAGGGAACTTGTTGTGAGCCTTACCGTTGTGGAGGTGATGTGTAGATTCTTGGCCTGCGGGCCCGTTGCGGTGCGCAAGATGGGTGCCTTGACGCGATGCGAGGATCGGTTGCGATGCGAGAAAATGGCGCCCTTGATGCGGCGATGCAATGATGTTGTGATGACACCCTGGCAGCCTTGCGACGACTCTGTACTGTGGAGCCGCGACAGGCCCTGCAAAGTGCTTCTCCGGTGATGCGATGGTGACTCTCTCAATGGCGTCACGCTTCTCCGCTGATGCGACAGCAGACAGCTTAGATGAACACACGCTTCCAGGCAGATGCGGCTAAGGCTTGCTTCTCCGGCGTTGCGATGATTTCAGCTGCTGCGACGACACGCTTCTACTCGAAGCGTCGCGCTTCCAGCTCCCAGTGGCACACAAGTGACTGGAGTCAGAATTCCCAGCAAGGAAATTCAGGAGGGAGCTGGAGGTGAAGTCTTTTGTCCCTGAGACTTCAGCAGGAGGCAAGCACAGTTCAAGCCCTTGGAGAATTTTCTGTAGATGAAAGTCCTTACAAAGTTCCTTCTCCTTTCCCTTGGCAATGAAGCAACCACTGCAGGCCAACCCAGCAAACAGCACACTGGCAGAGGGGCAGTCCAAGCTCCTGCAGCTTCTTTGGTTCGTCTCCTTGGCAGAAAGGTTTCTTGTTCCAGAAGTGATCTAATTTCTTGGGATCAGGGTCCCAATATTTATACCCCAAAATCCTTTTTTTCTCTGAAGGCAGAGAGGCCTCTGCCTAGTCCAAACCAGTTCCTGAGCACTTTATTTACATGACTCTCTTCTTCCTTTCACTGTGCAGGGCAGAGACATCAGCCGCCCACAGGAGGTGCAGTCAGCACAGGGGGGGAAGACACAGCTCTGGAGCACTCTGTTGACATGATTCCTTCTCTCCTTTCACAGTGCAGGGCAGAGACATCAGACAAGCCACAGGGGGTGGAGCCAGCATTGTAGAGGGAAGGCCCAGCCCTATTCAGGTCCCAGGTGTAACTCCTCCCTCCCATCTAGATGCAGATCTCTCTATTCCCCACAGGGCTGCCCCAGCCTGTCTCCTGGAATTCCCCAGCCCTGTCACACACAAACCCAGACAAGGAATACACAACCCAACAGAGGCAGGCTCCAATGGATAGGCAAGCAAATACCTGTTTTCTAAAAGTGGTATTTGCAAACACAGAATATTAAAATAACCTTTAAAAAAAGATGTATTTTATTATTCTGAGTTCAGGCATACTAAATTCGAATTTCTACCATGTTCCCTGAGTCTGTTAGGATTATAAGGTTGTAAAAATCGAACTGCCCATTCTGGCCTATGAGAACAGGTAGCCTTCAATAGTGAAAAACGAAAATGGCTGTAATTCACTATTAGAACATGCTACACACACCAGAGCATGTCCTACCTTATACTTACGATGCACCCTGCCCTTGGGCCTACCATTGGGGTGTCTAATATGAAGCAAAGAGGAGGTTTAGGGACTGGCAAGAGGGTGCACTTGGCCAAGTTGACATGGCAGTGCTAGACTGCACATAGGCCTTGCAATGGCAGGCCTGAGACACACTTTAAAAGCTGCTTCTGTGGGTGGCACAACCAGTGCTGAAAGCCCACCAGCAGCATTTAACTTCAAAGCCCTGGGCACCCATGGCGCACTGTACTAGGGGCTGACAGATAAATCAAATAACCCAATCATGGAATAACCAATTAGTACATTAATTTAACATAGGGAGCACTTGCACTGTGGCACTCATTAGAAGTGGCACAGTGCCCAGAGCATAAATCCAGCAAAAACATATCAAAAGAGAGGAGGCAATCCATCAAAAATGGAAGGGAGACTCACGCCAATGATGCCAGGTCTAACAAGTGTCCCCTCCAGCTGAAATGTGGGGAGAACAACCCTTCCCCTTGGGAGTTCTCTTCACTAAGGTGGAAAAATCTGGACAGACCATCAGCGTTGGCGTGTTATGTACCAGGGCGGTGTTCCATCGTAAAGTCCATACCCTGTAGAGAAATGGACCACCTCAACAACTTTGGGTTCTCACCCCTCATCTGCATCAGCCATCTGAAGGGCCTGTGGTCGGTCTGAACTTGGAAGTGAGTCCCAAACAAGAATGGTCTCAACTTCTTCAGTGCCCAGACCACAGCAAATGCCTCACGCTCAGTTGCACTCCACCTCTGTTCCTGTGGAAGTAGCCCCCTACTAATGAAGGCTACAGGTTGGTCTAGGCCCTCTTCATTATTCTGTGATAGAACAGCCCCCACACCATGCTCAGAAGCGTCCGTCTGAACAATGAATTTTTTTGAGAAGTTGGGCGGCTGAAGCACGGGTGCTGTGCACATGGCAGTTTTCAGGGCTTCAAATGATTTCTGACAGGTGTCAGTCCAGTTCTTTTTCTTGGGCTGCTTCCTGGAAGTCAGCCCAGTCAAGGGTGCAACAATGTTACCATACCCCTTTACGAACCTCCTGTAGTACCCCGTGAGTCCTAAAAAGGCTCTCACCTGTGTCTGAGTCTTTGGGCGTTCCCATACCAGGATGGTATCAATCTTGGGTTGTAGGGGCGCCACCTGGCCGCTTCCTACCTAGTGACCCAAGTACACAACAGAGCCCTGCATGATCTGGCACTTACTTGCTTTGATCATGAGGCCTGCCTTTCACAGTGCCATCAACACTTCCCAGAGGCGCTGCAAGTGTTCTTCCCAACTGGCGCTGAACACTGCAATTTCATCCAGGTAGGCGGCACTGAAATCCTCCAGCCCAGCCAACACCTGGTTGACCAACCTCTGAAAGGTGGCAGATGCATTCTTAAACCCAAAGGGCGTAACCCGGAATTGGTAGTGCCCATCTGGTGTGGAGAATGCTGACCTCTCCTTAGCCTCATCAGTCAAGTCGATCTGCCAGTACCCAGACGTCAAATCAAACGTACTAAGGTACCGTGCAGCCCCTAACCGATCAATGTGCTCATCAGCTCTGGGGATGGGGTGTGCATCAGTCCTGGTGACTGAATTGAGTCCTCTGTAGTCCACACAGAACCGGAGTTCAGGTGTGGCACCAGGCGAGGCAGCCTTTGGGACCAAGACCACTGGGCTGGCCAAAGGACTGTTTGAGGACTCAATGACCCCTAAAGCAAACATCTTGGAGATTTCCTCCTTAATGTAAGCCCTAACCTTGTCAGTCACTCTGTAAGCCTTGTGCTTCACAGGAGGACTGTCGCCAGTGTCCACATCATTGACGCACCACTCTGTGACACCAGGAACCAAGGAAAATAGATCAGAGAATTGCCCCAACAGTTGGCGACAATCTTGCTGCTGATCAGGGGTCAGTGTGGCAGAGAGGCTGACACCATCCACTGACCCATCTTGCTCTGTTGCAGAAAGGAGGTCAGGAAGAAGCTCGGTCTCCTCCTCCATTCCATCATCTGTCGCTAGGAGCATGCCCACTTTGGACCCTTCTAAGTGGGGCTTTATGCGTTTAACATGCAGGACCCGCAACGGGTTCCTGGGAGACCACAAGTTCACCAAATAAGTGACATCACTCTTGCGCTCCACCACCTCTTATGGACCGGTCCACCTGTCCTGGAGCACACAAGGCTCCACAGGGGCCATGACCCAAACTTTCTGTCCAGGTTGATGCTCAATCAGAGTGTCATTCTGATCGTACCACCGCTTCGTTTCCTCCTGGCTGGCTTCCAGATTCGCCTGAGCGAGATCCCTGAAACGCCGAGTCTGGTTCCTGAAGGCCAGCATATAACTATACACATCCTGGGGAGGTTTCCTGGGAGATTGCTCCCAGCCTTCCTTGACCAGACTCAAAGGTCCTATTACCAGGTGACCATACAAAAGCTCAAAGGGGCTGAACCCTAGAGACTTTTGTGGCACTTCACGGTAGGCAAACAGAAGGCATGGCAAGAGGACATCCCACTTACACCTCATTGGTTATTCAAGACCCATGATCATACCTTTAAGGGCCCGGTTGAATCTTTCAACCAGCCCATTTCCTTGTGGGTGGTAAGGAGTGGTGAACTTGTAGGTAACACCACACTCCTTCCACAGAGACTTCATATAATTTGAAATGAAGTTTGTACCTCGGTCAGACACAACCTCTCTGGGGAACCCCACACGGGAGAAGATCCCCATCAGTGCACGTCCCACCACGGGGGCCATCACTGTCCTGAGCGGAATGGCTTCCTGGTACCAGGTAGCATGGTCCACCAAGACCAGGATACACCTGTTGCCCAATGCTGTCTTGGGGTCCAGTGACCCCACAATGTCAATGCCCACCCGTACAAAGGGTGTACTGACCACAGGGAAAGGTTAGAGAGGGGCCTTGTGCCTCCTCCCACTCTTCCCACTTGCCTGGCAAGTTTGACAGGTCTACTATGAGTATCTGAACTCTTCCGCATCTGGGGCCAATAAAAGTGGGACACAAGCCTTTCAAAGGTCATGTTCTGCCCCAGATGACCAGCTAAAGGAACATCATGAGCCAAACCCAGTAGGAAGGCTCTGAAGCGCTGGGGTCCCACCAGCACACGGGCTGACCCAGGCTCAGCAACCTTAGGCTCGCTATACAGGAGACCACTCTCCCAGTAGATCCAATGTGATCCAGACTGATCACCTGCTGCCTGGTTTGTGGCCTGTTGCCTCAAACCCACAAGAGAAGGGCACTTCTTCAGCTCTTCACAAAATTCCTCCCTGGAGGGACCCCCTTCTTGCTGCCAATGGGTCAGCTCAGGTAGGTTCCCCAGTTCAGAAATCTGCTCCCCTGTAGGTTCCAGGGCATCCCCCTCAAGGTCTGCCTCCTCCTGGATCGTGGGAAAAATGGGGGCTGGTTTCCCGTGCCCCCTACCTCTTCTCTTTAAGGCAGGTCCCTGGGCCATACTTTCAAGCTCCAGGGTCTCTTGAACACCTTTAGCTGCCATGGACCGAGTGGTCACACATGCCCACTCAGGCAGACCCAACATCTCTAAATGCGCCTTCCTCTCCACCTTAGCCCAAGGGGAGCTTTCTAAATCATTGCCTAACAGACAATCAACAGGCATGGATGGCCTCACAGCAACTTGAAGAGTACTAGAGACCCCCCACTCAAAGGGAACTTGAGCAACTTTGCAAAGGCTCTCTGTGTTGTCAGCGGCAACAACTGGGAAGAATGCATGAGGGACTACCTGCTCTTCAGAGACCAAGTGACACTTGACAGCTGTCACACTTGCTCCTGTGTCTCTGAGAGCCTCCACTCTATGGCCATTGATGGTCACCCACTGTCAGTATGTTTAGTGTTCTCAGGCAGCTGAGTTTTAGGGACCATCTCAAAGTTTCCTAATGAGACAAGGGACATTTCTGCGGGACCCCACCCACCTTTGGTACCCATCTCCTCCCCACCCAGGGCTACACTGGCCATCTGACGGGGTGGTGCACGGGGTGGCACATACTGGGGATCATACCAACGGTGTCCCACCAGCTTACACTGAAAGCAGGTAACAGGCCCCCTATGAACAGGTTTACCTGTCGGGGGTCCTGACTTCTTTTCAGGGGGAGGCTGGGAACCTTACCTTGGTTCCCTTGGAAATTACTTTGGGGACCTTTTTGGAACTTCCTCTGTTTACCCTTGTCCCCCCAACTCTTCTGCTGGGGACCCTGCCCACCTTTGGCGGAGTCTCCAACAAGACCCTTGTGGACCCTGGTACTGACCCAGCAGTCCGCCTCTTCAGCAAGCTTTCTAGGGTTAGTCAACTTGCTATCAATAAGGTGCTAGCGTAGCTCTGGAAAACAGTTAGCAGATAAGTGCTTCCTAGCAATCAAATCATAGAGCGCTTGAAAATTATCAACATTGCTACCCCTCACCCAACCATTCATAGCTCTGCAAAAGAAAGACACATATTCTACCCAGGTGGTTCCCTCCAGTTTCTTACAATTCCTAAACCTCTGTCTATAGAGCTCTGGAGTTAACCCATACCTTGTCATCAGTGATTCCTTCATGTGGTGATAAGACATCCTATGCTCACTGGGTAGGTCTAACAAAGTATCCCTCCCCTCAGTCAGAAAGCGGCCCCACAACCCCGCTCCCAATCTTTCTCAGGGACCCGGTGGGCCAACATTGCTATCTCATAGGCTGCAAACCACTGACCAATATCTTCACCCTTCTAAAAATCTTTGATGACATCCTTGGGAATACGTACCCTGCCTTCTGAAGGCACAGATGGTGCGCTGCCACCAGAGGGATTGATTTCTAAGCCCTTAGCCTTGATCTCTAACTCCCTCAACATTCTCTCATGGTCCATTCTCATTCTCTCCCTTTCCAAGGACAACCTATTATTCTCTGTTTCCCTCTGACTCTCCATCTTAAGTTTAGCCATCTCCAGCTTGTGTGCCCTATTTCTCTCCCTGTCTTCCAACTCTCTGGGGGACAGGTCTTTGGAAGAGATGCTGCTGCCAGGTGGGGACGGCACCCCTCCCCTGGCTGGAAATTCTGGCTCATCAATTTGCCCATTTGCATCCCCCACAGGCTCCACCACAAGATCAGGGGCATTCTTGCTTTTACCCAGGCCCTCAGCGCCTTTTGGTAGTCTTCTTTTTTTAGAAATGCCTGGTGTAGCAACTTTCAATTTCCTGCAGATACTTGAGCTGTTTCACAGTGTAGGTTTCCAACCTCTATTCCTCAAAATCAAGATCCATAGATGCAACAGATGCTGGTTTACTCATGGTAGTAAGAATTGGGAGTTTCCAGGAAAAAACTAACAGTCCAAGGAAAAAGGATTCTAAAAAAAAAGTATGTGGTCGTGTTTGGTCTGCACTCGTTAGTAGTGTACACCAATCACTGTATATGAAACACAAATGCAAGGTCCAAATCCTCACCGCTGACCACCAATGTTAGATCTGGGGGTCTCTAGTTGGCAATGGTATTCACCTTTGTCCAAATAGGGACCCTTCCTTCTAAGTCAGGATAAGCGGATTACACTCCTTGATAACCCCTGCTCACCCCCTTGGTAGCTTGGCACGAGCAGACAGGCTTATCCTAGAGGCAGTGTGTTAAGCATTTGTGAATATACGTAGTAATACAGTGATAACACTACAGATGGACACAACACAGGTTTTATAAAAATAAGTATTCTTTACATAGACTTAACACAAGACCACAAACAACCAAAATCCACAATACTACACTTAAGATTACTTAAAAGATTATTAAAGTTTCTTAATTCAAGTTGTTGGTAAATGCGACAAAGTTCTCAACAAAGTACCTGGATGCGTAACGCAAAGTGAACAAAAGGCTCGCAAAATGGGAGATGCATCGGTTCCGTTACCCAGGGGAATGGTTGCGTCCTTCCTCAATGCTTGCGCAGAGTAGGGGACTCGTCGTGAGCCTTACCGGTGCGGAGGTGATGCGTAGATTCTCGGCCTGCTGGCCAGTTGTGGTGCGGAAGATGGTGCCTTGACGCGAAGCGACGATCGGTTGCGATGCAAGAAGATGGCGCCCTTGATGCGGCGATGCGATGACGATGCGATGACAACCTGGCAGCCTTGCGACGACTCTGTACTTTGGAGCCGCGACAGGCCCTGCAACGTGCTTCTCCGGTGATACGATAGCGACTCTCTCGATGGCGTCACGCTTCTCCGGTGATATGACAGCAGACAGCGTCGATGAACACACTCTTCCAGGGAGATGCGGCGAATGCTTGCTTCTCTGGCGTTGCGATAATTTCAGCTGCGGTGGCGACACGCTTCTACTCGATGCGTCGCGCTTTCATCTCCCAGCGGCACGCAAGTGACTGGAGTCAGAATTCCCAGCAAAGAAATTCAGGTTGGAGCTGGAGGTGAAGAATTTTGACCCTGAGACTTCAGCAGGAGGCAAGCACAGTTCAATCCCTTGGAGAATTTTCTTTAGATGAAAGTCCTTACAAAGCTCCTTCTCCTTTCCCTTGGCAATGAAGCAACCACTGCAGGCCAACACAGCAAACAGCACACTGGCAGAGGGGCAGTCCAAACTCCTGCAGCTTCCTTGGTTCTTCTCCTTGACAGAAAGGTTTCTTGTTCCAGAAGTGATCTAATTTCTTGGGATCTGGGTCCCAATATTTATACCCCAAAATCCTTTGTTCTCTGAAGGCAGAGAGGCCTCTGAAGTAAGGAAATTATAGCTAGGAAAGGATATCTATAAAAGAGATTATTCTTAGTTGCTAAAACCAGTCTTGCAGGTAAAAAATTTGATTATCTCAATTGGACACCCTATAACCACAATATAGACTCTAGAGAAGAATGTAGTTATATATTTATTGGTTTATTTTCAAATATAAATTTTGTGTTCTATATTTTTTGTCATGATTTAAGATTCCATGTACATTTCACATTTAGTCATTTCACGAGATAATTTTAACAATCAATATATACAAATCCACTTAATGGACGGAGCATTGATTCAGGCAGTGCGGCAGATGTCTACAACGCGCGTTTCGGCATGCACGCCTTCATCAGGTAGCCGTCTATTGCACAAAGTAGCCTATTCAGGATATAAAGGATGTACTATGACTTCAAGTGTATCTCGTGGTAAAGTGTGAAAACACAAATAGCTACGATTGGGCGTTAACGTCTCTGCTCATTGCAAGTAATAAAAAACTGTGGCAGCCGGGCATTGCTCTTCTATATAACCGGATGAAATTTTCGGAACAATTCACGATAGCTTCTTAGTATAGGGAGGGTGAGGCATCAAGAACTCGTTTGTCCAGAATTAGGTTCTGAGTGTCTCCTGAAAATGGGAAAAGCCCATGCCGATGTGTACTCATCAGGGCGTCGCAGGCTGCGCGTCAACTGGTGATCCTAACGGTCTGACACGATTCCCATATCCTTGAAATGGAATTTTTAAAAATTATTGCTTTAAGAAACGCATATCAGCAAGGAAGCAATTGATACAATTTCTACATTTCGTGTTCATGTTCCACAATACATGAAGTTGTGGTAATTTCCTGAAGAAGGCGTTGGATATGCCGAAACGTGCGTTGAAAAATTACTACACTCTTTGACTGTTATCATACTTTCATTATACTAATGAGAGTCTTTTATTGATTACAACCCTAATGTATTATAATACTGTATTTTTATTGTAAAATTGACTGTGATACAGATGTGTTGCTATATGAATCATTGATGGTTTTTAATGTATTCAGAATTTTTATTAATGAACAATAAATACACTCTATGTTTTTGTTTTGGATTTTTGCTATACCCTCCGCACATGCATTGTTGTCTCTATCTATGATTGCCTAGGAATTGTTTTTCGCATACGTCTGCCTAGTCCAAACCAGTTCCTGAGCACTTTGTTTACATGACTCTCTTCGTCCTTTCACTGTGCAGGACAGAGACATCAGCTGCCCCACAGGAGGTGGAGCCAGCACAGGGGAGGGAAGATACAGCTCTGGAGCACTCTGTTGACATGATTCCTTCTCTCCTTTCACAGTGCAGGGCAGAGACATCAGACAAGCCACAGGGGGTGGAGCCAATATTGTAGAGGGAAGACCCAGCCCTATTCAGGTCCCAGGTGTAACTCCTCCCTCCCATCTAGATGCAGATCTCTCTATTCTCCACTGGGCTGCCCCAGCCTGTCTCTTGGAAGTCCCCAGCCCTGTCACACACACACCGAGACAAGGAAAACACAACCCAGCAGAGGCAGGCTCAAATGGTTAGGCAAGCAAATACCTGCTTTCTTAAAGTGGTTTTTGCAAACACAGAACATTAAAATAACCTTTACTAAAAGATGTATTTTATTATTCTGAGTTCAGGCATACTAAAGTCGAATTTCTACCATGTTCCCTGAGTCGGTTAGGATTATAAGGATGTAATAATCTAACTACTCATTCTGGCCTGTGAGAACAGGTAGCCTTCAATAGTGAAAAACGAAAATGGCTGTATTTCACAATTAGAACATGCTATACACATCAGAGCATCTCCTACCTTATACTTACAATGCACCCTGTCCTTGGGCCTACCATAGGGGTGTCTAATATGAAGCAAAGAGAAGTTTTAGGGAATGGCAAGTGGGTGCACTTGGTCGAGGCGACATGGCAGTGCTAGACTGCACATAGGCCTTGCAATGGCAGGCCTGAGACACACTTTACAAGCGGCTTCTGTGGGTGGCACAACCAGTGCTGCAAGCCCACCAGCAGCATTTGACTTACAAGCTCTGGGCACCCATGGTGCACTGTACTAGGGGCTGACAGATAAATCAAATAACCCAATCATGGAATAACCAATTAGTACTTTAATTTAACATAGGGAGCACTTGAACTGTGGCACTGATTAGCAGTGGCACAGTGCCAAAAGCATAAATCCAGCAAAAACATATCAAAACAGAGGAGGCAATCCTTCAAAAATGGAAGGGAGACTCATGCCAATGATGCCAGGTCTAACAGTTGCCAATACCCTAGGCGCCAAAATGTACTCTTCCTCTTTTTCATCCTCCATTTGCTTTCTTTTATAAAAGTTATGATGCTCCACCATGATGTTAGGCTCATCTCAAAACAGATTTTTAAGTCTTGCTTTTGCCTCCAAATGTACATTCCATTGACTATCACCAGATCCAGCTTGGGGTGTAGGACTGGGTGCGATACTATCAAGAATTCTTTGAGCAGCTTGACCCAAACTCTCGAATAACAAGGAAAACTTTCTCGCGGGGCTGTAATCCATGGCATCAATAGCCACTAGAGGATTTTTGAATAACCTGAACCATTCAGACCAAATATTTTCCAGGTTAATTAAGGAATGGGTGATAAGGTGCGGTTTAGCCATGCTCAGAATTAGAATCTCAAATAAACCAATTCCGATGGGCGCTCTGTAAATAGAAATGCACAGTCATCCAAAAAAAGACAATGAAGCCAATCCAAAGAGAAAACCACACAATAGGCATATAGTTATTCCTCAGTCAGATGATGTCAATGTAGTAGAGTCAAAGAAATGCATAAAGCTAAAATGAAAACCATAAAATCGTCATATAGCAATTTGTCAAAGCAGTGGAACTCCAAACCAGACTGCGCTGGTAATTCTTACCAAAAACTCAGAGAGTGCGAAAGTTACCTCCAATATGGTTGAAAAAGCCACAACAGTCCTTCAAATCTGTTCAATGAAAAAGAAGCAGCCAACGACATACTCCTTTTGAAGTAGCACTGTGATAAATGATGCCTCCGTTTAATCCAATATGACTGCCACGTCGCTCATGCAGTGCCATCACTACGTACTCGTAACATGAAGTTGGGACAAATCCAATATGGCTGATGTAATACATCAAAACGTCTCGGTAACCCTTGACAAAGCCACTCGCGCAGCGCCCTGGATGCTTGGGAACGTGGACGTTTAGGCTGCTGCACTTCACTTCAGTCATCCCCACTGATTTAATTTTAAAGATTGACTTGTATCCCAAAAAGACAACAGCAGTACATTTGGTGCAAAAATGCTCTGGATGGTGCATCCACCCACTTGCAGGTGGGTACTTTCATCCTCCAGAATTTCACTACAGAGGAGTCTGCAGTCAGCTCCTGCGCCGTGTGGATGATGTTGATGGGTGGAACCCAGTTTCCTGATCATCGCAAAGTTGCAATAAATACAAGGGTCCAATTGCGTTGAGATGAATCGAAGTTTATTGAAGTGATTCCACCCATGACATGAAGCAACTTCCTGGCCGGGTGATCGAACAGCAACTAACCGATGTCATTTGAACCCTGACCAGTGTCCGCTCCATGCACGGGACACATTTCAAAAGACAACATTAAGTAAACATAGATCATGCACATCTGTCTGCGAGACACAAATTCCATATGAACACTTCAATCTGTATGAAAGTTGTATGTTTTAGGGTAGGAGGTAAATACGCTTTGAAATACATAATGCCATCATGAAGGAATTTGTGCGGCAGTACACATTCATGGGATATTGACAACGATTGATAAACTGCCTTGAGGATGGCCTATGTCCTTTAGATCATTAACATTAAACCCCTCATAATCAGCCCATGGTAGAGGAAATAGTAACATTCATTAAGAGACACAGAATTGTATTACATAATTGCACTGATGCTTGAGCCCAAACCCACAAATCTCTGTAACAAGCTATATATTAGTACCTGTCACCCAAATTTAGTGTAGATGTTAACAATACACTAGTAGATTAATGTCAGCCAGACGAATTATTAGTGATGGCAAATCTTGGTGTGAAAGCTAGAGTTCACATCTCATGTACCAAACTTTAGTGGTTCAAGCAGGAGCAGATCAAAACTATGAATGTTGGAAGCACTCAGAGCTTCTGCTCTTTTACTGTTGGTTTCTGCCCAAACTTGTTAGATCCTGTTTGCCTTTGAAAACTGCCTTGCAATAGAAAAGAGGCATTAAATGCAATTAAAAAATGTTCAAGCAAATTGGCAGGACAGTCTATAAATACTACTCTTTCCATGACTTTTCATTTCACCCCTTCAACTCTGGGATCTGTCTCAAAATATACAAAAGGCTTGACTTATAGAGTAGCTGAACTACAAAGATGTACTGCTCCCTGTGTCTTATTGAAGTCCTTGCGGTCACTGATTAATAAGCAGCTAATAAAACCTCTAACATTTTCAAGTAGGGTGCAGGAATTGACCAACCTATGCTAACCTCACCATCAATGCATTTTTCTTAGTTTTTCTCAAATCATGGTTTTGAGTTTTGGAGTACAACGGTCGTTTGGCTGAATTAAATGAAACTGCTCTTCACTGCCTTTGTTTGCATTTTGAAAATATAGGATGAACTTTAGAGGCACCTAGTCCTTTCAACTGCTGTTAAATAAGCATGTATTTTGAACTAAGACAGTTTATTTTGTTACTTCCTCCCTCCAAATACCAAAGGGCGAAGTGATCATGTTTACTATTATCAGTGGAACCTGTGCACCAATATGGAAAGTATTGGACTTTGGGCATATTTACTATTCCCACTTATTGATACACAAACAATTGAAAAAAGCAAATCAACTTACTAAATATACATAACAAAACATACAAAGGCATTTAAAGAAGTATATTTAAAAATGTAAAATATGTTTTTAATCAACCCTAATGATATAAATATTATAAAAATTAAGATTACAAAATTAGTGAATAAACATTGTTTATTGAGACCATAGTCTTTTAAACAGAAAATGTACCAATTCATTACATTGGAAGCTAAAACCACATAAAATCTTGCTGTGCTATCACAGCAAATAAAAACCTGCCCACTGTACATGTTACATCAAAAATTGTGTGGCCTAAAAAAAGGTTTTTGCTTCCATCCTGTCCTTTTCCACATATTTATTAAGAATGTGGGCTAAAAATAAATGTCTTAAAGTTATGAAATATAGACCATCCATCAACACATATATATTGGAGCTGCAAATATTTAACCCACCATAGAACCATTCTATTCTTCCAGCTTAGCTTGAAGCATTGCACATAGAGGGAGACCTTAGAGATGTTTATGCTTTTTCCTTCTGATATATCCCAATCATACTTAAAGCTTAGACATAGAATCTCTGCACCATATAACATTTGTGGTGGGTCCATAGCTTAATATGCAGTAATCACTGGATGTAAAGTAGGTTGCCAATGCCCAAGTTTTCTAAGTATCTATGTGCATTTTCCAGTTTAATATTTTGTTGAGAATCATGCCTGAGTCCCTTTTATGAAGGGGTTTCACAATCATCTTACAAACAGAAGAAGCAAAAGATTTAAATATTTTCCTTATTACCAAATTCCTGTTTTCTCCAAGTTTGTTGTTAATTAATCGCATAATATGCTTAGATGGCAACAAGTCTCCCTTGGAACGCTACTCACATCATATCCAAATTAGTAAGCTCATCCACATCTAGTAAGATGATAAAACATAAAAATGTGTCCCTCAATATAAATAACAAAAGATACAATATGGGTGGGGATTCACCCGTTATATTAATGGGCCCCTTAGTTTGGTGTTATAATATAGTTTGATTTTGTTCTGATAATTCAAAATGAGATCCTCAATAGTGCCAAGATACCAATCACAACTTTCTATAGCCCCATACACCCAGGAATATTTTTAGAATGAAGTCATGATTCCACAGAATAGAAAATAGACTTTCGCGTGTAGACTCATGCATTATTACTCTGTAAACCCAAAGCATCTTCTTATCACAGGCCACCACACTTCAGAGCACCGATTAGACAAATGTAATATTACTTCATTGATACTGTTGATTCTCTCTATGATGTCATCTCTACTGGGATTGTTACAAAAAGCTGTTTTTAATGCTTGAGAATTTTAAAGCATCTGGCATCTCATTTGACCTAAATGGAACACCACTGTCAGTTAAAATGAAAGCATGTAGCTCCTGCTTCAAAAACACTTCTTCAAGAAATCCCAATCAAATTTCTAATGTCCACCTTACTGACCAATTGTAGCTCAACGCACCTTGAAGCCATTTTGATCAGGACAATATATATATGACACTACTAGTCCCATAATATCAAGTGAAACATCTTCCCATGGAAGATCAGAAATTGATAGAGAGCTCAAATGACTTAAAAGGTTTTTGCAGATTATCAGCTTTCTCACATTCAAATCAAGACTTCACAAATCTTTCGATTCTGAATCAACCCTTGGCCACCTATATAGCTTCTGCAGTCGATGTTTAGTATGAGAAAGGCTGAAATGCCCTTCATTACATAACTGATGATCTTAACCCTCAGGTAAGTAGGAGGAACCACTTCATCTCCTCTCAAAAGAAATTGTTCATTGAGGCACAACTTATCCTTCACTTCACAAAATGCTCACAAGCCTCCTTTTCAATTTACACCACGCACCTACAGTCATGTCCTTCACAAATATTAAAACATCAGCTTTGTCAAATCCTGAAAACCATTCCTCCTTTAACAAGGCATCTTTAATGCAGGACACTCCATGCACAAAAGCAACGCTAATATCGTTCCATGGGTATGGATACATTTTTTTCAAAGGTAAAGCCTTTCTGTTCAAAAAGTCTGCTGTAAAAGTGGTGCTCATTATGATGACAGTGAAACTGTCACCGGCAACCTGCCGGTGGCGGGTTCACCACCATCGTGAAGCACTCTTCCACCTGCCAAATTACGATGGCAGGTGGTGTGCTGGCAGACGCTAAGTGAGTCTGCCAGAGGTCTGCCAAAGGCAATCATTACGATTGCCTGTCGTACCCACCCCGCATCTACAAAATGGTGTCTGCCACGTAGTGCAGGGAAATGCAAACTGTGCATTTCGGACATTGCGGTGGATGCTGCAGCCAGAAGCATCTGCCACAATGTCAGAGATACTCGATGATACTGCCACGGTTGCAGTCAAATCGTACTCTCATGTGCGGGCCCACCACATTACAGACGGCCGGTCACCAGCCCTGGCACGACGGCGGATGGACAGAAGTCCATCCGCCCTCGTAATGTGCCCCATATTTTGCTCTAGGCACATACTGTCCATCATATAGGAAATCCTCAAGTCTCAATGAAAGTCTAGCAATCCTGTCTGATGTTCTAAACATACCTTCTGTGATTAATAACTTGGCTTACAGTCAGTTCTGAGAGTGAATCTCCTACCCCATATGTACTTACAAACTTACAAAAGTGTAGAAGAGCTAATAAGCAGGTTAGTGTCTTCCTTTCATGCACTGAATATTTCTCTTTGGTGGAAACACTGAGCAAGAAGCATAGCTGACTATCAATTATCTTACAGAATTATCAGTCAGTAAGAACATTACCCAAAATGTTACCACTGGTATCAGTAGTAGCAAAAGTAGTAGCTTTGGGATCAAATTCTTGTAAATTCAGTCCTTCACAAACTGCTGCTTAGATGCAAAAACATGCCTGACACTCCTTGGATCATTCAAACTAGATTTTATTTCCAGCATTTGTTCAGTTCTGCAGTTAACCCCTTACGTTCCATAAAATTGAGCACTTCCCTAAGCCTTGAATCATATTACTTTCTGTTATGCCATATAATCAAGAGGTCAACCTGGAATCAAACCACCCTGACATTTCACCATTAACTCCATTATAAAGCTATGAAAGAGAGCAGCAGCTGACGCAGGTCCAAACGGCAAATGACAGAATAGGAAGCACCCAAATGTTCTCATGAAAACCATCAAATGCAGTGTTGTAACTTTCCCTTTAATGCCGATGTAATGCATGGAGCTTTAGGGGCATCATGCAGAACCCTGTGGGTGTCCTGGGCAACCACTGATTCAGTTGTATGTTGGCTGTATTACCTGTAAGTGGATGCTAATAAGGAGATTGTGCACTATCAATTTGCATTGAGGCTTCTCTTAACACTGGTGATGAGTTGCATCCACTAGTGGTCGCTGTGTGCATCATTTGGAGTTTTTGGCACTGTGATCGAAGTCGCAAATAAATAAAGTGGGGCACACCTATAATCACTTAAGGGGGAGAGTAGACCTGGATTTTCGAAACCTGACTGTGCTAGACTGGGTGTTTACTGCAGGTGCGATAATTATGAAATCAGGAAACTTATGCCTAACCCCATGTAGAGACTGACGAAGCGTGAGCACTGCAAGGCTGTATACATTTGAAATCCTGTAGAGTGCGCATGCATGGCTTGAGACTAAAACGTCACTGAGAGAAGAGCACCCACAGAAAGATTGCTACACACTTTACCTGTGTGTGCGAGGCATGTGGTTGAGTTACGATGGCACAAGAAGGGCGCAGTGCCACATTCATACGGAGGAAAAAGAACATACTGAGAGGAGGATGCTTGGTGATATCAGCAGCACAACAGTAAGCAATACACGGTTACAATGAAAGACTAGTAAATGTGCTTCCAAATCTGTGCATTTTGGGATTCTGTCTGGGGCAGCGTTTCCAACCACAAAGCAGTTCCCTTAAAATGGAGTCAGTCACAGTGAATTATTGTGGAGAATAATGAACCTCATCTCCACAGATGCATTGTCGCTTTGCATATGGAAAGGCTGTCGGATGTATGATGTTGGGGTAAGGTGCAGCCAAAATATACAGTTATTAAGAAAGGAATATATACAGGAACAAAGTCAGCCATTTTAAGCTATTTAATTATTTTGGTAGAGGACACAGTCCTCAGGAAGATTCCTGGAAGGAGAAGTAGGAGATTATATATGTAAATTGACTTGATATTTTGAATTGTGATATTAGTATCTTGAGTTTCAGGAATGGCGGCGACTAACATGAGTCAACCCCCTCAATTTCTATCAGCAAGGGGGGAACCCCTACTACTTTTGAAAAAGTGGCAGCGTCTGTTTAATTCCTACTTGATAGAAATAGGGTGAAAATTAATCCAGCCAGGAAACAGGGAGCCCTCCTTCATAACCTAGGCATAGAGGATAGGAATATTTATGAAATTCTTGATCCAGTGACAAGTCGAAATGGCGAAGGAGAACCTGGGAATATCTACGAGATGTTAGTGCTAATACTACAAACTCACTTTTGGCCACACATTAACGTAGTAATAGAGAAACATACATGTTTTATGAGCATGCAAGCCAAGGAAGAGAGGGTAGTAAAATATGTTGCAGCTTTGAAGTCCCTTGCCTAAACTTGTGACTTTGCTGATCTCATAGACTCTCTCATACAAGATCAGTTGGTTCATTGTACTAATGACCCTAAGGTACAGTGTTTTCGTTTTACATTCTATATGTTAATGGGTTTTGCAGGAGACATGGAATGTGTAGGGGATTTCATGGACAAGGTTCCACCGTACTTCATTCCCTGCGAGGAGGCTTATGCGGCGGTAGGTGAGCCGACTTGCTCACCTGTTTTCTGTTATTGAAGCTTGAATAAAGACAAGCTAAGAACTGCAGAGTACTTAATGTATTTGTGAGGAACAACCCGCATAACAATGTGTGATGATTTGATTACGCGCTTGCTGTTACCTACGCGTGCAGTAACTTCAAAGGATCTACGAAGGAAGATTAACGAGCCTGGTTTAATCTATACCAAGTGGCGCATCTACGATTCAGACCATGCAGACGATGGAATCTACAACAATTGGAAATTAAGGTAATATACCTTTACAGTGAAGGGAGTCTACCATTGGGGGTTAACCACCTCATCGGACGCTTTTTCGAGCAGTGTTCCGGCTTAGGCATTGTTGCGAGCTCGTCAGAGGGCTCATCATGACGCAAGGTCACACAACGTAACCTTGCATGTTGGCCATATTGGCATATCTTTGCCAAGTGTATTACGGTTGCACAGCAACAGGGACGCAGATCTATCACGGATACGACATGGAAGGAAGCACTCAAATGATGCATGTAAGTCGTTTGAGAACATACACTGCTGGGAAGTCGTGGAGTTAGGCTGATTCCTTTCTTATCATTTCACAGGAAACAGGTGAGGGGGGTTTTATACACTGGTGCTGGTGATATTTTCTACACTGGGCTGTGGGAACACATTTAATTGAAGAGAAGTCAAAATTTGAACAAGGAGATGGGAGTACACATTATGGCTCAACTAAATTTTACCATTAGCCCACCTCATGCATTTTGGGCCTTCAGATCTGGACTAGCTATGAAGTGGGTTGAGCGGAAAGACTATTTTGTTAACTATATTAAAGCTGTGGATGGGGCTGAAAAGATGAAAGAAGAGCAAATGAAAAGGTTTTTCTTACATTTGTCAGGACCAGTAGGGTTGAAAACTTACACTTGCATGCCCAAGGCTGTTATAAGAGGAAATATAAATGTTTTTGAAGCAGCATTAATGGATTTAGATCATTACTTTTGACTGAAGGCGTGCATGAGCATCATATGTCACAATTGTTTTCAGCGCAAGCAGAACACAGGAGAATCTGCTGACAATTACATGGCAGAATGGAAAAAGTTAGGTATAGACTGCAAATTTGGGAATTTAAATGACGATTTCACAAGAGATCAGTTGCCCATGCATGCAAGTAATGCTGCAATTCAAGATCGATTGTGGGTTAATGGTGATGTGACACTTGAGGAGGTGTTGGCAATAGTGCGAAAAGCAGAACTCTCTGGAAGATGTGCAACGGAGCTTAAGCATTCATATAAGGACCGAGCGAATGTTTATAAAATACAAACTATTAGCTATAAAGCAAAAGGCAAGGAGCAGAAGGGTACTTTAAAGGAGAAAAGGTCAGCTGAGAGAAAGTGCTATCACTGTGAAAGTAGGGATCATCTGGCATTTAGTAAGAACTGTCTGGCTGTAAACAGAAGTGTAGCAACTGTGGTATAATACAACATTATTCATAAGTCTGCAGAATGAAGAAAAGCAATGTCAATCGTGTATTTTAATGAGACAGTCCAGATGGAAGTGAGGCAGAGGTGGAAGGTTTAAAGATGGACTGTGTTAAATGTTTACATGGCAATTTGGTGCATAACATCACTGAGAACAATGCTAAGGGCAAGTCAGTTTGTGGAATGTTAACCTGTTCAGTGCTAATGACAAGGATAACTCGTCATGTATAATGGGATTCTCAAAAACTTAGCATGGGGTCCCGATTAAAATTGATGCAGATTCAGGATCAGCAGCTACCATTGTGAAAAAGGACATATGGAAGGATAGATTTGCAAGCAAAGTAGGACCACACTTGACACCAATGGACATTAATCCTGATGGTTTTACAGGAGAGAAAATAAATATGTTGGGGTTTAGGTGGCTGGCATTCTCATTCAAGGACATATTCTCAAGGGGCCAACTATATGTTGCCAGCAGGGACCATCGGTTTCGGGATGGGTAGACCACAAGACTTTACATATCATTCTTTATCTAACCTGTGATGTAATGGCGCAAGAGTTTCTGAATGTGTTCAGGAAACACCTAGGGGTGCAGAGGGGGTTTGAGCACACCATTGGGCTCAAAATGGATCCTATTCCAAAGGTGCACAAGGTGAGAGTGATTCAAATAATGATTAGGGACGAGGTGGCGAAGGAGTTGGAAAATTTGATTGAGAAGGATGTAATTGAGGAGGTGGAAAGCTCGGAATGAGTTTGGCCAGTAGCAGTAGCATGCAAGTGCATGGCAAGATCCATCTATGTATTGACTTGCGCCATGTCAATAACAATATTGTTATTGAATGGAACCCCCTACCAAAGATCAATTAGGTGGTTTCATCTCTTAAGGTGGCTACTTGGTTTTCTACCATAGATCTATCTACAGTGTATCATCAAATAGTCCTCATGGTGGAATCAAGGAAACTCATGGCATTACTCACGCTGTTTGGGTGACATCAACTCAAACGGATGCATTCGGATTAGCTTCAGCAGCTGCTGTATTTCAACGGCTAATGCATAAATTGTTCGGAAAGGAGTGGGCAGTGAAATTCTTACACAATGATATCTTGGTTTTTGCAGCAAACAAGGAGAGATACAACGTGAGATTGTAGGTTTGACGTTGGAGCTCATCAAATACAGGTTTGCATAGAGGAGTGTGACATATCTAGGCCATGTGAGCAGTGAGGAAGGAGTGAGAACAAAGCCTGTGTTGGTAAATGCCATAGTTGGTACTTCTGCGCCGGGAAACAAGGATGAGGTGAGGTCATTCTTGGCAATGGCGTAATATTGTGCAAAATTCATTCAGACTTTTACAAGTAAAGTGCACGTTATCCGCTTTTTGTTGAAAAATAATACGAAATTTGTTTGGAACATACAATGTGAGGACCAAGTTTAATCAAGTCAAGAATGATTTAGTGAATGTGTCAGCTTCAAGTAGTTTTTACCCTGAATTGGAGTTCTGTCTTACAACAGATGCCAGTAAGAAATGTCATCTGGGAGCAGTTTTATCTCACAAGGACTCCATGGGTAAGGAAAAAATCATTCTTTTTGCTTCCAGATCGCTGTCACCAGCAGATGAAAAATATCATATAATAGAGAAGGAAGCGTTAGTGTGTACTTGGGCTTTAGAGCATTTATGAGCTTTTGTCTGGGGCAAGTCAGTGACCATCCAGACTGATCATAGGCCATAAGTGAGGTTGTTGACTGTGGAATGGAGTATGTCTGCTTCTGCCAGGTTGGCGAGTTTATCTATGTGGATGAAAGATTATTTGTACAATTTGGTGTATGTACCTGACAGGGAGAATGTAGTGGTGGGCAACTTATCCAGAATGCCTGTTCCTATGGAGGAATGTATGGATGGTCCATGGGGAGATTTTAAAATTACGTTGGTTTATGAATTAGGAGAACCAGCAATCAAGAGAGTGAAATGGCAGTAGGAGCAAAAGAAGGATGTAGTATTACAATCTGTTGATGAGTATTTGGTTAGAGGTTGGCCACGGAAGGAATGTTTGTCAGAGTTGTTGAACAAATATTGGCAGGTTGTCAGTGGATAAGGATATGATTTTGAGGGGCGACAGAATTGTGCCACCTAATGGTCTAAGGAAGAGTATTTTGCAACTCTGCCATGAAGGGCATTTTGATGTGGTGAGAACTAAGGCTGTGGTCAAGGGTGTATTTGGGTGTATTTTGGTGGCAGGGCTTTGATAGAGCGGTGGAAAGGTGTGTAAGAACATGTACCTTATGTTCTTCTGCAAACAAATCCTTACAAACTTTAAGGCCACCAATGAGCAAAGGTTTAGTTCCTAACAACCGTGGGAGTGTGTTGCAGTGGATTTGCTTGTTACGGTGGGAGAGTTGTCAGAGTATGTAGTGCTGATGATTGCTCTTTTTTCTAAGTGGCCAGTACTGGAGATTGTGGAAAGAATTTATACGACTATGGAATTGGAATTTTTTTATAAAGATTTGTGTTGGAAGGTATGTCTGCAGTAGTGTCGAGAGACAATGGAGTGCAATTTACTTCAAAAGCTGCTAAATAATTATTTGGAGAGAGTTGGCAAGAAACACAGGACTACATTGATCTATAATCCCAGTGGCAATGGCACTGTGGAAAGATTTAACTGGGTGTTGAAGGGAGTTATTCAAGGTGCAGTGAGCAAACAGAAGGATTGACGGCTCGATGCGAAGAAAGCAGTTTGGGCTTACAGAGTAACCATCCATGATTCCACTGGTCTACCTTCATTTGTAATAATAAAAGGAAGTAGTGGACGTGTTGAGAAATTCTGTTAGGGTGAAGAATGGGAAAGTGTGGTATTTGAAATGTGAAGCTCTAGGGGCAAGCGGAAGTGCTGATGACAGAGTGGGCAAGGAACAAGAGAAAAACTGGATGAAGGTTTGGAAAGAATGGAAGATGTTTTGAACATAGTGGAGTACAATATGCTGTGGAATTGGATAGATTGGTTGGTAGAGGAGAGGAAGGGGTTGATGTTGGAAGGACAACAGATGTGGAGGAAGAGGTTGTGAATGTTGGGGATGTTGTGGAAAATGGTGTCAATGAGGCTATATCTCAGGCATTCAAGGGTAAAGATTCGCTACATGAAGGCTTGGATAATACCAAGAGCAAAAGAGTTTTGCCTGGATGATTGAAGGGATATGTTATGTAATAGAACTAAATACAGAACAAAAAGGGAACCCTGAACCTAATGAAAGGATACCGGGGAACGACCCACCAGGGAAGTCAATAATAATAACAACATGAACGGGAAGTTCCCATTATTCTAAAGGACAAACAAATTCCAATATAAACAATTGCCCACAGAACAAGCTGCTGATATCAAATCATTTTATTCTCATATATATAAATATTTATACTTCATTACTTTAGAGTTTCTATAGACATACAAAATCAATATAGTGTCAGCCCAGAACAGCAAAGAACAATAAAAACATTTTATTTACAATAGTCACTCATACCATCAAGCATACATTCATCCAAAAATCACCACATACATCAAGATACTATAAACTACAGCCACATTCTCAACCAACAAGCAGAAAAAAGCGCCGACGCGCGTTTCGGAACAAGTGCCACCAAAGGTGATTCCTTCATCAGGGCGCAAGTAATTTATTTATATGTGGCCATCACGGTCCTCCAATTTGTCACGGGGTTGAAATTGAACTCAATTCCAGAGTTACTGGGCACACAACAGCATATCGCAGTGTATCTGTGGGCAAAAACCAGAATTAGGATTTTCTTAAAATAAGGAGAGGGGGACAGGTCAAGGCTTGGAGTGCAACAGAAGCATAATTCAAATCATACATTAAATACACATATCTGTAAGCATACCACTTCCTAGCAAAGCAAGATAAAAGTGCTACTATATCTGGGTAGTATACCATTACACCGAATAAACACAAGAAGAAAGAGAGAGGGAGATTAATTTAGGGGGAGGTGGGTTGTGAGTCTGAGCGAGAGAGAGATGGAAAAGAAAAAGAAAGAAAACCTTATTTCTCCAAAAGTTACCATCGAGTGACTAACCAAGGGGTGGCCTTAACATATTTTCGCCATTCACATACCAAGGAAAGATCAGTATCTGAGCCTTCTAGACTGGAAACGGAAGGTCACTCAGAAGTTAGCTGCAAGCGGAGCAGAAGGCGAATAATAAACGGACTCTGGGGACTGAATACAAATACACGTGTCTCAGAATACCTCCATTCCGAATGACTAAGGTGGAAAATGAGGTCTGGAAGAAAATGAAAATGAATGCTCCTCACCTATATTTTCACATTGGCATTAACAAGGCCGTAAGGCAGAGATGCAGCGGTCACGACACACAAGTAGAACACACGTACAATAATGGGAGTACTGTGGAAAAGAAATAAATGATATGGCATTTCCCGTTTCATTTTATAGAAAACATGGTTAGTTAAAAGACAGCCAAATCACAATTTCTGTTGAATGAGGATACCCATAAGGCGCGTATTCACAAGGGGGCTAATAGAACCTATACAATAATGAACTGCACAATGAGAAGGAACCCACAGGACTAAGTCTCTAAAAAGCCAGCTACGAATAATTACCTCCAAGTTTTCCTGAAAATACGTGCGTGCAGGGCAGCCCGATATCAATTACATCCATTAGGCCAGGCCAGGTCGAGGCCGGAGTAGCGCTTTTAGGGGTATTTTCTAAAAAAATGTAGAGCGCACAATTTAAATACCAGACTTCAAAGGAAACGATGATCAAACTAACTACAAGGATACGAGTTCGCTGCCTGGAAGGAACTTACTTGTAAAAGTATGGCGGAGCTCTCGAAGAATATCTCTGACCGGGAAGCCCTCTGTGTCAAAACAGAAGGAGTGTCCCCGGGGGACGGACCGGATATATACCGTGCTCGCACTGAAGAGTATGAGTAGCACCTGTGTGAAACCGGTCAAGCAACACTAGACCGATAACTACACTTCCGTCAAATGAAGCGACCAGGGAAAGGGGTGACGCCATATTTAAATTGTGTTTAGACAGGCGAGAGGCTTCACATGGAGACGGGGAAATAGACAGAGGACTCAAAAATGACGGCGAGTTGGTACAACACCCGCAATGGTAACTATGAGGCACAAAAAAAATTAAAAACTATGCCTCATAGTTACCATTGCGGGCGTTGTACCAACTCGCCGTCATTTTTGAGTCCTCTGTCTATTTCCCCCGTCTCCATGTGAAGCCTCTCGCCTGTCTAAACACAATCTAAATATGGCGTCACCCCTTTCCCTGGTCGCTTCATTTGACGGAAGGGTAGTTTTCGGTCTAGTGTTGCTTGACCGGTTTCACACAGGTGCTACTCATACTCTTCAGTGCGAGCACTGTATATATCCGGTCCGTCCCCCGGGGACACTCCTTCTGTTTTGACACAGAGGGCTTCCCGGTCAGAGATATTCTTCGAGAGCTCCGCCATACTTTTACAAGTAAGTTCCTTCCAGGCAGCGAACTCGTATCCTTGTAGTTAGTTTGATCATCGTTTCCTTTGAAGTCTGGTATTTAAATTGTGCGCTCTACATTTTTTTAGAAAATACCCCTAAAAGCGCTACTCCGGCCTCGACCTGGCCTGGCCTAATGGATGTAATTGATATCGGGCTGCCCTGCACGCACGTATTTTCAGGAAAACTTGGAGGTAATTATTCGTAGCTGGCTTTTTAGAGACTTACAGCCTGATTCATGTACGGGCCGTTTTGCGTGTCCCTAATAGCGAATAATAGCGACTCGCTATTGAGGAAACGCAAAACGGCATTCATGTACTTTTCGGGGAAAAAATAGCGACTCGCACGCGGGCGCTAAAGCCGTTAGAGACCTACAAAAAACGCAGAAAAATCGCTATTTCCGGCTACCTGCGATCGGGATAGCGACTCGCAATCCCGATCGCACGGGATAGCGACTCGCAATCCTGATCGCACGGGATAGCGACTCGCAATCCCGTACGATCGGGAATGCGAGTCGCAATCTCGCGGGATCTGGAAAACGGGAAGACGCATTTCGAGCACCGTGATGACATCACAACCAGGAAGCAGCCAAATCCCACCCCCAAACAACACAGTGACGCTATCAGTCGAGTGTTCACGACCGAAAGCTGCCGCTAAACCGCCGTTAGCGACTCCCAACCCCGCCGAAATAGCGACCGCCATGTCAGACGAACCCCAGCCAGGCCCCAGCAACAGCGCTGGCCGCAAGCGCAAACTGAAATTCTCCGAGCAGGAGCTGGAGAACCTTATAGAAGGGGTGGTGGCCAACCACGACCAGCTGTTTGGTGCCAACTCCCGGAGGGTCCCAGAGCAGGAGAAGAGGAGGATCTGGGTGGGGATTGCCTCCAGCGTCAACTCTGTGGGCGTTGCGGACAGGTCTCTGGAGGAGCTGAAAAAGCGGTGGTACGACCTCCGAGGGCGTGCCAAGGAGAGGGTGGCGGAGCGCCTTGGTGAGGCATCAGGCACCGGAGGTGGTGGACCGACTGTCCCACCCAACACCCCCCTGGAGGACCAGGTAGAGGACACCTTGGAGAGGGAGGCGTGTGTTGGCGTGACCCCTCTGGACTCCTCCCGCCCCACCCAAGACACCCAAGGTAAGTGGCATGCGACTGCGACCCTGTCCCCTATGACCGCCCCTGACCAAATAGGCTCACTCATTGGCCCTTAGTCATGCCTATGTTGTGCATCAGGAAATGCCCTGAAGCAATGTGGGAGACGTAGTATGTCCACAATGTAGTAGTACCACAATGCGGCCAGAAAGGTTCCAAAGTGCGCAAATACACAGCCACCCAGGGAATGACACCCAGCATGCATGTAACATCTGCACGTCTGACAGTCACATGCACCTAATGAGTATCCACTTACCCTCACAGGTGCGGGTGACAGCAGTGACAGCGAGAGGCTGCTGATCGATGAGGAGGCCCAGGAGGAGGAATCCCTACCTGATACCCAGCCACCAGCCCCTGCGGCAGCGCCAACACCAGCAGCCAGGCCCCCCACCTTACCTGCTGCAACATCTGCAGGCCCACCGGCTGCCAAGGCCAGGCCCCCCGCCTCTGCTGCTGCAACATCTGCAGGCCCACCGGCTGCCAAGACCAGGCCCCCCGCCTCTGCTGCTGCAACATCTGCAGGCCCACCGGCTGCCAAGGCCAGGCCCCCCGCCTCTGCTGCTGCAACATCTGCAGGCCCACCGGCTGCCAAGGCCAGGCCCCCCGCCTCTGCTGCTGCAACATCTGCAGGCCCACCGGCTGCCAGAGCCAGGCACCCCACCAATGTGCCTCCAGTGCCTGCCGCACCTGCAACACCAGCTGCTACAACACCTGCAGCACGTCCAACAAGATCTGGGCCAGCCACATCCGCTACACAGCGGCCCAACAGCAGGCGGGGCAATGGGCATCTCCATGCCTGCATGAGCGTGGAGCGGCGCATGCTCCGCATACACCAGCGCCAGTCGCAGCAGCAAGGAGCCATCCAGCTCCAGCTGCATAAGATAGGCCGCAATGTGGCGGGAGTCGGCGAGCGGATGGACCGCATGACGGCGGCCATGGACCGCATGACGGCGGCTATGGAGGACAACACTGCAGCGCTGGTGAAGCACCGCAGTGTTGCAAGCAGGCGCCACCACCAGCTGCTGAGACGGCTGTCCACCTATAGTCGCTCCAATTATGTGTCGGCAAATGCCACCACCCAGCTTGCGCGGCGCTCGTTGACCCAGCAGCACCAACTGGTCCAGTGCTGCGAGGACATTACCCGGGTGCTGGAGCACTTGACCACCGCCGTCACCGCACTGCATGCACCTGTGCTACCGGCCATTGTGGGGGGAGATGATGCGAGTGAGGGTGCCTCCAGTGTCAGCAGCCACTCTGCCACGCAGGCCCCCCCACCTAGGCGCAGCACCAGGGCTATGCCTGGTACAGCTGCCCAGGATGAGGAAGAGCCTCACAGGCGCCTGGGAATTGTGCGCCGGAGGCGCCAATGACATTGTGTCAGGGACACAGGCGCAGGCTGAAGCTAAGCCTGCCATGAACCGTCTCATGCAGTATGCATGAATACTGCATTTTGTAAATAGTTGTTACCATGACCCTTTTTTTTTGTGATTCAAACAAATACATTTATTTTGCTGCACACATACGCCTTGTGTAATCATTACAGTTTGCATGCAATTGTGATATGTGGGGTGGGGGAAGGGGGTGGGCTAGAAATTGTTAGCTGTGATGTGGTTGCGACGTCTGTGGCCTTCAGCTGGGTTCTCCCCGCGTGCATGGTGCGCATGTGCTGGTGGCCGGTCGTCCCCCTCAGATTCACTGCCTGAGATGTCAACTGGTATCCGGCGCTTGGTTGCAATGTTATGAAGCATTGCACAGACAGCCACAATGCGGCAGCACGCTGCAGGACTGTAATACATGGCCCCACCTGTCTTGTGCAGTATACGGAACCTGCTCTTGAGCAGGCCAAATGTCCTTTCAATACAGTTCCTTGTCCGGATGTGCGCAACATTGTAGCGGCGTTGCTGAGGTGTGGCAGGGTTGAGGTAAGGGGTCAGGAGGTATTCCCGTAGGGCGTAGCCACTGTCACCTGAATGAGAGGAGCAGATGTTGATTGCCTGTGCAGCGTAGTTACTTCATAGCAATGTGACATTGTCGACAAAGTGTACTTACCAAGTAGGTGTCCTTCCCCAAACTCTCCCCTGATCAGTCGTGTGTGGAGTCCGCTGTGCCTGAAGATAAAGGAGTCATGGGTACTCCCTGGGTACTGGGCCACAATGTCAGTGATGATGGTCTTGGCATTGCAGACCATCTGTATGTTGAGGGAGTGGTACGACTTCCTGTTGCGGTACATATACTCCGTGCCAGCTGGTGGGCAGATGGCGACGTGGGTACAGTCTATGCAGCCAAGGACATGGGGAAAATGGGCAACATTATAAAATTGTAGTTTTGTGAGGTCCAAATCCTGTTGGCTCGTGGGAAATGTGATGTGCCGGTGGAGCTGGCTGAGCATGGCGTCAACAAAAGTGTGGAGGCAGCGTGACATGGTGGGCTGGGATATCCCCCCAGCAGCAGCTACTATGCCCTGGAAACTGCCGGATGCCAGGAGGTGCAGGCTGCACAATACCTGCACATGTGTGGGCACAGAATTGTTTCGCCTTGTTGGGTGCTGCATGATGGGGTCGAGTTCTTGTATCAGCCAGGTGATCATTTCCCCATTCAGCCTGTATTTAGCATAAATCTGTTCTCTGGTTTGCCCCAGCAAGGTGACCCGCTGCCGGTAAATCCTTGCCTGCCTCATGCGTCTCCTCCGTGCTGCTCGCTGTAGCCTTCGCCGCCTCACCACCATGTACATCCCAGGCATTGTGGAACGCCTATTGCTGCTGCTGAATGTCCTTATGTGTGATTGGTCAGGCCTGGACCTGTTGGTGATTGGCTAACAGTTTTTCAAATTTTGGTTAATCATGGCTTTTATGGTTACCACCTGCTTTGAGTTGTCCTTAAATTGCGCCACGCAAATGTGCGATTTAGCGCTTTTTCGCTAATTTATTTCTTTCATGAATGCCGATTAAGACAATATTGCGTTTCGCTATTCAATTTGCAGATTCCGTGGTTGGTCGCTATTTCAGTATCGCTAATGCTCGACTTCCCGGAGTCTGCGACTATTACAGCGTAATCGCTATTCCGGTCGCTATTATTTTTTAGCGATTTCGCTATTTCGTACTTGAATGCCGATTCCGTGTTTTGCACCCGCAATTGCGTTTTCGCAGCCATTGCGGGCGCCATTTCGCTTCATGAATCAGGCTGTTAGTCCTGTGGGTTCCTTCTCATTGTGCAGTTCATTATTGTATAGGTTCTCTTAGCCCCCTTGTGAATACGCGCCTTATGGGTATCCTAATTCAACTGCAATTGTGATTTGGCTGTCATTTAACTAACCATGTTTTCTATAAAATGAAACGGGAAATGCCATATCATTTATTTCTTTTCCACAGTACTCCCATTATTGTACGTGTGTTCTACTTGTGTGTCGTGACCGCTGCATCTCTGCCTTACGGCCTTGTTAATGCCAATGTGAAAATATAGGTGAGGAGCATTAATTTTAATTTTCTTCCAGACCTCATTTTCCACCTCAGTCATTCGGAATGGAGGTATTCTGAGACACGTTTTTTTGTATTCAGTCCCCAGAGTCCGTTTATTATTCGCCTTCTGCTCCGCTAGCAGCTAACTTCTGAGTGACCTTCCGTTTCCAGTCTAGAAGGCTCAGATACTGATCTTTCCTTGGTATGTGAATGGCGAAAATATGTTAAGGCCACCCCTTGGTTAGTCACTCGATGGTAACTTTTGGAGAAATAAGGTTTTCTTTCTTTTTCTTTTCCATCTCTCTCTCGCTCAGACTCACAACCCACCGCCCCCTAAATTAATCTCCATCTCTCTTTCTTCTTGTGTTTATTCGGTGTAATGGTATACTACCCAGATATAGTAGCACTTTTATCTTGCTTTGCTAGGAAGTGGTATGCTTACAGATATGTGTATTTAATGTATGATTTGAATTATGCTTCTGTTGCACTCCAAGCCTTGACCTGTCCCCCTCTCCTTATTTTAAGAAAATCCTAAATCTGGTTTTTGCCCACAGATACACTGCGATATGCTGTTGTGTGCCCAGTAACTCTGGAATTGAGTTAATTTTCATCCCCGTGACAAATTGGAGGACCGTGATGGCCACATATAAATAAATTACTTGCGCCCTGATGAAGGAATCACCTTTGGTGGCACTTGTTCCGAAACGCGCGTCGGCGCTTTTTTCTGCTTGTTGGTTGAGAATGTGGCTGTAGTTTATAGTATCTTGATGTATGTGGTGATTTTTGGATGTATGTATGCTTGATGGTATGAGTGACTATTGTAAATAAAATGTTTTTATTGTTCTTTGCTGTTCTGGGCTGACACTATATTGATTATGTATGTCTATAGAAACTCTAAAGTAATGAAGTATAAATATTTATATATATATGAGAATAAAATGATTTGATATCAGCAGCTTGTTCTGTGGGCAATTGTTTATATTGGAATTTGTTTGTCCTTTAGAATAATGGGAACTTCCCGTTCATGTTGTTATTATTATGTAATAGAACTATACATGTTTTGTTTCTTGCTGTAGAGGGGGTTAAGTCTCCTTCATGGTTTTTAGGCTTTAGAGTGGGTTAAGTTTCCTTTCTTTGTTTGCAGGTTTTGGTATGTTGTAGTCTTGTTTATACAGAGGGGGATGTGTTGTGGTTTTACATTCTATTTGTTAATGGAATTAACAGGAGACATGGAATGTATAGGTGATTTAATGGGCAAGGTACCACGGGATGGCATTACCTGTGAGGAGGCTGATGCAGTGGCAGCTGAGCCGACCTGCTCACCTGTTTCCTGTTATTGAAGCTTGAATAAAGACAAGTACATTGTGTATTTGTGTGGAACACCGCCGCATAACATACAGGAAAGGTTATTAGTCAAGAATACTTCTCTGATAGAGGCAATCAGCATTGTTGAGAGTATGGAACATACATACAACTTTGTAAAAGAAATACGCAATACCCCATCTTTCAGTGCTGGCCGTGGGGTTTGTGAAGTTTTGGAGTGTCTGAAGGTGTAGGTTATAATGCTTATTCAGGGGCAATTCTGAAAGTCACACAAAAACATGAGAAATTCAAATTGAATATAGGGAATATTAAAGATTCAAAAGCCAAATGTTTCAAGTGTGGAAGCCCAAACCATATGTTGAATTATCCAAATTGTTATATCTGAAATGTTAAGTGTAGTAATTGTGGAAAAAGGGGGCATTTCACACTAGTTTCTAACAATACTACAGGGAACTCTATTGCTTATGAAACTGATATTCCACAACATACAATTGTACATGTAATCTACCCAAAAGGGGTAACCAAACATGAGGACGATGTTGATCAGGATGCCATTGAAATGCCTAAATGCGATATCCTCATTGTTGGTCAAACTGTGCCTGTGTATAACAGACTCAAGGTCTCCTTTCACCATAGTGGGTGAAAAGAATTGGGACACCATTGTGCCCCATGCATCAAACCAAATACCGGTTAAAAACAGGCAGAGTTGCAGAATTTGCCCCTTTGCAACCAGTATTTTTGCATTTGGGATGTATCCTCCAAATGCAGGAATCACAACTTAAGGAATCGCTAACATTTTTATTACTCAAATTGTGATTGCATTTAAGGAATCACAAATTGAGATTCCTTAAATGCAATGCATTAAGCAAAAAATTATTGCGACTTCGCTTTTCGTAATCGCAAACTCCCATCAAATTAAAGTTGATGGTAATTTGCGATTGCTTTAACAAAATGCACTAAAGTGCATTTTTCAAAGTCACATGTTTTTTCCATGTGTGAAAAGAGGAATTTCAGGGGTGCAACAGGGTATCCTTTTGTAAATCTTGCTCTCTTGAAATTGCATGCGCAATTTGCGATTACCTATGAAGTACTCGCAAATTGCGCTTGCAATACCCATTGATTCCTATGGGCCTCTAGGCCCATACGAATGAATGGGAATCAATTACTTAATTGGGAGTCGCAATTTGCGAGTCACGATTATGGAATTTTAAGGAATCCCATATTTTTTTATGATTCCTACATGCATTGCATTTTGTGGTTTCTAAATAGCGAATCGGTAAAATTCGCTACTTAGAAATCGCAAAATGCGGGCTTGTGTGTGCCCTCATATTTGGTAAGAAGACCATCCCTTTATGCCCACTTGATATTAATCCTATAGGTGATGGGGGGGGGCAAAAGATTAATCTACTAGATTTCACCACCATGAGAATAGAATTTAAAGGATGAGAGACCATCAGAAATGTGTTTGTGGCCAAATGGAGAAACAATCTCCTAGGATGGTGCCACCAGAAAGACCTGAGAATTACCTTGAACCCAAATTCTCCCAACCAGGTAATGTTAGTGTCACAGGTTAGTAATGATACAGTCATTGTAAAAGAGTTCAGGGAAGTTTTCAAAGATGAGTTGGGTCTACTTAAAGGGTTCAAACATAAGATCATCTTAAAGCTAACGCACATCCAGTCGTACACAAAGTCAGAAGCATACAGAACCTCATGCTGAAATGACTACAGGAGGAATTGGACAGATTACAATGGTTAGGAATGATAGAGGAATAAGCATCCTCAGAGTAATTGGCCTCAATTGTTTTGGCCCCCAAGAACAATGGAAATAATATAAGAATGTGTGTTGACTTGAGAGACCTCAACAAATGCATTTGGGTCGATCTGCAGCCCCTCCCAAATATTAACAAGGCATTGGCATTGTTGTGAGGTGCAAATGTTTTTAGTGTAACAGATTGTTCTGTGGCCTATCACCAGCTGCTACTGCACAAAGACATGAGGGCATTAACCTCTTTTGTCACGCCTCTGAAAGTATTCAGGTTCCTAAGGATGCCTTTTGGGTTGGCCTCAGCAGTTGCATTCTTCCGGAGGTTGATGAAGGAGGACTTGACCGGAATAAACTCGGTCATGTATTGCCAAGATGATGTATTGGTATTTGGCAAAGACAGAGCGAGTCATGACGTTATTCTCAAAAAAGTATTACTCAGGTTGAAGGAAAGTGGTCTAACTCTCAAGAGGGACAAGGGCAAATTCAGAATGGGAACTATCACCTATCTTGGAGACATCATCTCAGGTGATGGTATATGTCGAAACTCTGAACTAGCAGATGCTATATCACAAACACAAGGACAAAGAAGAGGTTAGGTCATTCTTGGCCCTTTCAGAATACTGCTCTAAGTTAATTTAGAAATTTGCCAGTGTAGTGCAACTTCTGATAGTTTTACTCAAGAAGGGCGTGGAATTTTTATGGGCACCTGAGTGCTTAGAGGTGGTTACCAAGGTGAAAAATGAAATAGCTTGAATACCAATTCTAGGGTATTTTGATCTTACAAAAAGGACAGTCTTGATGACTGATACTAGTATGAAGGGGTTTGGAGCGATGGTTTCACAAATGGTTGACGGCAAAGAAAAACGTATAGATTTTGTCTCACGTTCACTCAAAGGGGCTAAGGAACATTATTCTGTGACAGAGCATGAGGTATTAGTTTGCATGTGACCCATTAACTATTTCAAATTTTTTTTGGGGGGTTACCTTTCATGGTGAAAATAGACCACAGGCCTCAGGTTTAGCTGTTTACCTGCAGGCATGCAGAGAACACCACTCCAGGATAAAAAGTTGATTGAGGTACTGCAGTTTCGATTGGAGTACTTACCGTGATGGAAAAACATATCAGCTGACTATTTGTCTAGAATGCCTTTCGACAAGGCAACGTTTTCAGAGGGAGAGCATCCTATATCATGGGTTAAAGTAACAGCACTCCAGATTTTGAGGCTGGAGTGCTCAAGGATGAAACACATAGGCAGGTGCGAGAAACTGTGGTGTAAGGGTGGTCCATCATTAGCAATGTCCCTGAGGGGGTAAAAACATTCTGGAATGTTCTAAAGGAGCCTAACATAGCTAATGAGGAATTGTATAGGGATGAGAGGTTGGCTCCCCAGGTGGCATTACAGCGAAAAATTCTTAACTAAGCCCATGAGGATCTTCTGGCCCGTAATCTAACCAAGGCTAGACTGAGAGAATTCAACTGATGGCCAGGAGTAGACAAATATGTGGAGATAGTGATTAGGGATTGCATACGGTGTGCTAGTAATGACAAGTCTAGGTCTGGCAGAATGGCTCCTTTGGAAGTTCCGGATAAACCTTGGTCCAAACTAGCCCTGGACATTTTAGGTCCTTTTGAAGTACTATCTTCTAGTGAGAGATTTGTACTGGTGAAGGTAAATCACACCTTCAAGTGGGTCTCTGCATGTTGTGTCAACTACATTGTGGTAAAGACTGTTTTAGAATTTGTGTGTGAGGGCATTTCAAAAACCCTTGTAACGAACAATGGAGTCAAGTTTATTTCACAAGAGACAAATGAGCGAATACACAATCTGTCTATTGTGCATCATTGCACTGCTCCTTACGTGCCACAGGCCAATGACCTAGTGGAAAACATGAACTACTGAGTGAGTATATGTGTGCAGATGGTAGTGGAAATTGGGAATGCCATTTAAGGAGAGTTTCATGATACACCTAGCACTGTCACAAGAGTTTAGCCTTTTTGAAAGCTTAAGGAAAGATTTGCTGGAACTAAACTCAAACCGGCATGGTTAAGTAGTAACTTGGTCTTCACAGAAGATAAAAGAAAAGCAGGAGAAATACAAGGGGCAGTTTGATGTAAAGCATGGTGTTAGGCAAAACAAATGGAAGATTGGGGGGATGGTCCATGTAAAGAAACCCTTGAGGGCCCCAAATTGAGAAACTAAGTTCCCGGGTCCCAAGCAAATAATTGATTTCAAGAAGAATGTTGTGGTGCTGAGTGGAGGAGAGGTGTGAATCAAATCCAGATTATATAAAGATAGTCACAACCTAGATATAATCAATAAAAGAGGAAGTTGTGTACCAAGGGACGAAGAGGCCGGAGTTGTTTTGTGAGATAATTCTGGTAGTTCACGACATGCTCTTGACGCTCCTAGATTCAGGTAGCCACCTATGTATCTCAACGATTATCTTCTACTGTAAGCCTTTACCCAGTGTGTCACTTGCTCTCAACATTCTTGCTCATTTTTCAGTTTTGAATATCCTATTTATATATACAACCTAATGAGGATTTTACTCACTTAAGTTAACAGTCACTGTATAATACTTTCCTGGTTTCTTTTATCCTTTTTTTCCTACCTAAGTTTTCATCTCCACCTTTACCCAGAGAAATGCAGGAAACATGTTCCGTCTACCTTCTTAACTTCTTTTTCCTTCCAATGTTGTTTATTTAGTTGTTGTTGCGGGGGAGGGAGGAAGATGTATTGTAACTTGCCCTTTAATGATGATGTAATGCATGGAGCTTTAGGAGCATCATGCAGAACCCTATGTGTTTTCTGGGCAACCACTGATTTACTTGTATGTTTTCTGAGTCAGACAGTGGCTGTGTTACCTGTAGGTGGATGCTAATAAAGAAAGTTTGCACTATTAACTTGCATTGAGGCTTCTCTTAACTTAGGGCTTCTCTGGAAATTTGGTTGTATGACGAGGACAGACATACTGTGGAGAATCAATAAGCATTCTGGGTGAAAGAGAACATTTCATCATTTCTAGTCAATGGGAACAGAGTCACAATGATATTATTGTTAACTACTGTTAGGTCAACACAGAACAAGATTCTTCCATTGACCCATCTCTCTAAGACATATGCGGAACTCCACCTTGACACTTCCACTGGTTCAATTATAATGAACTTTTGCAAACTGCTTAAGTTCTATTTTGACCTCATCCCTCAAAATGAGAATACTCTTGACTTTATACATTTTGGGTGAGAAATACAGCTTCAATCTGATCAGTTGTATGAAACCCTTCAATTTACCAATATTACCAACAAAAAGTTTGAGAAAATCACTCATTACCCAACTTCTCATATCGTCACTGTCACAGACAGTGAAACCTTGCTCTGGTATGTTGGGGTCCAAAACAAAATGCAAACTTCTTTGGTCCTTCACTTCTAGAAATGAAGGACAATCCTTGGCTACATACAATTTGAAGGTGCATTTCTTTTTTCCTGCAAATAGGCTTGCAACATGTTTTGACTGTTGCTTGGCTACAATGTTGAATGGAGGGTGCTATGTGATTAAGTGCTAATCCACAGGATTGCAGCACACGCTGCCTGTTGCATGGCAACAACGTTGAATAGAGATTGCTGCAGAATTATATGCCATTCCACTCTCTCACAATGCTCAATGTTGTCTGTTGCTTGGCAACAATGTTGAATAGCATGAGCGGCAGAATGAATGCCAAACCACTCTCCCACAATGCTCTTCGAAAGATTGTTGGCGTGCACACCACTGATGAAATTCAGTGAGATGTACCAGGAGTACTGTGCAAAAGAAAGAGAATGCAACTTCCAAACGCACTATGCTGATATTTGTCATTGAAATGTAATTGGTGCTGAACTTAAAATTACATTATTAATGTTCGTATCATATAATGTTTTCTTTGCCTTCCATCACAACAAAACTTGCAGGACTGGTGAAATTACTGCTTGAAAGCAATCCTGCTCTTCTTAAATATGACTTCATTAATATAAGCTCAGAACCATTTTGATGGGTATGGATGTTTAAAAAAGCAAATTCATCACTGGAATTCTGTACTAACTCCTCTGATATTAGTGAAGGGGAAAAGGTAATTTATTGCGGAACAACTGTAGTAATGGGATAGAATGAAGAGGTGGCATGCAGAATGTAGTAAATACTCTGGAGACATCCATGAAGCATGATGGGTTTATTATGCAGTTTGATAACAAGATATCTTCATAAGGAGCTGGTCAGGTACGAACTGACTCAACATAGAATGTCAAGAGGAGTACAGAGCTATACAGATTCTGGAATTCAGTGAGGTAAGGAAATAAAGGAAACAAAGGTAGGAATAATGTATAACACATCTTCTCTCGCTAAAAACAAAAGAACTTGGATCGCTAAGAGAAGAAAATATCTATTGGTAACAAAAAAAGAAAAGTATGAGGGGAGAACAAATAATAGGGAACACACTTTGTTTCTTTTAATCAGCTGATCAATCACAACAGTAATCATTTAGATACACGGGTGGTCTGCGAGACCTTGGAGACCTTGAGGATGGTTGGGAAAGGTCACTAGTTGGGGAAGGACCGGACTGGTTTGAAATCCCACCACTGGGATGAGTGTCAGGAGCATCACCACCACCACCCCTCCTACTTAACCTTCTTACAGAACTGGAGGGAATGTGAGAAGGAATGAACATGTAACCAGATGAATCACTATCACACTCTTGTTGAATCTGAGGAGATACAGAACGTGAAACTTGAGAACTGGTAGTGGCACAAGCTTTCTGATATAAAGCCACCCTCCTCAAATTCCATTTTTCTCCATTGGAAAGTACTACATAGTGAGGGTAAACCATCTTCACTAAAAAGGGACCTCTGAATTTAGACAAACCACCAGAAACCCTTCCGGACTTCACTTTCACAAAATCACCCTTATTAATTTTGTTTGAAACAGGTTTCGCTAATTTTCTATCAGAGGCTATATGTGTAGGTGAAGGAAAAGACCCAGGTATTAGATCATTCTTTGCGGAGTCTGATTGAGAAACTAAATCTTTGAGCCAAGAGGGAGTTAATTTCATGCTGGCAACCCTACCTCTCATAATTTCAAAGGGAGACTTGTTCTGAGAGTTATGAAGTGTAGTGCAATAGGCATATACCATTTCACTAACTAAACCAGAAACTGAAGAACTTTTAGATATAGCCATTTGGATGGTTCCTTTGACTAATCTATTTAAGCGCTCACAAAGGCCATTCCCTTGTGGGTTGTAGAGAGATGTTCTGTGATGGGAAATACCAGAAACACTTAGAAAAGAACGCATATCATGAGAAACTAACTGTGTCCCATTGTCGGTAATGATGACATTTGGGAAACCCTCCATAAAGAATAAAAATTTTAAATATTTTATAGTCGTTTCAGTAGTGATGTCCTTTAAAAATTCAACTGACAACCACTTTGAAAAACAGTCCACAACAACAATAGCAAACCTCTGAGATATAGGTAATTCATTCATTGGACCTATGAAGTCTAGACAGATTGTATGCCACGGGATTTCAGGAAACTTTAACTCCCCAATTTGAGACCCTGCTGAAATTTTCAACCGTTTTTCACCTATTTTACAAGTAGGACAATCCTCAACCCAGGAAGAGACTGAGGAGTTTATACCTGGCCACCAGAAGTTTAACTTGAGCCTTTGTTGTGTCAATGTCTGTCCCAGATGTCCCTCATGTGCTATAGCAATCAGTTTGGGCCTTAAATCGGCAGGGGGAACAAATTTGTCTCCACGCATTATGACATTATCTTCACACACAGATAATTCATCAATTATCTTTAAGAAAGGACGAACGGAAACATGTACACAACTTTCCCTTCGTGAACCTAATTTGATTAGTTGGATAACTTCTTGCAATACACTGTCGTTGGACATAGCTTCCAACCAATCTTTATGTGTGAATGAACTTGCACCAAGAGAGACAATATCGTTAATCCATGCAATGTTTTCCTCTGTACTTTCAAGATAGAACTCTTCACTAGACTGATGTTTGGTCGGATTTGCTAATCTAGACAGACAATCAGCTTGAAAGTTTTTCCAACCTTGTATGTGAGAGATATCGAAGTGATATTCTTGGAGCTTGGAAGCCAATCTCGCTAACCTTGGGGAACTACAAGCTGCACCACCAGGGGAAAGTATTCTTATGAGTGGCTTATGATCGGTTTTAAGATTAAAACGTGTACCCCACAAATAGGTGCGAAAATGGTGTGTGCCCCAGGCGGCGGCTAAAGCTTCCTTCTCAATGACAGAGTAATTCTGTTCGCATTGAGAAAGAGTGCGGGAAGCGAACGCAATAGGCCTCTCACCTTCCTTATGTGTCTGCACTAGAACAGCGCCAAGACCACAAGCACTCGCATCAACCAACAAGGTAGACATTTTCCTAGTATCAAAAGGTGCCAGGACTTTTGCACTGCAAATGGCGTCTTTGATGTTGTTAAAACAAGTTTCTAACTCGTGTCCCCATACAAATTTACATCCTTTTTTTAGTAAGGCTCTCAAAGGTAATGTTTTCTCTGAAAATTTCTCAACAAATTTAGAATAATATTCGATCAATCCCATGAATGACCGTAATTGGTCCTTGTCAGCTGGACAAGGAGCAGAACGTATAGCCTCCAAGAGATCTTTTTTTGGTTTCACTCCCTTGGCGGATATTTCATGGCCCAAATATTCAATGTCTTGAACGAGAAAGGAACACTTCTCTTTCCGCAAGGTAAGCCCTGTATCCCAAATCCTATGCAGAACATTCTTCAGGACGATATTGTGTTCAGCAACCGACTCTCCAAATACCAAGATGTCGTCCTGGAAGAATATTACATTTTTTAGTCCCTTCAAAATCTCAGTGACTAACCTTTGAAATACACTCGCCGCCGATATCAAACCAAAGGGAAGACGAGTGAATTGGAAGATACCCTCCGGAGTGATAAATGCGGTGAGGTGTTTCGAAGATTCGTGAAGCTTGACCTGATGATAGGCACTCTTCAGGTCTAGCTTTGAGAAGTATTTTGCTCCCTGAAGAGTAGATACCATCTCTGAGATATTTGGTAAGGGAAAAGTGTCTGCAACAACACACTTATTTAAGGCCCTGAGGTCCACACAGAACCTAAGTTTGCCATCAGCCCTTTTAGAAATAACAACAGGTGAAACCCAGGCTGATGCTTCTGTTGGTTCTATGACTCCTGACTGAAGCATTTCCTCAATCAATACACTTACATCTTCACGGATAGAAATGGGAATTCTTCTGACACGGTGTTGTATGGGTAAACTATTCTTCTTCAGTTTTATGAGATGAGAGTAACCTCTCAGCTCACCTAGTTCAGCTTTGAATACCGAACCAAATTCATTGAGGATGGACTCGATAGAGTCATCATCCACCACCATGATCTGGTTCTTGGCTCTCGGGTTGATTACAATGTACAAACCATATTGGTGGATCCAACCAAGAATGGGCGGACCATCAATGGAGACGTACAATTTCCCTCGAGTAGATCTTTTCTCAAAACTGATATCAGATTCAAAGAACCCAAGAATTTCAATCTTCTGGCCATTAAAACCCTTTGCTGAAATGTCACTCTCATTCAAGTTCATCCCTTGCCAGAAGGTGTCAAAAGTAATTTTGGGAATAATGGTATGACGTGATCCTGTGTCTACCATCAATGATACTTCATGGGAGTCAATCTTGAAAACAGCCTTTGGTCTGTTCTGTCTGGAATCCTCACCAACCATATCGATTTCATCTACTACTAAGAGTCTTTCAGCTTCACTCTCATATAGGTAGTCTTCTACCGTAGCAACCCTTTGCTTAAGTTTTGTCTTGCACATCTTTGAGAAGTGTCCCATTCTACCACACATGAGACATTCTTTGTTTGCTGCAAAGCAAAATTTTGCATCCGAAGAGTGGCTACTGCTTCCACATCTGTTGCATAGTTTGTTGGTAGTGAAGTTTTTCTTTTGTGGAAATTTTGGTTTATATTTTACAACATCAATGTTGTCACTTCCACAATGTTCACATTCAGTAGGATTTTTCTTATCAGAAACTACTGAAACTTCTTGCTGTGGGCTCGTTTTGTGGGAATCAAGAGTCTTCATACACTTGCTAGATTCCTCAATGACTTTTGCTAAATCTATGGCATCCTTGAGTGAAGGATTCTTTGCCGCCCATAGTCTCTCCTGAATTTTCTTATTCGAACATTGTACTATTAGTTGATCTCTTATGAGTTCATCGTTCATGATACCGAATTTACATTTGATAGATAACTCTCTGAGTCGAGCTACAAAGTCATCTATGGACTCAGACTCCTTTTGTCGTTGAGTGTAAAATTTATATCGGTTCATTACTAGATTCTCCTCCTTCGAGAATCTAACTTCCAACCTTGCTACAGCTTCCTTGAACTCATTATCCATATCTTGTCCATTAGCTCTTAAAGCTATGGGTAAAAATCTGAAGATTCTCTGCCCTTCTTTACCTAGCGTGCTCAAAAGGATGGCTTTTTTTCTTTTTGCTGAAAATTCTTGACCGTCAAGTGCTTCGAGGTAGTTGTCAAACATAATGTACCAATCTTCCCATGGTATCTCTGGTGTACCAGGTTCAGGTAGGAATTGTGGTGGTAAGGTAACCAGGATTTGTTGTGCCATGTTTGTTGATTTAATTAACTTTAGTTAAAACAATATAAATGTCAATATGGAAGAAGGTAAATAAATGTTAGTCTAAAAGTCTAATTTATTTTAATGATATACCTCTTGTTATGTGTTGTACACAGGTGAACTTTGTTCTGTTTTATTGTTAACTTTGTTGGGGAAGAAATTTCAGGCTTTGTGGTGGGAAAGCTTTTCCCCGACCATCAGTCACGAAGAAAACGGAAGAAAATGCGCTTTAAAAGTGTAAACATGCATTAAAAATGGCCGCCAGTCCAATTCGAGGCTTGGGATACTTGAAGATGAGGCGTGGAACGCAAAGATGCTTAGCGCGAAGGCGTTACGGTGTATGCGCATGCGTGTAGAGCTTCTTTCTCTTTCTTGTAACAGTGACGTCAGACAACAGCGCGAGGACAGCGCGCCTAGCAACACCACCGGTTGGGAAGTGCTCGCGCTAAAGGAAATTGTTTACTCACTGTTCTTCCGAAAATATCCAAATTTTGGCAAACGCTGGCAGAGGGCAATTTGAGAGGTTGCACACGTCGAGTTCTTTTTCCTTAATGAAGTTTTCTGCTCGTTGTCAAGTCAGCACAATTCCATTGACAACCCTAATCTTCAAGGTCCGTCGGAGATCACCAGGAGTATCCCTGACCAGCTACAAATCGTCGCCATAAATTGTAGTAAATACTCTGGAGACATCCATGAAGTATGATGGGTTTATTACGCAGTTTGATAACAAGATATCTTCATAAGGAGCTGGTCAGGTACAAACTGACTCAACATAGAATGTCAAGAAGAGTACAGAGCTATACAGATTCTGGAATTCAGTGAGGTAAGGAAATCAAGGAAACAAAGGTAGGAATAGTGTACAACACAGAATACATTAATATAATGCAGAATTTTGAGTTTTAATGGTTAGCATGTTCTAAGTATTTAGGTAGATGTTTGGAATGTTGGGGCAGAGGGAGCTGTGCAATACTTATATGTGTACTTGCTCACCTGTGTCCTACGAGGTTGTTCAATAAAGAAGAGCTTACACAGACTACCTGAGTCTATGGATACTACAGCAATTGGTGATGAGCTGGGCAACCTCAGGAAACCACAGATTTATCCTGCATATGATTTTTAAAGAGATGATCATTGCTTGTTGTTGGCGAGATCGCTGCCCTCTGAAGCTGTCCCGCCTCCCACTACAGGCTACACTATGGAATGTCTATCAACTGCTCCAATTTATTTTAGATTTTTGGCTTTTTGTCCAGCTTGGCAGTTGGTGCTGGTGGCTGTTTAGGGACTGACTGCTACACAACACTCAACACATTTCAGAAGTTGTGGTGGAAACCACATGAAGATAAGCGTAGCTGACTCAGAAATGTGGGGTGTGTTCAAAATCTACAGTTCACTGCATGAAGACGAACACGACCCGGCTCATGACAGGAGCACAAAGACCACACATCTCCCAAGGACGTTGCTACAGATTAGTTGAGGCTTCAGCGCATCATCAGGCATGTCACCCTGTTTTAAGCCATGGAGGAGTGGGTCATTGACCTGCACGTCATCACACAAGGCCACGTGTGGCAATATTTGTTTAATTACAGCTAATGAGTGAAGGATGCAGAGGGATGGTGAACTGCTCTGAGGATTCACTGCTCATTTCTGTGTGAGTATGGTAATAACTGAGTGGTATGGAGTGGATTGAAACCGATCTAAGAGAATTTATGCATTGCGCTTGAATTTAAAGTGCAAAGGCACCCTAACCTCTTCCTTTACCACGTAGTTGTTTTCCCTCGTGGCAAACGTCTGACAGGAACTTGACATAAGTAAGTGCTGTTTTCTTCTGATACATTAAAATGTTTTTTTTTATTTTTGTTTTTATTAACTATGTAAAAAGAGTAAAAGAAATATGCAATATGTCCATAAGTGAAGCTACCCCAGAGTGGTTAACTCAGCGTTTCACCTAAGTTCACCTAAAGAATTTTAGCAACCCCCGGTGAGCCTGCTATACAATAGGGAAAATGCAAAGAGTGCTTTCTTAACTACATAGCCAATGAAAGATTACAATGGATCTTCTACACCAGAAAGGAAGAAAAGAATCTTGATATATTGATTGGGTCCAGAAGAATGGAGAATATATAACAATGGTTTAAAAAATGAGAAAACTGCTGAAGATGTTTTTAAGTCTAAGCCCCTAGCCTCAACTTATATTACTGTGCATGAATTTTTTCCATGCCACTGGGAGCACTAAATAGTCATAATACGACATATAGGGACCCTTCTTAATATTATTTACCTTATTGCAGTTTCAGGAAGCTCCGTTTCCGTCCTGATGATGATCTAGATTCATATAGATCGAAACGCCGTCGACCCACACAAGAAAATTCCCCTGTTTTATTGTATATATTTATGTGGATTTACCTTGTTGTTTTGTGATGTTTGACTTCACTTTGTTCACTTATGTCACGTCCTGCACATTGTCACTTATGTGAGCACCTGGAACCCCCCTTTTTTTACAAAGTACTTTAATTATAAATAAATGTATACTGTATAAATTCCCTATGTGTCCTGCTCCTTAGCGTGAATTCACTAAACGCTTTTCCCATTTTTATGTGATCCTATTGGACAGCTGTCGAACCATTGTCTACTTATATATATTTGCTCACCCCAGGTTCAATTAATGGGGTACCCTTGTTTCTAAAAATTTATGTTTTTAAGTCGGCTCTATGGGATTTAGATGAGCAATTTTCATCTACAGTATGTGTAGCTATCATTGCTCTTGAATTTAAAGTGCAAAGGCACCCTAACCTCTTCCTTTACCACGTAGTTGTTTTCCCTCGTGGCAAACGTCTGACAGGAACTTGACATAAGTAAGTGCTGTTTTCTTCTGATACATTAAAATGTTTTTTTTTATTTTTGTTTTTATTAACTATGTAAAAAGAGTAAAAGAAATATGCAATATGTCCATAAGTGAAGCTACCCCAGAGTGGTTAACTCAGCGTTTCACCTAAGTTCACCTAAAGAATTTTAGCAACCCCCGGTGAGCCTGCTATACAATAGGGAAAATGCAAAGAGTGCTTTCTTAACTACATAGCCAATGAAAGATTACAATGGATCTTCTACACCAGAAAGGAAGAAAAGAATCTTGATATATTGATTGGGTCCAGAAGAATGGAGAATATATAACAATGGTTTAAAAAAATGAGAAAACTGCTGAAGATGTTTTTAAGTCTAAGCCCCTAGCCTCAACTTATATTACTGTGCATGAATTTTTTCCATGCCACTGGGAGCACTAAATAGTCATAATACGACATATAGGGACCCTTCTTAATATTATTTACCTTATTGCAGTTTCAGGAAGCTCCGTTTCCGTCCTGATGATGATCTAGATTCATATAGATCGAAACGCCGTCGACCCACACAAGAAAATTCCCCTGTTTTATTGTATATATTTATGTGGATTTACCTTGTTGTTTTGTGATGTTTGACTTCACTTTGTTCACTTATGTCACGTCCTGCACATTGTCACTTATGTGAGCACCTGGAACCCCCCTTTTTTTACAAAGTACTTTAATTATAAATAAATGTATACTGTATAAATTCCCTATGTGTCCTGCTCCTTAGCGTGAATTCACTAAACGCTTTTCTAAGCATTGGCGGATTTTGCGGATTGGCAATCCGCGAACTTGCGTATTTACGGATTCGCAATCCGCGAAGATCCGCGAACTCTAGCGGATTTGCGGATTTTTCCGTTTTTTGTGTTGGCGCGTGTTCGCGCCGATTTTGGGACAAGTTCGCAATTGCGAACTTACTTTTCGGCTTGCAACGGCCGCGACTATGTTGTTTCTACGTCTGGTTTATCATCACAGGTTCACAGCACCCTCTGTTTCACCACTGCCACCCTCTGGGACACCCATGCCACCCTCTAGTACATCCTCACTGGCACCTATTAGGTTTATTTATCACTGTAGATTATGGTGGTTGAAAAAAGCAAGCACACCTGCCCTTCTTCAACTGCCATCAATTAATTTGTGTTTCATTAATGTGTCAGTAATTTTGAAAGTTCCAGTCTGGCTGGCACCTGCTTCCTTCCTTATCTGTAATTTGCTTTTTGTTGCAGTGAAATTTTTTTTTCACAGGACCTTTATGGTGCTATTCTATGAGCCTGCTGTTTGGGTCATAGCAGGGTCATAGAATAGTTGCAAACTCTGGAGGGGCCCATCAGGAAGCACTACCTTGAATGTTACTAATGTTAAGTTTGAACTTTTGCACCTGCTCATTGCTTTCAGTTTAGCTAAAATCGTTTTTTCTGCAATTTCGCGCGTTTTTTGGGGCGCGAATCCGTGCGAGATCGATTTCGGAAGCCGCGAATACGTGCGAATACAAAATTGTTTTTGTTGCGACGTGTATGTTCGCGTGATCTTGCGCGTGTTCGCGAGGCGCTCCTAGCTATACGTTTGCCAAGTTACCCTATCGGTCGTACACGGGCGCGGCCATCTTGTTGGCGTGACGTAATTCCGTTTCCGCCCGCTATGTGTAATCTCGCAAACTGTGCTGCTCGCTAGTACAATTTCGCGCGTACTCGCAAGGAAAATCTCGCGCGAACTTACCCACGCGGTCGTGAACGGGCGCGGCCATCTTGTTTCTCATTCATTGCTATGGTTCTGGGCATGCTTTCTCTATCCTCTCTCAATCTCTGCCATCCTTTGCTTGTTTGAAGTTTTTTTGATCTAATTTTACTTATTATCTAACCCTCTATTTTTCTAGCTCTATATTTTTGTGTTTTCTGCAGCTTTTAGTTACTTTTAAACTACTTTTTTAAACTCTTTTCTTTTCTTCTTCACTATTCTATTTCTTCTTTATCATTTAAGTTTATTTCTGCCCAGACCATGGTAAAGGGAGCCGGGAAGCACCCTGAGAAGGGGAAGGGTCCCGCACCCCGTGCCCGGCTCCCGTGCGGGCGTTTAAGGGGGGAGCAAGTGGTCCCGAGGGAGATCTTCAGCGCGGAGGAAGTGGCGGCACTGATCTTCCACGTCCAGCGCCGCCTCCCCAAGACGATCCTGGGAGGCGGCAAGATCGCGACCGGCTATGGCATCCGGGAGCGTCGCAAGCGGTGGGAGAAGGTGTGCCGGGCCATGTACAAGATCTCTGGGGTCCGGCGCACATATAACCAGGCCACCCACCGCTGGACCGATGTCATGGACCGGGAGCGGGACTTGCTGGACGCGCTCGGCGTAGAGGTCCCCGGGCTTGGTGAGTAGTAGTAGTAGTACATTTACTACTCTGTTTTATCCTGCTCTGTTATTTGCAAATCTTTGTTCTTTACCAAGAGCAATAATGCTGCCGATTACATTGAGGTAAATTATATTTCAAAATCTTCTATGCATTTCAGGTGCACTGCTCTCCTTCTCAGTAGCCTTGCTTGCTACTATGCTTCTTTGTTTTGTATGTTGTGTTCAGAAGCATTTCATTGGCCTGAGAAATTATGTATGAGTGTACTGTAAAGAAAAGAACTGCGTAATGCTAGACAGTAAGGGTCATATTTTCAATTACCGGCGCATCCCTGCAAAGTAGCAGGGATGCGGCAGTAATTGTGTGCCATGCCACCACCACCCATTGGCCCAAAACGTCACAGAAGCCTTACGCATCTGTGCCGTAAAGGCAGCGCATTGCTGGAGTTGCGTGCCAACGATGGCGCAGCTCCAGCAATGCTCTGGGGTACCCTATCTCCCCAATGCTGCATCAAGCCGTACGTCGGCTTCAAACGCGCAGGGTTTGAGTCATGCATCATTGTCCTAAAAGTGACTGATTGACATCTTGTAGATTTCCCTCAGCCACTTTTAGGATTCGTTCCTGCGCAGGTACGCCCTCCCTTGCGCCGGAACGCCCCCTGATGGCGCAGGGCTTTACAACGTGATGCATCGCCCATATGCCCATATGTGTTTTTTTTTTTAATATATACGCCGCACCAACACCATGGCGAGTCTTTTGTTCTGCCGCTGCGTCAGAAAAGGCACGCAACAATGGAGGAAAATCAGCCGCAACTTCCGCAAGGGACTTATAAATCAGCCCCAACAGACTGAAGTCCAGTCCTTCCTTTAGACAGTCACATGGCTATAAGAAGAAATAGTGGCGGTGGTGGCGGGTGGATTGATAGTTTGAGTATTCACTGATCTGCAAGCAGGATGGACTTTGTCTGTCACGTGTTGCGCACTGCTGCCTGCAGTGCCAGGCCTAGGCAAACCTCTTTAGTAGTCTGTTTATTGAGTTACATAGGAACTTTCTAAGTCAACGTTCCGCAAATCAGGCAATACGAATAACGTAGTATACCACATGAGATAGATCCCGTGGAATAGTTGTCTATCTATTTGCTATTTTTCCAAAATATGTTGTTATTGTTCTTTTGAAATGTTTGATTTGGTTGAAAAATCTCATCCATGTGTTCTGGTTTTTCTTTCTTTCATGTTGTACATCAGCTCCCCCCAAGGGCAAGAGGACACAGGAGGAGGGTGCTGAGGATGCAGGCCAGGATCGGGCAGGCGAGGGCTCCTTTGCTGGCCCCAGTAAGTTTACATTTTAATAAACAGTACCTATTTTTTCCTAGCGTTCCTCATTCGATTTTTTCTAAATCGTCTTTGATCTTCTTGTAGACTGGATATAAATTCTTATCCTGCCTCAAATATGACTCCCTGTGGTATTACTAGACTATTCTTATTAGTCTGTCTGTGTAGCTAACTAAGATTGGACATTTGGCAATTCCATTGGACTCCCATTATATTCAGCAATACCTCTATGCACTGTCTCCTTACTGACTAGATAGTGTGGCAGAGTCATTCAGCTCCCGAAGTCACCGATTATAGATCCCCAATGATCTCTAGATTATCGTACGCAGGACAAGAGAGTAGTACGGAGTCACAGCACAGTCAAGAAGTGTCAGAGGCACTCATGCTTGCAAAAATTCCAAAACCTTTAGCTCATCCACTCTAGTCTAGAGGAACAAAAACCACAGAGTCTATTTAAGTTTAAAAGCTTTATTAAAAGTAAACACATTTATTAAAATCTACTTTGTCATAAAACTTTAACTGTAAACGGAAAAGTGGTTAGTGCTGACGATTAATTGGACACATTTCTTGTGGTCGAGCCGAACTCTCACCTAGTTTGAACTTGATCCTGGTCGTGTTCTTAGGACTCAGGAGTCAAGCTTCTGTCTGTTAGGAGAAAAAGTGGTGCGTGTTAAAAATCAAAAGCAAGCATTCATCAGTTGTGCATAAAAGTGCAGCAAGACAACAGCCTTCCCTGGAAAATGGGACATTTTTACTATGGAGTAGACAGTCACAAATTATTACATTGTATTCTGTTTTTTTAACATTTCTCCTAGACCAAATATTATATAGTAGTGAGTGGTGTATTCTAACATTCTTAAATGTACTTTGTAGGTGTAACATCTGGTGACGGGGCCAGCGCGGAGGTGGCTGTGTTGGACCAGGACTCGGAGGCCTCTGGGGAGGAGGCGGCGGTAGAAGAGCTGGTGGCCGTTCCTGTGGGGGATCAAACGGTGGTGGCGGAAACAGGTAAGCTATATATTCCTTACTTATTGAGATTGAAGACTGCATAGTGTGCTTTCTGCACGGGTGTATTACAATTACAAATCAACCAGGTAGTAGCCTCCTCGAAATGTACTTCGACTTAGCTGTGAAGTTTTTGGTGAGAAGAATCCCAATAAGTTCTTAGACGAACGTGATGGATGGGATGAACGAAAAGCGAAAGAAGGGTGTAAGTAAGTGGGACGCGAACTTGTATGATGGCTGGCAAAGAAGAACGATATGTGTTTGCTTGGACCCAGAGGTGGCTGGGAAGGAAAGAATATGGTATGGTGCATGGCTGGGTCAATGATGAAGCAAGGATGGGTGGAAGGACAGCAGCCTGGGTGGGTGAAACAGAAACTGTATGTGTGCGTATACTTTGACTGAATGGATGCCTGGAGCATGGTATTCTCTGACTCTTACATAGCACATGTGTATCTAGAGAGAGTAGATGGTCGCCAGGTGAAGTAAGTGTTACCTTGAAGAGCATGTACCACCGCACCCGCACGTCCGTCCCAGTGCAGGGAAGGCAAGGAAAAGAAATTGTAAATGTGTCCAATACTACCATGAATAGTAGCAGTACTTTGTATTGCGTTTGCATTCACAGCATATATCTGGTTATTACGGTGGACACTCCGTACCTCTCTTAATAACTTTAGTTTACTTGTAGTACGTCATTCATGTGTGGGTGTATCACTGTTCACTCAATATTAAGCAAAGCACCTAAAGTCATCTCATCTGTCATTAAATACGTCCCATGTGAAGTGATAGATAATCAAATTAGTTAGCTTCTTCAGTTTCCTTTTCTAGTACTCATTTGCACTGTAGGGTGAAAGGTAAATTAATTAAGCAGTAGCCCTTGTAACAGAGTATTCTCAGTGCCACCCGTAATAGAAAAGTAATAGCTTCACCACCTGCATGTACTGGACCGGTACAGTAACGCAAGTCTGTCTCAATCATCATGGTGTGCAACTTTTTTTCTCGGGTGCAACTTCACTGTGCTGTGTCCATGTCATTCTGCCGGCTTGCATAAGATAACGTACCCATTTCCCTAAACAAGAGAGAAGAAGAAGAATAAGACTGGTGTACTGTCATAGTCGACTGTAATGGAAGTCCATAGTGGTCGTAGAATTAGTTCATTAAACTACCACTACTGTTAGAGCAAGGATGCAGAAGTGGGAGGTTACATAGATACTGTCCTCAATAGTTATGTACTGTGCTTTCAATTTGCTACTTGTACTCTGTGACCCAACTTTCGGCTCAATCACTTTGTGTTATTAATAAGGAGCATTGGTTACAGACTATGTCTTTCTTTCTTCATATAGTTGCTCCTTCCAAATCAACAACAAGGAGGGAGCAGGCTAGATTGGCCCGGCAACGGAGGCTGGAGGCCACAGTCGCCGAGTATCGGCGGCTGGTGGCCCTGGAGGAGGAGGAGGACACGCAGTCAAACGGGGCAACATCCTCGACTGTGACCACTGCATCCTCCTCCGTGACTAAGCCAGCGGGACCGAGCCGGGCTAAGAAAGCCGACCGCCACCGCCAAGCAACCGAAATACCAGCTGCCCCCCACAGGAGCTGCAAGGAACGCCAACGCCGCCTACGAGTCCGCATGTCCAACCTGGAGCAGGAGGTCCTGAGGTATAAGAACTTGGTTAAGGGCCTCCGCTCCGAGCTTGCCACCCTCCGCAAGGAGTATGATGCCCATGCCGCATCATGCAGCAGCACCAGCACCCTCCAGTAGTGGAGTGTCCCTTGCCCTTTTTTTATAGACTTTTGGGGGGTGGGATTTGGGAGTTGGGATCGTTTTGGGACGTTTCAGAGACAATCGTTGGGGTTAGGGTGGGTGAGGGAGATTATTTTGTTAGGGCTAAATAAATATATTTTTCAACTTTATCTGACCATACCTGTTTTTTACTGCTTTTCAGTCTGGTGGGTGGGGGGCGGGGGTGTAACAGTAACTTTGTTTTCCTGAACAGTCGTAGGACTTTAGTAGTACAACCGTCAATCTCTTGTCTACTCCGAAATAATACTCCATTATACTACCTCCCACCAAACGCTTATCTTACCTGTAATTTGTGTTAGAAATTAGGGCTAGGCCCAGGGCTGGCTCCAGGTGAAATGGGGATTAACGTTGTCAATCCTGGGCGGGTGACATTTCCTCATTGCGGTGGTACTAGTGGTGTGACACAGTGGCAGTTGCATGCCTATGGAAAAAAAGAAAACGAAACCTTGTTTGTCCTCCTTACTGTAGCATTACAACGGTTACGGTACGATCGAGAAAATAGCAGGTGACAGTACACTAGAACAGTGCCATAATGTAGCCTAACAAATGGTAAAGTATTTGCTTGCAAGTATAACTAGTACTTGCGTTGAATTTATTTGACATTGGCTACTACTACTAGAAGATATAGTACTGAAGCTGAGTAAGTCTAGAAGATATCCTCGTATTCCTTCACCAGCCTGTTGCTGCTATCACCTTATCCTCCCCAGCAAGTGTGTGGAATTATTGATGTCATTTTAGTCAGACATCAAGCAAAACAACACAGCCCGGGGGAAGAGGGTTAGGGTTTGTAAAATGGATGGGAATGGGGGTTTCTTTTTGGGTAGGTTTTGTTGAGAGAAGAAAAAAAAAGCAGAGCATGGACAAACAATAATTGAAGATACAGAGTTTACAGACAATCTTTGGTTACAAACTAAAGGTAAGCACATGCAGTCACACTCATAGAATAAAAGACAACAATGGATACTGTATCTGTATTGCGTATGTTGTTGGAGTTGTCCTGTTGAAATTGGTAAGTAAGTTGCATGCAGCAAACAATTCCTCTTATTGGCGGCACTCCTCCATTCCAGCTGACGCTTCGTCCATCAATGTGGTGGTGACCACTGACAGAAGAGACACCCTGTCCACTGCCTGCCTGGCGGATGTTGACTGAAACCCGGCCTGTAATTATTGAACGGAAAACAGGAAGTGCTATTACAATACCACTGATAAATAAATAAAAGGTATGTACGCTGTGTGGTTCAAAAAGTGACACTTTGATTTCCCTAATAGACAGTACAATATTTTTGAAATTGCGTGCTCTGTCTGAGTCACCTTTTTAAGGATCAATAAGTATGGCCAAAATATTATAGCGGATCTTTCCCCTCAAGGTGGGTGTACTACTGTGTTTTAGAACAAAATTTGACCTTCCCAGCAATGCTCCCACCAAGACCCTTACTAAAGCCAGTCGCAAAAATGTAGAAGAACCCCAATCATATCTCCAAAAACGATGCCTAGCAGAAAAATGGTTACAAAACGTACTTTGAAAGTAACAGTAGGCCCAAATACAGACCGTGGATTGTATTCAAACCACTTGCAAGCAAGCAAAAGTATCCATAGCCAGCATCGCTCCAACAGTGCTCTACAACAACAGAACCGCGTTGCAATAGAACCCCCCTAAACACATGCAATCCTGCTGCTAGGGCTAACCCTAACGAACCCTAACTTACAAAAAGTGCCAAAACTGGTGTTTCCTTATGTATTTTGTCCAACAAACTTCTAGCCGGTATTAGACCTTCCCAGGAATGCCCCAGGCAAGACCCGCCAACCCACCCGCAAAAAAACACCCGACACAACACCACCAAACAGCGAAAAAGCTAAATCTCATACTTACAATGTCTCTCGGCCTTCGGTCCAAACGCGGCGCTGTGCAGCTAGGTCGTCATCATCATCAATCATCATAACTCCTGTTTTCCACCACGGATTTCCTGAAAAGCAAATGCAATCAAGATTAGACTGTCGCAGCAGTGCTTCGACAGAGACCCCGGCCGCAACCCACCCACGAACAGCAGGAAGCCCCCCATAACGCTACATTGAGCAAGATGTCTGAAGAAATGGCAAAAAAAAGGCTGTTCCTTATGGATTTTGTCCAAAACACTTGTATCCGGTATTAGACCTTCCCAGGAATGCCCCAGGCAAGACCCGCCAACCCACCCGCAAAAAAACACCCGACACAACACCCCCAAACAGCGAAGAAGCTAAATCTCATACTTACAATGTCTCTCGGCCTTCGGTCCAAACGCGGCGCTGTGCAGCTAGGTCGCCATCATCATCAATCATCATAACTCCTGTTTTCCACCACGGATTTCCTGAAAAGCAAATGCAATCAAGATTAGACTGTCGCAGCAGTGCTTCGACAGAGACCCCGGCCGCAACCCACCCACGAACAGCAGGAAGCCCCCCAAAACGCTACATTGAGCAAGATGTCTGAAGAAATGGCAAAAAAAAGGCTGTTCCTTATGGATTTTGTCCAAAACACTTGTATCCGGTATTAGACCTTCCCAGGAATGCCCCAGGCAAGACCCGCCAACCCACCCGCAAAAAAACACCCGACACAACACCCCCAAACAGCGAAGAAGCTAAATCTCATACTTACAATGTCTCTCGGCCTTCGGTCCAAACGCGGCGCTGTGCAGCTAGGTCGTCATCATCATCAATCATCATAACTCCTGTTTTCCACCACGGATTTCCTGAAAAGCAAATGCAATCAAGATTAGACTGTCGCAGCAGTGCTTCGACAGAGACCCCGGCCGCAACCCACCCACGAACAGCAGGAAGCCCCCCAAAACGCTACATTGAGCAAGATGTCTGAAGAAATGGCAAAAAAAAGGCTGTTCCTTATGGATTTTGTCCAAAACACTTCTATCCGGTATTAGACCTTCCCAGGAATGCCCCAGGCAAGACCCGCCGGCGCCAACCCACCCGCAAAAAACCATCCGACAACACCCCCAAACAGCGAAAAAGCTAAATCTCATACTTACAATATCTCTCGGCCTTCGGTCCAAACGCGGCGCTGTGCAGCTAGGTCATCATCATCAATCATCATAACTCCTGTTTTCCACCACGGATTTCCTGAAAAGCAAATGCAATCAAGATTAGACTGTCGCAGCAGTGCTTCGACAGACACCAAAAATTACACACAAACCCCCGGAACCCCGCCAAAGAGCACCTCAAAGGCAAGCAAGTCAGCAAAAACGGCAAGAAATTTCCACCTCATATTTGGTCCAAAACACTTTTGTCCATTATTAGAGCTTCACAGCAATGGGCCCAAATCCGTCAACTCACCCGCAAAGAAGTACAACACCCCCACAAGTGCTGAGTCTTTCTTCATTGTGCGTAATCCAGCACTCTGCTTGGAGGGAAATCGCAGTCTGGAGGAGGAGGATAGAGGAGCATGTTCTTCAGAACTTGTGAACCTGAGGAATGTAGACTGCGGCACCTTCAAATCAATAAGCAAACAAGTGAAGACAGTTCTGATGATGGTCTTGTTTTTGGGATTAGGTGATTAAAGTTTGAATTAAATTAACTGTGCAAAACAAAGAAAGAGAGACACAAAGCACACAGGAATAAAAGTGAATAAGGACGAAAAAGAAAGTTCTTGATTGATTGTCTCATTTTCAGGGCTCGGTGTCAGGGAATAAGAACAAGATTTCGTCATCATACTCGGCGAATTCAGGCTGGATGAGGTCAGTGGCACCGAACAGAGAAAAAATCCCCTCATCTACGTTGCTGTCCTCCTCGTCTTCATGCGGCGTGCTTTCTCGTACTTTGTAATCTGGTGGTATGAGGTGCTGATTCATCTTGATCATTGTCAGCCGCTCCACATTTTTGGGCGAGAGGCGGCTCCGTTTGGGAGTTACAATGCCACCAGCAGCACTGAAAACACGTTCAGAAGACACACTTGCGAGTGGGCAAGACAAATAGTTTATAGCCAGGTTGAAGAGCTGTGGCCACAATTGTTTTTTGCCATGCCAATACTGCAATGGCTCATCATTAAGGAAGACCTCTGTTGAGTCATTCAGATAGTCCTGCACCATCGACTCAAGGTCATCAACTGTTCCTCCACTTTGCTTACTTTTTGCTGTGCCTGTGACATTTTTTCGAGAACCATACCCCATCAAACTTAGCCAATCCTCCTCCCCAGCCACTGTTAGTGTTGTCATTGTGTGTGGTGCAGATGATCCAGTTGCCGGTGTGTTTAACGGCTGAGAGGTCACTTGTGCCCCAGCCACAGGTGCAGAAGTGGATTCTTGTGACTGCGGATGGCCTGCTGATGCTGATGCTGATGTACTGGCTTCTCCTTCAATAACCTGCCGTTCTTTTTCAAACCTCTTGGCTGACCAGGCTAACCAATGTTTGTACTTTTGAACATCTGCATCAGCGAAAGGAAAGAATGCGTTGTCTGCCAGCGCCTTTTTGTAGCGTGGATCCAGAATAGTAGCACAAATGTAATGCTGATCTGAGTTGATGTTTTGAAGACGTTCATCACCACGTAGGCGATGTAATAATTTCTCAGACAAAATGAAATGGTTTTTTTTTTTTCATCTTTTTCAAACTCAGAAGAAACCGCCAACAGTTGGTGCTCCAGTATGCACAACAATGGGATAGCTTTTCCCAAATTACAGTCCTCCTGGCTGACTGCACGCGTGAAGAACTCAAAAGGACGAAGCATGTCTGTCAGGCTTTTAACTATGGCCCATTGCGCCTTACTCATCCGCAGGTCCTCCTTCTGAGATGTAGCCTCTGTCAAGAAATAGTGATCGAGTACCGTATACTGCTCATACAGACGCTCAAGCATGTAGAAGGTTGAGTTCCAACGTGTTGCCACCTCCTGGATGAGTGCTTTCACTGGCATTCCACGTTGAAGTAGCAGTCTCCGCAGATGCTTCCGGGCCTTAAAAGAATGGCTGAAATGGTTGCACATTTTGCGGCAGGTGGCCATTACCTCGAACGCTGGACTCTCTTTATCACTCAAGAATTTTTGAACTACCAGGTTGATACAGTGCGCCAAACACGGCACTCTAACATGGTCACCAATGAACATGGCCTTAACTACATTGGCGCCATTATCCGTGGAAACATAACCAATCTTGCGTTTTAGGGGGGATAGCATTGTCAAGACCTTTTTGTCAAACTCTTCCAAAAGGTTTTCTGCTGTGTGACTTTTCTCCAAGCCAAACATGGCTAGTGTTGCATGTTTCCGAGCAGCTTTGAAAACTTGGTCCGGGTCAACACCTGCGTTTAGCTTTGCTTTAACACCTGAAAAAGAGACCCAGTGTGCAGTGATGCACATGTAATCATCGCCTGGGCCACTGGTCCACATGTCTGTTGTCAGATGTATTGTGTGAACAGCACTCTTCTGCAAAGCTGCCCCAATCGCCTGCAGCACATCTTCATGTAGTGCTGGAACCGCAACTCTGGCAAAATAGAACCGGCTCGGAACCTTCCATTTAGGGCAGAGCGTTGCAACTAATTCAAGAAAACCTACCGCTTCTACAAAAGAAAAAGGTAGAAGGTCCACAGCTAGCATTTTAGCCAGCTTAGTGTTATACAGACGCGTCAGTGGGTGGTTGCGTTCATATGGCACGTCTGAAGTAAGCATTGTTCTAATGTTGCCCTGGACCAAGCATTTACGGGCTGATAATGACTTCGTTGACCCAATTTTGCTCGCTGGTGAACTTTTGTGCGTTGGTGTCTCACTCGCTCCAACACTCTTAGTGTGCCTCACATTGGGTGTGCTGCTGACAGGGGTACTGGGTGTAAGGGAAGTGTTTGACACGTCTTCTTCCTGCTCGTCAACATCAGATGAAACATCAACGTTTCCTTGATTTTGGCCTTTCTTGATCGCAGCTAGGTGCGCAAACCATTTGACAGCGTGCTTTCTCTCAAGATGACCACTCTGGCCGCCGGTACCATAGTTGGTACCTGACTTACCACGACTAACTGCAAGCTTACAAAGGGTACAAATGGCAAACTTTGGATTTTTGGGACAAACAGTAAAGAAGTCCCAAACTGGGGACTTGAAGTGTCTGTGGGACCTGGAGGAGGCGGCGATACTGATGGTGGTGGTCATGAAGCTAATGCCAGATGAAGTGGAGGATCTGGATTGCCCAACTTTTGTACGTTTTCCACTTTCACCGCCACTAATTAAGGTCGAGGTTGACGGAGGTCTCTTCTTGCCAGAAAGAAATATGGAAGCGGGACGAGTTGGTGTACTACTTAACTCCAATGATTGTGGTGTTTCCACTGCCTCCTCATCGACAACATCATCATCATCATCATCACGCGCAGCAGCTCTTCGGGCTAGGGTCAAAATGTCTGTTTGCTGCATGCCCGCTGGGGCTGCAGTGACCTTTATGATGACTGGGTCGTCGTTGGCAGAGTCTTCATCAGCAGCAGTATCCGCCACTTCTTGTTGAGCCTCATCACACTCCATAAGTCTGAGACTTTGGACGAGCTTCCTTTTACGCTTAAGTACCTTTGTTGGATCATGGTGTGCCTCACTCTCAGACGGCTGTGGTGCTGGTTCCCAAGTTTGATCCGTATCATCAGAAGGAGGTGTGCTTGAAGAGGATGTAGACACCACCCTTGATCTCTTCCTTGCTAGGGTTGTGGAAGACAATGAAGGATCATCAGGAGGAGTGGCTTCCTCAAATGATACCTCGCCTTGATTGTCGATTTCCTGATGTGCCCCTACTTCGGGAGGAACAACTATTGTGGGCACTTGTGACCCTCCATGCACCTCTGCTTGCGCATCTCCTTGCGCTGCCTCTCCTTCCACATGTACTTGGGCTTGTACTTGCACATGTGATTGTTGTTGCGGCTGTGGTTGTTCAACACTCGTCAGATGAGCTACAACAACCTGTGTTGATTGAGGGACATTGCTGCTGCTTTCTTGCGATGAGCCAACATCACTGGTCGATGGTGATTGAAGAACTATACTGGCTGCCTCTGCAGCACTCAAGGGCTTGGACTTAAGTTGGCGTGGTGGTGGTGGTGGCACTGAGCCCAATGGAGCGGGGGGGGTGCTGCCAGCTTGGTCCCCAGCAGATCCCGCTGCTGCTGCTGCAGGCATACTTTTTTTTTTACTCCCAAAAAAAGGGGCGGGCGGCACACCAGTCTCCTTGGTAACTTGCTTCTTCTGCTCCTTACTGGCACCTTTCTTGCTAGAGGAGCTACGGGTTACTTTTTTTGGGGCCATCCTCTTCAGAGCAGGTCAGCAGGCAGCAGTTGCACGAGTTGCAGAGGGTTCTGTGTCCAGACGTGACGTCGCGTGACGTTATGCTGCACACACCGCTGCAGGACTTCTTCCTGGCACTGGTGGTTCTCTTGAGTCTTCTTGTGCACCTAAAAGCAATGGAAGACAGAGGAACATCAGTTCAGTTATACACCCCAAAAATTCGACAAAACACAGAAAAATGAGCACAATCCCATGCCATCCTTGATGTTTACATTGAAGACACCCCACAGAAAGACTACGGACATGCAAGTATGCAACACTCACTACCCCTGGGCATAATGGATGAAAAGTAGGCAAAATAAGTGCAGGCCTCAGACACTGCCTCTCCTCAAAATGGCCCCTTACACCCCAGGCACATGTTGCCTGTACCAGCCAGCACTCAAGATGGCCACCACCACCACCCACATGGCCAGTCCACATCAACAGTACACCCCCAAAAAACAGAAAAACAGCCAGAAATCACCACAATCCAACGCCATCCATGATGTTTACATTAAAGAGAGTGAGACCACACCACAGGCACACTCAGTCCATGCACCACCCACCACCCCTGGGCAAAAGGCCACACCAGCAGCCCCCCAAAAACGACAAAAAACAATAAAATAAGCCCAATCCCAGCCCATCCATGGCCTCAATTATGTTTACATTCAAGAAGACACCCCACAGAAAGACTAGGCCCATGCAACACTCACCACCCCTGGGCAAAGGGCCCCACCAGCAGGCCCAAAAAAACGACAAAAAACAATAAAATCAGCACAATCCCAGCCCATCCATGGCCTCAATGGTGTTTAAATTCAAGAAGACACCCCTCAGAAACACTAGGCCCATGCAACACTCACTACCCCTGGGCATAATGGATGAAAAGTAGGCAAAATAAGTGCAGGCCTCAGACACTGCCTCTCCTCAAAATGGCCCCTTACACCCCAGGCACATGTTGCCTGTACCAGCCAGCACTCAAGATGGCCACCACCACCACCCACATGGCCAGTCCACATCAACAGTAAGTACACCCCCAAAAAACAGAAAAACAGCCAGAAATCACCACAATCCAACGCCATCCATGATGTTTACATTAAAGAGAGTGAGACCACACCACAGGCACACTCAGTCCATGCACCACCCACCACCCCTGGGCAAAAGGCCACACCAGCAGCCCCCCAAAAACGACAAAAAACAATAAAATAAGCCCAATCCCAGCCCATCCATGGCCTCAATTATGTTTAAATTCAAGAAGACACCCCACAGAAAGACTAGGCCCATGCAACACTCACCACCCCTGGGCAAAGGGCCCCACCAGCAGGCCCAAAAAAACGACAAAAAACAATAAAATCAGCACAATCCCAGCCCATCCATGGCCTCAATGGTGTTTAAATTCAAGAAGACACCCCTCAGAAACACTAGGCCCATGCAACACTCACTACCCCTGGGCATAATGGATGAAAAGTAGGCAAAATAAGTGCAGGCCTCAGACACTGCCTCTCCTCAAAATGGCCCCTTCTTACACCCCAAGCACATGTTGCCTGTAGCAGCCAGCACTCAAGATGGCCACCACCACCACCCACATGACCAGTCCACATCAACAGTACACCCCCAAAAAACAGAAAAACAGCCAGAAATCACCACAATCCAATGCCATCCATGATGTTTACATTAAAGAGAGTGAGACCACACCACAGGCACACTCAGTCCATGCACCACCCACCACCCCTGGGCAAAAGGCCACACCAGCAGCCCCCCAAAAACGACAAAAAACAATAAAATAAGCACAATCCCAGCCCATCCATGGCCTCTATTATGTTTAAATTCAAGAAGACACCCCACAGAAAGACTAGGCCCATGCAACACTCACCACCCCTGGGCAAAGGGCCCCACCAGCAGGCCCAAAAAAACGACAAAAAACAATAAAATCAGCACAATCCCAGCCCATCCATGGCCTCAATGGTGTTTAAATTCAAGAAGACACCCCTCAGAAACACACTAGGCCCATGCAACACTCACTACCCCTGGGCATAATGGATGAAAAGTAGGCAAAATAAGTGCAGGCCTCAGACACTGCCTCTCCTCAAAATGGCCCCTTACACCCCAAGCACATGTTGCCTGTAGCAGCCAGCACTCAAGATGGCCACCACCACCACCCACATGACCAGTCCACATCAACAGCCACCCCCAAAAAACAGAAAAACAGCCAGAAATCACCACAATCCAATGCCATCCATGATGTTTACATTAAAGAGAGTGAGACCACACCACAGGCACACTCAGTCCATGCACCACCCACCACCCCTGGGCAAAAGGCCACACCAGCAGCCCCCCAAAAACGACAAAAAACAATAAAATAAGCACAATCCCAGCCCATCCATGGCCTCTATTATGTTTAAATTCAAGAAGACACCCCACAGAAAGACTAGGCCCATGCAACACTCACCACCCCTGGGCAAAGGGCCCCACCAGCAGGCCCAAAAAAACGACAAAAACAATAAAATCAGCACAATCCCAGCCCATCCATGGCCTCAATGGTGTTTAAATTCAAGAAGACACCCCTCAGAAACACTAGGCCCATGCAACACTCACTACCCCTGGGCATAATGGATGAAAAGTAGGCAAAATAAGTGCAGGCCTCAGACACTGCCTCTCCTCAAAATGGCCCCTTACACCCCAGGCACATGTTGCCTGTACCAGCCAGCACTCAAGATGGCCACCACCACCACCCACATGGCCAGTCCACATCAACAGTACACCCCCAAAAAACAGAAAAACAGCCAGAAATCACCACAATCCAATGCCATCCATGATGTTTACATTAAAGAGAGTGAGACCACACCACAGGCACACTCAGTCCATGCACCACCACCCCTGGGCAAAAGGCCACACCAGCAGCCCCCCAAAAACGACAAAAAACAATAAAATAAGCACAATCCCAGCCCATCCATGGCCTCAATTATGTTTAAATTTAAGAAGACACCCCACAGAAAGACTAGGCCCATGCAACACTCACCACCCCTGGGCAAAGGGCCCCACCAGCAGGCCCAAAAAAACGACAAAAATCAGCACAATCCCAGCCCATCCATGGCCTAAATGGTGTTTAAATTCAACAAAACAGTTGTATCATGCACCCCTAACCAACCCTGGTCCTACTGGATACTGTGGCTACCCACAATATAATTTATTTAATGTTCTGAAAAAGTTCCAAAATTTTACTTGCAGCAACTGTAATGCCCCAAACAAACTTACTTGTGAAAGTTGATTTCTAATCCAAAAGTGCTCCAAAGACAGTCAAAAAGGCCTCAAATCCAAATATCCAGCAGCACCCACAAAAAGTAATCCTTCCAGCTCCAGATCCAAATGAAAGTGACCAGGAGATGGACAAAGCACTGGGAGGAGCCTGCTGGACAGGAACAGGAAGTTGGAGACTGTGGGGCACTTCCTTCCTCCCCCCCCCCAAAATGGACTCCTTGCAAAAAAAAGGCCATGCAAATGTCAACCTGAGGAGTGATTCTGATAAAAATCATAATTTTCTGAAGGTTTATCCTGTTTGCTGGTGATTTTCTTGTGCGAAATTGCAAAATCTCTATTTCGCAAGTGCGAGATTGTTCCTTTCCGCCGCAACTACGTGTTCGCAATTGCGAACTCTCGCGAGGTGTGCTGTGCAAGGTGGCAAGCCGCGAGTACGTATTCGCGGGCGCCAAACTCCCGCGGGAACACGCAGCAAGATCTAAAATGGCGCGTCACTCGCAAAGAAAAACAACTCGGCAAACGCTGAATGACGGAAAGTGAACGCCGTGCACCACGCCGCGCGCCGCAACCAAGCAAAAAATCCGCCGCGAGCGGATTCACGGATTTTCGACAAATTCGCGAGCGTTCGCGGATTGCGGATTTGCCGAAAATCCGAAAAATCCGCGAGCGGAGCGGATTTTACGCCCATGCTTACGCTTTTCCCATTTTTATGTGATCCTATTGGACAGCTGTCGAACCATTGTCTACTTATATATATTTGCTCACCCCAGGTTCAATTAATGGGGTACCCTTGTTTCTAAAAATGTATGTTTTTAAGTCGGCTCTATGGGATTTAGATGAGCAATTTTCATCTACAGTATGTGTAGCTATCATGAGGCGTATTTTTTTCCACAGAAAACGAGAAGCACAAATCTAATGAGGATTATATCTTGGCTTAAAAAAATTATCGCAAGTACATCTAGATTTTAGAGCCTACACTATGAGTGGATGAGGGATAATATAGTCATGTATGCAAAGAACAAAAACACACTTTCAAATGGTAAATCAAAATGTGTGCAGCATCAAGGACTGTAGAACTTGAAGAAGGATAAGCGCAAGGCTGATCATACCGTCCAAACAAAGAATCCTAATTTAACTGCTATCATTGCATTAGTAGTTCACACTTTGCTACATTTGACAAGCGCCTGGCTAAATCAGCTAAGTGCTTGAAGTGTGGTTTGGTGTGCCATTCTCAAGTAAAGTAGCATGTGTCAGGGAGATTGATGGAAAGGATTCTTCATCGGATAAGAGTGTGGGTGATGTAAATGCCAAATGTGTTTTCAAAAAAAATGTGGTTCTAAAGATTGCTGGTGATAACAAACCACTTTGTTGGGTATCTTTGGGGGTATATCATTAAAGGTAACTGTCAATTCTGGATCACCATCCATGATTTTCTGAGAATGTTTGTCAGAAGCACTTTGTTGCAGTAATTGGAGACCATCTAGAGGTGTCCGAATGGGTTTCTTCATTGGTAGTGGCCAGAACAACAAACAGCAAAGTGTGGTTGCTTGTTAATTTAAGGAGGCTTAAAAACAACACATGGGCCAATTATGATGTCATTAGGAAGGGCTTCCGGTGGAATTTGGTACTGTTGAATATGATTCGGAACCCTTGTTTTCTATCAAATTCCCAACGACCGATTACGATGCCCGGAAACTGTTCGAGCAGACTAAAGCGGTTCTGAAAGTCATCCCGACAGCCTGAGTCTTTCAGAGCCGATTTGTACAGCTCTATGGATTTGGTTTCTGGACGAGCGATTACGATGACCGATTTGGACAGCCGTTCCAATTCGGTTTGCCCGAGACGAAACGGCTTTCGGAATCGTTCTTTGGGGGCCAATTGCGGGCCCACATTCAAGTGGAGGTGTCCGAATGGGGTCTGTGAGGTACTCAAAGGACCCCTTTTCCCAACCATGCACAGTGTGGTAGGCTCCACGGTGTGCCCACCACTGGGTGCAAGGTTTTCCCCAACCACCCCTATTTTCAATGGATCCTGTGTTCACGTTTGGAACAAAAGCTCCCATTGAAGTCAATGCGAGTCTGACTGAATGATGTTGGGAGGCATCATAATCGGTCATCTGGACTCACAGGACCTAATTGCTTTTTAAACTAGTCCAGAACTGGTTTGTTCGGGACAGTTTCCAAACGACATAGTAATCGGACCCATAATTGTGGATCAATTCCCCTTGTCACAGATAAACAAAATGTTGTAAACCAGAACTTCTAAATGGTTTTCTACATTAGATCTATCTGCAGGATCAAGGACTGCATCAGGCAGTCCGGGATCCTGGGAGCAGACGTCTTACTGCCTTTTTTACACCATTTGGCTGATACCAATTTCGATGCAGTGACGGCAGTTTTTCAAAGACTCATCACACAACTTTTTGGGGCATTCATGAAGTAACAGTCTTCCACGATAGCATATTAATCATGAGGAAGACTAGGAAGCACTATGATGAAATATTAAGAAAGGTGTTGAGCATTTTCAGTAAAAAAAGTTTAACTGTGGAAATTAATGAATGCAGGTTTGCTGAAAGAAAAGTCACATATCTCCAGCATGAGATTAGTAATAAGGGGATTAAACTCAAGGAGAAACTTGCGGAGTGTATTAATAAAACACCGTCACCTAAAAATAAGGATGAACGTTTTTCTTTCTTTGGTTTGGCGGAGTTTTATTTAAAGTTTGTTGAAAACATTTCTGAGAAAATGCACGAAATGCACATGTTATTGAAGAACAAAAGCTAATTTGAGTGGTCGGGCTCTTGCCAGAGATAATTTCTAGAGATCAAATAAGCATAGGTAAAGCCCCACGCTGCGAAGTTTTGACCCAACGTCTGAAACATTTGTCCCCATAGATGCCAGTGGGAAACGTTTAGGAAGCATACTCACTCAGACGGGAGTACAAGGAAATTAGGTTGTTCTAGCTTTTGCTTCAACATTAGTTTCCTCTACTGAGGGGAAGTACTCTGTAGAAGAGCGAGAGTCATTGGCATGTGCATGGGCCCTGGAGGATTTTTGAAAGTTCTTATGAGGAAGAAAGTTTATCTTAAGATCAGATCATAGGCCTTTGAAAAAGCTTTTAACAACTGAATGATTATCTAGAGCCTCAACAAGAACTGCAATATTGACCATGCTCTTACAGGATTGTCTTTATGAAGTCCAATATGTACCTGGAAAGAAAACTGTATCTGCAGATAGTCTGAGCAAACTCAGGAAGATTGATGTGAATCCCTGGAATGATGTGTATGTTGCAGGAATCTTTATGATTAATGTAGTCAAAAGCCTGCAAAAGGAGGAGTGGATCAAGGCGTATGACAAGGATGATACCTTAAAAAGAGTTAGAGAAAAGGTTGTGAGTGGTTTTGTGGAAACAAGCAGAAATCGCTGTTAGCATGAGCTGAAGCCATTTTGGTTGTGGCAGCCATTATAGTTAGCCATGTACTCACCATGTGATTCTCCCGTCTTCACTGTTGCCTGCCCTTGTATTTTGCTTGAGTCATCAACTATAATTAACTCCTTCATTACTGAGTCAGAGCATTGTGCATGCTCAGCAAGCCCTCTAGCTGCTGGAATGCACCTGTCTTAGATTATAACTGTCAGGCTGTTTTACTGAAATAAGGAGAAATGTCTCTTCTCCCACTTTGCTGATTCAATAACTATTCTTGGATGTGCCAGTACCTCCCCTTGGTCTCATGCTGAAAATGCAACTAATGCATATAAAAGACCCATGGCTTCTGTACTCCTTGTACTGCCTCATACAGCACCCGAGGTTGTTGTATCGATGTAGTCCTACTCATGGGTGAATAATAAATACCTTGTTTTGATTCCAGCTTACGTGGCAATCTCTTCTTTGTTGATTTAAGGACCGGTGCATCAGCGAGCCCCTGAAAAGGCTTTTTATTCCACAAATTGGCACCCGAACAGGGACTCATCGTAGACGCGGCCATCCAAAAGTGTGGTCGTGATGGAGGGCAGGAATTTACTGAGGAGGTACACTGCATGAGGAGGTTCTTTGTCTTTGCATACCAACATGTTTATTTGGTTTTCCCGATCTGACCCTCCAGGGGATGGCCGCTTTCGACTGAGATCTCCTTTTGAGTATTTTGAGCAGACCTTTAGGTCACCCGGAGCTTAGCAGGTGGAGGTTGGAGACTTTGGTTTTATTAAGGTCGCTATAGCGACACTCTTGTTTTGGATTAGCTTGGCCAAGATTCTAATTTGTTTTTTTGTTTGCTGCAGCAAATAAAGGCAGGTAATGAGGAGATTTTTCTCTACTTTTTGATAAATTCACAGGATAAATACGCTTTGACTATAATATTATATTACATTGTAATATTTTTGGCATGCCTGCTCCTAGCACTCTACGTGGAATGTGTTGCTGTCTTCGTGATTCCAATATATATTTAGAAAGTACTCAACCGGCTCCCCTAGATGGGACACCTAATAGGTTTATGTACATTAAATACAGTATTTGTTCCATAATGTATGGTACACTGTGTTACAAAAACACCATCAGGGATCCTGATCTATGCACTTAGTAAGTAGTGATACGAAGTGCTTTTGAGTGTTCCGCCAGCCCAACTGGTATTTCGGTGTATTTTGGAAAAGGTCTAGGGCTATAGCCTGTCTTCTTGAACATGGAAGAGTCTTGTTTACTTGTCTTGGTGCAGTCTCTGTACTATTATTTAGAGCTCTTTCATTTGTAAATATGATTTACAATTGGTATTTACAATTGGTTTGGCTTGAGTACAATCTGTGGGCTGCCTCCTTTTTTTGTCCTAAATGTTGATTTGTGGTTTGATTGTGTGTTTGAGTGTCTATGAGGATTGTTTACTGACACCTGTGGTAATACTTGTGAAGTACTTGTTTGAGTGAGTAGCGACTGTACTATTTTGTGTAAGGATGGCTTGTCTTTGCAAACTGTGTTGTGTGTTATGAGTGTGTGGCCCCCTTCTTGAAAATGTCTGGAATGAGCTCAAATTGGTTTTTTGTTATCCTTGTGTGCTGCAGAAGCCATTGGAAGAATTACACTTAAAAATTCAAAGGATAAATTATATAACATATATTAAGTAGCTGCACGCTACTATTAAAAGTAAAGAATTAACAAAGTATAGATGTGTGAATATTGCCACAGTGGTAAAAAAGGCCTCACAGAGAAAAACACATTTGTGTGTTTTACACAACTAGGACTCAATACAAAATATTACAGCATTATCCTTAGATACATTAAATTAAATATCAAAAGGCATTCACGTTATCTGAGTAAATGGTTGCTGCTAAAATAAAAGCGCCCTTCTTGTTCCACACTGCAAAACAATAGATTTTCACTGGCTTGGAATGCCTGGGTCATAAATAGAATGAACAGTGCTCATTCCCGGCGCCAGAAAGAGAGCTTTTAACAGCTGCTCAAAGCTGTCTGTCCAAAGAAAGCGGTCTGTCAGAGCAGAGGGAGGTAATGAATGGTTTATCAACTTTTTGGGGTTTCTGTGAGGACATTAGAATACAGCAAGGCTTTTTTTTCTCTTGAAAAAGCGTAGAAGCTACCGCCTGCTGGTCATAAAACACAGTTGAGTAAATAATACATGGCTCATAAGCTACAGATAAATGCTGTGGCAACTAGGTTTTAAGTTAGTACAACATGGTATGAAGGCACGTGCATTAAAGACTACTCATTTTGAAAGTTAGAAATACAGCTTCATTATTCCGGATAAAAGAGAAAGGATAAAAAGTAAGGAAGTCCTTTCTTGTTGCTTTTCTAATAAGCACATCTGTGGATCTGATGGTAAATAATGACTGCCCTCTAAAAAGTGTCACAAACATTATATGTTTCAGTAAAGCTTCTGTGCTTAGTGTTATAAATAAATGCATTTAAGGTAAAAGGAGAGGAATAAGGCTTGCTTTTCATATGTGGAAACAACAAAAGGGTTGATGATCATTATTTTTTTTAAATGACTATATGAAAGAAATTATAAAAAAATCATTGCACTAAAATCATTTTTGCATTATATGATCTTTATAATGTCTGATATCACTACTGAGAAAATTCAATAATATTTAGCACTGTTAAAAAATTATCCTGTGCAAAGTATGTATTCAGATTCCAATGTGCACATTAAGATTTCTATCTCCAAATAGTTAAAAATGTTGTTGCACTATATTAAAGGGGGAATATTAGCTTATCTAACAATGCCAATATTACTGTCTCTTAGTGACAAACTTAAAATGTAGTATGGCCTAATGGCTGCAGTGTCAAATATAAAGGCTATTAAAAGTTATGCAAAGAGTAGCTGTACAGACGTGTGAATTACATTGCAAGCCTTTATGCAAGCCTTTGTGCACAAGAATTCTGGGTGCATTATGGCATTCAGAAAACTGAAATTTTGAGCAGGTTCTTTAGGTGCAAGCATGCCCATTGCACAGGAATAAAACTAAAAATAAAACAGGAAATAATGGGCTTGATAATATGCCCTTCTGAATTCCCATAGAAGTTCAGGTTCACACCAGAACCTGTACTTCTATGGCAATTCACAAGGGCATATTTTTAAGCCCATTATCGCCACTTTAACGTCAGTTTTCTCCCACTAAAGCGGCGATAATTTTAACGCCGTTCTTGATTATATGCCCATATGTGTGTAGCATGTATTGTAACCTGTTAGCTTTAATTGCATAGCTTTAAGTGCATATTGTTTATAACACGAAGCATTAACAAATCATTTATAAGATTAGCGTAGAACTGTGTGTATTTGTCATTCATATGGCTATTGTATAATTTTAGATTTTATTCTTTTTTGTATTAAAGGGAAGTAATGTGTAATGATGGAATCCTGTGGACGAGACTAGTACTATATTTAACAACTGGCATAGAAGAAAAAATACATGACATAACACAATATTTACCAGATAGGTCACTACATGATGCTTGATGTAAGTAATACCTCAGGTCCGCTGAGTTAGATTTTAAGAAACTATTAGCTCTCCATCATCAGAGTAGAGCCAACGTCTTCCATAGCTATGGTATTGTTTGCTACTAAATGGCACTTTAGAGGGTTGAGGGAGGCTAAATACAAGGTGGTTATTTTAACAATTAAGCAAGGAGCTGAAGATAGGTGATAAACAGGAACGGTGACCATAGTTAACCATGTTGGGCACTGCAGTTGCTCTCTAGAGAATGTGAATTAAAGTTCAAAGGATTTATTGATTGATTGCTCAAAATCAGGAAAGATTAAAGCCACTGGATGACCTGCCCTGCTTTGCCAACTACCTTTGGCCTTCTATTAAATATAAAGATTTTTAAATATGCCCGTGCCCATTAAAATGAGTGTTTGGGTAAGATGTGCATCTTGTTGTTGGAACTGATTATTTATTGCTCCTATACTATCCTTAAGACTCACCACTTATTGCCTTTTGATGTTTCCGTCAAAATTAAACTAAATTGAGAGTCCAAGGCTTTGATACGAGAACAAGTTGCCCATTTCATCCATTTGAGATTGATACATTGAGTACCTTTATAGGAAGTAAAAAGCAAAAAACGTTGATATTTGTTTTATGTGTATTATACAAACCTTTGGTAATCATGCTTTTTCAGACTAAGTTCTGAATTAATTGATTGGTCCCATGACAAATTTTGCTGAGAGCCATGTACTACTAAATCTATGGAGCATGGAGCCGGGCCTAGGATAAAATATCCTCTCTGAAGCTGTCTCATTCTTCAGCAGCTGACAAACTGTGGGATTCCTTTAAAGATTAATGCTATTGGTTTCGACACAATATAGTTTTTTTGGTGAACAAGAAAGTAGGAGCATCTTAAGTATTTTTATAGAGTGGTGAAATTATACAATATTCTACATGTTTGACCTTAAAGTAGTTTGCAAATGTGTGTGTCTCCCTTCACCATTGCCAGTGAGATGTTCTCTTCAGCACTGCAAGATAATTTCTACAGTATAAAAGATCATAATCAGCAGGGTACAATAATCTGGAGTTTTGGAAATACTGTGTCAGTAAAGGTATCCACCTCTACCAAGGAATTTCTTCCACTGCCAAATCGAGATTATCTTCCTACTCATAATAAAGACCCAGCTGTATTCGCCAAAGCATATATAAAGCAAACTACAATGGAATTAATTAAGGATGCATGCATCATAAAGTGCCCTAAAACTCATGAGTCTTAGTCATGTGGTACAAAACAAGTTTGCTAACTTCACAAAGTTGTATAGTTTTCCATATAACTTTATGAAGGCCGCAAAAGGAATGAATTATGCTTTGAAAACATTTGAATGGTTATTATATTGATTTGATGACTTTCAGCCCACTGTCAATTTTGGAATGTTGGTATTGCACATAGTTGAAACTGCAATGTTTACACTATTTGATATATGTTTATTAAATAAATAAGAAAATAGATTAATAAATATATACATAAATACATAAAGATATAAATAGATAAATATGCTGATGTGCCCATATGGATACATTTACTTTGTAGAAATTTGGAAGATGAGAATGCCCTCACAAACGTCTCTCTAATCACCGGGGGACAAAAGTATATATATAGTTTATATATAGAGAGAGAGAGCAATGGTGCAGTTGCAGATAGCAATCAATGTTTGCCACAATGTTCTGTGGTAAATATCAACCGCTTATAGAAATCCACAAACAAAAGCTCTGGATCAGGAAGTAGTGTCTATTTTTGGTTTGTCCTACACTGGACATGTGATTTCTTTCTGATTTTCCTTCAGTACTGTTTTAGAAAATCAGCTGTGTCTCCCGAACATGCTAATTGGCTTCAAGGCACCCTCCCCCATAGTATACATGATGTGAGACTGGGCCCATTCAGCAATGAGAATGCATCATGGCCACTCCCAGCCAGTTACACATTGCATCCTGATGTTGATAGTTTGACTGCAGGCCAGCTGCGAGGATTAAATGATAATCTAGTAACAATATACACAAGTCTACCCATTTCATGATGCGTACATTAACATTTGTCCTGCGTGGACTGTTCAAGTGGTAGCACCACAAATAGCTACACCAGGCATTAGCCTCCAAGCATTGAATGTAGTATTGGGAAACGTTCCCACAGAAGGAGAAGAAATTCCATTTTGGATTGCACAAAAAGCAAACCAGCTTTAAGCAGTGTTTCCCCGTAAGGGCCCAGAGGAAAACATAGAATACTAACTGTTGGACTTGGCCGTTTGTGGCTAAAGTTCCTTAAACTTTTTGCCTTCCTTCTAGACCTTTTTCTGACATAATGTTGCCGACTTAGATGCTTTGGGCGCTTGGCCACTGCTGATCAGTGTCAAAGTGCAAGTGCTCCCTCTATAAAGTGTTTTGGTAATTGGTTGTCCATAATTGATATGTTTGCCTTACTAGTAAAGTCCCTAGTAAAGTGCACTATCTGTGCCAGGGATGGTAGTGCCAATGCTAGTCGTGGGCCTGCAGCACTAATTGTGCTACCCACACAAGTAGCCCTAAAGAGAGACCTCAGGCCTACCACTGCGGTGCCTGTGCGCAGTTTGCTAACTGCCGCGATGTCCTGACAAGTGCACCCACTTCCAGACCTTACCCTTCCCTTTCCATGCACATCAGAAAGGTAGGACATGTACTGAGGTGTGTACCATGTACTGACAGTGAGATACTCTCCATTTCGTTTTCCACTGTTGCAAGGCTATCTTGCCCATAGGACAGAATGGCAAAGGCTGTGTAATTTATTTCCAGCCTATCTTCCCTTAGGCTTAAGATGGAGAGGTGAAGTTTAGTGTGCCTGAACTCACAATTTAATAGCACATTATTTTGTGAAGGTGGTTTTTGCATTGTGTGTTTAGAAACTGCACTTTCAGAAGTGGATGGTTTCTTTGTTCTAACAATTCTGTGTATCTCTGCCTGGTCGTTGATTGACTGTGTGGATGTGAATGTGATAGGATCTGGGAAATGTCTTGACCCAGGGGAGGAGGTGAGGCAGCAACAGGCTGACCTGCACCTGAGTGTAGGGGGGAGGAGTAGCCCCTGGAGGTGAAGAGGGCTGGGCTGATGCCATAAAATAATGGCTCCACCTCCTGCTGAGTGTTTGAGGAACCAGACCCCCACCAATCAAAGGAAGATGGTGTCGCTGGCAGGGAGACTCCCATAACTGGTCTGGACAGGGGTCAGTGCCCCCCTGAACACAAAGACTTCAAAGACATTTAGGGGTATAACTATGAGAGCTGAAACCCCTGAACGTTGGACTGATAAAGACTGAAAAGGATTGAAACTACTTTGTGGTCAAGAGGAACCTCTGCCAAGGAAGAACAGCTGAAGAGACTGAAGAGAAGGACTGACCCTTTCTGTTTGTTCTGGGGCTGGCCTGCCGTTTGCTGGTTTAACTAAGGAGAGGCTAAGAGACTTTGCTGTGTGCTATGTCCCCTGCTTGAAAGGACTTTGCTTTGTGCTGTGTCCCGAAGTTACTTGTCCCCAAGGGCCTGAGTAGATCTGACTCCCTGTTGTGGAAACTCTGGAACATCAAAGTTTCTAAGTGTGACTCAGCGGCAATGTGTGTGTGTGCTTTTTGCAGCCTGAGACCTTCGTAAGCATTGCCCCGGGACAGTGTGACCTGAAACCCAACCGAGTCTCAGCGACGCTTTGTGCCTATGTGTGTGCAGCCTGAGACTGCTGTTGGGGTCCGTGGTGCTGGGTTGTAAGTGCCCCATGACTGCAGTGCCCCCGCAGCGTGAATCATCGTCCACGCTGCTGTGAAGTTGTTTGTGCCCCGAGCCATCATTGTAACTGAAGCTCCGGATCAAGATCGCCGCCAGCCCAAGCCGCAATGTGCTGAAGGATTGCATAAAGCTAAGGAAGGCATGAGGTAATCGTGATCATTCTTCGCAAGAGTGATCTGCCCAAGATCGTCATCAACGGAGAAGGCAGCGTCGTAACCTGTCCGGCGACAGCGTCGCCTTGCATCGAAGCTGTGTCGTCAGCAGGAGCACCCAGAAGGACATCTGATGAGCGGGGAGAGAGCGAGGCAGCACATCCCCCAGTTAAGGCTTGGACTCCGGTCGGGAGCCGCAAGCGTGTGTGGCCTGGGGAGGCGTGCAGGAGGAGTACCGGAGTGCTTCCGTTTCTCTCCAGCTGCATTGCGTTAGACGCACTGGGTCCTCAGGCGGCACGACCTTCACGACAGTACCGTGGCCGCCCTCGGAAGTTCAGGACTGTTGTCTGTGGTTGGGGCCTAGTGTGCCCGTGCTAATTGAGTCCATTGGTCTGGTATTATTCCTGCATTGCGGACTACCTTATTACTTGCATTAGGGATTGTATTATTCCTTCATTACGAACTGCCTCATTACGCGCATTGAGGATTGAATTATTCTCGCATTACGAACTGCCATATTACTTGCATTACGGGGTGCGTTATGCTTGCATTAAGGAGTGCGTTATACTTGCATTACGAACTGACTTATTATTTGCATTGAAGATTGAATTATTCTCGCATTATGAACTGCCATATTATGTGCACTGAGGATTGAATTATTCTCGCATTACGAACTGTCGTATTACTTGCATTAAGGAGTGCGTTATACTTGCATTACGAACTACCTGATTATGTGCATTGAGGATTGCATTACTCTTGCATTACGAATTGCCTGATTACGTGTATTGAGGATTGCATTATTCTTGCATTACGCTCTGCATCAGTCTGATGATACGAACGGCATTACGAACTGCATAGCATTGCGTTAGGACTGCATTTGAGCATCGTGAACTGCTAATTAATACCGCAAGAACCTTCAAGTGTTTGTTGGCCTAATAACCGGAAAAGTGAAATATTACGAATACGGATATGTTGGATTTTTATCCTTTGGTCTTACTGTTTTTTTTCTTGATGACGATACCGCTATTTTAATACATCAGTGTGGTGTCCATTTGTGGTGTTATCACTGTGTCACTGGGAGTATGGTTGCAAATACTTTACACATTGCCTTGAAGAGAAGTCTGGCTGCTCGTGCAGGGGTGAGCAGGGGTTTTCAAAGAGGGTGTCCCTCCTTTCCCTGACTAGAAGCAAGGGTCCCTATTTGGCATAAGGGGACTGCCTCAGCCAACTAGAAACCCCCAATTCTAACACTAACAATTTGCTTGGCATTGGGGATGGCTCCCCGGTAGAGGATGGTGCCACTTGGAGTACAGTCTTCACTGCAGTATATACCAGAGCACATGTTACCCCTTCTGGCGCAGAGACCCAACACCAGACAACATGACCACCCTCAAGCTCGCCACTCGAAAACACCACCAACTGATCCACACTACCAAGAAAACCGCATTCAAGGAACGACTGGACAACAACGCACACAGCAAGGAACTCTTCAACATCGTCAAAGAGCTCTCCAACCCCAACGCCGGAAACAACGACATCACCCCATCACAAGACCTCTGCAACTCCCTCGCCTCCTACTTCCACGACAAGATCGCAGACATACACAACAGCTTCAGCACACAACCGACGCACCCCACGACCGCACCAACGCCCCCCACCACCACCCTCCGCGCCTGGACCCCGATCTGCACAGAAGACACCCGTCGCACGATGAACTCCATCCACTCCGGATCTCCAACCGACCCCTGCCCGCACCACGTCTTCAACAAGGCCGACGCTGTCATCGCACCCCACCTGCGAAACATCATCAACACCTCCTTCGACACCGCCACCTTCCCGGAGAGTTGGAAGCACGCCGAACTCAGCGCTCTACTGAAGAAACCTTCAGCGGACCCCACCGAACTCAAAAACTACCGCCCCATCTCGCTCCTCCCGTTCCCGTCCAAAGTCATCGAGAAGACCGTCAACAAGCAGCTGACCGCCTTCCTCGAGACGAACGGATCCCTCGACCACTCGCAGTCTGGCTTCCGGGCCAACCACAGCACCGAGACCGCTCTCATCGCCGCCACGGATGACATCCGAACCCTGCTCGACAACGGGGAAAACCCGGCCCTCATCCTCCTGGACCTCTCTGCGGCATTTGACACTGTCTGCCACCGCACCCTAGTGCAGCGCCTCTGCAACGTCGGAATCCAGGAGAAGGCACTAGAATGGATCATCTCCTTCCTCGCCGGAAGAACACAGAGATTCCACCTCCCCCCGTTCATATCAGAAGCCACCGAAGTCATCTGCGGCGTTCCTCAAGGCTCCTCGCTCAGCCCCACCCTCTTCAATGTCTACATGAGCCCCCTTGCGGCCATCGCACGCCAACACAACCTCAACATCATCTCTTACGCCGGCGACACCCAGCTGATCCTCTCCCTCACCAACGACCCCGCCACCGCCAGAGCCAACCTACACGAAGGGATGACAGACGTTGCCAAGTGGATGATGAACAGCCACCTGAAGCTGAACTCGGACAAGACGGAGGTCCTCATCCTGGGCTCCTCGCCCTCCGCCTGGGACGACTCCTGGTGGCCCCCTGCCTTGGGCAGCGCACCCAAACCTACAGACCACGCACGCAACCTGGGCTTCATCCTGGACTCCTCCCTCTCCATGACCAGACAAGTCAACGCCGTCTCCTCGTCGTGCTTCAACATCCTGCGTATGCTACGTAAGATCTTCCGGTGGATCCCCACCGAGACCAGAAAGACGGTCACCCAGGCCCTCGTCACCAGCCGACTGGACTACGGCAACTCCCTCTACGCTGGAACCACTGCCAAACTCCAGAAAAGACTCCAGCGGATCCAGAACACCTCGGCAAGACTCATCCTCGACATCCCCCGACACAGCCACATCTCCGGACACCTCAGAGACCTGCACTGGCTCCCGGTCAACAAGAGAATCACCTTCCGGCTCCTCACCCACACACACAAAGCCCTACACAACCAAGGCCCAAGATACCTCAACAGCCTCCTCAACTTCTACACTCCCACACGTCAGCTTCGATCGACCAGCCTTGCCCTCGCCGCCGTCCCCCGCATCTGAAGAGTCAACACAGGAGGAAGGGCCTTCTCCTACCTGGCCGCCAAGACTTGGAACTCCCTCCCGACCCACCTCTGCCTGACCCAAGACCACCTCGCCTTCAGGAATCAACTCAAGACAAGGCTGTTCGAGCAGTAGCGAACCCCCCTCCCCAAGCGCCTTGAGACCCTCCGGGTGAGTAGTGCGCTATATAAATGCTTGATTGATTGATTCATTCATTGATTCATTGGTGTTTCAACCTGAGGTATTATATCAGGTACAGAATGAGCATGGGGCAGCACCTGCCTTGAACTTAGGGATGAAACTCATGGGCAACTTTGCCGCAGTATCCTCCATAATGTTGAGTAACATTAAAGGGGAAGCAGCAGCATTAGCTACACGCCAACTTCTAAGGGATTTGACTCCTGCCGTGCAGGAGTGCGTATTGCTTAACATTATTGAATAAACCTATGATACACTGGGTAGAGATCATTTGGGAGCCAGACCAGGAACACAACAATTGAAGAGTAATTCTGAAAAGGATAAAACAAAATCACAGGGTTGGTCTCCTGCACAGAAATCTTCCAAAATAGTTACAATTTACTTAACCATGATAATGTTGAACCACCTAATAGGTATCATGTTCCTTTCAGGATTCATTTGATAAACGTTAGGAGAAAGGAGGACGATCAGAGCACAGATCAGAAGACCATGTGAAATCAAGAAAGGACTCGCACCAATCATCTGAATACATAATAAATAGGAAGACAAGCCTAAAATATCAAAACCTTTATTTAAAAATAAGAAGGGAAGCCAGACCAAAGGTCAGGTATGCCACGGATTTTGAAGACTCTGCTTCTGAACGGGGAATGGGCATTGGCCTTGCTGGAAAGCGTTGCAGAAGTTATAATTCTTTGCCAGAAACCTTATGGATTGTCTAGTGGGAGTAGCGCTGAGTGAGTATATCACGGTGGAAACATTGGATACCAGGGTAAGCATTCCACATCGTTTATACAAAGTCCAACTACGGTTGGAAGGGGACATGCCCAGATTTATAAATGTCCTCTTTTGGGAGGAAGTCACTCAAGGTTATGACATTTTCCTGGCCAAAAAAGATTGCCCACCTGTCTTCGTAATGGATGTCCCAAAGGGGAAATGGTGATTTTACTAGCCTTCTCCAACCTTGTTCAAGAATCAGTTAAACACTCATACAACAGGGAGTGGGCTTTAGGTCTGGCTCCTGCATTATACCACAACCATGTGGGTTGGGATGATGGTTCACCTTATCATGACATACTATTGAGGACAACCCCACAATTTTAAAGACAATACACACGAAAAAATGAAGCAAAACAAGTTAGGGAAAATCCTAAAACAACTTGAATATCAAGGTGTGATTGAAATTAATATTCCTCTGTTTGCAGTCATGAAACCAGATCAGCCATATCATCTAATATTAGATTAGAGACATTTAAACGCAACTACTCATGCATCTACTGTACAAAATGCACACAGTGCCTCACTAATGAATAACATTGTGCGAACAAAATACAAACCAACAATAGACATCTCAAATAGATTTTCCTGCCAAAATATAGCACCTGGAAGCAGATATTTGGCAGTCTTCACGGTGCAAGGTTCTCAAAAACTATTTTCCTTTTTTCTACAGGGGTATAAGAAAAGCCCCTTGCTGTTTTCAGTCAGAGTCACAAAACTACATGACAAAGTTTGATGACCAGGCATTGTCATATGTTGATGACATATACTTAATAGACGATGACCTGATGGAACACTTGACCAGAGTGGACCACATAATCTTGGCGTTTGCTCATATGGACTATAGATTACATTTTAAAAAAACAAAAATTGTTGTGTCCTGTTTCTGGAATAAAATCTGTCAAGTGAAGGCAAGAGCCTGGCAATGCCTTATAGAAAAATGTGCATTGCTCCAACATCCAACGACTCTGAAAGATTAAAAACCATATTAGGATTTCAAAATTTTGGCAGAACATACTTTCCTCACCATGCAGAATGGGTAAACCATTTTATGATCTTATTTGTTCAGACTTTTCAAGCACATATTAGACACAGGAGCACATGAAAATGTTACATTACGTTCAGGCTGACATGATCACTTACAAGCACTTACACACACGTGTAAACACTACAAGCCTGGTGATCCGTATGATCGTGGGTACATTAGGGTACACATTTGTCACGTTCAATGAAGGTAACACAGTACCAATGGCATATAAATTGCATCTCTATAGCAATGCGGAAATGTGTTTTGCACCTACTGAAAAAATACTGACAACAGTACAGACTGCCCAGGCTCAAGGGAAATGTATTATTGTTGTGACACCGGTACTGACCTTAGATGAGGCTACCAGAGCAAGTGTTGTGAATGCTAAAGGAAGCACTAGATCCAAGATGGATAATGTGGGCAAACTCCCTCACTGCAATGAATGTAGACTACAGATTTAACGCTACATTACAAACACAAGCATTTCTCCGGTATGATCAAGCATATCCACTGCCTAAGGAAATCATGACTCTAGGTCGCCATGACTATATAATTTACACTGATGGTTTTACTCAGCCTGCTGTAGGGGCCAAACAAAAGGCTCTATACACGACGGAACCTTCCATCCTGAAAAAACCTACATGCAGGTGATTGGACACTACAAAATACGGATGGTGGATTCCTCACACTTGTGTGATTCGTATTATTGTGTGCAGTCATGTAATGAGTATCTTCATTATTGAAGCCAGAATGGATTCAGCGACTCAAAAGGCTGTACAAGGAAGCTCAAGTTAATTTGGGAACAGGTGGCAAAGCTGAAAGAATGCTTGCCACTGGCTCATGACATTCATACATTGAGTCATTAAAGTGCTGGCACTCACATTGCAGGGAAATTACTGGCTGATGAAGCTGAAAAGGCAACAGTTTGCACTGCCACAGTTGCTACAATAACTGTTTCACGCTCAAAAATAGACAGAGGTATCATGGTGGCCCCCGATGCTGCACGCAACAACACACACCTGCCGAAAGGGTTTTTTACTCAAGTATTCCTACAAGCTGGATGCACAAAACACATAGTATGCTCAGATTGCAGGAGTGGGTGACAGAGTAATGTCAAATAGGGATCACAAACTGGGATTAATTCTGGCTGCACATGTGGGTCTGACTTCTGTACAGCAGGTGTTGCTGCTAGAATTTCTATTTTTACCGCAACGCTATTGGTGGCCGGGTCTTTACATACAGACCAAGGACATTGTCCTGAGATGTGGCATCTATCAGCAGATAAAGGGTTCCCAGACACCACTTTTGATTTGAAACATGCCTCAGGCTTGTGTTTATTTGGACCATTGCATCCCCCCTATCATCAGACGGGGCTTACAAGTACAACTTGGTGGCTGTGGATGCCTGCTCTCGATTCCTGTGGGTATGGCCGTAGCGATCGGCTGACACCCGAACTGTCATAAATGATCTACAAGTCTTTATCAGGACATACACAGTTGCCACACTTAATTCTGATCATGGTCTGGCATTTACCTCTTAGGCTCACAAAGAGGCCATGGGAAGTTTGGTTGTGACCCTGTGTTTCTCATATTCAAATCAACCTGAGGGAAACGCAGTAGTGGAGAAGAAAAACTGGGGCTTAAAGCTATTTTTAACTGCAAGGGTTGTAGGCTCTGGTCGCAGTTGGGTCTATCGCCTATGTGGGGTATAGAGGACTTTGAACAATATGCCTAGAAAATACCTGGGTGGCGGACTGGTTATGAGATCCTGTGTGGGGATCAGATGTGAGCCCCAGACCTTGATAATGCAAGCACAGTGGCGGCAGAAACACTAATTGATATCAATAAACATTTGCCTATTTTACAGGAATTGAATGCTTCCAGGGATGAACAAAACAACATCCAAGTAAAACACACCACCACTGGAAAAGTGAAGGCTGTTCCAGCAAGAACCTGCTGGATCCCAAAGATTGGGGATCGGGTCCGAGAAAAGATTTTGGACAAGAAAGTGTGTGTGCCATCTCACAGTGCGCCTGTTCCTATCCTCGCTGTTAAAGGTACACAAACTGTACTTCTCCTGCCCCTGGCTGGATGCCAAGACAAAAAGGTTTGTCTTTATTGATCTGATCAAACCGCATTATGTGGCTGATTCTCAACAGTAGGACGTGTTGACTCCTGGATAGCTACCAATCTCCTCTCTATGCTAAACCGGAGGTTCAGATGTATGCTTTAATTATAAATGAAGCCTGCTCTCTTTAACAAGAGACAGCGATGAACAACAATGAAGCATGCCTTCTAACTGTTTCAAAAACAACATCTATTGTGTGAATATGTGACTTTACAATGCCACATATTGCATTCCGGTAGGTAACAACGCAGACGTTACATCGCATGGCTTTACAATGCAAGTCGTTTCTACAACTTGCACGAGATGTCGCGCTGGACTTAGGAATAGTATAAATTACTATTCCTACTCGAGTTAGCGCAACAGCAGGCAATGTGTTGGACTTAAAATCCAACACATTCCCTGGTGTTGCACGCCATCTAGCGCAAGTTGTTGAAACGACTTGCGATGTAATGCCATGCTTGGTAACAAAGCGGACGATGTAACATCTGCGTTGTTACCAATGCGCTTGGTACTGACAGCGTTGTTAACAAAATCTACACCAATATACAACATATCAAGTCTTCATCTAATTCAAACCAGCCTGCTTAGCTGCCCAAGGTAGTCTGGACTGTGTATGGATACTTCATCGACTTTGATGACTTCTCCTCCAATGCGTTGGAGGTTCCACTGCCCCCACCACCTCTGTTTTTTTAACTAAAGGTGCGTGTCATCTATCTTTGGCTGAAAAAAACATACTTTGTTTTCCCAAAGGTTACACCTTTGGATTACAAATGCATTACTTTTCCCAGTCCTTTGGATTAGGTTTGTGACTGTGTTCTTCCTTCTCCTGAATGGACACTTTGTCCCAGAACGCTCTGTAGTACACACAGTATATTTGGTTCTGAAATCACATGCATCATCACACCAAGAGCAAAGAGACTTGTCCCTGGTAAACATTTTATCTGTTCCAGTTTCAAATGGGATTATATGGAGCAGGGTATCATTTGATGTGTGTGGTCCCACTGAACTCTTGCAAACTCTGCATTTGTTTAAAAGTTCTTCGAAACATATTATCACCCCAGTACTATTTCTGATGATTGGGATATTGATACAGTATATGAGACATTAGACGATTCAGTACATTCCTCTGTTTTTAATTCCGATGAGTTTTATGATGGTACAGCTAATTTTGTTCAGATTTTCTGTTTTCCACATTATGGTCATAATTTTCGACATAAGGCTAGAAGACCTTGTGAAGTATTTACCTTTACATATTGGAAAAATTGCCCTACACCACCAAGGGTAGTTCAAAAGCATTTGCATAGAAGTTTGACTATTTTTCTGGTTATGACACATCTGATCCAGCCTTATTTTACTATAGGATTGCCCCGTCATCAGCAAAGAAAAATATATTAACTGACACTAAGCTGATATACTCTGCTTCTTTCCTTTCCTAACTCTCTGTACAAAGTTTTGACTTTTGGAGAGATACAGTAGTTGAAATACCTATCTGAGGGACTAACAATGGACAGGTTCAAGAAAATGAGGCTTTATTCAGGGCCTTTTTAATACCACAACAAGTGATTTTCCCCGAAAAAACTGTGCAACAGACAACATGTCTTGGTTTAGCCAAGATAAAAGTTTTAAACACACTAAGATTTCCTAATCTTACATGATTTGACAACTGGCAGTGGTTGACAACATATGATGAAAACACTATTGATACTATGCTGTGCAAGAGTAGACATAACTCATCAGATCCCAATCACAAGGGATGGTTTGTGTGCCCACTAGGTACCTACAAATGTCAGAATAGATTCCTAGGTAACATTAAAGTAGACATAGCAGCCAACAGTCCTGACATGCGACTTTCGGGGGTGAGAACAACTTACAGTGTTGGGAAGTTGGGCCTTGATTGGCTAAAAACCTCAACACTGTCTCAGGTACAAGAGCACTTGTCCATTCTATCTAATGACCTGCTCTTACGAGAATTTTTAATCGGTCCTAGGAAGCCATGTCAAAAGTGCTTCCTCTACGCTGTCTATCACGAGATATGGAAAATATTTCAACACAGGAAGGCTGCATGAGACTGACAGGGCCAACTTAGTATGGGCTCTTGCATTAGTGGACAATGGCATGACTACCTAATTACCTAGAATGTATTCTTTGGGTAACATTGTCTCATCTACAATAAATGTGTTTCAGCAAGACGACTCTGCATTACAACACGAGCAATCCTAATTTAGGTCAATTCTATTGTTAAACTGGACACTGCAGATGTTATGTTCTGGCTATGTGCAGTGGCAACGCATTAAAATCACTAATCTTTCCTCACCATGCCACCTTTCGGAACAGCAGATTGCTATGGCTCAGAAAGATGCAAGATACACAATGTTACATATTAAAAGGCTTGAGAAATTACCTTTAACCGTTGCTGAGATTGCATCCTCCAGATTGAATAATTCATGGTACATTAGACTGCCAAGCTTAATTTTCCACTTTCGGTAGTGTCTACAACACCATCAAGTGGGCAGATATGAAGCTTTAGGTGAAGGGTTCATACATGAACAATGGGAGCTTCCTTTCACATACTGGTGCCGGAATGAGGATACTGAAGTTTTTCTCAGCGGCTCAGATAGCGAGAATACTTTAAGTGGGTCAGTAGTATGCCAGGACGTTTTGTTGCACAGGGCATGTAATGCATCTGTGGAAACCTGTCTTGTTACATCAAAGGGTCTCCAGAGGCCATGATATGTCCAACTTTCAGATTACTCTCAAATGGGAGTTATCTGATGTTGAACAGTCAATGTTGTTGTGGGATGAAGTCAGTATTTTCCATTTTAACGTCATGTATACAATTCCTGGTCCCGCCTGCCTGTGTAGTTAGATAGGATATGCTGTGGCATTAAATTAACCTTACTAACGTGCACTATGATGCCCTGAGCAAACTGAAAGGCTTTATGTTTAAAAAGATGTGGCCTTTACTTTGGCCAACGAGACGTTTGATCTTCAGGTGGCACGTTCCTGTTCAGAGATAGAGGCACTTCTTCGTACCAGCTTCCCACTAAATTTTGGGGAGATTGTCCATTGTATTTTGAACATGTCTAGTACAACTGGAATTGCAGGGTTTTCCAGAGTATTGGCTCTGGGTTGTTCAACACTTTCCAGAAGGTGTTTGGAGTTAATTCATCATTTATCCACTCCGTTCTCGGAAGCATCTTTGGAGGTCTTCCGCTGGTCCTGATCCTAGTTGCAGGAATATTGCCTTTCTATTTTTTGTTCCACAATAGATGTCCCAGTTCAAGGTCAAATGGAGCTGACACTGCCTCATGTCAAGTTGTGCTGTCAACACATGGTGCATTTCTTTGATGCACCGTTGCTTTGAGAACTGGATGAGCACTGGTTCCTGTCTTTCCTGCCTGAATGGTTTTATTGAGGACAGCATGTGCTCTGCTGTCACTTGTGCACTTACGAGCGTGCCCTGAACTTGGGTCGCAATTGGTTGACTCTTCAGACATACATGTACTGGTGGTCCAGTTGAAGGCCCATCTGTGCACCTGTTCTCTGTGGATACCTCTGCTCCTTCTATGAACTTCCCTAGGTTGCCTCCGTACCTAGTGGATCTAGGTTCTGTTTTACTGGAACATTGATTGACTGTATTTGCTCCCTCTGTGGCTGCTAAGGTGGGTGGATGGGAACATATTTGCTCTATCAAATTGCTCAGAGGTACCCTGTGCGAACATCGTCTGTGGGCATTGGGAACAGCAATGTTTTGTCTACCACTCGGAACATGTAAACATCTGGCTCTTGGTTTGGTTGGATCTTTTTAATCGGCCTATTTTTTAACTACTAAAACATTTTATTACAAGACTTACCTTTTATTGCTGGTATATTTTTAACCGTTTTTGACTTGCTTTATGCATTGAGCATCCAAATGGCATGAGTGACCTGATTTTTAAGACAATTTTACCATGCTTTTATATGCTTTTAGACGCTGGTGTATTTTAGAGGTGGAATTAGTTGCTTTAGATAGCTTTTTAACCAACCTATGTACAATGATTGGGCTATGCACAAGGAGTGGGTGTCATGTGCCCGTGTTAAGCCTAGTAGGAAACAGGGTTCTTTCCCAAAGCTCGCTTTCTTTTGTCACATCGACTTTTGACACACATTTGCGATACTTGGGTTACTTCCTAGGAACACTGACCTTTCTGACACAAAGAACTTCATGAGAACACTCGGACACTGCCTTGGCATTATGTGCAAGGCCCTCACATGCGTGATACAAATGTGTTTGTTATTAATTCCATATTGCGACACAGCTATCAGTGGAATACACACAATGGCAGCCCAATCTCAGTCCATGGCAAGGATGACACTTTCTATATATATAATCATTTTGTTTCCAAAACAATCAGAGGAGGCACTTCTGCTGACTTCGAGGGGGTCTCTGGATGCTAAAGCTTTTACCTAGACATCTCCATGAGGGGTATTCAGTTCATGACCAAGACGGGGTCCTACATTCTTACAAACCAGGTAAAGGGTTAGGTCATCCAGAAGGGGGTTTCTTGGCAGATCACTCCCTAGACACTTAGGTTAGGGTTTGCATCATAGGAGTATCTCAGATTCTTGTAATACTGTATATGTATACATATAAATGTTGTCTGAACATGATAGTGGAGCTCTTCTTTTTATTTACTGTCTTGGGACTCATTAGAACTTTTGTCTGCTTCTATCTATTATTCATTGCAGCACATATTTTCTATACAAGAATCACATGGTTCAATAAATATTGAAGGATGTCCCTTCATGTATTCTTTGTATAGTACCCAGAGCGAAAGGGAGCATGGGTCACTGGGTGAACTGTTCTAGAACTGTCACCATGGTTCCTGAGGTAACAGGGTTGTATGCTCAGTAGTTACCAGAACATTTCGCTCCCCATCTCTGTTTGGGGGCCTAACGGTGGTGATGTGAGCTAGCTGGTCCAAGGGAGAACATATCCTGTGGGTGCATGGAATCAGGATGGCATCATCCCAAATTTATGTTGTCCCCAAACGTGCATTACCTATTGACTTGTGGAAACTACACAATAGAAGAGGGGAGTTCAGCTCCGCCTGCAGTCTTGGGATTGCTGCATACAAGTTATGATAGTAATCTGAAAAATGCCCGGACTAGGCCCATGGTAGAGCACTGAGGGTGCCGGAAGTATTCACTATTTCAGGAATCACTCAAGAAGCCATGGGTCAATGTAGCTAGCCATTAGAATAACGTGTCATTCTTATCACACCACTCACACACTCTGGCCATGGAGGAGCACTACACTTGTTGTGCCTTTTCAATTGATAGAAGGCGAATCATGACCTGGGAAAGCTTAAGCTACCCAGAAGTTTCCTGCTGGGGGTCTTCAGGAAGTCGCAACTCCAAGCGGAGGGCCTGGGCCTCCAGTTAGGTCACCTGCTGAGTCTGTCCCTCTGCCTCACTAGAAGAATACTATTAGCGTACCCTCGGATTGTAGCCCATAATGTGCTGGTGGATTTCACTATCCCCTTGTTACTCTGAAAACATGTCTGGAGCTCATCAGTCAGAACTCAGGAGTGTGCCTCATCCCGAAGGGGCCATGCATTAGGCCACCACACAGGGTGCTGAGTGGTAGCCTTAGAGCCCGGGCGAAGGAGCACAGTGGTATGACCAGATATTCCCCTATGGAGAATCTGTATCTCAGAGATGCAAAGACAGTTAGCGGCCGGCAGGCGGATATGGTCCATACATGCATGGGAATGATGAGCTGCCGAGGTATGTGTGTATTGTCACTGACTAGAATACCACAGATGCAATGCGTTGAATTGGCCAAAAGTGTTCACCCAGTTAGATAGCTGATGGGCCCTAGCACGTCTATGCCCAGAGGGGACACCAGTCGAGTCTGCAATGGACCTCATTCAAATTGACTGCCACCACTGTGCAACCCTCAGGGAGTCCAAGAATTAGATTTATAAGAGTTTGAAGGGAGTACTTGGTTGCAGAGGGAGGGGACATAGAGGAGACTCAGGTCATGAAAGTGATAGTGGCCCTAAGGATCAGGGAGGACATGTCTGACTCCCATGAGGAATAAACAAAGAAGAATCGCCACCGGTGGGCTCTCCGCCCATATCCAGCACAATAAAATCTGCCCTGACAGAGCTAGAACGGGCAGTGAGATCCATCAGGTGTGTATCCTGGAGCATCAGAACTGCAGAGAGGAAATTATGGCATGAGCGTAGGACCGCCAAGCAGTCGATTCGGTCTAGAAACCCATTAACATACCATGACAAGACTGGTAATTCTCTGAAGGTTGACATGGAATGAAAGGGAGGGCCATTAGAGTGTGCTGCCCATGGTGGACTTTAAAATCCCCAATGGCGGGTTGAACCTGCAAGTGTTGTGTTATGATGGAAGCATGATGTGTTCTGGTATGGTGGGACAGAACATAAAAACAATAACAAAACAAATGGTACTATAGATAAAAGAAAGCCAAACCCACTCCAACAACCCCCCACCCTATACTACTACCCTGAAGCATCTGTCATCATTGGAACAAGAATGTACCCCCCCCCCAGCATTACAAACTGAACATGCAGTGGTGGACCCCTCCTTTTATAGGAATCTAAATTGGTTAATACCTAGTAAAGAATAAAAGTACAATGTTCTGCAAGACAGGCTCCCCTCGTGCTTGCCACTGGCACTCTGGGTGATGTTTTGGGAATCAAGGACAAGCCCACTTCCTCACCAGTGGATTGAAGGATGGCGTAGACCTCCAGGAGCATTATGTCCGGTGCAAGTTTAAGAGAGGCAGCGCTGGTCTGCATTTGTCCCTGGCCTCTTAGCTGTGATTAAGATGTGCCTGGGTCTGGAGAGGGTGAACCGGTCACTGCTCAACCATGTCCCTTGCAGAAAAGAGTCCGGACCCTCCATCTCAGATGAGCAGATGCAGGATTTTTCACTGGAGACAGCCTCTCAGCAGGGCAGGGAGATGTGTCTGGATGGTGGAGCTGCTTCTCCTCAGTGAACCAGTCTCATGCAGGCTCCAAAATGTGTTTTCCCTTCATAGATCACCTTCAGCAAGCAGGGAATAGGAGCATGTAGGAGAATTTAATAGCTTTCATCTTCTACTTGCCCACCACGTAGGATAGCCGTTAGGCCTGCACTTTATTAGTATTTTCCAGGAACACCAGTATCTTAGAGTCTTTGCAGGTCTGCAAGGTGCTGAGCCTCTGAAAGTATGGAAACTCTGTCCCGAAAGTTAAGAATGCAAGTTATCATGGGTTGATGCGGGGCTCTGTCTGCCTGCTCAAGTACAAACCAGTTAGATATTGTATAAGATGCCATCCAGGACTTAATCCACCATTCCAGAAACTCAGTAGAAAACTGCATCTCCATCCCACTCCGTGAAGCCGATAAAGCTCAAATTATTTTGCTGTGATCCATTTTCAGCATCTTCTGCCAGGTTGTGCAGTTCTGCAGATTATGACATGAGGCAGGACACTTTGATTTTTACATCAGATACTTCACCCTGCACTGTCGAGAACCATCCTTCAGCTTTTGCAATTCTGCCGGTGCTTTGCGCAGGTCCTGGCACAGGAGCGCCACGTCTACATGAACTTTCCTAATCTTTGTCCTCACTGCCTTCTGTGATGCATGGATGTTATGAAGGGTTTTTGGTGAGATATCTGGTGTCAGCAGGCAAATGGGCCACTGAAGCCTCTCTGTTCCCCAGGCCTATGGTGTATTTGTCCATTCGAGTTTGGGAGAGAGAGGATGGGGGGAGCTTGTCCTTTCTCATAGTGACGGCAGTAGGAAGCAACCTAAAGCAGGACTCCAGACATCCTGTTTTCTTGCTGCACTAAATACGACAGCACTAGCAACTGGGGACCCATGGAAGGCAGAGGGACCAGCAAGAGAATCCAATGTCAGACAGGATTCAGGGCTGTCTGATGGGCTCAAGAGACCCAGAGACCCTCAGTATGCAGCAACCCCAGTGGCACTGGCAAAGTTCCCCATCCAGCTATGGGTCTCATAATGGTGACAGACACAGTTTGGCTACATTTCTCCGTCAACCTCAGACAGTGTAGACCCAAGTATCAACCCTGGCACTAGAAGCACAGAGGCTGGAGGTGGGAGGGGAGAAGACACAGAAACTCACAGGTGGGGTGCCTTGGAGGGCCAACCAAGAGCACAATTGCTGCCTGCTGTCAGGAGGGAGCAGCCACAACAAAGTCACAGCCCACGGCCCCAACCAATTCACCGCTCAACTGAGCCCCCAATAACGTGTCCAGGAGACTATAATGTCAATGGGCCGGGGGCCTTAACCAAGGCCACTTTGCTGGGTCTAGTAATACCACAGGTCTCTCATCAGGTATCAGGTCCCCCAACAACAATTCAACCAGTTGGCCCACCTCCTCATAGGGCTACCTCTCGGGCAGTGCAAAATCAGTGGTAGGTGTCGCAGCCCCAACAGCCCCCTCAATCAGTACTCAAGGGCTGCTTGATCTCTGCAAAAGCGCTGTTGCAATTGGTTACACTCAGGGCCGTTTTCCGGAGCCAATAGCCCAGGCATCTTCAGACCACCCACCAGTTCATCCTTACCTGGCAGTTAATGAGGCCAACAGGAAGTACATCTGCGGCAGTCTGCCCCCGACTTGTGGGATCGGCATGGGCCGTCACCTGACCTCAGAGTGAGCCCCAGCAAGCCAGTTCTACATCGCCATCACCCTAAATGGAGGTGGAAGCCACCTGCCACAAGCCTCCGCCTGGCACCAGGAACCGGTAATCACCCTCTCACCACCTATAAATCACCAGCCAAACTGGTATCAGGGCCGCTGCTACATTAGTGCTTGGTGGCCTGCCATCTTGAGTGCAGCAGTGGCAGCCACAGTCCACGCCTCTTTCCTCCAGTCGCCTGAGCCACAATCAAGCTCTGCTTCAGCACCGGGGGCTGAGTCATTCAACAGCGGCACCTGGTAGCCAAACCATTATGGTAGCGATGGCCTATGGTGTTGAATGACGCAGGGGACTGGGTCACTTTCAGAGTGCAACTGTCATCTTCACGCCCCAAGCCACACCGCAGCATGGTTTTAAAGCTAAATATTCGGCAAAGCAACAGCACGTTCCTTACACAAAAAATCCTTTTGCACTATGTATTTTGACATACTGTATTATTAAGATTTACAATAGTTCAGTCTAGAGCAATTAAAGTGGAGAGAACAGTTTCCTAGTCTCCTGGTTGAACAAATGCATGATTTGATGAAATTTTCACAGATAAATGGCACAACTATCGATTACAGAAGTCACCTGAGAGTCAATTTTGAGCCTACGATCATACCAAGGCTTATTAGGTTTGATGATTTTGTTGCAAATATGCCTAAGGAACCAGGACAAAGTATGGAGATCACAGTCCGAAATCTCACTCTTGCCCATGACTTCGCAATTGAACATCTACATCATGGCTACAAAGCCAAGAATTTTCTAAACACTAACATCCCAACAGCACAACATATTCTACACAAAACTTTACCACATAACCTCGTAGAAGAAACAAAGGTTTTACGTAAACTGCAACTCATATGGATCACAGCTTTGTCCCTAAATATCTGCTAAGCAATGCTGTTCGAGAGCACTAATGTTTGAGGTCAGTCAATAGACAACTTCAGCCATGTTGTAGAGATTAAACATGCCTCCAGGTACACTGTAAACTTTGCTAAGAAAACCTTCATGAATTTCGACCTACACCTTTTTGACGATTCAAAGTGATGCAAAATAGCAATGATTCTAGAAAATTAGACATTACAGAACAAAATGTGGAGAGGGCGCCCACGCTTCAGAATTGCTACAAGACCATCTGAGTACTGAAAGGAGCTACACAATGCTGGTAATATATCATAAAAATGAGCTGAATCAAACAATGCTATGCGCTACACATGGCAATCCGACCATAATGATATATAGGTATATGTATACATAGGGCAAATGGCCCGTTTGCAACCGGAAAATAGGTATGACACATGTAAAAACATATTTTGTCAGTCGGTAACCTATTACCAACTTGCAAAATAAGGTTGACCTATTACTGACTCGCAAAATAAGGTTTCGACTTGATATTAGGAAGGAGTATGCCAAGGGCGGTCCTTCCTAATAGGTACATTTCAATGTACGATTGTTTTGCGGCCGCCATTGATGTCGCAAAACACTCGCAGTTTACCACCTACTTTAGGTAGATGATAAACCACTCGCAAATGGTGAATGTATGTGAAAATATTTTTGAGGAGCAGGCAGTAGTCCCACAGACCACTTTCTGCTCTTAAAAAATGAATGCATTTTGCGACTTGCATATTGTAAGGGTTATACATCTGGGGCCTGTTGTATGACCCTTCCAATTTGTGAGTCGCAAATTGCGTCGCTTTGATTTATAACAGTGTTTCAGACACCGTTTGCGATTCCTAATGGGGTCAAAAATTGCCTGCCTCATTAATATTCTTAAGCAGGTGCAATTTGTGACTCCATTGGGAATGGCTAGCACTCCCAGGGATGGTGGCTTGCTGGAGTCCACAAACCACCATGTCTGTGACTGCTTTTTCAATACAGCAGTTCTTTTTTCAAATGAAGTCCATTTTCCTTACAGGAAAATGGGATGCATTTAAAAAAGAAAAGTGAATTGTTACTGTTTCATTGGGACCACTGCCTGCTCTTAAAATATATTTTAAATGCTACTCACAAAGGGGAAGGAGGGCCCCCTGGGTCCCCTTTCCGTTTTCGGCTTACCACTCATTTGAAAAGGGTGGTAAACTGCAGCAGGAAAACAACATTACATTAAAGTGCAAGTCGCTATAAGGAAGGGACACCTTTGGCACACACCTTCCTAATAGTGAGCCGCAAACCCAATTTTGCGAGTCTGTAATAGATTACTGACTTGCAAAATAGGGTTTGTAAATAGGGCAGACCTATTTTGCAGTCACAAATAGGCTGATTTCCCGTTTGCGACCGCAAAAATCTGTCGTACATCTGGCACCTGGCTCCTAATCCTCTACTAGCCTCCTAATTTGTAGCAATTTTCAGCCACTGCCTGTGCAGATATGAACAGTGAGGCCGGGTTGGGGGGGGATTAGACAGATGACCACGAGGGAAAATTAAATGAATAAATAATTTTCTCTTGTCATCGTCTGTCGAAATCCTCCCCACCCGGCCCCACTGCCCCACCGCTCTTACCTGCATGGGCCTGAACTACAGGAGCACCCCCCAAATGCTGTCCATCATTTTCTGGATATCAGTTGTTGCTGAGGCTAAAACAAAAAGTAGGAATAAAAAATGTATACACCCCAAAGGATGTTAAAAAAAAATGGTTAAATCATCAGACCCTAACGCAAGTGGAATCTGATGGCCCGTAAACCTTAGGTACAAAATGGAAAAGTACTTTGCTTGTCCTAAATTGGCCAAAAAATCCTGAATCATTGACCGTGGGTTGCAATCCACAACAATATTTTATAACAAGGGCACACATCTGTGCATACATTTATTTCTTCCAATTGTTTGTGCCCAAAACTGTTGGTTTCCTGAATTTTACATTGAGTACATAAATCATTTAACAATGCGCTTAGTTCCTCACGAACACTCAATGGTACCTGTTTTACATTAAGTACAACAAGTAGAATGTTTTCCTTTCATTTGATAAGATGCTCAAAACATTTGATTATGCAAACTTCAGCCAAGAATCAGGAACATCTCAAATTCTGATTGGGTTATCAGATCCAGACGCTAACAGTAGGCCTACTTTTGACAAATTTTGCCCACCCACAATACTTCTGTCTTTGATTGAAATATAAATGTTGGTATTGATTGATCTCCCAAGAAACACATATAGTTGCCTAAAGAAACCTAACATGTCAATATCCTGTTCACCTTCAAACTTTCAATAACAGATTCTTGACCCATTCTCCGTAAAATAGAGTATCAGAAATAAATGTAATTGTTGAACCTGAATCAGCCATAATTTGTATCTTCAGAATACCAATTATTACATCGCACCAAGCACCTTTCCCAACATGACCACCTTCGGAGTCAGTTTCAACTGTCAACACAACTTTTGAGAGATCTAAATGTTAATCTTCAGGCAATACCTTCATACTGCTCACTGTAATAGTCACCGTTTAACTTTTAATAACAGCCTGCAAATTACCAATTTTACAGTTATTAAAACTCTTACAGGCAGTTCGAATTATTGCCGAAATGTGTCTTAAACCAACATGATAAGCATTCATTTTGACACTTTGTAATGATCTTTTGCTGTTTTTATCGTTTAAGAAACGAGCATTAACAAATTCTTCATATACAGCATTTACAGACATCACTGTAATAGATGCTTTCTTCATTGCCCATAAATTTTCCGGAAAGTAATAAACGCTCAATACTCTTTGTTGTACTTATAACTTGTGTTCTTGCGTTCTTGTATTTTTTCAATTCACAAATAAACAGAAACTGATCTCTGATGTGAGTCTCCTCCCTGCATTCTGTTTTTGTTCGAAGATATTATGCTTTTCAAATAGAGTATTCCACTCCTCCAAAAACATTTTTAAGTCACACCAGAGCCTCCTAATGCTTAATCCAGAAAATACATTGTCTTTGAGGAGGATAAACTGCAGTTCAATCAATCAATCAATGAGGACATTTGTTAAGTGCGCTACATACCCGTGAGGGTCTCAAGGTGATGGGGGAGGGGGGAGGAGGGTAGGGTGATGCTACTGATCGAAGATCCAGGTCTTTAGGAGTTCTCTGAAGGCCAATAGGTCCTGGGTCTGTCGTAAGTTGGTAGGGAGGGTGTTCCAGGACTTGGTGGCAAGGTGAGAGAGGGATCTGTGCCGGCCATCATTCTTCGGATGTGGGGGACGGTGGCGAGGGCCAGACCAGCGGAGCGGAGCTTGCGGGTAGGAGTATAGAAGCCCAGTCGTCTGTTGAGGTACGCTGGGCCGGCGTTGTGAAGGGCTTTGTGAGTGTGGATGAGGAGCTTTCAGGTTAGGTCCAGACTCAGGCATCCCCGTAGAAATACTAACTTTTGAAAAGGCAGTAACCACAGAAGTCAATAAACTGGACACGCAAGGGAGAAAGATCTTCCACAATACCAGTGGAGAAGAACAACAAGCCCTACGAGATCTAACTGCCAACCGGGAGCTTGTTATTAAACCTGCTGATAAAGGGGGAGCAATAGTATTGCAAACCCTTGAGAAATATGATGAAGAATGTCAACGTCTCCTGTCGGACGAACGGAACTACAAAGTTTTGGAAAGTGATCCAACAGAACGACTTCGAACAAGGATTGGAGGTATGGTGGAGGAAGGACTAGCCCATGACTGGATCAGTAAAAAGGAAGCTGACTTCCTGCAACAACCCACCCCAAGGATACCATACTTTTATTGTATCCCTAAGATACATAAGGACATCGACAACCCACCCGGAAGACCAATAGTCTCTGGGATTGGGTCTATCCTGGAACCTCTATCGAAATTCTCAGACGCCTTCCTTAGACCGATGGTACAAGCAACGAAAACGTACCTGAAGGATACCAAATCGGTCCTACAACTGTTGGAAACCACAACTTTTGATCCAACCACACAGCTCTTGGTAAGCCTCGACGTGGAGAGCCTATACACGAGTCTGCCCCACGAAGAGACACTAGAGATCATTGAAGAGGTACTCTTCAGTCACACTTGGAAATACCAGACACCAAGAAACCTGGTCCTAGAGTGTATCACCATGGCCCTGAAAGAGAATTTTTTTCAGTACAAGGAGACACTATATCTACAATCCCATGGAACGAGTATGGGAAGTACTTTTGCCCCTAGCTTAGCAGGACTATACGTCTACCACTTAGAGGAACAAAAGATCCTACATGAAAGCAACCCCTACCATTTACAGATTGGCACCTGGAAACGGTACATTGATGACATTTTTATCATCTGGAACGGCGATGTCAACAGCGCCTTGAATTTTGTTACCTGGCTTAATAACCAGAATGAATATCTAAAATTCACAAGTACCGTCTCAAACACATCGATGGTCTTCCTAGATCTGAACATTTACAGCGAGGACGGGAGGCTGAAAAGCACCACCCACTTCAAACCGACGTCCAGGAATTGCCTACTACGCTATGATAGCTTCCATCCCAGACACCTAAGGGAGAATCTGCCCTATGGGCAATTCCTGAGACTGCGGAGAAACTGCACAGAACTGAGTGAATTCAACCAACAAGCGAAAGACTTGAGAACTAAACTCATCCAGAGGCAGTATCCCACCAGAACCATCGAGAAAGCGATGAAGCGTGCAAGAAACAATCACAGGGAGGCACTTATACAAGAAAACCCCCGTGAAAAAGAAACAAATAAAAGACCAATCTGTGTGACAACCTACTCGACCATATCAAACCAAGTGTCAAAGGTCATTGATAAGCATTGGGGTATCCTGAACTGTGGAGATCTGAGCTTTGAGAAACCGATGCATGCGCATCGGAGGGGCAAAAACATAAAAGACATCGTGGTCCACACCAGACCACAGGAAAGCAAGACAATGAGACACAATGTTACAGGCATACAGGGTCACTTCCCATGTGGCGATTGCAGCTGTTGCCACCAAACCCAGAAGAGTAAAAATCTAACCTTCAGAAATGGCACGAGATGGGAACAACGTCAATTCTCAAACTGCAATACAAGGAACGTGATCTACTTAATAAACTGCCCATGTGGACTAGAGTATGTGGGCATGACCACCCGTCCCGTCAAGATTAGGATAGGGGAACACAAAAGTAACATACGCTGCAAAAAAACAACAACCAAGATGGCAGCACATTTCCTGTCGTACCAGCACTGCATCAACGATCTACGGTGGACCGTAATCGAAAGATTACCGTCAGAGACAGGCCTGTTCCAAAAGGAACAACGCTGGGTGTTCCGTCTGGCAACTCATGTCACTGGACTCAATGATGACATACCATGGAGCCAAATCTCCAGATAACCCACAAAAAAAGGACCAGTTATTTGACACCTAAAGAACCCTCCCCATTGATTGATCATAGTTAAATCATTGGGCCACCACATGTAACACTCTCTGTATCATTATTATAAATTTTGAAACGCACAGAATGCTTATAAATTACAAGCAGACACGGTTTTCTGCTGATTGAAACCAATGTTTTTAATCATCTGCCATAATTAGTGACCAGTTGCACCAGGAGTAAGGATACACTTCAGGCGGAATGATCACAATCTTCCTCAGTGACCAGCGCCGGTTTACAACTCCAGCGCGCACACTCAGTTAACATCCGGCCAATGCGCATGCGCTAGAGAGTCCCGGAGTACCAGACATTGCGCATGCGCTACTTCGGGTCCGTGGTCATGGGCTAGAGAACACCGTAGAACCAGCAAATGCGCATGCGCGAAGGGAAGAGAATTACACGGCAGAGGTGTCACATGGGCTACCGATCAGCGCGAGCCACGGGGCAGCCAGTAAGTGGACAACAAACGGAAAGTCCTTATTTGGACTTACCAGAACCCGGCAATAAACGAATAAGAGAGATGTACATGCTACATGTGACCCGACCACATACGTGGAGGGGGAGGGCCGCACAGGTATCGCCCGTACATGGTCATTTACCATTTCCGCCTATTAACCAATAAGAACACACCTTAACCCCTTATTTATACCGCCTGGGTCATCCGCAATCCATTCACGGCGGAGCAGCACAAGGTGGTAGAAGGAGGCCAATATAGGCGGATTTCGTGAGTATTTCTCTAAAACAAAAACCGGGCCTCAGTAGGAGCTGAAAAGTGAGTAAAAACGACAACACTGAAATCCACCCCTCTATTCTTATAGATTGTGGATCCACCTACCTACCTTGATGCCAGAGTTTTGCTCATGAGGTAATAGCCAACCAAGATCACAAGTATGTTCACAAAACAAAAAACCAAAAAATCCTAAGTGTGTCTTATGTGTCTGTATGTGTTACATGTTGTATGTCATTTTTTTCTTTACAGGTTTAATGAACTGTTTGGGGCTCCAGGTGACTGCACCTGTCTGAGCCAACCATAGTTGGTAACCAAACCTAATGGTTTTTTCTTTTTTTCAGGACATGTAAATACATGTACCAGATAACCGCTGTAGGCACATTATAGCCACCTTTAATGAAGGTAATCATTTTATAAATAAATGGAAACCCATTTTCTTTAGAAAAACGTGAGTAGGGTTGGGAGTTGTGCCCCGTCCTGAAGAAGGTACACCCGTACCGAAACATGTCGACGCACACCAGAGGTTCTGTCCCTAATTAAGACAGAAAACCTCGTCCCTTTGCACATTTTTTAACAGCACCAGCTAGGGGTATTTAATAAAAATCTTTTTACTTCACCCACTAGCCAGGTACTTTTTAAACTTATCACTACACCTCCCACTCACATCCAAAACCCTTCACTTGCACTCAACACACACCACACATAGTCTGATTTGTCAACGCTCCCGCGTAGTCGCAGGTCGAAGCGTGCCGCATCCCTTCAGCGGGGTGCGAAGACCCCGATGATGAAGCATGACACCAAGGGGCCTGTTGGTGTGTGAGGGGTATTTTACACAACACTGTGTGCTTCCCCCCCCCTGTTTCTCCCTTTTACACAGGTAGTAGGATTCTTCTTGTTTAGTTACTAGTGCCCGTGGAGTAGGAATCCTACTTTATACTCTACCTCCCCTCTTTGTTAAGTATAGAGCTTTCAGGTTATCCTCTTGTTGACGGGGAGCCAGTGTAGGTCTCTCAGGTGGGGTGTGATGTGGCTGCGGTGGGGGATGTCGAGTATCAGTCGTGCCAAGGCGTTCTGGATGCGTTGCAGCCGTCTCAGGAGCTTGGTTGATGTTCTTGCATAGAGGGCATTTCTGTAGTCCAGCCTGCTGGAGACGAGGGCCTAGGTGACTGTTCTACTCGTTTCAGTGGAGATCCACTTGAAGATCCTGCGGAGCATTCGTAGGGTGTTGAAGCAGGATGAGGTGACGGCGTTGACCTGTTTAGTCAAGGAGAGGGTGGGGTTGAGGATGACCCCAAGGTTGCGTGCGTAGTCAGTGAGAGTCGGGGCTGTTCCCAGTGAAGTCGCCACCAGGAGTCGTCCCAGGCTAAAGGGGTGGAGCCGAGGATGAGGACCTCCGTCTTGTCTGAGTTCAGCTTCAGTCGGCTGTTCCTCATCCATTCGGTGACGGCCTTCATTCTTTCGTGGAGGTTGGTTTTGTAGGTGTGAGAGTCTTTGGTGAGGGAGATGATCAGCTGAGTGTCGTCGGCGTAGGAGATGATGTTGAGGTTGTGCTGTTTGGCGTTGTGGGCGAGGGGTGCCATGTAGATGTTGAACAGCGTTGGGCTGAGGGAGGAGCCCTGGGGTACGCCGCAGATGATCTTGGTGGCGGTGGAGTGGAAGGGTGGGAGGCAGACGCTCTGAGTTCTGCCGGAGAGGAAGGATGTGGTCCAGTCCAGGGCCTTCTCTTGGATCCCGGCACCATGTAGGCGTGTTCGTAGTGTGCGGTGGCAGACAGTGTCGAAGGCGACTGACAGGTCCAGGAGGATGAGGGCTGCTGTTTCTCCATTGTCGAGCAGGGTCCTGATGTCATCGGTGGCGGCGATGAGGGCGGTTTCGGTGCTGTGGTTGCTGCGGAAACCAGACTGGGATGGGTCCAGGATGTTGTTTTCCTCGAGGTACCGGGTTAGTTGTTCGTTGATGATTTTCTCGGTTACCTTTGCCAAGAACGGGAGCAGGGAGATGGGACAGAAGTTCTTGAGGTCCTTGGGGTCCGCCTTGGGCTTCTTGAGTAAGGCGTTGATCTTGGCGTGCTTCCAGCTCTCCGGGAAGGTTGCTTTCTAGAAAGAGATGTTGATGGCTTTCCTGGAGATGGGGGGCGATGCTTGTGCTGGCTTTGTTGAAGACTTGGTGTGGGCATGGGTCAGACGGGGATCCAGAGTGGACGGAGTTCATGATTTTGATGGTGTCATCATCGTTGACATTGGGCCATACGATCAGGTGGCTGGTGGAGGCGGGGCTGGAGGTCTCGGGGGTTGGCGGGGCGGCCTTGGCGTTGAAGCTGTTATGGATGTCTGCGATCTTGCAGTGGAAGTAGGTGGCCAGTGAGTCGCACAGGTCCTGCGAAGGGGGGATGTCGTTGGTGTTAGAGCTGGGGTTGGAGAGTTCCTTCACGAGCTCTTTGCTGTTGTGTGCATTGTTCTCCAGGCGGTCCCTGAATGCGGTCCTTTTGGCGGTTCTGATGAGTTGATGGTGTCTGCGGGTGGCGTTCTTGAGGGTAGAGTGGTTGTATGGTGATCGGTCGCTGAGCCAGTTCTTCTCTAGTTTCTGGCATGCATGCTTGGAGGCCTGGAGGTCTTCAGTGAACCAAATGGCTTTCTCGCTGGTGTGGCTGTTGGAGGATGTCTTGAGAGGGGCGAGAGTGTTGGCGCAGTCTTCAATCCACTGTCGGAGGCTGAGGGCGGCGGTGTCGGGTTCGGTGGGGTGGCTGGTGGGCTCTGGGCGAGGGTGGTAGCTAGCTGTTCTTCAGTGATTTTGCCCCAGCAGTGACGAGGCATCTGTTGGGTGCGGTGGTGTGTGGTGGGCTTCCTGAAGGTGAAGTGGACACAGCAGTGATCGGTCCAGTGGGGTTCGGTGCTGTGGTTTAAGAAGACCTGGGGGCTTTCGGAGAAGATGGGATCTGAAAAACTCCCGTCCAGACTGGCCAGAGGATCTGGAGGAAGCTAACACAGCATACAGAGAGTGGGTCAATACATCACTTGACTACCTCATTCCCAAGAAACTGTCCAGGCCCAAGCGCGAGCATTCCCACCCTTGGTACTCTGTGACACTGGCCGAACAGAAAAAGCAATGTAAGCTACTGGAGCGCATCTGGAGACGATCATATGATCCTCAGGCGAAAGCCAACTTCAGATCCGCTACCAAAGCTTACCATAAACTTATAAAGAAAGTCAAAGCTACCTATTATACGGACCTGATCAGTGCGAGCGCTAATTGATCGAAAACCATCTTCTCTCTAGTGAAGGACATGCCTAAACCACCAGAGGATCCTAACTGCACGATAACATCTGACTTGCAATGTGAAGAGATTGCTTGCTTTTTCGTAAGCAAAGTCCAAGGGATTTATAACTCATTTGAATCTGATGGGTCCGCTTCGACCCCTCACCAATCCCCAGACTCTCCGGAACCTCCCAACTCTCTTCACTCCCTCCCTTCCATCTCACAGGCTAATATGGAACTTCTGGCTGGAAAAGTCAAGTCCGGGTCTCCGGAAGACCCCGTTAAACCTGAAATGTTTAAACTATTTCAGGATTCCATTTTGGCGGAGGGTCGGGAGCTGATTAATAGATCTTTTCAGTCTTCCACCATCCCTAAATCATGGAAACACGCCAAGGTTGTTCCTTTACTAAAAAAGCCCACCTTGGACTCTTCCAGGCCTGAAAGTTTTAGACCTATTTCCCTGCTACCTTATTTGGCCAAGGTGGCAGAAACGCACGTGAATGACATCCTGACCAACTACTTGGAGAGCAATGAGATTTTAGATGACTCACAAAATGGATTCCGGCCTAACCACAGCACGGAATCCGCCCTGCTGGCCGTCACTGAACAACTAAGGGCAACACAAGATCTGGGTGGTACGTCGGCTCAAATCCTGCTGGATTTGAGTGCGGCGTTCGACACGGTCTCCCATGGGATTCTACTCAGAAGACTATGGGAGATCGGAGTCCGAGATGGTGCCCTGGATTGGTTCGCGTCTTTTTTATCTGACCGTTCCTTCCAGGTCCATGCTCCACCGTACTCATCCAGCAGGCTACCGCTGAGTGTTCCGCAGGGGTCGGCGCTCAGCCCTACGTTTTTCAACGTGTACGTCCGCCCTCTAGCAGTGTTGGCCAGAGAACGTAAGATCAAATTAATTTCATACGCGGACGACACGCAGCTTATCTTCTCCTTCTCGAAGGACATTGATACAGACCAAGCCAAATTTCAAGATGATATTCTGGCCATCTCTAGATGGATGACCACGAATTGCCTGCAGTTAAATTCATCAAAAACTGAGGTACTCCTGATTGGTAAGGAAACACACAAGTGGGATGATCACTGGTGGCCCTCTACGTTAGGTCCACCTCCCATCCCTAAGAAGGAAGTAAAAAACTTGTGGTGATTATGGATGACTCCCTTTCCCTAGAATCCCATGCAAAAAGAGTGGCTGGCGTGTGCTATGGTCGCCTAAGGTCGCTCAAAACAATTTTGGGCTTCTTTGAACCACCTGTACACTAGACAATTGTCCAAGCCCTTGTTTTATCGCATATAGACTACTACCATGTCTTAATGCTGGGCTCTAATCGAACAGCCATCAACAGACTCCAAAGGGCCCAAAATGAAGCAGCCCGCATTTTGTTCGCCCTACCAAAATACTGTCACACGTCCCAAATTCTGCGGCGTCTACACTGGCTTCCGGTAACACAACGTATTCAATTTAAGTCCCTTTGCCTAATTCATAAAATCCTTCACTGCTCTGGCCCCCGAGTTCTACGAGGTCTGTGTTCTTCCTATGTCCCTTCACGTGCCCTCCGCTCGGCGGACCTTCATCTTGCCTGCACCATCAAAATCCAAAGGAGCAGAGCTGGTGGCCGCTCCTTCAGGTATTTGGCCCCAAAACTGTGGAATTCGATCCCCTCGGAGGTGCGTGCTACAAATAACTACCTGTCATTTAGAAAACTTATCAAAACCTGGTTGTTCCCTTCTACCTAGGGCTCCTAAGTGGCATTACACGTTTCCCCCTTGGTTTAGAGTTCGCCTTACTTTCAAGCTGTCTGCAAGCGCTGGGACGCCCCGTCACTGGGGTAGCCATGCGCTCTATAAGCATTTTTAACATTAACATTAACATTAAAGTGTGACCGGCGGCGTGGGTGGATGTTGTCACAAGCTGTCTGGGTCCGAGGTTGGCGAGGTTGTCGATCAGGGTGGCGGAGTTGACGTGGTTGTTGTTCTCGAGGTGGAAGTTCAGGTCCCTGAGGAGGATGTAGTCAGTGGAGGAGAGGGCGTGGATGCTGATGAGGTCAGCGATGGAGTCGCTGAACTGAATTCTGTGTCCAGGGGGTCTGTAGATGAGGATTCCTCTGAGGGTGGTGTTGGGGTCGGTGTGAATATGGAAGTGCAGGTGTTCGGCGGTGCTGATGGTTTCGTCGGTGCTGGTCAAACCGATGAGGGTGTTCTTGTGGACGATGGCAATTCCACCTCCTGTTCCATTGATGCGGTCTCTGTGGGCGATCTTGTAGCCTTCTGGGATGGCTATGGCGATGTCGGGTGCTGAGGCGGGCTTCAGCCAGGTTTGCATCTGTGAGGCGACGTCTGGGGCTGTTGAGTCGAGGAGGTCCCAGATTTCTATGGCATGTTTGTGGGCAAAGCAAGTGTTGAGGAGGATGCACCTCCTGTAGTTGGGCTCGTTGGTTGGTGGTTTCGCGGGTCGGGTGCTGGAGAAGCTGCAGTTCCCGCAGGTGAAGGGCCCTTGGGTGCGCTTAGAGGTGGCCTGGTAGCATGTGTGTTCTCATCCGGGGTTGAGTGCGTGGAGAGTGCTGGCATCATAGTGGAGTCGGGCAACGTGGCGTTCTTGGGGGCCAGGGGTTCTGGCGCTGGGCACGGTCCAGGCGCGGACAAATGCAGACGGGCTTGCCTTAGACGCGCCTTCACCGCGCCAGCGGCGCGCCTGCTGTGCTAAGGCTGAATAGCGGCCGCCATAAGAGGGGGAGCTGGGCGGGAGGAGCGGCTGGGTGGGGGGGCGACGGACGAATGGGAGTGGGGGGCAGGGTCGCAGGGGAGGCAGCGGCGGGAAACGGGACCGGCGAGGGGCGCGTGGAGGAAAAAAGCACAGTTACAGGAGCAGAGAAGACAAATGTGACCAAAAACAGGACAAAAGCACAAATTTAACCAAAAAAACAAAGCACTGTTACAGGAGAAGGGGTAAGGGGCGAGGGGAGGAAAAGCACAGTTACCGGAACAAAGAAGACAAATGTGATCAAAAACAGGGCAAAAGCACAAATTTAACCCAAAAAAACAAAGCACTGTTACAGGAGAAGAGGCTAGGGGCGCGGGGAGGAAAAGCACAGTTACAGGAGCAAAGAAGACAAATGTGACCAAAAACTAGGGCAAAAGCACAAATTTAATAAAAAAAAAACAAGCACTGTTACAGGAGAAGAGCACAGTTATGGGAGAAAAATACAGGCGGACCAAGCCCTACCAGGCAGGGCTCGAACTTGGCAGCAGCAAGGGTGTTACACGGGCGCAGTTAGGTGGAGCTATGCGGCGATAGGAGAGACCTGCCTGGAAACAGTTAAATTGTCAAAAACTTGTTGACCAACATTGCCCAAGTGGCTAAATAAAATTGTCATTGTCTCTTTGGTTCATACTTTGTGTCATCCATTGCCACAAATTAATTTTCGAATGAGCGCACCCAGTGCTCCTATCCAAAGGGTGGCTTCCCAGCAAACTGCAAGAATGGCTTGGTAATGATAGTTTACTGCTGGTTGTTCATTTTCCCTTGTGCTATTAATTGCAATTTGTAAAATATTTTGCTGCAAGATATGGCCTTCGTTTAAAATATTGATACGTAGTATTGGGAGAATAATAAACACTCATATATTATAAAAAAAATGTAAATAAAAAAATTCATCCAAAATGTAGCTGCTTTAGAAAAACTATTTCGTCTGACTTCATTTCGAGCGATCACCACATTGCTGCTCATATGAAAGGTGAAAGGAACCCCATTGAAAGGGATTCCTTCCAAAATGACCAGCAATGTCTGTATGTTGATGTCCAAATGCTTGCTTGCTAACGTAATCATCAGGCCTAGACAATAAGCTCGACTGCTACTCCTCCAGTTGTAAATCAGCTTGAGCGCAGTAAATTAACAAGCATTCCACGCTCAAGACTTGTCTCCATGTGACTCTCAGGCTACATGCCAAAATTTTGACTGACACCGCAACATGGTAGGCAACGCCAGAGAAGACACGTAACACATATGATGAGACCCAAAGTGAAATGAGGAGCTGCTCAACGTGTCAAGCTATAAATCCGCAACCTCAGTATACAAAATCTAAAAGTTAAAATTCTGTCTGTGAGCTTGTTTCTCATCGCCAAATGTTGCAAAATAATTCACACCAAAAGCTGGAGATTTGTTTGCAAAAATAAGTATACAAGAAAGAGCCCACAACCAGAGTTAACTGCTCCCCCACAGAATTCAGATCCAATTGTAGATCAGTTGAAGAGAACCTCCATGCAGATTGTTCTAGGATCTAGAACGTGAAAAGAAACTTATACCCAGCAGAGGCCGGCGCAGGTAAGTGTGGTGGGGCGGAGGGGCAGGATAGGGTGAGAGGGGGAGAAAATCGACAGACAACAGAATAGGTCAAATTAAATACATAAATAAAACCTATTCCATCGTATATCAACTTCCACCCTGCCCTGCCCCACACCACTGCGGTTACCTGCTCTGGCCGCAACTACTTATACCATAACAAGGTAAGTAAAGCAAGTATTTAAAGTGGAATCACTTAACACAAAGCCAATTAAATGTAGCTTAAGTGTGTTGGACTAGACCTTCTCTGCAGGGTCATCACTAGACATTTTGCCTTCACCCCTGCTAGTTTTCTAAATTCGATTTTGTTGGCCTTAGGACTCACAGCAATTTACCACTGTTAACCAGTGCTAAAGTGATTGTGCTCACTCCCTACAACACGGTACAGTTGGCTTACATCTGATTGGCATATTTAATTTACTTATAAGTTCATAGTAAAGTAGTATACCATATACCCAGGTCTTAGAAATGTAGTTCTACTAATGGCCATGCAGAATTCATTCTTCTTCTCGCTTAAGATGACCTTTAAAACATGTCTCAGGCCTGCCATTGCAGCCTGCGAGAAATTTCAAGCATCCAATAAGAGTTGGCAAATTAACACTTTGCCAAGCTTAACACTCCATTTTTAATGCATATAAGTCACTTCTAAGGTAGGCCCTAAACAGCCTATAGGGTTGGGAGCTGTGTAATTAAATTGTTGGACATGCATTTTTAAGATTTAGATGTCTTGCTAGTGAAAAACTCACAAATCCCATAGCTATAACCTCTCCCATAGGATAGCATTGTGCTATCTTACTACTTTGAATAAGTGCTACCATTTGATTGGGAGCAGGTAGGAAAGTGGAGAATGGTGTTTGTGGAATTGCAATTTAAATTCCTCTTTTATTGCAAAGTCAGATTTTAAGTCACTATTCTGAAAATGCCACTTTTAGAAAGTTCTGAAATCTAGCTGACTGTTTGTGATGCTGTCAATTATTTTAACAGACTCAAACCAAAATCTATAATTTCTTGGTCAGTAAAATGGAGTTATTTAAATGCATTTCATAAAGACTCATTTATTGAGTTCACAAAAGACAGATTTGGACAACAGTTCGAAATTATATAACATCAAAACAGACTAACAAAAAGTCAAAGACAATTAAAAAAAAAACAAATAAATATGAGTGTTAACAAGTCACAATCAACAAAGTAACCAACATTTCATTTCACAATCTTAATAAAACATACTGGGGTAACCAACCAACGGCGGCGAAGCATTGAGGACAACAATGGAATTATACATTTCATACACAATATTCCCCTTTGTTGCTAATCTTATTTATAAGAGAAACTATTCCCCTGGTGGTAAAGCGTGCCAAAGCGTTTCAAATCCCAATTCATTTAAAGGGATTCTCTTCAGGACTAAGACTGGAAAGGCTCTAAAAAAATCTAAAAAGGGGAAAGATAGAAAGAAAAATTCATATCTTAGATCTGCCCTTCTCGTCAGACTGTTTCATTAGACTCTTAAAAAGAGGGATCAGAACCTGTTAGCTTGATTTATTTGAAGAATCTCCATTTTATTATTGAGTCACTCATGTTTCTGACCATATGGCCTGAAACATGAACGAGTGTGAGGAGTTAAAAACAATTTATTTGTGCAAGAAGCTGATAGAGACAGCATGAAGAAGCTGTTTGACTTACTTATAAGACCATTTTGGTTGTGCAACTGGCTGTGAATTTCCGGGACAATATAGAAAAGTTATTTGTATCACATGTATGGCTCATCTATCCTTTAATGAAGATGCAAAGAAGGTTCAGAATTGAAGACGCGTGTCGGTTTTCCTGAAACGACAAACGCGTGGGCTGGTTACTTTCAAGTTCGTTAAAGGACTTATTGGGTTGTAAATTTCACAAAGAGGAAGTGTTGTAGAAGTTCCAACTTATTTTTTATGAAGTTTGTGCAGCTGTTCATTTACTGCGTGCTGCTACCTCATTCAGCTCTGAGTTCTGTCTGCTCAGCTGTTCGTGCCTGGGTGTCAGATGGCTTATTCACCGCCTTGAGCCTTCTGGTTTGCCAGTACATGGCTCATTATTCCTGTACATTCTCCTGGTGGATTCTGGTATTGGTAGTGCATCCAATTGAAAGTATGCCATCATCTTTTACGATGGAATAAATTATGTTGTATTCATCGGTGATTGTTGAGGATTATGTTCTCAATATTTTAGCAATCTCGTTTAGGCCTACCCAGCTTTTAGAAAGTTGACATTTTTTTGTCCTAACTATTTGGTGTCTGCAGCCTGTTTCTGGGTCACTTGACTAGGTGCACTGTTGGTAGTTGGCCTTTGTTTATTCCTCCTATACACCATTACAATAGAGGGTCTGGTGTGTTGGCCATCTCTGACTTGATCTGATAGATTACAAACCTTTGTTGTGCATATCGAATGGTAATTGTACAGGAAATGCCTACCGCACTTGCACGTCGAAGGCACTGCCTCAGCTCATACACAAAGGACACCACAATAGCCTATACCCCCAGACAGACTAGGACCAGGGCCGGGAGGCAAGAAATTCCAGCCCCCCCCTATAAGGGTAAACTCCAAAAGCTTCTCCCACTTCAAAGCTGGCACCAGGCATCAATATTGAACCCACAGACCCACTCTTCAGATCAGTTCTGGACCTGTGGAAGACTCAGAAGATGGACTGCTCTGCTTTCTACTGCCCTGCTGCTCTGCTGCCCTCCAGCCTGACTAAAAAGGACTAGACCTGCTCCTTGAATCCAGGACCGCCAAAGTGACTCCAAGGGATAGTTGACAGGCCTCCTAATCAGACCCTCAGGGACAGAAATTTTGCCTTCGATCTTGAGCCCTGCACCTGGTCTCTGCCTGCTGTGAGTCCTGACAGTTGGTGCCTTGTTGTGGACCCTTGAAATGGGACTAAAGGTGGTCTGCCAGTCCAGCTGTGGTTTCCATCAGAACCTAAGCATCATGATGCAACCCAATGCAGCCCTCACAGCTCCTCATCAGAACCAACAAAGCGTAACACAACTCGCCACAGGCACCCACATCACTCATCTGACCCGACACTGCATGTTATTTTTTATAGAATATCCAGTCCATTTATATGAGGAACTGATGATAGTCCCAATACTATTTGCCTGGGTCTTGAAATGTGTTGGCATTTTGGGAGGCATTTAGTTAATTTGAATGCGGCGAGTATTGAAGGAAACTATCGGATAAAGGATTGATACCCTATTCATATACTCTTTTGACACTGGAGCTGGAATAACATATGTGGTTCTTAACATTGGATATGTTCATGTTTATTACTAAATGTTGTATATGATGTACATTTTTCTAAAAATGTGTTTTGCATCAGATTAATGTATGAATTCATTTGCTGATTTTGTCTTTTTGCAAGCTGTTGCTAATAATTATTTCACAGTGTCTACATCCATTATTGTCTTTAAGTGTATGTTATTGTGAATTGTATATACGTGTAAGGTCATGTGTGAATTTGATAAGTCTATGTTTCTTTATCAGTCCCCAAAAAATTGTTTTGATTAACCTTTAATGAAACAGGAATGGTCTAATAAAAATTCCATTCGGACAGATAAAAGCGTTGGCTGTTCGTTACTCCATGAGTAGTAGGAGTGTATGGTAGTACAGAGCTGGGTTCATTGTTTTGTGTTCTGAATTTTGGATCACCCTACCTGGCCCTGGACCTATGGGCTTAACCCCTAGAGGTTTTTACTTTCTAAAAGTGGCATTTTCAAACACACAGTTTAAAAACCATCTCCCTAAAAATATGTGTTAGTCAATTCTGTGTTCAGAGAGCCTAAACTCCATTTCTCAATCTTGTCCCAGTGGAAAGTTATACTTGTAAAATGTTACAAAGTAGCTCCCATGTTAGCCTATGGGACAGACAGTCTTTCAATAGCAAAAAAAGAAATTGGCCGTATTTCTCTATCATGATATGTTATACACACCAGCATATGTCCCAACGTTTACATACACTGCACCCTGACCACTGGGAACTGTGAGCCAACCTGAAAGGTGCCTTACATGTAAGAAAATGGAAGGTTGGGACCTGGCAAGTGTGTGCACTTGCCAAGTCAACATGGCAGTTTAGAACTGTGTGCTCAGACACTATAGTGGCAGGTCTGAGATATATTTCATTTACAGGGCTACTCAGGTGGATGACACAATCAGTGCTGCAAGCCCACTGGTAGCATTTGATTTACAGGCCCTGGCACACTTAGTGCACTCTACTAGGTACTTAATAGTAAATCAAGTATGCCAATCGTGGACAACCCATCATAATCATAATTTGCACAGAGAGCACATGCACTTTAGCAGTGGTAAAGTACCAAGAGTCCTAATGCCAACAAAAACAAGTCAGTAAAAATAGGAAGAAGAAGCAAATAAACTTGGGAATAACCCTGCAAATTGGCCATTTCCAACAACGTTTGATTAGGATTCTGCTTTCAGTCTCTATGGCAACTCTAAGATCATGTAATGATAAATCATCTTTTTGGTAAAAAAATTTCAATGCAAATGGTTTTCATGTTGGGAATTTAAAATACAATCTTTTTTCAATTCTTAGAGTTTTTAAGAATTATTTAGGTATAACATTATAGATAGGTAGAAGCCAGGTTTGATCAATGTAAAGGCATTATGGCTAATGCACAAAGTACATAATGTTTGGAGTATTCTTTTTCATTCCATTTTTGTTGGCACAGTTTATTGCTATGTAAATGTGTGTTTTAAAGAACTAATTCTAGGGGCTGATTCATTCAGGAGTGGTCCATAACGGTTGCATGAGACTGGAATGGCATAGATAATTGCTAAAATAGTCTTCAAAGACAACATTTTCGCCCCCAGTCATTTGACAGAAGAACAACCCTTTTTTCGGGGACTCGGGAACCCTCCATGGGTGGGACATCAATAAGCTGGAGAAAGGCTTAACCCAACAAATCCTAAGAACTATTTTAGCGTATGCATGGGTGTGCTACCACTGGGATGCTTTCTCATTCAGTGTGCATAGATACAACTCTCTGCTGTGTTTTTTAAAATGACCTAAGTGCATTTAGTAGAATATTAATTATTTATTTTTTAACAATGTCTCTTTTTTCTGCATTTACGCTCAGCAAATAACAGGTGTTACGAACATCCACTGCAATGGTTTTTAATGCATTACCTCAGAAAAAGTAAAGGTTTAGATGGCCTTCTCAAGATTCAAACCTGCTGCGTGCTGATCATGGGAGCTATCAGAAGGGAGCCTTGAACTCCCTGTTTTGTGAAACCTAATTTCTTTAATTGTGAATTTTTAGTTCTCGCTTGAGACAGTGCATGCAGTGTTGCTTGTGAGACAATTGTTTTCCGTAAACTTATAAGGGTCATACCACCTGCCAAACACCATTGGCTGACTTCATTGTCAATGTAATTTACTTTCTTCTCTTTGGTCAGCATGCACCAGCTTCACTTCCTCTTTGTATGTTTGTCAGCATGGCCAGCGTACTGCTTCTTTGATCAGGTTATGTCCTTCAACTGGTTGTGGTTTTGGGGGTATATTATGCTTTTCTTTTTTAGCTTGCTCCGTCCATCCTGCATTGTTGCTTGTCCACATTCATCGCCTGCTTTCTTGCATTCCCTGTCCCTCTCGCTTTCTTGCTTGGCCTATCCCTCCTGCTTTTTTGCCCCTGCCCCTCCGCTCACAATCCACTTTGCTTGCTTGCCCTGTTGTTGCTTGCTCCCTCCCCCTGCCATCCTCCAATGTTGTTGTGTAATAAAGACGATCCGGAGGCAAGGAAATGTTCTTCACTTCATTTAATCCATTGTCGCTGAACCACCTCAGAGCAGAGCTCAGGCAGCGTCTCACACTAACAGTCACAAACAGCAACGTTCGGCATGGAACCCTCACTAAGTGAAATTCTGAACCGAGCTCAACATTTAGTGTTAACTACTACATGTTGCCCGCCCCATAAACACATCATAACATTCTGCAGAGGGGCCTCCACATTTTGTGCCACACAACTATTCCCACTGTGATGGCTGATGATGGCCTCGACAGCCATGATAACATTGGCGAGAGCCACAACGCCACACCTAGGCCTCAGACTGAGATAGGCGGGCAGCGCTCCATGTCATAGTGCTTTGTTGGTTGTGCTGTCACTTTGCAACAACCTATTGTGTCTAAAACAAATCTAACAAGTATTTAAAATGCAATGGTCTTGTCTTTGTTAAAGTTAGAGCTATTGACATTGCTTATGACATTATTTTGTTTTTAAAACATATAAATAAATGGCATTGTCATTTACAATGCCAATAGCTTAATGTCTCGCAAATGCGAGACCTATTCCATTTGCACCCACACACACACAGAGCCACACTCAGAGCCACACGCACCCACCCACACACACAGAGCCACACACACACACACACAGAGCAACACAAACACAGAGCCACACACACACACACAGAGCCACACACACACACAGAGCCACACACACACACATAGCCACACACACACAGAGCCACACACACACACAGAGCCACACACACACATAGACAAAGCCACACACACACACAGACAGAGCCACGCACACACAGAGACAGAGCTACAAACACAGAAAGAGCCACACACGCAGACAGAGCCACACACACACACCTACCGGGCGTTGCTTTGAGGGACGCCGAGGCAGACTCCTCTTCCTGTCCCGGGACTTCCTCGATGTGCTGCCCGGCCTGCTGCAGCAGTAAGGCGAGCGCGATCTTCCGAACAGAGGCTGCAGTGATGTTGAAAACCTGTCCCAACCATTGCACAGGTGAGAGGGGCTGCGCACGGGAAAGAGCGGGTAGTGCGAGTGGCGCTCTCCTGGGAGAAGTGAGATGTGACCTTGGGGCAGGCAGCTTTCGGTGAACCACCAGAGAATCTGGAGAAGGGTCAGTGGTAGACCGGTGACCCCACTGCTTACTGGGTAACGATTGGCAACAAAATGGCATCAAAACCAAGGACGCTATCCCGAAGGGGATTGGGGGGGACAGAGGCGAAGTTAACAAGACCCACTAGGGGCTCTCCAAGCAATAAATTAGGCCCAGGGTCAAGGAGCCAGGAACGCGACCCCGGGGCCCACTGAACCAAGGCGCAGTAAACTGCAGGCGGGTCCCGGACATCAGCTTATGACCAAGGCGCACATGCAGAAAGTATACAGGTGCACCACAACACAAAAAAAAAGGACGCAGATTGGAAAGATGTACACAGAAATGCCGCACTTCCCAGGGGAATGACCCGCTGCCATCTGGGGCCGCTCCTCACTGAATTGGGACGCACTGAGACGCCCGCACTCACCGGCTGCTGGGAGGCGGCGTCTCCTTTGGGCTCCCCTGCTCCTTCTCAAGGGCGGCAGCGGGGCTCTCTCACTCCTGGGAGAACTTCGCTGGGGGAGCCAGTGTAGCCGCCTTCATTCACCCGGTCACCATTGGCAGCGCGAGGCTCCTTTCTTCGGCTGCAGGCTCCTGCCTTCGGCTCCCCGGCCTCCGGTGCAATTCTCCAGCCTCGGGGGAAGCCCTCGCGGCCGGACCAATGGCAGATGGGCATGGTGATGACGCGACGGGACTCCCGGGCGGCTGGAACCAATCCCAGCACGGCCCTGGGATGACGAGGAGGGAGTCCCGAACCAATCACCGTGCGGCCCAGCGCTGAAGCCTCGCCACGGCTCTTCTCTCGGGGTGAAATAAGCACTAAACGGATATGCGGGGGGGGCACCCGCTAAAGTACACAAATAAGCGGGGTGGGCACCCGCTCTAGAGTTTAGGCAATAAAAGCGGCAGTATACGGGGTAGGCTCCCGTTCCACGAGGACAACAGCGGGGTGGGCACCCACCTCTCTCCCCTCCAGAATGGCTTGTTCGTCATTTGTCAGTCACTAAGCCTCGTCCTTTTCAGATTGGGAGGCGTATTTTTCACTGACAACGTCACTGAGAGAAAGAAACGAAAAAAACACGCCCTCAATCCGAAAAGGACGGGGCTTAGCTTAAAAAAATGACGTCACAGAAACCTCTTCTCTAATGGCTCGCTGCCGTTTAGGGAGCCAGCTAATGGAGAAGAGGGGCGGGTTTAAACCTCACTACTCTGAGACATAAGATCTCACCAGTGAGACTGCGCAAGCGCAGCCTACGCTAGCCGAGACCTAAAAAGGGGATTTTAGCCCGCCCATAACGTACTATTGGTTGGCATCATCATCACTCTTCTTTGATGTCTTCTACTTTGACATGTCACACTTCCTGTATCACGTTCTGCCCTTTGTGTGGAGCATAGTCAAAGTATAGATTTATTTATTTTAATTAGTGTCTCTCTGCTGTGCTGGAATTGAGGTACTATTTGTTTTTTTTTGTATTTTTATGTAGCGCCAACTTGGCTTGACCCGAAGGTATTGAAGTGATTTTACATTATCACAAGTTACCTTACACAAGGTCACATTCATTTTTTAAAGGTACTGGAATATTATTATGTAAAAAAAACTCAACCTGACTCGAAGGTATTGGAGTGCTTTTTTTTTTTTTTTTTTTTTTTAAGTGTTTTTTATTTGCATCAAAGGGTCACATAAACAATAATAGACAATTCATTTTCCAACAAAAGAAAACAGAAGCAAAAATTAGAAGATAGCAATATTCCATAATTACCTTTAGATAAAGATAAACGTAGCATTACTTGTACAGTGCAAGGCATACAATAAAGGATCAGAAAACTTGTATTTTTTTTTTCTTTTTTTTTTTTTTTGACAGACACCTACTAAGACATAAATAGGCCCCATATTCTGTCAATTTTTCGCCTGGCCTGCACTCCTCTAGAATCTGCAATAGCAGCTTCCATACTATAAGTTTCAGTTACTAACCTCCACCATTCTAGAACTGTTGGTGGGTTCTTTTCAATCCAAGCTCTAGCAACAATTAGCCTTCCACAAGTAATTAAAACATTCAGCAGATCTTTAAACCTATCCCCCCCACTAATGCCTACGCAAACGTCTGTATTTGAGAGTAAAAAAGGTTGCTCCAGCCTCTCAGTAATAACCTTAGTTATTCCTTCCCAATATTCCTTAAGATAAGGGCAAGTAAGGAACATGTGAACAATATCAGCCCCCCTCAAATCACATTTAGGGCATTTCGTTTTGTCTGAGTAAGTATTATTTGTTGACCATTTAAGTATCCTGTCAGGCGTATAATATAATTGACATATTGTTTTAAACATCTGCAGTTTTAAGCTGGATGATAGCACTGTTCTGTTTAGGCTTATAAATGTTTTAGTAATCAAATCTGTAGGGATATTTATGGCCAGTTTCCTATTCCATTTCTCGGTTAAAATGGTAATATCACTGGTCTTGAGATCAGAAAAGAGCTTGTAGCCCAAACTTATGATAGATTTATCATCATCCCTATAAATGCAGTCCCATATCTCAGATTCTGGGATTATGGTAAGTTCTATTTTTTTCACCAGATAATCTCTGATCTGATAATACTTAAACCTAGCTATTTCTGGTAGGTTGTAGCATAGTTTCATTTTATCAAAAGCCATAAAACCAAGATTGTCATATAAATCCCCCAGAGATCTAATACCATAGTTTAAAAACACTTGACAAGCTACATCATGAAAAATACTAGGAAATCCGGGGTTGCCCCAAATAGGTGTTTGGCTATGAAAAAGAGAGGTATTGCATTTAGCCATAATAGATCGCCAAATGCTCATAGTATCCTTAATGGTCTTGAATTTTACCCTTTTAAAATAATTGGGGTCGTTCATCCTATACACAAACATATTGACATCTAGTCCTAGTAAAAACTTGTGAAAATATGTGCATTTATCCAGAGCAACTAAGCTGCGAATCCGAGTCAAAAATGCAGACCAATAATATAATTTGAAGTCCGGAAGTAGCAATCCACCTTGACTAAAGGGAAGTTTAAGTAATGATAGAGCACGCCGGGCCTTTTTATACCCCCATATAAAGCTGCCAATTATGCCTTCTAACCTGGAAAAGAAAGAATTATTGACACGTAGGGGGATTGTGCGAAACAGATACAGGAATTTAGGCAAGATTTTCATTTTTATTAAATTTATTCGACCAATGATATTGATAGGGAGTTTATGCCATCTCTTAAGTTGCATAGCAGTTTCTTTTAATAAGGGCTCATAATTCAATCCTACTATGGAATCAATATCCGCACAAATTTTGACACCTAAGTAGGTGGCTATATCGCTAATTCCAAGGACGGGGGTAGTAGCTTGATAGTTCATGACTACTTGGGTTTTGGTGGTATTGAGTTTGTAGCCAGAAACTGAGCCATAAATGCCAGCTTCTTTTAATATACCCTCCATAGTCTTAGCAACGTCTGGGGTGAAAACAGCTATGTCGTCAGCATATACCGTGATATCCAATTTCTCTAATCCGTTAAAAAGAGGGGAAATTAAAGTTTGATGTTGTAGAGCAATTAAGAAAGGCTCTATTGCAAGAGCAAAAAGTAGAGGTGATAAAGGGCACCCTTGCCTTGTCCCTCTTTTAATAGGGAACAAAGAAGAGCATTTTCCCATATATGAAACCTTACCCATTGGATTATCATATAGAGATTGGATCCATCGTAATTGTTTTTCTTTAATCCCGAATGCTTTTAATGTGGCCCACAAAAAACCCCACCCCACCCGGTCAAATGCCTTTTCAGCATCTAGTAAAATCATACCGAGTGGGGTGTGTTTAATCCGTGCCGCATCAAAGGCTGAGATAGCCATATTAATGTGTGCTGTGGTGTCCCGTTTAGGGATGAATCCATGTTGTTGGGGAGAGACAAGTTGGGACATATATGGAGCTAATCTAGTAGCCAATATTTTAGCGAAGATTTTGGCATCACTGTTAATAAGGGAAATAGGCCTATAAGATCCCCTCTCTTGTGGTGCTTTACCTTTTTTCAAAAAGAAAATAATTTGGGTCAGATTCCACGATCTGGGTGCTTGTTGCCCATTACCAATAGCGCTGATCACATCAGCAAATAGTGGTAATAGTTCTTCAGTGCAATATTTATACATTTCCAAGGGGATAAGATCTTCCCCGACCGCTTTACCCATTGCCAGAGATTTTATTGCACCCCTCACTTCTAAAAGCGTGATCTCGGCCTCTAATTGAGCTGATTGGTCTGAATTTAAGTGCTTAACTTTATTAACATCAATATAATCCTTAATACATTCATCTAAAATAACAACTTCCGGGGTATAAAGAGTTTGATAAAAGGAGGCAAACTGTTGTAAAATTGATTTTGGATCAGAGAATAATTGATTGTTGTCCCCTTTAATTTCTTTAATCATGTTAATGGAGCGATCTTCCGCCACTTTGTAAGCTAGCAATTTCCCAATTTTATCTCCACTTTCATACTGTTCCATATGATACTTTCTAAGTTTGTTAATACTTTTATCCCTCAGAAGGTTTTTAATTGTTGCTTTTAGGTCGATTAATCTGAGGTTCAAATCTTCTAAATTTGAGGCATTGTTACATATGGCCTCAGATATCTGGAGTTCGATATCCCTTATTTCATTTAACCTTTGCTGATTAGTATTTCGAAGTTCTTTATTTTGTCGCCATATGTATTGTTGAGTAAATCCCCGTACACTAGCTTTGCATGCATCCCAGACTATCCATGGTAAGCTTGATTGTCTGTTGATGTCAATAAATTCCTTTATATGCTCCCTAAGCAGATTTATAAACATGGTGTCAGAAAATAAATAGCGTGGAAAGGAGAAGGAGCGAGTATTATTTTCCTCCGTTATAAGTGTAAATGTTATAGAGATCGGATTATGATCAGATGTCACCCTTGGATATATATCCATTGAGCATTTACATTTATCAAGAATCAAACCTGATGCCCAGATCATATCAATACGTGAGCACACCTTATGAGCCGCAGAGTAAAAAGTATATCCACCTGTATCAGGATATAAAGATCTCCATACATCTTTTAGAAGATGAATTGCTGCCAAATCCAAAATTGCCGCCCTAGTTTTCCTCATCCTTTGAAAAGCATTTTTCCTTGTAATATCCAATTTATAATTCATTATACAATTAAAATCTCCTAGCACCATTATCTCACCCCTCCATCCCAATAATTCCATGTTAATTTGGTCAAAAATTAAAGGTTCATCTTGATTAGAAGCATAAACTCCACATATTGCAAGTCGAAAATTTTCTAGTTTTATCTGCGCTATCGCCCATCTCCCCGCTTTATCGGTTAAAGTCATAATTATTTCACATTTCAGCCCTTTATGCTTTAAAATTGCTACCCCCCTAATAGAAGCATTGAATTCCGTACTAACTATAAGATCAAATCCTAGTTGTTTAATACATTTTTTGTCTTTATAGGCAATATGTGTCTCAGTTAGGACTACTATTTGTGGACTATACATCCTGAGTTCCTCGTAACAAGCCGGCGTTTAATTTTGTTGTTTAATCCTGAGACATTCCAGGTTAAGCACTTTATTAAATGCATCCTAAATTATATATTTCCTTCCCTATGTAGCCTGTGTAACCAAAAAAAAAAAAAATAAACACAATCAGAGTCTTGTAAAGTTTCTTAATTTTTTCCTTGTCATTTTTGTGCCCTTTGATGCAGTTTTTGCCCCCAACCATAACTACCCTTTGCCCACCCCATATTCTGATATTACCTCCCCCCACCCCGTGTTTACCTGTGGATCCCCCCTTCCTGTTGACTGCCGTTCACTTGGCAGTATGTGGGTGGAAAGGACGCTTATCGGGTCCAGGTACTATAATTAATCCGTGCCATACAGTCCAACATATATTTCTCACTGACTCTCTTTTGGTTATTTCAATATCATGTAAGCATTAAATTCATGCCCTGCAAATTAATATATATAATGAGAAGCTAGAAGAAAGAGAAGAAAGAGAAAAATTACATCAGTGTTTACTTCACATTAGTCTTAAATTCAATCAAACCAATCATCATTTCCCAGTTTTCCAGGAGGTAATTGCTTTTTCAACCTCAGCTGCGTCAAAGAAAAAATATGAGTGACCATTTTTGATCACTTTAAGCTTTGCAGGCTCTTGCAGATAAGCTTGAAATCCGAGTTCTTTAATTGGATCTATAAACTGTTTTAGCTTCCACCTTTTCTCCAATGATATCTTACTTAAATCCGATCTCACAAAAAAGGTGACTGACTCAATAGTGACTGGGGTATTAGGCCGTGCTTTCAAAGAGATGGCCTGTCGAAGCAGAAAGTTGCCAATGTGAATCAAAATAGGTCTTGGAAATTTCCCACTCTTATCTCTCTGGAATAAGGGTAAACGATGCGCCCGTTGGATCTGTGAATCCCAGTCCCAGTCAGAGAGGTCAGGAAAAGCCTTCTGAAACAGGTGGGTGATGTATGCCCTTGGATCTGCCCCCTCTGCTCCTTCCGCAATACCAAAAACACGGAGATTCTGCCTTCTATTCCTGTTTTCCAAATCCTCAAGTTTGGCCTGCATCTGAGTTATTTGCAAATCGTGTCTATTCAGCTCTGCTACAGAATTTTCTGATCTCTCTTCCGTAGTGGCCACTCTCTGCTGCAGTTCTTCAATGTCCTGTGACACCGCTCCCAGTTTACACGCCATCTCCTGTAAAGAAGTTTGAGTTCTGCTGTTGTCATCTCTCATCTGCTGGTAGTGAATTTTAGCCTCTTGTTTTTGTTCGTTTAAGAGGTGTAGGATTGTCTGAAAAGAAGCAGTCACTTCACCCTGCGGTATCCATTCAGTAGCCCCGGTAGATAAGGTTAAAGTGCTGTCGCCCATACACACAGCTAGAATAGGTTCACCTAGCAGGGTCCTAGCAACCTCAGGAGTAGTGGCCATCGGTGTTTCGCACATATCATCACTTAGGCTAACGCTATTACTGATATCATTGCTATCAATTAACCCGGTAGCTGAAGCTAAGGTGATATTATCTTCAATAAGTTTCGAGGTAGGTACAGAGTACTCAGGCTGTGACAGATCCTTGGTGTTAGCTTCAATACCAGCTCCAATGTTAGCTTGCTTTGTTTTTTCTGTAAGAATAGGACTGGATGGAGTATCCCCTTTTGCTTTATCCGTGGGTACAGTGATTACATCATTGGGACTGTTGCCAGACAGACGTAAAGCCATGGTTTTTACGCCTCCTTTAGCCTGCACCCACTGTCTGATAGGACTATTTTCAGCGATAGCCTTTAGGGCATTTGCCTTTGATTTGCCCGCCATTTTAGCCACCTTATTCTTACTTTTCCCTTTGGGCTTTTTGAATACTGTTTTGTTTTTTTCCTTAGTCATACTTAAGGGTATGTTGCTCCCCTGTTCATTGACATCCATGTATTCCTCATCTGTCCCACTTATTTCGGCGTTAACATCATTCACAGTTCCTTCCGTTTCACTAGCCTCCCCAGCACAACTTTTATCAAGTGATACACTAGTAGTATTAGTAATTGCTGTGGAGTTTATAGTGCATTCTGAAGACTGGTTTGTTGCAGGGTCGCTATGAAGGGTAGGAGTGCTGCTAATATTTTCTGTTGAGATAATGGTGGTACTAACGTTGGGATCGAAATCAGCAGCATTTTCCGTTATCACAGTGGCTGAGGTCAGTATCCCAGTGTTACCCTGTGCTGCAGGGGCTGAGTCATCACCAGTAGCTATGTTAGTAGTATTTTGAAAAGATTTCCCGGGGTCTTTTAAATTGTTCTGCTCTCTTACCACCCCATCTGCAGTATTACCTCCCTTCTGACCCTTATCCATCGTATTACCTTGTGTTTTTCCATCCGCTTCTACTGCTGCCGCTTCTGCTGCTGCTGCTGCTGTGCCAGTGCCTGCTCCGTTCAGTGTCTCCTGCCCGGTACTTTGCGCAAAACTCAGCGCCATGTCCATGGTGTTTTTCTTGATTGCCAGGATCTCATTGATAGCTGTAACCGACAGCGAGACCGCTGCTGCTGCTCCTCCTCTCCCGCTCGCGCTCGCTGTGGTGTTGCGCGTTGTCCGAGTGGGTGGTTTCGGCGCCATCCTGCCGCTCGCTCTCTCCAGCTGGACTGCTGCCGGTGCTGTGGGGGAACGCAGGCCTGACCAGCGGATCGCCGCTAGAGGTGAAGTCGATCCCAGCCTGATCCACGTTGTCGGGTTTAGCAAGCCTCGCCAAGACCTTCCTGTGATTTGCTGCCGCTGCTGTAGTACCTGGTTTGCTTCGGCAAGTTTCTTGGCAGGTTTCTTGGCAGCAGTAAAAGAAAAAAGTTTTTGAAAACGGCTCCGGATTTGCCGTAATCTCCACATACCCCGCTGCTCACGATATTGCTGTAACCTTCAATAGCCTTCGGGTAAGATTCTTCCGTGCTCTGCTATGTTGTAGTACACAAGCCGGTTACCGCTTTGAACCTGGACCCGACATCAGCGCTTCCACTCCTGGCGGTGTCAATCCGCCATCTTGGATCCGGCCACCTCACTCCAGGTCATCACGGACACTCTAGGTATTGGAGTGCTTTACATATTTATCAGTTACATTACAAAAGGTCACATTTATTTTTTAAAGGCATGGGGTGATTAGGGGTCAGATGTACGACTCTTACAATTTGTGAGTGGCAAATTGCATCATTTTGTGACTTCCAATTTGCGACTCACAAAATGTAATTCACAACAGTGTCTTAGACACTGTTTGCAATTCCTAATGTGGCCGCAAATTGCATATCTAAAAGAAGAGCGCTTCCCAATGTAACCAGAAAGGACTGGGTACATGTAATCAGAAAAAGAGGGGGGTTTCCTTTCTGTGTTCTTCAGTTAAGGCTAGGCTGTTTAGCAAATATCGGATAGACCACAACAGTTTTAACATGACATGTAGACAGTAATCGAAAACTAAAGAAGCTATTCAGAATCCTTGTATCTTCATAAATTTATTATACACATGAAAAATTTAAAATCTCTATTTCACATAAATGAAAACAAATGCACAAGCCATATGCCCTTAGTGTTCATATGCTATACATTACTAAATGAATCTATGTTGGCATACATTACATAAGTTGTACAAAATTAACATTGATACAGTTGTATACAAACAAGATAAAAATCAAGTGGAGTCCTCGTGTCAACGCGTTTCGGTGCTTATAGTTTTATTAGAAAACACCTTCCTCAGGACAGAACTTTTGATAAAAACGAAGTGGATTCTAAAATAGAGAATACATACAATTAGTTTTCATTATTTAATCTATACGATATTTAAAGTCTATTCTAACATGTCACTTGTCTATCTGTCTATAACAAATCTTCTTGTTTGTTAAAAAAAAAAGCCCTTAATGTGTTCACTTTGCTTTTTAAATAAGATATAATCAGAGCTATTTTCTCATTTCACTTGACTACAGATATATCCAACTTACTATTTAAGATATATCCTGCGCTATTTTTTCATTGTGTTTTGACCATCAATATCCTCTGGTATGCTGAAAGTCGTTAGGATCAATCACGCAATCTGTTTAGAGTGAGTAAATAAATTATCACTGATATTTACTGTGAATTAACAGGAGGCTTACAGTTTATGAGCGTAAGTTTAAAACAATGTCACTTACTTCTCAATGAGATATGCAGTGAATCATCTGCTACTCTTATGTGTTTATTCTTTCCTTTTAAGTTATTTTGAGCTGGTATGTGGTTCTGGCATCGCCTCAGAGATCTATTAGATTTAGAAGATGAGATAGAAATCACAGCGTCGGTTACCTTTACGCTTTATGGGTGGTGGAGATATCATTAGTTTTTATATATCAACCATCTACTTACTTCGGGACCCTCGTACAGCTGTTTATTGTGACTGTTTCCCTTTCGTTGACAATATGCTTAAAGAGTGCTGGGGAATATTTTCTTTGTTTCCCTCTTGTCTTAACCAACTCTGCAAGACTGTTACCGGGGTTCCACCTAATAGCAGCGAAAAAATATATATAGAGATCTTTGTATACAGTAATTTTATTAGAAGTCTTTTAATTATTCATAGACTTGAGTTTTATATATAGCTGGTATCATCTCTATACCAATCAAGATACTAATTTTAATACGGTGGTGGTTTTATGAACATGCCTACCGGGAAATTGCACCATGTTTGAGAAAAACCGGGACCAGACATTAATTGCTGCAATCGTCACGGTTATTTTTTAATATGGATCTAAAGTCATGTTGTCAATCTTAGGTTTATTAGGCGTTATATCCAGACTGCGGTAATGTTATGAACCTACCAACTCGGGATTGTATTGTATTTAAAGAAAAACCGAGTTGAAAAGCAAGCCAAGACCGGGCGCAGTTAATCATTGCAGTCTTAAGGCTCTGTTCATATGAAGATAACACGCATATACGTGAGCAGACGGCTGTTCGGCAAAGTTTCCGAAAGCTCGGAACACAGTAACAAGAATAAAGCTACCGGAAAACCCTCGATTGTACAGCCTCTTACCTACAACGGCTTCTTCCTCACATGGGCGCGTCTTCTCCTGATCCCGTCAGCTAGTGTTGTGCTTTACGGCAAATCGTGCATTTTATACTCTACACTCCTAGGTATTAATTGAATAATTGACAATTACCCACACTTAATTGTTTTTAGACGCAAAATCAGGTCCGCCATATTTGTAGTTTTTTAATAGGCCGGAACCACTATTTTTCTAATGGTTTCGCATGGTTATATAAACTACTATACATGGTTCTAGGGATTCCGAGACACACTTATCTCGGAGGCTCTTTTAAATGTAATTGTTTTCGTGTAACAACTACTCGTGTTTATTACTATTCGCTCGGGTCTTGCCACTATGCTTATTATTAGTAGATCTCAATTATGTCCGCCATTATTGTAGTTCTGCGTGGATCGTTTTTTGTAGTTTACTGTTATTATCAAAACGAATATACGTAACGAGCCTTAGTGTATGGGGCATGGTGTGGAGTAGTGTGGCTCACTGGTTAGAGGCAGCAGGCCTGAAAGCAGAAGTCAGCCCGGGACCAGGGTTCAATTCCCGACGCGGCAGGGTCGTGGACCTTGGTCAGCGGACTTGATAATTCTCGCTTCGGTGCTTACTCTAATCAGGGGTTCCACTCGGCAACTCTGGGCATTAGCTTGCCTAATCTCCACAACGGCCCCACCAATTCCGGGGATGCCTGGCTCCACCTTGGGGACTCCCAGCAAGGGACCATCCCACAGGGAAAGCCAGGACGGGTTCCCCAGAGTTATACAGAGCCGGGACGCCCCGTTGCTGGGGCAGCTGTGCGCTTTACAAGTATACTACATTTACATTTACATTTATATATCTTTGAATCCCTATTTATCATAATTAATTGCACAATTCAGGTTTGCTCGATGGAAATACTTAGTTATGACTGGGTTTCTTAAATCATGTATATATCGATGGTCGTTGTTCATCTTTACCTAACAATCATACTAACACAAACCTTTTTTATCATAAATACATATCAATTATACTGCATATCTTATTGAGAAGTAAGTGACATTGTTTTAAACTTACGCTCATAAACTGTAAGCCTCCTGTTAATTCACTGTAAATAACAGTGATAATTTATTTACTCACTCTAAACAGATTGCGTGATTGATCCTAACGACTTTCAGCATACCAGAGGATATTGATGGTCAAAACACAATGAAAAAATAGCGCAGGATATATCTTAAATAGTAAGTTGGATATATCTGTAGTCAAGTGAAATGAGAAAATAGCTCTGATTATATCTTATTTAAAAAGCAAAGTGAACACATTAAGGGCTTTTTTAACAAACAAGAAGATTTGTTATAGACAGATAGACAAGTGACATGTTAGAATAGACTTTAAATATCGTATAGATTAAATAATGAAAACTAATTGTATGTATTCTCTATTTTAGAATCCACTTCGTTTTTATCAAAAGTTCTGTCCTGAGGAAGGTGTTTTCTAATAAAACTATAAGCACCGAAACGCGTTGACACGAGGACTCCACTTGATTTTTATCTTGTTTGTATACAACTGTATCAATGTTAATTTTGTACAACTTATGTAATGTATGCCAACATAGATTCATTTAGTAATGTATAGCATATGAACACTAAGGGCATATGGCTTGTGCATTTGTTTTTATTTATGTGAAATTGAGATTTTAAATTTTTCATGTGTATAATAAATTTATGAAGATACAAGGATTCTGAATAGCTTCTTTAGTTTTCGATTACTGTCTACATGTCATGTTGAAACTGTTGTGGTCTATCCGATATTTGCTAAACAGCCTAGCCTTAAATGAAGAACACAGAAAGGAAACCCCCCTCTTTTTCTGGCCGCAAATTGCATGCCTCAATAATATTCATGAGGCAGATGCAATATGTGACCCCATTTGGAATGGCTAGCACTCCCAGGGATTGTGGCCTGCTGGGGTCAGCAAACCACTATGATTATGACTGCTTTTTAAATAAAGCAGGCTTTATTTTTTAAATGCAGCCCGCTTTGCTTAAAGGAAAACCGGATGCATTTAAAAAAGAAAAATTGAATGTTTCTGTTGAATTTTTTAAGAGTAGGCAGTAGTCTGTGGGACCACTGTCTGCTCTTAAAATAAAATTTCACATCCATTCACAGAGGAAAAGGGGCCCCTGGGGACCCATTCCCATTTGCGAGTGGCTTACAACCTACTTGAAGTAGGTGGTAAACTGCAAGTGATTTCCGATCCCCATTGTGGTGGTAAAACAATTGTACATTGAAGTGCGAGTCGCTATCAGGAAGGGACACCATTGGCACACCCCTTACTAATAGCGAGTTGCAAACCCTATTTAGCGAGTCAGTAATAGGTTATTGACTCTCTAAATAGGGTTTGTACATGGGGCAGACCAATTTGGCGGTCTCAAGCGAGCCGATTTCCCATTTGTGACTGCAGAAAACGGTTGTACATCTGGCTATAAGTGATTTGCCCACAATCACAGGATGTTGATCAGACATTGAGACTCGAACATGGCTTCACTGTGACTCAAACGCAACAATACTTGCAGTTGCACAACACATCTTCAACAGTTTAAACAGTTTATGATGACTGGATCCAGTTGCTTGCATAGCAGCATAAACTTTAAAACCGGACGTGCAGCTGCAAGTATTAGTGGCAGAAGATGTCCAAACTGCACTGCTGTTGACAAATCATGTTAAAACATTTCTTTTTTAATTCTTTGAGTTCCTGTCGTTATTTTTAACCGATAGCATTTTTTTCCATTCGACATGTAAGGTGCTAAGCATACAACCATTTGATATGTAAAAAATAGACCCACCCATCATAAGCCATTTGAAACAACCGGTATGCTGGAATTTCTCGTGCGATGGGATAGTTGGAGCACAATTCAGCAGGACTGCATGCTATGAGAGCCTCGTTAAATCTGACTTGACAGGTTAATAGCTGTATTGTCAAGACAAGGGCCTCTAAAATCAATGTTTGTACGGATGTATTAATGGCCGCTTTCACGAGCAGCACGTCATGTCGTCCTGCGTGGCATAGCACAGGCTTCAGAAATTACGGACCATGGCAATCAACCAATGGACAGGTTAACGATCTTGCCAGCGTAAACAGATAAAAATCATTCTTTGAAAATCATAATACTTGAGCATTCGCAACGCCAACAGGTTTGAAGTTTGTGGGAGTACCCACTTCAACAAAGGTCAGGTCTACTGACTTTATGAATGATTGTCTTCCCAGCATCACTGCAGAACAAGCGCAGACAAAACATCTGATAAAAAATGGATGGTACCCAAAAGAGAGTTCCTTTAGGTGCCATCCATTTTTCTGATGCTTTTGTTAGCATTCGCTCCCACTTGCTTCCTTGCTTCCTGCCACTATCTGATTGACTTTAGATGTGAAGTTGCCACTCATGCATTAAGGCAGAATGACGTCCGAACAGCCAATAGAACAAGCATTGGCAAAGGAAATATGTCTCACCTATGCAAGATCTACCGGCTTTGTCACATTTTATTGCCATGTTGCCCAGCAGCATAGTCTTTTGATCTGGCCTTTGATAGAGAGAAGCTGATGTGAAGTTCCTGATGCTGGTCCTAACTCCAAAAGTTGGTGCAGGGGGGATCTGACAGCCTCACTCATATGGAAACACTCCCGATCAGAGACACTCACAACACCTCTACTCAAATACTCATACAACTGATTCCTGCGCAGTAGCCCGCACCTCACCATGCTAGAGCTGCCGCCCACTCAACATGGCAATCCATCCACAGCACCCTCCCCGGTATACAGGGTCACAGAATCGTCACTGCTCATGGGCTCTAGCCTGATTGGCAGAGAGATAAGGGTAGTTCACTTTGCGACAGCCCCTCCTGGCATATGGGGTAATTGAAGCCTCACTGCACAAGAGCTCCTGTCTGAGCAGCGAAGCGATATCTACCGATCACTTCACCGCCACCCTACCCTGGCATCAGAGAGTCGCTGACTTCATCCTGCACACAGTCAATGACCCGATTGGTGCACTAGGCCTTCCTTAAACCTCACATAGGGAATCCACTCTACAGGATTCCCCATTGGACCTTGCTCCCTCCAATGCTGTCTTCTACCTCACTGAGAACACTGATCTTGGCAAGCAGACAGGCACTGGTGCTCCAGGGCAGGTGGTCTAGAATTCCATGGTAATGAATTCTCACCCAGCAGGGAGACTAGCAAGACATGACACCAGTCCTGGTCGCAGGCAGAAGTCTTGCAGAGCTTCTTCTCCTCGTACAGCCTGACTGGCTGCTTGACAGATGACAATCTTCAGGGTCTCAAGCTCACCTTCTTATAGTCCATTTGCAGACACTAAATATGATTTAGAGTCTGAGGGCCAGATGTACTGAAGTTTTTTTATGGGTGCAAATCAATTTGCAACACGCAAAATAGGATTAGCGACTCTCTATTAGGAAGGAGCATTCCAAAGGCATCACTTCCTAATAGCGACTCCTGAAGCTCTGTATGACTGTTTTGCAACCGCAATAGCGGTTGCAAAACAGTTGCAATTTACCACCCTTCACAGAAGGGTGGAAAAGCACTCGCAATCGGGAAGGAGTCCCCAGGGACCCCCTTCCCCTTTGTGGGTGGCTCTCAAAATATTTTTTAAGGGCAGGCAGTGGTCCCAGGGATTACTGCCTGCCCTTAAAAAATGAAACTAAAAAGTTTCATTTTTATTTTTTAAATGCAGCTCGTTTTCCTTTAAAGAAAACGGACTGCATTAAAAAAAAAAACTGCTTTATTTAAAGGCAGTCCCAGACATGGTAATCTGCTGACCCCAGCCGGCCACCATCCCTGGGAGTGCAAGGCATTTCCAATGCCAGCCACATTAATATGCATGAGGCATGCAATTTGCAACCCATTGGGAATTGCAAACAGTGTCTCAGACACTGTTGTGCATCCCAATTTGCTAGTCGCAAATGCAATGGAATGTGCAACTCGCAAATTGGTGGGTCGTATATCTGACCCTGAGTCTTTGAAGTTTATGTTGGAGGTCTGCTTTCTCCCCTACCCTCTTTTCCTCTTGAAATCAATCTGTCACAGTAGGAAAAAGGTCAAAGCTGTTAGGCCCACAACACATGCCATGGGAGTGACTAGAGTTCACACATGGATGTCAGCCACAGTAATATGTATTTCTAAAATCAATGGTCCCTAGACAGTAATCTGGTACAAAACAAATAATATAGACTCAATCAGTACTAAATCTCTCGGACAGGCCGGACAGGAATTTAATATGCAATTTAAAGTGTAAAAAGTAATAAGAGAAAAAATATAAGAGGGACACAGCCTGCATCCAACTTAACAACAAGCATTGGAAATGCAATAGGTCTCGGATTTATTTGAGTTAGAGCTAATGGCATTGTAAATGGCAATGTCTTTTAGCCATATGTTATGGAGTGTATGCATGTGGTGTGTAATAGAATTATGTGTTTTGGATTGGAATTGTTCACCCTGCACGCTCATACACTGTTCACCCTGCACGCTCACACACTGTTCACCCTGCACGCTCACACACTGTTCACCCTGCACGCTCACACACTGTTCACCCTGCACGCTCACACACAGTTCACCCTGCACTCACTACTTTGCACTTACTACTCTGCACTCACCACTCTGCACTCACCACTCTGCACTCACCACTCTGCACTCACCACTCTGCACTCACCACTCTGCACTCACTACTCTGCACTCACTACTCTGCACTCACTACTCAGCACTCACTACTCTGCACTCACTACTCTGCACTCTGCACTCACTACTCTGCACTCACTACTCTGCACTCTGCACTCACTACTCTGCACTCTGGAAACTCACTCTGCACTCACTACTCTGTACTCACTACTCTGCACTCTGCACTCACTACTCTGCACTCTGCACTCACTACTCTGCATTCTGGAAACTCACTCTGCACTCTGCACTCACCACACTGCACTCACCACTCTGCACTCACCACTCTGCACTCACACTATAATAATCCTTATGTCCTGTAACCAAGGGTTTGCCATTATTGAAATAGTTCACTGCAATAACCTACTTTTCTTAGCCTTGGACATGTACTTTACTAAGAACCGGCATGTTAATAAATATATAAATACGTGCGACAGCAATAAAGCAGCATTGAAAAACAAGGATTTGCCATTATTGATATAGTTCACTGCAATAACCTACTTCTCTTAGCCTTTGACATGTACTTTACTAAGAACCGGCATGTTAATAAATTTATAAATACGTGCGATGGCAATAAAGCAGCATTGAAAAACAAGCATCTGCCTTCAATTACCGGCACCTCTGACAGCTGGTAATTGAGAATTCATGGCATTCTCCTGGACGGGGAGACAGCATGCGCGCACACACAGCTCAAGAAAACTACAGAGTCGTGAATGCGCGAACGGACCCTGACATCTGGTAATTGGGAATTTATGGCATTCTCATGCGCGTGTTAGAACGGAAAATGCAGGAAGTCGATAGAGAAAAATTCCTAGGGCCTATTACGTGAACACTTACAAAAACACAGCCGTCAGAGGACCAATGACCATGCAGATGGCACACAACACCACGAAAAATTCTCGCGCACTGAGGAATTTTTACTTCACGATTCTGAGTTCCTTAACAATACGGCTCGGAGCTCCGCCCCACTTCTGACGAAGTGGTGACGTAGGCTGAGCCCTAAAAACGGACAAACAAGGTAAAGTAAAGGGTTCAGGCAAAAAGAGTTTGTCTGTTTAGGAGCACATTACATATGAAACAGACAGAATATCCTTGAGACACCATTACATATTTGACATAACAATCTTGAAAGCGTATGTGGTGTACATTGTGTCGATGACGTTTCGATCCCTTAAATAAATGCTGGGATCCTCATTAGGACATTAAAGTAGCATGCCTCTATACAATTGCCTGTAATTGTGAAAACCATGGGAGAAATTAAGAAAGGATACAAGAAAAATAACATGATGTTAAAAATCGGACAATTGAGAATACATCCAGATGTGCTCGTGAAGCTATCTCGAGTGAGATAACAAACGTGATGCGCGATGTTGATAAAAATAGCAAGTGCACGTGAGCCAACCGTGTTCGCTCATGGAAGGCATGAGAAGGGGGTATGGAGGGAGAGTGGAATCAGGGATCAAAGGGTATGATCTGGTGAAATTAGAATAGGGCCGGTGAACATGACTTACTCGCTAACCGTTAAGTGAAGAAGGAGGCGAAGTTATGCTGTTACCTAATTGGTACTCAAGGTATCTTTCCTGGATAGGGAGCAGAGGATCGAGGTGCGCAGGAGCACTGACAGTGGTTCTGTAGTGGGGTGAGAATTTATATAAGAAGTCACTGAAGGGATGACACTGAGACTTGAGGCACCGTAGGGTAAGGTGGACCTCAGACTTACCTATGCCTACTGGGGGGGACGGAGCACTTGTAAAGCACAAGGCACAACAGAGAGAGTGATGCTGTTGTTTTATGGGGTGTCCTAGCAGAGTTGCTGATACTGCCATATTCAAGCGCTGGAAAAACTTGCTTGAACCGATCTGGAAAAAACGTGGGGATGCAAAGTGAAGGTTTAAAGGGATGAAACCGTAGGGTTATAAGCGCTTTAATTAAGATGCCGGCATATGGGTTTTAGCCCTTTAGGGTTATAAACCACTAAGGCTATAAGGGTGCTTACCATTTCAATTAGAATGCTGAAATCAGCATATGAATGAAAGGGAGCTGCGTCTGCGGTCTCAATTCAGGTTTGCAAGCCGAGCCTGCAATATAAACCATTAAGGACTGGGTTAGGACTGGTGCCAGTGGTCCTAATTACTGAATATTCCCACGAGGGATTGGCGTGCTTACCAGGTAGGCTGGAGTCTCAGCGTCTGTACCCGGTCACAAGAAGCATTAAGCTGGGCAACAAGGTTTAAGAGGTTGCAGTCATGTGATCAGGGGAGTAGAAGCTAGGCGGGGGATGTAACCATGGCGGCCATCTTAAGAAGGGGATTATAGACTAATCTGTAATGGACGTGATTGAAAGGGAGTGTGAAAGATAGATAAAGGAAGTGTGCAAGATAGAAATCAACAGGGGGTCAAACTCAGAGGGAAAAGCCATAGATAAAAATTGCTTTTCCTTTTTAAAAAACAGTATAATTCCACTGAAACCATTAACACCAATTTCATAAAAGGCCATATGCAGGTGACCAGAGTAACCAATCAGAGTAAAGAGGTCCAATCCTCTAGGCGGTTAAGGCCAGTGTTTATACTCCCAGTCTTCAAAATCTATTTACGCTCATCCTTGTTTAGGAGCTGATGGATGTCAGTGCCCCTTGGTGGCAGTTTAATCACGTTGATGATTGTCCACCTTATATCATCCTCAGTGTGTCCTATTGCTTGGAAATGTTCAACCAGTGGGGCGTTTGGAGTATTGCAACATATTCTGCTGCGGTGCTGACAAATCCGTATGTGTGCCTTCTGTGTGGTTTGGTCAATTTATATTTTGTTACAGGGACATAAGATAGCATATATTACGTTACAGGTGTTACAGTTTGAAAATAATTTGCGCTCATGCTTGAGTTTGTCATAAACAAATTCTTTACCTTCAATGGTGGTTTGGCAAACAATACAATCTCCACACTTAGCATGTCCTGTTAATGGTGGTAAACCCCAGAGTTCGTTTAGTGTACCTTTTGCATCTGTAGGTGGTAGGGCTACGCGCACTAGGTGGGCCTTAATGTTTTTAGCTTTGCGGAATGCGAACAGGGGGTGTTCTAGATTGAGTATCCCTGCATTCAAAACTTTCCAGTACTTAATGACACATTTGCGAATGGAGTGAGAGACTGGTGAAAAGGTTGTGACACAGACCATCCGGTACTGTGGGCATTTGGCTTTAGGTTCCAACAGAGTAACTCTGGGGCAGTACCATGCTCTCGAGCGAGTTTCGGACCAACCTGCAAGGATAGCCTCTTGTTGTAAGTTTGTTACTTAGGACCTGAGCTTCCTTGAAATAGACTTCTCTTAGTGAGCAATTTCTCCTGATTCAGAATCAAAAGGTTAGCCCAGGGCTTTAGTCCTACACGTTATGATGTACTTATGAGACCAATCTCCTTCCTGAGATGTGCCCAGGCCTCTTCATTGGAACCTCTCTCTGAATCAAAGAGAACCCTTTGAAGTTTACAGGGGGAACCTGGCTCTCCCCTCTCGAGTATGTCCCACTCAGCTTAGAGGAAGGCAGCAATACACAGCTCTGTCTGGAGAGATTGCTCCACTTCCTCATGTTTCACAATGCAGACCTCCCATAATGGAACCCATTGATGCATGCACTGCACAGCACTACATTATAGCTGAGGATAACACTTTGGTTGCCAATCCTGGTCCAACAAGACCAAAACCTGTGAGACAGGCCTATGTCATGGAGCACTAGCATGAACCATGCTTGCCTATGACAACAAAATCAGCGTTAGAGATCCAGGCATCAATGCAGTATAGGCACTCAGGGCAGGGGTACACGTCCATTACATGCAGAGGACTATTCTGTCCCAAAAGTAACTGACAGAATCAGGCCAAACATGTGAGTGAAACATTTAAAGTTTAATGTTGTCCTCACAAGATAACAATATTGACCTGTCTCTGGGATTCCTCACAGGCAGGGTGTACAATTTTAAAAGGGAGACAAATTGGAACACTGGATTGTATGACCTTTTGTTATTCACCTGAAGGTCTGGAGTTTTCCATCACAGAAAAGGGAAGACATTGTGATTTTGTTTTACCCGTACTTGCACCAAGGATTCTGCTTTTTATTTATCTTTCAATAATGTCTAATGTTGGTAACTTTCCTTGAGTGCTAGCCGACCCTGGTCTCAGTTACTGAAGAAATCGCTAAAGGAATCTCTCCCATTTAAACCATTCCTTGGTGACTAGTGTGTGGCTCCTTGCTCAAACCCACGGAAAACCCAAGCCTGTCTGATAACCTCACAATCAGAAGACTTTGGTAAGTACACATTTGGGGAAATTCTTGGAAGAAGATTTAAAGAAACTATAATGTTTTAGGGAAAGCAATGATGAAAATCTGACAAATGCATTGTTCAGTGTGCTGTCCTGTGCAGCCAGTCAGGGAACTTGTGGCCTGACATAAAGTTATAGAAAATGTATAATGTGTAGAATTTGTAAATATATGGCTCTGGTATTTTTCCATACAGCCAAGTAGTGGTATCGGTGACCAAACATCAGGTACCATAAACTGGTAATTTGCTTGCAGCTGCTTTCTTAAAGTTCAAAATGCACTGCACGCAGTTTTTCACCTGTGAGCATTCTGAATCCATTGAAACACCCATAAATGTCTGGTATTCCTTGCTCAGGAAACTCAGAAGAACAAAGTTGAGGATCAAGACTCTGCAGAGTTATGTGCCTACTTCATGGTAACTGGATGGAATAAATATGTTTTTGAAAAAAAATGCTAGAATTATGAAACGTGTAAAAGTCCAAAATTGCACATTTTCGAAAACAAATTCCAGCAGCCTGAACTTTTGGAATCTGCGAAATCTATTGGCTTTAACTTAGACATAACCAAGAACCTACTAACACACACATCAACGCAATGGACAAGGGTGCACAATTTCAACTTCTAAGAGAAATCAAACTTTTTATACCAAACACAGATTTTAAAACTTCAATCCCTAATTTTGTCAAAATTGGTCTTTGAAACTCTCTGGTCACAGGAATCTCCGAAGTACATCTAGCTCCCCTCAAAGCTGCTCTTCACACAGATGCAGCAAGCCATTAGAATAAATAAAGTCTGACCACATCTTACTGATTTAGAGCTCCCTGTTGTTGCAAAGAACCTATTCAAACTAGTTTGAAATGTATATAAAGCACTGGTTTTCAGAAACTCTTGACTACCTTCACCACAAAATCAAAGACAACCTCCTACCTAAAGGTTCAGGTTTGAGGAAAGAAAAACTCAAATAAATCTTCCCTGAAACTGCACCTAGGGTGGGAGTGTAAACTCCACCGGCCGTTTAGCTAATTGCATGCCATTTTTTTTTCTTTTTTTTTTCGGAGTTTTATATAGCGCGAACTAGAACCGAACCGAATCAGTTATCAGAGCGCTTTACATAGCACCAGTTACGTTACATGAAGACACGCCATTATAAATCTTACTACAGGACTGTCAGGCTTTATTTTCCAATACCATTAACAACTATTGCAGCCTTTCTTTTCTCCATGCTAAGTTACGAAAGGATTATAAAATGGTCTGTGCTTTCATTCCCATTCCGTCTATTCCATTTACATGTAGTAAAATCCCACATCATTACATGATTCATTTGTTTTTTATTATGTTATCCCACACTTCGTTCAATTTAATTTCACTCTTGCAACTGTTTGAACAAAATCAATCCTATGGAAAGCTCTCCGCCACCATGAGGTCTTGATTGATCATGAATTAATAAACAAATAATTCTAGGTAAAAGCTACATTTGTCTCACCGGTATCGTCACAAAAGGCATGTGAAAAGAGCCGCAGCAGAAGGATGAATCCTAGAGGCATGGCCATGGCAGAACTGGAGGTGTGGAATCCCTGGTCAACAATGGCTTACCTGAGAATTCGTGTGGAATTTGCAAAATCCGACATCACAATGCCCGGTGAGAGAGACATGGAATTCGGACATTTCGTTGAAATCTAAAATTGTGTCTCATTTTTCATATGGGGGGCTTAGGGGAGGGAGCTGACCGAAGGGAGGTCTCCTCCCCCGGGCAGTTTGGGAGGGCTGCGAGGGGTTCTCGCCGTAGCCAGAACTTTCTCGAATTGGGCTGGTCTAGTAGGACTGTCCAGCCCAATTATAAATTCATGTTTCCCCGCCCCCTAGCCACCATTTTAGGTTTGGTGACCTGGTGGCTAGGAGGCTAGTTAGCGTTTTTCTTGTCTAGTGAGTTATTAGGTGCTTTTTGGTATTTTCATTAGTGTTTCCTGTGGCTGTTTATATTGCTATAATGGAGGACTATCGTGTTTTGGAGGCCATGAGGCTGCTGTCGGAAGCAGGTCGCATGGACTTGTTGGTGGGAGGGGGGCCGGCGCGCCCCCAGCGCCAGGCCTCCGCCGGTGTGTCCGCTGCTGTGCTGGCGTGTTCCTCGCCTAAGAAGAGGCGTTCAAGCCAGGTAAGCGAAAGGGGCCGGTCCCGTACGAGGAAACCGGCCCCTTCCTTGCAGGCGCGTGTGGCGGGGCGGAGGGGGGAGCTCCGGTGGCGTCCGGCGCTCCCGTGGTCTGCGCGATTGAAGCGGGCTCCGGAGGCGGTTGGGGCGGGAGGAGCTCCGGCGGTCTCTGCCAAGGCTCCCAGGCAGTCGGGTGAAGCAGGCGTGCCTTTGTCTTCCTCAGCGGTGCGGGTGGGAAGTGTTGTGAACGTTGAAACGTTCGCTGCTGATTTTGATTCAGCGACGAAGCGTGGGAGGGGGGGGCGGAGAGGGAGCAAGAAGCGCTCCGCATCCGACCCTCTAGGGGAGCGTCGCTTGGAGCCTGAGTTCGGTGTGGCTGCTCGAGGAGCGCGGAGAGGTTCGGTGCAATTTGCAGATAGTCATGGTGCAGTCCAGGGGCACGTTGAGCCTCATTTACATGTGTCAGAGCGGGTTGTAGCAGAGACACAGCTTGACCTGGACACAAGCGCCCGGATTTTATTAACCCCTCCTAGTCTTTTTGTACCTGGGATACGTGCTGTGGATAGTATGGCATCAGGCCGGTCTGTAGCAGGTGGGGTGGAGAGACATGGGGGTTTGGAGAGAAATGGGGGTTTTGAATCTCATGCTGGCCAGGTTTTTTCTTCCCATGATGTTAGCACTGAGCAGGGCGAGGTGGGGGGTAATTTGGGCAGCCCTTTACTGTTTTCTACTCCTGGTTCTTCAGTGGGTGCTGCTTTGTCTGTGGGGGGGGGTTCCAGGGGAGAGGGAGAGTGGGCCCAGATGGGTGAAGGGGGTTCTCTTTCTGGTGTTGTTTTGGGGCAGGAGACTTCACACGGTCAGGGGGCTTTGGATTTTCTGGTTTTCAGGAGGTGAATGACCTTTTTCAGAGGGAGGGCAGGAGGGTATCACAGGTGGGCCATGGAGTTTTTTCTGGTGATCTCAATGTAGCAGGACCTGCGCCTGGTCCAGGGTTGGCGGGGCTTGAAAGGGCAGCTTTGATTAATCCTGTAGAGGTTTGCCAGCATGGTGTACTGGAGTGCAGGGGGTGTGGGTTTACCTGGCACGATGTCGGTGCATGAAGGGGGTTTCAGGCAAATGAGTGGTGGGCATGTACAAGGGGTTAGGGATACAGTCCCATGTTGGACGGGGGATGCAAGAGACCCCTCTTTTATGTTTGGTTCTCCTGGGTGGCAACATTTTGGTGCTACAGGTTTGGCGCAGAGTGGTTTACAGAGGGAGAGTGAGGTTCACGATTGGCGTGCTGGGGCTCCTGTTCGGGCTTCTTCTTCAGCGGTGGCGGTTGATAATTTGGATTGGAGTGAGGATGAAGAGGTGATAGGTGACTCTCCGGTCAGGGTTGTGCCTTTGAGAGGCGGTCTTAGAGGACGATCTTTAGATAGGTCTCAAATGATGAATGTTGGTTCTGAGTTACGGGGGACTGAGTCTGGTTTAGGTATGGTATTTAGGAACCCTAGCACACCAGTCCAAACTTTTTCTTTTCAGGACAGGGATAGGTGCGGCGATCCAGACTTGGCAGGGCGCGGTCCAGTCCACTTGCGCCGAGGTGAAGCGAGGAGAATGCCTAGCGCGGCCCTCTCTGTTCCACCGAGGGAACCCGCCGTGGTCAGCACACGAGGGTCCGGCGTGACCCCGCTGGCCCCTACGAGTAGCAGGTATAGGTGCCCTACCTTACCGGCGGCTATGGAGCCGCAGAGTCAGCGCAAGGGGAGGTACAGGCGAGTACAGTCTGCTCCCCCCCCTGGATTTTCTTCACAACCACTAAAATGTACTATTGTTGATACCGGGCTAGGTAAGGCCCGTAGTGATGTGTTGCTTACAGGATTTGATTCAGTGGTCCTGGATTATGATGAAGATAGTCCTGAGGAAGGAGAGTTACGGGAAGTAGAGGGGGGGAACCCTCTCATGTGTCTGGTAGTGTTTTTCAGGCCCAAGCGGTGCAAAGTCCAGTACAAAGGAGAAGAGAGCACGGCCCGCCGGTCAGGGCGCCTCGCAGACAGGATGCATTGGTTTCAGCACCACGAGTGGAGCCTTCGAGAGTGGTCTCTTTGTTACCAGGTGAGCAGTTAGCTGCACATGCCAAACCTACTATGGTGTCTGTGGGCACAGGAGGGGACAGCAATGTTGACATTGTGGATGGGAGGTTGTTGAAAGGACGTTACGTTAAAGACACTGCTGTGGGCACTGATGATGTTTTGGAAGACACGGGTAAAGTGGAGAGTGGGACTAACACTGATGCTTCTAGTACAGTTAAAGAGCCATTGGCCAGCAAGGAATTGAAAATTAAAAAGTTGCCTTATATGGGTGTGACAAAGCCTTTGGGTGCCCATTTGATGTTGGCTACAAAAGAACGTATTTGGAAGGGAGAGTATGTTGAACTTCTTAAGCTGCTGCACCGGGAAGTCCGGTCCAAGGAAGGGTCGAAGGAGGAGGAGTTTGAGTTGGCGAAACGTCCTAGAGTACCGTTGACCATTGAAAATTGGACGGCTGCATTCCTTATCTATGCGAGTGTATACTGTGAAAAGTTCCCTGATCGCAGCGTGTCTCTTTTTAAATATATGGATGTTATACGCAAGGCATAGCTTACTGGCGGGGGGTTTACTTGGTCTCAATATGATGAGGAGTTTTGGGCCAGAATGGCGTGGGATCCGGAGGCCAAGTGGGGGGAGCTGGACACTGACTTATGGCAACACACCATGGGATCTGCATCGGGGGGTAAAACTATTTTTACAGCTAGTGGTCTCTGTAGTAAGGCTTGTTGGATAAATAAATGAAGAGAATCCAGGGTGTTGTCTTCAATATAGGTTTAATCCTTAGTAAGTAAAACCCACGACCAGCAAGGATGAATAACCGCCTTGTAATGGTCATGACAAAGCACATAACACATTCTGAGAACCATCAAAATAGAACACATATCTAACATTCCTTAAAGAGGACAAGTGTATTAAAATACCATACATACTACACATCCTTCCCCTAATAAATAAACTTAAACAAAAATATAAATTATACACATATAAGTTAAAAAGGAAATAATTCAAAACATAATCATGAAGTCTCACAGGGACAGATCTGATTCTGCGACCTGGCGTAATATTCATTTAATCCCAAGAATGCCCTCAATGAGTCTTTATCTAAAGGAGAGGGCGCATTTTTAATAGCTTCTAACAAAGATGATTTGGGTTTAATACCTTCTTTTGAGAGGTTGTGGCCCAAATAATCAACTTCATCTGTTAGGAATTTGCATTTCTTTTTGTTGATGGTAAGACCATGACTTTGTAATGATTTCAAAACATATTCCATCAGTATATAATGTTGATCTAAAGATTCAGAATGTACCAAAATGTCATCTTGGAAAGCTTGAATTCCAGGACAATTATTGAAAATTGTATCCATTAACCTTTGAAATATACTTGCCGCTGAAGCAAGCCCGAAAGGTAATCTTTTATACATATACACTCCAAAAGGTGTTACAAATGTTGTAAGAGGCTGAGATTCTATAGATAATGGAATTTGATGATACGCTGAGCGCAAATCAATTGTAGAAAAATATTTGCTACTACCAATATTGGCCAGCATATCATGGATTTTTGGTAGAGGATGCACGTCAATAACAATGTTGCGATTAAGTACCCGAAGGTCTGCACATAAACGAATTTCCCCAGAAGGTTTTCGTGTTACGACGGCAGCAGAAACCCATTCCGAAGATTCGACTGGACAAATAATGTCCTGAGCAACAAGAGATTCAATGTGCTTCCTTAAATCTTGTCTAACAGATAGAGGCACTGGACGTACCATAATATTATGCTCGAAATTTTTAACTAAACCAATTCTGTCCTCAAATACAGTTTTGTATTTTTCTAAAACATTGCAGAGAATAGGATCATTACAATAATCAAAAACGGACAGAATAGGTAAATCTCCCAAGGCAACGGGTTCAGGATGACCAGGCTTTAAAATAATACCTAATTTGGCCTGATCTTGCCAACCCAAAATATCCCTGCCATTCAGTGCGACATAAATCTTGGTATATATTACTCGCCCTTTAAAATCGATGTTATCAGGGAAATAACCACGCATGGTTATATCAAATCCCCCAAAGGCTTTGGGATTAACATCTGTGGCAAGTAATTTTTTGTCATTCCAAGAACACTGAAAAGTACTTTCATCTAAAATGGTAATGGGAGATCCTGAATCCGCCATAACTTGTATAGTTTGTATACCAATAGAAATTTTACAAATAGGACCCTTGATGCTGAAGTCACATAAAGCATTAATTTGAACAAAAGATATAGAAGAAACATTTAGAGCATCACAAATTTCTTCTTCAGAATAAACCATATTAACTTTAGTTTTATCTCTAGGTAAACGACATGACGCAGCAAAATGACCTATACGTTTACAATTTGAACACCTTTTACCTTGTTCTGGACATTTAGGATTGTTTCCCACATGAAATTTCGAACCGCACCTGTAACAAAATACATTAGATTTTTGTTCATAAACTTTTTTGCCAGTATTGCGACTAGAAATAGCATTAACACTAGTATCATCACTAGATATCTGTGCAACATTACAAACGTTTGAAGAGGAGGCATGTTCAGCTAAAATCTTTGAGGAGACTACAGAACATTCGATGCTTTTCGCAATTACAACAACTTCATCCAATGTTGGGTTTTTACATGTCAAAATTCGCTCCTGGATCTTTTTGTTGAAACAATTAAAGACCAACTGATCACGCAGAGCAGTTTCTAAATAAGTACCGAACTCGCATTTTGATGCAAGAACACGTAAAGTTGCTAAGTAGTCTTCAATGGACTCTTCTTGTAATTGTTTCCTTTTGAAGAACACATGTCTCTCTACCATAACTGATGGATCATCTTTAAATTGTTTGCCAAGGCGAGTTAATGCCTCAGTATAAACATTCCAAGTGTCATCATCAGGCGGAGCTTGAACAACTGATAAATTATCAAATAATTGTTGACCTGCATCTCCAAGATGATTGAAGAGAATAGCTCTTTTTCTTGAGGCAGAATAATCTAAAGCGTCTATAGCTTCCAAATAATTTGTGAATACTCTTAACCATTTGTGCCATGGTGTTGAAGGTTTTCCAGGCACTATTAAAAATGATGGAGGTGCCACAATCCCACTGTTGTTATTATTAGAAGTTGCCATTATGAAAGTAAAATTACAATAACAATATTAAAAAATTATATATTTTCTCTTACTTGTCTGAAAATGGTGTTCACAAATACCAAATTCCGTGTTGTATGTTGTTTAGTAATTTCAATTGAGCAGCTTCGTGTAAAACCGATGAAATCACCCGTTTCCTTAAGTTAATGGGTGAATCACGTTGTGACACAGCGAGCGCGATCATAGAAAACAATGCGCGTTGCCTTGGAGCGCGTTCAGTTGTGACGTGTTATTAAACAACGTGCTGCGCGAGTACAGGCAGCGTGTGTGACGTGCTGCGCTATTCCAGGAAGCGCGTGTGCACTCTGCAAGTCGGCTTTGTTCGCGAGCATGGAATACAGCTCGCGTTTGAATTAACGTTGAGGCAGAGCTACGCCTTTGACGAGGTAAAACACCAAAACTTTAAAAACTTACAGTTTTTGTAGTAATTGTCCCATAAGTTGAAGCGGTAACAGGAAATGTTCAATTTGACTCACTTCAATGGGAACAGACGCTGTCAATCGGCTCTGGCGTTGAATTTGAAATAAAATATTTTTTTCGATCTGCTCACGTCGGTGGGTTTGTTATCACAAGCTCCAAATCGTCGCTAATAAATGTAGTAAGGCTTGTTGGATAAATAAATGAAGAGAATCCAGGGTGTTGTCTTCAATATAGGTTTAATCCTTAGTAAGTAAAACCCACGACCAGCAAGGATGAATAACCGCCTTGTAATGGTCATGACAAAGCACATAACACATTCTGAGAACCATCAAAATAGAACACATATCTAACATTCCTTAAAGAGGACAAGTGTATTAAAATACCATACATACTACAGTCTCCCCTTAATTTATCGGCCCTTTCAGGGCAAACCCACCCGGGGAGGGGTGGGGAGTAGTTCTAACACACAGTCTGGATTGGGCACATGCTGGGAATTCAACAAAGGGTCATGTAGCAGGGAGTATTGTAAGTTCAGACACGAATGCTCTGGTTGCGGTAGGCGGCACCCATTGTCCAAATGCTGGGATAACCAGCCAGCGGGAGGGCAACAGGGGAAACAGTCAGGTGCGAGTGGTGCAGGAACGTCCAAACAGTTCTCAGGGGGTAGGGGATCCAGAGGTACTCAGGGTGCTGGGCCCAAGGGCTCATGCACCGGTTAAGTTGGAGAAGTTGCGCCTTGCGCTTCAGGATTATGATGATGAAGCTGTGAGGGACAAATTGTTGGATGGTTTTGAATTTGGATTCCGGTTGGGTTACATGGGTTCCAGACAAAGGAGATGGTCTGCTAATTTGAAATCAGCGTCTGAGTATGGAGCAGTGGTGCAAGACAAGTTAAATAAAGAAGTGCATGAAGGAAGGATGGCTGGCCCTTTTCACGATTGGCCGATCCTTAATTTGATAATACCACCTATTGGAGTGGTCCCGAAAAAAGATCCGGGACAATTCAGGCTTATTCAGCACTTGTCCTGGCCGGAAGGGTCGTCTGTCAATGACTTTATTGATCCAGATGCTGTTTCGGTCTCTGATTCCTCAGTTGACGTTGCCATGTCACTTGTTGTAACCGCGGGCGCAGCTGCTGAGATGGCCAAGTGTGATATAAAGTCTGCTTTCCGGCTGTTGCCCGTCCATCCGGATGACTGGTGTCTCCTAGGTATACACTTTTCAGGGAAATGGTATGTGGACAAGGCTCTGGCGATGGGTTGCTCTATTTCATGTGCTCTTTTTGAGTGTTTCAGTACTTTTTTACAATGGTACTTTACTCATCAGTCTGGTCACTCACTGGTAACGCACTACCTAGATGACTTTTTCTTTGTCGGGTCCCCGGGCTCCACAGAGTGCCAGTCTGCTCTGGACACTTTCCAAGGGCTCATGGAGGATCTGGGAGTGCCTTTGGCTCCCGAGAAAACTATGGGTCCTGTCACTGTTTTGTCCTTTTTGGGAATTGAACTTGATTCTGTGGCAATGCGGGCTCGCTTGCCTGAGGATAAAAAAGTGAAAATGATGGATTTGCTGGAAACCATGTTATCAAAACGGAAAGTGTTGGTGAAAGATATTCAGGTGTTACTAGGCCATCTCAATTTTGCCTGCAGGGTCGTGAGAGCAGGAAGGACTTTTTGTCGCAGATTGAGCAGGGCTCTTCCAGGTCACCATTTGCCTCACCATCGTGTTCGCTTGTCTGCTGGTGTAAAGGAGGATTTGAGAATGTGGAAGTTTTTTCTCTCTTCTTTTAATGGTGTTCCTTTGGTTCAGGACGTTGACTTCCAGTGGGATGTGCAAATGTTTTCGGATGCAGCTGGCAGGGATGGTTTTGGTCTGTATTGGAATGGAAGATGGTGTGCGGAACGTTGGCCGGATGAGTGGTTGAATGGTGGTCGCAGCATTACCTTTTTGGAGCTTTTCCCTTTGCTGGTGGCTCTGACCCTGTGGGGGGAGGTCTTGGCACATAAGAAAGTGCTTTTTCGTGTGGACAACATGGCTGTGGTGGAGATTGTTAATCGACAGTCTGCCAGGGATGAACAGGTCTTGAAGCTTATGAGAGTCTTCGTGCTGGGCTGTTTGAAACACGACATTCATTTTCGTGCTTTGCACATTCCTGGTGTGGACAATGACATTGCGGATGCTCTGTCTCATTCACAGTGGGGGAGATTCCGTGGACTGGCGAGGGAGGCAGACAGAGCACCGACCCCGATGCCGATTCATCTGTGGCACGTAGGCAACGTCGGGTCTTACAACTGGTGGTAGGTTCTTTGTCTGTGTCTACGCGTTCTGCTTACTCTCTGGCCTGGAGGGAGTTTCTGGAGTCCGGCGCTCGTAGGCGTGAGGAGGTTCGGCGTCGTTCTGAGGATGTGGTAAACTTCATTCTAGATCTCATGGATAAAGGTCTGACCAAGGTAACCATTGCAGGCAAATTGGCAGGGATAGCTTTCATGGGTAAGTTGATATGGGGTTATTCTCCTTCAGCGGGGGAGATTGGCAGGAGAATGCTTGAGGGTTGGGCCAGAGAGCAAGGGCACTCCAGTAGGTTCAGAGCTCCTTTATCTTGGCAGATCCTGGCTCGGCTAATAACTATTCTACCTTCGTTTTTTTCAGATGACTTTGAGTCCTGCTTATTTTTTATGTTAATGGCATTCATGTTTTTTGGAGCTTTCAGGGTTTCGGAGTTGTTGGGCTCGAAATGTAAGTGTGGCCTCTTTTGGCGTGACGTTTTCTGTTCTGATGAGGGGGTACATGTTTGGTTAGCCAGCTCCAAAACTGATCAGACGAAGAAGGGGAAGGGAGTGTGGTTGCAGGCGCGTGCTCCGAGGATTACTTGCCCTTTACTGTTGGCGCGGCGCTGGCGTTCTTTATGCGGGGGTGGTAATGATGCGCTTGTTTTCCAGCATATTGATGGCACCCCTGTTACAGCATACCAATTTCGCATGGTTTTGCGCAAGTCTTTACTCCACTTGGGCCTGGATGGGAACTTATATGGTACACATTCTTTCCGGATTGGTGCTGCAACTGAAGCCTTTAATAGAGGTTGGACACAAAGGGATATCATGAGGTTGGGGCGTTGGTCTTCAAACTGCTTTCAGCGCTACGTGAGAAGTCAAGCGGAGGAGGCGCATGCGTCATCTTCCTTCCCATGAGCTTTAACTCTGTTTTCTTTTTTAGGATCGGTTGCTGGGCCTCGTTCTCCTGTGGTGACAGTCTGGATAGTTGGGCATTCCTTCGTGAAATGGGCCCGAGTCCAGGCGGCGCAGAGTTACTTCGGAGAGCTTCTGGGTTTTAATGCTCGCATGTTCAATTTGGTTTGGAAAGGGAAAGGTGGTATGCTCTGGAAAGAGTTAATTCCATGTCTCAACAACAATATGGTGGGTGGGCTATGTCCTGATATTCTGGTGATTCACCTGGGGGAGAACGATCTTTGTGCCACTAAGGGTGTTGTATTGTTGCGAGCTATTAAGAAGGATTTGAGCCTTATTAAGGAGTTTTGGGCTGGGTGCCATGTCTTCTTGTGGAGAAGCGTGGCTCAGTGGTTAGAGGCGGCAGACCCGGAAGCTGAGATCAGCCGTGGACCTAGGGTTCGATTCCCCGCCTCGGCGGGTCTCGGGCACAAAAATTCCACGGACTCGACAATTCTCGCTCCGGTGCCTACTCGACTCACGGGGTCACACTCTGCGACTCTGGGCAATAGCTTGCTTAATCTCCACTACGGCCCCTTGCGGCGGGATGCCTGGCTTTCACCTTGTGAATACCCTGCTGGCGTATCTCACAGGGGAATACCAGGACGGGTTCCCTAAGCAAGCGCCTTGAGACCCTTGGGTGATTAGTGCGCTATATAAATCGAAACACATTTACATTTACATTTACATTTACATTCTGGACTGAGTTAATTCCGCGTAGGATTTGGAGAGGAGCGGTTAATCCCAGAGCTGTAGACAGAGCCAGAAAGAAAGTAAACTCTGAGGTTTCTAGATGTTGCCGTTGTCTTGGTTTCAGCAGGATTTCTCATAGAGAGATTAAATTTGAGACAGTGGAATTTTTCAGGGACGATGGTGTTCACCTGTCCAGAGTAGGAATGGACCTATATTTGTTAGAGTTGCGTGAAGTTTTGGCACGTTCACTTGCAATGCAACGTTGATCTTTGTTCATTTCTGCTTCTATTTTCCTGGTTGGGGGGGGCAGAAAGGGAGGTGGTGTAGTTTCCTCCCCCCGCCCTTCCTTTCTGGGTGGCGGGATTTTTGTTGTCTCGGTGCGGTTTATTGTAAAGTTTTAGTGAGTATTGGTTGGATTCATTGATTGACAGGTACAAGGGAAGTTGGTCATTGTTTGACGGTTCAGGTTTTGGGGGGTATTGACAGGGGTGAAGGGTCAGGCAGGGTTTCTGGGTATCGAGGGCCTGGCTTTCAATATGTGATTGGGGTGTCGATGACGTAATGGGTTAAATGATGACGTAATGATTGGATTGATGACGTAATGCTTTATTGATGATGTTATGTTTATAATGCTGTTGTAATGTTTTAATGCTGTATTGTTGGGTGGGGGAGGGGCCAAAGAATTTAGGGGAGGGGGTGGGGGGTGGGGTTTGTAGTTAATTATTTAATTAGTGAGGTATAGTTTTGTAAGGCGTTGCCAGGGTTTTATATATTGTAATGTGCACCTGTTTCTTAATAAAGCGGCCTTTTTCACACTCAAACCATTTTGGTCTACTTTTCTCCCACCCCTCGCCCTCCCTCCCAAAGCGTGGAGGAGCAAGAGGTTGAAGAAAAGGTGAAGGTACTGGATTGACATATACATCTGAATACTATTGTTCTATTCGTTACCAACAGTTTCTCTCCTTTGTCACTATAAAATATTGTTCTTAAACCATATTGTCAAAATAGGAGATGAGGAAGAGGAAGATTGTGGAGGTGTCAGGTATCTTTGTATTATTCTGAGGCAAGTTTAAGTACAATGGCATCGTATTGATCGCTAGTAAACTGGTGATATCAATAGGTGCTGGTGGAAGCTTTTTTATCACCATCTTGGCAAGCTACTCTTGAAGCCGAGATTTGTACTTATCCGTTGCACAAAAACCACCAGGGCTATTTATACTTCCTGCAACAGAGCTGCAGTGTCTTCTGTTTTGTCTGTTATAGTAATGGATGGAAGGACGTTTGATATCTCTTGTTCTGAGTGCGAGCCAGTGTGTCTCTCTGCTGTTGATCTGGCCACGGAGTGAAGCATGGGAAAAGGCTTGTGTAGTATATGCCAGAGTGTATGTCTGACACATGAAGTGTTATATGAAGGAATGTTCCGAGAGAGGCTGGGACTAATGGTTGGAGACCGAGGCAGGGAATACTTGTGTATTTTTTATGGGGTATGCATTTAGTAAAGTGAAAGAATGAAACCGTACACTTGGAATAGTTCTAAGTACACAATGTCTCTTGTAGGGGAATTTGAATTCATCTCCTGGCAACATTTATAGCAGTGAAAGTATTCTGTGGAATTTGCTAGATAAAATTCATTTTGCTGGAAAATTATGTGATAAAGGGGACTAACGCGAGGGAAAATGCTACTGCGCAAGCGCATACTAAAATACTGAAGTAGGCCGCAAATGCTTTTGGACAAACCAAAAATAAAAAGGCTAATGCTGTTTTTTGTGCACATTAATAATGTTTGCTAGGAAAATAATATTTAACATGGGTTGCGCATGGAAAGATACAGTATTGGGTTGGTGCGTAGTGAAAAAACTTTCTAAGTGAATAATAATGACTGTGTTTGTTTTCCATAGAAGCATGGTTTTCTGCTCCGCATGAAGATATCTGGTTAATGGACCAGAAGAATAGCTATTTCAAATTAAAAGTTTGAAAGTGAAGAGGAAGGTGGTAGAGGATTTGTCCTTCAAGAATCCTGAGTGCCTGCCAAGAAGTTTGAATGAAAAGACGATTTAATTAATCAAGCGGAGGAAACGCTTACTCTGGAAAGGCCCGAGTGGCACCAATGATAAACAAAGTTTGCTACATAACCGGCATGAAGGAAGAGAACATTTTGATAGTGGCTTGAATCATATTTCCTGGGGTGGAAACTGACGTGATGATTTAATAAAACAATGGGACATTCAGTGAGTTGGAGGTGTCGAGACTGGTGTGATAATACACCCCCTTCCTTACCCAATAAAGTGTAGAATAACCCCTCATTAGATACAAGTGTGGGTTGTACATTTGGGTTTTAGGGTATAATTGAGGTTCCTGGTGGGAGGGGTTTTTCAGACTTGTGTGCGCGAAGACTGTTGGGCAGACAGTTTTTGGAGATAGTCATTGTCGTCAGTTTGCTGTCCTGTTCCTGTCTGTTGATTCCTGACTATGGGGCCGATTATGATGGCGGATGGACCTGAGTCCGTCCGCCACCATAGAGTAGGAGGGAACCTCCGCATGGCCTGCGGAGTTCCCTCCTGTAGAATTAGGATGTGACCGCCACCCTGGCGGTCACATCCTCTATTTTTACCATTGCGACGGGTGCGGCTTCAAGCTGCATCGGCCGCAATGGTAAAAATGCATACATTGCATTTGTATGCAGAAAGCGACAGGCACTGTGCGGTGCCTGCCGATTTCTGCGTACAAATGCAGGGGGGTACCATAGGTACCCCCATGTGCACCCCCCACCCCCACTTCACCCAGGGGGCCCGCAACGGGCCCCCGCAGTGAAGGTACACATGCTTTTCCACGGCGGAAAACCCGCCGCGGAAAAGCATTTTTCACAGGCCATCCTAATATGGCTGACGGTGTCTGAGAGACACCGTCACCATATTAGAGCTTTTCCGCCGCGGTTGTAAGCCAACCGCGGCGGCAAAACGGTGGACGGAAAACAGGACCCACCAGCCATCCTAATGTGGCGGTGGGTCTTTGGTGAGTCCGCAGAGGATTTTCCGCATCCTCCGGGCCGGCGGTGGCTTCCGCCGGCCCGGAGGATGTGGAAAATCATCCATCGTAATAGGCCCCTTAGTCTTTGCCTCTTCAAATCTTGCTGAGGGCATTGCTGCTCTCATGGCCGAGAGTAGATTTCCTATTCTTATTTGGGTTAGTATAGACTGAAATCTGAATTTGCATAATCATTTGCAAATGTATTTTGTCTCTGAAACTTTTGTCTCTTCATCTTTCCACTCCTTTATGCATTGTTATAGATATGAATTTGTCATTTTCTCTTCTGATGTTGTTTGCCTTGTGACGATCTATGGTTTGTACTGTATGTTGGTACTGATGAGCATTTATTTCACATTATTTGGATAAAACATTTATAAATATGTAAATGAGTCTGTCTTTTATTAGAGGTGTTTTATTAGATTATGAGTATTTTTAAATCCAAGTATTAGTTTGCCAAAACCTGTCAACTATAAAAAGATTGCATCGCCATATTTGGTGTACTAGAATGAAGATACAAATTGGAGATTGGTAAGTTTGGTATAGTTTTTTAATTCACTAACCCAGCGTTAAGGCACTTGGTAGGTAATGAAATTGGGCCTTGTTTGTAGAAATGTATTAGTCCCAGATCGCTGGATCAGTTTTGGTAGCAGCCTGATGGTTAGTATTGATTATTTTGTCAAATTAATGATTGTAATATTTATTTTGGTTACTAATATGAACATTTAGCATCTTTGTTTTATGTAGTCTGGAAGTACAGGTACAGAGTTGCCTAAGATCCCGGGATGTTAGTTTAGCCTTAGTGGCAGAGGAACAGTGTGGAAAAGTATCGCACTGCAGAAGTACTTTGTCTGTTGTTATAATATCAAACAATGAAATGCTGTTGATGTTATTCTAAGGGACCTATTCTGGTGTATGAAGATTGTAGGCAATAGTGAAAGTCCGCTTCCGAAACCTTGCCCGTACATCCCCGAAGGAGTGTGTTATAATCTAGCAAGTGATTAATGCATCCTCTCTGTTCTTGCCCTTTGCCTTGCTGCTCTATGTGATGTCATCAGAATGTTGAGAGTGTCTGAGTGGAAGAAGGAATCAGTTGGGTTGGAAGGGCTGAGCGGCAAGGAGGCTTCTCCTGGTGGGGCATAGTATGAGGCATAACTTGGATCCTATCTGAAGAATAAAGCTGTGATCCTAATATACATCTCTGGACTATGAATCATTAATTTAATTGTAACACTGGTGACGATTTTAAAGAACCTGCGTGCTATTTCAATGAAGATTGGATTTTTAAAACTAAAGAAATTACCACCTGTGGATATGAACAAACCTGGCACCCCTAATGCCCCACCAGTGACCATTTCATTGGTCGCCCCAACCAGTAAGCGCCAGTTTATCTTCAGATTTTCCTTTGTTGTCTTAAAGTCTGCCTGTCTTTGCTGAACTGTTCATGTCCTGTAACATGTTGACAGAGAACATCATCTGTGACCTGGACATTATTTGCTTGTACTAGAGTATACTGTACATTTGGATTTGTGATGGTTCCTGCTGCCCGTTGGATTTTGGGAATTTTTTACCAGTGAACAAGAGTGCCAATTCCTGCTGGATTAGAGGCGCCTTTGGACTGCTGCTTTCCGTTATCTGTCTGCCTTACACATAACTTTGTCTCCCAGCCCATGTGCGTTCCGCAGTTATTTATGAATTGGATTTGGGTGAGGGGAAGTGCCTATCACCATCGTGTTGGAGATCCTTCCCTCCCTGTTGGCTCCACTGCGGTGATGTCTCTGGGAGTTGTGCTGGGACTGAGTTTTTCTGTAATGTTGTGCTTATTCACACGGTGAAACTTGGTGTGCAGACAATATTTGAGACAGATGTATACTTTGCCTATGTGCCCCGATGCTGCAGCATTGCCTAACCGATGCCTTCATTTTAAATTTCAAAAGAAGCCCGTTACAAGTAATATACCCGCCTACCTGCGGGTAGGTTTGGATCACATGCATGTTTCTCGTCACTCATGGAATTTTCTCTGTGACGTACTCTTCCTTTCGTCCCTGGTGATGCTTGCCGGCACTTTGAAGCATGCTGCAGCCGTGAGGCACCCAGCGCTGTGTGTCGTGGTGTGCTGTCATTTTGAGATTGGCTGTGTTTTCTGTACTTCATTTTGCCACCCCGTTCCATGTGCCTGCAACCATGTGAGTTGGTAGCGCGGGAGAGCGCGTTGGTATTCTTCTTTAGCGACAATATTGGAGGAACATGCTTCATGGCTCAATCGGTGTAGCGCTGATCTTCTGTCACCTGCATATTTCATAGACAGTCCTGTGCAGGTTAATGTATGGTGCACAGTAGATTTAGAGCATTGCATCACGCATGGAAGAATTTATGTCAAGCAAAATACAACTTTCAAGCTGTTTGGATGGGGACCCTCGGGTGAGAAGTCACTCACCGGTCATTTTGACTGTTTTGTGAAACTTTTCATATGTGAAGTCTATGTTTTGCCTTAATGTCTAATGCCATACTTATACATTCTTTTATTTTTCCCATGCCTATGAAGTTTTACTATGTTGTGTTAAATGTATTCAAAGTGATGAGTGAATATTATCATATCTATGTCATCAGCAGAATAAGGTGCAAGTCCTGTAATTGTATGTAGTAGGAGGGATTAAGTATGTAGTATCCCAAGTCCTGCAGTGTATGCAGAAGAGGGGGTGTTGTTGTCTCCCAAGTCTTGCAAGTTTGTTCTCCACAGTCGTCTATACGCAAGTGTATACAGCGCTGTTTTGTAGTGCAAGTGTGTGCAGTAGGGGGTTATGTAGTGTCCCTAGTCCAGCAAGTGTGTACAGTAGAGGGTTTGTTCCCTAGTTCTGACGCTGTTTTGACGTTTCCCTAGTTTGCCTCGTGTAAGGTGCTTGGACTGTGCATTTCGGGTGCGCACATGAGAAGACTCCTTCTTATGAAGCTTCTCTGACTTAACTGTTTTGCTGATTTCCTCTTATTGGTTGTTACGTTGGACTGTGCGTTACGGGTATGCACATAAGAAGATTGGTAATACCCTCTGATCGGTTGTTACGTTGGACTGTGCGTTACGGGTGCGTACATGAGAAGACTCTTTCTTATAATGCTTCTCTGACTAACCTGTTTTGGTGATACCCTCTGATTGGTTATTACGTTGGACTGTGTGTTACGGGTGCGCACATGAGAAGACTCTTTCCTATAAAGCTTCTCTGACTTACCTGCTTTGGTGATACCCTCTGTTTGGCTGTTGCCTCCTGTGAGGTGTTGGAATGTGCGTTACGTGTGCGCACATGAGAGGTGACCTTTGTTTAGCTTCTCTGACGTACTTGTATTGGATGTACCCTGTGAGTGGTTGTTGCCTCATGAGAGGTGTTTGGACTGTGCGTTACGGGTGCGCACATGATAGCTTCTCTGACTAACTTGTATTGGATGTACCATGCGAGTGGTTGTTGCCTCGTGAGAAGTGTTTGGACTGTGTGTTACGGGTGTGCACATGAGAAGACTCCTTTTTCCTTAGCTTCTCTGGATTTACCCTTGTTTTTGGGTGAGGTATTTGTATCACCCTGTGTTTAGGGGTTGCAAAATTATCCTTAGAGTGTTTCGTCTTGAAGCTTTGTGTTATTCTTGCAGCTGGTTGACTTTTTGTATGTGTGTATATCCACCTCCCCACATTTTATTTATAGCTAGTCATATTGCATGTTTGTACAATGAGAGATTGAGTAAGTATCAGGATGAGGAGTTGTTATTCTTCTGTAAGAATATTACATTGAAAGCTAAAAATTTACATTAGAAATTGGCAGAAGCTGCACAAGAATATGGAGTGGATATTGAAAAATCTAAAGTTTTGCAAAAAACATATAGATTGGATTTTAGTGAAAAGGTTATGGAGAGTTTGAATGCATCTGGTAAACAATTGCAAATAAAAGAGTTGATAAACACTTTGAAAAGGTGGTGTGATTTAGAACGATGGAAAGGCAGATGGGCGAAAAAGAAAGAAGAAATACTTGCAATTACGGACGTGATTGCATCTCCTTTACTTCTGTTAAGGGAGACAGAGCCTGCTGAAATTATATATCCAATGAGAGAAGTTCTGGGTGGTGAATATGTTCACATCCTTAGTAAAGACATGATATATTGTCTTTTACGAATGAATTCCCAGGTTGAGAGAAAAGCCTGTAGAGTGGTACAAACAGGTAGAGATTTGTAAAGGTTTAAAAGGTCTTGTGCAAAGATTTGGATGGTTTGTTTGATAATGTAGTTCCAGCTGATTTACGGACTTAGTGTAAGATTGCATCTGATTGGCCAAAAGAAGAATATCCCAGAGATGTTAAAACTGGAGCACCATCAGAAGAAGTGATGAAGAAATATAATCAACTGATTACTTATTTGAAGAGTAAGATTTCTCCAAAAGAAACAGATTGGGTTAAGATTGATAGGATGACACAGGAGTCAAAAGAATCAGTACATGTTTATTATGAAAGTCTTTCACAAGTGTTTAAAAAGTACAGTGGTTTTGAAAGCATAACTGATAAAGACATGGGTCATTTTGTCGGTAAGTTTGTGTTTGGTTTAAAACCGGAGATTTGTAATATGATTCAGTAGCATTTGATTTGTTGGTCGGATAAGATTGTGGACGAAATTCTGAGATATGCAAAGTACTGTAGTGATGATACTGAATCAAGAAATAAGAAATTGAAAGAGAAAATGATGTGGTCATAGGTGAAAGCGGCAGAGCAGAAAAATGGGAATTTTGTTGATGGTTCCCAAACAGGTTTTCAGATGAAAGGGCAGAATCAGAATTTTCAAAATAGTCAGGTACCTATGAATATTGTACCGAATGGTGGTGTTCAAGTGCAATTACTGGGAAAAGGTAGAGGTAAGAGCAATAAAGAAGAGATGAAAAAGAAATATCCGTGTCGTGAAGGACATTGGAAAAACGAGTGTAAGTCTTTTTTAGGAAGTGATGGAATGGTTAAAAATTTCAATCCACAGATGCAGAATGACGTGGTTGTGAATCAGCAACAACTGCAGCAGATACAACAGGTACAAGTACCTCAAGCTCCTATGGCAAATAATGTGAATGCCAGGTACAGAGATACAGTGCGGATGCTGGTTTTCACGTGGGTGAACAAGTTGGTAAGAATCAAAATGTACAAATGGTTTCACAATATTGGTTGCAGTGCCCTGAGAGTGATTTGGATTCATCTCAATGACAGTGCCTCAGGGGGGAGGAAGTGTGTGTGCTTGGCGCATCTCTAGTGGTAGATCAGTCAGGTCCTTTTATGGATGGGAAAGGGAAGGTAATGATATTACATTCCTTGTGGACACTGGTGCTACCCGTTCTACTGTAAGAGCAGCAGAAATTCTGAACCTACCCCTCTGGAGAAACTATCCAAGTCGTAGGAGTCTACTGGAGTCTCAAATAAGCATTTTAAGACTCCAGTGACCAAACCCATGGAGATTCATATTGGACAGTTCAAAGATTTACATCGGTTTGTGGTGTGTGACACAAGTCCGGTGAACCTTTTAGGTAGGGACTTACTGTGTAAAATTAATTGCACCATCTATTGGACACCGGATGGTATTGCTTTTCAAACACCAGATGAAAATGTTGCTTTCAAGGTGATGTTAGCAAAGCAAGGGACAGAAGTGAATGATTTGTATCCTTTATTTACAGTGAATGATGTACCTGTTGAATTGAGAGACACAGTGACAGCTGATGTGTGGGATTTCTCAGGGAAACACTTCAGATTGATGAAAGGTGTTGATCCTCCTCAAATTTTGGTTAAACAGGGTGTAGAATTTCCCAAAACACCACAGTATAAAATGAGTCCTGAGACTATTAAGGGAGTTACTCCTGTAATTAAGCAAATGATTGAGCAGGGTATTCTGAGAGAAATACTAGGGAGTCCTTGTAATTCGCCTATTATGGTAATTAGGAAACCGAGTGGCAAGTATAGGTTTGTCAAATAGTGCTCAATCTAGCAGTAATTCTTTACCAACTTCCCTGTGATGTGGAGTGGTTCACAGTGATTGATTTTGCCAATAATTTTTCTCGATACCCCTGCCACCTGGATAGCCAATACCTTTTTGTTTTTCGGTTCGGAGACATATCTTTAGAATGGTGCAGAGTTTCTCAAGCTTATACAAAGAGTCCATCAATTTTCAATCAAAATCTGAAAAAGTGTCTGGAGTCCTTGGTTATGCCAGAAGACTCAGTATTGGTGCAATATATCGATGACCTATTGGTGGCATCGAAGACACGAGAAGCATGCGTGACAGACAAAATTGCTCTACTGAACCATTTGGCAGTAGGTGGGCATAAAGTGTCACCAGAAAAATTACAGTTTTGTCAAAGAGAAGTTCAATATTTGGGACACAAAATTGAAAAAGGAATCAGAAAAGTATCACAAGATCGAATTACTGTGATCTTGCAAAGGGGTCCTTGTAGAACACAGAAAGAAATTTGAATGTTTCTGGGCATGGCTGGATGCAGCAGACAGTGGATCAGTGGTTTTTCACTGATTGCCAAACCATAACAGAGATTGACTCACAAAGATATAGTTGATTCAATCCAATTGAATGAAGAAAGCATGAAGCTTTTATTGAATTGCGAGATAGTCTTTGTCGAGCAACTGCATTGGGTATGCCAGACTAAGTAATGAATTTGCATTGTTCTATTGTGAGAGAGATGGGTGCACACTTTCAGTCCTGGCACAGATACCTGGAATGGCACGTCGTCCAGTGGAATATTTGTTTGCTACTTTGGACTCAGTGGCTGCGGTGTTGCCAGGTTGTTTGAAAGCAGTGTCTGCTACTTGTGTGAATATAGAGCAGGGTGAATCAATTGTGATGGGACATCCAGTAATAGTGTATGTACCACATTCTGTTGAAATTTTGTTAACACGAACGAGAACTCAGCACATGATGAGTAGTCGGTAGACTAGGTATGAGAGAGTGATTTTGGGTGCTGGAAATGTGAAAGTGACAAAATGCACATTACTGAATCCAGCAACTTTGTTGAGGAGTTTGAATTGTGAAGAAGTAAAAGATGAAGCAGAACATGATTGTTTGGATGTGACAGAGTTGTTTACAAAACCAAGGACTGATGTAAACGATGTGCCATTGTCAGAATCAGATTATGTGATGTTTGTAGATAGTTCTTGTCTGAGAGATGAAAAAGGTGTTTTGTGTGCTTCCTATGCTGTATGCACAGCGGCCATGGTTCTTGGAGCATCTTGTCTAAAAGGAATGAATTCAGCCCAAATTTCTGAGTTGGTCGCTTTGACCAGGGCTTGCATAGTTGGCAAAAATTTGAGAGTAACCATATTTATGGATAGGCAATATGGTTTTGGGTTGGTACATGATTTTTGTCAATTATGGATGCAACGTGGATTTCTGACTTCTTCAGGATGCCCAATTAGAAATATAACAGATATGAAAGATTTGCTGAATGCATTACAATTGCCCAAAGAGATTGCAGTGGTCAAATGTTCAGCACATAAATCAGGAAAGGATTATGTGACTAGTGGGAACAGATAAGCAGACTAAGTGGCTTGTTTCTGTGCACCAAATTTAGTTTTAATTAATAAAGGAACAGAGAAAAACAATACAGTTGCAAGAAGAAGCCATTGAGGAAGAAAAAGAACTATTGATAAAATCAGGTTGTACAAAGGGACCTAAAGATGAAATATGGGTGTATGTGGATGAAAGGCAAGTAATGACGGACTGTTTACTTTCACAGATGGCAAGAATGTACAGTGGAGTAACAAGTGGAAGAGATGCGGTGAATAGACTCTTCAAACAGTCATGGTACTACTCCAAGTTTAGGGTTATTGCAGAGAGTCTATGTCAGAGGTGTGTAGTGTGCCAGCAGCAAAGACTGTTGTTAGTTGGAGGCACATTGGAAAAGCAGCAGAACATTTTACTAGGTAACAAGCAGATTTTATTGAACTCCCTCCTTGTAATGGACTGAAATATGTGTTGGTTGTGGTTTGTCTGTTTTCTCGTTGGGTAGAAGCATATCCAACAAGAAGAAATTATAGTCTAACAGTTGCTAAATTACTTTTGAGCAAGATCATTCCTAGATTTGCATTTCCAGTCTCTTTAGAAATAATTCAGATGATTTGTGCAGCATTACAAATTGAGCAAAAGCTGCATTGTGCCTATCAATCAGAAGCCTCAGGTGTGGTCGAGCAAATGAATGGCACCATTAAATCCAGATTGCCAAAGGTGTGTGCATCCACAACACTGAAATGGCCAGATGCTTTACCCCTGGTATTGATGAGTCTGAGAAGCATTCCAAATAAAAAGACTAGATTATCACCACATGAAGTTATAATGAGGAGAGCAATGAGACAGCCAATTGTACCAGCAAATCAACTGATGAATATTATAGATGATCTAGCGATCTAGCGATTGATTACTGCAAAGGATTGGCTGATCTGGTGCGTTCTATTTCTCATCAGGTTTGGAGAAATTGCAACCACAACACAGCAGGAGCAAGCACATGATTTAAGTCCAGGTGAGTGGATCCTGGTGAAGAAGCATGTGAGAAATTCGTTTCTGGAACCTAGGTGTCATGGCCCTTACGAGGTAATAATAGTGACAATGACAGCAGTGAAGTGTGGTGGCTTGCCGAATTGGATACATGCAAGTCACACAAAAAGAGTCCAAAGTCCACTCCAGCAACTGACGGAGAGTCAAGAAGAACCAGAGGCTGTAGAACATGAAGCCCAGAGTCTAAAGCTACAGATTCTGAAGGTGTTGAACACGTGATTGAACAGGAAAAGAGTCGAAGAAAGTTGACACCAGCTACTGGGTCTCGTAAGACTGCTGTTGAAGGAGACAATGGAGAAGAGTTGAGTGAAAACCAAGAGGAAGTGCAACAGAGAAAAGGACTGAATAAGAGAACTTGCGATCTTGACACTGATGCATAAGAAGCAGTATAAGTAAAGAAAGCGAGAAAAGGTGATGTGTGGCCAAAAGGAATGAAAAGACTGAAATACACTCTGAAACAAAAATCACCAGATACGATAATTGAAGTACCAGATCAGACTGAGCAAAGTAAGTCTGAAGAAGGATCAGTTCGTAAAACGAAAAGAGTAAGGGTTCCGAACATGAAATACACAGTTCCAGAATGGACATAAGTAGTGCTGGAAGAAATTTAAAACAATCAATCAATCAGAGTACTTGTAAAGGGTGCTACTTACCCATGAGGGTCTCAAGGCGCTGAGGTGAGGGGGTGCCGCTACTGCTCGAAGAGCCAGGTCTTGAGGAGTCTCCTGAAGGCGAGTAGGTCTTGGGTCTGCTGTAGGTGGGTAGGGAGGGTGTTCCAGGTCTTGGTGGCGAGGTAGGAGAAGGATCTGTCGCCGGAGGTTGTTCATTGGATGCGGGGACAGCGGTGAGGGCGAGGCTGGCGGAGCGGAGCTAGCGGGAGGGGGTGTATAAGTTGAGTCTGCTGTTCAGGTAGGCTTGTCCGGTGTTGGGGAGCACTTTGTGTGCGTGGGTAAGGAGCTTGAAGGTGATCCTATTGTCGACGGGGAGCCAGTGTAGGACTCTCAGGTGGGGGGTGATGTGGCTGCAGCGGGGGACGTTGACGATCAGTCGGGCGGAGGCGTTTTGGATGCATTGTAGTCGTCGTAGGTGTTTAACTGGGATTCCTGAGTAGAGTGCGTTGCCATAGCCCAGTCTGCTACTGACGAGGGCCTGTGTCACCGTTCTTCTTGTTTCGGTCGGGATCCACTTGTAGATCCTGCGGAGCATGCGGAGGGTGTTGTAGCAGGAGGAGGAGACGGCGTTGACCTGTTTAGACATGGAGAGGGAGGAGTTGAGGATGAATCCTAGGTTGCGTGCCTGGTCAGTGGGTGTTGGTGCTGTTCCCAGTGTGGTTGGCCAGCAGGAGTCGTCCCAGGCTGAGGGGGTGGGTCCGAGGATGAGTACCTCCGTCTTGTCCGAGTTTAGCTTCAGGCGGCTGTTGCTCATCCAGTCGGCGACGGCCTTTATTCCCTCGTGGAGGTTGGTTTTGGTGGTGTGCGGGTCCTTGGTGAGGGAGAGAATGAGCTGGGTGTCGTCGGCATAGGAGATGATGTTGAGGTTGTGTTGGTGGGCCACTTGTGCGATGGGGGCCATGTAGATGTTGAACAGCGTCGGGCTGAGGGATGAGCCCTGGGGGACGTCGCAGATGATGTAGGTGGCTTCGGATCGGAAGGGCAGGAGGCGGTCGCTCTGGGTTCTGCCGGAGAGGAAGGACGTGGTCCAGTCAAGGGCCTTCTCTTGGATTCCTTCTTCTAGGAGGCGTGTCTTTAGAGTGTGAAGTCAGACCGTGTCGAAGGCGGCTGACAGGTCCAGGAGAATGAGGGCTGATGTTTCGCCGTTGTCTAGTTGGCGCTTGATGTCGTCTGTGGCGGCGATGAGGGCTGTCTCGGTGCTGTGGTTTCGTCTGTACCCGGACTGGGATGGGTCCAAGATGTTGTTGTCTTCCAGGTGGCGGGCCGGTTGCATGTTGATGATTTTCTCGATGACCTTCGCCGGGAACGGGAGCAGGGAGATGGGCCGGAAGTTCATGAGGTCCTTGGGCTCCGCCTTGGGCTTCTTGAGGAGTGTGCTGATTTCGGCGTTTTTCCAGCTTTCCGGGAATGTCGCTTTTTCGAAGATGTTGATGACCTTCCGTAGTTGGGGTGCGATAGCTGCGTCTGCTTTGTTGAGTACGTGGTGTGGGCACGGGTCTGACGGAGATCCTGAGTGGATGGAGTTCATGACCTTGCGTGTCTCGTCGTCGTTGACGTTGGACCAGAAGGTCAGGCGGTTGGCGCTCGTGGTAATCAGAGGGGAGGTGGGGTCTGGCGTAGCCGGGGCGGTCATTGTGTTGAAGCTGTCATGGATGTCAGCGATCTTGCGGTGGAAGAAGATGGTTAGGGAGTTGCACAGTTCTTGTTAGGTCGGTATGTCGTTGGTGTTGGCGCTGGGGTTGGAGAGTTCCTTTACAATGCTGTAGAGCTCTTTGCTTTTTTGTGCGTTGTTATCCAGGCGGTCTTTGAAGGAGGATCTCTGGGGTAATCTGATGAGGTGGTAATGTCTGTAGGTGGCATCCTAGTGGGCTGCGTGGTTGTCCAGAGTGCGTTCGGGGAGCCATATCTTCTCTAGTTTCCGGCATGCACGTTTGGAGGTCTGCAGCTCGTCGGTGAACCAGGTGGCTCTCTTGCTGGCGTGGTTGTTGGAGGGTTTCTTGAGAGGGGCAAGGGTGTTGGCGCAGTCGTCGATCCACTGTCTGAGGTTGCGGGCTGCAGTGTCTGGGTTGGTGGGGTCGGTGGGTGTGTTGTGGGCGAGGGAGGTGAGCAGCTGGTCTTCGGTGACTTTGCTCCAGCAGCGGCGAGGCAGCTGTTGGATGCGGTGGTGCATGGTTGGTTTCTTGAAGGTGAAATGGATGCAGCGGTGGTCGGTCCAGTGGAGTTCGGTGGTGTGGTTGAAGGCGATGTGGGTGCCTGTGGAGAAGATGGGGTCCAGCGTGTGGCCGGCGGGTTGGGTGGGTGTGGTGACGAGTTGTCTGAGGCCGAAGTTGGTGAGGATGTCGATCAGGGTGGCAAAGTTGGCGTTGTTGTTGTTCTTGAGGTGGAAATTCAGTTCCCCGAGGAGGATGTAGTCCATGGAGGTGAGTGCGTGGGTGCTGGCGAGGTCGGCGATGGAGTCGCTGAACTGAGCCCAGGGTCCGGGAGGTCTGTAGATGAAGGTGGTGTTGGGGTCGGTGTGCATCCGGAAGTGCAGGTGTTCGACGGTGTTGAGGGTGTCGTCTGCATGGGTGGCGACCTTGACGGTGGACTTGTGGACGATGGCTATTCCTCCTCCAATTCCGTTGGCGCGATCCCTGCGGGTAATCTTGTAGCCATCTGGGATGGCTATGGCGATGTCGGGCACCGAGGAATCGTTCCACCAGCTCTCGGTCAGGAAGGCCACGTCTGGGGCGGAGGTTTCGAGCAGATCCCAGAGCTCGACAGCGTGTTTGTGTGCGGAGCAGGTGTTGAGGAGTATGCAGTGGAGGTGGTTGGGTCCAGTCCTAGGAGGTATGGTGGTTCTGTCACATGCAAAGCTGCAGGTGTGGCAGGAGAAAGGTCCGTGAGTCCGTTATGGGGCGGCTTGGAAACAGGTGTGGTTTCGGCCGGTGTTGAGTGCGTAGAGGGTGCTGGCGTCGTAGCGGAATCTGGTGTTGTGGCGTTCGCGGGGTCCAGGGGTTCTAGCACTGGGCGCGGTCCAGGCACAGACGGGCGCAGACGGGCTTGCGTTTGGCACGCCAGAGGCGCAGCCGCTGCGCATCCTCCATAAAAAGGGGGAAGGGAGGGAGGAGCAGCTGGGAGGCGGGAGTGGGGTGGCCAATGGGAAGCAGGGGGCGGGGCCGCAGGGACGCAGCGGCGGGAGGAGCGGGAACGGCGGGAAAAAGGGCTTGCGGCAGATAACAGGCACGAAGCAGCTGGCGGCCGTGTGGTGGCGTGGGGAGTGACCTGCCTGCAAGCAAGGTCAGAGGACACAGTTCAGAGCAAAGAAAATGTGGTACCGAACAGAGTGAATGAAACGGTTTTAAATCGCCTTAAAGAAATGTGTAAATTAAAGTGCAGAAATTTGAAAATTAATTGATAAGAATTGCAGAAAAACAAAGGAGAGATCTGAAGAAGAAGAAGATATAAAACAAATGAAAAAGGGGTAAAGAGGAAAGTATATACTACTTTGAATAGATCTTACAGATGTTTTCAGTGTTTAGTTTTTCTTAGTATATTAGTTTTTTATTAGTTTTTTTTTTTAGAATTGATTAAATAAAACTCTTAAGACAATGGCCAATACAGCAGAGACTGGACATCAAAATCATAGTTTTAAACATAGATGTATTAATGATTGCCTATTTAGTATTTTACTACTAATGTTGCTGAGGTTAACACTTAGGGACCGATGCCGAACATCGGTCAGGAGCCCAACCGACCGACCTGCTGTCGTCAGTTACGGCCCTGCAAGTACGATGCGACCGAACCCTATTCGGTCACACTCGTATACTTCACAATGGGAGAATGTATTCCGAGCGGAATGCATTCCTGCATTGTGAAAAGCAGTGGTACAGTTGATCCCTGCACCCTGTGGCTGGCACCCAAGGTGCCTGCCACCAGGTAAAGGGATTAACAGAGGGGCTTCATAGGTGCCCCCAGGCCGCCATTCGGCAGCCTCGCACCGGGGTCTAACTGGGGCCCCCAAAGACAGTTTCCGACTACCTTTTCATGACAGAAACACCGGCATGAAAAGGCAGTAAGAATCTGCCATCGTACTCCCTCGGTCGTGAAGAGGCGGCCCGGGGAGTACTGAAGGATTTCCGGATAGCCGACGGGCTCTCCAAGCCCATTGGACGCCATCCAAAAATCCGAGTCGGATTCCTTTCCGACCGAGCCCATCAGAATGGCTCGGTCGGAAAGAAATCGGGCCGGCACATTCAGATTCGGTCAGAAGGGCTCCGACCATCGCTCAGAGCCCTTCCTGTCTTAATGGTAACTAATCATAAAAATAATACTGATGGTGTGATGAGTGAAAAAGTAAATTTTAAAAGTCTTAAAGAAGACTCACATACTAATTTATAGAAGATGAAAGATGACAGCATCTGTCATCATGATACATTAATGATTTCTTGTTAAATGTCTTTACCAAGTTGTTGTATGAGTATGTTGATACAATGGAAGCAAGAGATAGTTATGTGTGCATGCCTTCGGCATACCATCGGCTGTCTCAGAGCGGGTGACCTATCATCACCTACCTTTAACTTATGGTGTGTCTTGTAGTGTCTTAACTAGTTTATTTTATAAGAAGGGAAGTTTGCAATATTTCTATTCTGACATGGATTTAGTATTTTCAGAAATTCCCATTAGAAAGAACATGAATAGAATATATAGTGCTGGAAATGCAGAATATATAGGAGATTTTTTTCATAATACACAGACAATCGATACAGTATATGCACATAGACATAACCTAACTTATAGTTTACGGTTTGAAGATATAGAATTCATTTACATGGTAGAGGATAGAAGGCAAGATTTTCAGAGAATAGCTGCTGAGTAAAAGTCTCGTACCTCCATGGGTTTTCAGAGAAGGAGATTATAAGAAAGGCGAGACATACGCTGCCATGACCCTAGACTGGTATCATAGAGGGAAGCTTTGTTTTCTTAGACAAAAGACTGAATATAAGAGTAATTTCATCGGTTCTAGTGAATGTGATCATACCTTTCTAATCACTGGAGGATGGGGACTAAAAGGAGGAATTGATCCTGTTTTTCCAGGAATATATTATGTGGGTGGTAATAATGCCTACTATAGGTTGCCTGCACATTGGTAGGGATGTGGTTATTTAGGCATAGTATTTCCAAACATTTATCATTTGGATAAGAATCATAGAATCAATGAAGTAAAGAATAGACTAATATGTAATAAGAGAGAAGCGAGATGTTCTGAAATATTAGGGGATATTTTTGGAGGGTTGATACCTTCAGTTGCAGTTATTCTGAATTTGCATAACATTAGAAAATTGTCCACAGTGGTTGATCGTTTATCAACAGACACTGCTGGTGGGTTTTTAATGATAGATACTAAGATGGTTGCAATTAGATCTATGGTTTTACAAAATCGACTTGCCCTGAATACGTTATTGGCTAAAGAGGGTGGAGTCTGCAATATGTTGAAAATACAACAATTTGCACTTATGTCCCTGACAAGAGTAAGAGTCTTGAGGGGTATATTAAGAATATTACAAACCTTCATCAATATTAGCCCAAATTGAAGGTTGATGGTGCTTGAGAGAAACTTAGTGAGAGGTTTTCCTCTGTGGGTATTTGTTTTTCTACCTTTGGAAATAGTGTATTAGGGAGAATACTAACACCTATCATTGAAGTGGCTATAGTGATACTAATGATTTATCTGATCTACAAGTGTTGATGCAGGAGAATTTAGTCTGAAAATAAAAGAAGGGCAAGAAAGAGAAAGAGAGGTGATATTGAATTAGAGGATATGAAAGGAAATCACTGTGAAGTTATGAAGGATTTAGATGGAATAATGGTGAAACGAGAGAGAACAACTGTTTTTTAGAAGGTGATAATTTATATTGCTGGGTATTTTCGTGATGGCTCGAAAACGCCATCAAAGGGGGGATTGATGGAGCAGGGTTTTCATGAAATAAAACCTGCTCTGATTGAACCGTTAGTTACATTTACTAACGGTGTGCGTTGAATATTATGTGGTAAAGGGGACTAACGTGAGTGAAAATGCTACTGCGCAAGCGTGTACTAAAGTACTGAAGTAGGCCACAAATGCTTTTGGACAAAACGAAAATAAAAAGACTACTGCTGCTTTTTGTGCACGTTATTAATGTTTGCTAGGAAAATAATATTTAACATGGGTTGCGCATGGAAAGATGCAGTATTGGGTTGGTGCGTAGTGAAAAAACATTAAAAGTGACTAATAATACCTGTGTTTGTTTGTTTTCCTTAGAAGCATGGTTTCTACTCTGCATGAAGTTATGGGGTTAATGGAATGAAAAAATACATGTTTGAAATTAAAAGTTTGAAAGCAAAGAGGAAAGTGGACAGGGATTTGCCCTTCAAGAATCTTGAGTGCCTCCTAAGAAGTTTGCATGAAAAGACAATTTGATTCATCAAGCGGAGGAAACGCTTCCTCTGGAAAGGCACGAGAGGCACAAATGATATGCAGAGTTTGCTACATAACCAGTGTTAGACCTGGTACCATTGGTGTGAGTCTCCCTTCCACTGTTGTCTCCTCTGTTTTTAGTATGTTTTGCTGGTTTTAGATGCTTTGGTCACTGTGTTTTGTTTGGTTCTATTTGCTACTCCTTATGTTTGAACTCTACTTGTCACAAATCTTCATATCCGACTATGATCTTTGCCTTGCTTGATTGCATATAAGACACTTGTTGTAAAGTGCTCTGATACCCTCAAGTCCAGCTTGCACTATATTAAACTCCTAAAAAACAATTTACAAAAAAAAGTGCTCCCTATTGTAAATTACTGTATGGATTAGTGACTTGATGATTGGCTTATTTGATTTGCTTGTCAGACCCTAGTACAGTGCACCATGTCTTCCCAGGGCCTGTTGAATAAATGCTGCTAGTGGGCTTGCAACACTGATTGTGCCACCCACAGAAGCAGCTTATAAAGTGTGTCCCAGGCCTGCCACTGCAGAGCCTGTGTGCAGTCTTTTACTCGCATGTCGACTCTGTAATTGTACCCACTTTCCAGTCTGTAAACCTTCCCTTTTCTACATGTTAGCCACCTCTAATGTAGGCCCTAGGGCAGGGTGCATTGTATGTGAAAGGTGGGACATGCCTTGATGTGTGTAGCATGTTCTGATAGGGAATTACAGCCAATTTTGTTTTTCACTATTGCAAAGCTACCTGTCCCTATAGGCCAAAATGGGCAGTTTGATTATAACATTTTATAATCCTAACTCTCCAAGGGAACATGGTAGAGAAAAACGAATTTTGTATGCCTGAACTCAGAACGATAAAATACATCTTTTAGTAAAGTTGGTTTTAACATTCTGTGTTTGAAAATACCATTTTTAGAAAGTAGGTATTTTCTTGCCTAAACCATCCAGCCTGCCTCTGCTTGGTTGTGCATTGCATGTCTGTTTTGTGAGTCACAGGGGCTGAGGGGACTCCAGGAGGCAGGGTGAGTCAGCACTAGGCTGAATAGACCTATCTGTATTGGGAGTGGTGGGAGGGTTAGCACCTGGGCCTGTATAGGTCTGTGTCTGCCTTCCACAATGCTGGCTCCACCTTCTGTGGTGCGTCTGATGACCCTGGCCAACACTGCCAAAGGAAGAAGTTGTGCACTGGCAGAATGCACCCAGAACTAGTTTGGACTAGGTACAGACACTCTCTGCCTTCAGAGACAAAGGATTTGTGTGCATAAAAAGGGGGACTCAGACCCCAGAACTTTACATCACTTCTGAACATCAAGACAAACCTTTTGCCAAGGAGAAGAACCAGAGAATGTGCAGGAGTTTTTGACTTCCCCTGTGCCAGTGTGTTGCTTTCTGGGGTTGGCCTGCAGTGGTTTCTTTATTGCCAAGGAAAGGAGAAAGACTTTTATTTGCAACTTTCATCATCTTGGTGAAGAATCTCCAAGGGCTGGAACTGTCCTTGCCTCCTGCTGAAGTCTCAGGGATACAAGACTTCACCACCAGCTCCCCCTGGATTTCCTTGCTGGGAATTCTGTCTGCAGAAGCCTGCGTGTTGTTGGGAGCTGGAAGCGTGACTCAACGAGAAGAAGGGTATCGCATCTACAGCTGTCGCCGTTGCATCATCGGAGAAGTGTGTCACCACCGCAAGGGTCGTCGTTGCATCTCCGAAGAAGCGTGTCTCTATCGCAGCTGTGTGTCGTGGCATCATCGGAGAAGCGTGTCGCCATCGCATTACCAGAGAAGTGTTGCAGGGCCTGTCACGGCTACAAAGTTACAGAGTCGCCACATGACCGTTGGGCATGCATGCATCGTCTTCACGTTGTCGCATCGCATCAAGGGTGATATCTTCTCGGATCGCACCCGATCGTCGCATCGCAGCAAGGCACCATCTTGTCGCATCGCAACCGAGAAGCACCATGAGATCGTCACATCACCTCCTCTCCGGTAAGGGACAGATGCATTGCCAATTTTGGTCAAGCACTGAGGAACAGATGCATCGCCTCCCCCGAAGCAAGGAACCGACACATCGTTCTCCCTGCGAACCTTTTGTTTATGTTCCTTGACGCATCAAAGGTACTTTGTGGGAAACGTGTCGTATGTACCATCTAAAGTGATCTAAGTAATTTCTACCATCTTAAAGTCATTTTCTTAATACTGTATTGTGGATTTTTGTCGTTTGGGTCTTGTGTTAAGTCTAAAGAATACTTATTTTTATAAAGGCTGTGTTGTGTCCATCTGTAGTGTTTTCACTGTATTAATGCATGTTTTGTGTTCACAAATGCTTTACACACTGCCCCTGAGATGAGCTTTCCTGCTCATGTCAAGCTACCACAGGGTTGAGCAGGGGTTATTTAGGAGTGTAGTCCACTTACTGCAAGAAGAAAGAGAACATTTTGATAGTGGCTTGAATCATATTTCCAGGGGGTGAAGCTGACATGATGAATAAATAAAACAATGGCACATTTAGTGAGTTGGCCATGCCGCAAGTGGTATGACATTACACCCCCTTCCTTAACCAATCAAGTGTACAATAACCCTTCGTTAGATACAAGTGTGGGTTGGACATTTTTGGTTTTAGGGTAAAATTGAGGTTCCTGGTGGGAGGGGTTTGGCAGACTTGTGTGCATTCACACTGTTGGGCAGACTTTGGAGATCGTTGTTGTCGTTGGTTTGCTGTCTTGTTCCTGGCTGTTTATTCCTGATTTAGTCTTTGCCTCTTCAAATCTTGATGGGGGGCCTTGCTGCTCTCATGGCCAGAGAGTAGATTTCCTATTCCTATTTGGGTTAGTATAGACTGAAATCTGAATTTGCATAATCATTTGCAATTTTGTTTTGTCTCTGAAACTTTTGTCTCTTCATCTTTCTACTCCTTTATGCATTGTCATTGAAATGAAATTGTCATTTTCTCTTCTGATGTTGTTTGCCTTGTGACAATCTATGGTTTGTATTGTATGTTGGTACTGATGAGCATTTATTTCACAATATTTGGATAAAACATTTATAAATATATAAATGAATATGTCTTTTATTTGAGGTGTTTTATTAGATTATGAGTATTTTTAAATCCAAGTATCAGTTTGCCAAACCCTTTTAACTATAAACAAGCATTGGCAATGTAATAGGTCTCTCAATTGCGAGAGTTTATGGTATTGGCATTATAAATGTCAATGCCTTTTATTTATCTGTTTTGAAATTCAACACATAAATAAAAGGCATTGTCAATTGCAATGCCAATAGCTCAAACTCTCGCAAAAGAGAGACCTATTGCATTGCAAGTGCATGTTGTTAGATTGTCATCTGGTATCTGTGTAATTAAGTCTTTGATGTGGGGGGACAAGGGCGGGATGCTCAAACTGCAGCACAAATTAGTCACCGCAATAACAAGGTTACCAGTGCTTTATGAACTCGCTGGTCTTCTCAGATGAGCTGAGGAGGCCTTTACCACAGCCACCTCACTGCAGTTTTGGTAATGGAACTCAGAATAATGCCATGGTCAAATGGCTATGTGTGCCAAACCCTATCCCCACATTTTATACATTCGGCCCAGAGGGCTCTTAAAAATAGTGTTTTATGGTGGAGCTGGCGGGGAGGAGGGGAGGGGGCTTGGGATGGGAAATGCTACATTGTGCTGTGTGGCCAGTGCTCTTATCCTGTTTGGGCTCCGTCCTGTGCTCTTAAGTGCTTTCAGCTTTGAACAGGTTCACTTTGTCTTTCCGCCTTTGAGTTTATCACATCATTAATTGGCTTACTGTCTGGACCAACCTTCAACCCCGCCCACTCTCAACCATCGGCCTCCCAAACCGCTGGCCAGTGAGCCAACTGTGAGCAGGCAGTAATCAACATATGTCTTTGAGGTAGTCTATAAATCCACACTGAATCCCTGCCTAGTAATTAACAAACCAGCAGGGCAATGCCATATGCTGCTAGCAGGGCCAGTGAAATTATGCAATTCTGTGGCCTAAAGTTTTCCACATAATTATGGATGTGCCACACTTACCATATAATCCATCATCTTCTGCGCAATTTGCAGATTTTTACACAAACAAAATAGTTTCTTGCGCAAACGGATCACAAGTTACTAAAAATGCGATCAATCGTGTCCGCTTCAGAAGCAGGTGACCTCTAAGTTTCTGATTTAAGGTGTTAAAATTAAATTAATGAGGTGAAATCTTTGCCCATACATTGTTAAGATGTGTAAAAAAGCAAGTAAGTAACATAAAACTGAGACAAAATGTGTTGTGTTACAGAGCATAACTTGCCTTTTCTTTGTGCATTATTTAATCTCCCTGCTGGTCCTTCCCTGCTGCATAATTATGGCAAATATTATTTTTAGAGCATCTTAAAGTGACTTGTGCATTAGGTAGAATCTTGAACTAGTCTTGCCTAAACCTCCACTTAACCCTCTGTTTGAACTAGGACATTACAAATGTTTTACAATATAGCACATGTAAGCACACATTTCTTGTTTCATACAATTGATAACAGGTTTTATTATTATCAACTAAGTGGTCCTTTTTTTTCGACCTCAGAAGGATGAAAGGTTGAATTTGCCCTATCATGATATAAACATGCAACCTTAGAAGCAAGCTCTTATATCAATCTACTATTCAAATCAGAACATGTGAGATCTCAAGGTGATATCTTCAAAAGTAAATGGGTTAACAAACTAAATTACAAGAAATAAAAGAAAACTCGCACATCATCCTGCACTGCCTCCCCTTTCCCGATTCAAAAAGCTATCTAACAAACCAGGGAGGTCATTAGGATGACGGGCGGACTTTGTCCACCCGCCATCCTGTCGGAATTCGGGTCCTGTGGGGGGTATTAGGATGTGCCCGCCACAGTAGCAGGCACATCCTGCATTTTTAGCATTGTGGTAGGCGGTGCTCTCTGCACCGCCCGCCAAAATGCTAAAAATGCATTTCAGCATTTACATTAACAAAGCAGCAGGCACTGCGCGGTGCCTGCCGCTTTGTTAATACAAATGAAGGGGGGTACCACAGGTACCTCAGGTGTGCACCCCCACCTATAATGTAAATGAAGGGGGTACCACAGGTACCCCTGTGTGCACCCCCACCTATACTTCACTCTGGGGGCCCCGCAGGGCCCCCAGAGTGAAGACCGCATGCCTTTCCGTGGCGGCATCGCCGCCGGGGAAAGACACCTATAGACAACCATCATAATATGGCTGGCGGTGTCTGATAGACAGAGCCACCATATTATTCCTTTTCGCCCCGGCCGCAAGGCGACCGGGCGGAAAAGCGGTGGACGGCCTTTCCGTCTGCCGAGGCCCCCCCCACCATACTAATATGGCGGGGGGGAAACGAGTGAGGATGTCGGGCGGATTGCCCCAGCCAGGCTGGAGGTGGCTACCGCCAGCCTGGCGGGGGCAATCCGCCTGACATCATAATGGGCCCCTATGTGTCAGAGAAAAAACCATACAATCAAAAAGTGAGAAGATGAAAACTTAGTTGGACTCAGCAAACCTCTCCAGCACTCCTCGAACTCCTCATGTTCCGGCACCTCAGGTGATCCACTGAGCTTTACGAGCACATTCCACTGCACAGCTTGATTACAGCGTACATCAGGATAGCCCTTGTCCCAATTGATGATCACTTACAACTATTTCTGCCACACCCTGCGCGGTCCTTATGATCTTGTGAAAATGGGGAGATCCTTTTTGTCCATGGGACCTCATAGACAGGAGGCCAGACATTTGGCCCTTGGAGAGTGCTTAGGGACCTGTTCCATGACAGTTGGTAATTAGCTGCAGACCAGCAACATTCAGGTAAAATCCACTAAGTGATATTCCCCTTCCTGGAGTAGAACAATCCTCAGACCACAACAAGTCTATGGATTATCCAGGTGCAGTCCCTCTTTGCCCCAATGATCCTTGTTGTCGATGTACCATGGTTAAAAAAGCGCAGTATGGTTCTATTCCCAAAAGAGTCTCTAACACCTGAGGGCAGAGCCCCAGTAGTTATATCTACAAAGGCCTTTGAGGATAAGATCATCTTAAAAAAGCCACCTTTTAAAAACACAGGCCCATTCAAAATGTGGTCCTGTCTGCCATCCTACCTTGGGAGGCCTGATCACTATCTTTAGTGGGGCCAAGCCCCTTGTAGTATCCTTGAAGGAATCGAAATAGCCATGAAGAGTAGAATATCCAATTTATTAAATAAGTAAGATGCAGGAACAAAAGGTACAAGCAGCTTAGAGTAGCTGACTGCACAACCAACTGAATAATAACATTCTATAGAACTACAGCAACAAGGATTACATATACAGAATTCCATTGCATGTATAATGTTCTATTATTGCTCTTAAAGAAACAAGCACTTACTACACCCCTCCCTTGGAGTGCAGGTGCCAATTGCACCCCCTTGTATCCGTCTAAGGAAGGCCCCTATGATTCATTGGCCTGCAGTTTCCTTTGAGCCCCTAATTTATGACCTTCTATCAGGAATGCACAGTTGTAGCTGTCCCCCCAGCACCCAGATGAGGATTTGAGACTGGTTGACAGACATAGCCATAAGCACAAACATGCCCACTTTCCCAAAGTGGCATTTCCACAGTAGTAATGTTGAATCCACTCACATGAATGAAGAGGATTTGCCATTATTAACTCATCGATATCAAACTTCTGCACGTATGAAATGAGTTGAGTTTATCTCATCATTAATTGGCTTACTGTCTGGACCAACCTTCAACCCCGCCCACTCTCAACCATCGGCCTCCCCACCCGCTGGCCAGTGAGCCAACTGTGAGCAGGCAGTAATCAACACATGTCTTTGAGGTAGTCTATAATCCACACTGAATCCCTGCCTAGTAATTAACAAACCAGCAGGGCAATGTCATATGCTGCTAGCAGGGCCAGTGAAATTATGCAATTCTGTGGCCTAAAGTTTTCCACATAATTATGGATGTGCCACACTTACCATATAATCCATCATCTTCTGCTCAATGTGCAGATTTTTACACAAACAAAATAGTTTCTTGCGCAAACGGATCACAAGTTACTAAAAATGCGATCAATCGTGTCAGCTTCAGAAGCAGGTGACCTCTAAGTTTCTGATTTAAGGTGTTAAAATTAAATTAATGAGGTGAAATATTTGCCCATACATTGTTAAGATGTGTAAAAAAGCAAGTAAGTAACAAAAAACGGAGACAAAATGTGTTGTGTTACAGAGCATAACTTGCCTTTTCTTTGTGCATTATTTAATCTCCCTGCTGGTCCTTCCCTGCTGCATAATTATGGCAAATATTATTTTTAGAGCATCTTAAAGTGACTTGTGCATTAGGTAGAATCTTGAACTAGTCTTGCCTAAACCTCCACTTAACCCTCTGTTTGAACTAGGACATTACAAATGTTTTACAATATAGCACATGTAAGCACACATTTCTTGTTTCATACAAGTTGATAACAGGTTTTATTATTATCAACTAAGTGGTCCTTTTTTTTCGACCTCAGAAGGATGAAAGGTTGAATTTGCCCTATCATGATATAAACATGCAACCTTAGAAGCAAGCTCTTATATCAATCTACTATTCAAATCAGAACATGTGAGATCTCAAGGTGATATCTTCAAAAGTAAATGGGTTAACAAACTAAATTACAAGAAATAAAAGAAAACTCGCACATCATCCTGCACTGCCTCCCCTTTCCCGATTCAAAAAGCTATCTAACAAACCAGGGAGGTCATTAGGATGACGGGCGGACTTTGTCCACCCGCCATCCTGTCGGAATTCGGGTCCTGTGGGGGGTATTAGGATGTGCCCGCCACAGTAGCAGGCACATCCTGCATTTTTAGCATTGTGGTGGGCGGTGCTCTCTGCACCGCCCGCCAAAATGCTAAAAATGCATTTCAGCATTTACATTAACAAAGCAGCAGGCACTGCGCGGTGCCTGCCGCTTTGTTAATACAAATGAAGGGGGGTACCACAGGTACCTCCCGTGTGCACCCCCCACCTATAATGTAAATGAAGGGGGTACCACAGGTACCCCTGTGTGCACCCCCCACCTATACTTCACTCTGGGGGCCCCACAGGGCCCCCAGAGTGAAGACCGCATGCCTTTCCGTGGCGGCATCGCCGCCGGGGAAAGACACCTATAGACAACCATCATAATATGGCTGGCGGTGTCTGATAGACAGAGCCACCATATTATTCCTTTTTCGCCCCGGCCGCAAGGCGACCGGGCGGAAAAGCGGTGGACGGCCTTTCCGTCTGCCGAGGTCCCCCCCACCATACTAATATGGCGGGGGAAAACGAGTGAGGATGTCGGGCGGATTGCCCCCGCCAGGCTGGAGGTGGCTACCGCCAGCCTGGCGGGGGCAATCCGCCCGACATCATAATGGGCCCCTATGTGTCAGAGAAAAAACCATACAATCAAAAAGTGAGAAGATGAAAACTTAGTTGGACTCAGCAAACCTCTCCAGCACTCCTCGAACTCCTCATGTTCCGGCACCGCAGGTGATCCACTGAGCTTTACGAGCACATTCCACTGCACAGCATGATTACAGCGTACATCAGGATAGCCCTTGTCCCAATTGATGATCACTTACAACCATTTCTGCCACAGCCTGCGCGGTCCTTATGATCTTGTGAAAATGGGGAGATCCTTTCTGTCCATGGGACCTCATAGACAGGAGGCCAGACAATTGGCCCTTGGAGAGTGCTTAGGGACCTGTTCCATGACAGTTGGCAATTAGCTGCAGACCAGCAACATTCAGGTAAAATCCACTAAGTGATATTCCCCTTCCTGGAGTAGAACAATCCTCAGACCACAACAAGTCTATGGATTATCCAGGTGCAGTCCCTCTTTGCCCCAATGATCCTTGTTGTCGATGTACCATGGTTAAAAAAGCGCAGTATGGTTCTATTCCCAAAAGAGTCTCTAACACCTGAGGGCAGAGCCCCAGTAGTTATATCTACAAAGGCCTTTGAGGATAAGATCATCTTAAAAAAGCCACCTTTTAAAAACACAGGCCCATTCAAAATGTGGTCCTGTCTGCCATCCTACCTTGGGAGGCCTGATCACTATCTTTAGTGGGGCCAAGCCCCTCCCCTTGGAGTGCAGGTGCCAATTGCACCCCCTTGTATCCGTCTAAGGAAGGCCCCTATGATTCATCGGCCTGCAGTTTCCTTTGAGCCCCTAGTTTATGACCTTCTATCAGGAATGCACAGATGTAGCTGTCCCCCCAGCACCCAGATGAGGATTTGAGACTGGCTGACAGACATAGCCATAAGCACAAACATGCCCACTTTCCCAAAGTGGCATTTCCACAGTAATAATGTTGAATCCACTCACATGAATGAAGAGGATTTGCCATTATTAACTCATCGATATCAAACTTCTGCACGTATGAAATGAGTTGAGTTTATCTCATCATTAATTGGCTTACTGTCTGGACCAACCTTCAACCCCGCCCACTCTCAACCATCGGCCTCCCCACCCGCTGGCCAGTGAGCCAACTGTGAGCAGGCAGTAATCAACACATGTCTTTGAGGTAGTCTATAATCCACACTGAGTCCCTGCCTGGTAATTAACAAACCAGCAGGGCAATGCCCTATGCTGCTAGCAGGGCCAGTGAAATTATGCAATTCTGTGGCCTAAAGTTTTCCACATAATTATGGATGTGCCACACTTACCATATAATCCATCATCTTCTGCGCAATTTGCAGATTTTTACACAAACAAAATAGTTTCTTGCGCAAACGGATCACAAGTTACTAACAATGCGATCAATCGTGTCCGCTTCAGAAGCAGGTGACCTCTAAGTTGCTGATTTAAGGTGTTAAAATGACATTAATGAGGTGAACTCTTTGCCCATACATTGTTAAGATGTGTAAAAAAGCAAGTAAGTAACAAAAAACTGAGACAAAATGTGCTGTGTTACAGAGCATAACTTGCCTTTTCTTTCTGCATTATTTACTCTCCCTGCTGGTCCTTCCCTGCTGCATAATTATGGCAAATATTATTTTTAGAGCATCTTAAAGTGACTTGTGAATTAGGTGGAATCTTGAACTAGTCTTGCCTAAACCTCCACTTAACCCTCTGTTTGAACTAGGACATTACAAATGTTTTACAATATAGCACATGTAAGCACACATTTCTTGTTTCATACAAGTTGATAACAAGTTTTATTATTATCAACTAAGTGGTCCTTTTTTTTCGACCTCAGAAGGATGAAAGGCTGAATTTGCCCTATCATGATATAAACATGCAACCTTAGAAGCAAGCTCTTATATCACTCTGCTTTGATTCCAGCACTATTGCCTTATATGGTGTGTGCTGTATTACAGTATACACGGCAGTGCCGTTTTGAGTAACCTGTCTTTTGTGCTATGTTGTACAGTGCTTAGCTCATCTACTGAGCTAACACTCTAGATCTCTGTAATGTTCTTTGTTCTGGAATTCTCCGTTGCCCTGTTGGCAGTTGGAGCTCTGGCCAGGGGAGGATTGGGCTTACCTGTTCTGTGCTGCAATAAAGCTGTTCCTGCAACATCCAGTCTGTGGAGTTATACATCAAATTTACAACATTTGGCGACTTGGACTTAAAAGACATCTGGCCATAGCTTCCTGTTGAAGATTGCAGCTAATTAAGGAATTACAGAACGGCAGCACCGATTCCTCACGAACCCGCGTGGTAAGCAGACCGAGAGGAGCCTTCAGCGTATTGGCGTTAATTGCAGTGGAACCGATCGTGAATTTTAGGAGAATACGAGGTTTCCTCTATGTGCCGACGAAGGTGACGTCACACCCTCCAACGTCTTTCGTGACGAGATGTGGTGAGTCGCGCACACGCACTGCTGGAGCGCACGCTGAAGCGCACGACGTGACTGGGTGAGTTGCGCATCTCTTACGCGCACTACTGGAGCGTATGCTAAAGCGCACACTGAAACGCACAACTGCGTTTCTCTGACACTGTACGCATTGTCCTCATGCGCATGCCAGAGACGCACACGTTCATGCGCGTGTGACAACAGACGTCAGACGTAACTGACGTAAATCGGCCATTTTGAATAATTTTTCTGCCTGTTGTCAGTGGTTGCTAAGCAACGCGCTTCGCGGAGATCTTCACATCAGACTGTCGGAAACACCGTGGTGCAGCGGATTATCACTGCGGACTACCTGGAACGTCATTATTTGGCGGATCTTCAGAATAATAAAGTGGAGTAAGCGTTTAAATTGAGTGAAAAGATAAATATATACAGACTGTTTCTGTTCTCTGTAAAAAGAAAAATTATAACGTGCTTGTATAACAACTGTTTCTTGCTACTACACAATAGTACCTTACGTTTCAATTCAATGGCTCAAGCAATTAATGTAGCACTACCACCACAATTCTTGTGCGAACCAGGGAATCCACCCATAATGTGGGAAGACTGGATAATAATGTTTAACAACTATATCCAAGCTTTAGACGGGGAGGATTTCTCACCTAAGCGCAAGAAAGCTCTCTTGATGACGACATTAGGTAAAGAAGGACAACGTCTGTTTAAATACTTACCACAAGTATTACCTTCTGGGTCACAAGCAGATTTAGATGAATTTAAGGAGGCGGTAGAAAGACTTGAAACCAGATTCGGTAAGGAAGAAAACCTTGTCTTACAGAGATACAAATTCTACAAGAACAAACAGTTAGCGGAAGAGAGCATTGATGAGTTTGTTGCGCGTCTACGCGAACTATCAGTGAAATGCAACTTCGGCCAAACGGCGGATGAACTTATAAGAGACCAACTGATTGTTCAAGCCAATAACAGAAAAGTCCAAGAACGATTATGGGCGGCAAAAAATCCAACATTGAAAGTTGCAATAGAATTGGCTAAAGTAGTAGAAGAGAGTGAGAAATGTATGAGAGAGTTGCAGAAGAGTGGCTTGGAAACTAAAGTGGCAGAAGTTTCCAATAAGAATATGACTAGTGACAATAGTGATGATGAAGCTATGGCGATTGCTATAGTAAGAAAAAAGGGCTATATTCTTCAGAAGAAGAATATTCAACAAACCTCAGGTAGTAGGAATAGTCAGAAAGTGTGTTCGAGGTGTGGGAGTTTTTCACATTCTTCAGATGCTAAGTTTTGCTTTGCAAATAATAAAGAGTGTCTACGTTGTGGGAAAACGGGACACTTTGCAAAGATGTGTAAAAACAAAAACAGTTCAAACGGTTCACGGGTGACTGTAATTAATGACTGTACTGATGTGAGACGTGAAAAGAACAAGATATTAATTTTGTCTGACACTGTATGTTCATGCAAAGATCGAAGAGAGAATCCTTTTAAAGCTGAGTTCAAAATTGATGAGAGGGTAGTGAACCTCATGGTGGACACAGGTTCAAAGTGGACCATCATCCCACTATCCTTAATGAAGAGTGTGTGGGGCGAGAGAGCATTGAAAGAGTGTGATATTTTTCCGTCTGGATATCAAGGCGAGAAAATTGATCTATTGGGATATTTCGAGTCAAAAATTGAATTCAAGAATAGATCGGTGCCTGGAAAGGTTTACATATCGACTGTAGGACCGGCCATATTAGGTCGTCACCACCAATTTGACCTACACATTGTAGTAGATCCCAGGTCTGATGATCCTGTGTCCATAGTTGATAAGTCTTCTATTGGTGAGATACTAGACGAATTTAAAAATGTGTTCAGAGACCAATTGGGGGAACTTATAGGATATTCTCATCGCATAATACTCAAGGAGGGTAGTTGTCCTGTCCAACATAAAGTGAGGAAAGTCCCTTTTGCCCTACGTAAAGAAGTTAAGTCCACTTTAGAAGAAATGCTTCAAGGTGGTATTATCGAACCAATTGAAGCATCTCCCTGGGTTTCCCCTGTAGTGATTTCCCAGAAACCGGACAATAAAATTAGGTTCTGTGTGGACTTACGCTCACTCAATAGATGTGTGGTTGCGGATGTATTTCCCCTACCAAACATTAATGAGCTAGTCTCGACACTTAAAGGGGCCAAGTTCTTTAGTAAACTGGATCTAAAGCATGCTTATCATCAAATTTGCTTAGATGACAGCTCCAAACATCTTACCGCATTCATCACTAGTGAGGGGACATTCCAATTCACGAGATTGCCCTTCGGACTTGTCTCTGCCGCTAGTGTATTCCAGAGACTTGTTTCTGAAGTGTTTAAAGGGTTAAATAAAGTCCTTTACTTTCAGGATGATATCTTGATATATGGAAATTCACTAGAAGAACACAATGAGATTTTGTGGAATGTGTTACAAAGAGTGGATGTTGCTGGTCTGACATTGAGAAAAGAGAAGTGTGCATTCCTTTTGAAAGAAATAGAGTACTTGGGTTTTTGCCTATCCGAAGAGGGGATTAAACCAAAAAAGAATTTGTTAGAGGCCATTGAACAAGCTCCTTCTCCAGTTGATAAAGATCAACTTCGATCATTCATGGGTCTGATCGAGTTTTACTCGAAATTTGTGAAGGATTTTTCCTCAAAGACTGCTCCTTTGAGGAGTTTGTTGAAGAAGGGTGTTAAGTTCAATTGGACTGTTGAGCACGAGTCTTGCTTCGATATGATAAAAAAAGAACTAAAGTCTGCCAATGTCCTTACACCGTTTGACACTGCTCGGTCCTCTATTTTGATGGTAGATGCTAGTATTGTAGGTCTTGGTGCAGTTCTTTTACAAAAACATGGTGGAGTGGAAAAGACCATAGCGTTTGCCTCTAGGCCATTATCTGTCTCAGAGTCGAATTACTCGGTTATAGAACGTGAGGCTCTTGCTGCTGCTTGGGGCACGAGTTATTTTAGGACCTATCTGTGGGGTTACAAATTTATCCTTCGCACGGATCATAAACCTCTCTTAAACGTGTTGGCTCCGGGAGGTGCTGGAAAGGGGTCTCCACGTTTAGCAAGGTTAGCCTCTCGCCTACAAGATTACCAATGTGAAATTGAGTTTGTTCATGGATGGAAAAACATCCAAGCGGATTGCCTGTCACGACTTCCTGTGCGATCTTCTAGTGGTGAAGATTCAGTTGAAGATGTATTGGATGATGTAGCAGTTGCTGTAATGGATGATGTTATGAGTGTAGGTGGTGGTTCTTTTTCTTGTAGTGAATGGTCAAAAGGTATGGAAGATGATCAGGTTTTAAAAGCTGTCATAAATCTTGTGTCAAAAGGAGCAAGAAGAGAGAGTACTGTAGAACCTCAAGTCAGACCGTTTTTAAAAGTCTTAGACGAACTCTCCTTAGAAGGGGAGCATGTTTTGATGAGAGGTGACCGTTATATTCCACCTAGTTCTTTAAGGTGTAGGATCCTAAACTTAGCCCATGAGGGACATTTGGGCCAAAGTCTCACGCAACGTCGAGTTAAGGAACATTTTTGGTGGCCCTCTGTCGATTGTGATACAGTAGATTGTGTTTTAAGGTGTAATTTCTGCAAGGAAGGGGAGAAACGTCTGAAAGTGTTGGGGTCTCAGTCTACACAGAAAATTAGTTTTGAAAATATACCATGGCACAGTGTGTGTTTGGACTTTATAGGTCCCATGAGTGAATTGCCATTAAATCAACGTTACGCTATTGTTGTAATAGACTGTTATTCGAAGTGGCTTTGTGTACAGTTTGTGAGAGAGATAAACACTGATACTACCATTAGCTTCCTTAAAGGAGTGTTTTTGAATGAAGGATACCCTTCTGTTCTTATTACGGATAATGGCACACAACTGACTTCTTCAAAAATGACTCAGTTTGTACGTGAATGTGGCATCAAACATCAGAGGACGAGTTTGTACAATCCGCAAGGAAATGGCCTTTGCGAGAGAGTAAACCGTCTTGTAAAAGGGGTGATTCAAATGTTTGTTGAAGGTGGTTGTTTTTCCCATGAACGGGTACAAGAACTTGTTTGGGCCTACCGGTCAACGCCCCATAAGTATGGAGAAAAATCCCCTTTTGAGCTAATGCGAGGTCGTACGCCAGTGTCAAGATTGACTCCTGCATGGTTAAGGGGCTCTGCAAGTGAGGTGTCCTTATCCCAGGGCAGTGCTTCTTTACCTATATCTGTAGGCGATCTGGTCAAGGTAAAGCCAGGGAGATGTGCCAAGGGTCTTAGCAAGTTTAGAGGTCCCTTTAGAGTCAAAAGGGTTTTTCCACATTTTGTTGTCTTGGCCAATGGGGAAAGTTGGAATTATAGGAGAGTTGCACTATACCAAAGAAAGAATGACTGTTTTGATGGCGTAATACCTGGTAGTACTGAGGGATGCAATGGGTACTTGTTAACTTCTGATGGTAGCGCCTCTTTCGCTTCTCAACCAATTGTACGGGGGGAGGTGGGTAGTGGTGATGCTTCCACTTCCTTGAGTGCACAAGATAATTATTCAGATGAAACTGCCTCTACTACAACTATTCCCACTACTTCTTCTTCTTCCTCATCAGAAGCTAGTTTGAGGTGTACTCGTTCTCGTCGTCCACCTACTTACTTGAATGATTATGTACATTGATTGTGTTTGATCTTTTGTATGATGTTGCTTCTTTCCTTGTTAAGGGGGGAAGATATGTTGTACAGTGCTTAGCTCATCTACTGAGCTAACACTCTAGATCTCTGTAATGTTCTTTGTTCTGGAATTCTCCGTTGCCCTGTTGGCAGTTGGAGCTCTGGCCAGGGGAGGATTGGGCTTACCTGTTCTGTGCTGCAATAAAGCTGTTCCTGCAACATCCAGTCTGTGGAGTTATACATCAAATTTACAACATGCACCATAAAGGCTAATCCCACAAAAAGATCAGTGGTTATGGGAGTGCGGGCGAGGGGTTCATCTTTTCTCTTTCAGAGGTTCATTTTCGCTTTGTTCCTGCTGGTTGAATTCCAGTTTCCTTCAGACTACCTTTAAATTCATCCACAGTTTCATTTTGTTAAATGCATGCAGGGGAATTCTCTGTCATTCTCTTTAGAAACCTAAGCCAGTTCACAGCCAGGACAGCTGCGAGGAGCAGGGCAGGCACAGACAGAAGTGCCCCCTGCTCTGAGGCCTGGCTCTGCTGTGAGACGACCGGAGCTCTGTGACTGATTGGGAGGGGGGAAGGAGAACAGAGAAAGTGGAGCCAGGAAATACACAATAAAAACAAAACCAGTCCAGTGCTGGTGAAGTCCTGATAGATAATTCTGATAGATAATGTTGACAATTATTAACAAGCAACCAAGTGGGAGGCAAGGCAGGGAAAGCAGCAGTAAAACAACTGTGGTGTTACGAGGAGGTGGGAGGAAGAATGCTACATTTAAATGTAAGCAACTCGGGCGCTGAAGTTGAACACAGAAAACTCTAACAGAGCAGGAAACCACGAAAGAAAAGAGTCCCCCAGAGAACAGATAAAGAACCATAGTGGAATGAGACAGTACTTAGTCCCAACTGCATGGGAGGAACGGAAGAGAGAAAGGAGGGACAAAGAGGCCGGATTGACCACTGGCAAGCAAGGATTTTTGAAGGACACTGACATAGACAAACGAAAAGCTGGGGGATGGTTTTAAGCCAATACAAGAAATTACAATAGGTCTCGAATGCTCGACCTAAAAATTGCATTGCCATATTTGGTATACTAGAATGAAGATACAAATTGAATACAAACCCAGCGTGAAGGGACTTGGTGGGTAATGAAATTGTACTTATCTGTAGAAATGTATTAGTCCCAGATCGCAGGATCTCCCTTTTTTCTGAAGAATCCTAAACTGAGGATCCGTGACGTTGAACCACTTTGACAAATCCTATTAGTGAACTGCTGTGTACTGCCATGCACAGTCCAATAGAAACTCCAACAACATGTACAATTAGAGGATCAAAAGTACAAAACCATCACGTGTAAAAATGTAACAGTGTTCAGAGTGACCTATACAAACAAACAATCAAAGTCCCAATACAATACCAGTATAGAAATATTCAAAGAAATAGAAGGGTGGATTAGCAAGTCTATAATTATGTGAACTCAAAGCAAGCCTATTGTCTGGCCCTATTCCAAACAACTATTGGTTGAACATTACTTATATTGCCGTTCTGTTCATCAACCTCAACAAAAACAAGCAAGACCTTAATCTTAATAGACAATAACAACATGGTGCCAAGGGGGAAAGTCATACTATCCAAATCAGAACATGTGAGATCTCAAGGTGATATCTTCAAAAGTAAATGGGTTAACAAACTAAATTACAAGAAATAAAAGAAAACTCGCACATTATCCTGCACTGCCTCCCCTTTCGCGATTCAAAAAGCTATCTAACAAACCAGGGAGGTCATTAGGATGACGGGCGGACTTTGTCCACCCGCCATCCTGTCGGAATTCGGGTCAAGTGGGGGGTATTAGGATGTGCCCGCCACAGTGGCAGGCACGTCCTGCATTTTTAGCATTGTGGCGGGCGGTGCTCTCTGCACCGCCCGCCAAAATGCTAAAAATGCATTTCAGCATTTGCATTAACAAAGCGGCAGGCACCGCGCGCTGCCTGCCGCTTTGTTAATGCAAATGAAGGGGGGTACCACAGGTACCCCCTGTGTGCACCCCCCACCTATAATGAAAATGAAGGGGGTACCACAGGTACCCCCCGTGTGCACCCCCCACCTATACTTCACTCTGGGGGGCCCGCAGGGGGCCCCCAGAGTGAAGACCGCATGCCTTTCCGTGGCGGCATCGCCGCCGGGGAAAGGCACCTAAAGATAACCATCATAATATGGCTGGCGGTGTCTGATAGACACCGCCACCATATTATTCCTTTTCCGCCCCGGCCTCAAGGCGACCGGGGCGGAATATCGGTGAATGGCCTTTCCGTCCACCGAGGTCCCCCCCGCCATACTAATGTGGCGGGGGAAAATGAGTGAGGATGTCGGGCGGATTGCCCCCGCCAGGCTGGAGTTGGCTACCGCCAGCCTGGCGGGGGCAATCCACCCGACATCATTATGGGCCCCCATGTGTCAGAGAAAAAAACATACAATCAAAAAGTGAGAAGATGAAAACTTAGTTGGACTCAGCAAACTTCTCCAGCACTCCTCGAACTCCTCATGTTCCGGCACCTCAGGTGATCCACTGAGCTTTACGAGCACATTCCACTGCACAGCATGATTACAGCGTACATCAGGATAGCCCTTGTCCCAATTGATGATCTCTTACAACTATTTCTGCCACACCCTGCGCGGTCCTTATGATCTTGTGAAAATGGGGAGATCCTTTCTGTCCATGGGACCTCATAGACAGGAGGCCAGACATTTGGCCCTTGGAGAGTGCTTAGGGACCTGTTCCATGACAGTTGGCAATTAGCTGCAGACCAGCAACATTCAGGTAAAATCCACTAAGTTATATTCCCCTTCCTGGAGTACAACAATCCTCAGACCACAACAAGTCTATGGATTATCCAGGTGCAGTCCCTCTTTGCCCCAATGATCCTTGTTGTCGATGTACCATGGTTAAAACAGCGCAGTATGGTTCTATTCCCAAAAGAGTCTCTAACACCTGAGGACAGAGCCCCAGTAGTTATATCTACAAAGGCCTTTGAGGATAAGATCATCTTAAAAAAGCCACCTTTTAAAAACACAGGCCCATTCAAAATGTGGTCCTGTCTGCCATCCTACCTTGGGAGGCCTGATCACTATCTTTAGTGGGGCCAAGCCCCTCCCCTTGGAGTGCAGGTGCCAATTGCACCCCCTTGTATCCATCTAAGGAAGGCCCCTCTGATTCCTTGGCCTGCAGTTTCCTTTGAGCCCCTAGTTTATGACCTTCTATCAGGAATGCAGAGATGTAGCTGTCCCCCCAGCACCCAGATGAGGATTTGAGACTGGCTGACAGACAGAGCCATAAGCACAAACATGCCCACTTTCCCAAAGTGGCATTTCCACAGTAGTAATGTTGAATTCACTCACATGAATGAAGAGGATTTGCCATTATTAACTCATCGATATCAAACTTCTGCATGTATGAAATACTGCTAAATAGCCTTTCTACTGGTCTCCCATGTTAATCAATGAGAAACGCAGGCTCCGCCATTCTGACCACACCATTGCAAGTAGCACACACACACACACATTACCCTGCCTCTTCCTGACACCACACCCTTCCCTCAGAGAGTTCTCTGATGTAGCGAGAGATATACAAAACCTTGGCAAGTAGCTATTTAAATGGTAATTCAAGTATCAGTAACCTGTACAGACAGGCCCACCAGGGCAAATCTGTGACACATTTAAAAAGCTACCTCTGTGGGTAGCACAACCAGTGCTGTAGGTCCACGGACGAGCATTTGAGTTACATGCCCTGGTTATTTGTCGTACAGCTAAACAATGGACTTACAACTAACTCAAATCAGCCAATCAATTATACACCAATCATCAGTATGTATATGACAAGCACAGCTCTTCGACACTGAATAGCAGTGTCAAATCGCGTAAAGTCTTACACCAACAAAACAAGGTCCAAACAGGAGGTTGGAAGACCAAAAGGTCAGGGGAGACCATGCAAAAAGATGCCACATCTACCATGCATCAATCAATCAATTATTGTAACTGTAAAACTTTATTAGGCAATCAGACATTATATACCAAAGTTTATTGATGAAGAATTTTACAATCTGTCCAGGGCTTATAAAAATGAAATTCCGTGAGTTTCAGCATAACATCCTAAAACATACCACAACCAGGCATTAATAGATGGCTCTCGAAATAGGCAAAGCCTACCAACAGGCTGGCCATGCAAGACTATTTGTTTGAAGAGAAGGGGCAGCTGCATGTACCAATTGACAGGGATAGTGAGAAATGTAAGATGAACCAATCATCTAAGGAGATAGTGGGTCTCTTTTGTAGTGTAAAATCACAGTGGACTGCTATCGAGTAACCAAAGGAAAGAACATGGTCATATGCCATAACATGGACACAAGGACCTAACATCTACACATAGGTTTCTGCTAACTACACTTGGTTTAGTGCAGCATGATTTTTGTGACCAATTGTATTTTGGACAGGTCCATATAGACAAGAAGGTAAGCTTAGAGGTTGCTCAATCCCCACCCTAGACTGAGGCCATCTAACTTTTTAGAATTATATCATGCTTCAATATGTGGTCTATGTCTTTATGGCCAAAGGTCTTATTCTGCATGGACCCAACTTAAATTTCAGCCAAGCTAGAATGGTACTTTGCATTGCATGTCTTGGTTCACTTCCTAAAGGTTTAGGGACATTGATAATAACAATATTATTCCAGTCTTGCTTTCAGCTTGAGCAATTGATCTTTGAACTTCACAGAGGGTCTTGCACTGCTCAATTAGGCAAGGACAGAGGTATGCAGTTCCTAAGGAGGGTGTGGGGGAGAAGGAAACAGGGAGGTGGGTGTTCCAAGTACCGAAGGAGAACTCTAAAGGGAGTAGCTCTAATCAGGAGCAAGGGCTCTCACACACCCCAAGGGGTGATTGCACTCTTATCAAGGACTTCTGGATTGGTAGCGTTTTTCTGAAAGTCCAATTGGAAAACTGCTGAAGCTGGGTGTCAAGCCGGAGTAGCCACTTGATGTCACTCTTATTCCTGAAAGTTTTAGCGACCTCCCTGGCGGCATGGCGTTTTCAAGTGCACGATACTAGCAGACGTGCTATCATCACTCTATATTTGTTTGTGTTAGACGCCCTATGTCGGGTTTCAAGCAACGGGGGTCAGCGATGTGCAGCGAAGTCTGCTTATTTGCTGTTACGGCTCCATTGGTGTCAGAGGTAATCGCAACAGACGCCGCTGTTTCTTTGTGAGCCACGCCGCACGACTTTAAGAAATAAGAGTGACATCAAGTGGCTACTCCAGCTTGACACCCAGCTTCAGCAGTTTTCCAATTGGACTTTCAGAAAAACGCTACCAATCCAGCAGTCCATCCACCTGACCACCACATGCCGCAACTTTGTTCTGTTTTGAACCTATAAAGTCCTTCAGGTTCTATCACAACTTTATTGCTCACCATCGGATTATACAATAGTTGCTTTGTTTGGTCCTGAGGAGAACCCCTCATAACTACAAGGGGTTCGAAATGCGTAGACCTGTGTTTTCTAGTGTGGTACACCAAATGAATGCGCTGTTGTGACAGCTAAAGGCTGGCTATGTGCTATTTTAAATTATGAATCAAATTCATTATTGGTCTCTATGAGTGTGGGCACAGCCAAGCCTTGATACCAAATTCTTGCATTGTTTGGTCTTAGACCCCCTAGTCTGTTTACATTTTTTAATATTTCTTTCGCTCTAGGGGTGTAGGAGTATGTGTATGTATGTTAGATAGGTTGTTTGAGGAAATATGGTCTGAATGTTGGAAGGTTTGGATGAGTGAATTGAGGTGTGATTTTGTATTCATTATTCTTTGTTGTATATAAATTAATTTTGTTCAAAGACTAAGTGTGGTGTTTATGTTTTTGTCAACACTTTTGTTTACAATTTTTGTAAAAATTTGCGGCGTTTCCTTTGAGAAAGAGGTTAATATGAGATGAATTGCTCTTTTCAATTAAATAAAGATTATTGACGAATCAGGATATAGACTGACCAGAGGCTTTTGTGTCCCTTCAAGATGTTTTGAATGGCTATCAGTACTTGCATCTCTGGTTGTTTGGATGCTTCATCATAGGGCAGTTCCTCATTGGGCCGGTGCAGCAGTGCCCAACTGACCCCACAGGGGGGCTCTTTGCCAGAGTTCTTTTCAGGTTGCTGAAGTGAAGCTAAGGGGGGTTGTGGGGGCATGTGTGTAGTGAGTAGAAGGAGGAAGTAACAGGTGTGAATTAAAAATAGCTAGAGGATACCAAAAACAATGTTATTCACTGGATTCCTCTGCTACAAATCATTCCCATTGACATCCTTGTAGGTGGTGTACAACGTTTACAACGCAACTTTTACAACGCATTACCATTACAACGAAACTTTTACAACGCAAAAACTATTACAACGCATACATTTACAACGCATGTTTTTACAACGCAGATACCTTTACAACGCATACCATTACAACGTAAGTATTGGTAAGTATATAATTATATTTAAAATGTTATATGTTTGGTTATTTGGGTAAAGTGGTATTTTTAGGGTTACTTCAGGGTCAGTTTTGGGTTTTTGGGTAAAGGGGTATTTTTAGGGTTCAGGGTGAGTTTGGGGTTTTTGGGTAAAGGGGTATTTTTAGGGTTCAGGGTCAGTTTTGGGTTTTTGGGTAAAAGGATATTTTTAGGGTTCAGGGTCAGTTTGGGGTTTTTGGGTGAAGGGATATTTTTATGGTTCAGGGTCAGTTTTGGGTTTTCGGGTAAAAGGGTATTTTTAGGGTTCAGGGTCAGTTTTGGGTTTTTGGGTAAAGGGGTATTTTTAGGGTTCAGGGTCAGTTTTGGGTTTTGGGGTAAAGGGGTATTTTTAGGGTTCAGGGTCAGTTTTGGGTTTTTGGGTAAAAGGGTATTTTTAGGGTTCAGGGTCAGTTTTGGGTTTTTGGGTAAAGGGGTATTTTTAGGGTTCAGGGTCAGTTTTGGGTTTTTGGGTAAAAGGGTATTTTTAGGGTTCAGGGTCAGTTTTGGGTTTTTGGGTAAAGGGGTATTTTTAGGGTTCAGGGTCAGTTTTGGGTTTTTGGGTAAAGGGGTATTTTTAGGGTTCAGGGTCAGTTTTGGGTTTTTGGGTAAAAGGGTATTTTTAGGGTTCAGGGTCAGTTTTGGGTTTTTGGGTAAAGGGGTATTTTTAGGGTTCAGGGTCAGTTTGGGGTTTTTGGGTAAAGGGGTATTTTTAGGGTTCAGGGTCAGTTTTGGGTTTTTGGGTAAAAGGGTATTTTTAGGGTTCAGGGTCAGTTTGGGGTTTTTGGGTAAAAGGGTATTTTTAGGGTTCAGGGTCAGTTTTGGGTTTTTGGGTAAAGGGGTATTTTTAGGGTTCAGGGTCAGTTTTGGGTTTTTGGGTAAAAGGATATTTTTAGGGTTCAGGGTCAGTTTTGGGTTTTTGGGTAAAAGGGTATTTTTAGGGTTCAGGGTCAGTTTTGGGTTTTTGGGTAAAAGGGTATTTTTAGGGTTCAGAGTCAGTTTTGAGTTTTTGGGTAAAAGGGTACAGGAAAAAAAAAAGAAAATTAAAATTAAAATAAATTAATTAAATGAAATTAAATAAAATTACATTATATTAATTTTAATTAATTTACATTAAAAAAAATATTATATACTTACCAATACTTACGTTGTAATGGTATGCGTTGTAAAGGTATATGCATTGTACAAACTTGCGTTGTAAATGTATGCGTTGTAATAGATTTTGCGTTGTAAAAGTTTTGTTGTAAAGGTAGGCGTTGTAAAAGTATGCGTTGTAACGTCATACATCCTTGTAGGTAGGTCCCACACCGTAGAGGATCTCACATTGAGTTGTTCTTCCCTCGCCACTGAGCAAGTACTTTGGACATCGAGGTTGGGGGCTCACTCAATTCCCCTTCTATGTGTTCTCCAGAAGGTAGACTTTTTTTACACATTATTCACTTTCACCCAGGACTACAACACAGGTCCAGTTTGCATAGAACGGGATCTCTTATTCCACATTTCTTGACCGTCCCTGCTAGAGTAGATGAGGATCCCCCGATCCTGAAGAAATGCCATAGATCCTACTGGACATTTTTGGGCATGATGTATGTAACAAGGACCCTCTGAATCCAAAATGTCTTCAATTCCTAGGTCAGGGATAGACATGTACGAAAAATAACCACCTAGGCAATTGTATTGTCTTATCTGTACAATGACAACTAAGGGAGGCAACACATTAACAACTAAGGTTAATAACTAGGGTTCTGTTTATTTATTGACAAAATTACATATAAAAACACATATTTTGTAAAAAAGACTTGTTTCCATATATAATATGGATCAAATCAGAAGGTATTAATAAAACAAAATCACAAAATTATACAATTAAAAAAGAGAACATAGCAAGTGGCACAACAATTAATTCAAATTTGACGCGCGTTTCGGCGAACAGCGCCTTCTTCAGGAATTTCCACGTATTATCTGGAAGAAAAGTGTGATGAAATACATTCATTAAAACCATTACATCTATAATATATCTCATTTACAAAAATTAATTCAGGTCATTATATTTTAAACACAGAACCCACAGGTAAACAACAAAAAAATGTGTTTGGTACCTCTCACTTCTAGATAGACAAGAAAGACTGCTAAAGATAAGTCTTATTATCAACAGTTTTCTTCAATGCTCATTTTAGACCAATAATTTTATCATTAATAAAGATATGAAAACTAATAGATAAATGGTTAGATGTATTAAAATCCATCATAACAATGGCCAGAGTTTAGGCCGTGCGTGATATATGTCCATTATATAAATACCACGGTCAGTAGGAGTGCATTAATCGCGTTAATTTAAAACCTGTCTAGGATGTAGCAAGGCTTGTTATAGTACTTACTTAAAAAACTTTCAAAAGTTTGGTACAAAAGTGCAGAAAGATCCTTTTCATGTGGATTTAGTGATTGAGTTATCTGTGAAAAGATAAAGTATTTTTTGGAATCAAGAAACCCACATTAGTTAGAAGAACCTTAATGTATTCAAAACGGGTCTATTCCCAAGTTACATATATTGCTTACACTAGTTTTAATAGTAAGTTATTCCTAGTATCTTATTTCTCAAAATAACGAGCTGTTAATTTTCACAAGGTTGATAAAGCATAACCAAGACACTTCTTATATTTGATGAAGCCAAAGTCCCTTATCACGAGTAATCGTCTTTTGGTTTATTTCTATATAACAAAAATATCGAAAATCAATTAATAAACACACATCTCGAGCCTACGGAGTCATTAAATATACAACAGAGGCCCACATAATCAATGTAGATTTCATAGTACCGTTAAAACAAATATCCAATGTATTAAAACGACACATAATGCCTTCTGGAATCTATAGTGCAAATTAGAACACGGGCCTATGGAATCAAGCATATTTAAAAAAAAGAAGAATGAAAAAAGGCCTATGATGAGACGCCATTCCAAATGACTGTACATCCAGAACATAGTGTGCGCCTAAATAACCACACATATACTAGCATATACAACTGAGATTCATTAGAGGCCTTTTTTCATTCTTCTTTTTTTAAAATATGCTTGATTCCATAGGCCCGTGTTCTAATTTGCACTATAGATTCCAGAAGGCATTATGTGTCGTTTTAATACATTGGATATTTGTTTTCACGGTACTATGACATCTACATTGATTATGTGGGCCTCTGTTGTATATTTACTGACTCCGTAGGCTCGAGATGTGTGTTTATTAATTGATTTTCGATATTTTTGTTATATAGAAATAAACCAAAAGACGATTACTCGTGATAAGGGACTTTGGCTTCATCAAATATAAGAAGTGCCTTGGTTATGCTTTATCAACCTTGTGAAAATTAACAGCTCGTTATTTTGAGAAATAAGATACTAGGAAGAACTTACTATTAAAACTAGTGTAAGTAATATATGTAACTTGGGAATAGACCCGTTTTGAATACATTAAGGTTCTTCTAACTAATGTGGGTTTCTTGATTCCAAAAAATACTTTATCTTTTCACAGATAACTCAATCACTAAATCCACATGAAAAGGATCTTTCTGCACCTTTGTACCAAACTTTTGAAAGTTTTTTAAGTAAGTACTATAGCAAGCCTTGCTACATCCTAGACAGGTTTTAAATTAATGCGATTAATGCACTCCTACTGACCGTGGTATTTATATGATGGACATATATCACGCCCTAAACTTTGGCCATTGTTATGATGGATTTTAATACATCTAACCATTTATCTATTAGGTTTCATATGTTTATTAATGAAAAAATTATTGGTCTAAAATGAGCATTGAAGAAAACTGTTAATAATAAAACTTATCTTTAGCAGTCTTCTTGTCTATCTAGAAGTCAGAGGTACCAAACACATTTTTTAGTTGTTTACCTGTGGGTTCTGTGTTTAAAATGTAATGACCTGAATTAATTTTTGTACATGAAATATATTAAAGATGTAATGGTTTTAATGAATGTTTTTCATCACACTTTTCTTCCAGATAATACGTGGCAATTCCTGAAGAAGGCGCTGGTCGCCGAAGCGCGCGTCGAATTTGAATTAATTGTTGTGCCACTTGCTATGTTCTCTTTTTTAATTGTATAATTTTGTGATTTTGTTTTATTAATACCTTCTGATTTGATCCATATTATATATGGAAACAAGTCTTTTTACAAAATATGTGTTTTATATGCAATTTTGTCAATAAATTAAAAGAACCCTAGTTATTAATATGTTACCTTAGTTGTTAATGTGCTGCCTCCCTTAGTTGTCATTGTACAGATAAGACAATACAATTGCCTAGGTGGTTATTTTTCATACACATTTTTGGGCATGAAACATGTCGACCATCTCCACCCTACACACATCACTCTGAGCTGCAGTAGGAATAATTTTCCTGTCAGCCACAACTTTGACAGTTGGTTGTTTTTATCTTTAGGAGAGGAATCCAGTGAATACAATTGTTTTTGGTATCCTCTAGCCCACTTTCCACTCATCTGCTGTCTCTCCTTTCACTACAGTTACAAGTGTTTGTGTTTATCAAAACAAGAGGGCAGGTTGCATTCCTGGCTCTCAATGTTGATCTGGGTTTAAACTTTCTTGACAATTGTCCAGAGGTGTAATCCTCCTGGTTAGCATTAGTCACTCCCACTTCCTTCCGAGAGTGCTCCATGCCCCAAGAGTTCCCTTGTAGTGGAACACATCTAACCCCAGAACATAGAACAGAGCTATGCAAGAGGTGCAGACCTGTTGGGGGTGGGTCTTTTGATCACAGAACCCAGACATAAGATTTCTTACTGTTTTATTTTCTTGGGAATTGGAGCAAAGAGTACTGAATGACAGGTTGTTAGTTCCTCCATCCTTATATGGAGGTGATGTGCTTGGACAATGGGCGTTCTTGCTCTATATACCTTTCATTGCATCACAATCAATTCCTAGCCTCGTCTTCCGCCCCAAACTCATATCCTAGATCCTACGTTTGTGATTAACTTGCATATATGCAGTTCACCCATGTGCTAGTTCTTGGGCCAGCTTCTCTTGTGAACCTCTTGCTGATTATCTCTTATTAACATACTTATTTCTATGCACCCCATAAAATCTGGTCTGGGTGATTGCACTCTTATCAGGGGCTTCTTGACCTTTACTGTATTGTGGTCTGTGGCACGTTTGTTGTATGGCAAAACTGCCCTGTGTCACAGATTTTTGCCTTCACTGCCTTTTTTTTTGCTAAACCCATTTTTGTTGGCTTTACTCCTGCTAACCAGTGGTAAAGTGGTTGTGCTCTTCCTTCCAAACATGTCATAATTGGCATACATCTAATCTGCACTTTAATTTACTTAAACGTCACTAATATATAGCCCTAGGCTTGTATATTAAATTCTGCAAGGGGGCTACAGCACACATTGTGCCACCACTAAAGTAGCACTGCAAAACATCTCTCCGACCTGCCCTTGCAGTTTGAGTGTGCAGCTTTAAACTCTCATTTCAATCTGGCAAAATAAACCTTTTGCTAGGCCTAATCCTTCCTTTTTAATAATTGTAAATCACCCCTAAAACAGGCCCTGACAGATCATTGGGCAGGTGGTGCATGCTATCTACAACTTAGGACATGTATATTTCATGTTTAACATGTCCTCGCAGAGCAAAACAACCACTGTGAAAAGGTTGGCCTTCCATAAACTAATATTGGTTTACCTTATTATCTTTAATAAGTACTAAATTCAGGTTGGTAACAGCGAGACGGATACTTCCTCCACTCATTTTAATCATAATTAATTTGAAATACACTTTAATGATAAAGATGAATTTAAATAATTATTTTGTAAATGCCACTTTTAGAAAGTTGCCATTCATCTGCCTAAAGTTTATAGGACCTTTCTGTGAACGCCCAGATGCTCTAGGGCTGGTAATGGCTCCAGGACGGGGAAATGTGAATTAGTGCAGGGTGGAAGAGTGATCTCATACCCTAGGATTGGCAAGGTGTTCCTAGCTTTCTGGGACTTTGCATTCCCATTGAAAACCTCTTGCACAAGGGAGAGAGGTTTGTTGTTGTTGGAATTGGACGCTGAAAATGTACAGGGTAGCAGCCATGGACAACAGGAGGACAAGACCCCTGATGCCCTAATGGACTAAGGACTTTGCTTACAGTTGAGCCCACTGCCAGTGGGTGTATCTAGGACCAGGGAAGCTGGTTCCCTTACACTTGCAAGGAAATTTATAAACTGACCCTAAGTTTGCAGGGTCAGGGAAAATATGACACCCGCTGGCTTTCAGCCCGAGTTCAAGCCCTTCCAAGGCTGAAGATTTTGCTCTTCAGTTGGGAGCACTTCGCCCTCTAAGGGTTGGTTCCATTGTGGAATTTTAGTTCGTGTACTAAACATTATCTACGCCATCTTGCAGACTCACGTATGAGCATACACGACAGCCATTTTAGGTACCATGGTCTCCCTGTTCACGATCGCCCGTCAGCACACTTCCCTGAACCTTGCAAGTCTTCCCCGCGCACCCTGGCTGCCCCCGCACTCACATGCACAAGTCATGAACCCTCCCCTCCCATGACTCTGTCTCAAGGAATCACACCCCGCGCCTGACCAACACCTCCTTTCCGTCCATGAATACCCCTCCTTTGATGACCCCTTCCTCTGAACCCGACTGCCTGTACGAACCGCTGGTCATCCTTTAGCCCGAGGATACAGTTTATTGCCCACTACTGTATGCACTCGCTTTTCCTGAAAGGAGCCACTATTGATCACGACCTCCCCACCCCCTGAGATTCGATCAGGCGCACACATTCCAAAGGAATCGGCAGAACACTCAGCTGCGTGATAGCCCCTCCCAATCATATGAGGGGAAAGGGCTTCTACTGTTGTCATGTGTTGGAATGGGCCGGAACTGGGGGGGTGCCGGGGATGTCGTTCTCATACTTCACAATGCCCTTGTTGTAATAAAGAACGTTCACATGTCTTAAACCAGTGTATAAAAGACCAGGTCTCAGAGAGGTTGAGAGAGCACCTCGACACGATACCTTGTTGTCCGATCTGATGTGTTCTACTCCGTCGGAATAAAACTTGTTTCCTGTCTTCCTGTCTCCAGCGCCTGCCTCTTTATTGAATAACTTCGTATGGTATTAGAGGCGTTTTACGCCGGGCAAATTTAACTTAGGAAACATCTACTGAAATCGCCTGACCATTTTGAATTGATCTTTATCAATTGGCGTCCCAAACGCGGGGCCCATCAGCGACACGTGGATCCAGTGGGAGAGGTCCCGACGACAGAGTGAACAACTGCAACGATCGGGAGAGCTCCTGTCCGATAGACCCTCGTCTGACAGCCGATCATCTGAACTTCACTGATTCCGAGCAGACCTCTCCCGAGTGATCTACGGTCCTGACTGGGAACCACCAGGAGTGCCGCGATAGCAACAAGAGAATAGAGGACAATCGGGCGCTGGAAGCGGAAGACGAGAAACTGTCCATGCGGTCCGGGTAAGGTCGTGACATACGACAAATTGCGAAATTGATTGATTGATTGTTTGAAAATACTAGTATTCCTTATTGACTGTTTCTGAGAAATTCTCTATTTGCAAACAAGCACAGAATCGCCATACTCTGTTTAGTCTTTGCAGATAGTGAAGGGTAGGCAACGCAAGCCTTTAACACGTCGTGCCTACTTTTCTCCTCATTGATTGATTGATTGAATCGAGCATTGAATTGTTCAAAGTTGGTTCTCTTAAGGATCTTCTCTGCCTGCAAACGGGGAAGAATAGGAATATTCTCTCTCCCTTTGCAGATAGTGAAGGGTAGGCAACGCAAGCCTTTAACACGTCGTGCCTATTTCATTCCTCATTGATTGATTGTTTGTCCAAACATTGACTGTTTGGAATTGGTTCTTTCTGGAGGTATTCTCTGTTTGCAAATAGCGTAGAATAGAATATTCTGTCCAGTCTTTGCAAATAGTGAAAAGATAGGTAGTGCAGGCTTTTGCCCCCCATTGTAATCCGTCATGCCTATCTTCTCCCCATTGGTTAATAGTTGGGTCAACCCGGACCGCTTATTAGAGATGAATCATCCAGCTCCACTGGAAGGCACCCCTAATAAGGACATGTTTACTAAGCAAGGACTAGTCGCTATAGCTTATAGTAAGTTATGGCATAAATATACAAAAAAGGATCCTGAAAGTCAGTGGCCACTGATAGGTTCTTTTGATGAAAATAAAATAAAAACACTAGAAGCAGCTGTAAAAATAAACAAGGCAACGCCCACTATGCTTGATAGTATTGGCATGTGGCGCAAAGAAGCAGAACATCGCAGGAAAAGAGAGGAAGCGAAAATAGTGAAAGAGTTACAAAAAGCCGCCCATCTGGCCGCAAAAGAACTAGATGAAGAAATAAGAAGAAGAAAGGAAGTTAAACAAACGCAAGAATCAGGACTGGCAGGCCAATGCCCTGTTAGGACCACCTCTGCGCTCTACCCGGAGATGCCCTCCAAACAGCGGGCAAATGACGAGTTACTGCTCGGTCCTCCAATTATCTACATGCCTCCTCCTTATGCTCCCAGCCAGCCTCTAGCACAACACTCACCAGTTCAAAGTGCAGGTGTGGGTGACCCTAGCGCTAGTGCCCCGGCTCTTACGGCCTTCGCACCAGCTGCATTGGTAACAACAGCAGATGAACATAAGACTAGCAGGCACCTAACAGCCAGACCAAATAGGTTGAGCAAAGATGAGCGGGATGGAATCGACAAAATAGCAAAAACATTGGTAGAACGGAAGGAGAGCGAAGAATATACGATGAATATGCACAATTCACATGCCGGTAGTCACAGACGGCATTTCATTTTACGGTTCAGCTACCACACCCTGAACGCATATGAGGATAGGTACCAGAATAAGGGTCCTGCAAAACTGACGACTCTATATAGAAGGGTCGATGTTGGAGATGGGACTGAGAGCGATGTGACGGACCTCTTTATGCAAACGCTTGAGGTCTTCCGCCACCTCGCGGAACAGAAACCAGAGGTCAAGATCACAGTCCCCGGGACGATTGAGCCCTCATTAGAAGCAGCCAACACTATGATGCCTATCAGAGAAGCCGCCCCCTATTGGGTTCCCCCAAGAGGTCAGGGAACAAACGATGATATCAACCACGCAGATGCAAAAGGGAGGGTTGTGTACAACTGGGTTTACCAACCATGGGATCGGCAAGATATTTTAACTTTTAGACAAACCCTGCCCGATTTACGAAAGAACCCTACAGCATTTTATACAGAACCAGGCACAGCCTTGGGCTCAACCATAATGACTCTATCGGACATTGATTTGTTTTTCGGGTTGTGTCTGCCGGCTGATGTGTGGAAGCAAATCCGGAAAGCCGACCACACAGACCTGTTCGGACACACCTGGAAACAACTCGATGACCTAGATAGGCAGCGAGAGCCCGGAAAGAAACCTGTAAAAGACATACTGGAACTCCCCGACAAAATAGTACAGAAGCTAAAGACGTTGATCCCAGAAAAGAAGGTAGACTGGTCGGTAGTCACGGCTTGTCGTCAGAAACCTCAGGAAGATGTATCAGAATATTTCTCCCGATTTGAAACAGTGTTCTCCGACTACAGTGGTCAAGACATGACCACCGCAACCGGACAACACCTATTCGTGCAAAACTACGTAAAAGGGCTATCGCAAGAGGTCTCCCAAAAGTTACAGACGAGTGAGAGTAGTTGGGGAGCCTCCAAACCTGCAGCTATCCTTCAGATGGCTCAGTATTATGAACACCAAAAGAACGAGAACGAGAGGGCGAATGAGAAAAAGAAAAAGGACTTAAAGGAACGAGTGATGATTGCCCAATTGCATGAAGTGACTACAGGAAGGGAACGATATAGGGGAAACTACCAGTCGAATGCCCCTAGGAATTCGGCCCCTAGAGACCGCAACTCCACACCTGGCGCTCCACGAACCGACCTCGATGAGAACCAGTGTGCATTTTGCAAAGAATTTGGGCATTGGAAGTCTCAATGCCTGGCCCTTCGGGAAATGATTAAAAATAAAGAAACAAGGGACATGACAAATGGCTCCAAAACTGGAGGGCAGGGACGAGGGCAGACCCGCGACACCACCAATGACCGATCTGGCAGACCAAACACATTTGACCGCCCCCGACAGAATCAGTGCCAACAGTCCGACTGCAACAATGCTCACGACTCTGCATAGGACTGCCAGGGGCAAGGGAGGGATCCAGTCAAGCTCTGTGTTGACCAGCAAGGTCCTTACGTCACTGCTAAGGTCCTGGGTACAAAGTCTCCATTTTTGGTAGACACTGGAGCGACACGTAGTGTATTATCAAAACGACTGATTCCAAGGGCACCCTTGTCTGGCTCACACATTACCTCGATAGGTTTCGATGGAACGCCCTCCACTAATCCCCTGTCTGTACCTATCTCCTTTGACCTAGGAAACAATCCCACTGACACAACATTTCTGCTCTCCTCCAACTCCCCTGACGCCATTATGGGTATTGATTTACTGAAACATTTCCGAGCTACTATTAGGTGTTCCCCGGATGGAGTCCGAGTCATCCTGTACGACAACCCGAGCATGTCCAGACCCTACCCCGCACGACATATGTACGCCATAACAGATGCTGACCTATCCTTGCTCGATACCCTACCCCTGTACCTATGGGCCAGAAACGACTCGGATGTAGGACGAATGATGATCGATCCTGTACACATAACTGTTCGACCAGATGCAATACTCCCGAAACTCCCACAGTACCGGATATCGCCCGAAGGCGAGAAGGCATTGGTAGCGATTATTCAGTCCTTGGTGGATGCAGGAGTGGTAGAGGAAGTGGTTAGTAATGTCTGCAATAGCCCTATCCTACCCATTGTTAAGAAGCAAGGTGAGGGAGATGAGAAAGCGTACCGCTTCATCATCGACCTGCGAGAAGTCAACAAAGTGGTGGTGCCACAGTACCCCGTAGTCTCAGACATCGCCACCATCCTGACTCTCATCCCGTCCACTGCCACCACCTTCACCGTTATTGATCTTAAAAATGCATTTTTCTCTATCCCCATCCATCCAGACAGCCGTTATCTCTTCGGCTTCACTTTAAAAAACCGTTCATACCGATTTTGTAGAGCTCCCCAGGGCTACACTGAAAGTCCCAGCATTTACAGCCAGGCCCTCAAAAGACAGCTGGACGCCGTCCAGCTACCAGATGGAGTGGTGTTGATCCAATATGTTGACGATATCCTTTTGGCGGCCGACACCACTCCACTTGCAATCACAGCCACTATCCAACTCTTGCACTTTCTTGCGGAGAATGGCCACAAAGTCTCCAAAAAGAAACTGCAGTTCTGTCAGCCCCAAGTAACATACCTAGGCCACCTCCTGTCCAAAGAAGGGAGGAAACTTACGCCCGACCGAATCCAAACCATCCTAGACACCCCCATTCCAAAAACGCAGAAGCAAGTCCGTTCATTAGTGGGCCTTACTTCTTTCTGCCGACAATGGTTACCAAATTTCAGTCTCATTATAAAACCCCTACTTTCCCTGTTGGCCAAAGATGTTCCGTTCCCACTCCCGTGGACTCCCGAATGCCAAGCATCCTTTAAGGAGTTGCGGGACGCCCTTTGCTCGGCACCCGTTCTAGGAACACCAGATTACTCCAAGCCCTTCTCCCTCTTCACTCACGAAAGGGAGGGATGCGCATTGTCTGTTCTAACTCAGCCCATCGGCGCCAAACAACGCCCTTGTGCCTACTTCTCTGCCACTCTTGATCCAGTCGCCAGAGCTCTACCTGCCTGCCTTCGAGCAGTAGCCGCTGCTGCTGTCTCTATCCGCCAGAGTGAGGGAATTGTGCTTTCGAACTCTCTCACGGTATTAGTGCCCCATGCAGTTGACACCCTTTTGAACCAGACCAAGACTCAACACCTGACTAGTGCACGACTGACAGGGTACGAATTGACTCTACTTGCACCCCACATCACCCTGAAGAGATGCACGACATTGAATCCTGCTACACTGTTACCCTTGCCCGAAAATGACCCCGATGTGCCCCCTATACACGACTGTGTGACCCTCACGGACGAACAGACTAGGAGTAGAATTGACCTCCGAGACATTGCTTTTACAGATCCTGATGGAGAACTATGGGTAGATGGCTCTTGTATCAAACTCCCAGACGGCACCACTTCTGCTGCCTATGCGGTGACGACAGCTCGAACAGTAGTTGAAACAGCTCGCATCACACAACGATCCGCACAGGCAGCAGAACTAATTGCCCTCACACGAGCATGTATCATAGCAGCAGGAACCACGGCAAACATTTACACGGACAGCCAGTACGCCTTCGGGGTGGTTCATCATTTTGGGCTCCTGTGGAGGGAAAGGGGATTCCTGACGTCCCACGGTACGCCCATCCTTCACGGAGATTTAGTCTCCGCCCTGATTGAAGCAGTTCTTCTCCCCAAACGATTAGCAGTGATCAAATGCCAGGCACACAAGAAGGTGACAGATTTAGTTGGACAGGGAAATGCACTAGCCGACACCACTGCCCGAACCACAGCTGAGAATAGGACAACGACACGCATGTATGTGACCAGGTCACAAGCAGAAAAATGGACCGACGCTAGGGAAACAATCAGGGACATCCAATCGGCCAGCACACCACACGAACTGACTGAGTGGGTGCGGGTGGGTCTAAGGTACGATGAAGGCTGCTGGCGGACAAAAGACACGAACAAATGGTTGCTGCCTGATGCATACTTGATCCCCATACTGACAATGGCACACTCCCCTGCACACATAGGTTCTGCCCCCATGATTGAACTCATTTCCAAAGTCTGGCACAACAACAAGATCCCCGACTCGGCCAAACGCCTAGTCCAGCAGTGCCTTATCTGCTTACAACACAACCCCGGGAAAGGAACTGTGGTACCCCGGGGAGGGTTTGGGATCCCCGACCACCCCTTTGAGGTCCTCCAGATGGATTACATCCAATTAGAGAGGTGCCAAGGCTTGAAGTACGTATTGGTCATTGTATGTGCCTTCAGCAAATGAGTGGAAGCCTATCCGACCCGTGATAACACTGCCATGACTACTGCCAAAGTACTACTGAAAGAGTTTTTCCCTCGCTACGGCCTTTGTCGCATTTTATGGAGCGACAATGGCCCCCACTTCATAGCTGAAGTTATCCAACTAATCCTGAAGGGGTTGGGGGTAAAACAAAGGTTCCATGCGGTCTTCTACCCCCAATCCGCTGGCCTGGTTGAACGACACAACGCTACACTGAAACTGAAACTGTCAAAAATAGTGGCCACCACAGGACTTAAGTGGCCAGATGCCCTTCCACTGGCATTACTATCGATGCGCTCCACTCCCACTAAGCACCACTTGACCCCCTACGAAGTTGTGTTTGGGCGGCCTATGAACCTCTGGACTGCCCCCAAACCGACCTCCATTCACGACGTCCCCGACGTCCTGCTGTCAGATTATTTATACAAGTTAACTAAAACATTGTCTGTCATTCATCAACAGGTGCAGCAGGCCATCCCCGATGCTTCCAGGGGTCCCGGTCACGATATCCAACCGGGTGACTACGTCCTAATCCGGAACTTTCAACGAGCGAAGAGTCTGGAACCCCGGTGGACGGGCCCCTGGCAAGTACTGATCACCACTCGGACGGCTCTTCGAGTGGAGGGGAAAAAGAACTGGCTGCATGCACACCACTGCAAGAAGGTTTCCTCGACCCTGGCCACGACAGACAACGTCAGCACCCAAGAAGAGCTCCTGAACAAAGACCGACCATCACTGAACTGCTATCCTGATACCGAGGCACTTGAACTTGCAAAACACTCTGATCCCACTGTGCCATCTCGAGAAGGGTATTTCCTGCGTCGAAAGGAGGGAGCTTCGGCTAAGTAGGCCACTGACTAAGTTAAAAATCTCAGAACGGTGACCCAAAGCAACCAAGGGTTACCCGGAGAGAAGCTAAACAAAGTCTGTGGTTCTGCCCACTACCGAGCACCTTGAAGATGAAGATGATGGAAGCGCCAGATAAGAAGATGATGGAAGCGCCAGATAAGAAGACGTCGGAAGCAACAGGAAATACCCACTACAGGAATCCAAAGACTGACAATTTGCACAAATCAAAGACAATCGCTTTCTTCATTGTCTTCCTCTTTTGCCTCCTCCTCATGACTTCCTTCTGGATCTTGGAGGAAAGCACACCCGCTCACCAGATGTTGCCAACCACTGTCCAGCCAACCACCATGAAAGAGCACCACCTGATCACCCTTGCACCTCAGCTCCGAGAAAGGCGTAGGGAGTTCTGGAACAATTCCTTCGTACAACTGTTGCACCAGCACAACCTTGCTGCAAATGCCACGAACTGCTGGATCTGTGGGTTGCTCCCACATGCTACCGGACACTCCATCCCCTTCATCCCTTCTCCTTTCTCAGTTCACGGCTCCTGCCTCGCCTGGTTGATCCTCATGCAGGAAAGCCACAAGGACAACGCCGCTTCTGGTCAGACAGTGTCACACTTCTACTATGGGTTCTGGCTGAACAAAACAGGAAAGCCCTTTTGTCCTGCAATTTCAGGTTCAACCTTCCTTACGAACATCCCTGCCAAAGAAAGGGTCGAAATGCAAGTGCTCCACAATCCAGCCAGACCCACCTTCTCCCACCTGCGGAAACAAACGGCTGCCACCCTGACCGTGGCCCTGTCTGTCATCAATGTCACAGGACTCGTATGCCTCGAAGGACAAGGAACGCAGCTGGTGGGTCACAGTTCTTGTCGCATCACCAAAACATTGGTCTCAGCTGACCCCCCCTCCTTTGTTGCTTCCCCGAATATGTACTTTGTTTGTGGCACCAAAGCTTACACTTGGCTCCCAAGAGGCTGGAGGGGTACGTGCTACATCGCCTTCATTCTTCCTCCCACGTATGTGGCTCCAGCCAACCACCACCGGCAAAAGCGCGCCGGAGATGTTGAACAAGCCGACTCCACCGGAGCACAGTTCCTGGATGCAGCAAAGGGACTTGTTCCTCTGTGGGGACCAATGGCAAATAGCCGCGCTATCCGACACCTGACTCAGGCATTAGAAACAACCATTAACATCACCGCTGGCATCCTCGCCAACAACACGGCTGAGCTTCAGGCCGTCCGCCTGGTGGCTCTTCAAAACCGTCTTGTTCTAGATGTGGTTCTGGCCGACCGCGGAGGAGCATGCCGCATCATCGGCTCCAGCTGTTGCACCTACGTGCCAGATAACTCACCTTCAGTCTACAAAGCAATCGAACACCTCCACAGACTGTCCTCAGAGGTTCACCAGGAGCAGGAAGGATGGTCGCTTGGAGGCTGGTTCTGGGACACTTTGAAGAACTGGGGATGGAGATTGTTCACGTTTTTATTGATACCAATCATGATACTGTGTGGGTGCTGCCTAGGTATTCAATGTTTACCACCTTTATTTGCACTCATTTCCAACTGTATGTGCCCAAAGACTTTGAACTTTAAAACTGAGCACATGAGTCCCCTATACGAGATAGAGGTGCGTGGTCTCATGGGGATCGATCCGAACTGACAAGCTGGCGAGACATGTTAAAGGGAGGACTGTGGAATTTTAGTTTGTGTACTAAACATTATCTACGCCATCTTGCAGACTCACGTATGAGCATACACGACAGCCATTTTAGGTACCATGGTCTCCCTGTTCACGATCGCCCGTCAGCACACTTCCCTGAACCTTGCAAGTCTTCCCCGCGCACCCTGGCTGCCCCCGCACTCACATGCACAAGTCATGAACCCTCCCCTCCCATGACTCTGTCTCAAGGAATCACACCCCGCGCCTGACCAACACCTCCTTTCCGTCCATGAATACCCCTCCTTTGATGACCCCTTCCTCTGAACCCGACTGCCTGTACGAACCGCTGGTCATCCTTTAGCCTGAGGATACAGTTTATTGCCCACTACTGTATGCACTCGCTTTTCCTGAAAGGAGCCACTATTGATCACGACCTCCCCACCCCCTGAGATTCGATCAGGCGCACACATTCCAAAGGAATCGGCAGAACACTCAGCTGCGTGATAGCCCCTCCCAATCATATGAGGGGAAAGGGCTTCTACTGTTGTCATGTGTTGGAATGGGCCGGAACTGGGGGGGTGCCGGGGATGTCGTTCTCATACTTCACAATGCCCTTGTTGTAATACGTTCACATGTCTTAAACCAGTGTATAAAAGACCAGGTCTCAGAGAGGTTGAGAGAGCACCTCGACACGATACCTTGTTGTCCGATCTGATGTGTTCTACTCCGTCGGAATAAAACTTGTTTCCTGTCTTCCTGTCTCCAGCGCCTGCCTCTTTATTGAATAACTTCGTATGGTATTAGAGGCGTTTTACGCCGGGCAAATTTAACTTAGGAAACATCTACTGAAATCGCCTGACCATTTTGAATTGATCTTTATCACCATGGCTGCATTTTATATTGCCTGAAGGTTTATAACAAGCATTGAAAATGCAATAGGTCTCGCTTTTGATCAAGTTAAAGCCATTTGCTTTGCTAATGGTATTGTATAGCACAGAAAATGGCTTTAACTTAATAAAAGGCGAGACCTATTGCATTTTTGTCATGTAAAACAATACTTCTGAAATGCCGCATCGAACATTATCAGACAAGCTGCCGCGTCGCTGCTGCAGGTCTGAAATAGCTGCAAAGCTGCCGAAAATTGGAGCCAGGAGGCGGTGCATTTTTAACCTCAAACGATATAAAAGACTTCCCATTCAAAGGATGAGAAGGGACTGCCAGGAACGCTGCAGGGAGTCACTGCAATGGTAGCAAAATAGCAGTTTGCAGTTGGAGCACTCCCTGGGCACTAATTTAAAAAATATTTTTCAGGTGCACCGACAAATTCAAAGGATAGACCCGTCCTAATCACCGGGAAGCTGCTGCCTCCCCTCACCTTGTGAAGCCACCAGCCCCTGCAGGTGGTTGTGCCAAGGGTAGAACTGTGACTACCATGTGGGGCAGATAAAATGCAGAGCCTAAATATGTAATTGAAGACGTTAGAGAGCGGAACAGGAAAAGGACTGTGCCTGTCTCTTCCGCAAAAAGAGTTCTTCTGAGGACATGGTCTCACTGCCTCCTGATGCCAGAAGCCCCTGGCACTCTCCGTGATGTTGGTAACTCTACCCAAGGGCTTTTTCCACCCTGATGAATGCCGTGCCTGTGCCTTGTTTGACTCTCGTTAAAATATACAGCTCAGAGGAAACTGCGATGTTCACCGGTGGCAACGAGCATAAAACTTCACAACTGAGTTAGTAAACTGCGCAGAGAGGATTTGCATGTCTCAACTAAATCTCCATTTATAGGAAATCGGTGATCAGAAGTAAAAATGCGGTCAACATCTGGCACAAAGTTTATTTGGACCGGGGAGCTTTGTGCCCGCATTTCCAGTCGAGTCTTGATACACACACTTGGGGCCATATTATCAAGAAAGGGCGATATTTTATCGCAGCTTTTATCGGCAGGAAACTGCCGCTAAAGCGGCGATAATGGGCTTGATAATATGCCCTTGTGAATTCCCATAGAAGTCCAGGTTCTGGTGTTAAGATTCTTTCTTGACGCATTATTAGAATTAGGTCTCAAGGTTTTAGGTTTTTTGTTTGCCATTACCGTCTGAAACGTTTACAAATTTAATTTTCTTCAGTGTATCTGTAGTTATCGATATTTACTATATATTACGCCTTGAAAACAAGGTGTTGAAACTGGTATATCCCATATTTATGTCACCAATAACCTTGGAATTGCCCTTGACTCGCTGTCTGTAGCAGCAATGCTATAGGCACACGCAGCTACAGTTGGGTTGTAAAAAATACTTATTTCTTAAACTCTCTGTCGTGTCATCTGCACAGACGACAAGTTGTGATTGGCAACACTGACGGTCAAAAAAGTAGATCAACTTTCTGTTTTTTTTCTTTCGTTTTCATAAATAAATACAGCCAAGAAGCTGATGGTCTTACATTCATATTTATGGTTAATAATTAGTAACAATAGAAACAGGAAACTTTAGTTACAATGACAGACATGCCTTTATATAATTTTATTTGGGGTTCAATCTTACCTTCACCCCCGAAGTATTGTACGACTTCTCGCATCTTTACAAAAATCCCCGGATAAGTCTGCAGAAACCAGAAGAAAATCTGCCTGACCAACAGCTGCTGAAACTCTGCGATCCGCACTTGTAGCGTTGCGAAGCCGCGCTTTTTTGGCAGGAACTAGTGCCGAGTCCAACAAATGCAAATCTGCCGGACTCGGGCAGCCGCTACTGATAACCCATGCGCGAGGCACTACGTTTTTTTAAAGCATAGGGTGGTACTTATCAGCGCTTGTGAAGTGTACAAAAATCACAAAAAATACATGGGGAAATCTTGACTCTGACCCAGCCCCGGAGGGTGCACTATTAATGAATCTCTCTCTCTGTCTTTCTACCTTGGGTGGGTGTGGTTGGAAGGGTTCCTGACATGGGAGGGGCCCCACGCAAGGGATTATCAACCCAAGCATGCGTGTACAATGCCTGTCTTTCAAGAATGGGCCAACACCCAGGTAAACAGAGACAAGCCATGCCCCCTTCCCCCGAGTGACCTCTCACCCCATTCTGCAACAGACTTCGCTTCCGACAGGTGAAATTGTGCACCTTTATCCAACAAGAAAACACGCTCAAATTTGAAAAATGGTTTACACTTTAATAGGACCTTAAATGCCAACATCCAAGTACATCGCAATAAAATCCTTGTTTTACATAGCCATTGCTGCTGCAGTATTGCTGCTTTGAGGCATTGTAAATAATCAGTGTTACAATCACTTTTTGTCTTTGGACAGAAGGCACCACAACACAATAATTTTCTACCACAATTTCATACTGGAAGGACACTAACAAGGAAGTGCGGGCAGATTATTGTAGAAAACTTAATGAGCAGAGTGCTTGTTTATATTTGCATCGTGCTTTCACTTTAAGTGAAAGCGCAATACAAAAACAAACACACGGCTGCCGTTGCCAAAGGCGACTGGAAAAAAAAATGGTTCTGACATGACTAATCAAGGAGAGAGTGTACCGCCGCAAGTAAAGTATCCAGTACCAAGGTCGGGGCCAAAATCTGGACAGGCCATCAACAAGGAGGGACTAAGAAGCCTCCTTTTCAATCGTGAGCCTGTGTTTTGCATGGAGGAGGACGCCAGCGAATGAAGAAGATGGGCAGGGCTTCAACTCCGCCTCCGAAAGCTTGGGAATGTGCATTGATTCCAAGAAGCCCCCGCATAGCGAGAGCTGCGCATGCGCTGCTCACACCAGACCGAGACCTAAAAAAGACACAGACACATATATTATTGACTTTAAGAGCTTTGTTGACATTGTGATGTTGACTGTCATTTTTGTAATTATTTGCAATGCTTTTTAACAATAACAATTACTTTTAAATATGGTTATTTGATTAAATGATATGATGATGCTTTTTATAAATATTGATTATTTGTCTTCTAATATGGTGAACCTTTGACAAATTCAATAGACTTGCCATAAATGTTGTTGCGGTGACCCCTTGACAAAGCCAATAGACGTACTTTATTTAAAGTAAGACCCCCCTTTATATTGCTATGTTCTATCTGGTATAGGTGGGTGGGTACTCAGATTTTGGGTGTTGTGATCCTTTAGGGGTCAAATGTGTTTGTAGAATGTCACCTAATGTATTTTCAAGCTGCTTCATGTATATATGTATATATCCAGGCATAGTTTTTAGTAGTGTGTGTGTGTAATTAATGTACTTTTTGTTTTCTAAAGAAAAAGCACAGACTGGGCAGTCATTTATTGTTATTATTGCATCCCAGTGAATGGTGATTACTAGCCCACACCACCTCCTGTGAGTAGACTTTAGATTGATCTGCTTCATCACCCTCTAAGAGTGAAGTGCTACAATGGCATGCTCCGTTCCTAGTAAGGGGATATTGTAGACCTATTACTTGCGCAGGCCTCACATCCTGCACAAATAAAAACAGAGATTTTAACATGCCATTACTTACTATTTAAGTAGAACTGGCCCACCAATACCTGTCGAGCTTAGCCAAAGAGTAAAGCCTACAGCCAAGGTGGCCAGAACATTCCGTTACATCCGCAGAATTGACGAAATTTTGGTGAGTAGCGGCCAAATTCCACCAATCGCCGCGTGGCAGACTTTTTTCTTGTGCGTGACTCCAGAATGGTAACTTGGTGAGCATGAGTGAGATTTGGCGCCCACTAGTACGATTTCCAGCCGCTAGAAAGACATTCAGCAAGATGTATCTAGCGCGGGTCATCGCGGGCGGATGTGACTATTCGAGGTCAGAAGGCAGCCACTTGTCTAGAAAACAGCCTTGTGTGTATCCACTTTCTAGTTACTGAAAGCTCTGCTTTGATTTTTCCAGACTTCTGTCTCTGAGTGTGTTGGGGTTACAGGGACTACCTAAAACTGGATGGATTTTAGTGTTAGATATAGGAAGACATTAGGATTACCATAGTACTCTCCCCACACACACCCTCAGCCCTCAGAACCCAAGTTTAGTGTAGTTGAAGTCTTCTGAATTCTTGAAAATGTCTAAAGTGGGTAGGGTTAGCCCCAGGAACCTTTATACTATTGGTTCAGGTTCAGGGTGTCCACAGGGGGTCATTCCAACCAAATAGCTCACGTCAGGCATAAAAGAGGCACTTTTCTGTAAAATACACATTTGTTAGAAATACGTGAGTAAGGTGGGAAGTTGTGCCCCCGTCCTGAAGAAGGAGCACTAGCTCCGAAACATGTTGACGCACACCAGAGGTACTGTTCATAGTGACAACAGTTGATTACCTCACCCTGCACCTTTTTAACAGTGCCAGCCCGGGGTTATGAATAAAGTTTTTCTCAACACCCACGAGCCAGGTACTTTTTAACCTTCACCAACCCCACCACTCACATTTAACTATCACTACCCCTTCACTTGCATCACACACACCACACATAGTCCAACTTAAAGTGCTCCCGCGTAGTCGTAGGTCGCAGCACGCCGCATCCCGTTAGAGGGATGCGAAGACCCCAATGATGAAGCATGACACCAAGGGGCCTGTTGGTGTGTGAGGGGTATTTAATACAACACTGAGTGTCCCCACACTTGTGTTATACTCACCGTCCCCTTCACTGTGAGTAGGATTCTTTTTGTTTATGTATAAAAGAGGCACCTCCAGGCACCCACTTCAGGACACTCCTGGATGTGTGGAAGATCACAAGAGGACAGAACCAGCTGTCTGTGACCTGAAAAGAGCCTAGAAGTCTGGACCTGCTCTCCCTCTGGTGCTCAAGATAAAGAAGTGGACTCTAAAGGTCATATGGCTGACCTCCTGTTCAATCTACATGGATACAACTAGGTCAAAGAGTCTTTCCCTGCAGCTGTCCAGATGTCCATCTGCAACTGGACCTCGACTGGACCCTGCTGTGGTCTCTGCCTAACACCCTCTGAGTCTCTTAGTGCCTCCCCTGAGGCTCAGGGAGTATTTAAAAGTGTAATCCTGTGGTGGATTAAAACTTAATGGACTAAAGTCAGAGATAAAATCTTCTGCCCAGGACAAAAGTGGTTGCTGTATCTGACCCACTTTCCAACCCAGTCAGTGCAAAATTAAGGAATACCTCCCCATTCATTCCTATGGGCCTAGAGGCCCATAGGAATGAATGGGAAGACATTCTCAATTTGCGGATCGCAATTAGCAAATCGCAAATTGAGAATGCAATTTCAAGATGATGCATACCAAATGCAAAAATACCGGTCGCAAAGGGGCAGATTCTGAGAATATGCCCCTTTGTGAGCGGATTATACCTTGATGCATCTGGGCCATTGTTACTTTGTGCTTAATGACGTTATTTTACTTACACTTTAACCATTTCTCTAGTTCCCTTGGGTGAATTTTTGTCATTTTGGTGCCATGTTGTTTATTAAGTTGTACTATATATTTTTCTAGTTCATTTTGGTATTTTTTATTATTTTGCTTTTTCAATTTCACTACTGTTTTACTACTGCATACATACTTTACACATTGCCGCTAAATTAAACCTGCCTGCTCCTCTGTGCCATAGATACCAGGGGGTTGACCTCAGGTTAATTTAGTAACTTTGAGGGTTCACCCTGACAAGGACTGATAGTTTTTCCTCGGGTGGGTAAACCCTCCCCCCCACACACACACTAATACTCCAATTTCTTCCACTCCTCATTAGCTTGTTATGAAGGCCAGGATGAAGAATCCTTGCCTGACACAGAGTATCGGTGCAGATGTTTATGGTTGGAGGTAGATGGATTTTTAGAGGGATATTGGCCTTGAGCTGATCTGAGAATCCAGAATGAAACTCTGAAAAGTAAAATTGAATTCCTTGTTTTCACAACACTTTTTGTCTTTTTATCCTGATCTTTTTTTGTACACATTCTAAACTTAATGTCAAATGTTGTCACTTTGAAAAGAAACAGATAAGTATGAACAACATCCGATTATCATTTTATTGAAAGTGTTGACTCCGTTGTGACCTGCGTGCATACAAACTTCACCCGGAACGACTTTTTGACTGCAAGGACTGCTAAGTGGTGCAGCAGAGGACAGTGCTTGCCCTTTCTGACGTCCGTGGACTAGCTGAGAAGTCTTAGGGCTCCATTAGGATATCGGACGGATTGCCTCCGCCAGGGTGGCGGTGGCCACCGCCACCCAGGCGGAGGCAATCCGCCCGGCAACCACTCTCGTTTTCCCCTCCGCCTGATTAGGATGGCGGAGGGGACAATGGCGGACGGAAATACCGTCCGCCGCTTTACCGCCGCGGTCGCCTTGCGACCGCGGCGGTAATAGATTAATATGGTGGCGGAGTCCAATGGACACCGCCAGCCATATTATGATGGCGAAATGTGTGGGCCTTTCCGCGGCGGCAATGCCGCCACGGAAAGGCATGCGGACATTGCTGCGGGGGCCCCCTGCAGGGCCCCCAGGTTGGCGCCACTGTCGGGGGGCACATGGGGGGTACCTAAGGTACCCCCCCACATTTGCATATGCAAAGCGGCAGGCACAGCGCGGTGCCTGCCGCTTTGCATATGCAAATGCGTAAAAGCATTTTTTGCATTGTGGCGGGCGGTGCAGAGTGCACCGCCCGTCACAATGGTAAAACTACAGGATGTGCCCGCCACTGTGGCGGGCACATCCTAATTCCCCCCACGGGACCCCCGCCCTTATGGCGGGCGGTCCCGTTCTCCGATAGGGTGGCGGGCGGACAATGTCCGCCCGTCATCCTAATGGGGCCCCCGGTTGGGAGTGAAGCGTTACAGGCGCACTGGGCAGTTGGTTCGCTAACACGACGATAAACGTAGGCCGGACGTGTACTGTCGAAATGAAGCTTGCAGATTGATTTTGGAACTTTGGGGCAGAGCAAGGAGAAATGAAATACTTGCTTGCACAGATTTAGCGCTCAATCCATCCGAGAAGATGACACATTCAGCAAAGGAATTCCATTTGTTTTAAGTTGCTTCGTGCCAGGAGTGTTTCTCCACCCTACACCTGCGGAGACAGGCGGCACCAGGTGAGTGATCGGCACGTGGACGCCTTTGCGTGTCCAGTCTGTCAAACCACGCTGCCTTGACGAGACTTACATCACAAGATGTCAGCGGGGCTCGCCTAGGGCTTGAAACCCGAGGCTGCCTTCACAGAAGTAATATTTTCTGGCCGTGCAGGATCCCCGCCAATGCCCTACATAAAAGGGTATCGATTAGAGACAGTTCATCATTACGTTTTGGGCATACTACTGACGTGTGCTCTATTATAAACGATCATTGCATTACCATATCGTGCTGACCTTTGTATTTCGACCGGAAGTCTTCCGGCTTAAAGCACAAAGAAGAGCTATCCCTTGAGTAGCCGTTTATAGTGCTTAACTTGAGCCGTTAATTGTCACTTAATTGTCAGCACCCGCTCTTATCTTTGCCTGCTGGCGCTGATTGTGTAGCTTTGGAGCCTGGAGTATGCTGAATTGTCACACCTGCAGGAGGGGAACCAGCCTTACAATACGGCCGTTACTATTACAAGGGAGGTACTGTTAGGCAGTGGTCGAAGAGGGGGAAAAAAGTAGGAAAACTGAGGGCCGAGAATTAGAGGGCTGGAATAAACCGTTGATTGGGTTAGTGGTTGAAGTCAGAGGTGTGGCCAGAAAGAGCCAAACATCCCAATTTTTCGTATTTGTTTGGCATTTCACTGGCCAGTTACAACGTATTACATTATATAATTCAACCAATGGATACACGTTTATTAAAGGTTTAATATGAGTTATTGACATTAAAATATATTCACAAAGTGGGATACGTTTCCAATCACAGAATGTCTTAAATACGCAAAAAAGTGGAATCACAAGTCTTTTGTGTCCGAGCCATGCAGTTTCTGTCATCAGCACTACTCAATTTTTCCACAAAAGCAATTCACACATGAATGGCAAAATATCCTAGTTTTCAAATGGTTTCCACATATTTATGGCTTTGCCATATTTGCCACATAATACATCCTCTGCTGCATAATCTGAAGATTTTAACTAATAAATTGTAGCTCAAACGGATCAAAACTTACTAAAAAATTGACTTATGTCGCTGAAAAGTGGTTGGCCCTTTGCAAAGGTTGACTGGTAACCGTTCTCACTGCTGCATTTGTAGGTTACACTAGTACTAATGAGGCAAAATATTTGCAGAGACTGTTAGTATGTATAAAAATGTAAAAATAATAAAGTATCAGAAATATACTGTATTACGCTGCAGCCTTAATTTAGTCAACACTGCAGCATAATTTTGTTCTCCATTGCTGCATAATTCTGCTGGCCCCAAAGGAGGCAGCACATGTTAAAGTGCCTGTGCATGAAGCGGAGACCGTGATGTTTGTGAACTTAGTTTGGTGTGCGTGCAAATCCTGCATTGCCTATCCCTGGTGAGTGGCAGCCACTACAGCTGACACAAGGCCTAAGGAGGTACCAATGGGTGAGGGTGAGTGGATTCAAGGGTCCTGTGACATCAGTGACGGAGTCACTGTCACTCTGGGTGTGCTGCTTTGTAAGCCTGCCCGCAAGACTGGAGGTGAACTTCAGTATGGATTGTGATGGACAGGCCTTCGAGGTTAACCCACACTTGCTACTGCTAGGGTCCACCTGCTGGTGCTAAGCGACCAGGGCTTGTACAGTCTAGCGGGGGCTTCTGTGGTCAAGCATGAGAATGTCCTCCCTTAGTAGAGTGGTCTGGTGGACTGATCGTGAAGGCTGAACCTGGTTCTCCAGTTCCAAATTCGATAGCTCTAGCCATAGTGCCACATCCTCTCCCCCACTGAGCACGGTACTGCCCCACTGAGAGAAACTCACACTGCATTCAGCTAGAACCCAAATGTGTTGCGCTATGTACACCTGGATGTGCATTAATTAAAATTATGCACTAGACAAGAGTAATCTCCTACCTGAAAAAAGTAATAACATCTTGGAAAAATCAATTATTCATAGGGAATGCAAGATTAAATAAAGGATGTGAAATGTAAGCAGGAATAACCTGGTCATAACAGGGCGCAACAGGGAGAAATGCCTTATTTCTCCTCGATTTTGCTGTTTTTTAACGTGCGCTGCATTTTGCAGCACACATAAAAACAGCAAAACGTCATGCATGATTGTTTAGGTAATTTAAAAAATGAAGAGTTGCAACTTCTATATGTGCTGCACAAAGCAGCACACATAGAAGTTACAAATCACCATTTAAGATTGTTTGTGTCCAGGAAGGGACACCTTCCTGCACATGAACAATCATTCCCTGCAGCACAGGCACCGTTGAACTGTGGTGCAAGGGTGACTGCGTTGGCGCTAGGCAGCTGAAATTAGCTCCAAGCGCAGGGTGAAACGCAGGACTGTACCATATTGTTGTAAATACAGTGCAGCCCTGTGTTTCTGAAGTGGCGTAGCGCAGCGTTAAGCAAAGAAGACTAACACCACCGCTCTGTCACTTCTTTGTAAATATGCCCCGTTGTTTAACCCCTCCCACGCTTGTGACGGAACTGTTCCGTCACGCCCCTCGGGTGGGCTGTGCTGGTGACGGAACGGTTCCGTCACGGCCCGCTCGCCGCGCCTGCGTAGCGCGAGTTCCACGCCTGCGCTGAGCGTTCTATTGAGCGGGCGGGGCCGTGACGGAACCGTTCCGTCACAAGCACAGCTCACCCGTGGGCCGTGACGGAGCGGTTCCGTCACAAGCACGGGAGCACCGCGCGTCCCCCCGCCCCTTAGCACTGAGGCGGAATAGCCGCCGCAGTGAAAGGGTTAAAGAAAGATGAGAAAATGAAAGAAGCGTTTCACTGGCAAACTCTGGAAAGTGGCCCTAATATGTTTGAGTGTGAATAAAACCAATCTGGCCACTTTGCGACCACTCTGGCTTGCTTTATTTAGTTATTATTCGTATTTCGAACCTTTTTTCTCTCTGTCCGAGGCTGCACTTTGGAATAGAAAAATGTTGGAAAAAGACATTTCCAGCAAAAGGGTATCCATTTCATAGAGGAACAAATAAAGGAGAAAAAGGGTAAGAGCTTGCAGGCACGATTTTCAGCAACTGAGAAGGAGCGAGACAGAGAACGAAAAAGGGGGAAGAGGAAGAAAGAGACAGAGAGAGATGGGGGCAGCTGCCAGCGGCAGAGCGGAAGCTGACACTGCACTCGTCTTCTCTGGGCAAGAAGGAAAAGACAGAGTCCTTTTTCTCCTCTGCCCACCCCACCCGGTCCCGAATGGCCACAAATGGTCTTATCTACAGGCTTTCACTATTTCAGCCGTCCTGGGACGCATTTCTAAAAATAGAAAAGTAGGGGAACAGATTGCATCAAAATAAAGAAGTAGGGGCACGCCATGCCCTTCCTATCATGCCCACTTCGACCACTGCTGTTAGGATGCATAACCTTTACCACACATTTTTTACAAGGCAAATGCCTTTACCATGCATGCCTTTACAACAAGTTTTGTTGTAAAGGCATGAATGGTAAAGGCATATGCGTTTTAAATGTAACTATTAGGTATGTATATATACACGTCATGTGATCAAGGGCCGTTGGGGCTCGAAACGCGTCATGGCGGAGGTGCGGGGACTAGCACAATAAAATTATAGCACCTTCAATTTCTGGGTCCGCTGTCGTCTTTGGAATGGATGGTTGACGACTGGTTGCTGCATATATATATATATATATATATATACAAGTGAGCAAGGACATAGCGTCCGAAACGCGTCTGAAGGCTTGCACCACTTCACTTGAATGGAATAAATAAAGCATTTTGAAATTGAAGTCTGACTTCGGCGATACTTTGCAGTCTGCGTACCTGTCTGTGCTCCAAGCACGCTGAGGACAAGTTGGATTTTTCTATATATATATATATATATATATATATATATATATAGATATATATATATTTATTTATTTTTTTAACCTACTGGCGGTCGCCAGTAGGTAGTTATAGTTAGGACCTAGTTTCCATAGGATGAGCATTTTTTGTTTTGCATATAACTTTGGCGTTGTTTGATGAATCTTCATGAAATTTTCCAAACTAATTCTTTGTTCGTATCAGCTCCTATGTTAAAAGGTTGGGGGTGATTCGTCAAGGGGGGGCTGAGAAAAAAGGGGGGGTCCCAAAACGTATCTTCTCCATGTTAATTTCCATAGGAAACTTTAGACAAGGCTACAGGTTGAATGGGTGAACGGAATTATCCCAAATTTGGCAGGGAGAAGGGTCTTGGTCTAGAAGGCACGCTTTTGGTGTAAATCCGTTCAGTAGTTTTTGAGAAATATCGAAATTTACAGATACCGATAGTTGGGAATTCTGCCATCTGATTGCCTGAGGCGTTACGAGCACGAGCTTGCTGCTTATTGGTTGCGAGCGCTGCGAGCGGTTGCAACTAGGAAGTGTTGGCTGCCATTTTGTGATTCAGTTGAAGCGAGTAAGGGGAAAAAAGGGTGAAAAAAATAGGAAAGGAGGGTAGGAGCACTGTAAGCTCTGTGGGGGAGTGCGAAGCAAAGTAGTCGGTCTGAAAGTGCGAGGCTGCTCAGAGTGACATGGTGCTGATGTGATATGCTGCTACACTCGGATATGAAACCAAGATCCTAAATGTGAGCTCATTGCTGTAAAGTGATGTGCTCTGGTCTTTGTAGCATACATATGCAAGTAGTGTTAGTAGGCGTTTATACCATACAGGGAGTGGAAAGCGAACTACTGACCCCTATCATGGTTTATACTATACCGGAAGCGGGAAGCGAAGTACTCACGCCTACCGGTGTGAAGACTTGGGGATCAAACCGAGGTGATTGCTGTAAAGGGATGGGCTCTGGGCTCTGTAGTATATGTGTGCAAGTAGTAGTAGTAGGCGTTTATACTGTACAGGGAGTGGGAAGCGAACTACTGACTGCTACCGTGTGTTTATACTATACTGTAAGCGAATTACTCACGCCTACCGATGTGAAGACTCGGGGATCAAACAGAGCTGGTTGCTGTAAAGTGATGGGCTCTGGGCACTGTAGGATACTAGTCGCTGTGGTATAAATGTGTAAGGAGTTTTAGTATGCGTTTATAGTATATAGGGAGTGGGTAGGGAACTACTTTCTCCTACTGGTCTGGAAGCTCTTGGATTAAACTGTGAGCCTAAATCGGGAGCTCATTGCTGTAAAGTGATGTGCTCTGGGGGCTGTGGTATACCTGTGGAAGTAGTGTTAGTTTGCGTTTATATAATACAAGGAGTGGGAAGCGAACCACTCACCCCTACCGCTCTCAAGACTCCTGGATGAAACCATGAGCTCATTGCTGTAAAGTCATCTGCTCTGTGTAGTATTCCAATGTAAGATATAGTAGAATGTTAGTATGTAATTATACTAGAATATAAGTATGTAATGTTAGAATGCAGGGCTGTCATGAGGGGAACTCTGGGGAGTTTTTACACGGTGCTTGAAAAGACGGTTGCCTTGCTGTCTGCTCCTGTTGGTGGGTGTTTAAGGTGTCTTGTTTTCCTGCAATAAATCTACTTATCCGATTCACTGCTGTCTGCCTCTTCACTACATAAATTTGGCGACGAGCGGGAGAAGGTAAAAAGATGGCAGCACTCACCAATATTTCAAAGTTGCTTGCGTTGTGCTGAAGACCCGTTTTCTTCGTGTAGCTGTTTCTACTTATTCCAGGGTCGTCGGCTCATTGAACTATGTCATTCGACCTCTGGTAGGATTTATAATTTTAGATTTTGCGCTTCCTCTGCCTCTTCACTACACTCTGGTCGCTTTACTACATGTGTGTAAGTAGTGTTACTATGTGTTTATACTAATCAATGCATCATGGTCCTAAGGAGCGCGACCTCCCATACAATGTCCCGGGGTGTGCTTCCGCGGGACATTTATGTTTGCTATTAGAGCCCGGGTGCATGGCTTTCACCCTGTGATAGCAAATCCTTGTTTGACTAGTTGAAGCGAGAGGAGGAAAACCTTGTATCGCTTTAATAGAGCGGATCCGGATGGTAAAAATGGAGAAAAAAAAAGCGGGGTCTCACTCGTTGATTTAAATGAGGCTCCTGGTGGGTAATTATCCGTGGCTAATCCTATCATTATATTGCTAGTATTGCAGCGTACAAAACCTGAAAGACAAAAATAAAACATAAGTATGTGTGCCATGTGGAAGAGGAAAAGAAAGGTAGTCCGAATGAAAGGAATATAGTGAGAATGGGAGGGAGAGGGAGTGGGTGGAAGGGAGCAAGGGAGGCAGAGTCAAAAGAACAGAGGGTTGAGGAGACAGAGCGTTGACCTACTTCACCCAGCCCTCAGTGTTTATGTCCCATCACCCGTTTGTCTAGGACGCTGGGGTCCGCGAAAAAGAGTGTGGTCGAGCAATTCCTTAAAATGAAACATATGAATGAGGCCAGAGATTACATTATTAGCTACAGGAACATGGCTTGCCTGCACCTGTGCACCCAGGGGGCTGCACTCCACTTCCCCTACACTTTGCTCAATTGTAGATCCTGCGCAACAAGGCTTTACTGCTCACCTGACACCACCGGTATGTCCAACAACGTGCCGGTGCAAGCTCCGACTCCGGGGTACCTTTGTAGGGTGGGAGAGCAGGTCTCCGGTTGGGGACGGTGTCTTGATACCATGATGGAAGGTGTCAGAATGCTGAGGGTATCATCACGGGGTGAGCACCCGCTCCACCCATTTTCGGTCAATTAATTCAGTGTCTGAAAAGGGAGAAATAATTTAATGGTGGAAACATCTGGAGGTAAATGAAGGATTATTTCAAGCTTAATAGAAAACACCAGCTGAGTGCATTCTTCATTTTTGAAGTACAATCTACCAACTGTTAGTGGTAATCGTGGTTCAAAGAGGAGTTGAATTACACAACAATACACAAGGTTAAATAATAATATGTTATACCAAGGTTCACTTACAAAGGAACAGAGCTCATGCTAGAAGCATAATGTGCATGTGTAATGCAGTGATAGAAACCTGTGTGCATGTACACTTAGTAACTACAGTGCCCTAAAAGCCAACGCCACGTGTCTGTAGGGCAGCGCTGCACGCTGGCTCAGGCCTACAGTTCAGTCCAGCAGGTCCTTAAAATGAGACAGACGTGACTTAATGAGGTCAGAGAGCACATCATTACGCATGGCAACATCGCTTTTTCGCACCTGCGCACCCAGACTGATGCAGCCCACCCCTCCCGCAGCTCTGTGCTCAACACGTGTCAGTAGTATTTACAACAAGGGGTGGTGATGGACAGAGTCTCTGAATTAAGCAGAATACTCTCACCCAGTCAAGAGATCAGGGCTAGATCCAACACCGTTTTTTAGCTCATTGCACCATCCCAGTTTCAGAACCCGGCTGTATGCAAATTAGTCTGTCCCTGGCCCAGTGCATCATGGGAACAACACGTGTCAGTAGGGCAGGGCTGCCCACTGGCTGAGGCCTACAGTACGGTCCAGCAGGTCTTTAAAATGAGACAGAGATATGAATGAATGAGGTCAGAGATCACATCATTACGGAGGGCAACTTCGCTTGTTCGCACCTGCGCACTCAGGCTAATGCAGCCCGCCCCTCCCGCAACACGGCCCATAAATGGAGCCGCTGTGCACTCAGGCCCCATTGCTCACCTGCTGTCATTGTTGTGTGTGCAAACACTACAGGCAGCAGTGTTCACAATTCAGTTGTAGTGTTTATTGCCGGATGGTGTACACCTCATGGATCCCTTCGGAAACATGATGGTCAGTAGGGTTCACAATTTAGAACCAGTGTTGATTGCCAGGAAGGTGTACACCTCATGGATCCCTTTTTTTTTATTGTGCATTGTAAAATGCGAGGTGGATGCGGCCATATCACCTGAGGCAGTGTGGAAAAACTGGGACATGTGGCACTGTCGTTATCCTATTTATATGTAGGCAAGTGGGCTGTGATGGTGTGCGCCAGGCTAGCGTAGGGGTGTGAATAATTGTTCTGGGGATCTGGGCGTTGTTCAGTTCCTGCCTGGCCAGGAAGTGTACTTATGTGTGTTTCTTTTGCAGTTTTGACGTCACAGAATGCGCAATTTACATTAATGTGGCATGTATCGGGAGGGCGGCAACTATCTCTTTTGAGATGCTGTTCAAAAAGATTGAATGGCGAACATCACATGTCGTTGTCAAGGTTGTGGATTTGCGAAGACATGCATGTCAATGGTGTGCAGTATTATTGAAAGAGTTGCTATCGCGAAGCGTACACATGTGAATGTGCTCGGATGGAGGGAGGATCAGCAGTGAGGCTACGTCATACACAGTGATAACGCTCGTTACAGTCAAGCAATGTATGTTAAATGTGAATCTGAAAGTCTCACATATAACACACTACTATATTGGTAAAGCCTGACAACAGAGAGTACAGCAATACAAATCTACACATTACTGTTTACTGTTTGTCACGTGATCTAGGATGTGCACTCTGCCCGTGGCTGATGATACTCCTTAAAGCCACCAATCCCCAGGCCAAAAGGCAGCCTAATAATGTGCACACACACACCAGGGACATCGTGTAACACACATTTGTTTTTTGATGTAACGTTTCAGATGCATGGCCATCACACATTGAAGGCTTAGTGTACAGACCATGAATATTGATCAAGATGATCGTTGCATGTTGTTTGTAGTATAAGATATGTTTACAAAGATTTTTTTTTTTCAAAATAGCTCTTTGAGGTGAAGAGGTGTCTCTCATCAAACGCTGTAGAGAGAATGACTAAAATGGCTGGGGTCGTCCAACTGTTACAATGGGAAATGTTATGAAGCAATCAAATGCTTTTTTTTAAGGTCACATGGCAATCGCACACCGAGCGTGCAAGGAGGCCACACCTGACACGATTTTGAGAAAATATATTTATATATTATACGTTTATTACAGCTAGAAATATATAAATGTTTAAAATATTTTAGATTATCGCTTGCTGTCATATACTGTTTAAAGTTATTTAGATATACTTTTGAGACAAAAAAAAGAGGTAATGGCATACCTGGCACGACACCATACGTCTGTGACGTAACACAGAGCCTGGCGGCGTGCGCTCGTCACATATGCAAGACGTAGAGACGCAGTGTCATGAACCCGTCGGAATCGAAATGCGCATCATTTACGAGTTTAGCAATATGGTGGATCGGATTCGCTTGGTGATGGAGCTTGGTATGCTACCGGTATGGGAGTGCAGTTTTCTCAACAACAAAAAAAGAGATACATATTTTTGGGGGAAGATATAAAACATTTCATAATTGTTTAAGTAAAAAAAAGAAGTATAACAGAGTTCCAAAATATTTAAAACTATAATAGAAAAAATATATTTTTTATAAACATTACAATATGAAATTAACATTTAAAAAACCTTTGAAATTCACTGAAAAAAACATAGGTTTTACAGACATTATAGTTAGGAATTAGCATTTAAAAAACCTTAGAAATTCACTAAAAAAAACATAGGTTTTAGGGACGTTATAATTAGTCGAACATTTGACTCATATAAAACCAGAGAAATTCGCCTGTTATAGTTAGTTGAGCTAACTATAACTCACGCGCCCGCAATGCACTGGTGATGAAGTCACATTTTACATCACTCATGACATGGTCAGTGACATCACTGATGACATCACTGATGACATCTCAAATGACATCACTGATGACATCATCCACGTGAAAATCTGATGCATATACTGATGCCCTAATAATAAGTTTGATACACGTACACTAAAATACAGACTACTATTTTTGAAACCATACACACAACAATGCCAGATACTACATACCACCCACTATTTCCTAGGTCTGTACACACATCCAGTCACTTATACATGCAGTTACTCATAAATGCAGTACTATAAGAATATGCATTCATACACGTATACATACAGTAACACTCCGCTACTCATCCATAGAGTTACTCACACACCTAGTCAGTCATGCAAAGAATCAATCACATACCAATTTACTCCTGTATACAGTTATACACACCAAATCCGTTATTTATACACACACCACATCACTTATTTATGCAGATACTAACACATACTTACTGTCTTATACAATCACTGATCCAAGCTGACACACATTTATACACACACTCTTCGAATAACCTACTCTCACGTATAGTCATTTATATATTCCAACACTCACATATACTGCCCTAAAACATATGTAGTTACTCACACATATACCACTGAGACATTTATTCACTCATTAACACACCCATAAACACACTAATACACCCATACAGCCCTTCCTAGATGCACTTTTGAATCCATACAACTAGTGAATCACCCACTCAGACATCTATGCACACATACAGATACTCAGACAACAAATCAATAACCCATATAGACACTCATGTAGCTACTCACCAACCCATGCAGCCGCTTACACACCAACTGAGAGACTGATACAGACTTTGATAAAGTTTAGTCACTAACCCATACATTCAGTAAGACATGTTTAATCACTCACTTATACAGTCAGTCACGCACCTACCAAATAATTCATTCAGGCTCATGTAAATCCACTCATTCTTCAATACACCTTGGCATAGATATATATGAAAAATATTTAAACTTTCCAGAAACACAGACTCATTGGATGACGTCATCAGTGATGTCATTTGAGATGTCATCAGTGATGTCACTGACCATGTCATGAGTGACGTAATATGTGATGTCATCACCAGTGTATTGCGGGCGCGCGAGTTATAGTTAGCTCAACTAACTATAACAGGCAAATTTCTCTGGTTTTATATGAGCCAAATGTTCAACTTACTATAATGTCCCTGAAACCTATGTTTTTTTTGTGAATTTCTAAGGGTTTTAAAATATTATTTCCTAACAATAACGTCTGTAAAACCTATGGGTTTTTTCAGTGAATATATATATAAATATAGATCAATAGATAAATAGATATGTTTTTTTAAAAAGGGTTTAGGGTGCGCCATGTTTAGGGTGGCTATGGGTTTTAGGTTGACGAGGGAACTTTTAGGGTTAAGGGTGGTTATGGGTATTTGGGTGTCAGGGGTAATTTGAGTGTTTAGGGCATGAACGTCCTTTGGGTATAGTCATGGGTCACATCTCTGACCTCTAGCTTGCTCCCTGTTACTCCTGCCAGTTTACTTTGTGACCACTGGCCTCAGAGGAGGCAAAGATTTGCCCCCTCTGAAGCCAGGGTTTGCAAAGTATGTGTGAGGAGTAGCAGAAAGCAAGCTAGAGGTTACCAGGGGTGTAACATAGGCCCACGCTCCAGGGGCCCCCACCGTGGCCACACAGCCAGCAACCACTTAGCACTACACACATCTGTCTGGGATGGGAGTTACGTAACTTATGTTACGCTCGCCGTAGTTGGAGGTGTGGCCTCATCATAAATTAAATAGTGCACAATTGTGTCTGCGTGGTCTTTACCCTAAGGGTGGAGCATAGGGTGGGGCTGATCATTCTCATGCGCATGCCACTTTGCGCAATTAAAAGTGCGCATGAGATGAGGAGGCAGATGAGAGGGACTGACAGGACTTGCACGGTGGGGGCAACAGTTTCAAAGTGAGAACGAAAAATATTATTTCACAAGGTTTGTGAATAAAGATGTAAGTCTCCTCTGGGAGTTTGTATCCTGTAGACCCCTTGTTAGGACTTGAGACAACGTGCTGGACTTTGGCCAGTGGCAAGCTTGTCTCATGAAGGCATCCATGCTCTGAGGCACGCACTTCTCGTGGCCTCACTGCGGTGCTGCGAGAGCCGGGTGGTAGTCATCCCTCCTCCTGCGGGACTTTAAAGCAAAACTTTAAAAACACATTTTTGTTTAAAGCAGGTGCGATCCGACCGTGCACACTTTAAACGCATGTGTTTAACAGCACAGGAGGCAAGAAATGCAGTAGTACCATATGGCTCCGATCACTTCTGCACGGTCCTCTGCAGCATGGGCAGGCCCACACCCGGGCCACCACCGAAAGCCTTTGCAGTGAGGACTCTGCCTAGTGCTGTAGCACCGCACTTATGGGCTTCAGAGCACCCTATTCTTCCCCTGACAACAGCCAGCAAGCCTAACTGTAGCATACGGTCTTATGTAAGCAGGGGACACACCACCAGGCACCATCCTCCCTGGAAAATGCCCAGTGCCTGATAGGGCCAGAAGGGGCTTGATAACAGTTTAAAAAATTGGAAACTGATTGCATTTTCATTTTCTACAGGTGACAAACAGTTAGTGTTCTAGACTGTAGCCCCCGATCTATGGGTACGTTTCAAGACATTCGAAAGCCAGGGTTGGTCAACTGATAAACTATGACAAGGTTACAGACCAGGTCACCCTCAGCAAAGTGCTGTCATCCAAATGGACCATCACTGTGGGTAATGACCAGAAGCAGTACGTCATTTAGTGCAGTAAAGGTCCTAGGGCTGGCCCTGCTCACCAGCTTTATCCTTTGACACCTGAAAGCGCTAAACTAACCTCCCACATGCGCCTCACCGCAACTGGCTGAACCAGTTGAGATTTAAAATGGAAGGTTTTAACTGACCCCCCGAAAAGGCAATTTATTCCACCAGTATTAGCAAATAGCTCAAGCTGATTGTCTCCCTCCTGGCAATGATCGAGCGATGCCCTGTTGGGTAGGGTACCCTGTACCCTCCTCGCAAAGCTATGGCTGTAATGTGGGCCTTCCTGGTTGCATCACAGAAATTATGTGAAAGGGTTTGAAAACTGGAGAGCGGAATATTGAAATGTGCCTAGGTTCTCTTGGGGTGAGTTCCTCCCTTTCACTCTGGTGGATCTTGGCAGCATGTTGGCCTCTTCTGTTCCCATGTAAATAAAATACTCCTCCATGGCTTCACATACAAAGCACCTTAATGGTACCTTTTTGGTACAGTGCGCTTTAATGGTAATCTCTTACATGTATATATCAGGCATGTCAGGAGCTACTGCGGGTCCTGGAACAATAAAAACAATCCATATTTGTAAAGTGCAAATATATCACCTCCTTAAGGGTTCCAAGGCACTGGGGGCCATCGGGGAGATTAAGTGAGCTATTACACCAGAGTCTCATGATGCTGAGTTGAGCTGCCACTGGCGCCGGTTATCCCCCGCTCCGGAGTCCGCCGCTCTGGCCTCTGCACCACACCTCTCCCTGGAATGGGGCCCCATTGGCATGAAGATCTGTTTCAATCTTTCAAAAAGAAAAATCTTCAGGGAAAGATAAAGCACAGCAGATCCAGCACCAGGGTACCATCCTGAGGTGTTAGACATGGCACCATCCTGTGGTGTTAGACATGTTAGCGCCTTCAACATTAAATAAGGCAGACTAGCTTTAAACTTTATAATTCATTGTTGCAAAAGATCATGGGGCCCCTAAATTGGACCTGATGGATGATGATCCCTACAGCCCTATTATGAATGGCCTGGTATATATGTATGCATTTGCTGTTTGCATAGCACTAACCTAACAGAAAGACAACAGAGGTTTGTTCAGAAAGTTTTATTTTGGATATTAACAATAAAATGTCCATAAAGCCATCACGTACATTTTAAGATAAATGTGATATTATCTCTCATTACAATTAATCAGAGCTCTCTAAATTATGTTAAAAAACAAATCTAATTTGAAAGAGGTACGTATTCTGGATAGCAGCTTTGCTATATTCTCGAAGCCTGAGATAAAAATCAACCCTGAAGAAGAAAAACCTATAAAAGGATTTTCCAAGATGAAGAAAGGAATCAATGCGAGTGTACAATAGTTAAGCGCTGATTTTAGGTACAAATAAAAGACATATCGTTGCCTATATGTCACCTAAATGGGACAGAAAATAGAAGTGTTTTTTCTATTTCCAAACCAATGGGATCCACAGGTATTCATTTTTGGGGACCACCCCTTTTTTTTCTCCATCAGACTTTGATCCAGAGCTAAAGAGAGAAAACACAAAAGGGGGAAAGAAGGAAAAAGGAAAAAACCCAAAGAAACAGTGACAAAAAAGAAAGAAAATACGGAAAATAAACTGAAAGAGTGAGATATATGGGCAGGGTGTTCCTGGGGGTAAATAAAAGAGGCATGGGGGCCCCAAACTTTTGAAGGGCTCGTCCAGTGGCGTAACATAGGACCCCAAAGCCCTCACTGTGAGGGGGCCCCTTCAGCACAGTACCCTCGCCGGATAGCGCCTGATTGAGTTCAGTGGGGGCCCCTCCATGTACCTTGCATGTGGGCCCCCTCAAGTTTTCTTATGCCACTGTAGGTCACAGCTGCGACCCCTGACTTCTCCGAAGTGACATCCATGGTTTAGGGTGGGTATGGATTTTTGCATGGCAAAGGTAATTTCGGATTTAGGGTGGGTATGGGTGTTGGGGTGTCGGGGTAATTTTAGGGTTTTGGGTGGGTATCGTTTTTTTGGTGGCAAGGGAATTTTTTGGGCTTAGGGTGGGTTTGGGTATTTGGGTCTCAAAGGTAATTTTAGGATTTAGGGCATGGAATTTGTTGAACTTGGTCCTTTTTGCAGGGTTATGCCCAAACTTTTTGATTCTTCCTCCTATTTTTTCCTGACCTACTATTGTTGGTTTAAGGACTCTGAGCACTTTACCACTGCTAATCAGTGCTAAAGGGCATATGCTCTCTGTGTAAATTGTGAACATTATTGGCTATCCATGATTGGCATATTTGACTTACTGGTCAGTCCCTAGTAGAGTGCACTACGTGTGCCAGGGCTGGTAAATCAAATGCTACTACTGGGCCTGCAGCACTGATTGTGCCACCCACATGAGTAGCTCTGAAAAGGAAATTCAGATCTGCCACTGCAGTGTCTGTGCGCAGTTGTTAACTGCCATGGCAACTTGGCAAGTACACCCACTTGTCAGGCACTTACCGTCCCTTTTCTTACATGTTAGTCACCCCTAAGATAGGCCCATGGTATCCCCGTGGCCAGGGTGCAGTATATGTGAGAGGTAGGACATACCCTGATGTGTGTGGCATGTCCTGAAATACTGCCAATTTCGGTTTTCACTGTTGTTAGGCTATCTGTCCCTATAGGAAAGCATGAGAGTTAATTTATAACATCTTATAAATATAACTCACCATTGGGACCAGATAGGAAAAGAATGTTTAGTATGACTGAAATCAGAATCTAAGGATGCATGTTTTAGGAAATGTGATTTTTACATTCTGTGTTTAAAAATACGACTTTTAGAAAATAGGTATTTTCTTGCTTAGCCATCCTGTGTGCTTCTGCTAGGATGAGTATTGACTGTCTGGCTTTGGAGTGACTGGGGCTGGGGATGTGTAGTGGTTCCAGAGAGTCTGGATGAGTCAGCGCTAGCTGAATAGTCCTAATCTGCATTTGGAGCGGTAGGAGGACTGGCACCTGCACCTGAATAGGGCTGTGTCTGCCTTCTACAATGATGGCTCCGCCCCCCTGTGGTGTGTCTGGAGCCAGGGCTCATACTGACAATGGATCTTGTTGTACACTTACAGAGTGCCCCCAAGAGCTGGTTTGAAAAGGGCCAGAACCCCTTGCACAAAGAGAACAAAGACCTTTTGGGGTATCAGTATCAGACCCAAAACCCCAGACTTTTAGACTTCTTGTGGAATCAAGAGGAACCTTTGCCAAGGAGAAGAGCTGGAGAAACTGAGGAGAAGTACTGTCCTTGCTATGTGTCTGGGGATGGCCTGCAGTTGCTATTTCAGCCAAGGAAAGTAGAAGGACTTTGCTGTGTGCTGTGTCCCCTGCTTGAAGAAAGTCTGCAAGGGCTTGCGAAGAGCTTACCTCCTGTTTTTAAGTCTCAGGAACACAACAACTTCACCCCCAGCTCCCCTGAACTTCCTTGCTGGGAGTTCTGACCTTCCAGGAGTGCCTGTGACTCTGTGGGGCCTCTGAAGGTTGTTTCTGCAGCTGGAAGCTAGAAAGCAACAGTGACAGTTTTTCAGATTCAACGCCGTGGTGTGAGAAGAATCTCCCGGCACCGCCGCGCCGCTGCTGAAACCGATGCAGCGCCTGTTGCCGCTGCAAGAATCAACGCAACGAGGGATCACGGCTGAAAAGGCCAACACAGCGCAGCTCACCACTGCCGCATCGTTCGCCGAAGTATACCGGATTTCCACGCATTGTCCTTGTGTAGCAAGTTTTTCTTGACGCATCACCCGCAGATCGGAGTCGGCTCAGAATCGAAGCATCGCTTCCCCTTACAGACTGGACTCAATGCACCGCTCCCCTATGTCCAGCGGAACTGTCGCATCACTTGCACAAAGGTCTCAGGAAATGACGCGTCTCTTTGTTTTTCTACGCTTCCCATCGCTGCAGCTGTTTGGCTTGAATTTTGTCGCAACAACAGGTACTTTGAAAGAAATCACACATCCATAGTTTTCTATGGGCCGAGTTGCTAAAACCTTTTGAAAGTCATTTTTCTTAATACTTGTATGTTGGATTTTTGTCGTTTTGGTCTTGATAAGTTTAGATAAAAATACTTTCTTTTTCTAAACAGGTGTGGTTTCCATTTGTGCTGTTATCACTGTGTTAATATGAGTGTTGGTACAAATAATTTACACATTGCCTTTGGGATAAGCCTGTCTGCTCGTGCCAAGCTACCAAGGGGGTGAGAAGGGTTATCTAAAGTCTGTATCCCCCTTACCCTCACTAGAACCAAGAGTGCCTATTTGGACAAAGGTACCTACCTCTGCCAACTAGAGACCCCCATTTCTAACAGAGGTCATTTGGGAATAGTCACAGGTCACAACTATGAAATCCAGCTTACTCCCTGCTACTCCGCCCTATGGCCTTGCCGGGGCAGAAATAATATATTTGTGTGGCGCCACGTGGCTCCCCTGCTACCCCGGGGATCACCACTTCACTGGGGTACAAACAGAATAATTAAGGGGGTCTGTTGCAGACCCCCGACCCTTTGAACCACCAACTCCCTAGGGCTAAATACTTGAAAGAGGGGGTCTGCGCTGCCCCCTCGTGGAGCTGTAGATGGACCTGGGGACCGCCAACCCCCAGGGCCGGCTCCAGCAATGTCCCAGGGATCCCACCCCCGGGACATTGCAGTTTGCCTTGGCATGGTGGGAGCAGCGCTCCCACCAACCCTTCGCAAACAGTGCTCTGCTTCGAACACTGTTTACTTGCTTACTTGAATCAGAGCAGAATTACTTTTTTATTGAGCAAGCTCCATGTTTAGCAGCTCCCTCTGTCCAAAAGCAATGCTGGCTCCTGCAGGTCGTGGGGAGCCGCAGGAGTCTTGAGGCTCCGCCCGTGGTCCTCAACAGATAAGAATGGGTGAGACCAGGGCACTCACGGTAGAGGCCTTTTCCTGGGGGATGAGGTCCCCAGGCCAATAATGGCCCATGAGGGGGGTCACCTTGCCCCCCTCCCTTTAAAAAAAAATCCATAAAAAAGGGCAGGCCCCGGCGGTTGGGGTCCTGGGCCCATATTAGGCGTGGGATTGGAGCTGCGTGACCCCCTTTCCTTTAATTATAAAAAAAGAAACAACCACTTCCTGCGATCCTGTCTTACTGCCTGTGCTGCTAAAAAAAGAAATAATTGAACACAACCATAAATGCTTCTAAAGGGAAATTCTGCTATGTTCATCTAGGTTATAGATGTTATCTCACCTTTCTGTGAGGTCACTCTGGGTAAAACTGCAGAATTCTGGGACCCCAAATCCTGTGCAGTATTGATTCAATGTTATGTCTGCAGCAAGAGCTTGTATATATAGTTACAGCTACACTTAGTTTACATGAAATCCAGGTACATCCAAACACCTCCTTGCCATCAGGTAGAAAGGCAACAAATGTTTTGGCAGTCTCTTATTGACAAGTTTCAGTTAATCATGGATACCTCATAATAAAGGATGGGCAGAATGTGCACCTTGAACGGTGCCTTCAACTAAAGCAAAGTTGATTGTGCTAATTTGGCCCATTCACAGTGAAGCCACTGCTGTCCATCACTGTCACCATCATTCACACATGCATGCTCAAAGATGGGTTGAAGTGCAGGAATAAAAACATAACGCAAAGCACTCAGCACTGCGGGGGCTGAGGACCACATCCCTGGGCTCCTCCTGCTGCTGCTGCTATTAAACCTACTGCAGTAGAAGCTTTTGTCACAGCTGTTATTGCTACGGTGATAGCAGCTGATATTGATGCAATTGTTTCTGATGAGGTTACAGCTTGTCATTTCTGCTGTTGTCCCTGCTGCTGGACCAGCTGTCATCACAGTAGTTGCCACTGTTAAGGTGACAGCGATGGACACTGCTCAAAGACCTTCTTCATAATCCCCTTTTTAATGAAAGCAGCTCAGGCAGATAGCCAACTCTTTCTCTATCCATACCTGAAACTGTCAGTGATTGAAATCCAAGTGTCGACATGACTTTGGTCTTCCAGCAATATAAAACATTTCCCTGCCTATGGCCTGGCTATCATAACCTACTACTCACCAGTATAATTGGATCCAATGCCTTTGATGATTGCTTGCTACTTGACCAATGTTCTAATCTATGGAACTTCGTGCCCCAATAGTTGAGATTTGAAGGCAAGGATTTGAGTTTTTGGCGATGATTAGATACTCAGTTCTTCCACGGGCTTATTCCAGAGTCCTATTACTGTGGCATAAACTCATCATTATATCCTCTGGTTTACTCTATTACCCCAATATTTCTCGATCAGACCCCAAAGACGTTATTACTTTGCTCCGACATTAGGCAAACAGACAGATTAGAATGAGCACACCCCACCTCCTCTCATCTCAATTAAGAATTTACCACTGCTTTCTTGAAGGCCGATAAAAGATAGAACTCAGCATTGCAGAGTCTGAACAAGAATGTGGAAATTGATTTATCCTGGGCCTAGGGTCAAAAGATGCGCCTAAAGTGCATCTTTTCCTTTCAGAGTAGGAGCTATTGTCTCACTGGGCATGCAAGGTTTGTGATATTATCAGGGAAATACAAGTGAAAAAAGGCCCAACTGGCCATGAAGCAGGCCCACAAACTGCTAAAAAAACAGGCCTGCACACTGATCTGTCAGACCAGACTATCGGGCACGGCTTGATTGCCCAATAGGCTAGTCAGGCCTTGTACCTGTATAGACCTTCTCAATGGAGCCTTCCCATTGCCTCATCCTATTTTTGCAAAGAAATATGATTGTAAATGTCCTGTCCCAATGAAGCAGATGCCAGTGTGTATCTCAGAGGCCTCAAGATCTGAAGAACCGGGTTTTAGAACCCAGCGGCGCCAGGGACATGCCCAAAGTCTTCGGGTTCTCCTGTCTTGGCAAACAGAGACACGGAATACTTCTAGGTGGCGTCAGAGATCAAATTTATTCGCTGCAGCTAGTAACAGTAATCTCAGCAATACAACACGGTGTACAACTCAAGAAACTGTTCAATTTTCATAGAGCAAGACATCACTTTTTATACACCATATTCTCATTATAAATGTACACCCACTGCGCAAAATTCTGACCAATAGGACACATTTTCTAACTGAGTATCACATTAACAAAAACCCAATTTACAGTAACCCAACCCAAAAGTTAATTATTAGGAATGTCCCAAATTCAATCTTTGCAAACCGGACAAATTTATAATTGAAAAGCACAACCCATGTAATGTCAGAACATAAAGGAAACAGTAATAGATGCTGGACAAGATAAAACATGTGCAAGGAAACTAAAGGTTAACGAAGTCCTGAACATTAAGTGGCAATCTTAGACAAGGGTCAAACCAAGGGAAATTGGCTTTGCGAGGTCAGTTTCAGGTGACGGGGTCAGCGTCCTGCAGTTCACTCACAAGTCAGAAAAGGGCCTGTTAATGCATACATAAACAATGAGGCCCATGCAACTTTGTTCGTTCGTTTACCACCTAGGCCTACGTGAGGGCAAAACAAAAATGGCGTCACGAACAACGCAAACAAAATGAAGTCCGGTTCCGAAAACCACGGAACCTCAGACCCTCCTTTTGCCATTACTGTAGACAATGACCTAAACTCACGTCAATCTGAATCCAGGTCTATATCTTTTCTCATCAGGTCATCAAGGTGTTGCTGTAACATCATCTTATTATCCTTCGCTTCTCTCTGGACGGGTCTTCTCACACAGAATGTAGCACAAAGACTACAAATGGCGGGACCACACTGGATGCATAAGCAACACGAGAAAAGGATCGCTAAAGCCATACCAAGAAACATAAGAATCTTCCATCCCCATTTGGACAGCAGTTCCCAAAACCACTCTACCAATGACCAGTTTCCTTCGTCTACATGTATAGACTCAGCGGACTTATGTAACCTCAAGATGGCTTGGTACACTGTCGGGCGTAATTTGGAATGAAAACGCAGCAACTAGACCCGATCAATTTACATACTCCACCTCTATCTGCAAGTATAATATCTAAAACAAAGCGGTTCTGTAATGTCATAAGGCGATCCGCTTGAAGCTCAGCTGTAATATTGCTAAGGGCACCAGCAGTTTCATTTATAGTGGCCTCGACCACTCTCGTAAGCTGATGAATATTCCTACTATTGGCCATAGGACCCCAAAAGGGCACGAAACCCTTAAAGAAGTCCCCAGCTTCTTGTGCGACAGTATCTTCCGCATCGATAACACCTCTACCATATCTCGTCTTATGGTAATCGAAAACAGCAGTGTATGTAAGGGGAAGCAAAAATGCCACATAACATGTGCCTGAAAAATCAGAAGGCGACCATGTATATGCGCTGAAAAATACGCACATGGGTGTTGCTTGTCTCCAAATTGCTGCGTCAAAACTGACAATGCACAACTTTCTCTCTCGTGCACATACAACGTGAAAGATTTACTGTAGTGGAGAGGTGTGGCTCAATGGTTAGAGGCGGCAGACCTGTAAGCAGAGAACGGCCCGGGACCAGGGTTCAATTCCCGACGCGGCAGGGTCTTGGACCAGGGTCAACGGACTCGATAATTCTCGCCTCAGTGCCTACTCTAACCAGGGAACACACTCGGTAACTCTGGGCATTAAGCTTGCCTCATCTCTACGACGGCCCCCCACAGACGCTGGGGATGCCTGGTTTCACCCTGGAGATTCCCCGAAAGGGACCATCTCACAAGGAAAACCAGGACGGGTTCCCCAGCGGTCTACAGCGCCAGGACACTCGGGTAGAGTAACAGTGCGCTTTACAAGTATCCCACATTTACATTTACATTTTACATTTAGTCAGGAGTACCCAATACCGGAACCGAACACAATGCATCACGTAATTCAGAAAAACTTTTCTGACACTCATCAGACCAAGGGAGAGGATGCGGAGTATCTTTAAGAGTCAGTGCCAACAAAGGTTTTGCTAGCAGGGAAAAATTAGGGATTCATTGTCTACAATACGAGGTGATACCTAAGAAAGCGCGCACTTCTATCTGTGTGGATGGTACACTCATTTGCGCAATTGCTTGAATTCATTCTGGGGTCAACCTTCTTCCCTCCTTCAACAAGAGATGACCTAAGTAGGTTACTTCTTGTCGGCAATACTGTTACTTTGAAGGTGACACTTTATGATGAAGGTCAGACAAATGTCGTAACAAAGAAAGAGTAGCCTTTTTACAAATCTCTTCATCATCAGCAGTAACCAACAGATCATCAACGTATTGAATAAGAGTAGCACCAGAAGGCAACACAAAACTATCAAGCTGAGTTGTCAACGCCTGACTATAGATGGAGGGACTTTCACAATAACCTTGGGGAGCTCTCTTAAACCGGAAGCTTCGTCCTCCTAATGAGAAGCCGAAAATATCTCTACTCTCCTCAGCAATCGGAATGCTAAAGAAAGCATTCCTTAGGTCAATAACAGAAAACCAGGCTGCCAAAGCAGGAATCAGAGTCAACAAAGCAGTGATATCCGGGACAACAGGAAACTGTGGCACCACAATCTTATTCACTTCCCGGAGATCGGTCACAAATCGATACACAGGTGGCTGAGAAGCATCAGTACGCTTAAGGACAGGCAGAACAGGACTGTCACACACGTTACCTCTCGTTTCTTCAATTACACCCTTCTAAACCAAATCATAAGTAATCGCCAAAAGAGCTCTCTCGCCATCACTAGAAATGTTATACTGTGGGATACGAGGTAGCCTAGCATTCGACTTGAGGGTAACAACATAAGGCGGAATCTGCAAGAGACCAACATCATTGGGGCCCAAAGTGTATCAGGAAGAGAACGCAATTCCAGTGGAAGACAATCTTTAGTCAAATACATCGGAGAAATCACTTTCTTACCTAGGGTAAGATGTACTCCCGAAGGAGAGCAATGTAATGTCGCATACAATCTTTTCAGCAAGTCCAAACGCAACAGATTCTCATTACAACCAGTCGATAGAATAAGAGGAGTTTCCAATTTACAAGGGCCAATAGAAAGGGGCAAAGGATTAGAAATTGAGTTACAAACTGGGGCGCCTGAAAATCCTATTGAAACAATGGTCAAGCCAGACAAAGGTGCACCAGGAAGTTTAGAGTGCATAATAGAACTCTTTGTCGCACCAGTATCCAAAAGAAAAGATTGTACTCCACCTGATGTAATCACTTCATCATAAGGTCCACTCTGGTCTACTGGAACTGACACTACTCCCTCTCTTTGCCCATGGCTGTCCTAACTATCATTATAACCAGCACTCTCACTCTCGACATAATAATCATCAACATAGAACTATGCAGACTGACCACTCGGAACATTCTGTCTGTCAAAATAACTCGCAGAATTCTGAAGGGAAGAGGAACGCTCATTCTGGGGTAACACACCACGTCCCCTACCCCTAGGAGCTTGCTGGAAACCACCACGACCTCTCTGACCAGATACACCATTTGCACGCTGTAAGAAAGCCGGGCAACTATTCTTGAAATGACCTTCCTCTCTGCAATAAGCACACTGATTAGGACCAGGAAAGAATCGCGGAGCATAAGGCTCAGGCTTCTGTAACAATCGCTGAAACTGTGGGGGTTGCTGAAACTGAGGCTGATTCTGACGAGGCGGATAAGCTTGCTGCAAAAGAACCTTCGTCTTTAGATCTTTAGTTTTCTTCTCTGCTTTATCCTTCTCATCTTTATCCCTATTCTCATAATATTGTGCAGTAGCCAATATCTGGGCCGACGAAGAAAGAGCCCATGAACTCTCAGAGTCCTTTAACTTATTAGATAGATCGGGAAGCAAATTAAAGACAAATTTGTCCACGAACAACCTTTGACCACCTTCAGTGCTCATATCCTGACCACTATGATCGATAAACGTTTCTTCAAACCTCGTGAAGAAATCAGACACACTCTCGTCTTTCTTTTGTTTGCATGCTGCCAACTCGTCCCAATTCACTCGCAAAGCAGGCATCATAGTTTTCATTAAATTAATAATTCTACCAGGTAATTCTGCAACTAAGGGCTCAGGTTTGGCACCTCCTACCTGCCGACCATCTGCAGCAACAATATTAGCCCATGTATCGCCTAATTCTGCCGCATGATTCTCATGACGAATCTTCGCCCACAAAGGTTGAGGAACTACATTATGCATCAACATATCTATGTCAGCTAAATTCATAATACACGCATCAACTGTCTGGGACAACTCCTTGTAATAACCAGCAGAATTCTTACGGGGGTCAGGTAAGGTCTGCTTAAGAGCTAAGACCTCAGCTCTCTTCCAAGGGACATGTACCCATACTCGCTAAAAATGTGCCGGTACACCCTGAATACCCTGATTAACATTAGCAATAACTTCCTCTCTCCATACAGGGGTAACCTCTCTCATGGGATACTGCTTTACTTTCCTCCTAACAGAGGAATCAGGTTCATACAAGGTCTGAGGCAGTAATCTAGACCTGAAAACAAGTATCGTCTCCACGGCATCTGTAACATCAGATTCCACTATCGTCCCTTTGGCAAACTCTGACTGAACATCAAGCACTTCCTGCGGAATCGGACCCAGTTCATTATCTTCCCATTCCTGACGCAAAAAGGTACACATTACATCAAAAACATACCTTTGCTTAGGCGGCTCCCATTGAAAGAAAACATCCATAACCGCTGGCAAATTATACCTAGAAACATTTAAAATCCATCTACGAGCCAAAAGATCCAACACTGCTCGCTCTTCGGAACTAGGAAGCTGACTTCGACTCTGCTTTCGTTCCGGAACAGGGGTCATACTCAGTGACCCAAACAATTGAGACAACAGATTAGCAACAGTCTCAGTCATTCGTTTTCGAGCAGAAGGAGAAGAAGCAGACATAAGAACAGGAGAATAAGTATTTTGAGGCAAAAGAGGTGTAGGGACAAGAGCAGTAGGAGTCGAAAAACAGAAGTAGAAGGCAAAGGAGTTTGAGGCAAAGCTGGTGGCAAAGCTGGCGACCCTAGAGTGGGTTGCGCAGTAGGAGGCAAAACCATCTGTGGAGCACCGGGTGGCTGAACAACAGCAGGAGGTTGAACAACAAAGGGTGGAACAACCGGGGGCAATGGAGGCGCAATAGCACCCTGCACATAAGGGGATGGCAATCTCAGTAAATGAGAGATCAAAGGATCTTTTTCAAAATCTTCAAGTACTTTCGGAGGAGAAGGCGGCAAGGCCAGATAACATTTATCAATGGCCATGCAACGCTGTCTATCTGAAACTTCACTCGCACGCTCTTCTCCATCTTCCCTAAACTGCCTAGCAGCTTGTAGTACTGACATATTCTTATCTTTCCTATCTCTCTTTGCTTGCTTAATTTCTCGCTGTTTGGCTTCCTTTCGCCAAAGGCGGAAAGAGTCAAACATTGCCGGCCGGGTTTTCTTCTTATATAGCGCAACTTCCAGATTATCTAAAATATTTAATTCGAAACTAACATATTGGGGCCATCGTAAAACACCATCTTTCCTTGAATAGCGGACCCATAATTCATTATAAGTAATAGGACCCACTCCGTGTTTTGAATAGAGCTCATAAATCGGAGTTCCAACCGGAGGTATCGGACACGAATCCTCCAATCTGGAATCCCTGTTGCAACCACAACTAAACCATTTCCTAATTTTGCTAAGACCAGGCATCTTATAGCTCACTAATCTAGCTTCAAACTTCAGGGGGTTATCAACTATCGATACACTCGTAAATATACAAGCCCCTCGGCTTCGATTTTTGCAAAAATCAAATCAAAACCAAGAACCAAAAAAAAGTCGTGGGAGCGACCCACTTATACTTAACCAAAATATCTGTCACGCCACCAGAAGACCGTCTATCGTCTCGCTCTACAAAGGATCAATCAAGGGTCCAAGACAGGGCGACAGTCAGGGCAGCAGTCCTTCGTAGCCGTTGGAAAGCGAGAAGCCTCGCAGAAAATACCTTTGGTCCACGTCGACATCCAGGGGTCAATGAAGTGGCGGCCTTCCTCCAGAATTTCCTCACGTGGCTCCTCACGATCCTCTGGCTTGGACCGGTACCGCTGTAGTCGCCCCACCGTTGGGCGCCAACTGAAGAACCGGGTTTTAGAACCCAGCGGTGCCAGGGACCCGCCCAAAGTCTTCGGGTTCTCCTGTCTTGGCAAACAGAGACACGGAATACTTCTAGGGGGCGTCATAGATCAAATGTATTAGCTGCAGCTAGTAACAGTAATCTCAGCAATACAACACGGTGTGCAAATCAAGAAACTGTTCAAATTTCATAGAGCAAGACATCACTTTTTATACACCATATTCTCATTATAAATGTACACCCACTGCGCAAAATTCTGACCAATAGGACACATTTTCTAACTGAGTATCACATTAACAAAAACCCAATTTACAGTAACCCAGCCCAAAAGTTAATTATTAGGAATGTCCCAAATCCAATCTTTGCAAACCAGACAAATTTATAATTGAAAAGCACAACCCATGTAATGTCAGAACATAAAGGAAACAGTAATAGATGCTGGACAAGATAAAACATGTGCAAGGAAACTAAAGGTTAACGAGGTCCTGAACATTAAGTGGCAATCTTAGACAAGGATCAAACCAAGGGAAATTGGCTTTGCGAGGTCAGTTTCAGGTGACGGGTTCAGCGTCCTGCAGTTCACTCACAAGTCAGAAAAGGGCCTGTTAATGCATATATGAACAATGAGGCCCATGCAACTTTGTTCGTTCGTTTACCACCTAGGCCTACGTGAGGGCAACACAAAAATGGCGTCACGAACAATGCAAACAAAATGGAGTCCGGTTCCGAAAACCACGGAACCTCAGATCCTCGAGGGTAGGCATCTGCACGGTGAATGCTTTGTGAATGAATGAATGAATGAATGAATACATTTTATTTTCTGGTTACTCAAAACCATTAAAATAGGACAAGAAAATACAGTCCATTATTATAAAAGATTAAATAGTTAAAACCATAGGCTGTGTTAACAGAAGAGTCATTAAAATCTAGAAATCATTAGTCCGTTTGTTCTCAACCCGCACTCTTCCCTGCACTTAATAGGGTGAGCTGTGCAGTCTCGACAGGCTAATACCTCAGTCCAAGAACTGGCCTGAATATTTACCTGGAAGAGTCCATCAATTTCCATCGAGTCTGTTGGATAAATTTGCCAAACGTGGCCATGTGTTTCACTGTTTCCAGTGTATACAGATGTTGCACAGCCTCCTTTACTGTTCTGATCCCTTGCTGTAATAAAATTGGCTAGAGGTACAGTCTGCGCTCCAAGCCCAAGGCCGGGCAACAAAATAAAATGTGGGCCAAACTCTCCTGTTTATATTTGCATAGCCGACATTCCGGGTGCCCCGTCCTTATCGACTTAGTGGGATAAAGTTCTTTAAGGGGGAGAGGATGTAACCTGAACGCTATGATCCTTTATGGCGCTTGTCTTCCCACTGATTGTGTAAGATGGTATTTAGACTTGTGGTCTGTATGTGGAAGGCTTTGGGTTTCATGGAATCCTCGGACTTCCAGGACTTCAAGTCTGAGGTACGAGAGCACAGGCGAACCTGTTTTTATATCACTCTTTTGATGGCGGTATATTTGGTTATCTTGGGGTCCCAGTTTTCCACTGCGAGACTCAGAGCTTCTTTGGCGATAGATAGATTAGTTGCCCACGGGTTGTCTGGCTCCAGAAAGATACTTTTTAAGATAAACTTCATTGTGTTCTCAGTTGCCGTCATGATGAGAAAGAAGTATTTGCTCAGGGTAGCCATCTCTTCCAGTTTTTGTTGGTTTAGATTAAATTCTAACCGCACTAGATTGTTTCTGGTGCCTGCGGGTAGATGGAATATCTTTTTGTATGCCGAGCAATGGATTTTTTCTAGAGCACTTGTTAATTTCCCTGGGAAGGCCAGTTGTGCATAGTTAAGTGATGGTATTAGCTTCGCCCTCAAGACTCTTTGAATTACAGTTGTAGTGGGGCTATGTAACGTAGCGTAGAGCCTACCAAGGGCGTAGGTGATGCTTTTTCCTTTTGTGCGTATTTTGTCAAGGTGAACTCCAGCGCGCCCTGTTTCAGTGAGCCAAACTCCCAAGTAGTTGTAGTGTGCGATGTAGTCCAGAGTCAGCTGTCCTAGCCTCCATTTTGCCAGGTTTTTTTTCGGGTAGTGCCCAAATATTATTATTTTTGATTTAGATTGGTTGGCAGTCAGTTTGTTCTTTCCGTTGTAAATTGCAAGGGCCGAAAGAGCTTTTTGTAAGCCAGTTTTAGTGTGGTCAAGGAGAACCAAGTCGTCGGCATATTGGAGTAGTTGGATCTTAGTATGACCGATCCTCGGTGTTGCTAGTGATGCTCCAAACAGGGCTTGGCCCATGTCGGTAGTGTATAAATTGAACAGCATCGGAGCTAATACACATCCTTGTTTCAGGCCTCGGTCTGTATCAATTTTTTCTGTGGCCGAAGCTGTCGAAAGTTTGATTCTGACCCAAGTTCTTGAGTATAGTGATCGAATAGCTTGTAGTAAAGAAGGCTCAATGTTCCAGCTTGCAAGCTTCTGCCAGAGAATCAAACGATCCACCCCGTCGAAGGCTGCCGTGTAATCAATGAAACATGCGAACAACGGTCGACATTTTCGTGATGCAGCCTTCTGTGCGAGGTATGAAAGTGCTATGATGTTATCCAGTGTTGATGCTCCAGATCTAAACCCTGTTTGCTAAAATGGCAAGAGGCCCTCGTTGCTGACCCAATTTGAAAGTTCCACCAAAAGGGTGCTTGCATAAGCCTTGCCCTCGATGTCAAGCAGAGCAATCATGCGGTTGTTTTGAGGGTTAGATTTTGGTCCTTTCTTGTATATTGGGTGCAATAGCGACCCTCTCCAAGAGTCAGGTACGTCCCCGAGGAATCGGCATTCAGCGTATAGCGTGGTTAATTTTTCTGTCCAAAAGTCTCTGTCTTCCTTGAACAGGGAGCCCGGCAGCCCGTTTAGTCCTGGTGCCCCATTGAGCCTAATCTTTTTTAAGATTGTGCTAACCACCGTTTTTCTGAAAAATCCGAGTGGTTCACAGTTATTGAGGAATGGGTGCAGACAACAGGGTGTCCAACCTCGTCCGGGTCTTTATTCCGAGGAGTTGTACTTCCTTCTTCTTGATACAAGTTTTTCACGTGAACTGCCCAGGTGTCAGCGTCAAGAACATTCTCTCTATGGTTGACTCCTTGGTTTAAGGAGTTTAGGTATTGCCAAAACTCTTGGGACTTACCGGGTCTCAATAGCTCAAAGATCTTTAGCCATTTAGCTTCAATACAGGACCGTTTTGCTGCCCAAACTTTCTTTGAGTGGATTTTTGCTGCCTCTTGGTATAGCCTTTTTGCAGTTATTGTGCCAGTTTTCTGGTAGGACCTTCGTTTGAGTATTAATTGTTTTGCACTCTCTTTAATTGCAGGAGTGTGTCCGAAGTTGTGCCAGGGATATGAAGGGGTTTTAGTTGTTATACCTCCTTGAAGTGGCACTAGCAATTTGCGTGCAAAGTAAACCCATTCTTCCATTGCACCCCCATGGTTGTCGCTTTGTGGCCCGTCTACCCATTCTTTTTTCCATATCTCGAACTTATTAATTGACACTAGGCCCCATTTGATCCTTCGCGGCAGTGTGAACAGTTCATCCCCGTTTGATGACCCAGCGCATTGTAAAGTGTAACAGTTGTCTACTATAAGTTTTAACGTGATTGTTAGTTCAGCGTGGTCGCTTTCGTTGCGTTGGTCAACTTTGTAGTCTGTCATAAAGTTTTGTAACCAGCTGCTTAATAGAATATAATCTATAGTAGTTTGGGTATTGTATGTTGGTGGGAAGAGGGCTCCTGGGGTGTCCCTTAAGAAGAGAGAGTGAGCTGTTGACAGCTGGTAGGAGGAAATAAGGGCATTAAAGGCCTCAGTGTCCGTAGAGCGAGGACCTAGTGCTACCTTAACCCCAATGTTATGTGTGTTAAAATCCCCAAGTATTATTAGTTCTATATGTGCGTACTCCAGAAGAAGGTTTTCTATATGACTTACTAACTCAGGCAACTTGTCCTTGTCTTCCGGCCCGTGAGGATTGTAATAAACATTAATTAGGAGTATCATTAAAGGACCCTTGTTTGTTGATAAGCCTTTCAGGATTCCTGCCATAAGGCTGTTTGATGATGTTTTTATTTCTTTAAATTGTATTTTCCGTGAAATCCTGGTGTATATCGAGATACCTCCAGATGGTCTACCAAATATGTTCTCCTTAGTTGCTGGTTTACAGTGTTCCGCAAATCCTCTTATTGATGTTGGTTTGGTAGCCCACGTCTCTTGGACGCAGATTATGTCCACTCCAGCTAGGAATGACAGTATCGATTGGTTTTGTAGCAGCTTTAAAATCCCTGCTACGTTCCAAGACATGATTGTTACGCTATGAACATTAGAAGGGGCTATTTGCGGGAACTGTAAGGTTTTCTTACTTCTGATACAGCTGGCATTAGGAGTTATGATTTAAGGCCCTTGGCACCCATGACCAGTCTTGGCTGATATTGTTCTCAAATGAGCAAGACCGAGGTCCTTGGCCCAGGGTTGCAGTTACTTTGATAGTGCCGTCACTTGTTGGATTTGTTTTTGTTCCACTGTTAGTTCCATGAAGAATAGACGCTGCTGTTGCCGAGGGTGAAATAGGTCATTCAATGATGATTTTTTTTTTTTGAGCGACCAAATCCTGCGTGGTGGTTTGTTGCTTCGGGTTAAGTTCTTTGTATAACGCTACTGGGAAGAGACACTTTTCCCTTTTTCTGGATGTATTTAGAGCAAAAATTCCTGCAACTCTACTATATGGAATTGAATTAATGGAGTTGAAACAATGGGGATTTATGCAAAAAGTGGAAGGAAAGGTATTAAGAAAAATGTCTTCTCTTAACACAGCATGTTCTACATCTTCATGCAGGCTGGAATTTGGACTCCGAAGTTGTTGGGCTCAGGGGTTGGCTGCCCTCGTAAGATGGGTAGCCTGTTTAGCCAGAGGTAAACCGGGTACCTTAAGAGAAGCTATTAAAAAGGAACTCTTGGGCAATTTTAACGAGTTCTCGCGATTAGTAAAAAACTTCAGAAAAGCGGTATCTCTGCTAGAATTGGATGAAAGCACGTTATTTTTGCTTTCACCCACTGAGCTAAAGTTTAAACTAAAATGCACATCCTGGGAACTCTGCTATAAGTTGGATATTCTTGCCCAACCTAGACAAAATAAAAGGGAAGCCCTGGTAAAAACATATACCCCAAAGCTGGCCCAACAATACCTTATTTGGAATATTCCCCATAGAGTCCGTAGATTATGGTACCTTTTAAGACATGACTTGCTTCCACTCAACATTCTTTTAGCAAAATGGTATGGGGTATCTTCTATATGTAATCTCTGTAATGATGCTGTACAGGATTGTAATCACGTCTTGTTTATTTGTCCTGCATTGCGCCCATTGCGCCATAAATGGTTAAAATCAATTTGCTTACAATTGGGAATTGTAAATGTAAAAATGTTCTTCCATGCACTTTATTGCCCCCCAAATGAAATGTTTTGTTCTAGAATTTTTTAATTTTTTAAAGGGTTTTTAGTTATTTATTAATGAATGTACAGGGAGATGTTGATGTTTGCTTAACTCGTGGATAAGTAGTGCTTTCTTTTCGTTTGTGATGTTCATTTTATTTATATTGTATAACTGTGTGGCTAATTTTATGTGGCCCTCAAGGAGAGCCAAAAAACATAATAAACTTTGACTTGACTTGACTTGACTTGCTTCGAATAGCTGTGTTTCAGGAACATTGGATATTTAGGAACAGGCCTGCTCGTGATCTTTATGCCCCAATTTTCCAGTTGTTCTTTGCTTCTTTTTAATGCCTGAGCCATTTCTAGGTTAAAGAAACGCACCTCTGTAATTTCGTTGCTCTCGCCTGGGCCTGGGGACAGAAAGGAGATGCGTTCAATGTCTGTTGTGTTTATGGTTTCTAGACCTGGGATACTGGAGCAAAGTTTTAAAAGGTTGCATCGATTAAGGATGTCCCACTTACCCTGTGAGACGTATTTGGGGTGGAGAAATATTTTCAGGTCTTCATGTTTGGCAGAAGACAGCTTGTGATGTATTCCTATAGGTTCTGTATCGATCCCCCTATTCCTGACCTTATTCTGGTTAACAAATTAACTAGCAGCCATCCCATGATGCAGAAACCGTTATCTGATTACGCCAGACCACGGCACAGGAGCGCGTTATCTGATTAGGTCATAACGCTTGCCATCTAATTAGGCAAGCAATATTCCTCCAGCCCCTGATAAGGCATACGGAGTTCTCAAAACAAATCAAACCTATGACAACCTGGGAAAAACCCTGCGGCCATTGTTTTGATTTCACCGAGAACTTCAGTAAAAGAATGTGCTAACGACCAGCTTGTATGACATCCTTATTGACGTATCTATGTCCATCCTTACGTCAATCTCGGCACCTTACAGGTATAAATATTACCGATATTGCCTTAAGCAAACACACGCGGTGGTGACGAGATCGGAGCAGCGAGACTTGCCGAAGCCCACTGACGCTGCCCCGCCTTCCTGACGCGCTGAGAACGAGACGCTGCCTTTCTCCTGCCGAGAAAACCAGCTCCGGCGCTTCCGAGCAGCCCTTGCAGGCAGCCTGGAATATCGAGACCAAAGATGAGAGATACCATCCCTCAATCATCCTAGATTCAAGGTACGGAACTGAATAACCCCTTGCAGAGAATTCTTGAATCAGTCACTTGGCAAAACAAACTTAACTTAAACTACTACTTTCTATCCCCGCCCACGTATTAGGCTTAGGACAGGTACACTGGGGTAGGCGTAGTTAGAAGCACCAGTTGAGTACGATTAGTCAAATGTTTATATGTATGTATCTATTTTATCCATTTTAAACCACCATATGGCTTAGAAACCATATAAATGTTTTTACAGTATTATTTTATACTTCTGCTTTTATTGTATGCACTTTACTTAACCATAAGTATTGCAATAATATTGATTCATTTCTCTTGTACGAGAAAAGAGACTGATCAATAAATAACATCTTTTATTGAACACGCCCGTCTCTTCCTTTTCTCTACAATCTGGTGAAACTAAGAATGCACGTACTGACTGAGTAAAATAAGTTGTCTTTTGTTTTCACACGACTCTAGAGATACACTCTTGATTAGGGGAGAGCAAAGTTGTCATGTTCTATGGTTGTTAGAAACTAAATCCCTTCTTGTCTATCCAGGGAGGTTCAACTCCTCCTTGCCTATTCGAGAAAGTTTCTAGTGAACTCTGAGCTAGCTGGCAAACCCAAAACTTTAAGTCTAATATCTACAGTAGAAGACCTAGTTAACGTCTGGTCTAGGTCTATACTATTGGAGGTATTATTCCAATGCGCAGAGCCTATTGGGATAATAGGAACTACACTACATGGCGCCCAACGTGTTTGGATAGGCGATAAAACTAACGCAAGACTTTAGAGTAACTCAGTCGTGCTTTTTCACTCAGACCCATTTTTTCCCATAATACTCCAAAGACGTCTGGAGTGGGTGAGAGGTAAAATCCGCCAAACCTCGCAGGAGGGAACTCCTATGTATGGTTCTTGGTTCAATCAACGTTGAAGGATACACTGTTCCAAAATATTGTGCATCTCATCTTTGTTTCCACAAGAAACCTGATCTGCAAACAAACAGAATAACCATCCTGACAGTAAAATGCCAGAAAGTGATGATGAAAGAGAGATAGCTAGAGTAGCAGCTGAAGTAATAGAAGCTGATAATACTATGCAAGAAGCAGACCCGGATATAATACTCATCCCGGTCAACATAAGAAGATCTATAACGTTAAAACTTATAAACAATGGACTGACACCAAGAGGTGGTACAGTCATATTCGTAATTGAGGCACACGAATATCGGCAGACAGAGGTATTCTATTCATGGATAAACTTTCCAGCAGCAAATGCTGTAACAAAGGAGTTCCACTGTTATAAAATAGAGGAACCTCCGGATACCTACACTCCTTTCGAGGAAGTGGAAGTACCACTTAAATTCCAAGAGCACCTGCTCTTGTTTAATGGCGCCCTAAAACATAATAATCACATCACCAGGCTCGGTCCACTAGGTAGACCAGGAGCAACGTGGCCGGTCCTAGCCGGATACACACCACATCCAGACATCGAAAGAATGTCTGCAGCAGATGTTTTAGTACAACTAAAACAATTAATTAAAATATATAGACAACTAGTCAAATATGTAATGCGGACTTCAACCATCCAACCTGTAGTTAAAATCCCACAGCTGACCCCTCATCAGGGGAACACAAATAAAATTACACCACAGAACATACAGTCCTGCCTAGGTAAAGTACCAGCTAAACGGGAACAAATACCATTCTGGTTAGCACAAAAAATCACCCAAATAGAGGCGGTGTTTCCAGACACCACCCCTGTGGATTAACACAGGATTCTGACTATCTGTCTTCCAATGGGAATCGCACCACACGTGGAGGACTGTGACACTTGGGGTACAGTCTTTGCTTCCATTTACACAAAAACACATGGAGTTCCATCCATGTCAGTAATACCAGATGTGCTAAAAACAAATTCAAGACGAATACGGTCCAGAACCCGCTTTAACTCTTGGTATGAAATTACTAAAAGACTTCAAGCAGGTCTCGGCAATATTACTAGCCAACATAAAAGGAGAAGCAGCGAATGTGGCGATCCGCCAGAGGTTAAAAGAGACAGATATAGCAGACCAACCAGCTGAAATTGCCAGAATTATAGAAAAATCCTATGAAGAACTAGGTAGAGATAGTTTGGGTGGAATACCAGTAAAGCCCCAACTAATTGAAAGTCCTGAAAAAATATTTATTAAAAATAATCTAAACAGTCAAAAGAAGAACTGGGATGGAAACAAACAATCCAATCCAAAAGAAAAAAGATTCCAGTCCAGAGGAAGGTCTCCTCGGCGGAGAGAAAGATCTCCGGACCAAGGACCCAAGTCTCCCCAAAGGGAGCCCTCTGTGAAAAAATACAACCTTAGAAATAGGGATAACATAAAGAAACCGGATAGATATCAAGATTTTGATACACGTCCCTCTCAATCTTTTCAGACTTCCTCGCAGAAATAGGAAAGAAGAGGACGATCGGAACCCAGGGAAGGGCACGTCAAGTCCAAAGACAAGGAACCTGCTCATCCCAAAAAAAAATTACAGTTTCCAAAAAAGAAGGTAGCCAGTATTAAAGTATTCAACAATGCCGAGAATACTGAGGACACAGCTGAATAACGGAGAGTGGGCTCAGACAATGCTAGACAGCGCAGCAGAAGTGAGCATAGCATGCAAAGTCCTTATGAATCATCTGGAGACAGTGGACACGAATGAATACATTCAGGTGGAAATTGCAGACACCAGAGTTAGCAAACCTCACAAAATATATGAAATAACTTTACGTATAGAAGGGGATAAGACTAGAAAAATAAGGGGCCTTTTTTGGGATAATCTCTCCAAGGGCTATGACATCCTTCTAGCTGAAAAAGATTGGCCACCAGAGTTCGTCAGGGAGTGCCCACATGGCGAAGAAATAATTATGCCTGCCTTCTCAAATCATATTCCAATTCATAAAAAATATACACTTGCAAGAAAGTGGGCAGTAGCTCAAGCTCCTGCTTTATATAAAAATCATGTAGGATGGGATGAGGACTCTCCTCCTCACAAAATACAGTTAAAATCACAACCTACTGCACAAAGGCAGTATCCAATCAAGCAAGAAGCTAAAAAAACAGGTAAAAGAAATTCTAGATCAACTAGAATACCAGGGGGTGATTGAAACTTGCACCTCACAAATGAACAACCCTTTGTTTCCTGTCTCCAAACCAGACAATTCATATCGTCTAGTTTTGGATTACAGACACCTTAACTCATGTTGCAAAACTTTTGCAGTACAAAACTCGCATAGTGCTGCACTAATGAATAACATAGTGCGCAAAAAATATAAAAACAACATTAGACATCTCTAATGGATTCTTTTGTCAAAATATAGCACCAGAGAGCAGATACTTATCAGCGTTCTCAATAAATGGCGCTCAAAAAGAATTCTGTCGGTTACCCCAGGGGTACAAGAACAGCCCAGGATTATTCTCAGTGAGAGTAACAGAGTTACTACAAACATATGATGACGAAGCATTATCGTATGTCGACGACATATACCTAACAGACGATGACTTGGATACTCACTTGAAGAGAGTGAACACCATAATATTTGGGTTCGCAGCAGAGGGTTACAAATTCAACTTTAAAAAATCTAGAATTGCCCATCTAACAGTCCTGTTCTTAGGATATGAATTATCAAGTGAAGGCAAAAGCCTGGCTGACAATTTCCTAGAGAAATGTGCCGTACTCCAAGCACCTAGAACACTAAAAAACCTACAGTCAATTCTAGGCTTCCTAAATTTCGGAAGAACATGCATTGCAAATTACGCAGAAAGGGTCAAACCCCTTTATGATCTAATAAAACCAGATTTTAAAAAATCAAATTGGATTCAAAAACACACAGAAATTCTGAGATCCTTACAAACAGATATGTTAATTAAAACAAAATTAGAAACACGTGATAACACACGCAACCTTGTGATTCGAGTCATCCCAGGAAGATGCGGATTCACATACCTGACCTCTAACGAGGGAGAAAAGGTACCAATTGCATTCAAATCACACTTGTACACAGAAGCTGAAAAGAAATTCAGCATTAAAGAAAACATTGTTCATGCAGTTCAAACCGCAATAGCTAGAGAAAAAGATAAAGCTGACGGTAGACACATCACAGTCAGAACAGCAGAATCAGCCTTTGAGGCATTAACAACCCCGTGTAATTTACCAACAACAGCATTGAATCCGGAATGGATACAATGGGTGAATTCCATTATAATGTACAAAGTAAAATACTACTTTGATCCAGAACTAGAGGAACTAAAATATCTAGAATATGAAAGAATATTCCCTCTGCCAATCGACATTCTGCCATTACGACAGTACGCTTGTGTAATCTATACAGACGGACATGCTCAACCATCCGTTTGGGGGGAACAAGCATACAACCCCACATGTGAGATTACAAAAGAAGTGTGGCGCGGAGGTATACTAAGACCTCTATTAACAAAAACACACTCAGTAGAAACTAATTCAGAACAACAGACTGAAATAATAGCATTGAAAATGGCGCTAGATAATGCAGATCGCGAATTCCCGACACTCATAGTGTCCGATTCGTATTACTGCGTCAAATCATATAACAGCGATTTACAGAAATGGATTCAAAACGGTTACAAAGATGACACAGGTGCAACAATAAAACAAAAACTGCTTTGGGAACAAATAGTTCTGTTAAAAAAAGAACTACCAAAGACTCACGTGATACACTCACTGAGTCATCAGCGTGATGGCGTTCACGTTGCAGGGAATTCATTGGCTGAGAAAGCCACAGCGGTAGCAACTGAATCGGCTTCCGTAGCTAGAAAAAAGCGTGCAGTAAAATACATTGACGGTGAAACAATGCTGGCGGTGAAAACGTCATCAAAAGGCGACTGCTCAGCGTTACCGATCAGTTACCCACTCAAATATACATACATAATCGATGCGAACTCCGTTCCTTTTGCTCGAATCCCTGGAGTGGGGGATAGAGTAATTCCAAACAAGGACAGGAGAACTTTGTTAATAGCAGACGCACATATGGGCGAGGGTCTCAGACACCTCAAACTAAAAGATTCTCTGGAAGAACTACAATCAGTGTACTGGTGACCAGGCATGAGCCTGCATCATCACATCTTTGTAAAAAAATGCCCGGGCTGCAACAGAGATCGCAGCGGCGAGAGGAACGGGGTAATACCATGGCGTTTCACTCAATAAGGGCTAAACAATAATCAGTGAAACAAGTGTAAATAATGCGTCCCATTAACAAATAAAGACTAGTTTCCACTTATAAATGTAGACCCCAGCACTCGGCTGACGTCGGGACTGTTATACAAAGATTTGCGAGTCTAAATGGCATATACACTAGGAGCATGCTACGTTTGACCAATGTTTTCACTTTAGACCTCAAGCTTGTGGGAAAGCACGGCCAAATGAGCATAGCGAAGCGGGATTCTTCTCACTTCCTTCCTGAGGGATACGGGACGGTGTAAAGAAAAAACCAAGGCATAAAGCAATCTATAACAGCAAAGGTATTAGGTTCGGGAGCTGGGTGGGTCAAACATCTAATAAGTGTCCAACGTAGTCTAAACAACTTGCCAAGAAATTCTCTGAAGGGATTCAGTCCGTACGAATTGTTGTTTGGAACTAGGATGTTAGTCTTAGATCTTGACAGTCAGACTTCAGTGGTAAAAGAAAAAGGCTGTGATATCAAAGACCGTTTGGCTATTTTGCAGGACTTAAACGAAACAAGAAAAGACCTGAGCAACATAAAGTTGAAACAGCAGCCAACAACCACTGAAGAACCACCACCTGTCCCAGCAAGACCTGTCTGGATTCCAAAAGTCGGGGATCTAGTCAGAGAAAAGATCGCGGTAAAGAAGGAATTTGGGCCTTCTTACAGAAAAGCAGTTCCTGTCTTGTCCATCAACGGGACAAGATCAGTTGTACTACCGCCGCTTGCTGGTAAAAAGGAGAACCGAGTTGTATCCATCGACCTGGTAAAACCACAATCATGTGGCCGATAACAAACAGTAGGCCAAGTGGACTCCCGATAAGTAGTAGAACACCGAGGTTTGCTACAAGTACAGAGGTGCTAACTAAAAGGCTAATCACATTCGAAACGCCTACAGAACAACAACAAGGACTATGCAACAATGCAATGGAACTCACACCTCTGAAAACCCAAATAAAAACATTTAGTAGAGACACACCAACCTACAATGAAGTAACAAATGAATATGCTGAAGCTGCAAGAAACAGTAATCCTGAAGCAATTGGAACAATAGACAGAACGGCATCCGGCTACTTCATCAACTTTGAAGATTCTTCCGAAGATCTAAGTGAATCAAAGACACAGCCATCAACAAAAACTTTTAAAGATAAAGCTAAGGAAATATGGAAACAGCTGAAAGAAACCTATCTGATTTCTCCATGGATTGAATTTTGGGTGTCCTTTGGTGTATTTATCCTGATACTTTGGCTCATCATGATACTATGTTTGGGACGCTTCATTGAGGGAAAATATGCAAAAATGGACACATCAAGCCAGAAAATCAACTTGATCCTCAAGCCACACACGTCTTCACACGTCAAGAAAAGAGAACTTTCTTCAGTCAATTTCACAGCCAATCCTATACCGGGTGGGGTAGCATGGGACAATACTGACTATGAAATTTATGGTCCAGTCGAAATCCTCAAATATCCACACCAAATCAAGATCTCGTTGAGTGACTTTGTAAAACCAAACTCATTTGCTGATGATTGGGACTTTGAAAGTATCAATGACATGATGTCTGACCTAGTGATGTCTGCTAAATTTACCAAACATGATTATTTGCAGGGTTCGTCTAATTATGATAGTATGTACTGCTACAAAACACTTTGGTAACCATTTTTTACATAAATCAGCACAACCTAGAAATGTTTTAAATTATAATCAATGGGAACATTGTGCAACCCCTCCAAAAGGAAGCTCAAGAACCTTTTATGACAAATATTCATACTTTTCAGGGTTCAACACAAGTAATGCTGAAACATTTTATTTCAAATTGTCAAATAAGACAGGAACAAAAACCATGCTTACAAACACAAAATTGATATATTCGGACTCATTTTTTGAACAAATGAATACATTTGGTTTTGATTATTGGGACAAAAATGTTGAAGTAAAAAGTGTTTGGGGTACAAAAGAATGGCAAGTACAAGGTATAGAATCATTGTTTAGAGCCTGCATGATCCCAGAACAAATTATATTCTTGAATGAAACTATTCAACAAACTACCTGTCTTGGATTAGCCAAAATCAAAGACTTAAATAAACCGTCTATTCCAAAACCAACAATGAACAGCAATAACTCTGCAGATGAAGAGATAGACGTAAACTATGTATTAAACCAAAACAGAACAAATCCTGATTGGAAACAATGGTTAATCTGGCCCACAGATACTAATAACTGTCAAGACAGATTCCTGAACAAAACACAGGGGTTCAAATTGACCAGGCCAGACCCTAGATATTCCCAAAGACAACACCCAGGGATAATCACCACCTACAGTGTGGACAAACTCTGCCTTCATTGGCTAAAAACTTCCACACTGACAGAAATTAAGCAACACCTAACTTTACTTACTGATGGTGCTGACTTGCGTGATTTCATTATGGGACCACGCAAACAGCGTCAAAAACGCTTCATAGCAGCCTCTATATATGCAGCTTACAACGAGGCCTGGAAGATAACTCAAATTGAGACAGCAGAAAGTATACGGGAAATTGACCGTATTATTTGGAAAAATCGCTTTCTGTAGTGGACAATGGGTTAATGACTCTGTCCTCCAGAATCTTTTCATTGGACAGCATTGTGTCATCAGCAATCGACATAATATCGCAAGACTTACTGTTGTTACAACACGGTCAGTCTCAATTGCGTTCTATTGTACAGCTTGGCTGGACGTTACAAAATCTGCGTTCAGGCTATGTGCCTTGGCGTTTAATCAACACAACGTCACTATTCAATATCTTTAACCTTACTGATAAACAAATCAGTATGGCACAAAAGGGTGCTGATTATACAATCCTGAGCATTGAGAAACTCGAGAGATTACCATTGACAATGTCAGAACGACCTGTCATTGAATGGATAATACATGGGATAATTAATATTCCGATGTCTACTTTCAGGTTTCAATACTGCCAAAAATATATACAGGCTGGCATGTACGAAAAATTGGGAAAAGGGTACATTAAGACAACATGGAACTTGCCCTATTCACATGCATGTGTCAGTAATAAAGGACAGAAAGGGTTTCTTAGTGGCAATAATTGTGCGATGTCACTAAGCGGTACACTTCTGTGTAATGGAATTAGTTTGCATGGAGCCTGTGAAGGGAACTCAAATAACCTTTCATGTCACCAGCTAGGCACACCTGCAACAGAGATAGAACCATTCTTTAAAAGACTCTATAACGGGAGTTACATTCTAATTGTGGATCGCAGATGTTGTAGTCTACTGCCCGGGGTTCCTTATCTCGTTAGTACGACTGCGAAGGTCATGTGCTGTGGACGCTTATTGTTCCCCAGCTCCTTTCCAGACAGGGAGGCAAGGGCATGGCCTAACTTGAAAATTACTTCTATTCGAGTTAATACTTTAAGCCGAATGAAAACAGTGCTTCTTCAGACGCCGACCAGGCTCACGTCATCAAAAGAAACGTATGATCTCCTAGTCGCAAGGACGACTGCAGAGATTCACTCATTGTTATCAACTAATTCCCCCATACATTTCGCAGAAATCCTGAATGAAATCTTAAATATTTCTGATACCAGTGGAGTCTCAAATGTATTTAAGACATTGTTTTCAGGGGCATTAACACCATTCAAAGCCATACTGGGTATTTTTCCAGACTTCGTCCATTCGATTTTTGGCGGACTTCCCCTCATTCTGGGACTAATTGCAGGAATCCTATTCTTAGTCCTTATATTTCGTTATGGCAAACCATGTCACAGACAAAACACCTGCGACAAGGGAAGAAACAATCCGAGCCATTGGATACCGGGACCGGATATCAAAAATCCTGGGACTAACCCGGCTTAGAGACATGAACATGACTTGGTTTCTTTCATTTCGGCCGATATGGCAAAGATGTGTTTTACCTGTATTAAGGTGCATGCTGTGCGGAGAAGAATGCGTGTTGGACACCTGTCTGACGCTACAATCGGATGCGCCAATGGATGCAGAAACATTGTTGGGTCCGGTAACGGCTCATGCATTGTGCTGCCCTCAACGGCTGCCAATCCTGATGACGGCATTTGTGGAAACTTCACCACTACGATTAAGGGGTAGTGAAGATCAAGATGAAAGCAGCATCGATCAGATACAACCTTCTGTCAGCAATACTACTCAAAACGTCAATGGAGACAATCATGCACATGAATGCATGGTTACATCCTTTTCCGAGTTAGTGGAACTCTCACAGGAAGCTGTTGACAGCTTTTTCAGCAGTCTCAACGATATGATGTTCTCACCAGAGCAGAAATAATGACTCTTGAACAAGCTAGCACACGGCGTTCCCGACACCTTGAATTTGGCCTTCAACTTTAATAATAAAGTAGCAAGATCGACTTTTCCTCCAGTTCACGGACAGCAATTTTTTAGCAGCCCCAAAATATTTTTGTTAAATTTTACGGGACACTTTTCTTCTGCTTAAAGTAAGAACTATTCTTAGAGAACTCATTTCTATTTTTAGAAACTTCATAGACATTAGCTGCCCGCTGGTATGTTTATAAATATTTTTGAACTGTGATGAAGTGGTCTCGAACTTTTCTTCTGTATTAGGAGCCATTTCATGTGTAATTCTAACATTCAATTACTAATAATGTATACATATGCGTGATTATTTTAGCATTATTCTACTGCTTGAGTGCATATAGTACATATGACTATTTTTTTCCCGTATGTTACATAATTTCAAAATGCATTATGTGTATTTTGGGGTGGTAAGGTATACACGATACTCTACAGTATGTTTTACTATGCCTAGATTCGTAAATATGGCCATAGTTAGCGTGGAGTGGGTGTGATGTATTCCTATAGGTTCTGTATCGATCCCCCTATTCCTGACCCTATTCTGGTTAACAAATTAACTAGCAGCCATCCCATGATGCAGAAACCGTTATCTGATTACGCCAGACCACGGCACAGGAGCGCGTTATCTGATTAGGTCATAACGCTTGCCATCTAATTAGGCAAGCAATATTCCTCCAGCCCCTGATAAGGCATACGGAGTTCTCAAAACAAATCAAACCTATGACAACCTGGGAAAAACCCTGCGGCCATTGTTTTGATTTCACCGAGAACTTCAGTAAAAGAATGTGCTAACGACCAGCTCGTATGACATCCTTATTGACGTATCTATGTCCATCCTTACGTCAATCTCGGCACCTTACAGGTATAAATATTACCGATATTGCCTTAAGCAAACACACGCGGTGGTGACGAGATCGGAGCAGCGAGACTTGCCGAAGCTCACTGACGCTGCCCCGCCTTCCTGACGCGCTGAGAACGAGACGCTGCCTTTCTCCTGCCGAGAAAACCAGCTCCGGCGCTTCCGAGCAGCCCTTGCAGGCAGCCTGGAATATCGAGACCAAAGATGAGAGATACCATCCCTCAATCATCCTAGATTCAAGGTACGGAACTGAATAACCCCTTGCAGAGAATTCTTGAATCAGTCACTTGGCAAAACAAACTTAACTTAAACTACTACTTTCTATCCCCGCCCACGTATTAGGCTTAGGACAGGTACACTGGGGTAGGCGTAGTTAGAAGCACCAGTTGAGTACGATTAGTCAAATGTTTATATGTATGTATCTATTTTATCCATTTTAAACCACCATATGGCTTAGAAACCATATAAATGTTTTTACAGTATTATTTTATACTTCTGCTTTTATTGTATGCACTTTACTTAACCATAAGTATTGCAATAATATCGATTCATTTCTCTTGTACGAGAAAAGAGACTGATCAATAAATAACATCTTTTATTGAACACGCCCGTCTTTTCCTTTTCTCTACAATCTGGTGAAACTAAGAATGCACGTACTGACTGAGTAAAATAAGTTGTCTTTTGTTTTCACACGACTCTAGAGATACACTCTTGATTAGGGGAGAGCAAAGTTGTCATGTTCTATGGTTGTCAGAAACTAAATCCCTTCTTGTCTATCCAGGGAGGTTCAACTCCTCCTTGCCTATTCGAGAAAGTTTCTAGTGAACTCTGAGCTAGCTGGCAAACCCAAAACTTTAAGTCTAATATCGACAGTAGAAGACCTAGTTAACGTCTGGTCTAGGTCTATACTATTGGAGGTATTATTCCAATGCGCAGAGCCTATTGGGATAATAGGAACTACACTACAAGCTTATGGTGTGTCATGACTTCCTGTGATATCTCTCAAGTTGTGTCATTTGGCGTGTTCTGGGCCGATCCCTCGACTTTGGCCTCTTCATGGTTTGTGTTACCGGCTGTCGACTGGTCTGTCCCCCCGGACTTACTTGAGGTAGATGTGTCTATTTTTATTGTGTCTCTAGTCGTGTCGCTCGTGCTTTTATCCACTGCAGTGAACAGCAAGGGTCTCCTTAAGTTAGATGCCTTAGGTCTTTGTGAGACGTGCTTGCCGTCCCACGGTGCCAGTCCATGTGGGGGGTTAGGGCCCAAGTTGGTTTTCACTTCACTTATTTCCGCGGTTTTTAACCTTTGCTCTGTGTGCACATCCAAATAGTCCCCAAGAGTTATTTTGAGGTCAGTTTTGTCCGAGATAGTTGGACTTTTAGGATTTTTGTTTGAAATGTGGATCTTTGGGGGGCTAATGGTCTTAGAGTCACTAGTCATGTGGTTCCTAGCCTCTTTATTTTCCTGCAGCAACCACTGCCTGATAGAGCCGTTGGAGATCGAGTTGTTTTTTCTTTGTTTATTCAACTTTCTTAGTTTTTTCTTATTTTTCCGTGAAAGGTGGGCCGTCTCTGAAGTTGTCAAATGCGCGATATTCGAGTTATCTTGTTCTTTGGGGTTAGCGGAGCTGAGATTTAATGCCTTTTCTGTGGGACTGCCTGGTTGCTCTTCCTCTGTCCTTATGATTTTTTGCTGAAGGTCTGTGATGTTGGTGTTGGGATGCAGCAGTTTTTTAGTCAGAGCGTGATCATTGTTGTTCTGCTGGGTGGGTGTAATGTTCCGATGTCTGCTGGTTTCTGATTTAAGATCCTCAATTAGAGTATTCATTATCTCTGGAAGCTTTTCCAAGTTAAGTAATATCGGACTGCAACCACAGTCCGGCTGTTTTAGTGTTGCAGTTGTATTTGCTTGAGCTCGATGGATCAGGGAATTCAGATGTTCTAATTTGGAGTCTATTCCCGAAATCAGGCCAGCCACGGTTTGTAGAATAGATATTTGAAGATCCAGTTTGTCTGCATGCATTATTGCGGCATTTACCATTAAAGCCAAAACGTCATTAATTAATACAAGTTGGTGATCTAGTTTGGACGGCTTCTGCTCCATGTCCATTTCCTGTCCCCATCCTGGCGACTTGGGGGTTACAGGAGTCGAAGGAATTGCAGAAGCATTATCGTGAAAGCTTCTATTTTGAGTGCTATTTTGGGTGGGAAAGTAAGTCACTGTGGCCACAAATATTGCGGCAGTTGCACTGAATGCTTGGGCATTAGTTGGTCTGACCTCCTCGGGCCCAAGTAACCTATTTGTGAATGCTGTGTGCACAACACACTAACAGTGTACCACTAAAAAGATAGCTCAATGGGCAAATGCACCCACTGAAGTGATCTAAACATCTGGGGCTTGTACTTTAGGCAAATCCTTCTGAAGTTGTTAAAGTGAGTGCCATTGAGACGGGTGTTCATTGTTAATAACACTTACGACGCTGATACGATTTCGTTTGCGAGTGCCTCACAGTTCATAATTTCTATTGTACTACAGGCAGTGCCACTCATTCATGCAATGTCGAAAATGGACCTCTGTGGTGACGGAGCCTACATTTGAAGGTGGCAGTCAGAGTGCTATCCTCAATAAGTGTTTTTCTCACCTTTGGTATGCATGCCCTGTGAGAAAAGGAACCCGCTGCATTAGTGAGTGACTGACTCAAGGTCTAGAATAATACAAGTGCCTGCACGTCCCATTCTCCCTCTGATCTTGAGTGCTAAATGGACAAAGGTCGTGTAATGTGCTTCCTTACAGGTCACTGGGGTCTAGTCACAAGATGTCACTTCCATTACTCACCTGACTTTCATAAAATGTTACCACTGTGCCTTGTATTGTTACACAGGTAACACCCCATTTGCGTAATGTACACCAGGCCCAATACATGTGGTACTTCTTCGTTGTATCTTGAGGAAGCCATTTTGGGTGAAGCATTCCTGATCATCATCCTCTCAGAATGTGTTCATCTCCCTTAGAGCCAAACGTTCATGGTTTTCTTCTATAAGGTTGTGCCTGATTATCCTATAAATACCATGAGCTGATATATAATCTGACCTGAAGCATAATGCATGGTTGGGATTAGTGCCGTATAATTGAACAAAGTATATGAGATTTTCATGGATGCTGTATTTCTGCCTCTGACTCCCAAAAGGTACTTTTTGACGACATTGAAACTTCGTAATTGAGTGTTAACTTAAGCGTGCATCAAAGACAGGCCTAACCAAACCAACCGTTACTATGTATTGTATACATCACTTAAAAGACTAAACGATACAAACAAAAAATGGTCGCTGCACAAGCAATGATGAAAGTATGTTTTTTTTTTCTATTCCCACATACATATATTCTAAATTCACACCATCCAGATATTACGTTGAAGGGCATTTATGCCTTTTTGTTCCCTATGAAAAGCAAGTGCCTGCTATTATCCAGAATACACTGAATATGTTGCATACATTATAAAATGTTGAGCTTGGAAATATGAAATCTTGCAGATAAATACGGCAGAGTCATGTGGGATGAACACAAACACTGCAATATACTTATCAAATGAACAGAATCGGATTGCTGGTGCATTCATTTAGTTCTTTTTGAGTGATTATCATTATATTTGGTGTTTGTTGTGCACAGACCTCTGACCTCAACTCAGGATGCGATGGCGCCCGATGCAAAGAATGGTTTTGCAGCACAGTTTACACCTGGCATAAACAGCCGGTATGTGGTTACATACATGGAGGCCTGTGCCTGACTTTCATGGCAGAGAGCACAGGTGGTGGGATAATTTGAAAGCGAGAGAATATTTTTACCTGAATCTCAGGCGGATGGGCCGGTTACAGAAAGGGGAAGGAAGGTAGTCTCTTTATCCTGTAAATACATTTTTACTGCGATGGTGTGTCAGGATGCCATTGTTTGGCCTTTATCATTATAGCTGCGTGAATGTATGCCACTGTTGGAGTTGTGTTAAGGCAGAAACTATTTCAAGTTACAAAGTTGATGGAGTGCACAAATTTGATGGTGGGTGAACCAAAAAGAAGATTTTAAGAGTGCATTTTTCTATTTTCCTTGTAAAGTAGTGATTTGAGGGCGCATTCTTCGACAAAACCCATTTTGGTGAGAGTTTTTCTGCTATTATTTGGCTTGAGTGACTGTCCGAGTAACAAAGACTTTACCTTTTTCTACTTTTTCACCCACCTTTCTTTTAAACTTCCCAGATTGCTTTGAAGAGAACTTGGTCAAATTTGCACATCCCGAAAATGAGTGACAGTTGGGTAAAATGTATAACTTTCTAACTTATGCACACTATCGAGTTTTGTGTCTGACACTTGACAATGTAACATGTTGCGTTTCTTAGCTGCACCCACAGAACTGCATAAGAAGAATGATGTGCTGAGTCTATGCTTAGAAAGTATTGCAATGTGTATTTTTGGAAGTTCCTTAATGGCTCTCCTTTTACTTTCCAGTACATTGTTTGGCTGTTATCCCTGCTCTTTTTCAGATGTTTTGGGGTGGGCGGTAAACTCCACTCCTCCAGCAGTGCAGCGTTTTTCTCACTCCGTGCTCCGCTTGGAGTGCGGAGGTTCTGAAAACCTCTGCCAACCACTGTGTGGCAGAGTTTTTCTTGTGCGCAGCTCGGCGCAAGCAAGACAATCAAGTGCTAGACCGCCTCCTGATGAGATTTTTCAACATGTTCAGTTGCAGCAGGTCGCTATCGCTCGCATTGAGAAAGCAGCCGCTCATGGTGAGAAAACTGCCACTTGAATAGAAAATATACTTGAGTGGTAGAAAGAAGCAGCGCCCTCTTGTGCATTGCGTGGTACCATTCATGCTAATATTACAGTGAGGGACAAGTTCCAAGTGCTAAAAATCAATTCGAGCAGTGCAAGGTAACATAACTTGCCCCCTCGCGGATCTCTGCGAAATCTCAGAGTTTTTGGGGAACGCCACAGAACTAGATGGAGTGAAAGTCTACAAGTTATGCCCACCCCTCCAGATCTTACCCATCACAAGGCTTAGTTTAACCAGTCATGTATAGGTTTTAGGTCTCACCTGAGCAAGCGCATGCGCCGCTCTGCGAGACATTTAGTTAGGGTTTTTAAAAGTCCTTCCAGAGCTTTCTGTGTGGCATTCTACGTGCAGAACGCGCACAGGCACGAGCAGAGGCTCAATCTGGCATCCTCTCACTCTCCCGCACGCGTGCCTCGCTCTGCCTCTGTGTCTTGCTCGCCCCTCCCCTCCCACACCACAAAGTGAGTCTCGCGGCCGCGCGGCCCATTATTTTTCCCGATGTTCTCCACTAGCATATTACCTCTTTGCTCGGTTTCTTGCTATCTTTGCCCGTTTTCTCTCTCCTCTCTTTTTCCTTTCCCTTCTCACAAGTTTTTTTCCCGCTCTCTCTCCGTTGCTCTCATGGTGTCCCTCTTCTCTCTCCACTGTCATTATGCCTCAGTGATTCCTTAGACTCTCCTGTCTCCCTCCCCTTCACATTCACACTCTATTCTGTGCACTCGCCCCCTACTTACTGGGAGCACTGATTAGCCGAGCCTGGCAGGCCTCTCCCAAAGTGCTGCCTCAAGGTCTGTTCAGACTTGTTAGGTCAGTGGGGCTTGGAGAAAATCAATACCAGGGTGTCTGCACGTTGTTATAGCTGTGTAGAATCAGCCTTAATTGGGCAATTCAAAACCGTTGGGACACACTTGCCCGTTTTTGTATTTTCATGCAGGCGATTTTTCACATTGGGACGTTTTTGTCTGGATTGCACATGCAGGACAATATTTTACGCGATTATTCGATGATTTCTAATCTTTTGAGTTTTCCATCTGGGATGTCTCTTATGCTTGTGATGATTTTCAAGAGTGGTGTTTTAACTGCGACTGAAAACCCTTTTGGGAAATATTTTTTGTTAGTCTGATTACCTACTTGGTAAATCAATAGCTTATAAAATACCTTTCATACAGAGGTTATTAATTCAGGCTCCTATATTTACAATTACATATTGGAACTAATCCTTGTGAAGTGACACACACACACACACAGACACACACCCAAGGGTAGCACAGTGATCAGAAGCCATACAAATTGTAGAAGTGCGGCGTGCAAAAGCAGATAGCATAACACACGGTACAAACTCACACAGCAACAGCCCTTTCCCAGCCGCCGGCACACACAAAAGATCTTTCTTTTCACATGCCCGGATAGCACGCTGAAGAAGTATTCTGCTTTGCTCTATTATTTTGAAAACCCCTAAGCGACAGTGTAATTGGCGCTCAGCAGGACACCGAGGAGGCCAGTTACTCACTACTCTGCGTTCCTGGGCCCAAGCTGTGCAGACCCTTTTCTCTCACAGCTTCTACTATTGTCAGGAGTGGGGGTGGGGTCTACAGTGAGCCCTGGAAGCCCTACAAGCACTGGGGAGCTGGGCCTCTCTGCCTGACTACAATGACGAGTGCTCCAGTCTGCTCCCATGATGCTCACAGCAAAAAACAGACAGGGGGCATCAAGTCCTTTGAGCGCTAACTTACTGTAAATATCCCCCTCCCACCTCAATCTTGCCAAACAGCACCATGTTAGGCCATCTCAATGAATATTCTGCAGAACAAGGCACGTACTGATGGAAAATGACCATTGCAGGCTTTTCAACGGTCTGGCCAATTCAGGCTCTAGATACAACAAGCATTGGCATAGCCAATAGGTCTCACCTTTGGGAACTTATAAGTTTTTAGCCATGCAATAGTTTATGTGACTTATTGACTGTGGATATTGTGCTGCATAACTAAATACTTATAAGATCCCAAAAGTGAGCCTATGCGTGTTTTCTATATTTTGCAGTAAGTTTTCAGAATTTGTATTACACAACACAGCTCACATTCATTTACGTTCCACTTAAGCAGAAGATGGACACTACTGATGTGAAATATCGGCAACATTCTCATGCATTGTAAACTTAGAACACGGGTACCCATAGTACGGCCCGCAGGCCAACAGCGGCCCGGCAATCCTTCCCTGGTGGCCCGCGGACCATCCAAACATCGTACCCGTGTTTTAATATATATATATTTTTAAGTGTGTCAGCAAACACCCCTGCGGCAGCGCGACTCAAGAGAATCTGCTGCTCTGTGGAGGCGGGTGATTCCCGCCATAGTCAGAGTGGCGATGCAGGGGCCTAAGAGGTGAACAAAGCCTCATTAACATGTGAATGGTCTTTAAAGACTTGTGAAGTGCTCTGGTGCGGCTGTGTGTGTGTGTGCCCGGAAGCTGTCTCAGCCAGGGCACAAACAGGCAGGGTGAGCTGAAGAGGGTGACAGAGGAAGAGGGAGGAGGTAGAGGGGAGAGAGAGCGAGGGAGGGAGACAGAGGGAGAGCCAGGGAGAGCACGAGAGAGCGAGGGAGGGAGACAGAGGCAGACAGAGGGAGAGTGAGGGAGGGAGACAGAGGAAGAGCGAGGGAGGGAGACAGAGGGAGAGCGAGGAAGAGGCAGACCGAGGAAGAGCGAGGGAGAGCGAGGGAGGGGGACAGAGTGAGGGAGGGAGACAGAGCGAGCGAGGGAGGGAGACAGAGCGAGCGAGGGAGGGAGACAGAGCGAGCGAGGCAGGGAGACAGAGCGAGCGAGGCAGGGAGACAGAGCGAGCGAGGGAGCGAGACAGAGCAAGCGAGGGAGCAAGAGAGCGAGCGAGGGAGGGAGACGGAGCGAGCGAGGGAGGGAGACAGAGCGAGCGAGGGAGGGAGACAGAGCGAGTGAGGGAGAGAGACAGAGCGAGGGAAGGAGACAGAGCGAGGGAGGGAGGGAGACAGAGAGGGAGGGAGACCTCAGAGTGAGGGAGACATTAGAGTGAGGGGGAAGGAGAGAGAGTGAGACAGAGGGAAGGAGGGAGAGGGAAGTAAAGAGAGAGGGAAGGAGAGAGAGGGAGAGGGAAACAGAGTGAGGGAGAGGGAAACAGAGAGAGGGAGAGGGTAACAGGGAGAGGGAAACAGAGAGGGAGATGGTAACAGGGAGAGGGAAACAGAGAGGGAGAGGGTAACAGGGAGAGGGAAACAGAGAGAGGGAGACAGAGACAGTGAGACAGTCAGAGGGAGTGAGACAGAGGGAGAGAGGGAGTGAGACAGTCAGAGTGAGTGAGACAGAGGGAGGGAGAGGGAGTGAGACAGTCAGAGTGAGTGAGACAGAGAGACAGAGGGAGAGAGAGTTAGAGAGAGGGAGGAAGAGGGAGGGAGAGAGGGAGAGGGAGGGAGGGAGGGAGACAGAGAGAAAGACTGAAAAAGAACGAGAGAGAGAGAGAGAGAGAGAGAGAGAGAGAGAGAGAGAGAGAGAGAGAGAGAGAGAGAGAGAGAGAGAGAGATGTGTGTTTGCCGCGTCTGTGGCTCAGTAGACGAAGGCATCCGCTGCAGGGACCAGTGATCAACCTCATGGTACCAGTTTTTTTTGTTGCTCTAGCCCCGCCCCCTCCCCCACTGACCCCGCCCCCACCTGTGCGGCCCTCGGATACAAACCACACTGTAAATTTGGCCCCCAAGAGAAAGTTTGTGAGTACCCATGCTCTAGAAGAAGCTGCAAGACTTTTCATCAAGCAAATTAGTCCTTTTGTCAACAAATTTTATTTTAATGATCACACATTATGTATGGTTCAATGTCAATATATATTATTAAAATAGAAATTAAAAATTGAAAAATACACATTTAAGGCTTATGCCGTTTTCGTTTGTTGAGGAGCCCTCCATATTTTTTATACAATTTTTATAGGAATTCTCACCCTGAACCCACACTTGGCTTTTTCATATGTACTTGTTCATTTTCATACAATAATAGATAGATTTTTGTACATGTCTTTCAGATTCATTTTGACCTTCTTTGCTTTTTCTTAATTTTTACTGCATTCTAATTCTTTCCTGAGAAAGTCCTGAAAATCTGGCGAGGTTTGCGATGCATTTCGGAATTATGATCACGGTTAGCGATGATCATTAAATTGAGGGGTGCATGAATAGAGAGAGTACAGATGGAAAGCAATGTGAAATCCTTTGGTTGGACCATACACTATCGTGGTACTTATGAAGGCCTGTCTTTATACACATGATTTAGTTTCAATCAAGGGTTCGATGGCTTGTGAAGGCCTCTTTGTGCTGTGCATGGAGCTGACCATCTTCCGTTTTGCCTTTGGAAGGTAGCAACCATTCCCGATGTATCCCCATGCTTACTGTTCTTCACCCCACTGAAATCTGACCAGAAACCACACAGACTCCGGTGGAATGAAGGACAGCACAGTCATGGATCAATCACTTTTTTGACCAGGTCCAGGGTGGGAGCGTGGAGGGTTCGGAGCAGGGCCGGGTTGAACCACTGGCATGACGTGTGCAGGGCAGCTGGGAAGCCTCTGTCTTCTCACAACGTACCTAAACACAAAAAAAAGGAACTCTTTAATTGGAGAATACAGTATATCAGGTATTAGACACTCTATTCTGTAAACAACACTGTAATATAGTACGAAACAGACACAACATCTGTGCTACTCCTTAGTGATTCTGTAAATTCCTGTTTTTTAGATCGGATTGGTGGGTCTGCGTCGCAACAATTCATTTTCATCAGTGACATGCACTAAGCGCATTCCGCTCCCTTCTCTACAGGTGCCCATTGGCCTGACAGCTGTGCGCGTGGCATGCACGCGCACAGTTCAGAGCAGGCCAGGTGATTCATCGCTGCAGGTTCTGCTGTCATGGTGAATGACAGCAGAACGGAGGGACCAGATTCAGCGCGGCTGTTTTTCACAAACGTGCCTGCCATTAGCCCGTCATTGTTCCCAAGCACAATAGCAGACGTGTCTCTGAGCGTCTTATGACAAATGGCTGATGGTAGCAGCACATTTTGTGGCTCCATTGTGTGCTTCGCAGAACAAATGCACCCAGGCCTGCTTTCCTAGGCACGGTGGGTGGACCCCGAGGGCAGTAGGACTCTCTTCAGAATAGAAATGGAAAACTAGGGGCTGAGTGGGATGATGCTATCATGCACTATAGGGAATGTAAATACGTATTATGTGATGCTCTTCCTTAGTAAACGAGTCATTGGTACTGGCTTGTGACTCTTTGGGTTGGTTCATCATCTGCACCTTCTCCTATGGAAATATTTTCTGTAAGTCAGAGCTCAATTCATGTGTTTTGTTGTTAGGTGCAGCTCCACAGAGCATGTTCGTTGGATTTCAGCATATAGATGATATGGTTTCCCCCTGCCATGTGCTAGCATGCAGGCTGGCCCTTAGTTTGGGACTGTGCATGTTTTTGTGTTGTAAAGTGACCCACTGCTGTCACTACAGACTATGCTCCAGTGGAGGCTTCAAAACGTGGTGCCGGTGCTTCTGGGATGTGCAGTTGTGCTTTAAATAAAGGCAGTGTCATAGAAGCCAGTGGAGCACTGAATGCAACTCAGTCAGTCTCTGCAATGGGGGTGTCTACTAAATAACTGCTGCACAGAAGCGCCCCCTGTGGTAGAACGAGAGAATCCCAGTTCTGTGATGCATGGCAGCTTTGTGACACCCCAAGGAATTGAGGTGTATTCGAGCAGTGTCACTGAGTAACAGGGTGGAGAGGTCATAGCCAGTGCATAGCACAAGCTGCAGTGCACTGGATGATGGCCTCAAAGGATCCCAGGCGCCCTCCTGCCCACTCCATGGACTGAGCCGACTTCTACCACGGCTCACTTCCAGGGTGCAGCGCACAACATGCTTCCCCCACACGGTGTATGTGAGGCGCATCTGGTTGTCACATGACGGGCTGTTGGAAAGGCATAGTTAGTAATGTGTCCGCAAGGCTGTGCATTGCTTGGAGCCAAGCGTGGACGTGCCATCTCACCCCACTCCCCAGTGGATATTGTGTTAACATGCTTCCTACCACAGCACACACCTTGCAGATCTTTCACACATGGTTTCAGAAACCCCAATCTGAGTGCTACAGAGCTACTAGAAGCGATGGTACAAGCAACTACAGAGTCAAGAAAATGCATATAGCAGAACAGAATGGCTTGCACATAGTGACGTCAGCATACAAGACATGTTGATGCTTTTCTTTATTGTTCTCGAGTCTGGAATAGTGCAACTCATGTTTGTTTCTGGGACGTCAAGCAGAGTTAGCAGACATGATGAATGTGTCAAAGCGTGACTGGGCCATTCTTGCTACATGAACACATGGATTACTCAAATGCAGTTGAAACCTAACCAATATTTGCCTAGCAATTTAGACAAGGGAGAGGCAAGCAGTGCATCTAGACTCTTACAGAATTCAGTACGAAATGTAACTAAAACTATTAAGTACAACTTTGTATTTTGCTCCATCACACAACACATTTGTTGAATGATGTCTGGACTATGCTTTAAGCCAGAAAATCTCTTCCTTTCAGTTTATTTTAAAGGAGAAGCAAAAAAATATGCGGTCAGACAAGGACGATACACCTTTTTTGGAATAAGGCACACTTCTTTTTGCAAGTTTTGAAAGGTCAATGTCCTGAACCATTATGTTTTCTTTTGCCTTTTTTCAACCTGACGGTATCCACCAATAACATATGTTAAATATTTGTCTAAGTCAGCTCCCAGGTCAGTTAATTCTAATGTAACCCTTCTCAGCCCTTTGTATCCCTGATGTAGTGGATTGCGGATAATCTACATATGGAAATGTTCAGAGAATCCTCACAAGATGTACTTGAGTCCATGGAATGCAATGCTGGGTGAGAAACATGTGACCTTTTCTAAAAAATCAAATAAAGCAGAGCAGAGAACATCTGTTGTAAGGCACATAGATTCACCTGGGTTACACTAAAGAAAATACAATCAAATAAACAAATATAAAAATCACAATCTATCTGTTTTAGGCTGGAGCATAACGAAAGGAGCTGTGCAAAAAATGTTTTAATATTCATCAGAGTCCACCCTTCCTGCGTGTGAGCTCCTTCTTTGGACGAGTCCATGCATGCCTTGAGCATGTAATGGGTAAATTCCAGAAGCTGTTGGGCACAGCATGGAAGGCTGCCAAAAATTCCTTTATGGGTTTGGGCCTGTTGGAAATACCAGAACTGCTCTCAACATGTTTCGGCGGGCTCCTGCAGAATTCAGAGCTTTTTCCAATGTCTCACACCCATTTTGCTGTATGGGTTGGGGGATCCTGTTTGGCAAGCCAAAATACGGGAAAGCCAGACGTCTCAGATATCACTTTCTATGATACTGTCCCTGACATAGTAACTGCTAACATTTATTAATAAATACAGTGAGCATTATTGCAATGATTGCATTATATAATACGTTCACGTTGTTATATGTTGTTATCTCTCAGTCATTAATGTAGCTCCTGACTTTGTGTTCACATTCAACTAAGGTGACATCAATATAGATGATTGAGAGAACATTTGTATATGAAGAGTTTACAGATACCCACAGGAGTCACCAAATGACATCTTGTTGAAACTCTACATTTCAACCACAATCCATTGGATCGTTTTTTTTCTTTATGAATTTTAGGTATTGGGGCACATTCATCCCATTTAAGAGATGCACTGACATTCATAGAATACTAGCAGATATGTTGTCTAGTTGCCATTTAACTGGTTTCTGCCCTAACTATCTGCCCTTCCCCTGGTGTATTTTCTTTACCCACTTGGCGAATTGTGCGTTCTTTCTTTAATCACTTCATCTCCCACTGCCTTACTTCCTTTAGGTACAAACATTACGAGTCCTGAAGAAGAAAGCACTAGACAATATAACAGGTATATGCTAACGCTGAATAGAAGCGTAAGGCCACTAAAGGGTGAAATTGGTTCTAGACTTCATCAGACAGAAGGTTAGGAAAACAGATTACAGAAATGCATTGATATCAGCGGCAGATTAAAACTTTAAAGTTAATCGAGACTGCTCAATATCTTGCCTGCTCAATATTCTCAACCTTTCTCCAAGGGGCACTGTGACCCAGTAAAGAAAAGAGCTACAGGGCAACACCCAATCAGAGAGCCCAACGGAGTCAGCTCTTCCCATCCAAGTGGTGAGCTCATCTTCAGTTATTGCATTGTCTTGTAAGATCCAGGTAGCAGTTGCTATCTGTGAATGAGTGGTGGTAGTGCAGGTGGGTAAAGTTAAACTCGGATATTAAAAGTACACATTATTCCGAAAGATTTCAGCTAATGAGAGTGGGTGATAAAATGTACTCGCTTTATTTTAAATATTCATTTCTGATTATTAGGAGGTAGTTGGCAGCTATGGAATAATGGTACAATCACAAAATATGTTCATGTGCAGGGGTTTATGAGAAAATGGGCCCTCTATAACCTTCAGAGTGAATTCTAAAATGTATTAATTAAAGGTAAGCCTGGTTGGGGAAATGTTGCACTTCTATATTTAATCACAATGTCCATAATTATAAGCCTGTGCGAAATGCAACATTTGATTGCACAAAAGACTTGTAAATTTTGCATTAAACTTAATTTTTTATTGTTGTGAATTTTGCTCACTATAACTTACATTTAGCATGAACCTATCTGTGTGCTTCTTGTACAATAGAAGCAGCCTCAATGGGTGTGTGTGTGTGTGTTGCAAGGAAGAGAGGGTAAAAGAAAGAGATGTGAGGGAGTATATACGGGGAGGGAGGAGGGCATGGAGAGAGGTGGCTTAGAAAGAAGGAGGTGGAGAATGAAGGGAAGTAAGAAACCGAGGGCAAGAGAAGTGAGGTAGCAGAAAAGAAGCATAACACCTATAAGCTTGTAACAGCGTCAGAAATTACCAATCAGTTTGCAATGCCCGTGAATCTGCCACGCTTTGTAACCACGTGTAAAGCCATTAATCATGCCAACAAATCAAGAAAAAATAGAAGAGATTGGGGCCAAGGTTTGTGGGGGTCAGGGGGGCACCGATGGAAGAAGAAAAAGAGGGTGTAGGTCTTATGGAGTTTCAGAGAAATAAGAAAAACAGGAAAGAAAAAATGAGAGGTGTGAAGAAATAATAAGGGGGACTTAGGATGAGAGAGAAAGCAGAAAGAACCACGGTAAAAAAACAGTCAAGAAAGCTGTGATGAGAGCAAGTGAACAGAGAGGACACAACAAGAAATAGACAGGCAGAGGGGTAGAGTGAAAAATAGGCAGAGAGAATACACATATAAAGATGGTTAAAAGGGGGAAACGGAGACAGACAAAGAGAGATAAAAGTGATTTTGCATAAATGTTGGCAGGATGTGTAAATCCTGTATAACAGTTTGATTTAAGAGTTTTTTTCAATTCTATCCCTGGAATGTGTCTACGGCTGAATTCCAGGCCCCAATGGTCTCATGAATATTTAGGGAACTTTCTTTTCCAGCAGTTTATTTGGTACTTTGGTAAATAGCTTTCTAATCTAATATTCTATTGTTCGATCTTTCATCCTTTTCTCCTAACTTGATCTCTGGAGATTTTGAACGGAAGAGGGCAATCTTGACATTGAAAAGCCATGTCAGGTAAGCACAAAATTCCCCTGACCACTTCCTGCCCCTGATGTTTTTGTCTTTTATGACCTGTATAGTATCCTTATTTGACATTCATGCCATCAAAACGGGCTTTTATTTGGAGGTTTTGCAAGAACCACTTTGAATCAAGCCTCCCACCCCCATTCACACCTGTGACCAAAAACGTCACCAAAACCAAAATTACAATATGGTTCGTTTCCAAATTCCTTTATTTGGGAGAAGAAACTCTGCGGATGTACTGAATTTACAGATGCTGTTATTCATAGGCCCAGAATCTAATGTGCCTCTCTGTAAATTGCCCAACTTCCAGATTTCTCACAAAATCTATATCTATTCTTTAGGGCTCACTCAGAGGTTGTATGTACGTTGTTCAGTGCCTTTCATTTAACCTACCATCCAATTGTTTGCAGTGTATTATGACCATCTGAAAGGTATTCTTCATTTGTGGATTCTAAACTATTCAAAAATATCAATCAAATATTGCAATTTTTGTTTGTCACTTCAATATATTTAAATATTTACAGAAAAATATACCACTCTAGTCTTGTGTTAAAAAAAGGGAAAAGAAAAAAAGGCGTATGAACTTAAAACGACATTTTACGGCATGTTTCGGGCCTATTTTATGTTTGTGGCTCACATACACGGATCGTTTGGTTGGCTGCCTCACTGACTTGAGGAAAATGTGAGGTTCTAGTTCTGACTCAGTGCTAAAGGCTCGTGTAAGGGTAGGAACTTTGCCAGAAATTGTGCAGTACAGAATAGCACCCTGTTGCACACATCTTGGATTTGAAGGGATTCTTTTGATCGTTTGATGGTGTATTTATGATGTCCTGGTCCCAAACGGCCCCATGTCATTGCAGTCACCTTCAGCAGCTTCCTGGATCTTTTGCCAACAGAATGCTGCATGCTGGGACATGTAGGCTCATATATACAGTAGGGAAATGACACCTTAATCGAGAGTCAGTCGGTGGTTGCGAAAAGTAATGGCTGACTGATACTGACCTTTATTCTTGACAAGGGGTCAGTTAGTGGCTATGTATTGTAGCCCACTTAGGGAGCTGTGCTGTCACAGGGCTTACAGAGAGAAGTTTTTAAAGTAAAGTAGTTTCACCTCTCGTGAATATACCACGACTTTCATGAGATACAACTGACTCATCTCATAAAACTGTAAACTACGTTAGGACATTTTTAGCACTGTCTTTAAGGCTTCCGTACTTGAATTAGGACAGCTACGGAAACTTCTCTGCACACTTGACATGTTTAATGAAGTAGTACTGGCGGTTCGCAAAATGATTCCTGTGTGCCAGATGAGAGGGAGCTGGCCTGTATCAGCTGTAACTGAACACTTTCTGTCGGACAGTGTAGCACGCCTATGCATCATTTTAATACCTCTCATGGGACAACGGTGGCAATTCTCAGCTTTATTCAAATAGTTTTAAGGGACAGTGCAGATTTTTCTCAGCAGGTATCAAATGAACTCTACAGTGGTGGCACTTCTTTAGAGGATTCCTGTTTTGCGATGGTACTGGCACTTAACAAATGAAATCTTGGCACTTCTCAAAAGTATTCGGTTACTTTTAGAGTGATATCACTACCACACTGCTCAGCACTGGCACGGCTCAGCAAGATTCAAACACTTTTAGTGGGACAGCACTGCCACACTGCTCGGCACTGATACTTCTCTGCATGATTCCAACACTTTTATTGGGACAGCACTGCCACACTGCTCGGCACTGGCACTTCTCAGCAAGATTCTAATACTTGAACGAGAGAGTACTACTACGCTGGCACTTCTCAACAAGATTTCAACAATTTTAGCGGGACAGCAGTACCACACTGCTCAGCACTGTCACTTCTCAGCAAGATTCAAACACTTTTGATGGGACACCAGTGACACACTGCTCAGGACTACACTGCTCAGCACTGGCACATATCTGCAAGATTCTAACACTTTTATTGGGACCACAGTAGCACACTGCTCTGCACTGGCACTTCTCAGCAAGATTCTAATACTTGAACGAGAGAGTACTACTACGCTGCCACTTCTCAACAAGATTTCAACAATTTTAGCGGGACAGCAGTACCACACTGCTCAGCACTGTCACTTCTCAGCAAGATTCAAACACTTTTGATGGGACACCAGTGACACACTGCTCAGGACTACACTGCTCAGCACTGGCACATATCTGCAAGATTCTAACACTTTTATTGGGACCACAGTAGCACACTGCTCTGCACTGGCACTTCTCAGCAAGATCAAAACCCTTTTATTGGGCCAGCAGTAACACACTGCTAAACATGACACTGTCAGCAAGATTCTGACACTTATATTGGGACAGTAGTGACACTGCTCAGCATTGTACTTCTCAGCAAGAATCTAATACATTTGTTGGGACAGCAGTGACACAATGCTCAGCATGGCACTTCTCAGCAAGGTTCTAACATGTGTTGGACCAACAGTACCACACTTCTCAGCAAGATTCTAAAACTTTTTATGGGATAGCACTCCCACACTGGCACTTCTCAGCAGGAATCTATCAGTTTTAATGGTACCCCACTATCACACTGCTCCGCAAAGACACTTCTCAGCAAGATTCTAACACTTTTAATGGGACTTCTCCGCAGGATGACATTGATTTCATGGGGTAGAGACGGCATTTCTGGCAGGGGTTCCAGAACAAGTTGTGAAACGGTATCAGCGACCCTATAAAAGTCCAGAGCATTTAAGTTGCCTTCTCAAAAAACGTGGGCCTGAGAAGCACGGGTTCCAATCCCACAGGGCACATCCAGCCATTTCTCCTTCTCAGGTATCAAAGTCCCGTCCAGAATCCGGCTTCTATCAGTGCTCTTTGGTAGATATTACTTGTTCTTGTTGTTGCTTCCAGGACTTACAGAAATGTTGATGTTTGTTGTGGACACTATATGACTGGCAGTACATCAGGCAGACGTGAAGGAGAACATATGTAAAATGGCCGTTAAGGAACATGGCTCGAAAAAGGCAGCGTCTCACACTGGACAGTAAGAGTGCAGCCAGGATAAAGTCAGAGACTAGGTAGGCCTCTCGGCTCAGGGATAACCGGCAGTGGGAGATGAGAAGAACAGTGGGTGGTGTATTTTCCGTTCGTCACTTTAAGTGATTTTTGGCTAGTCTCCCTGCCTGCAGCACTTCAGGCTGATGTTTTTCCCTAAACAGTGCGATATTTTTAGACATTTCCTGTGTGTATGTGAGCTGCAAACGCACCTCAACTTGCAGTAAACATCTACAACGCCACACCCTGGGGCCTCTCCGTCAGTCGTCGCAATGGCAACATTAGGAAGTCTGAGGCTATTCAGAAGAGTAGGCAAGTGACACACTCACACAGCCCTCGGTAGACACACTTACTTGCCATGCCAAAAAGGCCTATTCGATGCTCCGATTCACGAAGTGGTCAGAACGCTGCCTTCCAATAATGTTTAAATGCCTGAACCTTAAACAGAAATTCAAGGCCCGCATCTGCCAGGTGGGCCCATCTCACGTGTGGCATGTTCTGAGAATCCTAGCTTCTAGCTAACAGCCCGTGGCCTTGTAGGAGCTGAAGGCCAATACATATTTTAGCAAGAGGGTAATGATAAGTTCTATAATATACACTGGTACCAAATAGTCATGGGCGGCCAGCTGTGTGACACATGAAATTAGGTTATATGGCAGGCAATATTTGTTTCGACTAAAGTGTCCCGCCTTTCTGTTTAAACAAAGATTGAAATAGTGTCTTGGGCGAATGACTTAAATTAAAACCCTTACACCACCCTCGCCCCCCACCTCCCCGAACTGGGGATGCTTAGAAACAGATCAACCCCGGCGCATTTGCAGGTCTGTACACGTTTTGTGGGGACAAGTTGAAACAAAGATTTATATTTCTGAACAAGAGACCCCAGTCAACAGGGCCTTCTGGGAAAGTCATTGTGGCTCCGCCTCCTACATAACATATAGTAGTCCCAACACAAGAGGGCGGGCTTCTCCTCCACCCCTAGATGTCCTGTGTTCGGAATGCTAGCCCGGGAATAAAGATTCCGTGTCCGACTAAACACTTCCATTTAAAAAAAATATCTTTTTTTTTCTGCTGGATTTAAAGCTAAGGATTTCAAATGGCGTTTCACTCTTTACAAGTAGGGAGCACGTTGACACCAACCATATGCTAAGTTCAGTCAGACAGCAGATGCCTGACAATTGCTCGGCACACACGAAGTTTTAGGTAGCAGTTGATGCATTCCAATGCCGCTTTGAAGCGCTGCAAATAACAGGCGTGCCAGTTCCAAACAGTGCTGCATTATTTTCCGCTTGCAGCGAAGTGCCTTTCTCCTGAATTGTGGTAAATGCCGGCTAGCTTGGCCCATAAGAACTGGTGAAGACAAAACCGCCCTAAATGGATTAAGTCTTGGATTGCAATTTACAAACATAAGGAAACAATGGCACTGGCTAAACAAGGGTGGACCGGGGCTCCGACTGAGAGTGCACATTCGCACCCGTGCCGTCTCTTTTGAGGATTCTAAAAGCGGTTCTTGTTACGATTTCTTACAAAAATCCCATTTGAATGCGAAGTGCTTTCCACGTGTGGAAAACTTGCGCATGCAAAGTGGACCCCAACAGTATGAAAACCAGAGCCCGGGAATGTGAACCCCCATCTGAAGACACACTCAACCTCCAGCCATTCTCTTTAACTCAGTCTACAAATCTCCTGAACCATGTCTGAAATTAGGATTCTTCAAAATGATATTAGTGAAGAGTGCATTTGTCTTACAGCACACAACACAACCTTTCCTCGTTCCCCCGGGGGTCCTGGGGTCACACGAATAACGAGATACACAAAGTAGTGACACTCAGCAGGTGAGATAGTACCGTGCATTGAGTGCCTGTTGTAGATGTCTATGTTGAGCCTATAGGAGTGGGCCCCAGTAGGGCCAGATCGGACCTATATATCTCCATGGGGTATGGCTGCAAAGGTTCTAGTGAAGCGTAGTACTGGTAACGCGTTTATTCTATTGACAACGGGCAGTTCAAGTTGCAGTTATGTGCTATATCAAAATGACCAATATCGTTTGCGGTATTTTATGAAAACGCGCACAATATCTTACGCTGCTGTTATCAAATTTACTGAAAAAACATACATAGTTGAATGCTAAACAAAGGATCATATCCGACTCGTGTGCTCACTTACCTTTTCCTCATACACGAGATCGCTGTCCAGGTCACGAAACGTCTGTTTGTCCGCTTTTCACGAAGGCGGGAAAAGGCAGCAGTTAAGGGTTATGGAAGTAGAAGAAAGTAGAGGGAAAGGCAAAGTAAAAACAGCTGCATGCAATGCTGGGAGGGTAATGGGCAAGTGTTTCGAGTGCTGCCTTTGCTCTGTTTCTAAGCGCTACTTATTTTAGAACACAAGAGAACTAAGTTACTTAGACAGGTAGTGATTTTATAAAGATCACATGGTTTGGCTCAATGTGGTTGAGCTGCGATTAGAATCTATTGGAGACCTGCTGGTGCCACAACTGGCGACTAAGTCAACCGCTGCTCGCGGCGGGCCACTGGTTGGCTATCTTTTTGGTGTAGTGCTCGCCCACAAGTAAACACCACACCTTTGCTTACCGTGATTCTCTGCTACAATTGTCTCCTATCTTTTTCCTATCATTTATAGTTTTTCCTCTCTTTCTTTGTCACGCCTGCTCAGATAACTTCAAATCCTCCGCGGCGCCAGCTTGCCATGATGTTTCCCATTTCAGGACTCGGGCAACTGTTGTGGCCACAGTAGGAGGCCAAAAGTCAGGATAAACACAAAGAGAATCAGTGACAGTGTCCTTTCGTCCATCCCGTTCTAAACTGACTTTACTGAAGAAGTTTCGGGAAAAAAGATCACCCAAAGGAAAGAAGTCGGCCGGGAAAGTCGAAAGTGTGCCAAGCGGGAAAGTACAGTACAGATAAAGGCAGAAGAGGGTAAAAACAAGGCACAGTTTGTGTCGCAGTTTCGTGGGGAACTTCGTAAGAAAAAACTGCGAGACAAAGCCCGAGGAAAGGTGTCACGAGAAAAGGGCGCAGGTTCGGAGAAGGGTAGCTCAGGTAAGGAAAACACAAGAGACCGTCAAAAAAGGGAAGGGAAGGGAAGGAGGGGAATATCTACCTATTTAAAGGAGCCTCCCCTGGGACTGGTCCTTTATCTCAGGCAGGGCGCAGGAGGGTTCAGCTTACCTGAGAATGGCGACCAATGGCCATGGGGAATTCAGTGACGAGCCCCGCCCCTTCTGAGGTGAACCCTCCAGGGTGTAGCCGCGGCCCAGCCCAGTGTTAAACCTGACAGCATACCTACCCCAGCTCAGAAAAAAAACCTGTGAAGTCTCCTGTAAAATAACCTTTTCCACGGTGCAAGTGGTGCCCCGGTCGAAGCACCGGCCTGGGCAGGGCACAGGTAAAAAAACTGAGTGTATATCGTGTTAGAATTTCAATGCGGCAAGACCTGAAAAGGTTCAAACTTTAGAACACACCAGACTTTTTTTCTGCGCAAAACTTTCGGAGAAGAGATTTCCCCAGCGCTATGCCTGTAGTTGCGATGCGCAGACATCACGGCAGTGGGCATTGCTCTATTTGACAACTGATGCATTTCATATGTGGGTCTGCCCGGGAGAAAGCACAGCAAGCGACTGCACCCGCTCTATGCGCTTGATATGGGAGCTGAAAAGGCCAACCCGCTTCACTGACGCTTAGCAAGGGGACTTTATTTGATATTACATAGATTGCATTAATTACTTTATGCGTCATGTAAGTCAGGCACATTTTATCTTCAAGAGAAAGTTACCTGATGTACACCTGATAGAAGCCATGCTCCTCGGAACAAAATTATTTTTAAATTCGTATGTCAAAGCTTGTTTTAGGAGACGTGTTTCTTATCTATTGTAGCACCCGCACACCATGAACTCGGTGCAACTTTTAATCACAGAAAGCCTCAGGTCACCATCTTTCACGAACTTAAAGACTTATGCCTGCTAGTGGCCGTAGGAGGTTTAGAACTGCAGTGTGCAAAGGCAGCTGTTTGGTGCACTATAGCAGTTTTACCACACTCGATCACTCACAGGTATCTGTCAGTCATAGATTTATTCAGTGATACACTAATGCCCCGGTTGGTCATTCTCAGTGAACCATGCACGGGCAATACACTCTACTCACTCGGTAGGGGGCGTTAGGTTGCAGCACTGTGCTGTTGGACGCACACCTATTCACCTCTGGTGTTGTGTGCAGCACTTTGAAGGCTGCTCTTAGTTCTAGACAAGGTGCTGTGCACATCTATACATTTGTTTATGTAAAGCTGCACGGAGCAGTGAGTGACCCTCGCCTCTCAGTCACTGGCGATGATTGATGACGGCCTGAGCACCCAGGTGTGGATTCGTTTTCGCGACAGGAGGAAGCAGACACCGGTGGAAAGAGCTCATGCGGAAAGGGACGGGGTTGAATGATTATTTTGTGAAATGCCTTTTAAGTTGCGCTTCAAAAGTAATGTCACGAGTCCCTCGCTTTAGGGACGCTAGCAAGTTATTCCCAAAAAATGAGGGCTGATCCCGGCACCCCGTCTCGGAGCCGGGGCAGATACAGGCCCGGACTGGCCGTTGTGTGCACCGGGCAATCCCCCGGTCGGCCGCAAGGGTGGGGCCGGTTTTGGGCCCTGGGGGCCGTTTTTGTTACAGAACGTATTTTGTAGCTGACAATTCTGCACCACATCCAATATAAGAGAGTGGATGTAAACTATTCCAAGTTGTAGGTTTGAAGCACTTGTTACAATACCAAACCTTCAATAAGCATTGGCAAACCCAATAGACTGCGTCTTTCAAACGAGGGGGCAGAGTGGTGGCTTTGCTAATGCTTGTTTCATTTGGCTTCCTTTATGACCAACATCAGTTAAACGTGGCTGCACATGTATGTGCTGACATGTTCATGCTTATGCTACCATCTTGGAATATTTTTCTTGAAGCATAACAAACCCTCAAAGATGGCTGCCCATGTGTCAACATGCCCATGCACTGGTGGTCATATTGGAATGGCTTCTTATACTTTGAAAAAAACAAATAAAACTAAAAACATTCCAAGATGCCTGCCTATGTGTGTGCATGTGTGATCACATATACGGTGGTTGTAGGAAAGCCCCCCTTTCTGACATGGTCACCCTCACTTTTTGCCTGGTATATGAAGTGATTTTGAATGAAAGTGCACTGGGTTCCTGCTAAACAGGTCCCCAGTGCCAGTGCTCTTTCTCAAAACTATACAATTGCTCCCCCCAATTGACAAAACCTTTAGCACCCTCAGTAGGTCCCTAGTAAATGGTACCCTGGTACCTAGGGCCTGAGGTACTAAAGTTGGCCCCTATGGGCTGCAGCACACATTGTGCCACTCTAAGGGACCCCTCATCAAGCACATGCAAGACTGCCATTGCAGGCTGCATGGCTTGGTGCAGACAAAAGTTAAAATACAACATGTCACACATCCCTGTGCACCCCTAAAACTGCATGTAATGTTTGTGATTCACCCCTACAGCAGGCCTGACAGCCCTAAGTCAGGGTGCTGAATTTTACATGTGAGGGCATACCTGCATGAGCAACTGTGCCCCAGTGCTGGTCAGTCTTATTACTGCCAGTGCAAGTGGACAGGGAAGCCATTTTAAAACGTTTGCTGGACACTGGTGAAAACGAGTCCCCCAGCTACATGATGGCTTCACTGAAAATAGGGATATTCGGTATCAAACATCTCATATTGGCAGCCGCGGCCCGTGGAGGGAGTTACGGTAAAGCAGGGAGGCGGGGAGGGGGAGGGGCAGGGTGGAGGGTTCTAAAAACCGGCATATGGATAATTGCAGGTAAGTACACAATTTAATTAATAAAACAAAATTCGTAGCGCGCACAGCATCGCATTTTGCCATGCTGTGCGCGCTATGAATTTCGTTTTATTAATTAAATTGTGTACTTACCTGCAATTATCCATATGCCGGTTTTTAGAACCCTCCACCCTGCCCCTTCCCCTCCCAGCCTCCCTGCCCCACCGTAACTCCCTCCACGGGCCGCGGCTACATATTGGTAAACCCACACTGATGCCAGTGTTTAATTTACCAATACATGCACCCAGAGGGCACCTTACAGGTACCCCCTGAAAACCTACCAGCCTCTGGTGCTCTTCCTGACTGGTTTAAGTCAGCCTACCACCTGAGGCACTATTCTGACCTCCTAGGGTGAATGCCTTTTGCTCTCACAAGACCCAGAACAAAAGCCTGTCCCAGAAAACGGTGCTATACCCCGTTCCACAGGATGACCTGCTGATTAGCCTTCTTGGACTGCCTTTGGAATGCGAATCTTGCTCCCCTCACAGGAGAGAAAGCTACCCACTTTGTTCAGGACCCCTTTGACACCCGGACAGGCGGGAAAATTAGCTAGTCAGGTAGGTGTGCCACCTTCAGGCTAGTACCACCCCTAAGGTGGGCTACTGTGAGGTGGACATTATTTTTCAAAAGTAGCTATCTTTGCGATGGCATACTCAGGAGTTTTGGGACAGGGTAATGCCTAAATCCCCTGAAAGTGGTCATATAAGAGGTGTAGTGACCCCATGGGTCAGTAACCCATTGGCTACTACCATGCACCCCCCATAAACCTTAGATTCAGTATTTAGGGGAGTCTCTGGCACCAGAGAAGCAGATCGTGATGAGAAGAGAGAGGACACCAAAGAGCCGCAAAAGCAGAGAGAAAAGAAGATGCAGCTGACCTGGTACCAATCCTGCCGGCCTGTCTGCATCCCTCATTGAAAACTGTGCCCAAGCCGACTCTTCCTGCAGCTGTTGACTCCAGTTCCTTTGGGAGGACTGCCCGCCTTCGACAAAGACCAAGACCTCCCAAAGAGGAGCGAACAGTTCACAGCATCCTGCAGGCACTACAAAATCAAAGACTCAGAGATCCCCGTAATCACCAAAACCCGACACCTGAAGCCACCACTGCACCTGTCACCTCCGGGCCAAATCGAAATGGGCCACCAGTGTCAACAGCGTCACCCAGCCCCCCAGAGCTCGAATCCATTGTAGTTTCTCCCCTCGTGGTCTCCCCAACATCGCATGCAGCCTCTGCACGCAGGCCCTCTCGACTGCTCCCAGTTAGAAAACCCAATGCCTAAAGACACCTCTACATCCGTCGCACCCGAGCTGTAGTGGAAGAGGACTCCAGATGTCTCTATGTTCCTAAGCATCGCAAGCCTTGAACTACCTTGTTGGTTCACCCCGAATGGCTTTCCAGCCAGAGCCTACAACCTCTTTTTGCAGTGACACATAATGTCACAGATAAATATTGGGCTCCCAACACTATTTTGCACCCTGCACCCGGCTGCCCGTGTGCCGCTGGTGGTGTACTACTGGTGCCGAGTTGGACCTTGCTCACCAACCACCTTAACTCCTGGAGATCAGTCTTGTAAGTTGCTGTATTATACCTTTTTTGCAGAACTTGTTTTTCCTTCCGTAGGATAAAATAGCAGAACTCAGAAATATCAGTGTCCACTTTTTAAAGTGAAAAGAATTTATTTAAAAACGTACTTATCTCAATGATTTTTCTCTGATAAACATAAAGAAAGGCACTTGCTAGTTTTTTAAATTGGTGTGGATGTCCTTCTTGAGCTTTTGTGTCATTTACTGATCATTGTGTGTATTTGCAAATGTCTTGTACTTCTCTGAGTTAAGCCTAAGGCTGCTCGACCACACTACCCCTTAACAGAGCACTTTTGGATTGCATAGCGAGCCCCTGTCCACTCATAAGGGAACCCCTGGACTCTTTACACAGTATATCAGATTCTTGATATCTATACTACTATAATAAAGGGAGAACTTTCAGCCTTTGAGGCGGATAAACTCGGGAACCACAGCGCCAATCCGCACACCCGATACACCGTTGGAATCATCAGGAGGTGTAGATGGTTATAGGCTATATACATTTTAAAAAAAACGTGATTAAAAAAATTTACAGTAAAAAAAAAAAGTAGTCCCTCCAAAGTAGCGCCGGCCGCGACGTGCGTGCTCATGTCAGGAGCGTGGGGAGGAGTGGCGTCCAGGAGCGTGACGAGGAGCGGCGGACATGGCGCGGGGGAGGAGCGGTGATGTGAGGAGCAGCGGACAGGCCAGCGGCGATGCGAGCAGCGGACAGGCGGGAGGAGCGGCGGCTCAGGTAAGGGGACCCATGTCGGGGCAGGCAGAGGTCGGGCCGGGCGGGGGCCCGGGCTGCTGCACAATATCGGGGCGGGCGGGGGTCGGGGAAGCCTGCTGCACCCGGACAAGGTCGGGACGGGCTGCTAGTATCAGATAAAGAGCAATCTTCTTAGAGTGGCCCTCTTTTGAGTCTTACTTTACCATTCTGAGATGAAGATTAATTACGAAATAAAATATGCACTGGACCACGCAAAAAGGCAGAGATGAGCTGACCATAGCACAGTGCAACTGCCGGCCTCTTTAACCCCTTCGATGCGCGTGACAAGGTCAGCTCGTCATGGGCGTTACCTGCGCTGCGCGTGTGACGAGCTGACCTTGTCACGTAACGAGGGTTTTTGCGAATCGCAGCGCGCAGCGGGAAAACCGCTAGCGCGCATGCGGTTAAAAAGCAATATAAAAAAAGGTAACATAACAGTAAAGCAGTGGTTAGAAGGAAAGGGCTGGGAAGTAATCGAGAATCAGTTTAGTGATGAGCAGAAAGGTGCCACAGAATCCTCGTCGTCATTATTCACCTCCTATTGGATGTTGGACAGTGTTTTGATGTGGTTTCTATTTGTACGTTGGGCACGAAACACATCTGTGAGTTATGGATCAGGCGCAGGATGACTTTTCATGGTCAGTTAGCCTGAACCTTCAGCACTATGTTGACACTGGAATTGATAAAAGAGATGGATCTGTAGTTAGAGCAATGCAGCTGGACCCTGCCCAGCCTTTGAATAAGACTGACAACTGCTATGTTAAACTTCTTTTGAAGCCCTCTTAAAGTTTCAGTCTCTGAGTGCCACATCGAGGACCAGAGATGCCAGTGTTTTTGTCATCCTGCTGAGCTTGACCAGCAGACCCTTGTCTACCAAAGCTTTGTTATGAGGGATCTCTAAGATTACATCCTCGATTGCCCCCTCTGTGATTTTGCCCTCCTGCAGTTCCCCTTATTTCTGCTGAGAAAATGAGTAGTATATGGCATCCGAGAATATTTCCAAGTATAAGACTTGTCTGGGCAATCAGAGTGATATAGATCCTGGAAGTAGTTTGCAAACACGGTTCTGATGTCAACTGGGTGTGTTATGAGTGTGCTGGTGTCATCCAGTAGCATAGGTATGTTATATTTTGATTTTCTTTGCCAAAGTTGGGCCACTTGCAACCTGTCCGCTTTTTCAAGCTGTTGATAAGTTCACCATTTTAGGCACATCCAGTTGCATTCTATCTTAGACGTGAAGAGTGTAATAGGTTCAAACTGATTCCATTCTATGTCCCTCCTCTATTCTGAGTGGCTGCCCCAATATAAGGGGCGTATGCACAAGGGGGTATACCCATGTAAAGTCACTGGGACCTGGGTTGAATATGTACTAGAAGGAAGGGGTCCCAGTGTATCAAGGGAACTAATTAAATCATTGAAACGTAATCATTCAAAAGACAAATGTATTCAGATCCACACGGTTTAATTCACAGTGGGATGGAGTATCATATACACATAATAGAATGCAATAAACTGTATTAACGTCATACAGTGCCCCAAAGTAGGAAAAGGAACGTGATGGTGAGGATAGCGTGAAGTGAAGGGATTAGGTGACAGTAAAATCAGTTGTTTAGGCATATATACGTGACACCAATGTGGTGGCAACAACTTGTATATCACAAAATCACTCGTTTGAAAAACAGCATACTACACTAGGTACAACATATATACAATAATGGTGTGTAGTTGCCACAATAAAACCAAACAGTCGACGTTTCGACCCTCTTGAAGCTGCAGGATCGTTTTAACCTTGCTGTAGGGTCTTCATCAGGACCAGGGGGTGGGGGCAAAGGACCTAATGGGGATATAGTAATTCCAAATTAGAGGGTGGTAATCAACCTCTAAATTAACACATAGGTAGAGACATAATTGAGTCGAGCCAGAAGTTGACCGACTTGTATCATTAGTTGAAAATTAACCGTTGGGTATGCAGTTAAACTAGATTTAAGAATGAGCCTGGAAATGGGAAACTGTACGACCCGCTACAACAGCATATGCAGACAATGGCACCCCAATTGAGACCATCCAACATGTCTGGGAGATATATATGTACATTACCATGCAATAAAGAACGACATCATCCTTGTGGGACACAAAACCCACGTGCGCCGCTACAATCGCCGTGACATGAAATTGACACAAATTTGAGTGAAAGGGAGTTTGTCAGAAACAAGCCGATGTGTCGTAGGGACCCGCTTGAATTGATGACGTTTAAATTAAAACATGGATTACTACAAAGGGCAATGCGCATTAACGTAGCCTTCTGTGGATGGCACGCGTTGCGTTGACGTTTAAATTAAAACATGGATTACTACAAAGGGCAGTGCACTTTGACGTGGCCTTCTGTGGATAGCACGCGTGGTGGAGCCGCCGAGTTGGATTAACTAGAAACATAGTCTATATTGTGCAAATGAGAAAATAGCTGATGTCTATAGAGGCGCTTACCGCAAGTCTGTTTGTTGCATGGCTCTCAGATGGCGAATATCGTGAGTTAAAAACAGGTGGATGAAAGCCGCATCTGTAAGAGAGCGAGCCTGGTAAACTAAGGTCCGAGAGTGGCTGATAGGCCCATCCTCTTCAACCACTTTGCGATAATAAGTACAACGCTAGGGTAAACGATAGCATTAGAATGGAAAAGGCGGCACCTTACCATTTGGCGGCCGTCCATCCGATGGCTACTGGACAGGATTGCACAGTCGGCAGTGGCAGGCTTAATGCTCTGCAGGGTGGGTCTAAGGGAAAAATATTAAATAGAATAAACGGGGCCGGTCGAGGCTATCTGGAAGAAGCTGCGGGGCCGGTGGATGGAATCATCCCCCATGCGAAATGAAATAAAATAATTGAAAAGGGCGGCTTACCGATTTAAGCGGCAACAAAATTGCACAGTGATCGTTAATATTCTGGGTCGGCGACTTCTAAGCGAGATGAGTCTGTGGGAAATGAGACGGGAAAGGATGATGAATCGTATTGTTTATCAGAAGGGAAGCGGGAGCGGGCTGGCAAAGGAACGTGACTTACTCGGTGAAGGGCTCTGTGTTAATCCGTGAGCGAGATGCAGTAAGAGTGCCGCGTTTCCTGGTTTAGATATGGGAGTCATGGAAACGGGTTGGAAGGGGAATGAAGCTAGTGAAAAGACTAACAGGTCAGGCATTTTCCGGAGGGACTGAACCAAAAGGCAGATGTTGTCGAATGGTCAACATTGTGGAAAAATACGAAATAGATTGCAAATTATGTAAACAGACATATAAACAATGGCTCAACATTTAGCATTGGTAACAGAAGGGCAGCATGTTAAAAAGTATTCAGTGATTGATACAAAGTAACCTCAGGTCAGTTATTGTTGGATAACAGAGCGTACCTCTCAGACATGAGGGTATAGGCTCTGCAAGTCATATGATCAGCAATATATGACAATGAAATGGCTGAAGCGTGGACAAATTATGGAAGTCAAAGCAAGACAGACAGTTTGTAGTAAAACTCCGATTAACTAAGGTAATGTTGCCAATTGGGAGAATGAACTATCGGATTCATTAAGGCCAGTTTCAATGGAGTTGAAAAAATACATCCACTTTATTTCTCGTATATTGAGGATGTTGGAAATGTTTCCTCCACGTGGTCCCAGTGTGACTCTTTCAAGGACCAACCAACGTAGGCTCTCAGGTGGGTGGTTGCTGACTTTGAAATGTTCCACCAGTGGTGCCCCTTCGACGTCACAGCGAATGCGGCTCATATGTTGCAATATGCGTGCCTTGATTTTCTGTTGGGTCTGCCCAATGTAGATCTTCTGGCATGGACATAGAATGGCATAAATGACGTTGTTGGAGTTGCAATTACTGAAACATTTCAATTTCACAGTTAGATGAAGGTAAGTAAAGTCTTTGGTCTGTATCGTCAGATCGCAGGCCTTGCAATGGCCACATTTGGAGTGACCCGTTACAGGTGGTAAGTTCCACAGAGTGTTGAGCGTGGGTTGACTCTCAGGAGATAGGAATGACTTTACGACATGATCCCTGATGCATTTGGCTTTCTTGAATGCATGAAGAGGAGTATGGGGTTGTTTAATGTCATCGGCAACCAAATGCCAGTGTTTATTGATAATTTTCTTGATGCTATTGCTCTTAGTGCTGAACGTCGTCACACAGACAATCCGTTTCTCTTGCTCATCCATTCTGTTTTTGGGTACAAGTAGTTCATCTCGGGGGTAGAACCAAGCACGTTTTTGGGCCTTTTTAATCAAACGTCTAGGATAGCCACGGCTCACTAGACGGTTCGATAGATCCTGGGACTCAGAGAAATAGTCATCCTTAGTGGAGCAGTTGCGGCGTATCCTGAGGAATTGCCCAAAGGGGAGGTTATCCCTGAGGGCACGCGGATGATGGCTGCTGTAAGCCAATAAGGAGTTCCTCTCAGCTTGTTTGCGAAACAGTTTGGTGCAAAGTCTACCAGAATCATGATATATTGTAACATCCAAAAAGTCGATGGAGTTGCTGTCTGATGTGATGGTGAATTTAACGTGCTGAGATTGCTCGTTGAGCCACGTAAAGAAAGTGTTCAATTGGTCTTGGTTGCCATTCCATATCAAAAGGATGTCGTCGATGTACCGTACCCAAAGGCCGACTTGATCTCTGAATGGGTTATGTTGGCTGAGAACCGTGTCCTCTTCAAATGCTGCCATGTATAATATAGCTACGTCAGGTGCAAATGGAGCCCCCATAGCCACTCCAGAGGTTTGCAAGTAGAAGTTCGTATCAAATAGAAAAAAATTTTTGGTCATCGCAATTTTGAGTAAGGCTACAATGAACTCAGATGGCACTTGAACCGGTGCAGGACGTGTCCGGAGGCAGCGGTCAATAACCGTCAGGGCTTCCTCTTGGGGGATACAGGTGTAAAGGGAGACGACGTCACAGGTAGCTAGTATTTGCTGAGATGGATCATATGGTATACTTTCAGTTATATTGATGGTATGCATAGTATCTCTGAGGTAGGATGGAGTGGCCTCTGCTAGTGGTTTAATAAAAAAGTCGATATACTTTCCCAATGGTTCCAAAATGGACCCGCACCCTGACACGATGGGTCGGCCGGGTGGATTAGTCATGCTTTTGTGGAGTTTGGGTAAGGTGTAAATAGTTGCCAGGCGTGGATGTTTATTGTTCAGAAAAAGGAATTCATTTTCAGAGAGGAAACCAAGATCCAATCCCTCTTGTGTGATCTCTAGAATCTCTGTAGCAATGGATCTGGTGGGGTCCGATCTTAGTACTTGATAACAACTGGTGTCTTGTAGTTGTCGCAAAATTTCAGTTTTATACGCAGATTGATCCTGGATCACAATCGCCCCGCCCTTGTCGGCCGGTTTGATGACAACTTGGGTATTCTTAGCCAGTGTCTGTAGAGCAGTTTTCTGAGATCTGCTAATGTTGTAACGAACAAAGGTTTTATCTTGTAAGGCCCGTTGTACATCACGCCAAACTACCGTTTCATAGGCTAGGATTTGGTTGGACATCGTGCTGGCATAGGGGACAAATGTGGAAGGTGGTCGTAAGCCTGTTACGGATGGTTTTGACTGTGTGTCGGAATTGCGAAAAAAGTATTTTAACCGGATTTTTCGGAAAAATTTGATCAGTTCAGTTCTTACCACGAAGCTCTACAGACACTGGCTAAGAATACCCAAGTTGTCATCAAACCGGCCGACAAGGGCGGGGCGATTGTGATCCAGGATCAATCTGCGTATAAAACTGAAATTTTGCGACAACTACAAGACACCAGTTGTTATCAAGTACTAAGATCGGACCCCACCAGATCCATTGCTACAGAGATTCTAGAGATCACACAAGAGGGATTGGATCTTGGTTTCCTCTCTGAAAATGAATTCCTTTTTCTGAACAATAAACATCCACGCCTGGCAACTATTTACACCTTACCCAAACTCCACAAAAGCATGACTAATCCACCCGGCCGACCCATCGTGTCAGGGTGCGGGTCCATTTTGGAACCATTGGGAAAGTATATCGACTTTTTTATTAAACCACTAGCAGAGGCCACTCCATCCTACCTCAGAGATACTATGCATACCATCAATATAACTGAAAGTATACCATATGATCCATCTCAGCAAATACTAGCTACCTGTGACGTCGTCTCCCTTTACACCTGTATCCCCCAAGAGGAAGCCCTGACGGTTATTGACCGCTGCCTCCGGACACGTCCTGCACCGGTTCAAGTGCCATCTGAGTTCATTGTAGCCTTACTCAAAATTGCGATGACCAAAAATTTTTTTCTATTTGATACGAACTTCTACTTGCAAACCTCTGGAGTGGCTATGGGGGCTCCATTTGCACCTGACGTAGCTATATTATACATGGCAGCATTTGAAGAGGACACGGTTCTCAGCCAACATAACCCATTCAGAGATCAAGTCGGCCTTTGGGTACGGTACATCGACGACATCCTTTTGATATGGAATGGCAACCAAGACCAATTGAACACTTTCTTTACGTGGCTCAACGAGCAATCTCAGCACGTTAAATTCACCATCACATCAGACAGCAACTCCATCGACTTTTTGGATGTTACAATATATCATGATTCTGGTAGACTTTGCACCAAACTGTTTCGCAAACAAGCTGAGAGGAACTCCTTATTGGCTTACAGCAGCCATCATCCGCGTGCCCTCAGGGATAACCTCCCCTTTGGGCAATTCCTCAGGATACGCCGCAACTGCTCCACTAAGGATGACTATTTCTCTGAGTCCCAGGATCTATCGAACCGTCTAGTGAGCCGTGGCTATCCTAGACGTTTGATTAAAAAGGCCCAAAAACGTGCTTGGTTCTACCCCCGAGATGAACTACTTGTACCCAAAAACAGAATGGATGAGCAAGAGAAACGGATTGTCTGTGTGACGACGTTCAGCACTAAGAGCAATAGCATCAAGAAAATTATCAATAAACACTGGCATTTGGTTGCCGATGACATTAAACAACCCCATACTCCTCTTCATGCATTCAAGAAAGCCAAATGCATCAGGGATCATGTCGTAAAGTCATTCCTATCTCCTGAGAGTCAACCCACGCTCAACACTCTGTGGAACTTACCACCTGTAACGGGTCACTCCAAATGTGGCCATTGCAAGGCCTGCGATCTGACGATACAGACCAAAGACTTTACTTACCTTCATCTAACTGTGAAATTGAAATGTTTCAGTAATTGCAACTCCAACAACGTCATTTATGCCATTCTATGTCCATGCCAGAAGATCTACATTGGGCAGACCCAACAGAAAATCAAGGCACGCATATTGCAACATATGAGCCGCATTCGCTGTGACGTCGAAGGGGCACCACTGGTGGAACATTTCAAAGTCAGCAACCACCCACCTGAGAGCCTACGTTGGTTGGTCCTTGAAAGAGTCACACTGGGACCACGTGGAGGAAACATTTCCAACATCCTCAATATACGAGAAATAAAGTGGATGTATTTTTTCAACTCCATTGAAACTGGCCTTAATGAATCCGATAGTTCATTCTCCCAATTGGCAACATTACCTTAGTTAATCGGAGTTTTACTACAAACTGTCTGTCTTGCTTTACCTTCCATAATTTGTCCACGCTTCAGCCATTTCATTGTCATATATTGCTGATCATATGACTTGCAGAGCCTATACCCTCATGTCTGAGAGGTACGCTCTGTTATCCAACAATAACTGACCTGAGGTTACTTTGTATCAATCACTGAATACTTTTTAACATGCTGCCCTTCTGTTACCAATGCTAAATGTTGAGCCATTGTTTATATGTCTGTTTACATAATTTGCAATCTATTTCGTATTTTTCCACAATGTTGACCATTCGACAACATCTGCCTTTTGGTTCAGTCCCTCCGGAAAATGCCTGACCTGTTAGTCTTTTCACTAGCTTCATTCCCCTTCCAACCCGTTTCCATGACTCCCATATCTAAACCAGGAAACGCGGCACTCTTACTGCATCTCGCTCACGGATTAACACAGAGCCCTTCACCGAGTAAGTCACGTTCCTTTGCCAGCCCGCTCCCGCTTCCCTTCTGATAAACAATACGATTCATCATCCTTTCCCGTCTCATTTCCCACAGACTCATCTCGCTTAGAAGTCGCCGACCCAGAATATTAACGATCACTGTGCAATTTTGTTGCCGCTTAAATCGGTAAGCCGCCCTTTTCAATTATTTTATTTCATTTCGCATGGGGGATGATTCCATCCACCGGCCCCGCAGCTTCTTCCAGATAGCCTCGACCGGCCCCGTTTATTCTATTTAATATTTTTCCCTTAGACCCACCCTGCAGAGCATTAAGCCTGCCACTGCCGACTGTGCAATCCTGTCCAGTAGCCATCGGATGGACGGCCGCCAAATGGTAAGGTGCCGCCTTTTCCATTCTAATGCTATCGTTTACCCTAGCGTTGTACTTATTATCGCAAAGTGGTTGAAGAGGATGGGCCTATCAGCCACTCTCGGACCTTAGTTTACCAGGCTCGCTCTCTTACAGATGCGGCTTTCATCCACCTGTTTTTAACTCACGATATTCGCCATCTGAGAGCCATGCAACAAACAGACTTGCGGTAAGCGCCTCTATAGACATCAGCTATTTTCTCATTTGCACAATATAGACTATGTTTCTAGTTAATCCAACTCGGCGGCTCCACCACGCGTGCTATCCACAGAAGGCCACGTCAAAGTGCACTGCCCTTTGTAGTAATCCATGTTTTAATTTAAACGTCAACGCAACGCGTGCCATCCACAGAAGGCTACGTTAATGCGCATTGCCCTTTGTAGTAATCCATGTTTTAATTTAAACGTCATCAATTCAAGCGGGTCCCTACGACACATCGGCTTGTTTCTGACAAACTCCCTTTCACTCAAATTTGTGTCAATTTCATGTCACGGCGATTGTAGCGGCGCACGTGGGTTTTGTGTCCCACAAGGATGATGTCGTTCTTTATTGCATGGTAATGTACATATATATCTCCCAGACATGTTGGATGGTCTCAATTGGGGTGCCATTGTCTGCATATGCTGTTGTAGCGGGTCGTACAGTTTCCCATTTCCAGGCTCATTCTTAAATCTAGTTTAACTGCATACCCAACGGTTAATTTTCAACTAATGATACAAGTCGGTCAACTTCTGGCTCGACTCAATTATGTCTCTACCTATGTGTTAATTTAGAGGTTGATTACCACCCTCTAATTTGGAATTACTATATCCCCATTAGGTCTTTTGCCCCCACCCCCTGGTCCTGATGAAGACCCTACAGCAAGGTTAAAACGATCCTGCAGCTTCAAGAGGGTCGAAACGTCGACTGTTTGGTTTTATTGTGGCAACTACACACCATTATTGTATATATGTTGTACCTAGTGTAGTATGCTGTTTTTCAAACGAGTGATTTTGTGATATACAAGTTGTTGCCACCACATTGGTGTCACGTATATATGCCTAAACAACTGATTTTACTGTCACCTAATCCCTTCACTTCACGCTATCCTCACCATCACGTTCCTTTTCCTACTTTGGGGCACTGTATGACGTTAATACAGTTTATTGCATTCTATTATGTGTATATGATACTCCATCCCACTGTGAATTAAACCGTGTGGATCTGAATACATTTGTCTTTTGAATGATTACGTTTCAATGATTTAATTAGTTCCCTTGATACACTGGGACCCCTTCCTTCTAGTACCAATATAAGGGGCAGCAAGGACTTTGATTTTGGTTTCCAATGTGGACTGGTCAATCCTTAATTTCCAGCGATGCAGGGCTGAGTCCTGCATCTTGGCCCCTCTCAATACCTCCTTTCCGGTAGCCCAGAATAACTGTGGCGGTAAGACTGAATCCCTGTTCACCTCCAGATAGTTATGCAGTTATTTCCTCAGGGAAGGATTATCTGGTGGCAGTTTGTATCTGAAGACATTCAGGGGCATATTTACAACTAAAGTGGAAGAGCGCGACGTTAAGCCATGAAGGCTAAGGCCACGCTCCGTCACTTTAGAAACGAAGGGCTGCACTGTATTTACAACAATACAGTGCAGCACTGCATTTCTCCCTTTCTCCCTGTGCTGGCTCTAAATTTAGCTTCCAAGCACCAACACAGGCTTGCGTAGTGGGAAATAATTGTTTATGTGCAGGAAGTTGTTCCTTTCTGCAGATAAACAATCTTAAACGGCAATTTTTAACTTCTAAGTGTGCTGCTTGTGCAGCACACATAGAAGTTGCAACTCGTCATTTTTAAAATGATTGTTTATGTGCAGGAAGGGATGCCTTCCTGCACATAAACAAGCATACTTGGTGTTGTGCTGTTTCTACGTGTGCTGCACAATGCAGCACACATAGAACAGCAAGAACAAGGAGAAATAAAAAAATTCCCCGAATTGCGCCTGTTTAAAACCAGGTTTTTCCCGGTCTTAATTATGACACTGCCCCATTTTTACGCAACTCTTGTAAATATGGGGCAGCATCAACATCAATGGGTGTTGCAGCTGAATGCCCACCGCAAAACCCATTGCCCAATAAGCATAGCGTGAAAGGGTGCCTTATTCACAAGATGGCATTAAGCCAATTGCTACTTCTTGGATGTAAGTGAGACCTGGACAAAATAAAGCATTAAGACAAGCGGCAAGTGGTCCAAGATCCCATCTTATCTTCAAGGTTTGAACACTCAGACAGGGATCTCACAACAGAATGAGAACCTAGAAGGTGGCCAATGAAAAAGTATGTGACTGTATGTGCTAGAATAGAAAAATTCATGTTTGCGCATTGTTCTATGTAGGTTAGCATTTGCTGCGCCATTTTCTATGTGGGCTACATTTCGAGTTATAATCAAAACGAATCCATCGTTATTTCTGAAAAGCGGCCACAGCTGGGTTTCATTTCCCTGAGGTTGGAATTTACTTCACTAATGAATACACTGTTCTTATTAACGAAAACCTTTCCCACTAAATAGAGGCCTTGTCCCACTTGTCCAGTGACAGGCATGTGCAGAGCAACCTTGAGTAGTAAATAAGTGTTTGCCCGGCCTCAGAATCGAAACGTACTCTTTGTACTTCACTGTTTTGCTGCATCTGCTTGGAACACTCCATGGTGGGCGTGCTTTCATTGGTTCTGAAATGTACATAATGTATCTTTATGCTTGCTGATGTCAGTCTCTCTGCAGCACTCCTAGCGACTGGGCAGACAGGGCTCTACTCTAAGTGTACTTTGAATAAACAGTTGCACATGACCCTGCTTCAGGCAGGTCGCTCCCCATGCCGCACAGCGCCATCAGTGTGTCTTTACCCCTGAGACCGCTTCCTCTGCTCACTGTTGGTTCACTGTGGTGTCAGCTACGCAGTGACTGTGCCGCTTACTCCTTTGTGCTGCTTGAGTATTTCACTTTTCTCCCTGTGACTGTTTGCTTTTATAGTATTCCATTTATTGTGACTGTTTCCCTTCTTCGTGCTCTTTTTGCCTTCTGTAATCCTCGCTCGCATCCCTTCGTATTTTTTCTCCCGCCGCTGCGTCCCCTGTGGCCCGCCCCCCTGAACACCGATTCTCCGCCCCGCTCCCGCCTCCCAGCTGCTTCTCCCTCCCATCTACCATTATATAGCGGTCGCTGCATGGCCGCGCCTAAGGCAATCCCATCTGCGCCTGTCCGTGCCTGGACTGCGCCCAGCACCAGACCCCCTGACCCTCACGAACTCCACGACTCCCGACGCCGCTACGATGCCTGCAAACACAACAATGATGGGCAGAATGTGGATCAATGTCACACATTCACCCCAGTCCAAAGATCTGGGCCCAAATCCATCGTTTTTCCACTCCACACCACCCTGGGTTAGACAATGGCGATATGCAAATCAGCGCTGACCCTGTGCCCCATGGGAACAGTCCAGTCTGAACTACAAAAGCCATGTCCTTCCCAGAACGGAAACAAGCATCCGAGGACCGGCCCGGTTTCGAGGTAACACCTCTCATCAGCCCGGCTAGCTTGATTCCAGTGGTGTGGAGTGCCTGGGACTCACGTCTGAGCATCCCCAGTACACTTAGAGCGGTACCTGCAAACACAACAATGATGGACAGAATGTGGATCAATGTCACACATTCACCCCAGTCCAAAGATCTGGGCCCAAATCCATCGTTTTTCCACTCCACACCACCCTGGGTTAGACAATGGGGATATGCAAATCAGCGCTGACCCTGCGCCCCATGGGAACAGTCCAGTCCGAACTACAAAAGCCATGTCCTTCCCAGAACGGAAACAAGCATCCGAGGACCGGCCCGGTTTCGAGGTAACACCTCTCATCAGCACGGCTAGCTTGATTCCAGTGGTGTGGAGTGCCTGGGACTCACGTCTGAGCATCCCCAGTACACTTAGAGCGGTACCTGCAAACACAACAATGATGGACAGAATGTGGATCAATGTCACACATTCACCCCAGTCCAAAGATCTGGGCCCAAATCCATCGTTTTTCCACTCCACACCACCCTGGGTTAGACAATGGCGATATGCAAATCAGCGCTGACCCTGTGCCCCATGGGAATAGTCCAGTCCGAACTACAAAAGCCATGTCCTTCCCAGAACGGAAACAAGCATCCAAGGACCGGCCCGGTTTCGAGGTAACACCTCTCATCAGCCCGGCTAGCTTGATTCCAGTGGTGTGGAGTGCCTGGGACTCACGTCTGAGCATCCCCAGTACACTTAGAGCGGTACCTCCAAACACAACAATGATGGACAGAATGTGGATCAATGTCACACATTCACCCCAGTCCAAAGATCTGGGCCCAAATCCATCGTTTTTCCACTCCACACCACCCTGGGTTAGACAATGGCGATATGCAAATCAGCGCTGACCCTGTGCCCCATGGGAACAGTCCAGTCCGAACTACAAAAGCCATGTCCTTCCCAGAACGGAAACAAGCATCCGAGGACCGGCCCGGTTTCGAGGTAACACCTCTCATCAGCCCGGCTAGCTTGATTCCAGTGGTGTGGAGTGCCTGGGACTCACGTCTGAGCATCCCCAGTACACTTAGAGCGGTACCTGCAAACACAACAATGATGGACAGAATGTGGATCAATGTCACACATTCACCCCAGTCCAAAGATCTGGGCCCAAATCCATCGTTTTTCCACTCCACACCACCCTGGGTTAGACAATGGCGATATGCAAATCAGCGCTGACCCTGTGCCCCATGGGAACAGTCCAGTCCGAACTACAAAAGCCATGTCCTTCCCAGAACGGAAACAAGCATCCGAGGACCGGACCGGTTTCGAGGTAACACCTCTCATCAGCCCGGCTAGCTTGATTCCAGTGGTGTGGAGTGCCTGGGACTCACGTCTGAGCATCCCCAGTACACTTAGAGCGGTACCTGCAAACACAACAATGATGGACAGAATGTGGATCAATGTCACACATTCACCCCAGTCCAAAGATCTGGGCCCAAATCCATCGTTTTTCCACTCCACACCACCCTGGGTTAGACAATGGCGATATGCAAAGCAGCGCTGACCCTGTGCCCCATGGGAACAGTCCAGTCCGAACTACAAAAGCCATGTCCTTCCCAGAACGGAAACAAGCATCCGAGGACCGGCCCGGTTTCGAGGTAACACCTCTCATCAGCCCAGCTAGCTTTATTCCAGTGGTGTGGAGTGCCTGGGACTCACGTCTGAGCATCCCCAGTACACTTAGAGCGGTACCTGCAAACACAACAATGATGGACAGAATGTGGATCAATGTCACACATTCACCCCAGTCCAAAGATCTGGGCCCAAATCCATCGTTTTTCCACTCCACACCACCCTGGGTTAGACAATGGCGATATGCAAATCAGCGCTGACCCTGTGCCCCATGGGAACAGTCCAGTCCGAACTACAAAAGCCATGTCCTTCCCAGAACGGAAAAAAGCATCCGAGGACCGGCCCGGTTTCGAGGTAACACCTCTCATCAGCCCGGCTAGCTTGATTCCAGTGGTGTGGAGTGCCTGGGACTCACGTCTGAGCATCCCCAGTACACTTAGAGCGGTACCTGCAAACACAACAATGATGGACAGAATGTGGATCAATGTCACACATTCACCCCAGTCCAAAGATCATTGTTGTGTTTGCAGGTGCCGCTACGATGCCAGCACCCTCCATGCACTCAATGCCAGACGATCACCCATCTGCTGCCTGGCCACCCCGAAACGCACCCAAGGGCCCATCTCCTGCAGGAACTGCAGCTTCACCAGCATCTGGCCCGCCAACCCACTGACCTGGAAAGACCCCAACTACCTCAGATGCATCCTATTCAACACCCGCTCCGCCCGCAAACACGCCGTTGAACTCTGGGACTTACTTGACTCAACATTCCCAGACGTCGCCTTCCTGACGGAGACCTGGCTGAACCTCTCCTCAGTACCCAAAATCGCCATAGCCATTCCGGAAAGCTACAAGACCACCCAGAGGGACAGCACCAAGGGAGTAGGTGGAGGAATCGCCATCGTCCACAGGAAAACTCTCAGAGTCTCGACCAACACCGACGACACCCTCAACATCGCTGAACACCTGCCCTTCCAGATCCACGCCGAACCTACCACCACCCTAAGAGGAACCCTCAACTACAGACCCCCGTACCCCGACCACAGTTCAGCGACTCCATCGCCGACTTTGTCTGCACACACGCCCTCGCCTCCACGGACTACATTCTCATCTGGGATTTGAACTTCCACCTCAAGAACAACAATGACACCAACTCCACCACCCTGATCAACAACCTAGCCAACCTCGGACTCAAACAACTCATTACAACACCCACCCACTCCACCGGCCACACGCTGGACCCCATCTTCTCTGCAAGCCCCCACGTCGCCTTCAACCACACAACCAAACTCCATTGGACCGACTATCGCTGCATCCACTTCACCTTCCGGAAACCCACCACCCACCACCGCACCCAACAGATGCCACGCCGCTGCTGGAGCAAAGTCACCGAAGTCCAGCTAACCACCACCCTAGCCAAGAGTCCACCCGCCGACCCCACCGACCCGACACCGCCGTCCGCAACCTCAGACAGTGGATCAACGACTGCGCCAACACCCTCGCCCCGTTCAAGAAACTCTCCAACAGTCACACTAGCAAGAAAGCCAGCTGGTTCACTGAAGACCTCCAGGCCTCCAAGCAACCCGGCCGAAAACTGAAAAAGAACTGGCTCCATGAACGAACACCGGACAGTAACGCAGCCCACAAGAACTCCACTCGCAGACACCATCACCTCATCAGATCCGCCTAAAGGGCCTCCTTCAAAGACTGCCTAGACAACAACGCACACAACAGCAAAGAGCTCTTCAACATCCTGAAGGAACTCTCCAACCCCACCTCCAACACCAACGACATCAAACCTTCGCAAGACCTGTGCGACTCCCTGGACACCTTCTTCTATCGCAAAATCGCTGACATCCACAACAGCTTCAACGCCACGACCACCCAGACAACCACTGAGACCTCCGCCCCCACGATCACCATCCGCACCAACCGCCTGCTCTCCTCGAGGAACATCAACGATCATGAACACCATCCACTCCGGATCCCCATCACACCCATGCTCACATCACATTGTTCAACAAAGCCAGCACTGCCATCACACCCCATCTCCAGAAAGCCATCTACATCTCTTTCAAGACAGTGACCTTCCCGGAGAGCTGGAAGCACGGCAAGATCAGCGGCTTATTCAAGAAACCCAAGGCGGACCCCAAGGACCTCAAGAACTTCCAGCCCATCTCCCTGCTCCTGTTCCTGGCGGAGGTCATTGGAAGACAATCAACAAAAAACTGACCCGCTACCTCGAGGAGAACAGCATCCTGGACCCTTCCCAGTCCGGGTTCCGCAGCAACCACAGCACCGAAATGGCCCTCATCGCCACCACCAATGACATCAGGACCCTACTAGACAACGTGGACCTGGCAGCTGCCTTCGAAGCGGTCTGCCACCGCACACTACGAACGGGCCTCCATGACGCCGGGGTCCAAGAGAAGGCCCTGGACTGGACCACCTCCTTCCTCTCCAACAGAACACAGAGCGTCCGCCTCCCCCCCTTCCGCTCCGAAGCCACCGAGATCATCTGTGGCGTACCCCAGGGCTCATCCCTCAGCCCAACGCTGTTCAACATCTACATCGCATCACTCGCCCACGTTGCCCGACTGCACGACCTCAACATCATCTCCTACGCAGATGTCACCCAGCTGATCCTCTCCCTCACCAAGGACTCCCACACCGCCAAAACCAACCTCCACGAAGGAATGAAGGCTGTCACCGAGTGGATGAGGAACAGCTGATTGAAGCTGAACTCAGACAAGAGTCCTCATCCTCGGATCCACCCTTTCGGCCAGGGACGACTCCTGGTGGCCAACTGCACTGGGAGCAGATCCAACACCCACGCACGCAACATAGGGGTCATCCTCGACTCCATGACTAAGCAGGTCAACGCCGTCTCTTCCTCCTGCTTAAACAACCTCCGCATGCTCCGCAAGATCTACAAGTGGATCTCCACCGAAACGAGAAGAACGGTCACCCATGCCCTCATCAGCAGCAGGTTGGACTACGGAAGCGCCCTCTACGCAGGAGCCTCGGCCAAACTCCTGAAACGGCTTCAACGCACCCAGAACGCCTCCGCACGCCTGATCCTCGACATCCCTCGCCGCAGCCAAATCACATCCCACCTAAGAGACCTGCACTGGCTCCCTGTCAACAAGTGGATAACCTTCAAGCTCCACACGCATGCACACAAAGCACTCCACAACACTGGACCAGCATACCTCAACAGATGACTCAGCTTCTACAATCCCACCCGCCAGCTCCGCTCTGCCGACCTCGCCACAGTCCCCCGAATCCGAAGAGCAACCTCCGGTGGCAGATCGTTCTCCCACCTCGCCGCCAACACCCTCCCCATCCACCTACGGTGGAGCCAAGACCTACTGACCTTCAGAAGACTCCTCAAGACCTGGCTTTTTGAGCAGTAGCTGCATTCCCCGCCCTCCAGCGCCTTGAGACCCTCACAGGTAAGTAGTGGGCTTTACAAATGCTATGATTGATTGATTGATTGGTTATTGGTTTGTATTCACTACTGTCTGACCGACTCTTCATTTTGTATCGAAGGCTAAGAGGTGGTCATTAGTAACCCGGTAGACCCTAATCGGGCCATTTCCTTCATATGAAAGATAAGAAGGTAAATGCTTTATTTGTAAAATCTGAGAGCCACCATGGGTCCTCTACTCCCCAGGTCTTCCATGACTTTTTAAAGCATTACCCTATCTCTTCAAATTGTTTATGTCAGAGCCAATAATGAGGATTAAGGCCAGGTTACAGTCATCTCCAGTCATGGTCCTCATGGAGCTAAACCCATTGAGTGGAGGAAAAAAAAGCAGATATACGGTCACTGGGGGAATAGACTGAGCCAGTGTTCAAAACGAAGCCCAAAGTATTGATCTTGGTAAAGGCCTATCCTTAGGGGTTCGAGCCAGATCAGATCTTCATAACTGTATCCTTCATACGAGGATTGCAACCCTACAGCGTCTGGAAGAGGAGTGTTGTGAACCTTACTGAGGGGAGTAAGATGTTTGGTGTGTTCTACTGCTGCTAAGCACCGTCTTTATCGAGCCCCTTCACAGTTTATTGGATTAATTCATGGAAAGGTGAGTTTCTTTAATGAGACCAATACCCAGTGGTTTAGTGGCCAGACAGGACAGAACTTTTTTTCATTTCAACAAATGTTCCATACCTTTAAGATTTAGGGATACAACAACAACAGATCTGTGATGAGATATACTGTGTAGTGCCTTTTAGATTCTAAAACCTCCCTATGGCCTGGTGGGTTCCTCGCAGGCATCCAGGAATTGCTGAGCAGAAGCACCTGGGAAAGAAAGGATGGTTTCCCCAGAATAGCTTGCAGAGGTGACGGTGTTGGGTGAGCCCAGCATTTAGTTGTATCTCATGGGCTTTGCAGCTCACGTCAGCAATGGAAAAGAGAAGTCTTTTCTTCACCTTAGCTGTGGGACCTAAAGGAAGTTTTTGGGAAACCATGCCACTTCGTGAGTTAGCACTCTGGTGCTAAAGCATGTGACATTCAGGATTGTTGACAAGCCATATTCCACGTAAAGTGGGCAATTTCCTTTCGCTGATTGGTTATATAGTGCACGGGTTGACAAACATAACTTGCATCTTGTTTTAGGGTGGTTTGGTCATTTTTTTGTCATGTGGATAATTAACATGTTGATTCTGATATTTGTAATATTTATTGTTCGTGTGTTTTTGAGAAAGAAGAGAGGTGCGTTACATCGTGTCACTTTGAAACTCGTCTGGTGGGCCTATGCTACAAAGTCACTGGCTTGTCTTTTGGCAAAATTATGGGGGATGACTGTTCTCTGGATTTGAGATTTCAACCAGGAGAGATATATTTTTACTAGAATACCATTGTCAGAACATAACCATGCATAAATATTTTTCCCTAATAATAGTTTACAAAAGTTTCTCCCGTTTGGAATTAATACTAGAAAATATACATCTGATGGATACATTTTTTAAACGATAAGTAGGATGCACAACTTAAGCCAAACAGTATTTCGTTACATGATATCCTGATTTACAAACACTAGCATGAGCACAATATTTTTGTAAACAATATTTAGGACACTCTGCGTAAGTCTGTATTTCTGTACAACATATCATCATCATTGATAACTTTATTTTGACCACAGTGGGCCATAAAAGTACATAATAAAATACAGAATGAGACATTAAAATCCATTTAGAAATTAAGTTAAGAACACATTTCATATATATATACACATAATTTACATTAAAAATGGTCTTAGTTAAGAAATAGAATTAAACCATCTAAGTAGTTATCAAAGTGATTCATAAGTATCTTAAAAAAGCCTTAAGTCTAAAATCAAATCATTATAAAAGTTCTGCGCTTAATCCACATGCCATGTAAAAAACGGGAAACAGCAAAAACAACTGGTGGGTGGGTATCGTATTTAAGTACTCTAAGCGCGTGTTCACATTCCCGAAACCCCAAATTCCTACAAGTAGGTTTAATCCACTTGTTTCGGGACAGCCCATATGCTGGACAAAAGAAAAATACATGGCTTTCATTTTTTAATTGGTATTCACACGCCGGGCACTCTGTACTTTTGTTTACATCCCATTTATTGGTCAGCGACCTTAGTGGCAGGCTACCCATTCTTAATTGCAAATACAGCTTTCTAGCTTGGGCAGGGTAGATCATGTCAAGGAATTCCTCCTTCTTATATTCTGTTTTTATGTTGAGGAATTCTCTGGTCATTCTCCCTGCTGCCGTACTAGCATGCAGAGCCAGCAAATTATTAGACCTAATCCTTTTTTACCAGGTCAGTTCTGGCTATAGCCAGAGAAGCTGACTCAGGAGTTTCCCATAGCCCAGGGACACGAGCCGTACGCACAAGTCCTTAATGTGCGATAGCCAATTAATTTTTTTCAACCTCAGTGCCACCCATACCTCCTTAAACTCTGCACGATACGGAGCGAGCTCTGGGACCGACCAAAATCTTCTCCAATAGGTTAAAGGCCTCAGGGCAACCTCCTCTTCCACTGGGAGTAATCCAAGGTCAAATCTTAGTGGGATCAATGGGGTACTAACGGGTAGGGCAAACAACTCTCTCATAAATATATGTTCAACCCTTGCCAAACTTTTTGGCCGACAATGTCCCCATAATTCTGCCCCGTATAATGCGGCTGCTCTAGCTGGTACCCTGTATATTTCAATGACAGGGGCAGCCGGCTTGAATGCAGATGTTCTATAGTTTTTGGATAACCCACCCACCGTCTGCGTCAGTTTCAATGAGGATTTAGTTAATTGTGCATCCCACCCCAGGTCTTCCTCGAGGGTAATACCTAAATAATCAAACGTCTTGACTCTCTCAAGAGGTATACCGTTCAGGGCAGGATTTGGTCGCATTTGCCTTGGGGGATTAAAAATCATAAATTTAGTTTTGGCCAGGTTGATTTCTAATCCACTTAAAGTGCAGAAATCAGCGAAACCATCAAGGATACGTTGGATGCCAGTGGCTGTTCGAGACAGCAGTAGAGTGTCATCCGCAAACATTAGTGCGGGCACTCCTCCTGTGGCCAGTTTTGGGGCGTCCGTATCCTTTATGGCTAAAAGATATTTAACAAGCCCATTTATATACAAGCAAAAGAGAGTAGAAGCCAGCACGCATCCCTGGCGTACCCCCCTTTGTACTGGGAAACGTGCCGACAATTCTCCCCCTTTTCCACATCTAACCTGGGCAAAATTTAGAGAGTGGAGCCTGATCAATACTCCCAGAAGGTAATGAGGCATTCCAAGATCGTGGAGAACTCTCCACAGCTTGTCCCTAGGGACCAAATCAAACGCGGCCCGTAGGTCCACAAAAATGAGGTAGAGGCTGCCACCCTCCACACTCACTGTTTTCCAGAAAAGACCTGTAGCCGAAAGATCTGGTCAATAGTGGAAATACCAGATCTAAAGCCCGCTTGTAAATTACTTAAGATCTGATTTTCCCCTTCCCATACCTGTATCCTATCCAGGAGTATCCTCCCAAATATCTTCTGAGGGATGTCTATCAGGCTGATGGTCCTATAGTTTGAGGCTTGCAGGGGGCAGCCTTTTTTAAAAATGGGAGCTATCTCAGCCCCCCTCCATGTCTCAGGCGGGCCTGTCCCCATTAGTATTGTATTAAACAGGACGTAAAGTTAGGGGGCCCATATTTTGGGTTCAGACCGAAACAAGTCCCCGGGGATTTTATCAATCCCCGGTGCTTTGTTAGGTAGTAGCTTAGCAATGGCAGTCTCCACCTCCAGATTCGATATTTCCTGAACCCCCTCCAGTCGATACTCGTGGAGGAGGCTCAGGGACTCCAACTCGGAGTCGCCATTGCTTGGCTGAGCATAGAGGCCACCAAAGTGTTCTTCCCATAGTGTTGGAGCTATATTCGGGCTTACAGCGTTCCGCCCACCCCTGCCCTCATTACTAACGATTGCCCAGAAAGATTTGAGGTCTCTGCGTTGTAGTGCCTCCCTCAACTCTTCCCACTGTTCCACCTTCCAAGACTTTTTTTCCCTATATATAACTTGCTCATACAGCACCCTTAGGGACTTAATGCAAAATTTGTCTTTTGCTTTAATTGCTTTGACCAGCTCTCCTTTCAGCTTACAGCATTCAGCAGAATACCAAGGATGGGTCTTAGCCAGATTTTCTTTATGGGCCTGAAATGGAAAAAAGACCTCTAACATTATTGAGGCTAACTGTTTGTGAATTTCTACGGGCCTGTTATCTATCCCAGCTACAACCCCCTTAGACCCCACCTCTGCCATATCACTAAGGTAGGGCAGGACTTGGAGGTAAATTTGGGACTGCCGATTAGGAGAACCCATAATATAGGGCCATTTTACTCTCCTCCTGTTGTTGTGGAGGAGAAGGGGGTACGGGGGGGAATTGATCTCTTGCATATTGTTTCTTAATCCCCAACTCCCAGGTTTCAGGGACATTACCAGTGCATTGTGATCGCTGTCCATCCGTTGGTGAATCTTAAAGTCCTGGACATTGTCCCATGATCTACATTTGATCATAATGTAATCGTTGATCGAAGATTGGCCCACTCTATTAAAGGTCACATTACCAGGCCTGTCTGATTTTAGTCGGCCATTACAAGGCCTTACTGAGAGGGACAGTGTGAGGGAGAGAATTTGGAGTACCAACGGTGTCCACGCTTTTACTATAGGAATTGAGGGTTCCGGTATATTCCAATATTGGTTTTCTCCATCAGGGTCTTCCGTAGTTAAATTACTGAGGGGTTCAAATTGACAGTTGAAGTCCCCGCCAATAATTATACCAACCTCAGGGCCTAGGGTCCTGACAAATCCCCTCAGTTGATCAATGGCCAAGGACTCCTGACCACTCTGAGTTGGCCTGGAATAGATGTTAATTATGGCTAAGTGCTTATTCCCCGGAAGTGTCAACAAGACACATAAGATGTGTGGGGAATTAACTGTCACCTGCTTAGCCATAACTCCCAGGTGAGTGGCTACCCATGTGCTGAGCCCTCCTGACGGTCTCCCTCTACCCCCTTTTGTTGCAGGGACATTAAATGTGGGGAACCCACTCCGCTGGTAATTGTCCATGGCCCACGTCTCCTGCATAAGGCAGATGTCGTGTTTATCCATGAACAAACCCCAGTCGTCTGATGTTAATTTATTTTTCAGTCCTGCAACATTCCAGGAAAGTATGTTGACACTCCCCTTTTCCTCCCTGTGGATTGGACTTCTGCTTGCACCATAGTCGGGTGATCTAAATACGCAGTCTCCTGTCTCTGTCAATCCCGTCCTTTCGCCAACATGGCTGTCACTCCTGGTCCCTACTTCTCTGACCTTGATACACCCGCTACCCATATTACCTCCTGTCCTACTCAATGAGTCGCTACTGGTTTGGCGCTTTCTGTCCCCTAATGTGCATTCCTCTGCCACAATTCCTAGCACGAAAAAAGGCGCTTCATCTGCAGGAAGTCAGCCTTTACTTCCTGCATGTTCTTACATTCAACTGTGTAGCAGGGGGGATTCTTTGATTTCATTAGTCAGTCAACAGGCTCCAGGTCATTAAACCTATTATGATGGTAAAACATGTCGAGTGACCTTGGACTATTTAGTGGCCCATTCCTGTTTGTATTTCCTAATATGGGATTGTCTCCCTGGTTATCATCTCCCGTCCAGTTTATCCCCACCAACTTATGCTCAAGGCAGTCCTTGTTGTATGGGCCTGGGTAAAAATAAGTCAATGGCAGGGTTTTAATTCACGTGTCTGGTCTACCTGGCTTCAAATTACAAATATACCTGACTGTCCAGCTATTCCTACAATTAATCACAATACAGTCCCCTACTATGTTCTTCTCTCTGGCCCCCACCCAATCTATTAGTCTAGCGAATAAGATCTCACTGGTTCCCCCATTCGGGAGAGGTCTATTGCGATTCAACCAGTAAATACATTTATTTTTAAGGTCTCTATAGTCCTCGACCTTACCCAGGCTCAGAGAAGGGACCCCCGCAAGGACCACCACATAGGGGACTGACTCCGGGGGCAAGGCTAGGCAGGGCAACTGGGGCCTACTAGAGCCCAACATTCTAGACCCCTAGTCGAGGTTTGTTGCCTGCTTTAATCCTTGGCCATAGCTACTGCCACCCATCTTGCCCCTACCCCCCATATTCCTTGTATTAACTGGGGGGCTTGGTGACACTATCACTGGCTGGGTAGTTTGATGTGTAACTGCTGTGACACAATGGGCAGATGGTACCCTCTCTCCGGTTGTGCCCTCCAGAGTTATACTCTGAGTACCTATCTGACTTGAGGCAGATGTCCTTGAACCGTTATGGGTCATCTCCATGACCCCCCTGCCCATCCCTCCCACTTTTGGTATACACAGTGATTCGAGGCAAGACAGTCTTTTCTCAATAGAGTCCAGTCTTTTATGGATAGGAAGGCAAGACTGTGTAAATATCCGTTCCATCTTGACCCAGAAGTCCCTGCCTTTCTCTAGTAGTGACGTAGCTTCATCAACTTCAATGAGCGACGTGTCCGTTCCGGAAGGCTGTCCAGCTAACTCAACCTTAGGAGATTCAGTGTCCCTTGTAGAAATGTTTGCCTTTTAGTGTTCTTATTTGTTAAAACAGCTCCCCCACGCTTTCCTTTGGCTACTTGATCCGAGGCTTTACTTATGGATTCATGACCACGGCCGACCTAGTAGACTGGCCAGATCTGGTGAATCGTAAATTTTGAGGGGTTGTGTCTGGCAAGGACTCTAGTAGGGCCCTATTCGCTGGCGGGCTATGCAACATCACTACTACCTCTTTCAGATTATTGGCCACTCCCACCGGTCTGGCCGGTAGAGTTTCGGATCCTAATTGTGCAGTGGGAATATTACATCTGGTACTGGAGATGGGGCTGTAGCTATCTGTCCTAGAGAAGACCGCTTGTCAAGGATTTGGTCCATAGATAGTCTTCTCTCAGTAAGTTCGATTTCCCTTTGTAGGACAGACGATGCCCTAATTAGGAACTGGTCTAAGGTCCCTGCAACACTTCCTGTGATGGACTTCCTCCCCTTCCCCGCTCCATTAGCAGCCATGCCCACGTAGCGTCAGAGCTTTAAGTTCACAATACACTGACCTTTTGTGAGACATCCGTAGTAAGGGTCACAGAGAAGGGCCCCGTCCCGTCCTCTATCGGCCTCGGACAGCCGTAGACGGCCCGCCCTTTGCCCGGGCTTAGCCCGGCGCTGCCCGCGCGCGATCCCGCGACGCGGGGGCTGAGCGAAATTTAAAGCGCCTCCGGGCGTGGTGATGACGGTGCCTGCCGCTGCGGAGCTTGGGTAGTGTAGTCCTCTGCTCCTAGGGCTACGGCGGCGGGAGGGCGGGAGGGCCAGCACAGCGCCCAAGCAGCGGGAATACAGCAGAAGAAAATGCCCCGCTAATTCGCCAACAGCACCCACAACATATCCTGATATACAACCACTAGCAAGATTCACACCTATACGTATTGTTTTTACATACTTTTCTACTAATAAAAAGATAACCATCATAAAATATAACTTGTAACCGTCTTGGCAAACTGTCAGGATTTAATGAGAATAATGTTCAAGATCCTCACACACGCCTACAAAGCTCTACATTATCAAGGACTGTCCTACATCAACCATCGACTGAACTTCTGGCTACCTGCAAGACACCTGTGCTCCGCCTCACTAGCCCACAGGCACCGCCCAACATCGGTCGTAGTGGCAGCTTGGGGCTGCTCCTTCTCTTACCTGCCTCAAGACCTGAAACAACGTGCCCCTCCATCTTCGAACAGTACCCTCCCTGGTGGTCTACAGAAAGAAACTCGAGACCTGCCTCTTTGACAGAGACGTTTTCCCACAGCACCCAGATACCCCTAGGGGTGACAGTGCTGTGCTATACAAATGCTGATTTATTGATTGGTTGATTGATTATTTCCCAAAAGGATTGTAGCTGACAATGCCAACTGTCCACCGTTTCCAGGTAAGGCACTGAATTATATATGTCAGTTGGGAACCCAGCTATAAAGGTGGAAGGAAAAAGAGATTGGAGACACTGGTTGGGAATGGCACCAACTTTGTTATTATTGGTTTTGCTGGTAAATCCACGACACGAGTAATAATATTGTGACACTACCATGAATATCACCTCAGGTGTGGTCTATTACTACTGAAATGCATTAAAATATTTTCATGAATTAATTATCCGAGTAATTTGAGAATTCTTACATGCAATGAGTTGCAAAATGATTAGGCTGCAAGGTTAGCTGAATATCCCATTGTGTTTGTCTGTTCAGACGGAAAACTTTTTTTACGTTTTAATTTGATTATTTAAAATCTTTAAAAAATTGTGTATGTCAATAGATAATAAAAAGGGGCAGTACAAAAACCACAAAATAAAAGATAATAAACACAATTTATGAATATACATGTCTACAGTTCCTTCCTCTGCAGTACACATGAATTTGATGTCTCTGCAGTTAAACTGAAAGCTAGATCAGTATAGGCATGGAATTAAGGCATACTTAGAATGGGCTTGATTTTTACAAGGAAAAACAACAAATCCAAACTGGAGGCTTTTTAATTTAGCTATCACCAAGCAGGTCTGTCGTAAATATTCTTGACAGTCTGTTCAAGAATAATAATTGATTACTGCCCACGTAGGAGAGCATGTCTAAATACACAATTGCCTTTCATAAAAGAAATAGTTCTTGAGATTTTATTACCTATTCCTTAAAGGAACTGTGACTTGTCCTTCTTCCAAAATACTAGTTTCATTATTTCTAGGAATTTAAAAGTAGGCCGTGCCCCAGATTTTTCGTGGTTGAGTTCGCCTGTGATATTTCTAACGAGATTTAGTGCCTCAACGTATACGCTCTTGACGATTTTGTTTTATGCAAGAGTTTGATGTATTCCAAATGTCTTTCTATTTTCTGATTCCACAGACCAACCTCCAGTCTGATCAGTGATTGGGAGACGCGTTGAGGGAGATACAAAAATATACATGTAATCTGATTGTGTGTACAAATGAGGCACAGGATTCTGAAAGGGCACCAAACCCATATGATAATGAGGGTAGGAGTTGGTTTTAAGTACCTTCATCAGAGGAGAACAAAAAATGGGGGCATGCACTTAGGTCTGTGGCGATTTAAAGGCATGGCCCAGTGAATTAGCCTTGCATTCTAATGGTGACTTATATTCCTTAAAACAGCCACTATGGTCCAAGATGATGTTCAGATATTTACAGGGCTTTACATTTTTAAGTTACCCTTTATTTATGTACCAATAGCCTTGTTTTAGATTTTCCAGCTAATTATCATTTTCTTTCTTTTAGCAAAGTGTATTTCCTGGCCACGTTTGCCATAGTATGAATACAACTCATTGAAGACCTATAGATGTTTTGCTCACAAGACTCATGTTGTAATATTGGCAAGTGGCATTTCCTAGCCTCTGAAGGTCTACAGTCCCTTTTCAGAGGCCATTATTCAGGTCTGCAATAAAGAGATGAAATATGACGGATGCCAGTATACATCCAAGTTTGAAGACATTAATGTTAAAAAGATTACTAATTTCTAATTTTGAACTTCACCCACGTGTTTGTATAAAGTAATGGAATGGCCCTCAGTAGTCACGAAGGGATGTTTAATTCGTAAAATAAAGCAAATGTGTCACACATTGTCGAAAGCAACTCTAAAATCAATAAAATATATGAAAGGTAAAGATTTTAAGAGTACTGCCTTTGTGGTTGGAAATGAGAAGTTAAGGATCTTAAAGTCTGTACCAATGCCTCGGAGGAATCACGTTTGTGAAAAAGAGATGCAACAGCCCACAGCTCAAGATCGTGCAAAAGACAATTTTCTAAACATTTGGCTTCGATATCTAGGAGAGCAATGAAGCAAATATTTGCTGGATGACAGGCGTTTTATTTTTTGTAAATTGGATGAAGCATGGAACCATGCCACAGCTCTGGAATAGCTTGTGTGAATAGGCATTGATTGAAAAGTGAAGCCAGGTCCTTCACCTAGAATTCCTGATTCATTTTGGAGACTGTAGCTGGCAAGCCATATAACCCCAGACCATTGTCCTCCCAACCATTTCTAGGTCTCACCTGAGACAGCGCGTTCACGCTGTCGCTTGTAATGAGCTATTGTTTCTAATAAAAAAAAGCTCTGAAAAGGATCTTTTAGTCTGCCAATTACTTATCATGGGTTGGCATCACTTTCACTCTTATTTTGTTCCTTTTCACTGGTGAGTGCATGTCGGCCTGACTTGGGCTTCACTTCTTCTCCATTTGATTGATTTCTTGATTAGTGTTCTTCTGCTTTGCTTGAGGTCTGATGGTGGTACTTTTTTTGTTTGCCTTTGCTTACAAGACAACTTGAAACCATCAAAGTTGTAACTCACACTGCCCGCTATTTACAAGAAGTGGACACAAACTACTAGCAATAACAAAACTTTGTGGCATGTGACAATTTCCGAAACATATAATTCAGATGCTTTTATTGGCGATGAAGCTCGCAACTTATTTTCTTCATTTAAGAAAGTTGCCAGACAGTATATGCTTTTCTGAATTACCGTTTCACACTGGTCATATTTACTTATTCGCTGGTAACTTCTTTTAAAATGTAAATTATGTTTTATTCATCATTAAGCATGCAGTGATTTGGAAAGATATATGTTGCACCTAAAATCACCCTCTCCTCCCTTTACCTCTACCCACGGTTAAAACCTAAAATCACCCATACCTCTCTCCCTTTGCCTCTACTCACTCCTGAACCATACATTAATCTTTACCTCCCTTTACCTCTACCCTCCACAGAACCCTAAAAACACCCTTTCAGCCCTTACCTTTACCCATCACGAACCCTTTAGACACCTTCTCCTCTGATAGACTTGGCATCTTTGGCGTGGTTTCCCCTGAATTTTTGCCTATCCCTCCTGTATTTTTGATGCTGTGATGGATTTCATTTCTGCTGGCTAAGGTGCTTTGGTTTTTTTACCACTGCTGATAAGTGTTAAAGTGCAAGTGCTCCCTGTGTAAATTGTCATTACAATTGGTTCTCCTGATTGGCATATTTGATTTACAGGTAGGTCCCTAGTAAAGTGCACTGCGGGTGCCAGGGCCCGTAAATCAAATGCTACTAATGAGCCTGCAGCACTGATTATGCCACCCACATGGATAGCCATGAAAAGGTATCTCAGACCTGCCACTGAAGTGTCTATGTGCAGTTTTAAACTGCCATGTCGACCCAGGCCTGAACCTTCCCTTTTCTTATATGTAAGACAAGCCCAAGATACCCCCATGGGCAGGGATGCAGTGTATGTGACAAATCTTTCATAACACAACCTCTCTGTGTCTTCTTAAAAATATTCAAACCAGTGGTTAAAGGAAATTGTTTGTGTTTTCAGACATGACGGTTGGTAACACGAGCGCATTACACTTTGAAAAAAGACAACCTCAGCAGGTACTGAGTGTGGTGACTGGTCTAATTTTCAAAACTGTTTCTGTTATTTGTGTTTTTGTCACATCAAATCAATCTGTTATTTGTGTTTAAGTTATTGTGTTTTTTTGCATTATGTATTGATGTAAGCAAGAGGTTTAATCTTGATCTGCTCTAAAATGAATTACCTGAATATTTACAAAAAATAGTTAACAGAATTGACATAATAAATTATGTAGATCAATTCATTCAGAAGTTTGGTGTTAGGTTGCTAATAGAAAGCAGCATCAAAATTGCCAGCTAGATAATATTTTCTATGATGAACTTTTAGAAAGTGGGCATGTTCTTATTTAACCATAATGTGTGCTACAGCCTAGTTGTGGATTGGTTGTCTGGTTTTGGAGCGACAGGGGCTGGAGATGTGTATTCCCTGTATACAGCCACTGGGGGGTGAGGGGGGTTGAAGTGTGCCTGACCCTTCCTGGGTGACTCAGAGCTGAGCTGAATGGGGCTAGGCTGCATTTAGAGGAGTGGGAGGAGATATCCTTGCACCCAAATAGGGCCTGTCTACCTTGCACAATGCTTTCTCCACGCCCTGTGGTCAAACTGCACAAGTGAGGACAGAACTAGTTTGGACTGGGCTCATAGACCCTTGCACAAAGAGACCAAAGACAAAATGGGGTATAAGTAGTAGACCTTAAAACCCAGAACTTTAGATCACTTCTGGACTCAAGAGGAACCTTTGCAAAGGAGAAGAGCTGTGAGGAGTAGCACTGCCCTTTGCTGTGTGCTGTGTGGGGTTGGCCTGCAATTGCTGTTTCTGCCAAGGAAAGGACAAAGACAGGAACTTTGCTGTGAACCTGGCTGAAGAAGAATCTCCAAGGGCCTGAGTATGCTGGCCTCCTGTTATGAAGTCCAAGGGACACGAGGACCCCCCAGATCCCCTGGACTCTATTGCTCAGAGTACTGACCTACCAGCAGTGCCTATTACAGTTTTGGTCCTCTGGAAGTTGTTCCTACTGTTGGGAGGGGGAAGAACCATAAGAGGAGTAAGAAAACCTGTCTCCGATGCCGTCCGCGACACTGCTGTTATACCACAACCTGTACCGAGGCTAGGGGTATCGCTCGTGAAGTGCATGATGCACCGCCTGGCCTGCACCGCAGCTCTGACGCCCTTTGACACCCGCTGATGCCTGAAGTTATGTGCATTAACGGGCGCAAGTGCTCGCACCGACTCCATCATTGCCTATGCCTGCATCCTGTTATCACGGCAACGATAACCACCAAGGGTGACTCCATGAACTTGTTGACTTTGCACCGGAACTGATGCCTCACTCCTGACGTAACCAACTCCCCCTGTCCTGGATTCCACACGTCCCCTCCTTGCGGACACAATGCCTCTCCTCCCCCAGGGCAGCCAGGGAGCCAGCCTCGACCTCGGCACCGATGCCTCACCTCCACAATGCCGTGCATTGTCATTGACTTCATTTATAAGGTACTGTTTGTTTGGTGGTCTGGGTGACTCCATGCCTGATGCCACGCTCTTCGCGGTCGGTGCTGTACTTTGGATTTATTACTATCATGACGTCGCATTGGAGCTATTTCTTTTCTACAAGCTTTATATTTGCAATAACTGTTCTAAAGACATATCTTATTACCTGTATGTTGGATTTTTGTGGTTTTGGTCTTGTTGAGATTAGATAATGATACTTTATTTTTCCTAAACAGTGTGGTGTACATTTGTGGTGTTATCACTGTATTACTGTGTGTTTTGAGTACAAATACTTTATATATTGCCTTTGGAATAAACCTGTGGTGCCAAGCTACCCAGGGGTGAGCAGGGGTTATCTAAAGTGTGGATCCCCATTACCCTGACTAGAAGCAAGGATTCGTATTTGGATAAAGCTAACTACCTCTCCCTACTAGAGACCCATTTCTAACATCCTCCCTTTACCACTACCTACCCCTCCTCCCTCATTACCCTCACCTCTCTTTATCTCTGTCCACCCTGGAACCCTCAAGTCACCTCCACTAGTCATCCTCACTTCTATTCGATGTACTTCTTCCCAGACTTAAACCCTCAAATCACGATCACTTCCCTTTACCTCTACCCACCCCTGAACCCTCAAATCGCCCTCACCTTCCTTTAACTCTACCCTTGCCTGACCCCTTAAGTCACCCTCATCTTCCTCTACCCATCCCATAACCATCAAGTCACCCTCACCTCCCTTTACCTCTACCCATATCAATCCTAAAGTCACCCTCACATTCCTTTACGTCAACCCCCTTGACCCTCAAGTCACCCTCACCTCTATTCATTGCCATCCACCCCATACCTTGATGTCACCCTCACCTCCCTTTTCTACTACTCACCCCAAATCCTCATATCACCCTTACCTCACTTTTCCTCTATCCACCGAACCCTCAACTCACTCTCACTTCCCTTTACATCAACCTACCTTGAGTGGTAAAGTCACCCTTACCTCATTTTATCTTTACGCATACCTAAACTTTAAAATAACACTTTTCATAACATAAAAAGCATGTTATTACAAAAATACTTACCTGTGCGGTGCAAGTACTGCATGGTAAAGGTATAAATGCTTACCTGCATGGTAAAGACTGTATGGTGAAGCCTTTTTCCACTCAGACAGGACTCATCCCGTCCCTTCCTTAACTAACCCTTTACCCTAACACCCCTAAATGCTTTTGCAGCACTGCTGGTTGTTTTATGCCCTTCAGTGTGTTTGGCGGGCACATTCACCTCTTTGACAGTTTGTCCCCTCTCACCTACTCTCCACACCCTATAATTTAGACCTTGCCTGAGACAGTGCATGCACTGTCACTTGTGAAACATTCTTTTTTTACTTACAAGGGAGTTAGAGTCAGTCCATTGTTTACCATTGGTTGTCTTCATCATCTCTCTCATTTCCTTGCTACTCTTTGGTCTGCGAATGCTTGCTTCACTTCCTGTTTGTGTGTTTGTCCCTACCCAGAACATGTCACAAGTACTGCTTCCCTTGTTCTGTGTCCTTCCACTGCTTGCTGCTTTCAGAGGTACTTTTTCCCCTTTTTTTCTCCCACCTGCATTCTGGCTTGCCCGCCCCCCTAACAACCCTTCCTTGTTCTTCCTTGTCCGTTCCGCCACTCTCCCATTGTTGCTAGCCCTATCAATGCCCCCAACCAACCCCCTATTGTTGTTTGTCCCCTCCTGTTCCTGCAGAAAAAATTTTGCCCAAAAGCCATGGTAACAACTTTCAAAATGCTACAGATATACAAATCGGTACAAAAGGGGGTGGTGATGGACGGAGCATCTGAACCAATCAAACACTCACACCCAGTCAAAAGATCTGGGTTTAATCCATCACCGTTTTTTAGCCCACTCTGCCACCCCAGTTCAGACATGGCCATATGCAAATCAGTCTGACCCTGTGCCTCATGGGAACAGTCCAGCCCGAACTGCCAAGCCATGCCTTCCCTGGACCGGAAACAAGCTTCCTAGGACTGGTTTCTGGCATTTCAGCCATCTTCAGCCAGGCGTGCTTGAATGCAGTGGCAAAGTGAGCAAGGGACTCATGTCTCAGCATACCCCGCCAACTTATGGCGAACAAAGCGGTACAAAAGGGGGTAGTGACGGACGGAGCATCTGAACCAATCAAACACTCACACCCAGTCAAAAAAAGATCTGGGTTTAATCCATCACCGTTCTTTAGCCCACTCTGCCACCCCAGTTCAGACATGGCCATATGCAAATCAGTCTGCCCTGTGCCTCATGGAAACAGTACAGCCCGAACTGCCAATGCATGCCTTCCCTGGACCAGAAACAAGGCACAGGGTCAGACTGATTTTCATATGGCCATGTCGGAACTGGGGTGGCGGAGTTAGCTAAAGAACGGTGATGGATTAAACCCAGATCTGTTTACTGGGTGTGAGTGTTTGATTGGTTCAGATGCTCAGCCCATCACCACCCCCTTTTGTACCACAGATATACAAATGGCACTGCGCTTTCTGCATGGCTTTGTTGGTGGTGTTCTTCATACAGGGCCAACTTGGCAAACTTCAGCATGGATGTTAGATAATTAAACTTTTCTTTGTGAAAGCAGAGAATTATCCCATAAAAAGAAAACTGATCATTGCACCTCACTGTCCGTGCTGGCCGTATGATAGTACTTTTTTTCTAGCATTCAGCCACGTGGCACAGCAGCCTCAATGCTGTACAACATAGCTAAAAGAAACTGAAAAGTCAATAGCGCTCAAATAGGCACGACCTATTTGGTTTGCCAATGCTTGTTGATGATGTATACTGTAAGGCTTTTGCTTATCTCTTCCATCACTTTGGATAGAGGGCTCTGAGGTATGCAAGTTGACAGAGGCTTCATGCTTGTATCTTCAAGCAAGAGACCCTTGGGCAAGCTTGACGAGGAGGGTCTAATCCTAGTGTCGACATAAAATACCCCTAAAAATGTGAGTCATTAATCTCCAGTTACATCTTGACTTAGTGACAGTCTTATACGGTTATGAGCCAATCTATTGATGGTAGCAATTGCCTTTGTTGCGTTATCCTAGGACTGAATCCCTGGCTTGCTTTTTAAAATTCCAAAATGTTTTTCAAACTTTTAACTGGTAACAGTAACGCAGTAGGACATATGGTAGGTTTGCAGAGGAAAGGGAAGTCAGAATGGTGTCCATAGGATGCCTCACTGCAAGGACACTAAAAGGCATAAAGAAGAGCCACGTAGGGGTTGGTGGCAAAATAGACGGAGTACTAGAAGCCCAGCATGGCTTGACAGGGCTGCAAATGCCACAATTTGGTAGCAAGGGAAGCATAAAGGCCGCAATTAAAAGCCCCAAGGACCCTTCACCTCTGCCACTACTTGTCTGGACTGGTGCCAGAAAGTACTGTTAGACAAAGGTGATTTAAGGTGATACGGTCAAGTGATTTATAGCAAGAATAACAAATGGGGGCTGAAAACATCATGTGACTGTGTTAGAGATTAACAAACGAATGGTTAATGCTGTGTTCCCACCATGTGATCTTGATTTACCACTACTTGACCGCAGCCATTTGCACCAGCCAAGGTCTGGGTGGTGTGTTTATTGGTTGGGGAGAGGGAGGGGTGCGGCACCGGCCAAGAAGTCCAGATTGCCCGTTTCGCACACTTGGGACGGGTTACTGATGCTGCCCACAACAAACCCACAAGCTCACTGCTGCTGTTAAATCCCAGATACACAGTCAGTTCCCAGCTCTGAGGGTACAGGGATTGAATAGGCAGCGGAAACAGACAAACCGGGGCATGAGCGCACACGGCCAATTCCGTGGTATTTATGGCTGCGAGGCACCAAGGCTCCGGGCTGTGAGGTGCAAGATATGTGCTGCATGCATACCAGAATGCTCACTCACCTGAAAGGAAGCATGGCATTGGCCATAGTAGGCCTTATTCTCAGTCTACACAGAGAAATGTAACTTTGAACACCGTTACTATTCTTTTTCACGGATAATTATTTCATTTGCAAAAAAGAAGTTGATGAAAAATCAGGAACAAGGCACCAAATCGAACTAAGAAGTGTTAGTGAAGCAGACTGGATAGTCTCGAACATCCCACTAAAGAAACTGCCCTTGTTTTCAAACTAGCTTCTTCTTAAAGCAGCCACGGGATGGGTTATGGGCAAATGTGTTAGTTTCATCACTGTATAAAAATTGGCACTCTATATGAAGGTGCTCTGCGGGTGCCTTTAAGTACACATGGAGGCCTAGAAACACCAAGGGCCTGATTTAGATATCGGCGGACGGGTTACTTCATTACAATAGTGATGGATATCCCATCCTCTGAAATATCAATCCCATTATATCCTATGGAATTTAAATTTGTCACCGTTATCACAGAGTAACCCGAGATCTAAATAAGGCCCAAGTCTTTGTGAAACTGCTCGACTAAGGGCATGATTCTGAGTGAGGCAGAGAGAAATTGCAGCATGGAATTACACTCTCTCTGATTCAGATTTAGAAAGGTTTCCCACACACCAAGTTTTATCAGGTGTGGAACGACCGTGCCTGATTTTTCCAGCTGGTAAATCCAGCTAGAAAGATTGGATTTTACTTGTAATTTCATGGTACTGGTGCAAAATAACTGAATTGTAACAGTAACAATGCATTCTTTTACTGTTACCCCAGTCCCATACAATTTTTAATCAGGTCACTTTGGAATTGAATCTATTACAAAGGAAAACATTGATCAGTTTTCACACGCAAAAGGTATCTGTGACAAATTGGGTTATGGGTTCAGTGGGGTGTTTTACCCTGTTGAAGCAACAGCCACAATCCCTGTCAGGTTGAATCACAAAAGCCACTAAATTAAACTATGCTTAACCTTCAGCTAGCTTGACATGAGAGCAGTCTGGCCTGACTTTGAGGCAATGTGTAAAGGGCCTTATTTATGACAAAGTAATCCGGGCCATTTGGCTCGCCGAGTTGCGTTACTTTGGAAGCAAAGGGATGCGTCATATTTAAAACGATATGACGGATCCTTTTGCTCTCCCCAGCGCTGGTGCACAATTGGTTGCCATGCGCCAACGCAGGCAACCTTGCACCATGGTGCAAGGGTGCCTGCGTTGTGGGGATGATTGTTTTTGTGCAGGAAGGAACACCTCCCTGCACTAAAGCGTTCATACGAGGTGTTTTCCTCTTTCTATGTGTGCTGTAGAATGCAGCATGCATAGAAAAAGGAAAAAACAAGAAGAAATGGAAACATTTCTCCTTGTTGCTCCTCCCTAGCCCTCCCCTATGGAGGCTTAGCATTCGGACGCATTTCCAGGTTTATGATTTCTAGTAAATTTGGAAATGTGGCAGAATCCATGGGTATTGCATGGAAACACCCACAGCAACTCTCATGGCACGCCCATTTCATGCAAAGTGATGCTTGATAAGGGGCAGTATTTACAAGGCCATGAAAAGACATACAAGGTGGTTTTACGTGGCCTTGTAAATATAGAGCAGCACATACTGTTGCCGGCGCATCAAAACAAGTGACGCGACGGCGGCGCAAGCGACTTGTAAATATGCCCAAAAGTATTTATGAAGCACACAAACAGTATTAAAGTAAGAACACAACATTAAAAAATCCCATGCAAATTTATAACAATAGAGTGATTTTATATACATATTTACACCTAAACAACAAAATTCCAATCAGTAAACACATAGTTAAGGTTTTTAAAAATTCAAAGGTAAAATCTTGCACCTAAAATATCAGAGCACCTACAGCGGACATATAGTCGTGCTAGGCCGGGCCAAAGTTGAAAAATATACCCAACTGTGATAGAGCATGAGTCACAAACAAAAAGTGGAATGGCCCCGGTTGGCATTCACTTTTGAACTTTGAAGACAAATTTTCCAGAGAAGGTAGCAGTTCAGTGGGACAAGTCTGGAGGCGGTGTCCGAGGAGTGGTTTCATCATTGGGAGCCTCTTAATGAAGTCACATTGAAAATTTCTACGTACAAACGTTGTCTTTTTTTTGGAAGTCAAAAATCTACAGGTACAACAAAGTAGTCTTCTGATGCACATAGCAGGCCAAAGCAGCAGGCAATCCTCTGATCGTCCATTTGCAGGGCCAGAAAGTGAACTGAAGAGTGGGTCTGAAGGTCCTATTTTTATAACTAGTGCCTTCTTTGAAGAAGGGGCAAAGACAAAGGCTCGGGTCCTGTCACTGGCCGGCCTGGACCACTCAAACTTGTTAAACAAAAACAATGGCCAGACAGGTTTTATTTCAATATACTGTGCCGCTACTAGCCAAATAATCCTAGGCGGGACGACTTTTTTGATTTCGTCATTTAAGCTTTATAGATGTTTTTTTAGGGAATCTTTGAGTAAATCACAGACAGAACAAAATTATCACACAATAACATCATTGATACATGAAAACATTCACAAAAACTTTCAAAAAAACAATACACAAAATCAAGGTGATGAATTCTTGTAAACACCATATAGACAACCGTACACTGCCTCAAATTAGTTCATTCTGGGGCACCAGTCCTTAAATATTACATGTATACAAACAAGCGGACATTGAATATATTGCAGGAGCCTGCTTATTTAACTGAGCCAGAGACTATTTTTGTTTTTGTTTAACTTCTTTGAAGAAGGAGCAGTTTCTAGAGAATTCCCTTTGAAGAGCTTGAAGTTTCCTGCTTCACCTGCATTGGCATAAAGCAGGCTTCATGAAAATTGCAAAGGTGAGAAGTATTTGTGTGAAGATAAAGCACTGTCTGTTGATTTGCAAGTGGGGATGGTCCCAGCTACCTCCCCCCAGCTTGTCAGCGATGGCCCATCCAGTCACACCTAATGCGCCTGGCTGGGAGGAATAAACAAAGTCCAACTACACCCAGTCATTTGACCCAGGTACAGGCTGCGAGATTCAAATAGCTAGGGCAGGAAGAAGTCAACTTAAAGTGACTTAAAATCCAACTTTAACATTAAAGAGGATTTTAATTACAATTTATCAGACGCCAACCATGAAATATTTACCAGTTCCCAATCAAATTTTAGCACTTATTAAATGTAATAGGGCAACCCAATATTTTCCCATTGAAGAATAATCCTCACGGTAGTGAAAAACAAATGTGGGAGTTTTTCACTACTAGGACATGTAAAACTTAAAAGTACTTGTTCAACCTTTTAATGACAATGCACCCTGCCCTTTGGGATACATAGGTCCTACTTTAGAGGTGACTTATATGTAATAAAAAGAGATGTTAAGTCTTGGCAAGGTATAATTAAAAACTGCATAAAATTTTTTTTTGAAGCATGTACTCTAAGCACAAATCTGATACAAGACACTGTTCTCATTGTGCAGTGCACAGCTGTTTGCATTGCGCTAAAACCTTTTTTTTAGCATGGCCACGATGATGACAGCTGTCTTTTAACTGTGTAATTTTTGGTTTGCACAAAGCAGTCCTGCAGATTTTTATGATGGGCATTTTTCATTTTAACTGTACATGACTTCCTTCCACCTCCTCCTTTAGTTCTTTTGTTTCACAAATACAGAGCGCAGCTTTAACCCAAGTTGTTTGCTACCTAAGACTGACCTCCCTGTATCTCTGAGCTACATAGCAGGTTTCGTTATTAAGGACCCTTCCTCCTGCTCATTTTCTCTGGGACCACGTAATTGTAAAATTTTTGCAGTTCATATAATTGTTGTCAGATTTTGCAATGGTCCCTTGACTTGCTGGCTAAGGGTATTGAAACATTCCGAACTGAAAAAGCAAAAAGAAAACAAATTGCAAATTCAGAGCAACATCATCCCCCCAAAAAATCACATAGAGAGGCAAGCCCGTCTGTGCCCGTCCGCGTCCGAACTGGGCCAGGGGCCACAATCCCTGCCCGATCCACAAGGGACAACATGAGCTACTCAGTTAAACAGCAATACGAGCTCCATCTGATCCTACACAATGACTGTGATTTACTGAATCTGGAAACTCCAGATTCTAGCTGCTCCTGCTGTGGCTATGCATTTGATATACAGCCGAGTAGAGCACACACCACAATTGCTACCGGCTCTACCAACAATATCACACAGAAGCTATTCCTCGCTACCAGTAAGGTCATGCCTCCCAAAGAATACACTTTTTTAACATCAATTGCAGGTCGCTTCCTAAACATAAGAATGACATCTTTGACCTCTTGTGGAATAAACAACCCAATGCTATTTTACTTATGGAAACGTGGTTACACGAGAGCTCTGGCCCCGATGTTGCTGCAGCAATGCCCCCAACTATACGATAATTAGGAAGGACCATGGCACCAAAATAGGAGGCGGCATTGAGGTAATTTTTAAAAGCTTATACACCTGTAAATGAGAGGATTTGCCCTTTAATGGCTGTGAAGCCAGCTTATTCAGACTTTCAACACACGCACATTTATAGTCTCTGGGATCTTGATTTATCACCCACCTGGGCCAGCAGGCTGCGGCTTTTCCTGAGCTTATTGCCCCTCTCTAGTTAGACGCCGTCAATTTTACCATCTTGGGAGATATGAATATTCATTTCAATGACCCAGCATGCACAAGTAGCATGTCTTTGACGGCGGATCTGGCTGCAATGAATATCCTACTCTGCAACTCAGGCCCCACCCATGTGGCGGGCCACTACTGGACCGCACTTTTTCAAACCTATCTAATATTTCATGCCAGGCAGCTCAACCAGTACTTTGGTCCGAACATTTTTTGGTTGGTTTTGGGGTTAGGCAGGATCCACAGTATGCCATCATGCCCTCCTCAGCCATTAAGTCTAGTTCTAGAAACTGAAAGAAAATAGACATTGATACTTTTAACCAAAACCTCTCCAACACTATCCCTGCCATTACTCCAGTTAATCTAGCAGACTCGGACACCATCCACACCTGGATTTTATCATCCATTGATAAATGTCTTCCATCATCCATTAAAAAAGTGAACAATCACCGATCGCCTGCCCCGTGGTTCACTCAAAGACTAAAAATAGAGAAATCTAAATGTAAAGCGCTAGAAAGACGATGGAGGAAGGATTATGCGCCAGCACATAAACTTGCATACAAATCAGCAAAAAAGGGATTACCACTCCCTCTGCAATGGTGCCTGAGCTGATTATGTGAGCAACACCATCACATCGACACAAAACAACTCCAAGACCCTGTTTAAACTAGTCAAAGACCTTTTGGGCGCAGCATGCTAACCCATCCCCCTGTGCTCACTGAAGCTCAATCTGAGGATCTAGCCAATTTCTTCACCAATAAAGTGGAGACAATTTACTCAGCACTGAACGAATGCCCAACCAATGTGGTACAGCAATCTCAGAACTTCCCCCCTACGTCAAGTAGCTCTACTCCACTGGTTAATCAGACCGTCGTACCCTACAACACTTTAGAAGTATGGCCGCCCATGGATACCATCTCTTTTAAACACATCTTAGGCAGCAACAAATCCGGCTCTCCTAGAGATCCTCTTCCCATCCCCATACTTCAGAAGCTTGAGCCATTGTCATTAAAGCTAATCATGGAACTTCTTAAGGCATCCCTGCAGTAAGTAGTTGTCCCATCTGAGTGGAAGCATGCCATGGTTCTCCAACTCCAGAAAAAAGCTAATGCTGATCCACCGGAACCATCCAATTTCTGCCCGATCTCTGTGCTTCCAGCTTTTTCTAAATTACTAGAAAAACATATCAACCAGCAATTGACGCATTTTGTGGACTCCCACAAAATCTTACATCCATCACAGTCGGGTTTCAGAGCTGGTTTTTCTACGGAAACCACTCTTTTGAGAGTCACGGAAACACTGCGCCACCGTCTCGATATGGGTCAAACTGTGGCACTCATACTGCTTGATTTGAGTGCCACTTTCGACACTGTGTCACACACAGCCCTACTAAAAGCATTACAATCACTAGTCATTGCTGGGCCAGTGCTGAAATGGCTCACGGATTTCCTGACTGACCGTACTTTCCAGGTCTTTTCTCCGTCAGCCAATTCTAAGACCCATGCTTCTCCTCATGGAGTACCACAGGGCTCCATTCTCACCCCATTTTTATTTAATGTCTATGTCAGGCCTCGCTACGATTGCTGAAGACGCTGGGTTGTCTATTTTTTCTTACGCCGATGACACCCAGCTAATCTTCTCACTTTCCACTAAAGAGGAATCCAAGTCATCTTCCCTCAAAGCAAGCTACATAATATAGCAGGTTGGATGCACGCCAATCTGCTAAAACTGAATGGCGAAAAAGCTGAAGTATTAATTTTGGGGAAAAATAAAGATCTTTGGGGCCCCCAGCACTGGCCTCCTCAAATGGGTGCTCTTCCCCAACCTTCACGACAGGTCTGTAATCTAGGTGTAATCATTGACGACCAGCTGACTGTGAAGCAGCAAGCGGTCAAGGTCGCCTCAATCTGCTTCACCATCCTAAAGTGGCTCAAAAAAATCCTTTGGATGCTGCCTGGTCCCACGCAAAGATCTGTGCTCCAGGCTCTTATTACTCCCAGGCTGGACTTTGGCAACGTCCTTTATTTAGGAGCCCATAAGGAGGCGATTCGCAAACTGCAGGTGGTGCAGAACTCGGCGGCCAGATTACACTGCCAGGTTCCTAGTAGGGCCTCCACCTCAGCCTCGCTCCACGATCTCCACTGGCTTAGTGTGGAAAACTGCATTTAATTCAAGGCCCTGAGCTATAAGCACAAAATGAAATCTGTTACAGCACCACAGTATCTAAATACTTAAGTCCATCCCTACCTCCCGCCGCGCCGCCTTCGCTCTTCCACTCAAATTTTCGATTCCTAAGAACAGACTGTTGCGCATGGGTGGCCGCTCTTTCTCCTGCTTGGGCCCTTCTCTGTGGAACTTGCTCCCTATGTCACTCCAGAATTAAACCACCTATACGAATTTCCGCAAATGCCTAAAAACGTGGCTGATCAATCAGTAGGCTCCTTCTACTCTGTGTCTGATGGTGCCGGGAAACCTCTGGGTAGCTGTACGCCTTACAAAATTAATTAATTAATAATAATAATGATAATAATAATTTGCTTTGTTGTTTACATTAGAGATATCAACATGATACTGCTACAAAACCTGCGCTCATCCAAAGCTACACATCCCTTTATTGTTCCAGTAGCACACAACCATTTACCCTGCTTAAAGTGCCAAAGTACTGTCGCTAGAGCTCTTCAAATATTTAAAGCGTGAGTCAGCCCAAAACTGTGGCAGAGAGTTCTTCTACATTTGTAGTTCCAATGCTCACTTATTTGCTTCGGCCAGCATTGTTTCATGTGTGTGGATGTTAGGAACTCATATTAAGTACACAGCTCAGGTAGTAGAGGCCCCTGTCAGCTCCCCATTCAAATGCCATAAATGCATCCTCAGATAACCAGGGAGTGATTAGGCTACACCTGCTTCGGATGGCGGATTTATGGGGGCAATTTCAGCACACATGGCCCTGAGCCTTCATGTCATAGCTTTGATGTCTTAAATCCCGGCAGAAAAGTCAAGAGTTTTATTTTATTTACCAGGCTCAGCTCGAGGTCAGGAAGGATCAGCTTGTCAAGCGCTCACAAGGCGTCACCTCCAGGTGAATTGTGGAATGCGCACAGTAAATTTTGCTGAAAGAATTTTTTTTTCACCTTCAATAAGAATACAATCTCAAAAATGTGTGCTGCCAGTTAGCATTCGTACGCCTTAAACAGAGTTAGGGTTGTTCTTCCATTCCTCTTCACCATTTGTGTTCTGTGGTGGATTTCTGAAAGTCAGACCTCGAAAAGGCCACGTGCAGAACATAATAAAGTCAGGGGTGGGCTAACGAGATAATGCAGGCCCTGTAACTTAAACCCTTTAAAGGGGTAACATAGGCTTCGAAGTCAAACCAGCACATAGAATCTGGGTGGCAGAATTTCCCTCCGTCAATGTGGGGAAATTACTCCCTCTGCCAAGGTTCCAGTGGAAAGCCCATCCAGAGTATAATGCACAAGGGCCACATGTCCTCAGTATCTGTGGAGGGATGCGTCACAAAGTGGGGTAGGTAGCATGAATCAGGGTGTTGAGAGCACTGCTGAAGGGAGAATAAATGAGGCTGAGGAAGTGATAAGTTTTTAGAACCATTTATGGACGAGTGTTGTGTCTGAATAAACATAAATGTGCAGGGTCTTGCTGAAATGAGGAAATCGATGTGTTATTTAATGTAAAGAGCGACCAAAAAATGGGTAATTAGCAATAACTGATGTGAGCCGGTATATCTTCTCTTACATGGGAACATATATCAGCAGACATAACCTGCCACCCCATGCCCAGAGCTAGTCTCACCATCTTCACAATAGCCAACAATACACACTCATATTACCACCTCTCCCCATCTTTCCTTAGCTCTCCTACCATGCTACGTAGCCCGTCTCCTTTCAAATTTCAAGGAAGGTTCTCTTCTCAAGCGCTGTTCCTACTTGAAGAGATATTTTGATGGGTCATGGCAGCTAAATGACAATTTTGTCTTTAAAATCAGTGTAAAACTTTCTGTAAACCTGGTATTTAACAGTTACATGTTATCAAAAGACAATGTTCTAGGCTAAGATCCTCTACATGTTCATTTATCAAAATGATTGTAAATTTGTTGTCACGCCCCGAGCATTTTAGTTTCATCTGTGTTTAAAAAGGGTACATCTCAACTATCGCTCAATCACCCATACCACTTTCCTGCTACCACCAAGTGAAGAAAAATAATAATTAAGGAATAAGGGCAACTGATTGACTAGGTAGGCCAGAGTCAACTCATCCATTTGTACTTCAATGCAGTATCCTCGTCCACACTCTTTCTCCTTCTCCTGTAGGTAAGGCTAAACTGGCAACTTAGAGAATCTACTGGTAGGGTGGCCACCTTCACTTAAAACAACTCCTGCATGTTAATCACCCACATATGCGCCGGGATGCCCCTGGGTAACTGAGCGCGCTACAAATTTCATATAATAATAATAATAATATGGTCAAGCATCGGAGAAGCAAATAGGTCTTGCCTCTGGGACATATTGGCTTTGCCAATTCTTTTCTGCAATGCTTGATAGCATCGGTAAAAAACAAAATTATAAGAAAAAGGAAAAAATGTGTCATATTTGTTTCTGGCCTCAGCCTCACACTAATTTAGTGTATGAGCGAAGGAATGGGTCTGTCTGTGACATGAATAACGTCCTAGGCCTGTCCGGACCTGGAGGGGTGCACAAAGAGTCATAATTAGCTGTTCAGTGGAATACTGTCCCTGTCATGGCTTTAGCATGTAGAGTGCTGGGTGGTGGCGTGCAACATACAATGTCTTCTGAATTAGTAGTTGTGACCAGACCTTTTAATCTGTGTCACAGGAGTGGAGGCCTACTGGTTTCAAATTTCCACGGTTACATTCTAACCCAGGTCCTTAGCGCTGACACCCCAGTTTATTATTGTTTAGATATATGTATGTGGAAGCATATTTGCATACATAAAGCATATGACTGAATCGGATTAAAGGAGGCCTGCCTTGGATGCCTGTGGCCTGTTCATGTGCAGAAAATTGAGGTGAGGTTGTTTTCCCAGACTGTCGATGTGTATTGATTACATACATCAAGCTGGAGAAAGGGGACCTAGATACTACGGTGGGGGAAAGAGGAGGCAGGGCTCCCTATAGAAATTCAATTAAGTATTTTTGCTGCAAGGTGCTGCTCATTAGCAATCTGGTGACAACTCTGGAGATGACCCTGCTGTGAGGAGCATCACTCAACACAAATGTTGAGTCTGGAAGAAAGCCTAGAAAGAAGACATGAAAGAAGAACCAAATCGGTGCAGACAGAGAGGGAAACAACCTTTACAACGCAACTTTTACAACGCACTACCATTACAACAAAACTTTTACAACGCAACATCCATTACATCGCACACCATTACAACGCAACCATTACAACGCATGACACTACAACGCATACCACTACAACGCATGTCATTACAACGCATACAATTACAATGCATAACAATACACTTACCCTACTGTTGCACCCCCCTGGAGTTAGAATAGTTATTTGTACCCCTACACTATCCAACACTTACCCTACTGTTGCACCCCCCTGGAGTTAGAATAGTAATTTTTACCCCTACACTATCCAATACTTACCATACATGCAATGTAATGTTATGTGTTGTAATGGTATGCATTGTAAAGGTAGCATGTGTTGTAATGGAATGCGTTGTAAAGGTAGTTTTAAAAAAGTCGTTGTAATGGCATGCGTTGCAATGGAATGCGTTGTAATGGATGTTGTGTTGTAAAAAATGCGTTGTAAAGGTATGCATTGTAAAAGTATGCATTGTAACATCATACATCCGACAGAGATCACACATTTCCTATATGATGTACCTCTATAAAAGTGACAGCTGTTGTCTAACTTGTTTGAAGTTATATTTGATCGTGGAAGGTGCTGGTTCACAGAGTACCCAGATGACTGCTGTATAACCAGAGTTGGTGTCTGCTGACAGCCAGCTTCCAAAAGGTGAGGGGTCACCATCAAGAGTCTGACATGGAAGTAAGAATTGTCTACATTTCTTGAAGCACCTAGAAGCTGGCTTTCCTGAGAAGAAGAGTGGAGGAGTGAGTGAGCCAACGCTGCAGGCTGAGTGAGCTACCAGGTTGAATAGAAGCAGCTGAACATGGAGCTTAGGCTCCGCCGGCCATAAACCTATGAAAAAGTGACTTACATGGCCCTGGAATAGAATGTTGTAACTGTAACCGAACTGCCCTAGCCCATAGCACTATCCTGAAGAGCGCCAAGAGGGTCTGCACCACTACGACTCTGGATACGGGTAGCTCATTGCAGTGTCCTATAGTGTTCCTGAGTGGACTGCACCTCTTTGACCCTGAATACAGCTGGCCTGTGACACTGAACTGAAGTGTGCCCGAATGGACTATGCTTTGATGCAGACCTAGCCTGCGAAGATTGTATAACTGCATCGACTGATCAGATCTGTCTGGCCCAAGCCTCTGTCCCAACATTGTGTGCGGCCTCTGAGCTGCAGCACTGCCACCCGAGAAGAGCCTGCAGTGCCTTTGTGATCTCTTGCTCTAGTGTCTCGTCCTGAACCCGAAAGCGGGCCATTGTAGTACCAGAGACCATCAGCAATACTAGAGCCTGTCACCAGCCAGCTTCAGAAGAGCGTCTGCCAATCTGTTGCCCGTGGGCATGGGACAGAGAGTCTGTGTACTCTATGCTGGCACGTCTTCCTCCCAAAGGAAGGAGGAGGTAACTGATGCATGCTGTGGTCCTAACTGCAACATGAAGGAGGGGTGGCACTGCACCTGTGCCTGAAAACTACTGCACACATCTTGAGAAAGAGGAAGGTACGGGAGCAAGGGGAACCTTGAACTATGGTTACTGTAGCCATGCCCCAGTGGTTATTCGTAACTGAATTTTGTAGTGTGTAGTATTTTGTTTTCAAGTGCACGGTCTTGTATAAAAAGACAATCACTGGGTTTCACAAACCGTTATTGTGCTGTTGGTGATTTCTGTGTGCTGATCTTAATGCAATCCCACACTATCTCCCTGGGAAGCCTGTGACTGCTTGCCATTTCTTCCACCGAGAGTCAAATGATGAAGGTGGTGCGCTTGGCGCAGTTTTCACAGCCATATTACAACAAATCGTGCGACATCAGATGCAAACAACCCTAGCACCCATGTTCATGCCCAGTACCTCCTGGTTGACCCATCTAAACAGGGCTGGTGAGCTGTCTGAAGAGTAAATTGGTAAAAGGCCTGCAATGGGCGGGCCAGTGGGGATATCCCACCGAAACCCACTTTTAACAAATTGGGGCAGGAGTCACGCTTAGATTATATCTTTGTGGAGATGCGTGACTGGGCCAAGGTAAGGAGCTTTCAGGTAAACCCGCGTGATGAAAGCGACCACAATGCGCTGACCCTGAAATTCCAGGTGCCCGGCACTATCACTGAGAACCAGATGGCTAATACCTCCCCGGACCCTAGAGCGATCCTATCTAGCGATAGACGTAGAATTAGATGGGCTAAAGTCATAGGGAATCCAGAAGCCATCTCCCGGCTTTATGCCACAATAACCCCGGTTTTAGAAAGAGTTGAAGAACTAACTTCACTATGCCCGTCTGTGGAGAAACATAATAAACTCGGGGACCTTCACTTGGAGCTTACCAGCGCAATAGCGTAGGTAATGAGCCCGCGAGTATTGAAAAAGAATGCCAAGCCGTTGAAAGCCTCATGGTACAATACAGCCTGTAGGAAGGACAAAGCCGAACTCGAGGCCATGAAGCAAAGGGGTAACACCGTGCTGATTAGGGCTAAGAGGAATGAATATAAATACGTAATTCAAACTGCCAAGATTGAGTGGGATAATGAAAACTGGTCTGAAAAGGTGGGTGCCCTTAACTTTAGAGATGCCCGGAAATTTTGGCAGATTGTTAAAAATGGTTCTGTGGATCCAACACCAGCAGTAGAAGCTAATATTGCTCCTAATGTCTGCGAGGCTCACTTCCGTACCCTATATTCACAGGCTAGCACAGATCACGCAGAAGACACAGGTAATCCAGTGTTAGGCCCTAGCCCTTTAGTGGCCCAAGTAGAATTTACTGTGGCGGAGGTTGGCGCCGCAATTGCCAAACTCGCAGCGGAGAAAGCTCCGGGTTTGGACAAGCTTCAGGGAGACTTGCTCAGACATGAACCAACTGTCTGGGCCCCATTTCTACAGGTCGTATTTAACTCAATCTTGGGTGGGATGGAGGTTCCTAGTACTTGGCTGGGGGCAGAGATTGTACCTATGTTCAAGAAGGGCTCTCCTTTGCTCCCAGCCAACTACAGGCCTATCAGCCTCATAGACGTCCCACAAAAGGTCTTTGCAAAGCTGATCTTGGACCATTTACTAGAGTGGATGCTTGACCATTCAGTCCTGAGCCCCTATCAAGCAGGGTTCAGGAAGAAAGTTTCTACCATAGATCAAATTTTTCGCTTGGCCCTTTTATATTGGAAAATGGTAAAATTGGAGGGTGGCAGCCTCTATACCGTTTTCGTAGATCTACGGGCGGCTTTTGATCTCGTACCCCACAGAAAACTCTGGTCTGTCTTATCCAATATGGGGGTAACGCAACACCTTCTAAATATGATTGTTCGTTTACATACGGATAATTATGCGCAGGTTAGATACGGCATGGTTCTCTATCTAATAGATTCCCCGTTGACAGGGGGGTAAGACAGGACTGTGTGAATGAATGAATGAATGTTGGATTTATAGAGCGCTTGGTTGCCCTGGAGCGTCCCAGCGCTTACCACTGGGGAACCCATCCTGGCTTTCCCAGTGAGATGTTCCCTTTACTGGGCATCCCCAAGGTGAAGCCAGGCATCCCCGGCGGTGGTGGGGCCGGAGTGGAGATTAAGCAAGCTATTGCCCAGAGTTGCAGCGTGGGACCCTATGGTTAGAGTGGCACCAAGGCGAGAATTATCGGACCCGCTGACATTGGTCCTGCACCCGGCCGCGAGGGAATTGAACCCTGGTCCCGGGCCGACCTCAGCCTCCGGGTCTGCCGCCTCTAACCGTTGAGCCACACTTCTCCACTGTGTGCTGGCACCGACCCTGTTTTGCCTCTATGTCAACGGGGTAATTGCCCATTTAAATGGGGTAGAGGACGTCGATGCCCCCAGACTTGCTGGCAGCAGGGTGCCGGCGATTATGTTCGCGGACGACACCCTGCTGCAGTCTAAATCACCTATGGGGATTCAACGAGTCCTCAAGGGATTTGAGGCATTCTGTAGAAATCATGGCCTTGAGATTAATACTCTCAGGACCAAATACATGATTTTTAATCCCCATCAAAAACACTTCCTAACCCGTGTATTGGTGCAAATAGGCTGCAAAGGGTCAGAACCTTTGAATATCTAGGGGTGACTCTAAATGAGAATATGTCTTGGGGTCACCATCAAATAAAGTCTCAGCTTAAACTGGCCCAACTGGCGGGAGGAGTTGTCAGCCTTATAAATGAAAACAAATCTTCTATCAAGGCGATCGGTCCCCCATTAGAAATATATAGAGCACAGGCCAGGGGAGCGGTTATGTATGGTAGTGAACTCTGGGGCCACATGTGTAAACGCGAGATGGTGGCAACTGAGAACAAATTTATCAGGCAGCTTTTATCACTCCCCCCCAGTACCCCTCTGTTGCCGATGAGGCTTGATCTGGGATTAAGGCCACTTGATGAAGATATTGGTGCTAGGCCCCTAACATTTTGGCGCAGAGTATGGACTACACCAGAGTTGGCAAATTACAGGTCCGAGCTGCAGGAAATCCTGACCTACCCGATTGTAGGGAATATCCCCTGGTTTCAATACATAAAAAATGAGCTTGTGCACCTGGGACTAGCTAATTTATGGTTTGATCCTGCGATTGCTTGCCCCATGGTTTCCCGGAAGCAGTTGCTTTCATTGTACCATGAAAGTAAAATTGTGGCATATAGACAGGGCATACAGTCTGGTACTCTGACCGATTCCTTCTTAAAGATCAAGGACACTTATAAGTTGGAGGGAATCCCAGATGTCATATTTCCAACTAATACCAGGAAACTGTACCTACAGTGGAGGTACGGAAGTCTACCAATCCGTGCCTTCACTAGTAAATGGACTGAGCCCTCCCTGAGTCATTGCCCTGGGTGCAACTATGAGCAGGAAACTGAGCTGCACATATTGTTTTTTTGTCGAACATATGCGCAGGCAAGAAGGCACTGGATTGTACCGGCCTGTAAAAACCTGGGCTTCACCCACTGTCTCCAGGCATATAGGGTACTTAAAACGGATCTTTCTGGCATGGTTGTGTTTGCGGTAGCCAAATATCTAGAAACCTTCTGGCAGAAGAGAAGATGTTTACTATCCAGGGCTCCAGAATAAGTGTTTAATTTTAATAAATATCAACATCTAATTAGCTTTTCTACATTCTTAGCGTTTTTATTAACTAACTAAGACTGCTTGTATGATGGTATGATGTTATGTATTAAGGAATCATGCTGCTGCTTTTATGATCTTTGATTAATTGTCCATGATGTAATTGACTGTTTTATTTGTATAATAGCTGTGTTTTATCTTTTACGGCAAATGTTGCCAAAATAAAGATGTTGATGATGATGAGTAAATTGTTAATCTGAACTACAAAAACTGATTTTCACAATCATCATTTCACATAGAACAGAGGTAACCGACACTGGTTCTGATCCAAATCATTCTGCTCAGAACTGCCGCACCGATTTTCCTCCTTGAAGCGTGTTGTAGTTAGTATGTTTCACAACAGAGACAGCTACGTTTTGACACTCAAAACAAGGTAGGTATAACATTGAGAATCGGAGGACCCCATACAACATTGATTGGGTTTCTCGATCAGCCACACCACACAGGCATCGGTATCCTTTGCATTGGGTCAACAATGCCAGTATCCTGACTATCTTACACAAAAATGCCTACTCAGCATATTAGTATTAGTACTATAGGCATTTATTTTTTACAAAATAGTTCTGTAGGAATTTTTTTGACAACCCATTAAAGCTAGCATTGCCTAAGGAAAATATAGAAATGGAAAGAGTGGGTTACCTCAGGATGTAAAGTGACCCGATATTATGCGAGAAGGGTCTTAAATCAAATTTTAATAAGCTAGGTTCCATCACAAAATGGAAAACCTCAATCCACATGATCACTCACCCTTAGCATTGCCTCCACGTTTCAACACATTCAGGGATTTGGCGCTCCAACAATTTATTTATGACAGAACAAAACCTCTCTCTACAACCTTCAGTCACAACCATTTTTTCTACAGGGCTTAAGAAGCACAAGTGACCTCACCAATGCCAGATATCCAGGCTGAGTTTTGTTTTTACAATTTTTTTTCATTGGTTTTACTTTATTATCAACACTCCACAGTGCACATGTTAAAAAAAGATCACCTTGATTTCCATAATGCGAGAACATCTGAGTAATATAAGAATTGTCTTGCAGGATCAATCACTGTCTTTGTAACCTACCAGGATCAAAGTGGGAAAGCGGTGCTTACCAGCTTGAGAGTATACCCACTCAACAAATATCAGACCACTGTTTTTGTAGTACCACGTTAATTTGATGCAGAGCCAATGTTGCTATATGGAGTGCACAGTGAGGGAGCAACTTGCATAGTGAGGAAAAGGGCTATTAGAAATTAGGATAGGCACTGCCAACTATACGTAGGTGCACACAAAGCAACCAATTTTCAGACACATGTTTCTCATAAAACATGACCTTCTTGCTTGCCCCAACTAGATTTACGAACTAATAGTCACATTGCTTACAGAATACAGATCACAAAAGACAAATGAGTTGCTCTCCTGAAAGAAGAGGTGGACCAAACCTAACACTTGGGAGCAAGCAGAATGTGTTTAATGCAGCAACACAGAAACATGGGCCTGCGATCTGTACCGTTTGTGACATAACTGACCAAGAGAAAGAAACCTCTGTGAAATTGGCGGCTCATGTCTGGGCTGCTGACTGTGCCTGGAGCTATCATTTATAATAATAGTGAGGTGTTGATCTGCCACCACCTGTCTGGAGCGCAGCAGAGAGTGGATAGCTGTTTAGTAGAACCCCTGAATGTGTGGAGTCCTAATTTGGACAATTGATCCTGCCACATAGAGGTCTGAGGGCTAAGGTACATCTCTGACGGTACTTTGTTAGATCCTTATTGAGAAACATGGGGGATATTGTCAAGAACGTTGATAATTATCGCAAAATTAGCTTAACACAACTCTTCACATTGCAGTGTATTGGGTGAAAATAACGCCGTGTCAACGTTGTATTCTCAAAACGGCGGTACCATGCGATAGTCTCATGATAACGCGGGACGGCAATAAAAAAGTAAACCCCAACGCGAAAAAAGTTGAGATCGGCCCAACCGCGAAAAATAATCCGCGATAATCTTCCCAAGGCCTGCAATTCACACACGTCAGGCAGGAAAAATCACTATAAAAGTAGAAAAATAACACACAAACAAAAGCCAAACAACAGCGAAGCACAATGGAGGTAGCCGGAGCAAGTACAGAGGACAACCAGAACCCCACAAGCCCCCCCGGTGGTCCAGCCTGGGACCTCAGGATCAGGGAAGGGCAAGGACAAGAAGAGTAGGAAGCAGCGGTTCAGTCCGCAGAAAAACAGGATCCTGATAATGGAGGTGGTAGAACACCATCAACTACTGTTCGTCACCTCCACTGTGTTATTGGCAACAAAAAATTGAATATGGCAGTCCATCGTGGACAAGGTGCATGCAGTTGGAGCGCTGAAGAGGTCAAGAGGTGCTAGAATGATGTGAAGAGCAAAACCAAGCAGAAACTCAACAACAACTGAAAGGCAGCAATGCAGACTGGAGGTGGGAGTCCAGCACCACAGGAGGACCTGGACGAGATGGAGGGAATGGTGTCCACAGTCATCAGTGGGAAGACGGTGGCAGGAGTTGGGGGACTGGACACTGATCAACATGACCAGACACAACAGCACCAGGGTTAGTAACGGCTAGGGACTAGGGGGACGGGGGAGATGGGCACAATGGCACACATGCACAATTAAGTAGAGCACATCTCCGGACAAATCATGCCCCAGACCCCCAACTCCCACCAAGCGACCAATTTACCCAAGTATGCAATATCTCGGCACTGTATAAGCACAGAAGTCAAAGGCACACCACATAAAAGGGAGAAAGGGGAGCAGAATCAGAGCTGCAGGGGCGACTCCCCCAAAAAGCTGCACACACACATAACAGGCAGAGCACATCAACATTGGCAACAATGTGGTACAAACCGCAACACGTCCGCAACAGAACAGAGGACACAACTGGTGCTGCTTGTGTGTAGAAACTGGCCAATCACATTTGGCCTTGCAGGGAAATGTGAGATGATGTACAAGTACAAACACACATGCACGGTTTTTTAGCAAGACCGACCCTAACGAAGAAACGGAACCGGGTGCTGGATGGCTCTATCGCACTCTGCAACATAACTTGTTAGTGTCCACCCGGAAAATAATGCATTACTCACTCAGACCTGACCACTATACGTATTAGAGGAAAATTCATTTGAAAGCAAATTTTTCCGTCAGGACTGTTTTCATGTTCAATGCATACTGGCATCCATTTAAAAAAAAGAAAGCCTGTGGACCTCATCACTTTTAGACAGCTTTAATTCGGCACCCAAGAATTAGGTCCGCCCTCCGTGTGACATCGCACTGAAGTGCCGTTGATGTTCAAATTACCATTTTGCCCTGAGGAAGACCAATCTGGGCGAAACGCGTTGGCTGTCATCTCTGTCAAGATTGTGTTTGAAGACTGCAATAAAAATCTTTGAAGAATGACTTGAAGGCCCGCTACTCTTTTTTGTGAACATATATGAATACCTTTGGAAAACAATTTGATTTATGCACTGTATTGAATATTGTTGCCTCTCTGTTCTCTATTTTGACAAACACAGATCCGTGATGGTGTAGAAATGTCCACTGTCTGACATCAAATAGGCAGCTCCTCCCAAACAGTCACAATGTACACTGTCATGTAGTCTGAATGTTAACATGTACAATGCGTCAACATACATGTGAACGCAATGTTAAAATGCATCTCCCCTTCACGTTGCAGAGAGAAATCCAATGCCTCCTGCAGAGCAGGCCGAACCTCTCTTCTCTGATGACGAAAAGGATCACCACACCTCTGACCCCAACGCCCTCCAACAGCTCGTGGATAGCCTCTGCACCCCCCCTCGAGGAGCAGGGGAGCCCAGCTGCTATGAGGAGACCCCACCCCCTGCACAGACCACACGAATCTCTGACAAAATATCGTTTACAAAAATATCTACCTACAAAAATATCGCAACAGAAATATTGATTACAAAAATATCGACATGCTATCTCTAACACGGTAAGTACAAAAATAGAGAAAAAAAAACAACGACGTCAAAAATATTGTTATTAAAACAATATTGTTTTTTTAAATTAGAAAAATATGTAATATAAATAAAATAGTACTTATAAATGTAATAAGCATAGTTATAAATATGTTATAATATTTAAAATTAATAAATAATACAAAATGTAATAAAATATTAATTAATAATATAAATATAACACATAGTATATACTTCCTTGATACTAACTTTTAAAAATAATTTTAATAACTTATAAATAAATAAAAATATTATAAATTACAAATAAATAATAATACAAATAAAAATTAATAAAAATGTAAAACAAATTTAAAAAAGTAAGTACATGTTGGATAGCGTAGGGGTAGAAATTACTATTCCCACTCCAGAGAGTGCAACAGTAGGGAAAGTGTTGGATAGCGTAGGGGTAAAAATTACTATTACTACTCCAGAGAGTGCAACAGTAGGGAAAGTGTTGGATAGCGTAGGGGTAAAAATTACTATTCCAACTCCAGAGAGTGCAACAGTAAGGAAAGTATTGGATAGCGTAGTAGGTAAAAATAATAAATTAATAATTTAAAATAATACAAAAATTAATTATTAAATAAATATAAACTATTTACAAATACCAATACATAATTATTAAACACATGATCAGCAATAAATAATTAATAAAATTAAATTAATAATAAATACCAGTTAATAATAATGAATTACAAATTAATAACTAATTAACAATAATATAATTAACAAAACAACGAATTAAAATAAATTATTTCTTATTTACATTTAAATTACTTCCCAACCTATTCCCCTATAAACCCATAACCCGCTAAAAAACATAATTATCAATTAATCAATTAATTAAAATTAATTACCAATTAATGAAAATTAAATACAATTAATTAAAATTAATTTATGCTTCCTAAAAATTAATTTATCATAATTAAATTACTTCCCACCCTATTCCCCTATAAACCCATAACCCGCTGCAGAACATAATTATCAATTAATCAATTAATTAAAATATTTACCAATTAATAAAAATTAATTACCAATTAATTAAAATTAATTTATAATTCCTAATATTTAATAATTAAATTACTATAATTAAATTACTACCCACCCTATTCCCCTATAAACACAGAACCCGCTACAGTACTAAAATACAAAATTTACTTAAATTACATTAATAAAAATTAAATACATAATAAATGCATAATAATATACATAAAATCATACAAAAATCGATATTAGTAACATTGATATTACTAACATTGATATTAGTAACATCAATATTAGTAACATAGATATTACTAACATCGATATTAAACATATCGATATAACTTACCTTCTATATTATGTCCCTTCGATATTTATTGTATGTCGATATTTAAAACTCGATATTTTGTCTGCCTACCGACCACACAGCAGGCAGCACCCACCACCACGGCGGATACAGGCGGAAAGAGCGGCTGCCACGGCCACACACCAACGAGAGGTAGCTGGGTTCCTCAATGCCCTAAAGACCCTCCTCATGGCATTGCTGCCCGAAGGCCTGGTACTGATGAATGCTGCTGCTACCACTACATCCACATCTCTGCCCCCTGAAGTGTCAGTGCCACACAGTGCGGCAGACATTCCACCTCGGTCCCCTGAGGTATCACTGACACACTGTGCTGGAGACAGAACACCACCGCCCACACATGAGGCACATGAAACAGCAGAGGACGAAAATGTGGATTAATCTGCCTTACTGGTAATAAGAAAACTGTAGCATTTACCTCCACCATATGGACGGTTTCTGCTTGGTTCTGCCTCTGCATCATCGCCTTCCACTGTCCCCCGATACACTCTGCGACACCCACCTTGGACCTTGACATGGACTGCCATAATCTGTTTGGTCGCCAATGACACAGTATTCAGCCTGCGGACTGAGCTTATCCCCTTCCGTTGAACTTGTCATTCCCTGAAGCACTCTGGCTGGCCCTCCACGGGCCAACAATGTAAAGTGGGGTTTACATGGCCCTGTAGTGCTCTAGCTACAAGACTCCACTGAATGTACATTAAACATTCTTCATATTCACATAGATGTGTCAAATCTATGATCTTTCAAGTGTGGAAGTATGGATGAATGTAGGGTAAGTTATTCCCCCTTATGTTCATGTTGCTCATGTTGTGGGACTTGGGTCACAGGGTGACACTTGCCGATTGCAGTCTGGGTGGCACTGGCACTACAACAGGGACACACGCATTAGTTACTTCCTTGTCCAGCCCAGGACAGAACCACACCCAGAACCCCGGGGTCATTGTTCACACCCTGATGCTGGACTGGCATAAGCCAGGCCAGCCCACTCCACTTACGCTTACAGGGGGGGATGACAACGCTACATGTCCAAGGTCTTCCCTGTAGTGATCTGCTGATCACAGGTCTAGTTGTCAGCATACCACAGCCACTCCCTCATGGCTAGTTTACACCCACACCACACCCGTCCAGCACACGTGTAACAGGACATGTGACCCTGCCAATAAAATGGGTCAGCCGCACGTGCTGGATGCCATTTCCACTCTCTATCTGGGTGTATCTGTGTGCTTATTCTTTATGCATGAGGGCCTAGGGCCCTGTCACATCACATTCCCCAGTGCTGGAGGTAACATGATGGCGTCCCCACCACAAGACACAATCATAAAGGGTCCATTACTTGCGGGGCACAGACTTGGTGGCACCGGATACACTGCGGCCGGCACAGGCACACCGCCACGGGACGGTGACTTTCCGTGCACTGAGGTAGGGGCACCTTAAGTGCTGAATGGGTGTGCACCCTGCGATGATGCCCAGTCCTGGTGGTCCGGACTGGCAAGGATTTGTGGAAGCCCTGCTGGACCTCAGTGTACCAAAGGGGACGATGGACGGAGCGCTTGAGCAAATCAAACACTCACCCCCAGTCAACTGATCTGGGTTTGATCCATCATCAATCTTTAGCTCACTCCACCACCCCAGTTCAGACATGGCCATATGCAAATCAGTCTGACCCTGTGCTTCATAGGAACAGTCCAGCCCGACCTGCCAAGCCATGTCTTCCCTGGACTGGAAATAAGCATCCTGGGACTGGTTTCGGGTTCATAACCCTCTTCAGCCAGGTCCCAGGATGCTTGTTACCGGTCCAGGGAAGACATTGCTTGGCAGTTCGGGCTGGACTGTTTCCATGAGGCACAGGGTCAGACTGATTTGCATATGGCCATGTCTGAACTGGGGTGGCGGAGTGAGCTAAAGAATGATGATGGATTAAACCCAGATCAGTTGAATGGGGGTGAGTGCTTGCATTCTTCAACACTCCGTCCATCATCCCCTTTGGTATTGCTTTGTTCGCCCTGAGTTGGCAGGGTATGCCCAGACGTGGTCCCTTACTCACTTTGCCACTGGATTCAATCTAGCCTGGCTGATGACAGCTGATTAGCCAGAAACCGGTCCCAGGATGCTTGTTTCTGGTCCAGGGAAGACATGGCTTGGCAGTTCGGGCTGGACTGTTTCCATGAGGCACAGGGTCAGACTGGTTTGCATATGGCCATGTCTGAACTGGGGTGGCGGAGTGAGCTAAAGAATGATGATGGATTAAACCCAGATCAGTTGACTGGGGGTGAGTGCTTGTATTGTTCAACACATCATCCATAATCCCCTTTGGTATTGCTTTGGACCGCAGTGTAGGCCTGAGCCAGCGGGCAGTGCTGGCCTACCTGCATGTGGCGTTGCCTAGCGGGTCACAGAGTTAGTGGCACCTAAAGGGCTGAGCGGGTGTGCAACCTGCAATGATGCTGTGTGGACTGATATGATCTCTGCCAAAGCGAAATCAAGACCCAGAATCAAGTGTGTGACCTGGTGGCCCGTGGAGCGGGGCTGCATGATTTGGAGGGTGCCATGTTCGTGGGCTCCGGGCTTGGGGCTTGCACCGGCACATGGTGGGCCCTCTTGGGGACACACCGGTGGCGGAAGGTGAGCAGTGAGGCCTGAGGTCGCAGGGACGGGCAGTCACCACTGGCGGCGGGAGGTACTGGGGTGCAGCAGACTGGGTGCGCAGGGGTGGGCAGTCACCACTGGGTGGCAAGAGGGGCTGGGGTGCAGCAGACTGTGTGCGCAGGAGTGGGCAAGCGATAATGCATGTGCAATTGTATGTACTCTGCCATTCATTAATCTGGACTCTGTTTCAGATAAGGGTCCTGGTGAACTGCAATGCATACCGGCATGTGGTTGGAGACACACCGGTGGAAGCAGGTGAGCAGTGAGGCCTGGGTCCGCAGTGTCGGCACTCTCTCTCCCTCTCTTCTTTTCACTGTCTCTATCTCTCCCTCTCTTTCTTTCTCTCTCCCTCACTTTCTCTCTCCCTCTCCTTCTCTCTCCCTCTCCTTCTCTCTCCCTCTCTTTATCTCTCCCTCTCTCTCCCTCTCTTTCTCTTTCTCTCTCCCTCTCTCGCTCTCTCTTTCTCTCTCTCTCCCTCTCTTTCTCTCTCTCTCTCCCTCTCTTTCTCTAGCTCTATCTCTGTCGCGCTCTCTCTCTCTCTGTCCTTTGATGAGCACATGACACACCTTCTTATCTAGAATTTTGTCTTGCAGGCTGTGAGCTACAGATTGTCCTGAGAAGACCCACCATTACTCTTCAAATTAGTTGCTTTGAGTTTATTTGAATAAAATCTTTTGTTTGGTTATTCAAAGATGAATGAGTCATTCTACTTTTTCTGGCCACACATGCATTTTAAGTGTTGTGATTGTGCTACATCAGGCAAATTGTTTTGTTCATGATTTTGTAATGTTGATGTGAAATATCTTTGTCCGGGGAGGTGCCTTGGGTAGGGGCCCTGGGGGGAAGGGAAAGGGGGGGTCCTGGGGGTGGGGGTTGTGACCCTCTTGGGTGTCCGAGCTGCATGATCATTGGCTCCATGGCATCTGTTGTTCTTCAGGTGTGGCTCTGGGATGGGCTCCCTTTTCTGGTGCAGGTTGTCGTCCGACTTTACACCAGGTCAGGGCAGGTTCCTGCTGCTAGCGTGCCTTATCGCCTGCTTTGGGATCTTATCGCCGATCTGGCTGGTCATTGAGAATCGTGTGGAGTGGTGTTCTCGCGGCTTTTTGCACAGGAATGCCTACTCTGCATCTCATTAGTGATAGTTGCCGGTATCATCTGTGGCGATGTTTTTGGCGGCTGCTATGTTATGTTATGTTATGTTAATAACTTTTATCAGGCGCACAGCTGCCCCAGCGAAGGGGCGTCCTGGCGCCCGATCAAGTGCCACAACACAACAGATCGATGCTGGAAAGACAGGGGATCAATCAGTAGTAACGAACAGATGAGTTTTTATGGCGCGTCTGAAAAGAGTCAGGCTGTTCAGGGCACGAATATGGACAGGAAGAGAATTCCACAATCCTGCCGCCAGAACTCGAAAAGAGCGACCACCCATCCTACTCAGTCTGAACCTGGTCTTAGTTGCCAGATATAAAGATTCCGACCTGAGAGCCCGCGTGGGAACATAGGGGGAAACAAGACCCACCAGGGCAGGAGGAGAGGAGAGTTTCAAGATCTTAAATGTTAGACAGAGGGCCTTGAATTTAATTCTCTGTCTAACCGGCAGCCAGTGAAGAGAGGTCAAGACTGCGGAGACAGAACAACGTCTCGGAAGGCCAACAATGGCCCGCGCTGCGGCATTCTGCACCCTTTGCAGCCGAGTAGCCTCCGCCTGATTCACTCCAAGCAGCAGTGCACTCCCATAGTCCAGCCGAGAAAGAATGGAGGCTTGGACCACCAGTTGCCGAGTAGGGGGGTCGAAGAATTTGAGGACTGGTCTCAGTCCTCGCAGAATACCATAACAGGTAGCTGCAGTCTTCTTTGTGTGGCTGGTAAAGGAGAGTGTAGGATCCAGCCAAACCCCCAAGTTCTTAACTTCGGCAGCTGGGATGGGAGTCACCCCCAGTTCTGGAGGCCACCACTGATCTCCCCAGAGTTCCGCCTGCTTACCTAGAATCAGGACCTCGTTTTTTTTGGCATTTAACTGTAAACAGTTAATGCGCATCCATTTAGCCACGGCTATAGGTCCTGCACGGAATCTGGGAGCAGTCACCTCAGGGTCCCCACTGAGTGTCACCGCCAGCTGCGTGTCGTCGGCATACGATGTCATGGTTAAGCCACTCTGTCTAACGACTGCAGCCAGCGGTTTCACATATAAGTTAAACAAAGTGGGGCTCAGCGCAGAGCCCTGAGGGACTCCCAGTCCCAAAGAATGGAAAGAGGACTGGCCAGGTGGAATGGCCACTTTAAAAAACCGGTCCGAAAGGAAGGAGCGAAACCATTGGAGAGCCGTCCCCTCAATTCCCACTTCCTCCAGACGCCGCATCAGAATGTCATGAGACACCGTGTCAAACGCGGCGCTCAGGTCTAACAAGAGGAGCGCCGCTGTCTGCCCCGCATCCAGCACTGAACGCAGATGCTCAGTCATAAAGAGCAGAGCGGTTTCGGTGCTGTGTTGTGCTCGAAAACCATTCTGACTCTCGTCTAGAATATTATTATGAGAGAGGTGGGCAGACAAGATGGAATTCACGTGTGCCTCAGTGGCCTTGGCGGTCCAGGGCAGGAGGGAGATGGGACGATAATTCTCAGGTAGCAGGGGATCAAGATTAGGCTTCATCAGAATGGGACTGACCACTGCTTGCTTCCAAGAGGAAGGAACCACGCCCTCAGTGAGTGAGAGATTAATCAATTCCAATATAGGCTCACGGCAAAGGGGCGGGAGAAGAGTGAATAGCTCTGGCTTCAGCGGATCTAAGGGAGAGCCAGATTTAATTTTGAGGCTGAGAGTGTCAAAAACCTCGACAGACATAGCAGGCAGAGAGGAGAGAGTTTCGTGGACCGTAGCCCTCACACCACTAGGCTCAACCCCGGGCACAGATGACATAAATCCTCTGTAGATTATCTGCACCTTCTCCACGAAAAAGGATGCCAAACTTTCACAGTGAGAGTCTGTGCAGATTTCTAGCGAGGTTGCCCGTTTTCCCATCAGGTCTTTGAGAACCTTAAAAATTAATTTAGATGGGTTAGGGCTACTAAGAAACTCAGAAGCATAGTATGCGGCCCGGGTTTGGCAGATTTCCCTGTGGTAAATCTTAAGCTGGGCAAAATACAACGATTTTAACGTGGAGTCAAAGGATTTCCTCCAAGCCCTCTCAGCTTGTCGGCATGTTCTCTTGAGCTCGGCAAGAGTATCGTTATACCATGGGCTGCGCGTTTTGGCGTGACATTTCGACCAGCGCTTTGGTATAAGAGAGTCAAGGGCGGTTAGGACCCAGTTACAAAACTGCTCATATCCCTGTTCCACATTCGGCAAATTGCCCAAGGGCTGCGCCTCCAAGATCTTAACAAACTCCTCCAGTTTGAGCTTACGCCAGTTTCTTTTAAGGATCAGTCTGTCCACAGGTTTAAATTGTGGATCGTCTAAAGGGAATGACACTTTAACCAACAGATGATCGGTCCAACCTACCACCATCGGGTCAGATGCCCTAGTCCGAACCAGAGTGGTAAAGAAGGGGTCAAGAATATGACCTCCTATATGGGTGGGGGAGGTAACTAGTTGGTTCAGTTGCATGGCTTCAAGGTCCGCTAGCAGAGAACTGATGGGTGAGGATGACACCTGGTCAAGATGTATGTTAAGGTCACCAACGATGTTAAAGTTAGCACATCTAGGAGCTAACGAACTAACCACATCAGCAAGGGCGGCCTTGAAGACAGTGTCATTCCCTGGAGGACGGTAAATAAGCAGGCCACTGAAAGTGAACTGATGACTGAAATTGACCTTAAAAGAGGCGCTCTCGCACATCGGTAAATCAAGAGCTTTCCAATCAGCCGGAAAGCAAGATTTTGTCGCCATAGCTATGCCACCTCCCCTAGACGTGCGGTACAGAGTAAACACTGTTTAGGTGGAAGGAAATGCCAGATTTATTATAGCAGTGTCAGCATCTTGAAGCCAAGTCTCGGTGAGAAAGATGAGGTCAACTGGTGTTATTGGCTGTTTGCACCACCTTGTGAATGGGGCGATACATTTATCGCCACTTTGGCTGCGATAAATTGCTGATAACTCGGCGCTAAGTCCTTGAGAATATGCCCTATGCTTTCTTCCACGTCACATTCCCCCAAGCACACCCATTTTTTATAATGCATAACACCAGAAGTTTTGATCCATTGAAACCGGTCATAACTTTAAACCCAATTATAAGAAATTCCATCCACGTAAACATTTGCATGTTCCCTGTAAGTTCTCTTTCCTTAATTTCCAGTTTCACATACATGCAGAAGAGAGAAGGTCACAAAACTGACTGACGCTTTCGTGAATTCTGATCCGGTGCATTGTTGTAATCTATTTTCTGCATCTCTGAACGCCACCATAAAGAGCACGTCACACCTTTGAGGCAAAAACAGTGGGCAACAGTCCCACACCAAGCAAACACAATGTTTAGCGTCGAATCTGCCAGCTGAGCTGGGACTTAAAAGCATCTGCACTGTGTCAATGAATTAGTAATGTGCTGGTTAGAGGATGTCGTGAGTGAATTGTGCACAGAAGTAGCTTTAAAGCTTTGGAGCACTCTGCATACCTGACAGGAAGTGGCTGCTCCAACTCTACTGAATTATTCAGGTCACGGTTACAAAGAACACAAGGGAAAGATGACCTCGGGCAGTAGCACACATACAGCCAGTTTTCAGGGTTGTCTGCCTATTTAGGACTCTAGCTTTCTGTTTGCAGTTCATTCAGCATGGAGGGAGAGTGGAGACACATCAACTCAGAGGGCATACCAAATGCTGGGGTTTGTCCTAGAAGGTGCAGTTTTTAAAGGCACCTTATAAGTACATCCGTTTCATATCTGTTTTAAATTTGTTTAAAGAGCGATTCAAGTAATACTAATTGCAGTCTATTTACTAAGATTGTACGCCTATTTTGAAACACCAAAGAGGCACAAATCTTGCAAAATCTTTTTTGCCTATTTACTTTTCAGCGCTAAACTTGTTAAGCACAGGAAAATCACTTGAAAGTAAACAAAGCAGTGCACATAGTTGCTTTCCATGACTAGCGGCAAAGGGGCATACCATGGGTGGTGCATGGGCATTTCCATTTAACTTTCTGATGCTAAGCCCTACTTACTTAAAAAAGTAAACAGGGTTTGGTGTCAGAAAATAGCGCCTATTTCAAGTAGGCGCTATGTAGGAAACATGCTTTCATTTCTCCTTCCTTTTCTGACTTCATATTTGTGCTGCACTGTACAGAACACCCAGAAAGTGGAAAATGGTTTAAAGTTAGTCTGAGCGTAGAATTTTAACTGGAATGCTATCCTTCCAGTACAAAACTCATGCTAGACTCACACAGACACCCTTGCACTATGCTGCAAAGGTGCGCGCGTGGCACACGGCAGCTAATTTCAGTGCCGGTGCTAGGGAGAGAGTAAGAGAGTGCCATACTTCTGTAAATATGGAGCTCTCCTGCTCTCTTCTTCTCAAACAATTCAGTGCAGTTTTGTTGCCTGATGTGCTGCGTTGCATGAGATTTTAATAAACCTTCCCCAGTATGTTGATAAAGTAAAATGATCAGGTAAAAAATTGGCATAAAGCACTCTTCTCCTAGGAGGGGTATCTGCATAAAGAACTTGCTGATAAGGTTACTGCTCCATGCAAGTGAAAATAAAGTGCATCTTGCAGTGATAACGTGAAAGTTAGCGACTTGATTTGGATTGGGCACCACATGTCTGGGTGCAATACTACAGGGCTCGTCATGCGCACACAACCTAAGCATCTGAAATGGTCTACCTATGTTGCCACAATCACTAAGAACACAATGGCCAGTACCATGGTCATCTTTATGGACAATCTGATTCCGTCATGGAATAGCCCAAAGGGACAGTGATGGGAGCACAAGATCACTGCCACATGCTCGAATTTCGAGCCTCATCTCGACAACCTTCACCAATTGGAACACCCTTCTCAAACACAGGGGGATTTTTGTGTACAGGTCTGTCCTAGAATCAAACAATCTTGACATCAAGGTGTTAACAGAGCATTCAAGTTACTGGAAAGCAGAGAGGTACAGATGAACCCAGTTTCAACTGCTACAGCTCTATACGTTGCTCATTAGACAGAGATCAAGAAATTGTTTATCCAAGCCTTACAGACTGATGAATGCACGCCATAAGAATATTTGGAGATTTTGGTACTGGATGTTTATCAACTGTCACTAGCCAATCGAACTGACATTGCTAAAATCCCTCAATTGGGTATATATAATCCACAATTTGCTTACAATATTTAGCCTTGATTTTGCACTGCAGGTGCCAAGATAGGCTGATTGTGATTGCATTGTATTGGAACATGTATATAGCCCTCGCTACCCTTGTGTGGGACGCTGAAGCACTTTCCTACATGGTAAGCTACACCGCATAGGGTGTGTGTTTGGAAGTATATTGTCTTTGTTTTGATCCTATGTGGGAAGTGCTTCCATGTCGTGAGTGATGACCACTTAGATTTATTTATTTAAAGAGTTTTATATAGCGCTGGCTAGACCCGAAGGTATCAGAGCGCTTTACATAAGGTTCAATAATGTAACAGAAAAAGATCAACAGTTGGTGACGCTGTGGTTATTGTGTTATAGGAAGCAGCGCTTAGCAGTGTGATAGATGAAGAAGTGTAAGAGAGATGCATGCAGTTTACGTTTTTCAGTAAGGGGGCATTTTTAAAGAGCACCTCAGGTCCCTTTTTGTTAGTTATTAGCACCATAGTTCACTTGGCTGGTTTCTGCACAGGTTTTTCCATTCTGAGATATTTTATTTAAGGTTTATGATCTTGAGCAGGCATCGGTTGGAGGAAGAAATGGTGAGGATGTATACTAGGGTGATCTTTGTTAACATCATGCTACATCTGACTGTCATTGCGAGAGGTTTAAAAAAAATTGTAGTGTGTAGCTTGAAGGGAACTGAGTGGTGGACTAAATCGAAATCCTCCATTGTCCAGCGGCATGTGGCTGAACTGCCTGTTCAGTTGGTGATGGGTGGTTTAATTGCTGATGACTGATATAATACTAGTGACGGACATGACCTATAGCAATTGTAAGCTTATGTGAGTGTAAGACTGTCAAATAGCATAAGGGAGATTTTGGGCAGCTTGTATGATCTACAATCAATTATGCAACCCAACCACTGAATTTTATGGTATTATCATTAATGTAGGCCCGGAGAGCTAAATAATGTATTGATTTGTAGTTGCATGCAAATGGCGCTTACTACCCCTCATGAGGCATTGAAACTGGTTATGACAGGCAACACACATTTCCGGAATCAAAGGTCAGTGCTTTTTTTCCCAATAGTTTTTGTTGGATATTAGGTTTAGTCTTGTACTCTTAAGAACACTATTAAATGCACTTACTCCAGTTTCATTGTGGTGGATTAAATTAATAGGAGTTATGTGCGTTCATGCAAATGTTTGGCTGTATTAGTTGATGAGCTACAGGAGATTAGGAGTTGTTCAGGAGCATCACTTTTAGAGGACATTTAAATGAAGAGTTCTGTGAAATGAGGTGTGGGAAATTGGCAGAAATTTATAGTAGACATGGATGTGATTTAGAGAAGGCTCTGCTCAGAGAGCAGAGGCATACAGACGATGGAAAGTAAGAAGTTAATTTGGAAGTGTAGTAGTGAGCCTCAGCAAGGCCTACCAGTGCAAGGGGTTCGCCCTTCTCTGCACAGAGTCCTCAGACCAATAGAATAGACGTTGGCACAGAAACTGGAATAAAAAACAAAGATTTATTAAACCTCATGAGGTGGAACTACATTCACACAACACCCTTCGGTAATGCATGAAGTAGCACACTGAATGGAAGGAGCTTGGTCCTTTTATAACCATACAGGGGCCAAATGAAGGGGGTACAAGCACAAAATGCTGGTTTTAGGTACATATAAGGTCATACAGAAAATGCGCAGTCAATAAGTGGGAGGAGCTAACAGTGGCTGTTTTTGGCAAACACATCCTGACAGTTACATTCTAGTGGCAGCTGAAAAGACAGATGCAAGCTCAACTGAGCATGTGCGAAGGTGGAAGATGCTAAATATATCTCGTCTCTAGGCAGATTTCAAGAGCGGTTAACAGAAAGGTAGGACAGAGCACATGGCGAGCACATGGTAGCACATGGCAAACAAAATGGCTGACAGAAATACAAAATGGATTCCACAAAACGGACAAGATAGTCTATATATACAGGATTGCTTCTGCTATTGCTAACGTAATCGCTGCCAAATTACAACAGACGACCCTTTTATCATTAGCTGAAGACATTTGTGTATCTGGGGTAATCTATATATGCATCCTGGACATTGATGCTCATAATCTTAATGATCTTTTTATTTAGCATTTGTGCTTTCATTTCTGCAATATTTCTCTTAGTAGGTGTACAAGCAGTGATGCACATGGAGCAAAGCATAGGACCGCATTGTATACAAGAACAGCATGTAAATAATATCGCCAACAGTATACATAAAATAGTCAGTAGTTTTCAGCCCCAAGTAGCAAATAGTGTCCAGAACCAGGTCGAAAAAGTCCATGTACCAGTCTCTGGGTGAAACTCTGCAGCAAACTTATGCAGTTTTGATATTGCCTTGTATACTGAAGGTGAGTGATCTGGTAAAAATACGCAGCAACTGCTACCGATGATGCGAAAAGCACCACCTCGATCAGCCAAAATCACATCAAGCACCATTCTGTTTTTGAGGGCTACAATCCTTGCAATTTGCAGTTCCTCTGTAATGTTCCCAAGTGCCATTGCTGTCTGACTGGTAACAGCTTCCACAACACAAGTGAGTCTCCTTATTTTCCTACTGTTTAATGCAGCACCCACGAAAAAGAATAAACCCAAATTAAAATCGACATATTGTTGCAAAGTGGTATCAGTCTGATCAACCTCATCAGTACTTATTGTCCTCTTATTTCTGTTCTTGGAAATGTCATTGTACAATTTGAAGTCGAGGTGATATGACGCAGGTGCCAAAAACACAGGGAGCAACAGCAAGGACACATAGCAGATCCCTGACCACCTAACAGGTAGTTGATAATATCCCTTATTTCCACACACAAAATAAGTATTATGTGAGGCTGTAAAACTTCTGTTATTAGCACCTTCAATGGTCAGAACTACTGTACACTCACTCCTTCCTACTGGACTTCTCCCAACACTACTAATACACAAATCTGCTTTAGCTCTAGTAACAGAAATTACAAAAGGTCCACTGTTCTTAATATTTCTCATACTCTTGAAGACATATGTTGTCGAAATATTGTCAGGTTGATACTCTTTAAGTATGGGTGTAAAATCCATTCCGCTCGCGGATTTTGCGGATTTTCGGCAAATTCGCAATCCGCGAACTCTCGCGAATTTGCCGAAAATCCGCAAATCCGCACGCGGCGGATTTTTTTGCTTGGTGATACAATATTGCGGCGCGCGGCGTGGCGCTCGGCGTTCACTTTTCGTCATTCAGCGTTTGCCGAGTTGTTTTTCTCGATATTTTGCGAGTGCTGTGCCATTTTGGATCTTGCTGCGGGATCCCGCGGGAGTTTGGCGACCGCGAATACGTAATCGCGGCTTGCCACCATGCACAGCACGCATCGCGAGAGTTCGCAATTGCGAACACGTAGGTGCGGCGGGCAGCAACAATCTCGCACTCGTGAAATAGAGATTTTGCAATTCTGCACAAGAAATCCACCAGCAAACAGCATAAACCTTCAGAAAATGATGATTTTTATCAGAATCACTCCTCAGGTTGACATTTACCTGCACTTTTTTTTGCAAGGAGTCCATTTTGGGGGGGGGGGGGAGGAAGTGTCCCACAGTCTCCAACTTCCTGTTCCTGTCCAGCAGGCTCCTCCCAGTGCTTTCTTCATGTGCTGGTCACTTTCATTTGGACCTTGCCCTGGAAGGATTACTTTTTGTGGATGCTGCTGGATATTTGGATTTGAGGCCTTTTTGACTTTCTTTGGATCACTTTTGGATTAGAAATCAACTTTCACAAGTAAGTTTGTTTGGGGCATTACAGTTGCTGCAACTACAATTTTGGAACTTTTTCAGAACATTAAATAAAATATATTGTGGGTAGCCACAGTATCCAGTAGGACCAGGGTTGGTTATGGGTGCATGATACAACTGTTTTGTTGAATTTAAACATCATTGAGGCCATGGATGGGCTGGGATTGTGCTGAATTTTATGGTTATTGTCGATTTTTTGGTGCTGCTGGTGGGGCCTTTTGCCCAGGGGTAGTGAGTGGTGCATGGGCCTAGTCTTTCTGTGCGGTGTCTTCTTGAATTTAAACATCATTGAGGCCATGGATGGGCTGGGATTGTGCTGAATTTTGTGGTTTTTGTCGATTTTTTTGGGGCTGCTGGTGGAGCCTTTTGCCCAGGGGTAGTGGTGCATGGACTGAGTCTGCCTGTAGGGTCTCACTCTCCTTAATGTAAACATCCTGGATGGCATTGGATTGTGGTGATTTTTGTGTGTTTTTCGTTTTATTTGGGGTGTACTGTTGATGTGGACTGGCCATGTGGGTGGTGGTGGTTGCCATCTTGAGGGCTGGTACAGGCAACATGTGCTTGGGGTTCAAGGGGCCATTTTGAAGAGAGGCAGTGTCTGAGGCCTGCACTTATTTTGCCTAGCTTTCATCCATTATGCCCAGGGGTAGTGAGTGGTGCATGGGCCTAGTCTTTCTGTGGGGTCTCTCTTCTTGAATTTAAACATCATTGAGGCCATGGATGGGCTGGGATTGTGCTGAATTTTGTGGTTTGTGTCGATTTTTGTTGGGGCTGCTGGTGGGGCCTTTTACCCAGGGGTAGTGGTGCATGGACTGAGTCTGCCTGTGGCGTCTCACTCTCTTTAATGTAAACATCCTGGATGGCATTGGATTGTGGTGATTTTTGTGTGTTTTTCGTTTTTTTTGGGGTGTACTGTTGATGTGGACTGGCCATGTGGGTGGTGGTGGTGGCCATCTTGAGTGCTGGTACAGGCAACATGTGCTTGGGGTTCAAGGGGCCATTTTGAAGAGAGGCAGTGTCTGAGGCCTGCACCCATTTTGCCTAGCTTTCATCCATTATGCCCAGGGGTAGTGAGTGGTGCATGGGCCTAGTCTTTCTGTGGGGTGTCTTCTTGAATTTAAACATCATTGAGGCCATGGATGGGCTGGGATTGTGCTGACTTTAGTGGTTTTTGTCGATTTTTTGGTGCTGCTGGTGGGGCCTTTTGCCCAGGAGTAGTGAGTGGTGCATGGGCCTAGTCTTTCTGTGGGGTGTCTTCTTGAATTTAAACATCATTGAGGCCATGGATGGGCTGGGATTGTGTTGATTTTTGTGTGTTTTTTCGAATATTTGGGGTGTATAACTGATGTTCCTCTGTCTTCCATTGCTTTTAGGTGCACAAGAGAACCACCAGTGCCAGGAAGAAGTCCTGCTGCGGTGTGTGCAGCACAACGTCACGTGTGGCCACAGACAACTCTGCAACTTGTGCAACTGCGGCCTGCTGTTCAGAGTGACATCTGAAGAAGATGGCCCCAAAAAAAGTTCCCCGTAGCTCCTCTAGCAAGAAAGATGCCAGAAAGGAGCAGAAGAAGCAAGTTACCAAGCAGACTGGTGTGCCGCCCGCCACATTTTTGGGGAATAAAAAAAAAGTACGCCTGCAGCAGCAGCGGGATCTGCTGGGGACCAAGCTGTGAGCAGCACCCCCGCTCCATTGGGCTCAGTGCCACCACCCCCATGCCAACTTAAGTCCAAGCCCTTGAGTGCTGAAGAGGCAGCCAGTCTACTTGTTCAATCACCATCGACCAGTGATGTTGGCTCATCGCAAGAAAGTAGCAGCAATGTCCCTCAATCAACACAAGTTGTTGTTGTAACTCATCTGACGAGTGTTGAACAACCACAGCCGCAACAACAACCACATGTGCAAGTACAAGCCCAAGTACATTTGGAAGGAGAGGCGGCGCAAGGAGAGGAGCAAGCAGAGGTGCATGGAGGGGCACAACAAGTGGCCACAATAGTTGTTCCTCCAGAAGTAGGGGCACATCTGGAAATCGACAATCAAGCCGAGGTATCATTCGAGGAAGCCACTCCTCCTGATGATCATTCATTGTCTTCCACATCCCGAGCAAGAAAAAGATCAAGGGAGGTGGTGTCTACATCTTCTTCAAGCCCACCTCCTTCTGATGATATGGATCTTACTTGGGAACCAGCACCACTGCCGTCTGAGAGTGAGGCTCAGGCACACCATCATCTGACAAAGGTAGCTAAGCGTAAAAGGAAGGTCGTCGAAACTCTCATAGTTATGGAGTGTGATGACGCTCAACAAGAAGTGGCGTATACTCCTGCTGCTGAAGACTCTCACGACGACGAGGCAGTCATCACTAACGTCACTGAAGCCCCAGCGGGCATGCAGCAAACAGACATTTTGACCCTGGCCCGACAAGCTGCTGAGCGTGATGATGAAGTCGACGAGGAGGCAATGGGAACACCACAATCATTGAAGTTAACTAGTACACCACAACCTTCCGCTTCCATATTTCTTACTCGCCAGAAGGGACCTCCATCCACCTCGACCTCAATTAGTGGTGGTGAAAGTGCACAACGTAGTAAAGTTCAGCAATACACATCCTCCACTTCATCTGGCATTAGCAGCATGACCAGTGACACCACCAGTATCGCCTCCTCCGGCCCCCACAGACATTTCAAGTCCGCAGTTTGGGACTTCTTTAGTGTTTGCCCAAAAAGGGAAAACATAGACATTTGTAGCATTTGTAAGCTTGCAGTTAGTCGTGGTAAGCTTGGTACCAACTATGGGACTGGAGGCCAGAGAGGTCATCTTAAGAGACAGCACCTTGTCCAATTACTTGCGCACCTAAAGGAGATCAAGGAAGCCCGAATTGCAAGTCGAGAAAATGTTGATGTTCCATCTGATGATGACGAGGAGGAAGAAGCGTCACACACTTCACTTACACCCAGTACCCCTGTCAGCACACCCCCTGTGCGCCACACTAAGAGTGTGGGACAGAGTGAGACACCAATGCGAAAAAGTTCATCAGCGAGCGTAACTGGGTCGAAGAAGTCATCAACATCATCATCATCATCCCGTAAAATGGTCCAGGGCAACATTAAAACAATGCTCTTTTCAGACGCGCCATATGACCGCAACCACCCAACGGCGCGTCTGTATAACACTAAGCTGGCTAAAATGCTAGCGCTGGATCTTCTCCCTTTTTCTTTTGTGGAAGGGGTTGGTTTTCTTGAATTAGTGGCAGCGCTCTGCCCTAAATGGAAGGTTCCTAGCTGGTTCTATTTTGCCCGAGTTGCGGTTCCAGCACTACATGAAGATGTGCTGGAGGTGATTGGGGCAGCTTTGCAGAAGAGTGCTGTTCACACTATACATCTGACAACAGACATGTGGACCAGTGGCGCAGGCACTGATTACATGTGCATCACTGCACACTGGGTCTCTTTTTCAGGGGTTAAAGCAAAGCTAAACGCAGGTGTTGACCTGGACCAAGTTTTTAAAGCTGCTCAGAATATAAATAAATAATACCGGATCTAGGTTTGTCTGGACTTAGCAATAACAGATAGCTCAATAAATAAGAGTCAAGATTCGAGGTAGTAGGAGTTTGCAGGTTTAATACAGCATAAAGGACAGGAACAGGACAACCTGCACAGGAATAGGATGGCAGGGCCTGACAGGGGGGCCCCGACAGCTGCCGGGCAGGATCTGGGATGAGCGCGCTAACATTTAATAACAATACACGAACATATATACTAAAACAGTTGCATTACAATACATATGATAGGCGGAGCAGTGGGTGTGGTCAATAGCAGTCGCGAAAGATAAGGGTGAAAATGGGTGTAACAGGGGCGTATACATAGACATGTGATGCAAACGTAATAGAATATGTCATAAATGGGGCGGAAACATGGAGGGGGCTACCTAAGGAGCCGGGACCTCTAACCTAATGGTGCGCGCAAACTGACAATGACGTGTTACTAGGAGAAGCTGGGGCTATGAACTCTGTGCTAGGAGCAGAGACTGAAGTCTGGAGAGTCAGGGCGACATGTACCTAAACAGTATCTAGTATCTGATGTTTAGAGAACATGTTGATAGAATCCAAAAGTTATCGGGGTAAAGGCTAACGGACTCTAAGACTGGTGCATGCATTATTCTACATGTAGTGCGTGATGACGAATATTAAATGACCATTAAATGCAGTATTTCTCTTACATGGAGACGTAAAGGCTAGACAATGACGGAAACTATTGATGCGATTCAGTAGCTTAGGAATGCAGAGAAGGAGGGCTGGACTGATAACTAGAATCATAACATACTCTTGGCAGACTCAGAGGCAGAGCCAGGCTGAACCGGGTACTGTGAGGCAGGAAGTAAGTGAAGTGTCGAGGATACAGGTGGGGGCTGTATCGCTCCTCAGCGAGGGTTCAGGAGACAGGAGCTGAATCTGGTGTCCGGGCCCTTTTGAGGCCTAGAAACGGGGATTTTACAATAAAATAACGTGCACACTGAGAAACGTGGCAACGTAACTTTACATAGGCCTGATATTCGTAGTATTCACGAGGACTGGAAACTGGCATACTAGTGATGGACACAACTGTAATTGCGTCTTTAATCAAACATGGGGGATACATATGCATATTAATCATGTACACATAACATATGATGGAGGACGCGTAGGGACACAGAACATGGCAAAATTTACTTTTCCACATTCCCTCCTTGTCACTACGTTTCCATCAGGAAACATCAATATTCATGATACCATCTATCATTTCATACAGTATCATTTGCTCGTCTCGAATTTTCTTGGAACGGGATTTAGAACGGGACTTGGGACTAGGAATACAAGAGGTAGCACAAATGCCGCAAATCGCAGGGCCACATTGTATACAGAGGCAGCAACTGAATATGATCGCTACTGCAATACCCAGAAATGACAATACTTTCCATCCCCAGGCGGAAATTATATTCCAGAACCAACCGGACCATGTCCAGGTGCCTGGATCTTGGTGTAACATATGGGCAATTTTATGGAGTCTGGTAATAGCTGAATAAACAGACGGCGCGTTATTAGGAATGAAAATGCAGCAACTAGATCCGATGACTCTACATGCCCCGCCCCTATCGGCCAGTATGACGTCAAGGACGAGACGATTCTGGAGCACGACAATTCTCATAAAGGATTGTTCTTCGGTTAAGTTACCTAGAGCAGAAGTAGTCTCAATCACTACTGCTTCAAGTGTTCTGGTTAATCTACGTATCAGTTTACTATTTACAACAGTACCTAAGTAGGGGAAGACACCTTTATTGATGTCTATGTATTGTTCTAGAGCAGTTTCAGTATAATCGACAATCGGGAAATTTCTCTTGTGTCTAGTATGTACTAGGTGGGAATTCCTATGATAGTCAGGTGGGGCTAGGAAAACTGGTGGCAGTAGGAAGGCAATGTAACAGGTTCCCTCCCAATCGAGGGGCAGAAGAACATATGCGGTCTGACCACAAACAAAATAAGAATGACGTGAAGCTTTGAAAATAGATTTCCCACTGTCACTATACTTGACAATAGTAGTACAATCACTATGTCCTACATGTACGGAACCATTCTTTCGGACACATAATTCACCTTTGACTGGTAGTACTGACATAGCAGGTAAGTCTGGAGTAGTATCAGACTGAACATTCAGGACCATGAAATTCGAAGAATAATTACCTAAATTATAAACTTCATTTTCTAGATCTAACCCTGTTCTGTGGGGAAGACCTTGCTTGTCTGGAAAACATGTACTGTTAAGAAAAGACATATCTGTTAAGGATGACGTTAACGTGGACCATGCTCCACACGAACCATTATGTGAAAATGGATAAGGAAAGAGTGGCAGAACTCCCTTCGGTGTCTGGAAAGGGGGGAGTCGACCACACACCCAACAATTTGTGGCATTGCTGGTCTGGTGTGAATAATGTAACATGCGGACAAAAGAATTGTTACGCATAGCGAGGCGATAAGAGAGTTCATGAGGAGGTAGATCACTAAACGTGTGCTCTACTGTAACATTAGCAGACTTATTTACATGAGAAACTGAAAAATACAAATAAAATGCATAACTGGTGCAGGAAATCATAATGCTGAAATATAGCAGAAAACATAAAATAATAGTGCAACTTCTAGAGTTCTCACTAACTCTCTCTCTATGGGGGTCTATTATATACATGTCAGAAACCGGTCTAACCGTTTCACCTAGGGGAGGACTTAGACAATCAAACTGGCTGACTTATTTTACTAGACCTTAGTTTAAGCTTATACTCCTGCTGCGGAGTTTTCTCTAACAGGGAAGGGTTCGTAGCAATGTCTTTTGCGGGACAGTCCTTAAGAATAGTACTTTGGCAGTCTTTTAAATGCTCGGAAATGTTCTTTGAAACAGGTTTCAATCCAAAAAATCTTTTGATGTGTGAAAGATGCACCCAGCCTTTGCGTCCCTCCAACTTCACGGCTGTACGGGTGGCCAGGAGGACCTGTCGGGGCTCCTTCCAGCGAGGCTCCAGCGGACTTGAGCGATCAAAATTTCTCACTAAGACCATGGATCCGGGAACGATTTCATGCGGTGCCACCTCGGTATTGTCTGGAAATGCGGCAGCAACCTGTGAACGACAAGAGTTGAGGGCAGACATCAAGGAAGCTAGGTAATCTGTCAGCATATTACTTGAAACATCGGTAATACTTCGGGGTCTAGGTGTACCCCACATGTTAGGGGGGCGGCCGAATACGACCTCATACGGGGACAGCCCTGATCTGGAATGTGCGACCATGCGCATATAAAACAAAGCGACTGGCAGAGCTACTAGCCAGTCCACACCTTTCTCTTTACATACTTTGGCGATGCGGATTTTCAGGGTCTGATTATGTCTCTCTACGAGACCGGCTGCTTCAGGATGGCGTACACAATGGAACTTCCACTGGTACCCTAACAAAAGGGAAACATGTTTCATCAACTCGGATGAGAATGGCTGGCCGTTATCAGAATATACGACTCTAGGGAGTCCATAACGGGGGAAGAATTCACGAACCAACTGCTTGGCAGTGGTCGCGGCTGTGTAATCTGGGACTGGATATGCTTCTGTCCACCTGGACAAAGCGCATACAACTACGAGAACATACTTGAAACCTCGACATCGCTCCATCTGAATATAATCCATCTGGAGGACTTCAAAAGGGTGGTCAGGGGGCTGGAATCCACCTTGTTCCACCGGGACACTTTTACCTGGATTAAACTGACAACATATCATACAGGTACGGACTTTCTGCTTGGCTGCAGCTCGTAAATGCTTGTTGAACCAAATGTTCTGGATACTATCTAACATAGCTTTTTCTCCTAAATGTGCTGGACTATGTGCGGTATTGATAATGACTTGAACCATAGAATCGGGGAGAAACCATGTGGCTTTACCCTTCGTTACCCATCCCTGATCTGTCTGGACCCCTCCTTGTTCAGACCATTTCTTGATTTCATCGGGAGTAGCATGTAACTGGATATCTATGACATCTTGAGTAGGGTCCTTAACTGTCATACAGGTAGTCGGATCTGGAGTATGTGTCTGTGTCGGATTAACTGGAATGTCTGGAGTCTGTGCTGTAAGCTTGGCTGTGCGATCTGCTAGATCATTACCTTGAGAAATAATGTCAGTAACTTTCGTATGTGCCTTGCACTTCATGATAGCAATAGATGTCGGTAAGTGTATGGCATCTAACAGAGCCTGAATAAGGAGACCATGCTGAATCTTGGTTCCATGAGAAGTCATGAAACCTCTCTCCTGCCAGAGCACTCCAAAGTCGTGTACGACTCCAAATGCGTAACGTGAATCTGTGTAAACATTAACTTTCAGGTTTTTAGCGTGTATGCAGGCTTGTGTCAGAGCAACTAGCTCTGCTGCTTGAGCAGACAGGGTGTCAATACGGTGTGTTTCTATAACTTCAGTGTCAGTAGTCACTGCATACGCGGCTACTAGTTCTCCTGTACTTGTTCTCATACATGAACCATCCACATAAAGTGTCAGGTCTGGATCTGGTAATGGAATTTCTGTCAGATCTTGTCTTGGCTTAGTCATAATGTTAACTACTTCCACACAGTCGTGTGTGGCAGGATTTGAATTAACTGACGGTAACAGTGTAGCAGGATTTAGAACGTTGCAGCGTCTGATTTCTATGTGTGGCTGGAACAGTGTCAATTCATAACCTGTTAAACGTGCAATTGTCAAGTGCTGAGTCTGTGTTCGGTTTAAAAGAACTTCTACGGAGTGTGGGACTTGTACTGTCAAGGAATGTCCTAATACTATGGAATCACTTTGTCTGATAGCTAGTGCTGTGGCTGCAACTGACTTGAGGCACGCAGGCAGAGCCTGGGCTACAGGATCTAATGTGCTCGAAAAATAAGCACAGGGCTTGTATTGTCCTGCTTGATCTTGTGTGAGAACAGATAATGCTGTACCTTCCCGTTCTGTGACGAAAAGTGTAAAAGGCTTACTGTAGTTCGGTGTTGCTAGAACTAGAGCTTGGCATAAAGCTTTCTTTAACTCATTAAAACTAAGTGTATGTTCAGATGTCCAAGGGAGGACAGTCGATACGGCTGCCTCCTGTGTCGTTAACTGTATCAGTGGCTTAGCTAGAAATGCATACTGAGGAATCCATTGTCTGCAGTAAGAAGTAAGGCCGATAAAAGCACGTACCTCCTTCTGGGTCTTGGGCTGAGGAAGACTCGCTATTAACTGGATACGGTCAGGTGTCAACTGCCTACCCCTCTTGGACAGTAAGTGGCCTAAATAGATCACTTGCTGGACACAGAATTGAAGCTTAGAAGGGGACACCTTGTGCCCCATCTCGGCAAGGAAATACAAGACTGTAAGGGATGCTCGCTCGCAAGCACGTTCAGAACGGGCTGTGATCAGTAGATCATCGACATACTGGAGCAGGGCAGTGTCAGTTGGCATGTGAATATTGTCTAGTTGTCTCTTAAGTGCTTGACTGTAAATACTTGGACTTTCCGTGAAACCTTGAGGAGCTCGTGTGAACATATAGCTCCTTACATTTAAACAAAATCCGAAAAGGAACTGGCTGTCTGGATGAATGGGGACACTGAAAAATGCGTTCTTGAGGTCTATGACTGAAAAAAATGAGGCTTCAGAATCAATGGCTGTCAATAGGGAAGAGATATCTGGGACAACTGGGTACTGGGGAATAATACATTTGTTAAGCTCTCGGAGATCAATCACTAATCGATATACTGGGGGTGCATTTGGATCAGTACGTTTCATGACTGGAATGATCGGAGAATTACATACATTGGAGTCAGTTTCTACAACTACTCCTTGAGCGATGAGCTCGTCAATAATTTTGGAAAAAACTGCTACAGCCTCAGGCGGCAGTCTGTACTGCCTGATTCGTGGTAACACTACACCTGGCTTGAGAGTCACACGATGGGGTGTGATTTGCATATAACCAACATCAGTTGGACCTTGCGCCCATAGATGCTGCGGAACATTAGACAATCTCGGATCAAAATCTCGTAATACATAGTGACCCTTGAAGTCACGTAGGAACAACCGTATTCCCTCTGGGGAACAGCAAATAACTGCACCTAATTCTTTCAGTGTCTTAATGCCTAACAGATTTTCTGGACATGACTTCGTAAGTAACAGATCAGTAGTGCGGGACAATGGACCTACTTCTAGAGTAACTGGCTGAGATATCTCATTTACAATAGGCTTTCCTGAAAATCCAAGGGAAACATTTCTTGAGCCTGAGAGCGGAGCCCCTGGAACTTCGGCGTGACTAATGGTGGTCCTACTTGCCCCTGTATCAATCAGAAACTTTCTGTCTTTCCCTAATACTTGACTATGAACATAGGGACCCTCTTGATCTACAGGTATCTCGATGAGAGGCAAGCCTACCTCCCTCTCTAGGCTGTTTCATGAATATGGCTGATACTCTGGATACTCGGATTGTGCATACTGGTACATCTGCTGTGTAACATGCTGTGTTGCAGCAATAGGCTGCGGTGCTGGAACTGTCTGTTGTGCATTCTGTGGCTGAGAAGTCTGTGAAACTTGTTCTTGTCTAGGCGGACGTGGTCTTTCTTTAGTCTTACCGGTAGCTATGTTGTGTTTCAGAACTGCACACTCGTTTATGAAATGACCTGGCTGTTTACAATAATTGCATGTCCCTTTAACGGGAACTGCAGGATGACTGGCTTGATTCGTACCCCTCTTCTGACTGTCTTGAGGAACAGATTGCGCAACTAGTACCTTCATTTTCGTGTCTTTCATACGTTTCCTTTCGTGATCTTGCTCTTCTCTGATCCTATTCTGGTGGTATTGAAGCATCTGTAACATCTGGGACGGGGTATTAGCTTGCCAGGTACTTTCGACTTTCAAAACTCGATTCTTAACTTGTGGACTTGAATTCTCGACTAATTTAGTAACAAAAAGATGAGGGTATGACTCGCTACTTGTCTTGAGGCCACTGTTTATACTAAAACATTTCTCGAATCTAGAATAAAAATCACTAGTGTCTTCATCTTGTTTCTGTTTACAGGCTGAGATTGCATCCCAGTCTTCCTTTTTAGTGGCTAATAACCTTGGCAAAACTTGTATTAACAATTCTGGTAATTCTTTACATTTCTCTCCTAGACCGGTACCTGGTACTCGTATCTTATCTTCAGCTTCTAGAACTGCCCAATCGATCTTTTTCTCTCCCACCTCCCAATCTTTTTCCTTGAGTTTTTCATATACCCCTGCGGGCAACAGGACTTTTAACATTTTAATTATATCTGGATACGTGTATTCTCCCATACGGAGCATGTCCTTTAATTCTCGGTGGAACCCTGCTGGATCTTTATCATGACAGGGAATTAACTTTTTCATCTCTAAGAGTTCCATCTTTGTAATCGGAGTGTAAACAAACACTCGTTGCATTTCACCATCTGTTGTCCTAACTGGGTGTACTTCTCGTAACGGATTCTGTCTGTCTATGTAAAAGGGTTTACTTTCTGGGGGTGAGACATGAACAAAATGCGGGTTCAGAAACGTTCTATATTTGTGGCGCTGTTCTAGAATGACACTAATTAAATCGGTACCTAAACCTTTCCATCTATACTGGAGTAACTCGTTCAGGACGTCGTGTAACGGACCTGGATCAGAATGTTGACCCTCATACAGAGTAATGAGGTGCTGGATCATATACATACCCACCAGTCGTTGCTCGGCTGGGGGCAGTTTCAGAAACATTTGTGCCACTATTTCGTCTGGAAAAGTGGTAGAATCAGTAATCCATCGGACTGCTGATCGGACTAGTTCTTGTTCATGCATAGTACTTAACTCGCTATAACCGATTCGTGATTTCAGAATGTGATCGGTAGCTTGAAATACTTGTTCCAGAGAACCTTGTTCTGGTGCTGGATGATGTAAAACTGACTTGTGTTCTAGGCGCAAATGGCGATCTGGAAATCTAGATTTTCCTACATACGCTATTCTGGCGGGATTCTCGTCCTCTACCTCTTCAGTAGAAGAGTCATTTTCTTTCTCGCTTACTTGTGCTGCTTTACGTTGTTCGTGTAACTTTATTATTTCTTTACGAATTTTCTTGTACATACTCTCTATACTACTGATAGTCTTGTGTTTACCCTTGGCTATATTATCACTCCACCTTGTCAGAATTTTCATTTCGGCCGGATCTTTAGTCGGGTAATCTTGTTCTCTTATTAGACAATTAATCAGAAACTTTAATATCATGAGCTGGATCTCAGCTTTCCTTTGAGACATGGCTTCGCCAATACTTTCTGGATCATCCCCTGTACGGATGAAACGATATATTCTGTCTAGATCTCCTTTCATATCTGGTAGGGTGTCTAAATACCCGGTCACCCGTCTTACACGGATGGAATATATTACTGTACTATCATCACCTGCAACTGGATCATAGCGGCATTCAGTGAGAGCTCGTCGGATTTCTGCAACGGACTTAAATTTGGGCGTACGTTGTAACGCACATTCATGTAACTCGGCCAACGTTCTACGTTGGTGCGGTGGCGGGGTACCAGGAGGACCTCCTCCTGCGGCCCCTAAACTGGAATCGTCGACTGATACTCTTCGTACCAGCGCGGCGGGAAATTGTAATGTAGGCTGGACCGGGGGTACCGTAGCAGGTACTCCGGTGACTGGAGGAGCAGGATTTACATTATTTACAGGAGCTGGCGGAACAGGATTTGCATATTCTGGGACTGTGTCGTCCAAATAGGACGAGATGAAAATATCAGCTGCGGTCGGTTTGTGACGTAGCTTAGTCGGAACTAGTGGTGGCGGAAAATTACTGGATGCCTCCGGGGTCGCTTTTGGCAAGCCCTCGGCAAGAAGAGGATACATACCCTTGATGAGGGCATTCCTCTGTCTGTCTGACTGTTCTGTTTTAACTCGTTCACCTATCTCGATTAGTTCCCTTTCTTGGGCTCGTTCTAAGGATTCTCTACTTAGTTCTGACTTTCTGATTTCTTTTTCGGTTCTTTTATGAGATTCTTTGCGCCATAACTCGATGGCATCCTTCTGTGACTGTCTGGCTTTCTTTTTCCATAATGCTTCTTCTACTCGCATGATGCACTCGGCATCCCATGTGCCTGATACAGGCCATCTATACTTTTCTTCTAACTGTTTGGTATACTCTACCCATAAATCTAGATATTGTATGGCACTTATGCCATGCTTTTGATACATAAAATGACCTGGACTGTCCCTAGGCGGGACAGGAACTGCTGCTTCTAGCAGACTTTTTCTGGTTTTTAACTGACGTAATTTCGAGAATAAGGGCATGACTGAACTGTAATCTAGACACAATACAATACACAATGAACACGATAATTACTTCACATTCATACCACGACATTAAAATACATGAAGAATATTTAAAATAACAGTTCGAACAGAATACTACCTGGAATACTGAAAACAGAATACATGAATTTTCTCGAGAACAGAACTGACTAGAACAGAAACTAGATGCACTGCTGAAACAGTACGAAACTTACCGGTCTCATAAAGAGACACGTCAGGACCCGCATCCACCGAAGTGGACACTTCGTTTGTGGGTCTGTGTACCACCAACCCACGGACCAGAGTCAATTAGATTGACCCTGTCTAGATACTACCCCAGCAATGGTACTCACCGGGCAGCAAGAACGGAAGGCCTCGGACTGGACTGGACTGCTTCGACGCCGGACGGACGAACTTCGGACTTCTGTTACGGGTGGGCCTCCGGATACCTCGGACCTTGGACTCTCGGCTTGGGCTCTGGTCGGGACTCGCCGCGTTCCTCCACCGCCTCGTCTGGATGCTGGACCGCCACCTCCGTCTCCTCCGTGGGCCTGAGGGATACTTGAAGCAGAAATATCTGCACGTGCACGGTATGGTTCCGTCACGGCTGCAGAGGGTCAGGGGGCCGGCGTGGCTTCACCGGCGCGTGGGGAAAGGGCAAGTCCCTGTTCGGGCGCCATTATGTGGTATATAAATAAATAATACCGGATCTAGGTTTGTCTGGACTTAGCAATAACAGATAGCTCAATAAATAAGAGTCAAGATTCGAGGTAGTAGGAGTTTGCAGGTTTAATACAGCATAAAGGACAGGAACAGGACAACCTGCACAGGAATAGGATGGCAGGGCCTGACAGGGGGGCCCCGACAGCTGCCGGGCAGGATCTGGGATGAGCGCGCTAACATTTAATAACAATACACGAACATATATACTAAAACAGTTGCATTACAATACATATGATAGGCGGAGCAGTGGGTGTGGTCAATAGCAGTCGCGAAAGATAAGGGTGAAAATGGGTGTAACAGGGGCGTATACATAGACATGTGATGCAAACGTAACAGAATATGTCATAAATGGGGCGGAAACATGGAGGGGGCTACCTAAGGAGCCGGGACCTCTAACCTAATGGTGCGCGCAAACTGACAATGACGTGTTACTAGGAGAAGCTGGGGCTATGAACTCTGTGCTAGGAGCAGAGACTGAAGTCTGGAGAGTCAGGGCGACATGTACCTAAACAGTATCTAGTATCTGATGTTTAGAGAACATGTTGATAGAATCCAAAAGTTATCGGGGTAAAGGCTAACGGACTCTAAGACTGGTGCATGCATTATTCTACATGTAGTGCGTGATGACGAATATTAAATGACCATTAAATGCAGTATTTCTCTTACATGGAGACGTAAAGGCTAGACAATGACGGAAACTATTGATGCGATTCAGTAGCTTAGGAATGCAGAGAAGGAGGGCTGGACTGATAACTAGAATCATAACATACTCTTGGCAGACTCAGAGGCAGAGCCAGGCTGAACCGGGCACTGTGAGGCAGGAAGTAAGTGAAGGGTCGAGGATACAGGTGGGGGCTGTATCGCTCCTCAGCGAGGGTTCAGGAGACAGGAGCTGAATCTGGTGTCCGGGCCCTTTTGAGGCCTAGAAACGGGGATTTTACAATAAAATAACGTGCACACTGAGAAACGTGGCAACGTAACTTTACATAGGCCTGATATTCGTAGTATTCACGAGGACTGGAAACTGGCATACTAGTGATGGACACAACTGTAATTGCGTCTTTAATCAAACATGGGGGATACATATGCATATTAATCATGTACACATAACATATGATGGAGGACGCGTAGGGACACAGAACATGGCAAAATTTACTTTTCCACACAACGCTAGCCATGTTTGGCTTGGAGCAACGTCATACAGCACAAAACATTTTGAATGAGTTCAACACAAAGGTCTTTCACTGGCTGTCCCCAAAAAAACGCGGCATTGGTTATGTTTTCACGGATAATGGCGCCAATGTAGTTAAGGCCATGGATCTGGGTGACTATTTCAGAGTGCCGTTTTTGGCGCACTGTATAAACCTGGTTGTTAAAAAATTCTTGGATAAAGACAGTCCAGCATGCCAGTTAGTGGTCACCTGCCGAAATATGTGCAACCATTTCAGCCATTCTTTTAAGGCCCGGAAGCATCTGAGGCGCCTGCTACATGAACGTCGAATGCCAGTGAAAGCACTCATCCAGGAGGTGCCAACACGGTGGAACTCAACCTTCTACATGCTTGAGCATCTGTATGAGCAGTTTACGGTACTCGATCAGTATTTCTTAACACTGGGTACAGCTGTGAAGGACCTGAGGTTAAATGCGGCGGAATGGGAGCTAGTTAAAAGCCTGACAGACATGCTTCGTCCTTTTGAGGTCTTCACGCGTGCAGTCAGCAGGGAGGGCTGTAATTTGGGAAAAGCTATCCCATTGTTGTGCATGCTGGAGCACAAACTGAAGGCGGTGTCTTCTAAGTTTCAAAAAGATGAAGAAAAGCAAGAAGCTTTTGTTTTGGCGGAGAAATAATTAGAGCGCCTACTTGGCGATGAACGTCTTCAAAAGATCCACTCAGAACAGCATTATATTTGTGCTACTATTCTGCATCCACGCTACAAAAAGGCGCTGGCAGGCAGTGCATTATTTCCTTTTAGTGATGAAGATGTTACAAAGTACAAACGTTGGCTAGCCTTGTCAGCCATGAGGTTTGAAAGAGAACGGAAGCAAATTGAAGGAAAAGGCAGTACATCAGCATCAGCAGGCCATCCCCAGTCAAAAGACTCTACTTCTGCACCTGTGGCTGTGGCAGAAGTGACCTCTCAGCCGTTAAAGACACCGGCAACCGCATCATCTGCACCAGACACAACAGAAATATCGGGTGATGATAGTGAAGAAGATTGGCTAGCTGAGCTTGGGTTTGGTTCTCAAAAGGTCCGAGCAAAAATTCAGCAAAGTGGAGGAACCGTGGAGAACTTTGAGTCGATGGTGCAGGACTATCTGAATGACTCAACAGAGGTCTATGTTAATGCTGACCCATTGGCGTATTGGCATGGGAAAAAAGAATTGTGGCCAGAGATCACCAACCTGGCTATACATTACTTGTCTTGCCCACTCGCAAGCGTGTCTTCTGAACATGTTTTCAGTGCTGCTGGTGGCATTGTAACTTGCAAACGGACCCGCCTCTCGCCTAAAAATGTGGAGAGGTTGACAATGATCAAGATGAATGAGCACCTCATACCACCAGATTTCAAAGTACCAGATCGCACGACGGAAGAAGACGAGGCGGACAGCAACGTAGACGAGGGAATTTCTTCTGTGTTAGGTGACACTGACCTACTCCTGCCTGAATTTGCAGAGTATGAGGACGAACTCTTCTTCCCTGACACCGAGCACTGAAAATGAGCCAATGAATCCAAAATTTTCTTTTTCGTACTTATTCACTTTTATTCCTGTGTTTCTGTCTTTCTTTGTTTTGCACAGTTAATATAATTACAACTTTAATCACCTGTACTTTTGCTTTTTGGCTGTTTGGGGGTCTTCCACTTGTTTTCGCCTGGGTTGACGGCTCTGGGGCCATTGCTGGGAAGGTCTAATACCCGATAAAACTGGTTTGGACAACATCCATGAGGAAAACGTTTTTGCATCTTCTGACTTTTCGCTCAATGTAGCGTTTTCGGGGGCCTGTTTGGGGGGCTTCCTGGTGTTTGTGGGTGGGTTTTGGGGTCTGGGAGTCTGCTGGGTATGGATACTTTTCATTGCAAGAGGTTTGAAGGGAATCCATGGAGGCAGAGGGGAGTTAGGGCCTAGCTGCAGAGCGCGCGCTGAGTGATTTTGGAAATTTTCAGGCAAGTGACTAAGTCCCAATTTTTGTACTTTTGCTTTTTGGCTGTTTGGGGGTCTTCCACTTGTTTTTGCCTGGGTTGACGGCTCTGGGGCCATTGCTGGAAAGGTCTAATACCGGATAAAACTGGTTTGGACAACATCCATGAGGAAAAAGTTTTTGCATCTTCTGACTTTTCGCTCAATGTAGCGTTTTTGGGGGCCTGTTTGGGGGGCTTCCTGGTGTTTGTGGGTGGGTTTTCGGGGTCTGGGAGCACTGCTGGGTATGGATACTTTTCATTGCAAGAGGTTTGAAGGGAATCCATGGAGGCAGAGGGGAGTTAGGGCTTAGCTGCAGAGCGCGCGCTGAGTGATTTTGGAAATTTTCAGGAAAGTGACTAAGTCCCAATTTTTGTACTTTTGCTTTTTGGCTGTTTGGGGGTCTTCCACTTGTTTTCGCCTGGGTTGACGGCTCTGGGGCCATTGCTGGGAAGGTCTAATACCGGATAAAACTGGTTTGGACAACATCCATGCGGGAAAGCCTTTTGTCACTTTTTGTAACTTAGGGTTCGTTAGGGTTAGCCCTAGCAGCAGGATTGCATGTGTTTCGGGGTGTTCTTGATTTTTGCAACTGAGTTCTGGGGTCTTAGAGCACTCGTGGGAATGTGTAATTTTGGTTTCAAGTGATTTGAAGAAAATCCTTGGTGGGAAAGGTGGGATCACTTACTCTGTGAGAGGCACTTAGTGTTGAAAACATTTAGCCATTTACACTTAAAGGAAGAAAATGACACAGACTTAAGTTTCAGGAAAACAAACTTACTGTTAAACCCCCACCCACCAGACTCAAAAGCAGTAAAAAACAGGTATGCTCAGATAAAGTTTCAAAAAGTATATTTGTATAGCCCTAACAAAATAATCTCCCTCAAGACCCTCCCTAACCCCAACGATTGTCTTTCAATAGTCCCAAAAAGAACCCAACTCCCAAATCCCACCCCCCAAAAGTCTCTAAAAAAGGGGCAAGGGACACTACGGCAGGATGCTGTTCACTGTAGCGGCCAGGGCATCATACTCCTTGCGGAGGGTGGCATGGTCGGAGCGGAGGCCCTCCACCAAGTTCTTATAAGTTGAGACCTCCTGCTCCAGGTAGGACACTCTGAGGGATAAGCGGCGCTGGCGTGCCTTGCAACTCCTGTGGGGGGCAGCTGATGTCTTTGCTGCTCGGCGGTGGCGGTTGGCTTTGGTAGCCCGGCTCCGTACCGCTGGAGCACTGCGCTGGCTGGCAGCCCGTGTGGGCCCGGAGGAGGATGCAGCTGTCGCAGTAGATGTAGTAGTAGACTGCGTGTCCTCCTCCTCCTCCAGGGCCAGCAGCCGCCGATATTCTGCGACAGTGGCATCCAGTCTCCGTTGCCGGGCCATTCGAGCCTGCTCCTTCCTTGATGGTTTTTTGGATTTGGAAGGAGCAACTATATAAAGAAAGAAAGACATAGTCTGTAACCAATGCTCTTAAGATTAACACAAAATGATTGAGCAGAAAGTTGTGTCACAGTACAACTAGCAACTTGAAAGCACAGTACATAACTATTGAGGCCAGTATCTATCTAACCTCCCACTTCTTCATCCTTGCTCTAACATTAGTGTGAGTTTAAGGAACAAATTCTACGAGCACTATGGACTTCCATTACAGTCGACTATGACAGTACACCAGTCTTATTCTTCATCTTCTCTCTTGTTTAGGAAAATTGGTACGTTATCTTCTGCAAGCCGGCATAATGCCAGCGCAGTGAACTTGCACCCGAGAAAAACAGACGCACACCATGATGAGTGAGACAGACTTGCGTTACTGTACCGGTACAGTACATGCAGGTGGTGAAGCTCATATTTTTCCATTACAGGTGGCACTGAGAATACTCTGTTAAAAGGGCTACTGCTTAATTAATTTAATTTTCACCCTACAGTGCAAATGAGCACTAGAAAAGGAAAAAGAAGAAACTAAATATTCTGATTATCTATCACTTCACATGGGATGTATATTTGATTACATATGGGATGACTTTAGGTGCTTTGCTTTTTATTGAGTGAACAGTGATACACCTACACATGAATGACGTACTACTGTTAAACTAAAATTATTAAGAGAGGTAGGGAGGGTCCACCGTAATAACCGGATATATGCTGTGCTTGCAGTTGCAATACAAACTACTGCTACTATTCATGGTAGTATTTGGACAAAATTACAACTTCTTTTCCTTGCCTTTCCTACACTGGAACGGACGTGCGGGTGCGGTGTTACATGCTCTTCAAAGTAACACTTAGTTCATCCAGTGACCGTCTACTTACTCTCTCTAGATACACATATGCTATCTAAGCGTCAGATAGTACCATGATCCAGGCATCCATCCATTCAAAGTATATGCACACATACAGTTTCTGTTTCACCCACCAAGGCTGTTCTCCTTCCACCCATTCTTGCTTCATCATTCACCCAGCCATGCACCATACCATATTCTTTCCTTCTCAGCCACCTCGGGGACCAAGCAAACACATATCATTCTTCTTTGCCAGTCATCATTAAATTTCTCGTCCTTCCACACTTACTTACACCCTTCTTTCGCTTTTCGTTCATCCCATCCATCAAGTTCATCTCAGATCTGATTGGCATTCTTCTCGCCAAAAACTTCACAGCTAAGTCGAAGTACATTTAGAGGAGGCTACTACCTGGTTGATTTATAATACACCCGTGCAGAAAGCACACTCTGCAGTCTTCAATCTCAATAAGTAAGGAATATATAGCTTACCTCTGCCCGTCACCACCGTGTGCACCCTCACAGGCACATTGGTGTTGTCCGGCACTTGCACCGCCTCCTCCCCAGAAGTGTTGTCCTCCTCGTCATCATCCACCACCACCACCACCTCCGCGCTGGCCCCGCCACCAGATGTTCCACCTACAAAGTACATTTAAGATTGTTAGAATACACCACTCACTACTATATAATATTTGGTCTAGGAATAAAGAAATGTGAAAAAAACAGAAAACAATGTAATAATTTGTGACTGTCTAATCTAAAGTAAAAATGTTCCTTTTTCCAGGGAAGGCTCAGTGCATACAGCTATTGCTGACTAGAATGGGAGTCCAATGGAATTGCCAAATGTGCAATCTTAGTTAGCTACATAGACAGACTAATAAGAATAATCTAGTAATACCACAGGGAGTCATAGTCGAGGCAGGATAAGAATTTAGATACAGTCTACAAGAAGATCAAAGACGATTTAGAAAAAATTGAATGAGGAACGCTAGGAAAAAAATAGGTACTCTATATTAAAATGAAAATTTACTGGGGCCAGCAAAGGAGCCCTCGCCTGGCCGATCCTCCTGGCCTTCTACAGCAGCAGCAACCACCTCCTCCTCTGTCCTCTTGCCCCTGGGGGGAGCAAATGTACAACATGAAAGAAAGAAAGACCCGAAAACATGGATGATTGTTGTCAACCAAATCAAACATTTCAAAAGAACAATAACAAAATATTTTGGCGAAATAGCAAATAGACAACTATTCCACAGGATATATTGACCGATCTCATGTGGTCTACTACGTTATTAGTATTGCTTGATTTGCGGACCGTCGACTTGGAAAGTTCTTATGTAACTCACTAAACAAACTACTAAAAAGGTTCGCCTAGGACTGGCAGGCAGCAGTCCGCAGCACGAGAAGTCACAGACAAAGTCCATCGTGATTGCAGATCAGTGAATACTCAAACTATCAATCCACCACCACTATTTCTTCTTATCGCCATGTGTACAAAGGAAGGACTGGACTTGAGTCTGTAGGGGCTGATTTAGAAGCCCCTTGTGGCTCTTTTGCTCCATTGTTGCGTGACGTTTGTGACGCAGCGGCAGAACAAAAGAGGCGCCATGGTGCGGCGTATATTAACAACGTGACGCATATGGGAGATGCATCATGTTGTAAAGCCCTGCGCCATCAGGGGGCGTTCCGGCGCAAGGGAGGGCGTTCCTGCGCAGGAACGCATCCTAAAAGTGGCCAAGGGACATCTACAAGATTTCAATCAGTCACTTTGAGGACAATGATGCGTGACTCAAACCCTGCGCCTGCTTGAAGCAGACGTATGGCTTGACGCAGCATTGGGGAGATAGGGCACCCCAGAGCATTGCTGGAGCTGCACCATCGTTGCGATGCAACTCCAGCAATGCGCCGCCTTTACGGCACAGAATCGTAACGCTTCGGTGACGTTTCGGGCACATGGTGCGCCGCATTGTAAATACGGCGCACCATGGGTGGTCGTGGCGTGGCGCACAATTACTGGCGCATCCCTGCTACTTTGCAGGGATGCGCCGGTAATTAAAAATCTGACCCTTAGTGTCTAGCATTACGCAGTTCTTTAAACTACACTCATGCATAATTTCACAGGCCAATGAAATGAACACAAAATCGAAAACAAATAAGCATAGTTGCAGCGCTACTGAGAAGGAGAGCAGTGCACCTAAAATGCACAGAAGATTTTGAAATATAATTTACCTACAATGTAATCAGCAGCATTATTGCTCTTGGTAAAAAACAAAAATTTGCAAGATAATAACACACAGAGCAGGAGAAAACAGAGTAGTAAAGAAATAGCTACTACTCACCTCGCCCGGGGATCTCAAGGCCGAGCAGGTCCAGCAGATCGCGTTCCCGGTCCAGGATATCCGTCCAACGGTGGGTGACCTGGTTGTAGGTGCGCCGGACCCGAGAGTGTTGGTACATGGCCCGGCACACCTTCTCCCACCGCTTCCGGCGCTCCCGGATCCCGTACCCGCTAGCGATCCTGCCGCCTGCCATGATGGTCCTGGGGAGGCGGCTCTGAACATAAAAACTAGTGCGCCCACCTCCTCCGCGCTGAAGATCTCCCGGGGTTGGACATTCTCCCCCCTCAAACGCCCGCACGGGAGCCGGGCACGGGGTGTGGGACCCTTCCCCTTCTCGGGATGCTTCACGGCTCCCTTTAACATGGTCTGGGCAGAAAGGAAGCAAAATAATAAAGAAGAAATAGAATAGGGAAGAAGAAAAGAAAAGAGTTTAAAAAAGTAGTTTAAAATTAACCAAAAGTAGCAGAAACACACAAAAATATAGAGCTAGAAAAATAGAGGGATAGATAATAAGTAAAAAAGATCAAAAAAAACTTCAAACAAGCAAAGGATGGCAGAGATTCAGAGAGGATACAGAAAGCATGCCCAGAACCATAGCAATGAATGAGAAACAAGATGGCCGCGCCCGTACACGACCGCGTGGGTAAGTTCGCGCGATATTTTCCTTGCGATCACACGCGAAATTGTACTAGCGAGCCGCACACTTTGCGAGATTACAAATAGCGCCCGGAAACGGAATTACGTCACACAAACAAGATGGCCGCGCCCATGTACGACCGCTAGGGTAACTTCGCAAACGTTGCGCTACAAGCGGCTTGCGAACACGCAAAAAACCACGCGAACAAACACGCCGCAAAAAAACGAATCCTGTATTCGCACAAATTCGCGGCTTCCGAAATCGATCTCGCACGAATTCGCGCCCCGCGAATCGCGCAAAATTGCAGAAAAACGATTTTTGCAAAACTGAAAGTTCAATCTTAACATTTGTAACCATTCCCTCTAGTGCTTCCTGAGGGGCCCCTCCAGAGTTCAGTTGCCTATTTGCAACTATTCTATGACCCTGCTCTGACCCTCACAGCAAGCTCATAGAATAGCTACAAGTAGGCCACAAAGGTCCTGTGAAAAAACATTGCGCTGCAACAGAAAGCAATTACAGATAAGGAAGCAGGTGCCAGACTGGCAGTTTAAATTCAGTGACACATTTATCAACCCCAAATGAATTCATGTCAGTTGAAGCAGGGCAGGTGTGCTTGCTTTTTTTCACCCCCATAATCTACAGTGATAAGCAAACCAGAGGGTGGCAGTGATGTACCAGAGGGTGGCATGGGTGTACCAGAGGGTGGCAGTGGTGAAACAGAGGGTGCTGTGAACCTGTGATGATGAACCAGACGTAGAAACAACATAGTCGCGGCCGTTGCGAGCCGACAAGTAAGTTCGCAATTGCGAACTGGTACAAAATCCTCGCGAACTGGCAGAAACCATTGCGAACACCAAAATATAATCCGCAAATTCGCGAGAGTTCGCGAATTTTGCGGATTGCGAATCCGTAAATACGCACATTCGCGAACGCCAGATTCGCAAAATCCGCCCATGCTTAATACTCTTCCCATTCCCATTTAGTCCCTTTAGCTTGAGGATAACCATCTGTATCTTGATTGCATACTTTATTCAGACGAAAGTTAAAACCACCTACTGAAGGCTTTCCGGGAGCAAACATAAGTGCATACCAAGCTTGACATGAACCATTATGGGAAGACGGCAGAGGAATAAAAGGTGTTCCTCCCTTTTTCTGGTGAGCAGGTATCATCCCACACACCCAACAGTTGGTGGTATTCGTGGCATTTTGTGTAAGATGCAACATTTGAATAAAAGTGTTGTTTAAGTAGGATTGTCGATGCTTCTGCTCGTGATAGGGAAGCGTGAAGTAGTGATGTTCCATTGGTTCTGTAGTAATGGCAACAAAAAACTGTCGAGCAGGAGCCACTTTCTCAACAAACCAGGTGATTATTGCCATAACCACCAGAACAACAACAAACCCTACAGCACAAATAATTCTTTTGTTATGCATTTTAGCAACAGCGATAATTGATCTTTCCACAAACTCGTTGAAACAATCGTTGGAGCTCTTATCCCTGGGCAGCCATTGATTTCTTCACCACGGGCCAAGACGGCTGTTACTACATTACGCAGGACTGATACCCCCCTTGCCCCATCGGCGTTCCGTTTCACTAACCCAGGGCGGTAGCTCAGCCAGTCTTTTTCGGCAAAGCAGATTCTTTCCTTGGTCTCAGCTGATATCGGGATTCTCCAGCGATCGTGTGGTCCGGGACGACTTCCGCAGATTCGTCAGGTGAGATAGCTTGACCTTTCTCAGTCTCCAGAATCTTTAGATGGTCGGTCAACACAGCAGGTTCCACCAAGGTAGGTAGTACTCTCTTGCTGTGAGTACTATGGACCCAATTCTTTCGATTCGTCACTCGAGCTGCAGTCCTTGTCGCAAGGAGCACTTGCTCTGGTCCTCGCCACCTCGGCTCCAAGCTGTTCGATCTGTCGAAGACCTTGACCATCACGTGGTCACCAGGACAAAATTCATGGGCCTCACCTGTAGATCTGTCAGGAAGAGCTTCTCGAACCTGTTGATGAATAGAGATCAAACTGTCGGTTAACTGTGCCAAATAATCAGACCACATGGAACATCATGTATGGGGCATGGCTTAGGAACTCCCCAAATGTTCATTGGTCTCCCAAAGACCATTTCATATGGGGTAAGGCCAGATCATGAATGTGGCACCGATCTTATGGACAACAATGCCAAGGGTAGTGCATCTGGCCACTTCAAAGACGTGGAAGCCAGTATTTTCGCCAACTTCAATTTCAAAGTAGCGTTGTACCTCACCACAAATCCTGCTGATTGCAGGTGGAAGACTAAATGGAATTTCGGCTTGATCCCTAATCCTTTCAGAACATGCTCAACAACTTGCCCAATAAAACAAGGTCCGTTGTCACTCCACAAAAGTTTACAAACACCATATCTAGGGAAAAACTCCTTTAGAAGCACCTTTGCTGTGGTGAGAGCAGTATTATTTTTTGTAGGGTATGCCTCTATCCTTTTACTGGAGGCACATACCACCACTAGGACGTATTTCAGATTATTGCAGCGTTCAAGTTGGATGTAATCCATCTGCAAAACTTCAAAAGGTGTGGTTGGTGTAGCAAACCCTCCTGTAGGAGTTTGTGTCCCTTTACCGGGATTATACTGCCAACAGATCAAACAGGACTGTACTACTCTTTTAGCTGTGCTGGCAATTTCAGGATGCTCCCAAATTTGTGTAAGCAATTTAGTTATTGCTAGAGCTCCAACATGTGCCAGCCCATGTGCCATTTGAACCATAGGTTGTAAATAGGCTGCAGGCAATTTCCATTTATCCATGTCTTTGTTGCGCCAACAACCCTCATTGTCCAATATTCCTTCTTTAGCCCATTGCTCAAGTTCTGCTACAGAAGCAGATCTCTGCACATCTAACACTTCCTGTCTAGCATCATGCCATCGCTCGGCTTGAGACTTCACTACGTACATGGAAGTAGTGCTTTGTTGCAATGCAGTCTCACGAGCTACGCAATCAGCAAAAGCATTACCTTGTCCAATCTTGTCAGTCACTTTCTTGTGTGTGCTACACTTCACTATCGCTATATTCTTCGGATTTGTCAGTGCAGTCAAAAGGTTATGCTCTAATTCTCCATGCATTATCTGCATTCTGTGGGAAGCAAGAAATCCTCTTTCCTTCCAAAGCAGGCCAAAATCATGGGCCACTCCAAAAGCATAGCAGCTATCTGTATAGATGTTCACACACAAGTCAGTGCAACTCAGTGCTAAGCTCACACGCTCGTGTCAAAGCTATTAGCTCAGCTGCTTGAGCCAAATTCTGAGGTATGCGAGCTGTTTAGACTACTGTCTGAAGTGTCATAATTGCATATCGATGCGATCCTTTGCCTGTTCCTCAGTAAGGTATATACAATCGTGAGGCTCCTTTGGCGGAGGCTGAGTCGCAGGATATGGTAACACAGTGGCTGGCTTCAGTGTTACGCATCTCTTCAAGGTAATATGAGGTGCTAACAGTGTCAATTCATATCCTGTCAGGCGAGCACTAGTTAAGTGTTGTGTCTTAGTCTGATTCAAAAGGGCATCTACTGCATGGGGTACTAGCACCAACAGTTTGTGTGACAAAACTATCCCTTCACTCTGACGGATGGACACAGCTGTTGCTCCAACTGAACGAAAACACCCAGGCAATGCACGAGCACCAGGATCAAGGACGGCTGAAAAATATGCACAGGGACGCTACTTGTCACCATGTGTTTGTACTAGAACTGACAATGCACATCCAAATTTTTCGTGTACATAGAGTGTAAAAGGCTTTGTGTAATCTGAAGTGCCTAACACTGGTGCAGAACAAAGAGCTTGAAATAACAGTCGAAGCATTCTCACATTGATCTGTCCATGGAAGGGGTATTGGAGTATCTTTCGTCAAAAGTGCTAGCAAGGGTTTGACAATGTTAGAAAACCCTAATATCCATTGCCTACAAAACGAGGTCGGACCAATGAATGCACGGACATCTTTCTGAGTGGAAGGTACTGGTGTGTCTAAAATTGCTTAATTGCGATCTGATGTAAGTGCACGGCCCTCCTTAGACAGAAGGTGATCTAAGTAGGTTACCTTCGGTCTACAATATTGCAATTTCTTTCGTGACACTTTATGATGGTGTGTAGAAAGAAAAGAAAGCAAAGACAAAGTACACTCTTCACATAGTTCAGGCATATCGGCTGCCAACAAGATGTCATCGACATATTGAGTGAGAGCCACCCCTTTAGGTAAGACAAAAGAATCAAGTTGTCTTTACAGTGCTTGGCTATAGATACTAGGACTCTCAGTGTACCATTGAGGAATTCTACAAAATCTGTATGATTGATTATTTAAAGTGAAACCCAACAAATATCTGCTATCAGGATGAATAGGGATCGAGAAGAAAGCAATCTTCAAATCAATCACGCTAAATTTAGTCGCTGTCGGGGGAACCAAAGTAAGTAGTGTCGTTATGTCAGAAACCACTGGGTATTGTTGTGCTACAATCTTATTAACTTCTCGCAAAGCAGTAATGAATCTGTAAATCCTAGTATCAGTATCCTTTTTCAAAATGGGCATAATAGGACTGTTACAAACATTGCAAGGGACTTCCTCCACAACCCCCACTTTAATCAAATCATGGACAATGCGAATGAGTGCTTCTTCGCCTTCCTGAGAAATGTTATATTGAGGCAACCGCGGCAATAAAGCGCCTTCCTTGACACTAATATGCACTAGTGGAATAACCATTTGTCCTACATCAGTGTCTGAAGTAGCCCACAAAGCACTAGGGAGTGAAGCTAATGCAGTATCTTCTTTAACCAAACAAGATCTCTCAGTCATGGGGTAGTTGTCATTCAAAATAACACACACTCCTTTAGGAGAACATCGTATCGTAGCCCTGAAATACTTGAGTATATCAAGATCCACAATATTGTCTGGTGTGTTCGGGGAGAGAAAAAATGGACATGGAGCAGTAAACATATCAACATGAATGCTAGTGGATGTGACAATGGGCTAAGGGAAGGCTTTCCATCGAACCCTATCGATTTATTGGTTGAGCCAGACAGGGGAGCCCTTGGAACCAATTGTTTAGATAAGGCACTACGAGTAGCTCCTGTATCAACCAGAAACTGATCAGTAGAACCCAAAACATGTGCTGTAATATAGGGACCCCTCTGATCTACTGGAACTTCAACTGATTCCTTACCCCATCCTAGGCAATCAGCGCGGAGATACTCCCTTGGGAGTTTATTCATAGCGCTATATAAGCCCATAAATAAATAAATAAATAAATAATCCTATGCATAAGCAGAATCTTGAAAATCAGACGGCACATAGTCGGACATTTGATATTGGTTCCTTCTATCAAAAGTGTTAAACCCATCCTGCCCACATGTATTAGCATCAAACCTAGCATGATCATTTGTGCTTCCTCTAGGCCCTGGATATCCTGAACGATTTCTCATTTGTCCCCGACCACGTGGACACTGCTGAGCACACAGCACTGGACAATCAGAAATCCAATGTCCAAATTTCCTGCAGTACACACACTGGTCAATAGACAAATTCGGACGAGCATAAGAAGAAAAAGACGAACCATAAGAACCACGTCCACCTCTATCATTATCTCTAGAAGGCGGACCATAAGCCTGAGCTAACATAACCTTTATTTTCAACTCTTTAGTCTTTTTATCCTCATTACCCTTTGCTTCTAATTCCTGGCGTTCATAATACTGAGCCATAGTCAAAAGAGAAACTGGAGAAGAGGTAGTCCATGAACTCTCACTGGCCTTTAGGCGACTAGCTATTCCTGGCAAAAGGTTTGCGACATATTTATCTACAAACAGATGCTTACCCATGTTATCTGTCAATGACTGGCCACTAAAATCGTAGAATGCCTCCTTAAAGCATGTAAAAAAATCTGAAACCGATTCATCTGCCTTTTGCTTACACAACGCTAATACAGTCCAATCTACCTTTTTGGGCCCTTGCTTGGGCGAACCCCCCGCTCCTAGGTCTGAGATCAAGAGCCTAGGAATCTGGCTTGAGAAAGATCTGTCCTTTAGGACGCAAGCCAAGAAAATCGCGGGTATCTGTTTTGGGCTCCTCAAATCGATCAGGAAGATTCTGCCCTTACTCCCTCCGGCCTCCCAGAAACTGTTAATCCAAGGCTTATCTTATCAAGGCTGGATTACAGTAACACCATCTATCTGGGCTCTCCCGAGGCACCCCTTAACAAATTACAAAGGATCCAGAATGCCGCGGCCCGGATCCTTACTAACACCCCGGCCAGATCCTCGGCCAAATCATCCCTGAAACTCCTTCACTGGCTCCCAGTGAGAGAGCGGGTGAAGTTCAAGGCTCTCTGTCTGTCTCACAGACTTCTACAAGATAAAGGCCCCCCTATTTTGAGAAAATTCATTAGGCCCTACAAAGCCCCAAGATCCCTCCGTTCTGATCAGGAACACCTTATCATCATCCCCAGAGTTAAGAAGGTGCGCACGGGTGGACGGCGCTTTTCTGTTAATACTGCCCGTCTTTGGAACTCTCTCCCCCGTGACCTTAGGATGGAACCAGACTATCTTCGATTCAGGAAACGGCTGAAAACGCACCTTTTCCCCTGATCTGTTCTCCCCCTCTGCCCTGGTTGACCCTCTGCTGTTTGGGTCTTAGCGCTGGGATACTTACGGGTGACTACGCGCTTTATAAAATTTATTATTAATAATAATAATAATAATAATAGGGTGAATAATCGTCTTTAACTTAACTTATATAGCTGTAGGGAGATCTAAAATCAATTTACATGGTTTCTGTGCAGGCTCCCACTCTACATCCATTTGTTCTAACTCTTTCCATAATGTCCCAAAGTTGCACAATCATCAACTTTACACACAGTTCTCCACATGTCAGGCGGTAATATCAATCTGAAAAACAAATCAATATCAGGCAAAGTCATGGTACAAGAGCTAATAGCACCCTCAACTTCCTCATAAAAAGCTGCTGGATTTTTGCGCGGATCAGGTAATGTATTTTTAAGGGCCATAACATCCGCTCTATTCCAAGGAGTATAGACCCAATTCTAAATAAAGTAACCCTTAGAATCGGCAGGACTTTTATCATCATCTGTTCCCTCACCTCTAGGAGGAACATACAAAGGCGCAGCTTCCCGCTTAGGTTTTGCATGAACTATCATAGTCTTATCAGTTCCGAAGATAGAAGCTTGTGCCACGCCGGCCTGAGATGTTTGTGCAGCTGCGTCTGCTGCCTTTTTCTCCTCTCGCAAACGGACTGCCTCAACACGTAATTTAACCAAACGTCTGATAGAGTCAGCCACCTGAGAAAAGAGAAAAAGACCATCACGCATTTGCTTACAATCATTTGCTATGTCAACAGTTTCCAATTCCTCAGAATGTTTCCTAAACCTTTCAACTACTTCTGCGGCAAACACCTCTGTAACATATACTTGCTCCCTTTCCTGCCAATTCTTCATGTCATCTAAAAGTTCAGAGGCAGAAGCAGTTCTACGGGCGGCTTTGCGAGCAGCAGATCTAAGCTCAGCAGAACGCACAGTGGGCAACATGGAACAAGCTTCTCGCGCTTTATCCTGATCTGTAGAAGATTAATCATCGGACTTATGAGGAGCGGAAGGGAAAATATACAGAGGTGGAGAACGATCTAATAACAAGAAATCATCTTGCGGTTTATTAAGGATAGGATAAAGGGGTTCCCTAACAGCGTATTGGCCAGTAACCTGTAAACGGTGCTCCCTATTTTCTCTCTCTTTTAGTTCTTTCGTTTCCTATTGCATAAATGTTCTTTCTCTGTTCTTTTTCAATCAAGGCTTGCTCACGCTTCATTCATTCACGCACTTCTTTCTCCCACATTCGTGCTCAGTCAAACATATCTTGCCTAGTCTTCTGCTTAAACATACATTGATCTACATACTGAATCTTTTGCAAATCAAATGACCCATGCATAGGCCAACGCAACTCAGGATCCTTACGAGTATATGTATTCCATAACGTGCTGTATATTATAGAAGAAATACCATACTTAATATACATGTCCCTATTAGGCGTCCCCTCTGGGGGGGGGGGGGGCGCTTGTGCTTCATCGAGTCTCAAACTGGTACCTCTACAAAAGCAGCACATCCTACGAAGTGTGCTGGAAACAGGCATGCCAAAAATAGTGCAAAATATGCAGCATTATAATCAAAGTAGCACTTAAGGTACTCTTCATACGTTGTGCCGTTCAAACCAATTCAAATAGAGAAAAATCTCCTCATTACCTGCCTATATAAATTGCAATTTATATATAACATACATACAAATGCAAATATTGGCAAATCATTCAAATCAAAAGCCACAGTAAGTGTTACTAAACTACCTTACCAATCCAAGGCATCAAAAACCAACAGCAAGTGCCGCAGAACGACTCTTACCAATCAAATGGTGCCCAGGTTCCAACTGCCAAGTTCTCAAATTGACCAAATGGTCACTGCACAGCGAATCAACAGAAGAGATCTCAGTCGAGGACCGGCACCACCTTGATGGTCAGATCAGAAAGAAAGGAAAAACGCCTTGGTTGCCAAGACTCGGATCTCCTCAGGCAGTGATCGCGTCCAAAGCGAGATTCCAATCCTTCATTTCAAGCAGTCCTTTGGGCATCCGAGTCGCCGATGAGCCCCGTGTTGGAGCGCCAATTTGTAGTAGTGAGCCTCAGCAAGGCCTACCAGTGCAAGGGGTTCGCCCTTCTCTCCACAGAGTCCTCAGACCAATAGGATAGAAGTTGGCACAGAACCTGAAATAGAAAACAAAGATTTATTAAACCTCATGAGGTGGAACTACATTCACACAGCACCCTCCGATAATGCATGCAGTAGCACACTGAATGGAAGGAGCTTGGCCCTTTTATACCCACACAGGGGCTCAAATGAAGGTGGTACAAGTACAAAATGCTGGTTTTAGGTATATATAAGGTCATACAGAAAATGCACACTCGACAAGTGGGAGGAGCTCACAGTGGCTGTTTTTGGCAAACACATCCTGACAGTTAAATTCTAGTGGCAGCTGAAAAGACAGCTGCAAGCTCAATTGAGCATGTGCGAAGGTGGAAGATGCTAAATATATCTTGTCTCCTGGCAGATTTCAAGAGCAGTTAACAGAAAGGTAGGACAGAGCATATGGCGAGCACATGGTAGCACCTGGCAAACAAAATGGCTGACAGAAATACAAAATGGATTCCACAAAATGGACAAGATAGTCTCTAAATACAGGATGGCTTCTGCTAATGCTAACCTAATCCTGCCAAATTACAACAGAAGAACAGGAGAAGCAACAATTTGTCATTTTAAGTCAAGGCCATTTATCATGTGAATGCAGAGAAGTATTTCTAAAACATTTGTAAAATATATTTTTATTGATCATTTTCATAGGTACACGCAATGGTACACCTTCAACAAACAGGACAACCGCTCATTGATCATTTGTTTACCAAACCAATAGACAGTGGCCCTCCCTTAATAGGTGTGCCACAGTCTTCATTGCTTCCCTGTACTCATGAATTTTCCTTGGGTCCCAGTCAGAGCCACATGCTTCATCAGTCTACTCCACTTTCCGCAACCACCCTGTCAATGTTCACTCAGCTACTCTACTCATCATCTGCCCCACCAGATGTACTACTAGGAGATTGCAGCAACAGTCTGTGGGCCCTCCATGTTTGCCCCTCTCACACCTGTACCCTGGAACTACGCGAGTAGAGTTGCCCATGTCTCAAGACCCTACTGCCGCTTATCATCCCACCTACTGTCCTTCATGTGAACATCCTCCACAAGTGCCCACACTGTTGTGTCTTTATACCATGATACATCCGAGTGGGCCCTGGCACCCATTGCCACTGGCCTTTTAGCCAAGACCAGGGCCAACTAAAAAGATTTCCAGTGCATTTCCCTCCCTATTGGCTGCTTTACGACCCCAGGAGGCAGCGCGTTGGACCCCAGTCTGTGTCAGTACTGGACACTGCTCTCAGCAGGTGGACTACCGCCATCCAAAAAGTGTGCACTGTGGGGCATGACCAGGCGAGATACAAGAAGGAAGAACTGTCCATCCCACACCTTGGACAATCAGTGCTTCTGCCCTGTGCATCCTATGGAGCTTAGTAATGGTCAAATACATACGATGAACATAGTTAAAATGTGTAGGTTTGAACCTGGCATTGCATGAGACCTTTTTCACCAGCATACAAGTCATTCTTCACTCTTCATCCATCAGGAAGACTTCAAGGTCCTCCACCCATGCCTGGTGGGCTCTGGGGTAGACCCTCACGCTGTCACATTTAAGGGCCCTATAGAACAAGGACACCAAACATTGCGATGTCCCAACTGTCAGCTTTGCCTGCAATGTATCTGGCTGCCATGGTGTTTCCATAAATTCCGTCCAAAGTTCCTGTGCCGTATTGGCTAGTTTAGCATATTGTAGGAACTGGCAACCCCGATGGAAAAAGCCTCTCGATCCTTTGCCAATGTAAGGAACGGCTCCATGGAGTATAAGTCCACTAACATTTCACATCCTCCTTCCTCCACTGCGCTATCGAGATATCTGTGCTGATATGAGTAAATATTAACAATGTACACACAAACAGCTCCCGGACAAAAAGTGGTTTCCTCAATACTCTGCTCATCACCCTCTCCCAGATCTCCATGGTCTGTTGAACCATGTGTAGGAGACGGCTATCAACCATTGACCCTCGACCCTCTCTATGTAGTTCCATAAGTAGAAGGGTACCACAGTTACCTCTCAGAAAGCGTTTCTCCCAATTATCATCCTCCGCCACCCAATGCGTCGCATTTGGTAACTTGGTGGCACAGTAATAGAGTTTGAGGTCAGGCAAACCCATGCGGCCCTCCTCCAAGTCCAATTTAAGTAGTGGTAGTGCAACACTGCTCCTTTTCCCTCACCAAACCAATGAAATCAAGAGGTTGTCAAGCATCTTTAAAATATCATGGGACTATGTATACAGAGAGTTCTGAATTATGTACAGGCATCTTCGCAGAACCACCATCTTTGCCACAGCTCCCCGCCCGCTACAGACAATGGCAGTGTGTTCCAGAACTGTGAAGACCATGTCAACCATCTCAGCAATGGTTTCATATTACAGCGGCACTGCCCCTCCAAGAAGTGGGCAACCTTAATGCCCAAATACCGGAAGATTTTCATCTCCCACTGCAGCCCTATTACAGGTAGGTCACCCTTAGAGGTATCGCACAGCATCCCCAGTGGGAACATCAACAACTTATGCCGGTTGATCCACATCCTGGCCACTCCCCCAAAATCTTTTAGCTGGGACACCAAGAGCAACACAGCACCCTCAGGCCACCGTAAATAAATAAGCACATCATCAGCGTACAGAGATATTAGATGTACTGAGTCCCCAACCATGATACCGAAGGCGTTCATGTCATTACGGAGCTTCACAGCCAAGGACTCAAGCGCCAGGGAGAGCAACAGCGGGGACAGCAAACAATACTGCTTCATTCCACTCTTCACCTCCCAGTCTACAGAAATTACAACGCCAGTCTGCACTTTAGCCCTAGGGGTGTTATGTAGGAGCCTCGCCCAGCTACAGAAGATGAGGCTGAACCCCATCCATCACGGAACGTGCCTCAGATAAGACCAGAAGAGTATGACAAACGCCTTTTTGTAATATCTACTGATGCCATTATCAATTCCTCACTGCACTGTTGCATCGAATGCAGACCATGTGCAAGCTTCCTTAGGTTCATGGTGATGCTTCAGCTGTGCATAAAACTCCACTGGTCCTCATGCACTAGAGTCCCCACCAGCCCATACAGGCGCTCTGCTAAGAGTGTACATAGTACCTTCACATCCACATTGAGCATGGTGAGGTGTCTATACAAGGATGGGTTAATCTCATCGCCCCCAGCTTAGCCACCATATAAATCACGCCTTCTTGCAGGGTGGGGGGTAAAATACTCTTTTCACATGCCTGCCTGAACACCCCCAAGATTGGCTCTGCCAGCTGTGACACAAAGGTTGGGGAAAATTCCATAGGGAAGCCATCGCCACCTGGTATATTACCTCCAGTGATCTTCCCCAGGGCTTCCTTCAACTCTTCCAGTGTAAATTCCACCTCTGGTTCTACTCTGAGTTTTGGCGACAGCACAGAGAGTTCCACCCAATACTGGTATCATTCGACGGAGTCTGGCTCTGCCCAGTTGCCCACACTGTGTAACTCCCTGAAGTGCTCCACGAGAGTTGCATTGACAGACACCTGTGATGTTGAGGCAGCCTCATCTGGGCACCTTAACGCCATAATAGGGGCCCTGGTATTACGTTAAGCATCAAAAAGGGCATCAGCTGGTAATCTCCAACAGAGAGGCACTCTGCACACCGGAACTACTTAACTCTAACGGTAAGGATGAGTGGTCTGACAAGTATCATCCCAAGTACGCAGCCGATTGGACATCCGCACTTAGTTTCGCAGTCCCTAACAGACAATTTAATCTACTGTACATACCATGTGTGACAAAGTGACAAGAGTATTCCCTTTTAGTTGGGTTCATTTCCCTCCAGATGTCCTTACACCCTAAATTGTACATTGTGGTATGCAGTGTGACCGTCATATCGGGTTTGTTGAAGGGTTTTTGGGGTAACCTGTCCATATCTTCATCCAAAACACAATTGAAGTCTTCAACCCACAGCAGTTGCACAGCCATGCAGTCTGTAAATCGTGCTTGTATTCGCACATAAAAATCTCTGTCATCCACATTAGGAGCATACACATTTAGAAAACAGATTTCCATGCCATCCAGTGTCCCCTGCACCAGAACATACCACCCACTGGGGTCAGCTTCTGAGTAGATTAGTTTAAATAGGACCTTGCGCATAAGTGGAGTATGTAGAGAAGAATAACTGTCCCCTCTGTTTCTTTTTTCAGTTTATGTGTTTCCTCATCCACCATAGGTGTTTCCTGCAAACAGGTAATACTAATGCCATGGAGCCACGAATAGAACAACATGTTGTTTCACGTACCCTCCAAGGCCCCTGAGATTCCACCTTGATCACTTTATAGGCCTGCATCCCTTCAATGTGTAAGCATCCAACCACATCAGCCCCCACCACCCATGACACAGGGGAAGGCCCTCCCTCCCTGCTTTACCAAAATGTGGCCCTTCATCACTAATGAACAATCTGAGCGCCTAACTAGGCAGGCCCCCATAAACGTATGGGGAAAAACAACCTAAAAAACAGTTCAATTCCTGTCCACAACCTCACCCAACTCTGGGTAAACACTAACCATCAGATTCAAGGTCCACCTCACCTTCGATCAGGTCTAAAATAATAGACCACACACAATCATAAGTCTGTTACGTATTGGCACAAAAACCTGAGGTCAATAGCAGATGGCTGTAATTATTAAAAATATATATGTTTAATCAAACATTTATAAAGACATTTTACTTAAAAAGATCACAATAATGCAATTACAACATTCAATGTTTAAAACCAGTTCATCAAAAAAAATACTTTGTGAACTGGTTTTAAACATTGAATGTATTGTAATTGCATTATTGTGATCTTTTTAAGTAAAATGTCTTAATAAATGTTTGATTAAACATATATATTTTTAATAATGACAGCCATCTGCTTATTGACTACATGCTTTTGTGCCAATACGTAACAGACTTAAGATTGGGTGTGGTCTATTATTTTGGACCTGATCGAATGTGACCTGGACTTTGAATGTGAATGGAGGTGTAGATATTCAACAGTCCTTTGGGTTACCAAGGGTTGCTCTCTCTTTTTTATATATATAAACACTAACGATCACCAACAAAACTTCGTGTTGCCCATCATTGAGCATTTGAACTAACGTCCGTGCACACCCACTTCCTTCAATAGTGAACTTGCCACACACGGTGGGGGAGTCGAATAACCACAGAGACACTAAAGTAATTCCGCAATAAACAGGAATAAGATTTCCCCGCGGCCGCCAGCCTCACTGGGAAAGAGACCTACACGGCTGCCCTGATAGCCCTGCGTTTTACTCCCCTTGATACCACAGTGCACATTAAGGTCTAGGTCATGCCACACAATAAAAGCGCCGAAATGCCAATTCCGTCAAATAGGCAGACAATATGTGGCTGTGTAGCATGCTGCACCTCAGAATGATGGGATTTAGGTCTCATCCGAGCGGGATTGTGAAGGATTAATTCTCAGGGCTGTAGAGCGCAGATTTAGCGTGTACGATCAGCCATCTTGCCAGACCACGCCTCCAGCTTTTTCATTTTTACATGGGAAATTAATATGTTTTTCAGAACTTGTAGTCAGACCAACAAAGTATCGTGTGTTCCACTCTTAAACAGTGCAATAATATTCACGTTTCATTCACATAAGCACTTCGTAAATATTGCTATATAGATGCAATTACAATACAATACAATAATGTGGCACACAAGTTGGCTACTTTTGACACCCCACCTGAACAAGTGACAAATCAGTGTTTCTTGCAGCCTCCTCAATTTCCCATGGTAACATTGAACTTGATCTTCATTGTTGTGGTGTCGCTGGGGAGGGCGGGTGGCAGGTGGGACCAGTGCCTCATCATATTAGCCCTGCTACCCCACCAACTGTGCCTACCACGGGTGAAAGCCACAGTCAGCAAAAACAGGCACAACCCTCTCAGTATGGGAATGGCAATATTGTTCCTGTTTACAATTCACCTTTTGCTGACTCTTGCATCCATGATTGAAGGATGGTGTGTTTCTTTGTCCTTTTTTTAATGCAACATACAACTCATGTATAATACGTACTACAAAGATTCTCATCCAGTTATGTGTGTGAGTTCAGGTTTGGGTGAGGTGTCTATAATGGTCCATGAAAGAGAGCTTTGGAGTTCAAGCTGAAGGCAGTGTGGATTTCTCCTAGTGCCCATCAGTGTGTCCCATCAATTTGGCATTAAGGGATTCAGAATACATGCTCATCTAATCCTTGGGCTCTCTGCACAGTGCAGACATCAATTTTCAGGTGTACCAATTGCAAACGTGTTTATATGCGGAAATAAGTGAAGGAGGTACACAGCAATGGACATTGTCACATGACAAAAGTTTACGAAAATGCAGTGCTTACAGGTGTGTTGTGTGTGTATGGGGGATCATGAAATGAAGGAGATGCAACAAAGTACATACAGAAGAGAGTGAAAAGATGGTGCCAAAGAAGACAGAAAGAGGTGAGGTGTGGGATTTATAAGTGTTTAAGAAAGATACCTGGAAGAAAAGAGTGTATCTAACTGACAGAACAGAGTGGTGTTAAGAGGCGAATGGGAATAACTGAGAAAATCCAAAGACTACTAACTCTTCCATACGCCACTGATCCACTGGCACCACCAGTTTTCCCTGAGGTCCCTTGTGTACTCCTCTAAAATTCTCTGAGATTCCACTGCTTCGCTGGATAGATTACACGATTGCACGTGTGTCAAGTTACTTTAACATTTTGCAATTTTTAATAAAGTGCTTCCAGGTGTTGCTGAATACAAGTCAATAGGCATGAGCAGTCATGCAATGGATTGCTGCTCTGAAATTCACGATTAGTGTCACGCTGACAAAGAGACGCTCATGTTTATTGGCATGTGAGGCTCAATAGAAGAGAAGCATTTGGTACTTGAGACTAAGGGTTGGTGACAGAAAGCACAGGAGATGGAAAACTAGCACAGGAGATGTTGAGAAGGTTTGTCTGCTAACAATGATTGTTATCATTCTGTTATGGCTACATAGTCATACGGCCGAATCAGATTTCATAGATCCATAAACTGACTCCCTGTGACATTCAGGGCAATCAATTGTGCCTGCCTTGATTACAGACTACCCCCAGTCTTTCTGACACTTGGCTTGATGACTTTAGAAAGGCCAACACAGTGTAATCCATTTTGCAGCTCAAAAAGAAATGGAAGAGAACATGTTTTCTATAGAGCCGGACAGTGAGGCATTCTTACATCTATCAAAGAAATGTTTTGAATTGCATGTAATAAATTTAGCATTCTCAGTCATTACTATAAATGGATACTAAACGCTGGATTTACATACGCAGAAAGAAGTTGTGATTTTGGACTGCAAAGAACTGGTGTGCCAGTCTCAAATTAATCACTGCTAGTTTTCCAAAATGAATGAAATAGCACTTTTCAAAACATTTCTGTTGTGGACTACAAGAAGTTTCTCTATTTAATAACCACGAATGCTTGCAGTACAAGTTCTCTGTCTCAATTGTTCAGACACAATTGTGAATGCCTTCATAACATACACCAGAAATGATCTTTTGACACTTATAGTAAAAGATTTAGTGTATTACTTCATTAACTAAAATCAATGTACTCCTTTTCGGACTTCAGAAGAAATAAAAGGTGAGAAATTATTGCATCCAGGTTACACCTAAATATGAACAGGTTGTGCCAAATTCATTAGGCTGTCTGTCTTCTAAAATAAATTAAAGGTTTGAAGAGGACTTGAAGAAAGCTAGGAATCAGTTATAAATTGTTTAAGAGGATGTCAGAGGAAACAGACATTGTAATGGGTGCAAGAAAGACAGACATCCTAGGTCGCCGTACAGAAGAATTGAATAGGAAAGTGTGAGAAGAGGAAAGTGTTAATACAGTGGTTTACTTTGAATTGATATGGTAGGAGGGTTATAGTGCTAACATGTTACCTCACTTCACCTTCAGGGCACTTGTGTGTCAGAAGGGTGGATGAGCCGCGTAGCTCGTCAATAGTGAATCCTCAGACACACACTCGTTCAGTCATCTGCATCCACTGCTAGGAACCTCGTCATCCTGGTGAATCTAAATGCTAGTAGCTTTTACTCCACGTACTAAATAAAACTAAAGGCTAATTCAAAATGATCTGCAGAAAGTGAATTTCAGAAGCACAATTTGTGCAGTATGACCAATGTCATTTCCACCAGAGTATCAACTACAAAATATTGTGAGACCAAAATATCGAGGACCAAAATATCATGATGAGTGGATATAGGGTAGTATAAGTTTACTATACTTAACTTTACACTATATGTACCTTGATTAGATACATATATATGTATGTGTGTATGTGTTTATATAAATATATATAAACGTGTTTTTTTCACTGATAAAACCAAAGGTTGCACAACTAAAGTGACATTATAATTAGGAATTGTGATTACACTTTACTTGACTTAAAACAAGTTTTTGAAATCTACTGAAATAACTGTAGGTTAAAGGCACATTATAGTTGGAAAAAGCCCCGGGACCCCATTCCCCGAGGCCAACATACAATAAAAGGGAGAGCTCGGAGGTCTCTTCTCCAAGCCTTTTCAGGCTACAGAACAACATACCCCAGAGGTATATTATTTTTTAATGGGAGGGTACAAGGCCCCCCTCACCGAGCCTTTACAGACCTGGGGACCCTTTTCAGCTGTCTTTTTGTTTGAGAAGAGGGTGACATTTGGCCCCCTTCCCGAGCCTTTTCAGGATCTGGGGACCCTATCCTCTGTGGCCAAACTTTATTAAATTGTGTAGGGGTGTGCCACCTTCCTCCCTGAGCCTTTGAAGGGCTCCAGGGGCCCATCTGCCAGGGCCATCATTCATTAAAATGGAAGGGGGTGCACAGCCCCCATCCCCAAGCCTTTTCAGGCTGCGGTGGCCCTATCCCCCAGGGAGAGATGCATTTTGAAAGGGGAGTGGACACATGGACCCCCTCTCCCAGCCTTTACAGGCCATGGCAACCTCTCACCTTTCACAATAATACCAGGCCACAGGGAATGCGGTCCCTGGACCGTAATCTGCTCAGGGAAGGGGGTAGTGTGCCCCCTCCCCTTTCATAATAATGCTGAGAGTATGCAGATTGGACCCCTGGGGTCATAATCACTGTTCCCAATAGTGCGCGCGCCCGCACGCATGGGCACTTCTCTAGCCCCGAGCGTGCAGTGCCATGTGTGGAGCGCTCACAGACGGCACATCCCACAAGAGTATTCACACCTGCGCCACTTTTAAAAGGCGCGTGGCGCGAAAAATGGGCATTTCAAGATTGCAAAGGACGGCGGCGAAAGGAGCAGAGGTAAGTGTGATGATGCGGCCACTTGCTGTTCTTTTGCTTTCTGCTGTGTGCGCTTTTGCATTCCCCTGTTTGCTGTATTCTTTTATTAGTAAAGCGAGGCTGGGGGGGATTGTGTGCTTTTGTATTCATGTTAATTGCAGCCACTTCACAAGCTACGATTAACATGGATACTTAAATAAAAGCACACAATCTCTCCCGCAGCCTCGCTTTACTAAAAGAACAATACAGCAAGTTTAAAAACAAGGCAGATTACCCACCTCGTTTTTGACCGGAACATTCCCGCTGTCCTAAAGCTGTCATCCAGACGCAGCCCTATTGTGCTGAATTAAACCCCTAGTATCTTGGCACTGGTACCAATACACAGCTCTACCAATGCACCCCAGTCTCTTCTTTGGCTACGGCACCGAACGTCGCTATTGTTGGATTGGGGAATGAACCATTACGAAAATAGGGGAGAGAACTAACAGTTGACTGAGTTTGCAAGTCCAGATCGCTAAGGAGAGGGTGCGAGCGCATGCAGCAGAGTGGAGAAGGTGAAGACCCTCAAGTCCATTGGGGGCTCCAATTAATGTGGGGGAACCCTGAGAGCAACAGCCATGTGCATAGCGGACAAACGTCTGTGTCCAACGGTCAGGTGTGCAGGGGTTCAGGGACCTGGAGTGCATGTGGCAGTGCAGGCCTCACAGCCAGGGCCTGTGCTTCGGCTGCAGACACCATCGTTCGCATCAGCACCAGCGCATCCCCCGCAGCTCGCGCCAACAGACTCCGCTTCACTAAGTCTCAAACTGGGACACCACTTCAACGAGCCCTTCCTGCTCAGGAGATTTTTTGCAGGTAAGAAGAGAACGCCATCTGCTGTTGTCAGGCTTAAACCCCCTCCCCCCAGAGCGGCACCAAAACGCCTCATTTTTATGAATTTATAAACCTGTCGGCATCGATTTCACTTAAGTGGCAAACAATTGCACTCCACCTCCAGCCATTGTCACTTCCTGCAAAGAAAGCAAAAACAGAGCACTTTTTCTTTTTAATTATTTGCGGGAAAGTCAGTGCTTGTGCGGCTAATTGGGCAATGGAAACTCACAAACACACACAATGCCCCAGTTAGGTTGGATTAAGTGGCAGGGCACACCCGTGGAACTGCTAATGTCGGCCAGTCCTGAACTTTTCCACCAATTGCATGCTTGGGATAGTAGTACAGTGAGAAATGTATAACTACATATGCACTCACGCCAACACGCCAGTCCACCCAAAAGCTACATATCACATGCAGGATCTGTGTGCTGTGGAAAGACCAAGTGCTACGCCAACCAATTGATTGATGGAGTGCTGAATAAATCACACATTCACCCCAGTCAAGAGATCTGGGCTAAATCCATTGTTCTTTTGCTTGTGGAAAAGTAAATTTTGCCATGTTCTGTGTCCCTACGTGTCAACCATCATATGTTATGTGTGCATGATTAAATATGCATATGCATTCCCCATGTTCGATTAATGACGCAATTACAGTTGTGTCCACCTCTAGTATGCCAGTTTCCAGTCCTCGTGAATACTACGAATATCAGGCCTATGTAAAGCTACGTTGCCACGTTTCTCAGTGTGCACGCTATTCTATTGTAAAGTCCCCGTTTCTAGGCCTCAAAAGGGCCTGGACACCAGATTCAGCTCCTGTCTCCTGAAGCCTCGCTGAGGAGCGATACAGCCCCCACCTGTATCCTCGACCCTTCACTTACTTCCTGCCTCGCAGTGCCCGGCCCAGCCTGGCTCAGTCTCTGAGTCTGCCAAGAATATGTTATAGTTCCAGTTATCAGTTCAGTCCTCCTTCTCTGCATTCCTAAACTACTGAATCGCATCAATAGTTTCCGTCATTGTCTAGCCTTCACGTCTCCACGTTAGAGAAATACTGCATTTAATGGTCATTTAATATTCTTCATCACGCACTACATGTAGAATAATGCATGGTCCAGTCTTAGAATCAAGTCAGCCTTTCCTCTCCTGACTTCTAGTTTATATCAACATGTTCTCTAAACATCAGATACTAGATACTGTTTAGGTACATGTCGCCCTGACTCTCCAGACTTCAGTCTCTGCTCCTAGCACAGAGTTCATAGCCCCCAGCTTCTCCTAGTGATACGTCATTGCTAGTTTGCGCGCACCATCAGGTTAGAGGTCCCGGCTCCTTAGGTAGCCCCCTCCATGGTTTCCGCCCCATTCATGACATATTCTGTTACGTTTGCATCACATGTCTATGTATACGCCCAGTTACACCTCTTTTCCCCCTTATCTTTCGCGACTGCTACGCGTCACGCCTTCTGCTCCACCCACTGCTACGCCTACTGCAATGTAATGCTATGTGTTTGCGTTATGTATATATGCTCATGTATTGTTATTAAAAGTCAGCGCGCTCATCCCAGACCCAGCCCCAGCAGCTGCTGGGCCCTGTCATCCTATTCCTATGCAGGTTGTCCTGTTCCTGTCCTTATGCTGTATTAAACCTGCAAAACTCCTACTACCTCGAATCTTGACTCTTATTTATTGAGCTATCTGTTATGATATATGTCTAGTCAAAAAGAGAGGTATTATTTATTTATTTACCACATAATGGCGCCCGAACAGGGACTTGCCCTTTCCCCACGCGTCGGTGAAGCCACGCCGACCCCCTGACCCTCTGCAGTCGTGACGGAACTCTTCTGTGCACCGGCAGATATTTCTGCTTCAAGTATCCCTCAGGCCCACGGAGGAGACGGAGGAGGCGGTCCAGCATCCAAACGAGACGGTGGAGGAACGCGGCGAGTCCCGACCAGAGCCCAAGCCAAGAGTCCAAGGTCCGAGGTATCCGGAGGCCCACCCGTAACTGAAGTCCGAAGTTCGTCGTAGCAGTCCAGTCCAGTCCGAGGCCTTCCGTTCTTGCTGCCCGGTGAGTACCATTACTGGGGTAGTATCTAGACAGGGTCAATCTAAATTGACTCCGGTCCGTGGGTTGGTGGTACACAGACTCACAAACGAAGTGTTCACCTAGGTGGATACGGGTCTTGATGCGTCCCTTTATGGGACCGGTATGTTCCGTACTGTTTCAGCAGTGCATCCAGTAACTCTAGTCTGTTCCGTTCTCGAGAAATTCTTGTGTTTCTGTTCTCAGTATTCCAGGTAATATTCTGTCCGAACTGTTATGTTATGATGTTGTTCAATGTATTTCCAATGTCGTGGTATGCCTGAATTGTTCTCCAAATTGTTATTGTCTCTCGTGTATTGTATTGTGTTCCGATTCAAGTTTACAATGTCTCTCTTTTCGAGATTACGTCAGCTAAAAACTAGAAAGGGTTTGTTAGAAGAAGCAGTTCCTGTTCCGCCGAGGGACAGTCCAGGTCATTTTATGTATCAGAAGCATGGCATAAGCGCCATATTGTATCTAGATTTATGGGTAGAGTATACCAAACAGTTAGAAGAAAAGTATAGATGGCCCGTATCGGGTACATGGGATGCCGAGTGCATCATGCGAGTAGAAGAGGCATTATGGAAAAAGAAAGCCAGACAGTCACAGAAAGACGCCATCGAGTTATGGCGTAAAGAAGCTCATAAAAGAACTGAAAAAGAAATCAGAAAGTCAGAATTAAGTAGAGAATCCTTAGAACGAGCACCAGAAAAAGAACTAATCGAGATAGGTGAACAAGTCAAAGTCGAACAGTCAGACAGACAGAGGCATGCCCTTATTAGGGGTATGTATCCTCTCCTTGCCGAGGGCTTGCCAAAAGCGACCCCAGAGGCATCCAGTAATTTCCCGCCACCATTAGTTCCGACCAAGCTACGTCACAAACAGACCGCAGCTGATATTTTCATTTCGTCCTATTTGGACGACACAGTCCCAGAATATGCAAATCCTGTTCGCGCTCCGCCAGTCCCTGTAAATCAGGCACTTCCCGCTCCTCCAGACACCGGAGTACCTGTTACGGTACCCCCGGTCCAGCCCGCCATACAAGTCCAGCCTGCATTTCCATTTCCCACTCTGCCAGGACGAAGAGCCTCAGTAGACCTAGACTCCAGTTTAGGGGCCGCAGGGGGAGGTACTCCTCAAACCCCGCCGCCACACAAGCGTTTAACGTTAGCCGAATTACATGCACAAGCGTCACAGCGTACGCCTAGACATCAGACTGTAGCAGAAATAAGAAAATCCCTTGCCGAATGCGGCTATGATCCAGTCCCAGGCGAGGATAATATGGTTTTATATTCATTCCGCGTAAGAAAGGTGGCCGAGTATCTAGTCACCTTACCGAATATGAAAGAAGATCTAGACAGAATATATCGTTTCATCCGTACAGGAGATGATCCAGAAAGTATTAGCGAGGCCATGTCTCAAAGGAAAGCCGAGATCCAGCTCATGATATTAAAGTTTCTGATCAATTGTCTAATAAGAGAACAAGATTATCCGTCTAAAGATCCGGCCGAAATGAAAATCCTGACAAGGTGGAGTGATAATATAGCCGAGGGTAAGCACAAGACCGTCGGTGCTATGGAGAGTATGTACAAGAAAATCCGTAGAGAAATAATAAAGATACACGAACAACGTAAAGCAGCACAAGTAAGCGAGAAAGAAAGTAACTCTGATACTGAAGAGGTAGAGGACGAGAATCCCGCCAGAATAGCGTATGTAGGAAAACCTAGATTTCCAGATCGCCATTTACGCCTAGAACACAAGTCTATTTTTCATTCTCCAGCACCAGAACAAGGTTCACTAGAACAAGTATTCCAAGCTACCGATCACATTCTGAAATCACGAATCGGTTACAGTGAGTTAAGTACCATGCATGAACAAGAACTAGCCCGATCAGCAGTCCGATGGATTACTGATTCTACCACTTTTCCAGACGAAATAGTGGCACAAATGTTTCTGAAAATGCCCCCAGCCGAGCAACGACTGGTGGGTATGTATATGATCCAGCACCTCATTACATTGTATGAGGGTCAGCACTCTGATCCAGGCCCGTTACATGATATCCTGAACGAGTTACTCCAGTATAGATGGAAAGGTCTAGGTACCGATTTAATTAGTGTCATTCTAGAACAGCGTCACAAATATAGAACGTTTCTGAACCCGCATTTTGTTCATGCCTCACCCCCAGAAAGTAAACCATTTTATATGGAGAGACAGAATCCGTTACGAGAAGTCCACCCAGTTAAAGGAACGGGTGGCGAAATGCAGCGAGTGTTTGTATACACTCCAATAACAAAGATGGAACTCCTCGAGATGAAGAAATTAATTCCCTGTCATGACAAAGATCCAGCAGGGTTCCATAGAGAATTAAAAGACATGCTCCGTATGGGAGAATACACATACCCAGATATAATTAAAATGTTAAAGGTTCTGCTGCCCGCAGGGGTGTATGAAAAGCTCAAGGAAAAAGAATGGGAGGTGGGAGAGAAAAAGATCGATTGGGCAGTTCTAGAAGCTGAAGACAAGGCACGAGTACCAGGTACCGGTCTTGGAGATAAATGTAAAGAATTACCAGAATTATTAATACAAGTTTTACCCAGATTATTGACAACTAGAAAAGAAGACTGGGATGCAATCTCAGCCTGTAAACAGAAGCAAGATGAGGATATTAGTGATTTTTATTCTAGATTTGAAAAATGTTTCAGTATCAACAGTGGCCTCAAGACAAGTAGTGAGTCATACCCTCACCTTTTTGTTACTAAATTAGTCGAGAATTCAAGCCCACAAATTAAAAATCGAGTTTTGAAAGTCGAAAGTACCTGGCAAGCTAATACCCCGTCCCAGATGTTGCAAATGCTCCAATACCATCAGAATAGAATCAGAGAAGAACAAGAACACGAGAGAAAACGTATGAAAGACACGAAAATGAAAGTACTAGTTGCACAATCTGTTCCTCAAGACAGTCAGAAGAGGGGTCCGAATCAAGCCAGTCATCCTGCAGCTCCCGTTAAAGGGAACTGCAATTATTGTAAACAGCCAGGTCATTTTATAAATGAGTGTGCAGTTCTGAAACACAACATAGCTACTGGTAAGACTAAAGAAAGACCACGTCCGCCTAGACAAGAACAAGTTTCACAGATTCCTCAGCCACAGAATGCGCCACAGACAGTTACCGCACCGCAGCCTATTGCTGCAACACAGCATGTTACATCGCAGATGTACCAGTATGCACAGTCTGAGTATCCAGAGTACCAACAGTATTCATGAAACAGCCTAGAGAGGGAGGTAGGCTTGCCTCTCATCGAGATACCTGTAGATCAAGAAGGTCCCTATGTTCACAGTCAAGTATTAGGGAAAGACAGAAAGTTTTTGATCAATACAGGGGCAAGTAGGACCACAATTAGTCACGCCGAAGTTCCAGGGGCTCCGCTCTCAGGCTCAAGAAATGTTTCCCTTGGATTTTCAGGAAAGCCTATCGTAAATGAGATTTCAAAGCCAGTTACTCTAGAAGTAGGTCCATTGTCCCGCACTACTGATCTGTTACTTACTAAATCATGTCCAGAAAACCTATTAGGCATTAAGACACTGAAAGAGTTGGGTGCAGTTATATGCTGTTCCCCAGAGGGAATACGATTGTTCCTACGTGACTTCAAGGGTCACTATGTATTACGAGATTTTGATTCAAGACTGTCTAATGTTCCGCAGCACTTATGGGCGCAAGGTCCAACTGATGTAGGTTACATGCAAATCACACCCTATCGTGTGACTCTCAAGCCAGGTGTAGTGTTACCACGAATCAGACAGTACAGATTGCCACCAGAGGCTGTAGCAGCCTTATCCAAAATTATTAACGAGCTTATTGCTCAAGGAGTGGTTGTAGAAACTGACTCCAATGTATGTAATTCTCCGATCATTCCAGTCATGAAACGTACTGATCCAAATGCACCCCCAGTATATCGATTAGTGATTGACCTACGAGAGCTTAATAAATGTATTATTCCTCAGTACCCAGTTGTCCCAGACATCTCTTCCCTATTGACAGCCATTGACTCCGAAGCCACGTTCTTCACTGTCATAGACCTCAAGAACGCATTTTTCAGTGTCCCTATTCATCCAGACAGCCAGTTCCTTTTCGGATTTTGTTTAAATGGAAGGAGCTATATGTTTACACGAGCTCCTCAAGGTTTCACAGAAAGTCCTAGTATTTACAGTCAAGCACTCAAGAGACAACTAGACAACATTCACATGCCAACTGACACTGCCCTGCTCCAGTATGTCGATGATCTACTGATCACAGCCCGTTCTGAACGTGCTTGCAAGCGAGCATCCCTTACAGTCTTGTATTTCCTAGCCGAGATGGGGCACAAGGTGTCCCCTTCTAAGCTTCAATTCTGTGTCCAGCAAGTGGTCTACTTAGGACACTTACTGTCCAAGAGGGGTAGGCAGTTGACACCAGACCGTATCCAGTTAATAGCGAGTCTTCCTCAGCCCAAGACCCAGAAGGAGGTACGTGCTTTTATCGGCCTCACTTCTTACTGCAGACAATGGATTCCCCAGTATGCATTTCTAGCCAAGCCACTGATACAGTTAACGACACAGGAGGCAGCCGTAACGACTGTCCTCCCTTGGACATCTGAACATACACTTAGTTTCAATGAGTTAAAGAAAGCCCTATGCCAAGCTCCAGTTCTAGCTACACCGAACTACAGTAAGCCTTTTACACTTTTCGTTACTGAACGTGAAGGTACAGCATTATCTGTTCTCACACAAGATCAAGCAGGACAATACAAGCCCTGTGCTTATTTTTCGAGCACATTAGATCCTGTAGCCCAGGCTCTACCTGCGTGCCTCAAGTCAGTTGCAGCCACAGCACTAGCTATCAGACAAAGTGATTCCATAGTCTTAGGACATACCTTGACAGTACAAGTTCCACATTCTGTGGAAGTTCTTTTAAACCGAACACAAACTCAGCACTTGACAATTGCACGTTTAACAGGTTATGAATTGACACTGTTCCAGCCACACATAGAAATCAGACGCTGCAACATTTTAAATCCTGCTACACTGTTACCATCAGTTAATTCAAATTCTGCCACACATGACTGTGTGGAAGTAGTTAACATTACGACAAAGCCAAGACAAGATCTGACAGATACTCCGTTACCAGATCCCGACCTGACACTTTATGTGGATGGTTCATGTATGAGAACAAGTACAGGAGAACTAGTCGCCGCGTATGCAGTGACTACTGACACTGAAGTTATTGAAACACACCGTATTGATACCCTGTCCGCTCAAGCAGCAGAGCTAGTTGCTCTGACACAAGCCTGTATACATGCCAAGAACTTGAAAGTTAATGTTTACACAGATTCACGCTACGCATTTGGAGTTGTACACGACTTCGGAGTGCTCTGGCAGGAGAGAGGTTTCATGACTTCTCATGGAACCAAGATTCAGCATGGTCTCCTTATTCAAGCTCTGTTAGATGCCATACACTTGCCGACATCTATTGCTATCATGAAGTGCAAAGCACATACGAAAGTCACTGACATTATTTCCCAGGGTAACGATCTAGCAGATCGCACAGCCAAGCTTACAGCACAGACTCTAGACATTCCAGTTAATCAGACACACACTCCAGATCCGATTACATGTATGACAGTTAAGGACCCTACACAAGATGTCATAGATATCCAGTTACATGCTACTCCTGAAGAAATCAAGAAATGGTCCGAACAAGGAGGGGTCCAGACAGATCAAGGATGGTTAACAAAGGGTAGAGCCACATGGTTTCTCCCCGACTCTATGGTTCAAGTCATTATTAATACCGCACATAGTCCAGCACATTTAGGAGAAAAAGCTATGTTAGACAGTATCCAGAACATTTGGTTCAACAAGCATTTACGAGCTGCAGCCAAGCAGAAAGTCCGTACCTGTATGATATGTTGTCAGTTTAATCCAGGTAAAAGTGTCCCGGTGGAACAAGGTGGATTCCAGCCCCCTGACCACCCTTTTGAAGTCCTCCAGATGGATTATATTCAAATGGAGCGATGTCGAGGTTTCAAGTATGTCCTTGTAGTTGTATGCGCTTTGTCCAGGTGGACAGAAGCATATCCAGTTCCAGATTACACAGCCGCGACCACTGCCAAGCAGTTGGTTCGTGAGTTCTTCCCTCGTTATGGACTCCCTAGGGTCGTGTATTCTGACAACGGCCAGCCATTCTCATCTGAACTCATGAAGCATGTTTCCCTGTTGCTAGGGTACCAGTGGAAGTTTCATTGTGTACGCCATCCTGAAGCAGCCGGTCTCGTAGAGAGACATAACCAGACTCTGAAAATCCGTATTGCAAAAGTGTGTAAAGAAAAAGGTGTGGACTGGCTAGTAGCTCTACCAGTCGCTTTATTTTATATGCGCATGGTCGCACATTCCAGATCAGGTCTGTCCCCGTATGAGGTCGTATTCGGCCGCCCCCCTAACATGTGGGGTACTCCTAGACCCCGAAGTATTACCGATGTTTCAAGTAATATGCTGACAGATTACCTAGCTTCCTTGATGTCTGCCCTCAACTCATGTCGTTCACAGGTTGCCGCCGCATTTCCAGACAATACCGAGGTGGCACCGCATGAAATCGTTCCAGGATCCATGGTGATGGTCCGCAACTTTGACAGATCAAGTCCGCTGGAGCCTCGTTGGAAAGAGCCCCGACAGGTCCTCCTCACCACCCGTACAGCCGTGAAGTTGGAAGGACGCAAAGGCTGGGTGCACCTTTCTCATATTAAACTTTTTAATGGACTGAAACCCGTCTTAAAGAACATTTCCCAGGATTTGAAGGATTGCCAAAATATTGTTCTCAAGGACTGTCCCGCAAAAGACATTGCTACAACCCCTCCCCTGTTAGAGAAAACTCCGCAACAGGAGTACAAGCTAAAACTCCGGTCTAGTAAAATAAGTCAGTCAGTTTGATTGTCTAAGTCCTCCCCTAGGTGAAACGGTTAGACTGTTTCTGACATGTATAAAATAGACCCCCATAGTGAGAGAGTTAGTCAAAACTCAATCCGATGTATCGTTTTTCTATGTTTCATATTGTTTTTCAGCCTTATGATTTCCTGCACGAGTTATGCATTCTACTTGTATTTCCCAGTTCTACATGTAAATAAGTCTGCTAATGCTACAGTAGAGCACACGTTTAGTGATCTGCCTCCTCATGAACTCTCTTACCGCCTCGCTATGCGAAATAACTCATTTATCCGCATGTTACATTACTCACACCAGACCAGCAATACCACTAATTGTTGGGTGTGTGGTCGACTCCCCCCTTTCCAGACACAGAAGGGAGTTCTGCCACTCTTTCCTTATCCATTCTCACATAATGGTTCGTGTGGAGCATGGTCCACGTTAACGTCATCCTCAACAGATATGTCTTTTCTTAACAGTACATGTTTTCCAGACAAGCAAGGTCTTCCCCACAGAACAGGTTTAGATCTAGAAAATGAAGTGTATAATTTAGGTAATTATTCGTCGAATTTTATGGTCCTGAATGTTCAGTCTGATACTACTCCAGACTTACCTGCTATTTCAGTACTACCAGTCAAAGGCGAATTATGTGTCCGAAATAATGGTTCCATACATGTAGGACATAGTGATTGTACTACTATTGTCAAGTATAGTGACAGGGGGAAATCTATTTTCAAAGCTTCACGTCATTCTTATTTTATTTGTGGTCAAACTGCATATGTTTGTCTGCCCCTCGATTGGGAGGGAACCTGTTACATTGCCTTCCTACTGCCACCAGTTTTCCTAGCCCCACCTGATTATCATAGAAATACACATCTAGTACACATTAGACATAGAAGGGAGTCCCCAATTGTCGATTATACTGAAACTGCTCTAGAACAGTATACAGATTTCAACAGAGGTTTCTTTTTCTTTATAGGACCTATCCAGAATAGTAAACTGATCCGTAGGTTAACCAGAACCCTCGAAGCTGTAGTAAATGAGACTGCCTCTGCTCTAGGTAACTTAACCGAAGAGCAATCTGCTATGAGATTTGTCGTTTTACAGAATCGTCTCGTCCTTGACGTCATACTGGCCGATAGGGGCGGGGCCTGTAGAGTCATCGGATCTAGTTGCTGCATTTTCATTCCAAATAACGCGCCGTCTGTTTATTCAGCTATAACCAGACTCCATAAAATTGCCCATCTGTTACACCAAGATCCAGGCACCTGGACATGGTCCGGTTGGTTCTGGAATATAATTTCCGCCTGGGGATGGAAAATCTTGTCCTTTCTAGGTATTGCAGCAGCGATCATATTCAGCTGCTGCCTCTGTATACAATGTGGCCCTGCGATTTGCGGCATTTGTGCTACCTCTTGTATTCCTAGTCCCAAGCCCCGTTCTAAATCCCGTTCCAGGATAATTCGAGACGAGCAAATGATACTGTATGAAATGATAGACGGTATCATGAAAATTGATGTTTCCTGATGGAAACGTAGTGACAAGGAGGGAATGTGGAAAAGTAAATTTTGCCATGTTCTGTGTCCCTACGTGTCAACCATCATATGTTATGTGTGCATGATTAAATATGCATATGCATTCCCCATGTTCGATTAATGACGCAATTACAGTTGTGTCCACCTCTAGTATGCCAGTTTCCAGTCCTCGTGAATACTACGAATATCAGGCCTATGTAAAGCTACGTTGCCACGTTTCTCAGTGTGCACACGATTCTATTATAAAGTCCCCGTTTCTAGGCCTCAAAAGGGCCTGGACACCAGATTCAGCTCCTGTCTCCTGAAGCCTCGCTGAGGAGCGATACAGCCCCCACCTGTATCCTCGACCCTTCACTTACTTCCTGCCTCGCAGTGCCCGGCCCAGCCTGGCTCAGTCTCTGAGTCTGCCAAGAATATGTTATAGTTCCAGTTATCAGTTCAGTCCTCCTTCTCTGCATTCCTAAACTACTGAATCGCATCAATAGTTTCCGTCATTGTCTAGCCTTCACGTCTCCACGTTAGAGAAATACTGCATTTAATGGTCATTTAATATTCTTCATCACGCACTACATGTAGAATAATGCATGGTCCAGTCTTAGAATCAAGTCAGCCTTTCCTCTCCTGACTTCTAGTTTATATCAACATGTTCTCTAAACATCAGATACTAGATACTGTTTAGGTACATGTCGCCCTGACTCTCCAGACTTCAGTCTCTGCTCCTAGCACAGAGTTCATAGCCCCCAGCTTCTCCTAGTGATACGTCATTGCTAGTTTGCGCGCACCATCAGGTTAGAGGTCCCGGCTCCTTAGGTAGCCCCCTCCATGGTTTCCGCCCCATTCATGACATATTCTGTTACGTTTGCATCACATGTCTATGTATACGCCCAGTTACACCTCTTTTCCCCCTTATCTTTCGCGACTGCTACGCGTCACGCCTTCTGCTCCACCCACTGCTACGCCTACTGCAATGTAATGCTATGTGTTTGCGTTATGTATATATGCTCATGTATTGTTATTAAAAGTCAGCGCGCTCATCCCAGACCCAGCCCCAGCAGCTGCTGGGCCCTGTCATCCTATTCCTATGCAGGTTGTCCTGTTCCTGTCCTTATGCTGTATTAAACCTGCAAAACTCCTACTACCTCGAATCTTGACTCTTATTTATTGAGCTATCTGTTATGATATATGTCTAGTCAAAAAGAGAGGTATTATTTATTTATTTACCACATGCTCACTACCCAACCCCAGTTTGGACCCAGTCATATGCAAATCAGTTAGACCCAGCTCCCCATGGGAACAGTCCAGACCGTACTGCCAGGCCCGGTCCTCCCTGGACCGGAAGCAAGCATCCTGGCCTGCAGGGCACAAGTCTTTACCCTAAAAAGTATACCTGTGTTTTTAAACTTGCTGCATTGTTTTGAGCAGGTAGCGGCAAACACTGCTCCCAGGTGAAGGACGTGCTGGATGGTAGCTTAGCAGGCAGCCGCATTCAGTGTTCCTTGTGCTTCGTGTCCCGCTTCATTTGTGTATGAATTTCTTTATCTGGTCACAAAAGTGAATGTATCAGTATCTCCCTGCCAATTTCTCAGGATATTCAAGCCTACAATTGACAGACTCTTTATCCCTACAGCAGTGCCCCAACTCTAGCTGATAAGACTCTATGGTCATGTTGCTATCCCTCCCAGCTTCCTTGGTCTGCTAGCTCTGCAGATGTCTGGATTTGTGTCCCATGGCAGTGCTCCCAGCCCATCCAAGCCACTGAGGTGACAGGCTGTGTGTCCCTATATCAATGCACTGAGGCATCCAGTCATGGACAAGGGGGGCTTGGAATTCCTGTGCATATCCCTGATTTACTTATCTATAGAAGAGACAGGCTCTGTACCCATGGGTCGACCCCTCCGCCACCCAGCTTTTAAAAGGCCAGGCTTAGTCCCTGGGCCACCCCTCTGAAGCCCTATTAGTGCCAGTCACACAATCTGGCCCCTCGGTTCACACCCTGGCCCCTCTGTGCACCCACTCTGCTCTGTACCCTCTGCTCACACTCTGCCCCCTCCGTTCACACCCTGGCCCCTCTGTGCTGTCCCCTCTCTTCACACCCTGGCCCCTCTGCTCACACCCTGGCCCCTCAGTTGATACCCTGGCCCCTCTATGCTGTCCCCTCTGTTCACACCCTGCCCCCTCTGCTCACACCCTGGCCCCTCTGCTCACCCAATCTGCTCTGTACCCTCTGCTCACACTCTGCCCTCTCCGTTCACACCCTGGCCCCTTTGTGCTTTCCCCTCTGTTCACACCCTGGCCTCTCTGTTCACACCTTGGCCGCCTCTTCTCGCACCCTGGCCGCCTCTTCTCACCGCCTGGCCCCCTCTTCTCACACCCTGGCCCCTCTGCTCACACCCAGGCCCATCTGCTCACCCACTCTGCTCTGTACCCTCTGCTCACATTCTGTCCCCTCAGTTCACACTGTGGCCCCTCTGCTCTGGCCCCTCTGCCACACTTTGGCTCCTCTGCTCCCACACTGGCCCAGCTGCACTGCTACTCTGGTCAAATGTTGGCCCCTCTGCTCATATCCTGGACCCTGTTCTCACGCCCTGGGCCCTTGCACACAACCTGGCCCATCTGTCATCACCTGGTCTGTCACTGAACTTCGTCCCTGCCTACTTGCAGCAATGTGACTATTTCCTGCCCGCTTAAAGTTTTTAGCTGAAAGCCTTGCGTTGTCTGGTTTGCTAAAGACATTTTGGAGACATTCAAAAAGTTGGCAGTTTGGAGTGACATTTGGCACTGCACACGCGCGCGGTCTGGTTCCTGGCCCACATAGCCATGGTTACAGCGCACAGAGACCATCCACTGCTGCACACAGAGGAAAAAAATTAGAGGGAACTTTGGTCATAGTTGGCTAAGGAAGGAGGTCCTGCACATACCCTCTCGCCAATATGTATTTTGTTTCACCCCATGGCCCTAGCCTACCATGCAGGTCTTTCTACTTTTAAAAAAATTTCACCCACCATTTTGTTTTTTCTACGATCCCACAGAAGAACAGCGGGATCATGGCAAAACAAAACATTCCTTTTAAATTTTGGCCCCAATGGGGATCCTCTGGGCCACCCCCGCACCACCCCAAGTGCTAAGGGGAAGGGTATCCCTACGCTGTCCCCTTATATTCTTTTTTACAAAGTTTTTCAGAACAGTGTATTAAGTCCCTGAGTCCCATCAAAGCCGCTGCAACAGATCTTTTCATGCTGCGGCCAGCCAGATAGAGCCCTTACTATGAGAAAGCCCTGAGAAAGACCCTTCAGCCTATCAAATGTCTTGATTTTTACATGTTTTTGGCAAACAGTCCCGATATCTATAAATGTGTGGCCTTTATTTTTTTTAAAACTACTGAAGGATTTACACTTAATATAAAAAGTAAGCATGGGCGGATTTTGCGAATTGGCAATCCGCGAAATTGCGTATTTACGGATTTGCAATCTGCAAAATCCGCGAACTCTCGTGAATTTTGCGGATTCCTTTTTTTTGTGTTCCCAAGTGTTTCTGCCATTTCGCAAGGGTTTTTTACCAGTTCGCAAACGCGAACTTACTTGTCGAGTAGCAACGGTCGCGACCATGTTGTTTCTACGTCTGGTTCATCACAGCACCCTCTGTTTCACCACTGCCACCCTCTGTTTCACCACTGCCACCCTCTGGCTCACCCATGCCACCCTCTGGCTCACCCATGCCACCCTCTAGTTCATCACTGTAGATTATGGGGGGAAAAGCACACTTGCCCTGCCTCAACTGACATGAATGAATTAGGGGCTGATTAATGTGTCACTGAATTTGAACTTCCAGGCTGGCACCTGCTTCCTTATCTGTAATTACTTTCTGTTGCAGTGTAATTTTTTTAACAGGACCTTTGTTGTATACTTGTAGCTATTCTCTGAGCCTGCTGTGAGGGTCAGAGCAGGGTCATAGAATAGTTGCAAGTAGGCAACTGAACTCTGAAGGGGCCCCTCAGGAATCACTACAGGGAATGGTTACTAATGATAAGATTGAACTTTTGCACCTGCTGAGTGCTTCCAGTTTTGCAAAAATCCAAATATCCAGCAGCATCCACAAAAAGTAATCCTTCCAGGCACTACAGGGAATGGTTACTAATGATAAGATTGAACTTTTGCACCTGCTGAGTGCTAAATCCAAATATCCAGCAGTATCCACAAAAAGTAATCCTTCCAGGTCAAGATCCAAATCAAAGTGACCAGCACATGAAGAAAGCACTGGGAGGAGCCTGCTGGACAGGAACAGGAAGTTGGAGACTGTGGGGCACTTCCTTCCTCCCACCCCCCACCCCCCAAAAAGGACTCCTTGCAAAAAAAAGTGCAGGCAAATGTCAACCTGAGGAGTTATTCTGATAAAAATCATAATTTTCAAGGTTTATGCTGCCTGCTGGTGGATTTCTTGTGCGAAATTGCAAATTTTGCAATCTCGCAATTGCGAGATTGTCGCTGCCCGCCGCATCTACATGTTCGCAAGTGTTTACTCCCGTGAAATTGTATAGTATTCTAGTTGGCAATTGCGACCAAGCAAAAAATCCGCTTCGCACGGATTTACGAATTTTCGGCAAGTTCGCGAGAGTTCGCGGATTGCGAATTTGCAGAAAATCCGGAAAATCCGCGAGCGGAACGGATTTTACGCCCATGCTTAATAAAAAGCACACTTTCTGGACCAAGATACAGCTTCCTGCCTGATTTGGTTCAGCCATTTTTGTGCTATCGTGTTCGAAAGCAGTCTAAGGAAAATGGGGATTCTGCATTTTGGGATGACCTTTTTTCTTAGCCTGCGCTTGTAAAGTATATGAATATTTGTCAAACAGTGCCCAATTAATTAGCAATCCAAAAAGCCATTTTCTTTGGAAACAGCATTCTAACTATAACTACCCAGTGGAAGTTGCCATTGGGTAAGATGTATATTCACTGAAAAAACCAAAGCTTACACCAACGAAATAGTTAGGCTGATATTTCATCGTACAAGACCAGTGAAATTCAGCAGTTATAGTTACCTGAGCTAACTCTAACTTACACCCCTTGCAAGGCACTGCTCATGACCTCACATATTACATCACTCATGACATGGTCAGTAACATCACTCATGACATCTCAAATGACATCACTCGTGACATCATTAAGTGAGTGTAAGTGTTTTTAAGACATTACGAGTGTTAAACCTATTTACTAACCTATTATATAAGTTACATTAGTATACTAGGTGCACTACTACTGAGTGATTGTGCTTCTAATATATATTATGTGAGTGGCTGTGTGACTGTATGTATCCTTGTGTGTATGAGAGTGTGAGTGGATGTATGGGTGTATAAGTGAGTGTGTGAGTAGCTGTGTGGGTGAGTGAGATTCTGTATGAGTGGCTGTATTGGTGAGTGAGTGGGTGTGTCAGTGGCTGTGTGGGTGAGTGAGTGGTGGTGTGAGTGGCTCTCTGGGTGAGTAACTGGGTGTATAGTGATTGTATGGGTTAATGACTGGGTGTCTAAATGGCTGTATGAGTGAGTGACTGGGTGTGTAAGGGGCTGTACGGGTGAGTGAGTGGGTGTTTTATTAAGTAAGTTGGTGTATGAGTTGCTATATTGGAGAGTGAGACTCTGTGTGAATGGCTGTATGGGTGAGTGAGCAGATGTGTGAATGCTTGTATGGGTCAGTGAGTGGCTGTGTTGAGAGGCTGTATGGGTGAGTGTGTGTGAGTGACTGTGTAGGTGAATATGTGGGGGTGTGAGTAGCTGTATGACTGAGTGTTTGGCTGTGTGAGTAGCTGTATGAATGAATGAATGGTTGTGTAAGTGGCTGTGTGAGTGAGTGGGTATGTAAGTGGCTCTATGGAGGAGTGAGCACGTATGTGGGTATTGGTAAAGGCCTGTGAATAGGTATGTGAGTGGTTGTGTGGGTGTGTGAGTGGGCATACAAGAGATTGCATGAGGTTGTGAGTGAATGTGTGAGTGGTTCTGTGGATGATGTAATCAGTGATGCCATTTGAGATGCCATCAGTGATGTCACTGACCATGTCATGAGTGATGTAGCATGTGAGGTCATAAGCAGTGCACTGTGGGGATGTAAGTTATAGTTAGCTCAGGTAACTATAACTGCTGAACTTGTATGTTTTTGTGCATGTAAAATGTGAAGCGAACTATGATGTCCCTGTTACCTTTTGTTTTTTAGTACATTTCTAAGAGTCTTTTTAATTCTATTTCCTAACAATAACGTCGCTGTAACCTTTGTTTTTTTCAGTGCCTGGTGTTTTATTGGAATAATAAATACCTTAGCACATAGATGTTTGGGTCCGTTTTCATCCTTCCTGGTGATTCGGATATTCAAGACGGATATATGTATATATTTATATATATATATATATATATATATATATATATATATATATATATATATATATATATATATATATATATATATATATATATATATATATATATATATATATATATATATATATATATATATATATATATATGTATATATATATCCTACTGGCCGTTGCCAGTAGGCAGTTATAATTAGGACCAAGTTTCCATAGGAAGAACATTTTTTGCTTTGCTTATTACTTTGGCGTCGTTTGATGAATCTTCATGAGAATATTCCAAATCAATTCTTTGTTCATATCAGCTCCTATGTTGAAAGTTTGGGGGTGATTCATCAAGGGGGGCTGAGAAAAAAGGGGGGTTCCAAAATGTGTTTTCTCCATGCAAATTTCCATAGGAAGCTTTAGCAAAGGCTACAGGTCGAACGGGAGAACAAAATTACCCCAAATGTGGCAGGAAGAAGGGTCTTGGTCTAGAAAGCACGCTTTTGTTTATTTTGTGTAAATCCGTACAGTGGGTTTGGAGAAATATTGGAATTTACAGATATCGATATTTAGGAATTCTGCCGTCTGATTGGCTGAGGCGTTACGAGCACAAGCTTGCTGCTTATTGGCTGCGAGCTGTTGCAACTAGGAAGTGTTGGCAGTCATTTTGTGATTCAGTTGAAACGAGTAAGAGAAAAAAAAACAAAAAGAGTAGGAAACTGGAGGATAGGAGCACTATAACCTCTGTGCGGGAGTGCGAAGCAAAGTAGTCACTGCTACCGGTCTGAAAGTGCGGTGTTGCTCAGAGTGACATGGTGCTGAGATGAGTTGCTGCTACACTCGGGTATGAAACCGAGAGCCTAAACTGTGAGCTAATTGCTGTAAAGTGATGTGCTCTGGTCTTTGTAGCATGCGTGTGCAAGTAGTGTTAGAAGGTGCTTATACCATACAGGGAGTGGGAAGCGAACTACTGACCCCTACCGTGCATTTATGCTACACCGGAAGTGGGAAGCAAACTACTCATGGCTACCATTGTGAAGACTCGGGGATCAAACCAAACTGATTGCTGTAAAGTGATGTGCTCTGGGCGCTGTAGCATACCTGTGGAAGTAGTGTTAGTTTACGTTTATACAATACAGGGAGTGGGAAGCGAACTACTCACCCCTACCGGTCTCAAGACTTGTGGATAAAACCATGAGCTCATTGCTGTAAAGTCATGTGCTCTGTGTAGTATTCCAATGTAAGTCATAGTAGAATGTTAGTATGTAATGCTACTAGAATGTAAGTATGTAATGTTAGAATGTAGGGCTGTCATGAGGGGAATCTTGGGGAGTTTGTACACGGTGCTGGAGAAGACGGTTGACTTGCTGTCTGGTTCTGTTGGTGGCTGTTTAAGCTGTCTTGTTTTCCTGCAATAAATCTACTTATCGGATCCACTGCTGTCTGCCTCTTCACTACATAAATTTGGCGACGAGCGGGAGAAGGTCAAAAGAAGGCAGCACTCACCAATAGTTCAAGCTTCCTTGCGTTCTGCTGAAGACTCGTTTTCTTCGTGAAGCTGTTTCTACTCATCCCAGGGTCGTCGGCTCATCGAATTATGTCATCCGGCCTCTCGTAGGATTGATATTTTTTGATTTTGGGCTTCCTCTGTCTATTCACTACACTCTGGTTGCTGTACTACATGTGTGCAAGTAGTGTTAGTATGCGTTTATACTAATTCTGTAGTTATGCAGTAACCAATGCATCATGGCCCTATGGAGTGCCACCTCCCAGGCGCAGCTCATACAATGTCCCATTTATGTTTGCTATTACAGGGTGGGAGCATGGCTTCCACCCTGTGATAGCAAACTCTTGTTTGCCTCGTTGAACCGAGAGGAGGAAAACCTGGTATCGCTTCAATAAAGCGGATCCTGATGGTAAAAATGGAGAAAGAAAAATGAAGCGGGCCTCACCCATTCATATAACTGAGCCCCCTGGTGGGCAATGTTCCAGGGCCAATCCTAATATTATATTGCACGGTCTGTGCAGCACTCGGGACCTTAATCTCACTTGTAAATTAGGCACGGGAGGGCACAGAGACATTTTGCAGCCTTGGGGATCGCCTATCCCCGGGAATTGTTTACTAATTGTACGGGCTTCGAGGCCAGCTCAAGTCCGGGGATCGCCACCCTCCGGGGCTTTATTTCCATATACTGGGTGGCCCTCGCCAGTCCCTGAAGCCTCGGTGGCCCTAGACAGTGCCTTATTGGTTCTGTAATCACACGGGCATTACTCATGGTCTTATAAAGTGATACACTCATAGAACCCTTGCTGTTGTTGAATTACCCAGGCTTATTTTATGTAATAGTCTGTTTATATTTGGAAGGTGCACTGCAAAATTACAAATGTTTTCCTTCATAACCTCCTATCAACTGCCGATTTTCACAATAAACTACAGACAAGTGTTGTCAGAAAAAGAAGACCCATACACTCACTTATTTATTTGTTAAAAAAATTACATTTTTTAAAAGAACACAAATAAATGGAAACACAATTTTATTTGAACAAACAACAGTATAACATGAAATAAGTGGGTGGGACTCCTCTGGAAGCAGCGTACAAAACCTGCATGACAAAAAAGAAACATAAGTATGTGTGCCATGTCCAAGACTAAAAAAAAGGTAGTCATAATGAAAGGCAGAAAGTGAGAATGGGACAGAGAGTGAGTGGGTAGAAGGAAGAAGGGGAGGGAGAGTCAAAAGAACAGAGGGAGGAGGGGACAGAGTGTCGGCCTACTGCACCCAGCCCTCACTGTTCACCTCCTATCACCCGTGTGCCAGGGATGCTGGGGTCTGCGAGAAAAAGTGTGGTCCAGCAAGTCCTTAAAATGAAAGAGATATGAATGAGGCCAGAGATTACATTATCATCTATGGCAACATCTGCCTGCATCTGTGCACCCAGGCTGTTGCACCCCAGCCCCTTCCCCAGCACTGTGCTCAATTGCAGCTCCTGCCCAACGAGGCTTCACTGCTCACCTGCCACCACCGGTGTGTCCAACAACTTGCCAGTGCGAGCTCCGACTCCTCGGTGCCTCTCTCAGTGTGGCACAGCTTGTCTCCGGTCGGGTACGGTGTCTTGATACCACGATGGAAGGCATCAGAATGCGCAGGGCATCATCACGGGCTCCACCCATTTTGGCGCAACCAACTCAGTGTCTGAAAAAAGAGATATAATATAATGCTGGAAATGTCTTGAGGTAAATGAAGGTTTATTTCAAGCTTAATAGAGAACACCAGTTGAGTGCATTCTTCCTTATTGAAGTATGATCTATCAACTGTTAGTGGTAATCGTGGTTCAAAGAGAAGTTGGAGTGCACGAGATTCCAAAAGGTTAAATAATAATATGTTATGCCAACGTTCACATACAAAGGAACAGAGCGCATACTAGAAGCATAATATGCACATGTAATGCAGTGGCGCAAGCCTGTGTGCATGAACACTTAGTAATCAGCTCACTACAGTGCCCCAAAAGCCAACGCCATGTGTCTGTAGGGCAGCGCTGTCCGCTGGCTCAGGTCTACAGTACGGTCCAGCAGGTCCTTAAAATGAGATAGAGATATGACTGAATGAGGTCAGAGATCACATCATTACTCATGGCAACATCACTTGTTTGCACCACCGCACCCAGGTTGATGCCCCCACCCCTCTCGCCGCACCGCGTCAATTGAAGCCCCTGTGCACCCAGGCCCCACTGCTCACCTGCTGTCATTGTTGTGTGCCCAATCACGACGGCCAGCAGGGTTCACAATTCAAATTGAGTTTTGATTGTCAGGATGGTTTACACCTCATGGATCCCTGTGTTTTTTATTGCGCATTGTGATATGCGAGGTGGATGCGGTAAGATCACCTGAGGCAGTGTGGAAGAACTGGGACATGTGGCGGCGCCGTTATCCTATTTACACGTACGCAAAGTGGGCTGGGCTTGCGTAAGCCAGGCCAGCGTAGGGGTGTAAATAATTATTCCGGGAACCTGGGCGTTGTTTAGTTCCTGCCTGGAAATGTACTTATGTGTGTGTCCCTGTTGCAGTTTTGACATCGCCCAATCCGCAATTTACATTAATGTAGCATGTACTGGGAGGGCGGCAACTATCGCTAATGAGATGCTGTTCAAAAACATTGAATGGCCAACATCCCATGTCGTTGTCGAGCTTGTGGATACGCGCAGACACGCATGTCAATGGTGTGCGGTATTATTGATAGTGTTGCTATCACGAAGCACACACATGTGAATGTGCTCGGATGGAGGATCAACAGTGAGGCTACGTCATACACAGTGATAACACTGATTACAGTCAATCAATGCATGTCAAACGTGAATCTGAAAGTCTCACATATGACACACTACTATACTGGTAAAGCCTGACAACAGAGCATACTGCAACACAAACATACACATTATTTATTTATTTATTTATTAATTACATTTATTAAGCGCGACAGCTACCCATGAGGGTTTCCCGGCGCTAAGAGACACATTGACAACATAAGGCAGAAGATTTTAGAGATCAAAAAGCCAGGTCTTCATCGCTCTGCGAAATCGCATGTGACAGTTTTCCATCCGTATGGCCAACGGAAGTGAATTCCACAGTCTGGGTCCTAAGTTCGCAAAGGAACTACCGCCCATTCTGGTAAGTTTGAACTTTGGTACATTAAAAAGATGATGGGATGAGGACCGAAGAGAGCGAGCTGGAAGGTAGGGGTTGACTAGGGCCTGAAGGAAGAGGGGTGCTGAACCGATTTTGATCTTGTGCATAAAGCTCAAAGCTTTAAACTTTATCCGGTTTTCAACGTGAAGCCAATGCAGCTCTCTCATGCGTTCTGTGATCACGTTTACGACAGCCACAGAGAAGCCGAGCTGCGGCATTTTGGACCAGCTGAAGGCGCCGTGTAACAGCCTTTGAGGACCCCAGATAGAGCACATTTCCGTAATCTAATCTGGAGGTCACCAGGGCATTCACAACAGATCTCTGGGTGTTTTTGGGGAGCATCCAGAAGATTTTACGCAGCCATCGTAGAAAGGTGAAACAGATGGCTGTAACTCTGTTGACCTGATCTTTCATGGATAGTCCCCTATCAATAATTACTCCCAGGTTTCGCACTTGTTCAGATGGAGTTGGGAGAGGACCCATGGTAGTGGGCCAGTGTCTCAGGTTCCAGAGATCGGGTTTGTTGCCAAGAATCAAGACCTCAGTCTTTCCGCCGTTTAACTTGAGTAAGTTGGTGTTCATCCATTCAGGTACTTTGCTGAGTCCTGTTTGCAAAGGGGAAGGAACCGTGAGGTCAATTTGAGAAAGTGAAAAAACAATTTGTGAATCGTCGGCATAAGAAAAGAGGTTTAATCCAGAGCATTGTGCAACATAAGCCAAAGGTGTGACATATATATTAAAAAGAAGAGGGCTAAGGATAGACCCCTGTTACTGTTTGTCACATGTGATCTAGGATGTGCGCTATGCCCGTGGCTAATGATACCCCTTCGAGCCACCAATACCCAGGCCATAAGGCAGCACAATAATGCACACACAGGCACACACCAGGGGCATTGTGTAAAACACATTTGTTTTTTAATGTAACGTCTCAGAAGCATGGCCATCACACGTGGAAGGCTACTGTACAGACCACGAATATTGATCAAGATGATCGATGCATGTTGTGTGTAGTATTAGATATGTGTACACAGCAAAAAACTTTTCAAAAAAAGCTCTCTAAGCAGAAGAGGTGTCTCTCATCAAAAGCTGTAGAGAGATCCACTAAAATGGGTTGGGTCATCCAACAGTTACCATTGGAAATGTTATGAACCAATGAAATGCTTTTTTTTGAGGACACATGGCAATCGGCACCGAGCGAGCAAGGAGGCCTCACCCAATGCGATTTTGGGAAAATATATTTACCATAATACAAGTTTATTACAGTTAGAAATATATAAATGTTTAGATTATCGCTTGCTCTCATATACACTTTAAACTTATTTAGATATAGTTTTGAGACATAAAAAAAATGAGGGGATGGCGTACCCGGTAAGACACCATACGTCTATGACGTAATACAGTGCCTAGCAGTGTGCACTCGTGGCATACGCAATGCGTAGCGGGCGCGACCTCATACCTACATGACGTAACGTGCGGCTTGGTACTGCTTACCCGTCGCATACCAAAGTAACAGCTGACTCAACCTCATACGTATATGATGTTACGTGGAACGCAGTGCAACAAACCCGTCAGATACGAAATGCGCATCATTTCGAGTTTAGCAATATGGCGGATAGGATTCACATGCTGATGGAGATTCGTACACTACCAGTACGGGACTCCAGTTTTCTCCCAAAAAATAAAAAAAGATATACATATTTTTTGTTGAAGATATAAAACATTACATAATTTTTAAAGTAAAAAAAAGGATAATAGAGTTCCAAAATATGTTTAAAAAAATAGAGGTTTGATAAATATTGAAATATGAAATTAACATTTAAAAAACTTTTGAAATTCACTGAAAAATCATAGGTTTTACAGACATTATAGTTAGTTGGACATTTGATTAATATAAAACCAGAGAAATTCGCCCGTTATAGTTAGTTGAGCTAACTATAACTCTCTCACCCGCAATGCACTGCTGATGATGTCACATATTACATCACTGATGACATGGTCAGTGACATCATTGATGACATCACTGATGACATCTCAAATGACATCAGTCATGAGATATATATATATACATAAATATATTTATACATACACACACATTGGTAGTTACAGTTAGGTCAGCTGTTCCATAGGAAAATCCTTTTTTGTGTTGCTAATAAGTTTGCCACCATTAGACGAATCTTCACTAAACGTTCCAAAAGGTGTAACTCTTTGACTAGTTTGTGCATGGAAAGTAAGGGGTGCTCCATCAAGCCGGGGCTGAGAAAGAAGGGGGTCCCAAAATATAAAATCCCCAAGCATTATCCATAGACAGGGCTACAGCAAACACTGTTGAACGGAATTACACAAAAATGTTGCAGGAAATCAACAAATTGTGCTTTTTGTGAACATCCATTCAGACGTTTTTTTAGAAATTAAAAGTAAAAAATATTTCTTAGTTGGCAATCTGTGCTTTTTTGTGATCTGGTGTACATCCATTCATAAGTTTCTTAGAAATTAAGAGTTAAAAATATTTCTTTATCTAGACTGTTGGGGACACAAGAGGCTGGAGAGACTCCCTCCGGAGTGAGTGTTCTGATTGGCTACCGCCAACATCTGAAAAATGTTGCTGGCAGCCATTATAGGGACTCTGGGACTTAGTCCTGCAGTAGTCCTGCAGTAGTAAATTAATAAACATCGAAGGGGGCATGGTAGGGATACCCAGTCCCCCAGGCCCCATAGTGGCAAAAAACAAAATATATTCTGCAGTTTTTACCATGATCCCACGGAACTCATGCTGGATCGGAAACAAAACATGCCGGCCTAGGGTCTGGTTCATAAATAAGGGGAGGAGGCGCACGACCCCTCTCTCCAAGCCATTATAGGCCTGACCATGTCATGAGTGATGTAATATGTGAGGTCATAAGCAGTGCATTGCGAGGGCAAGAGTTATAGCTAGCTCAGTTAACTATAATTGCTGAATTTCTCTGGTTTTGTATGACTAAAATGTCAGCCTAACTATAACGCCTCTGTAACCTTTGATTGTTTCAGTGAATTTCTAAGTTTTTTAAAATTCTATTTCCTAACTATAACGTCCTTGTGACCTTTGTTTTTTTAGCGAATTTCTATGGTTTTTTAACTAGTAGTCGTGTTTGCCGAGTGGTGGAGAAAGGGGGCTGAGCTTCTAACCAGCTCTCAGGAATCCTGTTCTGTAGGACTTACAGGAGGTACCAGGAGGGCTTCTTGGCCCCCAAGGTCCCTCAGGAGTAAAGTGGACTTCATTCCCTAACCAGTAGTGCACCACGAGCCACGTTTGCAGAGTGGTGGAAAAAAGGGGTTGTGGCCTCCAAAGACATTTTAGCAATCCCACTATGTGGGACTTATTGGAGCTAACAAGAGGGGAAGTTGGCCCCCAAAGACTTCCTTGCGGGGCCAACTACCCTTCCTATTACCTCCAGTTAGTCCCGTGCAGAAGGATTGCTGAGACCTGGTAGGAGTCCACACCTCCTTTCTCCACCACTCTGCAAACGTGCCTCCTAGTGCACTACTAGTAGGAAGATTAAGTTCCCTTGGCTATTGAGGTTCATTGGGGGCCAACTACCCCTCCTGTTACATCCAGCAAATCCCACACAGTGGGTTGGCTGAGAGGTTTTCGGTGGTCATGCCCCCTTTCTCCATCACTCTGTAAACGTGCTTCCTAGTACACTACTAGTAGGGACATTAAGCCTCCCTGGCTTTTGAGGGTCATTGGGGCCCAACTACCCCTCCTGTTACGTCCAGCAAGTCCCACACAGTGGATTTGCTGAGAGGTTTTCGGTGGTCATGCCCCCTTTCCCCATCACTCTGTAAACGCGCCTCCTGGTGCACTACTAGTTGGTGGTTGAAGTCCCCTTGGCTCTTGAGCGTCCTTAGTGGCCAACTAGCCCTCCTGTTACTTCCAGTAAGACCCACACATCAAGATTGCTGAGAGGTGATGAGAGGCCACACTACCTTTCTCCACCACTCTGCAAACAAGCGTCCTGGTGCACTTAATTTAAAGTCATTAATCCAATACTTTATCTATTGCAACACAGTGCGTTCACCTTATCACTGCAGCCTAGGGCAAATATAGTTTTCTTATCTGCATACATAACAGGTAATTAAATATTTACAGCACAGAAAATGTAATAGATACACATCCTCTTCACTATCATTTGTCAAGAGATTTGTGTTGTGGAAGTGGCACATGTACAAGTAAAAAACATGACACACTACATAGAATAGTTTACAACACGTTCTGGAAAAGGAACGTCCCTTGCATGGTAATGGATTTTTACCCCTGCTATGATATCTGGATCCTAGGAAATGATTTTTGGTCATGACCAAACACATATCATGTGTGTGAGTTATGACCTGGGCCTGTCTTATGGACTGTAGTCTGCTTAGACCAGGATGGGTGCCAAAAGTGTTACCCTCAGGAGGTGTAAGTCTACTGTCTTCACTTAGAGTTAAGCAACATGAGCACACTGGTGGCAGCATACCATGTTTTTAGTGATCGGTACGGTGAACAGGTCAGTTCTGCCTGTGTTACTAGTGATGCCTCCTGGCCTACTCCAGTAAATTCCGCTGCAGTGTGCTTAATTCAAACCCTTGTCCTGCACTGGGTTGTGTGCAGCAGGAGGGTAACATGTACCTGAGAGACCGTACAGTGTAGAAGAAATAGTATGAGTTCTTGAGCGCGAGGGTGTGCTTTTGCATGAGAGATGGTACATTGCTGGAGAAATAGACACTAAATCAAAAATGTGTCTGGAACTGGAAAATAAAAAGGGGAGCTTGAGACTCCCACAATGCCAAACTGAAGCTGTGCATAAGCATAGAGTAGCTGAGTATGAGTCCTGCCTGTTGTGATCAGGACTGGGGGCTAGGCGTCTGCCAATCTCCCATGGTGGATGAGGGACATCACCCAGGAGGATCAAGAATACTTGCCTGGAGTTTGCAGCACCAGCTTCTGCCTGACGTCAGACCAGTGGGCCCTGGGAGATGAGGATCACTTAGACTGAGTGATGTCCAATGGGAAACCCTTTGCATGGATCCCTGGAGCAGAGTAAGTGATTCTAGTGCATCGGGACAGCCACACTGCTTGGGCTGCTGGCCCATGTGCTAAAGTCTGTGACTCCCTTGCCAGGTGGGGCTGTGGTAAAGAATAAGGGTTGCTGTCCTTAGCCTGCATTGTTAGAGATAGAGTATGATTTCCCAATACAGCGCCATGACTCAACAGGGCCATCACATTTCATGCCCCTGACCCTCTTATGCTAATTGGGGGGTGTGGTGAAGAGAGACTGCTGTATCCCTCTATGTACTGCCATGACCGCTCACCATAAACTGCCAGATCAATGCTGTCTCATCATCTTGCTTCCAAATGCTACGCCTGCTCCGAAAGATCTTCAAGTGGATCCCCACAGAGTCTAGAAAGACGGTCACCCATGCACACATCAGCAGCAGACTCGACTACAGAAATGCACTCCACGCCAGCATCACCCAGAAACTTCTCAAGAAACTGCACAGCATCCAGAACACGGCTGCCAGACTCATCCTCAACATCCCTTGCCGCAGCCACATCACCACCCACCTGAGAAACCTCCACTAGCTTCCAGTCAACAAAAGGATCACCTCACACATGCCTACAAAGCCCTACATGACACAGGACCTGCATACCTCAACCACCGCCTCTCATTCCACGCACCCACCAGAGAGACCTCCACTTTGCTCAACTGGCCCTAGCATCCACAGCCACAAGACCATGGGGGAACCTCCTCCTTCTACCTCACAGCAAAGACCTGGAACACCCTGCCTCTCTCCCTAAGGCAATCACTGTCACTGCCCCAATTCAGGAAGGACCTCAAGACCTGGTTCTTCAACTGAACCACAGTGCCTTACTGAAGATCTGAAGCCATCCAACCACCCCCTCCCCACCACCACCCAGCACCTTGAAACCATTATGGGTGAGTAGTTGCACTTTACAAGCCACTTGATTGATTGATTATGACCCTACCTACGTGCTAGAAAGAAGGGGGCTGTTGCCCTGACCCCAAGTGCAGCTGAGGAAACATTGCAGGCTGTGCCCCGTGGAGAGTGAGAAAAATGACTTCAACTCCTGGTGTATGTAAATCAATGGAAAAACTAAAACTGAGAAAATCAAAACCAAATCATGGAAAACCAATTTTAAGGAAAGACCATTTTTAGGTAATACAAAAAAAATTAAAAATTCAAGGAAACACTTTACAGGAAAAACAAGTTTAAGGGAAAATCGCAAATTACATTAAACTTTGGTGGAGTTTAGGACTAGTGAGAAGTTTTTGGGTGTAGGGATGGGTGATTGTTCAGGGTCATCAGGGTTTTTTAGAATCCAGGAATCAGTGAAGTTCAGGCAAATGAAAGGATTTTAGGGGTTGAAGGATGGATGGAGTTTAGGGTTAGTAAATGTTTTTTGAGGGTTCAGGTATGGGTGTAGTGTAGGGGTGTAGAGGGGCTTAAGGGTTCATTGATGGACAGATTTTAGGACTGTTGATGGTTTTTAGGGTTCAATAATGGGTAGAGGTTTGGGGTGGTGAAGAGTTTTTAGGGTTCAGGATTGGGTGGAGTTTTGAATGGGTGAGGGTTTTAGGGATTCGGGGATAGGTGGAGTTTAGATATAGAAGGGAGTTTTAGGGTCCAGTGGTGGGTAGAGTTTAGGGGGGGGTGAGGAGTGTTAAGGGGTCATAAATGGGTGGTGTTTAAGTGCATGGAGGTTTTTTTTTAGGGCTCAGGGATGGGTGGAGTTTGGGTGTGTTGAGGAGTTTGAAGGGGTGGGTGGGTAGGGGTTTTAAGGGCAGTGATTTTTTTAGGGTTCAGAGATGTTGGAGTTTCAGTTTTTGGAGGAGTTTTAAGGGGTCAGGGATGGGTGTGGTTTATGTGTAGAAAGGGTTTTTTTAGGATTGAGGAATGGTTGGAGTTTATGGGTAGGGAGGAGTTTTATGATTCAGGGGTGGGTAGAGTGCAGAGGCAGAAAGGGCTTTTAGGGTTCAGGGATGTTTGATGTTTGTAGTTTAGGTATCAGGGATGGGTGTAGTTTAGGTGTAGTGAGGGGGTTTAATTTTCTGTGATTGGTGGATATTAAGGATGCAAAGGGTGTTTAGGGTTATGGGATGAGTGAGATTTAGGTTTAATTAGGGGGTTTTAGGTTTGTGGGGTGTGGTGAGTGGTGAGTGGTGAGTGAAGGGGTAAAAGGGCCTTTAAGTTTCAGGGATGGGCGAAGTTTAGGTGTGGTGAGGGTTTTTTAAGTGGTAGGGATTGGTAATGTTTAGGTGTTATGGGGGGTAAGAGATGGATGGTGTTGAGGGGTGGTGAGGGGTCAGTGAATTCAAAGTATCCCAAGTAATTGCTTGATAATGTAAAAGGCATAGATCTGAAATAATGTCCCCTGAAGTAAAACACTGAAATAAATACTTCCGACATAACTGGCCATAAGTAAGATCTGCAACCAATGTGTTTAAACCTTAAAAAATAAATCATGCAAAAGCAAATTTTGAAAAAAAGATATTCTGAGAATGAATTTCTAGGAAAGGCAAATGTCATTCATTATGACCATTTCCGTTTAACAGTTTAGGTGTTCTTCTATGTAAACCCAAACAACTTTCATCTATCCCATCCAGAAACATCGGCGACCTGACACAGAACCCAGAAGAGAATTACTTAATCGGAGGGGTGCCAGGGATGGTGACCACTGCAACTGTAGCTTCCCACCATCTGGTCAAACTCGGGCTACTGATGGGCACCCGGGGACTCTGCACCACCACTCTGCGAGAGCAGGTGAGAGTGACAAATTGGCCGCTGGGCCCTACGGAACTTGCTCTGATTTTACACACTCAAGCGCGGGGACTCCAGATCTTACTAAAGAGCCCCACAGAACTTCTAAGACTTGGACGCCTTAGCGGGGCTTGGCTTAGATGTTGCCACATGTGACTGGGAAAACATTCAGCCATAAACGGAGAAGTGGGAGTGGAATGCTCACCCAGGTAGTGGGCTTGGCTCAGGAAGGCTGTATGTAGTATTTGAAGTGTGTTGTATTGTACTTTATGTTATTATGTAAATATTACTTTATAAACAAAAAAGTATGTGACTGGACAATCATTTTTTTTTCTGGGTTGCAGCATGTATTTTGAATTGTACGTCTGTTCTCGCCTTACACCCACATCCTCCAAGAAAAGCCTGGGAGTGCTCGACCCGCGCTACCACTAAGAGTCAAGAGCTGCAGGGGTACTTGGCCCAATTGCTCAAAGCCCAAAACCATGGAAGATAAAGCAATGAGACCTTAAAACTATGTAGGCAACAATTAATTATAAATTGAGGAAGTATTGCTGCACATGAATTTCCCATACTGCAGAGTTCCATTTTTACTGCCAATAGTAATTCCTACTTATTCCGAGTTTTGCGAATTCAAAAGGTGATTGCATGAAATACTACATGGTTTCTCATGTTTTTATGGTTGAAAACTCAAAATATTTGCATGTTTCCCTCCCAAATTCCACTAGTTTGGATTTAACAAGAACTCATGGAAAACTAATGGAAGTATAAATAAGACCGACAGTGTAGTCAATAGTATGTTGGACTGAAGTAGTGCAAGTTTTTTTTTAAGCAAATCAATGTGCCAGACAAGACAAACCAAGCCTTTAGTTAAAATCCGGGAAGTCTTTTGTTCAGGTCAAGGTTTATACTGCGGCACAGCCTAATACTTACCAGATGTTCGAGATGCACCGTATAACATGAATACGGTATTAAGATGTTTTGCATTAAATTTTAATTCTATAGTAAGCCAGTAAGCCCATGTGATAGGCACTCCCCACCTCCTATCCTATAGCTGAATACAGCGAGGTAAGTGTTCATGTATGGGAAGGGGGCTTCCTGCAGCGTGGCTGAGGGGGCAGTTTCTCTGGCATCAGGTAGCACAAAAGGTATAGCGAGATGAGCGGGAAGACTGTGTGAGGGAGACAGAGATCTTGACATGAGAACAAGATCCCCTGTGGGACGAGACCCGATGTATGTCAACCAGCTTGTCGTCCTAACCATCTAGGGTTTTTAAGGTATATACAGTAAGTGCAGGCTCGTGTACTTTTCTTATTAGTTATGCCACCTGCCTAGGACCAATTAGTGTAACTTTTCACTATTGTTCCCACAGATTTTGCCTCCATTCACACAAAAAGCTGAGAGCATTTTCACGTCATTGTCCACACTGTTGGATAAGTAGACTAAGGAAGGTCCATTTGAAGTTTTAAGCACACCCAGGTAAACAGAGTCATTTCAGGAGATGGATTGAGCGATGCCGGCTCCGTGTCAGAGCGAGCAGGCAGCCCTGAGTCACACATCTTGTTGAAGTATGGCAGAGTGATTACATGTCCTTTATCTGCTTCCCTTCCTGTGCGCCGCATATAAACGGCGCTTCTCGCGCTTACATAACTGCCGCCGCCACACCCTCAGAGGAACGGAGCAGCGGTCACATCAGCTTTCAGCGCATTCTTCTACCAAATTGCTGCTGATGGCGGCTTGTTCTGGCCTGCGCGGCGTGACAGACATTTCCTTGGCTTTCTTCGCGGCCCCGCTGGGCTCCAGCAGCCCATGCTGGTGACGCATCGAGCGGCGCTGTCTGCAAACGGCTCACCGCTGTTTAACTAGGAAGACCAAGATTTTTTTCGTTTTAAAAAAAACAAACATTTTTTAATGGGTTATGCAGATTTATCTAGCGCGAACTCGGCCCTAGGTCACTGTATCACTTTATATGAGCACCAGTTAAATTACACAGAATGGAAGCCGAGCAGATCCGCGTTTTTTTGGTCCAAGAGGCCTGGTCGGTGGGACGTTGCACTGTAGCACGTGCTCTTAACAACAAAAACAACCTGCATCGTTATCAGAAGTCATTCACTAGCCACAGCGGTTTTAAGAAAGCACAGCAAAATTGAGAAAAAGAAATCATGCCTTTTATTTACAGGACTGACAAAAATAGCAAACATGGCCCGAGACATTTTTGGAAAGGCCAGGTTGTGTAGTGAAACTATTTTGCGTAGATACACACACACATTTTAGTATAACTGGAATGACAGAGCAGTATTTTATTGAAAAAGGCTCACATCAATATAATACCACTAAAATGTCTACAACTGGGCTTGTCGGAACACCAAGTTATTGTACTGTTTACTGTCTGAAAGGAGGGCTTAATTGGTTGATGGTGCTGTACTGTGTTCATGAGAGATCTGGATCGCACTGTCACCGTGCACTTTTCTATGTGACCAAAACCCTGGGCTTCAGCCAATAACCTCTGAATGTTCCCAAAATACCAAGGGACTCATTTACATAGAATTGGCTTAGGGCAGCACCGCAAGTCATTTTGCTGTGCTGCCTTTTGCCAATTCGAAAGGGTAGGAATGCACTGTATTTAAAAGATACAGTACATTTCTGTCCTTTCAGCCAGGGGGGTGAGTGTATTATAATCAACTTTCAGGACCCAAGGGTGGTGGGCCTGATAACGGGACCTGGTTGGAATATTAGCATTGGAGGGATTGGGGTTGTGGACCTAACCTTCTTCTATCCGAGATCTGCTACTCAGTTAGGGGGTTGTAGGGAACTATTGTGTTCTAGTTCTTGTGCTGGGGTAGAGGTTGGTCCCATTGCTGGGCCCACTGCAAGATCAAACAATTGTTATATGCCGGCATTCTTCCCACAGAATGGGCAGGGCCAGATGAGGTGGGGATATTGACAGAGTTCCGACGAGCAATTTCATCGGGAGGGGGAAATGGTAACGGGAAGTAACCCTGTTGGAAAAGTGTTAAATAACAAGGATGAAATGAGTTCAACATCGGTAATAGTGAATGTGAGCGATGGGAGTTTTATTGCTAGCCCAGTGGGTCTCGTGGGCGAACTAGTTATCCCATCCACTATTTGCAGCAATGAGGGATTAACTGTTAATTGTACAAACACTGTTATAGGAGAGGTTTGCGATTCTAGGATGCTGGAGGATTTGTTGCCCATCGTATCCATTGAAGTGGGGTCCTGTGTTGAAAATACACCAGAGAGATTTCTGTCATGGAATGTGGCAGGGCTGGGGGCTAGATTATTGTCACAGCAATGGATTGACTTTGTAAGTGGGTTCGAAATGTGCCTTTTTCAAGAGACGTGGGCTTGCGACCCAATATTTTGCCCAGGTTACCTAAATTTTTGTATACCCGCAACGAGAGGCCCCAGGGGTAGACCCATGGGAGGCCTCGCAATTTGGATCAAACAAAATTCGAAGGTCAAAATAAAAATGATTGATCTAGGGTGCAAAGATATACAACTATTAAGACTATCTGTGGGAAAGGGTGGCAGTATAGACATTTATAATATATATGCCAGGGGCATGAGTATTGGTAATTCTACTACCCTAGAGGTTTTATCTGCTTCTCTTGAATCCCAGTCACTTGGCAACAGAGTAATTTTGGCTGGTGATTTGAATAGGACATTCGAGCCACTAGAAAACACTGCATATCCAATAGGAATGGAGGAAGATGCCCTTTGGGGCATCCCAAAGTTAAACCTGGTACCTGTAAAGCGGTGGTCAAAAGACATTCTATTGCTGAATGCGTTATGTCTAGAGTATGGTTTGAGGGCTCTCAATGGCAGGACAAAAAGTGATTATGGTGGCAACTGTACATTCGACAATGGACATAACAAAAGTAGGATTGACTACGTCATCTGTAGTCTTGAATTATGGTGTGGCGTGGGTGACATGAAAATTGTGGGGAGATTAGAAAGCGATCATAACCCCCTCTGTGTCTCCCACTCATGGTGGAGGGCCGCACGAACTAACCCAGTATCAGGTAGTGGTAGCACACCTGTTATGAGTAACGACTTAAGACGGGTGAGATGGCCACATGTTCTGGCCAATTCGTCCACTTTGGAGTCCATTAAATTGGAGACAGATAATGCCATCAATGCCATGACAAAAGCTGAGCCGGTAACACCCGACTCTGTCCAACTAACAGATATCCATGACACTTTTTTTACTGTGATAAAACCGCATTTTACTAAGTTATTAAAGTCGAACAGAAAAGCACCAATCACTATGGCGACCTGGTTTAATAAACAGTGCAGGGTTGCCAGACTGGAGTTGGGCAAAGCACTTAAGAGCAGAGTTAAGGCCTCGATTAGCGCTTGTAGGAAACAGTACAATGATAGTATCCGTATGGCCAAGAAGTCGTGGGAAGACGAATATTGGGAGGAGCTACTCGAAGCTTCAGGGCAGAAGGATTCCAGACTATTCTGGAAAATTGTGAAATGGGGAAGAGGGGGCGCCCGCAACAAACCCGACAATTATGTCGAGGAGGCCTTGTGGGTCGAGTATTTTAAACCCCAGTATGCTGAGAGTAGGGATCTAACGGCTAGAGAACCAATCCCTATGGTATTCTGCAAGGGCGATTTATTTTCATGCAAGGACGCGGATGTCGTAATAGCAAGTTTGCAGGGGGGGAAAGCCCCGGGGCTAGATGGAATCCCTTCAGATATTTTCAAACACGAAAAAGCCCAGTGGGCAAAATATGCGACCTTGTTGGGGAATGGTCTAGCGAGAGGGGCTAAAATCCCAAATATATGGAAGGGGGCAATAATAATACCGATCTTTAAGAAAGGCGATCGGTCACTCCCGGCAAATTATAGACCAATAAGTTTGTTGGCCACCATGCAGAAAGTGGTGGGGAAGATGCTGGTTGACAAACTTATGGCTTGGGTAGATGACAATAATGCTTTATCCCCCTTCCAGGCAGGCTTCAGACGTGCAACTAGTACGGTCGACCAAATTTTTCGTTTCACCATGCTACGGTGGGGGACTGTACTCCTGGGCAAAGGCAGGCTCTATGTAGCATTTGTAGATCTTAGGGCCGCCTTTGATCTGGTGCCCAGGAGCACGTTGTGGGAGGTCCTCCATAAAATAGGGGTCCCTCCGGATTTGCTTACGCTGATAATGCGTCTGCATGAAAGTAACTATGCAAAGGTCCAGTGGGGGAGGAATGGGGAATCCACCATTAACTTCCCAGTTGAGCGGGGGGTCCGGCAGGGATGTGCCATGGCACCCCTGCTGTTCTCCCTGTTCATTAATGGCATTGTAGAAAGGATATTGGACGCACCGGTCGACGCACCTTCGTTAGCGGGCATCAGAGTTCCAATTCTGATGTTCGCTGACGACACCTTGATTGTGTCCAAAACCCCGTCAGGCCTTCAGCGCGCCTTGAATATTTTTGACTCCTTCTGCAAAGAACGGGGTCTTGAGGTTAACGTAAATAAAACCAAGTTGATGGCCTTTGGGCAAAAGTGTCACTCTCGACCCAATGTATCTTTGAACAAAATCAACCTAGAGTTGGTAAATGTTTTTACGTACCTTGGGGTCGAGATATCAAGTAAACAGGGTTGGTCACGTCATATAGAGAAGGCGGTGCTGAAACACCAGCAGATCTCTGGAGCACTCAGGGTCGAGCAAGCTAAATCCAAAACCAGGCCCATAAAACCTGTTCTCATGGTTTATGACGCAAAAGCCCTGGGCGCAACCCTTTATGGGGCTGAAGTCTGGGGCTTTGAGAGTCTTACTACTCTACAAAGATCTGAGAACAGGTTTGTGAGAGGGATAACTAGTCTTCCCCAAAGTACCCCACTCATACCGCTTGGTCTGGATTTAGGTAGAAGATCGCTTAGTGACCGCGCCCGACTGAGGCCTATCCTCTACTGGAGACGCCTATGGACAACCATGGAAATAAGACACTATGCGGAGGGGTTTCTAGCACTAGTCAAACTTGATGTTTTCCATAAAATTACATGGCTGAAAACCTTAAGGGATGTCCTAGTTGAGCTTGGACTCTCCAAATTGTGGGAAAATCCCCTTGGGGAAATATTCCCTAGCAAATCCAGTATTAAAGAACTATACTGGAACCACATTGAGCAAAAACTTTGGAGGAGCGTAACCTCAGACTCCTTGGGGGGTAGATTCATGGAAATTAAACAAAAGCCATCCTTAGAAAAGTATTGGGACAGTATAACTGTCCCAATGGATAGGAAATTATTCTTCCAGCTAAGGGCAGGCTCCCTCCCCTTGAAGTGTATGACGTCCAGGTGGAAAACTGGAGGTAGTGCGTGTTGTCCGTCTTGTGGGGCCCCCAATGAAAACCTTGCACATTTTCTTTTTGCATGTGTGGCTTATGCAAATCCAAGGAAATTTTGGTTAGCTCCAGTCTGTAGGAATCTTGGCGTCTTAACTGGTGTCGAGGGCCTAAGAATAATTTGTTCGTCCACTGAAATGCAAAATGTAATTGGAACTGCCAAATATTTGGGTTGGGCGTGGTCCCTAAGGAGGAGGGCTCTATCTACTAATGTGCTTTGAACCTTATGTACCCCTGATATTCTACGTACGACATGCCCAAACAGATAGCAACTGGGAGACTCATATGAATTTTAACTTTAAAAAATGCGAGTAATATGTATGGCATCAATTTTTATTGTGCAAATTTGGGAATGGTACGTAACGCGGAGGTTTCTACATTTGCATTTAGTTACCGCACATTTTGAAAAAGCTTATTTTAATTCCCAATGATAAATGATTTTTATGTTTGTGTATTATGTATTTTTAATTATAAAATAATTGTTACAGAATGTTGAAGTTTTAAGAAATTTATGTAATTTATATGTGTGTGCTTTTATGAGTGTACAACTCGAATAAAGCTTTTTCAATCAACCTTTCAGCCAGTGCCAGCACACAATTTGCAGCCAAGTGTCAACGCAGGCACCCTTGAACCATTGCAAGGTGTCTGTGTTGTGGGCATGATTGTTTTTGAGCAGGAAGGTGCACCTTCCTGCATAAAAACAATCATGAGAGGCGTTTTACTCATTCTATTTGTTCTGCACAATGCAGCACACGTGGAACGAGGAAAAAGTAAATAGAAATTAAAACATTTCTCCTCTCTAAGCCTACTATGGGGAGGTATAAGAATTTGGCGCTGTCCCAGGTTTAAATCTGGGGCAGTGTCAAATTCCATGGGTGTTGAGTGGGAACCCCCAAAGCAACACCCATGGAATGCCTCCTTGATGAAGAGTAAGGCAAGGCAGCACTCTGCGCTCATATCTATGAGGCCATGCAAAGCACACAAAGTGGCTTTGCGTCGCCTCATAGATATGATCAAGAGGCCAGCGCCAACCTCCAATGGTGCAGGCCTCTTGTAACTGAGGGTACTAGAGTCTTACCAGCAATGTCCTGAGCCCGACCCTCTTCAATGTATAAATTATGCCTCTAGCCAGCATCAACCGCTCTCACGACATCAGCATCCTCTTCTATGTCAACAACACACAATTTATTTTCTCCCTCAAGGAAGCTCAGAACCCAAATCAAGTTCAACGCCTGCATGACTGAAATCGCCCCTGGATGAAGACCACCAACTCTGTAAATCTGAACATCTACAGGACCAAAATTGTGATCTTCGGGAATAACACTTTACAATGAGTCTCTGTCTGGTGGTCAACAGAGCTAAAACCGATAGCCACACCCACCCCATCACCCATGCCAAGAACTTCAGTATTGTGATTGAAAACAACTTTGACATGATTGCCCAAGTCAACGCCATCACCGTCTCATGCTTACAAACTCTGAAGATGGTGAGGAAGATTTTCAAAGGCTCCCGAACAGCACACACCCTCATTACAAGCAAGCTGGTCTACGGTAACACCCTCTATGCTGGTATCAATAAAAAACTCACCAAAAGGCTGCAGACAATTCAGAACTCAGCAGTCAGAATCACTCTCAACCCTTACCCTACACTCACATACACCACACCTGAAAGAGCTCCATGGGCTCCCCATACACAAATGAGTGCAATTAAAACTCCTCACCCACACTTTCAAGGCACTAAATGACACTTGCCCATATACCTCAACAACCGCATCTCCTTTCAGCAACTTTCCAGACATCTCTGGTCATCTGCGCTTCCAATCAGACCTTAATTTGTAAAAAAAAAATACGTACCAGGGGTCTTGTCAGGAGGCAACCACACATTTTACCTGCCATCCTGCCAGTGATAGTAACATAACTACTAATCATCACACTTCTACAAGTGTGACAATTCAGACTATTTCAGCTATAATAATGGCTTGGGCTGCAGGTAACAGTAATTTTTAATGTATATTGAATTAATAATCAACTGTTGTGGTCATCTATAAATTAGCCAGACCACACCACTTTGTGACAGACTGACACAAGTGCTGTTGTCGAAAATTAAGTGGCGGGTGCTGAGCACCGCAAACCACCAGCTCAAATTAAGCACTGCTCCTATTTGCACACATCCCATGCTTATGGGAAACCAGATCCTGCGGTCGAGCCTGCTCCTCCATAGCTCCTAGTTTGTAGAATGAGCTGCTACTACACAAGAGCCACCTCCTCACTTCTTGAATTCTGCAAAAAGCTGAAGACATGGCTTTTCGAGTAGTCCCACTGGGCCCTAGGTTTGGCTAGACTCTAAGCTATGCAGCACCAGGATTCCCTACCGCGTGATAGTGCATTATACAAATCTGCATAACCTAACATAAAATAACCTAAACTAACCTAACATAACATAATATAACTTAACAAAACATAAAATTTAAAGGTTTGCTTGAAGTATGAATACACTCGATGATAGGTAATTGGAAACCCTGTTAAATAGAAATGTTCGCTGTAGTAGTAGAATACTTTAGTTCAGTTACCATGAACCATCAACGTGTACATACAGTAATACAATAAAATACATCCCAATAAATAAGTAAATAAGTAGATATAATGGCATGTGCCCAAATCATTTTGAATTTTTTTCCCTGTCTGTGCAACTATAAAATCTCAATAAATGCATATTTCATTCCCTTGAGTAATCAGTTAATAGAAAAACAGCTTAAAACTGAGTACAAACGAGCAGTTTTTCAAAAGATTAAAAACATTAATATTGTACATTAATGTGTAGTCCAAAAGTTATATATATAGTTGGTACAGAACATGTATGAGCGTACTATTTCTTTTAAAATGTGACTGCACCTATGCAAAGCAGCCTGTAAGAAGTTGCTGGAGATGGTTCACTTTTTAGGACTCTATGGGCTACTAGATATTTTGTCAAGCCCAAAGACCAACATAATGGGCAAATCCATTTACGAAGAGATCCAAGATATTCTAGACAGAAAAACAGTACATGAGTCTCGCTCTCCCTATCCAAGCCACAAGCAGGACAAAGGCTTGTAACCAGATCCTTATTCCATTTATCAGTAAAGGATCTCAATGGGAGAATACCTAAACGAAAACAGACCGACAGGCTTTTGGCTACAGGCAGAGATATTGAGTCTTGGGACAAAAAACAATTACAGGCTACTGGTAGGTTGGGGGCTTAAGGGAGTCTTGAAAGGAATACAGTCCAGCGGTCGAGTTTTGGCTTGTAAGTTATGAGATTGCTAAGTGTGACACAGTGCTGAAAGTGAGACAGTCAAAAGGGGCTGTCAGAAGAGATGAAGAAGACACAGTTGGATGTAAGTGGCTTATGTGAGTGCCGGACGGTACATGGGTGTTTAAGGGAGAATAAAATGAAACTTGCTAGTTTGGGAATGGGAGTGCCAACCCAAATATAGAGCAACAAGAGCCAAGAACGATTGATGAGAAGAAAATGAGGTAGAATAGGACAAAGGCTTGGGAGGTTTGTGGTCAATGGGACACAAGGTAATGTTTGCAAGAGAGAGGAGGCAATGACCAGCTCACACAGTGAGTGAAGTTCTGAGACCCAGATCCAAGTGCAGTATCACCCAGTCGTGGTTGATGGGGAACCAGCTAAGCCCTTACGGGCTCCCTTAGGTAAGCACATCTTGGTAGCAGTTGACTGAGTTATGCTCAGACGTGACAGGACTTGCTTGTTTTGCAATATGTAACTTGTCAAGTGACAGACAGCTCTGTGCTAATTTTCCCAGACACTGTAATGTCACACTACTTTCCCACCACTGACAAAATGCATTGTCACTTACCTTATTTGTGATGTGCACATTGGTAGCACAAACTATGACTCTGCTCACTGTAATTTCAAGAGAATAAGTGTTCCACGTAGGAGTTATTTTCATCCTAATGCTTGAATTACCATTTTCCAACAATTCTGTTTGTTAGTTAGTTAATAGAGCACCAGAATGCAAAAATAAATAAACAGTAATGACAAATAATCTAAAAGCATAATTATAACAATTACTGCTGTTATATCAAAATAAGGAGATTCTAGAATTTCTGACACTATGTAGAGTTGCTCCACATTCCTTGTAGACAAATGGTCAACAATGCAATTTTAGACAACAGTCATTGTTAAAACTTTTTCCTAAATGAACAATTTTGTGTGACAAATTATTCTTGAATACTAATAATTTTGATAATGAGTATAGTTGTAACCAATGAACTAATAATATTGCACTTTAAACAATTTTGTTTTAGGTTTAGAAATGTGTTTATTAATCAAATTAATTCATGGCACATTTCTGTAGTGACATCATTTTATTAAAATTGATGCTGTTTCTAATGTTCTGTTCCTCTTGCGCCTGCTCATTGCCCTTCCCATTCATTGTCCCCCTGTGCATCTTCTCTGCCCATATTTTTTGCCAACCACTGTAATGTAATCAGTTATAAATCCTATACAAAGCATGTTTTGGGAATGTTACTTTTTATCATGTTTGCAAGGTACAATCCTGCCGAACACTTCTGGTGGAAGTTCCGATGTAGCCTCACTAGCATACACTTGTGTATAAGTCTTTCTTTGAAAATGTTTTGTATTGTGTTGCACATCTCCGCACTGTGCTGTTGATGTGAAAGCTAATGGAAGCTTTCCTCAGCCTTAGAAATGGGTTGATGCTATAATAATTTGTACTACGATTGTGATTTTAGTTTGTACAATATGTGTTATTATCACAAGTATTGGTATCTCGAATTTGTAATTTTTGCTTAATTAATATGCATAAAATGTGCATAGAAAACCTTAGTTCTGGTAGTAAGCCCCTAAACTACTATTATTATTATCAGCGTTATGAATCCTACAATTTTACAGCATCGCTGTATTCTATCTTCTGTCGAGACAAAAATACTTCATATTGGTAAAATCAAAAAAAATCAACAAAACATTCTTTAAAACAATGATATTTTTCTTACTTTAATCTTACTTTGTTAAAACAATAAACAAAACAAAAATTTAAAATATTGTTCTCATCTTTCCGTATCAACAGATACTTTTTAAAGTTCTCTTTCAAATTTGTTTCAGATTCCAGTTCTCGTAGCTCAACAGTAGTTTCAAAAATGTAATTTATTTCAAAAGACTCTTAATTCAGTTCAAGGTGTTTCTTCTTCTTAATCAAACCCGGTCTTTGATTCACTTACAAAAGTCTACTGACACGGATTCACAGAATGGCTCCCACATCATAGTTTCTGAAAAAGTGACCTTTTCCATGAGGTGACTTCAGAGCAGAAGTTCACAACTCTCTATTAGGGAAGCAACGTCAATCGGCATTCAAGCACACCATAAGTAAAGGAGCACAATACCTCATTTAACTTTGTTGCAAAATGGGATGCTTGTTGCAATAACCCCCCCAATACATTTTGTCAATGCTTACTGTGTGCTGAGGATCACAAGTGGTTGACACCAGCACTCATTACTCAAGTTTACCATAAAAAAGGTTTACACCAAAATTTTAAAACTTCTTAATATATTCTTTCAGAGTATCAACTCAGTAAGACCTTCTCATAATCATATCTTTTAGAACCACATCTGCGTAGACGATGTTTCTTTTCTTCTCTGAATGTCTTCCCTTGTGTTTCTAAAGTTCCATTGTCACACCTCGTTTCTCTCTTCTCTTGTGACATAGAAGTCCTCTTAGCTGCTTCATAACGGTAAAGTGCCAGCTGTGCAAGTATCAGGGCACTCATTCATGTCCCTTAACAAGCCCACTGTGGCGTGGAGATTTACCATCCTGAACCAGTCCCCAGAGTCCTGTCAACAGTTTGATTTCAAGAATGAAAAGGGTATGCATGAAAGGTCTCTTTGGTTCCTTTTACGATTTCCTAAAACGCTAATTTGCAGATCGTTTTCTGTTTCACTCAAACATATAACCGAGAGTACAATTTCTAATAAAACAATAAGAAACAAAATGTCTCAGAAAAAAGTATTGCTGTTAATCATATCCAGCTAATCAGGTTTCTGAATTTCACAATCGTGAATTGTTTAAGCAATGGGACCGTCCCAACAATTCAAGTGTCTCCCAGGACCAGTTAGTTATCATAGATTCTTAATCCTGAAAGGTGCAATCGTGACCTCGTGTAGGATTATTTAACGCTTGAACACATTCTTAAGTCAAGAATGGTGCTGTGATAAAGTTTATCCATTTTTGTTAGCTAAGGTAACATTTGGTAACATACAGAACTGGACATGAAGATGCATGTAAACAGCATGAGCCGTACATAAGCTCACTCACATTCAAAATCCTAATTTTTTGGGGATTAACAATGCCTCTTTTAAACCTCCCCTTTGCATCATTTTTCCCACTACCACACACTAGTGGGACACATGATTTCATCACACACTTTGTTGCATCTACCCATCATTCTTCTTTCCCAAGCCACATCACCAACTTCATCCTCCAACCATTCACAATTTTTCATACTGGGATATATTTAAATATCTTCTTTGTGCTCTAAATTTTGATAAATGGCTGGCATGGAAGACTCTGCCATCACTCAACAAAACAGCATTAAATAAAATTGTTCTGATCAGCAACGGACAGGAAAACCTGCTTCCTCCTCTCTTCACCATGCCTCACTTTTTCACCCAGACCTTGTCTCTAACCTTAAAATCTACCTCCTTCCCTTCATCTGCCTCATTGAATTTTTTTCTTATGCTTCAGTGTTTTTCTTTCTGACTTCCTCTGGTGACCTTCGACTGAGCAGGCTTTAGACATTCACCCTACTTTGTCTTTGGTAAGACGTGGTTCTACATTCTGTCCATCAACTGTGTTTTTTGCAATTTTCACCCCGAGTGGGCTGGGTATGCTCAGACGTGAGTCCCAGGCTCTCCCCACCACTAGAGTCAAGCTTTCCAGGCTGATGAAGGCTGACAAGCTTGAAACCGGTCCTTGGATGCTTGATTCCGGTCTGGGAAAGACATGGCTTGGTAGTTTGGACTGGACTGTTCCCATGAGGCACAGGGTCAGGGCTGATTTGCATATAGCCAGTGTCTAACCCAGGGTGGTGTGGAGAGCAAAAAAACGATGGATTTAGGCCCAGATCCTTGTACTGGGGTGAATGTATGACATTGTTCTACATTCTGTCCATCAACTGTGTTTTTTGCAATTTTCACCCCGAGTGGGCTGGGTATGCTCAGACGTGAGTCCCAGGCTCTCCCCACCACTGGAGTCAAGCTATCCAGGCTGATGAAGGCTGATAGCCAGAAACCGGTCCTTGGATGCTTGATTCCGGTCTGGGAAAGACATGGCTTGGTAGTTCGGACTGGACTGTTCCCATGAGGCACAGGGTCAGGGCTGATTTGCATATAGCCAGTGTCTAACCCAGGGTGGTGTGGAGAGCAAAAAAACGATGGATTTAGGCCCAGATCCTTGTACTGGGGTCAATGTATGACATTGTTCTACATTCTGTCCATCAACTGTGTTTTTTGCAATTTTCACCCCGAGTGGGCTGCGTATGCTCAGACGTGAGTCCCAGGCTCTCCCCACCACTGGAGTCAAGCTATCCAGGCTGATGAAGGCTGATAGCCAGAAACCGGTCCTTGGATGCTTGATTCCGGTCTGGGAAAGACATGGCTTGGTAGTTCGGACTGGACTGTTCCCATGAGGCACAGGGTCAGGGCTGATTTGCATATAGCCAGTGTCTAACCCAGGGTGATGTGGAGAGCAAAAAAACGATGGATTTAGGCCCAGATCCTTGTACTGGGGTGAATGTATGACATTGTTCTACATTCTGTCCATCAACTGTGTTTTTTGCAATTTTCACCCCGAGTGGGCTGGGTATGCTCAGACGTGAGTCCCAGGCTCTCCCCACCACTGGAGTCAAGCTATCCAGGCTGATGAAGGCTGATAGCCAGAAACCGGTCCTTGGATGCTTGATTCCGGTCTGGGAAAGACATGGCTTGGTAGTTCGGACTGGACTGTTCCCATGAGGCACAGGGTCAGGGCTGATTTACATATAGCCAGTGTCTAACCCAGGGTGGTGTGGAGAGCAAAAAAACGATGGATTTAGGCCCAGATCCTTGTACTGGGGTGAATGTATGACATTGTTCTACATTCTGTCCATCAACTGTGTTTTTTGCAATTTTCACCCCGAGTGGGCTGGGTATGCTCAGACGTGAGTCCCAGGCTCTCCCCACCACTGGAGTCAAGCTATCCAGGCTGATGAAGGCTGATAGCCAGAAACCGGGCCTTGGATGCTTGATTCCGGTCTGGGAAAGACATGGCTTGGTAGTTCGGACTGGACTGTTCCCATGAGGCACAGGGTCAGGGCTGATTTGCATATAGCCAGTGTCTAACCCAGGGTGGTGTGGAGAGCAAAAAAACAATGAATTTAGGCCCAGATCCTTGTACTGGGGTGAATGTATGACATTGTTCTACATTCTGTCCATCAACTGTGTTTTTTGCAATTTTCACCCCGAGTGGGCTGGGTATGCTCAGACGTGAGTCCCAGGCTCTCCCCACCACTAGAGTCAAGCTATCCAGGCTGATGAAGGCTGATAGCCAGAAACCGGTCCTTGGATGCTTGATTCCGGTCTGGGAAAGACATGGCTTGGTAGTTCGGACTGGACTGTTCCCATGAGGCACAGGGTCAGGGCTGATTTGCATATAGCCAGTGTCTAACCCAGGGTGGTGTGGAGAGCAAAAAAACGATGGATTTAGGCCCAGATCCTTGTACTGGGGTGAATGTATGACATTGTTCTACATTCTGTCCATCAACTGTGTTTTTTGCAATTTTCACCCCGAGTGGGCTGGGTATGCTCAGACGTGAGTCCCAGGCTCTCCCCACCACTGGAGTCAAGCTATCCAGGCTGATGAAGGCTGATAGCCAGAAACCGGGCCTTGGATGCTTGATTCCGGTCTGGGAAAGACATGGCTTGGTAGTTCGGACTGGACTGTTCCCATGAGGCACAGGGTCAGGGCTGATTTGCATATAGCCAGTGTCTAACCCAGGGTGGTGTGGAGAGCAAAAAAACGATGGATTTAGGCCCAGATCCTTGTACTGGGGTGAATGTATGACATTGTTCTACATTCTGTCCATCAACTGTGTTTTTTGCAATTTTCACCCCGAGTGGGCTGGGTATGCTCAGACGTGAGTCCCAGGCTCTCCCCACCACTGGAGTCAAGCTATCCAGGCTGATGAAGGCTGATAGCCAGAAACCGGTCCTTGGATGCTTGATTCCGGTCTGGGAAAGACATGGCTTGGTAGTTCGGACTGGACTGTTCCCATGAGGCACAGGGTCAGGGCTGATTTGCATATAGCCAGTGTCTAACCCAGGGTGGTGTGGAGAGCAAAAAAACGATGGATTTAGGCCCAGATCCTTGTACTGGGGTCAATGTATGACATTGTTCTACATTCTGTCCATCAACTGTGTTTTTTGCAATTTTCACCCCGAGTGGGCTGCGTATGCTCAGACGTGAGTCCCAGGCTCTCCCCACCACTGGAGTCAAGCTATCCAGGCTGATGAAGGCTGATAGCCAGAAACCGGTCCTTGGATGCTTGATTCCGGTCTGGGAAGGACATGGCTTGGTAGTTCGGACTGGACTGTTCCCATGAGGCACAGGGTCAGGGCTGATTTGCATATGGCCAGTGTCTAACCCAGGGTGGTGTGGAGAGCAAAAAAACGATGGATTCAGGCCCAGATCCTTGTACTGGGGTGAATGTATGACATTGTTCTACATTCTGTCCATCAACTGTGTTTTTTGCAATTTTCACCCCGAGTGGGATGGGTATGCTCAGACGTGAGTCCCAGGCTCTCCCCACCACTGGAGTCAAGCTATCCAGGCTGATGAAGGCTGATAGCCAGAAACCGGTCCTTGGATGCTTGATTCCGGTCTGGGAAAGACATGGCTTGGTAGTTCGGACTGGACTGTTCCCATGAGGCACAGGGTCAGGGCTGATTTGCATATAGCCAGTGTCTAACCCAGGGTGGTGTGGAGAGCAAAAAAACAATGAATTTAGGCCCAGATCCTTGTACTGGGGTGAATGTATGACATTGTTCTACATTCTGTCCATCAACTGTGTTTTTTGCAATTTTCACCCCGAGTGGGCTGGGTATGCTCAGACGTGAGTCCCAGGCTCTCCCCACCACTGGAGTCAAGCTATCCAGGCTGATGAAGGCTGATAGCCAGAAACCGGTCCTTGGATGCTTGATTCCGGTCTGGGAAAGACATGGCTTGGTAGTTCGGACTGGACTGTTCCCATGAGGCACAGGGTCAGGGCTGATTTGCATATAGCCAGTGTCTAACCCAGGGTGATGTGGAGAGCAAAAAAACGATGGATTTAGGCCCAGATCCTTGTACTGGGGTGAATGTATGACATTGTTCTACATTCTGTCCATCAACTGTGTTTTTTGCAATTTTCACCCCGAGTGGGCTGGGTATGCTCAGACGTGAGTCCCAGGCTCTCCCCACCACTGGAGTCAAGCTATCCAGGCTGATGAAGGCTGATAGCCAGAAACCGGTCCTTGGATGCTTGATTCCGGTCTGGGAAAGACATGGCTTGGTAGTTCGGACTGGACTGTTCCCATGAGGCACAGGGTCAGGGCTGATTTACATATAGCCAGTGTCTAACCCAGGGTGGTGTGGAGAGCAAAAAAACGATGGATTTAGGCCCAGATCCTTGTACTGGGGTGAATGTATGACATTGTTCTACATTCTGTCCATCAACTGTGTTTTTTGCAATTTTCACCCCGAGTGGGCTGGGTATGCTCAGACGTGAGTCCCAGGCTCTCCCCACCACTGGAGTCAAGCTATCCAGGCTGATGAAGGCTGATAGCCAGAAACCGGGCCTTGGATGCTTGATTCCGGTCTGGGAAAGACATGGCTTGGTAGTTCGGACTGGACTGTTCCCATGAGGCACAGGGTCAGGGCTGATTTGCATATAGCCAGTGTCTAACCCAGGGTGGTGTGGAGAGCAAAAAAACAATGAATTTAGGCCCAGATCCTTGTACTGGGGTGAATGTATGACATTGTTCTACATTCTGTCCATCAACTGTGTTTTTTGCAATTTTCACCCCGAGTGGGCTGGGTATGCTCAGACGTGAGTCCCAGGCTCTCCCCACCACTGGAGTCAAGCTATCCAGGCTGATGAAGGCTGATAGCCAGAAACCGGTCCTTGGATGCTTGATTCCGGTCTGGGAAAGACATGGCTTGGTAGTTCGGACTGGACTGTTCCCATGAGGCACAGGGTCAGGGCTGATTTGCATATAGCCAGTGTCTAACCCAGGGTGGTGTGGAGAGCAAAAAAACGATGGATTTAGGCCCAGATCCTTGTACTGGGGTGAATGTATGACATTGTTCTACATTCTGTCCATCAACTGTGTTTTTTGCAATTTTCACCCCGAGTGGGCTGGGTATGCTCAGACGTGAGTCCCAGGCTCTCCCCACCACTGGAGTCAAGCTATCCAGGCTGATGAAGGCTGATAGCCAGAAACCGGTCCTTGGATGCTTGATTCCGGTCTGGGAAAGACATGGCTTGGTAGTTCGGACTGGACTGTTCCCATGAGGCACAGGGTCAGGGCTGATTTACATATAGCCAGTGTCTAACCCAGGGTGGTGTGGAGAGCAAAAAAACGATGGATTTAGGCCCAGATCCTTGTACTGGGGTGAATGTATGACATTGTTCTACATTCTGTCCATCAACTGTGTTTTTTGCAATTTTCACCCCGAGTGGGCTGGGTATGCTCAGACGTGAGTCCCAGGCTCTCCCCACCACTGGAGTCAAGCTATCCAGGCTGATGAAGGCTGATAGCCAGAAACCGGGCCTTGGATGCTTGATTCCGGTCTGGGAAAGACATGGCTTGGTAGTTCGGACTGGACTGTTCCCATGAGGCACAGGGTCAGGGCTGATTTGCATATAGCCAGTGTCTAACCCAGGGTGGTGTGGAGAGCAAAAAAACAATGAATTTAGGCCCAGATCCTTGTACTGGGGTGAATGTATGACATTGTTCTACATTCTGTCCATCAACTGTGTTTTTTGCAATTTTCACCCCGAGTGGGCTGGGTATGCTCAGACGTGAGTCCCAGGCTCTCCCCACCACTGGAGTCAAGCTATCCAGGCTGATGAAGGCTGATAGCCAGAAACCGGTCCTTGGATGCTTGATTCCGGTCTGGGAAAGACATGGCTTGGTAGTTCGGACTGGACTGTTCCCATGAGGCACAGGGTCAGGGCTGATTTGCAGATAGCCAGTGTCTAACCCAGGGTGGTGTGGAGAGCAAAAAAACTATGGATTTAGGCCCAGATCCTTGTACTGTGGTGAATGTATGACATTGTTCTACATTCTGTCCATCAACTGTGTTTTTTGCAATTTTCACCCCGAGTGGGCTGGGTATGCTCAGACGTGAGTCCCAGGCTCTCCCCACCACTGGAGTCAAGCTATCCAGGCTGATGAAGGCTGATTGCCAGAAACCGGTCCTTGGATGCTTGATTCCGGCCCGGGAAAGACATGGCTTGGTAGTTCGGACTGGACTGTTCCCATGAGGCACAGGGTCAGGGCTGATTTGCATATAGCCAGTGTCTAACCCAGGGTGGTGTGGAGAGCAAAAAAACGATGGATTTAGGCCCAAATCCTTGTACTGGGGTGAATGTATGACATTGTTCTACATTCTGTCCATCAACTGTGTTTTTTGCTCATATATTCAATAGCCCATTTTCCACTAAACTTATTTCTTATTTCCCAAAACTCATTCAAACTTCGACTCACCACCCTTCTGTCTGGGAAGACCATGTTAACAAAGCGTCCTGCCTCCAACATGCTATTCTCAAATTCAGTCCCTCATTCCTGTTCACTCAAACCTTTTACTTTCTCCCCTCCCACTAATGCAATGTTACAGTTAACCCACCCTCGCAGCCAGTTTCTTTTCAATACAATAACACCACAATCCCTTCTTGGAAGAGTACCTGTTTTATTCCCTAAACCCAAGCCCTACAGCGAGATGCAGTGCTCTCTTCTAAGGCGTCTCTCAAACTGTCTCTCCTACATTCCATCTCATGCCCTGTCTAGAATGCATTTGTTCAATACAAGGAATGCCAGTGTAGAGGACATTCTCCGCACTGGTCCTCTGACAGGGGCCATGAGTATTCTATACAACACATTCAAATCTGTTTTTCTCCCAAAATTCACGTCCCCTTGAAATCTTTGTGAATGAATCCATTGCGTAAACCATTGCAACTGTGCTGCTAGGTAATAGATTTCCATATCTGGGGCAGCTAGTCCTCCCTGACCAGTGGGCCATTGCAACTATGCTAATGCCGCATTCTTCTCCTACCTGTCACCTTAAAGGAGAATCCAACAAAGAATCAATTTCCCTAAATACTGAACATGGTAGCACAATGGGTGCTGTTGTGAAGATGTAAAGTAATAGGGGCAATGCCACCATTTTTGCCGCAGTTATTGAAATGAAATGAAATGCGGGTTTTTGTAGAGCGCGTGTATGCCATGGCATCTTAGCGCTAACTGCCATTGATTAGTGCAGCGGGAGAGCTAGAGCAGCTATGACTTAGGGAGAAATAACCATGTTTTCAAATCTTTCCTGAATGAAAGTAGATTTGTTTGATTTCTCGGATGGATGGGCAACAAATTCCATAATTTAGGGGCCAGGTAGCAGAATCTTCTGCCACCCCATTTCAGGGTCTTTACCCTAGGAACTACCAGTAGGGAGGCCGGTAATGATCTAAAGCTCCGCTGAGGAGTGTAGCGCTTGATGTGGTGACTAAGTTGGGCAGGTCCAGCCCCATAGAGAGTCTTATGCACAATTCACATGGATTTAAATTGGATCCTTGCCAGGATAGGTAGCCAGTGCAGATCCCGAATGGCTTGAGTAATTGGCCTGAATTTTGGAATCTTAAGCAGCAAGCGAGCAGCAGCATTCTGTAAGGTATGCAGCTTATGTATCACTCTCTTTTATGCTCCCAGGTAGAGTGCGTTACAGTAGTCAATTTTTGATAGTATCAAGTCAGGGATGACTGTTTTTCTGAGGACCAAGGGGATGAAAGGTAAAATCTTTTCAAGGATTTTTAAAGTGTGGAAGCAGGAGGAAGTAATGCTATTGACCTGATCTGATAATGAAAGCTGGTTATCTAGCAACATAGCAAGGTTTTTAACCTTTTTTACCGGCTGAGGGCAGGGCCCTGCTATATATCCGGCCACCATGTAGAATTCCAAAGGAAAGTATCCCTTCCTAACATAACCACTTCTGTTTTACCGGTTTTAAACTTCGAGCAGTTATCTTGCATCCACCTGATGATATGGCTCATGCAAACATTGACACTGGCTGCCACAATCTCCGGTTTGGAGGATATTGAGACCACTATTTGAGAGTCGACAGCATAACAAATGGCATTGAAGCCATGGAAGCTTATGAGTTTAGCCAGTAGAGTGACATACACGTTTAACAGGGTTGGGGAAAGTGAGGATCCCTGAGGCAATCCACATGGCAAAGCGTAGGGGTGCGATTTGTGCTCCTCCATCATTATTGATTGTTCTCTGTCGGTTAAGTACGACGGAAGAATGTCTGAGGCTTTGTCTACAATCCCTATTTTGGCCAGTCGCTGGATAAGTATATGGTGATCAACCGTATCAAATCCGGCCGATAGGTCAAGTAGAAACAATATAGCTTCAGCCCCCTGGTCAAGTTGGACATGTATGCCTTCTGTGGTGGCAATCAGTTCTGATTCAGTATTGTGCGGCGGTCAAAAACCGTGTTGCGCTAGATCACGTTTATTATTCGCCTCGATGAATGACAGCAGTTGTTAATTGAGGGCTTTTTGCAGGATTTTTGATGGAAGTGGTAGGCGGGAAATAGGCTGGTAATTGCCGACCTCTGTGGGGTCAAGGATTGGCCTTTTTAAAATAGGTCCAACCAGTGATTTTTTTCAAAATAACTGGAAAATGTCCTGTGTCAAGAATATTGTTTAGAAGAGGAGTTAGTTATATGGCAAATACGCTGGGGATCATTTGGAGAAGCGTGGCTGGGCAAGGGTCCAGAGGGGATCCCGACTTGGCTGACACTAAGTATGGGTGAAATTTGCAAATTCGCGGTCCGCGAATTCGTGCGAAATTGCAAAAAAAGTTTGCGAGTTCACGAATTTTCCCGCGAACTCGCGGATTTTTGTGCCATTTGCACAAATATATGACCACGTGTGCCTGTAACTTTGCCAGCGCGCCAAAAGGCGCTGAGGTCCCTTGAGTGAGCTGGCGATTATAGTGGGGATGGGCGGGAAGACGTTTCATACCACCAGTGTGCGGTGGATGGGGCCAAACGGGCGGGATTTCTATGCGAGTTCACATGCATCTTGTTTATAAAAGGTCAGAGACCGAGCAGAGCAGCAGATGAGGAGAAAGCAGCTTCCTGGTCACAAGAACTACACGGGGATGGTGCTCGGGAAACTCATGGATGCAAAAATACATTTGGCACAGGACCCCAGAATCCTTCAGATGTCCAAGATAGCTCTGCTGCGCGTGTTTGTACAACGCCATTCTGATCCTGCTCAGTGGGTTCAGGCGCATGCAGCTGCTGCTGCTGGACAATGTCCCCTCTCATACTAAACTTCCCCGTACAGGAATATGTTGGCGCTGGGCGGTAGGATGCAGTGGCATGCGGGTGCTCCACGCCTGGTACATGCGCATACCGGTGCCAGGGGGGACACGTGTTTATTGGTGCTGTGTAGCAAGTTATGACTTTACATTTTGACTGCACCAGACGGTGGTACCACCTACACAGATCAGGAGCATCCAGGCACCAGACTTCATGGTGCAAGAGTATAATGGTGCTGTGTGGTACGGGTATATGTTTACTGGGGGCAGGGGGACACTTAGCACAATGTGTACTCACACCCAGATGGCTCCCAGGCAATTGAGCACAAATGATTTTCACACTGAGAGGGCTCTGGGGCAGTTCAGCAGCACAGGGGGCTCACACCCACTGGGCCCCGGGGCAGTTCAGTAGCGCGTGGGCTCACAACCCCTGGGCAGTTCAGCAGCGCAGGGGCTCACACCCACAGGGCTCCCGGGCAGTTTAGCAGCGCCACCCTCTGGTTCATCACTGCCACCCTCTGGTTCATCACTGCCACCCTCTGGTTCACCACTGCCGACCTCTGGTTCATCACTGCCACCCTCTGGTTCACCACTGCCACCCTCTAGTTCACCACTGTCACCCTCTGGTTCATCACTGTCACCCTCTGGTTCATCACTGCCACCCTCTGGTTCATCACATTACCCTCTGGTTCACCACTGCCACCCTCTGGTTAATCACTGTCACCCTTTGGTTCTTCACTGCCACCCTCTGGTTCATCACAGCACCCTCTGGTTCATCACTGCCACCCTCTGGTTCATCACTGCCACCCTCTGGTTTATCACTGTCACCCTCTGGTTCATCACTGCCACCCTCTGGTTCACCACTGCCACCCTCTGGTTCATCACTGTCACCCTCTAGTTGATCACTGCCACCCTCTGGTTCACCACTGCCACCCTCTGGTTCATCACTGTCACCCTCTGGTTCATCACTGCCATCCTCTGGTTCATCACAACACCCTCTGGTTCACCACTGCCACCCTCTGGTTCACCACTGTAGATTATGGAGATACTCCTTTGGGAGTCAGATTCCAGCGCGGTATAAACTCACAAATAAATAAAATAAAAAAATATGGGGAGAAAGCACACCTGCCCAGCCTCAACCGGGGGCTGGGTAATGTGTTACTGAATTTGTGCTACAAGTCCGGCACCTGCTTCCTTATCTGTAAGTGCTTCCTGTTGTGGTTTAATTTTTGTGACAGCCTGGAGCATTGTGCCATACTTGTAACTATTCTCTGACCCTGCTTCGAGGGTCAGAGCAGGGTCAGAGAATAGTTGCAAGTAGGCAACAACTCTGGAGGTACCACTCAGGAAGCACTTACAGAGTTACAGCAGGTGCCCAAGTTGAAGTAAATTTCTTTGTAACCATTTTGTAAATGGTTACAAAGAAATTAGCTTCAACTTGGGCACCTGCTGTAGCCCTGTAAGTGCTTCATGTACTTCAGTTTTTGAAAATCCGACCCGAACGCGATTTAGCGGATTTTTCTGCAATTTCGCGAGATTCGCGGATCGCGAAATTGCAGAAAATCCGCAAATTCCGGGAACGGAACAGATTTTACGCCCATGCTTAGCTGACACTATAATCCTCTCAACTCTATCAGGTGTTAGGGGACTAAATTCTTGTGAGTATACTTGCGTATTTGTCCTGTTGTTATTAGGCTCATCTTAACTGACTCCAACTTTGTTTTTGGAGAACTCATCATAAACTTTAACCACTTTATCATGAAAAAACTCCAGAGTTGGACTGAACTGTTTGCTGTATTCGAATTCGGCTAAGCTAGAAATTGTCTTAGAGGTCGTAATTTTCTCAGTAAAGAAGCTGGACTTTGCAGCTATTATGGCTTCTTTGTACTTTTTTGTGCCTCGTTGTACTATTTTTTGTCGAATTCTGAGTATTCCTTCTTCCAGTTCTGTTCTTTACCTCTACACATTTTCTTTACTTCTTTAAGCTCCACGGTGTACCAGGCGGCAGATGATAATCTATTCCCTGTATGTGTACGTATTTCTGGAGCTAATTTTGTTACTGCCTGATCAATCCAGCTGATAAAATTGAGTGCTGCTTGATCGGGGGATCGGTACCTATGTGAGGGCTGTGAAAATGTAAAGCAGTTTCTAGGTCTGGGATATTTATTTGCCTCCAGGGGCGTGCTACACCAATCCATTTGTTTTTATTCTCACCTCTAAAGTGAGGTCCGTTTATGTGTACTTCAAAGAAGACCTCGCTGTGATCAGTCATCGCTGTGATCAGTCCAGGTAATGTGTTTTTTTAATTTTATCTGTGCATAGTTGGTAAAGATACCATTCAGGGTGTGTTTTCCTGTATGGGAGGGCTCCTTGACAATTTGCTTTAAGTCTAAGCTATTTAGTCTGAAAACAAGGAAGATGTGTATACGTGGGTTTTGTTTCAATTTCTACATTTTTAGCACTTTTAAAGTCACTCCAGTCATCTTTTTACGGAACAATGCATCATTTGCAGAAGTGCAAGAGGGGAAGCTAAACTATTATTGAATTGACAGGCATATGGGAGAAATTGTGACGGTTTTATCATCTTCTAGTAGTTTATTTTTCTTCACGTACAAAATATGTCGAATTGTGCTGAAGAGCGGTGTAAGTAGTCATTGTTCCTTTCCTATTGCAAACTCATTTTGTTTCTGGAAACAATGCATTTGAATTAATCTCACAGACAAGACATATACATGGCGATAGAGAGGGAGACAGTAAAATGGCCTGGAAAAGGCATGTGAGGCGTTCTACATTTCGCATGGTCACACAACAGTATCTGTCCCTGTTTTGAAGCGAAAACTCCCCACAGAATAGCCTGGATGACGAGGAAAGTATGCTGTTTACTACCATAATCCGCTGTCAATTGATGGAGTGAAAAAATAACTTTAGTATTGGCAACCACAGTTATATACCAGAGAAGATGTGCAAACATTTATGTGGTAGAATAGTAACTGAGTCCAACAATATGGAGTAGCAAATGCTGCTCATCCTTCTCCAATCCCACCTGTGAATTTGGAAGTGTACTGTCTGCTTTGCCTCCTGTCTTCAGGAAACAAGAGTTATGTCACCTTGACAGTGCTGGCGATAGACATGGCCATCATGGAGAACTGTGCACTGTGCTTAGCCTATCAACATAGCGCCTTGCGCTAGTGTTTCCCCTTTCCTAGGACTCGCACCTTTGATGCAGCACTGTGAGGCTGATAGAGTGGAAATTTTGTGCAGGCTTTTTACTCATTTGTAGGGGTGCATCGTACTCGCCTGTAGAGCGCATCAGCATATAATCCTGCTTTGTGAAAAAGTGAGTGCCTAAATTGTGAACCATGCTAAGTATCTACGTGACATATTTTAGTTTATTGACAAGTAACATGAAGAGTTAACGTAGGGAATGAATGTAACTAGCAGAAAACGCTAGCATGGAGAAATGGAGAAACTGTGTTGTGAAGTTTGCCACTGCTCATGTACTAGACGTGTTAAATAATAATAATAATACTTTCTATAATTTAGTAAATGCAATGAAATGTAGTTATGCAACTTGCATTGATAAATGATGCGTTTATGTTTGCTAAAGCTGTAGGCCTGAAATGAGAACCCCTGACAACCTCTCGCTTTAGGATTAATGTTCTAAATTTCATTTTGTTTGTAACATATTTTTATTGATTTTCACAACTGTACAGGTCTCCTAAGCAGTGGTTTCCAACGTATACATGACACTGTAAATAAGAGTAAAACAAACAAGGAATCCCCCCTCTCCGGACTCAGACAAACGCCGTTATACATGTCGACTGATCAACAGCACAGTACATATCAGTTATATATATTGGCACAGTAACATTCCCCATCTTGAGCAACATACCTAGAATGTATGCCTTCTCTTGATGGATTCTTGCTATCATTATGGCCCAGCCCTTAACATTGATATGTGTGCCCTACTTCTACGTCTGCAAATCTAAGGCCGCAAATTCTTCCAGCATAGTATTCCATTCTAGCGAAATGGGTATCTTTTGCAGCCCCCTTTGCTCTTCCGGCTTAAGTTCTACTTCCTCCGCTCTACCCCATCTGAGCACCTCGTTATACCAGTCTAGTACTGTGGGCGATCTGGCAACCTTCCACCTCATAGTAATGTTCCTTTTAGACAAAATCAGTGCCAGGTTAGCAAATTTGTGGGCAGGGCTACCCTTCATTCCCTTAGGTCCTAATCCCAGTAAGCAATATTCTAGTATTCTATTGTTCCTTATCGGGGCTACCCCATTCACCATATCTTGCACTTATGACCAGTAGTGGTGCAGCCTTGGGAAGTCCCATAACATATGCAGTAAACCTGCATTTGAGGAGTGTCAGCGGGGGCAGCTATCTGGCACATCCGGAAACATTAAGCTCAGTTTGTGCGAAGTTAGATACTCCCAGTGAACAATCATAAGCTGTATAAACCTAAACTTTGGATTCCTGGATATCTTCTGCGGGTGTTCCAGCAGTGTCTCCCACTCCCTATCTGTGAGCACTCTACCAATATCCATGCCCCACTTGTCTGAAGTGGCACTAAAGTGTGTGTTTGGAAACCCCGGTATATCCATTTTGTCAAATGGCTACCATTGCCCTTCAGATATTTCATGTGTGTCAGTGCGTGTGTTGGTGGCTCCTCACCTCCGTGGGCCCATACTGACATATCGAGAGATGTGTGCATGAAGCAGAAATAACCCATGCAGCACCCCCAATTCTCTCACAAATGCCGTTGGTTGAGGCCGGGCAATCCCCCGGTAGGCTGGAAGAAATGGGGGCCGGTTTTGTCACAGGGGGCTGGCTTTATTACTGGGGGCCGATGTTTAGCAAAATCGGCCATCAGTAACAAAATCAGAAGCCACGGTGACAGTCCCTGCCGTGCACTCTGCCCTCTGTACTTCGTGTGCCTGCGGTGCGTGTAATCGCCAAACGCCTTATTGTGGCAGAGCATGCAAACACCAGCAGCCATCCGGAAGCGCCAATGATTAGTCCAGCTCGCGCATCGCACCCTAAACTCTTACTGTCACTACCAATGACAGAGCGAGTTTAGGGCATGATGCGCGAGTCGGACCAATCATCTGCGCCCCCTCTCCAAGTTCGCCCGCCTGCAGCATTGTACACAGCGCGCCCCCGCCCTCTCAGTCAGTTAGGGAGTCACACGCACCGGAGAAGCAAGCAGCAGACAGCACACCATTAGCCTGTGTAGGCCTTAAGGCCTCCAGACATTTAAGTAAGTGTAATTTACTGCTTTTAAAAATAATTAAGTAAGAAAACACAATAGATCGTGAACTTTGTGTACCTTTATATAACCTAACAACAACATTTTAGAAAGGTGCGCAATGAGGAAAACTGCACTAAGCATGAACCGGGCCATGCCTTCTGCGCAATTAAGTTTGCTTCATTTGCAGCATTCCCGTCAACCCTCTTGGATCAAAAAGGCCTGTTATAGGGGGGGGGGGTCTCAATTTCGAGCGTTCGGAGGCCTCTCTATTTAGTTTCCAGATTCACTAGTCCTGCAATATTCTTATTGGGCCTCAGTAACAGCCCGGCCTTCCCACCGTCTGCTCCCAAGTCCCCTACGTATTGCTGCAGTGACGCTTGGGCAGGCTGTAGGATCAAGGGTCTCAGCCTCCAGCTCCTTGCGGGGTGATGAGATGCTCTGGCCTGGTCGAGATGCCCCTAGTTTTGAGTTGCATGCACTCCTGGCCAGTGCAATTTGCCACCGAGTGATAGACCGCTGACAAAATGTATGTTGTGAAGTGGGATGCTAAGATCGGTCCTATATTTTTAAATTTACCATTCTCACGCCTTTCCCTTGATTTCTCATGCAAAGGTGACTGGCAGTCAAACAGATCATTTTAAGTAAAAACTTGTTTAAAGAAATGTACATTTTTGAAACTTTTGCTGAGAAAAAGTATCAATCGTATATTTATTTGGTATTCAGAGGTTTTATAAAGCGCAAAGAAGACCCTGGGGTAGAAGAGCGTTTGTACAGTACAAATTTCACATACATATCAGTTCAAGATGAAAACTACAAAGCTGAAGGACAAGGCTGTGTGTTTACAGAGCAACGAGTTTACAATTCATTATAACTAAATATACATGGCATATTCTGCCAGTGCAAGGACAAGCTAGGTATCATTAGTGAGGTTACACAGAACAATTTTACCAAACACAGGAACGGGGAATTCAATGCCATACTCCGGTGGAAGATGAGGGTGATCGATTAGTTTGTCAGGAGTTACTTAGTCAGAAGAGATTTTACTTTCCTCTCCAAGACGGCTGGCGGTAGTTAGATCCCAATTTTAGGTGTATTATTCTTTGAGCTTCCAGGAGTTGTCAATCAGCACTGAGTAGAGTGTGGTTGCCTCTAGACAGTGAGTTTGTGGTCAGGTATTTTGGGGTACCAAAGTGCAGGGCTTTGAGTACTCCAGTCTACCTTGAGGGAGGCACCTTGCTTCTATTGTGAGCCACTTGAGAGTGACGAAAACAGGTGTAATGTGTCTGAATCACTTTGCTCTGGATATTAGCCCAGCTACCGCATTTAAGATGGCCTTCAGTAGTGTTAAGCGTGATTTTGCTCCAACGGTCAAAGGAGCACTGCCATAGTCAAGTCTACATAAGACCATGGGGCACATGCATCATTGAGACATTTTGCACTTCTTAATTTGCGAAAAATACCGAATTGCAAATTAAGAATTGCAAAATGCTATGCATCATTTTTTTCGGTATTTATTTGTGATGCGGTAAAAATCGCAATTTTTACCGAATCCCAAATAAATACTGAATTCTTAAGTGCATTTTCGCAATTCCCATTGATTCCTATGGGCCAAAAGGCCCATAGGAGTCAATGGGAAGGCATTTACAAATTCGCAATTTGTTGATGCATTCCAAGGGTGCAGGGGGGGGTCCAAAGGACCCCCCCCTGCACCCCTGAAATGCATTTGAAAGTGCATGTTTCACACACACATGTCCTAAGGACATGTGTGTCTGTAACATGACAGTTTAAAAAATGAATTTTTTTGCTTTTTGACAGATTTTCGCAAATTACCACGAGGGTCAACCTCGTGGTAATTTGCACTTCCAATTTCAAAATTCGCATTTTTTTTTAAATTGATGCATTGCATTTAAGGAATCGCACAAATGCGATTCCTTAAATGCATTAGCATTTTTAAGAAATGCAAAAAAATACGAATATTGAAAATGAGTTTGATGCATCCCAAAAACGTATTTAGGAAGTGCAAACGGCCGAATTTACCGATTCACACCGTTTGCACTTCCTAAATAGGTTGATGCATGTGCCCCATAATCCTTGATTGCATTATTCAACAAATAGGCATGCACACCTCACTACCGTCATAGGACCGGGAGGGGCTGGATACACGTCTCTCCATGACAACAACTCAGCAGGGCATTTAACCTCCAATTAAGCACCTTGGAGGTGTCACCACTACGATGGATTTCTGTCAGCAATGGGCAGTGTTGGTTTTGGTTAAAACACAGTTTAACTTTATTCCTGACAGTGATGCAAGCCTTGCCTGTAATGTGAAAATAAAGGCAAGGAGTTTACAAATATTTTATGCTGTCTCACACTAAGCTCACATGGCCTGAGTCACAACAAATATTACTACTAGTATCATTACGATTGTGGAGTCATCTCCTACTTAGCCATGAATCTATGTTATGTACTGTGAAACGGACCTGGGATTTGATACCGCATTGTTATATTTTGAAACATGAGCCAACAGTCACATAATTTGTAATAAATGCAGGGCTCAAAAAACTTACTTAAGAGTGTCCCGCTGTTCAATACCATGGTTGCCTAATACCAAGGTCAACTTAGTCTTGATTTCACCTAATGAATCTTTCTTTTGCCACCTACACATCCTGTCTCTTTAGCTATCTCTCAAATGTTCTTTTCCATCACAGGTTTCTCCCTCTCTCAATGCTTTCCTAGCTTCCTCTTTATGCTTCTTTCCCCCTTCCCCCTTTTTTTTCTTGCTTTGGCTCAAATTCTAACAATGGAAAATAAGAACTTGTCTCCACAACTGAGCCTGTGAAGCAAGCCATGTCTAAGACCACCTATAACCTTTCTGATTTGTTTCTTAAATGCCCCCTCCCCTCACCCCCCCAAGCCTTTTTACAGCACTAACAGGTTAGGAGGATTAAAGACTGAGTCATCCTAGCTAGGAATCTAACTTGTGACCTGCACATCACCTCACCGATCTATCCTGCCTGACATACAAAAAATCACCACTTACACTTTTCACTCTCTTTAGAAACAAGGGCAGTCCTCTTATGGCAGCTGTCCACGACACGGCACTTGACCACAGTGGGCGACACTACAGCGTCCAACTCCAAGCATAGCTAGGTATAGACACAGCAGTCTCACCACACGTCCGCTTTGTACTTACGTTAGGTAACTACCACTTCGTGTGAGTAGACACTCCTGCACTCTCCCAGGTTACCCAGATAAGGCACCGCAGTGGCCCTACTACCTTGGTGCTTAATCTGATTTTGGACCTCAGAAGGGGGAGACGGAGGGGGTTCCCGCCATATCCATGTGCGTCTGGAACACTTTTTGAACCTCAGTGTCATCTCAAGTCCAGGCTTCACCCCTGCATTAATATCCCTCCACCCTCTTCACCCTTCATGATGCTTGTTCAAATAAACAAGTTAGACTGTTACAGGAGCCATGGTGATGAGTCTGTATTAGCCTGTGTGCATACACATACAAATATATATCACATTGACGAAGCATAGCAGACCAGGATAAACAAAGATAAATCCTTCACCACTGAAGAAACTGAGAACGGTGCCTAAGTCAGTATTTTTTCCACTTCATTTTTAAAAGTGGCTGCACAGTGCCACAGGACTGCTACCAGTGGTCTGACTTATACTTTGTGTTCCTGATTCACTACTCTTGTGTCTATTTTTAGAGAGTTCTGTAAGAATGTCTATGGGTACATATGACTGGGTAACCTGGTGCTCTTTAAGGACATAATTTACCATTTACTGTGCTTTGAAAGTTAATGCAATTAAATATGTAATGAAAAATGTCTTGTAAATGCATCATTTTGGTCTCTTTGTCCAAAGTTTTCTTGGGGCGAGGAACCGCCCCAGACCTCCGCCAGCAGTGGTCGTGCTCGCTCACTTCGCACCGTGCGGGGGCTGGACTGACAAACTTTGCCAGGGCTGCTTTCAGTTCCCAGTCCGGCCCTGATGCCGCTATATGCCTCAGGGTCACCGTCCCAGATGGTAGAAGGAGTCTCAGTAGGGGTATGTTGGGAGTGTCAGGCGCCAATATTTTTGAGTATCGCATTGCCTTCTTCCAATATAACAGGGCCGTCCACAGGAGTGGCAGCGACGTCAAAGGAATTTTGCTGCCTGGCAGCAGCAGTGCATGTAGTTCCCCTCTTTCCCACTCCTTGGGAGTCATAGTAATTTCTCGTAAGTTACGGCGTGCAATCCAACATGCCAACCATTGCAGCTGGCCTGCATAGCAATAAGCTCTCAGGTCTGGAACTCTCAGTCCCTCTTGCTTCATAGCCATCTGTAGTTTAGGAAGGCCTATGCATCTACGTCCCGAGCCCCATATTAATTCAATTTGAAGAGTGTTCAGTAATTTAAACGTCAGAAGTGAGATTATGATAGGTATATTGACAAACTAATATAACAGCCATGGGAGCACTGCCATTTTAGTAATAGCAGCACGCCCCGGCACGATATAGGCAGTGAAGTCCAGAACCGTATTTGCTGCCTAAACGTTGTTCTAGCACGAGTCAGATTTCCATCTAGCATATCATCCACATCTCAATATATCTGAACACCCAAATATTTAAAGATAACGGGTGCAGTCTAAAACAACCAGTGTCCAAAGCTAATTGGTTCTGTCTTAGGTGTGTCTTTAATTAAGTATACATAAGATTTGTTTTCATTGATGGAAAGCCCTGAGAGCCGTTGAAATGCGTTGAAAAGAGTGGGGATTGGGTCGTAAGTCTCATCGTAAGTCTCATCCAAATTGTTAAAATATAAGATGAGATTGTGCGCATATGCCGAAACGACATGCACCTCTCCCTGCATTCGTATCCCTTTATAGGCTGCCGAGCTACGGAGCTTCAGTAGAAGAGGCTCCAACGCTAAAATAAATAGTAATGGTGAGAGTGGGCACCCCTGCCTAGTATCCCGTGCTCTCTGGTATTGTTGTGAGATGTGGGCCCCTGTGTGTGCAAGCGCTGTTGGATTCGTCTATAGCAGCCGCACTCATTGCATGTACTCCACCTGTATTCCAAACTTGGGTAGTGTATTCAACATATGTCACCATTTCAGGGAGTCAAATGCCTGGCCTTGGTCCAGGGAGATGCAACCCCGTGAAAGAGCATCGGCGGGTGTATTAGACATTACCTGGTGAAGCCTCCTAATATTGAAAGCTGTACATCTATCCGACACAAATCTGGACTGATCAGTATGTATCAGCCGAGGGATGTATTGTAGGAGTCTGTTTGCTAGCAAATTACTAAGAATCTTATAATCTGTGTTAAGAAGTGAGAGGGGCCGGTAACCTGCCATTTCCTTACTGTCCCTTCTCGGTTTCGGGAGCGAGATCACCATTGCTTGTCAAACGCTGCTTGATACAAACCCTGCAGGTGGGGAACCAACAACTCTGAATAAGGGGCATAGAATTCTACGGCAATCCATCATTACCCGGCGATTTTATGTTCTAAATTTCATGTGCACTGCTCTTTCTCACATTTTGCATTGCAGGTGGAGAAGCGTTCTTTAGGAAAATAATGTCTTTGTTTAAGTAGCAAGGCAAGGAGAGAAGAAGTTACCATCGTATGACTTGGGGGCGATAAAGGAAAGAAGTTGGTTTCACACGGGAGAAGACATGAGAACCAAGGACAAATTGTTGCAAAGGCTGTACATCAAGAACACTGTGGAAAAGTACGCTCATGTCCGTACCCATTGTGGAATACGCGCGAGAGGAGCACAATGGGAATTTTACCTGTGGATAACTAGTTGTTGGAATTAGGTATAGGGGCCCACATCTTCCTTGTCTTTGGAGAGGAAATATTTCAGAACAAGCTCTTCCTCTTGCGATAGTGGCTTTATGCTGCTTGACCCATCTCAATGGTGGGGAGACTTCTTAGGAAATCTCCATGACTGACACTTTTCCTCCTGGTTAGAAATGCTTACTCATTATCATAGGGATGTCAGCTTAGTGATGGCATAGGGATAGATTTAAATGCTCTTCGTTCACCAACTCTCGATACAAGGAAATGTGGTCTCTTACTTTTTGATAGTTTGCATCTTCCTTCTTGAAATAATAGTTCTACGTATGTTGCACCATCTGAATTGGGTGCGTAGATTTGGCTTTATGCTGCTTCCTTTGTATTTTCATACATTGTGTTGAGGTGTGTTTATGTTCATCTGTTTTAGGCTTTGGAATAAACCTAACTAACCTTTCTGAATTGTCCGTTGATTATTATGTGTCCGGAACCAGTGTTTCTAAATTGACTGTGCATTAATGTTTTTTCTCCCCTTTACACTTTCATGCTGCTAAAAGACCCATTGAAGTGTGCCTGTAGAACAGTTCCAGAATGACTAGACACAGCCTTTTCAAGGATCAAGGGAGTAATGCCTGTCTCCTGGGCCTCGCAGGCAGGTATGAACCTGCATGCAATAGGTGAAAGGCCTACCTCCCCCAGTCCTCTCAGCAATGGACCACAGCTGCAAGGCACTGGGGAGGGCCCCTTCTCTCCTGGGCATTGCAGTCCCACAGCATAGCTGGGAGGCCTACGAAACCCCATACCAAAGCTGCACGGCCCATACGCATTTGGCAGGTTTGGCCTGTAATTAATAATCCTCTCTGGCTGTTCACTAAAAGGCACCACATGATATCTATTGTCCTGAATTTTGGTGCATCCAGGACTTTTAACTCTTTCAAAGGAAAGGCCGAATTCAGGATTTCAGCCCTTTAGGAGCTACCAAAGAGAGGTTTGTCAGTGTCAAGCAGGGAGGCATTACAGAACAGGAGGGGTCCTGCACTATGCATGTTCAGGAGCACCTTCAGCTATTAAAATGAAAACAGCCTTGAATGAGTTAGAGAAACCCATTTGTAATTTCTTTCTTGCCCCTTTATGTAGCGCAAACTCAACCCTAAAGTATTGGAGTGCTTTACATGAGCATCAGTTATATTATAGAATGGCACATTCATCTATCAGGCACAGGGATATTAAGTGATTTGCCCCGAATCACAGGATGTTGTTCCATTCTGAGAATTGATCCTGGTTCCTGAGTTCCAAGTAGGCAGATCTGGTTGTAATGCCATATCCTCACTCATCCTCTACCCATGCTAAGGGCTTGTCCAGGGAGTGTGTCCATGGTACCTATTTCTTACATTAAGCCCAGTGCTTAATTTGTGCCAGTGGTTTCCGGTGCTCAGCACCGGCATTGAATTGTCAACACTGGCACTTGTGACACTCTGTGTTATATCAATGAGAACTAGTCTGTCAAGATGTTGTGTGAAGACTCAAAAAACTGTATGGTGTTGCCAAAAGGACGAAATATTCTTTTTTAATGAAGCCCTCACCCACCAACCTAGTTGGTGGCATGGTTCATCATCGGGCCCATCTGGTGACACCGAGTGTGTCCCTGGTGTGCTACAACGCCTGTGTTACTGTGGAGCGGGTATATTTGCTGAGTGCGCGTGTGGGTGACGTGAAAAGTGAAGTTTAAAAACTGTCCATTGGTCCCAAAAAGTAAATTTTACTGATTGGGCCTCTGGCAGTGTTAAAATGCAAGGCAGCAGATGCAGGTGGAGTTGTGTTTAAGAAACTCCTACTGTGGGCGGTCTACATGTTTCAGCCAGGCCTATTATATAAACTGGCTTTCCTCAGGACCTAAAAATTTGCAGTGTGTGATCTATACTTACTCTAGTGTATAGATATGTGTAGCACGTGCTAAGGTGCTATTATGTGCGAGAAGGCAGTTCCTCCTCAAATCACTCGATAGTGATTTGCTATGGATCTCCAGCGAAGATCCGAAGCAGCAAAAAGAGGTTTATCCACAGGTGCTGGGCATGCACGTATGCCAGTACCTCTGCCGGAATCTCATGGGGCACTTGTAGCAAATCGCTATCGAGTGATTTGAGGAGGAACTGCCTTCTCGCACATAATAGCACCTTAGTGCGTGCTACACATATCTATACAATAGAGTAAGTATAGATCAGCAGAGTTCAGTGGGAAGCGGGGGTGAAGTCCTTTTGTTCCTGGGACTTGTTAACAGGAGGCCAGCTCTCCTCAGGCCCTTGGAGATCTCAAGCAAGGGGACACAGCATAAAGCAAAGTCCTTCCCCTCTCCTTGGCAGCAAAGCAACTGCAGGTCAGCCCACAAACACACAGCAGGACAGTCCTTCCTCTTCAGTCTTCCAGCTTTCTCCCTGGCAGAGGTTCCTTCTTGATTCCAGGATGATCTAATTTTCTGTAGTCTGGGTAGCCCTTTTTGTACCACTTTTCTCTTTGTTCCCTGAGGGCAGAGAGGCCTTGGCTTGGTCGAAACCAGTTCAGGTCAGTTCCTGAGCACTTTATTGTTCTGTCTTCTCCTCTCCTTTCAGAGAGAGTGACAGGGTCATCAGCCGCCCAGCAGGAGGTGGAGCCAGTGTTGTGGAAGGCAGGCACAGCCCTATTCAGGCCCAGGTGCTATCACTTCCCACCACTCAAGATGCAGATGCAGTCCTTCAGCCTAGGGCTGACTCATCTACCCTCTTGGGGGCTCCCGGGCCCCTGTCACTCACAAACCATACAGTCAATTCACAAACAGGCCAAGGCACACAGAAAGGTTAGACAAGAGAGCAGCCACTTTCTAAAAGTGCTGTTCTCAAACACAGGATTTAAAAGCCATCCTGCCTAAAATATGTGTTATTAAATTCTGAGTTCAGGGATACCAGACTTTATTTTTCTCTCTTGCTCCTATGTTAAGATATGCAGGTAAACATGATACTCAGCATTCCCCATTATAGCCTACGGGCAAGGTAGTCCTCTCAGCAGTGAAAAACAAAAATGGCCGTCATTCACTAACAGAGCATGTCACACACACCAGTACATGCTCTACCTTTCATATACACTGCACCCTGCCTAGGGGGGTACCTAGGGCATTATAGGGCTGTCCAATGTGTACAGAAAGGGAAGGGTTAGCCCTGACCAGTAGTTAGCAACTGTACTCAGGCACTGCAGTGGCAGGACTGAGACACCATTTTAGGGTTACTCATGTGGGTGGCACAATCAGTGCTGCAGGCCCACGAGTAGCATTTGAATCACCAGCCCTGGCACACTCAGTGCACTTTACTAGGGACTTCCTGGTAATACAAATATGCCAATCGTGGATAACCAATCACAATTACAATTTACTCAGGGAGCACTTGCACTTTGACACTGATCAGCAGTGGCAAAGTACCCAAAGCATCTAAATCAACAAAAACGAAATCCAGCACAGCGCAAAAAAATACAAGAGGTAGAGGCAAAAAGTCTGGGGAAACCACGCCAAAGATGCTAGGTCTAACACGTTCTATTTTTTTTAATTTATTTTATTATTAGCAGCAGCAAGTATACCAGCCCTGCCAAGTACCACGCATCAGGCGTTAGACTAGCGCATTTTAGTGCGGTGGTCCGCATCACCGCACTGAAACGGAAAGTCACGCATTATAGCGCCTCTCACAGCGATCCAGCGGAGTGTCTATAATGTATACACCATGCTGAAAGCTGTGAGAGTGGTGCTCAATGTTCCCAGCCTGCTTAGGAGCTGGCTGGGCTCATCTGCGCTAGCGCTGCTACAATGTAACACAAATCCACACTACAGCCACACAATATCTTTGATATCAGGAGTCACTGTCAGGGCATCCAATGGCTACTGTGGAGACAGTGTGTGAGTCTTTTATAGTTGTCAGAATCATTTTAATAGGTGCTAGGTCCGCGACTCGAATGGAATTGGAGGCATCTACACGTTAATCAGGAAAAAAAAAATCAGCCTGCAGCACTTTGTGATAGCTCCTTGGGCCAGAACATTTATCATTAAAAAATATCCTTAAAAAGCCTATTACTTGCTGCTGCAAAATCCTCTATTCCCCACAGCGATAACACTCTCATTGGGTCTCCTCTGTGTCACGAGGGGGCCGGCAAGGTAAAGAGGAAAGAGAATCTGCGCAGGCTGAGGCCTTGATAGGCTCTGCCTGGTGAATGCACCGGGAGGGTAAAGCCAGATGTGCCCCGGCCAGAACGGCCAGCCCATGCTGGCGACCCGGAGACCAGCTACTGCCCACAACACGAAAAGAGAGGTGAGGGACCAGTGATCAGCTCCGGTCCTGAAGTAAGCAGCACGTGCGATAAAAACTAACACCACGCTGTGGCATTTCCTCAGTTCAGTCTGGGTAAAGGCGACGCCGGAATTATATTGAGCATTATGTATCCTGGACTGAGTCGACCCCAGGCCCACCAGAGTCAACGACGGCTGAGTAAGTTAGGAGCCAGACCTACCCGGACCAGGACGATGGTATTGGTTACCCCGCCAGAGTCCAAATTTCTGCGGCCTGGCAACGCAGGGGGCCCACCTGTTGTCACGGACCAGGCACTCCTGAGAACGCCAATCAAAGAAATATGTGCCAGAGAGACTGAGCTAATATAATAATCTTAATTAAAGACGTGTTGTGCTGTCACCCATCAAACACAAATCAGAACCAAAGTATCAGTTTGTATTTCAATTTCACATAATGCTTGTTTCCTGGCTGCATATTTTTCTTGCGCTTTGCAGCAGTTAAATTCGTAGAGTTTCTCATTACTCAAATGGATATAGTTTCTGACATTTGTATATTTCACTCATCTTCATTGCTTGATTTAGCTCGCAAGAAAGTGCCACTCCTAGTCATTGAAATGTCACTCATAATTACTCAGAAAATATGACAATGTCACACATAGCAATCTAAAACCTTGGCAGCTATGATATACATAAACACAATACATACACATTCAATAACATGACCCAAAAATATATGAAATAACAGAGAATCGCCACAAATTAATAATACATTCCCAATCGCAAACCAACGCCACCTGTACCTAAAATCCAGCTGCTATCTTACTTAAACAAGGAGACCCAAATCCTCCTCCTTTTACTTTTAGCCCTCCTGCCTTTTCGTTGATAAAGTGCATATTCCAGATTGTAAACATGTCAGGGGTAAAGGGTCAAGCTAGGCTGAGGCCACACAAAGCCTAACAACCGCCATTGCTATAAAACGGTGGGGCATATTATCAAGGGGGTTTATCTCCGCTTTTTTGGCTTTAAAAGCCAAGAAAGCGGAGATAAAATTATCTCCCTATTACCTAGCTGTTGCTAACACCAGTTAGCGACAGCTAGTAGGAGATAGTGACCATCTTGGGCCCCACTTTGCATGTCAGTGATATTTATCACTAATGACATGCAAAGTGGGCGTGCCAAGATGTTAGCGACTGGAAACAGTCGCTAACATCGCTATCTCCTATTACCAACTTTTGGAGATATTCGCGCTAAGCGCGAATATCTCCAAAAGCTAACACCTGCCCTGAGCAGTTCTTAGCCATGTTATCCAATGGGAGGTGGATAACATGGCTAAGAGCATTAGCTCGGTAATGCATGAATATCGCTGACTTTTCAGCGATATTCATGCATTGCGGCCGTTTTTTATCGCATTTGCGATAAACCTTGGTAATACCAAGGTTTATCTGCGATAAAAATCGCCACAGCTCAGCGGTAAAATTTTGTCTCTAACCAAGCAATAGCGATAATTATCGCTATTGCTTGGTAATATGCCCCTGAATTCCACCCCGACCCCACCGTTTGATTCACCCACCCCCAACAACAAAAACTGAAATGACGGGGAGATATTCACTTCCAAGACTTCGCCTGAGAAAGCTACAATTTCCAAACCAAGTGCTTTTATACAGGGGTATGTGGAGAACATATGAACTAAGTCCGCATTAGATGCATGGCATCTAGGGCAGTAAATCGCCGTATCATCACCCCATTTAGCAATTTTCACTGGTGTTATGTACAAATCAAAGATTGTTTTGTAATGTTGTGATTGCAGGTTTGAGGCACACAAGATTCACCTGCCCAACTCAAGTTATTTCCGGAAGCCAGTGTCCACCAGTTTGAGCATCACCCGCCATTTTCCATTATGTTTATCCAGATCGTCTAGGACCCCCTACAGCAGACAGCCATATAGCTGTGAAATTGAGGGGCCAGTGTTTTTTGTTAATATTTCCATGAAGGGAATCCGCACAAATCCAGCTGCACCTCCAGCCTTTCTCAAAAGGAAATCCCTCAGCTGTAAATATTTTTAAAAATCCAGAGGCCCAACATTAAATCTACCACTGACCACCTCAAATGAAGCAATCTGGTTCCCCGAGAGTAGATCTCCAATCCTGCCAAACCCCCCTTGTTCCCATCTAGTTAAGCAATCTTGAAATATTCTGGGAAGTTGATCATTCCTAAGCAGTGGAGTATATCTGCCCACCCCCAGTTTTTTTCGAACACCCTCCAAGTACTGAAATGCAGTGATCAGAGCCTTAAATTGAGTTCTATTAAAGTGGCTCAACTAAAAAAACTTCAACAGGCAACCGTTAGCGGCTGCCCCAATCCGAAGCTCATAAATTGAGGGCACATAGCCAGCTCGACCTCCTTCAGTTACCTTATTATTAAATAATGGTCCCTAATATTGAATTGTTGCAGCTAAATAATATAATCTAAAGTTGGGGAGCACCCAACCCCTTTCTCTGGGTAGGCACATAAATGCATTAGCCATTCTGGTATTCCCATTGGCCCAGATTAATCTAGCCACCAGTCCATCAATTACTTTTAACCATTCAATATTAACCTTCAAAGAAATAGTGCGAAAAGCATACACTATCTTTGGCAGAAACATCATTTTAACTAGATTGCATCTCCTCATTATGGAAAGTTTCATATTGTCCCAGTGGCTAAAAGGCTATAGAAGGTGGGCGTGTGTCTAGTAATCAAAACCTGAGTTTTAGCTCTATTTAACAGAAACCCTGACTGACTCCCAAATGATTCTGCTATCCTTTCCACAGAACAGACAGCACTGTCTGGGTTACTGCTGATTATTGCCTCGTCATCAGCCAGAATTTCAGTATCCCAGCCTGGCAGACCGACGGGCGAAATGTCCAGAGAGGCTTCCAACCTCCTTAGAAAGGGATCAATGTATTGTGCAAACAAGAGGGGGGAAATATTGGTGGAGGAAGGTTTCATACATAACGAAACTTGCTTGTATTCAATCCTCTCAAAATAACATGTAACAAATTAACCAACATGTTTTGTGATTACTAAAACCGCACTACACAACATTTCTGGTATGTAGGGGAAGCTTGCATATGTGTTTCACTAACCAGTAATCCAAGTGTCCTAAAGCGCAGGGACCCGTTTGCGCATGCGTCTACTGCATCTACATAGCATGACGTCATTTGCTTTTGGAGGGAATTTCTTGCAGCTGTGCAGTAGTGCCAAAGATGGCTGCTTCAAGCCTCACATGCTAATACACATGCTTTTCCTTAAGCTAAACCTTGTGTGTTCTGCTAAACCATTAATGCTGTAGTTAAAATAAAGTAGAGGGACTAGAGTAGTAATAAGAGGTATACAGTGCATTCATTTATTTTTGTATTCTAACGTGTCATTCTTTGACTTTATTATGAGCTCGTATTTGGGTCTGAAGTGTGTCTGAAAACTCCATTTTGAATTTGTTGTACATGCGTACTCGAACACTGAGAACCTTGAAGCCACTGGCATTGAAAGCCTGCCAAAGCCTGGGAACCTCACACCATGACCCGGAGAGAGGAAGACAACTTGCAAAATGTGTTGAACATTGTAGACTGAATTAAATAAAATGTGCTGGGCGGAATAAAATTCATGGGAAAGTAAGGTATGGGCGGGAACATTGATCAATTACATTTAATGGAAATTACTTCATACTGGTATGGTGTGATGACCTTTCCTCATCATTCTGCCCAATCAAATGAAGGGAACACATCGAATTTGCAACATTAGAGGGGTGGTACACACTCTGAAATGGTATAACTAAGGTAGGCTTAGTCAGTTAGATTGTCCGACTTGTCACAGACTTGTCACTGACCCAACGTATGCTGGAGAAGAATTGTGGATGCCGCAGACCTCAGTGGGCTGTTCGAGCACTCTGAAAGAAGAATTGGGAAATTGCTGAGGGGGATTACTCTGTCACCCAGAGGGATTTTCGAGAGTAGCCGCAGAGATGGGTGTGACGCTGGCGTTGCACTTAGGGGAGGGCACCTGTTTCATCTTGCACCTGTCCTGTCCTGTTAGCACCTCATTAGTCGGGAGCCATTTCTTGTCCCAGCCCATAGCCAGGGTTGGTCCTCGCACCATTCTAGGTAAATATAATCTGTGTGGTATGTCCTTGTACCATTTTTCCTTTTTCACCTTTCCCAGATACCAATGTCTAAAAATATTCTCTTAAAGTCTTGCAGAATTCATGCTTTAATAGTTATTTTCTTACTTGCAAAGTCCCTAATTTCACTGCTATGGCACTTGACTCATAACATATTGCATAGATAAAGTATTTAAAACTGTTCCCGAGTCTGTGGTTATTTAATTAAATTAAATGTTATTTTCTACCTATTATTCTAACTCCCTAATCCTTAGATATAGGATTTAGATCACAAGTGACAAGGGTTTGGTAAGTCATGGTGTACAGGTATAAATCCTAAGGTGAATAAAACTCTGATAGGCCGGAAAATTAAGTGGGATTACCGGTCCAAAGTGTGAATGTTTATGGGCCCAGGTGAGTATGATAAACTGAGCCGGTAATCACGCGCCATCATTCCCCGGTCTATGGAGAAGGGCTCCAACTCAACTCCCGTTATTTGTAAGCGAGCTGTAGGATTAAGATACATTGCCCGTATTGCATTGATAAAAGCCCCCTCACCCCACCACCAGACCATTGATTTCCATAGCCTGCACACGTAATCCCACTGGCTTCGCAAGGACTTCGGTGGTGTCAAACAAAGATCCGAGGTCCCTCTCCCTGGGATAAACCTAGGCTGCTAGGCCGAGACTAGCCGCTGTCATACACTGGCTAGCCGGCTGGAAAAACTTTTAGAGTAAAACTTAACATCACTATTTAGTAATGTGATTGGCCTGTAAGACCCCAAAACTGTAGGGTCTTTGCCTTTTTTTAGAAAAAGTATTTCATTTGCAGTAACTCAAGACCAGGGAGGCGGTACCCCAGTTCTAACTTCATTAAAAAGCCCCTCCATCTCCTGCTAAGTTTCTGCATATAACACCTTATAGAACTCTAGAGGAATGGAGACTGTGCCTACTGAATAAGCAGATGGGAGAGCGTGAAGTGCCACCTGAAACTCTGATTCAATTTCTGCTTTTAAAAGAAACCTCTCCTCTTGTGTAATTTTATCAAGTCACCATCTGCCTCTGAACCCCAAGGGCCCCTGACAGGGGGGGCTTTGTAAAGATCAGCATAACATTCCCTAAATGTCTCTCTATCCTCAATGGGGTCTGTGACCATACTGTCTTGCATATTCCTTATCTTGCTGATATGCCCTGTGGCTTGCTGTTGCCTCACCATAACTGCGAGGAGGCGCCCCATGTATTCTCTATATTTATAACAATTCTGATCATTAGTGAGGTATTTCCCAGCAATTTTTTCCGCTGAAGATTCATTCAGGTATGCCTTGGTATTAGATATCAGATTCAGTACTGTGTAAGATATCTCCCCGATTCAACAGCGCTGATCAGGTCTGCCTCCAGAATACTCCGTTTTTTATACAGTTCTATTATTTGTCCCTGGCCCTGCTTCTGTCTAGCTATGCTAAAGCTCAGGGTTTCCCCTCTCACACCAGACTTGAAGGCATTCTAAACTGTTCCCGAAGAGGATCTCCCTTTGATAAGATTGAAATACCCCGAAATCCAAGACTTCATATGGCTTACGTATTCTGGATCCGAAAGCAGACCCCTGTCAAAGGACCATTTTCTAGGTGCACTGCTTAACTCATCTAAAGGGAATTCAAAGACAATTGGGTTGTGATCAAACATTACTCTTGGGAAACGTTCAACCTGAGCCCCTCTAAGAAGCACTGGTGAAGACAAAAAGTAATCCAGCCTGCCAAACTTACTGTGGGGGCCTGAATAGTAAGTGTACCCGTGCTCAGGAGCTTTTAGGCAGGGACAGACATCGATCAGACCAATGTCCCTTAACAGGTTCCGAAAAGATCTAGATGATTACGGCTTGCGCCCTGTACAGCTTACATCCCTACACCCGGGCCCCCTCTAGATTCATTTAGATTGAGATCCCCACATAATATAAACAGGGCAGGCCAAGATGGCAGTTCAATTGCTAAAACATTAAACAGGCGAGGATCATCTAGAACTAAGGCAAAAATTGAACACAGAGTAAAGGAGCCACTGCCATCTTTACACTCCATTATTGTCCATCTTCCGAGCTTGTCTGCTGCCTTTCGGTCAAGCGTGACAGTGTTCCCTTTATCTAAGATGGCAACCCCCTTAGTCCTAATGCCCTGTGTTGCATGGCATGCTACCTTCAGCCCTAACGAGTTCAATATAGCGCTATTGTTCCGGGTGATATGGTTCTCCTGCAGACAGTATACATCTGCTCTTAAAAACTCGTCTCCTTTTACCTTTATCGTTTAACCCGCAGATGTTAGTGATAGCAATACAGAGCATAGTCATCCCTCACAAAAAGTGTCCTGGCCAGCAACATAGCCCTCCAATGTTTAACGGGTCGCGGGCACCAGCCCCACTCCATACGTTAAACTAGGCCTAGTCTCATAACAGGGAAACAACCTTTACAACGCAACTTTTACAACGAACTACCATTACAACGAATTTTTTACAACGCAATAACCATTACAACGCATGTATTTACAACGCATGTTTTTACAACGCAGGTACCTTTACAACGCATACCATTACAACGTAAGTATTGGTAAGTATATAATTATATTTTAAATTTTATATGTTTGGGTTTATTTAAGGGGTATTTTTAGGGTTCAGGGTCAGTTTTTAGTTTTTGGGTAAAGGGGTATTTTTAGGGTTCAGGGTCAGTTTTCAGTTTTTGGGTAAAGGGGTATTTTTAGGGTTCAAGGTCAGTTTTTAGTTTTTGGGTAAAGGGGTATTTTTAGGGTTCAGGGTCAGTTTTCAGTTTTTGGGTAAAGGGGTATTTTTAGGGTTCAGGGTCAGTTTTTAGTTTTTGGGTAAAGGGGTATTTTTAGGGTTCAGGGTCAGTTTTCAGTTTTTGGGTAAAGGGGTATTTTTAGGGTTCAGGGTCAGTTTTCAGTTTTTGGGTAAAGGGGTATTTTTAGGGTTCAGGGTCAGTTTTCAGTTTTTGGGTAAAGGGGTATTTTTAGGGTTCAGGGTCAGTTTTCAGTTTTTGGGTAAAAGGGTATTTTTAGGGTTCAGGGTCAGTTTTGGGTTTTTGGGTAAAGGGGTATTTTTAGGGTTCAGGGTGAGTTTTGGGTTTTTGGGTAAAGGGGTATTTTTAGGGTTCAGGGTCAGTTTTGGGCTTTTGGGTAAAGGGGTATTTTTAGGGTTCAGTGTCAATTTTGAGTTTTTGGGTAAAGGGGTATTTTTAGGGTTCAGGGTCAATTTTGGGTTTTTGGGTAAAGGGGTATTTTTAGGGTTCAGTGTCAATTTTGGGTTTTTGGGTAAAGGGGTATTTTTAGGGTTCAGGGTCAGTTTTGGGTTTTTGGATAAAGGGGTATTTTTAGGGTTCAGGGTCAGTTTTTGGTTTTTGGGTAAAAGGGTATTTATTTTTATTTTTATATTATTTATTAAATATAATATATTATTTATATACAGGGTAAAAATGAAATACAATTAAATTTAAATTACATTAAATTAATTTAATAAAATTAAATAAAATTAATTAAATTAAATAAAATTAATTAAATTAAATTAAATTAAATTAAATTATATTAATTTTAATTAATTTACATTTAAAAAAATATTATAAAATTACCAATATTTACGTTGTAATGGTATGCGTTGTAAAGGTATTTTCGTTGTAAATACATGCGTTGTAATGGTACTTCGTTGTAATGGATCCTGCGTTGTAAAAACTGCGTTGTAATGGTAGGCGTTGTAAAAGTATGCGTTGTAACGTCATACATCCCTCATAACATCCTGTCTTTCACAGCTGGAAGAGATATTCCCCTGGCTTTGTTTACAGTCTTATCGCCTCATTTCCTTTAGTAACACAAAATGCACAATCAAACTTAGAGGTGGTGAGGGGCTCAGGTTGGGGGGAGGGTGTCTTGTGTGGGCTGGGTGGGGGGAAGGGTGTTGGTAAGTTAGGCAATTAAAGTGCAGCAAGTTCTACATTTGATTGTGCATTTTGTGTTATTTCATTCTATTTGGATACTACTAGAGTTCATTCTCTACACTTATTGCTCACATTTTGCAATAGTGAGCAGTCAAGGCTTACTGCAGGAGGTGGTAAAGGGATTAGAATTCAAATGTAGTATGAAGAGTAATCACACCTGACTCATAGTTCTCCTGCTCTCAAACAAACATCTTCTGAAGTGTCTGCACACACACTGTATCTCCACACAAGCAGGTGTCACCAAAGGCACAAATTGTCCAGTGAAGTGTTGATGGAAAATTGGCAACCCTTGCTGCAATGGCTAGGTACCTTGGCTGTGAGGTCCAGGGAAGGGGACTCTCCTCCCTTGGGCCTTTCAGCACCAGACCATGGGTGTGAGGCCAAGGCAGGAGGGCCACATACCATTGGTCTTGCAGCACTGGACCATAGCTGTGAGGCCCAGGGGATGATACCTCCTTCCCCTGGGCCTTGCAACTCTGGATCGTGGTGGTGTGATCCATGAGAAGGAACACCTTTGCCTAGGACTTGCAGTGCTACATCATTGTTGCAAAGCCCATGGAAGCAGACTCCCATACTCTGGGTCCCCTCTCCTTGGCCTTGCAGTACTAGACAATGGTTGCAAGGCCTAGGGGATTGGAGTTCTCTGGCCTTCGCCTTGCAGCCATGGTGTGGCATTGCAAGGCCTTGGAGAGGCCCCCTCCCCTGGGCCTCGTAGCCATGGTTCAGTTTTGCAAGGACCATAGGTAGTGGACTCCATCCGTTAATCCTCTCAGCACTGCACTATAACTAAGATGCCCATGGGGAAGGGAGGGGGCTCACGTGGTCCCTTCTCTTGGACCCAATGGAAATCATCTCACAGCTCTGTACCATAGCTCTGTGCATGGGTCCATGTCAGGGGGCATAACTATCATTAGTGCATCAGGTGCAGTGGCACTGAGCCCAGGGGTATTAAGTGGCCAATGTTCCCAAATGATGGCTTTATTTTTACTGTGCAGCCAGTGGAGATGGTTGTAGAGATGCTATTACTTTTCACAAGGGTCCATGGCACCACTGCTGTGCTACGTGGCCCTCTTTCATGTAAATCACACCCATGTTACAGAGCTCTGAGGCCCTGGAGAGACCCTCCCTCGCCTGGAATTTGCAGCCATGGTTAGACACTCATTGAAGGATGCACCCATCCATGAGCTTAGCTGCACCATGGCTTCATGCCCCTGGCGGGCTTCTCTGAGGGTTGTAGCTATCAGTAGAGGGGGTGGTGTAGTGGCACCAGAGCTCCTGGATGTTAGGGACCCAATGCACCCAAATTAAGGCTGTGTTTTAATGTCCAGCATTATCATCTTGCATTATGGCCCATGGCTATATTACGATGCCATTGATCTCTTCTCCCATGCACGCACAGCCATGACTCATAGCTGTGGTGTGCAGGAAAGGCCCACCTCCCCTAGGCCTTACAGCATGGTCCAGTGCTGAGATAGCCAAGAGAGGAAGCCTGCTTGGCCTAGCAGTACTGGTCCGTGGATGCAATGCCCAGGGGAGGATGTCCCTCTGAAGAGCATAGCTTCCAATAGTGTATGTAGCAAGTGAAGTGGGACTATGGCCTTGTGTTGTTATGGATTCAATGCACCCAAATAATGGCTGTGCTTTACTATCCAGTCAGTGACCAAAGGGTAGTAGGTGGAACAACGTATCTAGCTTCGATCAGGGCTTATTGCACCATTGATACAACCCAGGCTGCATCACCCTGGGTTTCACAGCCATGATCCTCTGCTGTTAGGCTTAAAGAGGGGAGAGAGGCATGCATCACAGCAGCATGGCCATGAGGCCCAGAGATGAGGCCCCTCTCAGGGGCATAGCTATCAATAGGCCGCAGGTGCAATGACACTGGAGGCCAGGGGTTTTACCCAAATTATGTATGTATTGTATGTCGGGGGAAGAGAGAGAGAGAGAGCGTGGCACTTACCTTGCTTCACCAGGGCCCATGGCAGCATTGCTACACCATTCTCTCTGGGCCTTGCAGCCATTACTCAGTGTTGAAAGGGTTAGGAAACGCATCCTTGCTAATGGACCTCACAGACATTGTCCAATATTTTGAGGTATACCAAAGAAGGGTGGCAGGGTACAAGCCTGTTCTTCATTTAAGATGTTTGTCTTGCATCCTGCAGCAAGCTTCAGCAGAATACTAAATAAATCTAAATATCCAACAATTGTTTTGACTGCCAAGGGACTGATGCAGACAAGCAGGATAAGCAATAGGGGATTTAAAACACACAGTTTAGCTGGGAAGCCTGGAGCAACCCAGCCCAGGAGGCTGCCCTACTGGGCTGGGAACAACTGCTGTGCACGGGTGCAAGGGGCCGGTATTTGCTAACATGGTAACAGGGAGAGAGGATATGTACCACAGGAAGTGACCCACACAGGTCACTTTATTAAAATGTTTACCTTTAGGGGTGCTAAATAAAGGGCTAACTTAGAAAGAAACAGCCTTGACTGAACAGCACTCACCCTAAAATCTTTAATTTAAGATAATACCAGTCAGATCATGAGATAATGGCCGATGAGAAAAAGATCCAGGAAGACCATGATTTGTCCAACATCAAACAATTTGTTCATGTGGGAGAACGACAATTGCAACACATGACTGATTGTTTCAAACAATAAACCACATACTTTAACTGTTACGGAGAATAGGGGTCAAATTTAGGACATGGTGTAATTGGAAGGAAACTCCAAAATGAACGTGGTGATTTTGTTAACATTCACATAAATATCTTCTTAGTGTAAGCACAGTAAGTGTCCTGCTATTCAATAATGGAAAGTTGGCTTCTGTACTTCGGAGGGAGCCCTAGGGATAGGTGGGTGAGGGGGGATCCTGTTTTTGACATTTAGAAATTAGGGATTGATTCTTGTCATCAATAACTCCCAGACATGGCCCAATGCGGTGAAGTCCAGAGGAGGAAGGGCCATTCATCCCTATGGGCCTGGAGGCCCATAGGGATGAATGGGTAAAAAATACCGAATGGATACCTACATCCCATTTACCGATTCTAAAATACTGAATCGGTAAAATTCTGTATTGTAGAATCGGTAAATCTGGATTACCTACATCTGGCCCTACATCATGATGCAGTGACAGTCTACAAACAATCTACTCCTTTCACATGTTGCCTGTGACTTTAACTTTGACCCTCTAGATACTTTGCAGACTTTCAGCTAGGTTTGCGCTGTATAAATACTGCATACATACATACCTACTGCAATCTGGAAACACTTTTCTCTTTTGAAGAGACCTAGTCCTAGGCCAAACCTTTCTATCAAGTGTGACGAACATAATGTATTTCCACTTAATAGAAGTGTAAAATATAGGTAATTAGGGGCAGATTTACATGCCCCTTGCGTCACTTTTGTGTCACTTTTCCCATGTTAAAAATGTCACAAAAGTGGCGCAAAGGGCTTGTAAATCTTCCCCTTATTTTATTAGTGTTAATATATATATATATATATATTTATATATATTTTATTCTTTTACTGATATCCGGGCAGAGAAATTTTCTTCTAGCAAAGTAGTTTTAACAATAGTCAATTGATGGCACTTCCTGTGACTTCATGCTGTATGCCCGTTAGAGTGGCCTCACACATTTACTTTCCTGTCCACGGCCCCAAAAGTCCTAGAACCCACCCTGATCTTGATTGAATAAATTATCAAAGAATGCGTTGCAATATATCCCTGGACTTACAGAGTATACGTCTGGAACTCAAATAAAATCCATTCATATCATTGCAACTTGTTATGGCCTGTGTTAATTTTCCAATGTCCACATCCACATCACCATAAGCGACAGCTACTCTTCACCTGAGTCCTGTATATGGCTACCCATGCCTCTCAGCGAAACACCTTTCATGGCAGGATGGGTAATTGAGGCCTGACAATCACCATGTTGCTCTTGTTTTCAGTGATCACAATAAGGCTCACAAAGCTGGTCTTGTAATTCACAACAATACCCAAAACTTAGAAAGATGCAAACGACCAACGTTCTTTTTATGACTTCAAGTTGAGATACACGAAGTGTTGTAAGGTTTGATTTCTTCTAGAGTCTTTTATCTGAAAGATGTCTAGATGCTGCACATTTAAACTGCAGACTGCAGTTAATTGTTTCTGGGTGCAAGACGTTTCCCCCACAAGACACCAAAAGTAGCACATTCCAATCAAGCGCTCTTTCCGAAATGCCTGAGCCAAGTCAGCGGCAGTGGGGATCCCTTTCAAACGCACTGTTGAAAAGAGACAAAAACGCACGAAAATAATGTTTCACCAGTTTAAACAAACTCTCAAGGGAGAAAACCCTTCCCAGGTGCTTTTTGTCTCCGGTTCGGTGTGAGTTTAGACCTGGAATGTTAATGCCCTGGGTGAGTCTGAACACGCCCTGGGGAGCAGGCTCCTGCTGCTGTGTGGCCCTGTCCCACATACCTGAGGAATGCAGGTGCAGCCGAGAGGGCGCCCTCCCAGGAGCTGCACTGACATTCCTCGGCTCGGGCACGCTTGGCCCTGCTCTCCTTCCGTACTCACTCATAGGCCCAGGAAGGAACAACTGCTTCAAAGGGAAAGATATACGTTCGGACGCCCCATACTAGGGTACCTACTTGCTTGTGAGAGGTGTCGATGCTTTCCATTTAAAAAGTACTGCACTTCTGCTGAGAAGTGCAAGTAGTCTCCGTCTCAAACTAAAGAAGTGCAGGAACTCAGTACCCGGCAGTCACGGCTCATTTACAGCACTGCCGGTGACTAAGCACTTCATACGACGGTGACGTGTCCGTCCCTGCTCAGCTCTTAATGGACGGTCGCACCTGAAATGAGAGTGATAGTACTGATGGTGCTATATGTCCACTCCCTCGGAGTCTGCTGCCCAAAGCCGGTACAACCCAGAGGCCTTGTGGTAGGATGCTTTATAAGCCGGAGTAGCACTTTAAAATACACTTATGTCCCGCGCACGTGCTCTCCAGTACTACTCGGAAGGACACTGTGCGTGCAGGGCCACGGGGTAGGGGCTATTACTCAGTTTACGCTTCGGGTGGCAATGTTGTGATTCTGGCTGTTGCTAAGTGTGATGACCAGCGAGAGATGTATACCCCGCACCTCTCCCCCCACCCCCCACCACCACCTAATCTTATAAACACGTCCGTGGCATCTGAGAAGAGCTACGTGAAATCACTTGGAACATTTTATCACAAGTCCATGCAGAGCTCAAGTGAGAGACTAGGCTATGCAGGGCCAACACAATTAAGGCCCACTTAATGTTTATGCTGTAACTAAGCTGAACTTTATATTTTTAGCTCTTTTATGTTATTTCTTTTGTAATGAAACTGTTTCACTTTACAGAACTGCAATGCCCTTGGATCATGTTCACACATTTTAAAAACTCTCAAATACATCAATTATTTGGTTATAAAAGTTTAAATTTCCTTCAGTTTGCCAATTATCTTTACTGTACTCTTTATTAAAACCGTCATAACATGGCACAGGTGTCTCATCCCCTTCACAGTGAAACGTACTATACATTATTATTCACATTATATAATTGTTCCTTTACAGTGGAAATGCCATACGGCTGAATCATAATACAAACTTGGGGGCATATTATCAAGAACAGGCGATAACATTATCGACGCTTTATCGGCAGGAAACTGCCGCTAAAGCGGCGATAATGGGCTTGATAATATGCCCTTGTGAATTCCCATAGCAGCCCAGGTTAACACCAGAACCTGGGCTGCTATTGGAATTCTCAAGGGCATATTATCAAGCCCATTATCGCCGCTTTAGCGGCAGTTTCCTGCCGATAAAGTGGCGATAATTTTATCGCCCGTTCTTGATAATATGCCCCTTGATTCGGCGGGTGGTGCAATGTCAAAACAAGCACTTGCAAGGCCATTAGGTCTGGGTTTAAATTGCTGAAGCATGGAAACAGCTGATGGACAATTCTGTCATTGCATGCGTTAACTCCTTAAAGCAAGAACTACGGGGCATATTATCAAGAACGGCGTTACAATTATCACCGGTTGAGCAGCAAAAAACTGCAGCTAAAGCAGCGATAATGGGCTTGATAATATGCCCTGGGGAATTACAATAGAAGCCCATGTTCACACCAGAACATGAACTTCTATTGGAATTCTCAAGAGCATATTATCAAGCCAATAATCGCCGCTTTAGCAGAAGTTTTCTGCCGCTAAACCAGCGATAATGTTTAACGCCGTTCTTGATAATATGCCCCTCAGTCTTTTTGGCAAATGTATTAGGGGCAAGTGGAGAAAATAATGGGGAAATTCAGACTAGGGAAGACCACAGCAAAGTAAAATACATGAAAAGTCAACAAGAACAACTGAGGTAAAAGAACACTGGGTAAGATAGGGAAATATGCACAGGTTCCGAGTAAAACCTAAAAAATAATGCTAGAGTGAAAAAAAATACAGGAGAAAAGTATTTCAATCTGTATACGATGCACACATGAGAAACACATTTAATGTGTGGCAAATCAGTGTACCAAGCAGTCCCGTGTGGATTAGAGTGCAAGCACTTCATAGCAGGCTCTGGGACAGGCCAAAGAACCTGTAGCATGAGATGAGAGAGTAATACTAACCTGGGCGGAGCCAAAGCCCACACTGTATTTTTAAAGAATTGGTTGAAATAGTATTGCAGACAGGTGCGTTGTCAAACCATATCTAATCACAAGAAGCAATTCAGAAACGTGCAAGGTCAAGCAATATGTAAAAATGAAAGGTGCATCATGAGCTGACATGGAGGGAAGGCCCTTGGGACCACTGTCTGCACTCCATGATGGTGTCGGTTTAGCAGGCAAAGTGAATGTGGTCTAGGGAGATGGATTAACTATTTTATGTTATGTAAGAAAGCATTTGTACCTCTCATTCAATCTGGCATGGAGGCTGCCTTGCCCCTTTGCAGACAGGTGCCTTAACCACTTGGCTGCTAAGGCACATGATGCACTTCCATTGACTTTCCATTGAAATCAATGGAAACTCCATGACGAGTTACCCTTGTCATTAGCACTGAAGGGGTTAATAGAGTTTGAAAATGGGAAGTAAACTTCGGTAATGAAGATCTCACACCTATCACTGCATCTTTAGCACATGTGATCTAATTTTTCTTTAAAAAACACAGACATTTTGCACTCTTGTGGCGCAGCAAGGTCCCCACCATTGAAGGCTCCTCCTAACTCCTTTGCTTCTTTCTGTTTGAAGCAGCCAGGCTCAAGGAATATTTCCATGCCCCTCATTAAATGTTTCCAGGGTCTCCCATCATTTTGCAAAAGGCCTTTAGCTTTGGAAATGCATACATCCAACTACATACGTTATGAGCAGGTAAGTAGGAAATGGACAAACTGAATGCCATTTCTGGTCTGTTTTGCCATTAGGGGTTGTGCGTTACTCAGCTGTGTGCACGCTGCGAAATCCTGGTACATGGAACCATGGCTGGGAGGTTCTTTGCTCTTAGCATTGCTTTTTGATAAGGGCGATGTAAGAATCCTCAAGAAAGAGTCACTTCTGTGTTGTGTTCTGCAGACAATCCAAGCGCCCATCTTAATGAGCATAACTGGTATGAAACAAAGAATGACAGCAGCAGAAGTAGCCTGCTAAGAGGGGTCTGCGAGCAGTGTACACTGCCACAGCAAAGGAGGGCTCGAAAACGCATTTCATTGACACTGAAGGCTAAATATATGCGTTGCGACATGTCAGTACATGCCCCAGTAAATTCCTGTACTACTTTGTCAATCTCACAAAATCACTGCAGGTCGGTGATGTGGGCTGAGCAAAAGACTACAGTTCCTTTACCCTTGCGAAATCAGTGCTGCAGTATGAACATGAATATTAGAATTCCCCGAAAAGTAAATGCAGAGGACAAACAGTACATTATTTAAGAACTTAACACAGAAATACCTGAAGTCAGGAAATCCACAATTTAGGAATAAGAATGGTAAGATATAGATTCAAACAAAAACACCTCGATACTGAAAAAGTGCACTAGTGCATTTCAGATGTGTTTATTGTTCTGTGGGGGTTGGGGAGCAGCCATTGCAGACAGGACGATGATGATGATGCATGGCACTGCTGAGGCAATGGTCACGAAGCCTAGCATGTGCCAATGAGTGTCCTCATGAGGACGGGCGTTGTCTATGTTGTGGTGACATCATCATCCTTTGCACTTTCAGGTGCATTGCTTATCATTAAGAAAAGCTAATAATCAACCTACCACTGCTGCCTCAACGTGGCCTCAGCAGTAGATTGTTGTGTACGGCCATCCAATGAGAGTGGGTTCCCAAGTACCAAAGAGATGATGGCAGAACAGTAGTCATCCCATACAGGCTGCTAAAGTCTGACTCTGGATTAGTGGGGAGTGATGGCTACACATACCCGTGGCTCCTTTGCACTGACAGTGGTGGATCATTCCACAAGCGCAACATAACAACATAATGCAGAGCATCCTCAATATGGATGCTGAGGGCCAAGCATCTTCATTGGCTTGCCCCTCACATGTTTAAATGTGGTGTTGCCTCCCCTGGCCCAATTGATCATTCTTGGGTCTCCTATGATTGGCATAAACACTGTTCCCTGCACTGGATTGTACCAACAAAAGCCTCAATGTGCCACTCAAAGCTAACATAAGCTGTGGTGGGACAGGAATGTCTTCTGTATGATGTATATTTGTGACCCCTCCTCTGCATGCCTAACGGCATATACCTGTGATCCTGGTTTTTGATTATGCCACACACCAATCCCATGTGTGCTAATTGCCGTAGGCCCAGTTTTTGACAATGCTCAGTTCTGGACTATGTTCTAAAAAGGGAGTTGTACACAAAGTGCATTTTCATAGTGATAGAAGAATATAATCTCTTCTGCGGGTTTCAAGCATTGAGCTTGGTGGTGGCAGAATACTGTTAGTAAATAACAGTAGCAGACCTTTTCACTTCTGGGACGTGAATGCACACCTACGGGCCCATTGATCCCAAATATTGCGCTATTCCAGCCCCCAAATACCCTAAATAGCCAAGGGGGCTTCACCCCCCTACTAGTTGTGACCCAGGAGGAGTGTTTGCAGAGTGGCGGAGAAAGGAGGTGTGGCCTCTGACAATCCTGCTGTGTGGGACTTGCTGATGGTAACAGGATAGGTAGTTGACTCCCCCAAGGATGTCCTTGGGGCCAACTACCCCTCCTGTTACCTCCAAGAAGTCGTACACAGCAGGATAGCTAAGAGGGCTTCAGAGGCCACACCCTCTTTCTCCACCACTCTGCCAACGCACCTCCTGGTGCAGCACTGGTTGGGAAATAAAGTCCACTTTACGCCTGAGAGACCTTGAGGACCAAGAAGCCCTCCTGGTATCTCCTGTAAGTCTTACTCAGCAGGATTCCTGAGAGATGGGCAGAGTCCCAGCCCCCTTTCTCTACCACTCTACAAACATGACTATTATTTAGAAAGCCATGGAAATTCACTGAATAAACAAAGGTTACAGGGACGTTATAAATAGGAATTAGCATTTTAAAAAAACATACAAATTTACTGCAAAAACCAAAGGTGACAGGGACGTTATAGTTGGGAAATGCAATACAAAAAAACGTAGAAATTCATTGAAAAAAACAAATGTTACAGAGACGTTATAGTTAGGCTCAGGTTTTACTCATACAAAATCAGTGTACTTTACAGTTCTAGTTAGCTAACTTAAATTTGCACCCTGTAATGCACTGCTTATGACCTCACATATTACATCACTCATGACATGGTCAGTGAGGACGCTACTGACCTCAATGGTGAGATCTCAAATGACATCACTGATGACATCATCCAGAAAATGTCTAATGCATCCACTCACACCCCCTAGAAACTTTCATACACCTACTCCCATACAACCATTCACAGACCCATACCAGTACTTGCACACCCACTCATGATTCATAGATCTAGACACACATCTGCTCACTAACCTATACACTCACTTATACACCCATTCACTCACTAATACAGCCGCTGACATATCCACTCATACACCTATTTATCCACTCACACACTGAGTCAGTCACCCATTGAACTACTCAAACACCTACTCACTCACCCATATAGTCAATCACACAGCCACTTTCTCACCCATACAGTTAAACACACACCCACCTACTTACTCTAACAGATACTAACATGTACTCACCCACCTATACAGTTACTGACACAATCACACACTCCCCCATACATCCACTCTCAGATTCACATTCACTCTCACTCATCCAGTCACCAGTATACCCCATCACTCACCTATATTACCTTTCACATACCTCACTGAAAAAAAACATGACAGATAGGTTATAGTTAGGCTCAGGTTTCACTCCTACAAAAGCAGTGAAATACAGCAGCTATAATTAGCTGAGCTAACTCTAAGTCATGCCCCTCCAATGCACTACTTAGGACCTCACATATTACATTACTCATGACATGGTCAGTGACATAACTGATGACATCTCAAATAACATCTTTGATGATGCAATCCAGTGACTGTGAGCGTTTTTAAAAAGTTTATCAGAGTTAAAGATAGAATCCAAGGTTTATTGGTAAACCAATGGGTGTATGAGTGTCCATATGGATGATTCAGTTGCTGTGTGACTGACTGAATAATATATATGTATATATATATATATATATATATATATATATTCACTGAAAAAACCATAGGTTATAGACCATACATAGTTAGGAATTAGCATTTAGAAAACCTTATTTTACTCACACAAAACCATTGAAATTCCATATATAGTTAGTTGCACTAAGTATATATCGCGCACCCGCAATCCACTGCTGATGATGTCACATATTACATCATTCATGACATGGTCAGTGACATCACTGATGACATCACTGATGACATCTCAAATGACATCACTGATTACATCATCCATTGACTGTGTGTTTCTGTAAAGTTTAAATATGTTTTACATATTGAAGAATGAGTAGATGTATAACTGTCTGGACGAAGGATTTAGTAGGTGCGTGACTGAATGTATGAGTGAGTGATTAAATGTGTCTCACTGAGTGCATGGGTTAGTGACTAAACTGTCTTAATTTGTGCATCATTATGTCTGTTGTTCTGTAAACTGCTGCATGTGTTGATCAGTAGCTATATGAGTAACTATATGGGTTATTGATTGATTGCCCAAGTATTTGTATGGGAGACTGAGTGTGTGTGTGGCTAGCTGGGAGGTGTGTGACTCTGTGCAGATCAATCTGTACTTGTATCAATGATTGTATAAGAAGGTAAGTATGTGTTAGTATATGTTTGAAAATGTAAGGTGCTCTATGTTTAACTGTATAGACAAGAAAATGGAAGTGTCATTGATTCTTTACAGGACTGACTAGGTGTGTGAGTAACTCCATGGATGAGTGGCAGACTGTGAGTGTCTGTATAGGTGTATGAGTGCATATGATAGTGTTGTAAAGATGAGTGATTGTATGTATGAATGATTGTATGGGTGAATGAGTGAAGGTGTGTGTAGACGTAGCAATCAGTGAGTGCGTATGTAGTAACTAGTATTGGTGTGTCAATGGTTTCAAAAATTATACTCTCTTTTTAACACTGGGTGAAACAGAGGTTATATTAAAATGTGAGGAGATGCATTGTATCGTCACATGAATGATATCATCAGTGATGTGGTCATTGATGTCAAATGAGATGTCATCAGTGATGTCATCAGTGATGTCATTTGAGATGTCATCAGTGATGTCATCAGTGATGTCACTGACCATGTCATGAATGATGCAATATGTGACATCATCAGCAGTGGATTGCGGGTGCGCGATATATACTTAGTGCAACTAACTATATATGGAATTTCAATGGTTTTGTGTGAGTAAAATAAGGTTTTCTAAATGCTAATTCCTAACTATATATGGTCTATAACCTATGGTTTTTTCAGTGAATTTTCAAGGTTTTGTAAATGCTAATTCCTAACTATATATGGTCTATAACCTATGGTTTTTTCTGTGAATTTCATTGGGTTTTTAACAGCTAATATCTGTAGCTGTAAAATGTATTCTTCTTTAAATCCAAAAATATATTTTATATGTTTATGAATAATTTTTTTTTTAAATATTTTTTTTTCTTCGTTCCCGCTTCGCGAATCGGGAAGCTTCCCGTTAGCTGACCTTGATGCCGCGAAATAGACCGCGAGCCGGTAAACGTTTCTTTACCGCAAGTGCCGCGTTAGAAAACAACATCGTGACGCCTCCGTCCGCATGACGTTTCACGTTGTCGCGTGATACGTCATATGACGTGCTACGTTAGCGAACTGGTACGCGAAGCGAGTCGCAAAGCGCAGGTTTCTGGAAGCAAACCGGGAGGCCCTGCAAAGCGCTTAACGTAAACACAGCAAGTCATGTGACTTGGTAATAACACTTTTCATTGGTTCATTTCACTTTTGGTTTCCTAATGATGTAAGACTAGGTCATATAATCTAAAATGAACACTTTTGATTGGTTGAGAACTCTTGTTTTTCCCAAATGATGAAAATCCCTCCTTCTTTCCTCACTCTGACTTTCATCATTGTGAGAGAAAGACCCTTTGTGATCACTGAGCAATGGCTTCTTTAGTAGCTTCAGCTGGTGCTTCCCCACCACCTCCACCACATCCAAGGAAGAGTGGACCACCTGCTCAAGTTATAATTCAACAAGAAGAAGAAGAAGAGGAACAGGACGACGAGCACGAAGAGAGGCAGTTTTTGCCTGAGCAGCCCAGGACGTCTCACCGGAAAGAAAACTTCATTTGGCAATTTTTTAAAATTCCCAAAGGTCAGAAAAAAGTAAATGCAAGATACGTAACTTGCCTTATATGTCAAGATAGACTGTCCAGAGGAACCGAGAAAAAATACAGTTTCGGAAACTACACAATGCATCGCCATATGACTAGGTGGCATCCTAACAACTACAGTGCTGCACAGTTTCGGAACGACCTAGATAATCTCCCTATTATGGCCAGAAGATCTGTTGTACCGGAAGTAACGGGACCAGAGGGCAGGGAGATGGTGCCAAATATACAAATGAAATTTGGTGAAGTAAAACACATCTGCGTATTTTGCGATGGATTCATTTCCTACGGAGAAAAAAGCATCACTCTGATCAACAGAGCTATTGACTATCATATGCAAGTTTGTACGAAACGCCCAAAATAATAAATACTTCTTTTTTTGTTTTGTTGCTCCTGTTGAGCCCTTTACAATGAATCGTTTTCATTGCCCCCTCCAAGAAAAACCCCAAAAAATATAAAACTGTTCAGAAAAATTCAAAAAAAGTAAAAAAATGTTCAGAAAAAAAAAAAAATATATAAAACAACAAAAACAATAAAAAAAAAAGTTCTTTTCAGAACTACCTCCCCGTTATTAAAAAATTGGTACAATATTTGGAACTGTGCCAACCTCTATTTCTCTTAGTTCGCTTCCCAGTTCGCTCGCCGGTACGCGAACCAGAAGCGAACCAAAAACAGTAAGTATAAGGGAAGGAAACAGACACTTATGTTAAAAGAAAGACAGCTATAGGGGAGTAAACTAGAGATACTATTACCCGTAATCCACTGCTGATGATGTCACATATTACATCATTCATGACATGCTCAGTGACATCATCAGCAGAGGATTGCGGGTTTTTTGGCAACGTGCCTTATCCACGGTTTAATAACGCTGCCTTTTGCTTTATATAAGTTTTCAAATTGTATGAAATATATACCAATAGGTCGTTATGAACCTTTAGGTAGTGCTTTTCTTCATGAGGTCTGGTCGCTTCCATACACATACAGATGTTTCAAAGATGATCAAGAAGTTTATCTGAATGGAGAGGAATGCACTGAGACGCCAGATCATTCACTAATGTGTAGGCACATACAGTTACACGGTTCATGCAACAAACACCGACCAAATATGGCTTGCGTGTTGCAAGGCACGCCAGTTCCTGCTATCATCCCCACGTTCAAATTGTTGGAAAATGGTAGTTATTTGATGCTCAATAATGAAGATTGTTCTGAGTTAATTAAAAGTATTCCTTTTATCGTAACAGTAAGTGAACGGGTTATTTGCTGCAGAAATGTTCTATTTCCTCCCACACATGAACATAGGGAGTTTTCAATCTGGCCACAAATACCAACCTTGGGACAGATTTCAACGGCATGGCAAGAATAAGAGCTCTTTTGTCTCAGAGAGAGGTGGCCTTGAGTTCGGCCCGTGAAACTTTCGTGCTTCACATAGCGAACACCCGTACAGAGGTGCAGACCCTTTTCAATTCAGATTTGCCTTTCAATTTCAGCAAGATGGTTCCGACTATCTTTAACGCATCCTCCACAAAGACCCTGGCGCACTTTTTTAAAGTTGTTACCAGTGGTCTCGTGACTTCATTTGAGAAAATCTTTGGAGTCATCCCTGCTTCCTTTCATTCTATTTTCTCCACTCTGGTTCGTGGATTGGCATTTTTACTTGCATTACCAGCGGACGCTCTTGTGCTTTTTTACATTTTTAAATATGGATGTCCCTCCTATGCAACCTCCCACCCTGCAGCTGCTGACACTGTTCCGCAATCGCATGCTAGAATATTATGGCACAATGCCGTTGGCGATATTAAGCACGGCATATAGATTATCTTTTCGATTCTCCTACTTCACCTGTGTCCAGCCTGTATTTCACTGCCTGACCTGTGATTTCGATTGGGCCATTGATTTGTGTCTCTGCGGACCGGTTTCTCCTGACGTCGACTTTAATCAGCTGATGACTCCTATCATTACTCACGAGTTGGTTTGTCCTGGCGAAAGGATTATGGCTGTGGCATTGATGCATGGACTACTTGGTCCCTGGAATTTACTGGCGGCAGCACAGTCTTTCTTGGAACAGAGCTTTCTTGAAAACCCACCGAGCTGTCCTCTGATGGTGATAGAGGATCCGGTGCTGGGAGAGCACGTATGTTCTTTTCCGCTTTTAAATTGGATGGCTGAACTGTTTTCGGATGAAGACGGTGACTTCCTATTGGAGGCTGTTGCAGCTTATTTTGCATACACAGTTATGTCATAGACCTTTTTCATGTTTGATATGCTGAGTACTAGCATTTCATTGACAATTCATTGACTTATTTGTCAAGTTTTTATTATTTACCTTGCCTATTGGCTTAAGACTCGATAAAGTACTTGGCTGTTTTATTTTTCTTTAGCATTAAATTTTCCTAGTTTTTAATGCTTTACCTTGCGGACCGTCCACATATAAACTTGCAATCTGCTCTCATGAGATGGCACTTCTATTATCTTATACAGTTCGTTTCCGGATCATGGGGAGGTGTCATCTAGGTCCTGGATATCTTTACACCGTGTTAAGTTAGCATGGGCTCATTACCGGTTTAAACGCCATTTTTCCTTTTTTGCAACTTCTGCACACGACACTTAGTTGTTGCTTTAGCTTTCCACCTAGTAGTTCATCGTGGTTTACATGAGAATAATATGTTATTGCTCTACTATCTGCTTTGCTTGTTAAACTATATCTGTACAGCGAGTGCTAAAGTTTCAAGAACAACACGATACAGAATTGTTATGAGGTCTGATCTCCACGACTTCATACTCATAACATAAGTGCAACTTCTGCCAATTCTGGGCATGAGGCGGGTTTTATATTGCCGAACACACATACACAACAGTTGATGCGGTTCACATGAAGAGAGAGCTGGTGTATGCTGATGTGATTCCTTCAAATCTAAGACACTAAAGTATGGGCACGCCCTAAACCAACACAAAGAGACCTTCTTAGCAAATAATATAATATGTGTATTAGGGAGGGTGAGATATAAGCAGCCGCGGGCCGTGGAGGGAGTTACGGTGAGGCAGGGAGGCGGGGAGGGGGAGAAGCAGGGTGGAGCCCTCTCTACCTTGCCCCTCCCCCTCCCCGCCTCCCTGCCCCACCGTAACTCCCTCCACGGCCCGCGGCTGCTTATAAGTGTTGCTAACTCTTATTCATTTACAGCATGTTAACATACTGTCACCATTCGCTTTTTATGTACTAGTAACTATGCTGGTTATTTTGCTACTGATAATATGTGTACTTGTATTCTCCACCCTGCTTCTCCCCCTCCCCGCCTCCCTGCCTCACCGTAACTCCCTCCACGGCCCGCGGCTGCTTATAAGTGTTGCTAACTCTTATTCATTTACAGCATGTTAACATACTATCACCATTCGCTTTTTATGTACTAGTAACTATGCTGGTAATTTTGCTACTGATAATATGTGTACTTGTATTATCTAAGGTACTACGCCTGAGAAGACGGCATTAGTAAATAAACATTTCAAATACACATGTGTTCTTCTTAACTCCATGTTCTGGTTTCTAAGAAATATATAACGACCGACTGTTCATGAGTTCCACGTATCCTGAGGTACTATAAGTTCATATTCTGGATTGTCTAAACATTGAGAGTTTGTTATATCCAATGTGACACTGTACCTAGCTTGCTAAGGAGTTTTTGATTACTAACGTGAGTTTTGGGACACCCTAATTCGCCGAGGTTCCAATCCTCTGTCCACAGTTCTGTGTGAGAACAGAAACCCTGCGACAGGGGCACCCCCGACCCTTGCTGGAGCTTCATCACACTTGCGATACAACTCCAGCAATGCGCCACCTTTACGGCACAGATACATCACGCATCTGTGCTGTTTTTGCCCCATGATGCGCCGCATTGTAAATGCAGCACACCATAGGTGACGGAACAGCGGCACAGAATGACTAACACATCCCTGGTGATGCGCCAGTCATCATAAATGTATCCCTATGCTTCTTATCTTGTTAGAGATGAACCGCCATATGTATCATCAAAGTTTTTTGCATTTCCTAAATAGCGAACTTTAAGGAATAAATAGCGATTCTTTACCATTCCTAGTTTGCGATTAGCTATTTGCTAATTACAAATTACCCATTAATTTCCTTCATTTCCATAGGGCGGTTGGACTCACTTTTAGCTCGAACGGCTGAATGGATTTCCACGAAACTTGGCAAAATTGTAGGGACTGGTAGCCCGATGTGCCTTTGCTATGTCTCAAGATATATGCTCCAGTGGTTTTTACGAAAATTAACTTTGAAAAATATATATTGGGCTACATTGGCCTATATATATGTTGGAGCCCAAATGTAGCCCAATGTAGCCCAATGAAGCCCAATGTAGCCCAATGTAGCCCAAAGATGGCCGCCAGACACACAAAAAAACAAATGTAGCCCAAATATCAGCCAGATGTAGCCCAACTATAGCCCAGTGACAGAATGACCAATCAGCTTCGCAAACCTCCGTTACGCGAAGCGGAGCGCTGTTACAGATATATATCTTTTTTTGAACGTTAATTTCTCAAAATCCACTGGAGCACATATATTGAGACCTAGCAAAGGCACATCGGGCTACCAGTCCCTAATATTTTGCCAAGTTTCGTGCAAATCCATTCAGCCGTTCGATTATTATTATTATTATTTTTCTTTGCCCCGCGGGGCCCTTTTAAAACCTCCACATCAAACCTAGGGGGTCAGCGAGGATCTACTATGCCCCCTTATAGTTATTTCCCCCTTTGTTTTGACCTTCTCTTGTCTCTCGATCCTACCGAGAGACAAGATGGCGGCCGCTACGGACTTTTTGGAATGTTGACAGACGCCGGAGAACCAATCAGCTTCGCTTCACAAAGCTCCGTTGCGCGTAAAGTACGCGTCCTGGGACGCTGCCAGGTCCGCTGTTACAGATATATATCTTTTTTTAAACGTTAATTTCTCAAAATCCACTGGAGCACATATATTGAGACCTACAAAAGGCACATCGGGCTACCAGTCCCTACAATTTTGCCAAGTTTCGTGCAAATCCATTCAGCCGTTCGGGCTAAAAGTGAGGCCAACCGCCCTATGGAAAACTCAATGTTAAAAACACGTTTTGGGACCCCCCTTTTTTCTCGGCCCCCCCTTGACGACCCCCCCCCAAATTTTCAAGGGCTGCTCAGAAACAAAATGTGCCATTTTCCTGAAAATTTCAGCCAATTCCGTCCACAAACGCCAAAGTTATTAGACATAGAATTTTCAAAAATCCCATAGAGAAAAAATCCTAACTATATATACCTACTGGCGACCGCCAGTAGGTAATATATATATATATATATATATATATATATATATATATATATATATGTATAGATATATATATATATATATATATATATATATATATATTCACTGAAAAAAACATAGGTTTCAGGCCTTATATAGTTAGGAATTAGCATTTAAAAAAAACCTTGTGAATTCACTGAAAAAACCATAGGTTTCAGGCCATATATAGTTAGGAATTAGAATTTAAAAAACCTTTGAAATTCACTGAAAAAACCATAGGTTTCAGGCCTTTTATAGTTAGGAATTAGCATTTAAAAAACCTTGAAAATTCACTGAAAAAACCATAGGTTTCAGGCCTTATATAGTGAGGAATTAGCATTTAAAAAACCTTTGAAATTCACTAAAAAAACCATAGGTTTCAGGAGTTATATAGTTAGGAATTAGCTTTTAAAAAACCTTTGAAATTCACTCAAAAAACTCTAAGTTTTAGTGGTGTTATAGTTAGCTGGACATTTTACTCATACAAAACCATTGAAATTGCTCCTATATAGTTAGTTGTACTAACTATATTTCGCGCACCCGCAATCCACTGCTGATGATGTCACATATTAGATCATTCATGACATGGTCAGTGACATCACTGATGACATCTCAAATGACATCACTGATGACATCACTGATGACATCATCCAGTGAATGTGGTTTGCTTCGTTATTTAAATATGCATTATATATATATATAGCAATTTGCATTGAAGAATAAGTGGATATATATAAATAAATATTTGGATGGAGGATTTAGTAGCAGTGTAATTGACTGTTTACTTGACCAATTTATAATGTCTCACTAAATATAGTGGATAGTGACTAAACTGTGTGAATATCTGTATCACTTTGTCAGTTGTTGTGTAAACTGATTCTACAGTTGGTTACTAGCTATGTGAAAGTCTATATTAGTTATTGATTAGTTAACTGAGTATTTGTATGGGAGTGTGAAAGTGTGTGTGGTTCGGTGGGGGGGGGGTGTGACTGTCCAAAGATGTGTGAATAGTTGATTCAGTAGATATATGAAGTTAAAACTACATGTTCTAACAGTTGTTTGGGTGAGTGAATATCTTTATTGGTGTGGTGATGAGCAAATATATTTCTCAATGGTACAGGTCCAACAAACTAGAAAAATAAAAGGCAGTGTATGTGTCAGTTGTTGTATATAAATAAGTATACATAAGACACAATGATTGTGTGAGTGACTGTATGGATAACTGTATACTTGTAATAATGATTTTATAATTCACTAAGTATGACTTACTATCTAAATGAATAGAAGAAGTGGTGTTTGTATAAGTGTTTTGCTAAGTAAATATGTAAGTATGATCCATTGTTTGCATAAGTGAGTAGGATGACTTCATATGTGAATAGGATGCGTGCTGTTGTTTAATGTCGATATAGATGTATACGTATTTTTGATAGTGTTCTATTGTTCATTGACAGCATGTATGAGTGAATCCATAGGTAAGTGATTAGATGTGTGTATACATCTATGAATCACTGAGTGGATTTTTAGATACTTGTATTGCTGTGACAATGGATTTAAATATGATACTCTGTATTTTACAAAGAGTGATGAAAAATTGTGATAGTGTATGAAAAGGTGTATGTGATTGTCACGTGGATGATGTCATCAGTGATGTCATCAGTGATGTCATTTGAGATGTCATCAGTGATGTCACTGACCATGTCATGAATGATCTAATATGTGACATCATCAGCAGTGGATTGCGGGTGCGCGAAATATAGTTAGTACAACTAACTATATAGGAGCAATTTCAATGGTTTTGTATGAGTAAAATGTCCAGCTAACTATAACACCACTAAAACTTATAGTTTTTTGAGTGAAGTTCAAAGGTTTTTTAAAAGCTAATTCCTAACTATATAACTCCTGAAACCTATGGTTTTTTCAGTGAATTTCAAAGGTTTTTTAAATGCTAATTCCTAACTATATAAGGCCTGAAACCTATGTTTTTTTCAGTGAATTTGCAAGGTTTTTTAAATGCTAATTCCTAACTATATGAGGCCTGAAACCTATGGTTTTTTCAGTGAATTTCAAAGGTTTTTTAAATGCTAATTTCTAACTATATAAGGCCTGAAACCTATGGTTTTTTCAGTGAATTCGCAAGGTTTTTTAAATGCTAATTCCTAACTATATAAGGCCTGAAACCTATGGTTTTTTCATTGAGTTCGCAAGGATTTTTAAATGCTAATTCTATTAGCGGATAACGTTTTTATATATCAAAACGTTTTTAAAATCTCAAATGCCTGCTTTGCTAACAGAGTTTTTAAGCACAGGCTCTTTTGTCTCTGGTGGCCACCTTGGGAGACTGCATATCAGAATTTTTTAATGAAATATAAGAGGATTTGAGAAGTCACTCAAAATGTGCCCTAATTTTTCTTTCTTCAGCACTAATCATAATTTCTATGGCAAAATGAGGGAAGCACCCACAGCATCGGTGTCAAAACATCGCGGTGCTATCACGCAGCGATTTTGACATCGCATCGTTGTTTACATCGCATGCAACGATGGCGCGATGTCTTTAACATCGCATGCAACTACAACGCATGCGATGTTTGAGGTTTGATGTTTTGGGGCGGTAATGTCATGCAACTACAACGGGCGGACAGTTTACTAATGCGGAAAGCGGCAGAAATGGTTACTAAATGAGCCACATTATGATGGGCGGACAGTTTTACTAATGCGGAATTTACAAAAATGCTGTACATGCACAATGCGGCACATGCACATTTTTACTCAAATGTTGGTTTTCACAAATGTTCATTAAATCCGCATTTTTCCAAATACGGCACGCATGGTATGGACGGACATTTGGCTGATGGTGGATGAATGGATGGATGGGTGGTTGCTCACTGGGTGCTGGATGGGTGGTTGCTCACATGCCGTTTCACATGGCTGGATGGTGGATGAAGGATGGGTGAATGGATGGGTAATGGTGGATGAATGGATGGATGGGTGGGTGCTGGGGGATGGGTGGGTGCTGGATGGCATACTGCAAGCATTGGTGAATGGATGGGTGATGGTGGATGAATGGATGGATATTGGTGGATGAATGGATGGATGGGTGGGTGCTCACATGATGTTTGACGGTAAATCTTTACTCATTGAGGAACATTAATATGGGCGCAAATGTTGGAAAACATTGTTTAATAAGAACATTGGGCAGAAGGCCACACAAAAAAAATGGAAACAGGGCAGATGGGCACACAAAAACGAGTGAAACATAGCGCAGAGGGGCACGAAAAACGTGTGAAACATAGGGCTGAGGTGCACAAAAAACGAGAGAAATATTGGGCATTAAGGCACACAAAACGAGGGGAACATAGGTTAGAGGGGCACGACAAACAAGGGACAGATAGGGCAGAAGTGCACTAAAAACGAGGGGAACATTGGGCAGAAGGGCACACAAAAATGAGGGAAACATAGCGCATAAATTAAGGCATTTGTGGTGCTCTGCCTCAAAAAAACGTAAATAACGTTAGAAATTATTGCCGAGTCAAATGAGAAATTATGCACGGTGTCTGAAATCGGAAGGCATTTGAAAATAATGTTATGTGAAAGCGGATGAATTCTGCACTGTGTCTGAAATGACATTAATGCGCGTTTTGCCTTTTAAACTGTTACATCACAAAATGATGAATTGCGCGTTTGCAGGATGCCTGAAATAAGTATTATGAAGGCATTTGTGTTCAGTGAAGTTATGGTACACCAACGTCGTGGAAACGCGGATAGGCACAATGGATGCAGGCACTGGGGGCGAAACGTTATATAACCTCCCCCGCCCTCAGATACGGGATCACGCGTTGTCCTGACACGCGATTTCAAGCCGTGCGATGTGCTATCCTGCCAATAGGATTTACCGCACTAGCGTCGCAACGACGTTCGAGGTAAAACATGGCGGTGTAACAGTAGATGCGATGTATTTGCGGCGATGTAAAGCCGCGCGAGGAAAGTGTTTCCGCTGTATCATCATACAACCCAAAATGAACCCCCTCATTTTGTTCCTTTGCAAATTAAATGTTTTAAGTGTTAACACTTTATTCCAATCAAGATGACTTCAGGTGTGCCATACTTTTGTCATAAGTAAGACTGTTAGCGCTCTAGTTGTTCTTTAGAACACTCTGGGACATTCTGCCATTGGGCTATAGTTGGGCTACATCTGGCTGATATTTGGGCTACATTTGTTTTTTTTTGTCTCTGGTGGCCTTCTTTGGGCTACATTGGGCTACATTGGGCTACATTTGGGCTCTAACATATATATAGCCCAATGTAGCCCAATATATATTTTTCAAAGTTAATTTTCGTAAAAACCACTGGAGCACATATCTTGAGACATAGCAAAGGCACATCGGGCTACCAGTCCCTACAATTTTGCAAAGTTTGGTGGAAAACCATTCAGCCGTTCGGGCTAAAAGTGAGTCCAACCGCCCTATGGAAATTAACATGGGGAAAACACGCTTTGGGACCCCCTTTTATCTCGGCCCCCGCTTGACGAATCCCCCCCAAACTTTCAGGGAAGGACCGGAGCGCCGCGAGGCAAAGTTAAGGAAAATTTCAGGAAGATTCCTCAACCGGCGCCAAAGTTATTCCCAATAGAATGTTGTAATTTCCCTATGGAAAACAATCCTAACTATATATACCTACTGGCTATCGCCAGTGGGTAATATATATATATATATATATATATATATATATATATATATATATATATATATATATATATATATTCACTGAAAAAACCATAGGTTTCACACCAGTTATAGTTAGCTGGAAATTTTACTGGCATAAAACCAATGAAATTCCCACGTTATAGTTAGTTGGACTCACTATAACTTGCGCGTGCAATGCACTGCTGATGACGTCACATATTACATCACTCATGACATGGTCAGTGACATCACTCATTTATTTTTTATTTATTTATTTATTTATTTTTGGAATTTTTATTGCGCATACAAATACCCGAAGGTGTCTCGGCGCATGTGTGGCCTCGCAGGACCAGAACAACAAAATTCACTGGTTAAACAGCCATGTCTTTAAAAGCCTACGAAAACTCATCAAGTTAGGGGCGTTTTTGATAGTAGGTGGCAGAAGATTCCAGAGTTTTGGCGCAGCAACTAGAAAGCGTCTATCTCCCCAAGTTGCCGTTCTTGTACGGGGTACCAGTAGGAGGCCAGTGTTAGAGGATCTCAGCAATCTTTTAGGGGTGTACAGCTGAAAAGCCTCAGTCAGAAACTTGGGTCCGGCGCCATGCACTGCCTTATAGGCAATGCAGAGGGTCTTGAATTTAATTCATGACATCACTGATGACACCATCCAGTGAATGTGTGTCTTTTTAAAAAATAAATATGTGTTATATATGTATATGTAAAAGTTGATGGAAGAATAAATGTTTAAATAAGTGTCTAAAGGGATGTTTTAAAAAAAAAAATTGATTGGTTAACTGGCTTATTAAGTGTATCTTAGTGAATACATATATTAGTGACTAATGTTTAAATATTTAAATATATGTATTAGTGTTTCACTTTGTGTATAAGTGGCTGCATGGGTTGGTGAGTAGCTACATGTGTATGTATATGGGTTAGAAGTTTTTTTGTTTTAGTATCTGTATGAGTATCTGTATGGCTTGGTGGGGGTATTACTTAGCACATAGATGCATGAATGACTGACTCTCTGTTTGTATGTGTTTTGAAAACAGCATATGTGCAGGACTGTATGGGTGGATGACTGTGTATATGTGTGTGTTACTGAGTGAATGAGTGTCTCACTAGTTTCTTTATCAGTAACTACATATGTTTTAATCTAGTGTATGTGAATATTGATCTATATAAGTGAGTATATCTGAGAGTAAGAGATTGTAAGAGTTTCTATTTAAATTAGTATGTGTTTTTATAAGTGATTGTTTAAGAGAGTAAGTATGTGTAAGTTTCCTTAGAAGTAAAGTGGTAGTGTGTGTATAGCTGTATATGCAAATAAATGGATGTTCAATAGTTTATTTGCATGTGTGAGTATGTGTGAGAGTATCTTTAGGATGACTGTCGGTGTGTAAGAGGATGTATAGGTGTATCACTTCATATGAAGAGTGAGTATATGTATGAGTGACTATATAGAACTGTTGGTGAATGAGTGGATGTGTATATAGATGGTGGAATTATTGAATTGGTTGTTGTAACTGGTATGGGTATCTCCATTTTTTTGAAAATGTTAGTTTCTATTTTTGAATATGTGTTTCAAGGGTTACATTACAGTGAAAGGACGTCTGTCACTCTGTCACAAGGATGGTGTGATCAGTGATGTCATGAGTGATGTCACTGACCATGTCATGGGTGATGTAATATGTGACGTCATCAGCAGTGCATTGCACGCGCAAGTTATAGTGAGTCCAAATAACTATAACGTGGGAATTTCATTGGTTTTATGCCAGTAAAATTTCCAGCTAACTATAACTGGTGTGAAACCTATGGTTTTTTCAGTGAATTTAATAGGTTTTTAAATGCTAATTCCTAACTATAACTGGTGTGAAACCTATGTTTTTTTCAGTGAATTTAATAGGTTTTTTAAATGCTAAATATTAACTATAACTGGTGTGAAACCTATGGTTTTTTCAGTGAATTTCAATGGTTTTTTAATAGCAAATCTTAATAGGTATAGAAAGTGAAACATTTTAAAACGAATTTTATATTGTATAAACATGTAAAAAAAAAAAGATTTTTTTTTAATTTGTAACCCGGGGGCGCTCCCGGGGCGCGTACCGGTGAACGCACTGGTAAGCGCAATGCTACGGCGCACCCCGGGGCGCGGACCGGAGAGCGTCCCGGGAGCGCTATTGCCGCAAACGAAAACAACATCGTGACGTTTCGCATAACCGCATGATGCGTCATATGACGCACAGCGTAATCGCAACCGAAAGCACGCGAGCACATACGATCGCGAAACGTCCTGACGCGCTTACGCTACGCACCCGTGGGAGCAACCCGGAGCGCGACTACGGGCGGACCCCGGTGCACGTAGCGTAAGCGCGTCGGGTCATGTGACCTGAAAATAACACTTTCTATTGGTGCAGAACAGTTTTGGTTTCCAAATGAGTATAGCCTGGGTCTTGTGACCAGCCTGGGTCTTGTGACCTGAAAATAACACTTTCTATTGGTGCAGAACAGTTTTGGTTTCCAAATGAGTAAAGCCTGGGTCTTGTGACCAGAAAATAACACTTCTGATTGGTTCCGCACAGTTTTTTTTTCCAAATGATAAAAAACCCCACCTTTCTTCCTCACTCTGACTTTTGTCTTTTGACTGAGGAAGACCTGTTTCATCTACAGAGACAATTCTTTTGTACTTTGAAATGGCTACTGTAGCAGCAGCTGGAGCATCTGCACCACCACCACCACCACAACCACCAAGAGGACCACCACAACCATACATTGCTGGTGGAGAAGAGGAGGAGGAGGAAGAGGAAGAGGAGGAGGGGAGCAGATGGCTGCCGGAAGAAATTACCCCATACAAGCCAAAAGAACACATTGTATGGGAGTTTTTTTCTCTTCCAGAGGGCAAGAAAAAAGTGAATGCGGCCAAGGTAACGTGTCGAATCTGTGGTGCAGAACTCTCAAGGGGCAATCCAAATAAAAAATATTCATTTGGGAATCATACCATGATTCGGCATATGACCCGGAAGCATCCTGCTAACTATTCTCGTGCAGAGATCAGGGAACTGGCCAGTCACCTCCCCCAGTGTTCAAGGACCAGTTTAAAAAGAAAGTAACCCAGTCAATCGGACCCAGAAACAACGGAGATGATGCCTTGCATTCAGCAACAATTTGGTACTTTTAGAATCACTTGTACTGAATGTGGCAAGCTGATTGCCTATAGTGAAAAAAGTGTAAAGCTGATTGTCCTTGCTGGTCAGAATCACATTTGCCCCAAACAAAAGAAGTATTTTTTTTCATTTTTTGTTTTTTGCTCCAGTTGAGCCATTTTCAATTCCCTTTCTCTTTGTTTCTTCCCATAAAAAGTACAAAAAAATATAAAACTGTTTTGAAAAGCCAAAAAAAGTACAAAATGTTCAAAAAACATTAAAAATTATAAAACAACAAAAAGAATAAAAAAAAGTTCTTTTCAGAACTACCTTTCATTTATAAAATTAAACCTATATTTTTAAAGGATCTCTGTCAATTTTTTGTCCTTAGGGTACGCGTACCGGGGCGCGCCCCGCAAAAAAATAGAAAAAAAAAATTTAATGAAGCAGTTAGCATAAGGGAAGGACACAAAGAGAGTTATGTTAAGAGAAAAAGAGCTACAAGATGACCACAGAGGGATTATTTATTACATAGTAAAAAATAGAGAAGGTGTAATTGGATGAAAGTGAGAAAAGTAAAATAAGTAAAGGATCGAAAGAAATCAAATCTGGCTCCCCTCTGGACCCCTTTCCCCCACAAATCCTTTTGACACTCGACACCTCCTCACTTACGCTCATCCTGGAGCTCCTTAACTCTTCCTTAAGGGAAGCCAAAGTCCCCAAGACATGGAAACATGCCATGGTATCACCCTTATTGAAGAAAGCTACTGCGGATCCAGATGACCCTTCTAATTTCCGCCCAATTTTGCTCCTACCCCTATTTTCCAAAATCTTGGAAAAACATATTGTTACCCAACTTACTTACTTTACAGAAACAAATAACCTCCTTCATACATCCCAGTCGGGATTTAGGGCGGGTTTCTCAACCGAATCGACCCTTTTGGGAGTCTCCGAGACCATACGCAGGCAAGTTGACAATGGGGAAACCGTGGCACTCATTTTACTCGATCTTAGTGCCGCGTTTGACACGGTTTCCCACACTATTCTTCCTAACACCTTGCAAACTTGTGGCATAACTTGATCTGCCCTTGCATGGCTCAAAAGTTTCCTTACTGACAGAACCTTCCAAGTCTTCTCTCCTACATCCTCCTCAAAACCCCATGACTCTCAATTTGGGGTTCCCCAGGGCTCAATTCTTAGCCCCATTTTATTTAATTTGTACATCAGTCCCCTTGCTTCTTTAGTAGAACAATCTGGGTTGATGATTTACTCATATGCTGACGACACCCAGCTCATTTACTCACTCTCCGCCAATGCACACTCTAACCCGTCCTCCCTCTGCTCCGGTCTTAACAACATTCCCAATTGGATGCATGATAACAAACTGAAACTCAACGGAGGTAAGACCGAACTGCTTCTGTTTGGTAAACACACTGCTCTATGGGGCCCCCAACATTGGCCACCTCAGATGGGTTCAACACCCTCTCCGTCCACAACCGCTCGCAATCTTGGCATCATTTTTGACGACCAATTGTCTATGAAACAACAGGCGCTTAGAGTTGCAGCCACTTGTTTTACCATCCTCAAGTGGCTCAGGAAAATCATGTGGATGCTCCCCCAGGATACACAAAAAACAGTAGTCCAGGCCCTAATCACATCTAGACTGGACTACGGCAACATCTTGTACCTGGGAGCCTGCAAAGAAGTCACGAGGAAACTCCATACAGTACAAAATGAAGCAGTTAGGCTGCTTTGCAAACTTCCCAAAAAATCCTCCACCTCTTCTAGTCTACGTAGTCTTCACTGGCTTCGAATCGAATGCCGTACAAAGTTTAAAGCCATGTGTTTCATGCAGAGAATTAAGGCAGGCAAAGCACCTTCCTACCTGAGCACCCTTGTTCATCAATACTGCCCCCCAAGAACCCTACGCTCCTCAGGCCAACATAAGTTTCAGATACCCAGGATAACCCGAGCAAGAATGGGTGGACGTTCCTTCTCATACCTTGCCCCTTTTCTTTGGAATTCTCTCCCCATCCAGCTCCGCACGGACAAATGTTATCTCCAATTCCGTAGGAACCTAAAAACATGGTTGTTTAACCAATAACCCTCTTACAGGCCCTATGTCCCCCTACTGTATTCTCGCTCAAAATGTCTTTAGCGCGGGGAAACCTCCGGGTAGCTGCGCGCTCTATAAAAATAAATATAATAATAATAATAAAAGAACACTAAAGTAGAGATAGTGTGAGACTGTGATTGGCTGTTAAAAGAAAAAAAAAGGACAGTAAAAAATGGACAATGAAGGGTAGTGGCGGAACCACGATAAATGAAGAACGATGAGGGAAAGTGAGAAAAGACCAGGTAGTATAAGTAAAGAGGGATGAAAGAGGGAGAAAAATTGAATTAGGATAACACATGGGGAGTAACAAAGAGAGAGGACAAAGAGAGTAAATGAAATAGTACCTGAATGGACTTGAGTAAAACAGTAAAAAAAGATAAGTAATGCAGTGTGTGTGACTTATAGGGAGTCAGTGGGTGTAGGTCGGAGTGTGGGTGTGTAAGGTGTGTCTGTGGGTGTGGTTGTGTGCAGTGTTTTGGTGTGGGTGGAGGTGAGGGTGTGTGAAATGTGTGTGAGAAGTGTATGAGTGTGGGGTGTATATGTGTTCGATGTATGTGTGTGTATGGAATGTGTGTGTGTTTTTGAGGAGTGTGTGTGGGAGGTATTTTTGTGTGTATGAGGTGTGTGTGTGGTCTGTGTGTGGGGTGTATGTTAGAGGTGTGTGTATGTGTTGGGAGGGGGATGAGGTGTATGTGTAGGAGTAAGGTAAATAATTAAGAAAAAGAGAATGAGTGAAGAAGCAAAGGAAGGGAACAGAGGGTAAGTGAAGTAAAGAATAGGGATCGAATGAAGTTGAATATGAGAGTGTAAATAGGGAAAGGGGAGTAAACATGTAGAATAAGAATGAGTGAGAGAAGCAGAGTAAAGACACAGGAGTGAGGTAGATTGAGAAAATGTTAGTGACCTTAAAGCAAAGGGTGATGACAAACTACATTTTTTAGTCATACTTACCATATAATAAATGTCAGTTTAATTATTTTTTTTTACTACAGTTTGTATCTGTGAAAGAGAGAAGAAATAATAAGTTATAATTAGTAAAATATGTATTTTAAATTAAAAGATACAAATGAAGACGTTAAAAATCATAACACTGTATTTACAAATAAAGTTAGAGTGAAGGACACAGAAAGGGAAATAAACTAAGGTAGAAGGACAAAAAGAGAGAAAAAGAAATAGAATGAGAGCAAATTACTAAGAGTAAGACATATAGATTCACTGACACAGAGGAAGAGAAGAACAGAGAAATGAACTGAAGGGAAGAAAGATACTAAAACAATGTGAGTTAGCAAAACTAAATCAGGAAACAGTAGTAAGTAAAAAGATAATGACTGAGACAGAAAACAGTCTAATTAAGGATGCATTTAGAAGAATGAGGAATAGAAGATAACTGAGAGTAAGTGAAGAATAGTCATAGAGTGAAAGGATGAAGGGAGAGAGGATAATATACAACGATTGAGGGAAATGGACTGAGGAAGTTAGAAGGCAGACACACTAAGAGAAAAACTGAGTGAGGTGGAGTACAATGAGTGAGAAAAGAAAATGAGTAAGGGAGCAAAAAAAGGAAAGAGAGGAGAAGACGACTAAAACAGTGGTACTGAGAGAAAATAATTTGGTGATGAAAGTAAAGAGAAGGACATTTAAAGAAAGAAAATCAGGGATAGTAATAGAATCAGAGTAAAAGAAATGGGATGAAGAACGATGAGAGAAGAGTAGTGAAGTTCTTCTAAAAGAAATGATAGAAGGTAGATAAACACAAGTGAACGTAAGACAAGGACAGTGAGGCACTGAGGACATAGAAGTAGTGAACGAAAAATAGAGAGAAGAGGTCAAAAGTAAGGATTAAACAAAGATAAGCAAGGAAGAGAGGGTGATTTATAGTGATAGAGTGCGACAATACTGCTGAGTGACTAAAGAGGAATTACTAAAAGAGCAAAGGAGTAAAATACGGAAAAGGGAAGTAATGCAGAGAGACTGAAAGCTGAAAAGTTATGCAAGGGAGAGAGGGGATGCACACAGTTGAAATGAGAATGAGGGGTTGTCAAAGAAGTGGAGTAAAGGAACGGGGGTTACAGACAGTGAGAGAAAGACATTATAAGTGAGTAAAAAGAGCTGAAAGAGGACGGAAAAAGAAAAGTGAGTGTCAGACAATGGGAATACAATTTAATTTACACAATCCAAAGTATACAATAACTTGTACAACATGTTACATAGTTTATTTTTGCTGTTCTCAGAATATATTGAATTTCACTTAAAACAGTGAGTTCAAATTACTCATCATATGACAGCGGGGAAAAAAACAACACAATCTAAAAGATTGTGTTTTTAAAAAAAACTTAGATACTGACAAATGACAAATGTACACTAATCTTTGATTGACTTACTTTTCCTTGAGGCCAAATAGTATATCATGGAGGTCCTTTTCTCGTTGCAAAGTACTTTGCTGTTCAGTAAAAAATCCATTTAATCGACTTTCTAGAAGAAAAACTCCAAGAACATCTGAAATATTTTCAATATTTTCATATATTCCTTTTTTTCAGTCATGACTCTTTACTCATTCTTGCACCTTTCCATTTGGCCAAATAGTGTCAGATGTATGAGTATATATCAGTACTCCTCCCGTCTTCATAGGCCAATTACCTTTACCTAAAGTTTGGCTGTAAAAACACTAGGTATGAATTTATAAAGCCAAAAGGCAAACGTTGTTTGAAAGTCAAATGAGTGTCGTTACATTGGGTCCAACCTTTAGAAGTTTTTAAATAGCATGTGTAATGCCCTGATGTTGTAGAAGGACCGTCATGAAAAATAATAGCTACAGTTGTAAAGGTTCTTCCTGATATCGATAACTGAGAAGCCACGAAATTTTTAATAGAAGTTGTCAATTTAGTTCCATCAGGTCTACATCGTTGGAACATTAAAATGACATAGTGACCATAATTTTGTAGAAATAATGTGGACAGCATTGCAGACTTACATTGGGTACACACCATATTGTGATCCGCTGCTTTAACTAGATTATTAAAAGGCACTGATTTGCAGTCTGGTAAAGTCAAATATATAAATCTTTCAGAGTCTATTCTAGTAGTACTTGATGAAGCACAGTTATCACAGTCATATTGCCATTGATAAGAAAGGTTAAAAAGATTTTTTATATCTACTCCTTCATCTTGCAATACATCAAACATATACATTAAACATTCCTGACAATCCTGCTGAATATTCTGTGAAAATTGATTTTGACCTGAACATATGTCTAGAAGATTTCTAATTTCTGAAACACTTTCTATTTTTGCTCTATCACTACTACATTTCTCTAACACAAAATTCAATAAACAGCACAATGTTTGTTCCCGATTTTTGACAATCTGTTTTTGTAAATTTTGAAGAAAAAAACAACATTAACTACTACATTAGCATAGCAGTTGACACCAGAACTGTTTTCAAACTGAAATCCAACAACATCCTCAACAGAATCCTTTTTCCTTCTGCTTGTCTTTTTGCTACTACCTCACTGCAATTACTCTCATTTCTTCTTTTTCGGCCTACCACACGTTTTTCAATCAGAGAATATTGAGGCAAATGTGGAGCATACTCTCTTCTTAACCTATAGTATTCTTTAACACAATCTAGATCTGCACAAATCTTTGTTTCATCACACTCAATCAAGTACAATCCTGATAAAGTTCTGACTCGTGATAATGCCACATATGCCATACCCTCTTTAAACACAGAACTTCCAATGTTCACCAAAGCGCTATCTACACTTAAACCTTGAGACTTATGAATTGTCACCGCATATGCCAAACAAATAGGAAACTGTTTTTGGCGAACATATAAGTCTTTCACAAGCAAAAATCTAGCTGAACAACGACAAATTTGTTCTATTTCATCAATGCCATCAAATTAAATTTTTAAAATTTCAATTCCATCTCTATTTTTGTAATTCACAAAACCAACAACATGACCCATTGCTCCATTTACCAGACCTCTTTCAACATTTAAATTCCTTCTCAAAATGATACGACAATTCAAACACACATTCAGAGTCTTTTCAAAACCAGCAGTTTTAGATATACTCTTCTCTAATGAATCCAATTTTGATTTCAAATTTTCTGACAAAATAATTGTTGCTCCAATATGCTCTATTTTATCTATAGCTTCCAGTTTCACTATCTCTTCATTTTCTAACTTCAGCATTTTGTTGTTGAACATGGAACATTCTTTCAGAGTAGGCATCAAACATATGGCAGATTTCTTCTCGTTAATTTTCTTAAAAATATTCTCTGGAAGAATGTTTTCATTTGGGTACAAATTAGAAATTAACCGTCCATGTAAAGCTTCTTTCCCTTGCTGACTTATTTTTCCTACTCTTACATCTTGTAAAATATTTTTATAATCTTCATCCTTTGCCTGCCCCATATTTTGAAGCAGTTCTGCATATTTGAAGTTTAACCATATATTAACGTTTCCAATGCTTCCTAGGCACTTCCTGGTATCTTCATGTGTGAGCATTTTGAACACAGGTTGTCCTTTCACTGGAGTCAACTGCAGAAGATCTCCAAAAACAATAATATGTTTTCCTCCAAATAAAACATCATAGTCTGTTCTAAGAATTTCTTGCATTCTCAAATGCACAAAAGCAAGCATTATATTTGACACCATGCTTACTTCATCAATGATAAGAAGTTTCATTTTCTTCAGGAATCTCGAAACTTCGGAACACGCATCTCCAGATAGCTTGTGATATTGCAATTTGTTATCATGCTCCACTGGCAGCATCAGTAAACGATGTAAAGTAATCCCTTTAATATTATGTGCTGTGATGGAGCGAGATAGAAAACAAAATTTTGTTTAAACTCGTGAAGTCACATTTCCATAACATGAATAATAATATTAATGATTTGTGATATGTCGTGCTAATACAACTTAGATTAAACTTTACACATGGGGGGACTAACATGTGTGCTCATAAACGTGCATAATTGTTGCATCTTTTTGTTCGTGCAAAATAATAAATAATTTATTGTTTTCGTTTTTTTGTCATTACTAACTGCTGCAAACTTAAAAGAAGCATGTGCTTGTTTTGCTTTTCCTTGTCTGTGTGATGTCATTTCTACTATTCTAGGTGCATATGAGTCTCATGGAATAACGGAGACTGGTAGATATAAACGCTGCTTTATTTGTTTGCAATGGCTAGGTAACATTTTGATTAATCGGGTGGGTTAATTAATTAGTAAATCCTGGGGTGGATACAGAATCTACATTATTTCTTACATTAATACTTTTCTTGTGTTTGTTTTATATTAGAAATCATAAGTTGTCTGCTTTTGGGCCTTGTCTGCCCGAACTACAATATGCTGAATTTTACTTCTGCAAAAGTGCTGAGACGCCCATTCTGAAATAAATTATTCGTCAAAAGCTGCGTTCACAAAGCAAAAACTAACGTGCTATCGTCATTCTGTCGGACATGGCCAAGGTCGAAAAAGAACATTTTGTCAGTCCTTAACTTGGCATCCGCGGAAGTCAATTGAAAGTCAATGGACGCTGCGAGAATGACTTTATACAATTGTTACAATCCTAGGAAGCTCCTGGTTGCACTCGGAAGGGACAATGGTCTCTAAGAAAAGTGATTTAATGGAACTTTTGAAAAGTGGGTGACATGTCACTTGTCACTCTCAGCCAATGGGACGTCGAAGATTTCTGAAAACTTTCCTTTGCGTAGTTTAGTTAGCGTAGAAAGGTATAAAAAGTCATGCCCCTAGGGATGGGCTGGCTGCTGCTTTCTGACTTTCCGATGAGGGTGATGTACTGACGGACTTTGCGTGGAGCACGTAAGAATCCTCAAAGAACTTTTCTTTAATTTCTATCTATTTAGCTCAGTTAGGGAATTAGGTTTTAGAAATGCTAAACTTTAAATATTCACTTTGATTTTGATTTACTTGCTTAAATTGTATTTTTCTCATATTTCTTACAATCATGCTTGCTTTATTGCAAATAAAATTCATTTATAAAACTATCAACTTATATACCATAATTTAGTAAATAAAATCTTACTTTTGACAAACAAGCTGGTCTTGGTTATTCAGGAGTGTAGGTTACTATTAGCTAGATCACGTCGCCAATGGTGGTCGTTTAAATGGTTAAGTTTTATTCTTATGACAATATTCTTTCCGCAGATGTTTAAAATTATATATAGTTTGTAGATAATGTGTATATAGATTTAATCTGACCACCTGATTCAGTAGGCCCAAAATATGTCAGGTTTATAAATGGGTCCAAATTTTAGTATAGAATTTTGTTTATAGATTATGAAGTTGGGTAGCGTTGTTTATGATATATTTTCTATAGGCCGCTGGATCAATTCTCTGGTAGCAGAAATTGATGGTTGCTAAGAGTAACCAAGGTAATATGGTGGTTGCTAAGGGTTACTAAAACGTTATGGTATGGAAATAGGATTGATGTTTTAACACATGTTGAGTTCGTTTTTCGTGCTATCTGTAAGCTATACCGGTATAGATTGTGTGGCGAGAAATTAGTCACGCAAGCCATCTGTTCTGTTTGTAGTGATATCGCCGAGTATCACAAGAGGTATCGCCGTGTACCATAGTGTTGTCGCCGAGCAGCACAGTTTTAGGGCTAGGTGTGAATCTTGTATAGTGAGGGTTTTCTAAGAAATTAAAGCAGCATGAGAATAGGGACAAAGCGCCTTCCATAAAACTCACTGTGATAAGAGTATTAGTTATACCCGAGCTCGAATGAAGGGTAAATTAGCGTCGGTGCATGATTATCTATAAACAGGTTAGAGTCCTGTACGGGTACATGTTTCATATCTATAAACAGGTGAGAGCCCTGTACGGATAACGTCGTTATTTTGCTAACGGTGCATGATCTCTATAAACAGGTGAGAGTCCTGTACGGATTTCATGTGTGTTTGAAATTAGGGAAATTTCAGTGTGAAAGTGCGAGTTTGAATTGTATTTTATGTTCAAGTGGAACTCTTAGAACTTTCACTTCGCGGTGGGTTCAGAGCAAAGCGAGTTCATAATTATACGTGTTAGAAGGGTGGGGTAAAGGTTACTCTACTGACAATTGAATATTATCCTTAGTGTGAATAGCGCCGTCTATTCCGAAGTGTGGATACTTGAATGTATGTAAACTATCCTAAATAGTGAAACGAACAGATGTTGTCCTTATAGTCATCGTTAAGAATTAATTTACACTGAAAAGTGTTCTTAAAATGGCGCTGTGAAAAGATTTTGTGAAGGAGGGGTAAGCGCCAGGAGTGAGAAACGAGAAACCGCAGCTGCTGTGTACGTCACAGAGCCGCGCTGGGATTGGGCGACCTACGTCACAAGCTATATTCTGATTGGCTCTTGAGTCTCTGACGACCTGTGAGCTGATTGGTCTTTCAGAAAAACTCCAAATTTATTGGTTGAGCAGAAAAGTGACGTAGCTCAACTGTCATTGGCTTGTTGGTGTGTTTCGCGCACGGATTGGTTGTTTTTCGGAACATCCCGGAAATATTTTACGAACGATTTTGTGAATTAGTTTTAACTCTTAAAAATGAGTTATCATTTTAAACATGTTGAGAAAAAGCCAACATTACTTCAGAAGTTTAAGAATTTATTTTCACCTGACAAGAAAATCGAAACGCGAGGTGGTAAACTACTTCATAAGTATAAAACACCTGCAGCGTATATGGAAGGTGAATATGGATATCATACTGTCTTATGGTTCGATAGTTGGAAACGCTATACTAAGAACGACGGTGTTTTAACTTGGCCTGATGATGGTTCATTTAATGTAAAAGTTTTAAGAAATTTACGAGAGAAAATGAATGCTCTTGTTCCGAAACCGAGACCAACTCAATTTGAAGCTTTAGTTGAGTGGGAAGACGAGATGTATCAATTACAAAGAGAAGCTAGTGGAATTAAAAGACCTTCTAAAAATCCACCTTGGAGAAGAGAAACTCATGAAGATAGATTGCGAATGTGGAGACAGGGAAACATGAGTGAAGGATTGTATTTAATTCATGAAATGGTAATGGGTACTCCTACAGGGAAATCTATGGAAAGTGAATCTGAGGATGCAGTAATGGAAGAAATATATACAACTGCTAGAAAGAATCAGCCTTTGAGACCTCCTAGATCATGGTCTACTCCGGTGGTTTCTACTGAAACTTCACCGAGTGCACCTCCAATTAATGAAGCTCCTAAACTTTATCCAAATAATTGTGAAATTATTGAAACTCCTAGAAGACCAGAATTCGAGAATGCTCGAAATGAAGGTAGACATTTTACAATGGCTCAAAGAGCAAGAGAACCTCCAAAAGATTATACAAGAGAGACAAGAAATATTGAAGATGTTGATTATAATTAATATTTAAGATCTAAAGAAGAATTAATAAAAAGAATGACAAAAGGCATGGAAGCTGTGACAGTTCCAGTAACAATTGGTCCTGTTCAACCCGTATTTGACCAAAAGGAAACAAACAAAACTGGATTAACTATTCCTTTAAATACAGAAATTCAAAAGGCTGCTGAAAAATTTTATTCAGACTTATCTGAAATAAACTCTTCTAAATCGAGAATGCCTGATTTAACCTTTAATGAGGATTTATCTCCAAAAACACCAATGGGTGCTATATCAGATATAGGGAGTCCTGAAGCCAGGGTAACCACACCAAAACTTGATGTGGCCAAATTAAAAGCGAATATCGAAGAATTAATAATTGGAACAATTGGTCCAGATAGTTTAAATTACTATCGAGATGATGAACTACTGTTCATTTGTAAAAGCATACAGTGGAAAACAAAAAATAAATATGATCAACTAGAGGATCTAGCAGCAGAACTTGAAATTGATGTGAGCAAACAAAAGAATTTTGCAAAGCATTACAGATTAGACTTTTCAGAAAGTGACATTGAGAGTTTGAACTCAATGGGAAGAATAGTTCATATTAAAGATTTGATCGTCTATATCAAAAAGCTAGGAGAACTAAATAAATGGAGAGTAAAATGGACGAAAAAGAAGGAAGATGAAAGATTGGAAAAATTGTCAAAACAATTTCCAATGAGAGAAATTGCAGGTGGAGGATATGTTCATGTCCCTTGGTCGAGACAGGACATTCTATTATTTACAAATGACTTTCCGAAATTGAGGGAGAAACCAGTTGAGTGGTACAGGCAAGTCGATAGATTTATCAAAGTATCAAAAGTTCTGTGGATTGATTTAGATGGATTTTTTGATATTGTCGTTCCATCTGATCTTTGGACAGAATGCAAAATATCGATTAGTTGGCCAAAAACAGAACCTGAGCGAATTAAAGAAACAGGTGCTCCAAATCCACTTGTAATGGATTTCTATGAGAAAGTAATTGTTTGGATGAAAAACAAAATTCCACCCAAAGAAGTCGATTGGGTTAAAATAGAAAGAACAGAACAGGAAACAAAAGAATCAGTTCATTCTTTTTATGAAAGACTACTGTTAATCTTTAAACAATACAGTGGTTATGAAAAATTAGATGAAAAAGACATGAGCCATTTTGTCTATAGATTTGTTTATGGATTAAAACCTGAAATTGGAGAAATGATCAGAAATAGTATTGTCGGATGGCAATCACTATCTGTAGATGATATTCTAAGAAAAGCAAAGTATTGTAGCGATGAAATAGAAGTAAAACAGAAGAAGCTGAAGGAGAAAGCCATGTGGGCTCAGGTAAAGGTGGCTGAGCAACAGATTGCCAGCATGGGAAATAAGAACACTAATTTTGTTCAAACTGGAAATACAAACCAGATACAAGGAAAGTTTAAAAGTAATAATTTCCCAAAGAAATTTAGCCCAAAGATTGAGGAGTTGAAACAAAGATTACCTTGTTTTAATTGTGGCGAAATTGGACATTGGAGAGACGAGTGTCCTCATCCTCCTAAAAACTTAAAGAATCCCTTATTGAATCCACAGATGCAGAATGGTGTTGACCTGCAGCGACAGCTACAGATGCAACAGGGGTTAAACGAATTTAATATTCAGCGACAGTTACAGCAACAGCAACAACAACAGGTGAATAATCGTCAAGACCAATTGCCACAACCACCTTTTCCGAATTGTGGGGGAGTTCAAAAATATAATCCAAACGTGGGATTTCAGGGAAGTGAACAGGTAATAAAACCACAAAAACAGCAAAAGCAGCAAAGGGTTCAAATGCAAAATGCTTCACAACAATTTTTATTAGCAGAAAGTCAAGACAGCGATTCTGATGATTATTGTTGACGGTGCCCGAGAGAGGAGGAAGAGTGTGTTGTTGGAGCCACTCTTGAGGTTGACCAGTCTGGTCCTTTTGTAAACGGGAAAGTTAATGATGTAGACATCACTTTTCTAGTGGACACTGGTGCTACCCGTTCTACTGTTAGGTCAGTGGAAATTGAAAACCTACCTCTCTCTGGGGATACCATCCAAGTTGTCGGAGTAAGTAATCAGCAAATTAAAACTGACTTAACTGATCCAGTACCAGTTGAAATTGGAAATTACAGAGACAAACACAGATTTGTGGTTTGTAATAGTAGTCCAGTAAATCTATTGGGCAGAGATATCCTATGTAAAATGAATTGTAGAATATATTGTTCTCCTGATGGAGTTGAGTTACAAACAATGGAGGAAGATGGTTTATACAGAATGACAATGATGATGATGGAAGCAGAAGAAACAAAATTGTTTCCTGCATTTGAAGAAAAAGATTTACCTGAAGAACTCAAGGAAACAGTGAAATCAGAAATATGGGATTTTACTGGAAATGAGATGGGTCTGATGAAAAACGTAGATCCAGTAAAAATCACATTGAAACAGGGAATAGAATTTCCAAACACTCCACAATATAAAATGAAAACAGAAACAATTGAAGGTATTACACCTATAATTGAAAAATTAATCAAGCAAGGTGTATTAAAGGAAATGGAAAGTAGCTCTTGTAATTCACCAATTATGGGAGTTAAAAAGTCTAACGGAACATTTAGAATCGTACAAGATTTGAGAAAAGTTAATCAAATTGTCGTTCCATGTTGTCCTGTGGTTCCAAATCCAGCAGTAATTCTATTTCAGATTCCACATGATGCTGAATGGTATACAGTCATTGACCTTTGTAATGCATTCTTTACTGTTCCCTTACATCCAGACAGTTATGAAATATTTGCTTTCAGATTCCAAGGTAAGACCCTCGGATGGTCAAGAATCCCTCAGGGCTATACAGAAAGTCCTTCAATTTTTAACGAACTGTTAAAAAGATCATTAGAAGATCTAGACTTACCTGGTAGGTCTACGCTAGTGCAGTATATTGATGATTTGTTAATAGCTGCAAAGACAAGAGAAAATTGTGTAACAGACACAATAATTCTGTTAAATCGCCTTGCAGAAGAAGGACATAAAGTGTCCCCAGTAAAACTACAGTTTTGCAAACAAGAAGTAAAATATCTTGGTCACAGAATTGCAAAGGGAAAAAGACAAGTAACAATAGAAAGAATAAAAATGATTCAAGCAATGTTACCACCAAGAACACAAAGACAGGTCAGAATGTTCTTGGGAATGGTTGGTTACTGTCGACAATGGATAAGTGGATTTTCAGTAATTGCAAAACCACTACAAAGACTGACAAAGTCAGATGTAAAAGATCCAATTATTCTCAATGATGCTGAGATGGATTCTTTTGAGAACCTGAAAAAGAGCTTATGCCAAGCTCCTGCTTTAGGTATGCCAAATTATGAGAAAGATTTTGAACTGTATTGCAGTGAGAGAAGGATGTGCATTATCTGTGTTAATTCAGAGACATGGAAATTTAAAGAAACCTATTGCATACTTTTCTGCAGTTATTGATCCAATTGCAAAAGCATTACCAGGTTGTTTGAAAGCAGTTGCAGCTACAAGTATCAGCCTAGAACAAAGTGAGGGGATCATAATGGGATTTCCAGTGAAAGTTTTTGTGCCTCATTCAGTTGAAATATTACTGACAAGAGGTAAGACTCAACATTTAACAAGTAGCAGATTAACAAAGTATGAGAAAATCATACTAGGAGCAGATAATGTTTCGATTTCAAGATGTTTAAATCTAAATCCTTCTACATTACTGCCTGATTCTGAAATTGTTGATGACATTGAAACAGAACATGAATGTTTAGATGTCATGGAATTCTGCACTAAACCAAGAAAAGACATCAAAGACAGACCTTTGTCTGAATCGGATTTTGTCTACTTTGTAGATGGCTCATGCTTAAGATCCGAAGGAGGTGTCTTGAAAGCTTCATATTCAGTTTGTACAGTCGTAGATGTTGAAGAAGCATCATGTCTTGAAGGAGTTCGTTCAGCACAGGTGGCTGAACTGATTGCTTTAATTCGTGCATGTGAAATATCAAAGGATATAAGAGTTACCATCATTACTGATAGTCAATATGGATACGGAGTTGTGCATGATTATGGACAACTCTGGTCACAGAGAGGATACATGACATCAGCAGGATCACCAATTAAAAATGCAGTTTTCATTAGGAGATTAATCGAAGCAATACAATTGCCAAAAGAAATCGCCATTGTTAAGTGTGCAGCGCACACTAGAGGAACTGATTATATTTCCAAGGGAAATGCCTTCGCAGATGAAACAGCTAAATACTGCGCAAGGAAAAATTATTCATATAATCGGGAGAGAAGTAAAGAAACTGATTCAAATTCATTAATGCTAACAACTGTTGTAGAAACATGGCATGAGATTAGAGATTTACAAAATGAAGCAGAAGATGAAGAAAAAGACTTGTGGTTAAGATCAGATTGTAGACCACGTGAAGAAGATGGAGTGTGGGTTTACAAAGATGGCAGAGTAGTCTTACCAAATTGTTTGATTGCTGATATGGCCAGATTATATCATGGTCCAGCACATCTCGGAAGAGATTCTATGGTTAGACTTTTCAGAGAAACATGGTGCAATACCAAGTTTAGAACTATTGCTGAATCTTTTTGTCAGAGGTGTTTGTCATGCCAACAAATGAATCCAAACAGAAAATCAGTGGTGGGGACAGGAATAATTGGTCGAGAAGGTGGTCCCTTTACCAGGTTACAAATGGATTTCATCGAAATGCCATTACACAATTGTTTGAAATATGTGCTTGTAATTGTGTGCTTATTTTCAAGATGGGTAGAGGCTTTCCCTACACGACATTGTGATTCAATTACAGTGGCAAAACTAATGCTCAGAGAAATCATCCCAAGGTACGGTTTTCCAGTCACTATTGAGAGTGATGGAGGAAGCCATTTTGATAACAAACTGATGAAGTTAATTTGCGAAGCTTTGAGCATTGAGCAGAAAATACACTGTGCATACAGACCAGAGGCATCAGGAGTAGTTGAACAAATAAATGGAACAATTAAAAACAGAATTGGAAAAATGTGTCTTGAAACAGGTGTAAAGTGGACTGATGCTCTTCCACTTGTTTTAATGTCATTAAGAAGTACACCAGATAAAAAGACAGGTTTGAGTCCTCATGAAATTTTAATGGGAAGAGTTATGAGGCAAGCTTTTGTACCTGTAGGTAAACTGTTGAGCATAAATGACAGTGCAATTTTGGATTACTGTAAAAGGTTATCTGATATGGTAACTTCTGTGTCTAATCAGGTGGGAACTGAAGCTCAGTCAGATGAAAAAGTTTTGACACATGATCTGAGACCTGGCGATTGGGTCAGAACGAAAGTGCATCGGAGAAGGAATTGTCTAGCTCCTAGATGGCAGAAACCTAGGCAGATAATTTTGATCACTACTAATGCTGTAAAGTGCAGAGGATTGAAACGTTGGATTCATCCTAGTCATACTATTCCAGTACCAACTCCTGAGAGTTCTGACGTTGAAAGTGATACCACAGATGATTCTGATTCTGAAGCAGAAGGCGAAACAGAAGGTGAAATAATTCCAGATTCTGAAGATCGACAAGAAAGTCGACATCTGGAAACTGTGCCAGTGAATGGAAATTTGACAAGAAAAGACTTGGAAATAATTGAAATAGATTCTGAAGGTGAAGAGAATCTGTTAAAAGGAAAGATAACTGAAGATTCGGTTGTCTCCATTGAATACAAAGAAGCAGAACAAAAAGAAGTTTCAGACCAGGAGAGTATCGAAAGGCAGAGAATATACTCTGAAGTAAGGAACAAAAATCCGAAATCTGGGAAGTTGGGGGTAATTGAGGAAGAGGAGGAAAACGAATTACCAAGTACCAGTGATGGAAGACAAAGTGAAGTTCCTGAAGGAGTGAAATTGCCGAATAGAGAAGTTCCTGAGTCAATTGAAATTTCAGACTACGAAACTGAAGAAAGTGACGTGGAAGGTGAAAGTGAAAACAGAAAGAAAAGGACTTGGAAGTCAGAATCAAATAATTCTGAACCAAAGAAGAAGTACGTGAGAAAAGCAGACTATTGGCCAGGTGGAAGATTGAGAGTCAGATTGATTAAAAAGCCAAAAGAACAAGTTGAAGAAATCAGTAGTCAAAAGAGTCCTGGAAAAGAAGTTGAAGTTGGAAGAAAAATTGAAGTGATATCAAGAAAAGGGAAGAGAATAATAAGACCAAACCAAAAATACAAGTCTCCTGAGTGGACTTACTTAGTAATTCCACCTGTTATTGACATATATGATAGTAGTGAAGAAGAAAACGAAATCCAAGAAATTAGTGACAATGATTGAGGTACAGAAATATTGAATTGGCAAAAGGCTGAAGAAAATTTGTTAGTTGACACAAGGTCGAAGAAAAACTGTTTAGTTGAAGAAAACTTATGTATGACATAAGGTCGAAGAAATCTTGTTTAGGGTTTTAAAAAAAAAAAAAAAAAAAAAAAAAAAATATTTTAAAAGGGGGGTGTAAATAATTTAGAATTTTAAAAATTTATTTTATTTTATTTTTAGGCTAAACTAACCAAAAATGCCTTATGTTAAGGAGAGCACTTCAAAGTGTTCTGTTTTTAAAAGATGCTGTAAGATGACTCTGGTGTGTCTGCTCATTTTGGTTCTGCTCTGGTTGGTTCTAGCTGTAATTATCCCTTTGGAGATGAATAGAGAATTACACAAAGTTAACATAACAAGCAAAGCTCTGGTTAGCCAAACTAAACATAGTGCGTCTACAAAAGTTATTGATCATCAGCCTAACATTCATCAAGATAAATCAATTGGTGATTTTTCAAGTAATACATTCACAAAGCTATTGAGTGAATATGTTAAAGTAATGGATGCAAAAGACTGCTACGTCTGTGTTAAGTTACCTGCTTCTGTTTCTGAGGGAGTAACATATAATATGCTTCCTCTCACTTATGCTGTAACATGTAGTGTATTAACTAGTTTATTTTATCAAACTGGACGTTTAGAATATTACTATTCAAATTATGATGAAATTTTTGCAAATATTAAGATTGATAATGCTTTAAATAAGCATAAGAAAGCAAAACAAATGAGAGAATGTTTCCTTGTTACTAACGAACTCACGAGTATGCTTACAAGAATAATCTAACATGTAAATTAAGTGCTGAAGGAAAGAAATTTTTGAACATGGTTGAGGAGAGAAGAGCAATTTATAAGAGGAATGAATTAGTCAAGCAGACTAAGTCAAGTTTCTGGCAGAAAGAGGATGAGAAATTAAATGGCAAAATGCTTGAAAATATTGCAATTCACATAGACAAACCAGTTAGTGGAAAACTTTGCATTAGAAGAGATAATACACTTTTTGATAATTATTTTGTAGGTGCAAGTAACTGTGAAGATACTTATCAGATTTTGGGAGGTTGGGGATTTAAAGGTGGAAAAGATCCTATCTTTCCTGGGATTTATTTTGTTTGTGGTGACAAAGCCTACTACAACCTTCCAGACCACTGGTATGGAACTTGTTATGTGGGAATTGTTTTTCCTAAAGTGTTTCATGTTGACAGAGATTCAGAAGGATTGTTTAAAATTCATAATTATGTAAATAGAGTTAAAAGAGAAACTTTTACTGAAGTTCTGGGAGATATTTTTCAAGCTGTAATACCTTTTGTTGGTATAACCCTAAATGCAGGGAGAATCAGAAAATTGTCCACTATAGTTGATAGATTATCAACTGACACAGCTGATGGGTTTCAATTAGTGAATGTTGAAGTTATTGCAATTAGATCTATGGTAATTCAAGACCGCCTTGCTTTAGACATACTCCTAGCAAAAGAGGGAGGAGTCTGTGGCATTTTACATGTACAACATTGTTGTACATATATACCTGATGAAAGTAAGAATATTGAAATGTATATTAAGAATATTACACAAATGCATTCAGAGATAATTCCTTTAGAAGAAGATGATTTTACAGGGAAACTTTCAAAAAGGTTTCAAGCAATTAAAACCTGGTTTCATAATATCGGAAGATCAATTCTTGGCAAGATCCTGGCACCTTTGATTATAATAGTATTCATTTTTATTTTGACCAAAATAGGTTGTTTGTTACATAAAAGAAAGAAACAGTTGAAAGAAAAGAAAAGAATCTATAAACTCAGAAAAGAAGAAGAAAGGGAGATCGAATTACAGGAGTTACATAGAGAGCGTTATGCTAATTCCAAAGATTATGCAGAAACAGACTTTTAGGTTTACTGATACAAATGAATTTGAATCGATTTCTTAAAAATTTAAATTATCAAAATTTTGAGTGCTGGTGTGGTGATTTGTTAATCACCAGATGAGGGAGTTGATGGAGCGAGATAGAAAACAAAATTTTGTTTAAACTCGTGAAGTCACATTTCCATAACATGAATAATAATATTAATGATTTGTGATATGTCGTGCTAATACAACTTAGATTAAACTTTACACATGGGGGGACTAACATGTGTGCTCATAAACGTGCATAATTGTTGCATCTTTTTGTTCGTGCAAAATAATAAATAATTTATTGTTTTCGTTTTTTTGTCATTACTAACTGCTGCAAACTTAAAAGAAGCATGTGCTTGTTTTGCTTTTCCTTGTCTGTGTGATGTCATTTCTACTATTCTAGGTGCATATGAGTCTCATGGAATAACGGAGACTGGTAGATATAAACGCTGCTTTATTTGTTTGCAATGGCTAGGTAACATTTTGATTAATCGGGTGGGTTAATTAATTAGTAAATCCTGGGGTGGATACAGAATCTACATTATTTCTTACATTAATACTTTTCTTGTGTTTGTTTTATATTAGAAATCATAAGTTGTCTGCTTTTGGGCCTTGTCTGCCCGAACTACAATATGCTGAATTTTACTTCTGCAAAAGTGCTGAGACGCCCATTCTGAAATAAATTATTCGTCAAAAGCTGCGTTCACAAAGCAAAAACTAACGTGCTATCGTCATTCTGTCGGACATGGCCAAGGTCGAAAAAGAACATTTTGTCAGTCCTTAACTTGGCATCCGCGGAAGTCAATTGAAAGTCAATGGACGCTGCGAGAATGACTTTATACAATTGTTACAATCCTAGGAAGCTCCTGGTTGCACTCGGAAGGGACAATGGTCTCTAAGAAAAGTGATTTAATGGAACTTTTGAAAAGTGGGTGACATGTCACTTGTCACTCTCAGCCAATGGGACGTCGAAGATTTCTGAAAACTTTCCTTTGCGTAGTTTAGTTAGCGTAGAAAGGTATAAAAAGTCATGCCCCTAGGGATGGGCTGGCTGCTGCTTTCTGACTTTCCGATGAGGGTGATGTACTGACGGACTTTGCGTGGAGCACGTAAGAATCCTCAAAGAACTTTTCTTTAATTTCTATCTATTTAGCTCAGTTAGGGAATTAGGTTTTAGAAATGCTAAACTTTAAATATTCACTTTGATTTTGATTTACTTGCTTAAATTGTATTTTTCTCATATTTCTTACAATCATGCTTGCTTTATTGCAAATAAAATTCATTTATAAAACTATCAACTTATATACCATAATTTAGTAAATAAAATCTTACTTTTGACAAACAAGCTGGTCTTGGTTATTCAGGAGTGTAGGTTACTATTAGCTAGATCACGTCGCCAATGGTGGTCGTTTAAATGGTTAAGTTTTATTCTTATGACAATATTCTTTCCGCAGATGTTTAAAATTATATATAGTTTGTAGATAATGTGTATATAGATTTAATCTGACCACCTGATTCAGTAGGCCCAAAATATGTCAGGTTTATAAATGGGTCCAAATTTTAGTATAGAATTTTGTTTATAGATTATGAAGTTGGGTAGCGTTGTTTATGATATATTTTCTATAGGCCGCTGGATCAGCTGCCAGCCCAGTTGGAGCGGTAACAACACAAGACAGCAGTGATTCAGTCCTTTTCTGCAGATAAGATGCAATTGCTTTAATCAGAATACTTTTTCCAGTTCCCGCTTCTCCACTCACATACAGTTGGACAGGCTTAAATGATGTACATGAGCACTCTTTCTTCTCATGACTCAATCCATGTTCAACCTGTTCTATGACTTCGTCATATATCAGTTTCTGCTCAAGGTTTAATTGTTTCACCAAATCTTCTAAATTAATTACATCCACTTGAGCTTGCTCCATAGCTCTTTCCACTTCATCCATGGCAGTGGCAGCTTCATTTTGGATAATTGGTCCTCCTAGTGGATCCTGACTCAATGAAGCAGAACTCTGACTGCCTTGAGAACAATCTCTCACAATCTCTGCAGCAATTGTTGATTCTTGCTCTATTTCTTCATTCAACATTTGCAGATAATTTGGAAAAACAGGACATTCTATTGTATCCTTCGTAGCATTAAAAGAGTCTTCATAACAGAGAAAATCTCAAAGTAGTTCCTCTTCTTCTCGCCATGGTTTAAAGAGTTGCAAAAGAGCCAAATAGTAAAATTCTCTTTTGTCTGGATTTTCACAACTCAATTTTCGATGATTAATCAAATGACCTTTTTTCTGTTTCACTAGACATCCTTCACATCCAATGATTCCATATATTCCATTATTGATATCTTCTCTGATGTTCCTCTTATAAATATATCTTTGCAGAACTTCATAGAGACAAACGTTCTCAAGGTGAGGACTTCTATTTGGATAGTATGTATCCAACATGTTTGTCTTCAAAATATCTGTACTTTCTGGTTCTTTCTCCGCCAAATACTCTATCTCTTGTACAGATTTCAAAACTTGATTTCGTGTTGCAGCAAGACCTAGACTCACCCAAATGATGGTTCTAGATTTGGCATAGAGACTTGCTGACGACAATCGATCAGAACATTCATATGCTCCAATTTCTCGATGCGACAACATCTTCAGACTGTAACTGTACAATTTCTTGCTTAGGCTCTTTTCATGTGAAATGTCCTCCAACATTTCCTTCAGTTCTGTCTTTTCTTTTTTTGTGATGTAAGACGGCACATATCGAGCCACAGCAATAGAGTTGTCAGCAACGAATTGAATATCCATGTTAGCATTCCACATGGACAAAATCACTGGGTTGTAGTCGTTGATGTACTTGGACTCTTCGTTTCTTTTTAAATTGTATGTATTTTTTGGTGATTTTCTCGTCACAGTATGTCGCAGAGAAGACATCAAATTATTTACTCTTCCTTTAGAAATCACTGGTCGTGGAAAAGCGAAACGACATTTTGTGTAGAACTTGTCCTTGTTTCTGAATTTTCGACGACAGTACTTTCCACAATGATGGGATTGAAAGCTTAAAACTTGTTGCCTTAAATTGTTTTCTTCGGTAGTTTTCGGAACAGCACATGTTGAATACTTTTCAATGAAGCTCATCACTGTCTCATATGAATCTGTTCCAAATTTGGGTGCATCTTTAATCCATAACAACATATGTATGTGAGGAGCACCTCTCGCTTGATACTCCTTTCTCCAAAAGAAATCCAAAACCTCTCCAAGGGGAGGATTTTTTTTGTTGGTAATAAAAGACATCATAGCTTCAAATCTATGATTGAAATATCTGCATACATTCACTGGATCCAAAGAACACAGTACTCCAGGTGTTTTGAATTCTATATTTTGTATATTAGCATTGGCCTCTCATAGAAATTAAAGTAAGTCCTCCCATGCACACTCGGCACAGCTAAGAGTGAGGAACCATGTAGGAGTTCCTAAGTTTCTTAGCATACATTTCAATTCCCCATGGCGACGGTACCAATACTCATTTGTACAACGCTGACATGCCATGAGATTGATTAGATGAGATTCTAAAATATTATCTTGCAGATTCACTTTCTCCATAAAGTCCCTCGCCGAAACATTTTGCAGATGTGCTCCACTTTTCAGAATATGGTTTACTACATAAGAAAGCCCAGACAAGTCACTTTCATACAGTAGATGAAACAAATAGGGAATGCTTTGACGAAACCTTGCATCTACAGCATATAATCTTACAGTTCGATGTTCAGATGCAGGAATTTGAAGTGGTCGATCGTCATATCGTCCACCTCGACCTGTTGGAAATAGCTGTGGAAAACAACGAGCTTCCAAACTTTCTTCCCATACACTAATGGGACTTCCTTTTGCTGTTTTCATTGGAAACAATTCAATTGCATTCCCCATTACTTCTTTGGAATGCAAAGGATGAACAGTATAATGTTCATATATTTCTTCACTTCTAGACACATCAACTTTTTCAATTTGGCCGCCTGAACAATCACTGTCTTCATCTGCAGCTGTTTCCTCTGCTGCAACACATACATCTTTGTAGTACTCATTGTTTTTGACTAAATACAACGTTGCCTTTTTGACTTTCCTAACATCCACTAAATCTTGCCAGATTTTTTTACTCTTTGTTGGAACCCCATTAACTAGAATAACTAAAGGTTCCTCTTCTACTTTTTCTATACCAATTGTATCAATATTTTTTTTCAAATCTAGGGGCAAATAAACAACTCTTCCCTTTAATCCTCTCTGCAAATCTGTAGGAGGCAATTTCCCTATCTTAGGCTCCATGCAAACAATTGCCTGAAAAGGATGGACACATTGAATCAAAATAGACTCATATGTATTTAAATCCATCAATTCACGGGGAATGTCTACCAACTCCAGATTATTATGAACAGCTCTAGCAGGCATTCTGTTTTGATTTAATTTATCATAACAACATTTACAAATACGCTGATCAGAACTCAAATCAAAACAATTCTCCACCCACAAATAAGTTGCTAAATCTTTCCACTCATAATTATCCATCTTTTCACTTTTTGCATATAAATCAACTAACCTAGTCAAAATCTTATAATGAGTCCGTCGACAACACACACAAGTAAAATTCGGCCTTTCACTTGATTTCACCTTAAACCTGGTAATTTCCTGCTCAAACTTTTCTGTATTTAAAATCTGTACATTGTCTTCCACATTACCTTGAATTGATGTCTCAATTTCTACACTGTCCTCTTTTTCACCAAAATAACAAATCTCAATTTCTTCACAAATCTTCTTCACATCTAATTCAGTTCCATGCAAAAGAGCACTGTTTAATTGTTTAAGCTTAAGTGCGGGACTTTTTGCATAATACAACATTCTCACTAATTTCCTCATTTTGGTATGATGCACTGCTAACATCCTAAAATGATGAAAAACACTCTGACAGACTTTTCTAGAAAGACAAGCCAGTGAATGGCTTTGCAAACCTGTGATTCCTCTCACTCTGCAAGGATCTAAGTCTTGCAACAACTTCACTTTCTGCTTTATACTTTTCTTACTATATGTACGTAAGAAATTACAAAACAAATCAATTGATTCCTGTCGCACACTACAAATACTACTACACTTCCAAGTGTACACTGGACCCTTAGTACGTCTCCCTAAAACTTCATCAGTTAACACCTCTTCTAGTTCTCTAGGCACAAGTTTCTCTTTTTCAATCGCACAACCGTCTTTCACTTCATACGCTCGACCACTGGTGTCAACTGCATGCACTAAATCATTATCCTGGAAGTAACTCTCCTCATTAAAAAATGGCTCACAACTTGAACTGTGCATCCATTCTCCCGAAAAAACTTTACAAAAATTAGTCCTATTAATTACTCTTTTCCACCTACTGTTTGATTTGAAAACATCAATTGTCTTGTTAAGTGTCCTAATTCTATTGATTATTAAAATAAATAATTTTTTCTTAACTTCAAAAGCGTGATTAACAATTTTCTCGACACTTTTCTTTTTCTTATAAAAAGCAGCTCTCTGTTTACCTTTCCTAATGTTTTTTTAACAAATTTAAAACCACCCTATTGCGAAACATTTGTTTACGAATGTCTCTAAACTGATTCTGCCTTCTATTCCTATACCTATTATTCTCTCCTGCTGCAGTTGTAGGATTCTTTGAGGTTCTCTCCTTCCTTTTCAAATTTACTCTGTCATTCTCTTTTTCTACATGCTGCCCATTTTTTTTTTTAAAGTACATATGTTATGTAAGAAAGACTTAGTTGTCTTACCAGGAGCTTGGATCCTGTTTTTTGAAGTATTTGTTGTGGAAGATTGCTGTAATTCCATTGCTGTTTTTGATTTTTGGCGGTTACATCCTTTTCTTTTCCTTTCCCTAGTGGGCATATTTGCTTACTCTTCAAATGTGGATTTCAATCTGTGGTAAATAAAACAAGCATTTACAATGCAACGGTTTCGCCTTTGGAAAAGTTTGAGCTATTGGCATTGTAAATGACAAAATTTGTATTTATGTGTTGGTTTTGAAAACAGATAAATAAATGGCATTGTCATTTACATTGCCAATAGCTCTAAATTTTCCAAAGGCGAAACCGTTGCATTGTAAATGCTTGTTTTAATATCTCATTTAATAAAGTCTGAGGATGTGTTAACGCTAGACCAAACACAAGTGGCTAGAAGCAACATCTGGGTTAAAATTGTAGTCCACAGCACTGTGCACGTTGTGTGTCTTTTGAAAAAGAACTAGATGCTCGCAAAGTGAAGTGAACAAATGACTAATGTGGGCTGATCAACCTCGCCACGCTGCTTGCTGTAGTGGACAGAAGAAAACGCCAATGGCGTTAAGTCCCTATAAGTGTGTGTAATTGTATGCTGGAGTAAAATCAAAAAGATCTTGCTAACGCACATCACTAAATCCCTGAAACAAGGGATCTAGGGAAACTAGAATCCGGGGAGTTAAATCCGAGAGTAAGGAAAGTCCAATATCGCAGCTGTTAATTAACTGGACGTCAAGAGCAGGAGAACCGAGTCCAAGTCAATGGATAAGCGCGAGTTGGGCTATGAAATCAAGCTCATTAACAAGAAGTAAATGCTCCACGGGAGACTTGTTATAAAGCGCATTCTGGTTTTCAGTTTCCTAGGTGCATGGGCGGGGGTGAGATCTTCTGCCTCCAACAAGCTCTCCGCAGCGGTGGTAACATTACCAAACCTGGTATTTTTGCTTAGAAAAAACCCAGATATCTGTATTCTGCAAATATGTGTCATTTTCTCCCAAAAGAAATGTATTAAATTCCAAAAAGACATTTTCAGTAGTTTGGTTTAAAAAAAATTAGCGAACCAATCGCGTGACAAAAAAAAAGTCTGTTAAAGACGTGTGTTAAGAGAACCTAGGTAGACAAGTTGCATAAGAAGCACGCCTTTAAATGTTGACACCGGAGTAGGAAGTTAGAGTTTGCGCAAAAGCCTACATCGGATCGCCCGGGGCAAGGCAGGACAAACTTAAAATAATAATAAAAAAGCAGGATAGGCTTGTTAATTACCGTGTGCGCACACAGTACATAAGGTCGGTTGAATTGAGCGCTAGCCAGTTTGATAAGCACGCTTCTTCATACTTGTTTGGGGTGATGTGCTTGACCACAACATGGATTTTTCAAGAAGTGCTCAGGAACAGGGAGATCACCTGGGGGGGTGTCCCTTTACCTCGATGCCAATACAATGTATGAAAACGGGGCATGTTTCCTAAACTGGACTTTGAATCTGCGGGCAGCCCTTTGAGCTGAAGATCTACAGTCATGGGACAATAAACCGGTACAGGCAACTAGACAATGCTCCAGGGAAAGGACTAGATGCGGCGCAGAGAGTCCTTTGAAAAAGACAATGCAGTGAGTGGATTGGCTGCGAGCTGAGGAGGACTACTTCTACAATTTTGCAGGTTTCATCTTCTGGAGAAATGAATCTCTACTGGTGTCTACGAAACTGCTTTGGAAAACTTCGCCTCAGTAACACTGCATGTGTTTCATGTCGGAGGCCCAGAGGTGTTTGCACCAACGCCACACCCCATGCCGCTAGTGTTGCTAACAAGTTTTTCAAAATCCACACTTTCCAAGCTGAGAAAATCAATACAAATTCACCTAAATGCACTCAAAATATATTAACTGTACCCACACAAGGATGATCTTAACTGTTTACCCACGAGTTTTTTGCTCACCGTCATGTTCCAAACTAGCAACGTTAATTGTATTATATACCACAAGAGGGTTGAGGAAACGGGGGAACGACAACCGCAGACAAATGGATGAAGTGTGGCTAAAAACCCCTGTAAGTAACTGAGGCCATACACAATTTTAGTAAGATCGAAAAGATGTTCTACAACATACACAAAGGCGGCAATGGTTGTGTCACTGGCTGCCAGTATTTGTCTATATGAAAAGGAAAGGAGGGAATGAAAGGTAAAGAGTAATTTGAGTAAGAAAGACAGGGAAAAAAAATAAGAAAGGAAAGAAGGCAATAACAAAGTATTACAAGAGCTCCACATTAAACATGATAACGCCTGGTTTTCTTCCTGGGCAAAGTTTATTAAAGAACCACTGGTGAAATTGATTACATAACAAACATGTTAAGAATTGCCAGCTGAAGCATTCACAACAGCACTTGCAGGAGACTGGAAACGACAAAGTGGGGAACGTGGCCTCTGCTCACATCTGGTATAAAGTGCATTGCTGTCAAATGAGACTAAACACAAAGGCGACATCAGAGGGATAAACAAAGGGGGAACAAGTGGCACATTGGCTCGGTTGCGGGTGGGCTCCGTGTGAAAGAGCAAAATGCAGTCAAAGTGAAGTGCTTTGGTGCCCCTGCAAAATGAGAATGAAATGGATGGAGAATGGATGAAGAGAGCTGGCCGAAAGCCCCGTTAAATAAGGACTATTGTTCATCTATGTTTAATATTTTTTGTAATCAAAAGGTCTACAGATCAAATTGCATATTGTTGTAAAAGCTACGCCATAAAACCTATGAAAAATCTGCATCCTCCCGATAATTTCCCACCCATAACCAGGATATTAAGATACACGAATCCAATCTGTCACACACCAATGGGTAAGCAGACTGGCGTATTAACGATCATCGTTTTGGCAACATTTAAATTGTTTTACCCTTAATCAATGGCAGGGCATCAGGAGGGGTGTGGGCCGTTCAAGGCGTGCAACTCATGGCGATAGGTTAAACGAGTGAATCAGAGGCAATTTATATGTGGATACTGGTTACAAACCAAGGAAACTAGTAAACTCGCAGAAACTAAACATTTTAGCTTTGGGTTTACAGACCACCTACTCCACACCCACCTTTATACTACTGAGCAAATTGTGAAACCTATTTTTATACTAAACTGACAGCAAGGTGTATGTAAGAGACATAGGACACCTAAACATGCGCATAAACAGAGTGCACGATACATGGGGCAATTCGAACATATGGCATCACAGCCATCGCAAAGAACCACGTACAAATAGTGCTGCACGTAAACAACCAGCCTCACCTTTCCACTGCACCAGCTGTTCTTATCCAGGGGCCCCACCACGCCTATTCAGGGGTTCTGTGTGTTTAAACGATTAAATAAAATTATCAGGCTAACCGACTATACATACATAAAAGGCAAATGTTGCATTTAAATATTTGATATACCGTGTTAATGTAAAGATTTTTGACATGAAGGCTAAAAATAGCAACAATATAGTATGGACGAAGGGCGGCCTCAACTAAAGCAATGGTATGCGCCGACATAAAGAGCAAGAATATGAACGTAGCATCTTTAAAAGATCACGAATTGTACACTTTTATACTTGTTTTTCAGTTCAAACTGAAGAAACTGCTAGTGCCCCAGGATACCAATAGTGATTCTACGAGGACCCACAGAAACCAGATCAAGAACCGATTTAACATACAGATTCAGGCGATCTTAGCCCCACCCTCTATGGGAGATGGGATCATAAGCTTCTCATGCCACCCTTCTCCTTCCAACATTACCCTTGCCCAGTCAACCATATTCTCTCCCTAAAGTAGCCAGGTAATCCCCTCCTTACACATTCGACTCCTTAAATAAACCCCTTATTCCATCCCTCGACGTCCTTAGATCCTTATCTCAGTGCCTCCATTTCTACTCCCATGTCCCCTCCATTTCGCCTTCTTTGTCCTCCATCCCACCTCAAATTGCATTCTCAGGCCTCTCATTTCGCCCCTTCACCCTGGATCGGTCTCCTCGGATATCTCCCCACCCCCCCGCCCCCTGTATATGCTTTATCTTCTTCCCAGGTAATTCGCGCGCCCCCACCCAAAAAACTACCCGAGGATGAAAAGCATTTCTGTGCTGGTCAGCCTTCAGTATAACCAACACCTTACTAATCACATTTCCACATTAACTGGGCCGTATGCAGGCCCCACCCATCGCCTTCTCGCAAACGTCTGCGATCTCAACCTCCGAGAGTCCTTATTTCTCAGCTCTACTACATGATAGTCACGTAACACTGTTTCCACCATCTCATCTTACCATTACCCACGCACTCGGTAACAGTTCACCTATAATTTCCGCGTACTTCTACTTGCTCCCCGCCCCTTCTTTCCTGCATGAGCATACATCTTCGAGCCCCCCCATCGGGGGCCGGCTTACCGCACCTTGGCCGCCGCTTAGGCAGTCCCTGTCTCGCTGCTCTGCTCTTCTCGAACAACTCCTTCCTTCACTTTCAGCTCACAAAACGGCGACTGCTGCACAGAGAGGGGGTAGGATAGCAGTAGCTAGCGGTGACGTAGCCCGCCGGATATGACGTTTCCTTCAATGGCGACGATAGAAAGGGACTTTTTGACCCTGAAAACGAACGCCATGCACATATTTTAGTGTTCCTGACGACCTTTCAAACCAATTTTAGTTAAAGCAGATGTATTTCTAAAAAGATAATAGGATACAGATACTCCTCGATTTGGTACCAAAAACGTATGTTTTTTTCAATGTATGAAATAATCAATGTAAACATGCGCAGAGACAGGAATTTCGAGCACACATGCAAACATTTATTGTTTTTAATAACAAGAGGAAAACAAGTCAGGTCCCGGGCCGCGCTGTGATTGGCTGACGTCACGGGGGTGTCCCGGGCCGGCAGCCAATCACAGCGCGGCCCGGGAATGACGTCACGGGGGTGTCCCGGGCCGGCAGCCAATCGCAGCGCGGCCCGGGACAAAGGGGCGGGGCTTAAAAAAAGCACCAGAAACGCCCCCGAATCGCGTTTTCGAGAGAAAGCGCGATTGACAGCCTCTGCCTCCCAATGGCTAGCCTCCATTTATGGAGCTAGCCAATGAGAGGCAGAGGCGGTCCGAACCTCACTACTAAAAACAAAAGATTTCGACTGGGAGGGGCTTTGCCCCTCGCCAAAGTCGAAACCTAAAAATAGCACATTATAGACCACTATTATCAAACAACAAAGCAAGGACAAAAAGCAAACAATCTATACAGGGTTACAGATCAGGTGAGGATTCTCCAGGGGTGCACAAAAGGTGAGGCCTGTATTGAAGAGTATAGTGGAAGACAGCTCTGTCCACAAGTACAAAGAAGATGAGACCTATGTCTAAGTCCACTGCACTCTTATACACAGGCTTCACCACCTATGCTTCCCGAGAAAGTATTGAGTTATATAGTTATATAGAATTGTGGGGCATATTACCAACCAATAGAGATAATTTTTGTCTCTAACTTGTTTAGAGACAAAAATTATCGCCGCAAATCGGCGATTTTTATCGCAGATAAACCTTGCTATTAGCAAGGTTTATCGCAAATGCGATAAAAAACGGCCGCAATGCATGAATATCGCTGAAAAGTCAGCGATATTCATGCATTATCGAGCAAATGCTCTTAGCCATGTTATCCACCTCCCATTGGTTAACATGGCTAAGAACTGCTCCTGGGCAAGTGTTAGCTTTTGGAGATATTCGCGCTTAGCGCGAATATCTCCAAAAGTTGGTAATAGGAGATAGCGATGTTAGCGACTGTTTTCAGTCGCTAACATCTTGGCACGCCCAATTTGCATGTCATTAGTGATAAATATCACTGACATGCAAAGCGGGGCCCAAGATGGTCACTATCTCCTATTAGCTGTCGCTAACTGGTGTTAGCGACAGCTTGGTAATAGGGAGATAATTTTATCTCCGCTTTCTTGGCTTTTAAAGCCAAAAAAGAGGAGATAAACCCCCTTGATAATATGCCCCTGTATTTTGTAAAATTGTGAAGCTCCATGTGAAAGCGTTTGCCTCAGTCTTATTCCTGTTGTGAGACAGGTGCAAGATTTTGCCTGTCTTATCCCTGCTGTGAGGCAGATGATTGCAAATAGGAACTGTGCTGTGTTTCCTAAATGTGATGTCAAAAACGATTTTGGGGAAAGTAAATGGTTTTTACATTTTTGAGTATAATGTGGCGCAAAGGTTTAAAAAGTGACGCAACTACCTACAAGCGTCAATTTTTAAACATGGGGCAAAAAGGTACTTGTTTGGGCTTTCCTGGGGAGCGTAGGTGGTGAGGCTTGTGTCTAAGAGTGCAGTGGACTAGGCTTCATGAAGCCTATCTCTGCTGCATTCTTAGACACAGGTGTCAATTTGACTCTTTACAATGATGTTACCTGTGTTTTAACTCAGTGTAGGAAGCATATTGAGTTTGTTTGCATAGAGGAATTGTATTTTGTAAAATTGTGAAGCTCCATGTGAAAGCATTTGCCTCAGTCTTATTCCTGTTGTGAGACAGGTGCAAGATTTTGTCTCAGTCTTATCCCTGCTGTGAGGCAGATGATTGTACATAGGATCTGTGCTGTGTTTCCTAAATGTGATGTCAAAAACGATTTTGGAGAAAATGAATGGTTTTTACATTTTTGAGTATAATGTGGCGCAGAGGTTTAAAAAGTGACGCATCTACCTACATGCGTCAATTTTTAAATATGGGGCAAAAAGGTACATGTTTGGGCTTTCCTGGGGAGCGTAGGTGTTGAGGCTTGTGTCTAAGAGTGCAGTGGACTAGGCTTCATGAAGCCTATCTCTGCTACATTCTTAGACACAGGTGTCAATTTGACTCTTTACAATGATGTTACCTGTGTTTTAACTCAGTGTAGGAAGCATATTGAGTTTGTTTTTGACATCACATTTAGGAAACACAGTACAGATAGTATTTACAATCATCTGCCTCACAACAGGGATAAGACTGAGGCAAAATCTTGCACCTGCCTCACAACAGGAATAAGACTGAGGCAAACGCTTTCACATGGAGCTTCACAATTTTACAAAATACAATTCCTCTATGCAAACAAACTCAATATGCTTCCTACACTGATTTAAAACACAGGTAACATCATTGTAAAGAGTCAAATTGACACCTGTGTCTAAGAATGCAGACAGGGGTATGCTTCAGGAAGCCTAGTCCACTGCACTTTTAGATACAAGCCTCACCACCTAGGCTCCCCAGGAAAGCCCAAACATGTACCTTTTTCCCCATATTTAAAAAGTGACGCATGTAGGTAGATGCGTCACTTTTTAAACCTTTGCGCCACATTATACTCAAAAATTAAAAAAACATTTATTTTCCCCAAAATCGTTTTTGACATCACATTTAGGAAACACAGCACAGATCCTATTTACAATCATCTGCCTCACAGCAGGGATAATACTGAGGCAAAATCTTGCACCTGTCTCACAACAGGAATAAGACTGAGGCAAACGCTTTCACATGGAGCTTCACAATTTTACAAAATACAATTCCTCTATGCAAACAAACTCAATATGCTTCCTACACTGACTTAACACAGGTAACATCATTGTAAAGAGTCAAATTGACACCTGTGTCTAAGAATGCAGCAGAGCTAGGCTTCATGAAGCCTAGTCCACTGCACTCTTAGACACAAGCCTCACCACCTACGCTCCCCAGGAAAGCCCAAACATGTACCTTTTTGACCCCATATTTAAAAATTGACACATGTAGGTAGATGCGTCACTTTTAAACCTCTGCGCCACATTATACTCAAAAATGTAAAAAACATTCATTTTCTCCAAAATCGTTTTTGACATCACATTTAGGAAACACAGCACAGATCCTATGTACAATCATCTGCCTCACAGCAGGGATAAGACTGAGACAAAATCTTGCACCTGCCTCACAACAGGGATAAGACTGAGGCAAACACTTACAAATGGAGCTTCCCAATTTTACAAAATACAATTCCTCTATGCAAACAAACTCAATATGCTTCCTACACTGAGTTAAAACACAGGTAACATCATTGTAAAGAGTCAAATTGACACTTGTGTCTAAGAATGCAGCAGATATTGGCTTCATGAAGCCTAGTCCACTGCACTCTTAGACACAAGCCTCACCACCTACGCTCCCCAGAAAAGCCCAAACAAGTACCTTTTTGCCCCATATTTAAAAATTGACACATGTAGGTAGATGCGTCACTTTTTAAACCTCTGTGCCACATTATACTCAAACATGTAAAAAACATTTATTTTCCCCAAAATCGTTTTTGACATCACATTTAGGAAACACAGCACAGATCCTATTTACAATCATCTGCCTCACAGCAGGGATAAGACTGAGGCAAAATCTTGCACCTGCCTCACAACAGGAATAAGACTGAGGCAAACGCTTTCACATGGAGCTTCACAATTTTACAAAATACAATTCCTCTATGCAAACAAACTCAATATGCTTCCTACACTGATTTAAAACACAGGTAACATCATTGTAAAGAGTCAAATTGACACCTGCGTCTAAGAATGCAGACAGATATATGCTTCATGAAGCCTAGTCCACTGCACTCTTAGATACAAGCCTCACCACCTAGGCTCCCCAGGAAAGCCCAAACATGAACCTTTTTTCCCCATATTTAAAAAGTGACGCATGTAGGTAGATGCGTCACTTTTTAAACCTTTGCGCCACATTATACTCAAAAATGTAAAAACCATTCATTTTCCCCAAAATAGCACAGATCCTATTTACAAACATTTGCCTCACAAAAGGAATAAGACTGAGGCAAAAACTTTCACATGGAGCTTCACAATTTTACAAAATACAATTCCTCTATGCAAACAAACTCAATATGCTTCCTACACTGAGTTAACACAGGTAACATCATTGTAAAGTGTCAAATGTATTTCTTTAAACATGCACACATTCTTTATTCCTTTTAAAAAATGTAAAAACCATTCATTTTTCCCAAAATCATTTTTGACATCACATTTACAAAACACAGCACAGGTCCTATGTAGAAGCATTCCATGCCACGACTAAAACTTCACAATTTTACAAAATACAATTACTCTATGCAGTAAAAACGTTTTACCAAGCATTATCAAAAAGCATGACACAAAGCAACATTAAAAAAGCAAAATTTGCTTCCAAATCTTCTCCATTGAGTATACAAGTCTCTATGTATATTAAATGAATAATAACTCACCTTTACAAATATTTTAGGAGATTCAGAACAGTGTCAGATACACACACCAATATTTCTTTAGCAGAGCAAAAGGTATGTTCTCCAGACACTGCAAACCATAAAGGCACAGAAAACCTCTAATTCTACACACATATTGCTCATGGTAACCAATCAAATCTCTTACCTCTGTATTTTCAAACCAACACCCTTCCCCCCCTCAGCCCTTTCTACCTGTTACCATAGCAACTCCCTCCTCACTGAGCTCCCAGGGTTAAAAGTTTATTCTACAATGTTGCAAATCACCTCATCAAGGATGTTTGACCTGCGAATACACCAGCTTTTCTGGTGCAAGGTTTCTTTAAATGACTTTTTTTAACCATTCAAATTACTTCTTACACAGAACACAACCATGCACCCTAACTTTCAGTTTTCAACTATCTCATTCTACCAATCATTGCTTGTGATTCAAGAGCACTGAAACTCCACATTTTTTTTTGCAAACTCCTATTGTTCCAACTGCCATTTCTTTTCCACACTTCATCTGACTGCATCAGAATCTCCTCTCACCATGTATTCTGTCTGGATTATTGGATATAGCTATATCTACTGGGCTCAAAGGTATGCAGCTACCAGAAATTTTCACAACCTTGACTTACCAAATGTGAAGATTAAATGGATTGGCCAGAGAGGATTGAAATGTCACCAATTGATACCATTGGTGAAAACCTTTTTGCATTTGCCACACCCTGACCTTTTAATTGTGCACTGTGGAGGAAAGGACTTGGGCACTTTGACTGGGGTAGGTCTGGAAATGCTTATAAAGGACACCTTTGATCAATTGATGGCACTTTTTCCTCAAACTGCCTTGGTATATTCCAATATATGCCAAAGACAGAAATGGAAGTGGTCCAATCAACTTTGTCCACAATTTGAGAAAGCACGGAAACATGTGAATAAATCTGTTTCTGCTTACATGAGAGACTATGGAATGGGTTCAATATACAATAATAACTTGCGTTACAACATGCAAGATATCTACAGGGGAGATGGTGTGCACTTTTCAGATAAGGGGAATAGAATATTCCTCCTGAATTTAAGACTGTGCATTGGTACCTACTTGTAGGTACCTAAATCAGCCACAGAACCCAAAAGCCCTTTTCAGGGCTACCCTATCTCTGATCACTCCAAATGATTATCTTTTTCTAACTTTTTTCACTATTTTTCACCATAGTACGCTCCCCGGTACGCTTCCCGGTGCGCGTACCGGGCGCTCCCCCCGCGAAAAATATATATATATATATATTTTTTTTTTTTGCCTATTTGGGCCTCCTAAGACCCCCTCAGAAAACCTAGAGGGTCAACGAGTGCCTACGATGCCCCTTATACCCATTTCCAGCGTTGTTTGTCCTCCATTTTCTGTCTTAAATCTACCAAAAACAAAATGGAGGACTGCCGTAGCGCTGCCAGTACGCGTACCGGGGCGCGCACCGGGAAGCGCTCTAAAAAAAGTTAAAAGTTAATTTACATAAAAACCACTGGAGACACTTTTACCAAATATAGAATAGCTCGTACTACATACCAATCCCTACCATTTTCCCAAATTCGATGGAATTCCATTGAGCCATTTAGCCTGTAGATCTCTCTAAATACCCTGAGGTAAATTACTTCACAAAAACACATCTGAAGTGTTAGAATTGACAACCAATTAAAATGTTACTTTCATTTTCTATTTTTTTTTCCTGACATTTGATTGGTTATGTACATGAATATAAATGAAAAATGAAAGGGAAACACGGCCATTTTGACTACAACTACCTGAGGTACATCTTGAATGGATTTTCGCATTTTGTCTTCTTCACCTCTCTGTAAAGTAAGTTGATAATTTGTAAGGGGCACTTTAAGTTATTTTTTAAAAACGTTTTCTGATAGTTATTTACTGTCCCTCTGCTATAGTTATAGATAGAGATAGGCTCCTCTGTTATATTTATGGATTGACTTAGGCTTCTCTGCTATAATTATGAATTTCCTTACGTTTCTTCACAGGCACTTTTTTATATTTCTACTTCCTGCCTGTTACCATACATTGCCCTAAGTTAACTTCACTGTTAAAAAATCAAAACTACCTGTCTGAACTTAAACCCAACAGTGCCATATTTCTACTAATTTTTTTTTAATGCAAATTTCAGCACAAAAATGGAAGGAGAACAGAACGTTTCCTTTGAAATTGTCCTAGAGATGAACAATGAGGAAATCATTGAACCCAATGACTTGGAATTCATGGATGAATCACGGGACCATGAACTTCTACAATGTGTAGAATCTGTGGATTTGTTAATTCAATATGAGGACGTTTCTGACAGTCAAATGTTGGAAGTTATGTTCACTCAAAAAGAGGACATTTCGGACAGTCAAATGTTAGACGTTCTATCAAATTTTGAAAATGAATCTCAAAAATAAATTTATATTTAATAATTCTAAAATTGTTTGAGACATTATTCATTTGTATATGTAATTCTTAAACTACTACCAAATTGATTATAATGTAAAGTCAAACTTATAGTATACTGTGCAACTTTTTTGTTTTACATAGTAATTTTGCTCATAGATACTTCCTTTCTCCCACTATATTATCTCCAATGTGTATTTGACATCTCTTTTTCATCTCCTGCCTCCATGTTCTTTATGTTTTCCTGACAGACTATGGTATGGATTCCATATACCACAATAACTTCTATAACAACATGCAAATTATCTACAGAGTAAACGGTGTACATTGAATTTAAGACTCTGCATTGGTACCTACATGTTGGTACTTAAATCACCCACACAACACAACAACTCTATTCAGAGATACCCTACCTCTAAGCACTTTAAATTATTATTTTAGTGTTTCACTGAGTTTTCCCCATGTGTGGGGGTGGGGGAGGTGTGTGTGGGGGATGTGCGGGGTGTGTCTGTGAGGTGTGTATGTGTGTGTGTGTGTGTGTCTGGGGGGGATGAGGTTTATATCTGTGTGGGGTATGTGGGTGTGGGTGGGGATGTGGGTGTGTGGGGTGTGTGTGTGGGTGTGGGTGTGTGGGGTGTTTGGGTGTAGGTAGAAGTGTGGGTGTGTGAGGTGTGTGTGGGGTGTATGTGGGTGTGGGGGGTATGTGTGTAGGATGTGTGTGTATGTGTGGGATGTGTGGATGTGTCTGTGAGGTGTGCGTGTGTGTGGGGGGGGAGGTGTGTGGGATGTGTGAGGTGTGTCTGTGAGGTATCTGTGTGTGCGTGTGTGTGTGTTGGGGGGTGAGGTGTGTGCGTGTGTCTGGGTGTGTGGGATGTGTGGGATGTGGGTGTGGATGTGTAAGGTGGGGGTGTGGGGTGTTTGGGTGTGGGTGGAGGTGTGCGTGTGTGAGGTGTGTGTGGGGAGTGTGTGGGTGTGGGGGTGTGGGGTTGTGTGCGTGTGGGTGTGTGTGGGACGTACTTGTAGGTACCTAAAACAGCCACAGAACCCAAAAGCTCTTTTCAGAGCTACCCTACCTGTAATCACTCAAAATGATTATTTTACACTATTATTTTCACTATTTTTCACCAAAGTACGCTCCCCGGTACGCTACCCGGTGCGCGTACCGGGCGCTCCTCCCGCGAAAATAAAAAAAATAAAAAATTTTTTTTTTACCCGCGGGACCCTTTTATGGCCCCCACATCAAACCTAGGGGGTCAGGGGGGTGTACCCTGCCCCCTTTTGCTCATTTCCCCCTTTGATTGTTGCCACCACTTGTGTCTCAATCCTACCGAGACACAAGATGGCGGCCGCTGCGGACTGTTTCGAATGTTTACAGACACCCGAGAACCAATCAGCTTGGCGAGTGCAAGTCGCGTGGCGCGCCGGGAGCGCTCCCCGGTGCACGTACCGGGGCGCGGCTCTAGATATATACATTTTTTTGAACCTAAATTACTCAAAATCCTCTGGAGCACATATCTTGAGACATAGCAAAGGCACATCGGGCTACCAGTCCCTACAATTTTACCAAGTTTGGTGAAAATCCATTCAGCCGTTCGAGCTAAAAGTGCGACAGACCGCCCTATGGAAATTAACATAGGGAAAACACGTTTTGGGACCCCCCTTTTATCTTGGCCCCCGCTTGAGGAATCCCCCCCAAACTTTCAGGGAAGGAGCAGAGCGCCGCGAGGCAAAGTTGTTGAAAAATTCAGGCTGATTCCTCAACCGGCGCCAAAGTTATTCCAAATAGAATGTTGCAATTTCCCTATGGAAATCAATCCTAACTATAACTACCTACTGGCGACTGCCAGTAGGTAATATATATATATATATATATATATATATATATATATATATATATATATATATACAATCCACACCCCCACCGAGGCTGCTGGGACTCCATGACAGCGGTGCAACCCAGGGTCGGAAGTTGCCCTGTCGTCAAATTACCATTTCTCAAAGCATAAACAGTTTATGCAGATGCACTCCACTCCAATAAAAAGTTTACCACTGCAATTTGTGGTTGCAGAAAAAGGATTTATTTAGCAAGAAGTTCCAGCATGATGTATCAAGTGATGGAAAAACACCCAACGCGTTTCGACGATGGACTCGTCTTGCTCACGGGTAAACTCAATGCAAAGCTCAATGCATTAAATAAAGTTCATTCAAAGTTACGTCACAAACACAAAAGTGTTAACATAGACAAAGGACTTAACATTCAACATGCTTGCAAATAGCGGCTATACTTGAAAGGCGCTCTATTTATATCTAGCACAACCAATGGTACACAATTTCCATTATCAAAAGACTGGTTATTCTTATACTTTGGTGAAAAATAAATTCATTCTTTCCGCTCTTCCTTTATCAGGCGCAAGAAATCAATCATCATTGTTCTCACCAGCAGTTGACATATATAATTTGTTCAATTCAACGTAGTGTCTTTCATTACCCTGCATTGTCAGAACTGCAATAGTGCATCATATCATTGTGCATATAAAGTCGCTGGACACAAAATTATTATATGGCGATTAGTCAGTTAATATGCCATTGTGCGCTATGTAGGTACAATTATTTTTGTGAACCACAATAGAGAGAGGACACTTGTGAGTCACTAAATAAAAACAAAAATAAAGTGAATATCCCCAGTGGGTAAACAACAAGCCGCTGTCATGGAGTCCCGGCAGCCTCGGAGGAGGTGTGGATTGTATATCGCAAGTGAGCCGGTTGACCGTGCTACTTAGCGCCTTGTTTGGTATCGATTTCCTGAAGCAGTGATTACGAGTACATGAAAGCTTGGTGAGATTTGAACTGTAACCCGAAACCTTTTACGGCAAAAGAACCTAAGCTCTGATTACGAGCGTTTTCGCGATACACGGCTGTTCCAGGTTTCCTGAATGTAAGTTCTACAGAATACATAATTTCCTTTTATTGCACTGATTCCTTGGTGCAATTTGGGACTTTGTTCTCACATAAATCGCCAACATTAACAAAAACTCGGAACATTGCTCAGTGTTAACGTACCTTACAGCCTATTGGAAAGGCGCTTCAAACGTAATGCGACTTTTTCCTGCCCATCCTCCAGTGCACAGCTAAACTGGGATTTGGTAGCAGAGACCTCCAAATACGTACCACTGGATATTGAGCTCAAACAGAATCTTTTGTTTTGCAGAAGGGGGTATTTACAGTTGTATACAATTCAAAATAATGCATGAAAAAGAGGTACACTGCACCTACGATATCGAGTATGATGGATGATGATATAGAGTCCCGCAGGAGGCTCAGAGTGCAATCCATGCTCTTACAACAAGACAAACAGACATTGAACAAGGAACACTCGACGATCCCCACCTCAATATTACACAAATATCAGAAGTTAGAGAAATTGATTCGAAAAGAGGTGCCACGATGGTGGGAAGCAATAACGCTTGAGAAATACCAAGAGGAGAAGAGGGTTCCCAGGGGTTTGAGAATTTTGATTGCCCCTTCCAACGAAGAACCAGACATAGAACTGGCTTAAGAGTGGGCTGAAAATCTAATGGATTGTTCAAACAGAATGCTGTTGATATTGATCAAACATGCTTGGAAGGATAGGCTTGCACTACTTAAACAAATTGCAGAACTTAAAGATGAAATAGAGAAGGAGGAAACAACTGAGAATTTCAGTACGAAAATTGAAGATATAGCTAAAAGAATTTCTAAGCATGAAGATGAAATTGTGGCCCAAAAGGAAAGGAAATTCACTAGAGATAAGATTGACTATCAGTCTGGCCGTAGCTTCACATTTAGCCGCAAGTATGATAACATGAAAAGGAAAGGTGTTTAGGCCAATCTTGATATTATCCAAGTGGGAAATGAAGGTGACGGAGAAGTCAGTGAAAGTGATGTCTCAGAGGACGGCACAACACCTGTGGGAGAAAAAAATCCACCTAAACCGTCTAATTTTTCGGAGGAATTCCGCTTGATGAACCAATCAGCCCAACAACAAAACTGGCAGATAGATTGAGGCCGGGGGAAGGGAAGAGGCTTCCGTGGAAGAGGCAAAGGAAGAGGCAAAGATGGAGGAGAGGCCACGAAATCCAAAAAGAAACCAGGAGAGGAGGAAGGTGGCAAAGCAAATGTAACCCCAATGGGAGTGGAAACACGGGGTCAGAAAAAACGAGGAAAATGAACCAGAAAAATACTGGTAAATTTATCTTCCCGCTTACTCTCCAGCACGGAATTTGATGTTTTGCAATATGGTCTTTCCTTTTGTCCTACTTCCAACTTTTGCTATTCCCAAGAACGCATTGATTTGTTCAAATTTACCAGAAAACTAAGATTACATAAGTGGCATAAACTTAAAGTCAAGGGCACTGTAAAAGATACTGTTTTTTTTTGTTTTTTTTTTTGTAAACCTTTATTGGTATAGACAGGATATACAAATCTGAGCCTACAACCAAACTGGCCGGCCACAACACGTGAACGCAGTCAAGAAGTCCAGAATGAAGTTACAGAATCAATCATAGAGGAACGTAAGCAATACAATCTTAAAAAAGGGGGGGGAGGAGAGAGGATCCAAACGGCCAGCAAACAGGAGCAATGAAGGTTATTTTTTATAATAGGGCAAGAAGGAGCATGACAGGCAGGGCGATAATATAGAAGAATCCGGATTCCCACATCAAACTATTGGTAACAGAAGGGCTAAAGGGCAGCCATGCAGGAATGTCAACACTGTATATATCAGAATAAAAAAACAGGGCCGTGAACACAAGTCAGTTTTTTTTCAGTTTAATTAGTCTTTATTTCGAATAAAAAATTCATAAAAGACAGCAAATATCTTTAAAAAACATTTTCAATGTACAGCACTGTACATTGGATCCCCCAGTACATAAAAGATAATGTACTGCAGTACATAAACATTAAAACTAATAAATAAACGATTTACAGTACCTTTACACGGATAAGCCACAGCCAACCCAAAAATTTTGCAACACAAATCACTGATTTAGCAGTGCGTAAGTCTCTCAATTTAAGCAGGGCTGCGTGGCTACCCCCACAATTAAGTGTTTTGCAGATTGGTTTCAACCATTTTAGTCTGGGCAAACGATAAGCAGGACATGCAAAAACTACGTGGCCCAGACTTTCTATCTGATCAGGACAAAAGGGGCATTTGTTACTTGAGTTTATTGCCCACTTTGCAGTAAAGGACTTGATCGGTAGGGTTCCCACCCGAAACTGATGGTACAGCTTGCGATCAAGTGATTTGCATATCAGGTCCCAATACGGTTCGAGAAATGGGGTTATCTTGTGCATTAGGAACTGTCCCGTTAGGTTGTTGGCGGAGGAGAGGGAGACCAGTACAGATTTTTTAACAGCCCAATAAAGCTCTTTGAATTCTGCTTTCGATGGGAAGCTTGTACATTCGGGATGTAGCCATAGCTCTGGGAGACCCATAGAATACAAAATTTGCTTGACCTCTCGTAGCCATGGAATTTTCTGTGCACCCCACAATGCTCTTACCTCACCTAATTCTAGTGCAAATAGGCTAAGTTCTTGAGTCGTCCAAAGGCGACGCCAAAGAGCAACAAGGCGGTACTGTGCCATCTCATCCAGCGGTCTACAACCTAGATCTAAAAGCAGAGGTGTAATGGGGGAAGATTGGGGAAGTCCCACTAGGTTCCGGAAGAACTTGTTCTGAGCACTAGTAAGGGCCGACAATCCTTTGTATCCCCAGACATCCGCACCATACAGGATAGCCGCATTCACCTTGGCCTCGTATATTTTTAACGCAGGTGTAATGCGTTTTGTCATGGGTTTTTTTGTTCTTTTATCAGGCAACCTGTAAGGCGAACAAACTTAAGGGTTGACACTTCCAACTGGGGTTTCCATGTTAGTTGATGGTCCAAAGTCACGCCCAGGTATGCATGACTTTAACCTGCTCTATTTGAACACCCTCTAGTGAAAATGAACTTATAATAGGCTTGTTCTTATTAAAGACCATAAATTTAGTTTTGTCGGCATTGATTTGGAGGTCATTTATTGAGCAAAACTCAGCAAATCTGTTTAAGGCAGCCTGTAGGCCGCTACGGGTCCTTGAGAGGAGCAGGGTGTCGTCGGCGAATATTAACATGGGATACTTTAAACCCCCCAGGGTGGGTGCATCAGTGTGAGTGTCTTTGAAAAAGGCAACCACCCGGTTGATAAACAGGAGGAACAAGGTAGGAGCCAGTACGCAGCCCTGCCGGACACCACGTTCGACAGGGAAGCTGGCGGTCACCTGACCCTGTTTACCCCATCTTACGCGTGCAAAATTGTCCTCATGAAGGCGCCTAACCAGATCTAATAGTTCTGGAGGGAATTCCATGCTTCTCAGGGCATCCCAAAGTTTTGCCCTGGGAACCAGGTCAAACGCCGACCTAAGGTCAACAAAAGCAGCGTAGATGACACCACCGCCCAAAAGAACCACCTTCCAGTACATCATGGTAAGCCGAAACACCTGGTCAAGGGTGCTAGTGCCTGATCTAAACCCTGCCTGCATGGGGGAGAGTATGTTGTTTTGCTCAATCCACCCCTGTATTCTAGCTAGGGCCATTCGTGATACCACTTTCTGAATGGTATCAATTAGGCTAATGGGACGATAGTTTTTTGGTAAGGATCGATCCCCTTTCTTAAAAACCGGGATTATCTCAGCCCCTTTCCAGGACTGCGGTATCTTTTCCCCGGCTGCAATGGAGTTTGCTAAGATTGTAATATAAGGGGCCCACAAATCTGGATTCAGTTTGAAAAGGTCAGCTGGCACAGCATCAATGCCAGGAGCCTTTCCAGACTGAATTGAACCTAGTGCATATTCCGTATCTGAAATGCTAAAAGTAAGTCTGTCCCCATATGGAGCTAGTTTGGTCCCTGCTAGAGGCCCTTCTGCTAACTGGGGGGCATTCTGATTGATAAATTGTGCAGAAAAAAATTCTACCCAGTCTGCTGCTGAAACATAGTTTTCAGGTGATAATGATTCTGAGCCCCGGGCCCGCCTGACTATCTCCCAAAATTTAATTTGGTTGGAAGACTCACATGCTTGGAGAAGATCAAGCCAATATGAGTCTTCCCAATCCCTTTTAGCTTCCCAGATAGTACGTTTGTACACCTGTCTCGCTACCCTAATGTCCGGGGTATTTCTGGATTTGACTGCAGCAATAAGGATGCCATGGGCTTCTCTACAATTTTTGTTATACCAGCCTTTAGATTGATTAGCCTTCTGTTTCCGGCATGGTCTAGTGAGAAGTTCCTTGATTGCCGCAAAACATGCCTCATGAAGGTCAACGTTATTAAGCTGGGGCATGTCATTGGGAGATGGTACCATCATCTTATCTTTGGTTTGTAGGACCAATTGTTCTATCTTACTGACAAGCTCTGGGTTGGCTATCACTCTTGACCATTTGACCCGTCTTCTGTTATCACACAAGACGAGGTCAGATGTGATGCAGTCGGATTCCACCTGGGGTGGCCCTAACCCTAGCACCTTGAGTACAAGTGAGAGGGGATTGTGATCACTCTCCGGCCTTGTATCAATAGTCATATCAGTTACAGCTGCCCAAGATTCGATATTGATTAGTATATAATCAATACGACTTGCGCAGGACCCATTGTCGAAGGTTGGCTTCCCCTGTTTATCAGATAAACTACGGCCATTCACTGCTCGGAGCCCCCATTCCAGACAGAGCCCAAGCCAATTAAAAGCGGCCTCGGTTCCCCTGACACCCTTAGTAATTGCTAGCGGAGGGATATTCCATGTGGAATCTTCTTCTAAGCCAACGTCCTCAGCTAGGTTCAGGATGGGCTCAAATGAGCAGTTCAAGTCGCCAGCCACTATAGTGAGCTGGTCGCTTTTGTGCTCATTTAGAAAAGCTTCTAGATCATTAAGGATCGGTTGTTTCTTACCACCCTGGCATCCTCTAGCATAGATATTAATAAGGATTATATCTTTACAGTTCTCCTTACTTAAGGATATACAAAGAAGATCAGGATTCATCCCCACTATTTCTCTTGCGTTGAATCCCAAGCTATTTTTTATCCATATAGAGAGACCACCCGAGGCCCTGCCCTTCATGCCCTGTATTGCCGGTTTATAAAAGTTTAGATAGCCTAGTCTAAACAGTGGGGCAACTGACCAGGTTTCCTGGAAAAAGATGATGTCATTGGAAGAGATGTAATCTGCCCAATCATCATTGTCCAGGCGACCCCGTAAACCCGCTATATTCCAGGATGCTATTTTGATTTGGTAAGCAGGGGGGCTAGTGCAAGGGGATACGTGCTGAGCTAAAATTCCTACCTCCGCCGGGAGGGGATTGTGGGCATTGACAAATATTGTTTGTTGATCTAATGGCAACTTTGGACAAGCCACACTAGAACCTTTCGTGGTGTACATAATAGGGTCTGCCAGCTCCCTTTTTATGTTTACCCCCCCGAGTCAGTCAACCTCCTCTAGGCAGCCGAACATATTAGACGTAGAGACACCCTGCCACCAGGCACTCTGACTTGGTCCCACCTTCCCAAAGCCCCTGTTCATGGACCCTTGAATTGATGTCCAAGTCCCACCCATCCTATGCTGGTTTCTAGGAGGGTAGAAAAAAGTGAGGGGTCTAACAACAACTGTCTGATCATCTTCACAAGAGGCCCATGAACAGAGGTGTTGTGCAGTACGGGGGTCAGCAAAAGTTACCACTATACAGTCGCCCATGATGGATTTGTGGCTCGGTCCGACCCATGGTACTCTACGCACCATTAGAACCCGGCTTCTTTGGTGACTTGGGAGCTGTCTGTTTGTATTAAGCCAGTGTATTACATTGTTTTTAAGGGACCAGTGGTCCTCTTTTGCTAGTGGGTCAAGAGTTGGTACACCAGCCAATACAATGGCATATGAACTAGCTTCCGGTGGTAGGTCAATATAGCCACCACGGAAGTTAGGTCTACTAAGTTCAAAAGATGGCTGGGTATTGAGGGATGGCTGATTGGGTTGCCGATCAGCTAATGGCACAGGTTTTGAACGTGCAATATTCTGTTGGGGATGAAGATCAGCCCCAGCACGAGAGGCAGTGATATTTGGTTTGGGTGGCACTGAGGACTCCTTAGGGAGGCAAGCCCTAAGATTTGGGATGGGGATGATGTTATTCCCTATTTTTGTGCGTGGTTTAGGTACAGGTTTGGATCCCAGTGAAGGAGCAACATGTGCATCTACTTCTAAATCTAAAGGTTGTGAGGGTAAAACCTCCCCCTGTGAAAAACTAGCTTCCATCTGCTTGAGACTAAGGCTGGCCAATGTAACGATTGTCCTGTCCATCTCGAGCAGATGGTTTTCCATTCTGGAAAGTTTGAGTTCCAAGGGGGTAAGTAACTTCTTAAGTGTATCCCAAACAGTTTGTACAAATTCCTCATCACCCCTCTTGTCCCCCTCAACCCCACTCAAACCCAAACTTCCCTCCCTTGACCCATCATTACTCGATCCAGGAAGAAATTTAACCTGTTGAACATTCCCGGCTCCCTCCAAGACTTGGGTAGTAGCACTAACAGGCAGATCTATATAGATTTTGTCATTCAATTCCCCGGGAGCAGAGGCGCCTAATTTGCGTCGGCAATTAAAAAACTGGGCTCTCGCAATTTTAGCCTTTCTGCGGGCGAATGCGGACCTAGCCAAGCTTTTCTTTTGCAGGAGCGCCATTTTTTTAACAGTTTTGTGAGCCTTTGTAGCAGTCCTAGGCGATTTACCCATTACCTGTGAGCTTACACCGACCACAGGATTGGGTGGCACAACCTCCTCCGGAGGATTAGGTGGACAGTCCTTCTCTTGGTCACATGGAGGCAGAGATGGGCAGTGATGTATTTCTGCCAATGTAAGCAGGGGGCGAGGGCCCGTTGTACGCTCAGGGGTAAGAGCTAGAGCAAAGTTGCCTAGTGATGATTTTTTTGAAGAGGCAATGCTTAGAGACAATTTACGGGCGGCATCAAGTTCGAGGGAGACCCTGTGTTGCATTTTATTAATTTCGGCGTCAATGGCCAGATTAGTCTTTGTTAAAAAGTCATCCAGGGTCCCACTAGGTCTACTAAGTCCCCTAGCAGTTTTGCTGCGTGTGGCTCGTGTACACATGATGAACAGTGAGGAAGTAAACCACAAAAGAGAAAAAGATAACTCACGTATAATTGGACAGTCGTAGGCCAAAATAACGTGGCCCAGCCCAGACCTCTTAGACCTCTAACGGCCTCAAACGGCCCGCTCTTTGCCCGGTCTTTGCCCGCTTCTTCGTCCGCGCGCGTCCCGCGTTCGCGTTCTGGGCGGAACTGAAATAGCGGAGAACAGGAGGGGGCGAGAAGAGGAACCAGGTGCACGCAGTGGACGGCGCAAGCACTTCTGGTCCTCGCAGTCCCGCTCCCTGTGCAGGTGGCCTTTGTCTCTCTCCCTCGGGGTTGGTAACCGAGCCGATTGCTCCCAGGTCACGGTGAAGGGTTATAAGAGGGCTCCGTGGATGAGGAAGTCCCTGGTATGGCAAGAAGCAAAGTCCGCAGTCTCACTCCTACACGAGCGGCTCCCGCGCCAGCGGGGGCCGCGAGGAGTATTTCAGCCCACAGGAAGGTCAGAGGGAGGAGGGGGCGGGAAGAGGAACCAGGTGCGCGCGGTGGACGGCGCAAGCACTTCTGGTCCTCGCAGTCCCGCTCCCTGTGCAGGTGGCCTTTGTCTCTCTCCCTCGGGGTTGGTAACCGAGCCCATTGCTCCCAGGTCACGGTGAAGGGTTATAAGAGGGCTCCGTGGATGAGGAAGTCCCTGGTATGGCAAGAAGCAAAGTCCGCAGTCTCACTCCTACACGAGCGGCTCCCGCGCCAGCGGGGGCCGCGAGGAGTATTTCAGCCCACAGGAAGGTCAGAGGGAGGAGGGGGCAGGAAGAGGAACCAGGTGTGCGGGGTGGACGGCGCAAGCACTTCTGGTCCTCGCAGTCCCGCTCCCTGTGCAGGTGGCCTTTGTCTCTCTCCCTCGGGGTTGGTAACCGAGCCGATTGCTCCCAGGTCACGGTGAAGGGTTATAAGAGGGCTCCGTGGATGAGGAAGTCCCTGGTATGGCAAGAAGCAAAGTCCGCAGTCTCACTCCTACACGAGCGGCACAAGTCAGTATATAAGTAAGAACGACTTTGTATCCCCACCACCCAGTAGCACATCGGAAACAGAACAAAGGGGGCCAGAATAGCGACAACACCCAGACTAACCCGTCATACTGACCTTGGGAGAGAAGGAAAAAGGGAGGGAGGGGGGGGGAAAGAGGAAAGAAGAAAGGGAAAGGAAAACACAGACTGAAAGAAAAGAATGCCGCGCCTAAACAAGCGTCCCGTAGCAAAGAACACATAAAAGAGCGATAATATCGACAACGAGGAGGGCATGGGAGTCGCAATGGAAAGCAGCAGAACTACAAAAAGAAGAACAGCGACATTACAGACCCCACCCCAAACATACCACGGAAGGCAAGGACAGACGCGGCACTCCAATAAAGAGATACAAAAGGGCCATAGAACTGAGGAAAATAAAACATCAAATAAGACCCAACCCACCCATCCCACCCAGCACCCCTGCAGAAGGCTATGGCCTACCCTCCAAACAGCGCGCCTGTCGCCCTAAACCAGAACCCGAAATGTAGTAGAGACAAGAGAAAGAAGAATATAAAAACAAAAAAAGGACATCAAGACAAAAGAAATAAATGGGAGGGAGGAGCAAAAGAGCAGAAACAAATACGGTCGGCCACCGCCCTCCACCTAACCATACGAAAATATTATATGTGAAACAGAACGACACAATCTCGAGCGCCAAAAAACGTACAGGGGGGTCTCCCACAGCACTAGAAATATGAGCAACTTCGCCACAGATCTGTACGTCAATAAACCACCGGGAGCCGTGCATCTCACCCCATCCCTTTTCTAACTACAGTTACCACCCACCACAGGACAGTGTGAAGTAAGCAACACGATGCGAGGCAAGCACACAATTGAAAGAGAGTACGAGCAAAACGTAGGCCAGGGAGGGCAATCAATAAGCAAGTGGGCAAAAGTTCAAATGTCTCAGCAATAACAACAAGGGCAATAATAGACAGGAGTTCAGTCTTGCCATCAGGAAAAGCGGGGGTTTCCCTGCAAAATAGAAACACGACCTCATGAAGGCAAAAACAGGCAGCGGTCCACCATTGTTCTCAGGCACCCGGGGAGGATCGGATCCCCGCACGACATCCAAGTCCCCAAACTCCAAACATCGAAGAGCAGGAGGTTCCAAATCCACCGGCCAGCAAATCTGTCGATGGATAGCGACAGTAACTCTCGTAGCAACCGGGGGAGGCGAGGCGGTGGCATCACTGAGACAAGAGGGGACCATGAAGGAGCGTTCTCCCAAGATGGCGGTAGAACGAATCGAGTCTCCCGGAGCACCGGGGGCCAGGGCCGCGCGTAAGGATCGTAAGGCATCAAGAACGTCTCCAATCGTAGGCTCACGCACACACGTCCAGGCCCCCGTGCCGTCCAGCAACCCAAGCTCGTCATCACGAGGAGACCCACAGCACAGGTCGTCGGTAGCCATTTTGTGAATTCAGCCTCCTCACCACCCTCCACGATGCTCGAAACAGTTCACAAATGCGGGCCTTTACAGATTTCCGGGGGGTCCCAGCAATGGCAGCCTCGGTGAAAAAAGGAGATTCGCCCAAGGCGAGGGGCCATCTGCAATATCGCTGGCGCTCCACTCGAACAGAGTCCGAGGACGAGGGTCCAGGGTCGATGGACGGAGCAGCGGCGGGGGGACCCCTTCACACGATCAGTCCATGGAGCACCGCGTTCCGCACCAGCCTCACGGCCGTCAAGGCGGGCCCGGATCAGGGTCACCGGGATGTTCTCACAACGGCTCTCACCAGTGGCGCAGTCTCTCGGCCGGGGCCGACGGTCACCACAGCGCCAGGCCGGATCCGATAGGCGAGGCCCCGGTCTCAACACCACGAAGGCCCAGGTCCCTTCGGGGGGCACAACTTCGGAACCGCAGCATGCCGGAGTCTCCAGGCCAAACGGTGAGTTAGAGCGAAACGTTGCGTTGCTATTTCTTCGAAACTGTGTCGTCTCTGGGCAGGATATACAACAGGATATGCGAGTCAGGCCAGAGGGCTGACGGAGCCGAGCTACAAGGCGACCATTACGCTCGCGAGCTTGGCTCCTCCCCCCTAAAAAAAGTAAAAGATACTGTTAATGCGCCACCTGCCTGTGAAACTATTGGGGAGGTAGAAGCCCTCATTACATTGAAACTATTGGAAAATGAGGATCTGGAAGAAGGAACTCTCAATGCGATGTCTTTGGGTTTTAATACTAACATGAATTCTCCCAATACTTTCAAACCTAAATCTATCTTTAACCCGACCTTACCGCTTTGTGACATCGATGCTTTTGAGACCCTTGTGGTCAATGATTTAAAAAACTTGGCCAAAATGAAACATTGGGCTAATGATAATTTAAGCAAACCTGAACGTTTGGCAATACGTGCCCTAGAATGTGATCCCTCAATTGTGATCCGCCAGTCGGATAAAGGGGAGAATGTTGTTATCTTGGACACTGTGAAGTATATACAGGAGGGGATGCGTCAACTAAACTGTTTAGATTGCTATGAGATGGCTACATTTATGAGATGTTGAAAAACTGCCATGCAACAGGCATTTTAGAGTGGAATGAATATTCATTTCTACTTAATCGTAACCCCAAAGTGGCGATCTTATATCTCCTACCAAAACTTCACAAAAATCCTGTTGAGCCCCCGGGCAGACCTATTGTTTCCTCTATGGGTTCCCTACTAGAGAAAACCTCCAAATACATAGACTACTTCCTACGTCCATTTGTAGAACAACTTCCTTCCTATCTGAAAGATAGTAGAGATTTTATCAATACAATTAAGGATGTATATTTGAAAGACAGCTATTTACTGATCATCTTAGATGCAGGTAGTCTGTATACATCGATCAGGCATGCTGATGGCATTCATGCCTGCCGACAATTCTTGAGGGCTCGTTCGATCTCGTTTTTTAACCATACTGAGGTGTTACTCCAGATGATGACCTTTTGTTTGGAAAACATTTTTTTTATCTTTAACGATGCCTACTATAGGCAACGACGATGGACAGCGATGGGAACTTGTTTTGTTCCCAGTTTTGCCAATTTGTTTATGGCAAGCTGGGAGCAGCAAGTGGCCCGGACCCAAGATCTATATCGCAGCCATGTGAAAATTTGGCGGTGATATATAGATGCCCTTTTTATTATCTGGGATGGTCCACAAATACTGGCAGAACAATTCATTCAGATACTGAATCAAAATAATCTGAATTTGATCCTAGAGGGGAGAATTAGTGAATGCACTATGGAATTTTTAGATCTAATTGTCCAGGTGTCCAATAACAAACTTGTCACTAAACTTTTCAGGAAGAAAACCGCTGGAAACACCCTGCTTCATGCAGACAGTGGCCATCCCAAATCCCTCATCCGAAGCATACCATTTGGTGAATTCCTCCGGGCCCAGAGGAATTGCAGTTCTGAACATGACTTTGTTCAGGAAGGAAAATGTATGACAGAACGTTTCATCGAGAGAGGGTATCAGGCTAACACTGTGAATGAAGCGTTTGAGAAAGCCAGTAAATTTAGTCATGCTGAACTATTAATACCCAAAGATAAACAAGCATTTACAATGCAATGGTTTCGCCTTTGGAAAAGTTAGAGCTATTGGCATTGTAAATGACAAAATTTGTATTTATGTGTTGGTTTTGAAAACAGATAAATAAATGGCATTGTCATTTACATTGCCATTAGGTTAATCTCGGCAGCCACTCTGCACTCCCTAGCATTCTGCAGTCACTCTGCACTCCCTAGCACTCCCTAGCAGTCTCTCTGCAGTCCCTAGCACTCACTAGTCACTCTGCATTCTCTAGCACTCCCTAGCACTCCCTAGTCACTCTGCACTCTCTAGCACTCCCTAGTCACTCTGCACTCTCTAGCACTCCCTAGCACTCACTAGTCACTCTGCACTCTCTAGCACTCCCTAGCACTCTGCACTCTCTAGCACTCACTAGTCACTCTGCACTCTCTAGCACTCCCTAGCACTCACTAGTCACTCTGCACTCTCTAGCACTCCCTAGTCACTCTGCACTCTCTAGCACTCCCTAGGCACTCTGCACTCTCTAGCACTCCCTAGGCACTCTCTAGCACTCCATAGCACTGCAGCCAGCCTTCCCGCCCCAGACTGATATCCACTGAAGCGACGAGGAGGTCCGGGCACTCCCTGGGACGCTCCGTGCCAGGGGCTGAGGGTGGCGATTAGCGAACGTGCATTCCACCGGAAATCTTTGAAATAAATCCAGTTTAAAGAAAACGGAGGGTCGGTGGCAGTCAGAACAGAAATTCTATTAAAAAAAAATATAACCTGCAACCCACGGGCTGGTCCAAGCTACGAGGGGAGATAAGCAGCAGCGCGCGTCACCCGAAATAAACCCACGCAGAGAATAAAGTATCTAAGAGAAGAACTGGGCAAAAGCAAGACAAGCTGGTTAAATACAGTAAGACTTGTGCCAATCGGAGGTTTGAAGCCTGGCAACAATGTGATGCAGCCTAGATGAACAAGGCTTTGAGGCGTCTTCGGACCCGGGAGAGCAGGTGGGAAGCCGGGCACAGCGCTCGAGCCACATCCGGGGAGCCCGACTGGCAGGTCGGTGCCGGGGCTAAGGGGCATGTGCACTGCCGCGGAGCCGGTGGGGCGGGCCAGATGTCACCTTGAGGGTCCGCTCCGATAGAAGACAAGCGAAAGGACACCGAGAAAACTTTCAGGGAGCCGAGCCTTCCAGCTGGCAAGACGAGCAATTCATTCCAACCTCCCCTGTCTGTCTCCCTCTCGTGGCCTCCTCCTCTCCCCTTCTTTCTGCCCTCCTCCTTCCTTCTTTTCCTCCCCTGCACTGCCCTGCCGCCCCCTTTCTGCCCTCTCTACTCCTCTACCCTCCCTGCCTCCTCCCCTTTTTTTCTCCTCTGCCCGCCCATCCTTCACAACATGATACAATCTACTTTATTGGCACGACAAGTCAGACAAGTATTGCCAAAGTAAATACATGACAGACCCCCGCCCTCTCGTCTTTCCCGCCCACGCCCCCGGCGTCTACGTCATGAATATACACATATATACATCCATAGAGCTATACAGTATGTTGACGCCGCCTGCTGCTTTGCCTGCTATTGGCCCGGGTGGCGGTGACGAGAAACACCCCATGCCCTTTGTTGCCGCACAGCGTTCAGTTTCTGCATCATGGCTCTGTTGTGTTATTTATTTTATTATTATTTTTTTCTTCGCATTTCAGGTCATTTGTATGTTGCAGGTGATAATGCTGGCTGGGTTCACGCAGGCGAAACTAAAAAACACACTTTAGGAAAATGAGCTCTCAGAAAGCAGCGAAAAAATGTAGAGCTAGCGTTAAGACCCATTACACCACTTCCCGATCAGTCTTCTCGAAGAGAGAGGGGGGTTGGGGGAGGGAGGGGGAGAGGCGGCAGAGAGGTCTGGAGAAGTAGGAGGAATTAGCACGTCCCATTAGCCTCCGTCTAACCTTGTTAAAAATCGGTTGTCTCCAGTCTGAGGAGCCGAATAATTTTTATTTGCGGGCAGGCGTCCCCGTGTGCCAGAGCCCTGCATGAACACCCCCCACGCCATGTGCAGCGGAAGGAGGCCGCCCCCTCCCTCGGCGCTCGGGGAAAGGAGGTCAGTGCAATTAAACACGAGTATTGAATTTGGCTGGGGGCTGGAGTAAGCAGATGACCGCTGCTTCTTTAGACCCGCTCCCGCCCCCGTCATTCAAGTAACCTCCGAGGCATCCCCTTGTAACGCTCTCCTCCCAGCCCGTCTCTGACTCACCCCGGAGGGGGGAGGTGGGGGTGATCGTGCCCGGAGACAAACTGAGGAGATTAATCACCATCATTAGAGCAGCGGCCCCCGAAGTGAGCCCCCGCCCGATCGATAAACACGGCTAGGTACATACATACAAGCATCTCTGTAGGTAGATACTGTCAGTGATACCACGCATTCGTCCCCCTAATGGGGGAGTTTTACTCATGGTTCTAGCAGGATGCTCGTGCTTCTGCACCTACCCCTTCCAGCGGCTGCCTTACATTGACGGTGTTCGGCCTTCTATAAGTATGCCGCAAATCTCGTGGCGCCGGGTGTGGTGTGCTCCATTTCCGGGATCGGGAAGTGGTGAGCAGTGTTCAGTGCGAGTGCAGAGTGGCTGCCGCAAGTCGTGAAGGAGACGCTGCGCATGCGCAGTATCGTTCCATCAAATGAAAAAATTAAAGAATGACTGACTGACTGCCTGCCTCTATACCGGGTGAAGGAAAAACGCCGGACTAATGTGCCTTAATAAAGAAGGTATCTGACTGAACACATAACCCCACAAGACGGGTATACTCCATAGGAGAATCCTGGTGCGGAGCAGTGGGGCCATAGGGGTCAATCAAGCCTGGACTTCCTCGGCCGGCGGTCGGCCGCCAAATGGCAAAAAAAAACCTCAACCAGCCAAAAAAAAAGCCCCGCCCACCGCCGCATGACGTGGGCAAAAGAGAAAAATTCTCGGGAACGCCCCCGAATCTGGTCCGGCCTTGACGGACAGATCCGGCACCCAATGGCTAGCCTCCATTTATGGAGCTAGCCAATGTGAGCCGGGGGACGTTCCCGAAGCACTTATAGTTAACAAAGGATTTCGCCTGCGCCGAAAAGCTGCGCAGAGCGCAGCCTTCGGCAGGCGAAACCCAAAAATCAGTAGCAGACGAGAATATAGTTAGATTTGTGTCTGCCTACCATTCTAAATCATGGCAAGTACAGAAAAGTCTGAGAAAACATTGGAAAGTTCTCAGTACTGAACCTACACTTGATGATGCACTGAGATGTAATCCAGACATCACATATCGTAAGGCAAACTCTCTGAAAGATAAACTCAGTAGAAATGATGTATGTACCTCTAAGAATAAGAAATCTGACATAGAATAGAAGGTTTTTTTACTTGTATGGCCTGTAAGGCGTGTAAATTTAGCTCCAATGTCAAAAAGGTCCACTTCCCAGTGGAAAAAAGAGACAGAACCAAGAATAAACACCTGTCCTGTTTGTCGGATTACTGCGTATATGTTTTGATTTGCCCATGTGCAAAGAAATATGTCGGGAGCACGATGTTCCCAGCGAAAAAACGTATTCTTGAGCACATGCGGGCAATCCAAAATAAAGATCAACTCTCACCGATTGCTAGACATTTCGAAGAACTTCATAAAGGCAATCGCAATTTGTTGAAGTTCTTTGTCATTGACCGTGTCCCCCCTATGAAAAGAGGAGGTGACAGGATACGAAAACTACGACAATTGGAGAGTTGCTACTTATTAGACTTGGATACCAAGATCCCTGGAGGGCTGAACTCAGAGGAGGAGTTAGCTTGGCACCTGGGAGATTGATCTCTTGTATGATCAATTCTTGACTACTAACATTTCAATTTATGGAACATCAATCTCTACTGTTTCTATGTTTTTAATATGTTGAACTCTGAACCTCCTACATTTAGCTCTTTCAAATTGTTTTTATTTCACATAATTGTGTTGATCACTATATGTTTTGTGTACCTCTTGCAGATATTTGGCCTAAGTATTTATTGCTCTAGTAGGTCTGACTAGGTTGGTTCTCGCTTTTTTATTTTTTCTGTTCAGGCGGAAAAAGCAAGCAAGTTGCGACATTGTGGAGAATTGCAAACGGATGGACCTTCTGGAAAGAAGAGTCAAGTTGATTTTTTTGTTTAATGATTATTTCATACATATTATGTTTTCCCACTTGGGATTAACAATATGCTTGTGTTTACCCACTGGGGATATTCACTTTATTTTTGGTTTTATTGAGTGACTCACAAGTGTCCTCTCTCTATTGTGGTTCACAAAAATAATTGTACCTACATAGCGCGCGATGGCATATTAACTGACTAATCGCCATATAATAATTTTGTGTCCAGCGACTTTATATGCACAATGATATGATGCACTATTGCATTTCTGACAACGCAGCGTAATGAAAGACACTATGTTGAATTGAACAAATTATATATGTCAACTGCTGGTGAGAACAATGATGATTGATTTCTTGCGCCTGATAACGGAAGAGCAGATAGAATGAATTTACCAGTCTTTTGATAATGGAAATTGCGTACCATTGGTTGTGTTAGATATAAATAGAGCGCCTTTCAAATATAGCGGCTATTTGCAAGCATGTTGAATGTTAAGTCCATTGTCTATGTTGACACTTTTGTGTTTGTGACGAAACTTTGAATGAACTTTATTTAATGCATTGAGCTTTGCATTGAGTTTACCCGTGAGCAAGACGAGTCCATCGTCGAAACGCGTTGGGTGTTTTTCCATCACTCGATACATCATGCTTGAACTATTTGCTGAATAAATCCTTTTTCTGCAACCACAAATCGGAGTGGTAAACTTTTAATTGGAGTGGAGTGCATCTGCATAAACTGTTTATGCTTTGGGAAATGGTAATATATATACACATATATATATGCGTCATGCAATGTGTTAATAAATGGAGTTCAAACGTACCTTTGTGCCGCCTCTTCTACTTCTCAGGAAGGAGATGCCTTGGAATACATTGCGTGAAACCCATTACACGCGGGGCTGGCACCTCTCAGCAAGTGTCTGAAGGAAGGGTGATAATGGGAGTGACCCGGACCGCCGCACAAATCAGAGGCTGCAAGACGACGCTGTCAAGGACAGTTCATACCACATGGAGGGGCTTCTTTACTTCATCGAGGTCCCCGAGCCTGCGAGCCGATGGTATTGTGAGGCATGAGAGCGAGGGAAATGGACTCTGTTTCCCAGAACAAGTGCCATGGCTTCAGTCAGCGAACATTGCTACTCGGCTGCACGTTGGGACAATGGAGTGCAAGCTGAGCAAACGGACCACCGGCCAGCAAGTGTGGAACAATGCCTGCTGGGTAATGTAGTTCTACTAATAGGAACCTTGGTGTAATCCGTGCCATGTTTTGCGGACACCCTCAACACTACTTCAGTGGTTGAGTCAGAGACAGAAGCTAATGGCACCAGTGGAACTATGTCGACACAAAGCATCAGAAGAAGGTAGTAACCGAAACGCGTCATGCAATCTGTTAATAAATGGAGTTCAAACGTACCTTTGTGCCGCCTCTTCTACTTCTCAGGAAGGAGATGCCTTGGAATATATATATATATATATATATATCCACAAAACACCTCCAAGTCAGGAGCCACCGACCCTACAGGGCGGCCTCTCTGAAGACGGGCACAGAGGGCTCATCAATTTCACCACACGAACACAGAGAGAGAGGCCCGTTTCTGGAGATAAGCGCCTTTATTGCAGGAAATGCAGCAACATGGTTTCTCAGTCCAACATGTTTCAGGGTTAGCCTTGATCACGGAGAGAAAGCTCTGACACAGGTGCATATCTACGTGCATTGTTATAGGTGTATTGGTGTCACATGACTCATAGTCCTACAACTTTCAAAATGCACCGGGAAATATATATGTATATCACCTACTGGTGGTCGCCAGTAGGTAGTTATAGTTAGAACCTAGTTTCCATAGGAAAAGCATTTATTTGATTTGCTGATAACTTTGGCGTCATTTGACGAATCTTAACTAAATTCTCCCAAAAAAAGTCTATCCAGGTCAGCTCCTGTGCTGAAATTTTGGGGGTGATTCGTCAAGCGGGGGCTGAGAAAAAAGGGGGGCTCCAAAACGGGTTTTCCCCATGTTAATTTCCTCAGGAAATTTTGAGACAGGCTCAAGCCCGAACTGTTGAACGGAATTACCCCAAATTTGGCAAAAAGGTAGTGCTTAGTTCAGAAAGTGATCTTTTTTTTTTTAAATGGCGTAAATCCGTTCAGTAGTTGCTGAGAAATTAAAAAAATAAGAGTAAAAAAATCAATTTCCCATAGGAAACTTTAGGCAAGGCTACAGCCTGAACTGCTAAATGGAATGACCCCAAATTGCGAAAAAAGGTAGTGCTTGGTTCACAAAGCAACCTTTTTTTTAAATGGTGTAAATCCATTTAGTAGTTGCTGAGAAAATAAAAAAATAAAAGTTTCGATATCCATGGCCGAGGAGGGTTCGAGAACCCTCCCACCCACAAGATTTATTCTAATTGGCTGACAACACTCCAAACCAGGAAGTGTTGGCAGCCATCTTATGACCGAGTCACAAGAAAGCAGTAAAAAAAAGGTGAAAGAAAAGAATAGGGGGCAGGGTAGAAACACCCTGATGCCCTAGGCCTGCTTAGGGGGTCCCAAAATAACCCCCAGTGCCGGAAAAAGCATATATATATTTTAATTTCAGAAAAATTTGCCCTGGGTCGCGGATCCTACCAAATCTTTTTATTAAATGAAGCATGGGCTCCTGTGTTTCATTTAATTGAGGCCCCCGGGTGGGCCAGGTCCCGGGGGCATTGTCAACAAATATACATGGGGGCCATGGAGTCCCCCGCAGCCCCGGGGACCGCCCCCCCCAGGTCTTCCTTTTTAATGTGTGGGGGCCGCCAAGGCCCCCTAAACCCCAGGGACCGCCACCCCTGGGGCTTTTCTTCATGATTCGCCTGGCACATGGCCCCTCGCTGCCCAGAGGACCGCCACCACCAGGGGTTTTAAAAAAATTAAAAATAAACCTGTGTGGGTGGCTCAAGCCCTCCCACATGCCCCAGGGTCCACCACCTTCCGGGGCCCTAATACTGGAAATGCGGGGGTCTGTTACAGACCCCCTGAGCCCCTGGGGCCACCATCTCCCTTGGGCTTCAATCACATAGGGAGGGGGCCACGCAGCCCTTCCTCCTGGAGCTACAGGGCTGCCTTGTGGAGAGGTGGTCTGAGGCCACGCCCTTTTTATACCTCTCTGCAACACAGCTCTGTGTCGCTCACTGGCGGTACCTGGTGGGCTAGATGGACCCCAGGGACCTTCAGGACTCAAGGGGATTCAATCCCCCGATTTACAATGCACCAGCAGGCGCGTTTGCAGAGTGGTGCAGGGAGGGGGCATGGCCTGATTTGACAAGTGTGCAAATGCGCCCTGTGGCACGTTTTGTATTGTAGGATTGAGTCCCCTTTAATCCTGGCTTCATTGCCAGTCGTGGATCTTGACCTACTGACCAGATCACTCACCGCCCTTCTGCCCACTGGACTCAGACGGCGGCCAGACGTTATTTCCACGGTATCCTGACCGGGACATAGGCAGCGGATCCTTCCGACCCTGCTTTTTCCTCTAACCACACCCTAGCGCTTCACATGCCAGAACAGGGCTCCGTTCCTGGGCCATCACCTCCAAACATGATTTTTCGACTGGACTAACTACCCAAACCGAATGCCATCGCATTTACGCCCTCATCAGTTGTCTCTCGGGCCATAACGGGGCTCCATTCCTGTTCCTGAGCCATCACCTCTTTACACGAACTTTTGAGCGGAAAAAGTCTCCGAACAGAGTGCCCTCTCCATTACTCCTTCATCAGTTGCCTCTCTGGCCAGAACGGGGGTCCGTTCCTGGGCCTTCACCTTTCCGATCTTTCAATAGGACCTTCCCATCGGATCGAGCATCCAAAACCCAGCACTATCACGCCAATTCCTTACAACCAGAGCGGGGCTCCATCTCTTGGCCATCACCCTCCTATACCGGATGCTAGACTCGGTTGAGCCACCTTCAACCTGATCCCCCATTCTTTCTCAAGGACTCTGCGCACAACTCTACGGAGACTGTTCAAGAACCGGCCACAAACCTCTGCATTTAGCACTGACCCAATCCTGCAACCCGGTACTGATGAAGATCTTAAATCGATAGGATAGGATGAAAATGCCGTCGACCCCAATACAGCGCGACTCGTGGTGCATCATCTTCTTTGGTTCCCAATTAAACGATAATTACTCATTTACCGAGGACGAGCCACCGCTTGTATATATAATATTTTTTCACTGGGTCACTTTGTGTCCTTCGCTGTGTTCACCCAAATGTCACTCGCGCCGTCACCTTTTTTTTCACTACCACTTAGTGCACAAAGCCCCCTTGGGTTGCCACCGCAATTTAGGCCTCCAGTGCTGTTTTTTGACTGCTTTGTATAAAATATGTTGCTATATGCACTTCTAAAAACTGAAAATTCGGAGTCTCTCTTCCTTTGTCGTTCAGGTTCTTTGTAATGTCTGGTACATACAAATATATCTGCCGCTTTAGTGAATCCAATTGAGATATTGTTGTTTTATGCAAATTTTCGAATAGTGTCATTTTCAGAATAGTGACCTAAAATCCGGCTTTACCATTAAAGAGGATTTTAAATTACAATTCCTCGGTCAACATATATAGCATTTCTCTCTGCTCTCAAACAAAAGTTATCAATTTATTAAACTTAATAAGGTAACCCTGTGGAAGGGGTCGGTCTCACAGTAGTGATAAATGAATGTAAGAGAGTTTTACTACCATGGCATATAAAACTAACAAGTACATGTAAAACTTTTTAAATACATTGCACTCTGCCCTATGGGCAGTTTAGGGCTTACCCCAGGGGTGACATATTTGCATTAAAAATAGAGGTTTAGGTCTGTTAAAAGGTTAATTTTGCCATGTTAAAATTACAGTTTCAAACTGCACACAGAAGCCTAAATGGCAAGCCTGTGACATGTTTCATGTTTTAAAGGGCTACTTAATTGGGTGACACAATAAGTGCTGCAGTTCCACTGTTAGCATTTAATCTAAAGGCCCTGGGTAGCTGTAGGACCACTTTTACAAGAGCCCTATACTTAAATTAAATGTGCCAATTGGGTATAAGCCCGTTTTACCATATTTAAAGGAGTGAGCAGAAGCACTTTAGCACTAATTAGCAGTGGTAAAGTGAATAGAGTCCTAAAGCAAACAAAAACAAGTTTAGCAAAACAGGAGAAGTGGAGGCAAAAATTTGGCGGCCTACCACCCAATTGTTTGAAGTCTAACACTCTTTACGAATGTCACATATGTAATTTTAGTCAAATCAAAAGCTCTTGTCTAACACCAGACCTATTACACAAAAAGGTATTCTCAAACTATGGTCATAAATGACAGGTAACCCATAGACAACCTCCTTGTTATTATTAAAGAAACTCACCCACTCTACTGGTGGCAAGCTTCACTTTCGGGTCTCATCCTGGTCTGTAAAAATGTGTATGGGCTCAACCATATTCCAGGCACCACTTATATTACCCTATTGTGATAGTATCATAAAATAAAAATATCTAGGGGACACCCAGCTTTCCCTTTAATCACGGGTGTCCCTGGTATAGATAAAAATAGAGAAGGGGTGTTTACAGTGTATAGTGACTGTTGTAACTGGCCCTTCTTGCAGGGTCATCCTCAAACTTTTTGCTTCTTCCTCCCTTATTTTTCCTGACCCGTGGCTGTTGGCAATAGGACTCTGCGCACTTTACCACTGCTGATCAGTGCTAAAGTGCATATGCTCTCTATGTAAAGTGTTATTCTGATTGGATATACATGTTTGGCATATTTGTATCACCATGAAGTCCCTAGTAAAGTGCACTGGGTGTGCCAGGGCTGGTGATGGCAAATGCTGCTAGTGGGCCTGCAGCACTGATTGTGCCACCCACAGGAGTAGCCCTAAAATGATGTCTCAGGCCTGACACCGCAGTGCCTGTGTGCAGTTTAGAACTGCCATGTTCTCCTGGTCAGTGTCCCCACTGACCAGGCTTAACCCTTCCCTTTTCGTGCACATCAGTCACCCCTATGGAAGGCCCAAGGTACCCCCCTGGGCAGGGTGCAGTGTATGTAAAAGGTAGAGCATGTACTAGTGCAGGTGACATGCTCTGGTAGTGAATGGCAGCCATTTTCGTTTTTCACTACTGTAAGGCTATCTTGCTCCATAGGTTAACATGGGGGATGCTGGCTACAGTGGTTAACAGCATTTCTTCCCATAGGCACAAGATAGGACATAAGTATCTAGTATCCCTAAACTTAGAATTTAATAACACATCTCTTAGGGAAGGTTGTTTTTAAATCCTGTGTTTGAGAACAGCACTTTTAGAAAGTTGCTGTTCTCTTGTCTGACCCTTCTGTGTGCCTGGGCCTGTTTGTGTATTGACTGTCTGGTTTGAGAGTGACAGGGGCTGGGGGATTCCCCAGGAGGCTGGATGAGTCAGCACTAGGCTGAATGACTGCAATTGCAACTGGAGTGGTGGGAGGAGTTAGCACCTGGGCCTGAATAGGGCTGTGCCTGCCTTCCACAATGCTGGCTCCATCTCCTGCTGGGCGGCTGAGGACCCTGCCCCTCACTCTGAAAGGAAAGATGCAGCCAGCAAAACAAAGTACTCAGGAACCACCCAGAACTGGTTCAGACCGGGCTCAGGGGCCACATGCACCAAGAGAACAAAGACTTTAGGGGTATAAGTACAGGACCCCTGACAACAGAAAATTAGATCATCCTGGAAATCAAGAAGGAACCTCTGCCAAGGAGAAAGCTGAAACTGAAGAAGGAAGACTGTCCTGCTGTTGCTCTGCTGGACTGACCTGTTGCTTTGCTGCCAAGGAGAGGGGAAGGACTTTGCTTGTGCTGTGTCCCCTTGCTTGAAGGAATATCCAAGGGCCTGAGAAGAGCTGGCTCCCTGTTTTGAAGTCCCAGGAACAAAAGGACTTCACCCCCAGCTTCCCTGAACTCTGCTGAGAGAGTTCTGTCCTTCCTAGAGTGCTTGATCCAGTTGTGGGGCCTCTGGAAGTTGTACCTGTGCTGGGAAGCTTGAAACTGAGCTTGAGAGACTTTTGAAACTGAAAAGTGTCGCATCGCTCGCTTGCGGAGCGCATCCCGACAGTGCGAGAAGTTTCACGCCGCTGCCAGAGACGTTGCATCCTTCGTTTGCGGGATGCACCAGACCGGTGCGGGAGAATCGAACATCGTTGCGAGTATCGTCGCAGAGCCTGTCGTCGCTGGGTGAGATCGCCGCACCGCTTGCTTGCGGACCGCATCACGTCGCTGCGAGCTTCGTCGCAGAACCATCGCATCGAGGAGCTGCGAGAGAGAGGATCACCGCTGGACCGCGCATCGTCGCCCCGGAGATCGTCGCAGCCTCTACGAGATCGTCGCATCGTGCCTTTGCGAGAACAGACTTCCTACGGAACCTACTCACCGGAATCCATACAAGTGGCCTTCCTCCCCATATAGACCGGATTCGTCGCAACACGCCCGCTGCTGCAGCGGGGCTGTCGCATCGCCTCCCCAGGGTCTCAGGAGCAACGCATCGCTTGTTTTCCACCGCACCAGCTTCTGCTTTTGGAACTTTGTTGCAACTAAAAGGTACTGTGAGTAAACATGACGCAACTGTGAACTTTTCACGCATCAGTAGAGAATTCTATCGCAACGTAGAGAATTCTATCGCAACCTAAAGAATTTTAACGCAACCTTAAGAACTCTTTTTGAAACCATATTCTTGAACTGTGTATGTTGGATTTTTGAAGTTTTGGTCTTGTGTAGTTTAGATTAAAATACCTTTATATTTCTAAACTGTTGTGGAGTCAGTTTGTGGTGTTTTCACTGTGTTACTGTGAGTGTTGGTACAAATACTTTACGCATTGCCTCTGGTTAGCCTAGACTGCTCGTGCCAAGCTACCTAGAGGGTGAGCAGGGGTTAACTCAGAGGGTTATCTTCTTGCCCTGACTAGAAGCAAGGGTCCCTATTTGGACAGTGGAACCTACCTCTGCCAACTAGAGACCCCCAGATCGAACAGTGATCTTACACCCTTCTTGACATGTTTCAATCTCTTATTTGCACACTAAAGTTTCCAGGCTTTCATCAGGATAAATAATGATGCCCTGGAATCCGTGTTCTTTTGACGTTATTTGTGCTGTCTGTTGCCTACTTTCCTTTTCCTATTAAGTACAGACTAAAGACACACAACAAATAACATGCAGAGGGACTATGCGCGCAATTATTTTCACAAAAACTGTTACTCCCCCCATTGTGGAAATAATCTGTGTGAAATAATAAGTGAGGGGGATTAGCTCGTATATTCACAAAATCATCAGGGGTGCCTTGTCATCTTTAGAACCTATATAAGCCCAAGCTCTTCTTGTTCAGCACATCATACCTAAAGCCGGCACACAAAGAATACAGCTGTAATGGAGGCGCTCATGAGAAGGTGATGATACACTCAACTAATGGTTGGATCTCAAGAGTTATATGTCGTTTTTGGAAAATGTAATTAATCGTCACTGAATGAGAAGAATAACAAAAGGGAACATTTCCTCTTTGTCCCCTTCTTTACCCTAGTCTTTACTTAATGATAAAGATTCACACTGTGCAGACAATCTAAATGCCCATCTAATCAAAACTAAGCATTGGCAGATACAAGATGTCTGGCTTATGAATTAAAGTGCCTTTTCAGTCACTGATAAACTTAGGCACTCAACACGTCATCATAAATGCACTATGCCACTCATCCTTGTACTCATGCCTTAAGCCATTCGATCACTAACTCGTTCTTGCATTCGCCTACTATCCCATCTATCTTAAAACACAAAAACTCAACAGACATATGTAAGAAAACAACAGATAATTGAAGAATAAAAGTAGAAAAAAAGAATTCATCTTGCCATAAAAAAAACATTAAGCATAGCAGTGGCTTGCTGTCTTTCAATTATATTTGCTTGGTATTGCACAGTGCATCATTGTTTTAAAGTAGCAATATAGTTACCATGTTTAGCAGCTGCATGTTGGTCATTTTAGAATGATAAACAATATTATACTATGGACATTACTTTCAAGACAAAGAGTGCTGCCAGTTTAAAAGCAGCAGTCGCTCTGAATGCGGCACATTGCAGAGTCAACTGCAAGAGAGAGGCCTGGAGTAAGCATGGGCGGATTTTGCGGATCCACGATTCGCGGATTCAGCGGATTCACGGATCGTGGATCCGCAAAATCCGCGGATTCAGCGGATTTGCGGATTTGGGGGCGGGGCTTCCTCGAGCGTGTGGGCGGGGCCAAACGGACGGGGCTTCCACGCGAGCGCACATGCCTCTTGTGTGTCTAAAAGGTCAGAGACCGATCAGAGCAGCAGATTAAGAGACAGAAGCCCCTGGTCACAGGAACAGCACGGGGGTTGCGCTCGTAAAAGTCAAAGATGCCCAGCCTCCCAACGCTCACGTTTTTTTTTGGGCTGCTGAATGAGTCACTGCATTTGCGCTTCAACTAGTTCCAGCGACCAAGTGTGTGTCACTATGCAATCGCGCCGAAGTGCGCAGGGGTCCCTTGAGTGAAATGTCCATCATAGTGGGTAAATGGCGGGAAGACGGTGCACACCTCGAGTGTGTGGGCGGGGCCAAACGGACGGGGCGTCCATGCGAGCATGCCTCTTGTGTGTATAAAAGGTCAGAGACCGATCAGAGCAGCAGATTAATTTTTGGGCTGATGAATGAGTCACTGAATTTAAGCTTCAACTAGGGCACATGCTTTATTGATATTTGCAAGTGTTTCCTGTTGAGGTTTATTTTTTTGTGCCAGGACCGTCGTGCCCGAATGAACCCTGCCCTTCATATTTATTCAAGAAGACACCACTGTTGAAGTAATTGACGATGGCGCCGGCAAGCTGCCAGCGCCATCCTGCAAAAGTTACTTAATTAGCTTCAACAGGAAGCTCCAACTGCTAAAATAAAGCAGGCGCTCGAGCCCCTGCTGTATCTTATCTGTTAGAGCTTCCTGTTGAAGCTAATTAAGTAACTATTGCAGGATGGGCGCTGGCAGCTTGCCGGCGCCATCGTTAATTAGGCGCCCTTGAACTTTTGACCGCAAAATCCGCTCCGATCGCGGATTGCGGATTTTCGGCAAATCCGCGAGAGTTCGCGGATCGCGGATTTGCCGAAAATCCGCAAAATCCGCGATCGGAGCGGATTTTGCGCTCATGCTTAGCCTGGAGCACAGTCCACGGAGCTGTAATATGATTTAATTAATAATACAAAAAGAAAAAAGAAAGAAATTAATCAATTAATCTGCATTTGGAAATTACAACTCTATCACCCCTAGAGATATCTGGTTGCTATGTCCCCATCGAAGAGCCAGGTAATTTTTTTCCCTCATATCACCGAGAAGCGTCTGCAAAGCAACAAAAAAAACGCATCGTCTAACTGTCCGCCCAGCGGTCACTGTACTTGCCCTGGTCCATTCCATCTGGACCCTCACCTTTTGTCAGTGAGTCGGTGTACTCTTAGGGACGGTTGACATGATGCAGCGCTACTCCGGAAATAATTTCTAAATCCATGTCACCTTTCCCTGAAGTACAAAGATCATACATCTACTCGTCAGTGGGCCCATAACACTGCGCGTCACTCACAAAACACTTCCATCCTACTTCATGGATCGGTGAGATTCAAAGGAGAGCTGCTGTATCATTGTGGAGTGTCTAAACTAAAACTGGATATTTATACTATTTACACCTGCAGTTTAAATGATTTTAACATGGTTTTATTAACAAAACATTTACTTAGATACGCCACCATTATGGTCGACTAATCTGCTAGTAAAAAATTAGGCATAGGTAAATACAAGACCAGCCTAATTCTCCATTTATCTAATTTTTATTAAATGCAAAATTTAGCATGTCTTAAGGTTTATTCACTTTATTTATTTCTTTATTCAAAAACGACATTAAAGAATAAGAGTTCTATCTCAAACAGTTATTTTCATTTTTCTCAGAAATTCAGAAATAGACATTTTATTTTAATTTCAGAAATGCAAGTATTAGCAAAAGACAGATAGTTCCCAAAATTCATTTTCTCCTAACTTCCGTGACTAATAATCACATCTAAAACTCAGACCTCATTCAAAGAGAAATAGAAAATTATTCTAAGTCTTACATCTCAGGAAAATCAGCATTCCGACAGCATCTCTGGAGGAAATTGAAAAGGAGTTTTTTCCCATGTAAAAGCAGCACTTTTTATAACGTTTTCACTAACTTAATCTATCTACAAAAGTAACTAACAGCATAAACTCGAATCCTGATTGGACAATTTGGGGTAGATGAGCATAAACTCATCTTTTTAATATTCGCCTTCCGTTGTGTCATCTAAAATTTAATGGGTCCTTGGTCTAAGAAAATGTCTGGCCTAGTCACGTTTTCAAATTGCTATATCCAAACATATTCCCACGTTATACAATAGTGACATCCACAGTTGTTGGCAGTCATCTGTATTCTCGGGGTTTGGTGGCCTTGAACCTCGCTGTTCAAGCACAGTCAGCTCGCATTCATTTTTGGCTTTATTTGCGCATGCCTATTTCTCTTATGGCCACAGTAATCGAGTGACTCCATTTTTCTGGTAGGCATCACGAGCAAAAATGGGAACTATCATAGAAACAAACACAAATAAATGTTAAATATGGAACTATAGCCCTTCTGTTTACCTCCCCCATACTAGAGTTTCCCTGTTAATTATTACCTAGCAAATAAGCAACATTTATGCAATATATACTCACTTATCCTTCGGTTTCTGCCACAAATACATGTACAAAAAGTACATTTATGCTGCTATTACTTAGTTTGAAGCTTTGCATTAGTTCAGGACACGACAAAATCACATGATTAGTTAATTATGATTGCAACATAAGCACGTTTAGTTTCCCACGTGTACTTGTGTAGGTGCAATTTTATTGTAGGTTGGTTATTTTCACACATTATTCCATTAGTTCAAGTTATGGTTATGGAAGTGTAATTTCACAAGGGGTATACACATTTTTGTTTCTCCACCTTGCTCCATCAAACCAACACCCAAGGATCGAGAACAAATCAAAAAAGGAGACTATATAAATAGACCAGGGCTTTTTTTTATTTTTTATTTTGTTATTGAGCAGAGTAGAAAAATATAAGTTAGAACAGACATAAATAAGCATATATATACAACTTAATACAGTTAATGCTGTTCAATACATAAAATCGCCAGTTTTTTAAATAAACATGGGAATAATCCAATCATCAAAATTGAAGTGCATTTAGTAACATACTACAAACTCAGCAAACTTATTTTCAACATTAGCAGGAGTCGTCACCTACATTTTATATACTCAAGAGAGGGCCATACTCCTAAATAAAAGTGCGTATGCAGATTCAATTGAGATCAGAGAAATGCAATTAGACAGAGACAATTGGTAAAGTTAACTAAAGTGCAAGTGCAAATTCAAGTATACTTTACAATTCTTTCCTTCAAAAGAGGCGTACATACATCTCGAAGACTAATACTTGAGATAAAAATACAAATGGAAGACATCACCTAGATGATTATACTTAAGAGAAAACAACCATTCTCTTCAGCTGAAGTGCACATCAGATTAATATCACTGAGGTAGAATTAGACCAGCAATACCACAAACATAATAAAGTTAGCCCTGCAGATCCCTCTCCATTTGATCAAAAAGTTTCCACACGAGACAAATTTTTTAACCGCTCCAACACTTTTCACATATACTTCTTCGTATGTTCTAACTCGTTTCATTTTTTTATACCATTCAAAAAAAGTTGGAATTTTTGTGGTCTTCCAGTTCTGCAGAATCAGAGAGCGTGCCACCAGAAAGGAGATTGATAGAAACATTTCCCCCCTTTTGTTATAACCTTGTTTGGGCTTCGTTTTAATAGACCGAACAGTGCCACCTCTGGTTCTAATGAAATATTACTTCCCAGAGTGTAGCTAAGCCCAGCGCATAATTAATATTAATAATCCGCATTTGTAAAGCGTGAACAATCACCCGTAAGGGTCTCTAGGCGCTGGGGGCCGTCGGGAAGATTAAGCGAGCTATTGCCCAGAGTCACATGGTGCTGGGCTAACCTGCCGCCGGAGCCGGCGATCAAACCGTGATCCCCAGATTCCAGCGTCAGTCGCCGTGGTGCCACACCTCTCCCTCAGTCGCCCTGGCCATGGCGCCACACCTCTCCCATCCAAAACTGACTCAGCTTAGAGCATGTACAAGCAATATTGAGCCAGCTGCCGCCACCAGCTTGCTGACCGCGAAAACAAGTATTTTCAATCTCGGGATACATTTTATGGAGAGCATATGGGGTATGGTAAGGCGACAATTGGACCAGAAAAGCCATCCTTTTGAAATTTGCAGCCCTAAACGCCTGATTACCATACTGCGAAATCGCTTGCCATTCTCTAATTGAGAGGTTGCAAGACAATTCATATTTTATTTTTTCCAGAAATTTGGTGAAAGCAGAAGGCTCCCCTTGATTTTGAAAGAGTCTATACCAATTCCCTATACCTGTCACTTTAGTTCTAAACACAGACGAAAGGAACAAAGAGGCGCCTATGTTGCCTAAAAGTACATTTTTATCTATCAAAGATCTTATCTCTGGTGCCACATCTAGACTGAACCTCCTCCCAGGTGACACATCTGCCTCTTATTATAAAATGGCATAACTCTTTCAAGCCTTTTAATTCCCAACGTTTAATGTGGTTATGACGGATAAAAAGGCCCAAACTTTTAAGCTGACAGCCCCAAATATTCAGATCCCGAAGATTTTGCTTTATGCGAAAAAAAGTGCTAATGTCTAATGGAGAATTTTTGATATGTCTTATATCTTAATTGTGTAGGCAGTTTTGATGTTTTTAGTCCCAGCTTAATTGGCCATTTTTCTAATTTAAAAAAATCCAAAGTCCCCGTTATCAAGCAGACGAACTAAAATATCCATAAATGCAGCTTCCAAGAAAGTTTGGATATGGGGAAGTGCCAACCCCCCCAGCTTGTATCTAGTTGTAAAATTGATAATTTGACTCTTGATACTTTTTTATTCCAAATAAATTGGCGGAAAAGTTTATCCAATTCTTCAAAATACGCTGAACCGGGCTTTAATCGGAACATTAGAAAAAAGGAAAATTAATAGGGGTAGTGCTGACATCTAGATCAGAATTATTCTGAAACATGTACTGAATACATCAAAAGAAAGGTATATTCAATGACGAATATATCAGAAGAATCAGAAGAACTGACACTGACCATAGGGGGTAAGTTAAATCTTTTCGTATTTAACCTTTTCATGTATTGAATTCAAAGTGAATTTTAGACAAGCTGTCCAAAAACAAACATAGCATACATAAGAATACATACAATGAGTGAGTCGTGACTGGTGACTGTGTGTTCCAAATGTTTAACCAAAGGTACAGTGAATCATACATATAAACAGAACAATACATCAGACAATATCATCTGTAAAGTACACTAGTCTCAGAAAGGTTAATTAATTCTGTGGTTCAGTGGGACTCTGTACAGATAAATATATAAATAAAGCGTCGATGTTTCGACCCTATGGATAATGCGCTGATTTATGTGCATCGGATTCTTTTGATATATTCGTCATTGAAAATACCTTTATTTTGATGTATTCAGTACATGTGTCAGAATAATTGTGTTCCCAACAGAAACATTGTTGTTGTTTAATTACCCACCCAGGTTCTGAGGGTAACTGTGTTTCCCCATTATTGTAATGACATCTTGAACAGGGCAACACACCCTTTCAACGAGAGAGGAAGAAATCCCCACTTTCCCAATAAATCTTTAATCTTACTTAATGCTGCTTCGTAATTTAGCCTAAATATATCTGAATAGTTATTTGTCACATAAATTCCTAAATAACGGATCGGTTCAGGGGAATATGCTTGCTGTTTTAGCATATCTAGGAGAAAATTGCAGGATACATTTAATACCAATACTTCAGTTTTTTTATGATTGATTTTATATCCTCCAATTGCCTCAAACTGAGCGAACTCCTTAAGTATTAAATCAACATTTTGTTTTTCCGGTTTGAGGTAAAGTATCACGTCATGGGCAAATAATTTAATTTTGGACATCCCCCCAATTGGAGTTTTTATATCTGTATTATCCCTAATCCTCACAGCTAGAGGCCCTGTGAAGAAAGTAACTAAAACCAGAGACAGGGGACAACCCTGTCGAGTCCCACGCTTTATACCAGGACTTATAGCTGTTCTCTGGTCAAGACCACAAACTCTGACGGCAGCCCTGATCCAATCTTCTGCTATCGGAGGCAGAGGGTCCTTCCATTTCAAGCAGATTTCCCTCCTAGCAATAAGAATTAAATAAAAAAGCAATCTTCTGCAAGGCCTCCTTAACAACGGAGTTGGTGCCCCATCAACCCCCAAAAGAATCAAAGTTGTTTTAAGATTGATCTTGTGATCAAAGATTCCTTTAAGTGATAGTTCTACAGTGTCCAAAAAGATCTTCAAACATGGACATTCAACATAGATATTAACATCGTTGTCTCTTATGCAGCCACACTCCCCACACTTGGGGGGAGGTTGGGGGGAGGTTGAGGTACAAACTTAGATATTTCATGTGGGGTCCAATAAAGATGATTTATAGTAAAAAACAATGGTTACACTTCAAGTTGGCCGGTTTAACCATTGAATAAAGAATCTTCAAAGAGCTATCCTAAATTATTCAGAGCCCTCCTCTGGGAGGCTTCCTTTCTAGACCAGATTAGCTTCCTCTCTTCTGCCCCTGAAAGTCCATCGTACCACCATGCAACTTCCTTGTTCTTGGGTCTAATATCCTGAAGGGGCGGCTTCAATTCAAAGTTATCTCCAATATCCCTCTTTGATGCCACAAACCAAGAAGATAATTGGATGAACTTAAATCTGGATGGCTCATTATTAGTTTTAATGCTCAGTACTTCCCAGGGATAAACTCCTTCCGACGAAAATAGGTCTGACCAGGTTGAGGCCCCCGCCCGTCTGAGTGGAACACTGAGGGCATCCTTTAGACATTCTGGCATTCCGGGGGAGTCCCAAAGTGGGGCGAAATTTGAAAAATATCCAATACCCCACCTCCTCCTAAATCCATACCAAAGATCCAAAGCAGCTCTCAGAACCTTTAGCCGGACCTTCTTAAAAAACCTAGGAGCACCAAATTTATATGAAAAACCCTCTGCACTTGCAGGCCTTATCATTTCCCCCAAAAGCTTCCCCCAAGTGGAATCATCTGTTTTACCCAAAAGCATTAGAATATTTTTAAACTGAAAGGCAACAATACCAATTAAAATCAGGTAAGGCCAGTCCCCCTTTATTCAGTTTACGTCTGAGCTTTTTCCAAGACATCCTGGTCCCTTTCTGGGGCCAAATAAAGCTTGACACCCTCCCCTGGGTGTTAATAATGCCTTGTTTAGGGAATCATAGTGGGATTGCATTGAAAAGAGAAGTTATTTTGGGAAGGATAACCATTTTTATCAGATTGATCTGTCCATAGATTGTCAACCAGAGGTTCCTCCACCTACTTAGTAAGCGTTCAATCTCATTGGAGACAGGTCTTGAGTTACTTTCTGAAGTCGTCCAGAGAGGGGGGGTGTGAACCTGGAGCGGGAGGTCATTCCAGGTCTTAGCTGTGATGTAGGAGTAGTAGCAGCTGCCGATGCGGGAGCCCCAAATGCGAGGTGTGTACGCTAGGTCAAATGAAGAGGAGCATAGGTGTCTAGCAGGTTGGTGGAAATTCAGTCGATGGTTGACATAGGCAGGTCCTAAATCTTGGAGGGCTTTGTAGGTGTGCATGAGGATCTTGCATCTTTTCTGGATAAGGAGACAGTGGAGGTCGCAAAGGTGGGGGGCGATATGGGTTTGTTTGGAGAGGTCCATGATGAGTACATCTGCAGTGTATAGTCTGGAGTCTTCTGAGCAGCTGGAAGGTGATGCCGGTGTAGAGGACATTGCCAGAGTCAAGGTGGCTGGTGACGAGGGCATGAGGGACGGCCATTCTGGTGTAGGTTGGGAGCCATCTGAAGATTCTGTGAAACATACAAAGTGTGCAAGCAGGAGGAGGCAACTGCGTTAACGTGGTCAGTAGACTGTCCTGGATGATGCAGAGGTTATGTGCGTGGTTGGTCGGTGTGGGTGTGGGACTGAGTTCTGCAGGCCACCAGTTGCGGTCCCATGTGGAAATGTTCTTCCCGAAGATCAGTACTTCATTTTTGTCGGAGTTGAGCTGGAGGCAGTGGTCTCTCATCCATTTGGCTACGTTGGTAATGGTGTTGCAGAAGTTGGTTTTGGCGCTGGTGGGTACCTTGGTGAGCAAGAGGATCAGTTGAATGCCATCTGTGTCGGAGATTATGTTGAGTCCGTGGGCTCTGACGACATCTGCGAGGGGGGTCATGTAGATGTTGAACAGGGTGGGACTTGGGATTGATCCTTGCTGAACTCTGCATTTGATGTTTTTGGGTGCAAAGATGAAGGGCGGAAGTTAAATGCTCTGTGAGAATCCAGTGAGGAAGGAGGCGATCCACTTGAGGGCGTCTTGGTGTATGCCTATGTTGTGGAGGCTGTTGAGGAGGGTATTGTGGGAGACTGTGTCGAACGCTGCGGAGAGGTCAAGGAGGATCAGAGTCACCATTTCTCCATGGTCGAGAGGCAGCAATCAGTGTGGTCTCAGTGCTGTGGTTGGCATCAAATCCTAATCCTGATTGAGAGGCAGCCAGTAGGTGGTTGTATTCCAGGAACTCAGTGATGGCTTTCTTGGGAACTTTGGCAGGTAGGGGAACCAGGAGATCAAACGATAATTTTTTAGATCATTGGGGTCAGTGGAGATTTGTTTTAGGAGGGTCTGATGTCTGCGTGTTTCCATCTGTCTTCAAAGGTTGCTGTGAAGATGAAGGTGTTGAGGATGCTGGTGAGTTGTGTGCTGATTGGGTTCATTGCAAAGTTGTAGAGGTGGTGGGGTCAGGGGTTGGTGGGCGCCCCGGAGTAGATGGAAGACATGATGGCTGAGGTGGTCAGGGAGGTGAGTGGTGACCTGGTAGTGATGGATTGGCTGGTGTTTGCTGGTTGGTTGAGTTTGTTGGGATTTATGATGGCAGGTCGGATGTTGAAATTGTAGTAGATGTTGGTGATCTTCCTGTGGAAGTAGTCTGAGAGGGTGTTACAGAGTTCTTGGGTAGGGTGTTCTCTATGGCTGTTGGGTTGGAGTATTATATGACTATTTTGAGGAGTTTGTTTGTGTGGTTGGTTGCGGAGCCAATGTGGGTGGTAATGTCAGCTTTCTTGGCTTCTTTGATGTGCCAGTGGTAGTTACTTAGGGCAGTTTGGTGAGGGACTCTGTCGGCGGGATGACATGGAATTATTTCGCCAGTTGATGGTAGTTGCAATTGTTGGTCCTGAGTTCTGGGGTGTACCAGTTCACATGTTTGGGGCTCTTGTTGGTTTTTGTAGGTTCAGCGGGCCAACTCTGTCTGCGCAGTCGATGATCCGGAGGGCGAAGTTCTGGATGGTCTGGTTGAGGTCTGCTGATGCCTCGGGTTGGGAGATGGTGAGGGTATGTGACCTTTCTCCGGCTAGGGTAGGAGGAGATCTGCAGCCTGGTGACTGTGTGCTGGGCGTCGGTGATGGTGAAGAGTACATAATGGTGCGATCTGTGGTGTGGTGTGGCTGATATAAACTGTGACTTAAAACATTTTTACATTGAAAACTAAATGACTGGCCCAACGGCTGTGCAGCTGAAGCATACACATTACAGGCACAAGGGAGCGTTTGACCAGGCAAAATTGTTTCACTGATAGAGCAATGGAGCCAATGGCTGATGTGCGCTGATTCACTGCCCACTTCTGTAAGCCTTCATGAAAGACAATTGAACAGATCAATGGAAGAGGATGGCTGATCCAGACCCACCATGTGTATGCATATTCATAGGCATGTATTTAAATTATTATTAGTATTATTTTATTTTAGATGTATTGCAAGAGCCTGGCAGGCACCTAAACCTTTCATGTCTTCCTAGGAATATCCAGCAAGGAATATGTTAGTCAACTGTTCTACCCCAAGGTAATGTCAAATGGGATAATCCATGCCAAAGCCCTTGCCTACTAAGGTAATTAATAAAATTAGATGTAACAACATTCCTGTCTCATGATTTAATGTGTTGCAATAGGAATCCACTATGAATGGCCAATTGACTTTAACAGTCACTTTTCATAATAAGTAAATCAAGCCTCCTGCCTTTGTCCTAATGTTTCATAACTGATTCCTAATAAATATTTTGGTGCCACATGTTAGTAAAATCCATCCCATCATCTGGAGGACCATTCATTGTACGAGGATGAGCAATTTGGCTATGGACCAGGACACAGCACTCAGACCGCTTTACTTTGCACCAGTGAAGAAATTCGTAGGATGGTTGACAGCGGTTAGTCAGGGATGCTTGTCCTCCTTGACCTGTCAGCAGCCTTTGACATGGTGAACCACCACACCCTGCTCTCTAGATTAGCCTCAGTAGATGTTCGTGGTCTTGTGTCAAAATGGCTATAATCATACCTACAAGCCAGCTGCCAGGCTGTGCCATCAACCCCCTTCTGCTCTAGTTTCAGAACAATTCTAAATGTAGTCCCACAGGACTCTTCACAAACTCAAATCTTGTTTAATGACTATATCAAGCAGTTGATCTAGCTTATTAACACCTATAAGATCATGGTAATCAACTATGTAAATAATACTCAACTGACTTTATCACTTAACAACAATCAGTCTGACTATATTACTAATTTTCCAGCCTGCATGATGGACATCTCAAATTGGATGAATGTAACTAGACAGAGGTAAAACAGAGCTCTTTTGCTGCTCCTCTGGTAAGGTTCCAGTGCCTCTGCCCTCTAATGTTTGTCCCTGCTCTACAGAGACTCCTCTTTATCCTTCAGGGAAGTTTTGGAACCTTGGAGTAACTTTAGCCTAACATATTTCTCTTGAAAAGCACATCAATGGAGTAGTAGGGTCTAGCTTTGTTCTTTTTGGGAGCCTTCGAAAGCTTTTTCCAGTGTCACCTGAGTGAGCTAAATCTCTAATTATCAGCTGTGTAGTGCTTAGTAGACTGGGCTACAGTAATGCCCTTCTTTTGGGAGCTCCTAATTATCTGATTGAGAAAATGGATAGAGTTCAGTTTGCTATAGCCAAACTGGTGCTAAATAGACTGCGAATTCTTCCGACTGCAGTGCTCTTAGGGAACTTCACTGGTTACCCATTGAACAGAGAATCCTCTGCAGATAGCTTAGCATTATATGCAAAGCCCTCCAGAATAAGGACCCAAAGCCGTTGCAGACCAGGCTGAGGAAATACGGTCCAGGAAGGTTGCTACGTTTAGCTACAGCTAATCTTGTTCAAGAACATAGATTTAATAGGGTGTGTGAATGGGGGGGTGAGCATTTTCTATCAAAGCTGCTCAGGGATTGAACAAGCTACTGCCTCAATTAAGATCTCAGACCAATTTGCTTAAGGTTAGGAAAGACCTTAAGACTTGGCTTTTCCCAAAATAATATTGATCGGATGACAGACGCCCCACTCCTTTATCCTCTTATTCCCCTTTCTGCTTCTTCCAGTTACTTTAGCAATTTTAGCACCAGGATACCAGTCTGGTCACAGTGTGCTCTATAAATATACCATACAATACAATACAATTAGACTTTTGGCATCTGACATAATGTCTCCTAATGAACCAATCATGACTTTACCTTTTAATATTGGCTGGTCACCATGAGCTGCTCAGACCAAGGTTGGAAACTAGACCGCCCGACTTCTTGTCGGAATCAGTTTGACCAACTCGCGGTCGGCGGTTCCTCCTGACCGATTATCATGCTTCCGAACACCGTTCAGGAGGACTTCCATTGACTTCAGTGGTAGCCTGTGCTCCGAACGAGGACACAGGCTCCTATGGGGAAAATTGGCGTCTGCAGAACACATTGCACCCTGTCGCGGGCACCCCATGGTGCCTGCCACACTGTGCATGGTTTTAACCCCTTTCAGGCTCATGACGAGCTCAGTTCGTCATGGTAAATACCTCTCAGGTGCTCATGATGAGCTGAGCTCGTCATGACCACACCGTTTTCATTGCTGTCCAGCACAGCAGGGGAACTACCAAGCAGCGATGTGGTTAAAAGGGGGTCCTTTGGGTACCCCCTCAACTCCAAACCGAAGGACTCAGAAAGAAGGGGGACCTGCTGGGGGCCCCAAACTCCAGTTTCTGACAGCCTTTTTGTGTCGGACAAACCGAGCCGGAAAGGCTGTGGGAATCCAACATAGTAACCGGTTGGGTGGAAATGCTGTCCGTTGAGATGTATGAATCGGCTTCGACCGACTTGGATTCTCCGAAAACTGGTTGGAACCAATTTGGAATGACTGAACGGTTCCTCTTACGACAGCGAGCATCGTAATTTCCGACTGAGTCGAGAGGATGGGTTCCGGCACGGTCTAGGAGATTCCGACTATCGGTCGGAGGCTTTCCGACCGACATCGTAATCAGGCTCCAACTGTTTAGAACGTAAACTGTCAAACGTCAGGAACACATACTTAAAATTTCAGATATATTCATAATAATTTTGGCAAACTAATATGCCACCGTCTTCAAAAGGGCCCAAAAAGAATGATCACATTGCAAATCTTCAATGCAAGGGTTTGTCAGAGGGGGTGACCAACTCCAAAATCTTTGCCTAGATCCTTAATACGCATGATTCCTTGTAGCAAAATATCTGGTTACAGCTTTGAAACGGTGTAATAACAATTCACCCTTAAAAGTGTACTGCTTTAATATGCTTTCTATAAAAAATAGATCAGGATTACTACCATTCTTGAATTTATCATAAAAACTGACCACAGGTATGGTATCTAACACAACTTTTGCTAGTAAACCAACTCAGGCCGATAGTGTTTTTCACTAGCATAGCACAAAAAATGTGTAAGAAAAAAAATTGGTTAGAGAAAATACAACTCTAAGAAGGGTTTAAAATCATTATTACCGTGTCTTCTTCCCCTGGGGTTTGGTCACAACCCTTGCACAATAAGATAATCTGTGTGATTCCATGAAAATAGTACTTCTTTACATGCTTTAACCCGTGTGGGCGTTCTAAAGGGTGGGCGGGGCTGCGTCGGCCAATGGTCGTGCGCAGCACCCGGAAGGTAGTGCTTGCGTCGGCCAATGGCAGACGCGAGCACGGAACAGGTTAATAAAGTGTAATATTAAACCACCCTTAATGGCCTATTTGGCTTTAACACACTTTTCACAATAAATATGTCAGGCCTTCTGCTTTTGTCACCGCTTTTCATAATAAAATGATTGGACCTTTGGCACTGGACATAACATTTCCCAAAAGATCAATCAGTCCTAAAGGTTTTATAAATTGTTGGTCACTATAACCAAATGAGTCCTACTGTTTTTGAGTGTAAGCTTTTCCACGATATACTCATCAGATATACAGTAATAAAATACAAATATATAGATAATTACAGTCCATAAAAAAAGCTACAGTTCTCTTAAAATGGCTCGGCAAATCTTTTACCACCATCCCTTTTCAGAGGGGAAAAACAAAAACAAAACCATTGTCTACTGTGGTAATCTGTGAGATTCCATGCAACAACTTACCTCTGTACAAACTTTAAGACAGTTTAATAACAATCCACCTGTAACTGCTTCTTGCTGTAGTATATTATTTTCTCAATAAGTACACAAGGGCTACTGCCTTTGTTCTAACTTGATATAATAAATGTGTTAGGCTTACAGCCATAATCACTGAACTGGCACAAACATGGACTCTACCCTGTTGTGGAACACAAGCTTTCCCACAAGGCAAAAAGTATAGTGCAAGCACTATTTTTCGGATGTATGACGGTACAACGCGTACCGTCACAACGCATCCCTTTACCACGCATCCCTTACAACGCAAGTCGTTACCACGACTTGCGTTGGGGGTGCGGATTTCGAATAGTTTAATTTACTATTCTAACACCAGTCCCCGTGGACCCTAGGGAAGGTGTTGGGATAGTAAATTAACTATTTTTAATCCTTTAGCGCCCTCCAGCGCAAGTCGTGGTAACGACTTGCGTTGTAAGGGATGCGTGCTAAAGGTACTGCGTTGTGAAAACATCGTGGTAAACGATGTTTACCCTATTTTTCAGTTTGAGCACAGAACTTCTTCCCAACCAGATGTTGTATTTAAGGTAATCAACCTGTAGGCGGAGCCAAAGCCCCTCTGTCAGTAGTGCTTCGGACTCCTCGTTTTCTGTTGATTATGTAAAGTATGTTGACAGCTGTGCTGTCAAGCCAGACATAACCACATTTTAGCAAAGGACACCCCCGAAGGGGTCCTCGAGGGCCGGCGCCATAACTGCCACCAGTGCCCACAAAGTACCTGATCTGGTTGGCTCTGGTTTGGACGAGTGTCAAAACGCGCCTGAGGCCCTATCCCCCTTCCAAGAACAAAGGGAAGAGAGGAAGGGGAGGGGGACATAAGGCGACGCTCCCTGAAATTGGACATCAGGAGGCTCAAATCCCCCCGCGATCGCCCGGCGGGGCGGTAGGATGCTTAAGCTCTGATAAAAGGTTTCAGTGAAGGATGCAAAGGATAAGGGCGCAGACCTCACACTAAGTTTTGTAGCTCAAGGGTAATGTATGGTGACTCAGGTGCAGAGGCACACCCAGGAAAAGGGTCAGATGCCCCCTGCCTGACTTCGCTAGGTAACCGGTTATGATAGCTAAGGAACCCATAATAGAGAGCCAGGCCCTGGTGCCGCACTCTTGTGAAAGTGCAATTAAAACAAATTTAGGGTAATCAAAATAAGCAGGTGAAAGCTAACCCATGCACTGCAGCTCCTTCAACGCAGGAAGAGCAGTCCCAGTCCATGAAAGACTAAGAAGTTTGTGTAACGGGAACAAGGCGAATGCAGGCTACCTGCGAGCTGGGTCATTTGCGAGCCTGTGCAGGAGCTGTTTAGTATAACTGGCGCACAGGTGAAGCGTTTCACGTCCACTCTATAACAAACGCGAAAGGCGACCACTCGAGATTATGAATGCTAGGTCCCTTGTGCCCCCAGCTGTTGCTGCGCCCCGGTCCAACCGGAAAGAATGCGCACAAAAAAAAGAGAAACAGGTGTATATAGCACTATTAATGCTTAGAATAAGTCACTGCAAGTTTCCAGTTTTTCATGGGTGGTCAGTTTCCAGACAACAGCAAGCGGGGCCCCTCGGAGCAAAGGCACAGCTGTGCTGTTCAGCCATGCAACAGTGCTGCTCAGCCATGAAAAAGTCACCTGAGGTTCTTCTGGGCTTAGTATTAATGCTATTAGCAACGGCGGTGGGCTAGAACACGCGCTGCTTTGGATTGGTCACAGGAGCGCGCAGCGCACAGAACTCGCTGGCGCCATCACGTAAATGCAAAATGCATCCTTTCAAGCAAGAAATAAGGACAGATGAGTTGGGGGGTATGTAAAGAAAAATGTCCAATTGGAATAGAGAATGTCAAAAGCATATTTTGGTAGTGTCCTGGCCCACAAGTCAGGGATAAGATGGAGACCTGAGGCACCCATTTTCTTAGATGGACTAGCGCCCATGCCACATGCGCCGATGAGCAGGACAGAGGGGAAAGTGTGATTTGCGCAAGACCTAGGGTAAACCCAGCAACAAACTTGATCGGGGGGCTTAGTGGACTAATGCGCCTGTTGCTGGGGCCTTTGCTTGCCTTGGGACCACTGGTTCAAATCCGGCAGGCCCCTCAGCTGTTCATCCGGCTGAGGTAAAAAAATAAATAAAGAGGAGATCAGTACCATCGAGTGGGTAACAATAAACAACTGTTAATCAGTGCCAGGATACCCTTGGTCAAGGGCACTCGAGGAGTGCCCATCCAGAGTTGCAGGAACAAATTAATAATCTTTATGTAGGCACGGGCATGGGCCCCTACGGTCTCGGCAGCACAAATTCCGGTTTTATCATCCCCAGCCCCAAGAGTAATAAATAAGTACAGGTGTGTGGGCAGGACAGCCTGGCAGATACTAGTCAGGGTTACTGGTTTCGCAGTGGCACTTACTGGGGGAGCCCGCCAGGAGCATTGGTGAAATAGAGGATGTTATTGAAGTAGTGTATGCTGTATCACGCCTCCACAAGCGGTATCTATCTTCCATTGTGAGAGGATACAGTGCTGTAAGACTCCGAACAGGACACAAGTGTGCCACTACATAAGGGCAAAGATGGAGCAGAGCACACCATGGCGTATGTGGGAAGATTACCGTAAGAGATTACCAGACGTCAGCCTCCCGGTGACACAGCTAGAGGTTGGTATCCTAGCGCTTGAGCGGAGCAACGGCATGGGCAGGCTCCACAGTAAGGGCAGCAGGAGGCGCAAAGGGACGACATAAGATTGGGTGAGCCGCAGGAAGATGGAAGCCTCCCTGGCGACGTGGCAAAAACACAAGGTATATTGGTTTGCTTATGGAAACACAGTGAGTACACCTGACACAAATTGGGGTAGCAAACAGAGACAGCACTCGCAGCCCAGCACCCGCCAGACGGCAGGGCACAAAAGAGACTAGCAAGGTAGAAAGTTGGGGCCTAACTCTGGCGAAAGGCTACCCCCCACATGGCAAAGGGGTGTGGAAATCAAGAAAGAACAATCTACAAGCTGTCAGGGCGATTTAGGACCCTAGGAGATGAAAATGAGCAAAAGACAAACAAGTGATTTATGGCCAGCCGATAATTCATGGCTGATGATTTATGATGCGTATGCAGAATGATTTATGACAAAAGAATGATGACAGATTTGTGACAGAATGATTTATGACATCCCAATGATTTATGACCATGATTATGGCTGATGAATTATAATGATCATGCAGAGTGATTTATGACAACACATAATGGCAGGTTGCGGCAGAATGATTTGCGATACACGATGATTTATGACCCCTGATTTATGATGTCCAAATAACACTGAGTGATACCCAATTTGTGATAATGTATGATAATGATTTATGACCCCGGCCCTGAGAGGGCGTCTGGGGGAGTTGTACAAATATGACATATGTAATGAGTAATAAAACTGCGGCCAACAACCACCACAAAATACAATGACTTTTGGCTGTGTTTAGTGACGCAGATACGCAAGTATGCTACTGTTCCTGGAATAGGCACAATGCGGCTGTTATAGCCCAGATGATCTACTTCCAGCAAGTCCTATTCCATTTCTTCCTCGACTTATGGTCACAATCCTGTTAGCAGGATTCTTTTTTATATTTCAAGTTGTACCCTTTTCTTAGCTGAGTGTCGGGTAAAAATAAAAAATAAAAAAAATTGTGCATGACACGTGATGATTCGTACAAAGCTATTTAAACAACGGGTTTGCAGTAGGAGTTTGATTCCTCCTCCCTGTGACGTAAGACGCCGGTGACAGATGGAATAGGTCTGCAGGGAAATACGCTTCGAACGAAAGTATAAGCAACAGTAGTCCTGCAAGCACTTCAGTTTACCTCCTGAAGACAACTAGATAGCAGCGAACACCTCGAAATTTAACGGAAGTAGCCAGTTATCTCCGCATTCCGCAGGACCTAAGAGAAGATTGGCTCCGAATAAAAGACAACATTTCTAAAGGGAAGTCACCACGGAAGAATAAGACGCTTCCATGTAGCATCTAGGATACATTCATTCGAGAGCCCACGGGGGATAACAATTGACAAGCCCGAGGGGACTCACTAGTCACCATAACATCCGAAACACTAAGCACGGCAAGCTAATTAAGGGAAAAGACTAATAACCCTGTCAGAGACAGACAAAACAAACTTGTCTTGAAAAAGATGGTGTAAAACTTTCAAGCCATCGAAACGCGTTGACGCATTCACCTGTACCATCCCATTAAGCACATTTCTGTCAATCATCAAGTATTTGAAAGTGGATGACATTATGTGGTAGTAAAATATATGAGATGTACAAAGAGGAATGACAAATTTAAGTCATACAACATGTTCTGTCTTGTATAAATTATGCTGGTCATGATTGTATGATTGTTTTCTATGTGATTTTATCTATATTCTTACATTGTTAAGAATTGCACAAATTTTTTATGATTTTATGTTAAGATGTACTTTCAATAAATTTTTAAATTATTTATCTACATTGTTACATTATATTCACGGTCCAGGGAAACTCTACTCTCTAATGGTAAGACGCCGGTGGCCATCTTCCGCCCCGCGCTAGGCAATTCGGTTTAAGAATATATCGAAGGTAGGTCCTTGTTGTTAGGGTCATTTTGTGTAGGATTATTTTACTACCATTTAGCGCTACATCCATTTATCATAGACGCCATTGATCCTGGTGTTTTTTCCATTTTAGATTTAATTATCCTGGTTACTTGAAAATCGTGTCCCTTTGAATTGCCATTCCAGGTTAATTTGTTTTCTGTGCACAAAGTATAATCGCCCCAATATACAAGTCTTTAGTTCCAATCTGTATGGATAATGTTCCAATACATGTACTTGGTTTATTTTCATCAGGTCGAACATTACTGACAGAGAACAATAAAGTTTTATCTTGTGACGGAAATATCATTTCCTTGCATTAGAGGTATTTTGCCTCGCTTGGCCTCGTATCCTGCCCCAGCTCTTTTCCTAATTGCATAGATAATGTCCAAATACATGTATTTGGTTTGTTTTCATTAGGTCGAACAGCACTGATAGTGAACAACAAAGTTTGATCCTCGTGACGGAAATATTAATCTCGTGCATTAGAGGTAATTTGCCTCTTTTTGCCCCTCTTTCTGTCCCTTGCTCATTCTCCCGTCCCCGATTCCTTCCCGGCACCAGCTCCTTTTCCTTTCCACATACTGGACAGTCTACACATTGAAATGTGTTGTGTGTTTAACAATCGAGACACTTTCAAACGTCCTAATGATTATTTATGGTTTATCCTTACTAGGACGAATATCAATAAAGTTTATGCTCACGTTATTACTACCTTATGATTGGAGCAACATATTGAATTATTACAGGTATGCTTTTAGAGGACAGGATAGTTTTCATCGACCTCTCTTGTATGTTTTAAACTCGACCTATACTAAGTATGTAGTTTTTCTCAGGTTTCATCATTAATCGTTATCCTATTGCTAAGAATAACAACATTATACCAGGCGCTGGATCTTCGATACTCTAGTAAGATGTTTTATCTTTTATAACCATAGGTATATTGGCATTGACAATCCTGTAAATGATAGTTGTCATTAACCATAAATATATAAGGTATTAGCCATCTCCCATGTATTTAAATTGGGCTGGTTATTTTTATGGTTATTATTTAAGATCTTGACAGGTATTTATCTCAGTGTGTAATGATAATACTAGTAGGATGGTGGTCTTTTAGGTGATCTTTTAGTCACGTTTTGGACTGAGATGGCCTTTTTTTCATGTGTTAGGTCATTCTTAATATGAGTACTCAGATAAAACCATCTTTGTAAATGGAAACTTGAATCTATATGAGGGGAAGCTGACATAAAGTTTTGTAACTAAGATATACTTTTTGTTAACAATGTGCTGCAGAAATCGATTATGTAAAGAGGATTGATTGTTTATGTTATTTAATTGTGTATATTGATGTTATATTGATATTGCATTTTTTTGACTGTTCATTTTAGGTATTTTGTGGCTCCTAAAGAAGGTGTTGGATACGCCGAAACGCGCATCGAGTTTTATTGCCACCTAATGACTAAATATAAAGATTAATTGCTTAATTCTGATTTTTTTTATAAAATTGTAGTTTTTAACACTGTTTTATTTATGTATTGATATGTTATGGTTTTCCACATAACGTCAAGATTGTTTTTAAATATGATTATTAAAGTGGATATGTTTTTTTAATTGATTGCTTTTGTTGCTTCCCCTTTCTCCACTGGTTTCCATTATCAGTTGCCTAGGAATTTATGCACATAGATTGCTTTCTTTCAACCCTTCTGCTGCCTCAGCCTCTGTGTTACCTGGCCATGGTTGAGAAGTCCCACAGAGGTTTCCTAGGGTCCGATGCTATGGTGTGGCACGGAAATGATAGCAGTCCATTAGCACTGTGGAAGTCTCCGTCCAGGTTGTGTCTCCACAATACACAACTGGGGCGGGAGGAGGTCCTTTCACTTATTAGCCAGGTAAGCAGCTGCCTGGGATATTCTCATTACTGATGAGGGAATGAACAAAGGAGAATCTTTGCACCCTGCAAGAGGCATAGCAGCATCTCTGCATTATGTGGCATTTCAGGCTCTGCTGCAATATGCACCCATTGAGTACTGAGCATTTCTTTATATTATATTAATGACTAGGTGTCCTTTTTGGTCGGATCATTGTTAAAAAGAAAAAAGGAAATTTGAGAGAGTAAAGGGACTGTTGAGATTGGCTAGGTTTCAGCTTGTCTTCTGATTCCTAATGTTCAAGCATTTTATAGGTATTTTAACCACTTTTGTCAGGCATTCTATCTTCGATACAGAAGATAAAGCGAGCCTTCAGTAGAAGGAATACATCATCATTGCATTCCTCAAATGAGGAGATGGAGTAGAGGTATTATTAGGCATTCTTCTTATATTCCTGATCATTTCAGCATTATGTTAGCCAATGAGTTTCAGAGGAAGCTGTTCCTAATGCTTTTCCTCAGAAAGAGAGGAGGATGTCAAAACATCAGCGCACTACTGGCCATGATTTTTCCTCCAGTTCATCGGAGATGGAGCCTAGTACTTTGACTTCAGATAAAAATGTCAAGCGAGAAGTAGTAAGCCAGGTTTTCCATTAAGTGAGCGAAAAACCTAGGGTTCCAGGTAGTTCCAGCAATTGAATAGGAGTGAGGTCTTTTTCAACAATATGCCAGACCTTCAAACGTTGCTTTACCTTTCTTTGATAAGAATAAATGCTTGATTTTGAGAGAATGGTGATACATGGACCATATCAATATCACCCAGGTTATGCAGGGCATGTATGATCTGGACAATCAGATGAAGTTCTTCCCTATGCTATTACAATTCATCCCATTTTGGCCTTGTTGAGTGAGCACACTTCAGTGAATCCGGTAACTGTACTCTTTTAAATCCAGTACACAACAGGATCAAATGTGCAATGAAAAAATCCTATGCTGAAAATAATTTGGCATTTAGGGCAGGTCCAAAGCTAAAAATACAGGTCTGTCAGTTACAGATGACTTTGAACTTCCAGCAGGAGCAATTCTGCCTCGGTGTCGCATGTGGCTGAGGGACTAGGAAAGACATTTGATGACCAGCTTGATCAAATGGTAACCAAGTATTTTAAGGACACGAAACATTTTCTATCTTGCAAAGAAGGTTAGTCAAGAAGACAGACCCAGAGGTATCTGGACAAAAGCAGTAGAAATCCTGACTCAGAAGGTGAAGGAAGAGATTCACAACCTGAAAGGTGGGTGTGTCTGAGAATTCCAGCCAGCCTGACAAGAGGATGTTATAGACCAATAGGGTCTGAATATTCTTTGACACCGCTATGTGTTGTAATTTACATCCACATCTACAGTTTTGGGTCTTATTTGTACTCCTGTTCCCAAGAACAAGCTTAAGCCAAGTGTGTTATGGGAAGGAATATCTTCATTACTAAGCGAAAGAGCCAAAGATCCGGTTTCTCCATTTTAACAAATTCTAGAACTTTGTTTGAACCACTTTCTTGTAGAGAAGCACTGTGGGGGTCTCAGACCAGTTCTGGGCTTGAAATCAGTAAACTAGTCAGTCCAAACCATCAATTTCAAGATGATCTGCTTGTAGCACGTAACTCCAATGATTCTTTCAGAAAAACGCATGGTCAACCGCGATCTGTAGAATGCCTACCTGCTGACATCTATTTTTCAAGATCACCAAAGGTTCTTACCTTTTGCAACGGGAGATTAACACTTTCAGTTCTAAGTTTTCCCCTTCAGTCTCAAAGCTTTTCCCGGATTTTCACCCAGGTAAGAGCTCCTCTTGTCAACATTCTTCACAAGGAGGTTATTCTTCTTGATCCGTACACAGACAGCTATTTGATCCGCAGGTTTTTCTACAGGAACGATGCAAAATACAAAAAACTACAAGTCACCTGAGATCTCCCAGGGCACATAGGACTCCTGCAGTAAGGTCATGGTTACCGATTCAGGGAGATATGGCAGAAAATATAGTCAGTGGTTCCTTGAGCCCAATTTTACCTCAATTTATTATGGTATAACGTTCATCCCTCTTGGAAACCGGAGTCTCAGAACCAACGATTTGACAAGAAATAAGGATCATCGCATCAGGAGAAAGTTGAAGTGGTCCCTGCAACCCTCTCATAATGACTGTATTGAAACAGATGCCTGCATCTTATGGTGGGGAGCATGGGCGAAAGAACAAGTTTAATGAAAATGGTCTCTTCTGAAGAAGAGACATTCTTCAAATTTTAAAGAGCTGAAAGCAATCCATTTAACTCTTCTGAGATTTGCTCCATCACTTGGAAGGAAGTTGGTTCTTGCTCAATCAGACAATATGAAAGTAAGACCATTCATAAATTTCTATGGGAGGAGGAGGCATTTTTGCTATCCCTATCCAGCATGTCAGCTGCTAATTTATCATTAACAGAAAAGCATCTGGTCTCCTTATTTTGTATGCAATTACAGACAAAACAAGCAGGAATTTACCATCCTCTCTGGCTTATCATCTGAATCCCCAGTTGTTCTCAGAGGTGGGGAATACATGTGATATTTATTTACAACTTAGAAGAATACTCTCCTGTCAGCAATTTGTACAAGGACTCATGAGAAAGAACCATGGAGGATAGATGTACTTTACGAATCATGGTCCCAGGGTTCACTATATGTCTTTCCCAATTCCCTCTGCTATTGAATATTTTAACTTGGATAAAGATGGAGAGAGTCTAAATAATGTTTTGTCCCTGTTTTACAGGCTCTTCCCAGTTTCTTATTCTGACCTGAAGATTTGTATGGAAGGGATATCACTGATGATTCCTTCACCCTTGTAGTTCAGATGTAGCCCCAGGAGGCCATAGTTTGACTTCTATTAGTGGCCTGAAATTTGAAATAGTTGGTGTGCAGAGAGGCTTTTACTTCTATGAGACAATCAACCTTTATCAAATCACATTACTGGAATGCTTTTTTAAATCTCGGACTGAGGTAAGGAATCTCGTTCCTCTTAAAACAGAGGGAGTGAATATTCTTTTTTTTCTCTAAGAGGGTTTTCAATTTATGCCTTTAGTTTGGTACTCGAAGAGCCCAGTTTACACATAAGAAGACTTTTAGAGATCCTTGGGGTGGGGTCGAGAATTTGGAGTCCTTTGCATTATGTCTCACCAAGGGTTTTTTAATGCTCATCCATCCTCTATGTCATTGGTTCCTTTTGCGGATCTCTTATTGGTTATGTAGGTTTTCAAGATATCTCTTTTTGAGCCTCTGCAATCAGTATATGTTAGGCACCTAAATGTAAAGGTTTTCTTCCTGCTGTTATGACCTCTGTTTGGAAGTTAGAGTAATTAGGCATCCTAACTTGTGTATATTCTTTTCTTAGGATTTCCGTCATTGATTAGTTTTAAGTCTGCAACCTTTCTTTATCTCCAAGACTCTTCATTTATACATGTGAAGCAGGAGCTAATTCTGCTTAAATTCGTTCTGACTCCTTCTTGAGAGAACATCTTATTTTAGACAGTCAAATGCACTTCCTACCAGGAAAGGTTATACATCTTCGACACATACATTGGAATGTTGAGTAAAATCCTTCATTGGCATTGATTATCGGATTCACGGAATTCGTTGTCCTTTAGAAATTCAGTGAAGAGCTATTAGAGCCAAGGCTAATTTCTGGGCATCATTACAAGGTGTTTTTAAGTCAAGATTTGTAGGACAGATCCTTGGGTTTCCCTTCGACTTTTGTCATTCATTACATACATCATCATGGTGGCCAGTCTGATGATGTATTTGGTTCAAATGTTCTCTGCTATGACGTAATAAGTATCAGTGTTTCCTATATTACATTATTGATTTCCAGCAATATTACTGTGTTCATTCAATTTATTCTGACTTTAGTAAGCTTGGGCATTCCTGGTAGCAATACAAAGGATAAAGAGGCATTTTTTAAATTACTTTCTGATAATTTCATCCCATTATTTCATTACATTCTTCCATGCTGTTGTCATTATTCCCCCATGCCTTCCACAGATTGGTCATCCTGCCTCACTTGTGGGAATAGACGGCGCTTCGGGGCTGAGGTGAATTTTGTTGTTAGTAGGTCCGTTTATTTGTTGGTAGGTCCATGTATTCGCCTGTAGGAAGTAAGGCAGAATAAGATATCTTTTGTGATTGGTTTGGATGGGATGGGTAGCTTTGTTAAACTGTCTGTAGAAGGCTAATTTGTAGAGTAAGGACTGCAGCAAGGAAGAATGGTAGAAGCTGAGGTCTATGATGTGTTCTCTGTTGTATTTGCAGAAGTGATTGCTTCTGTGGTCCCTGCTATGCAGTCACTTGTTGTCCCTGCCATGGTGGTTGCTATGGTTGCTGATTTTGTCACTGTTATGTAAATCCTGTGATAGCAGGAACGGTCCCTGTTTTAATGATTTTTTATTGATGCTATGATCCTTGCTGTGATAGATGCGGCTGATGCTGTAGTCCTTGCTAAGGTTAGAGTTGTGGCTGCTGCTGCGTGTCCTGCCATGAATGCAACTGTGGTTTTAACTGAAGTTGCACTTATGGTTGCTCTTGTTGTCCCTGTAATAGTTTCTACTTTGGTCCTTGATGTAGTTACAACTGCGGTAGAAGCAGTCACAACTATGGTGGTCCTTGATTTGATTGCAACTATTATCAAAGCTGTCACAACTGTGCTAGTGGCTGAGGATAGTGATGTTGTAGCATGAGCTGTGCTTCCTCTTGTTGCTGGTGTGGGCCCCCCTAGTAATGAAGTGGTTGTGGCTGCTGTTGTGGTGATTGCTGTAGCTGATTTTGTTACCGCTGCTTTCCTTAAAGCTGATGTCACGGCTGTGGTACCTCTTGTAATTACAGCTTTTGTTACTGTTGTAGTAGTGGCTGTCTTGCCAGCTGTTGTTGTTGCTGTTGTCCCTGCTGTAATTCTAGCAGTTGTGGCAGCTGCTGTCATTGCCCCTTCTATAGTTACAACGGAGGTCACTGCTATTGTCCGTGGCTTGCTGGCAGCTGTTGTTAAATCTTGTTGTCCCTGCCATGGTGACAGCTGTGGTCACCTCTGTGGTCCCTTGGTACAGCAGTGTTTGCCTATTTTGCTCCTCCTGAAAGATAGTTGTTATTGCCCTTGAAGTCCCTGCTATTGTGTCAGCTGTGGTCACTACTTTTGCAGCAGCTGGAGTTGCTGCTCATGTGACAGTTGTTGCTGCTGTTGTGCATGCTGTCGATATACCCCAGTATCACAGGGAATCCAGGGGGGCAGCATATGTAGATCTGTAGCACAATATAATAGAGGGATTGCTTTATTGCAACCCTCATCAATGCTGCAAACCAATGCCAAATGTATAACTATTCAAATTCACATTGAAATGCCCTTTCTGTATTTACCTTTTTCCTATCACATAAATTGTTATAACCAACTAAAGCTGCTCTAGCCATACCTGAAAAGGATCCTAATAATTTTGCCTAAGCAGCAACTCCGGTGGTCTAAATGTATTGCTCCCTAACAAAATTACACATATTAACTACCAACTTAGTCAACTAGGGTCATACAAGGAGCATGGTTAGTGCTATGTAAATGTCAATATTGAACAATACAACACTCAAGCAGATGCCACCACAGCTGCTCATTGGCAGTTTATTTTCTAGTGGTCAAGGTCTAAAAGTGAAGAATACAACCTTTGCATGTATACAGATACAGAGAGTCACATGCTAAGGCAGGAATGTATGAAAGAATATCTCAATGTCTAACATTGTAGCTGGAGCCATGGCTTTGAACTCTGGAGATTAAGTGGAATACTTTTTGGGTATGACTTGAGAGTGCCACTGTCTACAAGGCAATTCTTTAAAACTATGGGGCATACTATCAAGCAGGGCGTTGAAAATGATCGCAGTTTCAGCGGCAGAAAACTACTGCTAAAGCGGCGATAATGGGCTTGATAATATGGCCTTGTGAATTCCAATAGAAATCCATGTTCTGGTGTGAACATGGGCTTCTATTGGAATTCTCCACGGCATATTATCAAGCCCATTATCGCCGCTTTAGCGGCAGTTTTCCGCCGCTAAAACGGCGATAATGTTAACGCCCTGCTTGATAATATGCCCATATTACTTTTTCATCCCATTCCTTTGACTACTTGGTCTATTATTCCATCTTTCAGGAAGTGATTGGATTGGAAAGCAGGAGGGACTAGTTTTACATTTGGAAAGAATATTCAACCGTCATGCTGTTTGTCATATTGACATTTTCATCTATTATATGAATAGTCCTAAGTCAACGGCTAAAGAACCTCTTTTACGAATGTGACTTAACGCAGATACTCACCTATCCAGCAAAAAGCTACACTCACCTATTTTTGCAGCACACGTTTTTGAAATGAGAATGGAATAAATAAATCTCTGGCTGCCCCTTTGCCCCACCCCCTGACTTTTGTCAGAATTTCCAGTAAGTCATGCTTTCCCGATCTGTTGGGACACGCGCGGCTGCCGCTCATCCGCATTGAGCTGCCGGCTCTGTCTGCAGGCGGCGCTGAGTTGCGCGCGCCACGCCTCTCCTAATATGCACGCAGATTCCTGGCCAGACATGAAGGCACATGCAACAACACTCTCTGCCTTCTCGAAGCAAGAGCCGCGGACCCTGATCCGGGGTGTTCAGATTTTTCTCCTTAGCCAACCCTCTCATCCTCTGACTTGCTTCATGAGGTGTTTGAGAGAAACAGCGAAAATAGTGCATAGCCAAACACGCAGGCCTCCATTCGAATAGCTGCTCAGGGGGAATGAAAGTGCTCCAAGCGATGCTGTTGTGTGTGAGAAAACTTCTAAAGCGAAGTCAACCTCAATTACCCGGAAAGTGTTGGCTTCGTTGGCTTAGAAGGGCCTCTTCCAAGCCCATTTATCCAAAACTGGGGTCTCACAAATGCTTGAAATAATGCGATCAATATCCAAAGTGCCACTACAGAAATCCCAAAAATGATCAACATGTTTACAATGAGCAATGTTGAAAACTAGAATCGAAGGACTTCAATTAATACATGTATTGCTTAATTTGTTGCAGGATGCCGGGATTTTCAAACGCCAAGGCTACATAGTTTTGATTCCAGCTCATGCCTCTTTCTTCCAACATCATGCACTTTCTGTTTCTTTATCTCTCTCCTGTAGGTTCTATTTCGAACCCTCTTCCTCGGTTTGTCATCGGTATCCTATCGTTTTCTTCCTCCATCTTTCTCCCTTCTCTGCTTTTTTGTCTTTTGCTCTTAATCAAAGTCTGATGAGGAAAAAGAAGACCCCAAAAAAGAACACCAGTGAGCCAAGGTTCCCAAAATCAGCATCCACCTGCACAAATTAAACTCTTGCTACCTTCTTTGAAGGGACAGAATATATGTGTGTGGAGAGAGTCCACAATTTTATGCACATGTTGCCCACAGTTAGCAAAGGTCTGGAAATTTGTGGCCATATCAAGAACTGGTAATTGCCCTACCGGGGCCAGTAATCATGGCACTCCTGCAAATGTAGACGCAAACAGAAAATATCACGAAGTTGCACAGCTAGTACCAGTTTTTGGTGCTAACATGCATGGCTTTCCTGTGCAGTATAGTAGTTTTCGTTACATCACATTAATTTAAGCTGCAAACTCTTGTTTCATGCATGGTAAACACCTTACAGCGCATTATCATGACTTTCTACAACTTTCAATATTTTTAAATACATGTATATATTTGATATGTATTAGTTCTACTATTTAATAAGTAATACTTGTTGGGTGTGCTGAAACCTACTTCTACTCTCCAGAGTAAAGATGGCAAGCAGGGAGCAAAGAATATTGCTGAAGAAGATAGAAAATATCAACATATCTTCCGTCGCTGATCTTGTCAATATACTGAAGTCTAAATAAACAATGGTGCACTAAAATTCAGAATGTCACCATCTCTAACATCCACAGACCATGTAGCCATATGTTAAAAGCTCGAAGGGATGACTAGGCTTACGTGCACTCACACCAAACATACCAGGACAGCAAGCACTGTCAAAGGCCAATATTTTTCGCTTTGTGAAATTCTAATGGGTTAGGCCATGGCTTCCCTGTTATTTTAGACACAGAGCAAGTGCAAGATGGCCACATCCACTTGAAACAAGCATTGGCATAGCCAATGGGTCTCGCCTTTGGGACCTTATAATTGTTTAGTTATGCAACAATTGATATTGTGCTGGATAACTAAACACTTATAAAGTCCCAAATGTGAGACCTATTGGCTATGCTGATGCTTGTTATGAACGTTGACAGCCAAGTCCCACAGTTAATTCAGTCTACTATTGCTTACGCACATGTTACTGGTACTGCGTTGGGATCCTCTGTCCTGATCTGTTCCATTTGTTCATGAAGTTGCGTTTTCAGCGCAAAAGATGCCAGCCTCACCACATACGTAGGTCACTCGTCGCCAATATTTAAAGAACCTCAACTCCAGGAGAACTGTTTCAATTTCTTTATTAAGTATCCAGGAACAGAGACCCCAACTGCAGTAAAGGACAACCAGCTCTTGTCTCACAATTGACTCTCATATTGTTACAGTGAAATGGTGCTACATACAGGCCACCACATCATCACATGGCAAAAGAACCGGATAAAGTTACAATTGTAGATACCACAACTTTCCTATTCTGCTATTACCCCAAGCCAACCTCAACGTGTGAAGTATTTAATAAGCTTTCACCACCAAATGCCATCTCTCTCGACTACATTTGCAATGCTTGGAGGGCCCGAACTCAAAATGATTTGCTGAGGGTGGGGATTGGCAAGGTTTGAAGGCTACAGGAATTCAAGACCGCCACTTCCATCTTGTTAGCGGGCAGCATTTCACTTTTCGGAACTGTTGTGGTGTTCACGGTGAGGCAGAGTAATACAATGAACTCTTTGGGAAGCCAAAACTGAACTCTACATCAAAGAAGGGTTATGGTAGGAATGTTCATCCAGCATAAGGAAACGCAACCCCAATATCCATGAAATCATGCCGCTTTTCATGCGCCATGAATTCCCACTGCTGGTAGGTGCATCACACTGGGTTTATTGCACTCCACAGGAGGAGTGTAAATGCCACTAGCATCAGGATCACTAAACGATCCCAGTGCGGGGTTGTGCATGATGAACGGGTATTACCGAGCACTGGCCATGACCTAAATACAGAAATGCGCATATGTTGCTTAGGTATGTTTCCCTTATTCCCACCACTCTCACCTCTTCGGTATTTCCTTCTTCAAACCGGTCAAGTCGCCATGTTGACTCTTTTCAGTCATGTGATCTGTTATTTTCTGCTCCTACTTCCTGGCCTGGGATGTCATGAATGTTGTCGTAACTTGACAATAAAAACAAAAACAGGACAAACGTAATCGCCATCTTGGTATGGGAGTAACACCACATGTTGCCGCTTGCACGCCATTGGTAACAGATTATTGATGACTACTAGACGGAGCAACTGGAATTATACAGCATAAACCGGTACATTTTGTGATCCTGCTACCTTTTTGTTTTGTCCTTTTTACATGTTAACTAACACTCAGCAAAGGTTTCTGTAGTATGTTGGTCCATACATACATGAAATGATGTAGTCGAGGCAGATGAGGTAAAGTTGTGAAGTAGGTTTATTCAGCCATATTCAGGATATTGGGAAGTATAACTCTGGAACAAACAACCCCACCAGGAGCAGCCTCTTAGCTACTCAGCCCATACTCCAACTGCCAACCCTCACACCAGTCACACAAACATTCCATCCATGTCAATCACACCAACATTCTTACCTGGAACACTCACACTGGCTGAGTAGCTAGATGCAGAGGAGTGCAGTAACATAAACACTAAACTCAGAATACTACACATCCTCTCCCTCTCGAAATGAAAAACAAAAGAGAACCAGAAACACTCACACTGGCTGAGTAGCTAGATGCAGAGGAGTGCAGTAACATAAACACTAAACTCAGAATACTACACATCCTCTCCCTCTTGAAATGAAAAACAAAAGAGAACCAGAGAGCGAAGAAGAAAACTATTCACAATCAAAGTATACAGTAGTAATATTTATCCGTGAACCCAGGGATGAGAAGGACTTCACACCACGAGAGGGTAAACGGACAAAAGCCAGGAAAGAAGGAAGAAGGAGACAGTAAATACTAACACTGACACCATCCTCCTCCTTCAATATTGAAGAAAAAGAAAAATGAAATATGAGAGACGAACTCACAAACAACAAGTGAGTTGGACCTAACGTGAAGAAAATGTTTTCACGAAGGTAGACTGTGGCAACTTAAATCCACTCCTCAAGAGAGGAACTAAGAAGACATGGGACTAACCCATACGCGAAGGTGTAACAAGGGACAAACCCAAGAAAACACACGCAGCACGGAAAGGTGCAGCACAATGTGGCAAAACAATTCCACTCCTCATGTGAGGAACACTGAAAATATGGGGCTACCCATGAATGAAGGTGTAACAGAGGAAATACCTAAGAACACACGCAGCACAAGATAGTGCAGCACAATGTGGCAAATTTTCCACTCCTCATGTGAGGAACACTGAAAATATGGGGCTACCCATAGACGAAGGTGTTACAAAGGACAGACCTGAGAACACTTGCGGCACAAGAAGATGCAGCACAATGTGGCAACATTTCCACTCCTCATGAGAGGAACTGAGAAAATATGGGGCTACCCATAAACAATCAAAAGGAGGTGTAACAAGGGACAGGACCCAAGCACACACGCGGCACAAACAGGTGCAGCACGATGTGTCAAACCAACACATAGGTAAGAAGTGAAGCACAACCAGCTTACACAAGACATAGAGAAAATGTGATGCACAGGGCGTCTTACACACCGGACACAAAAGAGAAATTCGCACAGTGCGACATGCACGCAAAATCGTACAACAAGGTGTCCAACACAGGTAGAGAAGGTATAAAGTCCTATACAAAGATTTAACCCAATAACCCAGACATGAGGGTTAACTAATGGCTAACTAGCCCTCTGCCTGGTGGCAGAGGGCTAGTGTGCGATAGCTGGAGCGCTGCTGTAATCATTTTAACTATTGTCCTGCTGACTACGAGTAGCGACATTAACTTTTTAAATATTGTGATTTTTGTTTCTAACCTTTTGCCCTGAAAATCAACAGGCTACTAACTTCACTCTACCTTCTTAGAGGCCAAGCTGCCTGCTGTGGGCTGACCGCTTAGACGGGCTCCCCAGGGGCCGCGGGCACCATCTTGGGTTGGGTTGGCCGGCGAGTTGGAGCTTCGCCACACCCCCCTTGTCATTCTCCTATTTAGGAGTGAACCTTTCTTCTTCCAAGTGATCGCAAAGCTGCCTGGTGGCAGAGGGCTAGTGCGCGATAGCTGGAGCGCTGCTGTAATCATTTTAACTATTGTCCTGCTGACTACGAGTAGCGACATTAACTTTTTAAATATTGTGATTGTTGTTTCTAACCTTTTGCCCTGAAAATCAACAGGCTACTAACTTCACTCTTCTATCAAAATCCTCTTCCCTCCCTTTTGATAGAAGTCTGTAAGCAGCGTGCAGCTGCGGGAAATTCACACCCCTACTATATATTCATATAGCAACTGGGGCGCATTTTTATATATTTTTGCATGCAGTAAGGAAGGAATTATGGAGAACAGTGGTTTAAGCTTTACAGGAGTTGACATCGATGAGATTCTAGCAGCTCAACCATTGCTACAGAACTCAGACTTGATCCAGGTCATAGCCCAAACTGATGACTGGGACACATTGACCAACAAGAAAAGGGAACAGATACGTACCGCTATGCATGGTATTATAATGACTGAATATTTGAGGTCAAAATCGGCACCAAAAGGCTTGTGGGTCACCAATGCCCCGAGAATTTTTCTTCATGACCTCGCGTTCAGATGTGACTGGTCTTCCATATCTTGGAAATGCACTCTTGATTACTTGGTGCTCATAGTGAAGACAGCGAAACGGCTTTCTGATGCATTATTGGCAGAAATAAAAGATTGTGAGAATGAAATGAAGAAAAATATTAATCCCCTGATATACAAAAAACGTCTAGAAGAAATTATGAAAGAAATGGACGAAACGCAGGAGTACTTAATGCAGAACAAACTCCAAAAATTGGGAAAAGATCTGAAAAAATTCAGCCAAGAGAGTATGCATCCTTATACGAAAAAAGACTATGTAATAACAGACAATGGCTCAGATACTGGATCTACGGGATGGAATTCGTCGGTTGGTTCAGATGCGAGCTCAGATAAATCGACACCAAGAAGGGGCCGGAATAATTTCAGGTCTCATCGCCCACGTAGAGGCAATAGGTGGCAACGACCCTCATTTTTCCATGGGAATCAAATGCCATACTACCAACCTTTCATGCCTCCATTTGCAGGTTGGATGAACCCTTATAACCCCAATATCCACCCTCAACAACAAATGGATAATCACCCATTGTCTAATGCCACGAATCAACCACAACAGCCTTTTTTAGGGAGAGGCCAAAACCAAACGCGAGGCAGAAAGAAAAACTTGACGTGGCAAGACCAACAACCGAATGTACAGACATGCAGCATGTCGTCAGCCCAACCAGGCCCCAGAAACAAGACTCACTAGTTGTGAACTTATCAGATATCAACCTGACCAACGACCAGATGACTGTCCTCAATAAAGGACTAGGATTTGTGCCGACACCCACACTGGACCGCTTCAAACTAAAATGCGAAGTCTCAGAATTTTGTCGAACTTTGAAATTAAAAGCCTTCTTCAACGAATCTATCAGCCCACTTAACGAAGGTGATACTACTTTGAAGAGGAAATCCAAGTTCTGCCCTCCAATAACCACAGTACCCATCGAGATACAAACTTTTGAGCAGGCAATCATGAAAGGAATCGATAATTTGGGTTCCAACAAAAAGACTTATCAACATTTTAGCAAAAGGGAACGACTTGCATTGATGGAGCTGAAGGACAATGATGAAATTGTCATAAAACCAGCAGACAAGGGGGGTGGGGTAGTGATCTTGTCAAAAGAAGGATATAATCAACAATGCCTATCACTCCTGTCTGATGAGAATTTCTACCAAAAACTTAAAGAAGACCCTACCGACAGATTGACAAATGTCATCGCTATCATGATACACGAAGCTGAAGTCAGTGGATGGATTTCAAAAAAGGAGGCAGAATATTTGACACCTAAAAGCCCCAAAACACCATTCTTTTATTCGTTACCAAAAACACACAAGAACAAGTCACCTCCCCCGGGACGTCCCATTGTCTCGGGAATTGGGTCACTGTTAGAGCCCCTCTCCAAATTTGCAGATGAGTACTTGAAACAGTTGGTCCAACAAACTCCCACTTATTTAAAAGACACCAGGGACCTCCTGATACAAATTGCAGATTTAGAATTCAATCCAAACACAATGCTGCTGGTAGGCCTTGATGTTGAGGCCTTATACACGAGCCTGCCCCAGGAAGATACCTTACAAATGTTGGAAGATCTTCTCTTTAACCAAGACTGGCCACACAAAACCCCTCGCAATTTCATTTTGGAATGTTGTCGCCTAGTTCTAAAAGAAAATTATTTTGAGTACAATGGACAACTTTTCTTACAAAGCCATGGAACATCCATGGGAAGCGCCTGTGCTCCTTCGGTAGCAGGACTCTATGTAAGCCAACTTGAACAAGACTCGGTACTCAATACTACAAATCCCTATGTTTCCAGTATTATATACTGGAAACGTTATATTGACGATGTTCTGTTAATTTGGAATATCAAAGAAGATCTGACTAAATTCATGGAATGGTTAAATAAAAGAGATCGTTGGCTAAAGTTCACCTTCGCTTCCAGCAACCAAAGTATAGACTTCCTCGACCTGACTATCTTCCATGAGAATGGGAAGTTGGAGACAAAAACTTTTACAAAACCAACGGCCAAGAACAGTTTGCTTTCGTATTGTAGCTACCACCCACGACCATTGCGGGACAATCTTCCCTTCAGCCAATTCCTACGTCATAAACGTAGTTGTAGTAAAGACAGCGACTACCGAACACAAGCACGGGAATTGAGCCAGAAATTACAACTGAGGGATTACACACTGTCAGTGATTAAGAAATGTATAAAAAGGGCCAGTCATCAGCCACGTGAATGCCTTTTGCAAACCAACAGAAAGGAACCAATAAAAGATCTGGTAACATGTGTAACCACCTATTGTCCGGCGACCTATGATGTACAGAAACTCATCAGAAAAAACTGGCAGATAATTACTTCCGGACGATTCGATTGGCCAAAACCAAGATTTGCCAATAAGAGAACTAAAAACATCAGAGACGTTCTGGTCCACACAAGACCAAAGACAAAACTAACCCATTCTTTCATTAGAGACGCCAGGATGGAACCTGTAGTTGGACACTACCCATGTGGTACCTGTGGTGTATGCAAATTCACAAAACCGACTAAAACTCTACAATTGACAGACACTTTGAAATGGACCCAAAAGCAACATACTAATTGCAACTCAACGCATCTAATCTACATGGTCACCTGCCCCTGCAGACGTCAATATATAGGCATGACCTGTAGAAAAATCAAGTTACGAATTGGAGAACACAGGAGCAATGTCAGAATGAAGAGAAACAACACGAAGCTTTGCACACACTTTGTGGAAGCAGGACATACCTGTGATGAGTTGAGCTGGACAGTACTTGAAATGTTACAAGACAAGAATAACAATGCAGAGCAAGTTCTTTTTGAAAAAGAACAAAGGTGGGTGGACCGTCTTGGCACCCATATATCAGGGATGAATGACAATATTCCCTGGAGTCAGTTCCATTAAAAACATCTCTATGAAGTACCCTCAATTTAAAAACCATTCTGAAGATGACAGGAACAACTCACCCAGATGATGACAAAAACAATCTATCCAGTTTGGCAATTGTAATATATACTTGGCTTTAACGAGTGGAACACAAATACCAGAACCTACAAACTCACTTACACTCGGTCAGGAGTTTACACTTTTCATAGCAACAGACCAGTGTTTGTGTTTCCTTCCCAACCTTTTCTTTTGAGTTGGTTAATGATGCACCCTTTTTAAAAAACATATCAGGTCCATGAGCCTGGTTGTTAGAAAATATCGCATTTATTTTGAGGTGGGAACCATCTTGGAGGGAAGAACCTGTTAACATTTGAGTCCTCTCTTAGTGATAAGCTTCCTGCCATAAGACCGGGAAGCTGAGCCCCGCCTGTAACCAGGGGCAGAGTCAGCACAGGGACTGAAAGCTGGTCCTCGTGGGTAAGAATTACTATTGAAAATGACTCCATACGGGTAAGAAGTCACCCTTTTATCATATTCTAACCGATTTGGTAATATTTTTCTAGCAAAGACCACGTCTAGCGACTCTTAATCCCTGTTGAAGCTTCCAAGAGAACCTATTAAGGTATTGCTTTCAGTAATTTTGCCACGTGTTTTAAACACTACTTAACAGAGCGCGTAAATGCAATACAACATCGCGCTTTTGGAGAACAGATGCTCGACATCAATAACACCATTATAGTTTGACTTCACAGTTCCCTCCCACTCCAACCCCAACAACGCAAGGCACAAGTAGCTTCCTCACTGTACTTATATATCGTAAACCTGTTTTCTCCTGCTCTCTTTCCTTCTCATAATTTATGTATCTAGAATCAGGTGCATATCTTTCACTAGCAATCCTAGTATGTGTGCATCAAGAAAAGTATTATGCCTAATCACCATAACCAACATACCATAATGTAATGTATTGTTTGTGTTCCCACACTACAGGTGACTAAATAAGAAATGCTATAATAGCTAAAGGAACCTACACAAGTTGTGTGAGTACCTTCTTTGTATGTTTTTTGTCTTTTTGTCCTGACGAAATCTCTACAGACCCGGCTGGGCCCACAGAGCTGAAACATGTTGACGCATCCATATATACATAGATATATGGTAATCTAGTTACCCGACTACATATATATCGACAATTTTTATTAACAGTGTCAACCTTCTCATTAAAAAAAAATTCTGGTGACACACTGTTTTTTAAAATACGTTTTTTCCCTTCTTATTATTTCTGGACACTTCTACCTGGACCAGAGGTAGCCTCGGGTGAGGCAGGCATACCACACGTTATTTGACTACCCTATGAATATGCCATGACACCTGACGGGGCGGATAAAAGATATACCGCATCGACTGAATCAGGTTGCCAATGAGGGTTGTCATAGTTGAACCAATGGTTTAGTAGACACTAGTGTCCATTCCCTTTATTGATTAACTTTGTACTAACTTCACTCTACCTTCTTAGAGGCCAAGCTGCCTGCTGCGGGCTGACCGCTTAGACGGGCTCCCCAGCGTCGCGGGCGCCATCTTGGGTTGTGTTGGCCGGCGAGTTGGAGCTTCGCCACACCCCCCTCGTCATTCTCCTATTTAGGAGTGAACCTTTCTTCTTCCAAGTGATCGCAAAGCTGCCTGGTGGCAGAGGGCTAGTGCGCGATAGCTGGAGCGCTGCTGTAATCATTTTAACTATTGTCCTGCTGACTACGAGTAGCGACATTAACTTTTTAAATATTGTGATTTTTGTTTCTAACCTTTTGCCCTGAAAATCAACAGGCTACTAACTTCACTCTACCTTCTTAGAGGCCAAGCTGCCTGCTGCGGGCTGACCGCTTAGACGGGCTCCCCAGCGGCCGCGGGCACCATCTTGGGTTGGGTTGGCCGGCGAGTTGGAGCTTTTGCCACACCCCCCTCGTCATTCTCCTATTTAAACGCCCACTATGTGTCAGCGCAGCGGACGAGCGCAGCGGGCGCGTCGGAGTCGCGCCAGAGTTTAGCCCGTCTGCGCCCGTCCGCGTCCGGACGGGCCCAGGGGCAGGGGATACTAGCCATATCATTCCATACACAGCTAGGCAATTGTGGGACCTTAATTTACCCTGTCATGCTCCCTCTTTAGCTACCATGGGGAAACTCACTGCACTCGGCATCCTACGCAAATCCCCTTCCCTTCACAACCTCTGTACCCCCCCGACTGTCCCTTTAAAGAACCATATATCCATCCGGGTATTATATTTAAACACCCGTTCAATGGTGAGACATCGGGCAGACATCTTTACTTTGCTGACACAAGAAACCCCTGACCTACTCCTGTTGACTGAGTCCTGGCTCACGGAGGATTCTCTCCCCGACATCTTGGCTGCCCTTCCCCCAGATTATTTCATCCTCCATGCTGACCGTGTCGCTGACCACCCTGGTGGCGGGGTGGCGGCTATTATTTCAAAACGATTTCATCTTATTTCCTCGTCCTCATTCGTATTATTACAAGTAGAGAACCTGATTATTAGTCTGGGAACGGAAGCCGGGGCTTTCTCTTTTGCCCTTTTATATCGCCCTCCTCGACCCATGCCGGATTTCGCGGAGAAACTATGCGAACAATTGACTGCTCTTCTGCCATCATATTCCAGTTTCGCCCTTTTTGGGGATTTTAATTATTGGTTTAATGACGCCAATGCAGGGGCACAAGCCACGGCACTATCCGATACCCTGACAAGCTTGAACATGAGTCAGCATGTCTCTTCACCCACTCACGTAAGAGGTCACATATTAGATCAGGTTTGGACCACTAATTTAACCCTCTCCCAACCTTCTACACTTCCATGTGTGTGGTCGGACCACTACATAGTCGACACGACCATCACTCTTAGTGGGCGGACTAAGGCCCCCATGATTAAACGGATTACAGGGCATCACAAATGCGGCACTTGTGTTGTATGCCCTAACACCATGGAAGGTGACGAGTTCCATCATGATGGGATTAGATGGAAACACAGTGAATTTTCTAATTGCAAGACAAAGAACGTGGTTTATTTAGTACAGTGTCCCTGTAGAAAAATCTATATAGGGAAAACCACACAACAAGTTTACACCCGCATTTGCCAGCATAGGTCAAGGATAAAAAACAAAACTGTTAATGCCCCAATGGTCGATCATTTCTTGACTGAGAAACATGATGCAAATGATCTGATGTGGACGGTGCTACACTCACTTCGGTCTACAAACCATGATGTGGATGTGGATAAAAAGCTTCTTCAGAAAGAAGCATATCTCATCCTAAAATTCAAGAGCGCTTAAAAAGGTCTGAACACTTTGTCTGAAATTGCAAGAGTTTAAAAGCACGGAGCCTCGGTCGTGCGCGGCCACCTTGGTGGCTCTGTTTGTCTCATTCCTCAATCTCCAATGCTTAACTAAATTTCATGTCCATGGGGCACCACCTACATTAATCTTAAGTTTAAAATGTCACCACAATTTTGCGCAACAATACGCTCACAATTAGCGTGTTGGGCCGCGAACTACGTGTCCCATAATGCATACAACCTCACCTGGGAGCTATATCCAGGTAAACATACCTGGCGCCCATCTTGGATTCGGCACAAAACGCCGCGGACAGGGACAGGAGAGGACACAGGTATGCAACACTTCTCTGTTGCTTTCTGTGTTTTTTTTTTAATTTCCCTGGTATGCACAATTGATTAATCAATTCCGCTATCCCCACAGCGGATGCCTCTACAATTTCGAAGGTTTATCGAGAATACTGAAAACAGAATAATACGAAGCTCGAAGCCTCGCATTTCCAAAGAAAGGTATGCCGTTTTACACACCTCCCACAACCGCTTGGCCACATTCACGTTTATGGCTCTAACCCGCTGTCCCTGTCTCCCTAGTTTGAATACTTCATTGCTTCGCCTCTGAGAGCAAAACGTTGACAGAGCGGCAGCCGTTGGGCTCCACTACTTGCGCCCCCAGACGGTATGACGCTCTTTTCAAATTAATTTAAACTTTCACTGTTTGTGAGTCGGTTCAGACACAAAATGCAAGTCTGACAACAATTGTTTAACCCTTAGGTGGTCCCCCGTCCAGCTTTGTGATTACATGCCCAAGAAGCACGACTTTGCACACACAGAAACTACGTGCATTTTTGCATCTCCTATAATCTGGTAGGTTCAATCCCCCCTTTTTTTAGCGTCACTATGTTGGGAGTAGAGTCTAAAGTTCACAAAACTATAATTCGCCTCCCTTTCCATTTTTCTCACAGACAGAACTGTTTGCGCCCTGATGAGATTCCAGGAAATCACTCACTGGAATCGAAACGCGTCGGCCTGTTAGAAAGGATTTATTGTGATCCATTCCCTTATACCAGCATTTTTTGCTGACGGCAGAAACTCACAAATTAACTTTGCTTCTTTTCTATCGCTCTTTTTTCTCTTTTTTCATTTGTGCATTAATCGCCTTTTACAGTGGTAAATGTATTGTTGTCTGTTGCACATGGTTTAAATGTTCTGTTTGTTTTAAAATCATCACTTATTTAGTTTTTCGACTGTTTTTTCAAGCAAAACTAGTATTATATTTGTATAGCGTAGAACAGGATACACATGGTATAAATATGTCACGCAGTAATGTGTCTTTATATGTGTTTAATCCGTCTTTTTGAATTTTTTGATTAATTGAAAAGTCAATCTGGTAAAAATAAAAAGACCTCGTTGAATACGACTGGTTGCGTGTTCAGCTTTCCTTAATTGTGGATTTAAATGTAGGTGACGAGGCAATTTTTGGTATGGTTGTAAGGCCCCCATGATGGCAGGCGGTTCCTCACGCAAATGGAAAAAATACGACTCTAAGGGATTTTTAGCAACCCTGGCCTCTACCTGCCCGATTACTTCCCCCCATGATGATGTTAATAGGATGGACACTGAAATCGGTGGCTGGTTAAAAGGGGCCAGTGACCAATTTGCCCCAGTAATCAAGTTCCCCTGCACCAGACATCCTAACGCCAACCGGTGGTTCTCTGATAACCTAAAGCAATTAAAACTTGAGGTTCGCCAACTGGAACGTACATGGAGGCGGGATTACTCTAACTCATCTAGACAGAGACATGTAACAGCTCGCAGAGAATATAAATTAGCTATTCTCTCAGCTAAATCGGAGCATATCTCCGATAGAATTCTCTCAGCTACTAATAAATCTCGAGAGGTGTTCAGGATTATGAATGAGTTGACTACTGACGACAGGACTCTCCCAGCCCAAACCCCGACTAAGGAGACCTGTGAGGCCCTTAATCTTTCCTTTATCGAGAAGATTATTAAAATAAAAGATTCCATTATCCCTGCCTCACAGCCGTCATCACTCCTTGACGCTTCCCTGGATAACCCTCTATCCCTCACTTTGCTCCCTATCCTAGACTTCCCTACCTTAGCGAAATTAGCCACCCGTGTAAGATCGGGTTCACCGAATGACCACTGTCCTCCCTCGGTACTGCGGGACATCTGCCTTAAGCAGCCAGAATGCATACTACCTTTCCTGAATGCATCCCTCATCTCTGGCACAGTTCCCAGTTCCTTTAAGGAAGCAATTCTCGTGCCGCTCTTGAAAAAACCAGGGGCAGATGCTGCGGAACCCTCTAACTATCGACCAATATCCCTGTTGCCTTACCTGTCAAAACTCCTCGAAGCCCATGTAACCCGGTGTTTTTCCAACTTCATCGAGAGTTCTTGCTTCCTTGAGCCTAATCAGGCCGGCTTTAGGCCGGCCCATTCAACGGAAGCTGTTATTTTGGCAGTCATGGATACTTTGAGAGGGAATGCAGATGCTAAGAGACCACAGGCCCTTGTTCTTCTGGACCTGTCTGCCGCGTTCTACACGGTGGATCATGGCATCCTTCTCCACCGTGTCGGACAGGCCGCCATTCAGGGTTCTGCTCTTAGGTGGGTCGAGTCATTCCTCACAGGCAGGTCACAAGCTGTACGTCTAGGTCCCTTCACCGCGTCAAAATCTTCCACCACTTGCGGAGTCCCCCAAGGCTCTTCACTTTCCCCTTTATTATATAATCTTTACCTCCGCCCTTTAATTCGTTCTCTCCATAATTGGGACGTTACAGTCTTCAATTATGCAGATGACTTGCAGCTCGTCTTTCCACTTGATTCTCCACAGGCGGTTAACAACTTTCACGCCGTTATGACTTACATCCAACAATGGATGAATCTAAATCAGTTAAAACTTAACCCTGGAAAGACTGAGCTGCTTCTCCCTGACTCAAGTGCTGCATATTGGGGCCCGCAGTTCTGGCCCATTGACTTCGGTCCCCCTCCTACACCACTCAAGGCAGTTAGGAGCTTGGGGGTGACGATCGACGCGGAGCTGTCACTTAAAGCTCAAGTGGGTGCCACGATCTCTTCGTGCATGTTCCAACTCCGAAAGATCCGGAAGATCAGGGACCTACTCCCACATGCGGCTCTGTGTCAGGTCGTCATGTCCCTTGTCCTATCGCGCCTTGACTTTTCCAATTCCCTTTACCATGCACTCCCACGATTTCTTCTGCACCGTCTTCAGGTCGTGCAGAATCAGGCAGCCCGCCTCATTTTTAAGATCCCTAGGTGGCAATCTGCGAAGCACTTGCTCCGCAAGCTCCATTGGCTGCCAGTGAAGGAGAGGGCAGCCTTCAAGATGGGCTGCATGGTATTTAAATCCCTTCACTGCCCTTGTCCTGCTTTTTTGAAATCCTTGGTCACTCTGTATCGACCCGCACGCTCCCTCCGTTCAGCTCATCATCATCTGCTTGTCACCCCCAAATTCAAAATCAATAAATTTGGGGGTCACCGTTTTGTTTCTCTAGCCCCTAAATTTTGGAACCCCCTCCCACAGGCCAATAAATCCAGTGCCTCCCTTTTCCAGTTTAGGAAACTCCTTAAAACTCTCCTGTTTACTCTTTCTGGGTAATCTTCTCCTCGTTTTTCTTTCACAAGTCCCTCCAGCAAGCGCCAAGAAACCTTCGGGTGTTAGTGCACTCAAAAAGTGCCATTTAACATAACATAACATAACATAACATAACATAACATAACCATGAGGGGAAATAGGATTACAACCTAAACCCATCCCAAAAACAGGGATACAGTGATGCAAATGAGGGTGAGAGAACCCTTAACCAAAACTGCAAATGATGGTGAGAGAACCCTTAGTCAAAACTTTTGTGCAAGCATGAGTAAGAGAACTCATGGACCAAACTAAACACAAAAATGAGGGTGAGAGAACCCTTACCACACTCAAGAAATGTCATGTCAGATAAATTGCACACACATTACTTAAACATTTCTTCAAGAATAAACATGCTCGTAGGTTAATGTGAGAGTTAAAAAGAACATGCTTGTAGATTAACCACAGTAATAAGTTAAGAAAACATGCTAATAGAATAACAACAGTAATAGGTGTGTCTGTCACCGGGATGAAAAGCAGGCCCTGGAAAATGTTTACATGACAATTAGAAGAATCTTCTCCAAGGTACATTCCCAAGAACTTTGCAGCATGAAGAAAGGCTTTGAATTCCCCAACGAACTGGCAACAAAAAACCATACGCGATACAATGATAAACTGTACCACACACGATGTCTTGAAGGTAAAACATAAATAAAGAGTTCCACGTTGAACGGAGCAGAGCTTCAAGCACACGAGGCCAAAACCATAAAATTGAAAAACAGTACCTTGCTGGCGGAAAAGAACTTTGCTTGCGAAGCTGGCAAAACAGTACTAAGAAGGCAGGATCCCTGAAAGGTCAACACCTCGGAGAAACACATCCGAGGCATAATTGCGCAAAATCCGGTGTAAAAATGTCCCGTTTCCTGAAAGGAAAATGAGGTGACTTGGACTCCGACGGATGCTTGCTCGTGGAAAACCCAAGATGGAGGCACGCTCGGGTGACGCAAGCCGGGTGGCTCACGGCGCGCACCTGCTGCAAAACGTAGACATGCAGCATCAAACTCCAGAACACCCAAAACGTCATGGTAGCCTTGTGAAGAGCTCCGCGCGGCATCTTAGACAAGGTCAGTTTCACATGGCTAGATTTGAATTTTCAAACGAAGTACAACTGTCATGCAACTAGAACTTGCTGCCAACCACGAAATCATCAAACTTCTTTTAAAAATGTCATTATAGTAACAATGTCAATCTCCTTTTAATGTTGCAGAAACTCCGTGAACAGTATTGTTAACAACCAAAAAAAATGTCAAAGCGCGAGTGGGTAATTTAGCAGAAAAAGTCACCAATGATTCCCACACAGGTACAGCGCTAGCACGAGGAGAACACAAAATAATTTATAAATCCAACATCCTATGTAGAGACGAGTCGAGTCTATTACATAGCACTAGATCAAAAACACAGGCAGTCACCAATGACCTTGATTACTTAGGTACATTCTCCATTAGTAGTGGGAGCCTTGACGTTGGTTTTTCATCTTGTATCATTTTTTAATGAATTGGTTCATTTTAGAAACGTAGAAAGCTTTGATGTCGAATTTCTTGAAGTTGATGACACTGAGATGACACAACAGCACGCTTTTGCTGGGGCTGCCTGGTGTGTTCGGCACTGGTGGAGCTACTTTACGTGCTTGTAGAGGTTTGTTACTTTGTGAAGATAGATGCTTGTTCCACTTCAGTTGCAGGATACTCCCAACTCTTGTAAATAGGCATATTTTGCGCAGGAAAGTCTCCAGATCGTCGCCAAGAATATTGTAGTATGTTGGTCCATACATACATGAAATGATGTAGTCGAGGCAGATGAGGTAAAGTTGTGAAGTAGGTTTATTCAGCCATATTCAGGATATTGGGAAGTATAACTCTGGAACAAGCAACCCCACCAGGAGCAGCCTCTTAGCTACTCAGCCCATACTCCAACTGCCAACCCTCACACCAGTCACACAAGCATTCCATCCATGTCAATCACACCAACATTCTTACCTGGAACACTCACACTGGCTGAGTAGCTAGATGCAGAGGAGTGCAGTAACATAAACACTAAACTCAGAATACTACAGTTTCGCCTCAACAGTATTTGTCTGACACCCAGAAACAGCGACAAGCAACAGAAGGACAGTGACTATAGGGTTACCACCTTAACAAGAGAAAAATATACAGCCCAATTGTTATTTTGAGAGTATGCAAAAGCAGGATGTGATACTAACAAGCATTTGCAATAGGCAATAGCCGAGTTCTGCGCTTTTGGCATTGTCATTCAGTGACATAACCTGTATAGAGGTGCCCCCAGTGGCATTTTTTGATAGCAGCAGGGTTACAATGATATGCAGGATGCTACAAAAAAAAAGTGTGCGCGCCTTGCGCTAAAAGTGGGAGGGTTGAGGGGAGTGCGGCCGACAGTACACAGAGCGTTTCCCTTGCGGGAGCGAGAATTGCAAACATATGGTTTCAAGCTCGCTCCCGCAAGGGAATCTCCAAACGTGCACGTGTTACCATTGAAGGCAATGGAACGCGTGCACGTTTTTGGGACAAAAACCGATGCGATAGCTTAAGGTCTTTTTCCTAAGCACCGCATGTGCGTTGCATAGGCGAGACCTAAAAAGGAAAAGTGGAGCTAAATTTACAATCCAACATGCATGAACCACATGTATTTTCAGATTACAGGCATTTATCTTGATGGCACCAGAATAAAAATCTTGATATGGAGAATATGGAAGAGTTAAGGGTCAAGAAATTAAACAATATGATATAAAAGTGGCAGCACACCTAACACAGATAAATATACATATTTTCCATCTACGATTGATCTTAAGATAGTACTGCTACAAAACACCAACAAAGTGAAGTGTACTAGACACAAGTCATGCAACAGTTGGTTAAATACAATGTTATCTGGAAAAGCTAATTGGAAGCTGCATAGTGTACAAAGTCAAGTGATTTTTTTGATAGTGCACATGAAGAAGCAATGGCTCACAAACCTAGTGGTAAGAACAATCTACTGGCTACAAGGAGAATTTAGCATTACATCCTCTGTTTTCCTCATCATGTACAAGAATGCATGTAGATATTGCCTCCCTACCCCTCTATGACAACTGAATAGCGCTAGTTAGACCTGGTATCATTGGCGTGAGTCTCCCTTCCATTTATTTACTGATTACACCCTCTGTTTTTTATCTGTTTTGCTGGTTAGATGCTTTGGGCACTGTGCCACTGCTATTCAGTGCCTCGTGCAAGTGCTCCCCCATGTTAAATCGATGTATTAATTAGTGACTCCATGATCGTGTTATTTAATTTACTTGTCAGACCCTAGTACAGTGCACCATGTGTGTCCAGGGCTTGTACATCAAATGCTGCTGGTGGGCTTGCAGCACTGGCTGTGCCACCCACAGAAGCAGCTTGTAAAGTGTGTCTCAGGCCTGCCATTGCAGAGCCTGTGTGCAGTCTAGTACTGCCATGTCGACTTGGTAAGTGCACCCACTTGCCAGTCCCTAAACCTTCCCTTTTCTTCATATCAGACACCCCTATGGTAGGCACAGGGTGCATTGTAAGTATAAGGTAGGACATGCCCTGATGTGTGTGGCTTGTTCAAATAGTAAATTATAGCCATTTTTGTTTTTCACTTTTGCAAGCCTACTTGTTCCCCATCTGCCAGAATGGGCAGTTTGATTATAACAGTTTATAATCCTAACTGACTCAGGGAACATGGTAGGAATTGGAATTTAGTATACCTGAACTCAGTATGATAAAATGCACCTTTTAGTGAAGTTGGTTTTAACATTCTGTGTTTGAAAATACCACTTTTAGAAAGTAGGTATTTTCTTGCCTAACTATCCAAGCCTGCCTCTGCTAGGATGTGTGTTCCTTGTCTGGAGTTTGAGTGACAGGGGCTGGGGGATTCCAGGAGACAGGGTGAGTCAGCACAGGGCTGAATAGAGAGATCTGCATGTAGATGGGTGGGAGGAGTTGCACCTGGGACCTGAATAATGCTGGGCCTTCCATCCACAATGCTGGCTCAACCTTCTGTGGTGTGTCTGATGTCCCTGGCCTACACTGAGAAAGGAAAGAAGGAGTCTTGTCAACAAAGTGCTCCTGGACTGACCAGAACTGGTTTGGACTAGGCAAGGTCCTCTCTGCCTTCAGAGAACAACGAGAATATGAGTATAAATATGGGGCGCCAGACCCCAAGATTTTAGATCACTTCTGGAACAGCAAGACACACTTTTGCCAAGGAAAAGAACCAAGGAAGCTGCAGGAGTTTGAACTGCCCCCCTGCCAGTGTGCTGGGTTGCTAGGTTGCCCTGCAGTGTTTTTTTATTGCCAAGGAAAGGAGAAGGAACTTTCAAAGAACTTTCATCATCTTGCAGAATATTAATCCAAGAGCTTGAACTTGTGCTTGCCTCCTGCTGAAGTCTCAGGGACAAAAACGTCACCACCAACTCCCCTCTGAATTTCATTGCTGGGAATTCTGTCTGCAGAAACCTGTGTTTCGCTGGGAGCTGGAAACACGATGCAGCTAGAAGAAGCGTGTCGCATCTGTTGCTGTTGCGTCGCCGGAGAAGCATGTCGCCACTGCAGAGGTTGCAGCCGCATCACCAGAGAAGCGTGTCTTCTTCAGAGCTGTTACCCGACGCATCACCGGAGAAGCGTGTCGCTGCCGCAGGGTCGCCATCGCATCACCGGAGAAGTGTGTCGCAGGTCCTGACGTGGCTCCAAAGCTACAGAGTTCACTACACAGCCGCCGGGCATACACACAATTTCTTCACGTCGTCGCATTAAGAGCGCCATCTTATCGCATTGCACCGGATTGTCGCATCGCATTGAGACGCCATCTTGCCGTATTCTAACCGGGCAGTAGTAAGAGAATCTACTCATCACCACCTCTAAGGATCAAGACGCATCCCCTACTCTGCGCAAGCATTGAGGCCCGATGCATCATCTCCCCCGAAGCAAGGAACCGAGGCATCTCCAACTCTGCAAGCCTTTTATTTATTTTGTGTTACGCCTCCAAGTACTTTTGTGAGAACTGTGTCGCATTTATCATCAACTTGAACTAAGTGACTTTCTAACATCTTTAAGTCTATTTTAAGTACAGTATTGTGGATTTTTGTTGTTTGTGGTCTTCTGTTATTCTATATAAAGAATACTTTTTTTTATAAAACCTGTTTGGTGTCCATCTGTAGTGTTTGCACTGAATTACTGTGTTTATTCACAAATGCTTACCAAACAGCCTCTGAGATAAGCCTGTCTGCTCATGACAAGCTACCAAGGGGGTGAGCAAGGGTTATCCAGTAATGTAATCTCCTTTCCCTGACTTAGAAGCACGGATCCCTATTTGGTCAAAGGTGTATAACATTGCCAACTAGAGACCCCCAGTTCTAACAGCTCTGAGTTAAATTTGCAAAACAATATCAAGCAGAAAAACACAGAAGTAGACTAATCACACTACATGGTCCCCAAGCTATGTAAAGTGCTCAGCCTTACCCACAGATCAAACCAACAGCAATGCGAACTGGAAGACATCTGAACATCAAGCTTTTTAAACAAACATTTATTAAGTAACTTCTAATGCGAGACACCACAACTGTGAAAAGCTAGAGAGGAAACCATCTTGTTGCCTTACCAGGCAATGCCTTCTCTGAATCAACATCTATATTAACACAGTTGAAGCCTGTTTCTGCAGCAGCCAGCGGTTATTGGGCTGTTCTAAGGTTCCTTACTGTTGTTTGCCACTCGTGCCCCACGCCTTGGGTACCATATTAGAGCTGACTGGATGCCAAGCATTCCTGTCTAAGTCTTGATTCTTCAAGTAGTGGAGTGGTCCAGCAGTAAAGCCTTACTTTAAGAAGTGATGTTGGTTTGATACAAAGATACAGCATGAATCAAAGTAACATAACTCAATAAACATTACTGTCGAGTCACACTACACACTTTAAAAGAGTACCATTCTTTATTCCCGTGAGTAAATGTGGAAAAGTTAAACAACAGAGGGTTTTAGAACTATCTAGGATGAAATATCATCCCGAAAAGGTTTAACATGGTGTGTCATTATGACTGTTAGAACACTTAAATCTATGGCCATTTCAACTTATGGACAGGAGTTTATGATCACTTTTCAACCTCTAATTAACACCTACTCTGATTGTTGATTCTCAATAGCTCTGTGTGGCAGACAAATAGTGGCAAATTTCCCAGTGTTCTGTTGAAAATCTACCCATTGGCTTTTCAGCAGGCAGTGGTCTATGCGTTTTAGCTTAGACTGTTTGAGCTCAGGTTGCTGAGCACTTTCCCAAAACCCCAAAAAACTAAAAAGATGAACTTAGATTCCAACTGACAAAAAGGGACATATCGGGTTCACAAGACGAAACTGGTTGTAAGTTAGAGTTCCAATGTATAGTTACAGAGGCCATTGGGAATTCTGTGATCACAGACTGGTGGCAGAGGACAAATTGCAGTGATGATCAGCCTAGTCATACTCACAATGTTTCGAGGAGGAGGCGGGAGACAATAGGAGACATTGATGCCAGCATTAGTTTCTTCTACCTTGCTCAAATCACTTTATAACTAAAGGGTTGCAGAGGTAGGGCATAAGTGGGACTGGGTCACTGAATACACATACCAGTAGGTTTTAGGTGGTGAACTCCACTCCGTTTGTAGAGTTTTCGTCTCTTCATGTTCTGTGGAGCACACAGAGTCCCAAAAAACTCCACTCTGCAAATCGGAGCTACGTTTTTTCCTCATGCGCCAACGTTAAGTTGACAAGCGCGAGCGAGGAAAATCCAACGCTAGACCACCTCTCAGCTAGGTGACAAACACCCATTGCCAAAAATCAGTGCAAATGGCGCAACCTGGCGCACTCTGCCCCTTGAGGAACTTTGCATATCGTGACTGAGTTTTTTGGTCATTTAGCGGAGTTCTGCATAGCTGATCTCTGTGAACTCCGCCCAGGCCTACATACAAGTCACCAGCAGCAACTGGGGAAAGCACCATTCTAGGGTTAAGGTACTACCACATATTAAAAAAGCAATATCTTTGGGTCTGTAGGTTGCATACAGTTGGTCCACATGGTTCTGGAATCAGGGTGATCATCCATAGGCCAGGCTATTGGCCAGAAGGACCTGATCTGAAAAGGAAAAATACTTGTTTCTCTTTTGATGTATCATACAGGGCACTATGGACAGAGCCGGACTGGCTATCAGGCGTTTTGGCATGCTGATGAACTAGGGGCTGGTGTCACTGCAGTGGCGGCTAAGTTCGTTGATGGAGACCTGCGTGTGCTTCGAAATAAACAAAGCAAGACGAATTTCCTTCAGCACACGCAGGTCCCCATCAACGAAATCAGCCCCCAGCTCGGCAGCAATCCAAAACGCCCGGTAGCCAGCCCGGCCTTGACTATGGAGACCAGCAAAGTAAGTCTGGAAGCATCACAGGTACAACAAATGGCACAGTCATTGATGGCTCCAAAGCATCATCAACCCTTCACAGATGGTGTTAGTCACTGATGATTTTTGGGTGTGGATCAGGCCAGCGAGCTGCAGAAAACTTTGGATCTAGGGAAGTTTTTTACATTTGCATTGTTCTACACACAAGAATGGGTCACCTATCTCTTGCTGCTGCCATCCCAGGGTCATGGAGTATATCTGCTGTCTAGGGCAGTTCAGATCCCTGTCTTCAACACAGGGTACAGCAATAGGGATTTTTAAGCCCCGGGCCTCTTCTTAAACCTATGAAGAACTTTCATAAATAAATTATAGCCCCACTCTTCTCGCAAGCACCATTCACAATAATGGTAGGGCCAATGCATGTTACATGATTTCACTGACCGTTCTTTTGGCTGTTTTTCCCCACATGCGTACGTCATATGTTGTATATTTTTTGACTATTTAATTAGATCATGCTTTACACTGTGCAACTCACAATTCAATTCCGTATGCTCCTATATTAAGTAATCTGATGCCCAACGAGTCTGGCTCACCTTATAAAAGACTGTCAATAAGTAAATAAACAGATGAAGAATCCTGACAGCTTCTTCCTTGACAAGCTGAAGGAATTCTACTGAGTGCAGATCAATGTTTGCTGCGCACGTAGCATTCTCTTCCCAAGGGGCGGGAAGTGGGTGAACATATTGACATGTCGGACAATGCAGATGAAAAGCAGGAAGCAAAACAGTTCAAAGGGCGCATATTACAGTGGGACAGTAAGTGTGCAGATGTTGACACTGCCACAGCCTCTCCCAGGGATTAGATACGAAGCATGCATATATTACAGGGACAGCTGCCTATTCCCATGCGGGGAGAGCAGCAATCATTTGAAATCCAGAGGAGACAAATTAACTGAAATGTCATAAAAAGAAGAGTGATGTCCTTTCGTAAAGAGCACAACACCAAAGCATACCCTCATGTTTAAATAACCTCTAAAAGGTTTAAACCCTTTGGCCCTGCTTGCTATCTTCTTTCAAGTTCTTACATAAGTAACCCATCATTGAAGGAAGCAGAAACATGCTAACTATATATGTATGTATTTATTCCTTGAAGCACATCCCCGTGTTGCTGGCCACTTCACAGCACTACACCATGGCAGGTCTGGTCTGTACACTCCATGCTCGGAAAAGTTAGGAGAAAGTTTTGAACAGAGCTAGGCGTAAGTGCGCCCAACAGAGTTCACTCCACGTGTACAGTTGAAAAAGAGTCTGAGGCGGCATGTGCTGCTAAGACTCGATGACTGCATGACTCACTTAATGAGGCGTTGATCCCCCTGTGATATTCATTTCCTAGTATTGCAAAAAAAAAAAAAAAAAAGTTGATGCCCCTTGTTCTAAATAAATGCAAGTTGAACAAGCGAATATTTTTGACCACCACAATGTAACTGATGTCACCCACAGAAGAATAAAACCGTCCATAGGAAATTATAATTTTCAAGGGTTCACCTTTGTCAAAACTGCTGATTTTAGGAAAGTTGCATGCCCTTTTAGCAAATCAACCTCACCTGCTTTAATTTAGATTTCTATGGCTGCCCCTTAGGTAGCACTACTCGGAGTTATTTCGACTCCGAGAACGTTTGCAGACTGTGCACCCCGGGCCCTTCCTTGAAATGCGAGCAACAGGTAAATCTGAATTAATTTGCCTCTTTGTCTAAGCAACAGGCATGACGCAGCTTGCTCTGCTGACGGCGGCAATCTGGAATTATCTGGAAGACAGGTACACCCTGAGGGTGCTGGCATCATTTGCGGTAGAGAGGGAAAGAGAGAGAGAGGAAGAAACAGAGAAAAGGGGTTACATTTCGACATCTCACGCGCAAGCCTCCTCTGCCTGGGCTTGCAGGGTTTATGAGAATCCAAACTGCGTGGCTCTGCCGTCAGAGCTGGGTTTTTTTCTGAAACCCAGTGGGTCCTCTTTGCCGAAAGAAGCGCTGCGGTTGGGGAGTTTTGGGCAGCAGACCAGCCCGCTGCACCAACATACATTTTAAGGGACCAGGACTATTTCTTCAAGATCAGAATTCAAACCACATGGAAATGTAAAAAGGGAAGACAGAAGGAAGAGAGTGTGCAAAAACAGCGATGAAGCAGCAATGACAAAAATAGCTTGCAATTGTGAAATAAAACTTCGGGAACTGTGGAGTAGAGGAGGAAAGAAGCAGAATCTGGAGTCAAGGCACAGCGTGGACCACAAACTCCTAAGAAAAACTTTGGGTCGCTGCAATTACTGTTTTTTTTTAAATTATTAATCACTGTTTTCAGCCTCCTTGTATGTCCTAGGATTGTAGTGAGTACCAACCCGTCTGCTTAGACTTGTCTGAGTTATTTACACTGGTCAGTCTGAGCTGTTGACAGACTAAAACTTATTTTTATTAGACATGAAAATCCGCTCATTGGGTATTCATGCACATGTCCTATTGTCGCCAATTGCCCATCGTTGTTTTGCTCTTTCGTGTTTTCTTGGCCCATTATGGAGGTTGAAAAATGACAATTCACGCGTACCGCAATGCTTCTACAATTTCTCAAATGCTTTGCAAGCCTTTCTATCTCGCCTCATAGCACAATATGGCTCTCTATTTTTCCCGATAAGCTTTGATCTCAATCGCTTGCACAACATTAAGTAGAGTCGGAGAGTACTTGTTTTGGTCTTGGGTAATGGATTCCAGTTTAGTGTGCTACACACAGGCTCAGAAGGGGGTTCACGAATTTGCAGTGTCTTCTGCCTTATCCTCTCCTGACCCCTCCCTTCCGTTAGGTTGAAAAACTCGCTGAATTTAACCGAGCTGTGCCAAAGCCTCTTCAGAGTGCATGTACTCTTCCAAAAAGAAAATGCAAGCCCAAAGCACTTAACCAGGTGCATGCTGGGATCCTTTCAGCAAGGGGGATATGTATGAAGGTTGTTAGTGATAGTCACTGAGCTGCGGGGCTCTGTGCAGTCTACTGTGGAAGCAAGTGGCGGCCCCACCCAAATCGACTGGAATGGCTGTAGCGTGCCTGCCTGAAGGGACAGCTCTGCCCTTCACACTGTTCCAACAGGGCGGTGGCGGTGCCTCCTGGCTTGGGCGTGTTGTATTGGGAACCGTGCCATTCCAAGACGTTGACACTTAGAGTGAGCTAAGAGGGAATGGTGTTCTAACGTGTCTACTTGGAAGGCATGCATGGGTGCCACCTCCTCCCCGCTAACCAAAATGGCCTAGGAAACTCATGGTAGCTTCATGTACCTTGATATATATTCAGGAGTATTTAGTGTCTGTTTTACAAAACAAAACAAAAAACTAAAGAAATTGGTGCAGTATTTGCTTCCCCACAAGATCAAAGGAAAGGAGGAACAGTCAAGGCCTGCTATCTTGCAAGGAATTAATTTTTGAGATATTCTCCTATCATCTCACTTGATGCGTTTTACTCACTGCCTCATCTTGATCACCTTTAACACCAGATTCATTATTATTGCTATTATGAAAGGCTTAAGAACCAAAGTCTTTGGGGACCAAAGTTATTCATGTTAATGCCTACAATTTTTAGTGAATGCTTGTTTGATTGTCATTTTCAGAAACATTTCATATCCACTGTTCGAAAGGGTCTGGTCGAAGTTTGCTTCAGATGCACTACATCGGTTTCATAAAGCTTCTCTTGACTGGTAACTTGACAATAAACACCAATGAAGAGAAGCCTGGGAGACAGTAGATGCCATATATGTGTTCCCACCTTGTAGCTCCAGTGAGGTGTCTTCTATAAGGCTTTTGGTGGTTTTTACAACTGCATAAATAATATTTTCATTTTGAAAAGTTTTGAGTAGGTTCCACATAGGACTAGCGTTTGATCATTCCTGTTTAGCTGTATAAATACAAGAATGAAAAAAAATTGCAGTTCCCTGGTTGGGCTTTTGATTGATTTAGTACTTCAAAGTAGAGGATCCCATTCAACATCAAACCCTCCTTTTTCCTGGGTTGTACCATAGTTACTGTACTACATGGCGGTCCTTCCATATGTGGATTTCATCATTTTGAAATACATCCAATCCCACACCATCCATAGTCCACGAACTCTAGCACTCTGATGTCGAGGGCCATACATTCCATGGGTGCAGCAGGTGCAGTGGCACTGGGGCCCAAAGGTTTGAGTGCCGAGTGAACCATAAATATTGCTGTATTTCACAGTTCACACAATGGCCAGGTGGCCCTTTTTCTTCCTTGTATGGCTACTTCACTGCAGCTGTGAGCCTCTTTCCTCCTTGCCACTGCCTCCATGATTGCTCTCTGTACCCCAAAAACTAGGACAGAAGGGTTGCAAAACTGCAACCTTGTTTTCCAAAACTAAAAGTTATTACCATTCTATGTTTTTGCTTCCCGCACTTCGAGAAAGCAGTGGGGTGACGGCCCTCCGCTATAACGGAGGAGCGGCCCCCACTTCCTATCCCCTGCTCCGGGGCCAATAGAGAGAACTGCCAGGGCTGATTTCTGTTCACAGTACGGCTGTGTATGGGCCCTCTTATTTTCTCTCATATCTTGCTTTAGAAAGATTATGTTGTGCAAAAGGCCTGCTTTGGGCCGGAGTCCACCTGTGTTGGTTCTGGTATGAAAGCCTGGGGCTATGGCTTTGCCCACCATTGGCTACCACCAGAATTTCTAACCCAGCAACATTCGTTGTTTAGACCAGGACTTCCTACCTAGCTCTGCAGTACAATGGACCCTTGGGCCTGTGCAGGAGGACGATGTTGATCTAACCTTTTTCTGCTGCATTCATGAAATCATGTTCCTTTGGACATGGAACGAGCTGGGGCTGTGTAAAATTAGGATTCTTAAGACAACTTTGGGTAAAGTTCACACGATTGTAAAAGGGTGAACACATCTCATAAATCCGAGGCACTGATCAAAACGTTTTTGCATGTGTGCAGCAATTGTATAGCTTGGATGTATTCTGGTATTTGGATTCCTATTATATTTCAATTTCACTTTTCAGATGTCAAATACAGCTCAGCACGATATATCAATTTTCACTTTTTAGCACGATCGTCTATTTTGCTGTCCCACAAGTTTCTAGAGAGGTTTACAGTGACCTTGTCTGACTATGCAACTGATGCTTCATCTTTCAACTATGGGAAATATCTATTTCATTTCTTTATGGATTTAGATCAATTTAAGGAGTTTAGGTATACAATATATAGACGAGGCCCATGGTAGACAGAAGATAAAGCTATGCAGCAGCCCTTAAATTCTAGCAGGATGTGATAAGTGATCTAAGCTACCACTCTATGGGGCATATTACCAACAACTAGCGATAATTATCGCTATGTTGGCTTAGCGGCAATATTTTTATCGCCGAGCTGCGGCGATTTTTATCGCTTAGGAACCTTGCTATTATCAAGGTTTATCTCCTAAGCGATAAAAATCGGCCGAAATGCATGAATATCGCTGAAAAGACAGCGATTTTCATGCATTAACGAGCTAATGCTCTTAGCCATGTTATCCACCTACCATTGGATAACATGGCTAAGAACTGCTCAGGGGCAGGTGTTAGCTTTTGGAGATATTCGCGCTTGGCGCGAATATCTCCAAAAGTTGGTAATAGGAGATAGCGATGTTAGCGACTGTTTCCAGTCGGTAACATCTTGGCACGCCCACTTTGCATGTCATTAGTGATAAATTTCACTGACATGCAAAGCGGGGCCCAAGATGGTCGCTATCTCCTACTAGCTGTCGCTAACTGGTGTTAGCGACAGCTAGGTAATAGGGAGATCATTTTATCTCCGCTTTCTTGGCTTTTAAAGCCAAAAAAGCAGAGATAAACGCCCTTGATAATATGCCCCTATGATCCTAGGCCAAGAGGTAGAATTCAAGTGAATTAACTTTTAAATATTAATTTAAAGTCGTTTATTTCATTCCTTAAATGTGAGTCGAATGTGTTGATACCTTTATCACCGTTCAGTCACATAATTTTCTGACATTGTAATCACTATCCCTCAAAGAGACAGGTTTAAACCTGGCAGAAAATGTGGCATGTCAAAAGGGACATTGGGAGTAGGATGTTTGCCTGTAGCAGACCTTTGCACAATGACAGCTGACCGTCATGGACATCCTATACTTTTGTGATGAGTTACCAGGGGACACCACTCAAAACTTTGCAAAGCTTTTCCTTGCCAGTCCCAAAAAGAAAAGGGGAGAAATGCTCCTTCGAAAGACCCTTTGACTTCCAATTGTCAATGACAATTTTTATGTCTTAGGTCAGGGCAATTTCGACTAGCTTTGTTTCAATAATCTACATTTTCTTTACTTCTTTCATAAAGTCTGTCACCTTTTTCAAATCCCCGGATCTCTGAAGAAAAGGGCTCGATAAACAGAGCCCTGCTTTCCCATTTCTAAAGTCTACTTGTGATCCAGTGCTTAATTTGTAAAATATTAAATGCCAGAGCTCTAACCTGAAGGCCAAAGCAGGTTGCACCACCCATTGCCCTTGTCATCGCTGCCAAAACAACTACTAACCATCTCTCTCGCATGTAAATGCGACAGTTCGGATTATTCCAGGTACCCAAAGCTAAAGGAATGGCTGGGGAGGCAGGTATTAGCACTATTGTAATGTATATTGTATTCCTAAACAACTGTTGTTCTACTCTTCTCTAAATTAATTGAGCAGCTCCATCATGTGGTAGACTGTTCTAAGTATTGTGGTGACAATTAGGTGCTGGTGCTGAGCACCGGAAACCACAGGCACAAATTAAGCCCATGCGGTATTCGAGTTTTGCTTTAAATAATAAAGGGTCATCTTTACAAGAAAGTGGCTGAGCATGGGTTAGCTCCAAAATTGCCAATGCAGCGCTTCGTCACTTTATACATGCAGGGATGTGCCATATTTACAATAATTTGTCACTTCCCTGTATGTCTCCCTGCTCTGGCGCTAAATTTATCTGCCTTGCGCCAAGGCTGACACCCTTGCACCATAGTTCAAGGGCGCCTGTGTTCAGAGAATGATTGTTTATTTGCAGGAAGGTCTCCGTTCCTAAACATAAACAATCCAGAATGGCGATTTGGAACTCCTATGTGTGCTGCATTTTGCAGCACACATAGAAGTTGCAAACTGTCATTTTTTAGAAATGATTATTTATGTGCAGGTAGGGACACCTGCCTGCACATAAACAATAATTCATGGCAATTTGCTGTTTCTATGTGTGCTGCACAATGCAGTATATATAGAAACAGCAAAAACAAGGAGAAATGAAACTTTTCTCCTCAATTTGCCATGTTAAGACCAGGTTTTCCTTGGTCTTAATTCTGGCACTGCATCCTATTTACGCCACCATTGTAAATAGGGGGCAACATCAAAATCAATGGGTGTTGTGGTGGAACACCCACCGCAACACCCATTCCCCACCCCTTTCACGCTTATTTACAAGGCAGCGTTAAGCCAAGTTAAATGAGTTAACACACTCTTGTAAATAAGGCAAAGCCCCTATCGCCACAGGAACGTCGCAAAAAGTGACGTTCCTGTTGCGATAGGGGCTTGTAAATATGCCCCATAATATTTATTTTATTAAGTTTATCACAAATTTCTATTTTTGTTCTCCAGTTCAACCGATACGTTTAAGGAAACCGCCAACCATATGAAGTCTAACACCATTTTTCTCCTCTCAAAGCGAGTCAACTGCTAAAGCCATGGCTGCCCGCTTGTTTTCAGACACATATTACATACAGCAGAGGCCCCAGACATGATCGATGCTAACGCCCCTGTTTCTTTTCATCTTTCTCTACTGAGTATGTCATGTTTTCCTGAAATTTAGAGGCACCTCTACAATCTTCACAAATATGCACGCAAGCCCTGACCTGCAGGAAGTTGAAGTTTTATTGCTATATCTATCTGTTTTTGAAAGTCGTGGAAACAGGGTAAAGAAAAAATGTGTGGAAGGGCTGTTCAAACACGTGGAAGTCTTAAGTGTCACGCTTGCAGAGAAAAACTGCTGCTTCACCACACCAAACCTCGAACAAAGAAAGAGGAGTGAGTGCAAGGCCTTTTGCTTACATAATTAATAAAGGACAAGTGGACAACTGAAGCATACATTTCTGGAGTGCCAATTATATTTTTACCGAATCAAAACAAATATTATCTTGAATTGTCTAACTTGTATAGCGCTCCATACAAAGCTCCGATTCACCACGCTTTCCTCGACACTATTTTTGAGGTGCATGGTTGATAGGGTGTTGGTTGTAGTTAGACCTACATAGAATCGTTGGTGGGGGTGTGTTAGAACCGGCATTTGGTGGTTAGCTGGAGGGATGCCCCCAGCCAGGTAGAACCTCCCACTCCCATCAAGGGCTGGTGATTACACTCGCTGCTTAACCTCTGCTCACCCTTGTGTAGCTTGGCACTGAGCAGTCAGGCTTTTCTCAGAGGCAATGTGTAAAGCAAAGGCACAGCAGCCACTCGCAATCAATATACTGAGCATCACAAAAAAGACTTCACACAGAATGTATGTAAATAACTAACCCTGGGCACAATACTACGCTCCACCCACGGAGTGTACGTAGTGTTGCCTACTTCGCACTTTGCAAAGTAGGCATAGTAGGCAACACTACGCACGTTGCCCGCCACCCGCCTCCTTCCCGCCCTCTTCTACATGGTTCTATTACTTTAAAATACATGTTAACCCTATTGCTGCTGCCGTCGGCCATTGGACGTCTCGCGAGCTACCTACCTGGTGCTGCGCACGACCAACGTCCGACACGGCCGCACCCGTTTCTTCGAACATTCAGCGTTGGTGCTGAACGTTCGAAGCAGCAAACGGGTTAAAGTACATTAAAGCACTTACCGTCTATGCAGCGTCCCGGGGCTCCATCTTCAGATGATGCAGCGAGTTTTTCTATCCAAATGCGCATGCGCGGGCGCATTTGGCTAGAAGAACTCGCCGCGTCATCTGAAGATGGAGCCCCAGGACGCTGCAGCATAGACGGTAAGTGCTGTAATGTACTTTAAAATGTATTTTAAAGTAATAGAACCATGTAGAAGAGGGCGGGAGGAAAGCGGGCGGCACGTAGTGGGGCTACGTCAAGTGTGTGGGTGGGTGTAGCGCCCTCCCCACTTCACGAAGCTTCGCGTAGCCCCACTACGCTCACTACGCCCACCGTTATAAATAACATTTATATTCAACACACATATTTAGTCATTATAACATCAACATTATATACTAACAGGACTAGGCCCACTCGTTTTTGTCATGATATCAATAATATGCACATTTTGGACAATTCCTAATTTAACCTACGCTCAGAGAGAGAGAGGACCCTTATGCAGTGCAACACGCTCTCCACTCCAGGTCTACCCTAGAAATCCTTATAATAAAGTCCCCCACAGTTATAGGGTACACCCCGGGTCACAAAGATATCGAAGATAAGTACATAAAACAAACATGAACACGTTTTAGCATGATCGCAGGCTGGAGCCACGCGGGACAACCCAATGTCAAATGTATTGTGCAATTGACATGAAATCAACGTATTAAACAGCACCTCCGGCGAGTGTCATGAATCGAAGGCGGTCAGAGGACTATCACTACCACCCACACATTCACTCTGCGCCTGTACACAGTGTGACAGGTATCAGACAAGTCTGTAAGGAGCACTCTCGCAAGCACATGCACTCAGCAGACTAATGCAATGCTACTGGTACCCAGAAGGTCAATCAATAATACCCTTCAACTCCGTTGCCCGAGCCTACCTTCAGACTGTAGTTCACCCCGATATTCCTCTACCCCCAGATGTATAATATCCAATTCCGACTCCGGGATACTGGGCCACACGCAGCTGAAGTCACACCTAGGCCCTCATTATGATGTTGGGAAGAGCGCCACCATCAAGCCGCCGGTGGCGGTCCGCCGGACATGCAGGGCATTGGTCGACGTTTGCATTTCGATGTAGGGGGTCAGAGTGATAATGTCAGGGGGAAATACCTCTGCCTCTGACAGGTTCAAGGAGCCCGCTGGGGCAGCGGTTAGACTCTAATCCCTACAATGGAGGCAGTGCCTGCGCCACCGTAGGGAATAGGATATATCTTTTTTTTTTTATTTTACAAAGTTTTACATAGCGCCAACTTGACCCAAATCGGGTATCAGAGTGCTTTACATAGCACCAGTTGCATTACATGAGGACACATGAATTGATTTTTAGGCACTGGGAGATTAAGTGATTTGCCCAGAATCACAGGATGTTCAGCGTCATTGCTGAGACTCGAACCCAGTTCCCCAGATTTGAGGTTGACAGCTCTAGCCGTTAGGCCAACTCCTCTTCCTTTCCGACTTCCTGTTCATGGCAGTCCCACTGGCATGAAAAGGTAGATGGAAGCGGACTTTGGGGTCCAAAGCAGGGTCCCCGTCCCTCATGGGCCACTTCTAAGTGGCCAAGGGGGTACACTTGCTCCCCCCCACACATTCATTCACCGTGTGCATAGCACACGGTGCATTGATGTTGAAAAGTGCCTCTTTGTACTGCAGCTTGTGCTGCAGTCCTTTTGCTGGGCCCTAGCACAGGCCATAGTGGAAAAAAGCATTTGACTTTTGCCTACACTGTGGTCATATCCTAATAGTTCGGGCAGGACCACCGACTCATTGTTGGACAGTTTCTGCCTGAAACGATGGCGGTTGGCAGTCCGACTGACCGCCATCCTAATTAGGGCATTAGTCTGGTTCCTCGGGAAGCATATGCGGATATGCAGCAAATTTTAATTCAGAGGTGGGCTTGAAAAAAGGGGAGTTTAGCAGCCATTTGGCAAATTTACAGATCTAAAACACGATGGAGTCACACAGTCTCTTGACCCACTTCCAAACTGTCTCGGAATTAATCTTTCAACCCACAATGTACCATGCTTCAAAAACCGAGAGATGGTTCACTTACAAATTAATGAGAGGTCGCTGACCTCACATGAATAATAAACACTGGCACAAGCCAACTCATTTTGCCAGACCAGAGGGAAATTGGTTTGTTTTATTATGTGATGTCAATAAAAACTCAAAGAAGGAAAGTACATCCACCAGGAGTCATGCTGAGACTGGCCAACCTATATCAAGAATGTATGAGGGAACCACCAGCATATGGTATGAATGCACCTATGTAAATAAAGGCTCAGCACAGGGCCTGTCAGATGTATCCAGATCCTTGAAAATGTAGGTCCCTCTTACACTATCAATGCTGGTGGGTCTACTTGTGTTTCCAACTGACCAATAAGCAAAATGCTTGGTCTGAGACAGAAAACTGCTATTCAATGTTACTGCCCTAGACATCTTGTTTTAACAAACAATACACTAATGTTACGTTATTGAGTTGCTGAACATGGTAAGAGTTCTAAAATTCTTTACCAAGAAGGTTCTACTTCAGTATCTTGAATGTACAATTATTTGCTACTTAAATATGTGTATGACGTGCAGGTTACATGTTTGAAGTTCAGCCTGGAAAACTCAATCTTTTGGGCTTCTAATGCTGATAATTTGTAAACTGTAAAATGGATAATAACACCTGTTTTTAAAGTGATAAAAAGATCAACACTGTGCACAAAATGCCGAGTTGGCCAGCACAAGATAAATAGTGTTATTTATTATTTACTTACTTTATTCCTGGCCGTCGTATGTCCCACTCCACTACCCCTCCCACCCTGACCCTCCCTCGCCCTGCCCTACTGCCCACAGCACTCGCTCTGCAAGCCGAACTGCTAGCCTAGCTCATGAGGGGTGATGCCCCAAAACTGGTTCCAGTATGCTTTTTTCTACTCTAGTGAGGACCTGGCTTGCCAGTTCGACCTGGACTGTTCTCACGTGGCACAGGGTCAAGACTCATTTGCATATGGCTGGGTCCAAAATGAGGTGGCGTGGTGAGCAAAAGAGAGATGGAATAACCCATTTCCTTGAGACTGATGGTGAATGTTTCCATTGTTCAGCATTCCGTTCATCAAGTGTTCCTTTTGTATGACTAACATGGGCGCAGAGGCAAACATGCCTTTGGAAGAAGGACTGAAAGTGCACCACAAAAAGGTGTCCCACTTTCAGTGCACCTTCTAAATGCAGCCCTGTAAAGGGATGAAAGGGTCCTCCCCAGACATCCTCTTGCAGGCGGGTGCAGTGACTTACTGCACCCAACTGCAAGGGAATCTCTAATCCCTTTGAAAAGTGAAGACACGTTGCAGCCTGCACAGCGAAACATGGAGCAGCTTTTAAACAGCTGTTTCGTATTTCTCTTCAATGTGCTGCCTTGGGGGCAGCACAAGTTTGCAGCACAAGTTTGCGTTCATTGCTCCTGATAGTGTACACTTTTCATTTGTGCACCCGGTGAACTTGCTTTAAGGTGCACCATGGTGCAAACATGGAAAGTGCACCCTATCTGTAATAAGGGCCCAGATTTACAAATATTTTTGTACCATGATATTTGAAAAACTACTGGACGGATTTACACCAAATCACAAAGGCACAGTTTCAGGACCAAGAATCTAGCTTCCTGACGAACTTGGTGTAATTCCTGTCAGCAGTTTTTACAGTAGTGCTTCTTAAAATAGTCAATGGAAAATTAATGGGGATTTTGCATTTGAAGAATCACCCTTTCCATGAAGAAAGTTGTCAAAGAATCTTTTTGGAAAGGTTTGTGATGACTCTTCAAATGGTGCCAAAGTCGAACAATAAAACAAAATTGGTATTTCCTATGGTAAATGTTATGTTCTAAAGGTTAAACTCTATGGGCCCGATTTACAGAACTAACTTAAGACAAAATCCTAAACTTACTACCATTTTGGTATTCACAGAAGGCACTTACTCATTTCAGTATTCACAGAAGTTAGGACTCCTAACTTTATGACTCTTAAATGCCTTCTGTGAATACTGAAAGTCTTAAAGTTAGGATTTTTCTCAGTTTAGGAGTAGTAAAGTTAGGACTACCCAAGATTGTTTACCTCGTTAGATATAACAGACAGGCAACCAGATTTGTTTATTTTTTTTATTTTTGTTACTTCTAAAGCGCAATCATTCATCCTGGGTAGGATATCACGGCGCTATGAGTTCTGTGATAAGCAGTGGGCTAGTACTTGAGTCAGAAGGAGTTAGTCAGGTTTAGGGAATAGAATGGTTTTAAATTTTTTCCTGAAAGTCAGGTGACAGTCCGTGAGTCTAAGATCCTTGGGCAGATCATTCCATCTGGTTGCAGCTAGGTGGGAGAAGGCCCGTCCTCCCATCGTGGCTCTTTTCACTCGGGTAGCTGTTGCTCTCGCTGTTGATTGAGAGAGGAGATTCCTAGTGGGTGCATACAACTTAATCCTATTTTTTAGGATGTAGGGGCCAGTGTTATACAATGCTCTGTGTGTTATGCACAGCATTTTGAACGTGGCTCTTTGTCTCATTGGGAGCCAAAGGAGCTCTTTTAGGCAACTCTTGGCTGGGTCATATTTTTTCCTATTGCAGATTGCCTTTGCTGCTGCATTCTGCACTAATTGTAGTTTTGTGAAGAGGTAGTCTGCCATGCCCACAAACAGGGAGTTTCCATAGTCCAGCCTGCTCATCAACAGTGACTGGACTAGAGTCTTTCTACACTCAGTGGGGATCCATGGAAAGACTCTTCTGAGCATTTTTAATAGTGCGAAGCCTTTGCCGCACATTGTTGACACGTGCTTTTTCATGGACAGGGTGTTATCAATAATAACTCCTAGATTCCTTGCTGTCGGTGTTGGATTGGGGGGGTGCCCAGGGTAACGGGCCACCAGCTGTTATCACATAGCTGTTGTGATCCACTGAACAGCAGTATTTCCGATTTATCGGCATTGAGTTTTAGACAATGGCTGTACATCCAGCCAGATAATTCAGTGAGGCAGTTTAGCAGCCTATCCTTCGGGTCCTCTTCCCCATCTAGGGTTACCATTAGTTGGGTATCATCTGCATATGAACAGATATCGATACCTCACTTTCTTCCTATCTCTGCCAGGGAAGATACAAATACATTGAATAATGTTGGGCTCAATGAGGCCCCCTGTGGGACCCCATATTTGATGTTCCGGAGGGGAGAAGAAAAGTTGCCCAAGCGCACAGATTGAGTTCTGTTTGACAAAAAGGATTTCATCCAAACTAATGCTTTTGCCCGAATTCCCTTTACTGCAAGGATTCCTAGTAATACGTTGTGTGGTATGGTGTCAAACGCCGCCGAGAGGTCTAATAATATCAGGGCGACTGTTTTCCCCCGATCTACCTATGTTCTGATGTTATCCAGCACGGCCAAGAGTGTTGTCTCTGTGCTATTATTGGCCCTGAAACCCGTCTGAGAGACATCCAATAAGTTGTTAGTTTCAAGGAAGTTAGAAAGCTGCCTGTTTACCAATTTTTCTAAGACTTTCGATAGATAGGGTAGTTGTGATATGGGTCGGTAATTGGCAGGGTTGTTAATGTCTGCCCCTGCTTTTTTTATCAGTGGGGTGACTACTGCATTTTTCCAGATTGATGGGAATTCAGCAGAATTTAGTGACTGGTTAAGTGCTTGTGTTACTGCCGGACAAATTATCGGGGTTAATTGCGAGAAAATGTGATGTGGACAGGGATCCAACGGGGAGCCTGATTTAATTTCCAACATGACCTTACTTACTTCTTCCTCTGAGAAAGGGCCAAAACTGGAACAGCAGGAGTGTGAGGTGGGTAGCACAAAATGCTATGTGTGCTCCAGGTCATTGTTGGAGAAGGAGGTGTAGATTTTGTCTATTTTCTCACAGAAAAAGTCATTTATTTTATCACATCCTTCTTGTGATGGAATCAGATTCGATGAAAGGCTTGTAGGACTGCAAGGTTCTTTGACTATTTTAAACAATTCTTTGGATGAGTTTTTATTTTCCGTTATTCTACGTGTGAAGTATTCTTTTTTCGCTTTCCTGATGGCATTCTTGTAAATTTTGAGTTATTTTTTATATGTGAATCGGGCATCTTGGGTTTTCGTAAGTCTCCATTTATGTTCGAGTGTTGTTCATTTTCTCTTTTGTAACTTTAATTCTGGCCCGTACCATTTTTCTGACATAGTGCGTCTGGGTTTGTGATTGGAGCGTAGCACTGAGCAATGTTCCAGTGCATTCATGATGCTGTTCTGTAATTGGTCTATTCCGTCGTCGATAGGAGTTCCTACGATGTTTGTGTGGATAAAGTGCTCTTGGAATAACTCTACTGAGAACTTCTTCCGGCTCCTAGTTTTTGTCGCCGCCGGAGCTGGTGGTCTGGTGTTTTTAACAGACAGATTAATAGTGAATTCAATCATATAATGATCTGTCCATGTCAGTGGTTTTATCTCCTTAATCCGAATGGATCCTATATTAGAAAACATAAGTTCTAACATGTGTCCTGCTCTATGCGTTGGTTGTTAAATTTTTTGAGTCAGCTGTAATATTTCCATATTGTCCGCTAGGTGTTTAGCCAGGGGGTTATTGCTGTCGTCATAATGTATGTTAAAATCTACTAACAGCAAGATATTTTTATTATTAAGACAGACCGGCATAATTTGTGCAAGGAGCTGGGTGTTGAAGTCTGATGTGCTCCCTGGTGGGTTGTAAATGATCACACCGCCAAATAGTATGTTGGTGTTTATGGACACTGAAAATGCCATGGCTTCATGTTTGTCGGCCGGTGTGATGGCCTCCTGTCTAAAGGTGAGAGAATCTTTGAACAATATGGCTATCCCTCCTCCTCTCTTTTTTACTCTATTCAAGTTGAGTATTTTATAATCCATGGGGAGGGCTATCGCGATATCAGGGGTACTATGATTATCGAGCCAAGTCTCGGTAATAAAGGCCATATCCGGTTTATTTTCATTCAGGATATCCCATATTTCGATTGCGTGCTTGGGTAGGGATCTTGCATTAAAATAAACACAGTTTAGGACAGGGTATGAGGTGTTTATTGGAGCGGGGTAGTACCAGGGATTACTATCCCATCTGCAGTTCTGACAGCAGAGGGGGCCCATGGTGTTTACGGGTCCTACTTGTGCGCATGACGCTGAGTTTCTTATCGCTATGGTGTTGAGTTTTTTCAGCTCACTACTGGAGTATGTGATGGAGATCCTGGGCCTGATGGAAGTATCGCTGGGTAATTGGGCAGGGGTTGTGGCCCCGTCGCGGACGGGTGCAGACGGGCTTGCTTTGGCACGCCTTCGGCGCGCCCGCTGCGCACGTCCGCTGCGCATCCTTGGAGGGGGTGCCATTTTATATTGGCGAGGTCGGGAGGGGCCTAGCACTAGCCTGCTCGCCCTGCTCCTGCTCCTCACTCAAGATGGCCGGACCCCGGCAGCACCAACTCGGCTGTGGTGGAGGCGGGAATGAAGGCAAGTGGGCCGATTGAGCTCCTGTTAGTGCCAAAGTAAACAACAAAAACAGGGAAGTGATATTCCTCTGAAATTCTTAGTGCGCGTAAAAAACGTCAGTTTAGCAGTTTAGCAACTTTTAAAAGCAGATTAACAGTTTTCATTCACAGTCCCGGCTTCCGCCTCAGGACCACTCGATTAGTACACACCACACACACTAGCAATCAGTGGGGGTATGTTCAAAGGGGTTTTTTATACTGGGGAGGTCGGGAGGGACCCAGCACTAGTCTGCTTGCCCTGCTCCTGTCCTCACTCAAGATGGCGGGACCCCGGCAGCACCAACTCGGCTACGGTGGGGGCGGGATTGAAGGCAAGTGGGCCGATTAAGCTCCTGTTAGTGCCAAAGTAAACAACAAAAACAGGGAAGTGATATTCCTCTAAAATTCTTAGTGCGCGTAAAAAACGTCAGTTTAGCAGTTTAGCAACTTTTAAAAACAGATTGACAGTTTTCATTCACAGTCCCGGCTTCCGCTTCAGGACCACTCGATTAGTACACACCACACACACTAGCAATCAGTGGGGGTATGTTCAAAGGGGTGTTTTATACTGGCGAGGTCGGGAGGGGCCTAGCACTAGTCTGCTCGCCCTGCTCCTGCTCCTCACTCAAGATGGCGGGACCCCGGCAGCACCAACTCAGCTGCGGTGGGGGCGGGAATGAAGGCAAGTGGGCCGATTGAGCTCCTGTTAGTGCCAAAGTAAACAACAAAAACAGGGATGTGATATTCCTCTAAAATTCTTAGTGCGCGTAAAAAACGTCAGTCTAGCAGTTTAGCAACTTTTAAAAACAGATTAACAGTTTTCATTCACAGTCCCGGCTTCCGCTTCAGGACCACTCGATTAGTACACACCACACACACTAGCAATCAGTGGGGGTATGTTCAAAGGGTTTTTTTATACTGGCAAGGTCGGGAGGGACCCAGCACTAGTCTGCTTGCCCTGCTCCTGTCCTCACTCAAGATGGCGGGACCCCGGCAGCACCAACTCGGCTGCGGTGGGGGCGGGAATGAAGGCAAGTGGGCCGATTGAGCTCCTGTTAGTGCCAAAGTAAACAACAAAAACAGGGAAGTGATATTCCTCTAAAATTCTTAGTGCGCGTAAAAAACGTCAGTTTAGCAGTTTAGCAACTTTTAAAAACAGATTGACAGTTTTCATTCACAGTCCCGGCTTCCGCTTCAGGACCACTCGATTAGTACACACCACACACACTAGCAATCAGGGGGGGGATGTTCAAAGGGGTGTTTTATACTGGCGAGGTCGGGAGGGGCCTAGCACTAGTCTGCTCGCCCTGCTCCTGCTCCTCACTCAAGATGGCGGGACCCCGGCAGCACCAACTCAGCTGCGGTGGGGGCGGGAATGAAGGCAAGTGGGCCGATTGAGCTCCTGTTAGTGCCAAAGTAAACAACAAAAACAGGGAAGTGATATTCCTCTAAAATTCTTAGTGCGCGTAAAAAACGTCAGTTTAGCAGTTTAGCAACTTTTAAAAACAGATTAACAGTTTTCATTTACAGTCCCGGCTTCCGCCTCAGGACCACTTGATTAGTACACACCACACACACTATCAATCAGTTGTTGAGTGGACTCACTGCCTAAAACCTTCTCAAGAAGTCATTGAGGAATATCAGAGACCATCTACTTTCTCAATTAATTGGCCATTGATACAAACTTGTAAAAGTGGCCAATCAGTGGAGGAAGGACTGCGTGTCAGTCAAGAGATAGAGGTAACCAAAGTTTATATTCTTGTCAGTATCTAGGCTCTCCTTTCCTCTCATCCCAGACCACATACAGATAACATCAGTGTTGAGGATAGGAAGGATATGGAATAGGTAGGAAAACCCTATGCAAGTCAGGTAAGAATGGGAATGCCCTCCAGAGCTAACTGTGCCTTGCCTTTCTTGTAGGGGGGTTTCCTGTTGCTTGTGGTGATGCTAAATTTGCTCCTTACCGTCCCTACTAAGTTCAAGGCAGATGGTCTTTTATTGCCTGCTAAAAAGTGTGGAGGGGAGTAAAACAATTCAAAATTATGCCTTCAATTAGACATGCTTTAAAGGACTACAGACTCCGAATTCCAATTTTGAGGATTTATTATGAGGCCAAAAATAATTGAATATAAACACGCCTCAATATCAGTGTATATAGGTACATAAAAATCCATACAGAGCAGAGTCTACGTATGTATTTCATTCGGCATAAGAGGAACAATATGATGAAGCACAAAATAAAAATACAACAAAGGATACAAGCTGAGTCCAATTCTCTTTTTGAGAGAAAAACAAAAGTATCTTTCAATACTCTGCTCTAATTGAGAGTCCTACCTATTTCCCCAATATCCTATCCCATAGGTGTCAGCATGTATTGACTTCCTAAAAAGTACTCACGTCAAATGGATCTGATAGCTTAAAGCTATGGAGCTCGCTCTAAGATGCTCCTTCTCCTCCGAAATAAGCAGAAGTCCTCTCAATCTGTCCCTGCGCATCATACAAAAAGTTAATGTTCAACCAACAATACTTCCTTCATTGACACCCTCCTTCAGTAAGTTTCCACCGAAGCCTTCAATTAAACATGATTCTCTTCCAGTGGCCTTGGCTCCCAGATAGGCCAGACACAAAAGGCGTTCTCCCTTTTTGCCTTCCAGACTTCTTCAAAGGTATTCCAAGTATCTCCTTAAATCTAAGAATAACAAGGTCGAATTGCAGCACCTGCAGTAGGATGAGAACATACAGTCTTTGAGCACAAAATGGATTCATTTCATTGTAATTCTTGAGCAACCAAGGAGAAACAAAACTCAAAACAACCTACAGTTTGGGCCTACAATTCAGTCAACTTAAACTAAATATGAATTACATTACACAAATATATTTCAACCTGTACATTACACGTACAGGAATTATAAGTTTCTTTAATACATACAAAGGCCTATTTAATGTGCACACTACATTTGAAGCTAATATAACTAACAAAAATGCATCTTAACAATCATGAAACACTGCAAACGATAAAAATACATGTGAGTGCGTTTAAACCCTGAGTATTGTGCACACATGCAATTTAGAGTGCTATAAGCGCTCTATCACTTGTGATCATAGGTCCATCATGCCTAAGTCATCAGACCTGGACAACAAGTTTGCCCCCTTTTTTTTTTGGCCCGCCTTATTGGCAGGCTCTTCTCTCTTGGCCAGCATTATGAGTGTCCAGGAGGAAAGGTGTGAACAGGCAGCTTGGTCCTCAGTGCACTAAGGTGGAAGACAATATGATCTTTGACACTGATTTTGTAGTGCTTGTATTATGTCAGAATGTTTATCCAGTAGATCAAGGAGCCTTTAAGCAAAAATGTGGGATTCTAACCCTGAATTTAGTTTAATTGCATGTGCATCACAAAGTTACTCAATCTCTGAGAGGAGGCAGGATTGTATTAAAACAAATTCAAATCAGAACATTTTGAAGAGCTGTCATATTTTGAAAAAAAATCATCAGTCAATAGGTGCCAGTAGCTATACCAGGGAATGATCTAAGCAACATTTTCTAAAAAACCATCTGTGAAAGTAGCTAAAATCCTTTGCTAGTTTATGGGACTGGGACTCCTTTTAGGATGTGCACGAGAGTATCCTAATAGAAAAAAAATGCCTTGTTATTGAAACCACACAACTACTTTGTGTTGTCAAACACCATAATAGTCCTCACCACTACAGAGATATTCAGTAGACATTGTACAGCTGTTTATGTGTGTCACTGCTTAGTAAGGGTTTAGACCTTAATAAGAAAGAGCACTTTGTTTCGGTCTGACGTGGTAGAGTGCAGTTCTATCTGGTGACAACTTGAACTGACATCTGGTTGTTCGTTAAACAACCTTTACAACGCAACTTTTACATCGCAGAGCCTTTACAACACAACCATTACAACGCAAACTATTACAACGCATTGCTTTGGGGGGCGCTCTAGGATAGGGAATAGGTTAATTTACTATCCAATAACCTTCCCTAGTGTCCACGGGGACTGGAGTTGGAATAGTAAATTAAACTATTCACTATCCAGTACCCCAAAGCACTATGCGTTGTAATGGACTGCGTTGTAATACTTGCGTTGTAAAGGCATGCGATGTAAAAACATGCTTTGTAATGTCATACATCCGGTTGTTCTGTTTGTTTAGAGAACACTAGTTGAAAAACGTCAGAATTAAGGAACATTAGACGTGGAAAAAGGCATCAGGTTCCAGAATGTTACCCCTGCTATGAAGCACTGCTCATTAATCCTTACAGGTCACCCACTCAGATAAAACTGTGATGGGGAACTACTCCTCTATGGGAGATTCTATATTTTCCAAATGAAATATTGCTCTCTCCATCTAGTCGGTCCCATACAAGCAGGGATATCGATTCTCCTCGTGGAAAGAACCAGTTTCTCCCTATTTAGTTGTATCATTTTGAAGTTTGGTGCCACTGCACTGCGACAGCCATGCTCTATCTGAGATACTGATAGTGCCCTGTTGGAGGGATAGATGCCTCTGCACCTCAAAAGGGTATACACCCGTTACGACGCAACTTTTACTCCGCACTACCATTACAACGCGGGCATTACAACGCATGACATTACAACGCATTGCGCTGGGGGGCGCTCTAGGATAAGAGGTAAGTTTAATTTACTATCCAACACCTTCCCTAGGGTCCACGGGGACTGGAGTTAGAATAGTAAATTATACTTACCACTATCCAGCACCCCAAAGCGCTATGCGTTGTAACGGTATTCGTTGTAAATACCGCGTTGTAATGGTATGCGGAGTAAAAGTATGCGTTGTAACGTCATACATCCCCTCAAAAGTGTACCCATTTTGAGTGGCTGGTGCCGCAGTACCACATGAGCAATGCTCCTTTTGAGTGATTCGTGCCATATACCCCAAGAACTGTACCCTTTCACTTAATGGTAACAGCTAGGTGATTGACGCTGCTTCAATCCAAGAAATGTCTCACTTTTAGGTAACAGTTCTTCCCCAATCAGAAAAATGACCTTATTTGGGTTAATCCATTCTCTAACTTCCTAGAATTATACCACCTTAAGAACTATTCCTAATTTCTAACATACAAGAGATTACTGTCAGGCACCCGTAGGCCTTTTCTCATTGTAGCATTTGAGTGATTGCTACTTCTACAGCCTTAGAAATGAGACATCACGAGGGACTCTCCATATTTCCACACTCTCGCTGAATATTCCTGAGAAAGCTGTGAGCCCTTCTAATCACTCTTCTTCTCTGGTCGGTAGATTTTGTAGTTGAATGAGAGGTAAGGGGGAGTTAGCATCACTTTCAACTACCATAATACATGAACAAAAGTAGTCATGCAATAAAGCCAGGACTGCTAGATGACGTTAAAGGGTTTTATAACAAACTCAGAATCAAACTGATGTAGCTGAGTCTCAAATGCATATTGTTAAAGTAAAATATCACAAGAATAAATCTGAATCTCCTAAGGAAATTCAGTCCAAACAATAAAAAGAACACTAATTACACAGTGGTGGCAATACAGAAAATAGGAAGGAGGATCTGGAGATTAAACTGCAAGCTTTGATCCTCCTGTTTAGTCATTGATAGATCTAAAGAAATCTAACTTCCCTAGTCTACACTAAGGTGGGGAATCCCTATTTACTCTAAGGTAAAGCTAGGAGCAAGCATAAGCATTGCTGAGCTTCCATAAAAGTACTTCAAGTCTAAATAAGGTAGAGCATGAAGCCACACAGTGAGAGGAATAGCAAAGTGGTCTATACTTAATGAAATCCTAAGAGTCTCTGCTCTCTAACAATACAACATCTATTAACACAACATATCCAAGGTAACCAATGTAATTATCTCCAGTATATTTCCATCTTGCCCTGTAGAAATTGGCAACATTATGCTCTTCTGTCACACCTTCAGATGGGTACAGTCAATTGACAATGAACAACACTTTTCTGCCATGAGAATTCGCCTCCCACTTCGTTATCACATCTTCTTCTTGCCAAACGTTTTCTCCCATGCCTTACTATCGCACAAATAAACAATGTCTCTTCATCAACTAACAAAGCCTTGTATCTGCATCTGCAGTGGAGAGAACATGCAAGCAAAACAATTTTCATGTGAAAGTTAAACATTGAAACTCAGGAACTTAAGGTTTCTAATTATGCTAAGCAAGCACAGCAGTTAAAGTGCACTTGACATTCGAATATATGTGCATGCACATTCATAATTAGTACATATATTTAAAATCAAATTAAATGAAATTGTGATTACATATAACAGTGTGTTGCATTTTAAAACATTCATGTAGCTATGAATGAGAACTACATGTTTACTAGAAATCATCAAATTAGTATGCACAGATTAATGATTCTATTATGGTTTTGTCATGGAAGATTTCAGACATATAATGAAACTCCATTGTTTGTTCAAATATTAGACCGCATGAACGTAAATAGGTGACTTGTAATGGTGGAGCCAACACTATGCTGCTCCAATCCCCCCTCTGATGGAAAATTAATTCATCACTTTAATCTCTAGGTTTTATCAGAAACCAATTAAAACCTTGTGGTTTTGATTGCCTTTCGTTTAAGTTCTTCTACACACTTCATACCATAATAATAAGCGCTCTATTTTTCTACAAGTTCTACATCAGATATCTTTCTTTTCACTCCCTTCTTTGCCTTCATCGCCTTATACAACTTAAAAGACACCGCTACAACTATTGCACAAAGCCCAATAATAAAAAGAGATTTCAGGATAGAATCCACAATTCCACTTCCCAAATTTCCAAACACGTTTCCTGCTGCACTGAGTCCATTTCCAATTGCTTCCCATGCACCTGTCACTGTCAAACCACTCCAATCTCTCTGTAAGTCAGTAATATTCTTAATATATTTCGGCAAATGTTTGCTGTTACCTGGAATGTAAGCACAACACTTCTGAACTTTCAACATTCTGGAGACTCCACCGTCCGTCTCCAGAAGAATGTCTAACGCAAGTCTTTTCTGCAAACCATTGACCTACTAGGAACTAATTCAGTATCTAGAAGAAACAAAGCTCCTGCTTTACTATTGGACAGCTTATCAACTATGGTAAAGCATTTTCTGATATGAACATAATTTAGTATCACCCCTATATTTAGAATTATTGCATCAAAAATATCTACCACAATTTCTACATTACTAGCTCCACTTTAAAGTCTATTTTTGTGTTCCCAAATATGAGAATGAAATTTCTCTAAGTTACATATTTTGGGGAAAACTACTCCTAGATAACATGTGCCATACCATTTCTTGTGCAAATGAAATAGGCATTTTTCCCACAAATAAAATAAACTCCTGCTGTTTGATGATCCATCTCCTTTTGAGCCATTTTGTATTTTCGTTAATCCAGTGACATTAGCTAATACCGCTCGCAACCTATCTTCTAGTAGACCTGAAAATTTCTTCTCAACATCAGTTAGCAAGCAATTTAAGTTACGTCATTGGGCATAAGCTGTGTCTAATGTTTTGATGAGGGCAAAGTATCTTCGAATCGTGTCACTTATTTGTTAATATGCATGTTTATTCAAATGCTTGAACATTGGAACTTCAGAGAGGACTAAATCATAGGTTGAATAATAGTACTGAAAGTGACCCTGTCTATAGAAAAGACTTAATAAATACTACAGGAAATATCACCCGTTAAAGGTATATGGTGAAAAGTTATGCCTTCAGCCACTGAAACAGGCAATTGCATATAAATGTAGCAATTCCTTGCATCAATGGGGTCGACGTATTTGCAAAGCAATTTAGAGTATGTTGTTAGGGTGTAATCTCCTCTAAATAAATATGTATGTGAGTCTTGGTAGTCTAATGAATATAGGTTTCTATCAGCTACTTGTGATGATGTGGGTTTAGACTTAGCCTTGTCATCTACTACATTAGGTGTAGGACAATATAATCCTACAAGCAACAAAATCAATATTGCGACTACAACACAAAAAGTAATTTCTAATATGTACCTATGTCTACAGTAATATGGGTTAGTTTCCATAATTTCACTAAAGTCAGACCACTGGGTGGAGAAAAGCAGCAGCAGTGTCTTCTCTGTCAAACTCCATCTGTGCAAAAAGCAAAAACATGGTTCATGCAGTGGACTGCAGCTTTTATTGACCAAAACCTTCCTGAGTCTTCCTTAGCCCTACTCCGTGCTCTTATAAAAGGCAACCCTACAGTTCTTCAGTACTTGGGCCTCTGTAATCTTTCCTCTTTCAAGCAGTCTGTTAAAAGTCTATTATCAGAAATAGATGAACAACTAGTTCCAAAGCATTCCACTGACAAGCACTTCATAGACAAATATTTCTAAAAGGGATTGACTTAGTTCATTCAGTTCCACAGGAATTTCTCTCATATCCAACAAAGGTAAATCAATCATATCTAGGATAACACGTCTCATCTGGCTAAATCTTGTTGACACTGGAAGGTCAATAAGTATATGCAATTGGTACTGAAAATCAGGCAATAGCAGATGAAACTCCTCTCCTCAAAGCAGGCCCTCCACCTTCTTTACCACTTGAATCAGATTATTCAGATGTTTCAAGAATGGCTGGAAGTTCATGTTCTGTCAGAAATTTCCTTCTCCCTCTTTCCTGCATTCAGGCCAACGTTCCCATGCTGTCAATTCAATTCAATAATCCTTTATTCGGTATTTAAAAAACACCACAAAAGTTCATATTTACACAATGAAAGGGACAATAAAAAATACAGTTCATAAACATCACATGCCCACTACAGAATGAAATTTAAAAAATGATTAAAGTAGGCCGTCTATCAGGTGGGCCACTGCCTCAAAAGCCCTCACCACAGACTGCCCCTCCACCGAAAGGTCTAAACAATCCCGATAGGTTCTTTGCCAGTTTCCATTAGAGATTTATAAAAGGCCTCCCCATCAACTTTAGCCCATCTCAGACGTCTTCCCTGGTCCGTTACCTTCTCAGTACTTTGTGCCATCTCCCCCCTCCTGTCTTTTCTGGGGATCAAGTTCCTAATCACGAGGACTAGGAGGTTGTGGTCGCTGAATGTGTTCCATTTAATCTCTGCCCCTATTATCCAGTCCTTGAATAGACTAGAAACTACGATGTAGGCTATATACGAACTACATCCTCTACCTTTAAAGGTTGGGGTGACAGCGCCATCCCTTCCAGTAGAGACCAGGTCAATAGTATGTTCCAGGGTGTGGCTTTTTAATACATTGCCTAATTCAGAGCCCTCATTTGTATGCTCAAAATGCGGGCCTTCCTCAGTCGGGCAGCTAGACTACTCTTCATTGGGAGGTAATAAGTTAGAGCATAGGTGACAATTGAAATCGACAGCTAATACTACAAATGGGGCCACCGCCCCCTTCCTCCTGGCTGTCTCAACACTTAGCTTGTTATCTACTTCCTGTATTATTGAATCTTTCCCCTTATTTACGGCAGCGTTATACAGATTGATCAGTATCACATTCAACCCTTTTCTAGCGAACCCAAGAGCCTGCATATTGTTAGAGGTCCAGTTTAAATTAGTCCACACTCCCTCCATATGTAAATCAACAAATATGGCAAGTCCAGCCATGGCTCTCCCTGACCCTGATTTCTGAGCGGGCACAGAGAAACACTTATACACCGCTAGATAAAAGGGACTACAATGTAAATGTAAATGTAAATGTACAGGAATTTATATAGCGCAAATCACCAAGCGGTTTCTAAGCGCTTGCTTAGGGAACCCGTCCTGGTATTCCCCTGTGAGATAACCCCGGCAGGGTATCCGCAAGGTGAAAGCCAGGCATCCCGCCACGAGGGGCCGTTGTGGAGATTGAGCAAGCTATTGCCCAGAGTCGCAGAGTGTGAACCCGTGAATCAAGTAGGCACCGGAGCGAGAATTGTCGAGTCCATGGACATTTTAGGACTCAAGACCCCGCCGAGCCGGGAATTGAACCCTGGTCCCTGGCTGACCTCTACTTCCAGGTCTGCCTCCTCTAACCAGTGAGCCACACTTCTCCACAATCTATTGCCCAAATCTCCTGCAAACAAATTATCTGGAATCTTGTAATGTACTGCCTCCATTCTTGGTTATCAAACTTCGCTGACAAACCAGCTATGTTCCAAGATACTAATTTGAGCCCCCTTGCATGTAACTTTCTGTGGGCTGAGGTGTAACGGGGGTGTTGTCAATTGGTCTCTCACAATCTAAATTATCAGTAGGTCTTACGAGCCCTAGTTGAGTCATTGGTCTGTGACACGACGAAGAGGATTGATCTACTTCCAAAACGTCCTCACTCCTTAATATCGTGGGCAGAGACCCATACGGGAGTCCTGAAGTAATAATGTGGTCAGAGGGGCTCCTGTTAGAATTCACGGTCATTGGGCCCACTTCTACCATTGTTAGTGAGTTCTGGGGTTCATTCTTATGAGTCGACTGCGAGCCCCAACCCGAATCGTCTACTATACTGGTGGACTCAGTCAGAGCAAAGTGGGGGATTAGGGGTATAGTCTGGTGTTTGATGGAGAAACCTCCCTCTTCCCCTAAAAGCTTCTTAGAGCGAGCTCCATCGAGCATTAGTCAATCCAATTCCTCTAGTGACATCAAGGGGTCAAAACTGTTTCTTAGACTCAATACACCCGGGTTACCTAGGGAGGCACCGGGAATTAAGTGGCATGGGCCCATCCCATCGTCAAAGCTATCCCTTCTTCCTGTATGTGCAGGGCCTTGTTTATAACTCAGGGGTCCCTTCCAATAAAAGTAGCCCAAGGGAAGAAGTCTTATAGTGCTTGAACGGATTACCGGTCCCCCTCCTAGGATGTGATTGACTAATCTACAGTCTCTAAAATTAACCACCACACAGTTACCGATAATGTCCTTTTTCCTGCACCACAACCAGCTCACTCTCCGCACATGCAAGATTTCCCCCTGTTCATTCCCTGGCAGCGGCCTGTTCTTATTTAGCCAGAACATGGTCTTGTTCTTTAGTACTTCATAAGATTCAGTGTGTTCTGGCTTCAATTCTGGCACCCCTGCAAGTATAACCACATATGGGGCAGCCTCAGGGGGTAAATTTATACTGGGTGGTTGGTTACTAGTTGCCTTCGGCGGGGACCCTCTTGAGTGACCCAGAAGTGAAGGTTCCGGGTGGTTCGCTTGTGGCTTGGAACTTGTACGGTGGTAGTTAACGGGGCAGTGGGCACCTTTCCTATACTCGGCGTGCTTCTAGTAGGGGCACCGCTAGTGAGAACTTGTGCAATGGTAGTTGACGGGACAGTAGTTATTTTCCCTGTGCTCGGGGTACTTCTGTTAGGAGAACCACTAGTACTTGGCTGTTGGCTAATTATGGGCATTGTTGAATCCATAGCGGAAATAGCTTGCCCAATGGAGGGTCTACCGGGCTTATTCCCTACAGTAGTCTCCAGGGCTTTATGATTAGCTATAGTAGTAGGAGGCAGGGTATCACCCTCAGCCCCCCTCCGGTTTTCACTAGTGTTACTATTTTATCCAATCTGCTCATGATTAGTTTCATTTGGGTGATAACCACTTGCTCAAGGTGGGACTGTAAATCTATAATAAGTTGGGATACCCAAATAGGGGGTACTTGTAATTGCGTAACACACCCAACCTCCTCCCCTGCCACATTTATTATTTCATTCAGAGCAGGGGTCGTTTTACACTTCTTAGGCCTGGGTTTTCTAAGACCAACCCTCTTTTTCTTACTGGTGGGTGCCTTTCTCCCAGCTATAGAATTCGCAGAATCATCGTTATTCACCCTCTGGGCACATGGAATTGCCAAGAGTGGCGAGACTAATGAACTATGTGGGGAATTGACCGTGATATCGTTTTCAGATTCTTGCGTCGTTGCGATCAGGTCGATTTCTGGGGTTAATGATAGGCGTCTTTCGGTTCGCTCTATTTCGCTGGATACCACCCCAATTGCCCTTTGCAACATTCAGTCAATTGCAGTGGGCTGTTCAGTTGTGGGTGGGAGTGCTCTCTTTTGTTTAGTCACCGAGCTGGGGTTAGATGGAATATTATGACATCTTTTGGCTGACCTTGTTTGCACAGTGCTGGCCATTATGTTACCAGGCTACCACTTGGTTACAGATTTAGGTATCAAGTTCACAAGTATTGCCGTGAGGCGACTCCGGCACCCCAAAGTCGTTCTGTGACTTAGCCAAAATCAACCCTAGTAACCAAAGCCTCTGGCCTCCCGGCTCCCCCCACTAATTGCACTTAATACAGAGGCTATATAATGGCAGCTCCACCAGGTCACTCACAGTCCAGGGCACCAACTCTTGTCTCAGCGCTCAGAGGGTCAGCTCCAACAGGGTTCAACACTCCCTCGAAGATCCATGCATGAAAGAGGGGGGACCCAGCCTCCGCCAGCCCCTGATGGCCACAGACGGCCCGCCCTTTGCCTGGGCTTAGCCCGGCGACGCCCTCGCGCATCCCGCGATGCGGGAGTGCAGCCTCTCTTTTCTCCAGCACCGGGCGCGGAAGTGGGCGTGGGTGTGGTCTGCGTCCGCCCACAAGGAGACCTGGGAGCTGTAGTCTCCCCCCTCGGCGGCCGCACAGATGGTACAGGTGGCGGCGGCGGGGAGACCAACAGCAGGTAGCCCCAGCAGCAGGTCCATAGCGATGCGGCGTAAGAATGCCCCCAACAGGTTGTGTGTCTGAGCTTCCCATGCTGTCACTCATGGGTCTACAACACTAGGTCCTTCACTAAGGTCTGTCTCTCTCTCGCTTACCACCACTGGACATGTTCCTCTGGCATGTCAACAAGAGCCCTATCAGACCGATCAAGTGCTGTTTCAGGCTCTGACAGGTCCCCTACAGCATGACTAACCTGCTCCTGTGGCCTTTCGACCACCACTGGTGCATCTGGGAGAGGTGTTGTAATTTCATGAAGAGGACACTGAACTCTGCTAGTGTGGGCAGCCTTCAAACTATTGGGGAGACCACCACACTTTACGGCAGTGTGACCAGAATCACTTGGTAAGGACCATGCCAACAATTTTCCAGGCAACTCTTCTTCACATGCTTTTTCAGCAGGACCCAGCCACCGGGACTAAGGTCATTGCATGGCTTCTGATGAGCAGGGCCAAGAGCCGCTTCATCCTGATGAGACACAGAGCACACCACATCAGCCAATCCTTTGCCGCAATCAAGAATCAAATCATCTGTTATATTTATGAGAGCATTGGCAGGTACAGCTGGCAATCGCATAGCCCTCCCTATAATCATTTTGTGGGATGACAATTCTGTTCTCCAATCAGGAACACTGCAAAGACTAAGAGGCTGATCATCAGGCTATGCCAAAGATGTTAAAGCACACACTTTAGCCAATCTGGATTACAACCTTCCATTGACCTGTTCCACAATGCCAGAAGCCTCAGGCCGGAAACTGCAAAGTAGTCTCTAATCCACTTGCAATGCTGCACACAACATTCTCATTATTAAAATGAGTTCCTCTGTATGTCTTCAGAAAAGTTGAAAATTCGAAGCCTAGTGATAAGTAACCTCAACAACAGTTTAGCTACAGTAAGGTTGTCATTTCTCCTAGTCAGTGCTTCAACCCAACATGTACACATTTAAATCACCACCAGGACATAGCTGAGCCCATTGCACTCAGACATCTCAATACATTCTAGCTGCATCCGGTTGAAGGGACCTACTGATCTCCCTATATGACGCAATGTAACTGCAGTCCTTTTCTTTAGATTAATCTGTTGACAAACAATCACAACTGTAACACAAAGCTTCTGCCATCAATCAGAACTTAGTATTAAACCACATCTGTCGAAACAACCACACTATAGCATCTCTGCCCACATGCATTGGTCCATGATAATGTCTAGCCATAGGTTGCAACAAACTATTAGGCAACACAGGCCTTCCATCTCCTGAAACCTAAATGCCATCATCTCTCTTTTTACAACCTGCCTTTACCCAACTCTGCTGTTCAGTCTCTATCACTTCTTCTAGCAACCTCTTAACTTCCTCCCAAATACCAGCAATTGTTAGCAAAAGGTTGTAATCAGTTTAGTTTGTTTCCTAATTGGTATATTCCCTGCTAAAATTACAAGCATTATGAGCACCGTATTGTGCGACTTCATCGGCATATCTGTTGCCAACGGTCACATACTAATTTCCCATGCAGTGTGCAGAAAATTTCACAACTGCAAGTTGTGCAGGTAGCTGCAAAGCTTCCAGTAGCTTATGTACTCTTTCTCCATGGATGGAACTTTCAAGGCCATAAAACCTCTTTGAGACCATAACAGTTCGAATCCATGCACAGCACCAAAGCCATACTGACTATCTGTAAAAATTGTCACCTTTAGCTGGTCTAAAACACAGCATGCCCTGGTAAGGGCAATCAACCCGGCTACCTCAGTGAAGAATACTCCATGTAACCAGACAGCTTCCCCTACCCCTTAGACAGTACAGACCGCATAGACATCTCTCAGAGGTCCCCCCTTGATCCTGCGAACATTGGCCATCCACAAACAGGGCATAGTCAGATTCAGATAGTGGTTTATCTTCTATATCTTCTATATCTGGTCTTGGCTTGGTGCACAGTTCAGGATCATCGAGACAGTAATGTTCTACTTCATCAGAAGCAATTCAACAACACAATTAGGAGGGGGCAGTAAAGTGGCAGGGTTCACAGCAGCACAATGCTTTAACGTGACATTTTCCACTACTAGAATAACTTGCTCATACCTAGTGAAGCGGCTATTTTTAAGGTGCTGTGTTAGAGTTCTAGTCAACAAAATTTAAACAGAATGTGGAACGTAAGCAGTCAAAGGGTGACCAATCTCAATGTTCTTGCACCTCTCGATACTGACATCTGTGACTGCCATAGATTTGAGACATCCAGGCAACTTTGTGGCTATGGGATATAATGCAGCTGAGAATTAGGTGACAGGCCTAAGAGCACCTTCATGATTTTTCGCTAGCAATAAGAGAGGGCAACCCACGCTCTCAATGCAGAAAAGTGAAAACACTTTGCTGTAATCAGCCATTCCTAGCGCAGGGGCATGGCAGAGGCTTTTTCTCAACTCTAGAAATGCAACTAAACAGTCATTGTCCCTAGGCACCGGACCCAATTAATCCTCGTGTTGGCCTCTGTGAAGGCTTAACCATCAGGGAAAAATTGGGCATCCACTGACAACAGTGACCCAGAATTCTCAAAACATCCTGAGTTCCTTCTAATTCATCTGCATGATCGCAGAGGATCTTTCCTGCGACACCTTCCTTGCTCCTCTCAGAATGTGATGTATTAGATACATGACCTCTGTCAAACAGCTCTTCAACTTATGTGGGGACCCTATTGTCCCTTGGCCAACAGATTCAGCAAGGCAATAGTATCAATCTTGCAAGACTGTCGAGTGTTTGATGCAATCAGCAGGTCATCAATCTAGTGGACCAACACTGAATTGCAGGGCTTAATAAAAGACTACCAATTCATTTTCAAGGTCTGGTTGAAGATGGACATACTCTCCGTATAGCCTGAAGGAACTCGGCACCATGCCAAAACACAACTGCAGAACAGGAAAGTGAAGAGGAACTAGTTTCCCTCATTCGACGGCATGGAGAAGAATACTATTGATTTTCTGTAAGTCCTGCACAACACAGTACTTACCGCCTGGTTTCTGCAGGCACATTATGGGTGAGTTACAAGGACTATCCATGATTTTAGTTAAAATTCCTTGTTGGAGCATGTTCTGTATCACTGGTGTAATACAAGCAATCCTTTCTGGGGTTACATTGTACTGGAGTGTTCTTGGGTACTCAGCATTAGCCTTTCTTTGTATACGGACAGGCTCAACCCCTTTAATGAGTCCAGTGTCCTTTCCAAAAAGATTCCAGACTTCCATCCTGTCACAGCATCTCAGAGATCTAAGGGCAACTTATCAACTGTCATAATTGGAAACATCATAACAGCTAAATTCTGGTTCGCTATCTCGAGAGCAATATCCTCAGCATTTGTCTGAAGTTCTATGCCTCTTGGTGTGCAGTAGATTGTGTAGTTTAAATTGCAGAACAGGTAACATCCCAAAAGACACACAGGGTTTTAATCGCACACCACAAACTGATGAATTTAAGCAAAGGACCTTATTTTTACAGGCACCAACATCTGCATATTTGCCAATCCTACAACTTGGATTCTTCTTCCCGAGAGGGATAGGTTTGGAACCTCCACTGTTTTCACAGTAGGGCAGGTAGCACCAGTGTCGATTGAAAAAGTGACGGGGTGGCCATCTACTTCAGCATCTATAAATGGGTCACTCTGGACTGCCTCTAAGACTGCGCCCAGTGGGCAATCTTCCTCCCCTCTCAGGCGCCATCAGAAGGACTGATTGGCACCATATCCTTCTGCCGTCTCAAATACAGGAAACTGCTGAACTATATTTCAGTTCTGGAAAGAATTTGTTTTCATGCACGGAATCTGATTTTAATTTAACCTAGGGTTATTGGCAGTCCACGGTGGCATCGAGGGCTGTGGGATCTTGGGGTGCATTGGCATTTTGAGGTCTAGGTCTTGATCCATTTTGTCATTACATGGGGTTACTATTCTGAGGCTGTTTAAACCCCAAATTGTGCTCTTGATCTGCTGGATTAAGACAACATTCTCTCTTGCAGTTCCCCAACCTCTTACAGTAGTGGCATGGATTAGACTTCTTCAAGTGGCCACATCAATTCTGGTACTCGGGTCAATAGGAATACCTTGACTTCTTCCCTGTGACTGAAAACCTCCTCCACCTTGCTTCATGAAGCTCCCTGCTGAGAAACACCCTGCATAAGGGTCACGTTATCCTTATAGGGCTGATTCTGGTTACCCCTCTGAGCAGCCTTCATTTGCACAATCTTCAGCTTCTCCTTCAGCCTCTTCTGTTTCATCTCAATCTCGTCAAGACATTATTTGGCATAACATAAAATCTCATGAATGGACATATTATGCCAACATATTAAATACTTTTGAATCATAATACTAATTTCAGGTCTCAATCCTGTCACAAAATGCAACAGGAACTGTCCCATATCTTTAGGTTCCAAACTCCATTCACCTATCCTGCTTAAAAGCCTGTAGCAATCTCTTTTAGAATGCAAGAACCATCTCTTTAGGTTCTTGGGTTGTCTTCTTCAATCTTAACCCAAACAATATCCTGTGGCAGCAGCTAAGTTTTCAACCAAGTCATCACATGATCAAATATTTTCATTACAATAGCTGATGGGCATGTGTCACTACATATCTTTCCATCTCCCCTTCAGACCAGACTATGGCTATTTAGCATGCAGACCACAAATCACTTCTAAAAACAATGCCAAATAAGGTATTCAAATCAGTCCACAGTACCTTTGAAATATTTACAAATCGATCAACCTGTTTGTACCACTCTGCAGGCTTCTCTCTGAATTGCAGAAAATCATTTGTGAATGATGCAAAATCACTTCTATTCCAAGACACATGAACATAACCTCCACTAGGTCTTTTCCATAAGGGGAAATATGTGGTAATTGCTCCCTTTTCTACTGAAGGAGGCGATTGCCCCATAGATCTTTTGGGACCCTTCCTGCTTGACCACTTATCCTCCAATTTATCTAATATATTCCAAATCTGAATGCTCTGAATCAACTCTCAAATTTGTATTTTCAATCCTGTACTCTCATATTCCCTATATCCTGATCAGAAAAAGCGAGTTGTTGGCTCATTTGTAAAGTCCTTTGTCTGCTCCAAATCTATTTCATACTTTTTGGCTAGGTCTATTAGTTTATCATAAGATTGCCTCGCTTGCCTAGTAACATCCTTGCTCATAATCAAAAGTTCATTTGGCTGTAAAACATCTATTCGGGCTAATTCAAGACTTCCACTTAGTTCATCCAGCTGCAGTTTCAATTCGTCTACATCCACCAAATAAACCTTCAGGGTTGAGCTGATTGTTCGTTGTCTCATCTCTGTACTTCCAATTCCATTCGACAGTTCAATAAAAGTTTTCAATCCTTCAGCCAATTGTTGGATGCTCAAATAAGACTGCCCTTCCGGAGCTTTGGGCTACTTATCTCTCTAGGTGTACTACTATTCACATTTAGAAGTGGCTCCCAAGTAATAGTATTATTGTCTGATAATCCTTGAAATGTCCTTAAAGGTCCAAGTCCAGTTTGATTTGGTCTGCAATCGTACTACAAGAAAAAAAATCAAATGTATTGGTACTATAGAAACACATCCTCCCACACCTGAACTCATAGGGGCATTCCCTGAAACATATGGTTGAGATGGAAGAGCAAATTATATCTCACGCTTCCTGCAGAATTTTGATTGCATTTAGGAGCCAATGGACCGATAGTAACCCGAACCGGAAGGGCGTCAGGAGCATTGAAACTTGTGGAAGTGCTAGATGCGTTCATCCTTGAGGTCGTTCTGATCATATTTTTATTCATATTCACAGGAGAAGCCCCCATCGCATTAGAATTCACATTTAGTGGGGCATTAGCCGCTCCCATCTGACCAGTCATGTCGAATTGTGGTTGTCAGCTGCCAATGGTTGTAGAGAGGCCAGCATTTTCTCCCCATCAATGACCTTGTCTACAAGCATGCAGTGATTGTCAAATAGGAAGTTCAGCTCTCTTGCAAGGTACCCAACCCTGCTTTCTATGGACACTCAGGAGTTCTCTATTGCAGCTAGTACCATGTCCAGCTTGTCTGATGTTTTGAGTAGTGGGGTATTGTCAAGCATCAATGTGTCCAGAATGGTGGATGGAGGGTCAGGTGCCACAGGGGCCGGATTGGATGTAGCAAAGCACAGCCTGCCCATCTTCGCAGTAGTCGTAAATCAGTAAGGCAGTAGCAAGCCAGGGCCCGGTGGGGCTGGCAGAGCAGAGGAAGAATAGCTCTAAATTTCCTGTGGAAGAGAGGAGAAACTGCGTTCAACTGGTGTGTGTTCAGAGCCTTCATCACACCACTGAGCTCAGTGCCTCACAGTAGGAGAGGATGGCAAGATCCACTACGCCAAATCTACGTGTCAAAAACCCCACATAAAAACAAATGATGGATGGAATGCTGAACAATTCAAACATTCACCTCCAGTCACAAAGATCTGGATTTAATCCATTTTTTTTGCTCACCACACTACCACAGTTTGGACCCAGCCATATGCAAATCAGTCTTGACCCTGCTTCTCATGAAAACAGTCCAGCCCAAACTGCCAAGCCAGATCATCCCTGGGGTTGGTTTCAGGGTATAACCCCTCAATAGCCAAGCTAGCTTGAATCCAGTGTCACAGTGAGCATGGGACCCATATCTGGGCATACCCTTCCTACTTAGAGTGACAAAAGCAAAAAGAACAAATGATGGACAGAATGCTGAGCAATGTAAACATTCACCCGCAGTCGGTGGGTGGCACAACCAGTGAGAGGGAACCAGGGCCAGAACCGAGCCCACCTCACAAATCCTCTGGTAATGAAATGCATCCCCGGGATGTCGACACTACACCCAGGTCATAAAGAGGCACTCCTCAGTTTGCACACCAATTGCAGCTCTCACTCGGACATCAGAAGTGGTCCAAACAGCACATGGGCCTCCTGCCAAGCCCCTGGGGCTCGCCCTACAACCGAGCCCAGACAGCAGGGGCAATGAGCTCAGGATAAAGGGAAGTGCAACGGCTGCACCCTAGGCTGGGGAGTTGTCATATGTAGATTGCCATAGGTGGTGTCCTCAAGTTGCCCGCACCAGTGGTGTGGCAGGCTTCCTGGTATGCGTTAGGGGCCCCAGGGCCATGACTATGTCGCATTAGCAGGTCTGTTTTAAACTGCATGGTGACTGCCTGCTTGTGCTCCGCCCTGAGTGCTAATGCAACAGGAGGGGGATGTTAGGTGGGGCCCCTGGCCACCAAAACACTGAGCCTATTGGCAGGCCCCTCCCATAGCAGACAACTCTTCTGCATCCCCACGAGCCTTGAGCCAAGCACCAAAAAGGGGCAGGCGATTAATCCCCTGAGATCCCCAAAGTGGGCCAGCATGGTCCTTATGTCCTGACATTGGAGGCCCCCACCTTGCACAGCCCAAAGCCTCAAAGCATGGACCTCCCAATGGCTCTGGGGAGACTCATCACAGTAAGCTGCTTGGGTGGCCTGTCCCCAAATTGTCCTCTGGGAGATGCCAGGTAAGCCGTTGGGGGAGGGAATAGTAAGGCCGGGCCCGCACACTCAACGGTTTCCCCCACTGTGCAACTCTCACCCTCTGCGCACCTCAAATCAAGTGCCAAAGTGGAGGGAAGTGAGTGGGGCCCCAGAGGTTCATAGGAGTGCTGAGTCAGGTCCCAGCCCCCTGCAAGTAGATGGTCTCCATATGCTTCGCTAGGCCCAGAGGAGCAGGCCCCTCAATTGTTTTGAGAAAGCTCACCATGCCCGGCCGACTGGATGGACTTCTCACCACTTGCTTGACTTTGGGTGGGATGCAGCCAGACCAGCAGGGGGCAGCTGATGCCAAGCCAGGCCTGCCCCTGCATTGGGAGTCTCTTCAGCAGTGCAGGTGGCATGGCCTAAGAGGCGGCAGCTCTTCCTTCAGGAGCCTGGAACCACGAGGTGTACAGATTTGGCCCGGTCTGGGGCCCACAACTCTGCCAGGGCTCACAGCTGTAGCAGTCTGCCCCGATCCTGGGTCTCTGACCTAGATGTTAACCGATATACGAGCTGATGGTCGGAGCCCTAAGGAATTACGTCCTCCATCTTGGCAGCCCAAGACATGGCCTCCATGAAGACAGCCAATCATCATCACAGTTGCAAATAAGGCCATCTGTGATGAAGAACACAACATTTGTTGCCTAACATGTTTCCAGGGCTGCCAGTCTGAGAAACACTGTCCATCCATAATGGGATTTGCCGACATGGATTTCTCATAATCATTTTTTACAGACACATCCTTTTGTGTGTAAATTGTAACTTCTGTTTTACTAATGATGGCAGTGGTACACACCCATTTATCATGCAGAGGACATTCCCATCCCAATATGAGTGAAGGGATCAGTTTTGGATTGGGCAGAGACACTGCCTTCTAAATCTCATCATCTTCACATTTCAATCTTTGAACAAGGGAACAAATATGAGAGATGAGGGATGTACAGAAGAAGGGTGGACCAGTGTCCTGACGCCCCTGCCTGGAGTGAAATCCAGAATTTTACTTCTTGGCACTCTGTGGGCTCTGACTCTGGGGCCAGAGTCATTGACTTCCCCACCACATCAGCGGCACAAGAGAGGGTGGACTTTCTAGAGACTGCAAGGAAAGAATTGCCTTGGGCTTCTTAGGACTAGCTCTGACTGGCCATACCCTGGGAAGAGCTACCCCCACACTTCTGCAAGACTCACAGTTACCTTGTTAGTGACCACATTTGTGTTGTAGTTTCAGGCTGTCCTGGACTTGTGAGGAAGGACTAGAATCGTGGAGCTCCCCACCCACGCTGAATGTGCTGGATCTTTTGCACCCCTCAGGCTCCCCCACCCTTGTCTGAGGAGATTGATAGTAGAGCTCATCTCCCACTGGAATAAGAGAGAGAGAAAGCTAGAGAGTAACAGAGTTAGGGAGAGAGAGAGAGAGAGAGAGAGAGAGAGAGAGAGAGAGAGAGAGAGAGAGAGAGAGAGAGCGAGAGAGAGAGAGAGAGAGAGAGGCAGCTGGCTTCCGTGCCGGCGCAAGGAGGAGCACTCGGGTCCAAAGTAAGAGGAAATAAGTGAACAGACTGACTTGTGAGGGAGGAGGGGTTTCTCTTTTAAGTTTGGTTTCCCTCACACACCACAGGTGTCATGCTTCATCATGGGGAAAACTCCTCGCATCATGAAGCCTAGATATGATGCGGCTACAAGCCCCTCTCTGCGGCGGGGAGGTCCAGGACTTTGGACCTGAGGGCTCTTTGTGTATTTGAGTCTTGTACTGGGGAGTGTGCCCTCTGGTCCATTCAATCTCCTCAGGCCCCCGTTTTGTGTGTATACTTATGCAAGGAGGAGAATGCCAGGTGGACCGGGACTTGACTAAGAATTGAGATTAGGCCCCCACCTAGTTTCCACAGGCAGTGCGAGAGAGCTCAAACTGAGGAGCAGAGGCGCCTCAAAAAGAAAATTAAATTATTGAACAGACAACTTAAACAAGATCCTCGGAGCAGAAAAGAATCCCATAAGCCCCTGTGAGTGCTAAAAAAATGCCCATCCTTGTTGTGGTGGTGCTCCAGAATGCAGGGAAACCACTAGCAAGGTCTGCTGTGTGTAGCACTCCATCTGATTTCAGGGGGACACCATAAGTCTCCTGGGACAAAAAGAGTGCCCCAGGAGCATTTTGTTGAAGCTGGTACTGTTTGCCCAGTGTACATGCACATTTGTTGGGAGGTCCTCTCAGGGTGATAGGTGACTGAGTTCATGCAAAATTAAGACACTGACACTAAATTCACATTTTTTAAATGGAATGTGAAGGAATTAAAGTAAAAATAGATGCATGTTGTTTAGGTCAATGAATGTTAATTTTAGTGCATATTTCTAGTAACATCTGAAATGGTTTGTTATGGTTGATATGTATTGTGGTGGAAGACATACTGTTACATAGTTGATTAATATGGTGGCATTCTGACAAAGCCAATAGGCTTGACCTTATATTAATGCACCTCTAACTGTGTTATGCATATGAGGGGGTTTTCTCTTTTTATGGGCTAGGGTTTGCAGGTGAGTAGATCCTTAGAGGTGCCTCTTCTACAGGGGAAGCAGAATATATTTAGGGGAGTTACTTGACATTTGTGATCTTTCTGTGTTGTGTTGTAGGGTTTGAAGCCTTTTAGTGGATGCCTTTATGGGCACTTCCACTTGCTAATCTGTATTTTTTTGTTAATTAGTGCATAGTGTTTAGCTGAATTTATAATTAAGTACTTTTAAATTTTGAAAGCAAAAGTACTGATACAACAGTGATTTAATGACTGTTGTTTATTAAACTGCTGAGTTCCTTCTGACTGCTCTGTCTTGCTACCTTAAGAGAGAATTGCAAACATGGGTACTTGTTTCAAGTTTAGGGCTCCACACAACATGAGGATGCATGACTCCAGAGGCAAAGGACCCTAGTTGCCAATAGACCCATCAGTCTCATCCGGCATGACTCGCGTGTGGGGGGCTGGAGGGGGTAGCATGGGGAGTGGGGTAATAAAAAAGAAATTAACTTATTTTCGCCTCCAGTCCCGCGTTGTGTTTCCTCTCTCTGCTCCTTACAGGAAGGACCAACCCACAATGTGCCACACTCCTGAATTCTTTCTTTTACTTCCCGATTTTCCCACTGAGGTCTTTTTTCACTTTTCACGGTCACCGAGCACCGGAACGCTCGGTGCAGCGGTTATCGCCAGCCAGGCCTACCGTTTTCCTAGATTTAAGGGCGGAAAACACTGTATATAGCATCAACCTTCCTTGGGGATCACTGTCATTGTACCCGGACAAAAGATGACTGATGCTTTTTTGGAGAATACACACGCAGAGCTCTGTCCCGCGGTTGCACTTAAATCAACAATCCTGGCAAGAGTCGGCACGTACGGCCGACAGTTCTTCACGTTCATTACCCTTCGTGCAGCCAACCTCTCCCTTTTTAAACCCCGCAGATGACTTCAGTGCATTGACACTGTTCTCCATACCGACCTAGGGATTTGTTTGACCTCTACGGTTGTAGCGCACCATTCGTATAGCCGATTTTGCCGACATTCATTTTCTGATTGCCAGCCTTCCCTCACATTGAGGTAAGAGCCTCCTGGGCAACCATTACCCCATTACAGGATAGATTCCTTGCACATACAATTATTAACCATACTCTTCCTCTTTTCATTCCTTCTCATAATATCAGTACCCGGACGGGTCCTCATGTGAGTAACTCCTTTTATTTACTCCTTACGTGCGGCACATCATTTTCACGAGGTTGCACAGCTACATTTTCTTCAGGTACCTCCTCCATCACATGGGCTTTTCATAAATGTTTCGCATTTGTGGCCGTATATGTGCCTTATGCTCTTTTTATTCTCCCTAATAGATGTCCCTACATTATTAGTCCTGAATAGACCACACATTGATTAGAGGGTCGAAACGTCATCAACAAACAGAAGAAGCAAACCATTGCACAGCGCATATGACTGTATATAGCCACTGTTCACATACAAATTATTTTGATAATTGTCAAGTTGTATGAGTTGTGGAAACCTTGTATATAAAATTCACACTGTCACTTAGGTTTAGGTTCCCGTTTCACTTGGGACACAATGCACAAATGTCTTTTTATTAAAATTTGAACACTGTATATATCTTTTTCTTTTAAAAATGTATAAATTATGTTACACTGAATCATTTGTGTTGGTGGTTCCTTCGCCCTATTTATTACAAGTATAGGTTGTATTATTCCACAGGAACCATTGTCTTTCCTTTATAACTATTACCCTGGTTTCTTAGTGAGTAGGGTGCCCCTCTTTTTTTTTCTTTGACCGGTTGTTCTTATGCGTAGGTTTCTAGTTGCTCTTTGCAATAAATCCTGTCTGTGATCCGGTTTTTAAATTGCGGTACCTGTTTACTCCCCCATTTCATGAAAATCTGTCTCCTGGCTAATAATAATGCTACAGCCAGTGGTTTACTCCTCCGAACCTGTTTTATTTTATGTAACCCTATTAAGCTTACTTGTGGAGAATTGGGTATTGGTTCTGCCAGCATTGATTCCGGGGTGCTTGTCACTGTCTGCCAGTATGAGTGAAATTGTGGGCATGCCCCGACAACATGTATAAAGTCTGCCTGTGCAGCCCTACATCGTAAGCATTTATCATCTTCCCGGAGACCATATTTATATAGCTGAGTCGGTGTGTAATTTATTTGCTGTAAGAATTTAAATTGGATAATTCTAAGATTACAATTTGATGTGAGCATTTGTGTGATTGCATAGCTGTATCCCCAATCCTCCGTAGATATGGGACTGCCTAGTGTATCCTCCCATCTTTGTAGAGTCTGTTCCCATTCGCTATATTGCTCCCGCTGGGCCGCAATGTAGAGGTTTGTTACAAGACATTTCTGTGTGGGTGATGTGAGTGATATATGTACGCACTATGTGTTGGTGGCTCATTGGGGAATGTGGGATAGATGTCTCTTAGTGCTGCCTGCAATCGGAAGTAAGCAAATTGTTTTAGTGGTGTGTGATGCGCTGTTAATATGGCGTCTGTTTGAGGTATAAATTGGTCATTAGGGAATATATCTCCGATTGTGTGCATTCCCATGTCGTTCAGGAGTTTTAGTGTTTAATTCTCTTGTGTCACTGTTATATGAGCCTACACATGCCTCTACAATGCTACCCTAACCAAAAGTGGGTCTAAACCATGTGTTCTTTTAGCACACATGTTTTCACCATGCAATTTCGCGGTAAAGGCATTTTTGGTAAAGGGATATCCGTGGTAAAGATTACCACTACCTTGACCATCCCTTCCCATCCTCAGCCCTAAAATCCTATCCCTCTACATCACCCCCAGCGCCCCAAGGCCTAAACCTACTCAACCCTGCCCTTAAAACTAACTCTTCCCATTCCGCACCCTGAGGCCTAAAATGCTGTCTCTTCCAAACACAATCCAGACCCCAGACCCCACCCTGAACCCTAAAACCTAACCACACTTTACTTAAAACTACCTCTACCCCTTCCACTGCTTGAGGTATGAATCCCTCCCCTGATTAAATAAACTACTCAGACCCCCCTGCCCTGATGCCTGAAGCCGAGGCTCACCCCTAAAAATTCCCTTTAAACCAGCCCCAGCCCTTAAAATTACCCCACTCTCTTACACCCATGTTGACTTTCAATGGTTGCATGAAGACCGATGAAATTGTCTTATTTTCTATAATATATAACCTTTATTTGTCTGCCTAAGCAAATGGAAAGCATGAATTTCTTTTCCAAATGCAATGTCACCCTACAATTTACAAAACTGACCTCACACATTATTGAGAAGTATGTGTTGATTGCACATTACACTCTACAACACATTAAGCTAGATGTCAGTAACAACTGCATCCATAAACACATTGAACACAAATGATGTGTATATTTTTCTAAAAGCAGAAAACAAATGATAGAATTGAGAATGAAGAGCAAATTGGCCTACAAAGAAACAGTCATCTTTATTATTATTTCCAGAGAATCCAAATATTCATTTTTTGCCCCTGAGGAGAAAGAAATTCAGCTTTTGTGAAAAGTGCTGGAAACAGAATTATTTTACTGTATGCCCACCCCAACAATGACCATTGACTGATATTTTATCCTTCTGCTATAATGTTTTCAGTATGGTAAGTGCAAAGAAATTCATGTATTAAGGGATATTATTGTGAAAAGTCTGTTATTTCACCCAATAGTAGCAGCAGCAAAGAGCCATCACAAGTCCCTTGACTGCCCCCTGGTGACATCATAAGAAATACATTACACAACTTTTTACCACATTTAAATCTACATGGACATAGATTTTTTTGTATGAAGTGCATGTTGCAAAGTGCATTATGAGTAGTGGTAAATATGCATCTACCATTGTCAATAATGCCACTAACGCAGTCTAGGGCTCTGAATAGGTCTCAGAAAATGATTCCCATGTTCAACACTTGGTAGCTTGGCTGCGTCAAAGACAGGTATGTAAAGCATTTAAAAACACCAATTCAATAAATAATTAAGACACAACACACAAAACAATCCAAGACTAATTGATAATAATTGGAAATATTTGTATCTTTAAAGTTATATAAAAATGATAAAAATCCAATGTAGGGAACAAGAGATATGAATTTCTAATGATTTAGCACTATAAAGCACATAGAAACCTATAGTGCCTTATGGGACATCTGGTCATGCTAGACCAGGACAAAGTCAAAGTTTCAGGCCAACCACAATGGAGCCCTGCGAGGCTACTCCTCGCGGTAGGCCTTGGCCAAACTTTTTTTCTTCTGACTTAAAAACTTTCCTGGAGCTTTTACCGCCGTGGTACCTCGAAGCTCTTCACCTGGCCGGGTTTGGTGTGGGTTCGCCAGCTTGACTTTCAATGAGCTCCCAGTCAAACTATGGAAGTCAGACCTCCAGAGCTTTTCAGCAGGATGAACCAGGGATCCAGGCCGGCTCGTGAATAAAGGTAGGCGTCTTGACTCTCGCGGGTGGACCCTGTCAAATTTGTACCTTCAGACTCAGAAACTGTTCGGGAGCTTTTTCCGCCCTGGTCCCTCGATGCTCTTAACCAGGCCAGTTTTGGTGATTTCCAGGGAGCTCCCGGTCTAACTCTGGAAGTCAGATCTCTGGAGCTTTGCAGCTAGATGAACCAGCAGCAAGGCCGAGTTGCGTTTGAGGGTGCCGGCTTTGCTTGCCAATTTGAGTCGATCCACTTATGGAGTTTTTTTCCAAAGTTACTCCAAACTTCTTGAACTTCTTGAACTTCTTCCTGAAGTTCATCTGAGGTCCCAAAGTGTCCAGAACACAATCCAAGGCCCAAGAATCTCCAAGATGGTTGTTTAAAGTTAGGAACTTTAGTTCCTACAATCCACTTTGACAAAACCCTTACAAATCTACTGGACACAATCCAGGCTGGGGATTCTTGGTGGGGATGGTCCAGGTGAGCACTGTTAACTTGTAGCTTGCAGGGAGTCCACTCTATGGTTTTCTTTATGCAAGTTAGGTCCACAAGGCTATAATTCCAGATTGTGCAGCAGGTACAGTGCAGGGCAGGGCCTGGTTGGTGCAAACCAAACTTCCAGCATGGACCCTTTTTCTTCTCTTAGTTTCAAGCAGCAGATCTGAGAGGCTCTTCCCCTCTCAGATATTTCTTCAGTGTTCTCTAGGGGCAAGAAGGAGGGCACTCCTGTCCAATGTGGTGCAGGGTAACACCCCAGAGCATGACCCCTCCCTCCAAATTGTGGCATAATGGTCTTCCAGGAAGAACTATTTCTCCAAAATTCAATATGGCGGAAGTCTCAGCAGAGGAGCAAGAGTTAGCTAAACCAACCTCCAGAATGGCTAATTTCTATAGCTTTCCACCCCCTGATATCTGCAAATTCCTTCCTTAAGCCAGCCATCTGGCTGGGTTCATAGGGGATCGGGCAGATGGACCTGGCTATTCCTGCTTGTCCTATCTTTTCTTTGAAGCTCCATGGTTTACAACCCCTCCCCCTGCTCTGGCATTCGTCCATGACAGAGCTCTTTCCAACAGATGAGCAACTTATAACTTCATCAAAGCAGTCTGGCTGACCCTGTTAACCCTGACCAATCAGGGCAGACCTCTTGAAGGCTGAATTTTGGCTTACAGACAAGAAAGTCTTATCACTTATTTTCTGTATATTTTAGGATAAATTCAACAACAACATATATGTTGGATATATCATTACCATTCTCGTAAGTACTTGAATGTTATCTTTTGGTAATCCCTAGCAATAGTGAGTTCATAAACTATTGCCATGTTAACCTATGTGTCATCATTTGTTAAGTGCCCCTACTATGTAAGTCGAGATGGAGCACCATTTACATTAAAAAAACATTTCTGCAACACAGGGCTGCTTTTAAAAAGACCTCAGGTTCTCAGCAGTAGAGTCAAGCAAGTGCAGAAAGGGCTGCTGGCCTCTAAACTGCCATGCCCTATTATAATCTAGTGACTTACAGGTAGTCTTAAAGTCCCCGCCCTATTATGTACTAGGTACTTATAGGCTAGGTCATGGAAGTTATACGTGTACCCTAATATACAGTGTACCCTCAAGTATGAAGGTGTTTTTACTGTATTCTCATTGTGCTTTCACTATTGCACTGGCCCTGTGACTGCCCAGAGCCCAGGTACAGGCAGAGTCAGTTACACCAGTACCAATCAGATAAAGGGCATGTTCAAGGCACATGCAAATATACATATGAAGCTAGATAAGATTAATAAAACATAGCTTTAAAAACGGATAAAACAATAGCAGCTCCCCCCAATAACATAATCAGTTGAAAAGTATTGGATGAAAAATACTGTTCAAAGTAGAGGAGTACTAAGTCAACCAGAGCTACTACATGATCGACTGGAAAAAGTGATATTTCAATTTCCCAATAAAAACATGCAAAACTGAAATTCACAAACTGATCTAGTAAAGCAATTTACTGCCATTGAAACAATGTGAGAGCTACAACTTAGTATCTGCAAATCTCTTGGCGATTTTAAGTGCCAAATCCATGAATCGAAGCTGGACCTTCTGCAGCGACTTACGCTTACGAAAGCCCAACAGGCATCCCAACACTGAGTCATCTATTTGGAGGTGCGTAGTCTCCTCTATTATTCATCTAACGTCTCACCAGATTTCACTCAGGCGCGGGCAGGACCATACATATGAATTAAATCAGCCTCTTCTAACTGCCACCTAGAAGATTAATGGTGTGTGTTTGGAAACATCCGCTGTATGCGATGTGGTGTGAGGTAAGCTCAATGAAGGACTATGCATTGTAGAAACTTAAATCACGTGATGCCTTCTTTGGATGTTCCAAAATATCAGCCCAGTCCATGTCTGATAACTCCCACCCGCATCTGCCACCCACTGGACTTGAACGGCATCAAGGGGTATTTGCAGCATACACCCGCATGTTCAGATAAAACCATTTGATAAGATGACGTCCCTGCCCCCTGTTGTATAGGGATTAGACTAGTTCATGCGTTTGAGGTTCCTCCCGCTGGGGCTCCAGTGTCCTTTGACATATTGCAGTAATGCAGCGTGTAACACATATAGGTAGCACACTACTGTGTAGGGTGTGTGGTTAACATGATATTGTCTTCGTTTTGATCCTATGTGGGAACTGTTTCCATGTTGTGCATGATGACCACTGAGGCATAGTTATTGTGTTCTGGGACACAGTGTGATGCAGTGTGTTGCATGATGAAGTGTGAGAGATGGACACACAGTTTTGTGGTATTCAGTTTGATGGTAGCTTTGAACAACTCTACAGGTCCCTTTATGGTATTTCCTATGATATAGTCTGCCTAGCTGGTTACTGCACTGGGTTGTCCAACCTGAAGTTGTGTATATAGCTGTGATTCTGAGTTGGTATTGTTGGAGGGAGAAGGAAGTAGAGAGATTTGTTGGGATGAGCATTTTGATTATCATCCTATATCTGAGTGTCTTTATGAGATATAAAGAAGTAATCCCATTGTTTGGATATTTGCGACCTGCAGTGGTGGACTGCATTAAAGTCCTCTAAATTGTCCAGCATTGTATTACAGTTCCCTTCATATATTCCATTGCTGTAGCAGATACATCTTATGTGAATTTAAGAGGTAAAAGTTACAATTGGTTGCTACCACTGCATATTATAATTTTAGTATTATTCGGAGCCATAACCGTTATATATGTTAGTACATTACTATTTAATTGCACAGTGAACCATACGTCAGCCCTTCCTAGCTTACATACATATTGAAAGTATTTTATTGGTTTTGCTGTTTACAATTAGTGGGTTATAAGCCAAGGGTTTGGCTTGAGTGTGTAGCTCTTTTCTGGGCTCTATTACAGGAATGTGGGTGGTGCAGTTATCTAGGAAAAAAATATATTTTCAACTGTCTTCAGAAGTGTAGATGACCCTGGGTGCCTCTTATGCTGGCTGGTAGTGAGCTCTAGAGCTTGATAGCTTGTTCTGAGAAAGCAGTGCTCCCTCTAGCTTTCTTGAGGTAAGACGGTATAATGATAAGCGATGCAAGCCTGGAGCACTGTGTTCTGTTTGGTTAGTATTGCTTAAATTGCTCTTTTATGTATAGCAGTCCTTTTCCTTGGGAGGCTCTGTGGACAATGCAGAGTGCCTTCAACATTGCCAATCAAGCTATAGGTATCCAAAGGAATGACTGCAGGATTGGAGTCATGCGTTCTTTTGGGTGAGGGTGGAGAAGAAGCCTTGAGACAGCATTTTGGCTGAGTTGTATTTTGCATATAATGAATGTGGGAGACCCAAGGTATAGATTGTTGTCATAGTCAAGATTAGGGATTATGATTGTGAGGATCGCTTGCAGTTTATGTTGGTATGTAATATATGGGAAGAGGCAAGAGCATTTTCATTATGTAGAAGGCACAATTCGGGACGTTTTTAACATGCTGTATCAAGGATAGTCCTGAAGCCATGGCTACCCCTAGGTTTCTAAATTCTCTTGATGTTGTTGGAAGGGCTTCAAGTTCTTTAGGCCATATTGCGGTAGGCTGGTGGTTTTGTCCTTGTCCGCAGGTTATAATCATTGTCTTTGTGATTTTGAGCTTTAGATGGTTATTCGTCATTCATGTGTTCATGAAGAAAGTCATTGAGCTGTGAATTATAGATATATTCAATGTCATCTATTTTTAAAATGATTTCAGTGTCATGTGCATAGTTCTAACAAATAAGGTTGTTTGATTTAATCAGATTTGGTAAGCGGGTTAGGTAGATATTGAATAATAGAGGAGATATGATGCACCCCTAAGGAACGCCACAGTGTTGCGTGTGTTAGGAGGTAATATGAAAGGGGATAAGTAGACTACACATTGTCTGTGAGATAAGAAGTTATCAATTTTAAAGCATTTTCATGGATTCCGATATCCTGATGTTTTTGCAGTAGATTATGGTGGTAGTTATTGTCAAATGTATCAAATAATTCCAGAAAAAAAGGAACCTACCCCTTTTTGTCCACTGTGAGTTTTAGATCTTCACAGATGGATATAATGGTTGCCACTGTGCTTCTGCCTGGTCTGAAACCGGACAGTAAGCCATAATATTCATTAAAGTTAGACAGTTGAGTAAGCACTTCTTTCTCAAAAATGTTTCCTAAGAAGCTGTAGTTTGTTGGGTGAAATGGGATGAGATTTTTCTTTTAAGAATAGGTCTTCTGTAGAAGGGTTTGAGCTCAGGTGGTAATAAACCTAGTTCCAAGGACTTGTTGAGTAGGCATCTGGATACCACCCCTTCACAGGATGATCTGGTTGCAATGGTAAAATTGAGGAAATCTTTTAGTGACAGTATTTTGAAGGTATGAGTTGATGGATCATTAATGGTGTCTCTTTCTGCGGTGGTTAGTTCATGTGGTGTTGTGGTGTTTCCTATGGTTCACTGACAACTAAAATATCCCCTTACTAACATATCGAGTTATGAATATAGAATGGTAAGTACAAAAATATCGGAAAAAATATATAGATTTCATTAATATAGTTGGACAAAATATCACTTTTTATACATATAAAATAAAATAACAAATATTAAACATATTTAAGAATAAAATAAAACATTTAAAAATTTGATTTTATATACATTTTAACAAATATACCAAATAAACATAATTAAAAAAAAGTTAAACACACATATATAATAATTAATATAGCACTTAAGCACTGACACTTTCACTTATCTGCACTTCTTTGCACATTAGGACTAATGATGAAATACATTTGCAAGATTAGCCTGTAGAACAACATTGATTGCCTAGAAAAAATTGTATTTTGCACATCACAAAAATGGTCTACTTGTATTCAATTTTTATATATAAATGTATGCAATCAAAAATTAATATTGTCTACAAAAGCAGATTTCCATGAAAACAATTAAGGATTGTGCTCCACAGGAAGATATTGCATAACAAAATAATATGCACATTCTGGATGGGGGTTTTATATACATTGCAATAATTTTTAACCAAAAAGGTATATTTATATACGGATATTGTAGGTTGTACAATCTAACTATCTATTATTCACATACTGAGGTATATAATTCAACAAGGCAAATCGACTAAAACATTTACGCTGTGAAAAAACGTATTGAAAAGTATTTCTAATATGTCCATACATATGTTTACCCTTTGCACGAATCACAAAAGCACTATGGCACTTTAAAAATGAAAAAATGCAACCACAATGATGTCATGTGATCAAGACTCTTGAGGAGTTGAAACCAGTTATGGTGGCATCAAAAATAAATATATAAAAAATAGCACTTACTTCGTGGTCTTTGTCCGTGTGTGGCAAGAAGGAACTGAAAGAGCCTACGGAGAATGTGATATATAAATATATATTACCTACTGGCGGTAGCCAGTAGGTAGATGTAGTTAGGACCTAGTTTCCCTAGGAAATCCGCAACATTCTTTTGGGAATAACTTTGGCGCTGGTTGATGAATCTTCGCGAATTTCACAAAGAAGATGGCCCGCTCCGCTCCTTCCCTGAAAGTTTTGGGGGGATTCGTCAAGTGGGGGCTGAGAAAAAAGGGGGTCCCAAAACGTGTTTTCCGCATGTTATTTTCCATAGGACCTTTAGACACGGCTAGAGCCCGAACGGCTGAACGGAATTACAAGAAATTTGGCAAAATGGTAGAGTCTAATTCGCAGATCACGCTTCTGCTTAAATGGTGTAAATCCCTCCAGTAGTTCCTGAGAAAATCAAAAGAGAAAAAAAAATATATATCTATAAGCGTGCACCGTGCACGCACCGTAAGCGTACCATACTCGTACGGTACGCGTACGGTACGCGTACCTTTGCGTGCACGAGCTGCATGCTGATTGCCTGCCACTGTCTGTCAACACTCCAAAACAGAAATTGTTGGTAGCCATCTTGTGCCTCGGTAGACTGAGGCACAAGAAAGCAGAAAAACAAATGTGTAGAACTCAAAAAGGGGGCAGGGTAGAAGCACCCTGACCCCCTACGCCCGCTCAGGGGGTCCCACAAGGACCCCCAAGGACCTCAAATTGTATTTATTTTTTTGCAAAAATCGCAGTGGTGCGCGTACGGTACGTGATTTTTGAAAAAAAATCGGGGGGGCCTTGGGGGACCTTGTGGGACCCCCTGAGCAGGCATAGGGGGTGAGGGTGCTTCTACCCTACCCCCTTTTTGAGTTCTAAACCTTTCCGAGCACGAGCTGCATGCTCATTAGCTTTCAACACTTCAAACCAGGAAGTGTTGGCAGCCATCTTGTGCTCGGTAGAACGAGGCACAAGAAATCAGAAAAACAAACGTGTAGAACACAAAAAGGGGGCAGGGTAGAAACACCCTGACCCCCTAGGCCTGCCCAGATGGTCCCACAAGGACCCCCAAGGCCCCAAAAATGTTTTTTAAAAACACGGTCTGTTATTTTTTAAAATTACCCCCGGGGGGGCCAAATCACGGGGGCATAGTGAAAAAGAAGTGTTGGGCCCCCCCCAGGGCAAAGCAACGCAGCCCCTTGGCACATACTGGAGGCTCCTGGTGGGCTAGTTGGCCCCCAGGGACCCCCAGTATGCAAGGGGATTTAGTTCCCCCTCTGCAAACACGCCCAGGGCTGCGTTGCAGAGAGGTGTAAAAAAGGGTGTGGCCTCATTACACCTCTCTGCAATGCAGCCCCCTGGCGCCTACTGGAGGTTCCAGGTGGGCTAGTTGCCCCCCAGGGACCCCTAGTATGCAAGGTTCCCCCTCTGCAAACGCGCCCAGGGGCTGCGCTGCAGAGATGTGTAAAAAAGGGTGTGGCCTCATTACACCTCTCTGCAATTCAGCCCCCTGGTGCATACTGGAGATTCCTGGTGGGCTAGTTGGCCCCCAAGGACCCCTAGTATTAGTTCCCCCTCTGCAAACGTGCCGGGGGCTGCGTTGCAGAGAGGTGTAAAAACATTTTTTTTCAATTTATATTAAAAATATGTAATGTAATTTAAAAAATAAAATATCTAAAAATAAATAATTTAAAATAATGTAGTAAATCAGTATGAAAAATATAACAATTAATACATTTAAAGATTATCATTTACAAAACCATTGAAATTCACTGAAAAAACCATAGGTTTCAGCCATGTTATAGTTAGGAATTACCATTTAAAAAACCTTTGAATTTCACTGAAAAAACCATAGGTTTCAGCCACGTTATAGTTAGGAATTAGCATTTAAAAAACCTTGCAAATTCACTGAAAAAACCATAGGTTTCAGGCCTGATATAGTTAGGAATTAGCATTTAAAAAACCTTAGAAATTCAATGAAAAAACTGTAGATTTTAGGGGTGTTATAGTTAGCTGGACATTTCACTCATACAAAACCATTTAAATTCCTCCGATATAGTTAGTTGTACTAACTATATCTCGCGCTCCCGCAATCCACTGCTGATGATGTCACATATTACATCATTCATGACATGGTCAGTGACATCACTGATGACATCTCAAATGACATCACTGATGACATCATCCAGTGAATGTGGTTTGCTTTGTTATTTAAATATGTATTATATATATATCAATTTGCATTGAAGAATGAGTGGATATATAAATATAAATATCTGGATGGAGGGTTTAGTAGCGGTGTGATTGACTGTTTACTTGACTATTTTAAAGTGTCTCTCTAAATATATTGGATAGTGACTAAACTGTGTGAACATCTGTATCACTTTGTCAGTTGTTGTAAAAACTACTTTTCCAGTTGGTTGCTAGCTATTTGAAAGTCTATATTAGTTATTGAATAGTTAACTGAGTATTTGTATGGGAGAGTGAATGTGTGTGTGGTTTGGTGGGAGGTGTGTGACTGCCCAAAGATGTGTGAATAGTTGGTTTAGTAGGTATATGACGTTAAGACTACATGTTATAACAGTTGTTTGGGTGAGTGAATACCTTTATGGGTGTGGTGATGAGCAAATATCTCGTTTAATGGTACATGTCCAACAAAGTAGAAAAATAAAAGGCAATGTATGTGTCAGTTGTTGTTTATAAATAAGTATACGTAAGACTCAGTGATTGTATGCGTGACTGTATAGATAACTGTATACTTGTAATAGTGATTTTATAACACACTAAGTATAATTTACTATCTATATGAATAGATAAAGTGGTGTTTATATAAGTGTATAGCTAAGTAAATGTAAGTATGATCCATTGTTTGCATAAGTGAATAGGATGTGTGCTGGTGTGTAATGTCGATATAGGTGTATAAGTATATTTGATAGTGTTCTATTGATCATTGACTGCATGTATGAGTGAATCCGTATGTAAGTGATTAGATGTGTGTATAGATGTAGGAATCACTGAGTGTATTTTTAGAAACTTGTATCGGTGTGTCAATGGATTTAAATATGGTACTCTGTATTTTACAGTGAGTGACGAAAGGTTATACTAGTGTATGATGAGGTGTATCGTCACGTGGATGATGTCATCAGTGATGTCATTTGAGATGTCATCAGTGATGTCACTGACCATGTCATGAATGATGTAATATGTGACATCATCAGCAGTGGATTGCGGGCGCGCGAGACATAGTTAGTACAACTAACTATATCGGAGGAATTTCAATGGTTTTGTATGAGTGAAATGTCCAACCAACTATAACACCCCTAAAATCTACAGTTTTTTCAGCTAATTCCTAACTATATCAGGCCTGAAACCTATGTTTTTTTCAGTGAATATATATATGTATATATATATATATATATATATATATATATAAAAACACAAGATGCCCTGAAGCATTCTGGAAAGCACTCGACAGTCCTCTGCCCTCCGGGCTTCAATTCACCATGCGATTCCGCCTCCGCCACACAGTTAATTTTGCCGACGCGTTTCGGGATTAGACATCCCTTCCTCATGGGCTCGCTAAAATTACACTCGAACACTTCATTTCATTGCATTTCCGTCTTTTTATTAACAAATCCCCAGTGGGCGTGTGCTGCATTCACCTGCTCACCAATGTTCCATGGGATTTGTAGCCCGGAGGGCAGAGGACTGTCGAGTGCTTTCCAGAATGCTTCAGGGCATCTTGTGTTTTTATTACTTACACGGCAGCCCGGCCGTGTGGGAGGCACCATCGTCGGCTAAGCAAGGAGGTTTTGCCAGCAAGACGAGGCCCGAGATCCTAACCTTTGGGAGCTTATTGGCACAGGACTCTTCACTTAACAAAACATGCCTGACCGCACCGCAGCCTACTCAAGGCATTTAAACAAAGAAGCATGATATATAAAATGTACAACTCGACCTTACTACAAGGAAACAAACAGACTGCATTACAGACTACAAATCCCATGGAACATTGGTGAGCAGGTGAATGCAGCACACGCCCACTGGGGATTTGTTAATAAAAAGACGGAAATGCAATGAAATGAAGTGTTCGAGTGTAATTTTAGCGAGCCCATGAGGAAGGGATGTCTAATCCCGAAACGCGTCGGCAAAATTAACTGTGTGGCGGAGGCGGAATCGCATGGTGAATTGAAGCCCGGAGGGCAGAGGACTGTCGAGTGCTTTCCAGAATGCTTCAGGGCATCTTGTGTATTTATTACTTACACGGCAGCCCGGCCGTGTGGGAGGCACCATCGTCGGCTAAGCAAGGAGGTTTTGCCAGCAAGACGAGGCCCGAGATCTAAACCTTTGGGAGCTTATTGGCACAGGACTTTTCACTTAACAAAACATGCCTGACCGCACCGCAGCCTACTCAAGGCATTTAAACAAAGAAGCATGATATATAAAATGTACAACTCGACCTTACTACAAGGAAACAAACAGACTGCATTACGGACTACAAATCCCATGGAACATTGGTGAGCAGGTGAATGCAGCACACGCCCACTGGGGATTTGTTAATAAAAAGACGGAAATGCAATGAAATGAAGTGTTCGAGTGTAATTTTAGCGAGCCCATGAGGAAGGGATGTCTAATCCCGAAACGCGTCGGCAAAATTAACTGTGTGGCGGGGGCGGAATCGCATGGTGAATTGAAGCCCGGAGGGCAGAGGACTGTCGAGTGCTTTCCAGAATGCTTCAGGGCATCTTGTGTTTATATATATATATATGTATATGTTGTCATAAACCAAGAGTCAATAATACACGCGTTTCGCCAAGGAATGGCTTGATCACGTGATCAAGCCATTCCTTGGTGAAACGCGTTGTGAATAAACAGCACTTCCTGGATTTGGTGACTACTTTTTTTATGTCCTGAGAGAGTGTATTATTGACTCTTGGTTTATGACAACATTGGATTGCCGGAGTGACTCCGCCGGCGAACACGCCACCTTTCTCGGGTCGTGGAGGTCCACAAGGAGTAATTGGTTTGTGGATATATATATATATATCTATATATATATATATAGATATATATATATATATATCTATATATATATATATAGATATATATATATATATCTATATATATATATATAGATATATATATATATATATATATATATATATATATATATATATATATATATATATATATATATATATATATATATATATATATATATATATATATATATTACCTACTGGCGGTCGCCAGTAGGTATATATAGTTAGGATTTTTTCTCTATGGGTTTTTTGAAAATTCTATGTCTAATAACTTTGGCGTTTGTGGACGGAATCGGCTGAAATTTTCAGGAAAATGGCACATTTTGTTTCTGAGCAGCCCTTGAAAATTTGGGGGGGGTTCGTCCAGTGGGGGCCGAGAAAAAAGGGGGGTCCCAAAACGTGTTTTTAACATTGAGTTTTCCATAGGGCGGTTGGCCTCACTTTTAGCCCGAACGGCTGAATGGATTTGCACGAAACTTGGCAAAATTGTAGGGACTGGTAGCCCGATGTGCCTTTTGTAGGTCTCAATATATGTGCTCCAGTGGATTTTGAGAAATTAACGTTTAAAAAAAGATATATATCTGTAACAGCGGACCGGTTAGCGCTCTGGTTCGCGGACTTTTCGCGCAACGGAGCTTTGTGAAGCGAAGCTGATTGGTTCTCCGGCGTCTGTCAACATTCCAAACAGTCCGTAGCGGCCGCCATCTTGTCTCTCGGTAGGATCGAGAGACAAGAGGAGGTCAAAACAAAGGGGGAAATAACTATAAGGGGGCATAGTAGATCCTCGCTGACCCCCTAGGTTTGATGTGGAGGTTTTAAAAGGGCCCCGCGGGGCAAAAAAAAATAATAATAATAATAATCGAACGGCTGAATGGATTTGCACGAAACTTGGCAAAATTGTAGGGACTGGTAGCCCGATGTGCCTTTGCTAGGTCTCAATATATGTGCTTCAGTGGATTTTGAGAAATTAACGTTCAAAAAAAGATATATATCTGTAACAGCGCACCGCTTCGCGTACTTTTCGCGTTACGGAGCTTTGCGAAGCGAAGCTGATTGGCTCTCCGGTGTCTGTAAACATTCCAAACAGTACGTAGCGGCCGCCATCTTGTCTCTCGGTAGGATCGAGAGACAAGAGGAGGCCAAAGCGAAGGGGCAAATGACCATAAGGGGGCATAGTAGATCCTCGCTGACCCCCTAGGTTTGATGTGGAGGTTTTAAAAGGGCCCCGCGGGGCAAAAAAAAAAATAATAATAATAATCGAACGGCTGATGACCATAAGGGGGCATAGTAGATCCTCGCTGACCCCCTAGGTTTGATGTGGAGGTTTTAAAAGGGCCCCGCGGGGCAAAAAAAAATAATAATAATAATAATCGAACGGCTGAATGGATTTGCACGAAACTTGGTAAAATATTAGGGACTGGTAGCCCGATGTGCCTTTGCTATGTCTCAATATATGTGCTTCAGTGCATTTTGAGAAATTAACGTTCAAAAACAAGATATATATCTGTAACAGCGCTCCGCTTCGCGGAGATAAAATTATATGTGTATTACCTAGCTGTTGCTAACACCAGTTAGCGACGGCTAGTAGGAGATAGCGACCATCTTGGGTCCCACTTTGCATGTGAGTGATATTTATCACTAATGACATGCAAAGTGGGCATGCCAAGATGTTAGCGACTGGAAACAGTCGCTAACATCGCTATCTCCTATTATCAACTTTTGGAAATATTCGAGATAAGCGCGAATATCTCCAAAAAGTAACAGCTGCCCTGAGCAGTTCTTAGCCATGTTATCCAATGGGAGGTGGATAACATGGCTAAGAGCATTAGCTCGGTAATGCATGAATATCGCGGAGTTTTCAGCGACATTAATGCATTGCGCTCGTTTTTTATCGTATTTGCGATAAACCTTGATAATAGCAAGGTTTATCTGCGATAATTTCTGACGGTAAAAAAATCTTTGCAATGCATCGTTAGGGATAAATATCGCTTAACTTTGGTAATATGCCCCAACGTCTGTTAACGTTCGATTCGAAGGAAATCAGGAATTGTTGAAAAACATTGTGTGCGCCATCTTGTCTTTTTTCAAATGCCACACTTTTGTCGTGCACGGCAGCCATTTTAGATGCCTTGACCAGATCCACTCTGTGAACGCTGTCGATCCTTAGCATGGCTCCCCACCCTCGCAAGCATCTCCCCCAGGCAGTGGTCACCCCCGCTCTCTGTTTTATGCATGGGTAATAAACCTCCCCCCATCTGCGCTGTTCTTCCCTGAGAATCACACCCTGTGCCCGCCCGACACCTCCCTTTCGCCCTATTCACTACCGCACCCTCTGACACTCCTTTTCCTCTGTGTCCGATTGTCCAGGCCGGTCCTAGGCTATCAGCTAGCCCTGCAGATGTAGTTTATGGCCACAGCTGTAAAGAATCACCCGTCTTCAAAGGAGTTATAGTAGATCAAGGCCCACACTCGATGAGATCCGTCACAGCAGAAGCGTTGCTATTATCTGAAAACCATTCTGTATTGTGATTGGGGAGGGGACCGAGCGTGAAGCGGAAGATTCCAGGGATGACTCTTTGTACATCAAAGTTTTTACAATTATGTGTCACATTAAAAATATATAGCACTCCGACAAAGTAGTAAGATTATAAAACTTTAATAATTTATAAATATATACAAGAAAACAAAAATAGTAATAACATATAAACATTTTTAGAGAAAAACAACGAAGTAGCGGTCGGCTGTGCGAATAGTCCCAACGCAGCACAACGTCCAGATTTCCGGCGTGGGGCGTCGCGGGGGGTGGGTGATCAGTAGCAAACTGTTGTGCGAATAGTTCCAAGGCAGCAGAACGCGCCGAAATCTAGATGACACAAAAGTGATGTCTAGTAAGTTGCCACCCAGCAAATAACGGCGTGGGGCGTCGCGGGGGGTGGGTCATCAGTAGCAAACTGTTGTGCGAATAGTTCCAAGGCAGCAGAACGATGGCACCAAGGTGATGTCCAGTAAGTTGCCGCACTGGTTTTGGTATCCTACAATGCTGCTCCGAATAACGGCGTGGAGCGCCCCGGGGGAGGCGGCGTGAACGGGCCTCTCCAGGTGGAGTCTCGTCTGTTGTAGTGGGGCGCCCCTTTACCGTTTCAGTTGCCATTCCGTCCGCTTTTGGTCCACTGTGTCAAAATCCGCCATTCAGCTGAGTTGCGCCCACTCTTGCGGTGCAGCGATAGGCGGCTGTCACAGGACTCTCAAAATGGCGGCAGGCTGTTTCCTTTTTGGGCCTGGTCCACTGAAATGGCCCTGGGACACCTTGGAAATCGGACGCTTGTCTGCTAGGTCTTGGACCCCATTCTCGAAAGCGTCCCCTCCGCCTTGAGAATTCATCAAAAGTTTTGGGGGCCCCGACTCCTGCAGGCTTCTGGTGGGGAGCGGCTGCCATGATTGCTCGCGGAATGACCACGACGGAGCTACGAGATGGTGGTGCTCTCATGGTGACGCCAGCTTCAGTCTGAAACATCCAGAAACAAGGTGGGGCTTTCATCGTTTGGGGGAAAAAAAAAGTTTTCATCCAATGAAAAGTGTTGTTTTTAGGTCATATGATCAAGCCTTCCATCATTAGGAAACCAAAAGTAAAATGAACCAATGAAAAGTTTTATAAACAAGTCACATGACCTGTTATGCGGCATAGGGTATAAAATGCGGAGAAAATACGTTGGCACGTGAGGCGGCGTCAGTAGCGGACCGATGTGCGAATAGGCCGAAGGCAATACAACGCGCCAAGATCCGGATGGCATCGAGGTGGTGTCATAGTTGAGAGTTCTGAGCAGCGGTTGTAACACTGTCTGAAGCTTATTTGCAGCTGCTGCAGCTTCACTACGCGCCAAGATCCGGATGGCACCGAGGTGGTGTGTAGGAAGTTGCCGCACTGGTGTGGCCATCCTACAATGCTGAAAGTCGGCGTGGGGCGCCCCGTTGGCCTGTGAGTTTGCGTCAGTAGCGGACCGATGTGCGAATAGGCCGAAGGCAGCACAACGCGCCAAGATCCGGATGGCACCGAGGTGGTGTCTAGTAAGTTGTCGCACTTCTGTGGCCATCCTACAATGTTGAAAGTCGGCGTGGGGCGCCCCGTTGGCCTGTGAGATGGTGTCAGTAGCGGACTGATGTGTGAATGGGGCCAAAGGCAGCGCAACAATATTTTCTACTATATTTCCGGTGTAGAAGAGACCACAAGGCGCTGAGATGCCAAGATCCGGATGGCACCGAGGTGGTGTCTTGCAAGTTGTGGTACTGGTGTGGCCATCCTACAATGCTGAAAGTCGGCGTGGGGCGCCCCGTTGGCCTGTGAGATGGCGTCAGTAGCGGACCGATGTGCGAATAGGCCGAAGGCAGCACAACAATATTTTCTGACTGACACCACAAGGCGCTGAGATGCCAAGATCCGGATGGCACCGAGGTGATGTCTAAGTTGCGGACTGATGTGCGAATGGGGCCAAAGGCAGCGTAACAATATTTTTTGTATGGAAGATACCACTAGGCGTTGAGATGCCAAGATTCGGATGGCACTGAGGTGATGTCTAGCAAGTTGGTGTGGTCATCCTACAATGCTGAAACTCGGCGTGGGTCACCCCATTAGCCTGTGAGATGGCGTCAGTAGCGGACCGATGTGCGAATAGGCCGAAGGCAGCACAACGCGCCAAGATCCGGATGTCACCGTGGTGGTTTCATAGTTGAGAGGCACTTCATCTGCAGTGGGGCGCCGAGATCCGGATGGCACCGAGGTGATGTCTAGCAAGTTGCTGTACTGGTGTGGTCATCCTACAATGCTGAAACTCGGCGTGGGTCGCCCCATTAGCCTGTGAGATGGCGTCAGTAGCGGACCGATGTGCGAATAGGCCGAAGGCAGCACAACGCGCCAAGATCCGGATGTCACCGTGGTGGTTTCATAGTTGAGAGGCACTTCATCTGCAGTGGGGCGCCGAGATCCGGATGGCACCGAGGTGATGTCTAGCAAGTTGCTGTACTGGTGTGGTCATCCTACAATGCTGAAACTCGGCGTGGGTCGCCCCATTAGCCTGTGAGATGGCGTCAGTAGCGGACCGATGTGCGAATAGGCCGAAGGCAGCACAACGCGCCAAGATCCGGATGTCACCGTGGTGGTTTCATAGTTGAGAGGCACTTCATCTGCAGTGGGGCGCCGAGATCCGGATGGCACCGAGGTGATGTCTAGCAAGTTGCTGTACTTGTGTGGTCATCCTACAATGCTGAAACTCGGCGTGGGTCGCCCCATTAGCCTGTGAGATAGCAGTTCTTTGGATTTGGGCCTGGCTCGTCTGCTGTAGTGGGGCGCCCCTTTACCGTTTCAGTTGCCATTCAGCTGAGTTTCGGCTGCTCTTGATGCTACAGCGACAGGCGGCTGCAACAGGACTCTCAAAATGGCGGCCTGTTCTTTGGATTTGGGCCTGGTCCACTAAAATGGCCCTGGGACACCTTAGAACTCGGACGCTCGATTTTTTTTTCCTTTCCTGTACATGCAAAAAAAGGTAAATGCCCGGTACGTTACACGCTTCATCTGCCACGATGAACTCTCTAGAGGAACCGAAAAAAAATATAGTTGTGGTAACTATACCATGCATCGTCATATGGAGAGGTGGCAACAATTAATTATAGTGCTGCATAAAAGAGAGATTTGGAGGAGAACCCCTGACCTGCTAGTACATTCATCAAAGAAGTGGCACTGAGAGCTTCAGAGGCAAGGGAAACGGTCCCAAATATTTAGAAGAACTTTGGAAAGATTAAAATGACATGTTTAGATTGTGGCAAATTTATTTCATGTGGACATCTGAGTGTTACTCTAATAAATACAGCATATGAACATCATCATAGTCGATGGTTGGTAGAGACATTTTGACTATATCCTGGACCTGCCCGTCCTCGCCCAAAATGGCGCCAGAATAAATGGGACTCGTAACTCCTTGTTGTGTACTGGTTGCAGAACCTTGAAATCACGAGATACGTATGCAGTTTTGAAGCACATGGCGGGCGGGGACGAGAATTGATTGAATATTTCGACATCCCTATTGATATTAAGTTCTGATGTGTTATTGATTACTGTACTGTTGAAAGTTCGAATTAACGTCACCCATGGTACTTGCCCGCAAATGTATATCTAGATAATTTTATTGTAACTGGCCCTGTCGTATTTTAATTATAAAATGTACGTCCACCGATTCCGTAACTGTTAGACACCTTAGTTCTTGCAACCTAATGGCCCGCCCGTTACGTTCCTCTACAGTGTAAATGTCTATTTATCATATACGATTACAGTTTGCTCCGTGGCCGGCCCACGTGGTTATAGGCTCGTATTTGTATAATGAAATTTTCACAATAAAGGTTTTTAAAAGAAAACATGGTAGTAGTATATACATTGGTAAAGTTTTTAATAATAGTCACTGTTTTAGAATCATTAAAAGGCAAGTGAAATAAAGCAGACCAATTACATGAAGGGTAAAAGGTATAATACGAAGGAACGCAGTAAAGATAAATGGTCAAGGGCTGTTGTGTTTTCTATTCCTGCAACATAAAGTGATCGATAAGAATCTCATATTCAGGCGTATCGGCGACTAAGACAGCAGGTCGACCCTCTTTTGCTCAACGGCTCCGTCATGGGACGAAGAAACGCTCTTTTTCTCGAAAAAAGAATATATTTTACTTGCAGGACAGTTGTAAAATTTCCGGGAAAGTACATTAGCCTGGAACATTATAACATATATTTAAGAAAAAATAATGTTCGGAAGTAATGAAAAGCGTAATTTTTAGGTCATATGATCAAGCCTTTCATCATTACAATAAGAAAAGTAAAATGAACCAATGAAAAGTTTTATTAACAAGTCACATGACTTGTTATGCTTACGTTACGCGCTGCGCGCCCCGGATGACTTCCGGATGCGCTAACGCGGCGCGTCATATGACGCATTACGCGACAACGCAGGTACAGAATATAGTCAAAATGTCTCCACCAACCAGCGGTCGGAACACAACCCCTTTCAGCAGGCTAAATAGTTCTGTTAAATGACAACAGAAGGGACAGGCAACAAGAACCATCAGTCAAAGAGGGGAGGGCTAGTTCTTCTCTACCGGGTTACATTGGGGCGCTACCGGAACTGATCGAATTGGTAGTCTACAGTGTTTCTGGATGTTTCAGACTGAAGCTGGGGTTAGCATGAGAGCAGCACCATTTCGTAGCTCCGTCGTGGTCATTCCGCAACCAATCATGGCAGCCGTTCTTTATCGTTATTTTGGGCGGGGTGGGTGGCGGAGCAGAGCTGTTTTGCAGCCATCATTGTGTGGAGTTCAGTTCATCTCACTAGTTTTGTATTTGTCATGAGGGGTTGTTCCTAATGTTTCTATTTTAGCGAGGTCAAAAAGAGATCCCATTAGTGGCCTACTGATTTTGCTCGATTCCTTTTCTTTTTTTTTACACGATTTTTCGTTATCTGCAAAGACTAAACAGAGTATTGCGACTCTGTGTTTGTTTGTAAATAGAGAATGAACCAAAGAGAACTAATTCTAAAACAGTAAATACTTGGATAACAATGAATCAAATGGAGAGAGAAGCAGGCACGACGGATTACAATGGGGGCAAAGACCTGCGTTAACTACCTTTCACTATCTGCAAAGAGAGAGTACTCCTAATAGAAATGAGGGGGGGGGGCACCATTCAAAGCAGATCAGTGTGCATAAACACGAAAATGTTTTCACTTACCACGTACTTGACATTCGACAGCTTATGATATTTGCTATTAAAAAACCATTGAAATTCACTGAAAAAACCATAGGTTATAGACCATATATAGTTAGGAATTAGCATTTACAAAACCTTGAAAATTCACTGAAAAAACCATAGGTTATAGACCATATATAGTTAGGAATTAGCATTTAAAAAACCTTATTTTACTCACACAAAACCATTGAAATTCCATATATAGTTAGTTGCACTAACTATATATCGCGCACCTGCAATCCACTGCTGATGATGTCACATATTACATCATTCATGACATGGTCAGTGACATCACTGATGACATCACTGATGACATCTCAAATGACATCACTGATGACATCACTGATGACAACACCCAGTGACTGTATGTTTCTGTAAAGTTAAAATGTGTCTTACATATTGAAGAATGAGTGGAAGTATAAGTGTCTGGACAAAGGATTTAGTAGGTGCATGACTGAATGCATGAGTGAGTGATTAAATGTGTCTCACTGAGTGCATGGGTTAGTGACTAAAGTGTCTTAATTTGTGCATCATTATGTCTGTTGTTCTGTAAACTGCTGCATGTTTTGATCAGTAGCTATATGATTAACTATATGGGTTATTGATTGATTGTCCAAGTATTTGTATGGGAGACTGAGTGTGTGTGTGGCTGGCTGGGAGGTGTGTGACTCTGTGCAGATCAATGTGTACTTGTATCAATGATTGTATAACAAGGTAAGTATGTGTTAGTATATGTTTGAAAATGTAAGGTGCTCTATGTTTAACTGTATAGACAAGAAAATGGAAGTGTCATTGATTCTTTACAGGACTGACTAGGTGTGTGAGTAACTCCATGGATGAGTGGCAGACTGTGAGTGTCTGTATAGGTGTATGAGTGCATATGATAGTGTTGTAAAGATGAGTGATTGTATGTATGAATGATAGTATGGGTGAATGAGTGAAGGTGTGTGTAGACGTAGGAATCAGTGAGTGCGTATGTAGTAACTAGTATTGGTGTGTCAATGGTTTCAAAAATTATATTCTGTATTTAACACTGGGTGAAACAGAGGTTATATTAAAATGTGAGGAGATGCATTGTATTGTCACATGAATGATATCATCAGTGATGTGGTCATTGATGTCAAATGAGATGTCATCAGTGATGTCATCAGTGATGTCATTTGAGATGTCATCAGTGATGTCATCAGTGATGTCACTGACCATGTCATGAATGATGTAATATGTGACATCATCAGCAGTGGATTGCAGGTGCGCGATATATAGTTAGTGCAACTAACTATATATGGAATTTCAATGGTTTTGTGTGAGTAAAATAAGGTTTTTTAAATGCTAATTCCTAACTATATATGGTCTATAACCTATGGTTTTTTCAGTGAATATATATATATATGGAAGAAAGAGTTGCCCCTAGGTGGGATGCACTTACAGGTAGGAATTAATGCCATTTGAAGGGCGCGAGCCGCGAACAAAGTCCTTTACCTGCCAGACACGTTTCGGGCCAACGCCCTCTTCAGTGGCAGACCATGTGACATGACGGTAAGCTGCAAGCACCAGTAAATACCCACAGTAATTATACACAGGTGTAACACCTGAAGCAATGCTTTCTGGGACTGGTGGTTTAGTAGAACCCAAGTGGGTCGCCGCTGCCATTCACATGCAAAAAAGTATTAAAAGGATTGCCAATGTCCCCGCAAGCACCCCGCAAGAAAAAGGCACCTCCCGTACCACAGTAAGCTGCCCAAATGAGGTAGCTGTGGACCCACGGTTTTTCCGCGGTAGTGCAAACCCACGACCGGGCTGGCCGCTAAAAAATGGAAGAAAGAGTTGCCCCTAGGTGGGATGCACTTACAGGTACGAATTAATGCCATCGCAAGGGCGCGAGCCGCGAACAAAGTCCTTTTCCTGCCAGACGCGTTTCGGCCAACGCCCTCTTCAGTGGCAGACCATGTGACATGGCGGCAAGCTGCAAGCACCAGTAAATACCCACAGTAATTATACACAGGTGTAACACCTGAAGCAATGCTTTGTGGGACTGGTGGGTTAGTAGAATCCAAGTGGGTCGCCGCCGCCATTTACTTGCAAAAAAGTATTAAAAGGATTGCCAATGTCCCCGCAAGCACCCCGCAAGTAAAAGGCACCTCCCGTACCACAGTAAGCTGCCCAAATGAGGTAGCTGTGGACCCACAGTTTTTCCGCGGTAGTGCAAACCCGCGACCGGGCTGGCCGCTAGAAAATAGAAGAAAGAGTTGCCGGTAGGTGGGATGCACTTACAGGTAGGAATTAATGCCATCGCAAGGGCGCGAGCCGCGAACAAAGCACTACAATGACCAGAGAGCTTTGCACAGAAGCCACACCCACTGAGGTAACAAGTTAAAAGTGCAAATTATGAGAGTGCTTTCATTTCCCCTGCCTGAGCCACTGAAGAAAGGATTTTGGTATCCTGAAATGCATCTGGCAAATATCAAGAACTGATGTGACCTGTACCTTCAAGTTCGTCTGCTGGCAAGTGATGGAAAGAATAAATGCGAGTAAAATAATTTCTTGTGGCTTGTCTTCATGGGGCTACTCTGCAATCGAATTATGTTTATGGCTTTGCCCAGCCACGAGGACAAGCTCACCGCCTGAAGGCGGGTCCATGTAGGCTTCAGAGTACAGCCTGCAGCTTGGAAAGAAGGGGAGCAGCGCGCTGCAGAACGACGCTGCTTGAAACTCGTTTTTCATCATTGCAAAGCAGGACAGATGAAAGGGAGAGACAGTTTCACCTTTCCACTTGGATAATAATTTAAATAGGCGGAATATGGGACAGAAAGCCTCCCTCACAAGAGGAACAATTAATAAAAGCACTACAACGACCAGAGAGCTTTGCACAGAAGCCACACCCACTGAGGTAACAAGTTAAAAGTGCAAATTACGAGAGTGCTTTCATTTCCCCTGCCTGAGCCACTGAAGAAAGGATTTTGGTATCCTGAAATGCATCTGGCAAATATCAAGAACTGATGTGACCTGTACCTTCAAGTTCGTCTGCTGGCAAGTGATGGAAAGAATAAATGCGAGTAAAATAATTTCTTGTGGCTTGTCTTCATGGGGCTACTCTGCAATCGAATTATGTTTATGGCTTTGCCCAGCCACGAGGACAAGCTCACCGCCTGAAGGCGGGTCCATGTAGGCTTCAGAGTACAGCCTGCAGCTTGGAAAGAAGGGGAGCAGCGCGCTGCAGAACGACGCTGCTTGAAACTCGTTTTTCATCATTGCAAAGCAGGGCAGATGAAAGGGAGAGACAGTTTCACCTTTCCACTTGGATAATAATTTAAATAGGCGGAATATGGGACAGAAAGCCTCCCTCACAAGAGGAACAATTAATAAAAGCACTACAACGACCAGAGAGCTTTGCACAGAAGCCACACCCACTGAGGTAACAAGTTAAAAGTGCAAATTACGAGAGTGCTTTCATTTCCCCTGCCTGAGCCACTGAAGAAAGGATTTTGGTATCCTGAAATGCATCTGGCAAATATCAAGAACTGATGTGACCTGTACCTTCAAGTTCGTCTGCTGGCAAGTGATGGAAAGAATAAATGCGAGTAAAATAATTTCTTGTGGCTTGTCTTCATGGGGCTACTCTGCAATCGAACTATAAATATATATATATATATATATATATATATATATATATATATATATATATATATATATATATTACCTACTGGCGGTCGCCAGTAGGTATATATAGTTAGGATTTTTTCCCTATGGGATTTTTGAAAATTCTATGTCTAATAACTTTGGCGTTTGAGGACGGAATTGGCTGAAATTTTCTGGAAAATGGAACATTTTGTTTCTGAGCAGCCCCTAAAAATTTGGGGGGGGTTCGTCCAGGGGGGGCCGAGAAAAAAGGGGGGTCCCAAAACGTGTTTTCAACATTGAGTTTTCCATAGGGCGGTTGGCCTCACTTTTAGCCCGAACGGCTGAATGGATTTGCACGAAACTTGGCAAAATTGTAGGGACTGGTAGCCCGATGTGCCTTTTCTAGGTCTCAATATATGTGCTCCAGTGGATTTTGAGAAATTAACGTTTAAAAAAAGATATATATCTGTAAGCGCGCTCCGGGCAGCGCTCCGGTCCACGGACTTTAAGCGTACCGGAACTTCGCGTAGCTAAGCTGATTGGCTCTCCGGTGTCTGTCAACATTCTAAACAGTCCGGAGCGGCCGCCATCTTGTCTCTCGGTAGGATTGAGAGACAAGAGGAGGCCAAAACAAAGGCGAAAATGACCATAAGGGGGCATACTAGATCCTCCCTGACCCCCTAGATTTAATGTGGAGGTTTTAAAAGGGCCCCGCGGGGCAAAAAAAACAAAAAAAAAATTTTTTTTTTGCGTGGGGAGCGCCCGGTCCGCGAACCGGGAAGCGTTCTGGGCAGCGTACTGCAATGAAAAATGAATGATAGACTTTTCAAATGCTGTATGTTAATTGATTGTTGTTTTTGTTGATTATTTTTTATTTTCTTTATTTTGTAAGCATTTTTTTTAATGTGATTGTGTTTCATAATTTATTAAACTTTCTAACATTTCATTGTCAGAAATTTCATAATTATCATGGAATATACATTGTAGTCTCTGAGGGTGTAAAATGTCCTCATTTGCAAGGAGGTTATCTACTGCTTGTACACATTGCAGTAGTTCATTGTCCCAAGTTTCATCGAAAAATTCAATGTCAATTTGATCAATTGTATCAATCAATTCTTGGCTGCTGTCTTGCAGGTCCATTTCAAAAGAAACTTGGTTTTCGCCTTCCATTTTGCCTGAAATTTGAATTAAAAAAATATATATTAGTAGAGATAGGGCAATGTTGGGAATAATTTTAGATAGGCATTTTTTATCAGTGAATTTATCTTTGGGCAGTGTATAGTATCAGAGTGGAAGTAGGAATATAAAAATGTGTATGTGATTTAACGTAAGTAAATTCATAATTATACAAGAGAAGCCTAACTCCATCCTTAACTATAACAGAGAAGTCTCTCTAAATCTATAACTACTACAGAGGGATAGTATATATCTATCAGAAAAAGTTTACCATATTAACTTATAGTGCACAATATACTTCAGTTTTAAAAATAAAAACTTACCTTTAGAAAGAAGTTGAAGGAATTAGTGAAAATACTATTGAAATGTACAGCAAGAAGTAGTAGTCAAAATGGCTGTGTTTTCTTCTCTTCCTTTATATATATTCAGGTATATAACCAATGAAATGTCAGGTAAAAAAAATAGAAAATGAAAGTAACATTTTCATTGGTTGTCAATTCCAACACTTCAGATGTGTTTTGTGAAGTAATTTACCTCAGGGTATTTAGAGAGGTCTACAGGCTAAATGACTAAATGGAATTCCAATCAAATTTGTGAAAATGGTAGGGATTGGTATGTAGTATGAGCTAATCTATATTTGGTGAAATTGTCTCCAGTGGCTTTTCTGTGAACTACTTTCCCACCTTTTTTGATGGTGCGCTTCCCAGGGAGCGACCCGGTACGCGAACCGTTGAGCGCCCCGGTTCGCGAACCTTAAGCGTTCCGGGAGTCCACCATTTTGTGTTTCGGTCGAATTTAGATACAAGATGGAGGGCAAATAATGTTCAGAATGGGTAGAAGGGGGCACGGTAGACCTATCTTGACCCCCTAGGTTTTGTGAGGGTGGCTGAGGAGGCCCATATGTGCGAAAAAAAAACATTTTTTTTAAAAATTTCGCGAGGTTAGCTCCCGGTTCGCGTACCGGGTAGCGCCCCGGGGAGCGTACTTTGTTGAAAATTAGTGAAAATGTTAGAGTAAAATAATAATTGTGAGTGATTAGATGTAGGGTAGCTCTGAGAAGAGCTTTTGGGTTTATGGTACATTTAGGTACTTATAAGTAGGTACCAATGCACATTCTTAAATTCAGAGTGAAAACTCTGTTGCCCTCATCTGAGAAGTGAACTCCATCTCCTCTGTAGATATCTTGCATGTAGTATCGCAAGTTATTGTTGTACAGGGAGCCCATTCCATGGTCTCTCATGTAAGCTGAAACAGATTTGTTTACATGCTTCCTCGACTTCTCAATTTGTGGACAAAATTGATTTGACCACCTCCATTTCTGTCTTTGGCATATATTTGAATATACCAAGGCAGTCTGAGGAAAAAGTGCCATTAATTGCTCAAAGGTGTCCTTTAAAAGCATTTCCAGACCTACACCAGTCAAAGTGCCCAAGTCATTACCTCCAGAGTGCACAATTAACAGGTCAGGTTTGGGCAAATGCATAAAGGTTTTCACCAATGGTATCAATTGGTGACATTTTAATCCTCTGTGGCCAAACCACTTAATTTCCACATCTTGTAAATTGAGGTTAGGTAATTTCCTGTTTTCAACGTACCTTTGAGCCCAGTGAATATAACTATGTCCAACAATCCAGACAGAAAACATGGTGAGAGAAGGTTCTCCTGCAGTCAGATGAAGTGTGGCAATGAAATGGCAGTTGAAAAAATGAGAGTTTAAAATGAAAAAAACTGTGGAGTTTCTGTGTTCATGAAGCAGTAACAGTGATTGGTGGATTTTGATTGCTGAAAACAGAAAGTTAGGGTGCACGGATGTGTTCTTTGAAAGATGTATTTTGAATGGTCAATAAAAAATCATTAAATGAAAGAATGCACTGGATATGCAGGTGCACTGAGAGTTCAGAGCTCAATTGCAACAAAGTTGTGTGAACTTGCAAACACCAGAAGTCTTCCAATGAGGTGGTTGCCATGCAGAAAAGACAGAAAGGGCAGAGGGGGGAAGGGTTTTCATTTGAAAAAAAGTGAGGGAAGAGTTTTGATTGGGTGACATGAGAAATATGTGTGAAGAATTACAGCATTTCTGTGCTTTTGATAGCTGCAGACTCTGGAGTGCATACCTTTTGCTCTGCTGAAGACAAATTGGTGTGTTTCTGAGACTGTTTTCAAACTCAAAGTATTTGCTAAGGTGAGAAAATATTTCTTTAACTTAGATAGAGAATAGTGTGCTTTAAGGAGAAAATTATGAATTATGTGGCGCAAATTGCTTGTAAATATGCTCCCACCTGTGCATGGAAAATTTAGATTTTGAATGTTTGTGTTACATAGCCATGTTAAAAGTGACCCAACCATGCAGGAAAGGCAATCAAAAAACGCTTTTATGTGTCTTAAGGACATTTTAAGTAATTTTCCCATGTGCAGTGTTTTGAAATTATGAATTGAAAATCGTTTTTGAGGTAAAGGAATTGTTTTTAAATTTATGACAAGGACATAATGGTGTATGCTTCTTTATAAGGCAATTGACTGTCCCTGATGTTATTTTTCCCATTTTAATGTAAGACTTTTCTCTGTGGCGCAAATTGCTTGTAAATATGCTCCCACCTGTGCATGGTAATTTTTAATTTTAAATGTTTGTGTTACATAGCCATGTTAAAAGTGACCCAACCATGCTGGAAAGGCAATCAAAAAACGCTTTCATGTGTCTTAATGACATTTTAAGTCATTTTCCCATGTGCAGTGTTTTGAAATTATGATTTGAAAATCGTTTTTGGGGTAAAGGAATTGTTTTTTAATTCATGACAAGGACATAATGGTGTATGCTTCTTTATAAGGCAATTGACTGTCCCTGATGTTATTTTTCTCATTTTAGTGTAAGACCTTTCTCTGTGGCGCAAATTGCTTGTAAATATGCTCCCACATGTGCATGGAAAATTTAGATTTTGAATGTTTGTGTTACATAGCCATGTTAAAAGTGACCCAACCATGCAGGAAAGGCAATCAAAAAACGCTTTTATGTGTCTTAAGGACATTTTAAGTAATTTTCCCATGTGTAGTGTTTTGAAATTATGATTTGAAAATCGTTTTTGAGGTAAAGGAATGTTGTTAAAATTTATGTGCGCCATATGCCCCCAAATTTCTTTTTCAGGGGTGCAGCAGGGTGTTATTGAGACACCCCTGCAGCTTTGGAAAAATTCCTAATTTGTGATGAGCACATTGTTAATCGCAAATTGCACCTTCATTTATATGAGCCTCCTAGCCCATGGAAATGAATGGGTAATTTGCAATTAGCAATTTTCTCATCGCAAATTTGGAATGGTAAAGAATCGCTATTTATTCCTTAAAATTCGCTTTTTTGGAAATGCAATATAGTTATATGATACATATGGCGGTTGATGTCTAACAAGATAAGAAGCTTAGGCATACATTTATGATGACTGGCGCAATGAAGTAGAAATCACTTACTTCATTGGTAGAGCTTTACATGTATTATCTCCTCTGTATTCTTCATCAAGCGTAACTTTAATCTGCAATCCTGAGTAGGCCTCACTTTAAACAAACCTCTGGATAGGCCACATCTTATTGTTATCTTGATTTAATCATTTAAAATGCTAGGGACAGATTTATGATAGGTGTATGCCTCTTTTGCGCCACTTAGAAAACATTGTCCATGGGGAAATGACTTAAAATGTCCTTAAGACACATGAATGTGTTTTTTTAAAACGTTTGCAATTTTTTTGGGTCACTTTTAACATGGCTATGTGACTCAAACAGTCAAAATCTAAATTCGCCATGCACAGGTGGGAGCATATTTACAAGGAATGTGCTCCATGGGGAAAGGTCTTATAATGTAATATGGGAAAAATGACATCAGAGACACTGAAATGCCTTATAGAGAAGCATACACCATTATGTCCTTGTCATAAATTTGCAAACCATTACTTTTCCCCAAAAACGATTTTCAAATCATAATTTGAAAACACTGCACATGTGGAAATGACTTAAAATGTCCTTAATTCAAAATGTGCGATTCCTTAAATGCAATGTATCAAACAAAAAATATGTAAAAAATGATATTAAGGATTTGGAAACTACCACCAACTTCTAGTTTGTGGTAATTTGCGAATTCTTTTCAAAAAGCATTTTTTTCCAAAAAACAAAAGGTCCCATATGACGCCCATACATGCCCTTAGGGCATGTAGGTGTGCCATATGCCCCCAAATTTATTTTTCAGGGGTGCAGCAGGGTGTTCTTGAGACACCCCTGCACGCTTGAAAAAATTCCTATTTTGTGATGAGCTAATTGCTAATCGCAAATTGCAACCTTCATTCCTATGAGCCTCCTAGCCCATGGAAATGAATGGGTAATTTGCAATTAGCAATTTGCTCATTGCAAATTAGGAATAGTAAAGAATTCCTATTTATTCCTTAAAATTTGCTATTTAGGAAATGCAAAATAGTTTGATGGTAGATATGGTGGTTGATCTGTAACAAGATAAGAAGCTTAGGGATACATTTATGATGACTGGCGCAATAAAGTGCACATTACTTACTTCATTGGTAGGCCTTTACATGTATTATCTCCTCTGTATTCTTCATCAAGCGTAACTTTAATCTGCAATCCTGAGTAGGCCTCACCTTAAACAAACCTCTGGATAGGCCACACTTTATCGTCATCCTGGATTAATCATTTAAAATGCTAGGGACAGATTTATGATAGGTGTATGCCTCTTTTGTGCCACTGTGCGTCACTTTTATGATGCAGCGGTGGTGCAAAAGATTTGCTATGAGGCGACAACATTACAAATTGATGCATTTAGGCAGATATGTCATGGTGTAAAAAAAACGTACCACATGAAACCGATGCAGCAGTGATGCAAAAGATGCACCATGTCGTAAGACAGGCCTCACTTGGGGCCATATGTATCAAGCTAATTAGCATTCGCAAAGATCAAAATTCTACGAATTTTGGCCTTTGCGAATGTTAATTAGACAAATGGTATGTATCAAACAAGTTTGATGCAAAATAAGGAGTAGCAAAATTTGCTATTCCTTATTTTGCAATTGCACTGAAGGATTTGCAAATTTTGTGACTACTTAAATGCAATGTATCAAACAAAAAATATGTAAAAAATGACATTAAGGATTTGGAAACTATTGTGGTAAATTGGTGGTAATTTGTGAATTCTTTTCAAAAAGCTTTTTTTTAAAAAAACAAAAGGTCCCATATGACGCCAACACATGCCCTTAGGGCATGTATGTGTGCCATATGCCCCCAAATTTCTTTTTCAGGGGTGCAGCAGGGTGTTCTTGAGACACCCCTGCACCCTTGGAAAAATTCCTAATTTGTGATGAGCAAATTGCTAATCGCAAATTAAACCTTCATTCCTATGAGCCTCCTAGCCCATGGAAATGAATGGGTAACTTGCAATTAGCAATTTGCTCATCGCAAATTAGGAATGGTAAAGAATCGCTATTTATTCCTTAAAGTTCGCTATTTAGGAAATGCAAAATATTTTGATGATACATATGGCAGTTCATCTCTAACAAGATAAGAAGCTTAGGGATAGATTTATGATGACTGGTGCATCACCAGGGATGTGCCAGTCATCTTGCGCCGCTGTTCCGCCACCCATGGTGTGCTGCATTTACAATGCGGCGCAGCATGGGGCAAAAACGGCACAGATGCTTGACGCATCTGTGCCGTTAAGGTGGCGCATTGCTGGAGTTGTATCGCAAGTGCGATGCAGCTCCAGCAAGGCTCAGGGGTGCACCATCTCCACAATGTTGCGTCAAGACCTATGCCTGCTTCAAGCAGGCGCAGGGTTTTGACACAGGTTTCTCCTATCTGATTGTAAATGCGGCACACCATGGGTGGCAGAGCAGTGGTGCACGTTAACTGGTGCATGCCTGGGGATGTGCCATTTAACATAAATCTGCCCCTTTACATTTAAGTATGTGCAGGGGACACAGAGTCGGTGAGGCTTATCCAAGGTTAAGAACAGATGAGTCCTGTTCAGTGAAAAATTAGACATAGGCTTCACCTGCTCAGCATCGCTGGACATGGCTAAATAATAGCTGCAAAATGTTACTCTTGTTAAACAATTTTACTATTATAATCTGTGAGATTTGTCTCTTACTCTGCAACATCTCATTGTTGTTATCTTTCTTTAAAGATAAAGACAACCTCAACATGAGCGACAATCTGCAATCAGTTGATTTTGACCTCATCATTGAACTTGTAATTGAAACATCAGTGGATGTTGATCCATTGGATGATTTAAATCATGAGGATGAAGAAGAGCGTGATGAGGATGCAGATTTGTCCGAATTATATGATATAGGATGGGAAGCTGACCTGCTTGAGCCTTTGGAAATATAAACATTTATTTTTAAAATTTATAATTAATAAAAAGTAAAAAGGTAAACCGTTTAATTTAAAAATAAAGACACATTCAAAAGCAGGTTATGTGTAGTGTCTTCAATAAAATATTAAAATATGCTCATAAAATTAGATCAGATTCACATATAAAATAGCATAGGTAACATAAATATAAATGTCATTTCTTTTCTGGTATTTCTGTATTGTAAATTTGCCAACGACTAAAAAATCTTCTAATTAAAATGTCAAGTAGTGTGTTAAGTTTTTTATCACTGTTACTGATTTACTGTTTGGTAATAATGGTTAATAACATTATTTATTATATTTTTCCACAGATTCAACTGCAGATCATTTCAAGATTTCACCATGCCTACAATAGAAAGACAGAGAAAGGCTGCAAAACGTCAAAGACAGCAGGTGAAAAATAATACGCAGCAGTCCTCTAACAAAAAGATTTGTCAAGTCACGAAGAAAGCACCGGGTAAGAGCACAAAACACTTTATAAGAAATATGTGTAATAAAAAAAATATTACTACAGAAAATGTTTCAGTCCATAAAACGAGAAGGAAATCAAATGGAAAAGAAAGGCCAATGAAAAATGTTACTGCTAGAGCAAGAGATAACTCTGTGCATGATAGTAGAAGGAAACAACAGTTTAGGGAGATTCGTAAACGAATGTTCCGGAACAGGATAATTGGCAATTTGTTAAAAAATATTAAGAAAGGTCAACATAAACTAGTTTTTTATAATAAAAAAAAAAAAGTTGAGAAAGTTATTGATCAGGCATTTGAAATTAAACGTAAGTTATTTATTTTGATAATCAATAGAATTAGGAAGCTAAACAAGGCAATTTTTGATTTCAAAAGAAATAGTAGATGGAAGAGAATAGTTAATCGTAGTAATTTTTGTGAAGTTTTTTCTGGAGAATGGATGCATAGTTCAAGCTGTGAGGCATTTTTTAATGAGGAGAGTTATTTCCAGGATAATGATTTGGTGCATGCAGTTGACACCAGTGGTCGTGCTTATGAAGTGAAAGATGGTTGTCCAGTTGAAAAAGAAAAACTTGTGACAACAGAGGCAGAAGAGGTGTTAGGTAATGAGGTTTTAGGAAGACGTGCTAAGGGTCCTGTGTACACCTGGAAGTGTAGTAGTATTTGCAGTGTGCGACAGGATTCCATCAATTTGCTTTGTGATTTTGTACGGTCATTTAATAAGAAAAGTTTGAAGCAGAAAATGATGTTGTTGCAAGAATTAGATCCTTGCAGAGTAAGAGAAGTGACAAGTTTGCATGGACATTCACTGGCTTGTCTTTCCAGGAGAGTATGCCAGAGTGTTTTTCATCATTTCAGGATGCTAGCAGTGCATCATAACAAAGTGAGGAAATTAGTTAGAATGTTGTATTATGCTAAGAGTCCAGCAATTATGCTTAAACAATTATGCGCTGCTCTTTTGCATGGTTCTGAAATAGATGTGAAGAATATATGTGAAGAAATTGAGTTTTGTTACTTTGGAAGTAAAGAGGAGAATGTTGAAATTGAGCAAGAAGAAGAGGGTCTTGTGGAAGATAGTGTACAGGTTTCCAGTACAGATAATTTCCAGAGGGAAATTGCGACGTTTGAGGTGAAATCAAGTGAGAGGCCGAATTTCACTTGTGTGTGTTGTCGACGCACTTATTATAAGAATCAGACTAAGTTAGTGGATTTATATGCAAAAAGTGAAAGGGAAAATAATAGTGAATGGAAGGATTTTGCAACATACTTGATGGTAGAAAATTGTTTTGATTTGGGATTGGATCAATGTGTGTGTACTTATTGTTCTTGCAAATTAAATCAAAACCAGATGCCTGCTAGAGCAATTCATAATAATCTGGAATTGGTTGAGATTCCTTCTGAATTGAAGGATTTAAATACTTATGAATCTATTTTGATTCAAAGTATCCATCCCTTTCAGGCTATTGTAAGAATGGAGCCAAAGACAGGGAAATTGCCTCCATCAGATTTACAGAGAGGATTAAAGGGAAGAGTTGTTTATTTGCCTCTAGATTTGAAGAAAAACATTAACACAATTGGAGTAGAAAAAGTGGAAGAGGAACCTCTGGTTATCTTAGTTAATGGGGTTCCGACAAAGAATAAGAAAATATGGCAAGATTTAGTAGATGTTAGGAAAGTTAAAAAGGCAACATTGTATTTGAAAAAAAATAATAAATACTATAAGAATGTATATGTTGCAGAAGAGGAAGTAAGTGAGGAAGAGGATAGCGATTTGTGTGCTGGTCAAATTGAGAAAGTAGAACCCTCTACTAGTGAAGAAATATATGAACATTATAGTGTTCATCCTTTGCATTCCAAGGAAGTCATGGGGAATGCTATTGAGTTGTTTCAAATGAAACAAGCCAAAGGGAGTCCCATTAGTGTTTGGGAGGAAAGTTTGGAAGCTCGGTGTTTCCCACAGCTTTTTCCAACAGGTCAGGGAGGAAGATATGATGAGCGACCTCATCAAATTCCTGCTTCTGAATACCGGACTTTGCGATTGTATGCAGGAGATGCTAGGTTTCGACAATGCATTCCTTATTTGTTTCATCTCCTGTTTGAAAGCGATCTGTCTGGACTGTCATATGCAGTGAACCACATCTTGAAAAGTGGTATACACATGCAAAACATCTCGGCAAGTGACTTTATGGATAAAGTCAATGTCCAAGATAGTATTTTGGATTCTCACCTGATTAATCTCATGGCGTGTCAGCGTGGTACTAATGAGTACTGGTACCGTCGTCATGGTGATTTAAAATGTATGCTGAGGAACTTAGGTACTCCCACATGGTTCCTCACTCTGAGCTGTGCCGAGTATGGCTGGGAAGACTTACTTGAATTTCTACGAGAGGCAAATGCTAACGTAGATAACATCGAATTCAAGACACCCGGAGAACTGTGCTCTTTGGATCCAGTCAATGTATGTAGGTACTTCAATCATAGATTTGAAGCTATGATGTCTTTCATCATGAATAAGAAGAATCCACCTCTTGGAGAGGTGTTGGATTTCTTCTGGAGAAAAGAGTACCAAGCAAGAGGTGCTCCTCATATACATATGTTGCTGTGGATCAAGGATGCACCTAAATTTGGAACGGATCCAGAAGACTCAGTGATGAGTTTCATCCAACAGTATTCTACGTGTGCTGTTCCAAACGCAAAGGAGAAGAAAAGCCTAAGAGAAAAAGTTCTGCGTTTCCAATGCCATCGATGTGGAAAGTACTGCCGTCGTAAATTCCGAAACAAGGACAAGTTCTACACTAAATGTCGTTTCGGCTTTCCACGACCGGTGATTTATAAAGGAAGAGTAAACAGTTTGATGTCTTCGCTGCGACACAATGTCATGAAGAAATCACCTAAAAACACTTACAATTTGAAGAGGAACGAAGAGTCCAAGTACATCAACGACTACAACCCGGTGATTTTGTCCATGTGGAATGCTAACATGGATATACAGTTTGTGGCTGATAACTGTATGGCTGTGGCTCGGTATGTGACGTCTTACATCACCAAAAAAGAGAAGACAGAATTGAAGGATATGTGGGAGGACATTTCCCATGAAAAGAGCCTCAGCAAGAAGTTGTACAGTTTCAGTCTGAAGATGTTGTCGCATCGAGAAATCGGAGCGTACGAATGTTCTGACCGGTTGTCTTCAGCAAGTCTCTATGCCAAGTCCAGGAGTATCGTTTGGGCGAGTCTTGGTCTTGCTGCAACGCGTAATCGAGTTCTCAAACCTGTGCGGGAAATTGAGTATTTGGCGGAAAAGGAGCCAAACAGTACCGACATTTTGAAGACAAACATGTTGGATACATATTATCCAAATCGAAGCAGTCACCTCGAGAATGTTTGTCTGTATGAGGTTCTGCAAAATTACATATTCAAGAGGAACATCAAAGAAGATACTGAGAAAGGAGTGTATGCTGTAATAGGAAGTGAGGGATGTCTGGTCAAGCAAAGAAAATGCCACTTGGTAAACCATCGAAAATTGAGTGGCGAATCTCCTGAAAAAAAGGAGTTTTTCTATTTAGCACTTTTGCAACTTTTCAAGCCTTGGCGTGCAGAAGAGGAACTGCTTGGAGATTTCCTCTGTTACGAAGACTCTTTCAATGCCGCCAAGGAGACCATAGAATGTCCTGCTTTTCCCAAATATGTAGAAATGTTGAATGCGGAAATTGAGCAGGAAGCAACGATTGCAGCCGAGATTGCCAGAGACAGTTCTCAGGACAGTCAGAGTTCTGCTTCATTGAGTCAGGATCCACTAGGAGGACCTGTTATCGAAAATGAAGCTGCCACTGCCATGAATGAAGTGGAAAGAGCCATGGCACATGCTCAGGAGGATGCGGTTAACTTAGAAGAGTTGGAAAGACAACTCAACGTTGAGCAGAGGAAAATATATGACGAAGTTACCATGCAAATTGATCATGGATTAAGTCATGACAAGAAAGAGTGCTCATGTACGTCGTTGAAGCCTGTCCGACTGTACGTGAGTGGAGAAGCGGGAACTGGAAAAAGTTTCCTCATTAAAGCAATTTCATGCTATTTGCAGGAAAGGACAGAGTCATCGCTGTCTTGTGTTGTCACTGCTCAAACTGGACTGGCAGCACATAATATTAAAGGGATTACTTTACATCGTTTACTGATGCTGCCAGTGGAGCATGACAACAAATTACAATATCACAAGCTATCTGGAGATGCTTGTTTTGAAGTTTCAAGAATCTTGAGGAAAATGAAACTTCTTATCATTGACGAAGTAAGCATGGTTTCCAATGTCATGCTTGCCTTTGTGCATTTGAGGATGCAAGAAGTTCTCAAAACAGAGTATGATGTGTTATTTGGTGGCAAACACATCATTGTTTTCGGAGATCTTTTGCAGCTGACACCAGTGAAAGGGCAACCTGTGTTCAAAATGCTCACGCATGAAGATACCAGGAAGTGCCTAGGCAGCATTGGCAACGTCAATATATGGTTAAACTTCAATTATGCTGAACTGCATGAAAATATGCGTCAGGCGAAGGATGAAGTTTACAAGACTATTCTACAAGATGTTAGAATTGGAAAAGTGACCGAGCATGGGAAAGAAGCTTTACATGCACGATTACTGTCAAATTTATATCCAGAACAAGATGTTGTGCCTGAGAATATTTTTCAGAAAATTACTGAGAAGAAATCTGGAATATGTTTGATGCCAACTCTTGCAGAATGTGCCAAATTTAACAACAAAATGTTGCATTTAGAAAAGCAAGAGATTGTGAAACTGGAAGCTATTGATAGAGTAGAGCATATGGGATCAACAATTATTTTGTCTGAGAATCTGAAAACAAAATTGGATTCATTAGAGAAGAGTATATCTAAAACTGCAGGTTTTGAAAAGACTCTGAATGTGTGCTTGAACTGCCGTATAATTTTAAGAAGGAATTTACATGTTGAAAGAGGTCTGGTAAATGGATCAATGGGTAATGTTGTTGATTTTGTGAAATACAGAAATAGAGATGGAATTGAATTTTAAAAAATTAAATTTGATGGCATTGAGGAAGTACAGCTAATTGGTCGTTGTTCTGCTAGATTTTTGCTTGTAAAAGACTTATATGTTCGCCGTAAGCAGTTTCCTGTTTGCTTGGCATATGCGGTGACAATTCATAAATCGCAAGGTTTAAGCATAGACAGTGCATTGGTGAATATTGGCAGTTCTGTGTTCAAGGAGGGTATGGCATATGTGGCATTGTCACGAGTTAGAACTTTATCGGGATTGTACTTGATTGAGTGTGATGTCACAAACATTTGTGCAGATCTAGATTGTGTTAAGGAATACAATAGGTTAAGAAGAGAGTATGCGCCACATTTGCCTCAGTATCCTTTGTTTGAGAAACGTGTGGTAGGCCGGAAACGAAGAAATGAGAACAATACTGGGGAGGTTGTAGCAAAAAGACAAAAAGTCAATGAACCTAAAATTACAAGCAGAAACAAAAAGGATTCTGTTGAAGATGTTGTTGGTTTTCAGTTTGAAAACAGTTCTGGTGTCAACTGCTATGCTAATGTAGTGGTTAATGTTTTATTTTCTCTAAAAAATGTAAAAGAAGAGATTGTGGTCAATTCTGATCAAAGATTTTGCAGTTTGTTAAATTCTGTGTTAGAGAAATGTACCACTGATAGAAGAAACATAGAAAGTGTGTCTGAAATTCGAAATCTGTTAGACAGATGTTCAGGCCAAACACAATTCTCTCAAAATATTCAGCAAGATTGTCAGGAGTTTTTAATGTATATGCTTGATGTATTGCATGCTGAAGGTGTAGATGTAGATCAGCTGTTTGGGCTTTCTTATCAATGGCAGCATGACTGCGAGAACTGTATGGTATCAAGTACTACTAGTGTAGACTCAGAAAGATTTATATATTTAACTTTGCCAGACAGTAAATCAGTCTCCTTTAATAAGCTAGTAAAAGCAGCTGATCACAACATGGAGTGTAGCCAATGTAAATCTGAAATGATGTCCACATTATTTATACGAACATATGGCCAGTATGTCATTTTAATGTTCCAACGATGTAGGCCTGATGGAACAAAATTGACAACTTTAATTAAAAATTTTGTAGCTTCGCAGTTGTCAATATCAGGAAGGACTTTTGTAACTGCAGCAATTATATATCATGACGGCCCTTCAATAACATCAGGACATTACACAGCTTATTTAAAGTCTAGAAATGGCTGGTCATTCTGCAATGATTCTGTTTTAATTTTCAAAAAAAAATTGCCGTATGACCTTAAAAACTCTTACCTGGTGTTTTTAAAACCAAAATTTTAGGGAAAGAATCTCGGGATGTGCTCTGTGGAATTTCAAGAAGTTCTAATGGCTCCTACACAATTTGGCCTTGAGGATAAGTGTAGTTCAGAGACATAACTTCTAACCATAGGACTGGACATTATGGAGAAATACGTGCACTTTGAATGAGTTCAGAAAAACTGTTTCTTTTTATAAACTAATTGAAGCAGCCAATCAAAACATGGAGTAGAGGGAATGTAAGTCTGCAATGCTGTCTACTGTTTTACATTGCTTTGTGATTAAAAGTGATGTAGAGAATTAAATAATTGTAGTAGTCATAGAGGTAGTGTAAGTCTGCTTGTATCAGTGTCATAGGAAAAGTAGAACATGACTGAGCAAGAAGGGGAAGATATTACTATTCCAGGATTGTGAAAATGATCTTCAACATTTTAATTCTGAAAGTTGCGGAAATGCCAAATGACGGGATTGGCTTACAAGAAATCCAAGAGTTATAAATGGCTCTGACAAGATTTGGCCTTGTGGAAAATTGTGGTAGAGAGCAAGAAGTCATTTATTGCATGTAACGTGTTTTTAAAAACGATGGAGATTTTCTTTCAGAAAGTGGCGGGCTGAAAGTAATAACAGCACAAAAGAGTGTAAGCTGTTCATAGGACATCCTTGGACGTCATGGAAAGTAAGTTAACTTTAAGGAGTTCTGAATTTTGATTTCTGATGTTGTATGGGTTTTTTAAACACAATCATTTTGATTGTGGTTTTTTTTCCCCGCTGTTACATGATGAATACCTTCAAGTCACTGTTTTTAGTGAAATTTGATACATTCTGAGAACAGCAAAAATAAACCATTTAACATGTATAATTAAATCTGTACTGTTTGCATTTATGATGTATATGTAGAACTGTGTAGGAGGCATGGAGAAGGTGAGGCTTCTGTAAGTGTCAAAGTTGTTGCATGCAGTGCTGCACTTCTGCGTATTCTTTCATATGCTAGACTACATCTGCACAATGAGATACCTAAGCAAAGGAAACGCAAGTGATGTGATTGAGAAATGAGCAAAATAAATTGCACATATTTCAATTACATCACCTGTGTTTCCTATCATTACGAATCACATTGTGCAGATCAAGTTTAGGTCTGTCCAGGGAAACATAGGAGGTTTCTACTTTGTTGAAGAGTGCAGTGGACATGACTCACTTCATTGGTAGACTTTCACAGATATTATCTCCTCTGTACACTTCAACAAGTGTAAATCTCATCTTGAACTCTGAGTAGGCCTCACCTTAAACAAACCTCTGGATAGGAGACATGTTATTGGCATCCTGAAGCGACACTTTTCTGAAACAAGAGCAATGCAAAAGATGCACCATGTTTTAAGATAGGCCTCACTTCATCTGTATCAAGATACTGTTAGTTTAAAATGTATATCTTTAGGACTGTGTAGGGGACCTGGAGAAGCAGAAGCTTCTGTCAGTGTCAAAGTTGTTGAAAAACTATTTGTCCTTCAATCTTTTCCCTTGTCTTTTGTAATTTTTAAATACATGTTTTAATATTTTTCAAATGTTGGTTCTCTCTTTCACAGATTGAAAGTATAAAAATAAAAAGTGAGTAATTTAACGGCAATTATAAGGTAAATAGTTGTACTCTTTTCGTTACATTTCTATCACATTCACCTACTATTAGATCCACTGCTTCACTTCTTTAACCCTCAGTTTCCTGCCTTTGCTACTTTCCTCATTCCTTTCTCTATTACCTACTTACTCAACTCCTTCCACTCTTTTTCTCAGTCCCTCTGTTCTCATAGTTCCTCAGTCTTGTTCACTCACTCCGTCTCTATTACTCTTAGTGTCTGTGAATTACTTTCCCACCTTTTTTTTTGGACCGCTTCCCGGGAAGTGGCCCGGTTCGCAAACCAGCAGCGTTACGGGAGTCCACCATTTTGTGTTTCGGTCGAATCAAGATACAAGATGGAGGGCAAATAATGTTCAGAATGGGTAGAAGGGGGCACGGTAGATGTATCTTGACCCCCTTGGTTTTCTGAGGGTGGCTGAGGAGGACCATAGTTCTTCACTCTTGTTCACTCTCTCTGTTTCTATTAATGTCACTGTTTCTGACTGATCAAAAATTTTTTTTTAAAAAAAGAACAGTAACTATAAGGGAAGGAAACAGACAGTTATGTTAAAAGAAAGACAGCTATAGGGAGTAAACTAAGGATACTGTTACCCGCAATCCACTGCTGATGATGTTACTGACCATGTCATGAATGATGTAATATGTGACATCATCAGCAGTGGATTGTAGGTAACAGTATCTCTTGTTTACTCCCTAGAGCTGTCTTTCTTTTCACATAACTGTCTGTTTGCTTACCTTATACTTACTGTTCTTTTTAAAAAAAAATATTTTTTTTGGTTAGCTTCCGGTACGCGTACCGGGTAGTGCTCCGGGGAGCGAACTAAAAGAAATAGAGGTTGGCAGAGTTCCAAATATTCTACCAATTTTTTTATAACGGGGAGGTAGTTCTGAAAAGAACTTTTTTTTTATGTTTTTGTTGTTTTATATATTTTTTATTATTTTTTGAACATTTTTTTACTTTTTTTGTATTTTCTGAACGTTTTTATATTTTTTTGGGTTTTTTTGGGGGGGGGGGGAAACAAAAACGATCCATTGTAAAGGGCTCAACAGGAGCAACAAAAAAAAAAGAATTTATTTTTTGGGGCGTCTCGGACAAACATTAACATGATTCTGAATAGCTCTCATAATCAAAATGATGCTACTTTCCCTGTAGCAGATGAAATCGCCGCAGTGCACGCACACTTGCTTCACGTGCCCAAACAACATTTGAATGTTTGGGATCATCTCCCTCGCCTCTGGTCCCGACACCTCTGGAACAACCGATCTTCTTGCCATTGGAAGGGGATTTTGTTGCTCATCACGTAGCTGGGCAGCACTATAATTATTTGGGTGCCACCTACTCATATGCCGATGCATAGTGTGATTGCCGTAACTGTATTTTTTTTCAGTTCCCCTTGACAATCTATCACCGCATATACGGCAAAACACGTAGCGTGCATTCACTTTTTTTTGCCCCTCAGGAAATTTATAGAATTGCCAAATGTAATTCTCTTTTCGATTGTACCTCCTGGGCTCCTCTGGCAAAAACCTTGGCTCTTCCTCCTCTTCCTCTTCTTCCTGTTCTTCCTCTTCTTGCAAAATTACTTCAGCAGGTGGTCCTCTCTTATTTGGATTTGGTGGAGGTGGTGGGTTAGAACCAGCTGAAGCTACTAATGAAGCCATGTCAAAGTGTAAATAAAGAGTCTTTCTCTCACCAAGATGAAAGTCAGAGTGAGGAAAGAAGGAGGGGTTTTCATCATTTGGGAAAAGCAAAAGTTCTAAACCAATGAAAAGTGTTCATTTTAGATCACATGACCTAGTATTACATCATTAGGAAACCAAAAGTGAAATGAACCAATGAAAAGTGTTATTACCGAGTCACATGACCTGCTGTGTTTACGTTACGCGGTCGGCGCCGCGCCCCGGATCGCTTCCGGTTCGCGTACCGCTGCGCTTCCGGGTACGCTAACGTAGCACGTCATATGACGTATCACGCGAGAACGCGAAACGTCATGCTGACGTGACGCGTCACGATGTTGTCATGCTGACACGACAGTTGCGCAAACGGAACGTTTACCGGTTCGCGGACCGGGTCGCGGCTCCGAATTGAGCTAACGGGAAGCTAACCGGTTCGCGTACCGGGAGCGAAACAATAAAAATAATTTAAAAAAAATTGTATTAAAAACATGTAAAAAATATTTTTCGATTTAAAGAAGAATACATTGTAAAGGTTTTGATATTTGCTATTAAAAAACCATTGAAATTCATTGAAAAAACCATAGGTTATAGACCATATATAGTTAGGAATTAGCATTTACAAAACCTTGAAAATTCACTGAAAAAACCATAGGTTATAGACCATATATAGTTAGGGATTAGCATTTACAAAACCTTATTTTACTCACACAAAACCATTGAAATTCCATATATAGTTAGTTGTACTAACTATATATCACGCACCCGCAATCCACTGCTGATCATGTCACATATTACATCATTCATGACATGGTCAGTGACATCACTGATGACATCACTGATGACATCTCAAATGACATCACTGATGACATCACTGATGACATCTCAATGACATGACTGATGACATCACTGATGACATCTCAAATGACATCACTGATGACATCACTGATGACATCTCATTTGACATTACTGATGACATCACTGATGACATCATTCATGTGATAATACGATGAACTTCTTCAGACTCTAAAATAACCTTAGATACACTCAGTGTAAACAGACACTCACAGACTGTCACTCATCCATGGAGTTACTCACACACCTACTCAGTCATGCAAAGAATCAATTACACCTCCATTTCCTCAACTATACAGTTATACATACCTTACTTATTCAAACATATACTAACACATATTTACTCTCTTTTACAATCCCTGATACAAGTTCACAATGATCAATACAGCCACTCACACATTCACGGACTCTTATGCACAGTTATTTATATATGTCAACTCTCACATGTACTGTGTTTTACATATGTTCTTACTTTGACATGTAGCACTCAGATATCCATTCACTCACCAATGCACTCAGTCAACCGCCCATACACCTGTTTCCACATGCACTTTTGAATCCATATATCTAGTGAATCAACTGCTTACACATCTATGCACAGAGTCATACACCTCCCAGCCACCCACACACACACTCAGTCTCCCATACAAATACTTGGGCAACCAATCAATAACCCATATACTTACTCATATAGCTACTGATCAACACATGCAGCAGTTTACAGAACAACAGACATAATGATGCACAAATTAAGACAGTTTACTGACTAACCCATGCACTCAGTGACACACATTTAATCACTCACTCATACAGTCAGTCACACACCTACTAAATCCTTCATCCAGACACTTATACATCCACTCATTCTTCAATATGTAAGACATTTGAGATGTCATCAGTGATGTCATTTGAGATGTCATCAGTGATGTCATCAGTCATGTCATTGAGATGTCATCAGTGATGTCATCAGTGATGTCATTTGAGATGTCATCAGTGATGTCACTGACCATGTCATGAATGATGTAATATGTGACATGATCAGCAGTGGATTGCGGGTGCGTGATATATAGTTAGTACAACTAACTATATATGGAATTTCAATGGTTTTGTGTGAGTAAAATAAGGTTTTGTAAATGCTAATCCCTAACTATATATGGTCTATAACCTATGGTTTTTTCAGTGAATTTTCAAGGTTTTGTAAATGCTAATTCCTAACTATATATGGTCTATAACCTATGGTTTTTTCAATGAATATATATATATATATATATATTTATATATATATATATAACATTCTATTATAAATTAAAGCATTAAACTATTCAAAAATCTTTAAGCATACATTTCCTACTACACTCAGTAAAACAGTAGGGAAAGTGTAGGATAGCTGAGGGATAAAAAATACTATTCCCACTCCAATGATTGCAACAGTAGGGAATGTGTTGTATAGTGCAGGGCTAAAAATTATTGTTCCTTCTCCAGTGAGTGCAACAGTAGGGAAAGTGTTGGATAGCGGAGGGAAAGTTTTTCTATTCCCACTCCAGTCAATACAACAGTAGGGAAAGTGTTGGATAGCGGGGCGCTAAAAATTACTTTTCCTTCTCCAGTGAGTGCAACAGTAGGGAAAGTGTTGGATAGCGGAGGGAAAGTTTTTCTATTCCCACTCCAGTCAGTGCAACAGTTGGGAAAGTGTTGGATAGCAAAGTGGTAAAAATTACTATTGCCACTCCAGCCAGTGCAACGGTAGGAACATTGTTGGATAGCGGAGGTGTAAAAATGACTATTCCCACTCCAATGAGTGAAACAGTAGCGTAAAATGTACTATTCTCACTCCAGTCAGTTCAAAATTAAAAACAAACAAAATATCATCAACAAAATAAAAATATTTTTACAACAAGAAAATACAAACTATATACATATGTTAAAAATATATATATTTAATAATACAAATAAAAAATACTATAATATTAAATAAATATCACAAATACCTGCAAATATTACATTAAATAAAATAAAAAAATATTTTTCAAATAAAGAAATATTTTTATTTTGAAAATATTTATTAACAAAAACATTAATTATTACATAAATTTAGTCTATTTACTTCATACCCTATAACACTGAACAACTCACAACCCACATTGAAAAGAAATGAATTTGCATAATTATCATAAATAATTTTTTATTAAACAAATATTATTAAATAAAAGCACAAATTAAAACACATAAAATGTAATTAACTTCACATCCTTTACACCTATAACTCCCACAACCTACACCTAAATTAAACTGTAAACAAATTAATGACACAATTTAAAGAAATTCTATTAAATAACTAATTGTATTTAAAACTAATGATAAAGTAAGTAAAATGAATGTATTCCCCACCCTTCACCCCTATAAACCAAAAAACCCCACAAAAAATAATAAATAAAATACCCTAATTAATTATCAGTTAAAATGTATTGTCAACTAATTATTAATGAATTTAAAATAAATTATTTCCCACCCTGTGCCCCTAAAGCCCCACAACCCAGAAATAAAATGTGCAATTCCATCTTTATTTATCAATAAATTAATTATTATTAATTACTAATGAATTATTAATTATTTAAAAATAAATAACTTCCCACTCTTTACCCCTGTAAACTCCACAACCTTCACCAAAAATGTATCCCAAAAATTCAAAACATGATTAACATTATATAATCTCAATTAAATAAATATTAATAAATTAAAAATATTAATTAATTTATTATAATTAACTTACTTCCCACCCTATTCCCCTATAAACCCAAAACCAGCCATGGAAATGAAAAACACAAAAATTAATTAAAATTAAATTAATAACTACTAAAAATGTAACACATATAAAAAACATACAAAATTCTTATACAAATAGATACAACACATACGTTTAAAATATATACTAAAATACATAATTAAAAAAATCGATATTTCTTACCTTAAAGTCGATTTTCTTCACCACAATATTTTTGCTGTCGACATTTCTGTGTCACGATATTTGAAACTCCATATTAGTATAAGTTGACATTTCCAACTCGATATTTTGACTGAATACCTTTCCCATGTAGTCCTTCATGTAATTTTCAATCTTTGTCATTTTTTTTACATCAATTCATTGGAGATTTTGGCACTCTGGATTGTGGAATTCAGTTAGAATTTTATAGAGGTCTTTAGATGGGCGGTCTGCTTCAGTTATGCACGTGGAGTAGTGGTTTCTTTTTGTGGTTCTGATAGCTCTTTTGTAGGCTTTGTTATAGTGCCACAGTGTGCTTTTGTCTGTTCCTTCTACTGATTTCACTATTTGCACTTTAGTGTCTTGAATTGTTTTTTGATTTTTTTGATTTTTCCACTAACCCATGTGGTGTTCTTTTAGTAATCATCCTTGAAGGTGTTTTTTGTTGCTATCTGTTTATACAAACAGCGGGATGCCTGGCTTTCACCTTGTGGACACCCTGCCGGGGTTTCTCACAGGGGAATACCAGGACGGGTTCCCTAAGCAAGCGCCAGGATGCCCTTTGGGTGACAGGTTTGCGCTATATAAGTACACCTACATTTACATTTACATTTACATTTACAATGCAGTGCAGATTCAATTGTAGAAGGTGTGTATGTCATTCAGCCACATGTTTATAGGGTTTTTGTCAAGGTAGGTGTTGAGTTGCTGGATGCCTAGTTTTTCCATTGTCTTTATGAGCGCTAGTTGTTGTTACTTTTTGTTGTCTTTGAAGTGTTGGTATTAGTAAGTGAGTAGATCCTGAAAGTGATGGTGTATAGTGGAGTTGTCTGTAACTGTGGCTTGGCTTACGAGTGCAAATATGATGTCTAGCCTGTTTCCTGTGCAGTGAGTTGGGCCAGAAATGATTTAATGAATTTTGAATGCTTCAATGTTGGTTGTGTAGTGTAGTGTAGGGGTAGTTGTGGTTTGATTCTTCTTGCCAAACCAAATGTTGAGGTCTCTTAGAATGCATAGGTTGGGTGGTCCAGATGGGTGTTAGTTACTGTATCAAATCAGACATATTTACGTCATCATTGTTGTGTGATGGTCTATATATTAAGAGGGAGGAATACGTATTAGTTGGAGTGGGAGTACCAACTTATCAACAATGATTCACAGCCGTCCATGGTGAGGTTTTCAATCAATGTTAATGTTAATGGTAATGTTAATGTTAATGTTAATGTTAATGTTAATGTTAGTGAGAATTATTGAGTGCATGAATACCCGGGGAGTGTCTTGGTACTATGAACACAGTAAGCCCAGCCAGGTGTCGAATTCTGGAATAGCTAGGTGTTTATCCCTTTCCTGAAGATGGTGAGGGAACCTGCACTTCTGAGCTCAATAGGCAGCGTATTCCAGAGTTTTGCAGTTCCATAGAGGAAACTACGCCCGCCCCGCTTATAGATGAAATTCTCTGTATTATCAGGAGTCTAGCCCTTGTGGAATGTAGGTGTCTGGCTGGTTCGTACAAGACAAAGAGATTTATGAGAAAGGAAGGTCCTGTGTGGCTCAATGACTTGTCTGCTAAACATATGGTTTTAAATTTGATCCGTTGTGCTACCGGGACCCAGTGAAGACTATGAATCTCTTTGGAAATTGATTTGTACTTAGGAATGTTTACCAACAGCCGAGCAGCTGTGTTTTGAACAGTCTGAAGATTTTTTATATATTGCTTCTGTATTCTCAGGTACAGCCCATTACAATAATCTAGCTTTGACTGGATTTGCATTGTTACCACCGTCTTTCTAGTGTCAGGAGGGATGTAAGGTTGGATCTTCTTTATTTTCTTTCTGAGAAAGTGGGAAGCAGAGACGATGGAATTAGTCTGGTGTGAGAGGGCGAGTTTGTTGTCAATCTACACTCCCAAATGTTTTGCCTTTTGCGCTAGTCTCGGTCGGTCACCCATCTCCACCGGCCACCAGAGGTTGTCCCAACTGGGTTGCAGGTTACAGAAGATTATGACCTCGGTCTTTTCGGAGTTGAGTTTAAGACAATGTGATCCCATCCACCTATTTATTTCTCACATACAGTTCTGTAACTGTAGTGCAGGAGAGGCCTGACTTCTGTACGCAGCTACTACTATCTGGGTATCGTCTGCGTAATACGTCAGGCTAAACCCTAATTCACGGATCAAAGGGGCAAGTTCAGAGACATAGACATTTAAAGAGATGGGCTCAAGGAGGATCCCTGAGGAACTCCGCACAGGAGCATATGTCTCAGATTGGTACCTATCTACCATTACTGTTAGTCTCCTATCATTCAGAAAGGAGAAAAGCAGGGCTAGTGCCGCTCCCCTGACCCCCAGCGTCTCCAGCCGTTGCTGCAGGAGAATGTGATCAACAATATCAAATGCGGCTGATAAGTCAAGGAGGACAAGGGCAGCTGCGACCCCTCTATGCATCACCGCCCTGATCTCCTCAGTGGCTTTGATGAGTGTGGTTTCCATACTGTGTTCGTAATGGAAGCCAAACTGAGAGTGATCCAGCAGATCATTTTCATGAATGAATTGGGATAGTTGTGTATTCATAATTTTTTCAACTATTTTGGCTGTGAGATTCTTACAAATGCTATTTGTAATAATCATTGGAATACAACTAGGCCTCCTCCAAATTTTGCTAACATGATTTTTGTTAATTATGTGAAAATCAGGAGGTATGGCTTTAAGGGATGTGCCTTTAGAATCTTCACTGAGTCATATACTGACCAAAGAGGTATCTACGCTGTTTTCTGTTGAGGCCATTACTCACAATGTGAGTAACAAACTAAGAAGGCACACTAATATAATTTCCAATCTCTTAGCATTCACCTGCTTATTCCGAAACTCCTAACAAGGCAAACCAAGCCACATGTATTCAGGCCAGCACACCACCCTGCTCTGACACCTGATAGTTCACATTTCCACTACAGGTCACCACAGGCCATGCAAAGCTGCGGCTGGTTGTTCAGAAGGTGGACGTTATCTTTTTGAAAACCCCCCCAAAAATTACTGAAAAATGAATGAGTAAGTTATGGGTTATTTTTCTTGTAAAAACAGTAACATATGTTTAAAAAACTCAGAAGTTCACTTAAACACCCACAGTTAAAGGTGACTTCACAAAAAAAAATAAGTTTGCTTACGATGACCTGTTATAGTTAGCCGTGCAAACATAACTCTCGTCCTTACTGTGAACTGCTCATTATGTTACACAAGTGAAATGACATTACTGATGCGAACACATACAACCACCACTGACATATATTATATATGTATACACACACGGCAATAAGAATGCAATTAAGAAGTTACCATTCTGAAGATACACTTCTGCTTGACATGGGAAAATTTCACATATCTGAGAATTTTAGAGCAGGGTTTTGTAGGATTGCACTCTGAACACCCAGCAAAGACAGATTCGGCCGTTTGTAGAACATCAGAAAGAATCTTTCATCAGTTCGAAGGAGTGGCTGTAAATAAACAATGAGATGGGTTAATGATGGATGGACGCACAGGGTATGAAGCACTTTCTAACATACACATAACCTTGTTAACGTTGTCTGATCGTAGGCGCTTTAATGTCAGCCCTTCTGATTCCAAAGTTGCTTACAGATAAACATCGTTTCACATTTCAGTTGAGAAAAACCTTGAACCTATTTTATTGGTTTAAATAACATCATCACTTCTAATACCACACGTAGAACAGGTCTACACCGCATGAAGGAGCTAAACGATTACTAAAATATTTCTCTTTACTTTGTCGTAAAATATTCATATTCGTACTGTGTGGAAACATTACTCAAATTGATATTGGCAAGATTCTTTGGACGTCAAGGGGAAATATTTTAAACTTCCAGGAGTATCCTGCAAACATGGCCAGCTTTCAAATATATGCAAGAATATGTCTGCAAATTATTTTAGGCGTTTCTACCAGCCATCCTTTTTTCAAAGAGAAAAAAAATACTTAGAGAGTTGAAAAATATTTGACTTTCCAGGACAATTTGTTTAGGAGTTGTTTTTATAGGTTTCAATTGTGAATTTAAATATTATAAAGCTTACCTAGGGTTTTCGCGCTATATATATGGCACACGTATGCATGCTACACATCTACTACTTTGAGGTTTTCCCTCAAATTTTGGAAGTTGCATAAGCTGGGCTTTGAGCAGTACTCTTGAAATCGCTCCTAATTCAAGTCGCTCAACCTTTTCCTGAAAATATCTTCCCTCGTATTCCTCGGATGAAGTCAAAACCCTCCTATTTCCTCAAGTATGTTCGCAGGCAAGGAATTGTGCTGGGAAATTTTGCATCTTTATTAATGCCCCCGTTGCAGGCAGCAAAGCAGGCTCAGAGCAGGTACCAACCCTGCAATCATAGCATCAGCGACAGAATGCCCGGAATGTGCTGTTTTATTGTCTGTTCTGCCCCACCTCACCTGCTGGAAAGGCACAGGTAATGAAAGGACACAAGAGGAGACAGCGAGGCGCCCCTCAGAGCCCTGCGAATCCCCGCTTTTGGGAGAAATCGGCACCTTTTATCTGTTTGTGTTCACTACAGCTGCCTGCTTAGCAAGGCAGGGCTTTTTGTTTTGGACTGGGTGCAGCTTGTCATTGATATAGGGCTGTGGAGGCACTTGGGAGAGTCTGGGGCCCTCTATCTTATGCAAAGCCTCTTTAGCTATTGTATTTCTTCTGTCAGTCAATGGCCTGACCGCCCAGGAACCCCCCACTCCCCCACCCCGTGATCGTAGTGACACAACAGTAAACACCGCAAAAGGAATTATTTTCATCTGACAAAGAACAATACAGCCGATTTTGTCGAAATTGCTTTGTTTTTAAATTCGTATAACGTGCTGACTCGATATTTTGCTGCGAATTCACATGCTTTAATCATGGTAGAAAAGCTTACAGGCAAATGAGGACATGTAAGATTTTAGAAAATTCACACAGCACGCAAGATGAATAAGTAATGATTGGTGCTATGTTTGCAGTTTTTTTGCACAGAGACCAACATTGTGAAGTTAGGAAAACAACTTCGAACATCTTTCCCAGCCGGTGAAAATTCCATCAAGAAAAGCTGTGGCGTATTGATTTTTCATTTAAACTTTCATCTAAGCAAGAAAATGTTGCTATTAAAAAGTGGTCTCTTTTCCACACAAAAAAGGTATTGTTACCAGAAGCTTCCTGGTACTCTTCCTAACTCTCCCCTACCCGCCTAATCCCCCATCAAAATAACAGGTTATGAAGTTGGAAAGGAAAATCCTTGGCATTTTTGCATACTTTTAACCTATTTTCTCAGATGTGAATTGTATTTTAGAGATCTGGGCAGGTGAAGTTCCTCATCCCCCCATCAAAATAACAGGTTATGAAGCTGGAAAGGAAAAACCTTTGCATTTTTGCATACTTTTATCCTATTTTGTCAGATGTGAATTGTATTTTAGAGATCTGGGCAGGTGAAGTTCCTCATCCCCCCATCAAAATACCAGGTTATGAAGTTGGAAAGGAAAATCCTTGGCATTTTTGCATACTTTTAACCTATTTTCTCAGATGTGAATTGTATTTTAGAGATCTGGGCAGGTGAAGTCCCTCAGTGGATGGAGCACATCAAAAAATCAGTGTAGGGGTCACAGCTTTTATTACAGTTGCATCCAACCCAGACTTCCATCGGTACAAAACCAATTAACATGAATATTACAAAAGAAATGGCGATAAATATGCAAAAGTCAACACATTGTGGACTGAGTGTATATAAAAAAGGTCAATACTGATCTTTTAGGGAAGTCCCTAAAATATCACAGATGCTCTCCAGAATGGTTTTGTCATATGTTACTGATTCTCCCCAGTAGATGACAAAAACGGTTATTCCTTGATTTGGGAGTAACTTTTGTAATCCAATTTATTCTTGCTTTCTGCTTCTTGTACTTCTGCATTTATAATTGGGAAAACTGAGATTACCAAAATGCGAATAAAAATAACACTTAATGGTTAATTTATGCTTCACTCTGGACAAATGTTTACAACTGTTACTGCCACTGTGTTTGTTATGGCATGTCTTGATATGTTATGATGTTATTTTATTTTAGGTGATGTTATGCTACATTTCTTCATCTTGTGTTGCCCAATGGACAGTTTGTAAGAACCACCAATCAGCTAACACGCTTGCCATAATGCAAATGATTTATAAACTGTACTCTGGTGAAAAAAGTCTTCAAAGCTATTAAGAAGAATGTCACTCTCCAGCAGTCCCCTTGGAAAGCTCCGGTCAGATAGATCGGGAATAGGTTAGACAACTATTTCATTTCAAATAAGCCACCTTGACTTGACCCCAGTCACACCCTCTCTTAACCATTCTTCAACGTATTTATTGCCCTACCCCTTCCAATGACTGACGGTGGATTCTCTTCCTACCTCCACACAAGTGACACGGTGGACTATCACTTTTATGGTAACTCACATGGGAAAGTATTATTTACACAATACCGGTTCTCAGTTTCTCTAGCTTCTAAAGTCACATAACAAAACCTATCCAGTATATGTATTCTCAGCCTGAGGAACTGAAATCTTCATTCTCAGCGGTCTCACTAATACAAAAGAACTTGGCACAGAAGCTGATATATTAAAAGACATCTTTATTAAACTTAATAAGTGAGACTACGTCACACAGGAGCCTTTAGCACCTGAATGAGGCAGTCTAAAGAATACAGAACACAGAGGTCTTTTATATGCTTAGGATTTACAAACTCAGCATAAAAGAAAGGGGCAGTCCTAGCTTCTGCAAGCATACAAAATACCTAATATGGACATACAAGATCTGCAAAATATTAGCCAATAGAAAAACATCATGTAACCAGAATGTCCCCCTTACGTCGTGTTTCTGCCCAACCCATAAGTCAATCAACTACAGCACTTATAGGTCAATCAGTAATGGCAGAACATGTCTGTATGCAGTTAGGCCAGCTAGTGTCTGAGATTGCTTTCAAAGCAAGGACAGAGGGGGGTTTTCTACACGTTGCAGTCCAAAGGCAAAAACACTTCATGAATAGAGCAGTCTGTATAAAGGCAACACAAATTGAAGACAAATGTAAGATGGAGTCAAAATTAAAGAACCTCAGACCTCCCTTTTGCCATTACACAGGCAAATCCTAAAATTATTTTGCAAACATTATGTATTTCAATGACTATTGACAATGCCAATAAAACAATAAGAATCAGTCTCCAAACACCAATTCTATACAATCGCACGGGAAATACCCAGAGTCTGTCAAAGCCTCTTCTGGCAGGCTTCTATTGTCCATCAAATCCTGTTTCTGTTGTTTTCTTCCGCATGGGCCTCTTCATTCATGCCTTTCATGAAAATGATGTTACTCAATATCCGTTGGAGTGCCTTCCTGGCAAACACTCACAGCTCACTTGAAAGTCTCAATGTCTCAATGCAGTGCACCAATATTTCCTGTGCTGCAGGCACTACAGATAGTGTGCTCTTCATTGATCAAGGGCACAGATCATCTCATGCAGACCCAAGTACTATTAATCGGGGAAGAGCAACAGACTGTCACTCTCAGCAACACTTTCAGGCTCCAACACTCTCTTATTCAGTGTTAGAGGATGCTCGGGCTGCTCTTTCATGGGCACCATAATGTAGTGCCTTTGGCCAATCTCAAATCCTCCGGTGCACTGCACTTCCGTTGGAGCAAAGGAAAAGGGTTTGTGTGGCCAAAACTCAGGCCAAGGGGCTCAAGGGACTGCACACTGTCAGAGGTTAACCAGCACATGACAGGTGGGTGGAAAACTGAAGCCTCAAAAACAACAAGAATCCTTCTCTTTCGCTCTTTGCACTGAAATTCTGGTTCTGTGGCAAAACCAGATCCTCCTTCTTTTCTGATGTTTAACGCCTTCTGATTAAGCAAGCACAATACGTTGGAGATACCACTGATGGCACGCTGGCAATCGCTGTCTGTGTGCTGGGACTTTAGGGCCAAGGTATGTAGCCCTCATCTGTAGCTGACACTGATAAAAATTAGAACTCATCTTTATCACCGTTCTGCAGGGTATCTTTCTCCCTTTGACTCTGGAAGATCCCGCAGAACCTAGTGACGTAGAAAATATGACACAGTTGTTTCCTTCAATTAAGTACAAAAACAGTTCATTGTACAACAAGGGACTGCAAGCAAGTGGCCTGCAATCTTTAAAGGAGTGGCCATACGTCATGGGACATTTCTGGTCTAGAACACACTATCATTCTCAAAGGCAATACAAAGACAAAGGCAGTAGGCAAAACAGTGCCTCTAGCCACTTTAATTGGGTTTCCATGTGAGAGCATATCCTCTACCATCTAAGGGTAGATAGCAACATGGGAATTCTATCTGAATGGATGTCCTCACACATGGTGGCATTGTCTAATGGGGCAAACACATTTTCCTCCTCTAAATGATTGCATATAGGTGTTCCTAAATTCCTTATCTAGAGCACCTCAAAAGAGAGATCACATAATACATTTTATCAGGGACATGTAGATACCTTCCTTTAATAACTGTGCATCAGGTGGACCATACAATACAAAAGCTAATGATCAAAATGTAGAAACAAAAGACAAGAACTAGAGAGTCCTGGTATTTCCATTATTTAAAATACATCTGGTCCATCAAAAATTAAAGCAGCAGAAAAAAGGAACTAAAAACCAAATGAGAATAGGCATTGAATTTGTCATATTCAAAAAATCGTAAGGTATCTCCTATTGAGGTGGAAAACGTATCTTACTATAGTATTGAGTCAGTTAACCAGTCCATCACTACCCTAACAGTCAAACTGGGAAACATCAGAGTAGGCCTAAAGAAAATCTTTGAAAACTAGTCTGGTCATACAAAAGGGAATTATACATAATATGGGGTCTCTGGTACATTACTGCAGTCTGGAAGTGTGAACCTGAGCAATACACCAACTGGTGAAAGGAATTTGGAAAAGGGAAATGGGACTAGATAAAAATGAAGCCTTGTTTCCTTTATGGTACAAAGCCATACACTACTTAGGAAGCAGAACACAACTGACTAATGTAATATAGAAATTAGGTCACCATGTACAAGAGTCACAAATCTATAGTTTATCCTTACGTCCAATCAGGATAGATAATTTTAGGACTGTCTGTTCCTTTAAAGGAAGAGGACAGTATCATGACTAATTGCAGATGACACACTTTGATTCTGTATATCTCTTTTTTATTTTCCTTCAAATACCATTAAAGCCAAATTTGACATACACTGGTGAAGTGTTGTCTGTCTATCTGTGAAATTTAGTGTCAGAGCAAATCTACCCAACTGTTGTACAGGATACACATCGTCATATATATCCCTTCACAACACAGGTAAACTTGTAATAGTATCAAAAAGCAGCAACATGAAACAAAAACATGCATTAAAAAAAGCACACACAAAACGCACATATCAAGCCATCAGATATACTTGCGTATATCAAGCACAAAAAGCATAAACAAAACAATAGCATATGTAAATAAGCGGTGACACACAACACTATTGCATGCACTTTTATGCACTGTGAACCTGCAGCTCAAAACAGAATATTCAGGCCTGCTTAATTTGTCAGGCTTAAAATCCTCACCAGGAACAATTCATAAAAGGATAAAATGCAAAAATATGTAAAACGCACGAACATTTCTGCACATAACACACAAAATATCAACTGTAACAACCATCTTTTGAAAACATGCTAAACCCTTTTAACTTTCCAAAAACTTTTTCACAGACACTCTGCGTGGCCCATGCGCCAACACCCTTTGAGGCCCTGCTTTTCCAAGCAATAATTTCTCCATCTGTTTACACTTACTCCTAACTCCCACCTCACTCTAAGGCTGAAAAAGACAAAAAAACCTTCCCAACTCTTTCTAACCTGCAATAACCAACCCTATTTAAAAACACATGATATATATATTACTCCTGTTAGGGGCTACAATTTATTTCTATACTTAGATTATTAAAACAGTTACTGTGAATAATTCGCAGAACATAATAACACACATACCAGTTTTTAGAACAAATGCTTGTTTGCAATGGTACTCATTTCATCTACCTTAAATGGATGAAGGCTCAGTTAGGTCCAGCAAAAGTTAAAACCTTCCACCCTGATATTAAACTCAAACCTCTGCACCAGGCACATTGGCTCGCTGACCTATTTAAAAGGAAACCCAAATGGGAATAACCTGCAAATTTGTATTATACTTAAATGTATGCATTTACTGAAGCCTAAAGCACTTTTAAAGCTATTGTAAATGGCAAAAATGCCCAAATTTTACCCAAATTCGACTTTGATATTTGGGGCACTAAAACATAAATATCCTATAATAATGTTACATATTAATCATCCTCAGAATGTTCTTTACAAATTGCAGAGATTGGACATTGGACATATCTCCTGCAAATCCTGAGAAAAATGAGTTTTTCATGCCTGGTCAAGTGAAAATCTATATGCTAATGTCCTTATTATGCAGTATACCATACCTTAAATTAAATTATAATGCTAGGAGGTCACAGTATAAGTATTTAGCTTCATGACTAGTAAAAAACGAATTTTGTAGCAGTTATTTTTATAACCCTATCAGTTTTGATAATTCTACATATTAAGGCTCTGTAATTCCTTGAATCTGACTTCATTTTCTTTTCTTTTTTTTTGGTGCCACTTAGGCTGACGAACAAAGTGGCCTGGCCTCCCCAGGTCATGTACACATTAACCAGATTAAACTGTAAGAAACTAACTTTCGTCACCCGAAACTGACCTGCAAAGCCAATTTCCCTGATTGATCTTTATCTGAGATTGCCAATCAATGTTCAAGACATGGTTAACTTTTTAGTTTCCCTGGACTTGCCCTATCTTGTTTCAGCATCTTTTACGGTTTCTTTCTTTTTAAATGTTTCTTCATTACATGGGTTAATTATTACTTAGCAACTGAGCCAAGAATTTGCTTAGGAAAATGCTTAAAGAGAGGAAAACCCTTAATTAAAATGTCTTCCTATAATACAAAATAATGAACCTTAGTTTTGAAACCTTTTTAAAACAACATTCTGAAATGCAACGTTTTCACCTGTGCAACTGAGGGGAAAATCCTGGCTAAATAAAAATTCCTGTTTATTCAGCTTGTCTCTAAGTGCTTGTAACAAGCTGGCAGACTTTTTCAAACTAAAACATATCAATGCGTGTTCTATATTATTTTGAGTTCAGCAGGAATTTACTTCAGCTGATCTGTTTGCCTGTTAATATCTAACACAATATATCTAAGGAAAATGCTGTAAGTTTTTTTTTTTTTTTTTTGCAAAACACCCAATTTCGTTTTTGGGGCTTTTTATTCCTAGTGAATGTGAATTTACATTTTAGTTTTTAAACATTTAGACATCTTGCTTAATAGACTGAAACATCAAGAAAAAACAGAAACACACATTTGAGCTCATTTCAGACAAACAGAAAGGGGTCAAACACTCAGGACACACAATACGGCGCGCTTTTAGCCATGCAATTCGTGAATAGTGCCATCGCTATTCACTTACAGAAATTGCACTAATGGGAAAACCACATAGACATTTAAACACACATTTAACCCACATATCAATACTCAGGACAGAAATAAAGGACAGCCCACAGACTGTACTTAAACCAACCCATTTGTAAATACTAGTTGTAAGTCATATTTACAAGAAACGCTTCTCAATTGTGTTCCAAAAGACTGCAAAAACAGCCCAACAGACTGATGTATGTCCAAGAAACGAAAATACACTCAATTCACTAGCTTTGACTAGCAGAACACCAAAAATCGCTCTGCATATCTTCATTCATAAAACTGCGCAGAACAAAGGATCCTTGTATGTATTATGTCCATATTTTAATTCCCTGGGGATACAAAATCACCAAGGAAGAAATATGTTTGTAAATCTAAACCTATTTAGATATTCCCTTTAGGGGAAGCCGGCTAATCCAAACGTATACAAAGTTGGCCAACACAAAGCTCCAAATTTGCTAAGATCAGGCATCTTATAGCTCACTAATCTAGCTTCAAACTTCAAGGGGCTATCTCTATCGATACACTCGTAAATATACAAGACCCTCGGTTTTTGAAAATTGCAATCTTCAAATAAAAACTAAGGACCAAACAAACTAAGACTTAACTCTTACTTTTACTAATCAAAAGGTTATCCAAATTCTAACTGTCAAGTTCTAAATGACCTAACGGTCTCTTTGGTTTTTTTTTAATACTCACGCCAAAAAGGGTTCTCAATCAGGAGTGACATCATGCGGAGGATTAAAATCAGGAAGAGCAGAAATACACTGGGCTGCAGAGACGAAGAATCCCCAGAATCCCTGTGCACAGAGTACCTTCTTAGTAGAATCATGTCTTGTCCTCCTCAGTAGCTTTCTGTCTCCTGACAAGATCACTCCCACAGAAAGTCACTTCTCTGATGAAGCCCGCGTTGGCCTCGCCATTTGAAGAACTGAAATCTTCATTCTCAGGGGTCTCACTAATACAAAAGAACTTGGCACAGAAGCTTAAATATTAAAAGACATCTTTATTAAACTTAATAAGTGAGACTACGTCACAAAGGAGCCTTTAGCACCTGAATGAGGCAGTCTAAAAAATACAGAACACAGAGGTCTTTTATATGCTTAGGATTTACAAACTCAGCATAAAAGAAAGGGGCAGTCCTAGCTTCTGCAAGCATACAAAATACCTAATATGGACATACAAGATCTGCAAAATATTAGCCAATAGAAAAACATCATGTAACCAGAATGTCCCCCTTACGTTGTGTTTCTGCCCAACCCATAAGTCAATCAACTACAGCACTTATAGGTCAATCAGTAATGGCAGAACATGTCTGTATGCAGTTAGGCCAGCTAGTGTCTGAGATTGCTTTCAAAGCAAGGACAGAGGTGGGTTTTCTACACGTTGCAGTCCAAAGGCAGAAACACTTAATGAATAGAGCAGTCTGTGTAAAGGCAACACAAATTGAAGACAAATGTAAGATGGAGTCAAAATTAACGTACCTCAAGCCCTCTTATTATTTCATATGATTGTCTGGTTCTGTTTTATCATTATTACTTTGTATTATTACTATTATTAATTTGCTTCTTTTTCCTGGTTTTTTCCTTATCTTTTTGCCTTATTGTGTCCTATTGTTTAAACTTGATTGTACCTCAATGCTCGCCTCTCTTGTTGTTTATCACCATCCTATATAACCAAGTATGTATTATTATTTCTTTATATGCTCTTTAAACATTAATAAAATCATTTAAACATAAATTTTTTCTAAAAAGAAGCTATTAAGATTCCAGATCCTCTCTCGATTCTGCCACAAGGCTTAGCAAGCAAAACACACAAGCTGATGGACGAAATGTTGCACAATGGTAAAACATTCACCCCCAGTCACAGATCTGGGTTTAATCAATCGTTAATTTGCTCACCAAGCCACCCCAGTTCAAACATGGCCATATGCAAATCAGTCTTGACCCTGTGCCTCATGGGAACAGTCCAGCCCGAACTGCCAAGTCATGTCTTCCCTGGACCGGAACCAAGCATCCTAGGACCGGTTTCTGGCTATCAGCCGTCTTCAGCCAGGATAGCTTGACTCCAGTGGCTTGGTGAGCACGGGACCCACGTCTGGGCATACCCTTCCCACATAGGGTGAACAGCAAAACACACAAGATGATGGTCGGAATGTTGCACAATGGCAAAACATTCACCCCCAGTCACAGATCTGGGTTTAATCCATTGTTAGTTTGCTCACCGAGCCACCCCAGTTCAGACATGGCCATATGCAAATCAGTATTGACCCTGTGCCTCATGGGAACAGTCCAGCCCGAACTGCCAAGCCATGTCTTCCATGGACCAGAATCAAGCATCCTAGGACTGGTTTCTGGCTATCAGCCATCTTCAGCCAGGATAGGTTGACTCCAGTGGCATAATGAGCACGGGACCCACGTCTGGGCATACCCTTCCCACATACGGCGAACAGCAAAACACACAAGATGATGGACGGAATGTTGCACAATGGCAAAACATTCACCCCCAGTCACAGATCTGGATTTAATCCATCGTTATTTTGCTCACCAAGCCACCCCAGTTCAGACATGGCCATATGCAAATCAGTCTTGACCCTGTGCCTCATGGGAGCAGTCCAGCCCGAACTGCCAAGCCATGTCTTCCCTGGACCGGAATCAAGCATCTTAAGACCGGTTTCTGGCTATCAGCTGTCTTCAGCCAGGATAGCTTGACTCCAGTGGCTTAGTGAGCACGGGACCCACGTCTGGGCATACCCTTCCCACATAGGGCAAACAGCAAAACACACAAGATGATGGACGTAATGTTGCACAATGGCAAAACATTCACCCCCAGTCAGAGATCTGGGTTTAATCCATCGTTATTTTGCTCACCAAGCCACCCCAGTTCAGACAAGGCCATCTGAAAATCAGTCTTGACCCTGTGCCTCATGGGAACAGTCCAGCCCGAACTGCCAAGCCACTTCTTCCCTGGAACGGAATCAAACATTCTAGGACCGGTTTCTGGCTATCAGCAGTCTCCAGCCAGGATAACTTGACCCCAGTGGCTTAGTGAGCACGGGACCCACGTCTGGGCATACCCTTTCCACATAGAGCGAACAGCAAAACACACAAGATGATGGACGGAATGTGGCACAATGGCAAAACATTCACCCCCAGTCACAGATCTGGGTTTAATCCATTGTTATTTTGTTCAGCCTGAACTGCCAAGCCATGTCTTCCCTGGACCAGAATCAAGCATCCCAGGACCGGTTTCTGGCTATCAACCGTCTTCTAAAAGGGTTTAGTGTGTTGGTAAAACTCTGGGGTGAGCCATGAAATAGTCACTTATCAGTTTTTGGATGGTGGTAGCGGATTTGTAAAGGGCTGGGCGAGAGAATAGTAGGTCTTCCAGGTTATTTACATATTTGCCACACCTTGCTAGTGTTTGAGTGTCTGTTTGGGAGAAACATAATGCTGACACCTCCAGGCATGTATGGATGCTCTTTTTTAAGTAGAGTGGCTTCAGAAGAGGTCTCCTGGGCATCAAGGGAAAGACAGCAGCACAAGAGGTGGAACCATGATTCGATCGTGTAGTTGCATAGTCTGTAGGCCCCCTTCTCTCCAAGTGGGGCCCATTGGTTAAGGTCAGTAATTCGCAGACCTAGGAGGCGCATAAACATGATATTCTTATAGGCCGATCTGTTTAGGCTGTGTGAGAGGTATGGTTGAGGCATCCCTGGTTAATAAGAATCATTCAAAGCAGATAAAATAGTTGAGGTTAACATTTGTCTCACCTGTTTGTTTAAAACCTTTTCCACGCTGTGTAGGGGATGGAGTCCGATTTTAGCAGAGGTGTTGTGGCCTTTTGAATTTGTTGGTGCCATGGGTCACCAGGGGGCTCTAAGGTTCAGAGACCTTGGCCTCTAGATCTAATAAGGCAATAAGTCAGTAGCTGGAAGGAAGGGAAGTGTCCCATTTTTAGATGATTGGGCATAAAGTCGACCCTCTCCACGAGTCAGGGATGTGTGCTGCAATGTAGACATGGTTAAAGAGGGGGGCTAGCAACTTAGGCCAGTCTTCCAGGGTGCATTTGAATGTGATAGCAAGGAGGCCATTGGAGCATGGGGCTCTGTCGTGTTTTATGTTTTTCAAGAATCTGCGTACCTGGCCTGGTGTGGTCAGAGCGTGGGTTTCCATCGGTGTGTTGTCGTTTGTACATCTGCTAGGAATGTCGATGGGGCCTGGGGTTTCGCTGCTGTATTGTATATTGATGTGCTGTATCCAGGCTGCATCTGGGACTGTATTCCCCCTGCAACTGTTGGAGGATCATTGTTTGTTGATGTGATTCCAAACGTGGTCTGAGCTTTTCTCTTTTAGTCTGCGTTCATTCATTTGCCATGTTCATTAAGTTTCTTGGATTCCCATGTTAATTTGTTGTACAGTTTGCGTAGAATGACCAAGTTTTTCATGGACAGTGCGGTGGGAGTTTATTTGTGCAAATGAGTGTCTCTCCCTAATATTCTTTGTGTGTTGACAATGGCCCTATTGTGGGGTTTCCATGAAGGGTTCCTTGGATGTAGGCCAGAAGCACCGGGTCCCATTAGAAGGTCTCTTAATTTGGTTATTAAATCATCGCATCTGTGGGGGTAGTTCCCAGGGGGGTTGCTAGTGAAGTTTAAGGTTTCGTCTTTGAGCCATTTGTCTACCTGAGGCCTGAGGCATCCCATTTAATTCTCTGCCTAGAGTGTGAGATTCGGGCCCGAGCAGCGTGTCCCACTTCTGTGACTGTGGCGGCTGCTGGGACTTGTAGGTCCAGTACTGCTAACTGTCAATTCTTATTTTTTACCTTGTATGAATGGGCTCTACTAGGAACTCTGAAAAGGCTCAAGAATACCTAGACATAATACATAAACTCAACCTTTATTTTTTTGTTTGAATATGTTTATTGCATTTTTTTTGTCATTACACAGCATTACACATGTGAAAACATAAATGATTAGTTATGCCATAATACAGAAAATTTGTCTCAGGCCGCTTCGGTTGTTCCTAGACATAAAGGAGTCTGGTCGTAAGGATCAGCTCAAAAAACAGTTTAGTTAAAGCAGCGTGCCAACATAAGTAACCACAGACATATCAAAGAGAGAATATTGATCAACGTTAGTGATGAAAATGTAAGTGTCGCTTCCCAATAACACATCAGAGATTTGTTCTAACCGGGTTACAGATTACGCCTTGGCAGCAAATCGGGGTGAGTTGGGTACATCAGCAATATAACATATATCCAAAGCTTTATTGCAAAAAAAAAAGAAAAAACCAACAAATGTAAAGAACAATCTGAAAATTGCGGAGACAAGAGAAATGAAATGAAATGAAATGAAATGAAGAAGGTTCTTAATAAAGCGCACTGTGACCAAGCGGCTTCCTGGCGCTAGAAAAGAGGGCTGAGAAGGGTGGGGTGTCCAAAAGTGCTTTAGCAGGAATACGCAACAGAAAACAAATGGGTCTTAAGGGCCTTACGAAACTGTGGGTAAATGGTGATTGATCTAATCGACAAAGGAAGACTATTCCAAAAAGAGGGACCTAATACAGAAAATCTAGTGCCTCCGGTTTTAGATCTGCGAAATCGAGGTACACTGGAAAGAAACTGATTAGCGGAATGGAGGGGACGGTTGGGAGTGTAGGGAATGATGAGAGAATTGATAAAGACTGGGCCGGTGCGAGCCCGAGCCATAAAGGCCAGGCAGCCCATCTTAAAGAGGGATCTCTGAGAGATAGGGAGCCAATGAAGGGATTTCAAGACAGGAGTGATGTTGGAGGACTTGGGGAGGTGGAGAATAAGGCGGGCGGCCTGATTCTGTAAAAGCCTGTAGGCAGCGAAGTTCGTATGCCTGAATGCCCACGTACAGGCTGTTCCCGTAATCAAGACGGGAGAGAATCATTGCCAAGATGATGAGTTTAAGGGCGTCAGGGGAAAAGAAACGGGACACTTTTCGGATAATTCGGAGAGAAAGGAAACAGGAGGAGACAACCGAGCTGATCTGGGCATGCATAGAGAGGTCCCGGCTGACTTTAATACCCAAGGTCTTTGCAGAGGCCGCTGGGACAGGAGGAGGGCCGAAAATGGGAGGCCAAAAGGCGGCCGACCAAGGGGAAGAGGAAGAGCCGGTCAGGACCAGCTCCATCTTGTCCAGATTGAGCTTCAGTTGATTCTGGTTCATCCAGTCTGAAATGAAAACTAGAGTGGAGTGGAATTTAGGTAGGGAGTGCAGAGGAGAAGAGAGATCAAAAACAAGCTGGAGGTCATCTGCATAATTATACACGGAGACCCCCATATCAAGAAGAGAAAGAATAAGGGGGCGGATATAGAGGTTAAAGAGGAGAGGGGACAGGGAGGAACCTTGGGGGACTCCACAGGGGACCAAGCGGGTAGGGGCGGTATGGCAGGAAAGATGCACCGCCTGAGTCCGATCTATGAGAAAGGAGGCGAGCCATGAGAGGGCAGTACCTCGAACGCCCGCTGCGCAGACACGGTCGAGAAGGATGGAGTGGTCGACCGTGTCAAACGCAGCGGACAGATCAAGGAGCACCAAGGCTTGGGGCAAGTTGGAATCTGCCTTACTCTTTAGCTCGTCCAAGACGGACAGGACCACTGACTCAGTGGAATGAGCCGGACGGAAACCCGCTTGGTGGGAGGCCAGGAGATGGTTGTCCTCGGCGAAGGAGAAGAGGCAGGAGGTGATATAGCTTTCCAGGATCTTCCCAAGGTAAGGGAGGAGGGAAATGGGTCTAAAGTTAGAGGGAAGGGAAGGGTCTAAACCAGATTTTTTTTAAATGGGACGAACTATGGCGGATTTAAAAAATTTAGGAACTAAGCCAGAGGAAATGGAGGCATTGAGAAGGGAAAGTGGAGGGTCAGGGCAATGGGTGAAGAGCACTTTCAAAATGCGAGCTGGCGCACAGTCCGCTGGGGAGCCAGACTTCACTTTCTGAAGAAGAGCCAGAAAAGAGTCCAAGGAAATAGGGGGAACCTGATTAAGAGGGGAGAAGGACAGAGGAGGGGCAGGGGAAGGGAGGGGCGGAGGAACTAAAGGAATATTGGATTTAATCTTGGCGATCTTCTCCAGAAAGAAGTCGTTCAGAGACAGGCAGAGGTCCTGGGAAGGGACAAGGTTAGGGTTGGCTCTGTCAGAGGCAACAAGGTTGCGAACTATGGAGAAAATCTCCTTGGGCTTATTAGCTGAGAAAGAGATTTTCTCCGAAAAGTAAATAGTTTTGGCTCGCAGAATAGCTTTCTTGTAGCTTGCCAGAAGCAGCTTGTATTTAGCTCGCAGGTCGGGACAGTAATTACGTCTTCAATGGCGTTCAGAACGTCTAAGGTCCAGTTTGAGAATTTTTAGCTCATCTGTAACTCATTTTTGGGCGTCATGTGGGCGGCAGGTCTTGATTTTCCTAAGGGGGGCAACTAGATCGCAGGCGGAGGACAGCCAGTGATTCACGGCGTCTACTTGATGGTCAATGGGGAAGATGCATAGGTCAGGGTGGGAGGAGGCAAGAGAGACACAAAGAGAATCGAGGTCCACCCGGTTCCAATTACGAGCCATGACGTTTTTGGGTAAGGGGGGTTTCTCTCACGTTCCCAACTCAATGGAAAAAGAGATCAATGAATGATCAGACCAAGTGCATGGAAGAATGGTAGGGGAAAGGATAGAACAGCTAGCTGACCATATTTGGTCCAAGACATGACCGTGGACATGGGTGGGGGAGTGAAGATGTGGAAGGAAATTAAGAGACTGAAGGGTGGCAGAAACATCCTTGGAAGACAGGTCTTCCCTGGGGTCGCCGGGCCAATAGTTAAAGTCCCCCAAGAGAAGCACAGAAGAATTATTGACAACGAGCGTAGCCAATAGTTCTTGCAAGGCAGGTACAAAAGAAGGCATGTACTGCGGAGGACGATAGAAAAGGGCTATTGTAAGGGGGGCCCGGAGATTGACTGAACAGGCAACTATAAAGTCAACACCAAGTATGGGAGGATAAGGAAGAGGCTGAAACTGATAACTAGAACGAATGATCATCGCCACACCCCCACCGACTTTACCAGCGGGACGATCCACCTGAAGAGCATAGTAAGAGTCGGGGAGGGCGGATAGAAGATCAGGGAGGGAATCAACAGAGAACCAAGTCTCCGTGAGAAAAAGAAAATCGGGGGCATCTGTATCCAGTAAATTAAAGATCTCAAGCTGATGTTTACGTGCGGATCTAGTATTAAGCAGGTAGGCAGTGGCCGTACTGGATGGGGAAAGGGGGGGAAGGGTCGGGGTGGGAAGAGTCCGAGACCGGGGAGAGAATGACGAATATCCAGATGGTGAGGCCGATGGGGAAGAAATATCCAATGCGACAATGCGCTGAATCAAATGTTGGCTTTAGCGTAAGCGTTCTCCGGGCTGCGCCTCAGGAGATGTAATAGCCTCTGGCAAGCGCTCGTAATCAGCGTGGTTAAATGACTTCGGCGGGGGGGGCTGGCCTGTAGGTGGTGGGCGTGGCCTGTGGCCTCTGGGAAATGGCGGCGAGAGGGTAGTGACGCGCGGCAGCGCTCGATTCAGCTGCGCGGGAGTGCCCAGAGCATGGGGGTCAAGAAAAACAAGTGCCCAGGATGGGGAGAACAAGTAAGTAAAAGCACAATTTTAAGTACACAAATGTTTAAAAATAAGTAGTAGCGTTCTCCCGGCTGCGCCTCAGGAGATGGTGTGACCTCTGGCCAGCGCTCGTAAGCAACACGATTAAAAGCCTTCGGTAGGGGGCGTGGCTTGTGGATAGTGGGCGTGGCCAATGGGCTCCAGGGATTCGGGAAACAAACAGGTGCCCAGAAGTGAAACAAAGCAGTGAAGAAATACAGATTCAGCAAACAATTTTAAAATCAAATGTTGGCTTTAGCGTAAGCGTTCTCCCGGCTGCGCCTCAGGAGATGTAATAGCCTCTGGCAAGCGCTCGTAATCAGCGTGGTTAAATGCTTTCAGCGGGGAGGCGTGGCCTGTAGGTGGTGGGCGTGGCCTGTGGCCTCTGGGAAATGGCGGCGAGAGGGTAGTGACCCGCGGCAGCGCTCGATTCAGCTGCGCGAGAGAGACTAGGCGGTGTGCAACAGCGAGTGCGTGTATATGTGTGGTGCTCTCAGGGCAGGCGGGGGGAACAGCAGGCTCCGCGCTATATCGGTAATGAAAATCTAAGCACAAGACCTGCAAGTGCGCAAGAGGGGGGGGGCCCGGGAGGAGGAGGGGAGAGAAAAAAGTCCAGTCGGATGCCCGCGAAGAGAGGCATCAACGTCTAAACAATGCCACTTCGCAAGCATTCTTGGTGGTAAGCTGTCAAGGTGCTATCCCAGTCCTGCACTATGGGATACTTGCGGAGCCCCGCCGTCTCCTCACTGTGTAGCGCTACGCTTTCCGCCCTTGCCCAATTATCAAATGAAGTATGCCAGTGTATCGCCTGGGGGGGTGCACTATTCTTCCAGCGCTTGGTAATGAGGCGCTTTGCAGTTATCAGACCCAGATCCGAAAACCTCTCCTGGACTTTTGTCTGTTTATTTCTTGTGAACAAGCCTAGTAGGCAAGCTTCCCATGTGCGCGGCAGGCTGCCTCCCGTCGCTTTTGCCAAGGTACTCGACACTATGGTCCAGTAGGTGTGCAGGGAAGGACACGCCCAGAGCACATGTAGGAGTTGCGCATTTACAAGTCCGCATCTGGGGCACGCGGATGTAGTAAGCGCGAAGTAAATATTGAGCTCATCTGGAGACAGATAGGCGCGGTGCGCGATATAATATTGTATGATCTTAAAGCGTGCATTTTGCGGTATGTTTATGTCCCGGCTAGTATCCGCGCCCATTCCCTGTCAGTCCAGTCCCGGCCTCTATCGGCTGTCCATTTGTCTTGCAGCCGCTGCGCCGAGAACTGCGTGTGCATATGTAGCACCTGGACGAGCCAATGTACTATGTGTGAGCCGTTCCCCATCACATGCAAATATTGAATCAGTAGATGCGTTGGGGGCTCTTCCATCAGAGTTCCCCAGGCTCGTGTCAATGTATGCAGAAGTGTCGCATGTGGTCAGGAATTGTTCCGCCGGTGGGCCTGTGTTATCCGCTAGCGTCACAAAAGCAGTGCGCCATCTTCAAACAGGTCGCCTAAACTTTCCAATTCAACTGTTGTCCAGCTGCTCAACGCAGGCTCCGTAAGCGCTCCCCCCTCCCAGGGTGTACCTAGTAATGGCAGGTTAGGTGCGTATGGTGTGGTAGCGCTTGTGAGTTTCAGACATCTCACATAGCACTTTCTCGCCACCGCGAGGTGCAGTTGCTCAGGGCAGCGGGCCTTAGATAAGGGATGAAACAGCGCGTGTATTTGCGGGGTCGTCATGACCGCGATGTTCAAAGCAGTGTCGCCCAGATTCTTCCCACTCAGCCAGTAAGCGATCCATTGCAGCTGCGCCGCCAGATAATAAAGCTCGTGGTTAGGGACCGACAACCCTCCGCTCTCCGTCGCAGCATACAAGGTCTTCAACGTGACTCTGGGGTGGCCCGTGTTCCAGATCAGGCATCTGGTTAGAGTTTCCAGCTCACGGAAAATGCGAGTAGGAACATACACCGGTAGGTTTGCATAAAAGTACAGCAACCGAGGTAGGGCGACCATCTTTGCCAGTGTGATACGGCTGGGGACATTCAACAGGAGGGAGGTCCAAAAGGACACTTGGGCTGACAGTGACGAAATTGTTCTCGTGAGGTTACCATCCAACAGATCAGCGGGTTCACGGTAAACTTGAATTCCAAGATATCTAAACACGGTTGGATACCAGAGGAGTCGTTCACCCATTACCGTAATGTCACATTCCGGGGTGTCCGCGGCGAAAGAGTATACCCCTGATTTTGCCCAGTTAACTCGAAGTCCCGACACGTCCCCAAAGTCGCTAAAAATGGCCGTGAGCGCGCACAGAAAACGGGTCAGATCCCTAACGTAGATCAGTAGATCGTCTGCATACAGGGACACCGAGTGTACCCCATCAGCCAGGGGGATGCCCCAATTTGCGCCAGAAGCACGCAATCGCGCCACAAAGAGTTTCATCATTAGCGCAAAAATCAGGGGGGAGAGAGGACAACCCTGCCTGGTGCCTCTTCGAACTCGTACTGGGTCAGAGAAAAGTCTGCCTGTGCGTACACGTACCACAGGGTCAGTGTAAAGGAGTTCCACCATCCGGAGGTAGGCAGCACCCAACTCAAATTTTTCCAGAACTCGCAGGAGATAGGGCCATTCCACCGAATTGAACGCCTTTCTCAAGAACCAAGATTACACATCCCGAGCGAGGCCATCGGGACACAGCCAGACTCTGCACCCGAAATAGCCGTCTGAGATTATAGGACATGCTGCGGGTGGGCACAAAACCATTCTGGTCGGTGTGTACCAGTGTGGGGACTAGGGGTGCCAGTCTCTGAGCCAACACAGACGCTAGGATCTTGTAGTCCGTGTTAAGGAGGGCCAGTGGCCTGTAAGATCCCATATTGAGTACATCCCTGCCAGGCTTCAAAAGCGATATCACGTTCGCCTCGTTAAGAGTGGGAGGGAGAGTGTCATCTTCTGTTGCCGCCTTATACATTCGTAAAAGCTTGGGATGAGGATAGTAGAGTAGGCTTTATAAAACTCCGCAGGCAAGCCATCAGGGCCTGGGGTCTTGCCGTTGGAAAGGGAGAATATAACAGCCCGAAGTTCCTCTGCCGCGAGTGGCGCACCCAGTTCATCTCGTTGTGTATTAGTGGCCGCTGGTAGCGGTAAATCCGATAGGTACCTGAAGATATCATCTCCAGTGGCACGCAAACGGGAACGGTACAGATTCATATAATGGCCCGTAAAAGCTTTGTGTATAGACCGCTGTGTGTACACCACAGTACCTTGTGTGGTGCGGATTGACATCACCGGCAATGTTTATGTGTCTCGTCGTATCAGCCAAGTCAAGAGCCTGCCTGGCTTATCCCCCGCATGGTGTGTGCGCGCAGAGTGTGCGGCGTAGTTCAAGTTCTTCAGTCTATCCATAAGCTGCGCATGCTGTCTGCGGGCAGTCACTAGTCTCGTATCGTTGCCCTCCGCTGCCTCCTGCTCGCCGACCAGTAGGGCAGACTCCACCCTCGTCAGATCCCTTTCTACCTTTCTAAAAAAGTGCCTCAGGTCTACTCCTTCAGCCTTTAGTGCAAATTTAAAATGGCCAATTCGACCTTTGATCCATTTTAAACAAAACATATGCATCACCCCAAAGGTAGGCTCTAACCAGCCTACATAACAGGGCACATTGTATTTAAAAAAGAGTACATGTGTTTGTAAGTTTTACATGTCATGGTAGTGAAAAAGGCTTATATCTTCCATTGGCTAACATTGGGATACCTTATTACATTTAATAAGTGCTAACATTTGATTGGGAACAAATAGAAAATTCATATTTGGACCCTAATGAATTGTAATTTAAAATTGTCTTTAATGGTAATGTCCGATTTTACAATTCTGAAAGCACCACTTTCCTAACCATCTGGTGACTGCACCTGTGTCCTGGGTCACATGATCATGAATAGTATGGCAGTTGGCCTTTTTTCTATTTATCCCAGACAGTGAAACAAGCAGGAAGTAGTTATTGGCAGAATGGGCCATTCTGCCAGGATGAGTGGGGTAGAGCTGTTCCATGCTCCAATTACATTTCAAAGGGCTTCCTCCAGCACACATGCAAAGTGACCTGATACCGATCTTTTGTCACCCCAGACCACTTGGCACCTTGACAGCGGAAGGGAATAATTTTCCAGAACCAGATGTGGTGGGTGTCAGAAAGTTACCCCCACTTCAAAGGCTGGCACCAGGTGTGAATATTGGACCTCTAGAGCCACTTTTTAGTACACTCCTGGACCTGTGGACACTACAGAAGAAGGAATGCCTTGTTCGCAAGATGACTGTTCTGTTGCTACCAGGGGACTGCCCTGCTGCTACCAGAAGACTGCCTTGTTCACCAGAGGACTGCTCTTTTGGCCTGCCTGCCCTGGTCCTTCAGTATGAAGTTTGGAGCTACTCCCTTCATCCCAGGGTAACCTAAGTGAATTCAAGGGTCAGTTGGCTGACCTCCTGTTCTGAACCACAGAACACAACAAGCTCCAGAAGCCGTCCTTCAACTGGACCTACCTGGATCTGCAGTTGGACATGCCTGAGCCCTGCTGACCCCTGCAAGGGTGAATCCATGATCCCAAAAGGTGCCTGCCCAGGTTCTCAACCCTTGGTTGGTATCAGAGGAAACTCCTTAGCATGAAAAGGATAAATCCCTAACTCTTAGGCTTTCCGCGACTGTGAACAGGCTCATTCATGATAAGATTCTGCCACCTAAAAGGACCACCAATGTGAAGCTCTAGTAAACCTGACTCCTTGCACAACAGTGACCACCAGCATCAACCGGCAACGCGAGATCTGCACTTTGTGCTATAACAAAGACAGCCTGCGGTGACCACCAATGCAAAGCTTCAGCAACAACTTTCTTCTATGCCCGATCACATCTTCACACTACAGTGAATATCAATTGTGACACTCCCTGCTCTTCGTGGCCTCCTCCATCCCAAACTTTAAGACAGACTTTGAGAAGGTGACTTTTCCAGCGGGACAAACCTGGACCTTGTATTTAGCCTGTGCTCCATCGCAGTTGACATGAACCTTTGACTTTCGCTTAGTCTAGCACAGCCAGATGACCATGGTTGGCGCTTTTTGGTTTTAGGTGCTATATCTACCTAAAAGTTACATAAATGGCATATCTCAGGTTATACTGATGGGATATTTGTAGTCATGTATCATGTTATTTATTAGAATGTAATCTATTTTTATAAATTGAATTGGGATTTTTCTTGTGTTGTGTTTTCACTGTAATACTGTTTGTGTGCAGCATAAATACTTAACACATTCCTCCAATTTAAGACTGACTCCGTTTTGTGCCAGGCTAACAGAGGGTTGAGCTCAGGTTAATTTAGTGCCTTTTGTGGTTCACCCTCTACAAGGATTGTAGTTATTGCTTGAGAAGGGTTTTCACCCCCAATCACTAACCAATTTTCTTACAGCACCAATAATGCAATTATGCTTTCACATTTATGTTACACGCTCTTGGACCCCACTGGTTTAGGTTGGCAGGAGGTGGAGAACTTGTAGGCATATTCCACATTTTGTCAGAGCTCTAATATAGCCTTATAGCCCACTGTAGCTGGCTATACCGGCTATTAAAGGCCAGCTTCAGCGTTAAAGGCCCGAGCCGAAGGCGAGGGAATTTAACAAGGGAGCGGGACTTTAATAAAAGTTATAGCCCAGCTACCAAGGGCTATAAGGCTATTAGAACTTTCTGCCACTAGGGGGCAGAATGTTCCAACAAATAAAACAAAGTCCTCTTGGAGTTCGAGGGGTTTAAATTCCCTTGGGCTCCGAGAGGCATTTGAAAACTACATTGGAATGTTGGTTTCCAGGCCTTTACCAGCCCATATAAGCTTGAAGCACTCCATTGTCACTCCATTGTCTTCAATGGAGCTCCCAACTTTCCAATGTTCAAATTACAATTTAGCACTCATGCTGCTGAATGGGTAAAACCATAGGATATGTTGTATTATCGCTCACCACAGCAAGTATTTATTTTAAATTTGAAAAGTATTAGGTTCAAGTATCTAACTGTGTCTATCCCTGCAAGGTCTGTATATAACTTTAATGATATGAGCGCAATCTTGCATGGAACCCAATTGTTGGGCAATTGATCCCTTGGGTAATTTTCTTTTTTCCTTAAGCCTCTGCTGAACATGTAGCTTTCTCTTACATGAGAGATGATTCAAACAGAAACATCTTGCAAACTGTGAAACTGTATGTGCCATGTGGACTGAGCTTGCAATGTTCATGAGGGAAAAGTAAGCAAGATCATTCATACTTGCAACATTCATGATTTTCATGCGCATATCCTTCCTCACTTAGCATATGTAAAAATCAACCTTTTAGTTGAACTTGCAAGGGTTAGCAATACAAAACAAACAACGTAACTTCGCCAATCCCTAATATTTCTTACCCATGCAGAAGATACCACAACCATTTTTTGGGGACCTTTATCTGATCTTCTGACTTCTTTCTATATTTACCAGTCCATTAGTATCAGACCAGTCAATATGAGGACAGAGCCTCTAGGGATTCTTTTTCAAACCATGGTGCACAGTAATGGAACCCCCATTTGATACATGTACGGGAATCTTCAGCGGTATTTAGGCATGCCCAGCCTCTCACCAGTCTATTCCGGTCAGTCTTGAAATCAAATAAATGAGCACTGCTTCACAAAAGAATTTAAAGCACCCAGTTAGTTTCCCTTTGCATTGTACTATGTGCTAACTAGGACAGTTTGCATGAGCCATGAAAATACAGCGTAATTCTGCAAGAAGCTTTAGCAGCATCAAGAGAGCACTAAGGATAGACAATATGTGTAGGAAATTGGGTTACTGGTTGCGGGGAGGTGAAACCCTACTGAAGCAGCAACCACAATTCTTGTCAGGGTGAGATACAGGCAAACCCCATATTTACCTGTGCTCAATCCTCTGGTAGCTTGGCACAAAGCAGTTAGGCTTAACTCAGAGGCAATTTGTAAAGTATTTATTACACACTTTAAACAGTAATAAAGTGAAAGCATAACACAAGAAAAATCCCATACCAACTTCTAAAGAATGCAGAACAATTTAATAATTTATTTGACACCAAAACGACAAAAATCCAGTCAGTAGAACCGGACATATTCAACTTCAAAGATTGCAAGTAAGTAGAGCACCTAAACGCACAAAGCGCCACTTGTGGTTATGTGCTTGTGCGAGACCGGGTGAAAATCACAAGTTCAGACTGACAGCAATGGAGTGCTGGCACAAGGACCAGGTTAGTCCAGCTGAGTTACCTTCCAAAATCCAGCGTGAAGAATTCCATTCACAGTGAAGGACGGTGCAAGCAAAGCGACATGGATGGTCTGTGCAATAGCGTGAAGATCATGTCACAGATAGTCGTTGCAAGAAGTTTGCATTTGTGGTCACTGTGGGCTGTTGATGCTGTAGCATGAAGTGCAGAACTCACTTTGCTGGTTGTTGCTGGGAGTCACTGTAGCACGAAGAGTCCACTGAAGCTTCGTGTTTGCAGTTGGTTTGGGTGGCAAGATCTGTCTGGATGCCATCTACCCCATTCGCGGTCGCAAAGAGCCCATAACTAACAGGGTTTCTCCGTTTCCTGAAGGGAAGCTCACCTGATGCCACACCAAGGGCCCAGGACCTGAGGGGCACCTCTTGGACCTCAGAAACTCAAAGACCAGGAGGCCTCAGGCAGGTCCAGTCGCACATTAATGTGCAGGTCCAGGCAGCAGGTCAGATCGGCAGTTGTTTTTTATGTCCCAGTAGCTCAGAACAGTAAGTCAGTCAGTTAACCTTTGGAGTCACTTCATACTGAGATAAAGGGTGCAAGCAGAGCAGGCCTCAAGCAGCAATGTAGCAGGGAATCCTTCTTCTGTAGTATCCCAGGTCCAGGAGTGTACTGGAGAGTCAGATCTGAGGATCAATAATTTATACTTGCAGCCAGCTTTGAAGTAGGAGAAGTTTCTAGAGGTTTCCAACTACAGAGGTGTTTGGAATTTCCTGCCTCCCTGCCCAGGCTCCAGCTTGTCTGACAGGTGTGAAACACTTTGTGAGTATGCTGAGGCAGAGCTTTTGTAATGTGGAAGTGCAGTATGTGACATCTTCGCCCCATTAAGACAGAGATGGCCTATCCTGCAAACACATGTTCCCCCTTTGTCTCGTTGTCTGGGAGCAATGCACAAAGACCAGCTGATAGCTACACATAGTCATTTGACCCATGTTTCAGGCTGCAGACACCAAATGGTTAGGACAAGATAATGTCAACTTACTGACAGTAGCATATTCAGAATTGTGAATTGTACCTTAAAATCTGACTCTACCAAGAAGGCTTCTAATTAAAATTCTTTAGAGACCAAACCTGACATTCCTATTTGCTCCTAATTAAAAGTAATCACTTATTAAATGTAGTAAGGTAACTGTTAGAAATGGGGGTCTCTAGTTGGTAGGCCGTTACTCTTTCCATGTAGGGACACTTCTTCCTAGTCAGGATAAGGCATTTACACCTCTAAAATAATCCTTGCTCACCCCCTTGGTACGAGCAGTCAGGCATATCTCAGAGGCAGTTTGTAAAGCATTTGTAAATAACATACAGTAACCCAGTGAAATTATTACCTAAGGACACCAGTTTTAGAAACATAGACAATATTTATCTGTATCAAACTAGACCAAAACAATAAAAATCCAGCATAGTTTTTCAAAAAAGATCAACAAGCCAAAAATAGACTTTAAAACAGTTCATTGAAGTCGATAGCTTCGTTGGGGCTATCACAGCATTGTGAACAAACAAATCCAACAGTTCTGGCTGACCACAGCGTCTTGGGGCAGCTACGGTGTCGGGGAGACCTGTAAAACAGTACCTTCCCATTTGCAGTGTGTCAGGTACCGCGCGATGAGCTCTGAAGAGCTGGCGTCGGCAGGCTTTGGTTCTGGAGATCGGTGCAGGAGTCTGTTTTGGCCCTTGAAGTCACACGCATTGCCTGCATTGGCTGGAGTCGGTGCTGCGGTGCGAAGTGCAGCGGTACGGCTTGCGGTGCCCTCAGGTCGCGGTGCATGCAACTGCTTTTTGATGGCATCCAGAGGCATCACTGAGACCAGGGCTGCGGTGTGAAGTTGGACAGTGCTCATGCGGTGCTGGCAGGTCACAGTGCAGGCAGCATTGTTGTCATCACTGAAGCGCTGTTGTCAGCTGTCGAACAGGGGTTGATGGTGCTGGGGTCGGTAGGCCAAGACTGCGGTGTGGGGTTGTGCGGTGCATTGTGTAACTTACGAGCAATGCCCCAAACCACAGTGAAGGCAGCAGCGTTGATGTCAGCATGGAGCAACGTCATTGAGGATACCTGGGCTGCGGTGTGAAGTGAGGCAGTGTAAAGTACAGTGCCCACAGGTCACATTGCAAGCTGCGACTGGGTGGCTGCATCGGTCGTCATCTTCGGTGAGTCCAGGGTTGCATTGTGAGATGCTGCAGTGCCCTCTGTGGTGCCTTCAGATCACAGAGCCGACAGGGGAGTTGTTGATGGCATTTGGTTGCATTATGTTCTGTTGCAGTACGAAACACACAGGGGGATATTCTCGAGAATGTGTGATAATTACCACAAAACTGGCTTAATGCAACTCTTCACATCGCAGTCTAAAGTGGGAAAATAACGCACTATTAACTTTGTATTCTCAACATGGCGGTACCATGCGATTGTCTCACGATAACACGTCAAATGACCATGATAAAATTAACGCAAAGCCGAAAAAACGCAAAACACCAAAGTGAAAATAGTAGCGATGAGGACAATCGCGATACAAAAATCAGCGATAACCAGCGACAGGCCTGCAATTCCCATGCGTCATGCGGGAAAATGCACCATAAAAGCATAGTGAAAAAATGGTGAGTTGACAATGTATGAGCACAGCCCCACATCCTTGATGTATAACAAATGGCCATTGTCCCGCATCAAATAGACATGTCCTCACAAACAGTCACAATGTACTTTGACATGCAGTCTGTATGTACACTGCGCCAATGTGGAAACATACATGGAACATACTGTGAAACCACATCTCGCCTTCACATTGCAGAGGGAGAATGAACTCCTCCTGCACACAGATGTGTTATGTCCATGATCAATCAATTATGAAAGCATGGATGAATGTAGGGTCAGTGACTCCCCCTTATGTACATGTTGCCCATGTTGTGGGAGTTGAGTGAAGGGTGCATCCCTGCATCATGGTGGTGCATTTCTGACCCCAAAAGAAGCCCTGTTGTCACCTGTAGGTCACAAATGATAGCTAATATGGAATGCTTTGGGATGTATGTGAAACGTTGAAGAGTGGGATTCTATACTAACTGTGACACAAAGAACTAGCAGTTCAAATATTTTACACCCTAAACAGTCTCTCTGCACAGAGGTGACCCACCCACCATCCATTAAAAAATTATAAAATTGTTAGCACTACATGTCGTGCTCACACTTGTCTGAGTGATGTGCTTATATAGATGAGCAACATGCACTCAGGGAATGTGCCTTGAAATGCATGTATTGCCACACGCTGTCCCTGTGGTCATTTCATACTGCCCCATGATTGCTAAGTACTGTCACAATGTGACGTGCTCAAGTGAAGAAATTGTCAATGATGGTGTTCTTACGGGCTATTCCTACTGCGGCTGCCGAGGGGTGTGGTCCACCTGTTTCATATTCCTCATCATCGTCCTGTGCATCTGGCACTTGTATCCATGGGGCATTGCTGCGTACACATATGCTGTGCAACACACAACATGCAACGATCATCTTGCACATGATGTCTGGGCTGTACAGATGCGTGTAATTGTAACCAATCACAGTCTCTCAGTTGTTTTGTGCGGCTAAAGGTTGTTCATTTGGCCATTTGTTGACACATGGAGCAATGCTAATATACTGTACTGGTGTACTGCGATTATAATATCTGATTTGTCAGCAATGTTTCAATAAACAAATGTATTAAAAAAAAATGTCTGGGCTTTTACCTGTGATGTCCAGGCACCTGAAACGTGACATCAACACGGCAAATGTGCGTTCCACGATGCCCCTGGTGCGTTTGTGGGCCAAATTGTACTGCCTCTGGGCCTGTGTGTTCGGGGCTCGGAGGGGTGTAATCATCCAAGCACAGAGTGCATATCCTTGATCACCTTTGACAGTGCAGAAAGACATAAGTCAATACGTCGTACTGCGTGCTGTGTTGGCAGGTTCACTGGTTCATTGGTGTGTGATATGTGTGACTTAGTGATTCCTGTCTGACATGTACTACTTGCTGCAAAGAAGCGGCATCAATGTTTATAACATAGCCCCACTGCTGCTCCTCCCTCCCCCGAGTCTATTCAGTAGTGTGCGCAGTGCTGTTGCATCACTTGCACCCCTACGGCACTCCATTGTCATGCCTGTCTGCGCATGTCCACAAGCCTGACAACGACACAGTGATGTTGTGCACTCAAGGATGGGCGTCCATGTGTGTGTAGGCCTATGGTAAGGACAGGGCGGACACAGATGTGGAGTTCATGCCTGGCTGAACTCGCCGTGCGTTTGAGCGTAGACCTTTGGCTTATGCTGCAGTAATAGCGCCACACACAACAGTCGGCATATCTGATCCCTGACCCTGAGTGCTCTTGCGCTACCTCATTTACCCCTTCGGCCAAGCCCGTACTCCAGGGGCATGCTACATAGCAACATTGTTCATTGCGGGACGGGTGGCGCACTTCACTACACTACAACAGAGAGACACGCATTACTTACTACCTTGGCAGGGCCTAAACTTAACCACGGCCAGAGCCACATGTTGAATAACCACACCCCTATGTTTTACTGCCGTACACCGGTCCACTCCACTTGCGCTCACAGGGTGGTACTACACAGTACATGTCCCAGGTCTACCCCACTGCCTGTGGTGACAAGGTTGCACCCGCTGTACACAGCACAATGTAATGTGGCAAAGCCCGGGGCCCTCATTCATACATAATGACCACACAGACACACTGAGATACTTGGTGGAACGGGCTACAGGCACGTGCGCCCGGCTCCTTTTATTGCCAGGGTCACATGTCCAGTGACGCCTGTGCTGGATGGGTGTTGGGTAGTGTAAGCCACCCCTCAGGGGCTGGTTGGTGCTGGCAACCACAACAACAGTGATCAGACAATCAGAAGTTTTTAAAGTTCAAACAGAAAGGGTCCATGACTTGAGTTGCACAGGGTCAGTAGCCCCGGATGCACTGCGGCCGGCACAGGCACACCGCCATGGGAAGGTGACTCGCGGTGCACTGAGGTAGGGCCACGAGAGCTGAGCGGGTCCTCGTTGATGTCCAAGGAGAATGTCGCGGAGTGTTATGGAGGACAATGGAAGGTGTCCTTCCAGGGCATGATGCAGAGAGCAGAAGCAAGCAAAAACAGGCAATATGGAGGAGATGAATGCTACAGACTTATTGTTACCACCAAGTCAGTATCAGCTACAATTATGATGAGGACAACCCCCAGGCCTTATACTCAGACACCACCAAAGTTCAACCAGTGAGTGTCCATGTATGTCGGGGAAACAACTTAGTGGCACCGGAGCTGAAAGGATATGCAGTCTGCGATGAGGCCTGTACAGTGATATAAACTCTGCCATAAATAAATCAAGGCTCAGTTCCACATGTGTGACCTACTCGACCGCAGTGTAGGCCGGAGGCAGCGGACAGCGAGGGGCACACAGCCACGTGTTGTTGGCTTCCGAGTTAGTGACACCAGAGCAGATGTGGGTAGTGTTCGATCACCTCTGTGGCGATGAACCTTTTTTCCATCCGGACTGAAAAGCGTTTTCCTCTTACACCTCTCCTTGCGTGCAATGATATCAACTCTGCCATTGAGAAATCAAGACTCAGTTTCCAAATGCGTGACCTACTGGACCAGTGTGTGGGCTGAAGGCAGTAGTCAGCAAGGAACCACTGACCGGTGTGGTTTTAATGCTATGCACAAAGTTGGTGGCAGGGAGTATAGGGATATAAACTCTGCCATAAAATATGTACTCAAGACTCAGTTCCAAATGTGTGACTTACTTGTCCGCTGTGCATGCTGATGGAGTACGTCAACGAGAAAGGAGTACTGCGGGTCTGTGTCGCAGAGGCCGTGATGGTCTGAGGATGCTGCCAAAATCGCGGGTCTCAGGCTAGGAGCTTGCACCGGCAAGTGGTGGGCCCTCCATGAAACAATCCCGGTGTCGGCAGGTGACAAGTGAGGAATGGATGCACAGGGGCGGGCAAGACTGGATCAGAGACCAGTTGCCTGGGCTGCGGCAGGCGGACAGGATCGCAGGCAACGCCACTCACAGCGTCGGCCTTGTGGCTGGGTGAGAGGCGCCACCCTGGCAGACACGTTGGCCATTCCGGAAGAGAACCACTTCCAGGGCTATGTGCTTTTTATTCACACCCCTACACTAGCCTGGCGTACGCCGGGCCAGCCCACTCCGCACACTCTTACAGGGGGGACATAACAAGCTACATTTCCGCAATCTTACTCACTGGTTGGGGTGACATGGTTGCATCCACTGTCCATTACAGTACCACAACCAGCAGTGTATGTTGACATGGAGATGTCTATGGTCTGCATACTGCAGGATGTCCAGCACATCCACGCCACACTTGGCATTGTGTACATTCTCATTCATGGATCACTTGCCTAATTCGCAAATGCTTGGTTCCCACCACTCCCCACATTCTGCTGATGTGTGGCTGAGGTGCCATGCAGTTGATGGCTCATGTACATGGCTAGCCCAAGTTACTGCAGTATGTTGTGCTGCCGTGTATGGTGGGAGGGTATGTTGTTTGGCATGTTGTATGTGAGTTTGTAACATGTGCATTCCCAGAGTTGTGAGTTGCATGATTGTGGAGTTGAGGTGTGTGGTGTGTTCATTTGGTACTTACCAACGAGTATTGCATTTCCGTAGGTGCCATCCTGGAAGTGCTGGTTGATGAAGGACTGTTGGGCGATGTAGGAATCATGCACACTGCCTGGGTAGTTGGTGACGACATTGGTGAGGAGTCCCCAGTGGTCCACTATTGCCTGCACATTAATGGAATGCATGTGCTATCTGTTTTGCTATTTATGTGCAGTGTCGGCAGGGTGTACAAGTAGGACATGTGTACAGTCAATTGCCCTCAACACGTGTGGGAAGCCAGCTTGGTCTCCAGCTGTTACTGCGCAGTGTGTGGGAAGTATAGGTACTGGGGTACCAAGCTGATGATGGCATCCAGGAGGTGTGAGGAACTTGGATAGGGCTGGCTGTGAGACTCCTCCGACTCTGGCAGTTATTGATTAGAAGGTACCCGAGGCCAACAGGCGCAGCACAGCCAGCAACTTTGTCTGAGATGGGATGCTGGTTATCCGCTTTGTTGGTACCGTCAGCCTTTGGGCAATGATTGTCAGGATGCAGAGAATGGTTGTCCTGTTGAGCCTGAAGTGGGCAATGACATTCTTTGGTGTTAAGCCTGTGAGGCTGGTGCGTTTCCTGAAGATCTGCTGTTTTTGTCTGCACTGCCTCTGCGGTGCTCTGGGGGGGGGGGATCTGGGGGCGATGGCGGGCTTGGGGGTGGTGGCGGTGGGTGTTGTGACCCTGTCGGGGATTCAAGCTTCATGATCAGTAGCTCCATGGCATCTGTTCATCTTCAGGTGTGGCTCTGGGCTGGTCTCCCTTTTCTGGTGCAGATTGTCATCCGACTTTAAACCACGTCAGAGAAAGTGTTAATTTTCTGCTGCTAACGCACCTTATCGCCTGTTTTGGGATCTTATCGCTGATCTGGCTGGTTGCTGAGAATGTTCCGTTGTGGTGTTGTCGTGGCTTTTTGCACGGAAACGCCTACTCTGCATCGCATTAGCGATAGTTGTGGGGTCATTTGTGGCAATGTTTTTTGCGGCTGCTATCGCGGTGATATCGGCTGTTAGCACCAGCTTGTGAATGGGGTGATACATTTATTGCTACTTTGACTGCAATGAAGTGCCGATCTCTCAGCGATGTGTCCTTGAGAGTATGCCCCACAGTTCCTGGAGCTGGTAGCAGATGAACTTAAAGTCTTTGCTGTTCCTAAGACTTCTTGAACAGGTGGCAAACTCTACCTCAAGCTCTTGGAGAAACTCAGGAGAATAAGGTGCCGAAAGTCCAGTCCTTTCACTGCCCAAGACAGAAGCAGCCATTGCAGGCCAACACAGCAAAGCACACAGCAAAGTGGTAGTCTCTCCTCACAGCTTCTCCAGATCTTCTTCTTGGCAGGTTGCTTGATCCAAAACACTTCTAAAGTACTGGTGTCTGGGCCCCAATATTTATACCACATTTCGCTTTGAAGTTGGTACAAACAAAGTTCCACTGGCATACATAAACCAGTTCTTCCTGGCTCAGGCCATGTTCAATCTGGGAAGAGGAAATAGCTTTGTGGAAGACAACCACAGTCCATTCAGGTGCAAGCGACAACTCCTCCCACATCTCTAAATGCAGCCAGGTCTATTCAGCCTGGCTATGAGTCACCCAGGAAAGGCAGGACACACCTCAAATGCCCCCCCTGTGTCTGTCTAGTGTGATTGCACATCCCCTGCTCCAGTCACTCTGAACCCACACGGGGAATACACACATGGCAGAGGCACACAGAATGGATGAGCAGGAAAATATCAACTTTCTAAAAGTTTAACACATCAAGGAGTTGGGCTCTTAATGTCAGAGTAGCTGAGCCTCTTCAAAATGCACAAATAACACAGATGCCAAACCTGATACTCTTACAAATACAACACTTAATTTCACATGCGGTTGCTGACAAGTATATATTGCCCACAGTTTATTTATTTTGAAAAACCTTTTTATCACACACAGGGAACCAAACACAAATTATTGACAGTATTTGTTTCTTCCACCCACAATAATACATACATGACAATAACTTATATCACATTGAACAAACAAAACAACATATATTTAACACATCAGTACATGAATTCTTAATTCAACATAAATTGAATCCATCGAAACATCAGTTCTTATTTTATACACAATTGCGAGCTACCTCACAGGGCAAATACATTATACCCCTAAATAATTCTAAAGTTAAAAAAAAAATCAAAAGCTCGCTAATTTTCTAAATGTCGGATTCCTGTCAGAGCATAACTGAACGCCAGGTATATATTTCCAATCATTCCCTTTAAACAATCCCTGGGTTAAACCAATACTCTAAAATGCACAATTTTCAATTTGCAACAGTGGATTCACTAAAAATGGTTGACGCAATTCAAAACCCTGTTCCGCCTTAATGGGGTTCTCCTCAGGACATAGGACTGTTATCCACTCTACAAAAAAGACATACAAAATACAATATATATTTAGAACAAAAGTATTCCGGAGAAAAGATATCGCTAACATCCTTACATTTATACAATCCTTACTCATAAAATTACCTCAAGTGCCTCGTAGTGCAGGTTCAATCTCTTTAATTTGGGTCTGTCATGGTCTAAAGAAACAATTACCCAAAAATCACTACTGCGCACATGTATGCCCTGCAATAGAGAACACTCAGAAATCACACTTGAACTAAAATGTCCCAAATACTTACTATAACACAGGGCAAAGCCATTCTAATTCATCACTCATAGTCACCACATGACCTTCAATTCCGTACTAAATTCGGGTTCACAACTATAAAAAATAATAATAAAAATCAATTTAATTTTGCCAACCGTACCAGTACTTCAACGGTCAGCAAATCAGCTGCAGTGGGACAAGAGCTACATATCAATCATGGATGCTGCATCTACCAAAATTCCAAGCCAATAATAAAGCCCCAGCACAACATGAATCCAAAGATGTGTGCCGCTGCACGGTAATCGAAAGAAAAACTAGTGCACCTCGGGGCACTATCCTGCTAGTACGGCTGCAACAAAGCAGAGCTTTACATCTTCGCACTGGGCCCTCATATTTGTTCATGTGTAAACAACTCCCAACAAAGTGAAAATAATTCTTACCAGCTGTATCGTAAGTCCCACTTGCTCAAATCACCAGCACTATGGAGCATTTGTTCAGTATCCGTGAGCCTTCAGCACCCGGTCGCGATGGAACTGGTCATTTGGACGTTCTCCAACTTCCGGAAACTACACCCAGATTCTATGTAGTTTGGTAGTGTCTGACACTGCTGTTAAAGTTACCAAAACAATCGGAGTGCACGAATGTTGTAAACAACTTCCCGCATTTCTTATAAAAAACACACAACATTATTACCTAGATAAATTGTACACTTCTGACATCTCGACTAGGTCCATTCGCCACTGTGTCGAAATAAAGAATAAGTTAGGCTTCCTTACGATTCAATCAACTTTCTAAATCCTCCCCACGGCGATCTAGCTTAATTGTAGCAAGTATCGTCCATCTCAGATAAGCTTGTGTGTGATGTTTATCAAGCCAAGGAATTACCAAAGGGGCAGTCAACACATTAATTCGAAGGCGTGATTTGTGTTGGAGGATCCTTTGACAAATTTCCTGATTTGTTTTTTCAATATATACCAGCTCACAAGGGCACCTCACCACGTAAACGACGTTTATGGTTTTACAATGTAAAAATTGTTTCTGTGTCCATTTGACAATGTTGTACTAAAAAAGCGTGCCTTCTATGGCTAGGTGGCAACATACACACATGCCACATTTATGATGTCCTTCCAATTGTGGTAAGTTCCACAGTGTTCACAAACTCCTTTGTGCCTGTCCTAAAGGGATACAGACATGCACAAGTGACTTCCAGTGGTCCATTCTCTTTTTTATGCAAATAAAGGCTGTTCCAGAGACCTAACCACTTTTTCAATGAAATGCCAGTATTGACGAATAATTTTCTTGAACTGGTTAGTTCTGGAGCAAAAAGTAGACACGCACACTAATCATTCTAACTTAGGGGGTCATTAGGATGGCGGGCGGACTTTGCCCGCCCGCCATCCTCGTGGTAATCGGGACCACCCGCCATAAGGGTGGGGGTCCCGTGGTGAGTATTAGGATGGCGGGCACATCCTGTATTTTTACCATTGTGGCGGGCGGTGCTCTCTGCACCGCCCGCCACAATGCTAAAAAAGCATTTCAGCATTTGCATAATCAAAGCAGCAGGCACCGCGTGGTGCCTGACGCTTTGATTATGCTATTGCAGGGGGGTACCACAGGCCCCCCCGTGTGCACCCCCGTACTCTCCATCACTCTGGGGGCCCGCACGGGGCCCCCAGAGTGAAGTGCAGACGCCCAGAGTGCAACTGCAGACGCCCATCCAAATATGGCTGGCGGTGTCTGTTAGGGAGATGAATAAAAAAATTATAGTAATGGGTTTGTCCACCTGTATTCATTCATGTTGACCGTATTTTGAAAGTGACAAAAGTTATTAAGATATTCCTTATCACAATTAGTACAATTTCATTATAATCACTTGTAAGGCATTATCACCCATTCAAAACCAAGGGGTGAATTTTTAACTCAAACACATAATTTTACATGGGTTTACAATAAGAAAAATTGACAACAGGTTTAAATTGTCTGTCATGTTTTAATTTAATTAGTAGAGTGTCCATAGTACTGCAGAATGTATTTGTAACTGAGCTATACGTTTAATGTCCCAGTTCGCAGAGGGTTCTACAGAAAGTAAACAGTGCTCATCAGGGCATTGTTTACCTTCTATTATTGGCATTGCATTTGCCACCACTGAGAGCAGAGGGTACAAAGGCAATGCCAGGAGTTTCTAGGGGCAAGCTAAATAACATCCATGAAGTACCAGGGCCCAATGTTCTTTTTAGAAGCCCACCACTTGCGCTGCCAAAAGTCAGGGTTGCTGAATATTAAGGCTTTTTAGATTTATTTACAGCTCAAGCCTCTTTCATCCACCAGTCAACACTCCCTGCATTTTATCTCCCTAGTGCAGTTATTTTTTTATCTGTGCTCTCTCCCTTCGAGGCTGTTTTCTCATTCTTTCTTTACCTCCTTCTGTGCCTTTTTCTACCTCTCTCTCTTGTTTTGGGCAGTGCCTGATGATGACAAATAAGTCTTAGTCCCGATAACTGCTTGCCAATGAGCACCACCTTCAACCACTGGCTCCAATTAAGTACTGGGTTTGACCCGAGTTCAACTCCTTCGCAGATTTGAGAGTAAAATGGACTATGCTATGAATTTCTAGAATAATGGCCCTGCAATGTTTTCATCCCTTTTGTAAGTGTAGATCAGTTTTGGCAACATGGCTCACAGATTGAAACCTCACCCGAGAAATGTGGCATTCTACACGGTACGGTGCAATTTCAAGTCCTGGCAAGGCACTGTCAGTCTTCTACCTTTCTGACGGCACTAAATTGAGAACCATTATTTTGAATAATAGCAACAGATGTTATTTTCAACACTTAGAAACGGCAGTATTGGGGTATGAAGTCGTTTTTCAAAGTTACCTTTATTAATAGCTACAACACTATTTAAAGATTTCTTCCACTTAGTCCAGTACTCAGAATGAAACTGAGTTTTAGAGTCGCTGAGGAAGAAACCTTAATAAGACAGATAAGGCGCATTCCTTTGGAAACTGTTTGAGGAGGTCCGGAGAGATAAGGAATATATAGAAAGTAGAACACAATAGAATTTAGAAATAAAAGATAAAATCAACATTTGCACGCTTAAAAATACATATGTCTGTTCCGCGAAATACTAAGAAAACATTCGAGGTAGAGTAGGACAAATGTGGCCTGGCAGTCAAGATATAAACAGTTTCCGAAACATAAACTAATTGTTCAGAAACCCCAAGCTTTGTTCCAAAATGTATCTTGTCTTCTTTTTTGTCCTTCTTAGAAATGTTTATTTACTGGTAATCTTCAGTATGTAGTGTCTTCTCTTGGGGGCCTGGGCTAGCAGAGTCACGGGCACACAAGTTGTATGGTGGTGGCCAGATACACACTGAACGACGCCCAGGTCCCTGGGCTATTTATTTCCTACTCCACGTGCTGTCCGAGAACACGTTGGGCTAGCCTATTCTGGTGATGTCATTGGGGTCATTGGGGTCTGCAGGGACCACCCCCTCACAATAATCGCGAGGTGGGCTGGTCCACTAAGACAACATTACATTCCTCCTTTGCCCAAAGAACAAACAACCATTACTGGGTGTAGATGTTAAACTTCAAAACAGTAATCATCAGTCTCTGACAGATAAGACACTCATGGAACAGTCTTACTTGGTCCGCTGGGGTTCTTCTGCTTCCAGCTTACTGGGGTCGACAGCGGACTACAAAGTCCTGGTACTTCTGGGACGGCCTAGGATGGGGCCACAGGCTCTACCGACTCTGGCTGCTTCTATCTGGAGGGGTCAGAGGCGCATCCATTGAATTTTCAGCCTCTGGTGATGAATGGCTACTTTGGCGTTCTTGGCTTTGGGATTCTTCCGAAACAATGGTGGTTCGACCGTCACCTCCTGGCCCATGCAGGCTGTCCGGTTCCACGGTGTTTGGCTCATCGGGCATTGTGAACTCCTCAAACTCGTCGGCGGGAATCCTCTTGAAAAATGATACATTCCTGGTTGCTCTTTCATTACCTCGAGAGGCCCTTACCATTGTGCCTTTGACCTCCGTCACAGTCAATGGATCCAGTTCAAACGGCATCCTGAATTTCCCACCTGGGTGGCGGTCCCGCACAAGTACTCGGTCGCCGACAGCGATGGGACTGTTTTCAGCACTCCGGGACGCATCTTGGTTGATCTTTGTCCACCGTGCCAATGACTGATTCGGAGGGTTTGGGGACTCAGCCCACACTGGGTGGTGCGGGATGGTGTCGGTCACCACTCTGCCAAAACAGAGGCGGCTTGGGGAAATTCCGGTGGTGCAGTGAGGTGTGAGGCGATATTCCCGAAGGAAATGATATATGGCTTGTTCCAGGATGTGGCAGTCAGATATGGCTATCTGAATTGTTTTGTTTAGCGTCCGCATCAGCCGCTCCACCTCTCCGTTCGCCTGTGGTCACCTGGGGCTCACCCGGCGATGCTTGATTCGGTGGGAGGCAAGATATTCTGAGAGCTCGGTGCTGGTGGAAGGTGGGCCGTTGTCCGACTGGAGCTCCCCAATCAGGCCATGAGTTGCCATAACCTTTTCTAGTTTGGGGATGACATCTCCAGCTGCTGTGGAGAAGAGAATCCCAACTTCTGGGTACCGTGAAAAGTCATCTACGAGAACCAACGTGTACTTCCCTTCAGGGAGGCTGCCGAAATCCGCACTGGCTCTTTCCCATGGGGAGGTGGGACCCGCTTTAGTGATTACGGGTGCTGGTCAGCTGGGAAGGCTGGTCGCTAAGCACATCGGACAGTGCTGGATGATGGACTCAACTTGTTGGTCTAGGCCCGGAAACCAGACCTTGATCCTGAGGCGGTTCTTAGATTTCACTATCCCATGGTGCTCTCCATGTGCGAGAGGGCGGCTTGGTGAGTCAGGTGCCCTGGTTGGACAAGGCGAGGACCTCTTAGGAGGCAGTCATCCGTGAAGACTGACAGCTCATTGCGCACCTGGTATAGAGCCTTCAGCATGAATTGCGCTTCTGTGGTGAGAAATGGCGTCAGGTTTTGGAGTGGCCTCCAGTCTCCTGAGGAGAGTGCTCGGATGTCGATCTGGAGGCAGTCGTTGTCTTTAGTAGCCTGTATCACTTCCTCCCACGATATAGGGAGGGGCCTGGACCAATCAATGATCATCCATTCGTACTCTTCCGTGGTCGTGGCTTCCGCCGCTTCTGGCTCCGTGACCAGCCGGGCGTGCCGAGACAGGAAGTCGGCTGGGTTGCGGGTGCCTGGTCTGTACTCCACCGTGAATTGGAATTCCTGAAGTTGTAATACCCACTACTCTATTCTCGGAGGGGGGCGTGATGAAGATCCTTGGAAGAGTGGAAGTAGGGGTTTGTGGTCAGTTATTACCACAAACGGATGTCCATACAGATAGATGTGGAAGTGGCGACAACCCCACAAGATTGCAATGGCCTCCTTCTCGATTTGAGAGTAGCATTGCTCCGTGGGTGTAAGGGTCCTGCTGGTGGAGGTGACAGGGGCCAACTCTCCACAGGCCTGGTGCTGGGCCAGCACTGCTCTGAGACCCGTGGGGCTAGCATCTACCACTAGCTGGGACTCATTCCTGGGGTCAAAGTATGCCAAAGTTGTGTTGGCTGAAAGGGCGGCCTTGGTTCTCTGGAACGCCTCCTCTTGCTTTGCTTCCCACACCCAGTGGCTGGTGGTCTTGGTGAGGTCTCGCAGGGGGCCAGTCAGATCCGACAGATTTTTGATGAAGCGTCCACAATATGTAACCATTCCCAGGAAACTGTGGACTCTGGACACTGATGTTGGAGCAGGAGCATTCTGGATGTCTTTTACTTTGTCCGGATCAGGACCAATGCCTTTGTCGGAAAAACGGTATCCAAAGAAACTGATGTCCCTCCTCAGGAACTTTTCGCGGTGGAGGGTGAGTCCGATGTCCTGGAGTCGGGTGAACACAGCATGGAGGCGTTGGAGGTGCTCTTCCAGGGTGGGTGCATGCACAAGAATGTCGTTGCTGACATTTAGGACACCGTCCAGCCCCTGGAGGGTATTCTTGACTATGTTCTGAAACACCTCAGCGGCACTGGAGATGCTGAAGTTAAGACGAGTGTAGCGCCACAGTCCTGCCCGAGCGGAGGTCCATTTTTGAGAACCATATGGAGCCCAACAATTCCCCAGTGATGTCGTCCACCGTTGGGGTCAGGTGGCACTCGCGCTTGATGGTGAGATTGGTGACTCTCATGTCCACACAGATGCGGACAGCATCGGGTTGCTTTGCTTTCTTCGCAACGATGATGGGTGACACCCAGGGGGTAGGGCCGCGCACCCGTTCGATGATTTCGGCTTTCTCCAGAAGGTGCAGTCCTGCTTCTACTTTGGGGTGAAGATGGAAGGCGATTTTCTGGTGACGGAGGGCGACTGGGGCAACTAACTTGTCGATGTGCAGATGAATTGCAGGGCCTCTCAGACATCCAATCCCTTCGAACAGATTCTCGAACCTGTGTAGCAGGTTATCCAGGTCGTGGGCATGGACAGTGAACGCGAAATGAATCAAGTTGAGGTCTTGTGCAGTCCTGCAGCCGAGCAGGAATCCGGACCCTTCTTGAGAGACATACACCTTGGCTTGCTGGTGGGCGGCTTCATGGGAGAGTTCGGCTTGGAACACTCCGCACAGCCTGAGTGGAGACCTGGTGCCGTAGGGGTAGACCTGTACCCTGGTGGGGCGAAGTGCTGGGGGATTCTGCAAACCCCTGTAGATGCTGGCTGCCATGAGGTTAATGGAGGCCCCGGTGTCGATGAGGGCTGTCCCTGTCTGGTCTTGTATCTTGACATTACACATGGGCATGACAGGCTGGGCAGCCGAGAGGGTGTTCAACATCCTGACCACGTGGACAGTGGATGCATCGGCCTCATCGTCATCCATGTCACTGCTGGACAGACCTTCGGGGGACGGTTAGATCGCGCGCACTCTCCGAGGTGGGTCATTCTGTCTCCTTCTCGGTGTTGATCGACACACTTTTGAAAAGAGGTTCACTTTCGCGCAGGCACTACAGGTTTTACCTTGCGCAGGGCAGGCTCTGTCGTGAGGTGATGGTCCTCTGCACCATCTGCATGGGCAGCTGCCTGAGGTCTGTGCGGGCGCAGTGGACTTTGGTCGGGTGGCCCTGGGCCATGATTCCTGGGCGTCGGTGCGAAGGGCGCACACCGGTTCTTCCTTGACAGTGACGTCTGGTCTAGGGTCCATGTGTGCACCCCTGGCCTTTGACAGTTCTTTGGAGCAGCCGAGCTGCAGAATGTCCCTCATCTTGCAGGACACGTTCGCGCAGTTTGGACGACACGCAGCCTTGGATGAATTGGTCTCGGATCTCATCGTCCTCGTCCGGGAGGGTGCAGGTGCTCGCTAACTCTTTCAGTCTGGCATAGAACACGTCCACAGACTCCTCCAGGAGTTGGCGGGCTTGGCGGAGTAGGAAACGCTCATTGTCGGGGCTGGCAAATGGCTCGAAGTAGGGCGTGATGGCATCGCGCATTGTGGTGTAGTTTCTGGGTGGGCCAGCATCCCTGATGCGCTTGGAGATTTTATAGATGTTTAACCCGCCAAGATGAAGCAGCAGGACTGTCGCTGTGGGGCCACGATCTCGGCGGCCTCGAAAAAGTTCTCTAGGCGCTCCACCCATTCTTTCCAGTGTGCCGCCTGAGAGGGCGGGGGCCCAATGATGGTGAAGGGCTCGAGCGGGGGCACTGTAGCCATGGCGGCGTGGGCAGAGGTGTGGTCGGGCTGGGCAACCATCGCAGTCTGGATGGTCCATAGTGGGTCCTGTGGCCAGGCTCAACGCTGACCAGGCGTGATGTGGTGGCAGGCGGTGTGTACAGCAGGCCGGCGTGTACCAGGTGTGACCATGGGTCATAACCAGATGCCGTGTGGATGTGCTGCGCGGGTGGTGGCTGGCTTGCGCTGGACTGTCTGGCTGTTTATCAGATGGTGTAGGGGAGTGTGTCTACAGTGTCCCGGCACCACGTGTTCAAACTGCCGTCTAGCAGACTCTTGGGACGCTTTGGCCTATGAAGAGGGCCAAATGGGCGTGTGCGGCACAGAAGGGGCGCACAGGAGCTCTGTGGCAGCACGCGCGCTGTAGCGCACTCACCGGCATAGGCTGCAGGCAGGGTGGAGGTCAGAGGTGCCGTCGGAGGCTGCAGATGTGTGCGCGCATGTGCAGCGGCCTTCCTTCGAGCAGGGACAGCCGCGGGCCGCACGTGGCCGATAGTTGCAGTGGGGCAAAAGCTGCGTCCCTCCGTGGCGGTCACAGGTGGCACCAGGAGGAAGGAGTAGAGCTCCGTCGAGGCAGCAGGCAGAAGACAGGTCACGCCGCAGAGTCATGTGTGCATGCTGGATCTCACCCGGGGTGAGGTAGGAAACAAGGATGACAGCGAGGATCGGCGGGGTGGGTAAACCACCTCGTCGCCAGTGCAGTGTCTTCGCTTGGGGGCATGGGCTAACACAGACACGGGCACACAAGTTGTATGGTAGTGACCAGATACACACTGAACCACGCCCAGGTTCCTGGGCAATTTATTTCCTACTCCACGTGCTGGCCGAGCACACGCTGGGCCAGCCTATTCTAGTGATGTCGTCGGGGTCTGCAGAGACCACCCCCTCACAATAATCGCGAGGTGGACTGGTCCACTAAGACAACATTAAACAGTACTCTGTTTCTGCACTCTCTTAGTCCCATAACCTATGCTAAAGGGAATAAAGGGACTAGGAAGGCAGATGAGGAGGTAATGTGTAGATTACTTATCAGTAACCTCATCACTCCTATTTTGCATTTCTTTTGCCATTACTTACTTTTGTATACTTTTTGGGGCGATGAGGAGAGCAGATGAGGAGGTAACATGGCTTTTGTCATAGAGCTAAAGCACTAACAGACAACAGATTTCAATGGTAAATAATTTGAGCTTATTCTTGGGACTTAATGCAGTTTCAAACAGCAATACCTCTAGAAATGATCTGTCTAGTAGTGGCAAGAAAATTGTATTGAATTTTACTGCATTTGGTGTCGTGTTTTGTGTAGAAGTTCATTGGGATATGGTGTTATGTCAGCAGGAATGTAATTGTATTAATTTAGTTTTTTTTGTTGGGTGTCACAGGAGATTTAGAGCTATTTGGTGCTTTGTTGCAAGATGGTATGTAATGAAAGTGGATGGGTTTAACTGACATGTTGAGCGTTATTGTACTGTGTTTTATGTAATGTAGGGTGTGTTTTGATGTAGTTGATTTGGTATGTTTGATTGTACAGTTTCATATAAACAATGCATGGGGCTGAGGTGACTGGAGGAATAGATGAAAAAAGTTGAAATCAGAATTTGATGATGGAGCAGGGAGGGACATGTCTTGTGGCTTGTTCAAAGGTGACTGAATTATTTGTTTTGTGCTGAGGTAGCATGTGAGACCTGATATGAGTAATATGTGTCGTAGGTGGTTAGAGGATTCCCTTGAGATGAAGAGAGAAACCAATGATGAGAAGGAAGGATATGATTACTGGACTGGTGGGGTAGGTGAGCGTAGTCGTGAACTTTGAAGAAGAAGAAGAAAGGAGAGCCTCTTAAGTGCCTGAAAAGAGATGGAGAGTTCGTGCTGGACCAGTTGATGGGTAAAGAGCACAGAATGGTAAGGAATTTGTGATGCAGACATGGAAAGAAGATGGAGGGTAAAAGTGGCGAATGGAGCAACGTTTTTCAATTAAGGCAGAGTAGAAACCATCTACAGTTCAGGAAAAACATAGAAACCCACTCTTCTCTCAGCTGTGATGAAAACCATAGATCCGGTGAAGATTCAAATTGGTTGATTGAGCTTGCTTCCAGCTCCAATAAGCTACTGCTTTTTAACTTTACAAGGCCCAAATAACACAACACAATAAGACAACCTGCCACTACATAAAAAGCATGATAGTCTTTGGTGGACAAGTAGCAGCCTACATTTTGTTTGGTTCTGTTCCTGTGCATTTACTATGGCCTGCTCAGGTCTTCAAGATACTGCAGCCTGTAGTTAAACACAGCATCACGTTGTACAATACACCCAGATATTGGGTGCACTGTTGGCTCCTTGGGTACCCATTGGAACTCTTTTCCGACAACAGGTGCAGTTTACATCTACTGAGATGAAAAACGTTTTGAATAATGCAAGGATTAAATACAAGAGATACAGTTTGTATCATTTTCAAGTCAATTGGGCATGTAAACAGATGTAATAAACTTGTCACTGAGTGTGTAAGAAGAGCTATAATCGGGGGCAGTTGTGTAGTGGGTGCTATTCGTGCTATGCTTTAGTCTTATCATAACACTCCTCCTTCAGTGACAGGCATATCACCCTTTAAAGCTTTGAGAGGAAGAAGTTCTTGTGACTCTTTAAGACCTGCATGGTAATGGAAATTGAATTGTGTTTTTCCATACGTGGAAATACTGCGGTTGATCAGCCAGACAAGTATCAATATGAAATGTTGCCATGATAAAAGCAAAATCAGATATGATCATGTGAAAAGTACCAAATGGGGGTGTTTCAAGAAAGGGGAATGGGTATTAATCAAACTGCTAGGGTCCAGAGTGATGAAGGGCAAAGTTAGATATAGTTCACAATGCTTTGTAGATGAACTCAGCACTAATGGCTGTGCAGTTAAATTGAGTAATAGACAATAGGGAATGTGGCACGGGTGGCCAAAGTGGTTGCAAATGAGAGTGTTGTCACAAGTGAAGGGGAAGGCTGCAGTAATGGGCAGAAGGTCCTGCAGGAAGCAGTAACTTCTCAGACGTTCGAACTTAATGTGCCACCAGTAAGAGTCTTTCTTCAACTTCTAACTTGTCAGGTGAAGGCAAAGGTAATGTCTGTGGCAGACAGGTTAGCCATACTCCTTCCACGTTTGATGAATATATTATGTGGTAAGATTCGTTTTTTTTGTATGAACTGTGCTTTCTTTGCATGATCGTAATTTTTGAACAGCACTCCAGTGCTGATTCTAATATTTTCTCCCATGTTCTTCACTATATTCTTTTAGAGTTCGCTTTTATACATTACTCTCTTTATTTATTACTATTATAGTTTCACCTTGTTTTTATAGCTCTCATAGCAGCTAGGATTTTAGTATTTTTTTTACTGTATTTGCAAGATGTTTCCACTGTGTTTTGTTCATTATATGCATTAATGTTATTGTCTTTGAAATGTAAAGGGAAAGGTGTGTTATTTTCTGTGCTATCTCTCCTGGCGCCAATTGATCCCTCTGAACATTTGAGAATGTGAATGTGAGTGGTGGGGTGGTCGGTCAGCCAGTGACGCGAGAGGAGCACGTGCCCGTAAGATATTACATAGATGAAGACAAGTATTTTTAATCCTACATGGCCTGCAGGCAATATCTTGATTCAGCACTCCTGGCATTCAAGTCTTATTTGCCATTCAAGAAACAGCCCAGTTTAGAGGTGAATGGCCAGGTAGGTAGTAGAGTAGCCTCAGTCTTAAAGTGTCTTGAAGGTGGAGTAGCTGCCTGCTGCTACGCATCTCTGGATTAGGCAATTTATATCTTCCCCATGTCCTGCCACACATGAGCAGCCACCCAAAAAGAGAAGGGCTTATTTCCTAGCTTTTGTCCTGGAGGCTGCCTTTTTTCCTCTAAGCAGCCAAGAGGCCCTAAAGGGTCAAATGGTTTCATGCATGCTAAAACTTAGTAGAAGTGCTTGTTTCAAACATTAAATACAGCCCTGTTAGGGGATGGCTTCTTAAAATATATTGCTACAGATGTACCTCATAATAAGTACTTTGATGTTGTCATTTGCTGTACATGCACACTATGCAGAATGCTTCTCCTCTTAATGAAAGCATCTCCCACCACCCGTGTAGAGAGAGTACCCCCACTGGAATCTGGCTGCCTCGGAGCAGGGCTTCTCAAAGGAGCCATGTAATTTGAGGAGCTTGACTCAAAAAACGTGTAAATGCGGCTCTTTCCACCTGTCAGTAACTTTAGCCTGGGGCCCAGGATTGGGATCAAACGGAATGTAGGGCGTTTCTCCTGTGGAATGTCAAATGAACGCTGCATGGACTTGCAGCCACCCATCTGCAGAGCACAAGACCTGGCAAAATGATAGCCCGGGGGAGAGCAGGGATGCTTTCATTCCAAGGGGAAGATGTCATCTCTCTCTCTTTTTAGGGGTCTTGGAATTACAGACAGAATGATAATGGTCTGCTGGTGATTGCACAAGGAATGGATGAATATCACGTAAAGCAGGTGAAAAATGCAGTGTTTGTTTTATAAAGGAAAAAAAACAATAATTTAATTCTGCTGGTTGCTGTCTTTCATAGAATTCAAGACGATTTTCACAAGCAGTTATCAATAACTATTTTCCCTTTAAACGGCAGATGAGTTTTTTTCTGTTGAAGGTAGAATAAAAACTAAATGTGAAAGTTCTATGTACCTCCCATTATTACAGGAAAGCCAGAGGAATGCTAATTCCTGAGTGCTGTCTTCAGACGTTTTTCAGAGTAATTACTTGAACAAGTTAATGAGATGCAAGTTTGATTTTTCAGAAAGCACTTGCATTACAACTGTTATGTCACTGTGTTATTCAAGTAATATCAGATGCAAATGGTATGCTGTATTCAGCAGATGGGATTTGTGGCGATGAGCAGATTTGTGTTTAAGGCCAAGGGAGGAGATGAATAGATGAACAGATAATTTTATGTTTCAAGCTGAAAACAGCAAGGAAGTCATTTAGGGACTAGTATCACTTTCTGAATTGGCAGCAAAAACGTTCATAGGGTAGTAGTTGCTGCTATTGCATCAGCCAATGAGTAGGCGTTATGAAAGAGAACACTGATTTTTAGAAAGAGATTATTCATTTGGTAAAGGAAAGTATGTTGCACCAAATCCGATTCGAATAATGTCATATCACATGTGTGAATTCAGTACTTTGCGCTGTAATGAGCATATAAGAGACTGAGGGGTATACTTAAAAGGGGATAGTGTCACCAGAATGTGATTTTGCCGACGTTCTGGTGGCGTTATGCCCTTCTCCATATTTACAAAGCTGTGTTAAGCCACTTTTTGTGGCTTAGCTCCACCTTGTAAACACGGCCACTTTTCGTGCATCACTTCGCGTGAAGGGGGCGTGCAATGGTGTCATGAATCGAATAGGCAGTTTCCTCTTCAAGTATTTTTATTTGGCATGCAAGTCTCCTAGAGCAGTCCCACTCCAGACGCAGCTGGAAGCCAACTCCCAACGGTCACCGCCGAACACATGACAAGGCATTAGAATCTATGTACATCACAGGGAGGCACAAGTCAACCTAGCTGTAGAGTTCTAAGTAGAACACAACAAATGGGTGTTGCTGTGGGCGTTCCACCGCAACACCCATTGCTTTTTGATGTTGCCCCAGATTTACAAGGATGTGTAAAACTGAGGCAGCGCCAAAAACGAATGCTGTGCAATAGCAGACGTTAGATTGGTGCAACAAGGAGAAATGCCTTAATTGTTCCTTGTTTTTGCATTCTGCAGCACACATAGAAAGACCAAAACCATTAACGATAGTTTATGTGCAGGAAGGTAAACCTTCCTGCACATAAACAATCATTAAATAAGGACAATTTGCTACTTCTATGTGTGCTGCAGAATCCAGCCCACATAGAAGTAACAATTTGGCATTATTGATTTTTTATGTGCCATAAGGTACACCTTCCTGCACATAAACAATCATTCCTTGCAACGCAGGCACCCTTGCACTATGGTGCAATGGTGCCTGCATTGGCGCTAGGGAGCTATTTTTAGCACCAGCACTGGGAAAAACACAGGGGTGCACCATATGGTTGAAAATACGGCGCATCCCTGCGTTTTAGACATGGCTGCAGCGCGGTGCTGCTAAATTTCGCATAGCTCCATGCGCTGCCATTTCCTTGTGATTCTTCCCCTGAAGGGCTCGGTAGACATCAAAGTCTTACTATAGGAAGTCAGTTAAACACAGCTTGCTTGAGTTAGCGTGCATTCTCTTTTTAAGCATCCCCTTTCTTGGCAGCTGAAGGGACAGGGTCTCAACCTGGGAAATGAAAACACGCTTTGCTCAGGACCATATATTTCACATAAAGTAGTAAATTGCCATGAGCTTTGGGATGCCTGGTTTCAAAGCTCAAAAAACTCAAGTGGGAGCATTTTTCCTCATCTTGCAGAGGACCTTCAGACTGGAGCAAAAACTCCCGGGCAGCCTCCATGAGCAGTTGCCCTACTTTGGAGACCAACGTACATGACCTCAGCATCCTCCAGGGCGGACTGATGTTTATTGTTGTCCCTTGGATTTGTAGAGATGCCACCAGCAGTTTTTCTTTACTTACAATATTCTTTGCTAATTGATTGGACATTTCTCACAATATTACTGATGTAACCGCATCCTGCTGTTCATGCTAGTCTGTCGGCACAGCCTCTCCCATGGCTTCCTAGACACTCAGTCAAAGGCTTGCAGCGGGAGCAGGTCCTAGATTACCAACTGCTAAAGCATTGGACTGAAAATGGGACATGGTGTCCGTGTCGCAAGATTGCCATACTCAAATCCTGAGACATTCTTTTATAAATTAAATACAATAAATGGGTCCTGCAGCGGTTTCATTTTAGTTGAATGCATTTAGTTAAAATACCAGATTGTAATTGTTTGCATATGGAAGCCCAGAGATCTGAAAATTGTGTCGCTGTGCCTAGGGGCCTTGTGGTCATTCTTCTCACAGCCTCGTTGCCCAATACTGTCTCCCTTTACCTAAAAGGATATTGCAGAACTCAGCGGTAGACCTTCAAGGTAGCCGTATTCTGTAGACCAGATTACCTCCTAAAGAACATCAAATTGTTCCAATGAAAACATCCTTGTATGTAACAAACACGTGTTGGTTTTCCTGCCTAATTCCACATATAACATAATAAAGTAATTGAAGGCAAGATATTTTATGTGTGCAAACATCCTCTCTGCGAGAAAGAAAATCATCCTAAATTCAGGAATTGTCAAAAAGTTGATCCTTCAGCAAAGAAGGAGGCACGTTTTGACCTTCGGCTGTGCTATCTGCCTTCCTATTATTACCATTAGACTACTTAGTGATGCGTTTATGTTCCATGGGTCTACTATAAAAAAAACTCAGTCTATTAATCACTCAAAGGGAAAGGTGTAAGTAGTTCCAGTCCCATTTAACATGTATTTCAGTTTTTCCTAAAATACTTTCATTTTTATCCAAGTGTCCTTGAGCTTCAGCGATCACGTGGGGCTCAAGTCTTGTGTGCACCAGCAGAGGCCTAGGCTATAGCAAGCTAATGCAATTTCAAATATGCCACTCATTTTGTTATACTAGTGACGTAATCTCCCTCAACTGGTTGTTGGAGAGATTATGGTTTGTGTAAGCCTGATGAAGTTGGAGACACTGCCATTTTACTGTAGCCTGCAGATTGACCTCTAATTCCAGCCCGTGGCAAATTTATGGGGTCCCATGTAGTCTCCGTCCACTGTGACCCTGCTATTCATTGCAATGATGAAGTGCTCTGTTCCTAAAATGATAACATAAATTAGCTTCACCCAATTGGGTTATTTACCTATCCAGTAAGTCAGTAGAAGATGGTGCAAGAAATGCACCAGGAGCATGATAATTAAGTATCGTGTGTGGGTTACTTTGTGTAATTATGCCATTCACATCTATTTCAAAATATATAGCTCCAAATAGCACTATTGTATTCTGGCTGGGATGCAGTTTAAAAGAATTACACTGTCACATGGAAAATAAATGTGCCTTTGCCATGCTAAAAAATATTTTTACACATTAGCTTTCATGGCTAAAGTGTGTCTTGCAAAGCAATAGTGCTGGCTGCTTAACACATAAACATGTCACACACTATATAATGAGAAAAGTATGCCCTTGCAGTGAAAACAATTTTAAAAATAGTTTTTCACTGTGTAGCTAAAACTGCATTTTCCATGAACTGATGTCACAGTTAGAAAAATAACTTCTGAGCTAGTTGGGGTCACTGCTTTACCACTACCCCGCTGTGCTGTCTGCCACCTAGTCTGACAGGGGCTCAGGCCTGGTTTGATATCCCCTCCAATTGCCTAATACCCTAGCGGCTCTGTCAAGGACGCTATCTGAGACCTTCTAAACAGGTTGCCCACCTGGACAGGCATGTCTACCTCTTTCATCCACAGAGATCCTCCAATTGCCTAACACCCTAGTTTATTAGGGACGTTACCTGATGTGCCCACTATGGGCAGACAAAAGAGTACCAGGAGCCAATCTCACCCTCCCTCACCAGCACCTCGAACATTGACTAGGATACAATGTAGTGACCAGGTACCTCCACAATCCCAAGATAGGCTAGATGTTACATTACATGCATTTGAGAACTTCACACGCATCTGTCCCACATAGAGGAAATTAGAATGCAGTTCAGACTCCTTCACGAAGACCAAAAATTAGCCTCAGGGTCACTGATGCTGATTGTCGCCTCTCGGAGATGACGCCATGTTTGTCAAATCAAGACACACCAGATCTCCTAAAATAAATGCAAAGACTGGAATATCGTGCAGAGGATGCTGAGGGGAGAGCGTGGCAAAATAACAATCAAATAGTGGGTCTCCCTGAGAGCAATGAGGATCCTGAACAATGGTTGAATTTCTGGAGGAATGGATGAAGACCTTCACCCCAGCACAATGACTCTCCACACATTTTTCAATGGAAAGAGCACACTGCTTACCCTCCAGCAGACTTCCACCTGGCACACACCCATGTCCAGTGGTGGCAAAGATAGTCTACTGCAAATACATAGATGCCTTCTTACAGGAGAATAGACACACAGCTTCTCTGGAATATGAAAACTTCTGCATATCGATATTCCCAGACTACACAGTGCTAACTCAACTGCAACACTCCTCCTTTCTTGAAGCACTGCCTTCGAGACTTGAATGTTCAATACTTTCTACTGTTTTCAGCGAAATTGAAGGTAATGCATGACTAACAAGTCCCATTCTTTACTGAGATGCAGACTCAGCCTGGGTAAAAGCTAAACTTTAGTGCTGCCATCTCCCCATAGACAACATCAACCTATCCCATCCTAGCAAGCAGAGAGACCAGAGAGACCTTTAAATAGGCCTGGGGACATCCCTAGAGTGCCCTTACGTCATGCACTCCACCAGAATCAATGTGAGGCAATAGATGCAGTATTTCCTTCCGACAACAATCCTTGTGGACCCAGCATACTGACTCCAGTCATACAGAAAGAGAGGATGATTTGGTTTGGCATGAGGGGCTACTGTTAGGCCCAGTTATGATGCCACGAACAGCGGACACTCAATTATAAAGGTTGACGTCCCACCTCTAACATGACTTTGGCTGCACGTCTGAAGCTTCTATTTTTGCTATTATTCCAACTTTAGTGGCACTCCGCCATCACTCTTGTTTGAAGTACTGGCTCATAGAGCAGAGGTTTGGGAGTGCGGACTTGGCTCCAGGCTCAGGTTTTGGTCACAGTTTTGTTGTTTGTTATCTGTTGTTTTTATTTCCATTGCACAAGTGACACACCATCCCCCTACTTGTGGCCCAGAGGGGTCAAGTGGTAAGGGCATCTGACCCCACCTTTCCATTCCAAACATATCTGACATTTCCCTATGGCCACTAAATGCACCATACTATTTCTCACACTAATTGTACAGGGGTTACATTCAGCACACCACTGATACTCAGCATATGTTTACAATAAAAGACAGAGGGCACACAGTAGTTTCCTATAGGAAACACATTTTACTACCGATGACCTTTAGCACCTGAGTAGGTGATGGAAAGGTACGGTTCACGGTAAAACATATTCCTCATAAGACCGGGGTGCACTGCTCTAGATAGGCCCAGGAATGCCTTTTCATATCCAAACCATTGTCATTGTTCAGGAGGGCAGATATGTTTTTGTGGAGGGCCGGTTGGATGGCAAATCCATCCTCTTAGATTATATCTATGCACTAAATTCACAGCAAATGACATTCTGGACAACTCTGTTAAGAGACCTAACTCAGTAGGTAGGTATACAATGGATACTAGGTGACGATTATAGCAAAGTACTGAATGTTTCTCTTGACCGTTCTCAACCCCACTTCTTCACGCTCCAGCTCATCAACACTCCAGACAGTTCCCTGGATGGGCTCAACACTGGTCCCTTCTCGATACATAGAGAGCCCATAACCCACACCTACGCCTTTACTCACATTATATGGTCCCACATAATCTTTACATCCACTTAGACAACTCTATGTGTTCTCAGGACTTAGTCGTATGTCTTTTCCAGTCACACTTCCTGGGCCGTGTGAGAGCAGACCATACTGCACATATAGTGGACATCGAATGGGGTATTCTTCACCCACCAGTTCCTGCCTAGACATTATACAGAGATACACTACATGGCCTAGTATTCTGTGATACCCATTTAACCCACCTAGCCCAGTACTTTCAGGAAAATCATGGCACAGCCACCAGCCATGCTCTCAAATGCGTTTCCATTAAATTAAAGTGGTTACTAGGGGCTTCTGCATACAAAACAACGCTGGAGTTCGCAGAGAATTGACCAGGGCCCTCTGAGATGTGAATGAAGCAGTAGTCAAATTGGATAACTGCCCCCTTCTTGATGACACGAAGCACAACGCCCTGATTGACGCCAAGAAACAACAAACCATTTTAGTACAATGCCTATGCTGTTATAATTTCTCAGAATATGCAGCCTGCATTCACGCTGTGGGGGTCAAACCCCGTCGTATCCTCGCATAGTTGGTCCAACAGAAACCAATATTTCCTCAATCACAGAAATGGCCCCTGCCATGGCCCAATTTTGAGTTCCCAATCAGCTATATTAAAAGCATTTAGTTCATACTATGCTGAGCTATAAAGGGTGCCTCCCACCCCCTGGCAAAATAAGACGTTTCTTAACACCCTCCCCCTGCCCACCATTAATGCTTTGCCATGAGAGGAGTTAAAAGAACTCATTACTGTGGCTGAGGTAAAGAGAGTAATTCTTGACATAACTTGTAATAAGACCCCAGGGCCAGTTGGGTTTCCAACTGAATACTATGATCGGTTCTTAGTCAGCCTGGTTCCACATTTAGTCAATGTGTACAGTGGAGCCCTAACCACCGGCATACTCCCATCCGCCCTCCAGGAGTCTCTTCTAGTATCTCTGCTGAATCCTGGTAGGGATTCCACCTGCCTCTCCTCCTATCACCGAGCTGCCATATTGGGTGCTGTCTATATTATATTCGGCAAAATCGTAGTGAATCAATACTTGAGTGTAAATACAAGACAATAGCAACAGGCAGTGGATCAAAAAAGGTGCCACACATACAGCTAGTATCTCCCAAACCAAAATTCTGTTGGACCCAATAATTTAAATTTAACAATGTGTGCACACACTGCAAACACCCTCTCCCCAAAGAGTGTCAACCTAGGTGTGGTATAAACAAAAACAGCAAGCTGAGGTGCACCACTTTTGCAAATATGTCTATTTTTAGATATATCCACAATATTCCGAAAATAGTTGACAATCTCTTTATTATTGCATCTATTAAAAAGGATCAGCCAACAAAATTCATCCACATACATGTGGACATCTCCTGGGCACAAGAAAGGGTAAGGAATATCCATCCTCACCTAAGAGAATAATTAATGAAGTCCATTCATCTTGGATCGTTAGAAATATATTAAGTTCCTCAAGGTGGAAACTGTCTATTTAGCCAAAAGGCTTAAAGAGACAGTCATAAAGTATTCAGAGACCACAACTAATTTAGGCTACTTATAACAAGCACAATATGCTGTGCTTTTTCATTTAGAATTCAAAAAAAGAGGTAGGGGAGGAATCCACCCCCCATCCAACACTGCGATGGGTGTGGTGCAAGCAAACAATTGTAGTGCTATTAGGTTGATTCCACAAATACTTGAGTGTACTTCCTGCCCTCATTCATCCTGACCAAAATGGATTTGTGTAAGGACGCAACACGACTAATAATATTAAGTGACTCATCCATGCAACAGATAGAGCCTCACTGCGTTAGCGTTACCCTCAGGCAGCATCCCTCATTTTGCACCTCAAGAAGGCCTTTGATTTGTTGTCTTGGGAATACCTCTTTGAGGATCTACAGACAGCAGGCCTGGGCCAATGCCTGCTGACCTATACAAAGCTGGTATTCACAAACCAGTCATTTAGGGTGCGCACTGGTTGCTTGGTTTCACTCCCCTTTCCAATAAGTCATGGCACGCATCAGGGATGCCCTCTCTCCACTATCCTATTCACAATCACCATGGAGCCGCTGGCTCATCACCTTTGCTTGGAGGGACAACAGTGGAGGATCCCTCTAGATGGAGCCACAAATGCTGTGTCGCTCTGTGCAGATGTCTTATTATTATATATGTGTTATGCTTCAGCAGACATGTCCTCAATATCTACTAGTTTCTGGACTTTGAGGAAGTAGCTGGCCTTCAAGTGAACTGGGGTAAATCATGCCCCTTTCCATTTCTCAGCAATGCCCCCCCTCGGGTAATCCAAATGCATGACTCTCCGCTAGCCTGGAAGACAGTTATCTAGGGGCTCGTTTATACCACTCCCAATAGTATCGTACTAAGGGTAACCTGAAATATGCCTCCATAATCTTTAGATCCCAAATCTGGTTCTGGCAATGGCTCCCCCTTGCTTTCACATTCAGGATAACACTTTCTAAAATGATGAGCCTCCCCGCCTCCTATATTATTTTGTAAATGTTCCGGTGTTTCCCAAATGCAGCTTTTTTGCATGATTTGGATCAATTGTTGGGGGACATGTGGCATGATAGGAGGTGAAGTGTGGCTCTTCAGCTGTAGATGGGTCAAGGTGGGCTTGGGGCGCCATCCTTTGAAACTTAGTATCTAGCAGCTCAAATGAGTATCCCAATGGCTGCCAGGAGCAAACCTTTCTGAGACAAGGACAGGAGATGGTTCTCTCCTATCTTATTGAATAGGCCAGCTCTTACACCCCACTATCACGATACATCACTCCTGGTCCCTACATGGGTAGATCGCCTGTAAATGTCTAATTAGGGTTTTCCAGTTTACAAGTAAAATCACCCCATACTCCTCCATAATTCCCCTCCAGAGCCTACTAGGGCCCTTAGGTATGCTTACGGTGGGCAGCTGTCGAATGACATACCAACTCCTTTGAAAATGGTGGGAGACTGCTTCCAAGATGCCAAGATCCTTACATTCGAGCAAATTATTCAGGACGATGATAATCCCCTGGGACAGTTACCAAAATATGATGCTGGTTGCACTCCAATCATTGTGCGGAACACTAGCTGAAGGACTGCTTACCCATGCTGTGATACATACTCTTTACCTCATGGGCAGAGGTTATCACATGGCTATAGAAAGCTATTAGGGTACGCATGAACATCTAACTAGTTCACTTTTGCTGCCTCTGGGAAGTGGATTTTACAAGACCTCTTCACTACACCGAGTGGTCTAGAGCCCTGCCATGCCCTGCACCTGACATCTCGCCCTCCCTAAGACCTTGATTCATTTGTTAGTATAAACCCATACTACCACTACTTAAACACGTGTAGTACAGCGACCAGAATGTATTGAAGAAGCAGAGGAAGCGCAAAATATAAATCCTAAGAGAAGTCGGATGACAGTTCAATGAGCCGACGACCCTGGCTTGAGTAGAAACAGCTACACGAAAAAAACAGATCTTCAGCACAACGCAAGCACCCTCAAAATATTGGTGAGTGCTGCCTTATTTTTACCTTCTCCCACTTGTCACCAAATGTATGTACTGAAGAGGCAGACAGTAGTGGATCCGATAAGTAGATTTATTGCTGGAAAACAAGACAGCTTAAACAACTACCAACAGGAGCAGACAGTAAGGCAACCGTCTTCTCCAGCACTGTGCACAAACTTTGCAAGGTTCCCCTCATGACAGCCCTACATTCTAACATTACACACTTGGATTCTAGTAGAATTACATACTAATACTCTACTATGACTTACATTGGAATACTCCACAGAGTATATGACTTTACAGCAATGAGCTCATGGTTTCATCCACCAGTCTTGAGACTGGTAGAGGTAAGTATTTCGCTTCTCACTCCCTCTATTGTATGAACGTAAGCTAACGCTTCTTCCACAGGTATGATACAGCGCCCAGAGCACATCACTTTACTGCAATGAGCTCACAATTTAGGTTTATTCCCCGAGTCATCACACCAGTAGGGATGAGTAGGTCACTTCCCACTCCCTATTTACTATAAACGCACACTAACACTACTTACACACTTATACTACAGCGGCTAGTATCCTACAGCACCCAGAGCCGATAACTTTACAACAATCAGCTCGTTTTGATCCCATAGTTTTCACACGGGTAGACGTGAGTACTTCGCTTCGCTTCCCACTTCCAGTATAGTATAAACGCACTCTACTGGTCAGTAGTTCGCTTCCCACTCCCTGTATGGTATAAACGCCTACTAACACTACTTACACACGTATTCTACAGCGCCCAGAGCCCATCCTTTTACAGCAATCAACTCGATTTCATCCCCAAGTCTTCACCCAGGTAGGCGTAACTATTTTGCTTTCCGCTTCCGGTATACTATCAACACAGTAGCGGTCAGTAGTTTGCTAACCACTCCTTGTATGGTATAAACGCCTACTAACACTACTTGCACACCCATGCTACAAACACCAGACCAGATCACTTCACAGCAATGACCTCACGGTTTAGACTCTCGGTTTTGTACCATAGTGTAGCACCATATCATATCACCACCATGCCACTATGAGCAACACCGCACTTTCAGACCGGTAACAGTGATAGCTTCATACTAGCGACCGCAAGTAGATAATAAAGAACAAATTAGAATAGTTCCTTCATTCTTCTAGCTTCCAAAACTTCTCTCTATTACTGTCTTTCTAATTTTCCATATAAACAATTATATTAATATTCAAGTACACTTAGAAGTCAGAAATGCAATGTATTCTATCAACACACTTTCTAGAACATTCTACAACACGTGGAGGTTAAAAGTTCATCCATTTTTTTAAACCTAACAATATTTTTTTGCAACATTTTCTCCAACATTTAACGGCACGTGCAGGTTAAAAGTTCATGATTGTTTTAAATTCGAACAGTGCCTTCCAAATGCAAGTAGCAGGTGCGGTTGAGTTGAGCAAATGTTATCCTATAATATGTACTTCACGTGCAAACTGCTTTTTCTTAACCAATCACAAAGATGCTTTTCCACAAAACAAATGTGCACCCTACTTTTACAAAAGAATGCTTTTCATCTCCCAATCAAGTACCGTTTTGTATGCAAAAAGAAACTAGTTCCCCATCTTTAAACATGTCTCTTATTCTACAAAGAAACTGCATGAGCTACAGACATCTTTCCATACCTTCCAGCCATACCTTCAAAATGCTAGTGTGGATCGTAGGACATTGCTACGTTTTCTGGTGCAAGATCTATGCAGAACAGAGACGTTTTGACTTAGACCTAGGTTTACAAAAATGTGGATATTAAATGGTTTGGACAGAGAGGATTAAAGTGTCCCCATTGTTTCCTTTGGTTAACACCTGTTTGTATCTTCAACACCCTGACCTCATGATTGTGCACTGTGGTGGAAATGACCTAGGCACATTGACTGGGGTAGGTTTGTAAATGCTTATGAAGGACACCTTTGGACAATTGATGTTACTTTTGCCTCAAACTGTCTTTGTATATTCCAATGTATGCCAAAGACAGAAGTGGAAATGGTCAAAACAATGTTGCCCTCAGATTGAAAAATCTCGGAAAAAAGTCAACAAAGCTTTTCTCTGCATACCTCAGAGACTACAAAATGGGGTCCATATACAACAACAATATAAGTTTTGATATGGCGGATATGTACAGAAGTGATGGAGTACACTTCACAGATCAGGGAAACCATGTTGTCCTGAATAACTTGAAGCAGTGCATCCGCACTTCTATGTAGCTCCACCTAATGAACCCAAGGGCTGTTTTTAGAGCCACCCTATAACTGACAACTTAGGCCCGCTATTTTTGGGCCAGATAACGGCAACTCCCGGACCCTCACCAAAATGTATTCTCCAAACAGCTTTGATGCAGCGGCCAGACCATCTCACTTTGCAACACAGAGCTCTCACTTTGATCCCCGGCTCTACTCACCCATGAGGGTCAGTAGTTGGCAGTTTACAAATACCGTATTGATTTACCTTCGCACTCCCTATACAACACCACCTAAGCACCATATAAAAGTTGAACACTTGTGGCACAGCACCCAAAGCTCATGACTTCACAGCATACCACACACAGTTTAGGCTCACGGTTTCATCCCCGACTCAAGCAGCAGCTCAATTTAACAGCATGACACTCTAGGCAATACCTCACCTAATTTCCGTACCCCGCATTTTCATTTCAGACTGGTAGGGGTCACTAGCTCAGCGACTTTATCCCGAGTCCGTCAGCATCTCAGCTTACGCCCCCCAGTGCCATCACACCCGTAGTTAGCACTTCACAAATACCAAATTGATTTTGATACATGCAAATTTACCTTCGCGCTCCCTCTGTAACATCCCCTAAGCACCATTCACAAACTATTATGTTCAAAACAAAAGTTCATCCAAGTAGCTACAACTACATGCTCACACTACTTGGACAGGTATGGCACAGTGGCCAGAGCACAAGACTTCACAGCACATGACACACAGTTTGAACTCACACTTTCATCCTGAGTCCGGCAGCAGTTCAGTTTAGCAGCATGAGACTCTAGATAGTACCTCACATATTTTCTATACCCCAGGACTTTCAGACCAGTAGGGGTGAATACTTCGCTTCGCACCCCCTCTATAGCACATCCTAAACACCCCACAGATGCTACAGTGCTCATACCCTTCTCTTTCCCACTTTTTTAACCCTCTTTTCCCCTTTCTCGCTTCAATGGAATCACAAAATGGCGGACAACACTTCCTAGTTGCAACCGCTCACACCACTCGCAGACAATCAGCAGCAAGCTCGTACTCGTAACGCCTCAGCCAATCAGATGGCAGAATTCCCAAATATTGATATCTGTAAATTTCAATATTTCTCAAAGACTACTGAACGGATTTGCATCAAATAAACAAAAGCATGCTTTCTAGACCAAGACCCTTCTCCCTGCCAAATTTGGAGTACTTCCGTTCTCCCGTTCGACCTGTAGCCTTGTCTAAAGTTTCGTATGGAAATTAACATTGAAAATACATGTTTTGGAACCCCCCTTTTTTCTCGGCCCCGCCTTGACGAATCACCCCCAAGCTTTCAACATAAGAGCTGATCTCAACAAAGAATTTGTTTTGAAAATTTCGCAAACATTCGTCAATCGGCGCCAAAGTTATTGGGAATAGAATGTTGCCATTTTCCTATGGTAACTAGGTCCTAACTATAACTACCTACTGGCGATCGCCAGTAGGTAATATATACATATATACATATATATATATATATATATATATATATATTATAATGCAATGGCCCGAAAGCTTCAAAGAACGCACTCGCAGCAATTGAAAGCATGCGCTTTATTGTTAGGAGAAAACCAGCATCTTCATTTTGAAAAACAGTTCATGCCGACGCGTTTCGAGGACATGCCTCTTCTTCATGGGCAGCTTCAGCAAACACACAGATGGCTCCAATCAGTGAATTTAAGAGCATGTAGGACCCCCAGTGGGTCATGCGCAGTGCGTGCGTTTAGTACCTTGCATGCTGGGACATGGAGTCCCTGTTGGAGTTCATTATTACTCACAGTGAGTTCCGTGCGCTGCTGACATTAAAAAGCATTATTATAAGCTTTCGGGCCATTGCATTAAAATATATATATATATATATACATATATATATATATATATATATGTATATATATATATATGTATATATATATATATATATATATATATATATATATATATATATATATATATATATATATATATATATATATATATATATATATATATATATATATATATATATATATATATATATATATTGGCTGGTGGGAGGAGCATGTCCTCAGACACACTCATGGGCAGCGGTTTGGGGACACATTGTTGAATGGTGGTGATTCATCGATGACATCTGCATAATATGGGATGGTAATTTACAATCTGCCGAGGACTTTGTGAACGCCATTAACATTAATGAGTCTAATTTACAGTTCACAGCCCATATTAGTGATCAGAGGGTGCAATTTTTAGATGTGGAAATTTACATCAAGGATGACAAAATCCACACGAAACTACACAGAAAGGCTCCTCTCTGAGCCCCGCACTTTTCAACTTGTACATGAGGCCACTGGCTGAGGTCGTCCATCCATTTGGGGTTAAGATCATCTCCTATGCGGACGACACGCAGCTGGTGGTCTCACTGGCGCAGGAGGCCAACCGGCCGGTGCCAGGTGGGCTTAGAGAATGCCTAGAAGAGGTGAAGATCTGGATGTCCTCATCATCCCTCAAATTGAACGGGCACAAAACGGAGCTGATGCTCCTAGGCCCCCCAGACCTCTTCCTCCCTGCCTCTCTGTGGCCCTCATGTCTGGGTCTCCCTCCAACCCCCAAAGACAATATCAAGAGCCTCGGAGTTTGGCTGGACAGATCCCTGTCTTTCAACGTTCAGGCCACAAAACTTTCAGCCACCTGTTTTGGCATCATGAGGATGTTAAAGAATATCTTCCCCCTCCTTCCCATGGAAGCCAAACAGGTGGCTATACAGGGGTTAATACAGTCACGCCTTGATTTTAACAATGTGCTCTATCTCGGCGCCCCAGAGTACAACCTGCGCAGGCTCCAGACAGTGCAGAACTGCGCAGCCCGCATACTGCTCGAGCTCCCTCGCAGACAATCAGTGAGGGCCGGGCTGGTCAGCCTGCACTGGCTACCAGTGCGCCAGAGAGTTCTTTTTAAGGCAATGTGTATAGCCCATCAGGCCTTCTGGGACACAGGCCCTAGCATTACCCGTGACCTAGTCACCCACTACACTCCCAGTAGAAGCCTTCGCTCCAGTCAGACCTTCCTAGCAGTGGCCCCCAGAATAAAGAGGACCAGATCTGGTGGCAGGACGTTCGCCCACAATGCCGCCAGGACCTGGAACACCCTGCCACTGCACCTCAGAGCCAACCCCAATCTTTCTGCGTTTCGCAAACAGCTAAAGACCTTCCTCTTTAACCTGCCCCATTAACTTCAGCTTCCTTTATAGGTCTTTGGTAGGTTTCTGGTTATTCTTAGCGCTTGGACGCCCCCGGGCAGCAATTCGCGCTCTATAAATCTACATCTAATCTAATCATCTAATCTAATTTTGTTATTGATGTGGTTACTAAACGTGCAAGAGCGGGCAAGAGAGAAAAACAGCTACGCCAGCTAGAGTCTGAATACATCTTGACACTAGACACTAAAATGCCAAATGGATTGAATACAGGAGAAGATCTCCACAACTTTCTGTAACTGAATTTCCTATCATATTTCGTGCCCTGTAAGATACACAATGTATTTATGGTTAGCGGCCACTAGGAAAACATTCTTTTTACCTGGTTTTATGGTGTGTAGTTTGGATATTGGTCGGGTGTTTTTTGCTATGTATTTATACAGATTTTTATGTATTTATTCCAGTGAGTTTTTCCACTATCCCATATTTTTAACCATGTTTTCTATTCTCAATCTTTTGCAGTTTTTTTGCGAACATGTGGGTTTTTAACTGCAGTGAGGGTTTTAGAGAACTGGCTTTAAATGGTGTTGTGGACACTCTATACTGGGGATTAAATAACAAGCAGATCCATTTTTACTCTGATTTATGAGACACTCTTTTTTAGCATAGCAATCACTTGATAGTTTATCCTATTCACTTAAGACAGGAATTTGGTTTTTATATGATTGACATGTTTTTGCTGCTGGCACTTTAAAGCTGGCTATATTTTGCACGTTCTGATTAGAATGGATTTATCCATTTATGTTTTTTACTCTATATATATATATATATATATATATATATATATATATATATATATATATATATATATATATATATATATATATATATATATATATATATATATATATACGATCTTTTGAATCCTCATAAATATTGTGAACTTTCTTAGCATCCATTCAGTAGATTGTCTCCACTGTGTGGTATCACTTGTATCGTTTGTACAGTTCAATTATACAGTGATATCCACTGGGATTAGAAGGTTGGTTCCAACCAAAGAAATACATCTGACTAGACGTAGTCATTTGTCAATTGTGGATCTCTTATCAGAATATATGGGAAATTTTGCCGATTTGCACATGTCCTTATGCACATGATGTTTGACCATATGGGGCGGCATATATATCTAAATATTATTCCGGTTTCAGTCAATATTTTTGCATTACTCCCTGTCATATTGAATTATTACATGTGTCACTTAGTTCACTTTTTTATGCATTCACACTTTTCGGCCATTCCTACCTTTTATAGTATTCCATATATAAAGGAAAGTCAACATTTTGGTACAGGGTTATTTGTTTACATGACTTATATACATCTCACCCCAATATTGGGCCACTTGGCCACATTATACTGTCATATTTTACATGAATAGTCTGTTTTAATATTGGGTTGGATTTTAGAGCTATCAATTGTATGCTAGGATTTGTCATTATTTATCTGCATAACCATCTGTACTGAATCTCATTTAATGACACGCCTGTTACAAGCATGTCATGTGATCAAGACCGGGGCGACCCGGTCGAAACGCGTCATACTGTGGTGATCTAATTAAAAATAAACGCACCTTATTCTACGAGCTGCTGTGGTCTGTACCTGTTCCTTTCCTTGCCCCGCGTGGGCTATTGGAGTTTGCCGACAGGATTTGTTAGCATATATATAAATATATATATCTATACTACTATTATAAAGAGAGAACTGTGTCCTTTGAGCAAGGTAAACTCGGAGAGTACACCACCAATCGCAACACCCAATACAGCGTTGGAAACGGGAGGTCCAGTAGATGGACATAGGCTATATAAAAAATATATATATACGTTATTTAAAAAATTTACAATAAAAATGTAGTCCCTTCGAAGTAGCACCGGCCGTGTGCGCTAACCACATACGTGCTGACATCATCATCGGAGGACGGGAGCGCGAGGAGGAGCGGCGGACAACAGCCCGGGGAGGAGCGGAGAACTTAGCCACACTGGAGCGGCCTGAGGTACGTGAACCGCGGGGAGGAGCGGTGAAGTAAGGAGCACTGGACTGCAGCGGCGGCAGAGAACAGCGCAGGGAGGAGCGGAGAACTTAGCCACACTGGAGCGGCCTGAGGTACGTGAATCGCGGGGAGGAGCGGTGAAGTAAGGTGGACTGGAGCGGGATGACAGGTAAACTTTAACGCTGCAGCGGGACGTGTATACTGGCTTTGTTCGTTTGTAGCGTCGGACGCGTGGCCACAGTGTTAGGCAGCAGGGCGTGTGCGGATGATTAGGGGCACTGAAGGTGGCGGTGAACTTGGGCTGAGGAGGTGGTTGGGGTCCTGGGTTTCGGCGACTGGGAGCAAGCCTGATTGCCCCCGGACAATGTGGGAATGGAAGTGAGCCTGGAGTTAAGCAGAGTTAAGAATAAGTACCAGCGCCCAAAACTCTGCTTAAAAGTACGGGACCAGTGCTGCTAGTATATATATATATATATATATATATATATATGTATATACATATATATATATATATATATTCACTGAAAAAACCATAGGTTTCACACCAGTTATGAGTGATGTCACTGACCATGTCATGAGTGATGAAATATGTGACGTCATCAGCAGTGCATTGCACGCGCAAGTTATAGTGAGTCCAACTAATTATAACGTGGGAATTTCAATGGTTTTATGCGAGTAAAACTTCCAGCTAACTATAACTGGTGTGAAACCTATGGTTTTTTCAGTGAATTTCATAGGTTTTGTAAATGCTAATTCCTAACTATATATAGGGCCTCAAACCTATGTTTTTTACTTTGAATTTCATAGGTTTTTTAATAGCTAATTTCTATAGCTATGAAATATAATATTTATTATAAAAAATCCTATATTGTATATTTATGTAATACTATTTTTTTATGTATATTTTCCGTTTTTAAAAAAAAAATTCCTTGGTGCGCTCCCGGTGCGCGTACCGGAGAACGCACCGGTAAGCGCAGTGTTATGGCGCTCCCCGGTGCGCGTACCAGTGAGCGTCCCGTTAGCGCCATTGCCGCGAACAAAAACATCATCGTGATGTATCGCATAGCCGCTAGATGCGTCTTATGACGCACAGCGTAAGCGCACCCGGAAGCGCCCGCGCACTTACGATCGCGCAACGTAAGCGCCGCCGGGCGCGCCCCGGGGCGCACACCTGGGCGCGCACCGGGGCGCGCAGCGTAAGCGCGTCGGGTCATGTGACCTTAACATAACACTTTTCATTGGTTGCTAACATTTTTTTTTACAAAGAATGAAATCCCCACCCATTTCCTTCACTTCTTCTTTCACTTTTGTGACTGCAAGACCTGCCTTTTTGCTGTCGATCTTTGTGGGAATAAAATCTTGGATTATCATGGCTGCCAGACCATCCAGCAGTGAAGATGACTCCAATGAATTTCTTGATGAAGAGGCTCCTCAGCCAAAAGTAAAAGAACACTTTATTTGGAAGTTTTTTTCTATTCCTGATGACAAGAAGAAAGTAAATGTTCCAAAAGTGGAGTGCAGGATTTGTCACACTGTCCTGTCACGGGGTGACCCCACTAAGAAAATATTCATTTGGTAACTCCACAATGATTCGCCATGTGGAGAGGAGGCACCCCCAGAATTTTGCCCGGGAAAGTGTCAGAGCTCTGGCACGAGAGGCTCCCAGTGATGGGGCCTCTATTTCAACCGGAGTACAAACTGCATCAGGGAGGGAGCAATCACAAGAGCAGATTCCCAACATCCAGCCTGCTTTTAATAAAGGTGTTATTAAATGCAGATATTGCGATAAGTTACTTTGCTATGGGGAACAAAGTGTTCTGCTCATGGTTCGAGCATTGGATAACCATCGCTGCCGTTTCCAGCCCTAATTTTGTTTTGTTTTTTTTGCTCCTGTTGAGCAGTTTCCCATTCCCTGTTTTTGTTTTTGTTGTAAAAAAAGAAAAAAAGAAGAAAAAATAAGTTCTTTTCAAAGAGCTGTGTTCTTTAAAAATATATTTATTTAATCATGCAGACCCATGGTACGCTCCCCGGTACGCTCCCCGGTGCGCGTACCAGGCGCTCCCCCCGCGAAAATCAAAAAATATTTTTTTTTTTCCCCGCGGGGCCCTTTAATAGCCCCCACATCAAACCTAGGTGGTCAGAGGGGGTCTACCCTGCCCCCTTATGGTCATTTCCCCCTTTGTTTTTGCCACCTCTTGTGTCTCGATCCTACCGAGACACAAGATGGCGGCCGCTCCGGACTGTTTGGAATGTTGACAGACACCCAAGAGCCAATCAGCTTTCCGCTCGCAAACTCGCATAGCACGCCAGGTGTGCGCCCCGGTGCGCATACCGGGGCTCGCATATAGATATATATATTTATTTTAACCTAAATTACTCAAAATCCACTGGAGCACATATCTTGAGACATAGCAAAGGCACATCGGGCTACCAGTCCCTACAATTTTGCCAAGTTTGGTGGAAATCCATTCAGCCGTTCGGGCTAAAAGTGAGTCCAACCGCCCTATGGAAATTAACATGGGGAAAACACGTTTTGGGACCCCCTTTTATCTCGGACCCCGCTTGACAAATCCCCCCCAAACTTTCAGGGAAGGAGCAGAGCTGAGCGGGCCATCTTCTTTGAGAAATTCGCAAAGATTCGTCCACCGGCGCCAAAGTTATTCCCAATAGAATGTTGCGGATTTCCTATGGAAAACAATCCTAACTATAACTACCTACTGGGGACCGCCAGTAGGTAATATATATATATATATATATATGTGTATATATCCTCACCCAAAGAAGTTGCGTAAGCTCCAGCCTCTTGGTGTGAGGATTGGACAGCGAGGTAGCGATCCTCATATATATATAGCCAGAAAATGCAATAATCCCCAATTCAGATGCACTGGGTAATAATTACAGCGCCGCCACTCGAAATTCAAGAACAGCGCATGTATATTCACACATGGGCAACAACGAACAACCCAACACGTTTCGGAGTTTACGCACTCCTTGGTCACGGGTTAGATATATGCATACTTTCTGCCTTATTTAAATAGACAGAGTGCGTTTCAATTTCATAAACATTGAAAACATACTATGCATTGTTTGTTTATTTTCCACAATAAAGAAAAACATATTTCATTAGCACATTATTTGAAAGAGTCAGCGTGATTAAAGGTTTGACATTTTAAACGTTGTACCGGTATTTGTTAATGTAAATAGACTGTCTTACATTACAGCACCTTACAAGTGCAATAGCAACCTAAATAGCTGCTACATGATATGTCATATTCATGACCATTTTATTGACAGACCATATTAAAACCTTGAAATAAAGTTTCCCAAATAGGCACACAATATCCTGGAGGCTCGCTCCTGCGGTTTGAAAGCACCTCTTGCTCCACATTGCAGCTGCTCTAGTGAGCAGTGGTGGACACATTATACTTGACTTGAAATGGTTGCCCCTCAGTGAAACTGCAATCCCAGGAGGTCATCGCCATTTACCATAGGGATCCCCATGGACATGCTCCTCATGTCACACTGTTGACGCATTTCGGGCCAACGACTTTCTTACTGGATAGATTGTGGAGATAAAAGACAAGTGTGAGATACCAGAAAATCCCTTATTTATTTCATTTAATCAAATACGCTCAGGTGAGCGACAAAATAGCATTCTGGGACTGGTAGTCCAAGTAAAACCCATGTGGGTCGCTGCTGATTAAAACCTTAAAATAAAGTTTCTGAAAGAGGCACGCAATGTTCTGGAGGCTTGCTCTTGCTGTTTGAAAGCGCCTCCTGCCCCGCATTACAGCTGCTCCAGTGAGCAGCGGCGGAATTGCTCGGGTCTCATGGTGGTGCTGTTCCATGGCCGGGCTAGGCCACATTATACTTGACTTGCAAAGGTTGCCCCTTGGTGGAACTGCACTCCCAGGAGGTCATCGCCATTTACCAAAGCAATCCCCTCGGACTTACTCCTCATGTCGCACTGTTGACGCATTTTGGGCCAACGCCCTTCTTCCTCGACAGATTGTGGAGATAAAAGGCAAGCGTGAGATACCAGAAAGTCCATTATTTATTTCATAAATATATATATGTGTGTTTGTGTGTGGTGCGTTTTTTTGCACTGAAAAAAAAACCCTTAGAAACTCCCTGAAAAAAATAAAACTAAAGTTGCAGGGACTTTATAGTTAGGAAATTTAAATTTTAAAAACTTAGAAATTCACCAAAAAAACAAAGATTACAGGGACATTATATTTCGGCTCAGAAATCAATCGTACACAACCAGTGACATTCAGCTTATAATTCATGTTATAATTACCTGAGCTGTCTATACCTTGTGTCCTGCAATGCACTGCTTATAACCTCACCTGTTACATCATTCATGACATGGCCAGTAACATCACTGATGACATCTCTAATAACATCACTGATGACATCATCCCATGAGTCAGTTTCATAAATGTTTCTGAGACTTAAAGATATATACTAAGCTACAGCATAAGTTAAATTACTATTCTTTCTATACTAGTAATTAGTCATACTATTTCTAACATTTCTCTTGAGTGAGTATCTGAGTGGATTTCTGAGTGGCTGGATGGGTGTGTGAGTGGATGTTGGTGGGTGTAAGTGGGTATGTGAGTAGCTGTATTGTTAATGAGTGGGTGTGTGAGTGGCTGGGTTAGAGAGTGAGTGGGTGTATGAGTGGCTGCATGGGTGAGTTAGTGGCTGTGTGAGGGGCTGCATGGGTGACTGAGTGTCTGTGAGAGTGGTGTTAGGGGTGAGGCAGTGGGTGTTTGAGTGGCTCTATGAGTGAGTGAGTATTTGAGTGTGTACATAGGTAGGTGAGTGGCTGTATTGGCTGGTGAATGTTTGTGTGAGTGGCTGTAAGGTGAGTGAGTTAATTGGTGAGTTGTATGGATGGCTGGATGGGTATGTAAGTGGTTCTCTGGGTGTGTGAGTGGGTGTATGGGTGGGTTAATGGATGTGTAAGTGGCTAATGGGCATGTGAGTGGGTGTGTGAGTAGATGTATTGATGAGTGAGTGAGGGGGTGCATGAGTGGCTGTACGGGTGACATAGTAGGTATGTGAATGGCATTATGAGTGAGTGGATGTGCAAGTGGCTCTATGGATGAGTAATTGGTTGTGAGTACTGGTATGGACCTGTGAGGTATGTGAGGGGTTGTGTATGAGTGGGCATAGGAGAGGTTCTATGGGGATGTGATTTGGTGTGTGAGTCATTCTGTGTCTGATGTAATCAGCTATGTCTTTTGAGATGTCATTAGTGATGCATCAGTGATGTCACTGACAATGTCATGAGTGATGTAATATGGAAGGTCATAAGCAGTGCATTGCGGGGACATAAATTATAGTTAGCTCAGGTAACTATAACTGCTGAATTTCACTGGTTTTGTACAAGTGAAATCTGAGCCTAACTATAAAACCCTGTAACCTTTGTTTTTTAAAGTGAATTTCCAAGGTTTCTAAGCAGACCATGTGCTATGGCTTGGCAGGAGCTGCAAAGCTCCTGCCAAGCCCTAGCAAACAGCTATGTCCTGTAGGTTGGCACCCCGGGGCATAGCAGGAGCTGGCCCCAGGGAGGTGGCAGTCCCAAGGGCTGCGGGGGGTTCTGACCTGCATGGCCACATTCAATTTGAGAAAAGCCCTGGGAGGGGATAGTCCCCGGGGTTACAAGGGGGTCTATGTGCCCTCTTGGCATTGTTTAAACATGAAGCCCCGGGGAAGTGGCAGTCCCTGGGGATGGGGGTCCAACAGGACACACATATAAAAACAAATATGCCCTGGGAAAGTGGTGGTCCCCAGGGCAGCCAGCTTTTGTTTTTGAAGGAGCCCTGGGGAGGTGGTTGTCCCAGAGGCATAATAAGCCCCAGGAGGTGGGCGTCCCGTGTGCCCTCCCTCATTTATTTGCAAAATGCCCCTGGGACCTGGCCCACCCACGGGCTGATAAATTAATGAAGGGTAGAGGCCGCACTTTGGGGTTTTTTAATTAGCAAAGAAAAATGCTTTTTTGATCCTGTAGGACCCCCCATAAGAGAGGCCTAGGGGTCAGGGTATTTCTACCATGCCCCCTTTTCTTTTTTTTTAAACTTTTTTTCTGTGACTCATGTTGGCAACCAAACAGATCTCATCACTAGATTGGGAGGGTTCACGGATTCTCTGTGTCCCTGTATGTAGCATTGGAAATTTCATTAAATTAGTCTGTAACTACTGAATGATTTATACCACATCACAAAAAGGCACTTCCCTGAACAAACATCTACCTTTGTGCCAAATTTAGTATAAGTCCTACTAATATAATCTTGCAGGCAAGTTTGGTGGTCCTGGAGCAAGGCGCTAGTGTGGTGGCCTGCTCCAGACCCACTAAACTTGTAGTATTTATTTACAACATAAAATTGAAAAGACAATGGTTGTATTCATTTTTCAGGGAAAAATACCAAACATTAACTGCAATATTTCAGTTGTGTATCAGAGCAAGATTATTAAAGTGAATAATTTTAATACTGTTCAAAGAACCTGATGTTTGAATTAGCTCTAAATATTTACTGTTATAACATTACAGTTTTATGTAAAAGACTTTCTTGATTAGCTGTCCCAAGAAACAAGTGAAAGATTTTAATTGCAGAAGTCTATAGCTTTGTTTCTGATACTTGCTTCTCCTTTCCCCTATGCTGTGTCAGTGGCTCACAACTCAGTTGCAGAACAATGCAGATTTAAGAGGGCTTGACTGATGCCTTCGCTCCAAAGGTCCTTGTACTACCAAGAAAAGAGTTCAGTGCTTATTTTGTGCCAATGGGCTTACCTTTTAATAAAAATCCTTTGCATCCTTTCTAGTCATAGAAAAGTACACCATTAAAAGTTATTATCCTCTTAGTTTCAAAATGTAACTTACTGCTGAAAGTAGGTTCACAATATAGTGGAAAGTAACTTTAAGCAAAGGGACTTTGTTCTGCATGAGGGGAAATAGTTTAGAACTGTTCAGCCCATGAGTCCTGTTCTAGAGACTAAATAGCCACCTGTCCCTGGCTTGTTTATGTTCCTTCTTATGAAATACAATGGCTTGGCCTATGGCAATAGGAAAGCAGTGGGAGTTTCCAAAAAACAATGCCAGGGCATGGGGCGCCGCTCTTCCTTTGAAGGTGGGTGAGTGGAAAGCTGATCTGGACTGGTACAGTGCCGCAGGAAAAATTGTTCATGAGAATAGGGGCTGCCAATGCAAATAGGAGAACATATGCAAACAATGGGAGACATATTGTGGTCTTTGAGGGGGGAGATCAATGCAGATTTAGACAATTGAGGGGAAGGGGGCTGTTAGAGTTCTTTGGAGTCAAGTTGATAAGATCCAGAACAACGTTAAAGTATGTGATCTGAGTACTGTACTTTTTAATGTATGTATTTCCAAATATTACCGGAAATGTGCTATATATACTGTGTCTGACATTGGTTTAATAAAAATATATATTTTTTAAACTATGTAAGAGCAAAAGGGTGAACCAGAAGGTGCACTATACTGAGCACAAATAGTTAATCTCCCCTAAACAGAATCCCTTGAAATCATCTTAAAGTACTCAGAGTTTTCTCTTAGGAACCAAGAAAACACCTGGTGCCCGCTAAGGCCAGTACGGCACTGACCCTGAGTAATGCCGTAATAGCAGTAGTTTAACTTATATCTGAAACCCTACGCCAGCCCTCAATAACATGCTGAGTTACTTCAAGTGTCTGGTAATGGACCCTGCATTTAGGCAACTCACTCCTCATTCTCGCCCTTCACGTTAACACTCAAGCTGCACTCACAGCAATCACATTGCACTCACACTGATCACCATGCACTCGCACCCTTCACCCTTCACTCATAGCGATCACAATCCACTCACACTGATCACCATGCACTCACACCATTCCCCCTGCACTCACAGTGACCACACTGCACTTATGCCACATGCCATGAACTCACACTGTTCTCTCTCCACTTACCCTGCTGACACATGAGCACACCACTCACTCTGCACTCACAGTGATCACTCTGCACTCACAATACACTTGCGCTGTTCACCCTGTACCTCACCTTGCAGTCACGCGAGTACACTACTCCCCCTGCACTCATGTGACACTTTACTCACCTGTCCCCCTCACTGCTCTCTCTGCAATGTCACTCAAACAAGCCCATCACTAACCATACATTCATTCGTCCCACTCTGCACTTACATATGCACCCAAATTCATATGGTCACCTAACTCAGCCTGCAGTCATTCCTCTCACCCTACTATCACACTGTCGCATCGCTCACCGTGCACTCACATGGGCACTCATGTCACCCACACAGTGCAGAGGGTTAATGCACCTGCTACAAAGAACATGTAACACGCAGATCATAGAACTGTGTGTGAGTAAACTAAGAGTAGCCCTATAAAAAATTTAATGTTTGTCAGAAAGGGGCTATAAAGAGATGAGGTGCATTGTTGGTGAGTGGTACTGAGGGAATTCATGGAGGAGGAAAAGGGGGAGGGGCACCAAAAATGACTATTGCAACATGTGCGACATGTGCTAGGCCCAACCCTGGCTGGGAGTCTTAGCACCCCTCCCACACCCCATCCGCCGAAGTTCGGGTTTAGTGGCGCCCCTGGCCTGATGTGGCACACAGAGCAAACCGTGAGAAATAAAGAAACGGGTCCCGTTTAGAGTACAAACGATTCCTTAAGTTCCCGTGCTGCATTCATTTCATTCAAATGCCCTCCTGTTCTTTTTCAACAAAAATATCCAGTGCCTTTGTCTCGCCTAGTTACTGCACCCCTTCTCTTTGCGTCGTCCTGTCTGTCCCTCCTGCCCTCCGGTGGTCCCAGTCCGCCGTCCCACTGAGAAACATTTGATAGGTTCACCTTGGTCGACTGATTTATTTCACTTGAATGTTTTTGCAGAGCTACGCCCTGCTCAGGGCTTATGTTCTTACTGCTCCCAAGCAGGCTGCGAGTTACTTTGGGCGTGCGATCTCAGGCGTGTTTCTGGTTAAGGCACAGGAAAACGTAGCCCCGGGGGGAAGAGGAAAGCAATCAAAAAGGAAGAGTCCCCCACCACCTGCTTCTGAATGATCAGCCCGCCTGATAAGTCTGCTTAAAAGCGTCGTTGGCATGCAGAGCCTGCCTGGACACAAAGGCGAGCGAGGGGCTGCTTAGAGATGGGGACGGATACGGTGGGAATAGAGTGTCAGACAGCTCACCCATGGGGGCCATTACGGCCATGATTCAAGCCTCATAAATCTATGGACTACACAATGAACAGCATGTATTATACACTAAGATGTTTTACTGTTTACTAAGGTGAATACATAACACACTGAATCGCATAAAAATGCACATCGAGAGACATACCTTGCGAAATAAGATGTACAGACTGTTTATTGAAATGTGCACAGCACATATTGAAATGTATGCTCTGTTTATCTTATGTTATATTTATTTGTAAGATAGTATGCAGAGATATTTACGCTATTTAAAGTTACAAACATAAAACATCCCAAGCAAGAACAATGCGTCATCGCAGGAGAAGAAATTAGAATTATTGAAAAATAACCATGTTTTGCGGGTTTAACTACATCTAGGCAGACTTGAATCAATACGCAGAGCGAGAGTTCCACTGTCTATCAAAAGAAGGGCTTAATAGGAAGAACATAAAGAACAGTCTGGGGGTATGCTACTTAAATTCTGACGTCAGTGGTTTGTAATAAATTGCTTTATGCGTGATGACCATGGCCTAAAAACGGACCCTGCTGCAGACCAGCAGTCAATGCCAGTCAGGTTCTAAGAACAGAAGTGATATGCTCACGAGTTCTATCACCAGCGTGAGATGGTGCATAATATTTCCCAGGGTGAAGAAGCCGAGCTTTAAATGGAGAAAAAAAAGTGCCGGTACTCTCCAAATTCATTGAGGATCCAATAGGGGCGTGTCTGGGGGCGTGGCTTCGAGGCAGGCATTTAACAATATTGGCATTGTCTTATTCAATGCAACAGCGACCTAGTGTCCTTCGGCTAATTTCCTTCATATGTGCAGGCCGCAATTGGTGATTTTTGCAGCTTTATATAGTGTGAACTTGGCAATAGGGCATTAAAGTATTTACTTGAGAAGCAGAAGTTTTACATGAAAACATACTTTTTTTGTTTTGTTTGTATGGCACGGGAGAATGCCCAGAAGAACAGGACTGGATTTAAACTCCCCGTGCCATAAAACCAAAATAAAGTATGCTTTCTTGTAGAACTTGCACTTCTCATTTAAAGTTCTTTAATACCTTTCTGGCAATTGTGTCATATATATAACTGCAAAAAATGTATAAATTGTGCACTGTAGCCATTGTAGCGTGCTGGGTAAGCGGGGTATTGCCTAGAGGCACGCCGCAAGGCCTAACCTTTGCCTCCATTACGCATGACACAGCTCAAAGTGGTATAGTGTGGACCAAGAACTCGAGCGGTCATGCGCCCCTTTATTTATCTACTTTGGCCCTGCCTGCCCTCCGGAGTGCTACAGGGTGCAACAAAGTATAGTGAGGGCCGGGTGGCTCCCTTACTACATCCCTCATTTTCTTTACCTGCTTACTGTCTCTTTGCTCAGTGATTCTTCTCACAGCATGCAGCCAACAAAGACTCAGAGTCTTTGGCTGGGGGCAGGGTTCGGCCGAAGACCATTTGTCTGGCTCCGGTAGTTGGCACTCAGCCCTGCCCTGGCAGGGCTGTCTGAGAGGGATGTGTTTCCTTGGGCTGACAGAGGTGAAATCTCTGCTGCGACGGCATCATCCGTGCTCACAGTCAGGTGGTGGTACCTGCTGACCCCAGGGGTAGGTGTGAGGTTTGCGACCTCTTCCTCTTCCATATACTGATCAGCATCTCTTCCCCACTCTTCCAGGGACCCATCCACCTTCGTGAACCAGAAGACATTCCTGGTTATCACATGTGAGCCCCTCCGGGTGGAGACTTGCATGTGGTTCACTTCCCTTACCTTGAGTTCATAGGGCGGACGAAACTTCCACCGTGGGTGTCTGTCTTTTGTTTTTTTTTTTTTTTTTTTTTTTTTTGTTCAAAAACCTTTATTTGAGCAAGCATAGAAAAATACAAGGATGGGCCTACAACCTCACGGGCTGGCCGCTAATAAAAAGGCACAAAGCATGAATCAGAAATGTACTCCCGTGGTCAGGCACAAATCAAGTACCAAGCATTACTCCCAACATATCACAGAGCATCTTGAGTTTTTATTTTATACAAAAAGAAAAACAAACACTAAAAAGGCGAATTCACAGTAATCAAGGTCAGCCCAAAGAACGGAGGGGATGGTCTACAATCAGGAGAACATACCAAGAGCCCTGAGGCTCTAACAAAGTCGGGGGGGGGGAGCAGCGGGGAGAATCGGAAATTCACAAAACAGTATGAAAAGGTTCCGGGAACGCTCGCCTAGGGAGATAGGACAACATCAGTAGTGCCTACAAGGGGAGGGGTACAGAGATCCCCACGATACTCATTCCACTGGCCCCAAATCCTCGTCCACGCCCTGGGTCTGCCCCTGGCCACATATACAGTCTTCTCACGAAACATGGACCAGTCCATGTTGTCCTCCCATTTCGAGACCTCAGGGGGCCTGGATGCGCCCCAGAGTTGCGCAATGTCCCGTTTCGCAATCATGTAACCCAAGGTAGCCCATCTGGTCTGGGCTACAGAGTAGTCAGTGGGCTCCCACACATTCAACAGACACCGTCGTGGCTCCGGCCGCAGGTCAACACCAGTCACAGCAATCATCACCTCAAGCACAGCAGTCCAGTAAGCCGCCACAACCGGGCACTCCCAAAGAATGTGTAAAAAAGTAGCACTCGACCCACAACCACGCTTACATAACCCATCCAGGGAAAAGCCCATCGTCACCAGACGCGGACCAGTGACATATACTCGATGAAGGATTTTAAGTTGAACCAAACGGAGACGGGCAGGAATGGCTACCTCCTTGGGAGAGGAGAGCGCCGATTGCCAATCCTCGTCGTCCAGCTCCAACCCATCGCCGACCCAAACCTCCCGAAGTCGGACCAATAAGTCCGCCCGAGTATTGATCAGCTTCTTATAGATCAGGGAAATAGTGCTATCAGGCAGGTGGCCATCAAGGACACGATCCTCGAGAGGGGAAGACTCGGGCAGGGCCTCGTCAGGAGTCAAGACTGAGGCGAGGGCATGTCGGACCTGCAGATAACGAAAAAATTCCCTACCATTCAAACCGTATTCCGCCTGGAGGGCCTGGAACGACTTCACACTACCTTTCGACCACACGTCACCCACCTTACATATCCCAATCATATCCCAGCGGTCAAAGCCCTTAGTAGACCAGAGACACCCCAAACGTTCCGAGGCATAAAGCGGCGTCGCCAGTGTCATTCGATCCCCCCATCCCAAACTCACATTCGCGGCTCGCCACACAGTTACTGCAATCCTGGACGGGCCCACAAGATGGCGCCCGGCTGATCGAGAATAAAGCACTCTATTAAAGTCCCCACCCGGCAGCTGGAGTCTATCCATCTCGAATGCAGGATTTCGATCCGGTGAAAACATCACGTGATTAATAGCAGACAACTGGGAAGCCCAATAATATCGCTTGATATCGGGGAGCGCCATGCCCCCGTCGTACCATGGGATGGTGAGCTTCGCGAGGGCAATACCTGGATGCCCGTCCCAAATCAGTTGCCTTTGGAGACTCTCGATCTCTCGGAAATAGGTCTTGGGGATATCGTCATAGGAATTCTGGAGCGCGTAGAGGAACCGCGGCAAGGACATCATTTTAAACAGAGCCGCCCTGCCCAGAGAAGACAAAGGAAGCTTACGCCAACGGGCCACGTCCAGTCGCAATCTAAGCAACGGGGGGAGGAGATTCCGCTCAAATCGGAGCAAGGGGTCCAACGTAATGAAGATCCCTAAATATTTGAAGCCAGACTGGACCACCTGGATAGGAAGTCTGCTAGGCAATGGGGGTAAAACACCCGAGAGAACATACACGCAGGACTTGGCCCAGTTAATAACGAGGCCCGAGTTGGCACCAAACGAAGTGAGAACATCAAATAAAACAGTCAAAGATTTACGCGGGGAGGTGAGATATAAAAGAATGTCGTCCGCGTAAAGCGAGACGCGGTCCTCAAAGTCCGGTGACCAGTGAATCCCCTTGAGCGAAGGCTCCCACCGAAGCCAGGCAGCTAATGGTTCCAAGGCGAGTGCAAAAAGCAACGGAGACAAGGGGCAGCCCTGACGGGTACCCCTGCCAAGGGTGAAAGGGGTCGAAACTCTACCATTTACCACTACTTGCGCCAGAGGTTCAGCGTATAATAACTTGATCCAACCAATAAACTCAGGCCCAAAACCAAATTTCTCAAGAGCCGCCCAAAGATAAGGCCATTCCACAGTGTCAAAAGCCATTGAGGCATCCAACGATGCCAAAATGGCCGGCTCCGTCAGAAGCCCCGCCCTCGCAATCGCACCGTGGAGACAACGAAGGTTAAGAGCCGTGTTGCGATGCGGGATAAATCCGGACTGATCCGGATGGACCAAGCCACCAATAAGCGACAGGAGGCGGGACGCCAGAAGTTTCGCCAATACCTTGGGCTCAACATTCAGCAGGGATATGGGCCTATAGGATGAACAAAGGTCCCGCGGTTTACCATCCTTAGGGATGACAACTATCGTGGCCAGTCGCTGATCATACGGGAGAATACCCCGTTCCCGGGACTCCAGAAACATGGCGCGAAGATATGGCGCCACTCTGTCGGGACGCAACTTGTACAGTTCGATTGGCAACCCGTTCGGGCCCAATGCTTTGCCCGAACGGAGTGAACGGATGGCAGTAGCTATCTCATCAACAGTAAAGGGGGAATCCAACGCTACACGATCCAAGTCGGAGACACTGGGCAGAGCTATATCACGCAATAGAAGGCGAGAGTCAGCCACATCCCTCACAGACACAGGGGTATATACCACACGGAAATACTCAGCAAAACAGTCAACTATTCCAATCGGGTCCGTCACACTCTCACCACTCGAAGATTGAATCACGGGCACCACACGATTAGCTCTCTCCTTCTTATCCAGCCATGCCAGCAATTTACCCGCTTTGTCCCCCACATCATACAAACGACCCTGTTGCTCCCGAAACATTACTTTAGCAGCATCCGTGACCATAGATTTATAGGCAAATTGTTTCAGACCCAGGGCGTGGAGTTTCGCAGACGTGACACCAGATTCCAAAGCATCCTCCAATGCAGAGATCTCCCCCTCAAGGTCCACCACCTCCCTATTCCTCGCCCTCTTAGCTTCAACAATAAGGGAGAGGGCCTGCCCACGAATCACCGTCTTAAAGGCCTCCCACAGGGACACAGCTGAGGAAACCGACCCCTCGTTATCCAGAAAATACGCGTCCAAAGACTGAAGCAAAAGGCTGCGGGTCTCGGGGGAGGTAAGGTACCACGGATTGATGGGAGCCACCCGGCCCACTGTCTCCACTCCAACCTCAAAACGGAGCCAGAGCGGAGAGTGGTCAGAAATACCCCTGGGTAGGTGTACAATCTCACGCACCGCTGGCGACTGAGCCGCAGGCATCAGAAAATAATCCAGCCTAGACAGACTCCCATGGGCCCCAGAGTGAAAGGTGTATTGAAGCTGAGTAGGATGTAAAAGCCTCCAGCAATCCACCAGGCCAAAGGTATCCAAAAACCCACCCAACCACTGTTGGGCCGCAGGAGTATCTCTAGGGGGGTGGCGATCGTGGAGACCGGAGATCACCGAATTAAAGAAAGAGAGTACTATCAGGGAAGTCCAACAACACACGGCCCAAATCGGAAAAGGTAGAAGTTTGCAAACCGGGGGGCACGTAAACAGTAAAGAGGGAGAGGGCACGACCCTCATAGCGACCCACAAGGACAGCATATCGCCCTCGATCATCCTGGATCACATCATCAATAGCTAGGGGGAGGGAAGCCCGAACAAGGATACCCACACCCCTAGAACCCGAGGTGAACCCTGAATGTGCCACGAGGCGATAGCCCCACCTATTCATCGCATGACAAACATTGCCTACCAAATGAGTCTCCTGCAGGAAAACAATATCAGGAGATAAACGTCGTATACATTTCAACACCACACTCCGTTTGATACCATCACCCAGACCGTTAACGTTCCACGAAACAAATCTCAACCCGCTACCCCCCATCCCACCCAGTAAAGCCAAAACCCCCCACCAATGAGCAGGACACGAGAAACATCTTCAAATACAGGATAAAGTCGCCTTGAAAATAGAACACACAAACAACGAACTTCCCAACCGCCCACCCCCCAAATAACAACAAAACACCCCCCACCCTGCACCCCTGCAAAAAGCTAAAAAGCCACCCCAACCTGCAGTGTGCCTGTCGCCCAAGAACCCCTATTCTACACAAAGACCCCGGAGGAGGAAAGGCTCCGTCCCACCCGCCACCCCGATCAAGACCAATAACGAGAAAAAACCATACATCAAATCACATAAGCAGTAGAGGAACGGAGGCATACACTCCTGGAAAGAGTTATTCAAAACAAGGCACCAGGCAAAGACGAAATGTTCAGCTCTCTACACCACCTTCAGCACCGCCCGGGTGGGCATCGGACTCAGTCTCAGGAGGTTGGCCAGGCAAGGAGTCCAGGGTGTCTGTCTTTAATTACGACATGGTCACCCATGCGTACTGAGGACGGTCGGGTTCTCCACGCCAGACTTGCCTTTTCGTTGGTAGTTTTTAGGTCTCTCCTACGCAGCGCGCATGCACTGCATAGGCAAAATTACCTATTCCTATCGCTTTGGCTTTTCAGCCAAACACGTGCACGCGTTCCATTGCCTTTAATGGCAATGCATGCATGTCGGTGATTTCCTTGCGAGAGCGCCCGGCACCATATGGTCGCATGCTCCCGCAAGGGAATCGCGCAGGCCCCTCACGCAGCTCGAGGGGCGCGCTTGTTTACAAGTAGAGATGGATGCAAGTGTGGTAACTCAGGTAACGGGGCGCGCCACTCTCTCGTGAGCCCCAGGGAACGTCCGGCCTCTGCCCCACTGCTATGTCGTGGTTGGGCTGCTCGGGCCACCAGTTCCATCTGCCCTGGATCGCCGATCCCATGTGTCTGTCCCGGACCGGCGGGATTTTCAGCAACTGGCTGCCAGCCCATGACAGGGACCTACTCAGCTCTCCCCTGCACGGTGACTGACCCTCATGCTTTGCTTTGCCTGGAGGTCATTTGGTGAAGGCTCTGACTGAGGCAGACAAGCACACACAAACATGCAATCCCGCCCGCTTGTACACATACACTCCGTGCCTCAGGCAGACCTAAACTCTGTGGTGTGCGATTTATGTACGGTGCGGGACTTGCCCTGGTGTTCCAGTCTGAACATGTGTCTGGGCAGGATCCACGCCCGTGGATTACACTTTAGCCATTTAGATGGACACATAATGGGTTGTCCCTCTTCCCTCAGTGGAATGAAATGCTGGGCGACGCTCACTTCTGCGGACTGCAAGGTTACCTAGGGATAGTTGTCATAATTGTTGAAGAGTGCATGAGGTTCCACATGCTGTTTAACCACTCCACAAAACCTGTTCAGTGACGTCGAAGAATTTGAGTTGTTCGCAGAGTGCTTGTGAAATATTCAAAATGCATGACACGCACGCTGAGAGCCAGCTATTGTAGGGCCATACCGCTCTGTTTCTTGGATCCGTTCTAAGGGATCCTTTATGCAGAGGAATAGAATAGAGTAAGAAGAAATAGTTTATGAACACCATCATCATTAGGGGCAGCGAAAGTGCTAGGTTTTCCATTAAAGTCAACCCTGAATTTTGCGCTACTGGCCTCTTGATTTATAGACCCCCTGGCGCGGACACTCCCTTCATCAACTCGCTCCTACAATACCTGGGCACTAACATCATTAAAACCTCCAATCTTACGACCATAGGCGACCTTAACCTACACCTTGACCGGGACACTGAACCTAAAATCTCCACCTTTCTTGCGGATCTTGCCGCCCTCCAGCTTAATCAACTCGTGAGTGGCCCCACCCATAGAGCGGGACACCTCCTTGATCCCATCTTTTCCAACATTGAGAATGGGATCGTTGATACACCTATTCCTATGGCGTGGACAGACCACCATTTGGTGATCATGACAGTCCCTTGCATATCCGCCCCTGCATCTGCACCTACCCCTCGAGTCCAGAAGCGTCCGTGGAGAAAACTCCGCTTGGAGGAGCTTCATAATCTCTTAAAGATTAATCCCCCTCCCCTGAGTGACGACATTGACCTAGGATATGATCAGTTTTGTCAATGGATAATCCAAGCTTTGGACTCCCTGATCCCAACTAAGTGGGTTAAGGCTCGTGCCCACGCGGCTAGCCCCTGGTACAACTCAGAATTAGCCACCCTGAAAAAGGAATGTAAAAAGGCGGAAAGAGGATGGAGGAAAAATTATGATACCAACCTCAAGCATAATTATGTTCAATTACAAAAAACCTATCATCGTCATGTCTGTAGAACAAGGGCGGCTTATTATGCCACCGAAATCAACAGTAGCACTAATGCCTCTAAAACTGTTTTAAAAATTTTAAAAGACCTTACTGCAAAAAAAAACACAATTTCTGCTGCCACCTCTCCAAACCTATGTAATGACATGGCCAATTTCTTTACCAACAAAATAAAGAAAATTTACGAGACCTTCCCCTATTCCCCTCAGTTTTCCGCTATTTTAGACCCTAGTAGGCCTTGTCTGTCCTCCCTCCCCATACTAGAACGTGAGAGTTTCTATAAAATCTGTAAAAAAATAAAATCTGGCTCCCCGGCCGACCGCCTAAAACCCGAGACCTTCTGTGCAGCCAATGAGCTTGTCACGGAACCAATACGGAATATTATTAACCGGTCTCTTTCTACGGCCAAAATTCCCTCTAAATGGAAGCAGGCATGGGTATCCCCCATCTTGAAAAAGCCCACCCTGGACCCTACCCTTCCTGAAAATTTTCGGCCCATCTCTCTTCTCCCTTGGCCAGCTAAAATCATAGAAGCACATGTTAACACCATCCTCACCAACTTCCTCCTATCCAATAACATTCTGGATGACTCCCAACACGGGTTTAGAGCTGGGCACAGCACCGAGACAGCCTTGCTTAGTGTTACAGAGGACCTCCGTACCATTCTTGACGCCGGCGGAACGGCAGCCCTGATCCTGTTGGATCTCAGTGCTGCCTTCGATACGGTGTCACGCGAGGTCCTCTTGTTGAGATTGGAGGAAGCTGGAATCACAGGTACGGCCCAGGGATGGTTTAAAGACTTTCTTGCTAACAGATCCTTTAAAGTGTCTACCCCCCCTTACATCTCAAAAGAGCACAACATTGGACAGGGGGTGCCTCAGGGGTCATCACTGAGCCCCACCCTGTTCAATGTTTACGTCCGACCACTAGCAGAAGTGGTTAAACACAGTGGTCTGACGTTAGTATCTTACGCAGATGATACCCAGTTGGTGGTGGCTCTCAATGGTAACAACGGTCTGGAGGCCCATCATTTTAAGCAGACCCTTACTGACATCACCAACTGGATGACGGCGAACTTCCTCCAGCTCAATGCGGGGAAAACAGAGATACTGCTCTTGGGGAAAAACACCGCAGCCTGGGGCGATAATTGGTGGCCTGATATTCTAGGCCAACCGCCTAAGCCCAAGGAATGTGTAAAAAATCTGGGAGTCTGGGTCGACTCAGCACTGAAATTCACTCACCATACCAAAAAAGTCGCAGCCACCTGCTTCGGCATCCTGCACAATTTAAGACCTACGCTGAAGTTCTTCAACTGTCACACCCGCCAGGTAATTGTCCAAGCTACCATCCTTTCTAGGCTGGACTATGCCAGCTCCCTCCTATTGGGCGCTAACCAGGCGGAAACTGCCAGACTTCAGAGAGTGCAGAACGCAGCCGCCAGAGCGTTGGTAGGTCTCCCCCGCCACTCCTCAGCGGCTGGAGCTCTGAAAAAACTGCACTGGCTCCCGGTGGGAAAAAGGATTCAGTTTAAGGCACTCTGTCTTGCCTTCAAAATCCTTAAAACCGCTCCCCCCCCGATGTTGTGCCCCCTCCTGACGGAGTATATTCCTGGGAGGTCACTGCGTTCAGAAGGACAACATCTGGTGGTCATTCCCCGTACCAATCTTGCCAGAATGGGCGGTCGGTCCTTCAGCCTGCTCGCTGCCAAGCTCTGGAACAGCCTCCCGGAAACTATTCGTGGTATGCAGGACCTTCTGGCTTTCAGGAAAGCCATCAAAACCCACCTCTTTCAGTAACCGCACCTCTTCTCCTTTGGCACTCTCTTCTTCTGTTTTAGTTTTGCTCGCAGCGCCGGGACGCCCCTTTGCTGGGGCAGCCGAGCGCTATATAAATCCCAATAACATAACATAACATAACATCATCGTCACACCCATCTACCAGCAAATTTGTGGTAACGTTTCTTAAGTGATTTTCTTTTTTTTTTAATGTGGATACTAAGGTGGGTGGTGGTGATGCAAATTGAAAATGATCTTTCAGACTTTTTCGTCTTTCCCTTTCTCAATTTTTCCTTTGCTACAAATTGGTTTTCACCGTTCGTGTATTTTAATGTTGATCCCAGCTACACAAAGCCACACTGGGAGCTGTATTTCATGAAAGCAGTGTGATAAATCCCTTAAATGCCACATATGTTTAGTTTTCTTTTGTGGATCATTTAAATTGTTCGCTGTAAGTATATTTTATATTTTATGCCAACTTCATCCAGCTCCGCTCCCTGCTGGTTTGGCATCTGAAAATAACTGCGGTACACAACTTTCTGGCAGCGTTGTCCTGCATTAGCAGCAATCTAATTTCAGGGATGACCGTACATCTGCACTCCCAGAATCGCACGTTCACATTTCAAACCGCTCTCTTAGGGCAGCGCTGAAGCGTCCACCATGTAGCGCTGATTCTTCTTTAGGTGTCGCACACTTTCATACGCAGTGTAAACCCATATGAACTGGTGATGGGGAACTATTTCGATTTTATAGAAAACATGGACCATAAGGGCTGCGATTGCGTGAAATCATTTACTCTTTTTGGGTAATGTTGCTGTGGCTCAAATTTAGTTTCTGGATAGAGGGGCCACAGGCCCTGCGTCATCTGGGGCCCTAAATCCTTCAGAAATTAGCATTGTATTTGGCCTACTTAGGTCGTATTTGGCGCTTCAATGTTATTTCTGAACTAGTTAATCAGTTTTCCTGTCGTGATTAACAAGCCTGCTGCACGTGCACCGAGGAACTGCCCTAAGCTTAAGCATGGCACCTCACACTCAGCTTCGATGCACAGCCATTTGGTTGTAAAACATGCTTTGCGATTTCCACTCCACATGCATTTTAATAATATACGTGTTTTATTACTTGTTGACAAGTCACGAAAATGAGATGCATTGTATCACTTTGACAAACGTGTTCTTGAAATGTTACTTTTTGCTCAAAGAAAATGTTTACTTACCATCTCGATTGACACTGTGCTACAGCAGAACTTTTTATCGATTGACTGTTTTCCGACACTGCACCGATTTTGGGTTGCGTGTCTCACAATTAAACATTTATATGCAGATGTGTTCATAGTTTAGTGCAACCAGATGTAAGACCATGGAGGTCAGCCGTCCTGGACTCTCCTCCCTCTGAGCCCAATGGGTGTTGCGCACCTGCTCCCACTCCCACTCCCACTGTCTCCCTCCTCTCTGTGTGAAATCTCCCTTTGGGGGTTCCGAGTGAGTCACCCAGTTGCCTTTGTTAGAACCTGCACTGTCACTCCACCCCACCCACCCACGACAGGAGTATTTGAAGACGCGCTTCTCACCAGCTAAAGTGCTCTTTGTGAAGTGGCGGCAGCTGTGAAATCACAGCTTTACGCACAAACGCCAGCGCCGAGGCACATTAACACAACTGTGTGCACATTCCACGATCAGACCCAGGGGCGGGAGGAGGGGTCTGGCTAAACACTTATAATGTCCCAACGGCAAAACCGATTGGCTATGCCAATGGTTGTTTTAGAAGTGGAGATGCATTGCTTACAGATATGAGAGTAGAGGGCAGGTGTGGGGTTTTAGAAGTAGAAATGCATTGCATGGAGGCAAAGGAGTAGAGTGTATGTGTGGGGCTTTAGAAGTAGAAATGCATTGTATACATACAAGGGGTGGAAAGCAGACAGGTATCAGAATTAGAGATGCAGAGCATGCATTAGAGGTGGTGGGAGTCAGCTGTGGGGCTTTAGAAGTAGAGATGCAGTGCATACAGACAAGGGGGTGGAAGGCAGGAGTGGGGCTTTAGAAGTAGAGATGCATTGTATACATACAAGGGGTGGAAGCAGACAGGTATCAGAAATAAGCTGGTCTAAACACTGCCTGACCAAACCAGTAACTTAAGCTTTCTCCCGAAGCTTAAAAGCGTGGCTGAGAGCGCAGTGTCTAACGATAGTGAGTTCTGTAATGCAGACCCCCTTGGGTGCTTAGTTTGTGTTGGGGGAAAATCAGTTTGGGCATTTTTTTGTTGATTGTGGTTTCATACCTGCCGGTGATTTTAGAAGCCACGTAACTGGGAGTCAGCTACCTAGGGAAGACTAAAATATGATGCACTGGTTTCAAATGCAATACAATCCTACACTGGAAGCCAAGCTTGCGATGGGGCACAGTGAGTAGTGCTGTGTGGGGTCTGGCGATATGCATTCTGGAATCTGTGGAGGCACTCCTCCGATCTTCCTCTGTTTCCACTCCAACCTGCAATGCCCGATTTAGAGTCCGCATGCTGTACCTCACCATTGGCCTGAGGCCATTGTGGAGTTTTCTTGCGGTGTCGGACGCCGTGGTCCGCCAGGTAGTCTTGGAATTCTCGCCCTTGGAACTGGGGCCCATTGTCAGACCTTATCTAGTCAGGCAAGCCCATCATTGCGAAGGTTCGATCGAGGACGGCCTTGACCTGCAGGAATGCTACGGACGAGATGACCTTCATAATCAGGAATTTTGACTGAGAGTCTATCAGGACAATGGTGTTTCGGCAATCGGGGAAGCATCCAAAGTCAACGCTGAATTACGAACACAGCTCGTGGCATGGCTCTTCCATGATGATGGGAGAAGGTGCTGGGCTGCCTCCTGTGGTCATGCAAGATGACATCCACAGACCGTTTCGTCAACCATCGCATCTATTGCAGGAAACCACATTTTGCTGCTGAGTCAGTCCTTTGTCTTGGCTATCCCCTGGTGGCCCACGTGTGCAAGGTCGACCACTTGCTGCTGCAGTCTGCGTGGGACCACAATGGCTTGACCTCTTAGCACTACCCAATAGGGTGCGCTCTCCACAGCTGTTGTCTATTTGCTTGATCCTTTTCGTTCAGCATACGGGCACCATCCAGGAAATGTTGTCAATACCGGTGAGCCAGCGCTTCCTTTGCTTCTTCCTGATTTTCATCCTGGGTTGTCGCAGCCCCTATCTCCTCCAATGTCAGTGCTTTGGGGCATGCCTCTTGAGTGATCATTCACACAAACTCCTCTATATTTTCTTCATCCTCTGCCGCCAGTGGTGACTCTGCCATGATGAGATGGCACGACGGGAAGTTGGCCAGGTTGTTGGCCCCTGGATGAAACACTCCATTGCCCATCTCTCTATCCTGGGAGGGGCTAGCCATGATATTCCTGCTAACAGAGGTATCAGCTGTTTGTGATCGGTCACCACTCAGAAATCATGTCCATAGAGATAGAGATGAAAGTGTTGGCAGGCCCATTTGATGGCAAGCGCCTCCCTCTCTATCGGCGTGTACTGTGTCTCTGTTCCCGAAAGTGCTCTGCTGGCATATGCTACTGGTGCCCAGTCCTTGTTGGAGTTTTCTTGGAGGAGAACAGCACCTAGCTCGACTGGGCTTGCATCGACAACCACTTCAGTGCGGTGTCCTGGGTGAAAGTACGCCATTGCGGTCTTGTCCATGAGCACTTCTTTGATGGCTTGGAAGGATGCGTTGGAATGCCCCCGTACACAGTGCCCCATTATTTGTGAGGGCTCTCAGGGATTCTGAAAAAGGAGGCGAGGTTCGGTATGAAGTGGCCACAGTACGTGGCCATCCCCAAAAAACTGTGGACCTGTCAGGGATGTGGGTACTTGCGCTGCATGGATGGCGACGGCCTTCTTCGGGTAGACTTGTAACTCCTCACGAGAGAAGATGTAGCCGAAGAAATCAACCAACTCCCGGTTGAAGGAGCACATTGCCTTGTTGAGGGTGAGGCCGTTGTCGGCAAGGCACTGGAGTTCATTCCGTAGTTGCATGTGATGTTCCTTCATGGTCCATGAGAAGATGAGGATGTCATCGCTGAGATTCATGACCCCCTGCAGCCCCGACACTGTCTCACAAATTGCGTTTGGAAAACCTCAGCGGCTGATGACACCCCAAAGCTCAGCCGTTTGTATCTTCTCAGCCCCACGTGGCTGAAGAAGGTGGTGATGTACCTGCTGTACCTGCGTGTTCAAGCTGGTGGTATCTGACATTTAGGTCGAGCTTGGAGAACCACTGTGCTCCATTGAGGTCAGTCACAATGTCGTCCATCGTTCATATCAGATGGTGCTCTCTCTTCACTGCCTGGTTGGGGAGGTGAATGTCTATGCACAGCCTGATGGCCCCAGGCTGCTTGGGTTTGGGGGCAACAACCAAGGGTGACACCCACTGGGTGGGGCGGGTGACCGTCTTGATGACCCCAAGTTTTTCTAACTTATGCAGCTCTTCTTCTACTAGAGGGTGCAGGTGGAAAGGCGCTCTTTGGTATCTTAGGGCTGCAGGCCAGGCTGAGAAGTCAATGTGCAGTTTGAACTGCTTGCCCTTGAGATGTCCAACGCCCTAGAACAGCACCGGGAGCTCGAGCAGGATGGCCTCCGCATGGGCGTCATAGACTTGATTACTGAAGGAGACCAGTTCCAAGTCTTCTGCCGTGTGGCAGCTGAGGAGTGTGCCTATCTTCCCCTCCATCATGTGGAATATTGCTGGAATATGGTGTCTATCCTTGGCCACTTCCAACTCGATTACCCCTTGCAGGGGGAGTGACTCCCTCCTGCCGTACCTGTAGATCTTTGCCTTGGTTGGTGAGAGAGGAGGGCGAGGTGAGACATGCTTGTACTGTTCAAGATCCATGACACTGATAGACGCTCCAGTGTCAATGAGCGCCTCTACCTCAGAGTAAGTATGGGCGAATTTTGCGGATTCGCGGTCCGTGAATTCGCGTGAAATGGCAAAAAAATCCGCGAGTTCGCAGGAAAATCCGCAAACCCGTGGATTTGCACAAACGTGTGTCGGTAACATTGCCACCGCGCCGAAAGGTGCCGATGTCCTTTGAGTGAGCTGTCCATCATAGTGAGGAATGGGCGGGAAGACGTTGCATACCCTTGTGTGTGTGTGGCGGGGCCAAACGGGCGAGGCTTCTATGCGAGTTCACATGCCTATTGTTTATAAAGAGTCAGAGACCGATCAGAGCAGCAGATGAGAATAAAGCAGCCTCCTGGTTACAGGAAGTACACGGGATTGCGCTCGAGAAACTCGTGGATGCAAAGACCTCCATCAAGGATTACATCTAATTGTAGGCGGTAGATATGGAGAGGAAGCACACCTAGACCGTGCTCACTAGTTGTTTGGGCTGATTATAATGCACGACTGAATTTGAGCTTCAACTTGGGCACCTGCTTATATCTGTAAGTGCTTCCTGTTGAGGTTTAATTTTTGTGACAGGAGCATCGTGCCAGAATGAATCCTGCCTGCATATTTATCCACGAAGATGCCACCGTGTTGTGCCATACCTCTACTCAACTGGAGTACTTTCTACTGGCTAATCAGTAAGTGCTACCTCGTTGGGTAAATGTATAGTGCTTTTGCTACACTATAGCTGCGTAAAGGGCCAGAAGAGTTGTCTCCAGTGACCACGTGTGTCTGTAACTTGGCCACCGCTCCGAAAGGCTCCAAGGTCCCTTGAGTGAGCTGTCCATCATAGTGAGGAAAGGGCGGGAAGACGTTGCATACCCTTGTGTGTGTGTGGTGGAGCCAAATGGGCGGGGCTTCTATGCGAGTTCACAAGCCTCTTGTTTATAAAGGGTCAGAGACCGATCGGAGCAGCAGATGAGAAGAAAGCAGCCTCCTGGTCACAGGAAGTACACGGGGATTGCGCTCGAGAAACTCGTGGATGCAAAGACCTATATCAAGGATTACATCTAATTGTAGGTGGTAGATATAGGGAGGAAGCACACCTGCCTAGCCTAGAACGTGCTCACTAGTTGTTTGGGCTGATTATTTGAGCTTCAACTCGGGCATGTGGAAAAAAATCTGCCCGCAAGCGGATTTGCGAATTTTTAGCCAATTTCGTGAGATTCGCGGATCCGCGAGCGGAACGGATTTTGCGCCCATACTTACCTCAGAGCTTGCCACGAGGACTGAGCACATGGGAGATGGTCGGTTGAGTTGATTGGCACGGCTGAGAAAGGAGACCGCGAATATGTCGGCATCTTCTGCTTCCATGACAAAACCTGGGCAAGGCGGAGTGACGTCTTCCTGCTCCAGCGGGTCGTTGAGGGCCAGGTAGTTAACTGCTGCTGACACTCTGCGTGACCTAGTGGTATTGGCTCCAGACCTCTCACTCCTGCAGATGTTTGGAAAGTGGTTTTGTCTGCCACACAGAGAGCAGGTCTTTTCTCTCGCGTAGCAAGGGCCAGTGAGTGGGTGCTACGAGGCGCAATTTCCGCAGGGTCCACTCATGGGTGCCTTCTGGCCCACCTGAGTTGCACTGGGGTGCCTCTAGATGGCATTCACACTCTCCCCTTATTGATAGCTGTGGGCCAAAGTGCCCCGGACGCAGCTGGGTGTCTATTCAGTGCTGCTTCCATCTTGTTGGCTCTGGCATTCGCCCGTTCATGGACATCGCTAGTATGAGTGTGCCATCTAGCGACATCCCTGGCTGTCAAAGTATCACCCGGTGCAACAGTATAGACAGGCACCCCTGGATAAGTTGTGCTTGTATCTCTTCTCGCTGATCATGGAATGTGCAGGTGCTTGGGAGTTTTCTTAGGCGGGCATAGAAGACGTCAACCAACTCTGTATCAGATTGTCTGACTTGGCATAACTTGAATCTCTCAAAATCAGGATTGATTTGAGGGTTGAAGTGTTGATTTAGTGCAGCCACCGCTGCATCATAATCATCATTGCCCCCATGTTTCAGAGTATTTTGAATAGGTCGTACAGTTCCCCTCCTCCGTAGCACATGAGTAGCGGCAAGCTCTTGACCATGCCTTTGGTTTCTCTCGTCCCTTTAAAATAGTGATCCAGATGACCAATCCACAACCTCCATCGATGGGCTCCTGTCATGGGGTCAGTGAGCTCACTGAACGGAGGGAGGGTGACATGGCTGTGTGACTGTGATGCTGAGGTGGTGGATGTAGAGTGCCGGTGGGCAGTCCAGCAGCGCTGGCTTGGCCTGGAGGGCTCATGATCCTATGTGACTCCTAGATCTACAGTGCAGTGTTGCTGTTACCTCTCTTCACTGGGATGGAGGGCCTGTTCCTTCCTGCTCTGCTTTCTCATTGTGCCTGGGGAATGTGTCCTGCTGAGGGCTTTGTATCAACAGTCCAGTCTGTGCACTCTTTGCAGTGTGTACTTGTTTCTTTCCTAGTCCCCAATGTGTCTTTATTATTTCCTCATTTTTTTTTATTTGAGCTGATTTAGCAGTCCCACGTGGCTGGTGCACTGGCACCAGGAGGTCTCAGAATGCCCTTCCATTTTTTTTCTCTGCGACATGCGGGTGTCCCCTCTCAGGGCGTGCACTTGGCAGAGAATTCCATCCTCCTTGCGGTGGAGGACACAGGGGCGCGGTCACAAGGATTAGGCGAAATGCTGGTGTGCAGCTGCTTCCGAGCAGAGCATGCGTGCCTACCGGGGAAAAAATAAACGGCTGTCTGCTCTGCCGGGCGGTGTCTCCTCCAATGCCTTGGTGCTCAGACGTGGGTCCCTTGCTCCCTTTAATTAATTAATTGCGGGTTTCTAAAGCGCTAGAATCGACTCCCGAAGGAGTATCTCTGCGCTGTAGACCGCTGGGGAACCCGTCCTGGCTTTCCCTGTGAGATGGTCCCTACTGGGTATCTCCAAGGTGAAACCAGGCATCCCCGGCGTATGTGGGGGGCCATTGTAGAGATGAGGCAAGCTAATGCCCAAAGTTGCCCAGTGTGATCCCCAGTTAGAGTAGGCACCGAGGCGAGAATTATCGAGTCCGTTGACCCTGGTCCAAGACCCTGCCGCATCGGGAATTGAACCCTGGTCCCAGGCCATCCTCTGCTCCCGGGTCTGCCACCTCTAACCAGTGAGCCACACCACTCCACGCCTTTGCCACTGGATTCAAGCTAGCCTGGCTGATGACGGCTGATTAACCAGGAACTGGTCCCAGGATGCTTGTTTCCAGTCGAGGGAAGACATGGCTTGGCAGTTTGGGCTGGGCTGTTCCCATGAGGCACAGGGTTAGACTGATTTGCATATGGCCATGTCTGAACTGGGGTGGCGGAGGGAGCTAATGAATGATGATGGATTAAACCCAGATCAGTTGACTGGGGGTGAGTGCTTGCATTGTTCAACACTCCGTCCATCATCCCCTTTGGTTTTGCTTTGTTCGCCCTAAATTGGCAGGGTATGCTCAGACGTGGGTCCCTTGCTCACTTTGCCACTGGATTCAGGCTGATGATGGCTGATTAGCCAGAAACCCGGTCCCAGGATGCTTGTTTCCGGTCCCGGGAAGATATGGCTTTGCAGTTCTGGCTGAACCGTTCCATTAGGCACAGGATCAGACTGATTTGCATATGATCATTTCTGAACTGGGGTGGCGGAGTGAGCTAAAGAATGATGATGGATTAAAACCAGATCAGTTGACTGGGGGTGAGTGCTTGCATTGTTCAACAATCCGTCAATCATCCCCTTTGGTTTGACTTTGGTGGAGACGTGAGCGAAGGAGCGCTGTGTCAGAGCGCGCCAAGCAGCTGCTGCCTCGTTGAGCTGGGAGGTGCGTGCAATAGTAGTCTGGTCCAAGGACTGCTGAGTGAGGCGCGGGTAAGTACCACCTCATTGCTAGTGTAGCATACTGGGGGAGAAGGGTTTGCCTAGCGGCATGCTGCGATGCCTAGCCTTTGCCTTTGTGACACATGACACAACACACAGTGGTATAGTGTGTGCCAAGACCCAAGCAGTCATGTACCCCTTTATTTATCTCCTTCGGGTGTGCCCGTCCTCCTTAGTGCTACAGGGTGCAACAAAGTATATTGAGGGCCGGGTGCTCCCTCAGTACATCGATGAGCTGAACTTGGCGAAAGACATTGGGAGCTCTGAAGGTGGATTCCAGCGCTGCCGCATTACACTCTAACTGATAGCGGAAGAGTTCCAAAGTGGGTAGCTCTGTCTGTCAGGCCACATCTCCTTACTCCTGTCATGCTGTCAGTAAAGAGTGTAAGGCAGCAGTATCAATCTAGTGCTGGAATACACCCACTGTTGTCTGTCAGAGCACCATACAGACACGCTTCCTCTGCGTGTATTTAGCAGCACCTGTGCTGCATGTATCCATACACCAGAGCCTGACTGCAACATGACTCTGGGAGTACAGGTACTCTCTTTACACAAGGAGAAGTTCCGGTACTCTAGGGGAGAAAATGGAGAAGTGCCGAGACTCGGTACCGGTGAGTACCGGCCCATTTAAAGCACTGTGAAGAAGTAAAGAGTCAATCACAGTCCAGCAAGGAACGGTCCTACGTATTAATCATTACGAAAGGGTCAAAGAACTGGTTATTGGATCTTCAATTGTAGGAACCTGGGTGTTCAGATGAAGAAAAGATTCTGCGTAAAATCCTAGGTTACAAGACGCGTGATGGTGGGGGCTTAAAGAGGTACAAGGCTTGAAACAAGAGAGTTTTGTTCTAGATGGAAATGGACGACATGATAAGCAGAATCTCAGCGTTAGCCATGTTTACATAGATCAGGTTAGTCGTCCACCAACACCGGACAAGTCAAAGACAGCTGAATTTGGAGTGTGCAGCCATGGGCCGTATCCTCCAATGTTAAATGTTTGAACAGCCCAAAGATAAGCTGAGTGTTAGCATACCTTTAAAATCAGGCCTTTTATGAAGGATACTTTTTTGTAAGAGCCTCATGTAAAGATTGAACAAAACTATTGACAAAACCTTTCCCCGTAGGGCACCACTACTGAATTCCCTGGATTTGGTTGTAAGCAGCATAAATCAGCAAAGAAGAGCTGTAGCAAGCTGAGGGCAATACCCGAGAAGCCTGCCTCAGTTAGTTAATTGATCAAGATGGCAAGGTTGATGGTGCTGAAGGCTGCTGAGGGGTCAAACATGAGCACAATCTTGACATCGCCCCCATCTACCAGCTTGTGAAGGTCATACAGCACAGTGAGAATGGGATATATTTAAACTGTCTAGAGAGCTACACATATTTCTGTACTAAAATACATTACTCATAAACAGAATTCTCATTTTGATATATACTCTATTGAAGATGTCATCTGATTTGCTATCCCACAGGCTAAAAATGGTGCCTTTATTTTCTCTAACTTGTTTAAATTTCTAGACGATGTTCAAGAAAACTATTTTTTTTCTGCTGAAAAAGCCCTTTTTAATGATTTACTGATCAGTTTAGCCTTGCACTTTGGCTAGAGCGTATATATGGCTTGGTTGGTTTATCCTTTTAATTTGGCTTCCAGGATAAAGACACTCAGATCAGTACCCTCCTCTGCAGCATAGAGAAGAATATGTAGGCTATGAACATAAAAATGACTACAATCTCCTTGGTACTTCAATAGAGGTTTTCAAGTGCCCCAAATGTAGGCTGCCTATCAAGAACGTAGCAATTTCTTGAGCGTCCAGTGTGTCGAACAAGCACTTAAGGCTCACATCATAACAGGAACGATACCAGCATTTAAAGGGGGTTTGGACAAAATATTGGATTAGAAATATCGAGTTGCAGAAATATCATAGAAAAAATATTGTGACAAAAATATCGTGATGTTGAAATATCGATTTTTCAGGTAATATTGTTTTCAATAATATTGTTGTTGTTAATATCGTTTCCAATTACATAATTGTAAAATATACTGTTTTTATTTCTCTTTATCATTTAGTTCATATATTAATTTAATGTTGTTGATATAGTTTCCAATGACATAATTGTAAAATATACTGTTTTTATTTCTCTTTATCATTTAGTTCATATATTAATTTAATGTGTAATTATTCTTTGCATCATTTTTAATAATACTTTGAAATATAGTTTGTAATATTAAGTGGTTTATAAGTTTGCTAATAGTATTTTACATTGCTGTAGCAGGTTGCTAGGTAGGTACTGGTGTAGGATGGGAGGTTAATTAATTATACATTAATAAATAATTAATGATTAGTGTATTATTAATGATTTAATTGTTTATCAATTACGTAAATTGTGTGATAATTAAAAAAAAACGTTATATATTAGGTGTGGGTGCTCAGTTTGTATGGTTATAGGGTGAGAAGTTAAGTAAGTAATAAGTAATAATGACTTAATAATGTATTTATTAATTAATTGGCAATTATGTAAAATGTGCAATAATTGTATTTGTCAAGTTTTATATTAGTTGTGGGCTGCTCGGTTTGTAGGGATATAGGATAGGAAGCTGATTAAGTAATAATTATTAACAATTAATTATTGATGAATAATGAATCATTTAATTGATTAATAGATAATCAAATTGTGTAATGTTTATATTTTTAGGTTATATATTAGGTGTGGGCTGTTGTGTTTGTAGGGGTACAGGGTGGGAAGTTAATTATCAATTTATTATTTCATTTATTAATGATTAACTATTAAATTATTAAATACTATTTAATTAATTATTAATTATGTTAATTGTGTTACATTTATGTTTTTTAGTTATATTTTAAGTGTCAGCTGACAGGTTTATAAGGGTATAGTGTGGTAAGTTAATTAAGTATTAAAGAAATGGCAATCTTTAAAATTGATTGTTAAATATTAATATTTTTACTAATCATCTTAATTGTTGAATAGTTTTTAAAATTTGTAATTATATTACAATTTCTTTGGTTAATTAGTAAAGTTCATGTTAAGAGGTTTATATTTGTTTTAAGTTAATAGGGTTATTTTTCATATATGTATAGACTGGAGTGGGAATAGCAAATGTTATCCCTCCGGATTCCAAGGCTTTCGCTACTTTGGTACAGACCAGAGTGGGAATAGTAAATTAAACCCCTCTGAAGTTAGTGTTTTCCCTGAATTTGCACAGACTGGAGTTAGAGTAATAAATGTTACCCCTCTAAAGTCCAATGCTTTCCATACTGTTGCACAGACTGGAGTAGGAATGGTAAATTAAACCCCTCTGCAGTCCAACACTTTCCCTACTATTTAACAGACTGGAGTGGGAATAGTAAATGAAACACCTCCAAAGTCAGTGTTTTCCCTGATGTTGCACAGACTGAAGTGAGAATAATAAATGTTACCCCTTTTAAGTCCAATGCTTTCCATACTGTTGCACAGACTGGAGTGGGAACAGTAAATGTTACCCCATCAGAGCCCAACGATTTCCTTATTATTGAGCATACTGGAGTGTGAATAGTAAATGTTACTGCTCCGGAGTCGAATGCTCTCCCTACTGTTGTACAGACAGGAGTTGGAAAAGTGAATTTACCCCTTCGAAGTCCAACACTTTTCCTGCTGTTGCACAACTGGAGTAGGAATGGTACATTTTGTCACTCCGAAATCCATCCCTTTTTTACTATTGCACAGACTGGAATGGGAATTGTACATTTTATTCCTCCGGAGTCCAATGCTTTCCCTACGTTGCTCAAGCTTCAGTGAGAATAGTACATTTTACCCCTCATAAAACCAATGCCTTCTCTACTGTTGCACAGACGGGAGGGGGAATAGTAAATGCTACCCCTCCGAAGTCCAACGCTTTCCCTAATGTTGCAAAACTTAGAGTGGGAATAGTAAATATACCCCTCCAGAGTCCAATTCTTTCCCTACTGTTGCACAGACTGGAATGGTTATAGTAAATGTCACTGTTAGACTTGGCAACCTTGGCCTGGTTTCCCCTGACTTTTTGATTCTACCTGTCTGCTGGATTTTGGTTTTGCTCACTTAGATGCTTTGGGTACTTTGCCACTGCTGAGCAGTGTCAAAGTGCAAGCGCTCCCTGTCTAAATTGTAATTATGATTGTTTATCCATGATTTGCATTTTGATTTACTGGTAAGTGCCTAGTGGAGTGCACTGTGTATACCCAGGGCATGTAAATCAAATGCTACCAGTGGGCCACCCACACCAGTAGCCTTTCAAATGTGTTTCAGACCTGCCACTGCAGCGTTTGCGTGCACAGTGTTTAACAGTCATGTCAACCTAGCGAGTACACTCACTTGCCAGCCCCTAACCTTACCTTCTTTTACATGTAAGTCAACCTTAAGGTAGGCCCAAGGTACCCCCATGGGTAGGCTGCAGTGTATGTTGAAGGTAGGATATGTACTGGTGTGTTTTACATGCCATGACAGTGAAATACTACGTATTTAGTTTTTCACTATTGCAAAGACAAGCTCTCCCATAGGTGAACATAGGAGCTGCTTTGTAACATATTTACAAATGTAACTTTCCATTGGGAACAACTAGAGATTTGGAGTTTAGGATCTTTGAACTCAGAATTTAATAACACACCTATTAGCAAGGGTATTTTTTAAATTGTGTTTGAAAATGCCACTTTTAGAAAGTGGGCATTTTTTTGTTTAACTATCCTTTGTGCCTCTGCCTTTTTGTGTCTGGTTTTGGAGTGACAGGACCTAAAGATGTGCATTCACTCTAGAAAGTCACAAGGGGGGTTAGGTGTGTTCAGCCTTTCCTGAGTAACTCAGGGCCATGCTGAATAGACATTTCTGCATTTGGAGTGTTGGGAGCAGTATTCAATAGCACCTGGATAGGATGTGTCTGATCTGCACAATGCTGTCACCACCTCCTGTAGTGAAGCTGGACTAGGGAGGACAGAACTGATTTTTACTGAGCTTGGAGACTCTGTAAACAAAGACTACAAAGAGAAAATGAGGTATATATATTGGACCTAAAAGCCCAGAACCTTACTTCTGGACTAAGAGGACCCTGCCAAGAAGAAAAGTTGAAGAACTGTCAAGTGGAGCAGTGCCCTTTCGCTGTGTGTTTCTTTACTGGGTTGGTCTGCATTGCTGCTTTTGCCTTGATGTGCTATCCTGCTTAAGAAGATTCTCCAATGGCTTGAAGTAAAGCCTGCCTCATGTTCTGAAGTCTCAGGGACACAAAGCCTTCACCTGCAAGTTGCTAAACAGCATCTGTATTCCTCTGCTGGACTCCTGATTGCCAAAGGGTGAAAATTCCCATTCCTGCACCCTTGGAATCGTGTGGTTAGTGCTGCAACCCAAGAAAAGCAACACTGACGCTGTCAGCGACGTCATCCATGATGCTGCGACCTGCACCGAGGCCTTGGGCACCACTCGCTAAGCGCACAACACACTGCCCTGTGGGCACCGCAGCTCCGACACCCGCCAACGCCTGCCAGTTATTGACCTCCCCGAAGCCAGCGCTCGCATTGATGCCTGTCACCGCCAGCCTCTTGTCACCGTGGAGCTGATAACCGACATCGACACTGTACTGATGAACGCAACCAACGTCTCACTGCCGATGCTCCCTCACCTCCCCTGCCAGCCCAGAATGGACGCCTGGCCTCCTTGCGGACTTGACGCCTTACCTGCCGTTTGCCAGTAAAGAGCCTGCCTCACCATGGCCGATCGATGCCTCACCTCTATGACGCTGTACACTGTCTGTTGACTTTGCTTTCCAAGATACTGTTACTTGGGGGCCTGTGTGGCTCCATAGCCGACCCGCATACCTCACATTTGGCACAATACTCAGAATTTGTGCCTGTCACGTCGTAATAGCCCCAACTGAAACTATATGTTTCTACAAGCTTTTTTTTTCCAATAATAGTTATAAAAGTGATATCTGTATGCTGGATTTTTGTTCTTTTGATCTTGTTTGCTTTAGATAAAGATACTATATTTTTCAAACCTGGTGTGGTGTCCATTTGTAGTGTTTTCACCTTGTTACTGTGTGTGTTATGTGCAAATGCTTTACACATTGCCTCTGAGATAAGCCTGCCTGCTCTTGCCAAGCAAACAAGGGGGCGAGCAGGAGTTATTTCATAAGTGTAATCCCCCTTGCCCTGACTAGAAGAAAGGTTACCTACTTGGACAGAGTAGAAACCTAACACCAAGAGACCCCCATTTCTAACACTTTCCCGACTGACCGGAATGGGAATAACAAATGTAACCCCTCTGAAATCCAATTCTTTAACTACTATTGCAGAGACGGGATTAGGAATACTCAATTTAATCCCTCCAAGTCCAAAATCTTCCCTACTGTTGCACAGACTGGAGTGAGTATAGAATATGTATAATGTCCATATTTTAATAGTTTTTAATGTTGTTTAAATATAGCTAATATTATTAATTGTTTATTTGTTTAATTCTGTAATATTTGTGTATATATGCATTTTTTTGCATACTTTTGTTTTTTAATATTTATAGTAAATGTTTAATATTATTTACTTTTGTAATTTATTTAATATTTTGCATTCGATTTGTCCGTGTTCTATGTTTTATGTTTTATATATGTATAAATGATTTCTATAGTAGTAAATACAAATCTATACTACTATAATAAAGTAAGAACTTTCAGTCTTTGAGGCGGGTAAACTCAGGAACCACGGCGCCAATCTACACACCCGATACACCGTTGAAATCGTCAGGGTGTGTAGATGGTTATAGGCTATATAAATATAAAAAATAAACGTTATTTAAAAAAATTATATAAAAAAAAGTAGTCCCTCCAAAGTAGCACCGGCCGCGATGTGCGTGCTCACGTCAGGAGCACGGTAAGGAGCGGCGTCCTAGGAGCGGTGGACATGGTGCGGGGGAGGAGCGGTGACGTGAAGAGCTGCGGACAGGCCAGCGGCGGTGCGAGCAGCGGAGAGGCAGACATGGCACGGGGGAGGAGCGGCGGCGGACAGACGGTGAGGAGCAGAGCGGCCAAGAGCGGTGAACTGAGGAGCGGCGGATGAGGTAAGGCTCCGGGGACAATGTCGGGGCAGGCGGGTGTCGGGCCAGGCGGGGGACGGGGAGTTAATGTCGGGGCAGGCGGGTGTCGGGCCAGGCGAGGGACGGGGAGTTACAACACAGAGCGCCCAGTAGCGGTGAACTGAGGAGTGGCGGATGAGGTAAGGCTCCGGGGACAATGTCGGGGCAGGCGGGTGTCCAGCCAGGCGGGGGACGGGGAGTTAATGTCGGGGCAGGCGGGTGTCGGGCCAGGTGGGGGACGGGGAGTTACAACACAACAGAATACAAGGCAGGCGGGGGTCGGGGCAGGCGGGGGACGGGGTGGGCGGGGGCACGGGCTGCTGGGCAATGTCGGGGGAGGCAGGGGTAGGGGAAGCCTGAATGCTCCCGGACAAGGTCGGAACGAGCTGCTAGTATTTAATATAATGCAAAGCAACATATATTTGTAATAATATATGTCTCCATAAATACACAGACACATTTATATTTATGTGTTTATGTTTATATAAATATATATTTATATAAGGTATTAAATGTTACTGAAATGTATTTAATTTACATTATATTAATGTTACATATTAAAGCCTTTACAATATACTATCTTCAACTATATATATGTACCCAATATTTTTGTATTTACCATTATAACTATAAGGGAGCAATATCTTTGTACCCAATATCTTTGACTTGATATTTATGTACCTCAAAATTGTTAGAATCGATATTCTGTCAGAGATCCCTTTGAAAGCATGAACACAGACTCTTCTCAACTGTTGATGTGCTAGGCTATTTGTGGACACTTAAACATGTGTTGGTGGTTAGCACTTGGTATTCAGAGATAGATAGCATTGACTTCTCCATTATACATGTAAGTCGCAAGACCTAGAATGAATACTGCTTTTTATGAAACGAACAGGATTGAATGATGCCGTCACAAATTATACAAAGGGCCTAATTACAACTTTGGCGGTCTTGGAGCGGGCCGCGATGCCAGTGCCCCGCTCCAAGACCACTAAAATCAACTACTGCCCACACGCCAGATTACGAGTTATTTCTTGGTCTCTCCGCCGGGAGGCATGGCGGTCCCGTGGCGTTGCAGTACAAAGGCTCATATGTGAGCCTTAGAACTGCACCACTGCAGGACTGCCAATGTACATTCATGCACGGCATGGACTGTCCAGTCCATGCGGTGCACGAACAGGGGTGCATGCACACAGGGGGGCACAACATGTGCCCCCTGCATGTGCCCCTCTGCACAGGGGCAAGAGGGGGGCCTGTAGGACCGCCTTTGTTTCCTTACCGCTAGCAGTTTTATGGTGTGAGAATAGTCATGAGACTGTTGGTGTTGAAGAAACTCGTAATATGCTTGGCAGTGCCAAAGCATCACCACCAAGAATATTGTGGCCTCAAGACCGCAGCGTCAACACCAGGGATCACAGATCCCTGGCAGATACGGCAGCACTACAGAGATGCAACTGCAGTACTCGTAATACGAGGGTGGGACCGCTGGTCCTATGGACTGCCATACTCGTATTAGGCCCTAAGTCGTTTGGCAGTTCCGTACAAGAAACCAAAATGTAATGGCCATTTTTATCACAAGAACTTTATAATAAAATTGCATAAGACTTTATATTCCTCAACCTTAAATCAAATCTATCTTTGTTTCACTGTTGTAATTTCCTTTATTTTCCAATTCAATCTCCTACAGAAATGAAAGCCTGTAAACTGAACAAGCATGGGCAATGATAACTGGTCTGACTTCTAACTGAAATTTCTCTTCTCTTGCTGACCAGCTTAGGCACCACACATGCACTCATCCCTGCACTCATACAACCATTCATCCGCCCATTGACTCATTCTCGAATTTAAACACTCACCCCTTTGCAATAAAGGAGGCACACAATCACAATAAGGAAATGGAAAATACTTTTATAAGAATAAAGGTTTGTTTGAAAAAAAAGCACATGCTGCCACAAAAATGTGGCAGGCATATGCTTGCAATACAGCAATGAAAGTATACACAGCAGTGGATGCCCCACATGCAATGGTATTTTGCACAGTGTGTTGCTGTTTTATACAAACAAAGCTGCCACATTTAGAAGCAAGTTGTTGGCCATCTCGGAACCGAAAATAACGATAAACAATGCAGAATATCATTCCGAGATGACTGCTTAATAAACCTTGCACTGGGCAGCCATCTTTGAACGTTAAAGTCTATAGCATATCATTGTTGTACTGATTCAAGATGCCCGTAATAACACTTCAAAACATGGTGGCTAATTTCGAAAAGTAAAATAATGATAAACTAGGGACAGTATCCCTCCAAGATGGCTACATAGTTTAGAAATTGTGTCTGCAAAGAATGCACAGCTCTGCAGGTGAAATGAGAGGCACTTGAACAGCCCAGTTAAACAGTCTGGGGAGCTGCAGGAGAGGAAGGAAATAAATTAAAGGGGATCTAGTAAAGTAAAAAGGATAAAGAAAGGGCTGGTCACCAGCCTAGAGACTGAAATGCACTCCTTTTCAGTTGCATGTGCACATGTAATCAGGCAGAAAGACATTACCCAAAGTGCAATAAAGCCAGTGCCATAAATATGCTGACTTATTGCTTCATGCATTATGCTGGTATAAGGAGAAGCAGAATGTGATTGACACTGGAACAGACAGAAGAGGACTGGCTGAAAGAACCACTATGTATGTAAAGGTATAAAGGTGTTTATTTTTATTTTTTATTTTTTATTGTTATTACAGGGCTGCCAGACAACGGCACCTGCAAAGCCTTCCTATGAGGGTCTAGCAAGGATTATCACAGTGCATATCTTCTACCTCCAGGGTTTCTCAAATGAACCAACCAACAACAAAACCATTGCTTAGTACAGTAATTTGAGGTTCCTTGTAAGAAAATGCATGTTTATAGACTTTAACACATTGTAATATCAATACACCTTTTAAGTCAACACTACAGCCTTTGTGATGAGTTTGCATCATAAACAGATTGTACCTTGGACATCTGAGATAACTTTCCCATACACACCAATCAGGCCTCCCCCAACGGAGGTCTATAATATTGGACACATGCTTTCATACGAGGCAACCATGAAGTATATATTCATTAGAGTTATCAAAACGATATAAAGTGATTCCTCAGAGGAAATAAGAAGGATTCTCACAGTACAGAGCTTCTATCCCCTGGGTTTGTTTAAAAGAAAGAACCAAAACCAGACCTTTTGTCTACTATAGTAATCTCTGAAATTCCAGTGAACAAAATACCCCCGTACAATCTTTAACACATTGTAATGGCAATTCACCCTTAGAAGCCCATCGGCTCTAACATATGCTTTTCACAGTAAATAAGTCAGGCGCAATGTCTTTGTCATAACGTTTCATAATAAACAGGTAAGCCCTAAAGAATCTGTCATAAATTTCCCGAAAGCCAATCTGGCCTACAACCTTTATTGTTGGTCGTTAGAAATTGAGTTTCTGGTTGGCAGAGAAATTAACCCTGTCCAAGCATGAACCACAATACTAGTCAGGGTAAGTAAGATACACACCGTAAATTAACCTGTAGTCACCCTCTGGTAGCTTGGCAGAGAGCAGTCAGGCTTCACTCAAGAAGCAATGTGTAAAGTATTTATGCAACACTTCAACAGTAAAACAGTGAAAACACCACAAAGCATATACCACATTTAGGTAGAAAAATAGACTTTAATTAATTGAATAAAACAATACCAAAATAACAAAAATTCAATAAGTTTAAACGTAGGTATGAATTTTAAAAGATTAAACTGAAATGTAGTGCCTAAAAGCAATAAGCGCCAACTGGAGCTATCTGGTCACACTGGTCTGGGTCAAATCCAAAAGTTCAGATCAACCTCGATGGAGCATGGGTCAGATTAAGAGACCAGCCTTGGCCTGCTGAAGGACGAGATGCATGGAGAGGAGGAGGCGATCCATTACAGTTGATCTCTTTGGATGTGGGCGATGCGTCGGTTCCGATCCGCACAAGTCAGAGATGTGTCATCATCGAACTCCAATATATAGACCATGCTTCGTTGTTGAATCATGCTAGGCGGGGATGCACAAAGAACTGAAGGCGATGTGCCACCATGTCGCTGATATCTTTGGGCCTTCCGGCAATGCGTTGTTTTTGAGGGAAATGCGCCAGTTCCGAGCTGCGCAATGACTGCGATGAATGGGTTTTCACTGGAGCAGCAATCTATTCCCCCTTCCAAGTGCCCATCACTTGGCATGGTAAGACTCTCAGATGGCAGAGTCCAGGTGTTGTAGAAGATAAGATTGCAGTCTTTGATATACCTGAGACTTCTAATGGGAAGCAAGCAAGCAAGCCCTTGGAGTTACTCTGGTTCTGGGTACAGAGATGCAGGTTCAGACCTTCTCACTCCCAGTGAAGGAGGAGAGCAGGCAGTAGGTCCGCAAAGCAGGGCAGGTGTCCAGAGTGTCAGTCTTTTCAGCAGAACTGCTGTCCTTCTTGCTGACAGAGTATTCACAGGTCCAGAAGTGTACTGAGTTGGTGGATTTCAGGAATCGCTTATTTATACCCAGTTGTGCCTTTGTAGTGGGGGAGACTTCAAAGAGAGGTCTTTGAAGTGCGCTGAGTCCCTGCCCTTCCTTCCCTGCTCCAGAATAATGTGCAGCCCTTTGTATGGGGGCAGGACAAAGACCATTCGGGTGTAAATGTCAGCCCTCCCTCACATCCTGCCCAGGACAGCCCATCAGAATGTGGATAGCTCATCAGTCACACCTAAGTTCCCTTTGTGTGTGGCTGTCTAGAGGGAAGGTGTTAGAATTGGGGGTCACTACGTGGCACAGGTAGGTACTTGTGACAAATAGGGACCCTCTCCGCTAGTCATTGTAAGGGGGATAACACTCCTAATATAACCCCTGCTCACACCCTTGGTAGCTTGGCATGAGCAGCAAGGCTTTATCTAAGAGGCATTGTAAGTTAAGCATTTGTGACCACATACAGTAACCCAGTGACAACACTACAAACGGACACCTCACAAGATTTTATATAAAAATAAGTATATTTTATATAGAGTTACCACAAGACCAATAAACGACAAAAAGAATCCACAGTACTATTAGATTTCAAGGGTGCTTGTAAAAAGGCCTAAATCAAGGTTCTGTGCGAGTCGGTAGCCCGGACGGGCTACAGCGTTGTTGAAAATAACAGAGTCTAGCAAATCCAGCGGACCGCGTCTGTACGGGCACACTCAAATGTCGACTGACTCAGTCACAGTGCCTTTTACTTGGGGCGGCTGGCACGGATGTGCGAGCCAGTTTTGATCGTTGCGGTGCAGAAAGGAAGCGTTGCAGGACGCGTTATCCCTCGATGCGGTGCAGGCAGCGGCCCGTTGACAGAGTCGGTGGACCCAAGGCTGCGTTGCAGGCCGAGACAGTGCTTCGATGCAGTGCGGCGAACGAGCCGGAGTTCGGCAGCTGGAGTCGATCGGTCCGGACAGTGGTGTGAGTCGGGCGGTGCGTCGCGAAGCCAGCGAGGCGGTGACCAACTCCGATGCGGTCACAGGACTCGAAGTCAGTAGCAGTGACCGCGTCGGCCAGACCAGTTCGATTTGGTGTAGTGAGGCGTTGCATGTCGAGGTATCTACCACTCGCGTTGCAGGCTACGGCTCGGTGATGGCGTCAGGATGGAGTTGGTGAGCGCAGAGCTTGCGTTGTTTGAGGCGGACGTTGCTGGATGAGGTGCCGACAAGACACCGGGCCAGTCGTGAGAGTCCGTCACAGCTCCCTGCCTCTGTAGCCACTTGTTTCCAGCAGCATTTCACAAAGGTTGGTGAAGTCCACTGGTCCTGGGACTTCGGTCAGGGGGCAAGCTCTCTTCCAAGCCCTTGGAGATCTTTGCACAAGTTGAAAGAAAGGTCCACAAAGTTCTTTCTCCTCTCTTTGGCAGTCAGGCAACCACTGCAGGCCAATCCCCCAAGCAGCACTTCAGCTTGGGAATAGTCTCTCCTCAGTTTCCTCAGGTTCCTTCTCATCAGCAGAGGTTTTGTCTTGTAAGTCCAGAAGTAATCTAATTTTTGGGGATCAGGGTCCCAATACTTATACCCCACAATCCTTTGTTCTCTGAGGGGAGAGGGGCATGTCCCCAGTTCAAGCCAGTTCTGAAGCACTCTCTTTACCAGACTTCTCCTTTCCTTTCACAGCGCAGGGCAGGCACATCAGATGCTCCACAGGAGGTGGAGCCAGCATTGTGGAAGGCAAGTACAGTCCTGGAGCACTTTGTTGACAGTCTTCCTTCTTTTCTTTCAGTGTGCAGGGAAGAGACATCAGACGCACCACAGGAGGTGGAGCCAGCATTGTAGAGGGAAGACCCAGCCCTATTCAGGTCCCAGATGCAACTCCTCCCTCCCATCTAGATGCAGATCTTCCTATTCACCACCGGGCTTCCCCAGCCTGTCTCTTGGATTCCCCCAGCCCTGTCACTCACAAAACCAGACAAAGGAATACACAACCTCGCAGAGGCAGGGTCAAATGGTTAGGCAATCAAATACCTACTTTCTAAAAGTAGTATTTGCAAACACAGATTATTAAAATAAACATCACTAAAATATGTATTTTATTATTCTGAGTCCAGGCATACTAAACTTGAATTTCTACCATGTTCTGAGTCTGCTAGGATTATAAATATGTAACAATCCAGCAGCCCATTCTGGTCTATGGAGAACAGGTAGCCTTACAATAGTGAAAAACGAAAATGGCTGTAATTCACTATTAGGACTTGCCACACACATCAGGGCTTGTCCTACCTTATACTTACAATGCACCCTGCCCTTAGGCCTACCATAGGGGTGACTAATATGAAGAAAAGGGAAGGTTTAGGGACTGGCAAGTAGGTGCACTTGCCCTGTTAGCATGACAGTACCAGACTGCACTAAGGCTCTGCAATGGCAGACATTAGACACATTTTACAAGGCCGCTTCTGTGGGTGGCACAATCAGTGCTGCAAGCCCACACTCAGTGCACTGTACTAGTCTGAAAAAGCACAGAACACTGTGTGTTCAAATTTATTTGTACATCTTTTTTCATAACTTTTTTGCCTACATTGACTGTATTGATGTGTACCCTTTTACTTTTTATCAGATAAAATTATTTTCCTGACTAGGACTTCCTGTGTGTTCTATGCTTTTTCCTCTTTCTGTGTTTTGAAAATAATCACACCAACAGTTTCTGGTTGTTCTGTTGGACACCGTGGAGTCTGACTATATTACATTGACTTACAAATAATGTCTAAATTAGAACCACTGTGTGAATTAAGTGAAATCCCTTGTAGATACCTTTCTTACTTGAACAATAAAGTAAGAAAATGGCAACTTTCTAAGAGCAGTATTTTTTCAGAATTACAATTTAAACTCTAACTACATCAAAGTTAGGATTTTAGATTGTGATTCCAGAGACAACAAACTCGAGGGTCTGTAACTTGGGCAAGAAGCAGACTAAGATACCGTAAGGCATTGTTCACTATTTTATTTGAGACACACAAAAAGAAACACAGGAAACTGTCCTTCCTCTAGAGTTTCTGGGGGTTAATGAGAGTTCCACCCGAAAGGAATTATGGGAGATGTAGTCCGCTGGGCTTTCAGGCTTGCTTGTGGGTTTTGTAGTCCTCGTTTGGAATTCCACACCGGGTAGGAAATGGCCGGGAGAAAAAAAAGAAAGAAAAGAAATGGTCAGGAAGGGTTCTCCTTCCAAAGAAAGTGTCTCAGGTGTGCGTGGGAGGGGAAGTGCAGGGAAAGCCACCACAACCTTCACCAGTGTTTTCTAGCTCGGTACCGGCTTACTCCCCGTTACCCCCCCTCCCTTTGGTTCCGCCCTTTCCCTTACCCACGACAGCCCAAGGCGTCCCCGTACCTTGGTGAGCCACGACCCTCCTCCTGGGCCGTGGCTGGCGTGTGCGCGTTGCCAGCTAGGGTCTGGCTGCCCTTCCGGTCTCTCATCGGCGAGTCCTTCCTGCGGGGAGGTCTTCGTGCTGGTTTCGCATTCTTCCTCCTCTCGCCGTGGCGTCTCGTTGCTCCAAGGTAGCACCTCGTAAGTCGACACCAGCGTCCGCTCTTCCTCCTTGTTCCTCGGTCCCAACGAACAACGAACTATTCCGACGTCTCCTGTTTTCAAGTTCCCTGGACCACGTGATTCCACCCCGTTCTCAGGCCAGTCACAGAATTTAAAGGGGCCGTAGTCCCCTGGGAGACTCTGCAAACACAGAACAGGAGAACAATGAGGGGAAAGAGTTCCGTCTCTGCTTCCTTGTTCTCACAGGGTCCTAACTCATCCCTATTGGAAATACACTTATAAGATATAATAAGGTAATACCAATGTTAATCTAAGTGAGAATTCAGTCTTGGAGTCGTGAAAAACAAGTTTTTCGCTTCCGTGACATGTAAACTACATGTTCTTCTTTTAAATACACTTCAACATGCCCTTGACAGGGCTTCCTTAGGGGTGACATATTTATTAAAAAGGAATGTTTGGGCCTTGCAAGAGGGTTAACTTGACAGGTCGGCATGGCAGTTTAAAACTGCAATGGCAGGACTGAGGCATGTTTAAAGGGCTACTGAAGTGGGTGGCACAATCAGTGCTGAAGGCCCACCAGTAGTATTTTCAAATTCAAATTCAAAATAAGCTTTATTCGATTTTTAGCTTGCAAAATCATAAGAGCACATGTTAATACATTTTTTTTAAAAAGGATCTATACAGTTTAAAAAGACATAAAAAGGGTAAAAATACAAGGGTAGACTATATACGGGGCTGTGAGTCTTCAGTCATAACTGCGGGAAGATTATTTCATTTAGACTAGATCAAAGTTAGGATAGAAGGATCACATACATATGTACATAGGCACTTCAAACGTTTTCTGATCTGATTGTATCTAACACTATTTACATGTAAACAAGTGATATACCTGATACCAGCAGAGTGGGTAAGGAGGAAAAAACAGGATACAGCACATATATCACATAGAATTCCTGAAGCTAATAATTATCTTTAAATAAGAGGAGACTGCTTTTATAACATATTCAGATTCCAATTGTTTTAATCTAAGGAATGCCACTCTGCATCCCCTTATGTCCCATTTTGTGAGAATTGGTTTCAACAACCTTTTTCTGGGAATCTCATAGAATTTGCAAAACAAAATGCAGTGGATATTAGATTGATGAGATGAGTCATCACATGGGCACTTTACCAGATCTTTGGACCAGTCGTTGCATTCTGGGAATGTAATCATTCGAAAATAAGTATCAATACGAAACCTGGTCAGCAACATTCGGGCAAAACAGCTTAGTACTAATAGTAGATAGGGCTGGATCCCTACATGGGTAATAAGTAACTGATTTTCCATAAAGGTATGTTTACCCTTTTCCAGTAGCCACCTTTTGTTATCCAGATGTTCCAGGATCAATTTTTTAAGGGTACTTCTAGGTACCCTTTCCATGCTTGTCGGTGTGTCAAAAAATTCTCTGTGCCCAATATCAGACATCCAAGTTTTTATGTAATTTAGCCATTTTATATTTGCCACTCCATCCAGCATCAGGCAATCAGTGACAATATCTCTGTTTAAGGTTGTTTCCTGCGTTACCCACATTTTGTGCCTTAATAACACTGGGGAAGATTTAATCGTGTCAGAAATGTATGGTAACCCAACTTCGCTATGGCTAGAATAATTAGCCATGGATTTGGGGGCTGCTAATAGGTAGCGGATAAAATAATTTTCGCAGTATTGGATCTGTTCTGCCTTGACAGTCCCCCAGATCCCGGCCCCATAGATCCCGTTAGGAACACATTTTGCTTTATAAATTTGGAGGAGTTCACATACCGGTCGCCCACCCAATTTTCTGGCGAAATTCATTAGGGCCGCATTGGCCCTAGAAAAGGCCAATTGTCTTGCTGACAAAGCCGAATGCCATGTTCCTCTGCTGTCAAAATTAATACCCAAATTAGAGAATCTATTAACGTTCTCGATTTTATTATTATCCAGGAAGATTGCCCTACTTAGTAATGTTTATTTTGTACATGATTAGTTAAAATCTTTACAAAAATATAAAACACCAATAGAAACATTAAAAACAGTTTGTAATTAAGCTTAAAAGGTCGGAGATTTACGGGGAACAGTTCAAGGTTGGCCTCAGGTCCTAATAAAGTTCTTCAAACGCTATTAAGTCTTTTTCCTGTTAAGTCAAAGAACTTCACAACCTGGCAATTCAGTTTGGTGTTACTGGTAGTAAAGCATAATTTGACTGCCTGCCTGCAGGTCCGAACAGCATGTGACTTAAAGGATGGTAACAAAAGGTTATACCTCAAATCCCCTAGTTTGGGGCATATACAAATCACATGAACAATGTCCTCCTTAACGGACTTACACAGGTGACACTGTTGCGAAGCATGTGTTCTCTCCCAGGGGGGCAGGTGGGGCAGTATCGGGATTACACCAAGGTGTAATTTTAGAAACTTTTCTTTTACTTTTATTTTCATCCCGGTATTGAGATATGCTTGTTGCTGTGTTTTACCATAGTCGCCCAGGATTGTCCATCCATGCGCTCTGTTTGCTAGGTCCTTCTTGTCTTCAATCGCTGAGATAATGCGTGCTGATCTTTTAGCTCGTTTTCTGAAGGACTGGAGGTCTATAGACGTTTCCCAAATGTCAGACAAACCTAGAACTTCAATTGATTCAAATAAGTAGTCTCTAGGCAACGAGGTACGATGCCGGAGTAACTCTTCCCATACGTTGGCATTAAGGGAGTCGGCCTCTGCATTGCGGATCTTGCGCCAGCTGGCTACATACGCACTCCGCCTTTCTAATGTTTGTTTAAGAATGCCAAATTCTAAACGAATCTGAGCAGGAGAGACATATTTAGGAAGATTAAAAATAGCCCTATAGGAGTTGGCTATAACTGTGTCCAGCAGAGCGGCATCCTTCCCATGCAGAGATTCACTCCCATATGTGAGCGTCGGTTGTAGTTTCGCACGCAGGATTTCAAGAAAGGGTTTGAGTGTGAGATCGGGGAGTTTGGCCTACCTGGCCTTATTGTGTTACCACAGGTCATGAAATAAGTTTTTGGGACATTGATTTTCAATTCTCTTATGGTCATATATTCTGCAAATTTAACAACTGCCCTTTGAAGGCCAATAATGGTCCGTGACATGATTACGGCATCGTCTGCATACAGTAGGATAGGGGCTGGGGTGCCCCCCATTGAGGTGTTGGGTTCAATCAGGCCTACATATTCTGCTAAACTCTGAACACCTTAGTATAGAAGTTGGCACGGACACTGGAAAATGCAAAAGACAAGTTTATTAAGACCCCATGGGGTGGTGGTACATTCCTACAGCACCCTTCGGCAATGTAAGAAGTAGCACACCGAACATCGGTGCGCGACCTCTTTTATACAGTTTAATGACAATAAAAAGATAGGCGGTTACAAGTTACACACTTTAGGTACATATAAGGTCATTTTTGGAACACAGCCAGCATGTGGGAGGAGTTTAATAGCACTGGTCAGTTTATGCTAACATTCCTAGAGAATGACCAGTCGATGCATAGTGCGCAGGTGCGCTTGACCAGTACTAAAAATAGCCTGTTGCCGAGCAGAATAAATGACCATGGGTATCGAGAAAGGACAAAGGGGCACGCTGACCACGAGGCAGCGTGTTCATACAAAATGGAAGTCGGAAGGATTCAAAATGGCCCCCGTACATTTTGGTCAAGTTAACGGAAAAGATCGTGTAGCTGAGCTAAACGCTAACTCAGGAGCTGCCAAAACACGACAGACGGCCCTTTTAGCGTTTAGCAAAAGCTACCTCATAACGGACGTAATCAGGATTCTCGTCCTCAATATTGATGGCCATTATTTTCAGCACTTCATCGTTGATCAATTCCTCTTGCTTAATAATAGCTCGTTTGGACGGGATACAGGCTGTGATACATACAGAGCATAAAGTAGGGCCACATTGAATACATAGACAGAGGAAAAACAGTGTTCCAATAAAAATACATAGAATGGTTAATAATTTCCAACCCCAAGTACTAAATAGAGTCCAGAACCAACCAGAAAGGGTCCAAGTTCCATTTTCTGGGTGGATCTCAGCAGCTATCTTATGTAATTTCGTAATCGAATCATACACGGAAGGTGAATTATCTGGCACGTACACACAGCAACTACTACCGATAATGCGGCATGCTCCACCACGATCAGCTAGTATCACGTCTAGAACCATTCGGTTCTGGAGCGTCACAATTCTAGTAATCTGCAATTCTTCAGTTATATTTTCCAAAGCAGAGGCAGTTTAATTAGCAACGGCTTCCACCACACGTGTAAGCCTCCTAATCTTTCGGCTATTCAACGCAGCTCCTACAAATGAAAATAACCCTAGATTGAAATCTACATATTGCTGTAAAGTAGTATCAGTTTGATCTATCCCATCAAAATCTAATGTTCTTTTAACTCTGTTTAGTACGAAGTCATGGTATAAAATGTAATCATTGTGATACATAGGAGGAGCAATGAATACAGGCGGCAGTACAAAAGCTATGTAACATGTCCCTAACCATCCCAGTGGCAGACGGTGGTATCCCTTATTCCCACAAATGAAATATGTATTACGCGAGGCTACAAATGCGATTCCGTTTGGCGTATCAAAAGCAAGTGTAACATACATTCGCTGCGGCCTACAGGGATTGTACCTTTATTTCTAATACAAAGATCTGCTTTTGTATCAATAACCGTTATCACGTGTAAATCAGTTACATTTATAAGTCTTTGATTCGTATAAACACGAGGTGTAGATACATTGTCCGGACGATATTCTTCCCATTCAAATTTAGTTCCTTCAGCTTGTGGATACCCATCTTTGTCATTAAAACATATCTTGTTCAATCGAAAGAGTAGTCCTCCTTTCGTTGGCCATCGTAAAGTAAAAAGAAGAGTGTACCAAGCATTACAAGAACCATTATGAGAAAACGGGAGAGGAATAAGTGGCGTTCCTCCTCTCTTCTGATGTCCAGGCAACATTCCACATACCCAACAGTTTGATGTGTTGGTCATGTTGTGAGTGTGATGCAAAATCTGAATAAAACTATTATTCAAATAGGTCTGTCTATGTCTCTCTTCATGATAAGGCAAAGTAAAATGAAAATGTTCGGACGGGCTTGGAGTGGTAGGCATTAAGTGTTCTCGTGCAGGAAACAATTGTTCTATAGTCCAAGCTACCACTGCAATCACTACTATAGTCAACACAAACAATACAGCACCAAGAATTCTCCCTTTTCGTGTCGAAGGAGATGCCATAATTCGCAAAACAAATGATCTTCAAAAGCAACACTAAGAGGAAAAAAACGATGGTTCTGGACTGAGGCTGCCGTTGGTTTGTTCTCCGAGATTCAAGACGGGTGTCGCTACACTGGCCGAACTGATCCCCCCCCCTTGATATTCCCGGCTTCCGTTTCACAAACCTCAGAGCGGTTACCAACCAGTTCAAAAATGCAAAAAGAAATTATTTCCTAGAACGTAGATTGTACTTCACTCCATCAGAAACAGTGTGGTCCGGGAAGGCTCCTTCCAATTCATTGGACGTAACAGCTGGGCTCTTTTCTGCATCCAAAATTTTCCTGTAGTCGGACAGCACCACAGGGCTCACCAGGTCCGGGGAAACACGACGACAATGGGTAGAATGGATCCACCGTTTCTTGTTGGTCACTCGTACTGCTGTTCGGGTGGCGAGCAGCACTTGCTCAGGACCATGCCACCTCGGTTCCAAACTGCTGGATCTCTCAAATACTTTGACCATCACGTGGTCCCCAGGACGAAGATCGTGAGCCTCACCGGTGGAGTTATCGGGGAGCGCTTCTCGAACCTGCTGATGAATAGAAAGTAAATCATTTGTTAATCGTGCCAGATAGTCATTCATCATTATACAAGGCACATCATGTATCAAACGAGGCTTAGGAACTCCCCAGATATTCATCGGCCTTCCGAACACCACTTCATATGGTGTGAGGCCAGATCGAGAATGTGGCACTGATCGAATAGACAGCAATGCCAAGGGCAAAGCGTCCGGCCATTTCAAAGATGTGGATGCCACAATCTTTGCTAGCTTCAGCTTCAGAGTTGCATTGTATCTTTCTACCAAACCTGCTGATTGCGGATGAAAAACAGCGTGGAATCGTTGCTTGATTCCTAATCCTTTCAGGACGTACTCCACTACATTCCCAATAAAATGAGGACCATTGTCATTCCACATAAATTTACAAACACCATAGCGCGGGAAGTACTCTTTGAGTAACACCTTAGCTGTTGTCAATGCTGTATTGTCTTTCGTAGGGTAAGCCTCAATCCATTTACTGAAGGCACACACCACCACTAAGACATACTTGAGGTTATTACAGCGTTCCAGCTGGATGTAGTCCATTTGCAATACTTCGAACGGTGCAGTAGGTGGAACAAACCCTCCTTTAGGAGTATGAGTCCCTTGTCCAGGATTGTGCTGTAAACATATCAGACAGGTCTGCACTACTCTCTTAGCCGTACTAGCAATTTCAGGATTTTCCCAAACCCATGTGAGCAATTTAATAATTGCGAGAGCTCCAATATGTGCCAGCCCATGTGTCATTTGCACCATTGTTTGTAAATAGGCCATGGGTAGTTTCCATCTTATCATATGTTTACTGCGCCAGCAACCCTCATCATCCAATACTCCTTCAGTGGCCCATTTCGTAAGTTCTACTTCAGATGCTGACTTCTGTATATCTAATATTTCTTCTCTAGCATCATGCCACCGCTCGGCTTGTGATTTCACCACATACATGGGGGAATTATTTTGTAGCATAGCGGTCTCTCTCGCAATGCTATCTGCGAAAGCATTGCCTTGTCCTACTTTATCCGTCACCTTTTTGTGTGCACTGCATTTGACTATTGCTACTTTCTTTGGACATAATAGTGCATTCAGGAGATCACGTACCAATTCTCCATGCATGATGTGTACTCCGTGTGAAGTCAAGAATCCTCGTTCCTTCCAGAGTAGGCCAAAATCATGCACTACTCCAAAAGCGTAACGACTATCCGTGTAAATGTTCACACATAGCCCAGCACTTAACTCACATGCTTTCGTTAAGGCTATCAATTCAGCTGCTTGGGCCGATTTCTGGGGTATCCGTGCTGCTTCTACCACTGTCTTAAGTGTCGTGATCGCATAAGCTGCGGAAGTCGTGCCATCTGGTAACTTCACACACGATCCATCGACCCACAGCTCCCCATCTACATCTGGAAATGGTGTATCCTGTAAATCGATACGACCCTTTGTCTGTTCCTCAGTCAGAAAAACACAATCATGTTGTTCTTCCTTCTGGGTCTCAGTAACAGGATCTGGCAGTAAAGTAGCAGGGTTCAGTGTCGCACATCGTTTTAGTGTGATGTGCGGCGCCAACAACGTTAGCTCATATCCTGTTAGACGGGCACTGGTTAGATGCTGTGTTTTCGTTTGATTCAACAACGCATCTACCGCATGGGGAACTAACACCAACAATTTGTGTGACAAAACTATTCCTTCACTTTGTCGTATTGCTACTGCTGTTGCTGCAACTGCTCGAAAACATCCAGGCAATCCTCGAGCCACAGGGTCGAGTACCGCCGAGAAGTATGCACAGGGTCTCTGTTTGTCTCCGTGTGTCTGCACTAAAACTGACAATGCGCACCCATCCTTCTCGTGTACATACAATGTGAAGATCTTCGTATAGTCAGGTGTACCTAACACTGGTGCAGAACAGAGAGCCTGTCTCAATTGTTCAAAAGCATTCTGACATTCATTTGTCCATTCAATGGGAATCGGTGTATCTTTGGACAGCAATGCTAACAAAGGCTTAACAATGTGAGAAAAACCCAATATCCATTGCCTACAGAAAGACGTCAAACCTATGAAGGCACGAACATCCTTCTGAGTGCGGGGAACTGGTGTATCTAACACTGCTTGAATTCGATCTGGTGTTAATGCACGGCCCTCCTTAGACAAAAGATGACCGAGGTAGGTCACCTTTGGTCTACAATACTGTAACTTCTTCTTCGAAACCTTATGATTGTTTTTGGCTAAGAAGGAAAGCAAGGAAAAGGTACTTTTCTCACACTGTTCCTGCGTATCTGCTGCAAGTAAGATGTCATCCACATACTGTATAAGAGCCACTCCATCCTGCAATTTAAAGGAATCAAGCTGTCTCTTCAAAGCCTGACTATAGATGCTAGGACTTTCCGTATAGCCCTGGGGAATTCGACAAAATCTATACGATTTATTATTTAATGTAAATCCAAAGAGATATTGACTATCAGGATGTACAGGAATCGAGAAGAAGGCATTCTTCAAATCGATGACTGTAAAAGTAGTTGCCGTCGGTGGAACCAATGTAAGCAATGTGGTGATATCAGACACCACCGGGTACTGAGGCACTACTATCTTGTTGATTTCCCTCAATTCAATAATAAAACGTAAACCTTAGCATCTGTATCTCTTTTAAGGATCGGTAAAATTGGGCTGTTGCAAACATTGTAGGGAACTTCCTCAACTACTCCTGCCAAAATCAAATCATTCACAATGTATATCAAAGCAATTTCACCTTCCCTCGAAATTTTATATTGTGGGACACGTGGCAGAGATACTCCCTCCTTTACCGTAATATGTACTGGGGGAATACTCATCTGTCCTACATCAGTATCAGAAGTGGCCCACAATGTTTTTGGTAGGGAGGCTAATACTTCAGATTCATGGAGAAGACACACTCGCTCAATTTCTGGATAATTTTCATTCAACACCACCCGCACTCCTTCCGGGGCACAGCGAATAGTAGCTCGAAAATGTTTTAACATATCAAGTCCCATAATATTATCTGGTGTATTCGGTGACAGTAAAAAGGGACAAGGGGCAGCAAATTTATCAACATGAAATGTAACGGGTTGAGACAGTGGGCTAGAAGTAGGTGTTCCATCGAACCCTATAGCTGTAATTACCTCGCCAGACAGGGGAGCCCTTGGAACCAAGTGTTTGGACAAAGCGCTACGAGTAGCTCCTGTATCGACCAGAAATTGATCAGTGGAACCCAAAGCATGTGCTTCTATGTATGGACCCCTTTGATCAACCGGTACCTCAACCGATTCCACACCCCATCCTACGCAATCCTATGCATAGCGCTCATCGCGTGGCTCGACAGAGCCACCCTCATTGATCTGATATTGATTACGATTATCGAATGTATTATAATCTGTCTGACCACGACCCCTTGCTCCATATCCTGCCCGATCATTCGCCCCATAACCTCCTCGATCATTTGTCCCATAACCTCTCGGTCCTCCATAATTATTCCTGGACCTACCACTTCCTCGTCCCCTCCAATTATGCTGTTCCCGAAACAATGGACAATCTGCAATCCAATGTCCAAACTGTTTACAGTATGCACACTGATTCACAGATATGTCGGAACGAGGAGGAGGAGCGTTATTATACGATCCTCGTCCCCCTCGATTGTTTCCCCTCGTAGCCTGAACCTGAGCCAACATTACCTTCGTCTTCAAATCCTTCACTTTCTTATCACTACTTTCCTTTGCCTCCGATTCCTGTCGTTCATAATATTGAGCCATAGTCAATAAAGAAGCAGGGGTTGCCGTGGTCCACGAACTTTCACTCGCTTTTAATCGTTTTGCAATCTCCGGTAGGAGATTAGCCACATATTTGTCAACGAATAAATGTCTGCCTGTATCTTCTGTCAATGATTGTCCACTGTAATCATGAAACGCTTCCTCAAAGCGAGAAAAGAAATATGAAACCGATTCATCCGTTTTCTGTTTACAAGAGGCTAATATGGTCCAATCAATCTTTTTAGCGGGAACGAGCGTTTTTGATTTATTTAGTATGCACCCTGGAAGGTCCAATATTAATTGACAAGGCTTACATGCTGGTTCCCTGTCTAAGTCGGCTTGAACTATATCTTTCCAACCTGCCCCAAGAGTCGTGGAATCATCAAACTTACGAATCACTCTCCACATATCAGGGGGCAATATTAGTCCAAAAAACAGATCAATATCAACTAACGTCATAATACACGATGAAATTGCACTTTCAACACTTTCATAGAAAGCCGCTGGGTTTTTACGAGGATCAGGCAAAGCATTCTTAAGTGCCATAACATCTGCTCTATTCCAGGGCGTATAAACCCAGTTATACACAAAATACCCCTTGGCGTCTTTAGATGTTTTATCATCATCTGTGCCATCCCCTTTATGGGGGACATACAAAGGCGCAGCTTCTCGCATAGGTCTAATATTAATCGCGGCGGTCTTATCTGTTCCAAAGATAGAGCATTCTTTGGATGTCTCCGTCGATCCGGACGCAGGCGGACCCGATGACCTTTCCAACTCCCGTAGTCGTGTCGCCTCATTCCGTAGCTGAACCAAACGTTTGAAAGAACAAAGAGACCTTTACGAAAATTATCGCGACCCTTGGATATCTCCTTGGGTTCTAACTCTGGAGAATATTTTCTAAAGCGTTCAACAACCTCATCTCCAAAATGATCTAAGAAATACATTCGCTCCTTATCAGACCATTGTTCCATTTGCTTACTAATTTCAGAAACAGTGACAGTATTAATATTTAACTTTCGTGCAAACGAACGCAATTCCGCAGTTCGTTCCACGTGTAACCTTGTACGCTGTGTATTCTGGTCGTCCTCATCGGCATCCTTGTTCGGAGCCGTAGGTGCGACGTACGGAGGCGGACAACGATCTAGTAATGAAAAATCATCTGTTTCATTAGTAAGGACCGGATAAAGAGGACGCCGGATGGGAAACTGACCATTAACCTGTAAATTATGTTCCCGAGTCTCCCTCTCTTTCTGTTCCTGCAACTCCTTCTCCTGTAGCTGTAAAGCTTTGTCACGTGCAGCCTTTCGCTGCACCTTCTCCGCCAAGGCTTCCTCACGCTTCATTCGTTCACGCACCTCTTTCTCCCACATACGCACACAATCAAACATATCTTGTCTAGACCTTCGCTGAAACAAACACTGCTCCACATACTGAACCTTTCGTAAATCAAATGACCCATGTAGTGGCCACTGTAATTCACGATCGGCTTTGCTGTATTTGTGCCATAATGTGCTGTACATTATTGGCGGAATGCCAAATTTTACATACATCTCGCGATTAGGAGTCCCCTCTGGGGGAGCCGGCTGTGATTTATTTAATCGATAATTGGTACCATTCTCAAAGCAGCACATTCCTCGGAGCGTGCTGAAAACAGGCATGTTCAAAAGTACCACGGAAACGCGATACTACATAAAATGGCACTTAATGTGCTTCATACACGGTGTGCCGTTCAAATCAAATAAATTAGAGAAATATCCCTACATGCCTGCCTATGTGAGGTGCACTCCACATATAGATCAAATTCAAAGATTCACATGTTAGCTAACTCAACAAATTCAAATTCAAATTCAAAAAGCCATAGTAAGTGTCAGTAGACTACCTCACCAATCAGAAGCTTACAACATCTCTTCAACAAATTCAAATTCAAAAAGCCATAGTGAGTGTCAATAGACTACCTCACCAATCAGAAGCTTACCGAATATCTTCAAACGTCCAAGATCCATCTGCCAAGTTCTGTGATCGAATCAGCCAAAACGGGACTACACGACAATCCAAGATCGGAATCTCAGTCGAGGACCGGCGCCACCTGGAAGGTCGGATCAGAAGGAAGGAAAGAAACACCGTGGATGCCAAGACTCGGGTCACTCAATGGCAGCGATCGCTTCCATGGCGAGTTTCCAAACCTTCGTCGCGACCTCTCCTTCGGGCATCCGAGTCACCGATGAGTCCCTTCGTGGTCGCCAATTGAGGTGTTGGGTTCAAACAGGCCTACATATTCTGCTAAACTCTCGAACACCTTGGTATAGAAGTTGGCACGGACACTGGAAAATGCAAAAGACAAGTTTATTAAGACCCCATGGGGTGGTGGTACATTCCTACAGCACCCTTCGGCAATGTAAGAAGTAGCACACCGAACATCGGTGCGCGACCTCTTTTATACAGTTTAATGACAATAAAAAGATAGGCGGTTACAAGTTACACACTTTAGGTACATATAAGGTCATTTTTGGAACACAGCCAGCATGTGGGAGGAGTTTAATAGCACTGGTCAGTTTATGCTAACATTCCTAGAGAATGACCAGTCGATGCATAGTGCGCAGGTGCGCTTGACCAGTACTAAAAATAGCCTGTTGCCGAGCAGAATAAATGACCATGGGTATCGAGAAAGGACAAAGGGGCACGCTGACCACGAGGCAGCGTGTTCATACAAAATGGAAGTCGGAAGGATTCAAAATGGCCCCCGTACATTTTGGTCAAGTTAACGGAAAAGATCGTGTAGCTGAGCTAAACGCTAACTCAGGAGCTGCCAAAACACGACACCATGGTAGGGTAGTCGAATTGGAATTCCCTTAAATATTGTCCTACACTATTGATGTACAAGGTGAAGAGAAAGGGCGCTAGTATACACCCCTGTCTCACACCTCTTCTTATGTTGAATTTAGCAGAACATTCTCCCCTCCTGCCATACCATACCCTGGCCCACGCATCCCTATATAGTTCCTTAATAAATGATAGAATCTGCTAATCTACGCCCATATCACTAAGCGTCTTCCACAACATAGCATGGTCCACGCAGTCGAAGGCGAAGCTCAAGTCCACATATGTCACAAAGAGGTTTCCTCTCTTAGCTTGAGTATATTTAGCTGTTAGTAGTGCTAAATTAAGGCCCTGTTCGATTGTACCCTTGCCTTTGCGGAATCCATATTGCAAGTTAGTGATAATATCCTTTTCCTCCCCCCAGACCTGCAAACTATTGAGGATTATCCTTCCAGCTACCTTCATTAAAGCGTCTAATAGGGATATCGGGCGTAAGCATATTGGGTGGTTCCTGTCCCCTTTTTTAAAGATTGGTATGACAATCGCTTCCGGCCAAGTTGAGGTGAAGCCGGAAGCGTTGGAGCAATTTAGCACATTTGTTAACAGAGGTGGCCATAGACCTAGCTCAGCTTTATATATGTCAATCGGGACGCCATCCTTGCCTGGCGCTTTCCCCGAGGCACTTTCCCTAATTGCTCTGATCACCTCTTCGTAATCAAATACAATCCCCAGAGGGAACATGCCTACTGGGCCAACCTCTTCATGTAATGCAGTTAAATTATCTATGTCTTTATCGCTCTCAGCTGTAATAGGATTATCATATAAATTGGTGAAATGGGTGACCCAGATGTCCCCTGGAATAGCTAGGTCGATAATATCTAATTCCTTATCTTGCAAAAAGGGTGCGTTAACTGCTTTCCAAAAAGCTATGTTGTCATTCCTTAGACATGCCTCGTGAAGGGTCTGCCAGGTTTCACTTTTTAGCTCTCTTTTCCTTCTAGCTAGGGTGGCATGATAAGATCTTCTTGTCTGCCCTACTAACTCCGTTGATCTAGGAACTTCATGTAGTGCATGCTTCAGGTTGTGATGAGCCCTAGAACAGTCTTTATCAAACCAGCCCTGAACTTTGTCGGTGTTATCTTCATATTCCCTTGTTAGTTATTTTTTAATTTCCTCTGTGATTTTACTGAAGGAATCAAGGACTTTGTAGTTCTCTTCAGACTGTGAGAAACATATTTTCATATGGTCATAAGTGTTAATTACCAATTTTCGAGGAGAGTTATGAATGACCTTAGGGTTTACTTCCTCCCCCTTGGTTTTCAAGCAAAAAGAAATGTGATAATAATCACTCAAGGGGGTATCGAGTGTCTCCCATGACGACACAAGTGCTGAGTATCTAGAGGATAAGAGGGAAAATCAATTATAGAATTAACCCCTCTCCCATTAAAGGTTGGTTTGAAATCTACCATTGGGGAGCAGCTTTCATTTACCTAAGTTAGATCGAAATGGAATAACAACGTATTCAACAAATCCCCCAACTTGGAGTGGGTAAAGTGGGTTGGGACATCTTCCTTATCCTCCCTCAGCCCACATATACCAGAAGTGCTGTGTGGGCACAGCGTACAATTAAAGTCACCCACCCATAGGAGTGCCAAGTCACCATCCCCCTGCTCCTCTAAACTGAGCAACAAGCTCTTGAGTCTGTTAATAATCTCTTCCCATAGGGATGTATGGGCATTGTTATAAAAGTTAATGATGGCCATGTTTTTCATTCCTGACCAGTTAACTAATAAAATCTGGTAATAATCCCTTGAAATGAATTTGGCAACTGAGATCCCTGCTGTATTTGAAATGTAAGTACACAAACCCCCTTTGTTTCTACCATGTGGACATACACTAGCGGGTGTATTAAAAGTTTGATATCCAATTAAATTAATTTCTTGAACCCCCCAGGTTTCTTGGAAGCACAATATATTATGATTGGTCACTATATCTAACCATTCTTGGCGATCTACTTTATCCTTTAAACCTGCTACGTTCCAGGATATAATTGGTTGGCCCCTGGGGGATCTCCTTCCTGTCATTACAACCTCCATATCCTTAGTTCTTGTGTCAATAGTCCTTTCTTTTCTATATATCAAATCATCCTTTAATAAAGGATGTATAATATGGTTAAGTGTTATGGGGATTTCTTGGTGGGTCGGTTTTTGGACTGTTTTAATTTCGGCATCTATGATCCCCCTTGTGTTATCGTCACCACTACTTTTCCTCGCGGCATTTTCTCCTAACTGAATATATCCTACTAGGATCTGTTCCTTCCTACTAGTCCTCGCTTGTCAATCTTGGTCTTCCAGGCCAGATAACACTTCGTAGTGGTTACTCAAATGTATATTCCACCGAGCTATATATCTATTATGCTGCATTTTATCATTGAAGGTGGAAGGGGGCCTACCCGAGTCTGAACTCGGGGGATAGAAGGACCCTAATGGGTTAATGCTTATGGTGTTGTTTCTGTTGGAGCTATTCCTAGATCTTATTAAGATTTAATGCACAAGACCAGGGTCACAAAAAAAGGTCAACACTATACAATCTCCAGACATCCTCTTATTCTCTTTACCTACCCATGCCACCCTTCTTGCCATTTTAAAACAATTAAATAGATCATGGGTTATGCCAATTTGATTCCCCAGCCAATGGAGGGACTTATTCCTCAATCTCCTCCATGTCTCAGTCTTCCCCTGCGGTAGAGTGGGAACTTTGGCCAATACTACCACATATGGCGTGGCAGCAGGAGGTAGATCTAAGTGATCCCTGTTTTGGCAGATGTTAGGGGTTATAATTTCCTTTATTTTAGGGGCATTAGAAGTGCTGGGGGTTTCATGAGGGGCACTTGCCTGAGCTAGGGGATTCATCTCATCGGGATGCATCGATGAAGTGCTTCTATTTATTACAGTTCTTGGTTCTAAACACATAGATGGTGCTTTTCTTATAGGATCCGTTGCACTGGGTAGGCCAGATATGATGTGTGGATAATGGGTAACTGTGTTTTGGGCACCCATCAGTGTCCTGCTATCATTGTCCCCCCCTGTGGTGGAATGCTTCAGGTTGAATGCCAGCTCCAGATTTTTCATTCTATTAGAGAGTAGCTCTAGTGATTCAATCAGGGTGTGGCGGAGGGTGTCAATGACTTTAGAGAGGTTATCAATGGCAATTATGCAACGTTCTGAAAATATTGGAAGCGTTCCTTTTGTTGCCTTATTTTTATTTGGGTTGCTTGATTTACATGCGTGAGTTTTTTTTCAATGGCAGTTTCCCTTTGAGTTTGTCCCTAGACGTATGCTGTCAAGGGGGACTAATATGAATGATGTTCTCATTAGTGGTTTTGTTAGTTAACCCGCCCGATATATCTGGGTTCTTACTGCGCTTATTGGGGAGTTGCGCCTCTTCTTCCGTGGCACTCGCTTCTATCTCTTCCACGGTAACCTGTACGCAACCATTGCGCACGTTATCCTGCTGATGTACCTTTTCGATGGAACTCGCCCCGGGTGATATGGACACGCTCACCTCTGGATTTAGGTTGGAAGCTCCTTTCCCCAAGGTCTCTTCTACTGTATTGATTTGTTTTCTATGACCCCAATGGCCCCCACAAGATACGAGAGTAGTGACGCTTTGCCCCCTGTTGGTGTCTCTAAGGGACCCTTTGCTCCAACTTGGGTCTTCTTCCTTTTACTCATATTCTCGATTTTTAATTATCACCCTGAAAGAATAACCAGTATGCTATAAGTTCCAGTTGGTAGTAGCAATAGCAGGAGTCAACAGTTAAACAGTTATTCAGAATTAACAGAAAAGTGTACCAGTTATTGAAGCAAATTTTAGGGGGTTGCCCCAGCCCAGCCTCCTTCGGATTCCGACGGGCCCGGGCGCTGCGGGAGGGCCGCTCTGTTTTTATGCGGCTCCCGGCGCAGCCGATGATAATCCGGTGTGAGCGCGCCCCGGGGACTCTGGGTGTTGTAGTCCCGGCGCGCTCAGACAGCTGCAGTCCCCCTCAGTCTATGCGACGATGTCCCGAGGGTTGTGGTGAGGAGGAGGCAAGTAGCGGAGGAAAGGGACCTAGTAAGAAGATTTCAAAGATGCTTCCCCACTGCAGTCTCCACATCCCGGCAGGGACCGGGATCAGGACTGGGACTGCTGCGGCCCCTCGCAGGCCCCCCGCAGCCTTCTACGACTCCACCCGGGTCCGCTGCAGCCTCTATGTGGCTCAGCTGCAATCGTGCTTCAATCCCGCTGTGTTTCCCGGGTTCCGCTGGTTCTGCAACTCCCGGCTTCCCACAGCACCGCTGCAGAGCCGCAACTCCAATGCCGCTCCCTCTGTGGTTCGTGCGTTTTCGTGTTCGTGACTTTCACCGCGGTTCCTGGTGCGGCTCAAGGTTCGTGGCTCCCTGTTTTTCATAAGTTCTTGGTTCGCTGTTGTGGTTTGCAATACCAAGGAACTATGGATCGGTGCCGGATGAGAACCGATGTGTCCTGTGGCACACAATGCATAAAAAAAATGCACTGAAGACCCTGGAGTGGTGGACCGTGTTTTGACTGGAGAGTTACTGTGTGAGGTGTAGTATTTAATTTACAGACCCAGTGGAAATGTTTTGCACTTTACTTACTAGGGACTTATCAGTAAATTAAATATGCCAATTGTGTAAAAGCTAATGTTACCATGTTTAAAGCCGAAAGTACATGCATTTAAGCACTGGTTAGCGGTCAGCAACACAGGAGGTGACAAGGCAGAAAAGTCAGGGGAAACCACACCAAGGATGCCAGGTCTAACAATGGTTTGTCCTCCATTCCTTAAGGAGTCCGAGAGGTATTAGTATAGACCAGGTCAGCCCCCCACTCCATAGAACCAAAAAATAATAGTGGACCTGGCCTAAGAACTAGAACCTCTACACGTAGACCTAATATCCATCAATGACTGCCATACTGTTATGTGCAGTAAAATAGGTGTATATTCCTATGTCTGTCTAAATAGGTCTCTGGTTCTATGTAAAAATGATTAAAACATGTTCCCAAGGTGTGCAACCCCACGTGGACTAATCTGAAAAATTAATAGTGCCAGTGAGTCCCAAGTTGTGATAGGAAAAATGATTTTAAAAAACCCACAAACCCCCCCCCCCCCACAAACTGATGCCTCCTGTAATGTGCCTAAGCGGGTAAACATCAAGCACAAGTCCATATATATAAAATTATATTGATCAAAACAAATTGGGTCAGACCACTTTACCCATAATCTCCCTTCACTTTACCTGACTGCACAAAGCTTGTGCAAATTTTCCACACTCACATAGAAACAATTGCTTTCTCTTTAGTGATAAATCTGGGTCAACATTTGTTTTATTTTATTTATTTGTGCTATTAACTTTAAATACCATCTATTTATTGTGCCTGCACTTCGGGTGGCCAGTTAGATTGTGACTTATTTTCTCTCTCCTTTTTAAAGTTTTTTTGTAAACGTTTTAAGTGGTACTGTATTACTATAGCTGCCTACGATTTGAGTGCTTTGTTGGGTGATGACTTATCCTTTTTGCTGCACAAATAATAAGAATAAAATGCATGGTGAATCTCAAAGGCTTGGGTATTAAAAAATATCACTAGTAACACTTCTAATCAATACTCACATCTCTCTTAGTAGAAAGGATACCTAGACAGGATACCTAGAGTCTGTCTATGTGTATGAAATACATATTGTATGTCAGGTAGACTGCTGGTGGTAGTCAGAATACAATTGAGTCTTAGAAGACCTGTCCAAAATTATCTTAGGAGCTTATTTTCTGAGAGACAAAACAACTCCTGATGCTTTTAAGTATCCCCATTACAAATACATAGCTCAAGATAGGGGTGAAACCAGGAAAATTCCAGCTGGCATAAGGGAAGACACCAGTGTGGTATGTCTGTTGGGTAAAGACCTTAGGAGTTGAGGAATTATATAGTTTGTGATCATCTGAGCAAATGTCACCATCAGAGCAGACTCTAGGGAACAGGAGCTCCCTCAGAAAATGCTTTCACCTAGAACCAAAGAAGTACCTCTTGCAGGTCTAGATATGTGGCAGATTCATCAGTACTGCATTATGAAATGTCTAATCATCAGGATGATCACTTGAGCTACTGGCAGCAGACCACATGCTAGAATTGCAGAGCATAGCAGAGTTTGAGAGTTTCTTGATACTGGATTCCCCGGCAAAACTGAGTTTGCTAAGTCCTGGTCAAAGTTTCCTTTTCTGGAAGGATTACACCAGAACCATCACTTTTACATCCCAATGGAGGATGGGCTAATATGCAGCGAGGGCTCAGATTTGTAACCTGAACACGTTAATAGGCCAAAGTCCACAGAAGCTCCTAAAACAGCCAGCATCCCTTGATCTCTAGTGATGCTACTTTCGGACCTCACATATTCATTGGCTCAAAATGGTTGTAGAAATTGAACAATTGTGCTTCAAATGGCCAACGGTGTGGGTATGGATTGATAGTGCTTGTCTTCTGCATGCTCGAAAGACCTCTGGGGATAATAATATCTTGCGGATAGCTGAACATATGAGAAGTAGTTCCATTAAGGGGATGCTTGCTCCCGTATTAGCGAAAGGACTGATTGACATCTTTTTACAGCTAGTATTCAGTAGCAAGATGTTGTTTGCCCATGAGATGAACCTCATGTTAATCTACATTAAAGCCATATAAGATGAGTGTAATATTTATGTTACATCTACTACCACCTCTAACCAAATAAACTGTTCGAAATTTGTAATAGTGCCTTCAAGGACATAATGGGTACTGTGGAACAAATAATAAGGAGGAAGGGGTTCATGTATCTAACATTCCCATTTTTTGTAGTTTACTAAATGATATAGAAGGCTCTTGACATTAGACCATTTGAGATTCTGTACAAGTACCCTGTCCACAACTCAATCACTGTGATGAAGAAGAGAGTAGAAGGAAACCTGTGAGCTCAGCCACACATAAAATGCTTCAAAACATATAAGTCCTGAGGGGGAACATGATGCAACATGTGCTCAGGATGAAGAGTTGTACCAGGAGGTACTAAAGTAGTGGTATGACCAGAATGCAACACTGACTGTCTACCAGTAAAGGCTAGACATTATAATTATATAGCATGTGAAGTGGTTGGGGGATATATTAACAGGGCACTTCACACTTCTCATAAATGTAATTGAATTTAGCTATTTCGTTTTTCTGGGCTTTAGTTGCGAACCATCACATGAACAGATGGAAGTCATAACACTGCTGATTGGTGGCACCTTGATGTCTTGCATTTTTGTGCATAAACAAAAAGATAAGTAGAAATTTGAGATCCTCCTCAAAGTCTTATGAGGAGTTTACCTCACTCCAGATGTGAACCTTAACAACCGGAAGAGTGTAGGGCATTCTTAAGATAAGACTCAGTCCTAATTTTGCTGACACTAGATCTGTGTTTGGTGTGAACGTAAAAGATTGATGAAGTGGAATTTTCTAAACGTAAATATACTTGCATGATCATCATACAGGATCTTCCACTAGTTGAATGGACCTCAGATTTTTGACTGAAAGCGTATGAAAGGAGCTAGCTTCAGCAATACATTTCAATAACATTGAAACCAATTTGGCTCAACAATAACAACAGAGAGGATGGTGTCCAAACCATGAAGGTTTATTAGCAAAATGTAGTATGGTTAAAAGCAATCATCATTCAATAAAATCATTGTATCTAAAGCGATAAATATCCATATAATTGTGCAATCTGAATTTATGTTTAACAAAGAAGAAGATGCAAAATATAACAAGATACAATGCACAGAATATAAAATAGATGAGTTGCATAAAGGAACTTCGCTAATTTAAATAAAGCTTTGGAAGTGACAGGGGGAATTTCAAAGAGGAAAGTGTCAGCATCCGAGGAACCAAATCAAGATTCCGGGGGGAATATACTGGCATTCAAGCATGAAACTCAACATCGAGGGCAGTGGAAATTTGCAGAGTTGAGAAAGGTATTTTCACACAAAGTTAGGACAGGATCTGCTAAACTATTCTAAGAAACACACAATTAATACACAGTAGAAAGTTCTGGAAGTTTCCGCCCATCAACTCCCTCTGGACAGTCCAATCGTAAGACATGGTTCCCTGGGAGTAGGTAGATTGTTTTTGATAGATTTCAAAATGTTTTTGTGGGAGGATTTGAACACTTTTTTCAACATTGTGGTTCCTAGTGACTTGTGGCCTGAAAGTTAAGTGTTGGTATAGTGGCCAAATGGTGAGCTTTAGACTGCGCCATCTTCTCCACCGTGTCGAGCAAGCTGGCATCCAGGGCCTGGCGCTGGCATGGGTCAAATCCTTCCTGACCGGGAGGTCTCAGACCCTTAGCCTGGGCACTTTTAGAGCTCCTCGGGAGCACCTGCCCTGTGGGGTCCCTCAGGGCTCCTCTCTGTCCCCCCTTCTTTTCAATCTTTATCTTCGACCCCTTCTTTTTTCCTTGAGGCAGGGGGACGTCACCGTCTTCAATTACGCGGACGACCTACAACTCATCTTCCCTCTTGATTCCCCTTCTGCTATCCCCAACTTTCAGGCTGTCATGTCCCACATCCTTTCGTGGATGAGCCAAAATCAGCTTAAGCTGAATCCCGGAAAGACGGAGCTCCTCCTCCCTGGTAAGAGCTCTACCCACTGGGGTCCGCATTTTTGGCCGGCAGAACTTGGCCTTCCCCCCACCCCTGTGGCCTCGGTAAAAAGTCTAGGGATTACTATTGACTCCGGTCTCTCCCTCGGGCCTCAGGTGGGGACAGTTGTCTCCTCCTGCATGTTCCAGCTGCGCAGGATCAGGAAGGTGGCTTATCTCCTCACTCCTGAAGCTCTCCTGCAAGTAATCATGGCCCTCGTCCTCTCCCGCTTAGATTTCTCGAATGCTATCTATCATGGTCTGCCCAAAACATCTCTCTGCAGACTACAATTCGTTCAGAATCAAGCGGCGAGATTGGCCTTTGGGAGTCCGAAATGGCAATCCGCCAAACCCCTCCTTCTAAAACTGCACTGGCTCCCCGTCGCCTCGAGGGCAGCCTTTAAGATCGGCTGCCTTACCTTTAAATCCTTATCTGGTTCCTGTCCTGCCTTTTTGAAATCTCTCATCAGGACTTACAGCCCCTCTCGGAACCTGAGATCCTCCCACCTGCACCTCTTACTCACTCCCCCTGTCAAACTCTGCAGATCCGGAGGCCGGAGATTCGCATTTCTGGCCCCCAAACTTTGGAATTCCTTCCCCATCTCTCTCAAAACTTCCAATTCCCTTATTCTCTTCCGTAAATCCCTAAAAACTTGGCTCTTCCCTCAGTCTGCCTAAACCCTCCCAGTCCCCCAGCAGTCTGCCAGCGCCAGGAAACCCATGGTGTCAGCGCGCTTTATAAATGCCCCTTACAATACAATATAGTGATGCAAGAGTATGATCAGGTGTTTACTTTCTTGAAGGGAAAGGCCCCACTTAAGAAGACAGATTGGTTGAAAATAAATCAAACTACTCAGAAAGCTAAGGAGGCAGTACCCGCATACTATGAATGGTTGTTGAAGGTGTTTAGACAACATAGTGGTGTCGACAACTCTGACCGGGGTTGTATGAGCAATTATGTATCAAAGTTTGTTCTTGGTTTATGTCTGAAGATCAATTTGCTCATTCACCAGAATGTGATCTGTTGTCAAAATAAACTGCTGCCTGAGAAACTTGGATATGCAAAGCATTGCTCGAAAGGGGCTTTAGAACTGCCCTTATTTGGGAAGTGGCATTGGTGGTGGAATCCAGGGAGTTGGATTTTAAGGTGAATATCACATGATGCAGACTGGAAATGGTGTTCCATAAGGCAGGGGATGTGATGTTCCTATTTTTCCAAATATCAGAACACTTGTGGCAACTTTAAAACATTCCAACCCATGTCATTATTGGAATAAGTTGGGACACTGGAGGAGGGAGTGTAAGCTCATCCAAACTGAATGTCTGGAGATGGTCCAACGTAAGGTGTAAAGCCAATACATATGCAAAATGAACAGATGCAGAGACCCCAGAATCCCAATATGTCTCAAGCCCCAATGATGTAAGTTCCTCACACCCAACAGTTCCAAAAAATATGAGAAACCCAAGGTTCCATACAATTTAAGTTCCAAGAATGAATCCTAATCCTTTTATGAATCAAGCCAGTTACTGGTCTTTGATACTTCTGGAGAATATGGTTCAGTTGAATCACAATGATGGTGCCTGAGAGGGGAAGAAGATTGCTTACCACCGTCTTGGAGGTAGCAGGAGAGATGAATGGCCACTAAGTGTCCTTTTTGTTTGACACTAATGCTACCCATTCCACTGTTAGAACAGCGGACGTCTCAAATCTATCCCTCTCAGGAATTCAGATACAATTTGTAGGCATTGCAAATGAGCAGCATGTAAACCCGTATCAGAAAAGGTTCCAGTTAAGATAGGTTCCTTTGAAGAAGATCAACAGTCTATTGACAATGATTCTAGTCCAGTATTTATTGTACACCAGAGGGTGCCGAGCTCCATGCACATGATGAAGATGTGGACTTTATACTAGCCAAGCTGGGGGGGGGCATTCAGCTGGTCCCTATGATGACTGTGGATAGTTTTGAAAGACACTGTAAAAGCCAACATTTGGGATTTTTCAGATAAATACGTTGGACTCATTAAACCTAGTGCTGAATATCCCTGAATGCCCCAATACAATCTTTCACCAGAAACAATCACTGGAATTGCACTAGTGATTAAGTCCATGATGCAGCAAGGGATTTCGAAGGAGATTTTGAGGAGTCCATGTAATTCCCCTATTATGGGCCTGTAGAAGCGAATTGGCTTGTTTAGGTTTCCAAAACATAATTTTGGTATGCCACAGAGTCCCGCAAGGGTATACAGAAAGCCCCTAGATCCTTAACCCGATCTTTAAAAAGAATCTGGAAACCCTAAAGCTACTGCATAACTCAGTCCTGGTACAGTACATTGACAAACTGTTGGTAGTGTCACTGTCTCAAGAGATACTATCACCCTGTTGAATCATCTAGCAAAAAAAGGGGCATAAAGTGTCCCAGAGTAAGTTGCTGTATTGCCAGAGAAAAGTCCTGTATCTGGGAGAAGTCCTGTATCATGTTGGAAAAGAAGCAAGAAAGGTGTCGCAATAGAGAATCTCTGCCATTCTGAAAATTAACCCTCATATCAAGCAGAGAAAAATGCAGATGTTTCTGGAAATGGTGGGCTACTATTGACAGTGGGTACACAACTTTTGCCTACTAGGCAAGGATGCATCTGATCCCCTACCATTGGACATTGGAAACATGAATTCCTTCCTAGATTTGTGAGAAAGTCTCTGCTGAGCCTCGACCCTAAAAATGCCTGATTACAGTGAAGAGCTTGTTCTATTTTGTAGCGAGAGGGAGGGCTGCACTCTCTCAGTGTTTACCCAAACACATGGTGCTTCTCAAAGACCTGTTGCGTATATCGTAGGCACTCTTGATACTGTAGCCACTGGAATGCCTGGCTGCCTTAAAGCAGTAGCAGCAGTTGGTGTCAGCATTGAGCAGAGTGAGACTATAGTCAGGGGCTTTCCTCTTACACTAATGGTTTCTCACTTTGTCAAGATACTTCTCATTCACACTAAAACCCAACAACTGACCAGTAGTATATCGACCAATTATGAACACATATATTGGCAGCTGACAATATCACTTTGAGGTGTTGCTGTGCCCTATATCCTGCCACATTGTTGTCATAGAAGACACACAATTGATGGACGGAATGCTGAACAAATCAAAACATTCACCCCCCTTGTCAAGATATCTGGGTTAAACCCATCACTCTTTTGCTCACCATGCCTCCCCAGTTTAGACCTGGCCATCTGCTAATCAGTCTTGACCCCCCTGTGCCTCATGGGAATAGTCCAGCCCAAACTGCTAAGCCAGGTCCTCCCTGGATGGAAACAAGCATCCTAGGACCGGTTTCAGTATTTAACCCCTCATCAGCCAGGATAGCTTAAATCCAGTGGCACAGTGAACCCGGGACCAACGTCTGGGCATATCTGGCGCACTTATGGTGAGAAAGCAAGAGACACACAATTGATGGACTGAATGCAGAACAAATCAAATCATTCACCCCAGTCAAGAGATCTGGGTTAAATCGATCATTCTTTTGCTCACCATGCCACCTCAATTTGGACCTGACCATATGCAAATCTGTCTTGACCCTGTGCCTCATGGGGACAGTCCAGCATGGACTGCTAAGCCAGGTCCTCCCTGGACTGGAAACAAGCATCCTAGGACCGGTTTCTGGGTTTCACCCCTAATTAGCCGGGAAGCTTGAATCCAGTGGCACAGTGAGTATGGGACCCATGTGTAGGCATACCCCACACACTTAGGACGAGAAAGCAAAAGACACACCATTGATGGACAGAATGCAAAGCAAATCAAAACATTTACCTCCAGTCAAGAGATATGGGTTAAATTCATCAATCTTTTTCTCACTAGGGTGAATGTATGACATTGTTCTGCATTCTGTCCATCAATTGTTCTTTTTGCATTTGTCACCCCTAGTGAGACAGGTATGCCCAGATGTGGGTCCCGTGCACTCCATGCCACTGGAGTCAGGCTGTCCTGGCTGATGAGGGGTGAAAGTTCAAAACCGGTGCTAGGATGCTTGTTTGCAATCCAGAGAGGACCTGGCCTGGCAGTTCAGACTGGACTGTTTCCATTGGGTGCAGGATCAAGATTGATCTGCATATGGCTGAGTTCAAACTGGAATGGCACGGGGAGAAAAAAAATGATGGATTTAGGCCCAGATCTCTGTACTGGGGTGAATGTATGGCATTGTTCTGCATTCTGTCCATCAATTGTTCTTTTTACTTTGTTGTCAGAGTCAGAGACTGAAGCTGTTGTGGGAGAGGCTGAACATGACTGTCTCGAAGTCACTGAAGTATGTACAAATCCAAAACCTGTTATTAAAAATTAACCCCTTGCAGAGTGTGATTACATTGTTTGTGGATGGCCCCTCCTTGAGAGATGGTGGGGGAGTTGATAGCTACATATGCTGTTTGCACCCTAGAAAGTGTAGTGGAGGCCTCCTGGTTCCATAATGTAACTTCTGCGCAAGTGGCTGAATTGGTCGCAGATATGTGACCTTGAATTAAACAACAATTTGGTCTGCCTTGTACAGGAGACTCATTCTCATCCCTACACTCCACATGTTCACTGCAAATATTGAATTAAGCAAGCTAAATCTCACAGTTCTCTACAATAAGCAATAACCTTATTCTAACTAATGAGCACTCCTCAATAACGCACCTACAGAGAGGAAAAAGAACATGAAACTTGCAATGCATATAAAAAAATAACTCTAGCGACTTAGACCTACGCACAAATTATGTTATCCATGATAGAAGAAGATGCCAACCAGCGAATACAGTTAGCATGACAGAATCCAATGATTATAATATGGTTGTGTATGTAAAACTCACTAAGTGTAAATACGGCCACCTACTGTTAATTGATTAATACGACGCATATACATTAACATAGTTATGGTATAATGTGTAATATAGTGCATGAAAAGCTAAATTGCACTGTACTAAGATCAATAATGAGAGCTGCATAGCTGTGTACAGGATATTATGCATGGGCTAAAAATGTATCAAGGCAGAGTTGCCCAAGATGCTAGATTTTGGTGTGATCGAGTGCTTATGATGTTAATGGAAAAGTTCTGTTGTGCTACTTTCATAATACTGTGGGAAATATGTACAAGGAGTTAACGCCGCCTTTTCTGACGGTTTTGCAGCAAGATTTTTATCGCTCTATCTGCAAGCTGCCGCAAACCTCTGGTATCTGCATTTTTCCAGCGAAAATGTCTATTCTAAAGATCGCCACTTCTGTTAGCAATAAAGACATGCAAGGGAGACATTCCCATGCAAAAACGTCCGCTAACCGGACTACGTGATATTTACAAAGGAATTCCTGAACTTTGGAGGACCAAAAAAACTACTGCTAACTGCAGTTAGAGGCAGTTTTTTAAGACCAGAAAATGGCTGGTCTTAAAAATGGAGATAACACTTGGGGCATCTTTACAGCAGGTTTTGGTGCTGGACAGAGCTGCCCTGCAACAAACCTACAGGGCAAGAATGCACAACATCAATACGATAGTGTGCATTCCTGGAGTGTTGCAGCGCTGCGACAAGACAGCGTTGCAACACTTTTCACTAACCCCTTCTTGAGGCACCATGGATGCGCTGTATTCACAGGAGAGCACTCCATGATGCAAGTAATGTCAGATATGTCTGAAATCCTGATGTATCTGTCTGCGCTAAAGTCAAGCATTGCTGCAGTCGGGTCACAACCATTACGGAACTCCAGCAATGCATGGGGCCAGCCTATCCCCGTGGCACTGTGTCACCCATATGCCTGCCACAAGGCAGGCGTAAGGTACTGACGCAGTGCTGTTCTTGAGGCGTGTCAGGGTGTCGACGCAGTTGGAGATTCATCAGTGGCGGTTGCGCGCTGCGGTGTCATTGTCTGTAAGTGTTGGCGGAGTGGTGGTGCTGAGGGAGTTGACGAGACGTTCTTCGGTGGCCTTGATCCAGCTGCGAGAGGGGACAATGATGATGGTGGTACACGGTGGGCATGGTGAGGAAGTGATGTACACAATGATGATCGGTCCAGGAGAGTCTGGTGGTGCGGCAGTAGTTGAAGTTCCCGCTGGTGGAAGAGATGTGCTCGGCCGTGTGTCCTGCAATGTGGCTTGCTGCGGTGACTAGCTGCTTGAGTCTGATGTTGGGGAGCTTCCCCAGGAGGGGTTGGTGTTCTGGTCGCTGGGTTGTCCAGGTGAAACTTGAGTTCACTGAGTAGGATGTCATCGTGGATGGGAGAGCCTGGGGTGCAATGAGGTCTACAATGATATCGGAAAATGGGGGTCCATGGCCCAGGGCACCTGCAGATGAGGGGGCTGCAGAGGATGAGCTTAGGGTTGGTCTGGATCTGGATGTTGAGGTGTTCAATGGTCACTGTTGGGTCATTGAGGGCGTGGTCAGTCAGAGTGTGCTTCTGTAGGTGATGGCAACCCCTCCTTCTGGACAGTTGGGGTGGTACTTGTCGGTGATTTAGTAGCCACCGGTGAAGCCAATGGCGATGTCCGGTCCGAGATACAGGTTGGTCCTGGCAGACAATGTGGCGTCTAGGGTTGATGGCGAGGAGGGTGCTGGCGTCGTATCTGTAGAGTGTCCGAGAGGAAGGGTGCTTGGTGCTGAGCACACTCCAGGGGCAGACGGACGCAGCCGGGCTTGCCTAGATGTCCATTACAAAGCAGGCATTATATCTTAAGCCGTGTGTCTTTTTTACTTTCAGATGCCGTATATAGGCACACTTATTGAAAAGTGCCCTGTGATATTTGGTGCACTAAATTAGATCCGAATAGACGATTTACATCTCTATTGGTACGTTATTCAGCTGTACGATCTATTTATTTTATGCACGTAGGTCCTCCTTGCCTTCTCTCCTCCTTTTTTCTTTTGAAATCATGCCAGATAACGGACTCTTGCTAGTCTGGGTTTTTGACTGATTTTATGGAAATTTCAACAGCAGGAGCATGCACATCTTTTAACCTTTTGGCTTGTTCATTTGATCTTCTTATTTATTTTTATATTGCTTTGGAGACTGCAGGTTTCTTGGAATTTGGTGAAAGGACTGCATTGACACTTGTGCAAGAGCTGTTTCATTTTCTTTGGCCTTGATTTACTTGGGCATCTTATAAGGTCTGTCTTAAATAGTACATGTGTTTAATCAAGTTTGTCACTTTTCTGTCACACTTATACACCTTTTTTTCGTACATTTGTAGAGTATGTTTACTCTACATGGTTTTTCCTAAATCTGTGTAATTTATTCTGATATTTTTGTGATGGCCTTAATATGTAATGGCCTTTTATCTATGTAAATGGGATGTCTTGGGTATGTCTTTTTTATCTGTTAATCATAATCTAAGTGTTATCAATCCTAGTTGTATATATGTGTTTATATGTGTGTATGGTTAGCATTGTATGGTCTGTTTACAAAATATGTGTATCTTATTTTAACTTACAGCCCTGAGAAAGTCCAATGTTTTGATGAACGAAATGCGTTCGCTGATGGTTTTTGAAAATTTACAACAAATAAAGGAAAAAAGAAAATATATGGATTGTTTAGAGACTGCGAATTACAAACAAGAGTTGTATCTGATTATGAAACGTTGATGCTCTCTTTTACTTACATGTTTGCCCTTCTTTTGTGATGCAGCTCAGACTGTGTTTGGTTGTACTGTATTCCCTTGGTAAGGGAGGAACCCATGGGCAGGGGGTGCATACGGGGAAGTGCACACAGGGAGACATAATATTATCTGACACAAAAACTCACACGTATTGAGTACAACTATGCAACTGAGACTTGTAGTATTGTGTTGTTAATATGAGTCATTCTCACACGAGTCTTGTTGGTTTCTTCCTTTGTATGCCTAAATGTATGTTTTTATTAAGGTTTTTATTGAGAGTGTTCATATTGTTAGAAACACACTTTTATTCATCTTACATATTATAACCGATTTGTAATAGACATAACCGTGCAAGCTCATTCAATATTTAATGTTGACTGGTAAACAAGAGAACATTTTCAGATCTCCTAATGAAATATTACTGAAAAGAAAACCTGTATCTGTACCTCTGGTGACTTTTATAAACTATAAGGGACATGTACCTGCACATTTGATAGATTTTTTGAGTAAGCCGACATATGTATTTCCTGATGCTTATTCTATAAATTCTTGATGTGCACAAATTAGAACATTAGTTGATTTGTAAAAAGTACTTATAAACAATTGACCCAATCTTCTGAAAAATAAAATAGCTCGATATGTAATGGTAAGCACCCATGGGTGCTTCAACATACCAGAGCTGCACTATCCTGAGCTGGTATGCCATTTTGGGGGTAGTCCCAGTACCTGTTCAAGGTTTTATTAATATTTAGCAGACAGACGTTTTCACTAATGATTGATGATGTATATGAAGAGCATCGGTCCATCATGAGAGAGAAGTCATGGAATTCCATATTGACGAGTTGGCACTGAATTTCAGTGCAGTACCTTGTTGTTGCTATTTGGTTTTTCCACACTAACTTTCTCTTTTGGTGAAATCTTTCACCTGTTGGCCTCTGGATTTGGATTTGGATTTGGATGTAGATTTATAGAGCGCGAATTGCTGCCCGGAGGCGTCCAAGCGCTAAAAATAAACCAGAAACCTACAAAAAGACTTGTGAGGGAGGCTAGCTGATGTTAATGGGGTGGGTTAAAGAGGAAGGATTTTAGCTGTTTGCGAAACGTAGAGAGATTGGAGTTGGCTCTGAGATGCAGGGGGAGGGTGTTCCATGTCCTAGATGCATAGTGGGCGAACGTCCTGCCACCAGATCTAGTCCTTTTTAGTCTAGGGGCCACAGCTAGGAAGGTCTGACTGGAGCGGAGGGTTCTACTGGGAATGTAGTGGGTGATTAAGTCACGGGTAATCCTGGGGCCTGTGTCCCAGAAGGCCTGATGGGCTATACACATTGCCTTGAAAAGAACTCTCTGGCGCACCGGTAGCCAGTGAAGGCTGACCAGCCCGGCCCTCACTGATTGTCTGCGAGGGAGCTCGAGCAGTATGCGGGCTGCGCAGTTCTGCACTGTCTGGAGTCTGCGCAGGGTGTACTCTGGGGCACCGAGGTAGAGCACATTGTTAAAATCAAGGCGTGACTGTATTAACCCCTGTATGGCCACCTGTTTGGCTTCCATGGGAAGGAGGGGGAAGATTTTCTTTAGCATCCTCATGATGCCGAAAGAGGTGGCTGAGAGTTTTGTGGCCTGAACGTTGAAAGACAGGGATCTATCCAACCAAACTCCGAGGCTCTTGATGTTGTTTTTTGGGGTTGGAGGTGAACCCAGACAAGGGGGCCACAGAGAGGTGGAGAAGCAGAGGTCCGGGGGGCCTAGGAGCATCAGCTCCGTTTTATCCCCATTCAGTTTAAGGGATGATGAGGACATCCAGGTCTTCACTTCTTCTAGGCATTCTCTAAGCCCCCCTGATGCAGGCAAGTTGGGCTCCTGCGCCAGTGAGACCACCAGCTGCGTGTTGTCCGCATAAGAGATAATCTTGACCCCAAAAGGACGGACGACCTCAGCCAGTGGCCTTATATACAGGTTGAAGAGTGCAGTGCTTAAAGAGGAGCCCTGGGGGACTCTGCACTTCAGAGGTCTGCTGGTGGACACAGACTCACCCTCGAAGACTCGAAAGATCTGTCCTCTAGAAAGGACTTAAACCACAACCAGGCTTTGTCCTTGATCCCGGCGCAAGACATACGGTACAGCAAGGTGTCGTGGCTGACCGTATCAAATGCCGCGCTGAGGTCAAGGAGGATCACTGCCACTGATCCTCCTTGATCCAGGATTTTTCTGGCTTCCTCGGTGACCATGAGGAGGGCAGTCTCGGTCCCGTGTTTAGGTCTGAAGCCCGTCTGGGTGGGGTCTAGTAAATGGTGGTCTTCTAAAAAGTTTACCAGCTGTCGATTTATATATCTTTCCAGGATCTTGCTCACCCATGGGAGCAGGGAAATGGGTCGGTAGTTACCCAGGTCAGTCGGGTCCAAATTGGGTTTTTTCAATAATGATCTGACCATGGCCTGCTTCCAGCCGGTCGGGACAATGCCGGAGGTGATGGATGCATTTAATACCTCCCTAATTGTAGGCAGAATGATCTGAGAGGCTGCCATTATTATGTCTGGCGGGGCTGGGTCATCAGGGGAACCGGTTTACGACTTTCCGAGCTAAGGATTCAAGGGTTGCCAGGTCTAGGGGGGAAAGTGAGTCAAAGTGGATTGAGGCTGAGGAGGGGGGGGGGCTGTGGGTTTATTGGATTGGGCTGAGGAGGTGATATTTTTAGGGGAGAAAGCTGAATAGATAGTGTTCACTTTCTGGTGGAAGAACTCAGCAACGTTATTACAGTGGGTGGTGGATTTTGTAGCCTGCAATCTGTTGGAGGATTTCATTAATTTTTTCGCGATTTGAAAAATTTCTTTAGGTTTTGACTTGGCAAGCAGTATTCTGTAAGTATGTAGCCTGGGCCGCTTTTACTTGAGCTTTATATTCGCTGATGGATTCTCGGTAGCGGGTTTTATTATCTCTGATCCAGAAATCAACCTGGGGCTAGTTCTATGATGATGAACTGGCAGAACTGGACTTATTATGAAGAAAGCGTCCCCAAATTGCTCTTCCATTTAACGTGCTAAAGTGTAACCTTCCATGACTAGTAGGTGTGTCCTGGAATGGTGGTGGCAGTGATTAAAAGTAGCGGATGTAAAACGTGTACTTTAAAGTGCAGGGAGAGGTTAACCACCCCCTTATACATGAAGTAAATCCAGGGTGTGCATCTCCTACCATGTGTTCACACAAATGCACTATACCAGCTGCACTCTTGTGAGCACCTAGTGGTAAATCAGAGTTCCTGCATGTCTCTTATACTTGTGTCCAATTATGTGCTTGGAATTCTCATTGGACATTCTTACCCTCTGACCTCTGTCTTTGTGTTTTGCACTGATTGCTATTGTATCTCCAAAGCACAGGTCAACCCTTACCTCCCCTCTGAGTGAGCTTGTTGTTGGTTGGTTTCTATGGTCCTCTCCTCAAACCTGTCAGGACTCTTTGTTCCCTAAATACTGAATACTTTTCTTACATTTTGCCTGCAACAAAAATGTTGTGCAAATGTCTAACATCAAGAGCCTAAAAAAGGGGAGTGCGCGGGGGCGGCAAGTTGGCCGTGACCTAAAAAGCTCCGCAACGCCGAGATACGTTCGCTCCTGAAGGGTCCCTTTCATCGGAACACAGCTGTTCGCCAAGGAGTGCCCATGTGTTGGACGCTAACAGGACCGCTTAGTCAAGTTTCTGGCTGATTTGATGGCCGCTTAGACTCTTTTATTTACATCGGTATTCTCCGCCTCAGTGCCTCCAGAAAATGCGGCCGCCATTTTGTGCTTTCCCATGGCGGCGCTCAAATATTAGTCATGCTGCCTACTTCGAAGCACACATATTGAGCTGTTTGCCGTTGCTCCTACTTCAGCATTTATGATTTGTGTGAAATGAAGCAACACTTCATTGTTTTATAAAGCTTGCACTTCAGTTCATAAATTGGAATATTCTCTTCTCGTCAGGATGTCAGCACTGCTCCTTTCTCTGCGACATTTGTAGTCAGAAGAGGTACTGGTTTTATCACAACAGGTTGCTTGTTCAAAGGCATGTTTGCTTTGTCTTTCTACAGCACTTTATCAATGCACATAGTAATGCCCTACTAATTACTGTCTGTAATTAACTTTTTTCTATAGCATTGGTTCTACAACATATTTACAAGCCTTCTGGTTGCAACGTCCTTTAGTATTTGTCAAGTTGTGGCATTCTTCTCAGACAAGAGGCCCTTTTCGTGCACAACTTCTGTGTGTACTGCTGGCTTAATACCCTTCCATCTCTGTTTGACTATATATATGGTGACTTCATTATCTTTACTTGGCCTTTATAAGTAATGTTTGGTGTCTACCTCAAACACCCTTTTTACCATGGATCATTCGCAGTCTAACAAGACTCATGGGGGCGCAGGTGCTTCTTCTGGAGGTGGCAAAGACACAACAGCTAACACTAGTATGCGACTTAAAAAGGATCCTTCCTCTCCATCTAAATCACCTCTACCCCTCCTTCCCCCCTTCCGCTACTCTCCAAAGAATTGAATAAAAATGGTCTGGCCTTGAATTAAGACTTTCTTTTTTTTTTTTTTAAATATCTTTTATTTTACCTTTCAAAAAGAAAAAAGCACACATTACAGAAAAATAGAAAAATAGAAAAACGCAAAAATGCAGCATTTTGTTCATACATTTGTTCATCTTACAGTACAATCCAAATAAATTTCATGTTAAAGTTATTTAGCCGCCAAAGGGGGAAAACATATCATATATTACATTATATAGTATAGTAAACACCATCATATTACATCAGTAAAAAATAAATCAACCTATTCCTGTTCTCCATTTCTCCAAAGGTCCCCATATCTTAATACCTCGTACTCTCCCACTCCTACCCTTTCTTGCATATATGTATTTTTCTAAGTTATGAATGGCAATGAGATTTGATAACCATGTTTGCAAAGTCGGGGGATTCTTATCTAACCATACCCTGGCTAACATTAATCTAAAGACAGCCGCTGCCATAAACATAAACATTTCATCACCTGAGTCCGCATACTCATTTCCAATATCCACACCCAGCATAATTAAACCGACCGAAAAGGTTAACCTGATCTTTAATGAATTGGTTAAAAAGTTTTCTACATCCTTGATTAGTGTGTATAATTGAGGACAAGTGGCAAACATGTGGACGATATCTGCCTCAGTAGAGTTGCACCTGGGGCACGTAGTGCCTTCCGAACCCCCCCACTTCGCAATCCTGGCTGGGGTGTAGTATAGCGAGAATAGCGTTTTGTAATGTTGGGATTGCAAGGGGGCGGAGCATAGGATAGACCGACCTAGCTCCAGTGAAATGTTAAATGATTCGGGTGTGGCCTCTATCCTTTCCCCCCATTTGGCCCTATGTTTGTCTAGATCATCAGGTCTGATTTTTGCCAGTACAGCATATATTAGCCTAATGGAGTATTCCTCCCCTGTAATTAGCCCTTCCATCAACTCAGTTGGCTGAAAGCCCAGTGGACCTCCTTGTTTATTCCTAAGGAAACTCCTGATCTGAAGATACTTAAAGAAGTCCCTTCTGTTTACTTTATATATTCTAATCAATTCCTCAAATTGTATTATGCCCTCTGGTTTGACTAAGTCCCCAACTTGCTGTATCCCTTTACCCTCCCATTCTGCCATTAATGCATCAGAAAAGATTTCTTCAGGGAATGATTTGTTCTTGTAGACTCTGGTGTACCTATTAAATCTACCCATGCCCAATTTCTTTAAAAAAATACCCCAGACTTTAAGTGCTGCCCTTAGGGTTTTGTACGGCTGCCTTCTAAGGTACCCCAAATCCGTATAGTACAGGAATGCGTTGTCAGCGTTTTGACCTAATATCATTGTGTAAGTTTCAATTGACATATTCATGGTCTTTGATGCCCCGCCACCTCCTCCAATTAATCCCTGCATATACTGGAGTGCAGCCGCCAAAAAGTATAATCTAAAATCTGGTGCGCCCCACCCCCCTCTATCCCTTGGCAGGGAAATGAATTTATATGCCCTGCGAGTTTTCCCTCTTGCCCATATAAATCTATTGGCCAAGCTTTCCAACCTATTAAACCATTTGTTGTCAAAAATCAGAGGTATTGACCTGAATAGATACAAAAATTTAGGCAGGACCATCATTTTCAGCACGTTTGTAGTTCCAACCAATGAAAGATGTAGATTGCTTATTCTTTCCAAATCTTTTTTTACCTTAGTAAGCAATGGTTCAATGTTTCGCTCTACTAAATCCTCCAGTTTTACAGTAACATCAATGCCTAGATAGGTTGCATTGCTGACCACCCTGCTATCTAAACTTGATGCAAATCTATTCAGAATGATCTGTGTTTTAGTTTTATTTAGGTTATAACCTGACATCAACCCAAACTCATGCGCTTCTGCCTCTACTCCAACCATAGCTATATCCGGATTCGGAGTCAAAATAGCCACGTCGTCAGCGTAGGCCAAAATTTTCACAGTGCATCCATTGAGTGAGACGGGTTGAATAGCCTGGTTTTCCTCTAATTTACGTAGTAGTGGCTCAATGTACAGAGCAAACAGTAATGGTGAAGATGGGCAGCCCTGACGAGTCCCCCGTTGTACATGAATTGAATCCGAGTGCCCTCCGTTTACTCTGATTTTGACCACTGGCTCTCTATATAAAGCTTGTATAGCGCATATATAGCCTGGCCCAATACCACACCACCTAATAGTTTCCCATAGATAGTCCCAGGCAACCCTATCAAAAGCCTTCTCGGCGTCTAAAAACAATGCTGAAAAAGGGTCGCCTGTAACATCTGCCACATCGATCGTAGTGATTAGCGTCCTAATGTGCTGAGTGGTACCCTTCCCGGGTATGAAACCATGCTGTGACGGGCTCACCAAATGTTCAATACAGCCTGCTAGTCTCTTTGCCAACATTTTAGAGTAGACCTTACTATCTGAGTTCATCAATGTGATGGGTCTGTAGGATCCCGGGAGGGTTGCGGGCTTCCCTTTTTTGGCAATAACAATTAAATCTGCGCTGCGCCAAGAATCTGGTGAAAGCCCTCCTTGTTGCACATGTACCATAACTTCAAACATATAAACCAACAAACAGTCACGAAATACTTTATAAAATTCGCCCGGGATTTGATCGGGTCCTGATGCCTTTCCTGCTGGTAAGTTATTTAATGCATCTATAAATTCCTCCATACATAGGGTAGAATCTAACATTTCACCTTCTTCTTTTGTAACTCTTGACGCACGCACACCTCCAAGATAGTTCCTAACTTCCTCCATATCCTCAGTATTGCCCTGTGTATACAGTTTTTCATAAAATCCTCTAAAAACCTCTCTTATCTGATCTAAGCCTGTAACAATGGCGCCCGTTGGATCTAATATCTCTTTTATTTCAGCATCCGCCCTTTGCTGCCTAGTTTTAACCGCAAGTATATGACCCACCTTCTCACTACATTCATATAGTTCTTCTTTCTTAGCCAAATATTTTTCAGCAGACTTTTTCGAGAGGCTTTCAACTGCGTCCGCCTTAAGTGCTACTATTGTTAGTATTATATCTACCAAGCTGGACTTAGAACTTACTGCAGAAACTAGTTTACCTTCCTCTATGATCAATTTTTGCTGAAAGGTTTCATACCTCAACCTCTCTTTCTTACGTCTATTCAACACATAGCTTAGAGTTTCTCCTCTAATACCTGCTTTAAAACAGTCCCACGTCTGCCCTACAGAAGCTGTCCCGTGATTAATCTCCCAAAATATCCTGATCCACTCTACCATATGTTTCCTATATTCAAGATCTTGGAGCAGGCTCCTCTCAAACGTCCATGTGGACCTCGTTCTCCGTGCTTGCGCAACCTTGATTGATAGTGACAATGGGCTATGGTCAGATAAAATTCTTGGGTATTTCTCAACCTGAGTCGCGTGAACCAAGGACCTAGAAACTAAAAAGTAATCTAGTCTTACCAACACCTGGTGAGGTGCCGAGAAAAAGGTACTACCATCTAAAAATGGGTGTTGCATTATCCAGGGATCTACCAGTAGATTGTTTTTGACCATATTAGTAATGGCCCTGTGTACTTTTTTCTTCCTGCCATTATATACTGCTCCTGTGCCCATAAATGAACTGGTAGGATCATGCATGTTAAAATCGCCACAGCAAATTATAGGTTCAGGCCACTGTGCCATTTCTAAATCTAAAAACTCCCAGATCTCTGAATCATCCTCGGTAGAGCCATAAATATTTATTAAAGTGACATTGAGCCCTTTAACTTTTAGTTCCTTGAATTAAGACTTTCTGATGTCGAACAAAAGTTAAGTGATGCACAAGATGTCATTGCTAAGGCCGACAGTCTCCCCAAAGAGGTTACCCAACTCAAGAAGGCTACAGAGGACTTAGAAAATCGAAATCGGCGTAATAACCTATGCATTTACGGAATTTCAGAAGGCTCCGAAGGTACTGACATGATCTACTTCCTGAAATCTCAAATCTTATAGATTGTTGGCCTTCCAAAATCAACGGACTTCAACATTCAAAGAGCGCACAGACAAGGGCCTCAGCATGCATCTTCTTCTACTAAACCAAAAGGCATCATTGCCTATTTTCTGTTGTATTCCGACCTTATGCTGTTAAACAACATAAACCGATGTTATGGTCTGGCCACAAAATCTTTGTTAGTCAAAATGTCTCTAAACCAACAGCTAGTCGACGTAAGGAATTTCTTGATCTCAGACCTGCTTTGAAATCCATGAACTCTAGATATGGCCTCATACACCCCTGCTTCTTCAAAGTAACTTATAAAGACAGGACATTTTCTTTCAAGGATCCAGCTGACCTTCGGAAGTTCATCCATACTCATCAAGGAGAACTTATGGAACTTAGCAAACATTGATTGAATTAATATTTGTTCTCTATGCCTATTTTTATCCCTCTAATGTATGGTGTTTGTTACGTTAATCCTCATGTATGTTTCTCATTCATATCTTTTAGGTTTTCCCTGTACCGTTCTGTGGTTGAAGATTCGTGATTTCATCATCCGTTTGTCTATAACGTCTGCTTCATCTTGTTGCTTTATTCCCTAATGTTTGGTAAGTTCCCTTCCTCCTTGTTTCATTCGTTTATGATCTTCATTTTTGGAGTTTTCCTCCCTACCTTCTTGATTGTCTTGATATCATTGATTTGTTTCTTTTCGGTGGAGTGGCCTTCTTGGTTTTTGCGGCCCCCCCTCCCACATTAATGTTTTTTGTTTTCTTGATTGTTATGCCTAATGCCATCTAGCTTTCTGTCATCTCCTCTTTTCTAACTCTTTCCACGCGACTGTTCTCCTTTCCTTTATTGCTCCTCTTTCCCTTCCTCTTTCCTTCTCTTCTCCTTATCTTCTTCTATCCTCTTGTTGCTTTTCATTTTATTTCCCTCCGCCTGCCCCTATGGTGGCCATATGGTACACTTTCTTCTCTTTTCGCTGTCCTTTGTTATCTTCATCTTTTCATTCCCTTTTTACTCCTATATTCTCTTCTCCTTCCAATTTTTGATTTCTCTTTACTTTTAAGCCTACTCTTACTCAAACTCCACGGTTGACTGGTCTTCATATTGTTTCATGGAATGTTAAAGGTATTCGCAATCCTGTTAAAAAACAACATGTTTTATCTCATTTAGCGAGATTGAAATGTCAAGTTGCTTTGTTGCAAGAAACACACCTTAAATTGCAAGATCTGTGCTCACTGCGCAAACAATGGGTGGGAGAAGTTTTTTGCTCTCGAGCTATGAATAATAAAAATGGCGTTGTTATTTTGTTTCATAAGTCGTTAAATGTTCAGTTACAAAATGAGTTTCATGATAATATTGGTAGATGGTTGTTTTTAAATACTACTGTTAATAATACACAACTTTCCTTTTGTAATGTTTATGGCCCAAATGGCATTGATGTAACCTTTTGGAACACACTTTTCACACTTCTCTCTTGGCATGCGATTGATGATTTAATTGTGGGTGGTGATTGCAACCAACTTATGGATCGCTTTTTGGACCGGAAATCACAAACCAAATATGTTCACAGCAGGATGCAGAAAACTTTTTATAAAGCTATTTTCTCCAGAGGTTTAATAGATACTTGGAGAATTTCTCACCCCGACACACTGGAATTTTCTTTCTTTTCCCCTGTTCATAGATACCACTGCTGTATTGATTATATTTTTCTCACTCAACATGCCTTGAAATTCATGACAAACTCAGAAATGGGCTCTATTCCTATCTCAGACCACGCTCCTGTTATTTTGGACATGGATTACCCCTCACCTTCCCCCCTCTTGTCGCTGGAGCTTTAATAACTATCTCCTCTTTGACTCTCAGTTTGTTGAGCAATTCACGCCTTTCATGGAGGGATTTTTTCGTAGTAATCTTCACTCCACTTCTCAATTTCATTTTATTTGGGATGCCTTCAAGGCTGCCACCAGAGGCTTCATTATTGACTTTGTTTCTCGGAAGAAGAAAAAAGCCCTTTCACAGTCCTCTCTCATCCTTAAACAAATTAAAGATCTTGAACATCAATATATTACCACAAACTCCACTGACATGCTATCTTCTCTTATCAAAGCGAAAATGCAATATAATAAGCACTCTTGGGATTCTGCATGTAATAATCTCCTCAAATTGAATTATAAAATGTATGGTGGGCGGAACAAAGCAGGCAAATCCCTTGCAAATTATCTTAAAATCAAAAGGCAAAAATCCAAAATCATAGCTATTACTGATTGGAGTTTGTCAATCCACTGATGATAAAATTCTTGACAGTTTCGTCCAATATTATTCATCTTTATACACTCCTGAGTCCAGTCCTTCTTCCGCACAAATCGACTCCTTCTTTCAAGCGATTCCTAAATCTCCCGATCATTCTACAGATCTTTCATCCCTAGACACCCCTATCTCAGAAAAGGAAATAATCAATGCTGTTTCTCTCCTACCCAAAACGCCCGGTACGGAAGGCTTCACTGTTTCATTTTTATATCCACTTTAAAAAAAGTAATACCTCACTTACTTTCACTGATCAATCATTTTCTTGCCAAAGGGGAGTCCAGGGGATCGTTTACACAGGCAATGTTATGCTTAATCCCTAAAAAGATAAGGACCACTCCCTTTGCAAAAATTATAGGCCCATCTCCTTATTAATATATATCAATCTGGGTTTGTCAAAGGTAGATCCATTACCAATAACTCGAAAACTTCCCTTAACATCATCCACCTTGCCTCGAAAATGGACTCGCCAGTCGCGGCTATCACATTAGATGCTAAAAAGTGATTGATAGGGTAAATTGGGACTCTATGTTTGGAGCATTGAGATGGCATGGTTTTAGCCCCCCCTTTATTCACTATATTCAAATGTTATATTCTGCCCCCTCTACTTCTATTTGGGTGCATCGTTCTCAATCTAAATATTTTTCTCTTCATAGAGGCACCAGACAAGGTTTTCCCCTTCCCCTCTTCTCTTCCTTCTTGCTTTAGAACCTTTCCTAGAAAAAATGTGGCTTTCACCATCTTATACAGGTTTCAAATGTCAGAATATCGATATTAAATTTACTGCTTATGCTGACGATATCCTACTCTACATTTCAATTCCATCCACCTCTTTACCCTCTCTTTTCTCTTTGTTACAAGCATATTCCTTAGTCTCTGGATACAAATTAAATATTGACAAATCTTGAAGTCTTACCTCTAAACAAATGTTGCCTTTCCCATATGTTTCAATATTCTGGATTTCAATGGAATCCCAGGAATATCAAGTGTCTAGGCATTCTTTATGCTAACACTATTAGGGAAACGATTAAGATTAGCCATACAGACATACTTAAAAAGATCTCTGCACTCATTGAAGGTTGGTCCCCTCTCTTCTTATCCTGGTGGGGGAGCCTTGCAACTATTAAAATGATGCTCCACCCCATTGCTAATTATCTTTCAATGCTCTCATTTCTCTCCCGCTTTTTTCTTTAAAACCATAAACCACCTCCTAACAATGTTTTTATGGAACAATCGCAATGCTAGGATTTCTCTTTCCTATCTCCAGCGACCCAAAGATTTAGGTGGAGTCAACTTTCCTAACCTCAATCGATTTCATTTTCTTTCAATTTAAAACAAATATGGCCCTTTCTAACAGATTCGCCTTCTCCTCCCTTAACAGCTTGGAGTTCAATTGAGCTCACACAACTCTCACCTTTTTCATTCCGTACAGCTACTCGCTTATCTCAGCCCCGAAGCGTTTTCTCACCTCCATATTTAAACATTCCAAAGCACTTACTCTTTTGTTGTTTCGTTCCTTTCTTTCACATCCTGATTTTCACTCTCAAACTCCGATTTGGTATAATAATTCTTAAAGAATAACAATAGAGCTCTTTTCTGGAAGGAGTGGATTGATAAAGGCATTAATACTTATGATAATTTACTTAAAGATGATTGCCTGAGGGATTTCTCTGACATTTGTAACTCATTTGACATCTCTAACACACACTCCTAACAATACCCCTTTCTGAAAAATGCCCTTGCCTCTATTATTTTTCAAAATAGCTCCCCCGACCATTACTCACCTGACCCTCCCCCTACACCAGACTTCTCTATTCCTCTCAAAGCTGCTGCCATTTATAAACTACTTTCCCTTCCATCCTCCGATAGGTCCAAGTCTAAACTTGAACTCTTATGGGAAAAGGATCTAGCTCAGGAATTCTCCTTCCAGGTTTGGGACTCTATATGGTCTAAAATACAAACCGTTTCCCGTTCCGCCAGCACCACACAGACTTTATACTTTTTTTATAACAGACTCTTTTTCACCCGATTCAATTTACACAAATTCAGACCTCTTGAATCCCAAAAATGTTGGTCACGTTCACATGAGGATAGTGATTTTCTTTACATGGTTTTTCATTGCCCGTTGGTTAAATCCCTTTGGTCTCGCATCTGGTCAAAACTAAACGACATCTTAACTACAGACTTTCCTTTTGAGATTGTTCATATTTTTTTGGTGGTTCCTCACCTTTATGGAATGTTGGGTGTAATGTACGTAAATGTATAGATCTGTTTATAGCCATTTCCTTTCAGATCATCACAACCAACTGGAAGGATACTTCAAAAATTGCGTACAATGCCTGGTGGAACTTGTTATTTTATCATCATAGGCTTGATCGTGTCTTTGCCACCACAGTACCGTTACTACTTAAATATGACTTGTTATGGTTTCCTTTAACTAACTTTCTTTCTAGACATGTGCCTTGATTCTTCCTTTTCTCCTTTTCAATATCACATTGTTACTATTAATTAGTGTTTCACTTATAATTGTTCATAGTATTCTCATTACTGCATTGGTATTTCATGTTGCCCTTCTTCTCTTCTCCCCCCTTTTCTTTCTCTCTCTCTTTCCTTCCCCTGTTTCCCATGAAACAAAATACCTTTAAAAGCTTTTTTTCCTTGGTATAGTCTTCATATCCGTTTTTGAGATTGATTTGCATATATGTTTATTTTAATATTATTTCATTTTATTCTTAATGCCATATGTTTTCTGTAATGATAATTTACTATGTTTATCTTATTTAATAAAGCTTTTTAAACTGAAAAAAGAGTCTAAAATAGACATTTTACCCCTACTTCGAGGTCCAGATTTGATTAGTCTGTGGTATAGAAAGCCAAAGGGAAACCTGCAACTTCTACTTTATCATTATTGGCTTCTGTCAGGGTTTCCAAGCCCTTGAACAAGTCTGATTAAAAGCAGGATTCCCCGCAAGTTTCCAGAAACAGAGTAAATGTTGTACCCAGTGATCCAGGCCATCTGGAGGGTGGTGGCATCTCCTTGACCTCTAGGAGCTGTGCGTCGTACCCCTTGCATTGTGAAACAGTACTCTTGTACATCATCCCCTTGGAAGCTATGACTGAGCTCTGGTGAAAAGTTCCATACATGTCCGCTGAGCTGCGTTCCTGAGGAGAGCCGCTACCTTTAGACTCTATCCAGAAGCCTACAGATCAAGGAAGAGGGGGTCAGAATTATATTGCCAAGACTTCAGGAAAACTTCAACAAAAAGACTGAAAGGAAACAGGTGATGCATTTTGAGCGAGTGAAACTGCCCGCTGAACTTGCTTTTTCTAGTAATACCTGGTTCTATATTTTTGGGCCATTTAAATCATTTTTAAACGTGTTAAAACTGATAATGCCAATCACTCCCACGAGAAAGAAGAAGAGAGACAGAGAGAATACATGTGGTGCCAGTGGTGGCCAATGGGTGGACTGCCACTACCCCTGCTCTAATGCTCCTAAGAGTTTAGTGAAATAACTATCTTTAGTATGAGGAATATGTTTATAGTTTGGATGTACAAAGTTTATATTGAATCAGCAACGTTTTACACAGCACCTGATTAGTGGCCTACCAGAGGTTTGGGAGTTCCCACATTGCCTAGGAGCACACATTGGCTTGCTTTTTGACGGCAAGCTGGCATTATTCTGTCGTCGTTGACAGTTGTAACACAAAATTATTATTATTTAGGGGTTTTTGGGGGGAAGACCTTTGAAATTGGATGAGTGATGCCTATACTTTATTGTTGAAACAACTTAAAAGGGGTCGAAAGTCCTGATTTTAACTTGAAAACCCACAGGAAAAACCTCCAAACTGCAACGTGGCACAGATCTATTATTTACAAATGTTTGTTTCCATCAACAAAAACATTAAATTAGTTATAGGAATCTTGAGTTGTTTTCTGAAATGGCACAAACTTTAACAAAAATAGATAGGATAGGATAGGACTTCTAAAGGAATAGAAAACACAGAAGTGTAATTTTCGTCATTTCCCCAAAAAAATAAAATACCAACCTTCACAAATTGAGGTACACCTAGATACAGTCACTGATGTATCCATGATGTAGTCTTTGTTCTCCCCACTGATTCTTCAGAGATGGGTCCTGAAATGCTCATGGGACTTGCAAAGGTTTTTCACAATGTATCAGCCCAGTTCCATGTGCACGGGCCCATCACTTTTTCGTTTTCCTCAGATCAATGTCCTAACTGTGACTTGAAAACCCAGACGTGTGTCCCACTCACTAGGCCATATGACTCAAGTCGCACCATACTGATGGGGTCCAGATCGGTCAAAAATGGGGTTTCTTGTGTACCTTTCAGAGGGGACCTAGCCTCGAGGTTCAGGCTGGACTGCTCCTAATGGAGCAGGGCAAGGATCGGTTTGCGAATGGCTGGTCTTGTCTGAATTGGCATGATGGGAAAAAGAACTATGAACTGGAATGAGGCCCAAAATAATTATCATTAATAATAATTAATATTCAAGAAATCCACCCATCACTTTTTCATTTTCCTCAGAACATAGTTAGGCAAGCAGAAAAAGCTGGCACTAGAATTGGGTGGTAAGTCACAGATCAAACACAAAAGGCTTTGGGGAATCCTTCTCAAACTTTCCCAGAGACTTCTCCTGCGCAGCACTTCGTGTAAAATTCAAATTGTGGTAACTATTTGCGAAGCACGACTATTACACCAGAGAGTTTCCTGGCACTAAAAAAGATGGTAGGTGGAAAATACACTCGTCTAGGAGTAAAGTTATTGTTTAGGGTAAATCCTTTGGGATTGCCTAAAACGTCACAACAGATTGGTTTACTGTAGGAGGCGGAGCGAAGGTGAATTCAATTTCTTAGAAGGCTGCACCAAAGAGAACCCCCCTCTTGGTCTTTCTTTCTTAAAGTGAGGGCTAGACAAACTAACATTACAACAAGATTAGAGCATCCCGTTGGCTTGCGGTGTTGAAATGCGGCTTGAATACAGATCAGACTGATGCAAGGCACGATCAGTGAGACAAATATCTGTGAATAGTAGTCTTTTCCCAGCTGCTAATCAGTGTAACTGGTACCAAAATAGCGAGGCGTGTTCATCTCTGTGACCCAGAAAATAGCATGAACACCCCAATGATGGGTCAGGTGCAACCTAGATATCAGCTCTTTTGTTGAGCTAAAGTTCAGTGTGTTGCAGTAACCCAGCCTGGAAGGCTGTTTTTTCAACAGTAGAAAGGCAAATAGGAGACATTTTCCGAATCACCTGTAGGAATAAAAACAAGAAGTAATCTTGCTAACTTGGGATCGAAGAGTCAAAAAACTATCCAAGATAACACCAGAATCTGATCTGAAGGCCACCAGTTATCTAACAAACCCTCCTAGAGACCACCCAGGGTAAGACTCCCTGTCTTATCTGTGTTTCACTTCAAAGCATTGTCTTTCATTCATGAGGCACCCGTTGAAGGAAAATCTTTGCCATTTATCCTTCATCAAAACGAATGTTGTGTGTTGTCTCCATAGGTCATGAAAATGAAGCTAAACAACAGAATCAAACAAATCAAATGGGGAGCTACATAGAAACTATCCAAGGAGGGGCTTAACAAAGACTAGAGAAGCATACGCGTACATATCAGCTTTTGAGCACTCATGAGTCAGTAAAATGAGTGATTTTGCTGGCCTTTTGTAGTTGTTCACCTTATGGATCAGCATCTGCGTGGACGAGCTCGCCCCGCTAAGGACCCCGCCCAGCAGACCCGGCAGCAAGAAAGCCCCGTGGTTCACCGACGAACTCAAGAGCTCCAAGAAGAACTGCCGAGCCCTCGAGAAAGTCTGGAGAAGGGAACCTACACCGGACAACAGGACCACCCTCAAGCTGGCCACCCGGAAGCACCACCAGCTGATCCGCGCCGCCAAGAAAACCGCATTTAAGGACCGGTTGGACAACAACGCACACAACTGCAAGGAACTCTTCAACATCGTGAAAGAGCTATCCAACCCCAGCGCAGGAAACAACGACATCACCCCATCGCAAGACCTCTGCAACTCCCTCGCTACATACTTCCACAACAAGATCGCAGACATACACAACAGCTTCAACAACCAACCAACGCACACCAGGACCGAACAACCACCCCCCACCACCACCCTCCACGCCTGGACCCCGATCAGCACCGAAGACACCATCCAAACGATGAACTCCATCCACTCCGGATCTCCGACAGACCCCTGCCCTCACTACGTCTTCAATAAGGCCGACGCTGTCATCGCACCCCACCTGCGAGACATCATCAACACATCCTTCGACACCGCCACCTTCCCTGAGTGCTGGAAGCACGCCGAACTCAGCGCTCTACTCAAGAAACCCACAGCGGACCCCACCGAACTCAAGAATTACCGCCCCATCTCGCTCCTCCCATTTCCAGCCAAAGTCATCGAGAAGACCGTCAACAAGCAGATGGCCGCCTTCCTCGAGACTAATGGATCCCTCGACCCCTCACAGACCGGCTTCCGAGCCAATCACAGCACCGAGACCGCCCTCATCGCCGCCACCGATGACATCCGAACCCTGATGGACAACGGAGAAACAGCGGCCCTCATCCTCCTAGACCTCTCCGCGGCATTCGACACTGTCTGCCACCGCACCCTAGTACAGCGCCTCAGCAACGTCGGAATCCAGGACAAGGCGCTGGAATGGATCATCTCCTTCCTCGACGGAAGAACACAGAGAGTCCGCCTCCCACCGTACAAGTCAGAGGCATCCGAAGTCATCTGCGGCGTCCCTCAAGGATCCTCTCTGAGCCCCACCCTCTTCAACGTCTACATGAGCCCACTCGCGGCCATCGCACGCCAACACAACCTCAGCATAATCTCTTACGCCGACGACACCCAGCTGATCCTCTCCCTGACCAACGACCCAGCCGCCGCCAGAGCCGACCTGCACGAAGGGATGAAAGAGGTAGCCGAGTGGATGACGACCAGCCGCCTGAAACTGAACTCCGACAAGACGGAGGTCCTCATCCTGGGCTCTTCACCCTCCGCCTGGGACGACTCCTGGTGGCCTCCCGCCCTGGGCACCGCACCCAAACCGACAGACCACGCACGCAACCTGGGCTTCATCCTGGACTCCTCCCTCTCCATGACCAGGCAAGTCAACAACGTCTCCTCGGCGTGCTTCAACATCCTACGCATGCTACGGAAGATCTTCTGGTGGATCCCCACCGAGACCAGGAAGACCGTCACCCAGGCCCTCGTCACTAGCCGACTGGACTACGGCAACGCCCTCTACGCCGGCACCACCGCCAAACTCCAGAAAAGACTCCAGCGGATCCAGAACGCCTCTGCCAGACTCATCCTCGACATCCCACGAACCAGCCACATCTCCGGACACCTGAGAGACCTTCACTGGCTCCCCGTCAACAAAAGAATCACCTTCCGCCTCCTCACCCACGCACACAAAGCCCTACACGACCAAGGTCCGAGCTACCTCAACAGCCGAATCAACTTCTACGCTCCCAAACGCCACCTCCGATCAGCCAACCACGCCCTCGCGGCCGTCCCCCGCATCCGAAGAGCGACTACAGGAGGAAGGTCCTTCTCCTACCTGGCCGCCAAGACCTGGAACTCCCTCCCAACCGACCTGCGCCTGACCCAAGACCACCTCTCCTTCAGGAAGAAGCTGAAGACCTGGCTGTTCGAGCAGTAGCGGCACCCCCCCTCCCCCAGCGCCTTGAGACCCTACGGGTATGTAGTGCGCTCTATAAATGTCACTGATTGATTGATTGATTGTAGTGCTGGGTCACCCACAGCACTTAATTTCGGAGGTTTCATCAGTCCCTCATATCTCTTCCTCGGCAAAGCAAACAGCAGAGTTGAGAGTTTTTTCCTTGGTAGGCTTAAAGTGGCAGCCTTTGTCGCGCCATTTCCAAATACAAAATATCACCCTATTCCCAGGAAACCATTAAGGGGTTTTTAGGTTTAAGGGCTCAGCGCTAAGGGGTAGCAAGCGGTTGTAGGGTTCAGGGGCTGATTGTGTTAAGAGATAGTTAGGGGCTTTCATGGTTCAGGGAAGGGTACCATGTAGGGGTGCTTTGGGTTTTTATGGTTCAGAGATTGTTTACATAAAGGGTACTATGGGGATTTTAGGGTTCATGAAAGGCTTGTGTTAAGAGGTAGTCATGGTTTTTAGGGTTCAGGGAAGGGTAGAAGTATAGGGAAGCAAGGGGTTTTTAGATTCGGGGAAAGGTAGCATTATTTCAGGGTGTAAAAGCGTAATAAGGGTTTTCTAGAGTTCAGTGATGGGTAGTGTTAAGGGGTAGTAGAGTTTTTTTATGGTTGAGGGAACAGAGGCAATAAGGGGAAGTAAGGGGATGATGAGCTCAGGGAAGGGTAGTGTTAAGGGAAAGTAAGACATTTTAGGGTTCAGGGAAGAGTAGTAGTAAGGGGTGCCAAGGGACTGGGAGTGTTCAAGGATTGGTACTGTTAAAGGGTATATAATATATACTCGTGCACCCGTCATGTATAGTGTTGTCATCAAAGATGTAATGTCATTTCAGATGTTACAGTGATGTTATCAATGATGTCATAGAAAATGTCATGAGTGATGTAATATGTGATGTAATTAGCAGTGCATGTCAAGAGCGGGAGTTATAGTTGGTTTAGGGCAAGAGTTATAGTTACTTAAGATAACTACAACTGGTGATTCTCAGTATTTTGTTAATTTGAAATGGAATGTTTTAAGGAACAGTTTCACCTAACCATAACGTCCTTTTAATGTACTAAGATACTATTACACTTCCTAACGATAACAATGCTACAGCGCGGCTCCAGAAATCATTTCTAATCAATACTCACCATTTCCCTGAAACCTTAAAACACACAAATCATGCATCAGTGGGGCCCATAACACTGCGCATTTACCCTGTTCACTTACACCTGGCTTCAAGGCTCTGGTGAATCGCAATGGAGAAATGCTGTAACATTTGGTGGAGCGTCCAAACCTATTTAACTATTTATTATTTACACCTGCAGATTTAAAACATTTTACCATGGTTTTATTCAGACTTTAAATATTCAGACACACCACCATAGTGGCAATGGATCTACTAGAATGAAAATTAGGCGTAGGAAGAATCAAAGACCAGCTTTTACTTCTTCATGTATCTAATTTTTATTCAGAGCAAAACTTTATCATGTCTGACATTTATGCATTAGTAAATCTTTATTCAGTAAATCTTAAACTTTATTTCAAAATGATCATTTTATTTAGAGCTCAAGAAAATCGCTTTATTTTAGAAAAAAACAGTTAAAGATTAGCAAAGAACAGATAGTTCCAATTTCATTCTCTCCTAACATTCCTAACTAACACCTTCATCTTATCCTTCAATCCTGCAAAGCAAACAAGTAAAAATCATAAGAATCTTACATCCAGGAATCGGTCAGCATTTGGGCAGCATCTCTAGTAGAAATCGAAAAAGCGACCCCTTCTAGCTAAAACCAGGGGTTTTTATACCCTATTTCTCCAACTTAATCTATCTACATTGTAACTACCATCATTTATTTGGTCTCTGATTGGACAACATCGGGGTGGGTGAACATCTCTTCACCATTACAGCATCATTTTCACAATGTGTCAGCAAGAAATAAAGGGTCTTTGTTTAAATCAGTCCGTGGCCTAGGCGCTTCCTTGCATTTGAAACATGCATCAACTCTCCCAGGCTCTAAGCATTACATCTAACCATGCTTGGCACCCAACCTACGTTCCTGGCCATGGTAGCCTTGAACCTCCTCGAGCACAGGCATTTCACTCTGACTTGCAGGTTTTTGGCGCGCCTGCGCAGTTCAGCTCTTGCTCACAGTTTACCCGAGCAGCCATCTTTCGCATAGGCCTCAGAGGCCACTTTTGGAACATCGTAAAAACAAACACAGATTTATGTTAATTATTGAATTTAAACCCGTTCTGTTTACCTCCCACCTAACTAATGATTCCCAGTTAGTTGTTACCTAGCAAATAAGCCACGTAAATGCATACTTACATTTTGACCTCTCCATCACATAAATGAATACAATAAGCACATTTAAATTGCGTTTTGGTTATTTTTCAAGCTGTCCATTAATTTACAACACGATAACAATACATATTAGCTGGGTTTATTGCAACATGCAAGCAAAGTACATTTTCCCCGTGTGTAATAATAAAAATCAGTAAATATTAAAGTTATGGGACATTAACTTTGCGAGAGGTACACAAAATTTTGCGTTTGCCACCTCGCTCCATCAACAACACTTTAATATTTGGATTTTTCATTGAAAAGGGTCAAAACACCAAAATATAAAAAGCAGTCCTATTGGCTTTGTCAAGGTGTCATCACATCAACATATATATAACAGACCTAATGGTGTTGTAGAAAAGTCACCAATAATTCTAATAACATGTATATTTTATGAATTTCCACATTGCAATGTTTAAGAATAGTGATTTTTGCAACATGTTTTGACATGCCTTTGAGTCTTTTTTTTTTACATTTTAACATTTTTCAGGCCATAAGGTGCAACCATAGAGCCAACCAAAAGGGGCCCTGAACTCAAGCTGAAATGCAAACTGCTCCAGCTCAGAGTGCTTTAAAAAATATGGTAAGTTCCCCTAAGGTCATGTATTTAACAATGACCAAGGAGATTTACTGTGTTTTTTCATGTCGCTGTGGGGCTGCTGCGTTCTCTTCAGCCCTCCAGACCATAAAATAAATGCTTGGTGTTGCCCCTGCCCCATCTAGGAGCACAACAGGGATCATAAAATGTGGAAAAAAGCAGTTGCAGGGCATTATGGGGCTGTCCTCGTTTGTCTGATGAATAATAAATAAGCAGCTCATTCTCTTTTTCCTTTTTAATTTTTTTTTGGGGTATCCCGGTCCCACTTAGGACAACCACAGTTTAAAAAATGTTGGGGCTTGGAATGGTGCCCCAATGCCCATGCAGTCCCTACTGGCTCCCCAGCCAGCACCCTTTGTGGGTGCTCACAGGAGCTGACATTAACATGTGCTGTAGGTTCACCAGTGCCTTCTGGGGACACCCACACTTTTTTTTTAAATGGGTAAACATTAGGGGCTGCAGGGTAGAGCCAAAGTCCCTGCATCTCCCTCACCTCCCCAGCCAACATTCTTCCTGGGAGCTGCTGTTTATTTGCATGGGATGCCCTGGTGAACAAGCCAGGCATCCAAATGTATCCATATTTGGGGGTCATAGGTGGTGCCCCAGGTACCCCGCAGCCCCTGCCTGCTACCCAACCAGCACCCATTGTGGGTGCCTGCAGTAGATGGCTCAATTTCTTACTCCCGCCTGGGAAGGAGCAGCTCTTTTCTATACACCCAGCTAGGCAGGAGGAAAGTTGTGCTCCCTGTCCAGGAGACTGCAGCCAGATAATGCCTGGAGTGTCCCTGGCAGGAAATAGCAGTGTCCTGGGATGAGGTCCAAGGGACACTGCTTGGATTGGGCCCAGGGGGATTGGCTCCTGGGACCGACCAATGGCTCTCGGAGGGGGGACGGACAAGCAACTCCCCCCCAAAAAAAAACATTGGCCCTAGAGCATGTAGTCCACATGCCTCTGCTATTGCTTGGGAAAGAGAGCTGCATGCCCCTCCCCTAAATTTAAAAATGACCCTGGAGAAAAGAGTCCCTACATCTCTTAAAGCCTCGAGGAAGGGATGGGTACATGCCCTCTACCCAAATTTTAAAATGGCTCAGGGGATGGGGTCCCTGGTGCCTCCTAAAGGCTCAGGGAGGAGGGCCCCACACCCCCTCCCAGAAAAGATAAAGTGCACCAACCTGGTCCTAGCCCACACCGAGGGGTTTAACTTTTACAGGTCTGCAGATCATAGACCCAGTCAAAAAAATACAATTTTGGCCCCAGGAGGATTTTGATGGGGGATTGGCACTTCCACCAGGTCTTTGTAGAACAGTGGTCCTAAAAAGGCTGCAACCACATATTGGTTTCTTTGGTGGCAGTCAATCAGATCTTATCTTTAGATCTATTGGCTCCATCTTCACAGCGATATATATTACATACATTTTTAACCTTAATTTCTCTAAAACTGCTGGATGGATTTTAACCAAACAACAAAAAACATGCTTTACGGAACAAGATCTAGCTCTCTGCCAAATTTGGTAACATTTTGAGAAATGAACACTCAAAATGTATGTATATCTAGAGACACGGAACGTTCGTAGATGACACAGATCAAAAACTGTAATCTGATTGACTGCCACCACATCAACCTGTTCCATAAAAAGTATTAAAAACTCATATAGTTGGGCAAGTTAAGATACCCTGCCTCCCCATGCCTAGTGGAGGGGGTGGGGGGCGTTCTAAAAGGGACACCCCAGGAACAAAAAAATTGCATTTTACACGTGATCCAATGAAAAAAAGGGATACTTGATGGGGAGACAGCAAAGGCCTTTGGGCTTCCTCTGCAACCCCCAACGATGGCTGTGTTGTGGGTGCATTGCATGAGCACCGGGAACCCACAGTAAAATAATGGCTGGCTTCTGCTGTCACCCAGAATTGGTGCAGACTGGGGAACTTGCAGTAACCATGGGTGCGGGCTGTGAAAATGGCAGTAACCACAGGGAGCTTGGGGCTCCCCTTGTGGCCGCCAAAATATCAAAGAAGTGTGAGTGTCAGGGTGGGTATCAGGGCACCAAATGTAGAATAATGGGCAGCTCCCACCTGCAACCATTTGGGTGCAACTTAGGAGGCTGGCAGGGGCCGCTGTGGTCTCATGGCTCCCCTGTGGCCTCAAATTTATTATAAAGTGGGGGTGTCCTGGGTGGAACCGGGACATCAATAAAAAAAAAAAAAATTAAAAAAATATTCAGTGCTTCAAGCAAGGAGTTTCCCATAATGCTGTTCAATGACTTTTTAGGTATATATGTGGATTAAGGGCACCACCAAGAATTTGTTTTATATTCTGGAGGGTTAGGGAGATCTGAACCTTACGTGGCAAGGTGTACACGAACATACGGTTGCACTAGGTCTGCTATACTAACTCAAAGCATTTTTGCTCCCATCAGCTTTTCATTGCACCAGAACTGCAACAATCTCAACAAGTGCAATCAATAATTAAGAAAACACAGATAAACGGACAATGGGGCAGATACCTCAACCACTGTTTTTTTCAAGTCTCATTCAGATTAGTCTGCACACCAGTTGTTCAGTGGTATGAATTTCAATTTTGAGATATGGATTTTTGATTGTTTACTGCATTTGTTTCCCTTGTGTATTCATTTTACATTATTTTATAATGTAAAATGTTCAAAGGAATAAACCAGGCTAAATCAGTATATAATCATAAAAGCCTTATGAAACATAGCAAGTTTTACAACAACAGTATTCATAAGGGTCTGATAATAAGAGAAAAATAAAAGCAAAAAGAGGGTGAAAAACACAAAATGAAGAAAATAGTTTGAAGAATATAAGCCGATACTAAGCCAGTAAATAGAGTGTGAACAATAAAGAACATAGAGCAAGACGTAAATAGTAAAGAGAAATGAGCAAATAGCAAAGAGGAGAAAATCAAGTACAAAGAGCATTCCTTCTCCGACACCTTTTTCCCCAGTCCATCACATCCTTCATAGTCAGTCCATCAGTACACTAGTCCATGTATCACAGAATCAGTCTATCATTCTTAAATCTCTCCTTCTCATTGAGTTACGGTAATGCGGATGGTACATGAAGACACAATATGATGTTTATATTGAGTAAGTGCACACAAGCCCTTTATTGTCATGTGATAGGGGCTAGGGTTAATTTATTCTAATGAAAGGACCCCACTCATCTTCAAACTGGGTAAGATTGTCCTGAATTTTATATATTTACCTCTCATAAGTGGCTGAACAAAAGAGTTTGGTCATCCATTCTTGGTGTGTTGAAAAGGGTCGTCAGGCACCAGTGCCTGAGGATACAGAACTTTGCCACCATTAAGGCTCTCAATATCCACCTCCACCAATAAATAGTACTGTCATTCACCTCTAGAACATCATACAAGATAGCAAGTTTTGTCGATGCAGTACACGGAATGGTGTTAGTATTGTGCAATGTGTTGCACATTTGTCCAGTAGCGGGATAATTTCGTACAGAACTACAGTATATGGAGAAGGTCGCACCTAGGTTTCTAGGACCTCCAGTAGTTTTTGTTAGGCAGTATTTAATCATGTACGGTAACCAGTCATGTAAGATTTTAATATAAGAAATCTTTAATTGTGCCTCTCAACAAGAGTCTTGTTGTCGTTATTGGGCAAATCCGACCAGTCTTCATCAGTCAGAGCACCTAAGCTGGCCCGCCAATACCGCCTTGCCTCACAGCTAATATTACGGGAATATACTGAGTCAATAATACTAATCTGGTATAAATTAGAGACAGCACCCCTGGAGGTACCCCACATAAGTATGTACTTCCTAATAGGTGACCCTGATTGGTCCACTGGGCCAGTCCCAGTGCTTAATTTGAGCCATTGACTTCTGGCGCTCGGTACCAGTACTTAACTGTCAGCCTTGGCACTAATGACAGTCGGCCACATGGTGACGCTGTTTGCCTAATTAGGGATTAACTCAAAACAGCTGTTTGTTCATTGAATATACGTTAACAATGACACATTTTTTTTTTAATTATGCACTGGCCGGCACTGAGCACACTGTGTAAGCAAAGGTGCAATTGTCAGTATTGCCAAAAGTTTACTGGCCTTACGGAAAAGGACTTGCAGAGGGCTTCAAAGGGCTTCTTAATCTTGGTAGTGGTATCAAAAACATCCTTAATTGCCATAATCTGTCTCAGCCCATTGTGGCCAGTAGAAAGTGTCATGGCCTTCATTGCTTTGTTAGACCAGAGTGGTAATGCCCTGATGCAGTTGACCATTAATGTCCAGGTTTCTATGCACATCTCCCCAGAATGTCCACATTGCTGCCATGGGGGGCGAGGGAAGCCCATTATTATTGGGAACGTTCTTGTTTACTGCAAGAATCCACAAGACAAAAGAGACAGTTTCAGGATTTGCGGTCTTCTCAATGGATGACGATGGAATGAGCCAAACTAGACTGGTATCCTACCTTCTCCATTGTTTCGGGTCTACAGCTCACCACCTCATTTTAACACCTCAGCGATTGTCATAGTAGCTGTCACAATCTCATTAGATAACTGGGTCTGAATGTGGAGGACATCTTGGAATGGTCACGTTCCCAGTGTTTCTCATCGTGTTTAAAGTAATGATCATGAAAGAATGTAAAGTACATCTAACCTTTCACAAGACCTTTAATTGTGGTGATATACTCTGGAGCTGGAGCTATTACCGCTCCATGGAGTCCACCTCGTTCAGAATAAGACGCCCTGTTAGGGTTCATGGTTGCCACCAAAATCTTAGTACGTGTGGCACTAAACAACTGTGTTCTGGTCACCATGTCCTTTCTGTGTCTGAAGGGGGAGCACAGATTACTTCCGCTAAAATAATGCCACTTTATTTTTTATTAATGACTTAACATCCGTTCAGAGAACACTTGGAGCAAATCGAATCAGTGAGCTTTACTAGTAACTTGCATCCATTAAATAAAATTAAATTGTCGAAATAGAGATAATTAACCATAAGAAAACAGTGAGTGGAGTATAAGACTATTAGAGAAAAAGAATAGTACGGAACTGTATGGAGAGACGTCAGTACATTTATTTATTTTAAGAGTTTTGTATAGCGCAAACAGGACCCTAGTGGGTATCAGAGAGCTTTACATACAATTTGCGAAACACATAGGTAGAAAATTGTGGGTGAAAAGCATTGATATATTGAAATAACAGCAAGTACAAAATGACATAATAGAGGCAGGCATTGCGGCTATACAATTGCCAAGTAGCAAATTAATCAGCGTACAACATAGGAAACAAAAGCTTCTAGTTCAGAGCGGTGCTCAGCAGTAAAGCTTTTACTTCTCTTTATGAGAAGACTGCTTTAGGAACTTATGGAAGAGATGGCTTTAAAGCTGTTTTCGTCATAATTGTAAGAGGTGGAGAGTTCTAGATAATAGAGATGGAATGTTTCTGGAGCGATGATTGATGAAGTGTTTACTTCTGAAACCTCTCCTATCATGTAAAGACCCCTGCGAAGATCAGAACTTAAAAAAATAAAATAAAGGAAGAGCTTGTCCTTTATGGGGCAAGGGAATTAGTGAGAAGGGATTTACTGCCCAGAAGACAGTACTGAAAACCTGTAAGGAGCAGGGGAGGACATAAGGTGAAGACTGGAGCAGGTTGTAGCTGTCTGGAATTTGAATATTACACAGGTACTAAATAGCGCTTGTAGAAGACATAACTAGAAAGACGAATGCATAGGTAAAGCAATAATGATCGAAAGGCAATAGAAAGAGTAAGAACCATAGACCACTACGGTCAGTGACAGCTTGTACTCCCTGTTTTAAATGATCTGTCTCTAAGAGAAAAGAGATCAAAATATGGCAAGGAACAGTTATTTCCAAGTCTTAGTACAAATCCAGCAGATATTCTGTGAGAAGAACATTAAGTGAGTATGTGTACACACGGAGCCAAGCCTCAAAACTCACTGGCACATTCTGATCATACTAATGATTTGAGCACAAGCAAAAGAGAAAAAAAATGGAATGAAGAAGGAATAAAAGGATTCAGACACAGGAGTCAGGTTCTGAGAAACAGAATCTTGCAAGATGAACAATACAGAAAAAGGCTCCGCGAATTCAGAACTGTATTTCAAGAAACATGGACCAAGTACAGCAAGCCAGAATGCAAAAAAAGAGACATGTTTGAAATGGATCCTGGCTATGATTAGTAGCCACTGGAACTCGCACACTATGCGGTGGTCTGATCAGATTTGCCTGATGTGGGGACCAATGTGGGCACAGAATAGTTCCCAGATTGGTCTGACTAATTACTGATCGATGGTGCAAGTATGAACATGAATTCAGGCCTGTTGAGCGAATGTGCATATCTGAAAATGCCAGCGGGATAACAAAGTGATGGAGCGAATTTGAACATGCATTTACAGTTGACAACTTGACAGTTGACAAGTTAAAGTTCAAATGTGGTCATGGAGTTGAGACTTCCAAGTGACACAGCAGGTCTCTCCTGGCGTTTGAGATTTCAGGGTATGAATGTAAGATTAATGAGTGACGGTGCATATCTGAACACAAACGAATACGTGCAGATAGAGGGGGTACATTTAAACGTGCACCTAGGATTATTGACCATTGATTCACATTGCAAACTGTAGTTAGGAATAATGACTGAAGGAGAAAATCTGAAGAAGTTTAGTGATGAAAGTTCTTGAAATAGCATACTCGTGCTCAGAATGTTCGTGCCTACTCATGTGCTTGGCTTTCACTGGCATAAAGATGGTTAGTTTTGATACACTGTAAACACTCGAGCCATAAGAATGCACATCTTAGATATACAGCTTGAACTAGCAATTTCTCTGTATGTTGTGACTATTCTAAGTACAATGGTGCACATCCCTGCCATAATGATTGGACTGGCATTTCCATAACATTATTTCCACTGCAGTCAGAGGCCCTAAAACTTGAAGACTGCTATAATCTGTCTGCATCCACCCATTCACTGACTCAGCCAAAGCATAATTTGCGCCTGTTGTTTCAGCTGGTGGGCACTGGCGCCCAGATTTGGGGAACGAAACCTACTTTTCATCATATATTGACAGAGTAAGAGATCAAGAAGGGGGAAGTGAATGATAAACAAATACTAAGAAAGGGAAAAAGCAGGGTTTAAAAAGACGCTACAAGAGTATGATAAAGACATAAGTATCTTAGATTGCATTGAATAAAGAACCGGACTGAAACTAGTTCTATTTGGGTGTTCTTTAGAGGTTCAGCATTTGTCGAAGTATCAGCAATATTTCTGTTCTATTGTCCCTGATTCTCCAGAATTGGAAGTCTGATAAGATTCCTTCGATTCAGAATTGGCAAGAAAAGATGGCTAAGACATATATCTGGGAGGAAGCGCATGCTAAACGCATAGGGTCCCTTCGTAGATTTGCAGCGACCTGGTGAAGGGTTTTCTAATAATTTATTTCAGAAATGTTTTGGTTACCCATCCCTTAGGGTTTTTTAAAGCTTTTCTACTAGACAGGCTGTATGTCGTATAGATGGGAAATAACCTCTTATATTAATTGCACCTTATTGCTGGATTTAAATCTGATGTAAATTAATTCACTGCTATCGATGTCATCAATACTGTCTGCTGCTTTTTCCGGTATGTTGGCGATTTTTCTACTATTTTTGTAATTTCATTATCCGTACTGTATTTTCATCGCACCAGCGTCTTATATATTTATGAATGGATTGTTATATTGGACAAGAACTGTTTTATGCAACCGTGTAGGTTTCTTTTTTTATTTTGTATTAATTGCAAGGGTGCAAATCCACTCAATAAAAAAAGGAAGCGTACTGGAGGTGGACTCAAATCTATGTAGCCTTATTATTTGAGCCCCTGCACTTATTTTTCTTTTACAAAGTAAGCCTGAGCTGCTGACTTTGGAACTGAAGAACCAGGATTATGTCCCAGGATCTGTGGAACATCCTGTGATTCTGGGCAAATCACTTAATCTCCCTGTGCCTAAAAAATAAAAAATAAATCTAACCTTGTGTAAAGTAAGCTGTTACTCATTTAAAACGCGTTGATGCCTTTGGGCCAAGTTCGTACTATGTCTATCTGCAAACATCTACCCATTCACATATGTATTTGTTTATCAAACAATTAATCCATGCATTCTCCCATTCATCCATCCATGCACTACTCCATTAATTATCCTGACACCCACTCCTTCATTCATCAATCAATGCGTGTAAAATAAGGGACACAACAGGCACCTGTTCCTCAGTTGACCTTCTACACCATGGGTGTTTGTGGAAACACAATCCACAACGTACCATCCCTAGCTAATTTTATGTATACCCCCCTAGTAGGCCATACTGATATTATATAAATGCAGTGCACAGTCCTCAGCTGAGACAGCTGCACCATCATTTGGTATTCCCCATGGAGACTGTTTGGGACTGGGCACCAAGTACATAACTATTGTACTGCCCCCAGTGGAGGTTTAAACAGGCACTGAACATGTAGACAACATCAGCAGTGCAACACGGAGCACAGGTTTCAAACTCCCATGAAGTCCTTCACTAAAACCTGACAGTCTGATGTTGAGGATGGGTCAGTGATCCCCCAGCAGAAACGGTGAGACTCCACCTGCCAGAGGGTACATTCTGGACACCCTTAGGACCTCCTTGACCCCTAGGCGCACTAACTGTGTGCCACTTCTGATGTGGTTCACAGAGAATGTGCCAAATGAGTGCTTGTGCAGCCCTGTGTCTACATGAGCAATATGTTATAGACACATATGCACAGGTGTTGCCTCGTTTGCATGGAGAAAAACTCTCATCCTAATGAGAGAACAACTTTTATATTGCACAGGTAGGACATGTTTGCCTGGATGATCTGTGTTACATAGGAAGCCATTGCCCCACTGCCACGAACAAGCAAAAGAAAGTAAAAAATAAAATGATAGTACGTAATGTTACAAACAAGCCTCTATGGAGGGCACTAAGGCTGAAACATTTCTACACTATGATCACAAACAACCATGCTAGGTTGAATTTTCCGGGAATGGTAGTGTAACTATTTTTAAACCTGACCCCTGGGTGTACCAGTAAAATTGTATTCAACATACCAGGGAGTTAATTTTACTTCACTAGCACACTTTCTCACACTCTCCCTCCACACCCGGCTCATCATAAGGTTTTAATTTACCTATTGTCATATACAACTAAAACACCCCTGAGCTCCTCCCTCTCAGTGAGGGGGTTGTAGTCCGCACCATTACCAGGTTTGCAGTGTGAGGAGATTCCCTATGATGAAGCATGCCACCCTCGGTGGGTGAGGGAATTTGTCCTATAAAAGGGAATCCCCCTTACACTCCTTTCACTTTTTCTTCCTTGTCTTGACACAGGGTGGCTTGTTTGTGGTATTATTTCATTGTAAGGGAGCCGCCCCCTGTGGTCGTTAAACTCCCTCTGGCCTTCTGTGTGGATACAAATAACGTAATATTATCATTTTATTTTGTCCTCCTGCTACAGCAGCTTGCATGATGGGGCGGGAATGCAGAGCAGGGAGGAATGGTAAAACACTCCTAAGTGCACAATGACTATTTGGCCAGCTCTCTCGGGCCGCCCAAAACAGTCATGCACACTTTCCCTGTTCTCAATGCAGGTTGAATTACAGGCTGCTTGGAGAACATGCCCACCCCTCCAACCCCTGGCTGAGTGCCGTGTCAAGATGCTCGGACCAAGCACAACATTGCATTGCAGCATTTTGATTGGCTGCATGGATCGTGGGAGCCCTGGTGCTTCCTGCTTGCTGTTTCTCCCAAGAAGCCAGGAAGAGGACACATGGAAGGCAGTGGCGGCCAGCCTGCTGTCCGGCCGTCCGGCCATGGGGTTAGTGTTTTTTTTTTTTTAAACGATTTTCCCTCTCCCATTCTCTCCCACCCGCCCTGATGCTGCTTCCAGGGAGCATCCGCGATTGGAATCCATATAAATGTCTGCATCTCTTCTGTAATAATTAAGTGGATCGCAAGAAAACAGACTCACATGCCAGTTGCGCATTAAGGGTATAGGGTAAGGGTATAACCCCTAGGTAATTAATAGAATCATGGTTATAACGTAATAGCGCAGGTAAGTAAAATTGCAACCTTGTTGTGTTTTGGTGCACCAAATGCATTAATAAATATTTAGGGTTATCGAGATTATTTACCATAATTTACCTCCACACAATATTTTCACACATTTGTACTACGCTGAAATTATGATATAAACAAACTATGTTTAAAAGGCTATCTTCTACGATAACAATGTGAAACCATTCATCAGTCCATTTTTATATCAAACTCAGATTTTTTTCATTAAATCCCATTTCCCAAGCCACACCAGGCTTCTCCATGAAACATCTTGCTGCCATAACAATATCAAACTGTTGCTATCAGGAAGGAAAGGCAGCTGGGAGGATTTCCACTCTGATCAACCACAGAGCCGGGAGAATTGCTGATCTGATCCCGGGTTTAGAATGAAGCACAATGTCGCTATTGTATAAAGGACGTCATGAAGTGCTCTTGGTGAGATCTGTTATTAAATTTGCAGCACAATGAAATCAAAAAGCACGAAAGGGATGACGGCTTAAGCTGTAATAGTGTTTCATGAATCTACCCCCAAGTTGTCAGTTTCATTAGAAATATTGCTAAAAAAAAGACAGTTTCTCTCTTGAGATTGGTGTTTTTATGTTATGCATAGAAGCTACAGTTTGCTTCAAAACAAAGCATAAAACAGTTTGTTTTTGACATTATACGCTACTCATTCATGTTATCTCAGCACACAACTTCAATACTTTTTCCGGAAAAATATGTGAACATCTGACACAACACCTTTCAGAGAGCCTGTGTTACTGCTAATGTCCTGGGGCCAACCTACTATGGACCCTGCACATGTGGACTGGGTGCCTCTTCTGGACTTGGCTCTTAGTGTTAACTGTGGACGAGCAGTCAAAGCCTTGAGAGAGCGCAAACAGACCTAAATGTATGAGTGCATCACACTTACCTGTAGTAAGCACAAATCATGAGGAGAAATGCCATGAGTGCTAGTAGTATCTGCAATTATATTCTGAATGTATAGCTAATGTAGAGATTTAAGTAGAAGTGGAACTAATACAGAAATGTGTGACACTATATGATTTTATTAGATGTGATTATTCCTGAATCCATGTCGTGTAGCTGTTAAAATGTAAGATGGCATGTGGTTAAACGCAGAATGTGGTAGGCCTCAGGGCCAGAGCTAGAAGGTGTTTCTTTTCACGACATAGATTGCACTAATGTTTTGGTCATTGCATTAATGGGCCATGATGTACAGATGTGTTTACTGAATAATAGAATAAGAGTATTAACATGCTTTAATTAATGAAGAAGTTGAATGCTATAATTATTATGAGAAATGCTGTAGGCCTGAAATGTTTTAACATTGATTTACACGTACTGGTCTGGGCCGAGAAATGTTGCGAAACTTTTTGGAAGTCTATGAGAGTTGGGATCTTGGCTGCAGATGTCTGTCTGCAAGAGAAAAGGGGGGATCCAATTATAAATAATATGAATAGAGGTCTGTTCAGAAGACGGCCCAGACATGGAGGAGGGTTCCGGAATGTTTTAAGGGGTATCAGCGGGCCGGAGAAGAGTCTGAGAAGCAAGGTCAACTCCAACGTATGAGGCCCAATACAAAGCAGCATGGAAAAAGCCAGAAGCTACACCACGTGAGGGGCGTCTCACGAGGGGCGTCTCAAATGTTGTTGACTGTTTTGTATTAGGGACAGCACCCCTGGGTGGAGTTAGAGCAGATGCCTGAGGACCCTTTAGAGAGCGGATGGGTAGGCAGAGAGGGGTCATGACTGGAGAACTATAGGTTTTCACCAAGAGACTAAGAGTGAGTGACTTCCCTTGGGGGTCATTCACTGCTGACACCTTTTGTTAGGTTGAGACTTGGTTAAGTAGGGATACCATCTAGAGCAGGGTAGGGACAGCCTAACCTGTGTGTTTTTCCTCCAACTTAAATGAAGGAGAGATCTCAATATGCGTCAATGCTGATAGCTTTATTATTCTTAGAACTTGTGCTGGTAATTTCCGTTGCTCGTCTGAGGGCTTTCAGAGAGCACATGTATGTAGTTGGACCTGTGTATCTCGTGAATCTCATTCTGAGATGCCTGTATTTGCAGCTTATCCTAACCTTACAATAAACTTTTGAAAGCTAGAAGTTGTTTGTGATCTTTTGGAGCGGGGTCCTTTATTGGGTGAACTAGCTTGGTAAGAGATGCACTTTCTTCCCTCAATGACAGGCAACAAAGGTTCAGTCGACCAGATCGAGGTTTAGATCAATAGTGATAAGGTATCGATCAAAATCTCGCCCTTCCAGTTGGTAGCAGAGGATGGTTGCCTTCTTGAGGACGGTGACCTAGGCCAGGTTAGCTTACCCCAAGGCCCCTAGAGATCGATGATCGGAAGAATCGCCCGCTGAAGAAGATCCGGATGACGTGAGACAGAAAAAGCAGCAGTATCGGTCGAGAGTGAGTATAAAGGGTCATGCGTGTTAGATTGCGGTGTTTTTGTATTGTATCTATGTTGTAATGTCTGGCGGAGTTGAATGTCTGTAGAGTGACTGTGGAACAGGTTGTGAGCGCGCGCAACCGGTGGAAATCTTAAGTTCAAGGAGAGCTTAAGTGGTTCGGGTGTATCGGACACCCAGAGTAATTGTCAACTAGTGTGAAGGGGGTCATGAGGTACCATTGATCACCCGAAAGACCGAGATAGGGGGAACGTAAGAGTGAGTGCGTGAGTAACGGACGCTGGTCGGAGGTTACTGTGTGTGTAAGCAACCTATCAGAGAGACGATAGACATTTCGTCAGTTGTGTTGACAATTACATATAGACTGTGGACGTACAGTCGAGGGAAGTGACCGCTTGGTCGGAAGTAGTCATTTTTCGGTGTATGAATGGGACGCATGCATGACCGGGAGACGAGTTGAGAAAGGAGGGGTGCTGCTGCGAAGCGGAGAAAAGTGACGTCAGGAAGTGTCGCGCTGTGATTGGCCGACCGGAGAAAGACCGCGCTGTGATAGGCCAGCTAGCAAAGACGTCAGAAAGTGGCGAGCTGGGATTGGCCGACCGGAGAAAGACCGCGCTGCGATAGGCCAAGTTAGCAAAGCCGCGCCAGGATTGGTGGATTGTCATCAGGAAGTAAACAGAGTAGCGAGGCTGGATATTGTGCGTATAATTATGAAGTGTTTTAAATGGCTGAGAGCGGCGTTTAAAAAAGAGAAGCGGGGATCGGATGAAGGGGAAGAAGCCCCGCCGGAGGGTACGCCGGCTCGTTACATGGCAGTGAATGTTGGGCTGCATACGATCCTTTGGATAACAGAGTGGAGTAAGATTACGGAAGGAAATGAGGAATTGACGTTCCCGAAGTACGGGACGTTCAGATTAGAGGTGTTACATCGATTAAAATCAGTCATGACCTCAATGAGACCCTTGCCTAGACCGACCCAGTTTGAAGCCCTTGATGCATGGATTAGGGCAGCGCATGTAAAGAATATGAACAGACGACAAGAAAGGGTGAAACGATCGGTAAGGGCAGTACAGGATGCCAGATGGGATGCGGATGCTAAAAGATGGAGAGTGCATAACATGGAAGTCAATAAACTGTACCCAGTGTTAGAGGTGCCCGGAAATAAAAGCCCCCTAGAAGAAGATGATGAGAGCGAAACAGAGGACAGCCTGATAAACAGATTATTGACAGACAGGCCACCCCCGTATAATAGAGCAGGGGGAGAGGTCGAGCATAGTGAAAGAGAGAAGGGGGGCAATACAGGAGAGCATGGACCGCTTCCCAGTTCAGAGTGGGATCCTGAGGCAAAGAAAGAGCTGTCCCAGCCTAGTCAGGTGCAACAGGTAGTCGGGAGGTTTGTGGTACAAAGAGCGCCGGAAACGGAGTGCGCCACATCCTACGCATTACCAGATGCACTACAGGTACCTGTTACCATAGGTCCTATAATATCGATATATGACCCAGAGAGAGCAAGAGGGGAAGAACGGGTACGGAAGGACAGAGAAAGAGCAGAGACGGCAAGGAGGAACGATACGATCAATTTCCCAAGTCAGATGCCGATACCAAGAGAGTGGAGCACCCCGGTGCACACAGCAGGGGATCCAGGAGGGGATCCTGGGGGCCCTAGATGGCCAGTGGATATGAGGGGATCTGGACGAAAATCCTTTCAAGAGCTAAATGAGTACATGAAGAAGTGGGATGAGGCAGTGGAGGCTCACAAGAGCATCATAGCTGCGGAAGCTGAAAGGGAAAGTCAGGACAGCAGAGCTCGGACTCACTGTGGGGCTGGGGAGAGCAGCCCGGAGTGGGACTGGAGAGAGAGAGATAGTAGGGGAGTCACCCATTGGGCCCGGAGTGGAGATAGAACGGACCTGGAAAACGGGGGCCCCGGGAGTGGAGGGGTGGCGCGCCCAATACTCAGTGAAGGGGAGAGGAGAACGCAAGAGTACAGAAACAGCTTTAAGTGTACCCACTGTGTGCCCGGCACCAGAGAACTGAATGGGAGTTGTGAGAGGTCGCACCATAGTCCCTGTGATGACGGACACGAGCGCAGCCCAGGGAATATGGGGAACCAGGAAGGATCGTATCGGATACTGAGCGATACTAGGCAAAGGGAGAGTAGCGACCAAAGGGAAAGTAACAGAGAGGCGTACGGTGAAAGGAGAGAAGAAGGAGAGAGTGGGCAGAGCAAGAGTGGGGGTAACAGGCCCGTGTTCCATCACCTTCCAAGGTCGGATGGCCGAGCATGGGACCTGGAGAGATGGGAGCAAGGGAGAGCACTCATTAACTCTCCCGAGCCCAAACGTAGAGCTCGGAGTTGGGATGGTAGGGAGACCAGTGAGCCCCCTTCGAAAGACATATTGCGAGCTGAGATAAAAGCCAAGAGACTCGATGTCGCCAGCTTAAGGTCAGACCTGGATGACATGGTAGATGGTACCCTGCCTTTAGAGAGAATGGAAATGTATGAGCAGGATGAAATACTGTATATGGCAAAGGACATCACTCGAAAGGCGAGAGCAATCCATGAGAAGTTAGTCGAATTAGCAGGCAAATATATGGTGGACCTGTCAAGAACCAAAGCATTACAGGGTAACCACAGGCTACATTACACAGATCGAGACCTAGATGAGAGGAGAACGATCGGGCTGAAAACGCACATAAGGGAACTGATCACTGGAATAAGGACATGGAGGGCACTAGATAAGTGGGAAGAGAGGTGGTCCAAGAAAGGGACCGTCAGGAGAAGCACGCTTGGTACGACACCAGGAAGGCTGCAGGGAATAGAAGCATACCCTTTGCGTGAAGTCGCAAATGGGAATTATGTGCATGTCCCTTGGAGTAGGGGAGATTTAGCTGCTTTTACCACCTCCTTCCCCAAATTGCGGGAAAACCCAGTGGAGTGGTACAAGCAAGTTGAGAGATTTGTAAAAATCTCAAAGGTCCTATGGATAGATCTGAACACGCTGTTTGACATTGTAGTACCAGGAGATCTGTGGACAGCATGCAAGGTTAGCGCTGAGTGGCCCACAACGGAGCCGGAGAGAGATGCTAAGACTAATGGGCCGTCCGAGATTGTGATGGCAAAATTCGAGAGAGTGATGACTTGGCTGAAAGAGAAAGTGCCAATGCAAGACATAGATTGGGTCAGAATAGACCGAACCAGACAGGAACCCAAAGAGACAGTCCACGAATATTATGAGAGATTGCTGAAGGCGTTTAAACAGTATAGCGGCCTGGATGTAATGGATCCAAAAGACATAGGGCAATTTGTGTCCAAGTTCGTCCTGGGACTGAGACCGGATATTAGTTTAATGATTCAGCAACACTTGATTTGTTGGCAAAATAAACCCCTAGACGAAATACTGAGATATGCCAGGTACTGCTGTGATGAGATAGACTCCAAGGCTAAGAAACTAAAAGAAAAATTGATGGTGGTACAGATGCAGGCAGCAGGGAAGGGGGGACAGCAGCAACAGCAGCAAGGAACAGGTACAGGAGGAAAGAAGCAGTACAGTCAGAACAAGGGCAATGAGGAGAGTTCCACCTTTAGACCCAGAATAGACATAGCTGCCTTGAAGAAAACGACTAGGTGCCACCAGTGTAACGAGGTGGGACATTGGAAACGCGAGTGTCCCTACAATGTAGAGATAGGAGAACAAGAGATAGAGGAGGAAGAGGTCCAGAGCGCGCCTACAAGAGGGGTGACGCCATACCAGGGAAAGGTGCTCAAAGGGGGGGGGGCTCCTCCCCGAGCCCAGTTCCCGCAACCTCCCCGAGTAGGGACTATGGGTAAGACCTATAGACAGATGCCCCTGTTTGTAGAAGGAGAAGAGTGCTATTATGTGGACCCATTAACCGGACAGAGAGTGGAAAGAGAAGACTGCACCCTCGGGGCAGCCTTGGAGGTGGACCAGAGGGGACCCTATGTCGAAGCAGAAGTAGCAGGGTGCCCCACGACATTTCTGGTGGACACAGGAGCCACTAGATCCACGATCAGATCAGCTGCAGTTCCAGACCTGCCCATGTCTGGAGAGACCATACAAGTGGTGGGGGTCGCAAACAGGAGAATAACCAGCCAATTGACAGAACCGGTACAGGTGAAAATAGGGAAGTACAGCGATGAGCACCAGTTTGTGGTTTGCGATTCAAGTCCTGTGTGTCTGCTAGGCAGAGACCTGTTGTGTAAATTGAATTGTACAATATACTGTACACCTCAGGGAGTGGAGGTATTGACCAATGATGATGACGCAGACTTCAAAGTTGCAAACTCAAGAATATGCGTGGAGCTGTACCCTACTTTGACAATAGATGAGCTCCCCTGGGACTTGAGAGAGACAGTGGCACCAGAAGTATGGGACTTCACTGGGGAAGAGATTGGATTGGTCAAAGGGGTGGACCCAGTGAAAATTGTAGTGAAACCGCATGCTGAGTTCCCAAGAACACCCCAATATAAATTGACTCCAGAAACGATTGCAGGCATAAAACCCGTGATCGAGTCCATGATTAAACAGGGAATACTGAAAGAAATCGTGGGTAGTCCATGCAACTCCCCGATTATGGGTCTGCAGAAACCAAATGGGAAATTCCGGATAGTGCAGGACCTCCGAAAGATTAATAACATAGTCGTTTCGTGTTGTCCAGTGGTACCGAATCCATCAGTGATACTGTTTCAGATTCCATTCCAAGCTGAGTGGTTCACTGTGATTGATCTTTGTCAGGCTTTCTTTTCGATCCCTCTGGACGAAGAAAGCCATTTTCTTTTCGCATTTAAGCTGGAAGGTCGCGTCCTAACATGGTGTCGTATTCCTCAGGGGTATACAGAGAGCCCATCGATCTTCAACCAGCTTTTGAAGAAAAATCTTGAAAGTCTAGTGCTGCCCCAGAAGTCAGTTCTGGTCCAGTACATAGACGACCTCCTCGTGGCGTCAGAAACAGAAGAAGCTTGCAGGGAGGACTCCATTGCTTTGTTAAATCACCTAGCTGCCAATGGGCACAAGGTGTCCCCGGGAAAGTTGCAGTACTGCCTGACAGAAGTGCAGTACTTGGGACACCGAATAGAGAAAGGCAAACGAAAGGTGTCACCAGACAGGATAGAGGCGATCATGAAAATGAATGCGCCTAGGACACAGAGAGAGGTCAGGATGTTCCTAGGGATGGTGGGTTATTGCCGACAGTGGATCGCGAACTTTTCACTGAAAGCAAAGCCCTTGCAAAAACTGACACATAAGGAGGTGAGCGATCCGGTACCATGGGACAAAGACTGTTTGATGGCATTCCTACAGCTGCGAGAGGACCTGTGTCGTGCTCCGGCATTGGGAATGCCTGATTACAATAAACCATTTTTGCTTTACTGTTGTGAGAGAGAAGGTTGCGCGTTGTCTGTGTTAGTCCAAATCCATGGGAATGCCCGTAGACCAGTTGCTTATTTCTCGGCTACTTTAGACCCAGTAGCCGCAGCGTTGCCCGGATGTCTCAAATCCGTTGCTGCAACGGGTGTCAGCATTGAGAGATGTGAAAATATCGTCATGGGGCACCCGTTAGAGGTGTACGTGCCCCATTCTGTTGAACTGTTGATGACCAGGACCAAAACACAGCATCTGACCAACAGCAGGCTCACGCGCTATGAGCAAGTTATTCTTGCTGCAGAGAATGTGACCCTCAGGAGATGCTCTGTTTTGAATCCTGCCACCTTGATGCCACTCCCAAATGATATCGAGGATGATGATGAATGTACAGACCATGACTGCCTCGATGTGACTGAACTATGCACCAAACCCAGACCCGACATCGTAGATGAGCCACTGACCGACCCAGATGAAATTTTCTTTGTCGATGGCTCATGTGTAAGAGACGAAGTTGGGCAGTTGAGAGCAGCTTACGCTGTTTGTACAATTACTGGAGTTGTAGAAGCTGGGTGCCTGGAAGGAGTACACTCCGCTCAGGTAGCCGAGATTATTGCCTTCACACGTGCTTGCTTGGCAAGCAATCAAATTCGAGTCACCATATACACCGACAGCCAATATGGTTATGGGGTGGTTCATGATTACGGGCAGTTATGGTCTCAAAGAGGGTTCATGACCTCTTCAGGCTCTCCCATTCGCAATGGAGAGTTTGTGCGCCTGTTGTTAGAGGCGTTGCAATGTCCAGCAGGTATCGCAGTTGTAAAGTGCACCGCACATACCAGAAATGTGGACTTCGTCTCGAAAGGCAATAGATATGCCGACGAAGTCGCGCGGTATTGCGCGGAACAAGGGTACTCTTTCACAGAGGTGGAAGTGGGTGGAATAAATGTAAGGACTGAATTAGCCATGATATTGGAAACTGTTGATACTTGGGACGAACTGGCAAACATGCAAGAAAATGCTCCTGATTTTGAAAAAGAAACATGGGAAAAGGCAGGATGTGTAGTGGGTGAGTCCCATTTTTGGGTCTCAGCAGATGGCAGAGCAGTGTTGCCCAATGAGATGGTGAGCCCAATGGCCAGACACATACATGGTCCCGTACACCTAGGGAGAGACGCTATGCTGAGAGTGTTTAGACAGACTTGGTACAATCCTAAGTTTAGAATAGCAGCAGAAGCAGTGTGCCAGCGTTGTGTGACCTGTCAGCAGCTGAACGTAGGGAAAAGAACACCAGTTGCACTAAGCCACATAGGAAGGTCTGGAGGTCCATTCAATCGAATGCAGATAGATTTCATTGAAATGCCGAGGTGCAACCGCCTCCGCTATGTCCTGGTGGTTGTTTGTGTATTCTCCAGATGGGTTGAGGCATACCCTACACGTAGGTGCGACACCCTCACAGTGGCCAAGTTACTGCTTAGGGAACTCATTCCGCGCTTCGGGGTGCCGGCCTCTTTGGAATCAGATAGGGGAACGCATTTCAACAGCGAGCTTGTGAAGATGATTTGTGCGGCTCTGAACATAGATCAGAAATTGCATTGCAGTTATCGACCAGAAGCCTCAGGAATTGTGGAGCAGATCAATGGCACGATCAAAGCCAGAATTGCAAAAGTGTGTTCCTCAACGACCCTGAGTTGGCCTGACGCCCTGCCATTGGTCCTCATGAGCCTTCGTAGTACCCCAGACAGAAGAACGGGGTTGTCACCACATGAGGTGTTAATGGGGAGAGCAATGAGGCTGCCATCTGTCCCAACTACTGCACTGTTAAATATCACAGATGATATGATCCTGGACTATTGTAAGGGGCTGTCTGACGCCATTCATTCTGTGTCCCTTCAGGTGCAGGCTGCCGAGGTTCCATCGTGCCAGGGCCCGTGCCATGACCTGTATCCTGGGGACTGGGTCCTGGTGAAAAAACATGTGAGAAGAAGCTGCCTGGATGTTCGTTGGCGTGGGCCCTTCCAGATCATTCTGATCACGAACACGGCTGTGAAGGTGGGAGGCCTGCCCAATTGGATCCACGCGTCACATACGCAAAGGGTTCCAGCACCTCTGGAAGAAACAGCTCCTCTCTCGGATAGACGTCCAGCAGAGGACCGAGAAGCCATAGAGGGGGCTAGCCAAGCTGTAGGGGTGCCAGCGGAAGCAGGGAACGAGTCTGACCAAGCTGAGGACGGTCAGTACAACAGCGAAACAGACGACGCTACAGAAGGAGAAAGTAGCTGGGAGTACGAGTCAGACACTGACAGGTCTGACAGAGAGCGAGAACAGACAAGAAGGAGAAGGAGTAGAAGGGCACGTGGAGAAGCTAATTGGCCGCAAAGAAGGAGCTCTAGCCTGAGGTCAACTCCAGAGATAACCCTTCCTCCGATATCAGAAGACTCAGACCCGGAAGAAGGTGCTCAGGGCGCTGAAGCACCGGACCGAAGAAGGTCAAGAAGAGTGCGTGTGCCTAGCAGAAGATACTCCACCCCTGAGTGGACATATCTGGCGACAAATGTCTTTGAAACAGGAGACAGGGAGGATTCGAGCGGTGGTGGTGTCCAGTTCTGAGCCCATCGTCACCGTGGAAATACGACTGTTGGTACCCGGAGTCGAACAAGAAGGGTCACTAACATTCATGCTCCCCAGACCTCCCCGCCTCAGCAAGTTAAAACACATGTTTCTCTCAGAATTGCAATTCCCCGACTTTGGTACAACGATAACAGCCCATGAAGAGCACAATCTTCGTTTGGAAATACTGAACTTTGCTATCGAAGCTGCAGGCACAAACCTGATAGTAGATGCTTAAAGGACTTTGTAAATAAAGCGAGCAGAAAAAAGAAGATTACCTAGCGCCCAGGAAGCAGAGAATATTAGGGACCTTCCCTTGAGTTGATGGAGAAGGGCTAGGGTTGTCTGTATTGAACTATTAAAGGACCTTTGCGAAGAAGGTTGTCAGCTTCCAGTTGTGTGGATTTTAAAGACAAAAAGAGTAAAAAGAGACTGTAAAGGAACGAGAAGAAAAGAACTTTGTGCCAAGATAAGAGAGAGCCATATTGTCTGACGAAATGGAAGCCGGCACCCAGAACCGCAGAGCTAAATGTATAATAGGTACACTAATAGTAGGAGTGATAATATTAATAGCTTTAGTGGTAACAATTTCTTATGTAAAGGGACATGAGGAAGAGGCGAAGGTAACTGATGTGAAATCTGTAGAAACGCTTACACCCACTGTTGCTGGTGAGAAAAGGGAAAACACTCAAGAGAAAGCGTTATTAGCTGCAGAAGCCCGCAGGTTACACGTAGATGAGTCCCAAGGAGACTTTAGGTCAAATGCTTATGCTAAACTCTTATATGAATACGTGGATGCCATGGAGGTTAAGGACTGTTACGTCTGCATGCAGTTGCCGGCGTCTGTAGATGAAGGCATTAGATATCATCACCTCCCGCTGACATATGGCATTACATGTAGCTTATTGCTTAGTATATTTTATGGGAGAGATAGTTTTGAATACTATTTCTCCAACTATGATTCAGTGTTGCCAGAAGTCCCAAATTATAAGCAGATGAACAAATGGGACTACTGGAAGAGTGAAGACAGATTGGCCAAGTTCTTCATTCCTTGGATTACCTTAGATACTTCACATGCCCGTAGAAATAACCTGACATGCAAAGTGTCAGAAGTCGAGAAGAAGTTCATAGGGCAGGTGGATGATCGTTACAGGAGACAAAAGATTTTGAAAAAATCAGGACAATGGAAAACAGATTGGACCGAGGAAGAGAAGGCACACAAGAGAAAGGGTAGTAGTGGTCCAATAGCTTTAGATAAGACGCAGAGAGGAAAGCTATGTCTTCACCGAGCCAAAACGTATTACGAAAATGTATACGTGGGAGAAGTCAGCTGTGAACATGCTTTCAATATAGAGTACTATACTAAGGATTTCCTGAAGGGAATGCAAGTGATTCCAAATGTGTATTTTGTATGTGGAAGAAATGCCTACGTGAGACTACCTGACAACTGGTATGGATCATGTTACCTAGCAATTGTCTTCCCCAAAATATATCATGCACAAGACTTAGAGATCATCGAGGGCAAGACATCATCGAGGGGAAGGAGAGATATAGGAGATGCAGAAATGGTTGGAGATGTCTTTGGAGCTGTGTTCCCTCTTTTGGGACTAATCCTTAATGATGTTAAAATTAGACGATTGGCAACAGTCGTCGACAGGTTGTCTGCCAGCACTGCTCAGTCCTTAATGCTGGTAGAAGGAGAGATGCAATCGATAAGGGCTATGGTTCTTCAGAACCGTCTTGCGTTAGACGTCCTACTAGCAAAAGAGGGCGGAGTCTGTAAGGCTTTGAAGGTCCAGGAATGTTGTACTTACATTCCAGACAATTCAAAGCCCCTTGAGAAAGTTATTAGGAACATAACTGATATTCACAAGGAGATCGAAGACTTGAGTAGAGAAAATGTCTGGGAAAAGGTGGGCCACGGAATGAGTGAAGTTGGAGGGTGGATCTCCACCCTAGGCAAAAGCTTTGTGTGGTATATACTAAAACCTATCATCATAATATTGATCTGTGGGATCATATTGTGGGGATTGGTGAGGGTATTCAAATGGTACAGAGCAAAAAGGTCAGAAAGGGCCCAAAGAGAGCAGCTGCAGAGATTGGCTGCCATACAAGATAATCAGTACAGGAGTCTGAGGGCTCTGGAAGCGCAGAGACAAGTTATGCTAGCAATAACTGCAGTTTAAATGTTAGTGATGACCCCGAGAGGTCATCAAAGGGGGGAACTGAGAGAGCGCAAACAGACCTAAATGTATGAGTGCATCACACTTACCTGTAGTAAGCACAAATCATGAGGAGAAATGCCATGAGTGCTAGTAGTATCTGCAATTATATTCTGAATGTATAGCTAATGTAGAGATTTAAGTAGAAGTGGAACTAATACAGAAATGTGTGACACTATATGATTTTATTAGATGTGATTATTCCTGAATCCATGTCGTGTAGCTGTTAAAATGTAAGATGGCATGTGGTTAAACGCAGAATGTGGTAGGCCTCAGGGCCAGAGCTAGAAGGTGTTTCTTTTCACGACATAGATTGCACTAATGTTTTGGTCATTGCATTAATGGGCCATGATGTACAGATGTGTTTACTGAATAATAGAATAAGAGTATTAACATGCTTTAATTAATGAAGAAGTTGAATGCTATAATTATTATGAGAAATGCTGTAGGCCTGAAATGTTTTAACATTGATTTACACGTACTGGTCTGGGCCGAGAAATGTTGCGAAACTTTTTGGAAGTCTATGAGAGTTGGGATCTTGGCTGCAGATGTCTGTCTGCAAGAGAAAAGGGGGGATCCAATTATAAATAATATGAATAGAGGTCTGTTCAGAAGACGGCCCAGACATGGAGGAGGGTTCCGGAATGTTTTAAGGGGTATCAGCGGGCCGGAGAAGAGTCTGAGAAGCAAGGTCAACTCCAACGTATGAGGCCCAATACAAAGCAGCATGGAAAAAGCCAGAAGCTACACCACGTGAGGGGCGTCTCACGAGGGGCGTCTCAAATGTTGTTGACTGTTTTGTATTAGGGACAGCACCCCTGGGTGGAGTTAGAGCAGATGCCTGAGGACCCTTTAGAGAGCGGATGGGTAGGCAGAGAGGGGTCATGACTGGAGAACTATAGGTTTTCACCAAGAGACTAAGAGTGAGTGACTTCCCTTGGGGGTCATTCACTGCTGACACCTTTTGTTAGGTTGAGACTTGGTTAAGTAGGGATACCATCTAGAGCAGGGTAGGGACAGCCTAACCTGTGTGTTTTTCCTCCAACTTAAATGAAGGAGAGATCTCAATATGCGTCAATGCTGATAGCTTTATTATTCTTAGAACTTGTGCTGGTAATTTCCGTTGCTCGTCTGAGGGCTTTCAGAGAGCACATGTATGTAGTTGGACCTGTGTATCTCGTGAATCTCATTCTGAGATGCCTGTATTTGCAGCTTATCCTAACCTTACAATAAACTTTTGAAAGCTAGAAGTTGTTTGTGATCTTTTGGAGCGGGGTCCTTTATTGGGTGAACTAGCTTGGTAAGAGATGCACTTTCTTCCCTCAATGACAGGCAACAAAGGTTCAGTCGACCAGATCGAGGTTTAGATCAATAGTGATAAGGTATCGATCAAAATCTCGCCCTTCCAGCCTCCCTCAGTAGGAGTGTGGAATACAGGTTGAGTTCTAACTGTACGCATTAAAAGAAATATTAAGCCATTCATAAGCAATTATTCAATCACCTTGAGGAAGGGGCTCTAATATTTCGCTGGGTAGTCCTTGCCCCACTTGCTCCTCGTAATGTGGGGAAGGGTTATTCCCCATTCACTGGTGGCCGCATCCAGGAAATGATCACAAGGAGGCCCTACTCAAGAGTCCACTCCGTCTCTTTGAAAGTAGACAAAAGTGTCTTAGGTGCTGCAGCACATTTAGCAGTAAGTTGCTGGGGGCTCTGTAGGCACAGTAAGTTCAGGGCTCCCCAAGGGGAGGGGGAGATTAATCCTGGTGCTCCCAATCTAGTTCCAGTAACACAACGATGTCCACTCAGCTTCCTCCTGAATCTACAGGACAGGTTGGGGGCTGGTCTCGATATTTGTTATGACTCACGGATTGCAGCTTTCAGTTCTCTGGGCGGCAGGCTCATCTCACTTGGTACCGACAGCCCCTCCTGGCATAGGGGGTTGCCATAGTACCCGCAAACAAGTCCTTGGTATTCACTGCATGGCAACCGATACCATGGTGCCCGCTCCTGGCATATGAGACTGCCACTAAGGCCACACAGGTCTTGATGCTCATCAGCAGCACTGACTTCCACAGTGGCCCATCCTGTCATACAGGATCACCTCAACAATGCGATAGGGGATTCATGCTTCCCACACAGCACTCAGTTCACAGCTGTCTTTACAATGGCCCTCTCCTGGCATATGGGGGTTGCCAACCCGATTCTGAGACTGTGCTGGCAATAAATGATTCGTCCACAGAAATTTAAAAGAAATTTAAAAAAAATAGAGCTCTCATGACCTCATGATACTGAGGTCCCTCTGCACAACACAGACTTCTTATCAGATCAGCCACAGTAAAGTACTATACTGACACCATAAATGTAGTCACCAACACAAACAAAGTGCTTTTCAAGACAATCAAGCACTGGGTCAACCCCCTGCCAGACCCACCGATTGCCCTTTACAGAGAGAAGTGCAATGCCAGTAACTTCTTTTCCAGTGAAAAAATACAAAAGATCCAGCAACACTAAGCCTGCTTCACCTCTTGCGCCCACCCCTTCCCACAGAAATCTGCTAGAGTCAGCCATCAAAGCCCTTTATCTTGCAGGTTTTGCTGAGACTACTCAACTCCCTCATAGTTATCTCTTAGGACGTCTTACCCTTGTACTTATTAAAGCTCTCTTTGGGGATTTACCCTCACTTCTACTCATCAGTGTAAATGCCTCCCTAATTCTAGGCATCTTCCGAGAAGTTCTCAATATAGGCCAGATCCTTCCACTCCTAAAGAAACCTACATGAGACCCTGATGACCTCACTAACCACTGGCCTAAGCACTCCTCTACAACTCATCGGCAAGATCGTTAAAAAAGCAGCCTATGTTCAACTCCAACATCACACCATTGCTAACCAGTACTTCTGGAGTACCAATTTGGCTGCAGGTCATGCTGCAGCATGGATGCTGCTCGCTTACACATCGTAAGCGATGCCTCTTTTGACCACAGATTAAGATGAGCTCTGTCTCCTAATATTGCTGGATCTCTCAGCTGCCTTTCGACAGAGGTGACCATCTCACCCTCATATGGAACCTGGAGTGTCAGATGGGATTCACTGTCAATATCCTTCACTGGCTGTCCTCCTAACTTTCCAATCAAAATACGTTTATTCACATAAGCACCTCTACGTCACAAAAGATCACCTAATGAATCCCCCAGTGTTCCATGATGTTTCCAGACATCTTTAACCTTTACATAGAGGCACTTGATACTCTGCTCATGGATAACGGCATTAAGATTCACCAATATGTCTATGATACACAACTCGACTTAAAAGTCTCCTCTGCTTCAGACATCCAGGGCCTAAAACACTGTCTGCACATTATCCAAGAGTGGATGTCCAGTGTCTACCTGAAGTTCAACAAAACCAAGATGGACTTGCTTTTGTTTACTAAAAATGAACGAACACTTACCTGGCTCAAATGACATGAACTTTAATGACTTTCAACCCGACTTTCAGTGAACTGTTAGGGAAGTATATCATTCAATGTTATTTTGCTTCCCTTTTTAAATGAATGGTGCATGGGCATGACGGTACAGTCATTGATAGTGATTAGCGCTTTGTGTTATTTTGCTACCCCTTAAGTGAATGGTGCTTGGTCAAGACTATGTAAACATGAATATTGATTAGTGGTTTGTGTAATTTTGCTGCCTTTAAGTGAAAGGTTCTTGGGAATGACTGTACAGACATTGACAGCGATTAGCGTTTTATCTTCATGTGCGCTATAGGTCTGTGAATCTACCTCATTCTTGGTGGACTTTTGTTTCCATTGATACACGTTGACAAACATAGTTTTTAGGTCGAGCTAGACAGCACAGCTGTCTCTTCGAGCCCTGCTGATTTCGGTCTGTGGGCATCAAGTCCATCCCCTTTCTTGCCATTGCTTTTCATTTGTCTATGTCAGTGTCCTTCATAAATCCATGCTTGCTAGTGGTTGATCCTGCCTCTTTGTCCCGCTTTTCTCTCTTCTGTTCCTCCCACAGAGCAGGGACTAAGCACTGTCTCCTTCGGCTATAATTCTTTATCTGTTCTCTGAGGGACTATTTTTTTCTTGGTTTCATGCTCTGTTACGCTTTTTCTGTGTTTAGCTTCAGTGCACTAGCTGCTTCCATTCAAATATGATTCAAAAAGGGGGGTGGTGATGGACAGAGTATCTGAATTAAGCAGAACACTCCAACCCAGTCAAAAGATCAGGGCTTGATCCATCACCGTTTTTTAGCTCACTGCACCATCCCAGTTCAGAACCTGGCTACATGCAAATTAGTCTGTCCCTGGCCCAGTGCATCATGGGAACAGGGCAGACCAAACTACCAAGCCAATTCTTTACTGGAAAGGAAACAATCTTCCGGGGACCGGTTTCTGGCATTACAGCCGTCTTCGGCCCGGCTTGCTTGAATCCTGATGGTGCAGTGAGCAAGGACTCACATCTGAGCATACCCTTCCACACTTGTGGTGGCCAAAACAATTCAAAAAGGGGGGTGGTGATGGACAGAGTATCTGAATTAAGCAGAACACTCCTACCCAGTCAAAAGATCAGGGCTTGATCCATCACCGTTTTTTTAGCTCACCACCCCCTTTTCTGAATCGTTTTGGCCACTATAGGAGTGGAAGTGTATGCTCAGACATGAGTCCCTTGCTCACTGCACCATCAGGATTCAAGCAAGCCGGGCCCTGCACGCTCACACACTGTTCACCCTGCTCGCTCACACACTCCCCACTCTGCACTCGCCACTCTGCACTCACCACTCTGCACTCACCACTCTGCACTCACCACTCTGCACTCACTACTCTGCACTCACTACTCTGCACTCACCACTCACTACTCTGCACTCACTAATCTGCACTCACCACTCACTACTCTGCACTCACCACTCACTACTCTGCACTCACTACTCTGCACTCACTACTCTGCACTCACTACTCTGCACTCACTAGTCACTACTCTGCACTCACTACTCACTACTCTGCACTCACTACTCTGCACTCACTACTCTGCACTCACTACGCTGCACTCACTACTCACTACTCTGCACTCACTACTCACTACTCTGCACTCACTACTCTGCACTCACTACTCACTACTCACTACTCTGCACTCACTACTCTGCACTCACTACTCTGCACTCACTACTCTGCACTCACTACTCTGCACTCACTACTCTGCACTCACTACTCTGCACTCACTACTCTGCACTCACTACTCTGCACTCACCACTCTGCACTCTGCACTCACTACTCTGCACTCACTACTCTGCACTCACTACTCACTACTCTGCACTCACTTCTCACTACTCTTCACTCACTACTCTGCACTCACTACTCACTACTCTGCACTCACTACTCTGCACTCACTACTCTGCACTCACTACTCTGCACTCACTACTCACTACTCTGCACTCACCACTCTGCACGCACCACTCTGCACTCACTACTCTGCACTCACTACTCACTACTCTGCACTCATTACTCTGCACTCACTACTCACTACTCTGCACTCACTACTCTGCACTCACTACTCTGCACTCACTACTCACTACTCTGCACTCACCACTCTGCACTCACCACTCTGCACTCACTACTCTGCACTCACTACTCACTACTCTGCACTCACTACTCTGCACTCACTACTCGCTACTCTGCACTCACCACTCTGCACTCACTACTCTGCACTCACCACTCTGCACTCACCACTCTGACTCACCACTCTGCACTCACCACTCACCACTCTGCACTCACCACTCTGCACTCACTACTCTGCGCTCACTACTCTGCACTCACTACTCACTACTCTGCACTCACTACTCTGCACGCACTCACTACTCACTACTCTGCACACACTACTCACTACTCTGCACTCACTACTCTGCACTCACTACTCTGCACTCACTACTCACTACTCACTACTCTGCACTCACTACTCTGCACTCACTACTCTGCACTCACTACTCTGCACTCACTCACTACTCACTACTCTGCACTCACTACTCACTACTCTGCACTCACTACTCACTACTCTGCACTCACTACTCACTACTCTGCACTCACTACTCTGCACTCACTACTCTACACTCACTACTCTGCACTCACTACTCTGCACTCACTACTCAATACTCTGCACTCACTACTCTGCACTCACTACTCTGCACTCCCTACTCTGCACTCACCACTCTGCACTCTGCACTCACTACTCTGCACTCACCACTCTGCACTCTGCACTCACTACTTTGCACTCACTACTCTGCACTCACTACTCTGCACTCACTACTCTGCACTCACTACTCACTACTCTGCACTCACTACTCTGCACTCACTACTCTGCACTCACTACTCACTACTCTGCACTCACTACTCACTACTCTGCACTCACCACTCTGCACTCACCACTCTGCACTCAGTACTCTGCACTCACTACTCACTACTCTGCACTCACTACTCTGCACTCACCACTCTGCACTCACCACTCTGCACTCACTACTCTGCACTCACTACTCACTACTCTGCACTCACTACTCTGCACTCACTACTCACTACTTTGCACTCACCACTCTGCACTCACCACTTTGCACTCACTACTCTGCACTCACCACTCTGCACTCACCACTCTGCACTCACTACTCTGCACTCACTACTCACTACTCTGCACTCACTACTCTGCACTCACTACTCACTACTTTGCACTCACCACTCTGCACTCACCACTTTGCACTCACTACTCTGCACTCACCACTCTGCACTCACCACTCTGCACTCACTACTCTGCACTCACCACTCTGCACTCACCACTCACTACTCTGCACTCACTACTCACTACTCACTAATCACTACTCTGCACTCACTACTCTGCACTCACTACTCTGCACTCACCACTCTGCACTCACCACTCTGCACTCACCACTCTGCACTCACCACACTGCACTCACTACTCTGCACTCACCACTCTGCACTCACCACTCTGCACTCACCACTCTGCACTCATCACTCACTACTCACTACTCACCACTCACTACTCACCACTCTGCACTCACTACTCACTACTCTGAAAGCAGGCAAGGCTACTGATTAATTTTACACTGGTCACGGTTAACACTCTTTTCTAGAAGAGAATAGACACGTTTATCTTGGTGGGTTGAATTTAAAAAAATACATGGTGCACCCTGGTGTCCAATAAAGAATAGGCGATCAGTAACGTGCACGCTCAGAGAGCAGACTGTACTGAATGTTCTGTGTACATTAGCAGAATCCTTCAAAGCACATCATTCTTTGCTCCCGCCATTCCGGTACTTTACACTGCAAACACTCCCGCAAGTCCATGCAATTAGAGGACATAACATTCTGAACAAGCACCTACCTCTCAGTGCCCTCACTGCGTGGCGAAACTTCTCGATGCCGGCCAGGAAGAGAGCAGTGATCGGCGCGCGGCGGGGACGCTGGCGGCGTGAGCGTGCGCGCGACTGAAATTGAGCGTGGCCAGCACTTGCCGCTCCCTCTCCCATAAGGATTGCTGGGCGCGCCGTGAGCGTGCGCGCGACTGAATCCGCGCATGGCCAGCACTTGTCGCACCTCTCCCATTGAGAATGCGGGGCGCGTGCCCAGCTCTTGTCTCCTTTTGTCGGCTTTGGAGACTGAAACGATTACAATAGTTCTAGGCCGAGACCTAAAAAGGATATCCCTTTGCACTTTTTCCTTGTGAGAATTACACAAAAGGATACAACTGCATCTTTCTATTCGCCCATTTAAAATCAAGGGTGGACACAAGACGGTTGTTTTGGAATCCCAGATGAATACAATGGGCACGCGAGTGTGCATGTGATGGGATACCATTTATCCTAAGGTGGTTTAAGTTTCTCACTCACTTCTGTAAGCCTCTTTTTGCTTCTTTTATACTGAATCTAGATAGAGTCGAATGTGGCTTTGTTTCTCTGATTGATTCCTTGAGAAATGTTGTTTCTAAGACCAGGGATTTGTATGTTGTTGTATGTAGATTAAATGTCACCAGTGGGATGCAGCTCTCATCGTGCCACCCACTTCAGTGACAAGGCAAACATGTTTGCAGTGGCTTTAAGTACTCCGTCAAGTTGACGGAGTCCTGTGCGCTGTATTCAGATGTGTGCAGGCTATGCTGGCTTCATCGCCGTCAGGCCTCTGGTATTCCCCCAAGCCGATTTAGATGTCCCCTTTGTCCTGATTTTGTCCTGGCGGCCAAATCATGATGGGTGAGCCCATGGAGGAGTAGAGACTGTTAAGTACAACTTATTTTCGTGTCAATACACTTATATGTTGTGTTTGCCTTAAAAACTTATGTAGGCAATGTGTTGGGCCCCATTATGTTACATATTGCATGCCACACAAACAACATACACACTATTGAATGCACAGGCACCCCAAGCACAACACCACCAAGTGCCACAACAGCAATATTTTTTCAAGTGTCAATACAGGTATGTTTACTTTACCTTGATAAGTGGGACAATGAACACTACTGCATTACACTTAAGAAACATATTGCATGCAAGATCAATGGGAAAGATACACAGGGCTGCAGCAATTTTCAACACATGAATCATAGTAGGACAATTGTACAAGTAGCTTACCTTTGATCCCGGCGACAACAGATTTATTTGGCATCATAGTGAAGTCAGAGCAGCAAAGGAGGGTCCTGAACGGGGGGGGTACAAGATGGAAATGGAAGAGAAAACCAGGAAAAAAGGTAAGTTTTTACCTACTTTCCTTCGATTCTGCCAGCTCAAAGTAGGAGGTATTCCCACCACAGTTGACTTGATTGAAGGGCACATCGTAATTAGCTTGGCAGAATCCTTGGCTGGACTCCCACTGCTTGCTGCTTCTGCCTATGGTGCCGTCAATACGAGTGAAGATTACTGGTGGTGGTAGCAGGACTCTAACAGTCTTTTGTGCATGGACGCACCAATATCTTAATAGGGAGGGTGGCTGCCTAGTCGGCGGGCGGTAAATCCATCAAAAAAGCAATGACAGGATCTTTACCCCCAAGATCTAAATCAGGCCCAGGTTCCTTTCCTTTTGCAACTTCCTATTGATTCTAAGTTCAATACCAGAGATAATGGATTGTGGTCACTTGCACAGTTGGGATTAATGTAAAAGTCAAGAATAAAAAGTCTAAGTTGTAATGGAAAAGTCAAGAATAAGAGGTTTTAGGTCATCAGAAATTACTATAAAATCAATGGTACTACATTTGCCATTTCCATGGATTGGGTTTGGTGCTTGGGGAATAAGTCCATTATAAATATCCGATGATTTTTATTAAAAGTCCAATTAAGAGCTTCCCCATAGGGGCTATGGCTAAAGTGAGTAATATATTCTCCTTTCATGTCTGATAAACCACAGACCAGCTGTCCACTGAATTTACAGACTTCATTAATAAAATATCCTGCCTACAGTATTGAGATTTGACAATTCATCTTTAGGGAGATAGATGTGAGGAGCTCATTGAGTTCATCAACAACCTCTGTGCCTCTATGATCTAAAATATGGTCGTAAAAATTAACCAGCAACAAATTTGTATTAACCACAAAAGTTCAAAACAAAATTTGAAGCCACGTAGAGCAGTGTATTTCCTTAACTTTCAGAAAGTTCAGTTTTACTGACGCAAGTACCGCCAATCCCCCTCTAGCCACCCAGCTTCAGATGAAATAGCAGGGTTGTAATAAGTATGGAAGCCATCCGATGCCAAGAGAGCTCCCACCCAAATTTACTGCAGGCATATTATATCATAATTATTTACCGAAATTAACCAGTCAGGGTTGCAGCAATGTTCCAAGAAAAAAAGAAACACCACCTCCCATAACATGACCCTCGCTGGGACTGTTGTTAATATCTCTATCATCTGTATGGGAGATTCCAATATGACCACAATTTTCATCTAACATAGTTTAGATATTGGTCTCCCCAATATCCCCACAGGCTTCAGTCAGTCCAGATCATTAGCAGAGTTTAGGACCTCAAAACGATTTTTTTTCTTAATATTAAAAACCCCCAAACTGGCATCTGTCCCTGGGGCGGTCATGGACAACATTTAGGGGTCGATTCCGATTCGGGAAAAATCGCTCCGAATAGCCGTTCGGTGTGTTTTTCCCGTACGAATCATACCCTGCAATGTCCCGCGTACGTACGACTCCGTACGATTCGTACCAGGAGCCGGACTCCGTATGAATCGTACAGAGACCGTACGACTCGAATCCCCGTACGAGTCTCCGTCGGAACCCGCTGTACGCGATATCTGTATGGCTCGCGGCTGGTTCATACGACCCAGCAAGTACGATACGTGTCGGGTACGCACCGTACAACCCTTTTTTTACGGGAGCTGAAAACAGCCGTAAAAGCAGAGTTTGCGCTGAAACAGGTATGGAATGCCCCCCCGGGTACGGTGCATACCCCCCATGATGGCAGGGGTACGCACCGAACACCCAGTGTACTTGGGGTACGGTGCTTACCCCCCATGATCGCAGGGGTACGCACCGTACCTGGGTGTACGGTGCGTACGCCTGCGATCATGGGGGGTACGCACCGTACCCCATGTACGCTGGGTGTACGCTGTGTATCCCTGCGATAATGGGGGGTACGCACCGTACGGTGTGTATGTGATTGTGCCCTTTCCGGATCGTACTCATCGGGTCATACGGCATGTGTACGAGTCGTACGGAGAGGGCTCCGGATACGATTCGTACGGACGGTTTTTTTACCGGATCGGAATCGACCCCTTAGACTGCCTGGCCTGTTTGGTTTGTAGAATAACCCCAAATGGGAGGGACTGGATACACTCTGTGCAAGTATGCATATAACTAAAGCGGTTCAGGAGAAGTGGTACAATCCTTGGCTGTCTGAAGTTTACCACTACTCAGACTGCAATTGCTTTACCCGGATCTTGGCCAACCTGCTTGACCCTCCTGACTAGAGAGATTTATTTGTGTAAGTCTGCAGCCCAACCAGAATTTTTTGTCAACCAATTAATAACTTTTGCCTTCAAATTAGATCGCAGTTCAAGATTCTCCACTGCCAAAGTAGAGACATTCCTTAGAAAAATCACAAACGGAGTACATGCAGGAGGCAAATTAAGTACCGGTATTATGGTTTGTAGCACTCGGGCCTTCCAGTTTGCCTTAATATACAAAGATGTTATTTTATGATTGGTTTGTTTTTGTTTTCGTACTGAAGGCTCACCTGTTACAGCTCGCCTGCTAGTGGCAGAGTTTAACATGACCGCCAGGCATGTGACCTTTATTTCTCACTAAAACAGAGTTTATAGATTTCTTAGTGAGTCAGTTACACTGATAACTCTGCTTAGGCAAGCTTTGTAAATTAAGTTTTTCCTCAATTTTATACAGTCACCCTTGTATGTCCACAAAAAAACAAGGGGATTGACCTGGATCATTTGAAAGGCCTACCCCACAATTTGCAGGTAAAGTATGATTTATTTTCCTCTTGGATGGTGGGGAATTCGTATTATCTATGCAGGATTCAATAATGTCCAACTGGGAATCATTAATAATACAAGGTTTTTGTGAAGTACTAGGCCCCCCTCTTGTTGAAGCAATGTCCCTGCTGCCAGTAGGATGAATATTTCCGGCATGGATTACATTTAATTCTTCTACAACTGTAGAAACTAGTGAAACTGGTGGCAGAACCCTAAATTGGTGCTGCACTAGGTCTATTTGTTCCGCCACCAAATCTAGTTCAGTGTGTACTGCTCTCATAACTGAGGTAAGGCAATTAGTGAAAGAAGGGGTGGTTTGAGCCACTTGAGTGGGTGCCGCCTTCTCTTTACAAGTTTTCCTCTTACCCATTGTCAACATATACTAAATAATGTTCTTTTAAAAGAAACTACTGGATCCAAAGAGTCAAGGGGGTGACACAGCTCTGACGGCTGCAGACAGGCCCACTCATGGCCCCCACAAGCAGCCACCGCTTGCTTATAGCGCTCTCCATTCTTTTTTGAGGCAAGAGGTTATGGATGATGTGGTGCAGTTAGGCAGGCAGGTAAAGTCCAAAGCATCCCGCGTGCAGGAAATCATTGTATGCCGTGTAGCGCTCCCCCGTGGCCTCTTCTTCTCTTCTGGGGCAGGGGTTTATTGATGATGTGGTCCTGTCGGGCAGGTGGCAGGCAGGTAGGCAAAGTCCAAAGTGTCCCACATGTGGAAGGCAATCATGCTCGATTTAGTGCTCCCACCAACAGCCCCTCCTTTTCTTCTGGGGTGGAGGTTATGGATGATGCTGTCTGTCAAGGCAGGTGTCAGGCAGGCACAGTCCAAAGTGTCCTTCTCAGCTGGCAGGAAGCACAAACAATAACAATATTTACCATCACTACACTGCCTAAAACTGGATTTTAGTTTCAGACGTGAAAGGACACTAGGATTACCATAGTACACTTCCCACACACACAAGGCCCCAAGCCCAGGTTTATTGTCACAGAAGACTTCCACCATCTTGAAAATGCCCAAGGTGGATAGCGTTAACCTCGGGGGGTCTTTACCCCATCAACTAAGGTGTGCCCTGGAGTCATTCTCACCCATTAGCTTGTGCCTGGCATGAATGTGGCATCTCCAGGGACCCACTTCAGAAGACTCCTGGACCTGTGAAGACGAGAAGCTTACTGAACAAGCTTTCTGAGGCCTGATAGCCCAAAAGGACAGGACCTGTTCTCCCTCCTTTACCCAGAAAAACGGTACAGACTTCAAGTACCATAAGGCTGATCTCCAGTTCAAGCTACAGGGATACAATAAGCTCCCTGAGGCCTTTCTTTCAACTTGACCTGGACTAGACTTGATCTAACACCCTGTGATTTTTTTTAAGTCCTTGGGTGTCTTAGAAGTGTACTCCGGTGGTAGATTGGGACTTAAATGACTAAAGTCAGAAAGCAAAATCTTTGACCAGGACGAAACCTGGCGAGTGTATCTAACCCACACTCTATCACAGTAAGCATCAAAATGTGCATAGGTCTTATTTTACACAGACTATTGATTATCATTGTCACTTTGAGCTTCTTGGTGCTACTGAAAACTTTCAAAGTTCATATCTTGGGTTCCTGTGTTTGATTTGTATCATTCAGATGTCTTTTTATCTAATAAATGTTACTCTAAATTTCTAATTTGTTTGGTTTTTTTTTCTTATTTTACATTTTGACGTTATTACTGTTTTGAATACTACATAAATACTTTACACATTGCCTCTAGGTTAAGCCTATCTTCTCTGTGCTATAGCTACCAGGGGGTTGAGCTCATACTTTGTTTAGTGTCTTTAGTGGTTCACCCTGACAAGGACTGTGGTTATTAACAGAGGTGGATCCCTACTCACCTTAACTAATAACCCGATTGCTTAAACTATGGACAGGCTCTGGCCATGCTGTGAGGTATATAAATTCCCATAACATATCTACTTTCAGTTGAGGCCCATGCACACGAGTGCCGTGAACTCATACTTTAGCAGCTACCGCAGGGGAGTGGTTCTTTATTGACCTCTTCTGTCTGCAACTTCAAAGACAAAAGCTCAGAATGCATGCTATATGGAAGAGAGAAAGATGTGTTGGTCGAAAAATGGCAAGGTAAAAGTAAGGAAGGGTGAAATAAAGTTAGGAAGGGTGAATCGAAGGATGAATGGATGGCAGAGTAAATGGAACACTGAGTGTGTGGATGGATGGACAAAAGGGCCAAATGATGGATTTGATCAAATGGGTTGCTTTTTAAGGTATAGGAATTTCATGGTTTCTTTAACTTAACACAATTTAGTCCTCGCTGTCCATCTTGTGATGTTGTCATCTATCACATAACTTGGACTATTCTTTATTCTGTTATAATAAAGATTCATCAATTTTGCTAGCGGAAAAAAGTATTCCCTGTAACTTCCTCAGCAGAGGAATACAGTCCCATACTGAATAACATACTTTGTAACATTTCATCTACGAAAAACAGATGTTGTGAATACTTAAATGTCATGCATTAGAATAGTTAAAAAATCCTCACATTTATTTTGATGCAACTGTTGTTCTTTACTTAATTTCTATTTGTTATGAGTGTGTGAACCCTGTACTAAGGCAGTAAATGTGTGAAGCCTTTGTCTATGGCCCTATAAAACAGCATTATTTCTTAATGTTAGGAAAGCCACTGACCCCATTCTTAGGAGGCAAATCTATGCCAGATATTTAGTAGAACTTTATTAAGTTCTTGCTGCATTCTTTAAACTTTGTATTCTTATTGGTCTGACATTAATTTAATTGAACTCAGTAAATCTTAAAACATAGAACATTAAAAGTCGTTCTTTATTAAAGATTACCAGCGCCGCCATTTGCAGTATCACACTCCTGAGGCGGAAAGCCGGGAGGTAGTTCTTTTAAAATTATTGTTTTCATTTGTGAGTTTTAAACTGACCACTCACCCCCTGACATCTTCACGCTTGGGAAAAGCGGAAAAGCGCTGTTGTCATCTGGCGTGGAACGCTTTCACCAGCGCCTCGCTCTGCCCGCAGGCCACGCCCCCTTTGGAGGCCACGCCCCCCACCCAATACTACATAGGGACGCTGAATTACTAGCGCCACCATTTGCAGTATCACACTCCTGAGGCAGAAAACCGGGAGGTAGTTCTTTTAAAATTATTGTTTTCATTTGTGTGTTTTAAACTGACCACTCACCCCCTGACATCTTCACGCTTGGGAAAAGCGGAAAAGCGCTGTTGTCATCTGGCGTGGAACGCTTTCACCAGCGCCTCGCTCTGCCCGCAGGCCACGCCCCCTTTGGAGGCCACGCCCCCCGCCCTCTTGCCCACACTCCCATAAATCATGTGTTTCCCTCGGAAGCGCAGCGGACGAGCGCAGCGGGCGCGACGATTGCGCGCCGAAGGCGCGCCTAAGGAAAGCCCGTCTACGCCCATCCACGACCGACCGGGACTAGGGGCACTCCATTCTACCCAAACCGCCCATTACTCCAGGGCCGATCTTTTGGAATGTAATAAAAACAAAGATCATTTACTCCTATCAAAGGATACACTCCATCGGCTCTGTAAGCTTGGTATTTTGAGCCAAGGCTGTCACCTTTCCACTCGTGCAGCATGCCTGGCACCGCCCAATCCACCCCCCAACTCGCTTGCTATCCTCTACCTTAACACTTGTTCCCTTGTTAAGCATCAGATGGACATCTTTCTGTTATTAGACACGGAGAAACCAGACATCCTCCTACTGGCAGAAACTTGGCTGACCCCTTCCTCAGCACCCGACATAATAGCAGCTCTGCCACCTGACTACTACATTATTCAGGCAGATCGTGCTATCGGGAAAGGAGGAGGTGGAGTCGCGGCGATTATCCACTCTAGCCTGGATGTCACCACGCTTACCTGTCTGACGCTAGCCAACACAGATAACCTTGTTTTAAAAATTGTCACTCCCCACATGACTATAGCATGCGTCCTCTTGTATAGACCGCCCACTTCGATGCCACCGTTTCCCATGGCTTTAAGTGAGCAAGTTGCTAACCTGGCTTTGGATCATGCCAGGGTCATGTTTGTAGGTGATTTCAATTATTGGTATAAAGATCCATCAGAGGGCCCTCAATCGGCAGAATTGACCGACCTTCTGTCTAACCTTAATTTTAAGCAACTGGTGCTCTCCCCCACCCCCGACAAAGGACACATACTAGACCAGGTGTGGGCTAATACCACATGCGTGACCTCCCCGCTAATCCTGCCTTGCCTATGGTCAGACCACCTTATTCTTAAATTTAAGATTTGTGTTATTTCCATTAGAACCACTGTGCCAATCGCTGGCAGGTTAGCCAGAAATTGGAATGCAATGGACAAGACCGCTTTTTTACAGTCATTAGCCAATGATGTCCCCTCCTTGGACAACGACATAAACTTGTCAGTTTCCACTCTTACTGGCTGGCTACAAGCGGCTAGCAATCTTCATGCCCCTTACAAAAGAATCAGACTAGCACGGCGCACGGATGCCAACAGATGGTTTTCCGCCGACTTGAAAACTAGGAAACTGGCCCTCCGGCATCTTGAACGCCTGTGGCGCCGTGAATATGATATTGGGGAAAAAATTAAATATACTAGGGCGAGGAAAGAATATATGAATGCCATCTCCGCAGCAAAGGCAGAGTATTTCTCCTCTCGTATCCTAGACTCATCAAACAAATCTAAAGATATCTTCTCTGTCTTTAATGAATTGACCAACTTGGAGAATGTCCGCCCTAAAGCAATCCCTACTCAGTATCTGTGTGACTCACTCAACACTTATTTTAGTGACAAAATCACAGACATAAAAACTAGCATTCCCCAATCAAAGACTCCAATCACGACCGGCATACAGGGCGCGGCGGCCTGCTGGCTAAGGTCCTTCTTGGAGGATCGCTCCCAAGCGGTGCGCCTGGGGGACCTAACCGGTGTTAAACAGCCTATTCCATGCGGAGTGCCACAGGGCTCCTCCCTGTCACCTCATCTCTTTAATATATACATACTCCCTCTTATACAAACTCTGAGGGACAAACAGGTGAGAGTATTTAACTATGCAGATGACCTGCAGTTACTCTTCACCATTGACAACTCCGAAAAATCTATTAGCCACTTCCAGTCAACCATGAGGTTTATTAAATCCTGGATGGATCAAAATCAGCTGAAACTAAATCCAGGTAAAACCGAACTGGTACTGACGGGGGGTAGTGCTAAGCATTGTGGTCCCCAATATTGGCCATCAGATCTGGGTCAAGCTCCGCAACCATCATCTTCGGCTAAAACGCTTGGAGTCATTGTGGACAGTGACCTTTCATTAAAAGCACAAGTGGGCCAGGTGGTTTCCAAATGCTTTTACCAGCTAAAAAAAATCAGGAAGGTCCGGCGACTACTAACCCCAGAAGCTATCACCCAGGTTGTGATCGCCACTGTTCTATCCCATCTGGATTACGCAAATGCCATCTATTTGGGTCTCCCATGCTATCTACTCAAGCGTCTCCAGATGGTGCAGAACCATGCTGCTAGGATGATCTTAAAACAACCAAGGTGGCAGGCAGCGACTCCCCTCCTCATCAAACTGCACTGGCTTCCGGTCACACAACATTGAACCTTCAAAGCAGGCTGTATGATTTTTAAGTCGCTGCATGGCAAAAGCCCTAAGTTCATTAACCAACTAATCACCAGATACGTTCCCTCCCACAACCTTCGCTCACTCCATCTAGGCCTTCTCCAGATTCCCCCCTTCAAACTTAAACGCTCTGGTGGACGTAGGTTTGCAACACTTGCCCCGTGCTTATGGAACACCTTTCCCTTGGAGATCCGGTTTTGCCAAGATCTCCTTTCTTTCCGGAAAGCACTGAAGACCTGGCTTTTTAGACAAGCTTTTTATTCTACCTTTTCTTCTCACCCCCGATTGTGTTACTGTCAATTTTAGCGCCAAGAAACTAATCAGTGTTAGTGCGCTCAATAAATGATTTAATAACATAACAAAGATGCTTTAGTTTTGCCTTTTGCATTTTCCCTATATAGCATACTAAGAGAGACAAGTCCACTGGGGAGCACCAAAGTCCGATTGGGACTACACGACTCTCGATGCGATGCAAGTTTGCATAATGAGATTTAATGCAAGACGATTGTTCACTTAGGAGGAAATTTCATGCATGGGTTTGTGCGCTGACAGTACAAAGGCTTTCTTGATGGATGGGTAAGTCAAAGGATGGATGTATGCATAGATGATGGATGTGTGAACAAACGGATGCAATGGTGAAAGGATGAAAGGAATAGTGAAATGTTGAATGATGGATGACACAATGAAAGGGTGAAATGCTGGATATCAGTGTGTAGCTGGAGGGTCTGAAAAGATGATTGGATGGAAGAAAAAAGGAAGCTCTTTTACGTACTGCCAGGCTCACTTGCTTGGTGCAATCAGAGATTTGGTTCAAAGTGGGGCTATTATAGTTAAGGTATGGGCTTTGCCCTTGCCTATGCATTACTATTGAACACAATCTCAAATTCCTCCCTCCTATTGATCGAGTTCCTATATATCATTATTGCTACGTACAGAGTTTCAATGCTCCACGGCCTGGTTTGCACCAACGAAATACAGATACATACATACTTTTGTTAAAAAACAGTCTTTTGAGCAGGGCCTTTGGAATTATGCGGCAGTAAAGGGCCTAATTAAGTGGCAGGGTGAGTGAATGATGCAGCAAGAAAAGGCAAATTATGCGGCACATTTTGTAATAGTATAACTTCATTATTTCATCATTTTTACTCTTGGTAACACTCTCTGGGCATTGATTGCAAGTATTTGGTTCTAGTTTAGACCCAAATACAGCATTAAGCAACAGAAAGGAGGCAAGTTCAACTTTGCATAGGGGCTTCTACTGCACAGGAACACCTGTTGCTGCATTTTTAATAACTGTTTAATCATTTGAGCTAGAATTTTTTTTTCTTACAATCTGCAGATTATGCTGCGGATGATGGATGTTGTTGCAAATGCATTAAATGTATAGTTATGCGAAAATCACCGCAGCCGCACCATCGCATCATTTCGGCGGCCCTTCTTATGAGACATCACCATCTGCTATTGTGAATGAACGACCTGGATTCGGCGTGTTTAACCTGCCCTCCCTAGTTTAAAACCATTTCAAACAGTCGCACGTCGCATTGCTAGTGACAGCCTTTTCAACGTGATGTTCCGAAAACTTTTCTGCTATGCCGGCTTTGCCGTTATGTGGCAACGGATGCGCGCCTTTCCTGGCACCAGGAACGTGTAGCGGGCACGGAGCTGGCGGAGAGAAGTTTGTCAGTCTGAATGGAGCCAAGTCATGTCCCTCGTCTGATCGACAGCATGCGAAGGGACCTTCTGCACCAGAGTGCCTTATTAATGCTGCGAAAGCAAGGGCTTGGATCCAACGCCTTCGGTTCTCTGGCTTCCACCTTCCAATATGTCACTGGAAATAAAAGAGAAAGTTCCATATTTTATGGAAAAAGGACACTTTTGGCCAACGTCGGCATACTCTGTCTGTGATTTAATGATCTCTTCCTCCCACTTGCTAAATTATTTCTCTGTCTTTTTTCCTTTGGGCTCCAATCAGTCTTTTGTGCAGCGATGTCGTTATTTTTCACCACTAAAATGTGATATCGAGAGCGCGGCCCCCACCGGTGTGAGCAGTTTTTAAGGGGTGTCAGAGGTCAGGCCAATGTCAAAGTTGATGACAGACAGGAGTGAATTCCCTTCCAGTGTCTTCTCTATATTTTACGTCGAACGTCACACTTTAAAACCATTAATAGAAATGGATGACGATGCACCTTTTTGTGGGTTATATTTATTTCTATTATTTTTCCACGTTGATTCAATTAATAAAGTAATTCCGAGCTCGGAACAAATAGAATTTAGATTTTAGGGAACGCCTCGACTTAACAAAGAGCCACCCTTATGTCAATAAAATTCAATGGGCCTCATTTATGAGAAGTGACGCAGCGCTGCGTGAAAGCAGCAATGCGTCACTTCTCAGTGCGCCCTCCTTGCGACATGATTGTTGCGTCATATTTCCTGTATGACGCAGCATGTCGCAAGAAGTTACAGATGCGTCAGTATTTCTGACGAATCTGTATGGCGCAAAAGTGACGCATTGCTGGAGTTGTGTCAGAAGCCTGACGCAACTCCAGCAATGTTCCTTTCACATGGGGCATGTGAAAGGGCCTGCGTCAGTCGCACGCCTGCTGTGAGGCAGGCGTAAGTTATTGACGCATTTGCTTCCTAGAAGTGGTGCTGTGAAATCTTATAGATTTTACTGCATCACTTCTATGACACTTTCTTATGTCAGAACTCCCCCCCTGCATGCATTATACCTGGCGAATGTATAATGCAGCGTAGGGGTTTACAAAGTGACGCATCTACCTAGATGCGTCACTTTGTAAATATGGTGCAAGGCACATTTTTTACACTGCTGTTGCGTCACAGAAAAGTGACGCACCTGCGGTTTAAAAGTGATGCACGGCCTCATAAATAAGTCCCAATGTTTCCATACTCTGAAAGTTTCGTAATTAGCTGGTATTCGTATTTTCTGTGCACACATTTAGGCAGCGCTTGAAATGAAAAAATAGAAGTGCACGTATTCTGTACCAGAGTACCTGCTTTTTTTCTGAGAAGTGCTGATACTCTCTAATTTAAAGTATTACATTTCTCTTGAGAAGTGCTGGTACTCTCCCTCTCAACATAAGCACTCAGTACCGGACAGTACTGGACCTTTTAGAGACGAACAGGAGCCCTGTCCGTAACAAAACTAGAGGTGGGCAAGTCAACAAATTAACAGGGAGAGCCGAGCCAAGGGTCCACCTCAGATCTTAGAGCCCGTGCACAAGCTGAGCCCTGAAAATATGTTTTATGCACATTATACAGCTAACCATGACAAATATGAGAATGTCTCTTCAAAGTTCAAAAATGTGTATTTCTTTAACATGTGGAAGTTTTGCCATTAATAGGGCGCATTATAGCACTGCACTAAGAAGTACATGTTAAAAGTGCTATTTTTGGTATAACTGGTAGTCTATACTCACATATTCAAAAGTACTTTTATAAACGATAATGAAGAAAAAAAGAGTATGGGTGAAATATGATATGTAGAAACGCTGAGGAAACTCACCCACAATGCACTCCGCTCTGGGCTACCGCCGCATACACAGCCGATCTTCTGGGGGCTATTGGAGTGAACTGCACACCCTACCTGTGCTGGAGAAGTATACTTCCCAGGGCTCTGAGCGCGCAGCGGCAGGAGCCGCCAGCATCACGGAAGCAGCGCCACCACACCAACAAGCTTTAAAAGTAGAGTCCACCCAGCGCTACGCGAGACACGAGCGGGAGCGCCGGGCCAAGCCCGGGCCAAGGGTAGGCCCTTCTGAGCCCGTCAGGGGTTGGCAGAGGCTGGGCTGGGCCACCCCCCTGATATCACCCATCAAGGACCAAAGCTCGTGTTTTAAGGTAATGCGAGTTGTATTGCTCAATTGTATGCTAGTGTGCTAGTGTGCTAATTCGTGGTGAAATAATTGGACCACCTTGCGTTTCTGGCCTGACGAATAAATGCAAAGGAGTAGCCAGGAGATTAGACGCCTTCATTGTAAGGTCAGAGTCTTTACTTACCCATGAAATCAAACTAACAGAGCGTCGTCTGTCCATGGACCCAGTGACACTGCACTCTCGTTTATCCCTGGGAGGTCGAAACACTGATGGTTTAATACATTAATCCCCCCATTAATTAAACTCAATGGAAGCATGTCCAGCTTCCTTAGACTCATCTCTGTCATCTTCAGAAGCACCTAATTTGGCAGCACCAGACTCACCTGGTATTAGCACCACAGCAAGGGCAGCAGGTCCCGAAAAGATTGCCAAAGCGAAAACGCAACCCATAAAAAGGAAGAGGGTCGCAGGGATGACCAAGTCTAAAAAGCCTAAAGGTTGTTTACCTTGCAACAATGTAACAAACCTAGCGGTTACTTGTACTACGGCAGTGGGCACACAGCCTGATGTTACTTTTAACTATGTTAGCAACGTTAGTAACATAGGTTCTGAGGGTGATGTTACCGTTCCCCCCTTTGTCCTAAAGTTAATTGAAAATGCCTTGGCTGACATTAAGAATATAATTGAAATGAAATTCAACGCGTTGTGGGGAAAAATGGAATGTTTGAACTCTGAATTGACTAATTTTATGCACCGGAATGCTAACTTGGCTCAAACTACTGACAGGGATAGGATGCTTACATTACCCACGAGCAACACACTTGGGTTGGTGTCACACACTGGTTCTGTCTCCCACAAAGATAGTATCCCTGCCACCTCGCATACAAATCATAGCAATAACAACGCGCTCTCTGGGCTAAATTTCCACAGCGAGCAAAGGGCAAGCCAAGGTGTTTTCCTAGGAAACACAGCTAACTCAATCCCGGCTTCAGGAAGATGTAGCCCAATTCCCAAACGTGCTACTGTTAATGCCATAAGTTCAAGCAGGGACTGCCTTAACCACCCCAGAAATGCCTGTGTGAGACCAAACACTGATGTGCTAATCAATGTTCCCACTAACTTTTTTCCTCTGTGCGCTGCAACCATGGCTATGTGCGCCAGGAACCAAACCGCGCGTGTCTACGGGACCAAATGGCACTCAAAATGTTTACTTAACAAAGTGAAAAGATGGTGCATTTTCACACATACAGCGTCACAATAAGGGTATTAAGGGCAGTTTGCAAATTGGATAAGCACGCCATGACATGAATTGGTTAAACTGGCCTGTTTTGCCCTCTGTTCCACTCGTTTTTCCCTCATTTTTGTTTCCCTCTGCCCTCTCTTCCACTCTTTTTTGTGCCTTTCTGCCCTCTGTTCCACTCGTTTTCCCCTTGTTTTTTGTGCCCTTCTGCCCTCTGTTCCACTCGTTTTTTGTACCTTTCTGCCCTTTGTTCTACTCGTTTTCCCCTCGTTTTTGGTGCCCTTCTGACCTCTGTTCCAATCGTTTTTGGTGCCTTTCTGCCCTCTGTTCCACTAGTTTTTCCCTTGTTTATTGTGCTCTTCTGCCCTCTGTTCCACTCGTTTTTTGTGCCCTTCTGCCCTCTGTTGTACTTGTTTTTGTGCCTTTCTGCCCTCTGTTCCACTCGTTTTTTGTGCCCTTCTGCCCTCTGTTCCACTCGTTTTTTGTGCCTTTCTGCCCTTTGTTCCACTCGTTTTTTGTGCCCTTGTGCCCTCTGTTCCAATAGTTTTTTGTGCCTTTCTGCACTCTGTTCCACTCGTTTTTCCCTTGTTTTTTATGCCCTTCTGCCCTCTGTTGTACTTGTTTTTGTGCCTTTCTGCCCTCTGTTCCACTCGTTTTCCCTTGTTTTTTGTGCTCTTCTGCCCTCTGTTCCACTCGTTTTTGTGCCCTTCTGCCCTCTGTTCTACTTGCTTTTGTACCTTTTTGCCCTCTGTTCCACTCGTTTTTTGTGCCCTTCTACCCTCTGTTCCACTCGCTTTTTTGCCTTTCTGCCCTTTGTTCCACTCCTTTTTTCCTCCTTTTTTGTGCCCTTCTGCCCTCTGTTCCAATAGTTTTTTGTGCTTTTCTGCACTCTGTTTCACTCGTTTTTGTGTGCCCTTCTGCCCTCTGTTTCACTCATTTTCCCCTTCTTTTTGTGCCCTTCTGCCCTCTGTTTCACTCGTTTTCCCCTTTTTTGTGCCCTTCTGCCCTCTGTTTCACTCGTTTTGCCCTTCTTTTTGTGCCCTTCTGCCCTGTTTCAGTCATTTCCCCCTTTTTTTGTGCCCTTCTGCCTTCTGTTCCACTCGTTTTTTGTGCCTTTCTGCCTTTTGTTCCACTCGTTTTCCCCTCGTTTTTTGTGCCCTTCTGCCCTCTGTTCCAATCGTTTTTGGTGCCTTTCTGCCCTCTGTTCCACTCGTTTTTCCCTTGTTTTTTGTGCTCTTCTGCGCTCTGTTCCACTCGTTTTTTGTGCCCTTCTGTCCTCTGTTGTACTTGTTTTTGTGCCTTTCTGCCCTCTGTTCCACTAGTTTTTTGTGCCCTCTGCCCTCTGTTCTACTCGTTTTTTGTGCCTTTGTGCCCTTTGTTCCACTCGTTTTTCCCTCGTTTTTTGTGCCCTTCTGCCCTCTGTTCCAATAGTTTTTTGTGCCTTTCTGCACTCTGTTCCACTCGTTTTCCCCTTGTTTTTTGTACTCTTCTGCCCTCTGTTCCACTCATTTTTTGTGCCATTCTGCCCTCTGTTCCACTTGTTTTTCCCTTGTTTTTTGTGCTCTTCTGCCCTCTGTTCCACTCATTTTTTGTGCCCTTCTGTCCTCTGTTCTACTTGCTTTTGTACCTTTTTGCCCTCTGTTCCACTAGTTTTTTATGCCCTTCTGCCCTCTGTTCCACTCGTTTTTTGGCCTTTCTGCCCTTTGTTCCACTCGTTTTTCCCTCATTTTTTGTGCCCTTCGGCCCTCTGTTCCAATAGTTTTTTGTGCCTTTCTGCACTCTGTTCCACTCGTTTTCCCCTTGTTTTTTGTGCCCTTCTGCCCTCTGTTCCAATAGTTTTTTGTGCCTTTCTGCACTCTGTTCCACTCGTTTTTCCCTCATTTTTTTTGCCCTTCTGCCCTCTCTTCCAATAGTTTTTTGTGCCTTTCTGCACTCTGTTCCACTCGTTTTTCCCTTGTTTTTTGTGCTCTTCTGCCCTCTGTTCCACTCTTTTTTTGTGCCCTTCTGCCCTCTGTTTCACTCGTTTCCCCCTTCTTTTTGTGCGCTTCTGCCTCTGTTTCACTCATTTCCCCCTTTTTTTGTGCCCTTCTGCCCTCTGTTTTACTCGTTTTCCCCTTTTTTTGTGCCCTTCTGCCCTCTGTTTCACTCGTTTTCCCCTTCTTTTTTGTGCCCTTCTGCCCTCTGTTTCACTCGTTTTCCCCTTCTTTTTTGTGCCCTTCTGCCATCTGTTTCACTTGTTTTCCCCTTTTTTTGTGCTCTTCTGCCCTCTGTTTCACTCGTTTTCCCCTTCTTTTTTGTGCCCTTCTGCCCTGTTTCACTCCTTTCCCCCTTTTTTTGTGCCCTTCTGCCCTCTGTTTCACTCGTTTTCCCCATTTTTTTGTGCCCTTCTGCCCTCTTTTTCACTTGTTTTCCCGTTTTTTGTGCCCTTCTGCCCTCATTTTCACTCGTTTCCCCCTTTTTTTGGTGCCCTTCTGCCCTCTGTATCACTCGTTTTCCCCTTCTTTTTTGTGCCCGTCTGCATTCTGTTGCAAAAACAACAAGTGATGGACTGAATGTGGATCAATGTCACACACTCCCCCAGTCAAAAGATCTGGGCCCAAATCCATCGTTTTTTTGCACTCCACACCACCCTGGGTTAGACAATGGCGATATGCAAATCAGCTCTGACCCTGTTGCCCCATGGGAACAGTCCAGTCCGAACTACAAAAGCCATGTCCTTCCCAGAACGGAATCAAGCATCCGAGGACCGGACCGGTTTCGAGGTAACACCTCTCTTCAGCCCGGCTAGCTTGACTCCAAGTGGTGTGGAGTGCCTGGGACCCACGTCTGGGCATCCCCAGCGCACTTAGGGCGGCAATTGCAAAAACAACAAGTGATGGACTGAATGTGGATCAATGTCACACACTCCCCCAGTCAAAAGATCTGGGCCCAAATCCATCGTTTTTTTGCACTCCACACCACCCTGGGTTAGACAATGGCGATATGCAAATCAGCTCTGACCCTGTTGCCCCATGGGAACAGTCCAGTCCGAACTACAAAAGCCATGTCCTTCCCAGAACGGAATCAAGCATCCGAGGACCGGACCGGTTTCGAGGTAACACCTCTCTTCAGCCCGGCTAGCTTGACTCCAAGTGGTGTGGAGTGCCTGGGACCCACGTCTGGGCATCCCCAGCGCACTTAGGGCGGCAATTGCAAAAACAACAAGTGATGGACTGAATGTGGATCAATGTCACACACTCCCCCAGTCAAAAGATAAAAAAAACGATGGATTTGGGCCCAGATCTTTTGACTGGGGGAGTGTGTGACATTGATCCACATTCAGTCCATCACTTGTTGTTTTTGCGTCTGCATTCTGTGTCACAGCTCTTGTGTGCTGTTAGGACGCAGGGCAGACTCTGGCCTTTTGTTTAAGTATTGCTGATTAACAGCAATACTTAAAAAAAGGCCAGAGTCTGCCCCACGCTTTACTAACAAAAGCATATACAGTTTCCAAATGCAGCGCGTACTTTAGCACACACTGTGTTTGGAAACTGTCTACGCTTTTGTTAGTAAAGCGCGGGGCAGACTCTGGCCTTTTGTTTAAGTATTGCTGTTAAACAGAGCCCGTGAAGGGGCTCTGATTAACAGCAATACTTAAACAAAAGGCCAGAGTCTGCCCCGTGTCCTCACAGCACACAAGCTCCACCAGCCCCCCCGCCTCCTTACCTGCACTCCTCATGACCGCTCCACCGCATTCGTGCCACTCGCTTCTTTCATAGCGGCCGGCGGCGCGACGCCCTGACTGTGTGCGTGCTCCACGCGAGGTGGTGCGCGCTGAGGTCAGGAGCGGTGCGCGTGCACGCGCGCCCTAGAGGGAACGGTGCAGTCTACCTCCTGCCTCTTGCCCCTATGTGCTAGTCTTGGCTGGGGTCCCCGAATTAGTTGGAGACCAAAGGGAAACCTAGGCAGACCTCCACAATAAGTCTGTAGATTGGCTCTGCAATCACAAAAGGTTTCTTTCTTCCAATATGAGTGATATTCTCATGGCTAGAAGAGTAAGATGGGTTAGCCATTCTGAAAAGAATATAGACTGCGACTGCGTTGTCCCTAATTTTTGCAGACCCCACATGGGTCGCCGACTATTGAGCTCTTTTGAGCAATCCCCTACGCTAAACACCCACATTAGTGTGCTCCTTTGGGTTATTTTTACAAGCCATCCTCGGAACCCCCAGGGACGTCTATGCTCTGCCCCTGCTAACCAATAGGTTTAATGCATTTTCCGACTAAGATGCACAGGATTGACAACCACAACTGATGGTCCCCCATTTGCTCCAGCAACATGATCTGGAGGATTCCCCATCTAACATCGTAAGTATCGACAACAAGAATGATACCTTATCCAACCCCCAGAGTTAATAGTGGAGTTGACATGAATTTTCTTAGCTGGAATGTAGCAGGGTTACAGTCCAAACTTATTGATGAAGACTGGTCAAAGAACAAGACATAGTAATGTTCCAGGAGACTTGGGCCACACATGATTTGCTCATTGAGGGGTTTCACTGCTTCAACGCGGCTGCTTCCTGCCATAAGCGGGGCCGACCTTCAGGGGGCCTCTTTATTGCGCTTAATGTAACAGCCGGTGGAAGTTTTAAGTTACTCCCAACCAATAGTTGTAACTTTCAAGTTGTTTTGTACAAGGGAAGAGTTTCTTTTTATTTGGTAAATTTTTATAATAACGATTTCTTTTCCATTCCTAATAAGAATTGTATTGAGCTCTATGATTTTATTTCTAACTTACACTACCAGCAAGCCTCGAGCAATATTATTGGGACTATCTTAGGAGGTGATTTGAATGCAAAACTTACAGATATGCATTTGGGCGCAGAGTCACGCAGTCTAGCCCCCTCTTCCTGTAGGGGTGATGAACCGGCAGTGTTTCTGAGGTCCCACAACCTGGTCAACGCCATTGAGCAGATTAGCACATCACATGAAACCAGTAACCATTACCCGACTTTCAGAGGCAGAGGCCACTGTTCCACTATAGATTTTGTTTTTATTTCCCCTCCACTCGTTGATTATCTAGTCAATGCGGAGGTTGTTGCCGCTGTTCACGGGGATCACAACCCCATCAAAATAGCACTAAGATTTGCAGCACGACCAGTGTTCCCATCTGAATGTGGGGCAACAGACCTAACGTTATCAACAGACAATTTAACGTAACGGTGATCTATTCCGACTGTTAGCCAGGAACAATCTGCCTCTTATTAATTCCTGTCTGACATTTCAAACCCCGCACCCAGTGGTAGACCAGAACTTCTCCAAACCTTGTTTGACTGTTAAAACTTACCTGCTAAAGCCAGCATCTCTAAGAAGGCAGGGCTCTAGATGGTTCGACAACGAATGCTCACTGGCTAACACGAACTTACGCAGGGCATTGTCAGTTGAACCAAGGTGCGCATTGGATGTAAAACTGGCCAGGCAGAAGTATAATAAGGCAGTTAACGAGCGGAAGGGAGCACTCCTTGGGGACCGGTGGGAAACTCTATTGTTAGCAGCAACCAACAAAAATGGTAAATCATTCTGGTCCGCTGTAAGGGATTTCCGATCCATGGGCCAGTTACTAACCCCCATTAGCTGCACTATATCCAGCCAATGCTGGGAAACCCACTTCTCCGATATCTATGCCTCCCCCTCATCGGACATCAATCAGTACGAATATGGACTACTTGGTAGCATACAGATAACACTCCCTGAAGCTGAAGAAGCCATTCACTAGAGCATTGGGAACAAGGCCCCCGCCCCTGATGGGCTACCAATAGATCTTATCAAATGGAAGCCGGATTTTTGGGCACCACTTCTTCTGAATGTCTTCAACAACTTAAAGTATGCCCCTCTACCCGACACTTGGGCAAAAAGTACTATCGTCCCAATATTTAAAATGGGAGACCGGTCGCAGCCCAGCAATTATAGGCCGATATCATTGATTGACAACACCCTGAAAATACTGGGCAGAGTCTTATATAATGAGATATTGGAATGGATGGAGGAATGCAGCATTTTAGAGCCCTGCCAGCTAGGCTTCCGTACCAAGGTTGATACCAACGTGCAATGCCTCAACCTCAACCTTGTAATTGGGAAATATGCCATCGCCCGGAAGTCTCCAGTCTATCGGACCTTCATGGATTTGTCCTCAGCCTTCGACCTGGTTAATGGGTCGAAGCTGTCGGCTATCCTGTTGGCCTATGGCCTGAATGAGCCTCTGGTCCATTTCCTGGCACATCTCCACAAGGATCTCCAGGCGCAAGTGAGGAGAGACAGAGGTGGCGAGGTTTCAGGACCCATTAAGGTCTGAAGGGGGGTCAGGCAGGGTTGTGTCCTGGCCCCAATTCTGTTCATTATTTATATTAATGGACAAAACAAAGTATTAATATCCATGTCCCAAGATGTCCCTATGATTAATGGGAAACCTCTCCCCGTGCTACTATACGCTGAAGATGCGGTACTTATATGCCGCACCCCAAATTCTCTGCGTATCTTGGTGCATTCTTTTATTGAATATATGGATAGCCTTGACCTAAGAGTCAATTTCAACAAATCATTTTTAATGCCTTATGGCTCTCGGAAACGCCAGCTTAGCTCTGTCACTGTCAGTAAGCATAAACTGATAAGCACTTCCCTACGTTGGGGGGGTCTTTGCTGCGAATGGCTCCTGGACTGAGCATCTTACCCATTCCAGGAGCAAGTTCTCAAAGACCATCAACTCAATTTTTTAATCTCCCCCGTCCAAAATACACAGGTGCCATTTTAGCCATCCTAAAGAATTTTCAACTATAATGTGTCCCAGTGGCCACCTATGGAGCTGAGATTTGGGGTACTGCAGATAGTTCCTGCAAACAGCAGGAAAAAAATAGATTTTGCAGGAAACAGCTGGGCATCGCAATCTCCACTCCGCAATATATTTACCACAAAGAATTGGACTTAAACTCCATAACTGATTTTATATGTGCTCGCCCAGCCTTTTTCTGGCTATTGGTCTGGAAGAATGATGCAGCAACTTTAACCAGAGATATTATTATTGATTGTATGAAGTGGGAGAAGGGGATGGAAATCCACTGGCTCTCTGGAGTTTACCAGAGCTTCTGTAGTATCAATAAAGGCTGTATCTTTTTAAATCCCAGCGAAACTGCAACTTTGCACCAAAAAGAACTTAGAAGCGCCCTTTATTTGTCACATATTGAAGAAAGACTGGAGCTAGAAGCGAATAAACCATTTGTCTCCAGGTATATGTCCAATGAGCGGCCCTGCCTCCCCCTACCAACCTACCTCATGTTACCTATGAGCCATTGGGAAAGAAGCCTTGTATTCCGCCTTAGCGCGGGGACAGTAAAATTTGCATTGTGTTTCCCCTTTTGCTTTCATTCTAAACTTGATTTAATACCCTGCCCATGTGACGGGTGAGTGGCCAATCCTCCCTCCATTTCCTGTTTTTCTGCAAATATTACATAAAGTATAGTAAGGGCCTACTTTACCCTTTTTTCAACAGGAGCAGGGCCATTAGTATGGATTCAGCCTTCTTGAATGTGCTTGCCTTGACTGATGAAGTGCTTGTTTTTCGCATTAGCACATTTCTGAAGATTGCCACTCGGGCACACAAGTCAATGCTTAATCCTTGAATTTTTAAATCATGAATGGATTAATTTACAATTGTTGTTAATGAATTTACTGTTTTTATTCTAGCGTGTAATACTGTGTCTTACTAATCGTCAATTATTACTTGCTCTTATTGTTACTCTTCCCTTGTAATTTTTACAATGTCATTTTTATTATGTACTTTTATGGATACAATGACTATCCAAATAAAGTTTCATGAACTGAACTGAACTGATATGTAGAGTTTTGCACACACAACCTGAAAGTATTACAACCTTTACATGGCCACCAGTTACATTACACAAGGTCACATGCTTTGTTTATATGCATAGGTAGATTAAGAAATTTGCCCAAAATCATACGATGTAGAGCCTACCCCAAGACTCGAACACATCATCTACATTAAAAAATAAATTAAAGGAAAAAGATTTTTGAAACAATCTATTTAGGAATTATTAAAGGTCATCAGGGCAAGGCTCTCTGCAGAACAGAGCTTGCTCTCTCAGGAGGCCCCCTGAAAGGCTGGGGCCCTGGGCCAGAGCCTATTTTGCCTACCCCTTAAAACATCTCTGCCTGCATTGCCCTGAAGCTTTGTTCGAGGTGGCTTTGCTGGACTCGAGTAGCACTCTAAAGTTTCAGCATTTAGTAAGCGGACAGAAGGAAGCCCCATCAACTTATGTTTTTAGTGGTTGGGATGTTGTAGAACATTATGAGTATACCATTTTGCAATATGGATTGTGATAATCAGAATGTTAGCACTTAGTAAATGTTTTACAATCACCAGTGGTGCACTTGCCCTCAGGGTCATGTGTAACTGTTTACATTTAATAATGAAAGTTATAATGCAAGGATGGGTGCTGCAGCCAAGGTGTAATGTCATCATTAGCTTCCACCTAAGCAGCCGCATTGAATGTGAACTGGGTCAATGGAGAAATATAGAGTAAAAGGTAATTAATAATTTAAGACCAAAAGAACAAAAATCCAATCTCTAAAACCGTAGATATGCAATTTTAAAGATTTAAGAAAAATAGCACCAAAAAGTACAAATCGCTAACTGTGGTTATCTGGTCGCACTAGACTTGGGCAAATTTCAGGCCAACTTCAATGGAGCGCGAGCCGGCTACAGGGACCCAGTGAGGCAGCTGCACAAAGTACCTTAACTCTTAACTGCGATTCGATGCGGAGTCCTGCGTGGTGGACGTGTCGTCCTGCGTGGTGGACGTGTCATGCAGCAGGGCGATTTGAGGTCATTGCATGGAGATGCATCTGTAGCAGTGGTTCCAGAGAGTTGTTGTGGGTGATATGAGGTCCTTGATGTGGAGGTGCGTCATGCAGTGGCAGTGCCCGATGAGTTGCGGGGCTACGATGTAAAGTCCAGCATGGGGCATGTGTTGCACAGCCATTCCAATATGGAATTTTGCAAGATGATGTATCGCGCTGCATCGGTTGTGCTGGGACCACAGCAGGGCTGGCAGTGCACCTTCTGGATTACTTCCAAGGGTCCAGAAGTGGGATGGTACCACTTGGGATGGCAAGACTTACAGCTGGTATAGTCCAGGTGCTGAGTTAAAGGTTGATGGAGACTGTTTTGTCCCTAAGGCTCTAATCACGAGGGCAGTCAACTAGCCCAGGGAGTCACTCTGGTGGTCCTAGGTTCAAGATGCAGGTTACGGTTATTCTCACTCAGGCAGGAGGGAAGCAGGGCAGCAGGACAGCAGAATAAGGCAGCAGAGTGGAAGTCCTTCTTGCAGCAAATCAGCACAGCAGTCCTTTTGAATCTTCCACAGGTCCATATATGACTAAAGTTGGGTCTGAGGTTACAAAATGTATATCTGTTGCCCACTTTGAAGCAGGAGAAGGTGCTGGAGGCTTCCACCTCTCCTGAGGTGTCAGACATTCCCTTCCTCCCTACCTGGCGCCAGCTTATCTGGAGAAAAAATAAATGGTGACAAACCTTTTGTGAGTGTGTATAGGCAGAGCCTTAGTGATGTTTAAGTGTGGAAGGTGACAGCTCCGCACCCCCATTACGTCAGAGTAACCCCTCCTGCCAGCACCCAGCCTCCTTTTGTCTCACTGTCTTGGAGCAATACACAAAGATAATCTGCCAGCTAACATAGTCATATAACCAAGGAACAGGCTAAAGGCAACAAATAGTTAGAACAAGAAAATGCCAGCTTTCTAAAAGTGTTACAGTTACAATGTTACAGTGTTAAAAGTGGCATTTTCAAAATTGTGATTAAAATCTGACTTTTCCGTTAAAGACGGCTTTACATTTCAATTCTCTAGACACCAAACTTGATCTGTCTACCCGCTCCCAATTGAAAGTTATCATATATTAAATGAAATAAGTTAACCCAGTGTTATCCTAAGGAAGAAGTAGGAATCGGATAGTGAAAACCCAATGTAAGAATTTTTCACCACGAAGACATATAAAATGTGAAAGTACATGTCCATCTTTTTAAAGACACTGTATTCTGCCCTTTCGGTTGTTTAGGACCTACCTTAGAGGGTTGGGCCTGACAAGGTTTTTATCTTGCCAGGTCAACATGGCAGGTTAAAACTGCAGAAACAGGCAGACATGGCAAGCCTCAGACATGTTTAAATAGCTACTTAAGTGGGTGGCACAGTCAGTGCTACAGACCCACTAGTAGCATTTAATTTTTAGGCCCTGGGTACATGGGATACCACTTTGCTAGGGACCTACAAGTCAACTAAATGCACCAATTAGATATAAGCCAATTCTATCATGTTTAGGGAAGAGAGCACAAGCACTTTAGCGCTGGTTAGCAGTGGTAAGGTGCACAGGGTCCTAAGTCCAACAAAAACAAATTCAGCAAAAAATGAGTGTTAAAGGCAAATTGTTTGGGGGTGACCCTTCAGAGAGGGCCAGGTCCAACAAGGGTCTTTCCAGAAACCTCATTGGGAAGGAAAACCCTGAATGAGCCTCAATAGGTGGACCTTTAAAATTTGGTACATGCACTGACTTTGGCAGTGGGTCACGCCCTACCTGTTTGAACTTGGACATATGAGCTGAAGTTTTCTGCCAGTTATGCAGCACTTTTTAGACACAGAACTGCATAGACCCGTGCATAGATCTGTGGTGTAGGTGATAGGTGATACCTGGATGAAAAACAAAGTGCAGGACATGTATTGCCTAGGAGAGCAAGAGCCCCGCAGAGGCTATGTAGGCTTGCCCTGCTGCAGACCTTGCTGGCACAGAAGCCCTTACCCAGCCCAAGGAGTCCAAGCAATGGACTCACTAAAACTCCCTCTGCTTCACTGGAGGAGGGCTACTCAAGAGAACAACTTTAATTGAATGTTAGTACAGAGGTTACTGTGTACGTTTCATGCTGTGTCCAGGAGGACACCTCCCATATTGAGCTGCAAGGGAAAAGGGCTCAGAGTAGTGCTTGTCTGATGAATGCCAAGTGACGCATCTCAGTGTGCTCTCAAAGCAGCAGGAACATTTACTATTGCCTCAAAAGACCACTGAAGCTGCCACCATTTCTAAGACACTGCAAACATTCCACCTTAAGCACGTGGAGCTTTGAAAAAATGTGCGAGTCTTGCAACTTTGCAACTTCACTCACCCTTGCCGAATACAAGAGAACATTTTGGCAAAGAGTTTCAAAATGTGAAACAGAAAAGCTGTATCGTCTCTTTTTTTCCAGCATTACACTTGTGCGTAGCAGAATAGCAACCACACAAGTTAGGGAAGCTGCTTGCTTGGAATGTCAACAAAGCAGCTCTGTTTTGAAAGAGCTCTTCTCTAATCCATCCTATTTCTTCTGCAAAAAAATACTAAATGCTTTTGAACTCTGGATTTGCCTGTATTATTGTTTCCTGCCTCATTAGAGACCAAATCTCCTTTTGTCTTATCTAGTCACCCTGGTCCTTTTTTGATCCAGCTACTGTTGCCCAGGTGGAAGAGTATTTGACCTACATCTCCTCAGGCCCCCCATTTGACCCGTGCCCAGTGCACCAACTAAAGAAGTTGACTTCTGTAACTGTACCAGTTTTGATTATCCTTTGGAATTCCTCCCTGTTCTCTGGGATTGTACCCATCTCTTGAAAATCATTCCTCATTACGTCATTACTGTAAAAACCTAAGGCCGAGCACTCCATCCTTTCAAACTACAGGCCATCTCTTTACTTCCTATGTTTTGCTAATGGAGCAAAACGTCAATGAAAAACGTGCTACTTTTCTAGAGGACCACCATTTTCTCCACACCTTGCAGCCTGGCTTCAACTGAGTTGTCAGCCCTGAAACTGTCCTTGTGAAGGGTGACACCTAAAAGATCTTGAACCGAGGTGGTGTTGAAGGATTGATTTTCTTGATCTGTCAGCTGCTTTTAACACTATTTGTTATACCATTCAATCAAGATGGCTGTTGGAGATAAGTGTCAATGGAAGGGTCCGGGATTCTTTTTCCTGGACAGTTGTGCACAGGCAGGCCCTCTAGCCAGCTTCTGGCCTTCTTTCAAGTCTACAAACAATGGAGTGTCTCAGAGCTCATCTCTTAGCTGCAATCTTTTATTTTTTATGTTTCTCCATTAGCAGATTTGAGTGACCTGTTGGGCTAAAAATAAGATTTGAGTGACCTGTTGGGCTAAAAATAATTCTTATGCAGATCTTACACAAATTATTTTAAGATGTTATGGTAATGTTCACCAATTTCAGCAACGGTTCACTCTCTGCACTGAGCAAGTGACCCTCTTGATGAAAGTCAGCTCTTCATGTCTGAAAGACAATATGACAGAAGTCCTCATCTTTGGTAATCCCTTTTACGGGACATGTAAGTGGTGTTCTCATAATATGGGGACTCTTCCTACTCTAGCCTAGCATGCAAGAATTATTGAGGTAATCTTTGACCCATTGCTTTCTTTTGAGGACTACATAAATACTTTGACTTCCACCAGTTTCTGTCTCATGAACATTAAAAAATATATATTTCGCCATAGATGCCATCTTTCTTCAGGAAAATAGCCAGATTGGAATACTATAATTCATTATTTTTCTTCTTCCTTGTCATCTGATACAAATATTTCAGACAGCCAGCATGATGTTGCATGTCTGGTCTTGGAACTGAACAGAAGTTCCACCATTTCCTGTCAATGTAACCAGCTCCACTGGTTTACAGTCCCTTAAAGGAGTCTATTGAAGTCACTGAGTCTACGCTATTAAACCACGATAAGTTATATCTCCACAATTGTTTACTTGGTACGCTCTACCTCGTGCTCTTCATTTCAGTAGAATCCACTTTGTGATTATTCCCACATACAACACACAGGTGATGGGAGGATACTTGGAATAAGTCTAACCACTGGCAATTGATCGGGTAGGATTCCAACCCATTGTTCTTTTGCCCACCATGCTACCTCAGATTAGACGCAGCTATATGCATAACGCTGAATGATTTTAGGAAAGTGTCTGCTTACCATACAGTTTCTATTTCATATTTAGGATCCACTAAATCTAACTTGAGCTAAACTGAAAAGACATTTTGATGATACACCGGCAGTGGGAAATTAGGAGAACAGCATGAACAGTACTTTTCTCCCATGAAGTCCTTTGGAATCTAATTTTCTGCTGATAAGGTTCTGTTGATTTTTCTTTGATCATGATGTTGGCGAGAGTTTAACAACTGAAAAGTATTTTCAAATTGTGTTTAGTGTTTTCAAAAGATATTGAGGAACCAGGAGGAACCAGAAGTGGAAGTGAAATAATTGATGAACATGTGAGCAAAAAGAAATTTAAAACTGAGCCATTTCAATTATTCACAAGCAGACAGCTACCCTGACTTTTGTGCTCTTGTGCCCCTGTTAGAAATGGGAGTCTGTAATTGGCAATGGCTTGCACCTTTGTCCAAATTAGGCACTCTTGCTTCTAGTCAGAGTAAGGGAGTTACGCCCTTGGACAACCCTTGCTGAACCCCTTGGTAGCTTGACATGAGCAGACAGGCTTATCTCAGTGGCAGTGTGTACTGTAACACAGTCAAAACACTGCAAATGGACACCACACCAGTTTAGAAAAATACGAAATCTTTCTGTAAACAAAACAAGACCAAAATGACAAAAATCCGCCATACATATATCAAGATATCTTCCAAAATCGGTTATTCAAAATAATAAAACATGTAGCAACAAATAACTCCAACTGGGGCTCTTACAACATAGTGACAGCTGAAAATCCCAAAGTATGGTGCCGACCACGAGGTATGTGACATTGGGAACAGAGACACACAGACAACAAAGAACAGTACCTTGGTAAACGATGAAAACAAAGATGGTGCATGGCATCGGGGAGGTGATGCTTTGTTGGCGCCTGGAGGCGTCTGTTCCTTACAACCACAGGAAAGGTGAGGGGTTGGTTCCTTACTGATATGTTGGGGAGGTTAGGCGTTGGTTCCATATTGTTGCCAGAGAGGTGACTTTGCAGTGGCAGCGATGCGTCGGTTCCCTACAACAATGCAGAGTCAATGGATTCAGAGGTCACCCACATCAGGTATCAGCTCCATGATGATTAGGCACCAGCGTCGGTGAGGTTGGGGCTGCAGTGCGAGTCGGGTCACATAATCACAAGCAGTGCCCTTGGCACCAGTGCAGGCAGCAGCCTTGGTGACGGCTCCAGGGTGAATACGGTCCGCCAGCTGCAGGCGTTGGGGTTGTGGTGCAAGTCATGGATGTGTCTTGTGCATTTCACGAGCAGCAGTGCTCAAGGCTTCAGTGCAGGTTGCAGCATCACTCACCATCATTGGTGTTCCTTTTTTCCTCTTTGGCAGCTGAAACAGCAGTTCCAGGTGCAGGAAGACAGAGGGAATGATGTCTTTTTGTCCCTGAGACTTCAGAACAGGAGGCAAACTCTACACCAACCCCAAGCAGGATACACACTCAATTCCTCTCCTTGGCAGAAACAGCTACTGGAGGCCAACCCCAGTCAGCACACAGCAAAGGGGCAGTACTTCTCCTTCGGCTTTCCCAGCTTTTCTCCTTGGCAGCTCTTGAGTCCGGAAGTAATCTAAAGTTCTGGGATCTGGGCTCTAGTATTTGTACCATATTTTCCTTTGTTCCCTTGTGGCAGAGAGTCTCTTAGCTCAGTCCAAACCAGTATTGTCCTCTCTGGTCCAGTTTCCTGACAGGAGGTGGAGATAGTATTGTGCAAGGCAGAAAGGGTCTAATCAGGTCCAAGAAAAGCTCCGACCACTATTCTAAATGCAGCCCAGGTCTATTCAGCCCAGCCCTGACTCATCCAGGAAAGGCAGGACACACCTCAACCCCCCAGTGTCTGTCTACAGTGAATGCACATCCCCAGAAACTAGACCTAGAAACTAGAACTAGAAAATGTAAACTTTCTAGAGGTGGCATTTCAAACACATAAGTTAAAAAACATCTTCACTAAAAGATGTGTGATTAAAGTCTGAGTTTAGAGAGACCAAACTCCATTTCTCCCCCTTGTCCCAATCAGAAGTTATATTTGTGAGCTGTCACAAAATAATTCCCATTCTATCCTATGGGACAGATAGCCTTTCAATAGTGAAAAACTAAATACACTGTATTTCACTATCAGGGCATGTCACACACACCAGTACATGTCCTACCTTTCACATACACTGCACCCTACCCATGGGGGTACCTTGGGCCTACCTGAGCGGTGTCTTACATGTAGGAAAAGGGAAGGGTATGGCCTGGCAAATGGGTGCACTTGCCAGGCTGACATAGCAGTTTAAAACTGCGGGCAGACACTCTAGTGGCAGGTCTGAGAACCCTTTGCAAGGCTGCTTGTGGGAATCTCTGTGTTCAGTTTTATATTGTGCTCTTGGGAAACTGCAAATTGTTTACAAAACCGACAGTTTCACCAACGTCATTACCCCTAGAATTTTTCCAGGACACACATGTTCCTTCAGGGACAACATAGCTAAATGCAGCAATGTGAGGATCAGCATTACACACTGAAAGTGTACAAGCATTTCAATGATGTGGAGAAGTGCCAAGGAATCACAATTGAGGTAAATGTAAGCATTTTCTGCAAGATGAATCCTTTAAGTAGTCTTAACAGGTGTACGTAGAGGGAGGAATGCCCCCTGGTTGGAATCTTTTGTATGAGTAAATCCAAAAGAAGGTAATTTACACTTTTACAGCAATCTCAACTTATTCTAGGGTATAAAATGATGGCTGAAATATATGCTCAGTTTGTGACTGATGTCAATGATATTGGCAATCTGCTTTTTATTTTACACGTCACAAAATGAGCAGGTGTATGTACTTTACATCTTTCATGGCAAGCACAATGTTACTGCAATTGTCCGTGCCAAATACACCAACAGACAAACCATAAGGCTCAAGCCATTCAGAAAGACTTGTGCAGAATTCCATCAGGATGTCGACAGCTGTGCACTCTTTCTCCATGCTAATGATTGTATTCTTTTAATGCTGAAAAAGATTATGGGGTCGATTCACAGAACTAACTTAAGACAAAATCATAAACTTACTACTTTTGGTATTCACAAAAGGCATTTAGTAGTCTTAAATTAGGATTTTGTCTTTAGTTAGGATTTTGTCTTAAATTACAATTTTTTCTTTAGTTAGGATTTTGTCTTAAATTAGGATTTTGTCTTAAGTTAGGATCTCGTCTTAAATTAGGATTTTGTCTTAAGTTAGGATTTTGTCTTAAGGTAAACTTAAGTTTGTTTTAAGCTTAATTTAAGACAAAATCCTAATTTAAGACAAAATTCGAATTTAAGACAAAATCCTAATTTAAGACAAAATCCTAATTTAAGACTACTAAATGCCTTCTGTGAATACCAAAAGTAGTACGTTTATGATTTTGTCTTAAGTTAGTTCTGTGAATCGGCCCCAATGTGTGGCAGCGTGGTTGCTAGTAGTCCACTTGTGCATCAATGGCATATTGGCAGTGAAACACATGTAGTCTGTACTCGTTTAGTCTGCGCTGCCATGCTGCTACACACATTAGCTGCTAGGTGACCTGAATGCCCTAAAGTCCCCAATAGTTTAGTGTGCATCCAAAGCTGGCATTGTTTTGTGTGGGTCAAGCAGGTGTGGATTTAGAAGGTCCCATGTACTCTTATCCTCCAACCAAAGAAAATAGGAGGAGGTGAAGTGTCAAAACTTCAGGCAGCTTCTCAGTGTATAAATAAATCAATAAATGATTATGGCAGAGCTTTGATTTACTAGGGACCAGAACCTTGATTGATACCAGCTGTGGTTTCTCCGTGAGGACGGGGGAGGGTTTCCTCCCCCCACCCCTCCGTCCGCTGCTAGCCGCACAGTGCGAATAATAAAATTGCAATGACATTATTTCATTACCATTTTATTACTCCCAAAGTGTCCGAAGCTATCATCCTGCCCAGGAGCTGCCGGGATGATGGAGGGGCGTGTCCTCTTCTGTTAGAGGACTGGTGACTGCTGGCCTGACACTAAAAAAGTGCACAAGTCAGCTTTGCCAGGTGTCTTGAGTTGGCCAAAGTGACATGCACGCTTTGCAGGTCTCCACCAAGCTGTTTACGGGTTGATAGAGCCAAGCACAGGCCTGGAGGGCCTAAAGGAGCGCCATCCAGGATGCTCCATCCAATCCAGGTGCTGCTGTCTTGCAGCATGAGAGCAGCATCTGGATTGGTTAGGGAAGTTTTCCGCTTCCCATGGAGCCTGTCAGTGCCAGGACTGCGAGGACACACAGGACGCATCACAGGTAAGTGGGTTTATTTTATTGGTACTTTAATTTTAATGCATGCAAGTGCTTTTAAATGTATTCTTTTCTCATGTACATGTGTTGTGGGATGGGGTGGGGCACCCCTATCGCTTTTGTATGTTACCAGCAGTTCCTGGCTAGTGCTGCATCCTTTGCAAACTTCATTACAGTTGAGGCCAATCCAATAATATGCGGGTAAAAATATATTTGCACAGCACTAACATGTAACCCAAAATATGTCAGTTTGCAACCAAAGCTCTGGGTCGTGTGGTCGTCACCAGCACTGCCAGCGCTGCCTTCTACAGCCTGCAACTCCACCCACAGGCATAATAATGCACATACACTTGACTGACCCTTGAAGTCATCACTAGCTCGTGCAGTTTACATCCTTGCTTATCGTCACACTAATCACGATTTACTCAAGAGAACTGGTTCAATCTTTGCAATCTGATCCAGACTTTGCATGCACAAGGCCTATGCTACTTTCCCTTCAAAACTTTATGAAGTCCCTTCCTACGAGTTCCTTCTGACTTCGGAATCAAATCAGACCTTTCCGCATCTACCTCATGGGTAAAAGAAACCTTACTTAATGTTAGTCCGGAATATTCTGATTTCATTTTTTAATCCTAACCTCTTTAGGCATCCCCTTTTAAATCCAGTGCTACATGCAGAGCTGGACACCACTGAGGTGAGAGGGGATGCTGCATCAGCAACAAATTAAACATAAACTATTCAATCTCTATACCCTGAGAATGGAAGCTTAGCATCTCATTATTAAAGTTCTTCCTTGAGTTAATACACTTTTTAGATTATGTGAAGCCTGGACACATGGACCCAAATCGTTAGCTTTTCTCCTCTGTATAACACTGTTTTAAGCAAGAAAATAGTTGTTAAGCTGCCCTAAGGCAGGTATTACATACATAAGATAGTCGTTATATTGCGTTAAACTCGAACAATTCCCTTTATTAACCACGGATGTAGTCCTTGGCTTACATCTGTTTTCAGGATGTTTTAAGCACAGGAAATTGGAAATGCTAGTAATAAAAACTAATTTTGATGCCAAGCTGTATATAAATGCAACGCCGACATGGTAACACAGTTAGGCCAGTGTTTTGAGTTGTAAAACAAGCACTTGAAGTTGAGAAAACATCTCAAGATTATCTTCTTCGTTCATGCCTTCGGACATACTCTCATACAGTCAGCTAGAATCCATGAAAGGTGCTGAAAAAGCAATGACAAACATTGATTGCAATTACCAGTAATTCCTATTTCTGCACTTGCAGTCTATTGGGGACAATATGGCTATTAGTGAACGTCCCAACTGGATGCTCAGGTAATGGATGAAAGATTCCACAAACTTTCTCAAATGTTCTGCCATGTGACCACATTTCCATTCCACCTAGCAACACCCACATACAAGAATAGCTGTATTTCTGCCATATAAATTGCCACCCGTGCTTGCTTTTACCTCCACACAACTATCTCTGCATTTGCTCCTCCCTTTTACGGTTATCTGCCATTCCTGTTTCCTTGCATTATACACTGTACTGCAGAGCTATTGCCTTTTCGACACATCGAATTTCGTCTCTCCACTCTTTTTCTCTTCTATTATCCCACTAACACGTCTTTCTCTCCCCTACTCTACTCACAGAAACATACCAATACCCTCACCCATCAAGATCTATCAATACAGACCATCATGTAGCAGAACTATGCATACCACCAACTGTGCCCTAATAAATTCACCTTCAGCAATGAAACATACATTTCATGTATCAGACCTATATAGTTGCATAATATACACATTCTAGCTATCACAGAATCTTGGTTTCGAATCAACAATGACACTGCCCTAAACGAAATCGTGGTGCCCATACCAATCTCTATACTACAACAGATAGTAGGGTAAAGGAGGAGAAGTAGCTATCATTTACAAGTCCCAATTCAAGTTCATAGAAATCCAAGGACATACTTTCTCTTCTTTTGAATACTTGTCAATGATGCACCACAACATTCACCTTCTCGGCAAACATAACCATTCCTTATTGACCCTTAAAACACTGTTCTACATTCCCTTCAGAATGTTGCAACTTGTGTGATCATTCACAGAAACCGCGAACAGAATACTAATAATAGGTGATTTCAACATTCAACTAAACAAAGACTATTCACTCACAAAAGACCTCCTTTCAGTAATCTTTTCTCTCAGTTTCACACAACATTCTACGTTGGCCACCTAATTGAGCTAATTGTAGTATGCAGTCTTCCCCCTTTAAAGATTACCATCACTCCACCATATTGGACTGACTATGCACTGATAAGATTCTCTATTTCCACACCCTAGGTGAAATACCAGGCTCACAAAAAAACCATTTCCACATGAAACTGCATGAATATTACTTGAAATCTCAAATAACCCTGACCATATCACAAACCAAATTTACTTCAAATACAAGATTATTCTTGAACATTCAGCTCCTACTAAAATCTAAACATATCTTTATGAAAATAGCATATGAAGAACCGAGTTCAATCAACATCTCACCCAGCTCAAACAACAAGGCAAAAGGCTTGAACAACATTTACAAAGTCTACAAGTAGTTGGACAAACATACCTGTCAATCACATCACACCAAATGTAAGTGAGAAATCCATGCAACCAAGAAATCCTTCTACAATAATCCAATGTCCTCAGTAGAATATTCCCAAACAGCAGTTTAAACTCTACAGAGATATCACCCCTCAAAACCAACCGGAAACACTACAACTTAATTTCTCAATCAAAGTGCAAATACTCCCTAAACTACTCTGGTGAACAACCCGTTCCTTAGCCACTTCCACGGAAATCTCAATTCCTACAAACTAATCTCAGCCAAAGACGTGTCATTTAAGAGTATCAAAAATGAGACCATCCAAATCAGTGCCGGATGCATGGCTGGCAGAACTTAGGAATGCGTACATTGAAGCCTTAGCCAAAGATATTGCCTGCATTGATATTGAGTACCTACAAAGACGTATCTTCCAAGAACTCCAAAATATGTCATTGTTTTATCTTTATATAAAAAATCATTTTAGTCACCTCCACTCCAAGCAAGTGCTCACCCACTTTGACTTTCCCTTCTCTGGTGAAGACCACTGATGCATGTATAACCAGCAACCAACTACTGAACTACATAGAATCCAACAAGCTGCTAGTTGAGACACAATCTGGATTCTGCTCACTAAGAGGCACTAAAACCACTGTGAGCTACATCAGAGAAAAATGTGCAAAGCTTAAGAACCAACAAGAATTTGCAATGCAATAGGTCTCGCTTTTATTTATGTTTTAAAAAAGAATTCATTAATAAAAGGCAATGTCATTAAACAATGCCAATAGCTCAAAGTTTCCCAAATTCGTGACATATTGCATTACAAATGCTTCTTGTGCTTCTGGCTGCCGCCTGAATCTCTCCTCTGATACTCCTCGGGTTTCAGTACATAGTGCGAGGGGGAGGGGCAGGGGCTGAGCTTTCTTCCACTGCTGCTGCTCAGTAAATATATTAGGGAAATATTAGGAGAGAAGTGGTGGAGAGGCTTGTTGCGGCCAAATTTAGAAGTGAAAGTTGGAAACAAGGTGAGTGTGTAAACACCAGCTGTCATTGTAATTCACCATTCTGAGTACAAAAACTGTGAACGCTATGAGAATTTCTACAATATGAACATGAATGTCCTCTGCCTACTGAGATTCTGCCTCTAGAGGGGTATGAATGTATCATTTATACTGACGGATAAGCACAACCCGCTATTGGGGGTAAACAAGCTTATAGTTAGCGCCAAGAAACCGTTGTTGATCGTGCGCTCAAGAAATATTTTTAACATAACATAGCATAGTGCTGCATGCGCGATCGTTAAAGGTTGGTGGCACAATGGTAAATTCCGACCAATGGTCACTAAAACACAATCTCTAGGAGATTGTACAGCTCAGCTGTTCAAGATGGCGCTTGAAAATACTGATCGCAAATTCCCCACACTCATAGTGTGCAATTCATATTATTGCGTTCAATCTTACAATGAATACTTGCAGAACTGAATTGAAAACGGTTTCAAAGATGCAAAAGGTGGCACAATCAAGCATAAGTTGCTTTGGGAACAAGTAGTTCAGTTATGACAAGAACTACAAAAGGCTCACATGATACATACACTGAGTCATCAACGTGATGGCTTTCACGTTGCAGGGTATTCATTGGCTGATGAAGCCGCGAAGGCAGCTGTTCAAATTACTTCCTTAGCTGCAATCACTCGTTCAAAAACGAAAATAGACGGCGAAATAATGCTAGCTGTCAATGTGACAAGCAAAGGCAGCAGTGCAGTGTTACCTCAAAACTATCCACTCAAATATACATACATAATTGACGCAAACTCCATTCCTTTTGCTCGAATGTCTATAGTGGGGAAAGAGTGATTCCAAACAGGAGACGTAAAGTAGCTTTAATACACGAAGCACATTTGGGAAAGGGTCTGATGCATCAGGGGATCTCTAAAACTATACTAGAATTAAAAGAGACGTACTGGTGGCCAGGGATGAATGGTCACAGTCACACATTTGCAATTAATTGCCATGACTGCAACAGAGATCGCAGCAGAGAACGCTGCCAGATACCTGACTACAGTGTAGCCAGCCCAGTACAGACACCATTGTCAGACAACACTAGACTTTCTATGAGCAGACGTCCCTATGGACAAATGTGGTCCCACAAATATTAAGACAAGATTCATTTGGATGTGGCCTCAGCGCTCGGCTGACGCTCGAACAGCACATACGCAGTCGGCCCGCTAGATTCTGACCAGGGTCCTGCGTTTCGCTCTTGAGCTTACAAGGAGGCCATGGTCAATATGGGCGTTGCATTGCGGTACTCTAGTCCATTCCGTCCTGAGGGAAATTCGGTAGTGGAGAGAAAAAGCAGAGACATAAAGCAATCTATAACAGCTAGGGTATTAGGCTCGGGTGACGGGTGGGTCAAACATCCAATAAATGTCCAAAGTAGTCTTAACAATCTGCCAAGAAGTTCTCTAGGGGGTATCACTCCATATGAAATCCTTTTTGGTACTAGAATGATTGGGCCGGAACTCGAGTGTCACACTTCAGTTGTAGAACAAAAATCCTTTGATATCAAAGATCGTTTGGCTGTTTTGCAGGACTTAAATGAAACAAGATCCAGACAAAATAACATACTCCTGCAGCCAACAGCCACTGAAGAAAAACCATCCGTCCCAGCAAGACCTGTCTGGATTCCAAAGATTGGGGATTCAGTCAGAGAAAAGATTGCGGACAAGAAGGAATTTGGGCCTCCTTACAGACAACCAGTACCTGTCCTGGCGATCCACCGATCAAGAACAGTATTGATGCCGCCCCTTGCTGGAAAAAAGGAGAACAGGTTAGTGTCCATCGACCTGGTCAAACCACATCATGTGGTCGATCATAAGTAGTAGGCCAAGTGGACTCCAAAGATGAAGCAGACACCCGAATCTGGCTACTATCCAAGAGGTTCAAACTGAGAGACTCATCACCTTTGAAGAATCTTCAGTAGGAAAAGAAGGACTATGCAACAAAGCCATGGAACTTGTACCTCTTGAGACCCAAATAACAGTTCGTCAAGAAACGCCTGTCTACAATGAAACAGCATCGGGCTACACAAATGTAACAAGTGATCAAGTCCAGCGATTACACCGAATCCTGAAGCAATCCCTACAATTGACAGAACTGCCTCTGGATATTTTATTAACTTTGATACGTTTTCTGAGGATCCCAGTGAACCTGAAACGACACCAGCTGAAAGAACTTTCAAAGAACAAGCAACAGAACTTTTTCATCAACTGGAAAAGATTTATCTGGTTTCACCATGGATTGAACTTTGGATTGTGTTGGGTGTACTTTTTCTTCTACTTTGGTTGACTCTAGTATTTACTTAGGAAATGCTTATAAATGGAAGATATGTTAAAAGGACACAGCAAGTTAGAACATCAACTTATGCTACACAAATCATCTCATCGTGAACAAAGAGACTTGTCATCAGTGAACATCACAGCAGTTCCTAGACCTGGTGGTATAGCTTGGGACAGAACCGAATATGACATTCTTGGTCCGGCGGAGCTGTTGAAGATTCCACACCAGTTCAAGATATCCTTGAATGACTTTGTTTCATCTAGTACCATTTCTGATGATTGGGACTTTGAGACTGTTAATAATATGATGTCAGACTTAGAAATGTCTGCAAAATTTACAAATCATGAATACTTAGAAGGTTCATCTGATTATGAACAAATGTATTGTTATAATCACTATGGCCATCATTTCTTGCACAAATCTGCAAATCCTAGAAATGTATTGAAATATAACCAATGGGAACATTGTCCAACGCCACCAAAGGGTAGCTCAAAAAACATTTTATGGCAAATTGCCGTACTTTTCAGGTTTTAATGTTTCTAATCCAAAATCATTTTACTTTAAAAATGTTAATAAGACAGGAATGAAAAGTATGTTGACAAATACAAAGCAAATTAATTCTATGGCCTTTTATGTTCAGCTGTCTACATTAGGCTTTGACTTTTGGAAAGACACCACTGAGACAAAAACGGTCTGGGGCACAAAGGCCTGGCAGGTGCAGGGAATAGAAGCTTTATGTAGGGCGTGCATCATCGCAGAGCAAATAATGTTTTTGAATGACACTGTTCTGCAGACATCTTGACTTGGGTTAGCCAAGATAAAAGATTTAAACAACCCGCCCATACCTACACCTACAGACTGCAGAGGGGGAGGTCGACGTACATACTATTTTGCTTCACAACAGAACAGATCCTGATTGGAAATGATTGTTAATCTGGCCCACAGACACAAACAACTGTCAAGATAGATTCCTGAATAAGACACAAGTGTTCAAATTCACTAGGCCAGATCCAAGATATGTTCAGAGACAGCATCCAGGGATAGTAACATCATACAGTATAGGGAAACTGTGCCTCGAATGGCTACATAAGTCCACACTAAAGGAAGTAAAACAACACTTGTCTTTACTTAAAGATGGCGCTGATCTGAGGGACTTCTTATAAGGACCTACTAAACAGCGCCATAAACGTTTTCTATACACCGGTATCTGTGCCATGTATAATGAAGCATGGAAGATTATACAAGCAGATACTGCAGAACGAATATGAGAAATTGATCGTATTAATTTAGAGAAATCTCTCTCTGTAGTTGACAATGGGTTAACGACTCTGTCATCCAAAATATATTCTTTGTACAGCACAGTATCCTCTGCCACAGACATAATGGAAAAGGACTTAGTCATGTTGCAACATGGTCAGTTGCAATTGCGTTCTATAATGTTATTAGGCTGGACTTTACAAAACCTTCGTTCAGGCTATGTGCCTTGGCGCTTAATCAACACAACTTCATTATTTTCTGAATTTAATCTCACAGATAAACAAATCGAATTGGCACAGAGGGGAGCAGACTATACTGTGCTGAGCATTGATAAAATTGGAAAGATTGCCATTTACAGTCGCTGAAAAAACAGCAATTGAATGGATAATACACGGTACAATCACTTTGCCTGTTTCAATTTTCCATTTTCAGTATTGCTTAAAACATATACAAGCAGGCCTATATGAAAGTTTGGGTAAAGAATACATCAAGACATCCTGGGAATTACCATATACACACAGATGTTGGAGTAGGGGGAAAGAAGTGTTTCTTAGTGGCAATAATTGTAAAAACGCACTAAGCGGTTCTCTCCTATGTCAGGGTATAAACTTACACGGGGCCTGCGATGGTTCCTCTAACAATTTATCCTGCCACCTGCAAGGTTCACCAGCTGCAGTGATTGATCCAATTTTTAGGCAGCTTTCTAATGGAAGCTACATTATGTTAAATGATCACAGCTGCTGTGGCATGTTGCCAGGTTTAGCCTATCTCGTAAACTGTGTCAGCCAGGGTCACTTGCTGTATGCAAGTATTGTTTCCAAACAATAAAACAGACTGGGAGTAGCCGTTATGGCCTTCACTGAACATCTCTTCTACACAAATTGATACTTTGAGCTGAATGAAAGCCAATCTTTTACAGAAAACTGTGCCACTGACCTCGGCCAAAGAAACCTATGATCTGCAAGTCGCAAGGACTTCTGCAGAGATACACACCCTATTAACTGCAAACTGCCCTGTACATTTCTCAGAAATGTTAGGTCGTATCTTAAACATGTCTGATACGAGTCGTATTGTACATGTATTTAAGACAATTTTTTTCGGGACTGTTAGCACCTTTTGAAGCAGTCTTAGGGATATTTCCAAACTTCGTGCACTCTGTGTTTGGCGGATTGCCTCTCGTTTTAGGACTCGCAGCAGGGATTCTATTTTTGCTCCTTCTGCTCCGATATGACAAGCCAATCCACAGCGGACACCCAGATCACCGTGGAAAATACTCTACTAGGGATGAAGTGTCGTGAGCGCATAGTCCAAATTTTAGGATTAACTCGTTTAAGAGAATTAAATACCACATGGTTTATGTCATTCAGACCAATCCAGCAAGATTACATTTTACCTGTTCTACGATGCCTGCTATGTGGAGAAGAATGTGTGCTAGACATCTGTCTGACACTCCCATCAGTCATGCCAAAGGATGTTGATGCTTTGCTGGACCCGGTAATGGCCCATGCGCAGTGTTGTCCCCAGCGGCTACCAATTCTGATCATGGAATTCATTGAGATCTCACAAACGCAAAATGCTTACGGTGAGGTACGAGAGGAATGTGGCACACAGGTATCAAATTTGAACATTGCTAACGTGACCAACGCTGACGGCGATGCTTCGCGTCTTTGTGCATTTCATCTTCTTAGCGAGGTAATTCAACTTTCACCTATAATGGTAGACAAATTCTTTTCAGACTTAGAAGATTTGATATTTTCTCCAAACAATAACATTGACTTTTGATTTGGCACGCAGTGTTCTGAAAGACTCTGAATTTTTTCAAACAAGTTTCTAACTTTGGAACTCTATTTTTTCTATGCTCAAACTTTTGTTTTTCCAAATTTGTATTTGCTCATAGTAGAACTATTCATAGAGAATTCTTTGAAATAACTTCCAAGAGACAATATTTGACCTTGTCCACATTCAAACAGTTTTAATAATCTACCATGGAATGGTCTCGACTTTTTTTTCTGCAATTAAGAGCCATTTCATAAATGTATTTTGGTGATTTATTCGGATAGCATTTTCAAAATGTCAAACTATATGCTTTGAATGAAACATTGCTTTGAAAGCATACAACATAAATGCTTTTCATGTACAACCAGTACCAATGCATTTTTATGTATTTTGGGTGGGTTTTTTACACATCATGTTTAGATATGTTTTAATGTGTTTAGAACTTAGTAATGTCGTACATAAGAAAGTGGAGTGGGTGTTGTGTGGCGTTTAGAACTATGAGTGAATTTTCCCGATTTATGACCCTATATGGGTACAATTCTCATTGCCCTTATATAGGCATAGAAATCAATCCCTTATTTAGGCATAGTTCATGCGACCCAAATACAGGCACGGATACTTCCACCCGTACCAAACGTCACAACGATTTCTCGGAAAATCGGCTTAAGCAGTTAGGGAACTGCTTGAATATTAATTCGTCCAAGAACTCATGTACTTTGCAAAGAACAACTATTCCCTAGGGGTTCTTTCCTGATGTTCATATGCCCGACTTTACGTCAAACTGTGGTATTCCTAAACAACTTCAAGGTATAAATATACCCTCACTTGCTATGGCAAACTACGGTGGTTCGGAGCAGTTTGACTATCTACTTGCCCAGCGCAGCTCACTACAGCAAGTGCCGAAGGAAGCCGACGCTCCAGCCCTTCTCTTGCCGAGAATCCAGCTCTAGTGTTTCCAAGCTCCCCTGGTGTTGGGAAATCGAGGTCCCAAGACTGAGATACCAGACCTCCTTCATTCTAACTAAGGTATGGGGCTGATTAGAACCTAGAGAAATCTTGGGTATATTCTTGGCAAAAAACAACTAAATCTATGCTACACAATGCTTACTTCTTCCCGCGTACTATACTTAGGTTAGGTACATTGGAGTAGGCATATTTAGAAGCACCAGTTGAGTATTTTTAGTCAATATTATTTATGTATGTAATTTTATATGGCTTACAAACCATACAATACTTTTACAGTATTATTTTATAATACTATTCTCACTGTATGCATTATACTTTGCAGTCTGCTTAACGATTGTAGCAGTTCACTTCTCTTGTATGAGATAGAAGACTGTTCAATAAACTTTTTTATTGAAAACGCCTGTCTCTCTATTTCTCTACAACTCTGTTGAAACGAAGCATGCACGATTGACTGTGAAATACTTATCTATTGTTTCTACAACTCTGAGAGATATATTTCTTATTCTTGGGAAACAAAGTTGTCATGTTTAACCGGTTGTCAGAAACTAATCCCTTCTTGTGAATTTGAGAAAGTTTCTAGTGACTTCTGAGCTAGCTGGCACTCACTATTAAGTGTAGTATATTCGATAGAGACCTAGTCAACCTCCGTCCTACGTCTAATCTATAGGATATATTATTCCAATGCGCAGAGCCTATTGGAAATATAGGAACTACACTACAATGACATGTTCTATGACATCATTTATGACATCACTGATCATTTCTCAAATGACATCCCTGATAAGCTCACTGATGACATCACTGATGACATTATCCAAGTTTCATTTTCCAGCATATTGCTGTTTAAATTGCTATGGCTTTACATGTAGCATAGCTCAAATTAACAATTAAACAAAGATATATGGGAAACCCTCACTGAGTGTTGTGTTATATCTGTGTACAGGGAAACCCAAAATAGTGAATGTCAATTCCAAAACAAATGCCCTACTGCAAAGAGCTTTTATCTGTATCAAACCCCTAACACACAATGAAGCTACAATATGAAAGGAAGCTGATATCAGTAAAGAGCTGAGTACTGTAAACAGTAGAGAGTTTACTTTATAACACTGTTTGCAAACACTGAAACTTTCATAAGAAATACGCCACAGACTATTAAAAAATATCTACTAAGATACAGTCTACAGTCTATGCAACAGCTGTCAAAAGAGGCACTATTCGGTAAAAATAACCAAGATCTGAAGGTGCTAAACATTGTACTACCTGCAATGCTCAAACAATGGTCAAAACTTGACAGAAAGCGCATTTTGTGAAGCGAAACAAGCATAAGTGTGTATGTTAGTATCTGGTGCACACATTCTTCTATGTTAAGTTGAAATTGTAATGCTGTTAGGATTCTCTTCAATAACTCAAGTCTGCCTACAATACTTAGCATGTAGCAAGTAGAATCTTTTCCCTGCTGGAAACTTTTTGTGGTGTACCAAAACACTTATGTGGAACATAATGATCACATGTCTACTGTAAACTGTACAAAAAATTGCTCCTGAACCCAAAGATTTATAATGTTTTTAATACCTCTACACAGCTAAGGTGCATTAGGAGGACATGTGTTTTCTAAATACTTACTCCCATTAGCGGGAATTAAACTGTACAAAATTAAATGGAAGAGTAATATGGAAGTCATCTGCCCAAATCTAAACTAAAACAAATGAGCACAATCATTGGATGGTATTGCCAATTATAACTGTTGAATTTCTGTGATTTTTTTAACTTCTAAACTTTAATATTCACACTGCAAAATTCATATAAATCTATATATTTACATATATATGTATCTATATATATAAAAACAAATGTATGTCTGTCTGTCTGTTTGTCCTTTATGCATTACTACACCATTCATCCGATCGCCCTAAAATTTTGGGAAGTTGTTGAGTACACTCCTGCGAAGGTTTCTGGCATACATTTTTTAAAATATTGGCCCCCCAGGGCCATCATAATCTTTCGAATACTGATGTACGCACCAGATGGAAAAACAACAAATCGTGTATACACAAGCACTCGAATAAATAAATAGAATTAAAACACCATTCATCTGATCGCCATGAAACTTTGGGAAGTTGTTGAGTACACTCCCGCAAAGGTTTCTGGCATAAACTTGTTTTAAATATCGGCCACCCAGGGCCCTCAAAATCTTTTGAATACTGATGTACGCACCAGACGGAAAAACAACAAATCGTGTATCCACAAGCACTTGAATAAATAAATAGAATTGAAACACCATTCATCCGATCGCCATAAAACTTTGGGAAGTTGTTGAGTACACTCCCGCAAAGGTTTCTGGCATAAACTTTTTTTAAATATCGGCCACCCAGGGCCTTCAAAATCTTTCGAATACTGATGTACGCACCAGACGGAAAAACAACAAATCGTGTATCCACAAGCACTCAAATAAATAAATAGAATTAAAACAGCATTCATCCGATCGCCAGGAAACTTTGGGAAGTTGTTGAGTGCACTCCCGCGAAGGTTTCTGGAATAAAAATGTTTTAAATATCGGCCCCCACAGGGCCCTCATAATCTTTCTAATACTGATGTACACACCAGACGGAAAAACAAAAAATTGTGTATCCACAAGCACTCGAATAAATAAATAGAATTAAAACGACACTTTGAAATGTTTTCCATATTAAAATGAATAAGTTTCAATAAAAATGACACAATGTAAATTGAATGTTATCATAACGAGTTTCCTTGAATTTGCTTTCTTCAGGGATCGCAGCAACGCGACGGGTAAGCTAATATATATATATATATATATATATATATATATATATATATATATCTATATATATATATAAATGAGTGAGCAAACAATCAGAGATAGAAAAGTAATGAAATTACCAAGGTATAGATTGGACTATCAGAGAGGCCAACTCTATACTTTTGCTCAACGCTCTGACACAATACGCAGACAGAAGTTGTCAAGTAATGCTGGACTAGCAAAAGAGATCAGGAGCTGTGGGTGATGACAGAAAACAGCTCAGAATTGAGTTCTGAGCTGGATATGGATCAAGAAGAGGGAGCAAGGCATTTGAACAGAAGCAGAGATACCCAGGAGCCCCCTTCAGTAATTGCTGAGTTGTGTTTTTTACACTTTCCGCAGGACAATGAATTCTGAAACAAAGACCTCAAAGAAAATTTAAAAACAATCTGGAAACGCAATAAACGAAGGGGAGGGCATGGAACAGTGTTCAGAACCAAGGAAACACTTCACCACAAGTGAGACTGGGATCTGCCACTGTAATCAATTCATCAGATTTGGATCTCATTGATGAGGAAGTTAGAATTCTATATCTGGCAATTTCTTACTGCACTCAAACCAATTTTAATGATGGACAAACATAAATTGATTTTTTTAAATTTATAAGAAAATCGAAACTGAGAAAATTAGTTCACAACAGAGTAGAACAAAAAACGGTGGGGCAATCTGACATAGAAACCTCTGCCTCGAATTTGATGGTAGGAGATCTGAGCTTACTCCATGACTTGGAGCATTTGGAAAGGGAGTGTGATGAAACAAGTCCATCAGAGTCACACAAAGAGACTGCTGAATTGTTGGGATTGGACATGTATGAGAGTACAAAAACACCTTTCAGACCAAAGTCTGCTTTTGTTCCCAATTTACCCAAAGATTCAATTGATGTATTTTCGGATCTTGTCAATGTGGATTTGCAAGCATTGTCTTTATTGTCCAGTGAGAAATTCCTCGTGGGCAATAGTCAGTATGATAAAAAGTATTCTCAAGTAGTGAATAAGATCAAATGTAGGAAGGATATTGTGGTCCATCAGTCTGACAAAGGAGGCAATATTGTTTTGTGGCCACTGAGTATGTATAATGATGAGGTCAAATCCCGGCTAAAGGACACAAAGTGTTACCTGAAAGTTCCAAAAAGCAATTTGGCTGAGGTAAAAAACATATTCCACAAAGATCTAGCCAGATAGAGAGTAATGGGTATGATTACGCAGGATGACTATTTATATTTAAAGGTAGATGATCCTATCATACCTATAATGTACCTGATCCCAAAGATACAAAAATACCAATTAACCCCACCAAGAAGACCCATTATATCAGCTATGGATAGTCCATTTGAGGGAACCTCCCGTTACATAGACTATTTCTTGCAGGAGTTTGTGAGAGGCCTTCTGGTGTACATCCAAGACACAAGCGACTTTTTAAGGAGGATGCACAACATCATTTGGGAGGACTTGTTTCTCCTGATTATGGTAGACATAGCCTTGCTCTACATAAGCATTGCACATGAAGATGATCTCAGAGCATTGCAACATTTTCTGAATACAATACCTATAAGTTTGTATTAACATTTAGGAATGGTAATAGAGATGGCAGGCTTGTGTCTATATAAAAACTTTTTTATCTTTAGCAATGACACATTTCGACAAGTGAGAGGTACTGCAATGGGCACCTGCTTCGCCCCCAGTTATGCCAATTTGCATATGGGGTGGCGGGAGGAGCAGGTGCTCAAGATCAGACATTGCCAGAGAATGGAGGGAAAATGTCATTTCTGGACTAGGTTTACAGACTACCTATTTATTCTTTGAAGGTTTCACAGAAATCAGCAAAGATGTTTGCATCAGAGCTGAATGATAACTCTCCAAATCTACAATTCACTGGCACAATGAGTGATTCACAAGTCTGCTTCCTGGATCTGCTTCTTAAAAAACAGTAGGATACACACACGGACACAGAGAAATCCCACTGCAGGAAACTCTATACTGCACTCATATAGTTTCCACCCACAGAAACACAGTATCCCGTATGCTGAACATCTACGGATGAAAAGAAATTGCAGTGAGCTTTCATCCTTAAAGGAAGGTCAGATCAGTTTGACAGAGAGATTCACTGAGAGAGGTTACAGTACTCAAGTTCTGAACCAAGCCCTCAATAAGGTACAGAAGATCACTAGAGACTCACAAGTATCCCCAAATGAGACAAGAATATCTGAGAAAAGTTCAGGAAAGGATGACTTACGAATAATCACTTGGTACAATGTCTATCATGCTAGGGTGACAGACTGCATGGATAGTCAGTGACACCTTGTGAAGAGTGATCCCATACTCGGCCACATCACTACACATAAACCTATTTTAACATTTAGGAGGGCTTAATCCATGAGACAGGAAATGGTGGTGAGCAGCCCAGAGACAGAGATCACAAAGGGTTGGTTAAGGGCCAGTCCGGGCTTTGTAAAATGTCAGACGTGCAAGGCCTGTAAATTTGGCCTCAACGAGAAAGAAATCCAATCTCCCTTATTGAAAAGCTCATGGAAAATGTGTCACTTCTTCAATTGCAGGGGTGAGTTTGTGGTTTAAATATTGCAATGTTCCTGTCCCAAACTGTATGTGGGGAATACTATTCATATGGTACATATAAGAATTATCCAGCACTTAAGGGCAGTGAAGAATAATGATAAAAGTTATCCTGTTGCGGGGCATATTAATGAAATACATGGTGGAAATATCAATGAGCTTGATTATTATGTAATTGACCAAGTTGCAAAGAATATAATAGGTGGAAACTGAGACAGAAATTAAGACAATTAGAGTCAAGGTACATTGTAATGCTCAATACGAAAATTCTGTATGGCTTAAACGCTGAAGAGGACATGTATGTACATATTTAAAGAAAGGTTTTCTTTGTAGCTTTTAGAAGGTAGCAGAAGACTACAGGAGAATAGAGGAATGGTAAAAAGAAGAAGAAAGAGTATATCTCGGAACTAATGAATTAGGATAAGGCGCATTTGAATATACTTATTATTATTTAAAGAGGGAGAAAGTATCCCAGACGTTTCAAGCATAAAAAAAAGATTCCCAATTTTGGAGGTCCTTGCATAGTAACCCTAGATACTTATTGAAACTTAAAGGAGCATTTGAGTTTGAGGAATGAGTTTCATTAGCGATTCCGAAGCACTAGCGTTATAACTGTGGGATCTATTTGATCTTACTTTATTTATAGATTTTTTATTTATTTTACTTTATTGTACATTACTTATTTAATTTTGCACCTGTACTTTATTATGGTGAACCTACTATGAGGTTATCAAAGGGAACTTTTCTCAAACTGATTATTAATGTAAAAGTAGTCCTATGTGGTTAATTCTTCCAATTTGTGCAATAATGCATTTGCACTTTATTTCCGAGAGCCACACAAGGTATTTATAAAAAAGATGTATTTATTATAGAATACACTCTAGTAATTTCTAGTATCTCCCACAAGGAGATAGACACAAAGCACACAATAGTATACTAAAGAAATCACAGTACATAGCACTAATCCCCACCCCGCCCCGAGGGGGACCAAACCATATACTAAAAAAGCGGTATAAGAACCATTACTCAAGTCAGGACAATGTCGAGAGGACATAGAATTGCTGGGAACCCAAGGAACCACCCAAGGTGAGTAGAGAGGGAGGTCGTGTGCAGTGTGAGTACATGACTGCATGCTCCATTACAGTCTATGGGTAAGTCGCAGTTGGATTTTTAAAGATTAAGGCACCTTCCCAGTGGACTACAAAGAAACCCTGAGAAAGACAGAAGGTTGAAGAGCCACCCCACCTGTGGATACCAAAGTACCCAAGTTACCTAAACCAGGAAGGCCGGGTGCATAGGTGTGAAGTGGCGTCAGAAACCACAGTTGAACCTAATGGAGGACTTTGAAGAAGGGCCACTGCTGAAAGAGGAGAAAGTGTCCGTTGGAATCCAAGCATTGATTTTTGTTGAAGAATACCTGTAAGCAGAGGGGACAGAGTCTGGGTCACTTGAGAATGACCAGGGGCTTGGTAGACAAATGCCCACCAAAGTCAGATGCTTCAGGATGGTTGATGGGGGAATTGACTCTGCATCTGCAGGGACCAGATGACACTGATGGTGACCAGGAGCTGGATCCGAGCTTTCCCATGAAGGATGTCTAGTGCTGAGGGGTCGGTGTCCGGCGGGAGCATCTACACGCCTTGGCAAATGCGACCCATGCAGGAAGTCAAAGAAGTGTACTGTTCAGACAAGCAAGGTCCAGGAGACCCACCACACACAGGGGAGTCAGGGCAGTCCCCAAGCCATCTGAGGAGCCCAAGGAAATTAAAGTTGACCCTCAATTGGACCCACAGGCCGCAGGCACAGCGGTGTAAGAGGACCTCGGGCAGCTTCACAAAACAACAGGCCACGGAGCACTCGGCGTGAGGTGGTTGAAGATCTTTGTAGGAAACGTTGCCAGAGGTTGGGGTTACTTGGAGCCCAATGAACTTGTTGCAAGATTGCACACAAGCACATGCACTTGCAAAAGTACACAATGCAAAGGAGTTCAGGTATCCTGACCTCAAACTTGGTGAACGGGCAGCTCGGACCTAGATGGGTGTAGAATTCCACCTCCTGTGTTGCTGAGCCTTTTCGGAGTATGTAGGAGCTTGGGATCAGCAGACCGGCCAGCAGTGTTGCAGTACCTGCGAATGCAGGGGAGTGACTCCTTCACTCCAAGGGAGATTATCTTCAGATGTCTTGGATGCTCCACAAGTCCTACATGGACCCTGTATGGTGCACAGGCACAGACAATGCAGCAGACTGAGAGGGAGACAAAGTCAGGCCCAAATGAAGTCCAGCGAAGTCCAGAGTGCCCAGACGGTTGGAGTGCAGTGGTTTCAGTTCTGAATCTTATCCACAATGAATCTTAGGTCCTACAGCCAGGTAATCCCTTAAGTACACATGGGAGAGGGTTGGAAAGATTCAGAGAACCATCCCAGGGGAGGGTCTTGACAGGGGGGAGGTTACTCCCATGTGCCTTTGTCCAGTTTCGGGCCAGGGCGGGAGCCAATGGATCCCAGGACTTGTTTGAACTAAATTATGCACAAGGACACCAATGTGTCCCTCATGCAGACTTTCAGTAACTGGCAAGTGCACCCACCCAGCCCTAATACACTAAATCCTGTTTGGGATGCCTATTGCTCTACCTTTCCCTGCTTGAGCTTGGCCATGTCCTGACTAAATACCTACAGTTGAATATTATACCTGTGGGTCTACAAGTAAGGAATGAGTCTGCTATCTTTATTGACAACTCGAAATTTAAAGAGAACTTCAGTTTTGTCTCCAATAACTGTTCCCGCCACTGGATGGTGCTCGGGATAGAGACACCTCTGGAAGAGGTGCAACGCCTAATGAAAGAGATAGCAGACCTGAAAAAAGACATTACTGACAATAAGGCTTTGATCAATGAAAAAGAAGCCTTGGAACGTCTAGAGAGAACTATCAGAGACTTTGACACATATACACAGACTAATATGCTTGAAAACTAGTGAAAGACATAATATTTTTTGACAAAAAGGAAACCTACCCTTACCTGCAGGAAGGACATTACAAACAGGAGACGCAGGATAGGTTCTCTGCTAAAGGCTGTGAAGGACTTAGAAGGTACATCTCATCAGAATCCTCTACAGCAAGGGGATCTGATGGTGAGTCAGAAAGCCTAGCATCCAGCACAAGCACACACACAATGGGACAAGCATACCTGGAAAACAACCTTTTTTAGGTATGGGACTATGGTTGGACTACAGGGGGATGGGGCAACCATGGAGGTGACACAGGGGCCTGAGAGAACCAATTTGCAACAGAGGCAGGGGCAGAGCCAGGAAACAAGTACATTTTCAGCAGGCAATGCACGGAGAGATACAGACCAGACATCAGCACTACAGGTGGTGAACCATCCACCTACCATACCTGACAATCCAGTGATAAATCTGTCTGATTACATTTTAAAACCAGAGGAGAAATAAGTACTGGAAAAAGGCCTGTAAATTGTGCCTACCACTCTGCCCAATATCTTTAAACCTAAAGATTGAATTACACCAGTTCTTTAGAAAAGTATGCATGAGAAATTATTTTAATAAAATCCCCTTGAAACCCACTTTTTCCAGTACGGGCCTAGGGCCACCATCTCGATTCACCCCACCTACTCAATTTATGTCCCACAAGATTCTGGCATTTGAACAAGTGGTTACGCGGGGCGTTGCAAACTCTTTGTCACAGAGGCAATATGGTAAATACAACACAACGAAGGTTGAACTTATCCTTGGAATCCCTTAAGAGTAACACGGACATAGTTATAAAAAACCTACTGATAAGGGAGGGGCTATAGTCATTCGGAGCACGGATGATTATAAAAAATAGATTTTTGCACAACTAGGGTACAAGGGAATTATATCAAACTGAACCCACTAAAGAAATTGCCAATACTATCAGGCATATCACTAATAAAGGACTAGAGAAAGGCTTTCTATCCACACATGAATTGGAGTATTTGAATAAAAAGCAACCCAGAATGCCCACCATATATACATTACCCAAAATTCACAAACGCATGAACGTTGTTTAAGTATATATACATTTTCCTCAAACCCATTACAGAAAACACCACAGCATACCTGTGGGACACCATGTAAACTACATTTTGGGATGGATTAAACCCAGATCTGTTGAGTGGGTGTGAGTGTTTGATTGGTTCAGATGCTCAGTCCATCGCCACCCCCTTTTGTACCACTTTGTTCGCCATAAGTTGGCAGGGTATGCTCAGACGTGAGTCCCTTGCTCACTTTGCCACTGGATTCAAGCAAGCCGGGCTGAAGACGGCTGAAATGCCAGAAACCGGTCCTCGGAAGCTTGTTTCCGGTCCAGGGAAGGCATGGCTTGGCAGTTCGGGCTGGACTGTTCCCATGAGGCACAGGGTCAGACTGATTTGCATATGGCTATGTCTGAACTGGGGTGGCAGAGTGGGCTAAAGAACGGGGATGGATTAAACCCAGATCTGTTGACTGGGTGTGAGTGTTCGATTGGTTCAGATGCTCAGTCCATCGCCACCCCTTTTGTACCACTATGGCAAGGCAATGAGCAACAGCTTATGAAGTTTCACTATTAGCTTAATGTCCAATCAGAGGATATTCAATTCTCACTTGAATTTAATAATAAAGTGATTAACTTTCTCGATATTTCAATCGGGTCGGCTGAGGGAAGATTACACATTAACTTGTATAGGAAAACTTGTGAAAGAAATACACTCCTACGGTATTCTAGTCACCATCCTGGTTTAACCTCATGGATAATCCACCCTTTGGTCAATTCCTGAGGTTATGGAGGAATTGCACTAAGAAACACAGCTTTTTTGAGGAGTCAGCGAATCTAATGACTCACCTAATTGAGAGGGAATGTCCTGTGAGTTTACTTACGAAAGCCCAAAAACGGGCATGGTTTTGCCACAGGGAGTTTCTCCTAGAACAAAAACAGAGAGCGACTACAGATTGGGAACGTTTAGTCTGTGTGACCACGTTCTGCACAAAAAGCAACTAGATTAAGAAGATTGTCAACCACTACTGGCACCAGGTGGCAGATGAGATAGGGATCATGGAACCCCGTGTGCATGCATTCAGAAAGGGTAAAAATGTAGGAGATGACTTGGTGAAATCGCTGCTACCAACGGAAACAAGGGACAGACAACTAGCACTTTCGAACATCCCACCCGTTAGGGGGCATCATAAGTGCAAACAATGTAAAGCTTGTCCTATGACGAAAGGGATGAAACAATTCACCCATAACAACTACACACATACATTATAGGGTCACACTAATTGCAACTCCACAGGTGTAATTTATGCAATAACTTGCCCGTGTGATTTTTAGTATATTGGTTAAACCATACCGAAAGTGAAAACCCGCATACTGCAGCACTGCAGTAGAATACGTTGCAAGGTTCAGGGTACACAGATGGTAGAACATTTCAGCACATTCAGATGCTCGGCTGAGAGTCTCAAGTGCTGGGTTATTGAGAAGGTGAAGGTCAACCAGAGGGGAGGCGACTTTGCCAGTAATATCAGTGTTCGCGCAGTGTAAATGGATCCACATTTTTGACACTGTCCTGAGGGGTCTCAGCGAGTATGAGGAACTTGCCAGACAGGTAGCAACATTGAATAATGGCTAGAGGGTTGGCCCACCATGCATCTGTCTTTTTACATCATGTGCTTAGATGTCACATGTACCACCTATCACCTATTAGGATACATGTAAGCACCACCCTGACCATAGCATTTACTTCTTGTGCATGAATGTCACATACACCACCTATTATGTTACTTATAAGCACTAACATGACCCTAAGATCTGCACCCATGCTTACTGTATATTGCGCAGTACATTGCAACCATACTGTTAAGCGTGTGCAGCTTTTCAACTATTGTATCTACATTTGTGGCTGTGCACATTTGAAGCTGTTGCTGTTAATGCAATAAAAATACTTTGTATCTCAACTAGGCTCCCCCGTGGCTCTTTAATTGTTGAGCCTGGGTGCCTGTTTTTAATGCATTATTTACAATATCCCAGTGTACATTGTTTGTATATTGTCTAATTTACTGTAGCCATGTTTACGTTTGTGTTTTTAAATTCTCTGTTCAATGTACTATGATTCAACCACGATTAGCCCCGTTCTCCCCCGTGACCATTGCCAGGACCCGGAGTCTTTCTTTCATTACTTTTCCACCTGTTTTCCTGTGCCGAGGGAGCCGGTAGATCAGGTAGACGGGCTTGTGACACGGCGCTCGAACGGCAATGTGCATGTGCTACGCCCCGTGTATTCATTACAGACACGGATCGCTCAGGTCAGTCTTGTCCAGTGCTTAATTTGTAAAATATGAAGTGCAGGTGCTCAAATTTTTTTAGGAGGCCACACCCACTTCCCTCAGCTCCACCCACTTACTCTAGATGCCCCACCCACATCCTCAACGGGCACTTCTGACTCATGTACCAGAAAATTAGCACATGGTAGCAAAGGTTCATTTAGTGGACCCTGGACAGATGCAATATGGGAGCTTCACTGCAAGATGGTGGCTGAAGTGAAGCAGCATGACAGTTACAAGTACTGGGTGCTCTACAGTCCCTATCACAAAGGAATGTTAAGAGAGACAATGTTGAAAAGGAGCTGCCTTTTAACTTTTTTAGGTCAGGATTACATGCTATCCCCACTTGAAAGGGCGATCTCTTTGTTTCACAGAATGTCAGCACTTCATGTAGATCTCCATTGAGGTTTGAAGTTTCCAAATTGCCCAATCAGTGTCCCGCCCAGCAGCAACACTGAACAAAGGGCAGCAAAAACAGTAACATAGCTGCCAAGGTTTCAGATTGCTTATGTGTGACATTTTCATGGTTTAGTGTACTTATGAGTGACATTCAAGACCAAATGTGTGACACTTAAAGTGACACTCTCGCACAAGCAAAATCAAGCAATGGAAATAAGATACATATCAGAAATAACACCCATTTGGGCAACAAGAAACTCTAAATATATCTTAAAGCTGTTGCAAAGCAGCTAAAATGGAAGGGCACTAACTTAGTCGATTGTGATAAAAGCAGTAACCCATGAAATTATCCATATTAGTTAGTGGTACACTTTCTTTGCAGCAGGCATATTAACCCTCTGTGCTGCTTTATGAGGAGTCAAACTGCCAGTGGACAAAACTCTGATTTCTTTCCAACAGGCACATTTATCATCAGTTATCTTTGACATGTTTATTGTTGCCTAGAAAATAGACACATAAGTAACTATGCAGCAGGTGCTTTTAAACCCATATATTGTAAGCACAGCACCTCACCCCAGCTCAGCGTCCGGTGGGGCTGAACACCAAGCAATAAAAGGATTTCTGTGACAAAAGCAGTAACCCATTGAGCTATCCACATTATATGCATAGTACACGTTCTTTGCAGCACCTACATTAATCCTCTGAGCTACTTTATGGCAACTGCTACTAGACAAAAGCGAGAACATTAATCATGAGTTTCCTTTCACTTACCAACTCCCTCAGCAAAGGCAGTGCTTTGAAAAATAATTACTGCATCGTACTGATGCTATCCAAGCAGCAGTCTGTGGACTCGCACATGCTCACAGCCAACAGATGCTCAGGCCAATTGCTGATGAAGATAGGAGCGTTCAGTTGCGGATTCTCATCTCTGTCTGAAGTACTGTAGAAGTTATCCTGAGAGCTCGTGTCTTTGCACACTGGAGTTCAGGGCAGGCCCGTGCCCTGTGCCTTTTAAAGATACAGCAAGCTCTCACCGACCACTGGACACAAACAGGTGACCTTCCACACACACACACACACACACAAACAGGGCAGCACATGTCGAGAAGGCCATAAATTAAGTTGTCCACTGGCATTCCGGCATGAGGGACTTGGCAGTTGCAATTTTTTCCCGAGGGCACGCAGTATTTAAATAAAAACATCCTGCTGAACCATATCCTTATATCAAGCGGGAAGAAGGCAGATGGCTGCGGTGGTGCTGCACGCCCACGAATGCACCGAATGGACCCTGGATACGCCAGAGCTCCACTCTGGTGGCGCCGCCGCACAAGAGATAACAATAACTCACAGATTTGGCCATAGAATCCTCTGCTCATCATTGGTACCAGAATAAAAACAACAGGCAAATTAAGGCGCTGAGGGTGCTGAAAGAATTATCAGGAGAGGTTCATCTCTATAAGCAGCATTTCAAGTGCAGAGCTCTAGCTGGCTTAACCTCGTCTCAAAACCGGGACATGTATTTAATTTGGAGAAAGCTATCTGGACACCCGGATATATGTCCAAAAAACCAGGACTGTCCATGCAAATGCGGGATCCCTGTTTCAATCACCTCCCTTCTACTACCCAGCTTCGGCTAGCACCTCCCAGTTGTAAACCATTCCTTGATGGTTAGCAGAGCTGAGAACCAAGTAAAAAGTAAAACATCTTTACCACGTCTTGTTCTTGAGAATTCTTACAGTGTGCACGATAGCACGCCGAGGCCCACCTGGCTCTGGCATGCCGACTCTGTAGTGCTAGGATAATAATAAACTGTGAAATTCTCGGGAACGAGCCAGGCTGCGCTCCCCAACTTCGACAGACCCCCTCTCTGCCTCACCCGGCAGGACATTTGTACCACTACTGCAGGTTTTTTTTTGTATTTGTAAAGAACAAAATTAATATTTTCGAGGTTACACACACTAACCTTTCTTATGGTCGGTTCCAGGAGCGGGACTCGGACATGAATTTCTCTAGTTTGCCACAATTCCACGCCGAGGTCACCACAGAGAGCCATTAAAATACAGCTCAGCTCTCTGTTTCCACTCCCCCACAGATTTTATGAGCGTGCCCGGCCTGAAAACGAAACCGAATCCTGCCCTGGGCCTGCATCCTCTACTGATTACAGGCAGCCCACAACTGCGTAACAAATAGCCAGTGACTGAGTGCACACTAAACATGATCGTGCATCCCATCGATTCGTGATGATCAAACTAGCCTAAGCCAGGGCATCAGAAACCAAACAACATTTAAGCAGTGTGACCGTCACGTCGAACATAAAAAAGTTAATCTATTCTGTAGGCCTCACCTGCGCAGATTTTTTTGTTAATTCATGATGTCTGCCGGCCAGGCCTACGCCGCCTATCATTCCCAGCCTCCGTCCAGGCAAATCTTCATGTGATAATAAATGTATGTGTAATGTAATGATAACCCAACTACAATGATAATTAATTAATTTTAAAAAAAACGTAATCCTGCGCCTGCGGCCCCCGCCGCCCCAGGCCCTGCCAGCCCTGCCTGCCTCGCCTCGCCTCACCTCACCTGCTGCCTGCCTGCCTTATTTCGGAAATTCCCCCAGGGCCCAGGCCATCTTGTCCAGGCGCTGCTGTAGCAGTGGTAGGTAGACCAATCAGGAATGATTTAAAAAACCTGACTGGTCTGGCCACCACCAGTAAATTCATCACGTTCACGCCACTGCCAGGCCCCCTGCCCTGCCTCGCTCGCACCTCGCCCTCACCTGCTGAGCACTCGCCGCTCCCAACTCCGAGTCGAGTCCACCAGCAACTTTGGGCGGGCGAGGGAAGAGGTGCGGGTATGCTGGGGTGGGCAGAGAAAATGCGCGTGCAATGCATTCAATTGCATGCAATCTGCGCACGCGTCGCTTCCTCTGGCGCGCACAGCCCCAACCCCCGCAGCAAAGCCCTGCCCAGTGCCTGCCCCTGGCCCCTGCAACAAGTAACAAAAGTTACAAAACAACAAGTCCCGGACTCCCGCCCAGTGGGGCCCTGATCCGCGCCGCGGCCGGGAAGTGGAATTCTTAAAGAGAGTAAGTTAACTGGTGGGACCCGGAGCAGAGAGCAGGGCAGCTCATGCATCATCGACGTCGACGACCTGGTCAGTCAGAGTCGGCAAGTTGGCAACAGTGACAGCAGTAACACAGCAGCGCCACACAGCCACTCTCTGTGTGTGCCTGCCAGAGTCACCACCAGTCAGTGCGCAGACCGAGACACGCACGACTTTAAAAAATCAAAATAAGGCAGGAGAACAGGTGCACTTAATGCCGAGTGATAGACCCGGCCCCCATAATTAAGTGCCGGTGCTGAGCACCGGCAAGCTCCGGCTCAAATTAAGCCCTGCCCTGGTCTTGTCCTGACGAGCGAGGTGGCGACTTTTCTCTGGCTGTTTAAACTTTAAGGTAAATACTCCGAGGGGCATGCAACTGTATGGGGGGCGGGGGGGCTTCCTTCAAAATTGGGACTTAGATTAGATTACTTTGGGGCCCTACATTCTATATTTCAGATGGTGATTGACTCCCCTGTGAAAGAGATTTTCTCCTGCTACTAATTTACTTTGACTAACGATGAAAGGGTCTTTACTTATTCTCATTTTGGAATAATTTTCATTACACCACAACAGAAGTGCGGGTAAGCTACCTGTGGTCTATTTTACACTTATTTGTCATATCCTTGATTGAATATCGGATATCTTATGGGCACATCTTTCTTACAGACATCCCATCATTGGGAGCTGTGATCAGAATTACTTATCTACAGGCACCTTCGAATAGATTAGTCAAACAGGCACATCCAGGCCATTTTATCTACCTTTTATGTTGTGGCATTGAAACCCCCTTTTTATGATTAATCCCATAGGTTGTCTCCTATCTCCCCTGTCCTGAGGAAGACCCGCCAGCTGAGGATGTATTTACCCTCAATGCTTTTAAGTCGGGTTGACACTTAAACACTCATCCCCAAGTGTGCCTGTACCACGTGCCACCAGTATCCCACCCAACCTGCAGATGATATCTTTCTGTTTTTGGAAATTATCAAAAATGCCTACAAAAAAATTACTAATGGTGGACAGGCCATGTCTAACTGGTTTATAACTAGTTTTTGTTTGAAATGATTGTAATAATTTTGTGTTTTGAATTATCTTCACTGACATTTTCCCCCTTTTTTCACCTTATCTATTGCATGCATGAGCACTACTTTTTGCACGCACCTTCCTTTGGAGCACCCTCCTAACTATTACTAAGCATTGTAATGTACCTACCGGTTTGATATATGTCTGTGAATAAAAACAGATATCTTCTTATAAAGTCAATAGGTGCCAATTTTGTTCTTTATGCCTGGTGCACTTTTAAAGAATTTGTTTGTATTTGATACCTTTTGCTGATTTAATGCATGCTTAAATTGGATTTCGAATTGCGAATATTTTTCGTCTTTATTGCGTGATAAATAAGTCTTGGACCAACTGTTTTCTGTACAGCATGGCTCAGCAGCAGGAGGGCAGAAATGTATCTCTGGTCCGCAGCACCCATTTTGTGCTGTCTGGATCTAGAAGGCTGGTACCGGGAACACCAGGGGCCCCACGAAGTACGCTTCTGAGAGGTGAAATCGTACCTCCCACACCGGTTACCAGTGTGGAGGTATGATTCCAACATGTTTGACACCAAACACAATAGGGTTTGTTTCAGCCGTTTTAGAGTTGGTCAACACGCGGTCGCATAATGCCCTTCAATAGTATTCTATGGCTGCTTCACCGACAACCCAGGAGAATGGACTCCGTAGGCTGTAGGGGTGTATTGCTCATGCAGGGTCACCCGCTCACTTAGAACCAAGCACCCTGCCCTCGAGATTGTAAAGGCCTGCTAGAGGGGTGACTTATAGCTTTTAAGTGCAGTAACCCTTAGATATAGTAAACCTATATCTTAAGTAAATGGTGCTTGCACCAACTTACACAGGCTGCAGTGGCAGGCCTGTAGTTCCATTGTGCATGGCCTCTCATGGGTGGCATAATACATGCTTCAGCCCATGGGAGGCCTCCGGGGTACATATGTCCTGGATACATGTGTAGCATAAACTAGGGACAGACAAGGGTATCCCAGTATCCATTCTGGAGTGTACATAAGTACATAGCATAACAGTTTAGGGAGAAAGCAGATAGACTGGGGTCCTGATTAGCAGGATCCCGGTCAGACTAGTCAAAAACAGTATTACATTCAGCAAAAAATGAGGGTAACCATAAAATGCAGATCTTACTTTCCTCCACGCACTATTGCCAAGACCTTTATTAGAAGTTATTACAGGAGAGGATGCCAACAACCAATGTATGTTGACAGATTGGGAATTATAGATGGATATGACTAATGATATCATTGTTGGTGACCCACAAGTCATGCACAAATATCTAAAGTGGTTAATCGAACTGTCTGATAAATAATGCATTTGCACTTTATTTCACATTGTGAAATTTCACACAGTTCTACATTTAAAGGAAAGTGTATATATTTTACATTGCTGATATTAGTTATTTGCACAGGTACTTGAATTAAATAATTAGAGTCTATCTTGTGTAAACACAGCCATAAGCCTCCGAGATTTACCATCTGAACCTCGAGTCAATTGGTTTATCCAATTTGACATATGCGACAAAAAAACAATAAAAAATAGCAAAATGCAAAAATGATTTTAAAAATTGTAAAGGAAGTTTAAAAATAGTAATTGTTATGATCAGAGCAAAGATGAGGAATTGTGACTTTCATCTGTATTTAAAGATGTGTGTCGGAAAGTGTTTTGTCTATGTTAGTTGCACTACACATAAGGGTGGGCAAGACAGGCACCGCACTTTGAATAACCTTTCCACCAACTTCTAAGGTCCTTAGTCATTCTGGAAGTGCTCCTTAAAAAACATAAGAAAGTCTGCCCAGCATGCGTACCCCACTGTCCAAAGCCAGATATGCACCCACAGTCCAGGGAATGTGCCAGAACTCAAAAGCATACTCAGCTTAATCTAGGTTAAAGCTTAATCTAGGTTTGTTTCAAAGAGACCTTGTGTACATAGAAGGCAGATGGTTGTGGTGGAAGTTAAACTTTGGCTAGACACTACCCCTCAATTGTGACTGGTGGTATGTGTGTAATGATGATTGTGTGCTTGCTGGCGGGTGGAATGTATTTTTGGCTGTCATAATTTATGGCTGTTGGATGGCAGAAGGCATGACTTTTGGCTGGCAGTCTGTGTTGTTGCTGGCAGGCGGTATGTGTGAAATGGCAATTGTGTGGTTGTTGGCTGGCAGAAAGTTTGGTTGTTGGTTGCCCAGGATGTGAGGCTGTTGGTTAGCGGCATGGAAAGATGTTGGCTGCAAGTTTGTGTGATGTTGGCTGGTTGTATGTGTGGCCATTGACTGGCAGAATGTGTGGCCTTTTGCTAATGTGTATGAAATGTTTTTGGACAACCAACAAACACAATAAATCCCTGTGACCAGATGGATCTGAGGTACATAACACTATTTTGCTTTTGTAAACTGGTCAATGGGGCAAACAAATTGCAGATGAAAACAGTGTCAGCTATTTATAACTATTTTTCCCATTATTTTTGATTTTGAATTCTGTTATCTTCAGGGAAACTATGAGCCAGCTGATAAAAATCCCTTGCTGAATTTGGAATGTTGTCTAGTTTTAAGAAATGCATTGCATTCTGGGTTCACTTATGAGCTTCACACCTGTTTGAACCTCAAACTGTAAGTAGACTGAAATCATTAAAAAAGGAAAAATGGACTACAACTTAGAAAAATGCAAACATTCTGATAAACCTTTTTTCATTTTATAACACTCCTTCTTCCTAAAAGCTGGAGCATAAGGAATCTTAGCACTGCAATCCTTTCATTAATGCCATTTTTATTAAACAAGAACATATGCTTTCAAACATCTTTCCCCCCACCCCCAAAAAAAGATAATTAGCTATATTTAGTTTTTTAGCCCCCCTGTTCCATCATAGAAAATCCACAAACCCTGTGTTCTGTTTGAATCTTCAGGATGTGGGTAAAAATTACAATTCTGGTATGGATACATTTTGTAAAAAAAAGTTATATGGTTTGAGAGGGTACCACCCCAAATATCAAACAAGGGAATATCACTTGGGTGCTAAATAGCTAAGGGGTCAATTTAGTTTGCAACAATGATACTTGAATTGTTTACTATTGCCATATTGAACTTGCTACCATTAAAACACGAATTTATTGGTCTAACCTATCTGGTAGTCTAGAATCTAGGCCTTTGGCATTTGCTACACTTTAAAAATACAAGCAATTAAAAAATATAGGGCCATATTATCAAGAAAGGGCGATACATTATCGCCGCTTTTATTGGCAGGAAACTGCAGCTACAGCAGCGATAATGGGCTTGATAATATGCCCTTGTGAATTCCCATAGAAGCCTAGGTTAACACCAGAACCATATATATTTATTGAAACCTTTTCTTGCATGTGGGGTCAGATATTTGAATGGGCGAGAAGGACCCAAGCCCAGGCGCCAATCTCAAGAGGGGCTTATGAAGCTCTGTGCATTAAAGCCCTGTAAACAGCAAAGTCCTTCTGCCTTGGCTCCAGTGATTTAGTTTAAAGTTGTTCTAATTATTTATTTAATGTGTCAAAATCTCTGTATTTAACTCCCTAACAGCTCTCTTTGTGCCTTCTAACCTATCTTTCCCGCCATGAGAGCTGATCACCTTTCATTTAAATGCATCGCAATTTGTCTTATGCTAATTCAAATTGTGTTTACAATGTACTCCATCTTATTTCATGTCACCAAGATCACACGCCCTAGGTTGTCGTTTTCCTTGTTACACATACAGAAGTGCAAGACTCGCACTAATAAATTGAAAACCGCTCTCAGAGACCTCTTTGTTATGCTTCAAGGACATCTCAACTGCTCCAGGCTTTGTGCATACAATGTATCTATTTGACTGCCAAACTAACTGTGAGAATGTCTGGAAATTCAATGTGATGTTCCAATAAGTCCTCAAATGTTTCGGTAAAAATGGTGAATGCACAACCAAATTTCAAATAATGAAAGGTGTACGGCAGCGTTGCATTTTGGCAGCCATTTAATTTGTATATAAATAGTGTGGCAACTTTTTTAACTGACCAACATCTGGACTACCCCCGTATTGAAGGTGTTGCGGTACCTATACTTTTGTACGCAGATGATGCAGTTATAATGGCGAGGACCCAAATAAGCCTCCAGAAGGCGCTAACTAGTTTTTCTGAATACATGGGCGCAAGAGGTTTAAAGATTAACATTGGGAAAATCTTTACCATGTGCTGCTCATCTAAAACGAATGTATCCTTTAACACTTTCTTAAAACAGTCAAAGATAGGTCTTACTAATACCTTTTCATATTTAGGGATCGTTTTTAATAAGAAAGGCACATGGTCTTCAGCTGTAGCTTCAAGGAAATTGGCTTTCTGTCGGGCCATTGGAGCTGTAAAACAGTTTGCCAACAAACTGGGGGGAAGGCCGGTATGCATCCTGGTGGATATATACAAGGCTAAATGCGTGTCGACTGCCATATATGGGGCAGGTATCTGGGGGGCTGCAGACTGCTCAGAAATTCAAACATGTGAAAGTGGTTTCCTGAGATATCTGTTAGCAGTCCCAAGATCTACCTCCACTTATGTATGTCACAAGGAGATTGCTTTGGCCCATATCTCAGACTTGGTAAACACTTCCCCAGTTTTGCTCTGGCACAAAGTATGGTCATCCACTGAAACTGAGTTTAATAGGGCCATTATTCAGAACTGTGTTAAACATCACGGCGCAAAACATATACAGTGGTTAAGATATGTAAAAGCTTTCCTAACAGACATAGGCCACATGGAGCTCTACAATGATCCGTCTACCTTATCTGCTATCTCCAGAAAAGCAGTGAAGGAGGCCTGCTTTGAGTATCTGGAAGATAAACGCTGGCAGGCAGAGGGGAAGAAGGTGTGTGTTATCCAACACCAATATCTATTGCAGGGCCCGGGTATTCAGTTGTACTTTTCACCCAAGTGGTCCAGTTATAGTAGAATGTTGTTAACACGATTGAGAACTGGCACTTTCTTTAGACTGGCCACTTTTCCAGACATAAATGACTGGTCAAAAAACTTAATACCATGCCCTTGTAATGATTCCTCTTTACAATCACCCATACACTGTATTTTATTTTCTAAATTGTATTCACACAGTAGGAGGAGATACTTGTTACCCTTGCTAAAAGTTTGGGGATTGAGACAATGCAGAACTGCCTTTTTCAGGATTCGATTATTACAAGATGAAATGTCCATAACTGCGGTCTCTGTGTTTTTAAAAAGTATTATTAGATGCAGATCCTCAATGTGTTAAAAATTCTTCCCTGAAATAGAATTTAATTGAACTGTATAGAGGATTGCTTTGTGATTGATTAATTCACTACTGAATTTTATTGTATATATATATATGTAATTTTATGTGATGTTATGATTTTTTAATGGAATCGAATAAAGCTATCTTTGACTTGACTTGAAGTCCGCAAATGTATTCCGTAGGGAATTGTTTTTTTTTCATTTGCTTGTTCTCTATTGGTGTTATACCCTGAGAAACCATTAAACAAGTAGAATGTATGACTGTCTTTGCTTAAAGTCCTATAAAAGGATGAAGATTTCAAGAGGTTATCAGATCCCGTTACTCCACTATTAGAAGGCAAATCTATGCTGGATTTCTACTAGAACTGTACTGAATACTTTCTACTTTTTATTTAAGTGCTTTATTGCTAAATTGCCTTTGTGATAATCTTTAACCTTCCTAAATCTCATGTATAAATCTTTGAATTTACTGTTTTTGTCTGTTATTCTTATTAAAATATGTATCGCCTGCTACTGAACCAATGAGAGTGATGGCTCCAATCAGGGAGAATTAAAGTCTGTAATGGAACTACACCAGTTTGAGTCCTGGTTGTTGGCATGCTCCTTGAATGGTATTTAAAGGAGGCAATGTGAGCCGACAGATCCGGTTGCAGAGGTGATGGTTATAGAACAGGGTACTGCACCTTCATGGTCCAGACGGTTTGCCCTCATATCTGAATTGACCTAGTGCCAACCTGATCTTGGTTCTGAAGAAACAAGGTGACTGAAGGACACCGATGACCTTAGTATCAATTGCATGGACAAAGCAAAAATTGATTAGCTGTGGGTAGCGCATGTTGGGAGTTCTTGTAGAAGTATAGCAGAGGAATGCAGTGGATGGAATTCAAGAGTAATTATTATGTGGCTTTGATTGTCGAATTTGTTGGAGCAATAATTATTGTGTTTCTGATTATATTTTTTGACTTTTGAAATTGATACCTCAGGTCATATGCTAAACTGTTGAATTTGCCAGCTATGTGAGGTGTACTGTACAGCACCCGCACTGCCTGATTTGACAGCCTGCCACAGGTCCTGGGGACTTCATTCTCCAGAAACCAACGCGCCAGGTGGCGCCAATGAGTCTTCCTGCACTCTGAGGCGCATAAAGCACCGTGGGTTCCTGCACTGACAGCCTGCCACAGATCCCGGGGGAATTCAGCTCCCAGAAACCAAAGCGCCAGGATGCGCCAACGAGTATTTCCCATACCCGGAGGTGTATAAAGCACCGCGGGCTCCGGCTGCGTTGGGTGCTTGCGGGCATGCCCGGGCAAAGCCCGGGCCAAGGGCGGGCCCATCTGAGTCCGTCAGCACCAGGAAGAGGTGGGACGAGGCCACCTCCCTTGGTTGTTCTAGCTGTTGCTGGAAATCATGTAAGTGCCCAACACAAGCCCTTTTTGGCCAGGATTGTCTTGATTAGAAGGTACGGAAGCCAAATTAATCCCATACTTGACATTCTATGGACTGTAACAGTGGCTATGTGTATTTAAATCCTCGATTGATATTTCTTTAATTGACATTGGGACTCAATAGCTCCTTTCTCGGGAGTTTGGCGGGTGGAAGGGTAGTATTTTGAATCAGCCTCCTTGGTGTCCCTTGATTAGACTAGAAATTATGGAGGTCACCCAAAGAGATGGGCAGCAGAAAAGCTCAGGGTCTGGTCTCCCATAATAAAAAGCCCTTTAGTGCTGCCTGCCATGAGACAATGGACAGGTTAGAGTCCATTTTAAATGAATACCATGACTTAGCTTACTCTGGCTCACCTCGTACCCCATCTCCGCGAGGCAGTCCTACTAGCTCTGTGAATGCCTGTGGAATCATGACAGTCACCTCACCTGAACTGCCCCCACCAAACACAAAAAACGGGCAAGCACGCACGCACACAAAGCCGCCTCCTCACCCACGCACACAAAGCCCTACACAACGAAGGCCCAGGATACCTCAACAACCGCCTCAATTTCTACGCTCCCAAACGCCAGCTTTGATCGACCGGCCACGCCCTCGCCACCGCCACCGTCCCCCGCATCCGAAGAGCCACCACAGGGGGAAGGTCCTTCTCCTACCTCGCCGCCAAGACCTGGAACTCCCTCCCGACGCACCTCTGCCTGACCCAGGACCACCTCGCCTTCAGGAAGAAGCTCAAGACCTGGCTGTTCGAGCAGTAGCAGACCCCCCTAGCGCCTTGAGACCCCCCGGGTGAGTAGTGCGCTATATAAATGCTTTGATTGATTGATTGATTGATTGATTGATGTTTAAAAAAAACAAAAAAAAACAACGAAGTACAGTTTCAGCTATTTGGCCCTCAATGTGGAGCCCGGTGTAACTATTATTCCACCCTGTAATGATTCGAAAAGTGCTTTCATCAAACACCGACTGTACTCATTGAGTGCCATTAACAGATTTGATGTTCTTGCTACCGGGGAAGCTGGGTTTGGGGCAGATGGAGCTGACCCTGAAGAGACATGTATAATCCCTGTTGCTGAAATCCAAGTGTTGAAAGAACTAATTGAGTCATTGAGAATGAGGTCAAGACACTTAGAGGGAAGGCTACCAGCTAGAAGGTGGCCTTATCAGAGACCTCGCACCCTTTCTTGACTATTACTACAAAGGGGGCCGAAGTCTTTAGTGTGGGAAAAGCAAACACACTACAAGATTCTACTGCAATTAAGCGTACTCACCTACCACCCCATACCACCAGAGATTGTAGTCCTAGAGATACACCAAACTTAATCCCCGGAAATCCGCTAGGTACTGGCCAAGGAAGTGGTGGGCATAGGATTGTAAATAGAGGCGAGGTTGCATTGGACGAAGGGAACACCTCCAAATTAGACCGTGGGAGGGCATCAGTGAAGGGGACTGAAATGGATTGTGTCTATATGAGACCTAGGGAATGGGGCAACCGAGCGGTGATCTACCTCACAGAGGTCCCCAAACTTTATTCGGTAAGATTTGAAGACCAGGACTCGCTCAAGAATAAGTTCATCTATTGGTTTAGGTCAATTTAACACTGCTATTCAATCATTAGAGACAACATTCAGTCGGTAAAAAGAATCCCTATGTTGGGGTCATCTTGGGACATGATTGAGGTTAGCTTTTTCAATGAAGGTATGATCATTGGACTATTGTTGATCGATTCACGTACAATCACCGCCGCAAATCCCCTTATCTACATAAGATACAGACCCCCTGCTGGACCCCCCTTTAGTAAGAGTGGGCCAAAAATCCGTTCCGCTCGTGGAATTTACGGATTTTTGGCAATTTCGCGATCCGCAAATCTCGCGAAATTGCCCAAAAATCCGCAAATCCGCTCGCGGGCGGATTTGAAGTTGCCAGAGTTTAAGTTGCTTACTTGCAAGTTGCAACTATTCTCTGACCCTGTCCTGAACCTAAACAGCCGGGTGCCCGAGGCAGGGTCAGAGAATAGTAGCAACTTGCAAGTAAGCAACTTCAACTCTGGCAGCTTGTCAGCGCCATTCTAAAATGGTTACAAAGTTAGCTTCAACTCGGGCACCTGCCTTAACTCTGTAAGTGCTTCCTGTGGGCCAAAAATTTAACCTCAACAGGAAGCACTTACAGATATAAATAAAGCAGGTGTCTGAGTTGAAGCTCAAATTCAGTAACGTTTTAATCAGCCCAAAACATTAGTGAGCACAGTTGAGGCTGGGCAAGTGAGCTTTAACCCCATATCTGTCATCGAAAATCAGCTGTAATACTCCAGGGAGGTCTTTGAATCCATGAGTTTCTCGAGCGCAATCCCCGTGTAGTTCCTGTGACCAGGAAGCTGCTGTCTCCTCAGCTGCTGCCCTGCTCGCTCTCTGACCCTTTATACACAAGAGGCATGTTGACATGCATAGAAGCCCCGCCCGTTTGGCCCCGCACCACACACTAGCGGTATCAAACGTCTTCCCGCCCTTTCCCAACTATGATGGACAGCTCACTCAAGGGACCTCGGTGCTTTTTGGAGCGGTGGCAAAGTTACAGGCACATATGGCCAGTAGAGGCAAATCTTCTGGCCCTTTACGCAGCCGCAGTGTAGGAAAAGCACTATACATCTACCCAAAGAGGTAGCACTTACTGATTAGCCAGTAGAAAGTACTCCAGTTGTGTAGAGTGCAAATCGCAAAAAAATCCGCGAGTTCGCGGGAAAATCCGCCAATTTGTGGATTCTTTGCGATTTCGCGTGTATTCGCGGACCGCAGATCCGCAAAATTTGCCCATACTTACCCTTTAGCCACTACTGACATCTTGCGTACCTGCTCCATTAGGATTGCCCATACCTAATATGGATGAATGGAGAGGGCAAAGCTGACTCCCGCTTGAGGAGCAGATGAAAACAGCTTATGACAAAGGTCTTTTAGGTTCCCGCGTCATTATCTTGAAGCCTTCCCTCATTAAAAACCCATACACCATTGAACCTGATCACTGATTCTGAGGCTAATTGCGAGTCTACTATTGTGGATAAAAGTAGGGCTGTGATTGTCTCTATTATTGGGGTTGTGGAAGGAGGGGATTCTGCTAATCACTTTCTAAGGTTTCTTGTATGGAACGTGGCAGGGAACCCTACGCTACTGGTTGACGCCGCATGGTGTTTCTTTGAAGACTCCTTTGATGTAATTTTATTCCAGAAAACCTGGAGTCTGCATAGTCTGCATAGAAGTGGCTTCTCTGATTATGCTATTAATGCCACGAGAAAGGAGCAGGGTACACCCTCGGGAGAGTTAGCAGTATGGGTAAAAATTGAACAAGGGATCAAAGTCCAACTTCTCAATGTTGACTCCCCAGATATATTAGCACTAGAGCTTACCTTCTATAGTGGACTGAAAATTAGGGTTTGTTAACATATATAATAGATTGGTGCGGGTCTTGGAGGAAACCAACACGATCTGTACTCTAGACCTCGCCTTGTCCCATTATACAGACATGGTCCCTACAATAGTGGCGGGTGATTTTAATTGGACATACAAAGCCCGCCCCGATCCTGTCAGACCTGACTGACGAGCGGGACTGTAAGTAGCAAATCCCACAGCTAGAACTCCCCACAGTTAGGTCGACTAAGAGAAGAGCCCAGGTGTTGACTCTCACCAAGCAACACAACCTGAGAGCCACAAACGGGAGGACAAGTTCCGACCCAAGCAGGGACTTCACTTTTAACAGACCAGGCCACAAAAGCAGAATAGACTACTGCCTGGTATCTATTTAATTTTGGCATTCAGTCAAAGATATGGCAGTGGTCAAAAGAGCCGATAGTGACCATAACGCCCTAGCTCTTACTGTCACCAAGCAGGAAACTCCCGGACCTGATATAAGGGGCAGTCCGGACCTGGGTGTTCTTTCAATTACAAATAACCAGAGGGCAATCAGATGGGATTGGGTGGAAGAACATCCGGGGACCCTAAACGCAGCTAAGTGTAAAGTTTGCTTGCTATTAGAGGAGCCAGCAAAACTCTCTGCTAATAATGTTGTGGGGATCTTAGGACCCAGACACGAGATATTATATACTGAGTTCAGGTAAATGCTACGCCAACTGCGTAAACCCCAGAAAAGGGAAGGTAATTGTACACACCAGAGGTCAGTACCTCATGGCGCCTGGTACAATAAGGATTGTAGGATTGCGAAGGAGGCACTTATACTGGCAGTCAAGCAGAAACTATGCTCTGAGGTCGTACCATGTAGAGCAAAGTACAGGGAGTGAAGGGCTCCCTGTGGCCCTCCCTAAGGAATGCATTGTTAGCTAAAGACTCTAACAGCTTCTGGAGTAAAGCTGCACACTGGCTTAGAGGGAGCAGGAGAGCCCTGGGATTTACAGTCCAGGCTGAGGACTGGGTAGCGTACTATGGTTCCCTTTATGAGTCTAAAAACACAATAGTCGAGGAAGTGTTTAAGGGATGTGGGGAGGTGTCTGGTGAAGAGGGCGGAGTTCTCCCCTTTACTTTAGATGAAACGCAAGCAGCAATCCGCTTGTGCGTCCCAGCCCGCGCCCCCGGCCCTGACTTATATAAAAAGGATATAACGCTTTGGTGCTATTACATAAATCTTCTCACCAACTCAATTCTAACTGGCACTCCCATTCCCCTCTCCTGGAAAATTGCTGAAGTCATCCCTATTTATAAAAGGGGGAAAGAGTAAATCCAGCTAGCTATAGGCCTATACGCCTAATCGACTCCCTCCAGAAAATCTTCTGTAAGCAAATCCTAGAATGGGTACAGGACTGGATCCTTGAGTCTCGAAACCTGAGTGACTTTCAAGCTGGCTTCCAAGCAAAAATAAGAACTCTGGACAAAGCTTTCCGCCTCCTTTACATTTATTGGAAGGAAGTAGCAGTCAAAGTAGAAAACCTTTACGTGGCCTTTGTTGATCTACGGTCTGCATGCGACCAAGTCCCACGAGCAAGCCTTTGGAGAGTTTTAAAGGAACAGGGCATACCGAGAAACCTTTTAGATGTTTTAATTAGATTACATTCGTCCAACACAGCACGGGTGAGGTGGTGGAGAACAATAAGGTTACAGAACCCTTCCCAGTTCAGCGTGGAATAAGGCAGGGATGTGTTCTGGCCCCCACACTTTTCACTCTTTTTATTAATCGTGTAGTTGATTTTTTAGACAGAGATGGGTGTGATGCTCCAAAAATCGGCACATAAAGAGTTCTTGTTCTTCTTTTTGCAAATGACACACTCTTAATTTCAAAATAACTGCAGGGACTACAACAGCTTTTGATCAAGTTTTGCGATGTGCGGGGGCTGGTGCTAAACAAGGCCAAAAATAAATATATGATTTTTAAGAGAGGAGTGGCCAATCCCACCAAACGGCCTATGTTAGCTGGCAGTAGTAAATTGGAGCCAGTTGATGCTTTTGATTATTTTGGTATACGCCTGACTCTGACAACTCACTGGGCTGCCCAAATTGAAAAAACTAAATTACAATGAATATATCAGACAGCCAATATTACTAAAATACACAGAAAAACACTGTCCAGGCAGCTTGCGCCAGCTTTGGAAATTTATAAAACCAAAGTATTAGGGGGGGGCTCTCTACATAGCAGAACTTTGGGGCATGGGTAACACCAACTGCAATAAAGAAACATTTTCTTAGATCCTTGGTAGACCTACCTGCTAGTACCTCTCTGGCACCCCTATACTTGGACCTCGCTCATAGACAGCTGGAACATAAACTGAATTGTAAACTTCTCATGTTCTGGCACATAGGTTGTGTTCTGTGGACAAGCTTGTGTCCTATCGTGAGCAACTAATTGGCCTCTTGAAGTCATCACTGGTAACCTCGATCGGTTGAAATCCTTAAGCGAGATACTGGGGAAGCTTGGGATGGAGGGGTTCTGATCAAACCTGGAAAGTCTGCCCATAATACCAAGAGTGAGGCTGAAAGAAAAGTTTTGGGAACCTCTATCAACTCAAGCCCTGGCAGAAACAGAGGGACGCTTGACTTCTGAATTTTATGGTAAACAACCTTTACAACGAAACTTTTACAACGCACTACCATTACAACACGGTCATTACAACGCAAACCATTACAACGCATTGCGCTGGGGGGCGCTCTAGGATAGGGAATAGGTTAATTTACTATCCAATAACCTTCCCTAGTGTCCACGGGGACTGGAGTTGGAATAGTAAATTAAACTATTCACTATCCAACACCCAAAAGCACTATGCGTTGTAATGGATTGCGATGTAAAAACCACGTTGTAAAGGCAGGCGTTGTAATAGCCTGCGTTTTAACGTCATACATCCGAATTTTATACTTTAAATCTGCTTCCCGATTTAAGGATACTATAGATGAAATTGTGCCCCCTCTGGCACGGTAATTATTCTTTCAGTTCTACTATAAGACCTTGCCTACAAAACTGTTTTGTATATCGTGGTATAATGATAATTGTAATGATGATCTCTGCCCTGCATGCAATGCTATTTCAAAATCCATTGTGCGTTTGCTATTTTTCTGTTCATAGTACAAATCTTCAAGGAACAAAAAAAATTGATAACTCCACTATGTAAACTGCTCAGCCCGGGCCACTGCCTTGAGATGTTGAGAATATTGATGACCGATACGAGCAGAGTAGTGGTCTTTGGCCTTTCCAGATACTAGCATGCACTGTGGAATAAGCGCACTAAATGTATTTTATGACGCATTTAATTTTTTATTTGTTTTAAACTTTCTTGATCTGAAACAATGTTTTATGGTATTTATGCTATGTAAGATCACCTATTTATATTTTGCATTTCACAGAAAATGTGCTGTGTACTTTTTTGATCTTTGTGATTGAAATAAAGTTGTTGATGATGATGATGGTAAGACACAATCAGTCACACCACAGTAGAGACTTTGGGGCTCATTATGATGGCAGAAGGACCGCCACCACTGGGCCGTAGATCGTCGCCCGGGCTTACTGAGCACCCATGTCAGGCAGCTGATTAGGAACTTCAGGGAATGCAGTGATGTTGAGAAACTTAGGGACTGTTGTGAAAAAAGAGATGGTTTCAATAAAGCAAAAAGGAGAAGGTTTGAATGAGAACAAGGTAGGAAAGCGGGAGGAAACAATAAAGGAATTTCTTTTGCATGAGGTACAGAGAGGAGCCTATGTTTATGTTCACGTTGGGTAACAGGAACAAATTCCACCTTGCCATAGTTAAAACCCAGTGTGAGGATGTTTCAAAGCAGCTAAAAAAAAAGCTTCCCTAAAAAGAGATTAATCGCCTAAGATTTTGCAAAGCTCCAAAGAGCTGAAGTAGTCAGTGCATGCTTACTTTGATCCACTGGGAGAGAACATGGGGGCCGGTGTTCTGTCATCCTATGTGTATGGTCTAAGGCCAGATATTAGTAACCAAATCACCCATAATGTGCTTGATTGGCAAAGCAAGCCAGTCGATAAAATCTTACAGCGCGCAAACTGCTGCAGTGACACATTAGAAGCCAAGTACAAATGGCTTAAAAAAAGGTTCATGATAGCCCAGACACAGTTAGTGGAAAATGGAGGAGTTAAGGTTTATTTTATTTTTTTACAGAGTTTTATATACCGCAAACTTGACTCGAACTGGGTATCAGAGTGCTTTAAATAGCACCAGTTGCATTACATGAGGACACACATTCATTTTTGTTAGGTACGGGGAGATTAAGTGATTTGCCCAGAATCACAGGATGTTCAACGTCATTGTCGAGACTCCAAACCAGTTCCCCAGATTCGAAGTTGACCGCCCTACGTAGTAGGCCAACTCCTCTGAGACCCGGGCTATGCTCCAGTATGGGAACTGTGATGCAAGGACTTTCTTTGAATTATACTGGGAAGATGGAATTTGACAGGAATAAATATAAATGACCTAAAGAAGCTTAAGCAGTGTCACATTTGCAACCAGGTGGGGCATTGGAAGCGGGAGTGTCGCTACAATCAGACCAAATTTTGGTGGATTCCCAGGGTATGAGTCCTTCAGGACAGGGAAAGCTCTCTCCAATACCTCAACCTCCCGTGGCAGTCTCAAAGGTCCCAAAATCCAGCGTTTTGCCAAATTAATTTAACCCAATGCAGATGCAAGGAGGTACTCACCTTTCCCAACTCACCCCCAGGGTACCACTGAACCCAATGATGACCCAAGGAGGTCCAGTCCCTATGATGTACAAGATTTCCTTGGATTTCATTCAAGGCCAATGACGGTGCCTGAGGGAAGCGGAGAAATGCTTGCTTGGCACATTGGCGCAGTCCTGGTAGTGGATCACAGAGGACCATATGTGGATCGGGAGGTTAACGGGCATCCAGCATCTTTCCTGATAGACACCGGAGCCACTCGTTCAACATTCAGAACACTTGAGGCCCCTAACCTACTCCTCTCAGAAAAAGAAGTCCAAGTTTTAGGCATTACCAACCAGCAGTGCACCAATCAAATCACTGACCCAGTACCAGTCAAAATAGGAGACATCTGAGATACCATCAGTTTGTAAAATATGGTCCTAGTCCTGTAAATCTGCTTGGATGAGATTTCCTTGCAAACTCAATTGAATAATCTATTGCACCCAGTATGGGGTTGGAATCAAATCACAGGAAGCTGATGCTGAGTTCAAGTTATAGGCCTAACATACTGGGTGTTGCCCTCCCTGAATCTGACCGTATTCTTTTTGATGATGGATCTTGACTAAGAGATCAGCACTGCATTTTAAGGCCTGCTTACGCTGTGTTTACCTTACTTTGAGCAGATTTGTGGAAGCATCTTTCGTGTGTCATTAAAAGGGCTGCTGAAGGGTCAGAAGAAATTGCCCTTACCCAAGCCTGCTGTACCTCAGAGGGCTTGTCACCATTTATTCTGACTGCCAGTATGGGTTCAGAGATTTGCACAACTTCGGTCAATTACGGGCACAGCAGGGATTTTTTAAGTCAGCCAGTGCCCCATTAAGAACTGGTTGCATGTTGCAAATCTGCTTGATGCCCTGCAACTGCCCAGAGAGATTGCTGAAGTGAAGTGTGCTGCACACAGAAGCATCAGTGATTTTGTCAGCAGAGGCAACTGTTATGCAGACTAGATTGCCTGATATTGAACTCTTGAAATCAGCACCTTCCATTTAGATGAACCCTGTACTGCAAAAGGAGAACCTGTGTGCAACATGTTCTTAAGATGTCGTTTCCAACTACTCAGAGAGAGGTAAGGAAGTTTTTGGGCATGGTTAGCTACTGCCGACAATGGATCCCAAACGTTTCCTTTGTTGCAAAGCCTTGATAAGGCTGACACACCCTAATATCAATGACCTGGTTGCAAAGTATGGTGAAAGAATGGAAGACTCCCAGGAGCTCAAACGTTTGCTTTGATATGCCAGACTGCATGAAAGAATGGGTGCTATTTTGTCACAAAAGGGATGGATGTGCTCTGTCTGTACTAACACAAGTCCATGAGGAGACCAAGCGCCCACTCATTTAATTCCCAGCCACTCTTGATCTGGAAGCTTCAGCATTACCTGATTGTCTCAAAGTGGTTGCAGCGTTGAGCCTTAGTATTAACCGTGGGAGGAGAACTCTGCTCCAACTGCAGAGTGTGCAGAGTTTTGCCTACTCCGCGTTCTGCGGAGAACGTGGAGTAGGCAAAACTCCACACACTCCACAGGGGAGCAGAGTTGGCCAGCCCTCGCTACCCACCCGCCCTATTAACAATAAGTTAAAACTTTTTTAAATGATTTAAGTAAAGAAAAACGCCTTACCATAACTGCGGCGTCCCTGGGTTGCCCTCTTTATCGCGTTCTTGGTCAAAACTGCTCATGCACGGGCGACAGTGCATGTGCAGTTTTGACCAAGAACGCAATGAAGAGGAAGAGGGCAGTCCTGGAACGCCGCAGCTAAGGTAAGGTGTTTTTCTTGAATTTTAAATCGTTTTTAAATTTTTTTTACTTATTGTTAATAGGGCGGATGAGAGGCTGGTGGCGTAGCAGAGCTACGCCGAGTTTCACAGAGTTTGTTTTCAACTCCCACCCCCCTCCCCACTAAGCCCAGGTTTACTTAGTATACAGCAGATGGACGGAATTGTGATGGGCTTCCCTTTAATTGTCATAGTGCCCCACTTCATTGAAAACATCAGGACCCTCACAAGAAATTAGAATTTGACAAATAGCCACCTAGCCCGCTATTAGACAATCATTTTGGCATCAGAGAATCTTTCATCCACAGATGTAACATAGTAACCCCTGCTTCTCTTTTACCAACCCTGGAGGGGGATGATGTGGGTGAGTTAGACCATGACTGTGTCAGTGTCATCGATTTATGCACAAAGCCAAGGCCCAACATACTGGGTGGTGCCCTCCCTGAATCTGACCATATTCTATTCGATGATGGATCTTGACTAAGAGACAAACACTGCATTTTACGGGCTACTTATGGTGTGTTACTTAAGTAGGTTTGTGGAAGAATCTTACGTGTGTCATGAAATGTCTGCTCAAGGGTCAGAACTAATTGCCCTTACCCAAGCCTGCTGTACCTCAGAGGGCTTGTCGCCATTTATACTGACTGCCAGTATGGGTTTAGAGTTGAGCACGACTTTGGTCAATTATGGTTACAGCGGGGATTTTTTAAGTCAGCCAGTGTCCCCATTAAGAACGGGTTGCATGTTGCAAATCTGCTTAACGCCCTGCAACTGCCCAGAGAGACTGCTGAAGTGAAGTGTGCTGCGCAAAAAAGCATCAATGATTTTGTCAGCAGAGGCAACTGTTATGCAGACGAGATTGCCCGATGTTAAACTCTTGAGTTCAGCATCTTCCGTTTGGATGAACCCTTTAATGCAGAAGGAGAACTTGTGTGCAACATGTTGCTGAATACTATACAAACCTTTAATGAGTTGAGGGAACTACCACATATTGCCACAGAATTGGAAAAGGCTAAGTGGGAAAGGATGAGTTGTGGGAGAGATGCAAATAACATTTGGGTATCCAGAGAAGGAAAACCTGTCCTCTCTGACTCCCACTTACCTGCAGTGGTACGATACATGTACAGTCTGACTCATATAGGTAGGGATGGTGTCCACCTTTCGCCCTGACTGCCACAATTACCATTTTCGATCGTTGGCAGAGAGTTTTTGCTAGAGATGTATTATATGTCAGAATCATTTTAGCAAGAGAGTTTCAGTGAGCATGAGTCACATTGAAAAGTCTGATGGTCCCTTGAACCATCTCCAAATTGATTATATGGAAATTCCTCGATGTAACCACCTGAGGTATATCCTCGTCAACGAGTTGTGTCTGTTCTCACGACAGCTTGAGGCATACCCCACCAGGAGATGTGACAGCCTAACAGTCGCCAATCTGTTACAGTGGTTGAGACCCCGATTTGGGAAGCCAGTTAATTTTGAATTGGATCAGGGAATCCATTTCAAGAGTGAGATAATGCAGTTATTATGTGTAGAATTTGGGACTGGCCAGAGATTCGACTGTAGCTTCAGACCTCAGATATCAGGTGCTGTTGAATGACTTAATGGGACAATCAAAACTAAGTTGGACAACGCTTTTGCTTCTGCATCACTGAAGTAGTCCGATGCGTCTCCTTGGAGCTCCTGAGTATCCAGAGTACCCTTTTGTAAAAGAATTGGATTTTCACCCCACGAGGTGCTGATTGGAGAGCCATGCATTTACCCTCTGTCCCGGCAACTACCCCTGTGTATATCAAAAATGACCTGCTGTGGATTGTCTGATGTGGAGCATTCTATCTATCATCAAGTCGATACCACTTCTCCAACTGTCAGAGTGTACCCAGGGCATGATCTGAACCCTGCAGACTGGATCCATGTTAAGAAGAATGTACGGAAGTCCTGCCTGAAGGAACTCTGGAGAGGACCCTACCAGGTGATCCTGGTCACAAGCACCGCTGTCAAGTGTGCTGATCTGCCGAAATGGATTTGCATCTCTCAGACGAAGAGAGGAAGGCAAAAAGAGGAAAAAGCAGAGCCAAAATCCTCTAATTTCTTGAGTGTCTCCAGGTTTGAGGTGCCAGGGGCCTCTAAGGAAGAGGGAGACCAGACTGAGGGTCCAAAGTCGCCATCAGAAGAGCCTTACCCAGAGCTAGAGGTCAACGAGAATGCCTTTCCAGCAAACATTGTGATACCCATCACTGGGTTGAGCAACGTATTCACTTGGACAGCGAGAACTCATCTCGTAGAGCCCAATCTACTGTGAAAATCTCACAAGGAATAGAGGCTGTGTGGGGACAAGGAAGCTCTACTACAGGAAGTGAGTCTGTCTCATCAGAGCCGGAAATCTCAAGCATTTCCGAGGGTTAAGGCACAGCTTAAGGCAGTTGGCTAAATTCTACAGTTACCCAAAAGAGACTGTTGACCCCCAAGAAGAGACCAGAGATGATTAGGGAAGATAGTGAGGTAGACCAACAAGAACAGACAGACCAGATTGACATTGTAGACGAAGGCTTAGATTTGACCAGTACCAAGCGGCCCAAATGAGAAAGAAAGGTCAATTAGAAGAACTCAAGTCTGGGGCGGACATACTTTGCCAAAATCAGGTTTGACTCTGATGGGTGCCTGACCAATATTGATTAGCCTCCTTAAAACAAAATGACATCACAACTAGAACCTGCTCACACATACTGTTGACAACCATTGTAAGGATGGATGGAGAGTTAGGGCAATGGTCAGAGGATGATAACTGCCTAAGGCCTTCAATTGACATAGAATCAAAATCCCAGTTGATGTTGAAATAGGGTAGAGACAATAGGATAAGACTTAGAAAACTAACAGTTTCATTTGAGATTCCTTGTTCTAATTTAGATTAACATGGCACAACCATGCTGCATAATTTTGCTTATAAGGACAGTAGCTGTTATCTTTGTTTCTATGCTTGGCTGGTTGTTGGGTGTCTATTTGTTGGGAGAAGATATCTCTCATATATCACCTTTAGTTAGACTGACCCCTCTGAGTAGAGTAACTCATCTTGCCCAATATGAAAGTGTGTACAGTTATAATGTGTACTGTTAGAACCGGCTATTTCTGGTAGGCTAAGGCTGATGCCAAAGCCAGGCAGAAACCACCATTCTAGTCAGGGCAAGGAAGTCACACGCCAAGATAACCCCTGCTCACCCTCTAGGTAGCTTGGCACGAGCAGTCTAGGCTAAACTCGGAGGCAATGTGTAAAGCATTTGCGTCAGCGCACAACAGCAACAACATACTAGGTACACCACAAAAGAGACTCCACACAAGGTTATATTAAAATAACTTTTGTATTGTCAAAACATATCAGATAGAAATTACACATGTACATTGTGCCAACTGGCACGGCAATATTCACAAGGGATTATTTACAAGACAGGGCCACATGGGCCACTGTCTGAATCAACACTTTGCAGATACTTGTCAGAAATTAGAATAAAAGTATATAAACTTCACTGTAACACAAAGTAACAGTTATAGATCACATCCAGTAACTACTGGGAACAGGTAAGTACCACCTACGCAACCCTAACCCCTTAGGAGACTGTCACGCAGGGGACCAGGACCTCACTAGGACCACCTGTACTAAAAAGAACAACCCCCTAAGTACCACTCAGCATTTAGGGGTCTAAGCAAGAACACATTACCCATGATGCATAAATATACATTCAGAGGAGTAGTAAAGAAAAACACATAATGCATAAACCTACACATTCAGCGGTGTTTAAGAATAAAGCACATGATGCAATAAAAATACATTCAGAGGTACCAGAAAAATACAGTAGCGCAAAAGTCACATGATGTCTAAAAACATTCAGAGGTGCAGGAATAAGACATGATGCAAGAAATCACATTCAGAGGTGCAAATAACCATACAATTGCGCAAGACCTACATAAGCCACCATCTGTGGCAGTCCCTAGGCCAACTGGCCTTGTTGGGGCTAGAACGCCCTGAGTCTCAATGTCAGGGGCCTAAACGATGCAGGGGCCCACTACTTGCTGGGCCCCTGGGAACACTCACAAGGGCCTAAACGTTGCAGCTGGCACTAAGTGCTGCGCAGCTGGGAAGGCCTGGCACCACTGTGCCCTCGCTGTCCCACACAGGGACTCTCTCCTGAAATTGCGCCTAAACGGTGCAGCTGCCCACTAACTGCTGGGCAGCTGGAGAATCATCAACACTGCGCCAGGGCCCTCACTGGCCCTCAGGCGCAAACTGCGCCACGCTGGAGCCCCACAGGCTCTACAAACAACTAGGTCCACGTTGGAGCCACCCAGGCTCTGGCATTATACGTGCCCAACGTTGGAGCCACACAGGCTCTTGAAGACAATGTATGCCCCCAGCCGTTGGAGTCCCCCCTCTGGGGACTCGTGACCAAAAGGAATGCCCCGTTAAACGAATTGCGCCAGAAGCGGGAGCCACGGGGCTCTGACAGTCATCAGGGGCCATGGAGCGCACTGGCTCCTCACATAACAAGCATGGGCCCCCCTTGAGCAACTCAGGCTCTTAAAGTACCTAAAAATGCCCCCAGGCGCTGTGCCTACACAGGCACTGACCTGCGCCCCTACGGAGCCTCTCGGGGTTCTAAGCAACGCTGGGGCGACCCACTGCCAACCGGGGCCGCCCTTCCCGCATCACTATCTTCACGTTGGAGCGGCCCACTGCCACACGGGACCGCTCTTGACCTTGTGCCTCCACCGGCACCGCCAGCAACATCACGGAGCTTCCTCCCCTGCAGCCCTTCACTCACCGGCTCTGCTGCGGGGAGGCTCCATCATCGCGCCGCTCTCTGCGGCGTCCTCCCGGCTGCCGGCACCTCTCTCTTCCTCGCCGGGGCTCCCTCCGCACACGGGAGCCCCCAGCAGCCGACCACGAGTCTTTTCCTCTCTGCAGGGCTCCCTCGGCACACGGGAGCCCTGCCAACCGGCCGCCTCGTCTCCCTGGGGCTCCCTCAGCCGAGAGGAGCCCCGTCAACCGCCGCCATCTCCCGGGGGTCTTCCACTCCACCTTCTCCAGCTTCCAGGAGCCAGCCAACCACAGCGCGGCTCCTGGACCAGGCCCCACTCGAAGGACCAATCAGAGCACGGCTCTCTTTGGGTCTCGACCAATCCGGTCGCGGCCCCTTTGTGGTTGCTTTTCTTCCGCGGGAAAATCGAGGTGGGCACTCGTAATTACTAAAACAAATACGGGCATGAAACCTCAGCGCGTCCAGCGCTACCAGCGGACATAAAGCGCTTCTCAGTGCTAGAACAGTCAAGAGAAAGCGCTCTCAAGCGCTTGGGGGAAATGAAGCGCTCCAAAGCGCTAGACAACAGGCAGAGCGCTCCCAGGCGCTCAGGAGGAAGCTCAGCGCCTCCAGGCGCTAGAAATACGGTTCCAGCGCTATCCACAGGAAAATGCAGCTCCTCCATGCTGCCAAAGCCCCAGAGCTTCCCAGGGGGGCAAAGCTAAGTCCCCCCATCAGCCCAGGCAGGGCAGAGCGGTCCCCCAGGAGTCCAGGAAAGTCCATCAGGAGTCCAGGGACTGGTCAGGACTCAGGGATTCCCCTGAGCCCAAGCAGCACGCCCCTGGCAGATTCAAGTCAGAAACAAGAACAAATTGGAAGGGAACACAGCCCCTTCTTATACACAGAAAAGGCTTTGAAGTCTTTTGTAGTCTTTGTGTAAGCGAGCCCTAAGCCCTGGGTGTATCTGGTTTCCCTCTCCTGTCAGCCTCAAGTCAGAGGTGACAGTGGGCCATCAGGAGGGAGAGGCAGCAGGGTGGGCTGACAGGCACAGCCCGGCACCACCAGAGCTCTTCCCTCCCATCCGTGACAGCAGATGGGGGCCTTTCATCTACGGCTGACTCAGACCCCCTCCTCCAGGGCCCTGCAGACCCCGTCCTACTCACCAGACAGTCCATCTACCAGCAGGCCCAGGCACTCCTGGGCCAGGCCCATCAGCCAATCACGTGCCAGCAGACTCACTACCCAATTATGCCAACTTCTAAAAGTGGCGCTTCTAGACTAGGCACGGCCATGCCGCATACACCATTCTGCAGCATTCATTCTCACGAGTTCACACATATCAAACTCGACCCTGCACTCCCCACGCATCAGGAATCTACCATGGGCATACATATTCCCCATTCATTCATATGGGAGGGCAGGTCAGTCACCACACCTACACAGAGAGCACACGCACTTTACACTGTATCACAGTGAAAAAGTGCGCAGAGGCCTAAAATCACCATCCCAGGTTCCAAAAACAGGCTAGGAAAAAGCAAAAAAGTCACGGGGTGAACCTGCCCAAAGGACCGGGTCCAACACATCCCCCTTCCAGCCAAAACGCAGGGTAGACCAATCACTACACTGATGGTCTTCAATGCTTTGGGTGACAAAACCACGGACACGGGCCTGCACGGCAGGGCCACCTTCCAGTTTTTTCGCCACTCTGAACCCACATAGATTTCCCTCAACAACAGCTCTCTGGCACAACTAGGATACCCCACTGGTACACACTAGTCATCCACAGCCAGGACCAGGCCCTAGGCCATCCAAATATCACAGGTCCTAACCAATCCACAGAGTGGGGGGCAGTAACCCCTGGCACACAATAGCCAATCTCCGCTCTCTCTCTCTCAGGGTAGCTACACTACCACTGATCCTTCAACCTAGGGACCAGACCCCCAGGCTGACCATAGCTCACGGGCAAGCATGCCCCAACCTACCTCTATTCCACCAATGCTAGAACTGGGGGTCTCTAGTTGGCAGAGGTAAGTACCTTAGACCAAGTAGGGACCCTTGCCTCCAGTCAGGGTGAAGGAATAACCCTCACAGGGAAGCACTCACCAGGACACAACTCTCCTACCAAATCAGGACCTCACTCCGTCACAGGTCTACCACCTGGAAACTATTTCACTTCTGAGGTACAAAGCACACAGCACAGTCCCTCTTCAAGCAGGTGGGGGGGACACAGCACACAGCAAAGCCCCCTTTCCTCTACCTTAGTGGAAACAACAAACTGCAGGTGGGCCCCAGAACACACAGCAAGGGCAGCCCCCTCAGTCTCTTCAGCTGATCTACTTGGGTAGAGATTCCTCTTGACCTGGAAGCTTCCTAATCTCCCAACATAGGATTTAAACCCTCAAGTTGCACCGGGGTCAGAAGTACACCGTCCTTCTGCACCCCCTTCCAGTTCCATGATCACAGGCACAGTATGTCTCAGGCTAGACAGAGCACGCCAGCAGCGTATCAGCAACACACTTTCCTCCCACCGGGGTCAGAAGTAAGGACACCGTCCCTCTGCACCCCCTCCAGAGTTCAGCACCCTCCCACCTTGGAGCGGTACCCCTGGAAGCCAACAACCGGTCAGGACACTGACTACAGATGCCCTTCCTTCCAGGTCAGGCTGAACCTGAATCTGGCCTCCCCCCTCCTCGGGGAACGACCTCCAGAGGCCCCACAAATGGTCAAGCACTCTAGACGGACAAATGCCCAGCGAACCAGGACTTCTGCACCCTCCACTTAGGAGCGGTACAGCCCAACACTAGGACCGCCGGAGTTCTGGTTACAGACACTCCCCGTCCTCTAGACACAGGAAGATCCTCCTCAAATGACTTATAAGTACAGCCTAGGCCCCTGACCTGGCGCTCCCTTAGGGAACCCTCCAGGCCCTGAGATATGGTTTCGGTCCAACGTGGGACACACCGTCCCATACTCACTCCGCCTCCACTGAGACAGGACGTGAGCCCCTACACCCCATCCATACTAATGGGACCTAGCTGGGCTACACATGAACCTCTTCACCTACAGAGGATCATCAGATACACCAGCCACTACTTTTAGAATCACTCCCTAATGTCTCTGCACGACATCCAGCACACCGCCAGACATCCACCTCACGTGCAAGCTCCTTAAAAAAACTCACACAACTCCTCCAGTTCAACACAGCACTCATCCACACACTCCCCCTCCAGACTGGTGAGGCAGTTCCTCACTGCCTCTGACTCTCAACCTGTCACCCTCTTACTGAGTACTAGGCACCATACTCTGGGAACTGGGAATGGGAATTCACGCACTGGACACATTTAAGCTGCCACCACTGGATCCTACCATACTGGGGAATCCAGACACACACACTACACTCAGGGAATAACCACCCTCCTGAGCAAGCAATTTCTCCTCCACACTCCCTCTCTTCCATCTACCCACACAGGGACAGGAACAGGAATGGGACACTGGACCCAGCAAGCGATTCCTAATCTATGGGAACCTCCCCTCTCTACTGGCGTCCCGCCCTGTCATTTTCTCTCATCTGCCACTAAACATAAAGTGCAGGAACACCATCTGAAAATGACACTCTTGAGGAAAAACAAAATCAAAAACAATAATCCCAAACATGTGACTATCTGAAAAATGCAGAGTTTTGTAATGTAGCCAGTTGTTGCTATGGCACTGCGCAAACACACGTCCAAATCCGCACCGCTGACCAACAATGTTAGAACCGGCTATTTCCGGTAGGCTAAGGCTGATGCCAAAGCCAGGCAGAAACCACCATTCTAGTCAGGGCAAGGAAGTCACACGCCAAGATAAGCCCTGCTCACCCTCTAGGTAGCTTGGCACGAGCAGTCTAGGCTAAACTCGGAGGCGATGTGTAAAGCATTTGCGTCAGCGCACAACAGCAACAACATACTAGGTACACCACAAAAGAGACTCCACACAAGGTTATATTAAAATAACTTTTGTATAGTCAAAACATATCAGATAGAAATTACACATGTACATTGTGCCAACTGGCACGGCAATATTCACAAGGGATTATTTACAAGACAGGGCCACATGGGCCACTGTCTGAATCAACACTTTGCAGATATAGAAATACTTGTCAGAAATTAGAATAAAAGTATATAAACTTCACTGTAACACAAAGTAACAGTTATAGATCACATCCAGTAACTACTGGGAACAGGTAAGTACCACCTACGCAACCCTAACCCCTTAGGAGACTGTCACGCAGGGGACCAGGACCTCACTAGGACCACCTGTACTAAAAAGAACAACCCCCTAAGTATCACTCAGCATTTAGGGGTCTAAGCAAGAACACATTACCCATGATGCATAAATATACATTCAGAGGAGTAGTAAAGAAAAACACATAATGCATAAACCTACACATTCAGCGGTGTTTAAGAATAAAGCACATGATGCAATAAAAATACATTCAGAGGTACCAGAAAAATACAGTAGCGCAAAAGTCACATGATGTCTAAAAACATTCAGAGGTGCAGGAATAAGACATGATGCAAGAAATCACATTCAGAGGTGCAAATAACCATACAATTGCGCAAGACCTACATAAGCCACCATCTGTGGCAGTCCCTAGGCAAACTGGCCTTGTTGGGGCTAGAACGCCCTGAGTCTCAATGTCAGGGGCCTAAACGATGCAGGGGCCCACTACTTGCTGGGCCCCTGGGAACACTCACAAGGGCCTAAACGTTGCAGCTGGCACTAAGTGCTGCGCAGCTGGGAAGGCCTGGCACCACTGTGCCCTCGCTGTCCCACACAGGGACTCTCTCCTGAAATTGCGCCTAAACGGTGCAGCTGCCCACTAACTGCTGGGCAGCTGGAGAATCATCAACACTGCGCCAGGGCCCTCACTGGCCCTCAGGCGCAAACTGCGCCACTATCTTCACGGTGGAGCGGCCCACTGCCACACGGGACCGCTCTTGACCTTGTGCCTCCACCGGCACCGCCAGCAACATCACGGAGCTTCCTCCCCCGCAGCCCTTCACTCACCGGCTCTGCTGCGGGGAGGCTCCATCGTCGCGCCGCTCTCTGCGGCGTCCTCCCGGCTGCCGGCACCTCTCTCTTCCTCGCCGGGGCTCCCTCCGCACACGGGAGCCCCCAGCAGCCGACCACGAGTCTTCTCCTCTCTGCAGGGCTCCCTCGGCACACGGGAGCCCTGCCAACCGGCCGCCTCGTCTCCCTGGGGCTCCCTCAGCCGAGAGGAGCCCCGTCAACTGCCGCCATCTACCGGGGGTCTTCCACTCCACCTTCTCCAGCTTCCAGGAGCCAGCCAACCACAGCGCGGCTCCTGGACCAGGCCCCCCTTGAAGGACCAATCAGAGCACGGCTCTCTTCGGGTCTCAACCAATCCGGTCGCGGCCCCTTCGTGGTTGCTTTTCTTCCGCGGGAAAATCGAGGTGGGCACTCGTAATTACTAAAACAAATACGGGCATGAAACCTCAGCGCGCCCAGCGCTACCAGCGGACATAAAGCGCTCCTCAGTGCTAGAACAGTCAAGAGAAAGCGCTCTCAAGCGCTTGGGGGAAATGAAGCGCTCCAAAGCGCTAGACAACAGGCAGAGCGCTCCCAGGCGCTCAGGAGGAAGCTCAGCACCTCCAGGCTCTAGAAATACGGTTCCAGCGCTATCCACATGAAAATGCAGCTCCTCCATGCTGCCAAAGCCCCAGAGCTTCCCAGGGGGGCAAAGCTAAGTCCCCCCCATCAGCCCAGGCAGGGCAGAGGGGTCCCCCAGGAGTCCAGGAAAGTCCATCAGGAGTCCAGGGACTGGCCAGGACTCAGGGATTCCCCTGAGCCCAAGCAGCACGCCCCTGGCAGATTCAAGTCAGAAACAAGAACAAATTGGAAGGGAACACAGCCCCTTCTTATACACAGAAAAGGCTTTGAAGTCTTTTGAAGTCTTTGTGTAAGCGAGCCCTAAGCCCTGGGTGTATCTGGTTTCCCTCTCCTGTCAGCCTCAGGTCAGAGGTGACAGTGGGCCATCAGGAGGGAGAGGCAGCAGGGTGGGCTGACAGGCACAGCCCGGCACCACCAGAGCTCTTCCCTCCCATCCGTGACAGCAGATGGGGGCCTTTCATCTACGGCTGACTCAGACCCCCTCCTCCAGGGCCCTGCAGACCCCGTCCTACTCACGTACTCATGTACTATAAATATTAGCTGAATATGTGAAGGTCATGGAGGTGGAAGATTGTTATGTTTCTTCCTACCTTTCAGACTCTGGAGCCAGGGGAGCAGCATATTTACACTGACCCCTATCCTATTCCTTCTCTTGCTTTGTATTTCTGAGCATTTTATATCACCAAAGCTCCATTAAACTGCTTTATTCTGACGTTGATGATGCACTGGAAGAGGTTACAATCATCAAGGGTGATAACCTGTATTTATGGGCTACTAAATGTTTCTCACTCTTGTCAAAGGTCTAAGTGAAGGGATCAGCGTGAGTATATGATGACATTTTGTATCCCCTTAACTAACATTTGCACTACCAATCAGAGCCTTCATAATCTGCAAAGTTAACCAAGAAAAGAAGATGTTTATAGACAAACTGAATGAAAGGATAAGATGTGATGAAGAAAGGGGGAGGGAAAGACTAGTGCAGAGCATGTTATTCGAAAAGATGAAGAGACATTAAAGGAACAACCCCATAGGTTGAATGTTACAGCTATCAAGAAGAGATCCTTGTGCAACATATGGAATCCAAAGGAAAATAAGACTGTCAAGAAACTAGGTAGAGCGATTGCAAGCATTACTACTTGGTTAAAAAGAGAACCTTCTCAAAATTGAAGACAAGCATGAATAGGATTAAGTGTGCTTGTGGAAAGTCAGCTTATTTCTAACTACTGCATAACTGGATGGGTAGTTGTTATGCAGCCCTAGTTTTTCCCAGAATATATCACATTAAAGAGTTAGACTTCCTTCTTGAATGATCGATGAGAAGAGGGAAGGGTAGTTTTAAGCAGATTCTTAGCAACATTTTTCCATCTCTCATACACATGGGAGTGGCGTTAAATGATGTTAAGATTAGGAAATTGCGCACCTTAGATGACTGGCTTCTCTCTAACACAGCAAGAGCATTGGCTGTAATAAACAAGAAAATGCTTGCAATGAGAGCTATGATTATGCAGAATCGCCTCGGGTTGGACTTGCTCCTCGCAAAGAAGGGCAGAGTTTGCAACGTTTCTTATGTTCTGGAATGTTGTACATGCATTCCACGTTTAGATAAGCATCTTGACGGCTACATTACTTACATTGCGACTATATCGTATGAACTCAGTTGAGGAGTCAGGTACTTGGTAAGGATTAGGATCAATATTTGGGTCAATTGGAAATGAATTAACCATGATAGGAGAATAGTTTGGTAGCATGGGGGGGAGGATTCTGAGCCTGCTTCGAATACACCTTTTACTTATACTGTGTGGTATTGATTGTGTGATTGTTTTCTAGAACTTTTACAAAGGAATTTCTTCATGGAGTAGCTTGTTGGATTGTTGGCAACGAGAGGAAGAAACTTGATATAAAGATTGAAGAGATGCAGAGTGATCTTTATAACACCATGAGAGAATTGTCCAAATCCAACAAGAAGACCCCAAAACTAATGAATGATGTTTTGTAATAAAGTATTGGAGGGTTGATGTGAAATAATCAGTGGGTGTTTGTCAGAGGTTGTGATAGCTGAACACATTTCATTTAAATGCATCGCAGTTTTGACTAATGCTAACTTAAGTTCTGTTAACAATGTCCTCCACCTTGGTTCATGTCACCAAGATCACGTGCCCTTTGTTGTCATTTGCCTTGTTACATATTCAAAATGGCAAGACTTACACTAATAAATTAGCGACCTCTTTAGTATGTTTCAAGGACACCTCAACTGTCCCAGGCTATGTGCATACAGTGTATCTATTGTACTGCTGAACTAACTGTGAGAATGTCTTCACATTCAATGTGATGCACCCATGAGAGAGTCCTCGAATGTATTCCATAGTAAATTGTCTTTTTTATTTGCTTGTTCTCTATTGGTGTATATCCTGAGAAAACTGCATGAAAGTAGAATGCTTGACTGTCTTTGTTTAAAGCCCTATAAAAGGATATATATCTCGAGGGGTAATCAGAGCCCCTTTCTCCTCTCTTAGAAGGCACATCGATGCTGGATTTCTCCTAGAACTGTACTGAGTTCTTTGTACTTATGACTTATATGCTTTTATGGATACATTGCCTTAATGATAATCTGCAACCTGCCTAAATTTCATATGTCAAGCTTTGAACGTACAACTCTTGTCAGTCATTCTTATTAAAATGCTTATCACCTGCTACTGTACCAATGAGAGTGATGGCTCCGGTCGGGGAGAATTAAAGTCTGTACTGGGACTACACAGCTCCCGGTTGTTGGCGTGCTCCATGAATAGTATTTAAGGCAGAGAAAGCGTACCGAGCGCCCCCTCTCCACCATCCTACACCTGCCCCTCCCCACCCGAACTTGGCACCAGACTGACAGAACTGAGCTGTTGTTGATTCAGGTGAGTTGGGAAGGTGCAAGATGTGTGAGTTCAGAGGCAAGTCAGTGCTTTAATGTAGCCAGCCAGAGACCGACCTGTGAAAAGGGGCACCCTGCTGCCTCATTTTCTTCACCAACAGCAGCAAGAGTGTACATTTCTTTCCGCCCCGGGCGCACTCTGAACAAGGGCCAGCTCTGCTTGCATGATGGATCCTGGGCATTAAAAGCCTTGAAGATCCAGTGCCTTGGTATTAGGCAAATCAGCACTGAGGGGAAGGCACCGTATTCAAGGTTAACTCTCAGACTCGCTTGAGGATAATTGTGCGTGTATGAAGTCTCACATTGCTGGCCACTCTTGCAAAGGACAAAATAGCAAACTGTATGGCTTTGTACAAGGAGTTGCCCGGTCATTGCCAAGGTAAAATATAGGCCTTGATACAAATAATTATCAGGGATATTTCTCAGAATGCATGAAGCCTGCATGAAGCCCGCCAATGGTGACCTGGTGATATGGAGCTAGGTTGCAATCCTCGGGCAAGAAGCTCATTCTTTTCTGTCACTTAGAAGCGTCGGGTTCAGATTTCAGATGGAACTACGCCGGATGTCCCACTAGGCCTTAGGGAAAAGTAGAAGGGTGTGCGTACATTAACATCGGGTGGTAATGTCAGTGGCGCAACTGCGTGGTGCCCTTCGCCTGAAACATGCCTTTTGGTTGGACAAAACAAATAAAAAGAAGAAACCACGAGTTCACACTCTTTGGGTTCATGGTATGCTACACCAAGTTTCGCCTTGATGTCTCTTTGGCTCCTACTAAGGGGCAGATTTATGTTAACTGGCGCATCCCCAGGGATGCGCCAGTTAATATGCGCCACAGTGCGCCACAGCTCCGCCACCCTTGGTGCGCCGCATTTACAATGCGGCGCACCATGGGGCAAAAACGGCACAGATGCGTGACGCATCTGTGCCGTTAAGTTGGCGCATTGCTGGAGTTGCGTCGCAAGCGTGACGCAGCTCCAGCAAGGCTCAGGGGTGCCCCATCTTAACAATGCTGCGTCAAGACCTACGCCTGCTTCAAGCAGGCGCAGGCTTTTGACGCAGCATTGGCGTGAAAGTGACTGAGTGAAATCTTATAGATTTCACTCAGCCACTTTTGCGAGGCGCACCTGCCCCGGAACGCCCACCCTGCGCTGGAACACCCACAAGCGGCGCAGGGCTTTACAACGTGACGCATCTGCCTAGATGCGTCACGTTGTAAATCGTTCGTAGGGATGCGCCACGTTTACGCCGCCTTGCGTGACGCAACAGCGGCGTAAACGTGGCGCAAGGGCCTCATAAATCTGCCCCAATGTTCTTTGAGTTCACTGCTTCTGTTGAACATAGCTGCAAGCATTATACACTGTTTTTGCAAACAATCTATTTCTGCCAAAAACATTCTCCTCAGGTTGGGCCGCCTTTTTGTTTGCCTTCTGCTTGGCTCGACGCAGCTATTACTGAGGTTCCGATAAAGTGACTACAACAGTCTTTGAACGCGTTTGGGCGGGAATCGTATTCGTAGGCTGCAAGAATGCAGGGTACACGGAAGCGGAGCCGAGCGATATGAAACATTGAATAGAGCAGATATATCAGTTTTCCTACCGAGTAAGAACGCGCGAAATACTGGCCAGATGTTACGCAACGCCTAGGTGGCCAGACTACTGCCCGCAAAGACTTTCCAATATTTTCCCCCTGAAACATTATTTTTAAAGCTAAAAAGAGAGAGAGAAGGAAAGAAACTCAGTTCCGGGAGGATCCGGCCCTTCAGAACGAGAGGTGAGAGAATGGAATTTTCCTGCGGCGAATCGACTTGTCATGACCGCAGGAATGCGCGCAAGATGGAACATGCTTCTCTCTGGCTCCTTCGCACACCAGCCGAGGGCGGCTGCTGTTTTCAGGATTGGAGCACTATATTTTTTTAGACGAATGATTATTGCCTTGGCTTCTTCGCCACTTCGTCTTATCGCGCTTTCCTTGATTTCTTGCACCGCCACTTTCCAATAACATTGTGCCCACCAGGCACGGGAGGAGCCCGAAGCAGACTTGTGTTCTGCATTCATTTCAAGAATCCATTTATTTCTCGCTTGAAAGAACCTAGCGTTTTTTCCCTCCCAAATCAAGGTTGAAATTTCGTTTGTGTAACAATAAGACGTCCCCAGCTCATGGAGGAATTAAACCAAGTATACAGCTAGTAATCTTTTAAAAAGAAACAGTTCCAAATTAACATTCTTCGGCCACTGAAATTGGGAAGATGAAGCCATCATAACCGCCGTGATCGAGGCTCTGCCATGCAGGAGAATGGTTGAATTAGTACTGGCGATCTTCATTTCGCTGATTCCTCTTCCTCCTTATACTGTAGAGGCAAAGGTGAGCATTATCCCAGGAGCTGACAATCATGTTTGACCTAAAAACGATAAACTATCATTGGCTAAGTATTACAAGTATAAAGTCAATCAGCAGATTAAAGTGAGTAATGTATCCAGCAGAGTGCCACTACTCCACCTGACAATAATTTCGACTGTATGCAATATAATGAGAGTCCGCGTGGCCAGAACGTCACGCTGACAATACAGATATACAGAAGGAATGATAAGAAAACAAGAAATACATAATACACCGCCCTTCAGCGGAGGGAAACAGATATGTGGAACAAGAAGGAACAAAAAAGAAGAAAAAGAAGCTCTCAAATTAGGAGAATATAGTACACAGTAAACAGGGCTGATTCTAGGGTTCGTGAGGCCCTGGCAGAGCCGAACATGCAAGGCCACTCTAAGATGTGACATAACAGGATGTGACATTATGGGAGGGACATCAATCAATTAAACATTACATTTCTTGCATTGTTTTAGCAGTGTTGCAAGAAACGACTTCCCCAGTGTAGATATCACTAAAATGGCTAAACATTTAAATAATAATCCTAATGAAATAAGTACATATATTTTAAAGATTTATTACGTGGATATACATTACATTAATCAAAACTGGCTATGAAAGCCTAGGTCTCTCCAAAACTAATATAATTACCACAGTGTTCACTAATTGTTTCCAGATTAGGGAACTTCAAGTGACTCCCCAGCACTCCCTTTACCCTAGCAAAGTTCAAGATAAGGCATTTGTTTTTCAGCAGGCACGGGTATCACACAAACAGTTAAATGCTGGATCAAGTGAGTGACCTGTAAGAGCTTCATCAAACAACAGAAAGCTCCAATTCCTAAAGATAAGAAGTGGAGACAGCACAAATGTCATACACAGTTGGGGTGTATATTCTATTGCCATGCATAAGCACCAACGACTGGACCATACCTGAACACGAATGCATAAACACAGCCACTACTCTCAAAATCAATTTTTAAAAGATCCAAAGAGTCAAACTAATTTAGAGACATACAGAAGAGATGACTAAAAGGGAAAACAGTTTGTGGCTATGAAAACAAGACTGCCAGAGGTATACTGGAGCCAGTCACTAAAGCTATACATTAAAGCAACAGCACAAAAAGGCCTTACTATAAAAGATTATTTGCAGTTTACAGCCACATGGAAAGGAAATGTAGCAACTTGGAAGAATTAGGATCGGAGAAGTGTTGCTTGACTTGCAAAGAAACCACTACAGTAATACCAGAGACTTACAGTTTATAAAAAATTAAGTCATATGTCCCTAATATCTGAGAAGACACTTACCAAATTGTAAAGGGACCAGAACCAGGGTCGGTTTGGGAAGGCAGGCACTCGGGGTATGGGCCGGTATCGCAGTTGCAGCTGTGGGCAGCTTTTCTGGGCAGCATGGAGGCCGATTTGGGCTGTCAGTGCTATTCTGATGCTGCCAACTGAACTCTGGGGGCCTCAGCGGCCTTCAAAAGGCAGATGTGCCTCTATTACCTCCCTTTTACCATAAGAGCGGAGGTGTCATGCTCAGTCTCTTGCTGGGCTGGCCCAATAATGTAGGTAGATTGAGAAGGGACAAGGGGCCTGAGCAGAAGTGGCCTTACATATATTCTGGTGTGGTTCACCAGTGTGAACTAATCCATGCATAAAGAGTCCTGGCATCATTCACATTTTTTTGATCTCAGTGAAGTAAGCATGCCTCTTTTATACAACCCTCCACATTCTTTTCATAATAATTAAAACACTGAAGCAGTGTTTTGCGAAAATGCGCAATACGCAAAGGTGGATCACTTTTTTTCTAGTGCTCCGGGTCATATTTTGCTTCCCAATCCAATCCAACCCTGACCAGAACCATGCAACTCAATTCATATTTAACTGAAGACATAATAACCAAATTGTGTCTGCCCGAACCATAGGATCCTGGTGAAAGAGATAATTGAATGCAAGATAATTTTCATCACTTAAAGTCACTCCAGTCCCTCCCCAGGTATCTGACTAAACAATTTTGGTCTTCCAATCATATCAGTGCTTAATTTGTAGGGAAAAAATAAGTGTCAGGGCCCTCATTAGGATTCCACCACAGCTTCCAACATCTATTGGCACTGTCAGCACTGCCAATGACAGTACCTACACAACTACTAACCATCACACTCCTACAAGTTTGACATTTCTGACTTTTCAAGCCCCCAAAGCTATAAGAATGGCTTGTACAGCTGGTATTAGATATTTTTAATATACATTGAGTTGATAATCAACTGTTGTTCTGCTCATCTTTTAATTGCACAAACAGCACCACCATGTGGCAGCTGTAATAGGTGCCGGCGTTGACAATTAAGTGCTGGTGCTCAGCACCAGAAACCACAGGGTCAAATTAAGCACTACCACACCTCCAATGCAAGATCTGCCTTCCTGAACCTACAGGCTACCTACATACATAGGCTAAGTATTTGGCAGATCACTCCATGTGCATTGTTGTACTCAATGGGATGCACCCTCTCACCTCAGCTGCCCCCTCTCATCTCATGTACACTCCTCTTCTTTTCACCTCCCACAAGAGGCTAATTCAAACTGTGCTCGGAAAAGAAGCCATTTCCTCAGGCCTCACTGTGACTACCTGAGGTTTTAGATTATCTGTTGTGGGACGAGGCACACATATTACTGTGCTTGCCCAGTCCGGCCCATTGTCATTCTGCACATGACAATGAGCTGGCTGATATGGCAAGTATGGTCAGAATGAGTCTGTGCACAACAACCTTAAGGCTGAAACAGCCTTTTGGGTTGTGAACTAGCGGACAAACTAGCCTGTGAAGGAGTCCAGTTTATCCACTGCAAGAAAGAAAACCATCTCATCAAGTGGCTATGCCCCCTTTACATCTACTTCTCCCCTTTTCCTCTCTATTCTCTGGTCAGCTCAAGATCCTCTTGGAGCCTCAATTCCAAAATGAACTGAGCTTTCACAGGAGGATTTGTGGCCCTGTGGTTACAGCTGCCCATCATGCAATATGGGGATCCAGGCTTGAATCCTGGCCTCCCATCAGCATCCTATGAATCCAGGCAAATCTCTATGCTGGAGTTTACATATTTTTTTTTTACGTAGTCTGTGTCTGTTGTGAAGCGCACTTATGTCCACAAACAAGGTTTGTGCTATGTAAAACTGCCAAAAAAAGAATGTGGACCACTCCTGTCACCCAGACCTTAATCTAAGTCAGGGAAAGGAAGGACACCTTCTCAGATAGCCCCTGTTCACTCCCTCGGTAGCTTGCCATGAGCAGCCAGGCTTATCTCCAAGGCAAATGTGTAAAGTATTTGTAACCCCGCTCTCAGTAACCCAATGATGACACCACAAATGGACTCCATACGAGTTTCATAAAAGACAAGTATATGTTTATATATAAAGATATACATTAAAACCACACAATAAAAATCCATCATATGCGTATTTGTAATATTTCACCTGCCTGGTTATGAGGCCAGCAAGCCCTTGAAGGTTCTTGCAGTATTAATGAGCAATTCTAGATGATCCAATGCAGTCCTAATACAATGCTATGCAGTTCGTAATGCAAGAATCAGGCCCTTCATAATGTAAAAATAATGCAGTTCGTTATGCAACAATCAGGCAGTTCGTAATGCCAAAATAATGCAATTCAGAATGCAACAATCAGGCAGTTTGGTATGCAACAATAATGTAACAATCAGGTTGTTCGTTATGCAGAAATAATGCAATGCATAATGCAACAATCAGGCAGTTCATTATGCAGAAATAATGCAATGCATAATGCCACAATCAGGCAGTTTGTAATAACAAAATGATGTAATGCTTAATGCAAAAATCACGTTCCTAATCTCTCCTCGCGACTTGGGCTTCCGATGCGACTTCGTTGATCTTGGGCAGTGAAACACGGGTACCCTGACGGGGATGGTTCGAGGTACCTCCGTGGCAGAGACAGGCTCCGACCGGTGGCACAGGTCCTCTGGGGATGCCGGTCCAGGCAGATGGCAATGATGAAGGTCTCAGGATGCAATAGGGCACACGCACACAGCGTTGCTGAGACTGACTTAAGCTCTGTGTGCCCACAATCACAGGGCAATACTCACAAAGGTCTCGGGCTGCACAAAGCACACATACCCATCGTCACTGAGACTCACTTGAACTTCGGGTGTACACGATCACAGGGCGATCCTCACGAAGGTCTCAGACTGCACGAAGCACACGCACACAGCGTCGCTGAGACTCACTTGGACTCCATGTGCCCACGATCACAGGACAATCCTCACAAAGTTCTCAGGCTACACGAAGCACATGCACACAGCGTTGCTGAGACTCACTTGAGCTTCGGGTGTACACAATCACAGGGCAATACTCACAAAGGTATCGGGCTGCACAAAGAACACGTACACAGCGTCGCTGAGACTCACTTGAACTGCGGGTGTACACGATCACAGGGCGATCCTCACGAAGGTCTCAGGCTGCTTGAAGCACACACACACAGCATTGCTGAGACTCACTTGGACTCCAGGTGCCCACAATCACAGGGCACCCTCAGGAAGGTCTCAGGCTGCACGAAGCACACGCACACAGTGTCGCCGAGATTCACTTAGACTCTGGGTGCACACGATGACAGGACAATCCTCATGAAGGTCTTAGGCTACACGAAGCACATGCACACAGCGTTGCTGAGACTCACTTGGACTCCGGGTGCACACGATCACAGGACAGTTCTCGTGAAGGTCTCAGGCTGCATGAAACACAAGCACACAGCGTCGCAGAGACACACTTGGACTCCGGGTGCATACGATCACAGGACAATCCTCATGAAGGTCTTAGGCTGCACGAAACACACGCACACAGCGTCACTTAGACTCAACTGGACTCCGGGTGCACATGATCATGGGGCAGTTCTTACAAATGTCTCAGGCTGTAAAAAGCACATGCACACAGCGTTGCTGAGACACCTCTGGAAACTTTTAAGTTCCTGAGTTTCCAGACCAGGGAGCTAGCTCTCCTCGGGTCCTTAGGGACAAGTTTCTTCTGGACACAGCACACAGCAAAGTCCTTTCAAGCAGGGGGACAAAGCACAAGCAAAGTCCCTTAGCCTCTCCTTGGTTAAATCAGCAAACTGCAGGCCAGCACAGAACACACATCAAGGGTCAGTCCTTTCCTTCAGTCTCTTCAGCTGTTTCTTCCTGGGCAGAGGTTCCTCTTGACCACAAAGTAGTTTCAATCCTTTTCATTCTTGATGAGTCCAAAGTCCAGGGCTCTGAGCTCTCATAGTTATACCCCTAAATGTATTTGAAGTCTTTGAGTTCAGGGGGGCTCTGACCCCTGTCCAAATCAGTTCTGGGTGTTTCCCTGCCAGCAACACCTTCTTACTTTGATAGTGGGGGTCTGGACCCTCAATCACTCAGCAGGAGAGGGAGCAATTGTTTTATGGTGGCGGTCCAGGCCTCTTCACCTCCAGGGGCTACTTGTCCCCCCTACACTCCAGATGCAGGTCAGCCTGTTGCTGTTTCACCTCCTTCCTTGGGTCACGACATTGCCCAGATCCTATCACATTCAAATCCAGACAATCAATCCACAACCAGGCAGAGACACACAGAAATGTTGGAACACAAAAAAATAGCCAGTGTGTTAAAAAAATGCGCTTCAAAATTTTATGATGACACGCCTCTCTTTCCTTCTAGGTAAGTAATGACAATTGGTGATGGGACATGATTCGTTCTTTTTTTGTAAGCCCTTGCAGGACAATCTGTTTTTAATTTACACACAGGGTCAGGGCTCACTTCACACCTAAGGGCACCTCAAGCACCCATCTAATCGTTATGATGCAGATACAGCAATTAGATTTCAGAAGGTCTTTGAGTCCATTGCTGAAATGCTCAGGGAAGGGAGGCCCCTCTCTGTCACCTGGGCCTCACAGTGCATCTCTGATGCTCCCTGAGCTTCATAACACTGGAGCCTTTACAAAGACGGTGCTCTGAGTAGTCCCCATCATTGTGTGCAGCAGGGTGCCCTAAGCAGTCGCCCACATTGCCCATGCCTAGTGCGGGACCTGACAGTAAATACGAGCAGTAACAATCCTATAAAAAAAAATAGCTACTTAAAGAACCAAAACAAATGGTATTAGGAAATACCAAAAGCTCTGGTTTTAGTGGGTTACTGCTCTGAGTGTCCGGAAGTAAAATTTGTGAGTTGTGCCACTGCGGTGTGGTTATTGATATTTTTTTAAAGAAACCTTCAATACAGCTTAGAAAGCCTGTCACCAACCGCGTACAACCTGAATATCAACTCCAGAATATCGATGGGACGTAATATCGAGGACAAAACATAGATAAAAATATTGACGGGTAAGTAAGTCTAGATTTTCTATTCCGAACTCCACATATATGTGCATCTTCAAGGTGCATAGATGTGTAGTACGAAATACTAAATCTACGCGCACTTACTTACCTTTTGACATTTGGTCCCTCTGAAATAAAAATCTTGTATCACAATATTTTGGTGGTCAATATTCAGGAGTTCTGTCGTCACCAACATTAACATGCAGTTGCTGTCATGGGAGCAGAAGGAATATTTGAAAGAATCTGGTATCAAACATATCATGGTTGCATTCCACCTTTATGCCATACTTTGTGGGTCCCGTGAGAAGATGCTAACTAGTTAACAAAAGTATTGTTAGACCCTGCTCTGTAGATTCAGATAACCATCAGGCCTGGACAGCAGTTACTGAACTGATTTGACAAGCAGCTGTAACAGCAGCATTCAAAATTGATTATTCCAAATTTGAGTTCTCGGCAAAGTCCATATCCACACCTGTGCTGTAATATGTCAGATAGTTATGAAATGTAAATTGCGGACACTATTACAAAGATGGCACATAGATGAAGACGGTAGGTTGGTTTCTTCATCATAATGTTAGTACATCAAATGAAAAAAAAATGAATTTACATAATTTAACGAGAGCCCGCACATCCAACCAATCGTATGCACAATACAGTGAAACATAATAGAAGGTCAAAGAAACAAGGAAGTTATACCACAGCACTTTTGCATCAATTCATCAACCTACTAACTCATTTTTGAATTATTCATTTACCCATCTGCAGTAAGATACAAACTCAAACTCGACAAATAAATGAAAGAATAAAAGTATAAAAAAGAAACAACCCTACTGCCTAAATATAGTGGGTTCTTGCTTGAAATAAAAAATGTAAATTAAACATTCAAGCGGGTAGCCATCTCACTACGGTATTGTACATAGTACATTGCTTCTGAGAGTTCCATTTTTTCTGCCATGTTAGGAAACAAGGTGTTGGCCAACTTAAAATGGTAAATAATGACAAACTTTATACAAAGCCAGCTCACGATAGAAGTTGTCAAGGATGTTTTGTGGATTTCTGATTTTGTGCACTATTAACAGTGTGCAAAATGTCGTTTTATACTTGAATTCACGTGTACACTGATATAGTGCTTTTGTCTTCTAAATGACTTTCCTATGATGCATAGAAAGGTGCTTTCCGGACCCTTGTTAACTGGGCCTCAATTTGGGTCTAGCAGCCATATTTTTCAAAATGGATGCCTCCTCTGTCCTTCCCTATGCACATTACACTGCTTGTTATTTCTGACACACAGAGTCAAGCAGATTTTTCCTTGTTTATCTTCATTGTTATTGTTCATGCTGTTCTTGATGAATGTTCCCCTGCCCAGTCACTAAACTGTGCAGGGGAAACTGTGTCCAAGGTCCTTCCGCTAGTTCACTGTACCCTGATAATTCCTAATAGTTTACTGTTGTTCACGTATCTAGTTTGTTCCACCATTTTTGGATGGCATTAGCATGGATTGGGCAGAACAATTATTCATGTATTGAGATAGTACCTGGCTCCATTCCCCAAGTTCCTTCATTCCCTGCCTACTCCTTAATGCTCAGTCTGGCTTCGCAAGGCCAGCAAAAGAGCCATCAGTTCTTTCCTCCCACCCGTGGGAAGCTCGGATGGGAGCAGCTGATCTGATGCCCTCTTCTTCCTCCAGACATGGGAAGATAGGAACAGGAGAAACAGCTGGATCTGTACTGGATCATCCCAGGAGCCTTTCAGCTTGTCTTTTTGTTCTTTTTTAGGGCTCGCCTGAGCCAGTACATGCGCTGTCTGCGAGACATTTAGTGTACAGGTTTTCAAAGGGCTTCCAGACCTCGCTGGCCTAATGCTTGCCTTCACGCAAGTGTGCACGCATGCAGCCGCCATCTGCCTCCCTTCCAGCACGATCACTGCTGCGCGCGCACCACTCACGTGCTTACCACAAAGAGCATCCTCGCGATTGCGATCACTTTCGCTTTCACGGCTGCGCGGCCAATGCTTGTTTATTTTGCCTTTTGCCCTGAAAACTTTCCTTTATTTCTCTCTTCTCCTTTTTCCCGTCTTCTGCCTCTCCCCCATATTCTTTTGTCTGCTCTGTCTTTTATCTCTGTCCATTTCATGGTATCATCTTTAGCTGAACTTCTTTTATTGACATTTCACCCTATCGTTCTCACTTCGTGTCCTCTCTTTCCCTTCTTGTAAGCTCACACTACCCCTCTGCCTTTAAAGACCCCTCTTGGCAACCATTCATCCCACACATAAACTATTCATCCCTTCAGAACCGTGTCATTTTCTGTTCTTCAGAGTGATCAGAAGTGTGGCATGCGGTCAGAAGAACACCCAGTGAATGTCTTTGTTGTATCGCTGTGTTTGGTTGTTGTTTAGTTGGACCAGTTTCATCACCGCAAGGGGAGCATCACACAGGCTTTCTCACTTTGCAGGTAGCTGATGGGGCGATGGTGATTGGAGTGACAGTGTAATAAATCATACATGCTAGGACTGTTCTAATTAGCCTGTCAGTGCTTGGAGTTACCGTGGAGAGCCGGTGCCAGCCACACCAGCGTTTGCCAGGTAAAAATATACTCCAGACAATGCTCAAAAATTGACTTACTGAGCCCTGTGATTTATCACTGAATAACAAGTCGTTAGTCATTTCCTTTGGAAAACTATCTGAGAAGTGTTCTATTTTCCCCTCAAACTTACCTTTTTTTATTTCCCTAAAATGGACCTGATACCCTTGGAGTTGTTTTTTCTTGAGCAAAGCATTTTGTTTTCAATGGAAAACGTGATTCTTCGGCCATGTGGCTATGGAGTGTTTTATGTTTCAAAATAAGTTTCATAAATGGAATCCCTTCGTGCAGTGTCTTGCCTCCTCCACTGCTGTCTATATGTTGTGACCCCCCAGCATGTGGCCGTATGCTCCTCCGAGCTCAGGATAAGTTCATGGACCTGGTAGGCCTGGCCGGGGCTTAAGCGCAGCACGCCCACACTCTTCACCATCTTGGCCACGCCCCCACAAGCATGATGCTATACTTTCCTTCACCAAAGCAGCCCTAGGTCTTGAGAGGTCTGGCCACTTCCAGCTTTCAAGATCCCTAGCCGTGGCATTATCAAATGTCAGTAAGTGAGCATGTTTCTAAATTTAATGGCCCTTCTGAGTTTAAGATTCAGAACAAACTGTCTACCTACCCCCACTCTCAGGAGGTGTGCATGTGGCTCCAGGTCCCCAAACAGTTGAACTTCAGGAGGGGCAGCATTACAAAAGGGCGTCACTTTCATAATAAGGTTATGGTATTCTAGAAGGAACATATTTTTTTTCAGAGAACAGTAACATTTAGGGGTTCTCAGAAGCACAGGCCTCTTTGATTTCTTTTGACTTTGATTACCAACTCAGGGAATGTAAATGTTTTTTGTAAATGTTTTTGTACTTGTATAGCGCACAGCTACCCGCAGTGGGTTTCCCGGCGCTTGTACGAATACCGCAAGGGAACTTCCTGGTTTTTCCTGTGAAGTGTCCACTCCTGGGCACCCCCATGGTGCAGACCAGGCATCCCTCGCATTGTGGGGGCCGTTGTGGAGACTGAGCAAGCTATTGCCCAGAGTTGCAGCGCCGGACCCATGATCAGAATAGGCACTGAGGCGAGAATATCCGGTCAGGGGAATTAATGAGCCCGAGACCCGCCGAGGAGGGAATCGAACCCTGGTCCCTGGCCAGAACTCTGCATCGAGGTCTGCCTGCTCTAACCATTGAGCCACACTTCTCCACGGAAGACCTGCACCAATACCACATCAGTGTCAAGGTTTTTTTTCCACCTCCGTTATGTGTATGTGTTCACTTGGGTTTCTGGGACTTGTGATGGTTGGAGTGGTCTTTTGGGATGGGGAGTTCTAGAAAGTACTTAATGTAACATGTAGCCAGGCAGTTGGTTCTCCTGCTGGTGCTGTGTCGGTTGTGTTGCTCTGAATAAAAGATCTTTATTTTACAACTCCTCCCATCTTTTCAATCTATTCAGTTTTGTTTGAGTATTTTCCAAATTGTTGGAGGAAACAAAGGTCTTTACTGTGTGCTCTTCTAATTTTTGTCTATGGACCAAATTGAGAATTGACAGAACTTAGAACCACAGTGGAGCATCCACCAACACTTGGGATGAAGGAACTGGAGTACAGAATGAGATTATGCTGACATTCTCCATAAGTAGCATAAGTGAACTATGTACAAGCGGAAATAGGCCTGGAAGAAGAAATTAAAGATGTGCTTCATTATTACATTTTTGAAGAAGGTCAGTATCAGGCCAACACCACACCTCTTACACATAATTTCATCCTAGACCAAGTTGTAAATAAGAATATTTCATCTTAGTTGGCCAAATACAGCCCTTTCCTGCCACACACTCTTTATGAAGCATGTGATGAAGTCAAGCTTGGGCTGATCCCTTTCTTCCATGCATTTACCTCACTCTTTCAGGTTCTTTTTCATCCTTCATTACTCCATTTGTTAGTGTTTTCTTAACATTGTCTTTCTCCTGCTTACTTCCTTTTCTGCCTTTCTCGCGTGCCCAGGGTCAAAGTGTAATGATGAAAACCAAGTACCAGTCCTTAACAAGCATTGGCGTAGCCAATAGGTCTTGCCTTTGGGAACTTATACGTTTTTAGCCATGCAACAGTTGATGTTATTGCGCCAAGGATATTGTGCTGCATAACTAAATGCTTATAATGTCCCAAAAGCGAGACCTATTGGCTATGCCAATGCTTGTTGCTCTTGAATCCCTGATGAGATAAGGCACCGGGGACAGATGATATACGAGTGCAGAGGTGCTCACATTATTTTGTTTCCTTTCTTATTTATCATTCCGCCTTCGTCTCCAGGACATCAAACATATGAGAATGCACCCCTCCGACAGCAATTTCCTCCCATGGGGTATTGCCATTCCTGGAAAGTTTCTGTAGCATCCAAAAAGGGATGCAAGTCGCATTCACTGGAATTTGGTCCCATCGGAGACTGCTCTCATTTTATTTTCTCAGGCCAGTTGAGATAGCACCTGTGATGTTTTGCTCCTGCTGGCAAGCTCTAGCCACCAAGGTTTTTGGTTCTTGCTATCCATACCTTTACAATTTTTGATTCCTGTAGGAGCTTGCTCTTTCTGCACTCTAGATCTGTCCTTAAGAACTCTTGTCTGTCCAGTGCTTGGTTTTCTCTTCAGCTTTGGGTCACCTTTCGCAGCACCCTGCAGCCCTCAAGGCAGAATACCCTCCATGTATGCACTCTTCAGGGTACATACCCTCCAATTCCATTTGAAGGGTCCCTGTGTGATGATGTTTACCCATCTAGAGACCAAGCCCTCAGAAGTTCCAGGAGGCCCTTTTCCTTCAGGGTCCTCCAGCAGGTGCAACCCTCTAATGACCTCAAAGAAAGAAAGAAGGCCAGTGCTACAACCTTGTATGGTATGTGTTATGTATTTAGAACTCACATATACCAAAGCATCGTGGTGCTGGTAAAATCACAAACCAGAAAAAAGTAGTGGTGGGAATGGAAAGCAATGGAGAAAGGCCATTAGGACGGGAACATGAGCATTTCCAGATTCTTATGGAAGGATAAAAGATGGGGTGTGACCTGGAGGGGAGTGTCCACAGAGTTCGATCCAGCATAAGTCCAGGGTGCTGCTTCACAACAGACAGGGTTTCCTGTCGTTTTCAGGGTGCTGCAAAATTCACCTTCTGTCTCTTTTCCCTGTGCAGAGGTTTTTAAGTGTGGGGCAAACTTTCAGTAGGTAGGCACCTCTGGCCAGCCCTGGGATGACATATTATCACAACACTCCTGTTCCAACCCTACTCCACAACATTTTGGGACATTTCCAAATAGTGACTTGAAGTGGTCTGTTGTTAGACATTTCTACGGGCCTGAGACTACACCTCTAACAGCCACAGCTTCCTGACTGCTTTCCTCTTAACCTGTAATAGGGGAATCACTCATATGATTGGCTCCCATGGTCTGACCTTCTCCCCTTGTTCCTCCTTGAAACCAGCCTTCCCATCATGGTGAAGAGTGCAAAAAGTAATTATAACATATAGATTCCATCACACCCTTTACATTACCAGGAAATGGGCCTATCACTGGAGTAATTAACTGGCCCAGCGGTGGGAACAGAATCCACAAGGAATCAAATTAGTAGCTGAGTCAGAATAATATGAACATTTCTCAAGGTCCAGAGTTCGGATATGACAAAAGCGGCACTGAATTGGAACTTGGGAAATCAAGTTTACCATAAGATTGATGTGTCATGCTACTCTCTACGCCTAACTATGTCAAGTATATATTGGTGCAGACTTTGCAGATAATGTATAATACAGTAAAGCACACACCCTTTTCAATTAATCACCAGCAGACTTACACTATGAATGCCCTCTCACATTATAAGTCCTAAACTAGGTCAGCACCAATCCATTAAGAGTCACTTCTATAACAGGCTACATGTGAACAGAGAATAGGCTATCCTGAGTGGTAGTGTCACTCGCTCAGACAACACATACAGAGCTTTTACCCCTACTAAGCAGCAGCAGAACTTGTTTTAAAAAGGCACACAGTGTGTGAGGGGACGCGCGACGCGGCGAGGCAAAATGGCCGCTCCCCGACGAGCTCCGGGAGGTCGAGGAGCGCTCGTTAAAGAAGGGCTGCATTTTCGGCTGCTTTTCTACACGCAAACGGCGGATTCCCCTAGCAGAAGCACCCCTCCTCAACTGGGTATGCTTGCAGGGCACAGTATGCCGTTTTTCACTTAAAAATTTTGATGGTTGGCTTTCTACAGGATGACAGCCGACATTTTGTTTTTGTTTTCTCCTCATGCAGCGTTTTTTCTGTTCCTTGTCACTGCTTTGCCTCATGGCTTCCTTTTTATTGCCATTTCTGCTGATAATTTGGCTTTTTTTTTTGCTGAGCCTTCTTCCTTCAGGAGGTCTTCTTGACTGTGCTCTTTTCAAACACTTCAGCTGCATACCTGTGTCATGGGACTCATCTTCTCATGAATATTTTACCAAGCGCTCCTCAATCTCTTCTAGATTAGCAGAGTGCTGTTCTGTTGCTGCCTCACTTGCTTGTGGATCTCTTTTGATTCTTTCTCTTGCTATTATTGATCCCATTGATGTCGCATTTACGATGGAGCCAGCACACAACTCTAAGGTTCATGGCGCTACTTCTGCTACACGTAAGGACTCTGCTGCTGCTGGTAAACGCCTTAAAAAAGACCCCCCCTTCGCCATCAAAGTCTCCACTCCCTGTCACATTGGAGGACATTATCGAGGAACTACGCCTCATACGCCCTTTTATGACTGACATTACTACCACTCTCCAGAGACTCGACGATAAATGGTCTAGTCTGGACAAGAGATTAACTGATGTGGAGCAGAAAGTCAGTGATGCTCAAGATGTTGTAGATAGGGTGGCCTGTCTTACTGAGGAGGTTAACCAGCTTAAGAAAACCTACGAGGATTTGGAAAACTGAAACCGAAGCAATAACCTACACATTTATGGTATTCTGGAGAATTTAGAAGGGTCTGATATCATCACGTTTTTGAAATCTCAGGTCCTTCCTATAACTGGCATCCCTAAGCACCTAGATGACAATATTCAAAGGGCTCATCGTCTTGGACCAAAGAACTCTTCTTCCACTTCAAAGCCCAGAGGCATTATCGCTTACTTCCTCCTCTATTCCGACCTCATGACTGTTCTTCAATCTGCTAAACAGCATAAACAACTGCTTTGGTCTGGTGATAAGATTTTTTTCACACAGGATGTTTCTCGACCAACTGCTGTGTGACGGAAGGAGTTTCGGGACTTACGGCCCACCCTCAGATCTATGAACGCTTGATATGGCCTTATCCATCCTTGCTTCTTCAAGGTGACATACAAGGAACGAACTTACAGTTTTGATGACCCGGCGGATCTTCGGAAGTTCATCCATACTCATAAGGAGGAGTCCATGGAATTCAGCAAACCCTAACTTTTATGTTTTCATGTTTTGTAGTCTTATACTATTCGGTATTTTGTTCCTTGTGGTAATTCTGTTTTCTGTATCTTTCTTTTGTTGAACAGATCCTTACCTTGCAGCTCTCGTTGCCCAACCCATTTTCTGTGCTGCCCTGATGTTTGTTTCCTACACTCGTCAAGCTGCCCTTCCTTCCTACTTGTTTCGTAAGTGCCCTTCATTTGTCTTCCTTGGTCACTATTGGTATTTCCTTTTTTTTCTCTTTCATTTGTACTTGATGTTGTTGTGATCATATTAATTTTTCCTCTCTTCCCTCGTTGGTCAGTGCAGCTGTCTTGTCTCTTGTAGCTCCCTCCCCCACTTCATTGTTTTTCTTTTTCATGGTCTCCATGGCTAAAGCCTTTCGGCTTCCTGCCATTTATTTTTTCTCATTTTATCTCTTGGGAGCTTTTTTCTCCCATTTCCCCCCTCCTGTCTTTACTTCTCCCCAACTGTTCACTATCTCCCCTGTTTCTCTTCTCTCTTCCGTCTCGCAATTTTCCTCTAGTTTTCTCTCTTTTTATCATGATCCTCTTTTTTTCCATGGCACTCTTTAGTACATCTTGCTTCTTTTGCTATTCATATTCTGTTTCCTCATTGCATTTTTCAACTTTTTCGCAATTCGCTCTTTTCTCATGTTTTTTCTTGGTTGTCATTGCTCCCACAGTTTCACTTGCTGTTAATTTTCAAATGTTCCTTCTTCCTCCTTCTCTAGATTCTTTCTTCTGTGTATTCCTATCAGGCTATACTCCTTTTTTCTTATCTTCTGGCCTACTCTCCCTCTACTTCCAGAGATGATTGGTCTTCGTGTCATTTCCTGGAATGTTAAAGGACTTCGTAATCCTGTTAAGAAACAAAGAGCCCTTTCCCATTTAGCTAGACTGAAATGTCAAGTTGCTTTGTTGCAAGAAACTCACCTTTCTTTGAAAGAGTTGTCTTCTCTACGCAAACAATAGGTGGGTGATATTTGTTGTTCCCCCTCAGTTGGCAACAAAAATGGTGTTCTCATTTTGTTTCACAAGTCGCTATCTATTCAGTTAAAGAATGAGTACTCAGATACTAATGGAAGATGGTTGTTCTTAGATGTACAAGTTAATAATACTGATTTATCCTTTTGCAATGTTTATGGTCCTACAGGTGTGGATTTAACCTTTTGGAATGATTTCTCCACGCTTCTCTCCTCGCATGCATCTGCTGATTTAATTGTGGGTGGGGATTGTAACCAATTGATGGATCCTTTTTTGGATCGCAAGTCCCAATCTAGATTTATCCCTAATAAGATGCAAAAATCCTTCTTCAAAGCGATATCTTCTAGAGGCCTCATAGACTCTTTGAGATTATCCCATCCTGATACTCTGGAATTTTCCTTTTTCTCTCCCGTACATTCATTGCACTCCCGCATAGACTATATTTTCCTCACTCAACACACCCTACAATTTATGACTAATGTAGAAATAGGCTCTATCCTCATTTTAGACCATGCTCCCATTATTCTTGATATTGACCTACCCTCTCCCACTCCTAGTTCCCGTCGTTGGCGCTTCAATAATTCCCTTCTCTTAGACCCTCAATTCACTGAACAATTTAATCTTTTCATGGAGGAATTCTTTCACAATAATCTTAATTCGTGTTCTCAATTTCACTTTGTATGGGATGCCTTTAACCAGCCGCCAGTGGTTATATTATTGATTTTGTTTCCCGCAAGAAGAAACAAGCCCTCTCCAAATCCTCCCTCATTCTCAAGCAAATTAAGGAATTAGAACACCTTTTTTACACCTCCAATTCTGCTGATGCTCTTTCCTCTCTCGTTAAAGCCAAAATTCAATTCAACAAACATTCCTGTGATGCAGCTTGTAACAACCTTCTTAAATTCAATTCCAAAATGTATGGTGGTAAATCTCTTGCCAACTATCTTAAGATTAAGAAACAGAAATCCAAAATCGTAGTCATTACTGATGTTAATGGGTATTCGTCATTCTTCTGATGATAAGATCCTTGACTGTCTTGTTCAGTATTATTCTTCCTTGTATACACCTGAATCTACCCCGTCTTCTTCCCAAATTGATTAATTTTTTCAGTCTATTCCCAAACCTTTGTACTCAGATCTTGATTTCTCTTCGTTGGATGCCCCAATCTCCGACAAAGAGATTCTTCAGGCCATTACTCTTTTACCTAAAGACAAATCCCCAGGCCCGGATGGTTTCACTGTCCGTTTCTATTTTCATTTTAGGAATGTTTTAATTCCACATCTCTCATCCTTGATTACTAATTTCCTGTCCATGGTAGAATCCATAGGCTATTTTTCACAAGCTATGTTATGTTTACTCCCTAAGAAAGATAAAGATCCATCACTGTGTAAGAATTACCGGCCCATTTCCCTGATCAATAACGATTGCAAAATCTATGCAAAAATCTTAGCCTCTCGGATCAATGTTCTTATCCCTGACTTAGTCAATATTTATCAATATGGTTTTGTCAAGTGTAGATCCATCACTGACAATTCTCGGACTCTTCTAAACATTATTCACCTTGCCTCTAAAATGTCCTCTCCTCTCGCGGCTATTACCCTTGATGCCGAAAAAGCTTTGGACAGGGTTAGCTGGGATTTTATGTTCGGGGCTCTCCGCTGGCATGATTTTAGTCCCCACTTTATTAAAGTCATCCGTTTACTTTACTCTGCTCCCTGTACTTCTATTTGGGTCAATGGTGTTCAATCTTCTTATTTTCCACTCCATAGAGGCACAAGACAGGGCTGTCCCCTATCCCCTCTTCTTTTTATTTTAGCCTTAGAACCTTTTCTTGAAAAAATACGTTGTTCCACTTCATACTCTGGTTTTGTACATAAGAACATTCATATTAAATTCACTGCTTATGCTGATGATATTTTACTTTATATCTCTAAACCCACCACTTCTCTACCTGCTCTCTTCTCCCTACTGCGTGAATACTCTTCGGTCTCTTGGATATAAGTTGAATATTGACAAATCCGAAGTTTTGCCCCTTAACAAATTTTGCCTTCCTCATATGTTCCAGGGCTCTGGCTTTAAATGGAATTCACAGCATATTAAATGTTTGTGTATCCTTTATGCGAATAATATTAAAGACATAATTAAAATTAATCATAGTGATATTCTCGCCAAGCTCTTCGCTCCTATTGACCGTTGGTCTCCATTATTCCTTTCATGGTGGGGGAGACTTGCAACCTTCAAAATGATGCTTCTTCCCATCATTAATTTTTATCTTTCTATGCTTCCCATCTCTCTTCCGCATACTTTTTTAAGCTTATTAATCGCCTTCTTATTCGGTTTTTATGGAATAATCACAAGTGCAGGATCTCTTTATCTCGCCTTCAACAACCAAAGAATCTGGGATGGGTTAACTTTCCCAATCTTACTCGTTTCCACTCCTCCTTTACCTTCAAGCAAATATGGCCCTTTTTATCAGATTCCTCTCCACTCCCTGTCACAGTCTGGAGTGCTATCAAAACGGCTCAGCTCTCGCCTTTTTCACTGCTAACCGCTACTCGTCTTTCCCAACCTCCCAAGAGACATCTCTCGCCCATTTTTAAACATTCTAGGGCGCTCGCACTCTCTTTATTTTCGCTCCTTCCTCTCACAATCACGCCTTCACTCCGTTATGGTACAATCCATTCCTTAAGATAAACAACAAAGCCCTCTTTTGGAAGGAGTGGATCGATAAAGGCATAATCTGTGTGGATTCGCTCTCTGCTGGTGGTTCCTTGTTAGTTTTGTCCGTTATTCATACCAACTTTAATCTATCAAATAAGTACTCTTCCCACTACCCAGCCCTCAAATCGGCTCTCACCACCCTCATATCTCACCACAATTCCATACCCGATTCCGTTCCTTCAGATTCCTCTCCTCCAGATTTCTCTACCCCTCTCAAAGCTGCTGCTATTTATAAGATTCTTTCCCGTTCCACCTTAGATCGTCCTAAATCCAAACCTGAGCTTGCATGGAAAACAGATCTATCACAAGAACTCTCCATCCTTACTTGGGATTCCATTTGGTCCAAAATCCATACCGCCTCTCGCTCTGCCAGTACCACACAGACTTTATTTTTTTTTATAATCGTCTATTCTTGACTCCATCTGATTTGTTTAAATTTAAATCCTTGGATTCCAGTCAGTGTTGGTCCTGTCTCACTCCAATAGCGACCTTTTTCACATGTTTTTTAATTGTCCGCTAGTCAAAATCCTTTGGCAACAAATTTGGTCCAAATTAAATGATATTTTAGGTTATACCTACACCTTTGATATTATTCATATTTTCCTCGGCGGTTCTTCCCCCATTCGGAATGTTTCAAGCAATGTTTGTAATTTTATAGATATGTTTATAGCTATTTCCTTGCAGGTGATTACTACAAACTGGAAGGATACTACACAAATCTCCTACAATGCTTGGTGGAATTTGATTTGTCATCACCATAGACTTGATCGTGCCTTTGCTACTACTACTCCCCTTTTGATAAAAAGGGATTTGTTATGGTTGTCTTTAACTGATTTTCTTTCCAAACGTATACCTTAATTGTTTGCTTATATATTGTTATTATACAGTTTATACAATGTTTGCATTTTCTTTCTCTTTTTCTCTCTTTTCCATCCCCCCTCTCTCTTTCTTCTCCCTTCTTCCCTTCTTTACAAAACCTTTTAAAAATGCATTTTCTCTGAGTACGTTTTAGTATTTCCCTTTTGGGAATACTCTTGATTTTACCTTCAATTTGTTTATTTCATCTTCTTTTTAATCCTATTGATAATGATCTGTACTGATGTTTTACATGGTATGATTCTCTCAATAAAGCTTTCTAAACAAAAAGAAAAATAAGGCACACACTGGCGGTTAGCACTTCCATTCCATTTTAACAGAGTTTACAGTGAGCGAGACTCAGTGAGACTCAGTCCCAGTAAAAGTTACAAAATCAGGTAGTTCAAAAAGAAAAAAATCCAAGGTGTAAATTGGGTCAGAACCCATTTTTCTACACTGGCCCACCAGCTCTGGCACTGAAGCTCACTCTTTTTCAGGAAGATGTGTACGTATTCCAGGAAAAATGCTATCACTCACATGGCCCTAAAGACAATGACTGAAGCATGATGTCCCATTGCTGTATGCTGTCATCGTTGGAAGCCAATTATGAATGACAATGGCAATATATGTCTATATACTTTAACAGAGTGTGAAAGCGATACTCTTAAAAGGCCTGTTTGCTGTAAGATATACCTTTCAAAATAAATAGTTCAGGACTACTAATTTTGTTGCAACTTACCATAGTAGTACACAACCTTTTCAGATGAACCCATCACGCCAATAGCATTTATCATTGGGTTATCACTATAACAAATTCAGACCTACTGTATTGAGAACCAGTTTTCCCACAAAGCACACATCATGTATACATTTAGAAAAAGTTGAAAATGTATACAATTACAGTTGACAAAACAGTACACAGTCCTTCTAAGAGTACCCACTATAGATTATCACAGTGCTAATCTACGTCTGGGAATTGTCAGAGGGGACCACCTAAATCCCTTTCATAGTATGGGAATCTATGAGATTCCATATAACAAAAAGCTTGCCTACAGGCTTTTGCACAGTGTATTAACAATTCATCCTTAAATGCCTATAGCTGTTAGCATATGCTTTTCACAATAAGTAAGTCTGACCTATGGCCTTCGTTGCAGCTTCTCTTAATAAACAGAAGAAATGTTCAACTACTATCAAAGAACAAATCATATAACTTTTATTATTGGCTCTCGTGATAATCCAACTCGGCACTCCTGTATTGTGCATAAGCTTTCCCACAAGGTAACCATCAGGCATACAATCATAACATTTTTAATTTATACACAATTACAGTTGACAAACCAATTTATCGCCCTTCTCAAGTGGGCTTTACAAGGACTCTAGGAGTGCAACTATTCTATTCCCAAAGTTTGACAAAGTGGGTATCCAATACCAAAACCCTTGATCACTATAGTAATCTGTAGGACTCCACACAGAATAATGTCAATCCACCCATAACATCCTATTTACCTTAACGTATGATTTCACATTAAATACCTCAGGCCTACTGCCTTTGTCTCAACTTTTCATAATGGGGCGGATCGAGCTGGTTAGCACTCTAGTGCACGCTTCCTATTTATACAAACTGGCATTATCGTAGCGCAGTGGACGCGCACAGATGTGAGTTACTCGCACTTTCAGCTTTGTTAATCTTGCTTTTAAATAGTTTGAGCTGCTTCCTTTTAAATACATTTCGATTAGCCTTGGCTCTTCCACCGTGGGCTTTCCCGATTATTGTGGAGGGTGCTGGGGTCTCTCACGTTCTTCCCTTCTGGTTTCTTTTAGGGGCGGAGCAAGTGAGCTGGTTCCTTTTTAAGCAAACTGGCATTTTCGTCACCCAGCGGGCGTGCCAAAGGCACCCCAAAGGCAAGCCCATCTGCACCCGTCCGCACCTGTTCCACGGCCAGCACCAGCCATGCTGCCGGTAGCCCCTCCAGTGCCTTAGTTCACTGGTCTAGGACTGAACTACTTAACTTGAGAGACAGGTGCTGGATTGCCCTGGCTATACATGAGTTTTGCGTGCCCCTGCTCATTTCAAATGGGATTCTTGTTCATTTACATTTAAGGTGGGTCCCACAGCACCGAACCTTGTATCCCCCTACTTCCTTTTGCTCCCCAAAGGGAAATACAATTATCTCCCCCCCATTAAAGCCTGTCTTTTCAACTGCAGATCCCTCCCACGTCACTCGGATGATATTTAGATTTCCCTTGAAATGCATGCCTGGGATCCAATGTTTCTTACCGAAACTTGGGTCAGGGAAATTTTGTTCCAGACCGACCTTAATCTAGCTATCCCTAGTGACTATTGCTTTTCCGGGGTATATTGGGCCAACAAAAAGGTGGGAGGTGGGGTTGCAGTGATCCTACACTCTAGTTGGGACATTTCTTTTAGGAAACTCCTAAACATTGGTCCCTTAGAAGCTATGTATTTTAGTTTCACTGTTGCACCCAAGGCATGCATTTCAAGGGAAATCTAAATATCATCCGAGTGACGTGGGAGGGGTCTGCAGTTGAAAAGACAGGCTTTAATGGGGGGGAGATAATTGTATTTCCCTTTGGGGAGCAAAAGGAAGTAGGGGATACAAGGTTCGGTGCTGTGGGATCCACCTTAAATGTAAATGAACAAGAATCACATTCTCCAAGGGTCTGAAGGGAGCCGGCCTCCTGTTCAGAATTGCAGGGACATCCCCCCCCGGCTCCCCTGAACTCTGCTGCTGTGAGGTTTAGCCTGCCAAGAGGTGTCTATACCAGTTTTGGGTCTCTGGAGGTTGTTGCTGCTGTTTTGGTTCTCGAAGAAAGAAGAAACATAAGGAACTGCTAAAGTTGACCCATCGCTCTTCATGCAGCATTTTCTCGACGCATCTCCACGGCGCATGAAGAATTTCCACGCATCGCTGTGCTGCTGCGAAACTGTTGCAGCACCTGTCGCCGCTGCAAGAATCGCCGCATCGAGGGATTGCGGCTGAAGAGGACCGCCGCAGTGTCGCACGATGCCGCCACATGGATCACCGCCGCATCCCGGATTTCCACGCATCGTACCTGTGCGGCACGCTTTCCCAAAGCATCTCCTGCGAACCAGAACTGTCATGAAGAATCGACGCATCACTCCCCATACAGACCGGATTCGACGCAAAGCATCCCCTGTGTGTCACAGAACTGTCCCATCGCCTCCCCAAGGTCTCAGGAGTGTCACATCTCTTTGTTTTCAGACTCTGCAGCTTTTTGGCTTTTGGAACTTTGATGCATCTACAGGTACTTTGGTGAAAATTCACACATCCATAATTTTCAATGGTACAAATTCTTGAAACCTTTTGAAAGTCATATTTTTAACTATGTATGTTGGATTTTTGTTGTTTTGGTCTTGTTTAGTTTAGATAAAGATACTTTATTTTTCTAAACTGGTGTGATGTCCATTTGTGGTGTTTTCACTGTGTTACTGTGAGTGTAGGTACAAATACTTTAGACATTGCCTTTTGGATAAGCCTGTTTTCTCGTGCCAAGCTACCAAGGGGGTTAGCAGGGGTTATCTAAAGAGTGTATTCCCCTTAACCTGACTAGAAGCAAGGGTCTCTATTTGGACAAAGGTACCTACCTCTGTCTAATAGAGACCCCCTTTTCTAACAGTCTCCCAGTTCTAAACCGGGCAGAGCTCCAGCTCTTTCATACTCTAAATGGCCACCAAATTCTTTGTTGTCATCCCGCCAAGAATAAAGGCCCGCAGTAAGTTCACATTTTTTCCAGTCCCATATTGTGTAATCTTTCCCAGTTGAAGTTACTCTTTTCAGCATATCTGATGGACATCAATCTAAAGGGATCAACAAGAAACCAAATCCAACATTCACACAACCGAACTATAGGCTTCTATCAGGAGAAAGGGAGTTCCAGAATGTCCCCTGTGTCTGTTTGATTATGCTTTCTGAAGACCAAATTTACATATTGGCCATCTCCGCTAAACTGAAAACAAACATAAAGAGATTTGATGCAGATCAATCTGCCATGTCTTCCTTAGTTTCATTGGTGCTTGTCTGAAGCGAGGTGCATCTGTGGTTATTAAAGTGAACCACCAGACACCCATATTACAATCATCCTAAAGTATGCTTTGATTTCCTCAGTTAAAGAAGAGCTCCGCAAGATCCATGTAATAATCTACCTGATAGTTTACCACAATCTGTGATGATGCTCTCTGGCTTCACAAAAGTGACCTGTTTTGGTGAAGAGGCGAGGGTGATGGTTCAGGGGCTGCCCCACTCTCAGTACACACCCTTTGATTGAGCTGGAGCTACACATTTGAGGTTCCTTTCAAGCCCCTGCATGTCTGTGAAAAGTCAATAAATTGGCTTGCCATGTATGCCCAGTGATCTACAAAGGAACAGTAAGATCCAGCTGTGAGGTAGTTAAAAGGAATCAGGTTTCCAAAGTAAGACTTAATTTCCAAGTGTTAATGTACACAGAAGGACGATTGAGCAGCCAGTAACCACCACTGACCAGCTCCAACTGATCCTTTTCCCAAAGTTATTTTCCCCTGAAAACCCCAACATTCCCTACCCATGGAAACCCCAACACACCATGAGCTAATACCCAACACATCTTCCTCCTTATAGCATCACACAACAAAATACATGTTAAATAAGAACATTACAATGATGATGATTCAATGATACACTAACCTAAAACACAATACATAGCACACACAACAAAAAGAATAACAAAAACCAATAATCGGAACTCTGTGGACATATGTGTAAAATGGGAAACAACCTTTACAATGCAGTCATTACATTGCACTACATTTACAACGCAGTCTTTACAACTCAACATCCTTTACAATGCATGTCGCTACACCGCAGCCATTACATTGCATGTCACTGCAACGCATGTCACTACAACGCAGGCATTACATTGCATGTCATTACAATGCATACCATTACAAAGCATAGTACCCCTACACTACCGAACCCTTACCCTATTGTTTCACCCCCTGAAGCTAGGATAGTAATTTGTACCCCTGCACTATCCAACACTTACCCTACTGTTGCACCCTCTGGAGTTAGAATAGTAATTGTTATCCCTACACTATCCAACACTTAACCTACTGTTGCACGTCCTGGAGTTAGAATAGTAAGTTTTACCCCTGCACTATCCAACACTTACCTTAAATGCAACGTAATGGTATGCTTTGTAAAGGTATAATGCGATGTATTGGAATTCATCATAAATGTAGTTTAAAAAAATTGTTGTAATGGCATGCAATGTAAATGTATGCGTTGTAAAGGATGTTGCGATGTAAAAACTGTTGTAAAGACATGCGTTGTAAATGTATGCATTGTAACATTAATTGCATGCATCATTCAGAAACTCTGTCCATCACCACCCCCCTTTTCCAAAATCTGCATTGTAACATTATACATCTGTGTAAAGCTGACCAGCACAAACAAAAAAAAAATTGAGATGGAACATCCATGACAGTAACATGGCAATATACTCAAAATTAAATCCTGACATTTGTTCAGCAGCTTCTTCTCTGGGAGACCCTTTATCCTCTTTCGTTGCCTATTTCATCACTCTCCACTCCTTCCTCACTCTTCCCCCTGTCCACAATCAAATCTCTATGCACCACATGATGTGCCACAGATATTTTGTCTTTGTTCCATTACATACTGTCCTCTATTCTCAGCATACTTTTACTCATATTCAACACCTTCTTTGGTGCTTGAAACCTTGACTCCCCATTGAGTAAGGTTCTCAGAATCTTAATCCTCGCTTGGGGCCTCACTTACAAGAAAGTGCCACAGTGCGGCACTGCAAGTCTTTTGGCTGCGCCACATCGCAGCAATTACAAAGCACAGGGATGCAACATATTTACAATAATATGTTGCATTCCTGTGCTATCCCCTGCGCTGGCACACAATGGGCTGCCATGCACCGTTGCAGGCATCCATGCACCATGGTGCAAGGATGCCTGCACCACGTGGATGATTATTTATGGTCAGAAAGGGTTCCCTGCCTGCACATAAACAATTTGAAATTGAATTTTTCAACTTCTTTGTTTTATGCATTAGCACATATAGAACTTGCAAAACAAAAAAAAATGTAAATTATTGTTTGTGCGCAGGAAAGAACACCTCACGTAATCTCTTACATATTGTCTAGACCTGGCCACCAACATTTTTCACAAAACCTTCTGTTCATCAATCACATAACAATCTGCCTCTCATGGTCCAGGGCTAAAACTGTATTCCTCATTACACTAGGCACGACTAGTATATTTGACCAGAATAGAAGTCCATTGACAATAGATAACTCCTCAAATACTGTTTATATCATCACACGATCTCTCTCCGGACTTCCACAGAGACAACCCTCAAAGAATACCCTCTCTCACCTCCATCATCTCCTCATCCAAATTACAAGCAGATACCCATTCATACTGTTACATTGCACCGAGAGTGACTCTCTACAGCGCACACTGATTCCACATTGTCCCCCTATAACTCATCTTTTCCTTAGTCACGTCTAGAAGACGCAAAAGACAATCGGTCAGCAAACTGTTCACACCAGGCACATACTCCACTTAATAATCATACATGTGAGGTCTGTACTGCCATTTGGCAATTCTTGGGGTAGCTCTTTTCCCTTCCATTGTGGCAAACAAATGAATAAGAGGTTTATGATGTAAATGTACAGTGAAACGCATGCCCCACAAGTTTGGTCTAAAGTGGTTGATTCCTAACCAGCATGTCAAGGCTTCTCTGTCTACCACAGAATATGATGACACTGCCTCCCTTAAACTCTTTGAAGCAAATGCAACCAGTTCATCTCTCCCTTCTCTGCGTTGTAGGAGAACTGCGCCTGGACCCTTCTGACTGGCATCAGTCATGATCATACTTGACCCCAGGTATCAAAAGGCTTAAGCAGAAATACTTGAGCTATTTCATTCTTTACAGAATAGACCGCTTGATCACATTCACTGCTCCAGTCAAATGTTGTATTCTTTTTCAAAAGATATCTCATATTGAATGTTTTTTCCGTATACCTGGGAATTAATCTTGTTTAAAATTCCACTAACCCCATGAAGGATCACAACTGATCCTTGTTTTTAGGAGAATTAAAATCCTCAATGGCCTTTACTAGACTAGCTTTAGGTATGATTTAGCTTGTAACTCAGTTAATCAATGCTGGAATGACTAAACTTGCATGTCGCTGGACTAAGAGTGACTTTAATCCAATTGCAGCTCCTCCGACAAGGCGGAGGAGTGTCGCCCCACTGCCTCGGAGCAGCAAAAGAAAGGAAAAAATTCCATGATAATAACTAATGTTATTATCATTTTATTTTGTCCTCCTGTTGCGGCAGCATGAGTGAGGGGCTAGGGCTGAAGAGAAGGGGAGGATAGTACAACCCTCCTAAGTGCGCAATGACTGTTTGTCATGTACACTTTACTCTTTCTCCATGCAGGCTGCATTACAGCCTGCATGGAGAACATGCCCTCCCCTACAGCCCCTGGCTGAGCGTCGTGTCACGCCGCTCAGACCAATCACAACGCTGCATTACAGCATTGTGATTGGCTGCAGGAAGCGTGGGAGCCCTAGTGCTTCCTGTTTCTTAGAAGAAGCCAGGAAGAGGACGCAAGAGAGGTGGCAGGTAAGTGATTTTCATTTTTATAGTGATTCCCCTTCCCCCAACCCACCCCACTGCTGTTTCCAGGCAGCAGCTATCACTGCTATAATCCCTTTCATAATGGACAACACTAGATGCAATCTCTTGTCAAGCTGCTCCTGATCACCACCATACACCAACACATCATTCTACAATGCTGTCCAGTCCCTTGAATAAACTCTCCACCACTCTCTGAAAGACTGCAGACGCATTTAGATTGGAACAATCCCTTAGGAATTATAAAAGATGTAAAGCCTAGAATCTAAATGCAGGTTGCTTTGATGGTTTGATAAAGCAATGTCTAGCAGACTGAAAATGTTAACCCCTTTGAGTGTGGATAATATTTCGGTGATATTGGGAAGGAGATGCTAATCTACCCATATCTTGTTGTTTAAATAATGTAAATCCACATATAGGCGTATGGATCCATTTCCCTTGTGGGCCAAGACAATTGAGCAATTTGTTAGGACAGATGGATGTGAAGTTATTAGTACTCTCCTAGAATGTCAATGGAAAGAACAGCAAAACATAGTTTATCAATACCTTAAAAGACATACTCTTACACCTTATGTCATACCAAAGCACTTCTTTCAGTGTGTGGACAGAGAACTGAGGAAGCTTCTCTGGAACAATGGTACCCAGAGAATAGTGTTATCTAAACTAACCAGAGGAGTGCAGGACGGTGGCATTGCCCTCCCCGACCATAGGAGATACTACTAGGCAATGAAATTAGTTAGAGTTAATGACTGTCTTTTGCTGAGAAGGAGGAGCCCTCTGTGTGGCACCGAAAGGATACCTGGCATCTATCTATGGAAAGAAAAGTAAGGCTGATTGGCTAACACACGTTAGGGTGGTGCTGCAGGTATAAGATAGGGTGCTTGGACAGATGGGGTGGGCCTCTACCCTGCCAGGGGATGTCCCATTGTGGGACCCCTGGAGACTGGGTGAAGAGCAACACCTCACTGGGTTTGAACATGGGTATCTTACAGGATTGAGTCAACTAGAAGTCATATGGGAGAGTGAAAATATATAGAATTTTCAAACACTTAAAGGATGAATTTGAGATGCCAGAAGAAGAGGTTTTTCGCTACTTGTGACTTTGACATGCTCTCTACAAAGATATGCAGAGGAGTACGCCGATAGTATGCACTACTCAATTAAAAGATAGAGGGGCATATTACCAAGGGCAAGTATCGCCGCTTTTTCAGCGAATTGTGCCGAGGAAGCGGCGATACTGCTAAAGCCCTATTAACAAGGGCATTTTAAAGCCTGGCTCAAGCCCACTTTGCATGTCGGCGATAAACATCGCTAATGACATGCAAAGTGGGCGTTCCCACGTCCAATCACATGTAAAATGTGGTTGGAGGTGGGAACACCCTATTACCTAGGCAGGCGTTGGGAGAGGGAGACAAGCGATAAACTCGTTTATCGCAGGTCTCCCAACGCCTGCTCTGACCAGGTGTTAGGGCATTGATAACATGGGGGAGTTGATCAAAAAGCTGAATCCACCCCCCCATATTATCAAGGAACACATTAGCACGTGAAAACAACGTTTGTTTTCATGCGCTAATGTGCCATATCGCCGACCATAATAATTTCAAAAAGGGGGTGGTGATGGACAGAGTATCTGAGTTAATCAGAACACTCCTACCCAGTCAATAGATCAGGGCTTGATACATCACCGTTTTTTAGCTCACTGCACCATCCCAGTTCAGAACCTGGCTATATGCAAATTAGTCTGTCCCTGGACCAGTGCATCATGGGAACAGGGCAGACCAAACTACCAAGCCAATTCTTCACTGGAAAGGAAACAAGCTTCCGGGGACCAGTTTCTGGCATTACAGCCGTCTTCGGCCCGGCTTGCTTGAATCCTGATGGTGCAGTGAGCAAGGGACTCATGTCTGAGCATACCCTTCCACACTCATGGTGGCCAAAATAATTTCAAAAAGGGGGTGGTGATGGACAGAGTATCTGAGTTAATCAGAACACTCCTACCCAGTCAACAGATCAGGGCTTGATCAATCACTGTTTTTTAGCTCACTGCACCATCCCAGTTCAGAACCTGGCTATATGCAAATTAGTCTGTCCCTGGCCCAGTGCATCATGGGAACAGGGCAGACCAAACTACCAAGCCAATTCTTCACTGGAAAGGAAACAAGCTTCCGGGGACCGGTTTCTGGCATTACAGCCGTCTTCGGCCCGGCTTGCTTGAATCCTGATGGTGCAGTGAGCAAGGGACTCATGTCTGAGCATACCCTTCCACACTCATGGTGGCCAAAATAATTTAAAAAAGGGGGTGGTGATGGACAGAGTATCTGAGTTAATCAGAACACTCCTACCCAGTCAACAGATCAGGGCTTGATCCATCACCGTTTTTTAGCTCACTGCACCATCCCAGTTCAGAACCTGGCTATATGCAAATTAGTCTGTCCCTGGCCCAGTGCATCAAGGGAACAGGGCAGACCAAACTACCAAGCCAATTCTTCACTGGAAAGGAAACAAGCTTCCGGGGACCGGTTTCTGGCATTACAGCCGTCTTCGGCCCGGCTTGCTTGAATACTGATGGTGCAGTGAGCAAGGGACTCATGTCTGAGCATACCCCTCCACACTCATGGTGGGCAAAATAATTTCAAAAAGGGGGTGGTGATGGACAGAGTATCTGAGTTAATCAGAACTCTCCTACCCAGTCAACAGATCAGGGCTTGATCCATCACCGTTTTTAGCTCACTGCACCATCCCAGTTCAGAACCTGGCTATATGCAAATTAGTCTGTCCCTGGCCCAGTGCATCATGGGAACAGGGCAGACCAAACTACCAAGCCAATTCTTCACTGGAAAGGAAACAAGCTTCCGGGGACCGGTTTCTGGCATTACAGCCGTCTTCGGCCCGGCTTGCTTGAATCCTGATGGTGCAGTGAGCAAGGGACTCATGTCTGAGCATACCCTTCCACACTCATGGTGGCCAAAATAATTTCAAAAAGGGGGTGGTGATGGACAGAGTATCTGAGTTAATCAGAACACTCCTACCCAGTCAACAGATCAGGGCTTGATCAATCACAGTTTTTTAGCTCACTGCACCATCCCAGTTCAGAACCTGGCTATATGCAAATTAGTCTGTCCCTGGCCCAGTGCATCATGGGAACAGGGCAGACCAAACTACCAAGCCAATTCTTCACTGGAAAGGAAACAAGCTTCCGGGGACCGGTTTCTGGCATTACAGCCGTCTTCGGCCCGGCTTGCTTGAATCCTGATGGTGCAGTGAGCAAGGGACTCATGTCTGAGCATACCCTTCCACACTCATGGTGGCCAAAATAATTTCAAAAAGGGGGTGGGGATGGACAGAGTATCTGAGTTAATCAGAACACTCCTACCCAGTCAACAGATCAGGGCTTGATCCATCACCGTTTTTTAGCTCACTGCACCATCCCAGTTCAGAACCTGGCTATATGCAAATTAGTCTGTCCCTGGCCCAGTGCATCATGGGAACAGGGCAGACCAAAGTACCAAGCCAATTCTTCACTGGAAAGGAAACAAGCTTCCGGGGACCGGTTTCTGGCATTACAGCCGTCTTCGGCCCGGCTTGCTTGAATACTGATGGTGCAGTGAGCAAGCGACTCATGTCTGAGCATACCCTTCCACACTCATGGTGGCCAAAATAATTTCAAAAAGGGGGTGGTGATGGACAGAGTATCTGAGTTAATCAGAACACTCCTACCCAGTCAACAGATCAGGGCTTGATCCATCACCGTTTTTAGCTCACTGCACCATCCCAGTTCAGAACCTGGCTATATGCAAATTAGTCTGTCCCTGGCCCAGTGCATCATGGGAACAGGGCAGACCAAACTACCAAGCCAATTCTTCACTGGAAAGGAAACAAGCTTCCGGGGACCGGTTTCTGGCATTACAGCCGTCTTCGGCCCGGCTTGCTTGAATCCTGATGGTGCAGTGAGCAAGGGACTCATGTCTGAGCATACCCTTCCACACTCATGGTGGCCAAAATAATTTCAAAAAAGGGGTGGTGATGGACAGAGCCCTGATCTTTGGACTGGGTAAGAGTGGTCTGCTTAATTCAGACACTCTGTTCATCACCACTCCCTTTTCTGAATCATTTTGTCCACCATAAGCGTGGAAGGGTATACTCAGATGTGAGTCCCTTGCTCATTGCACCATCAGGATTCAAGCAAGCCGGGCCGACGACGGCTGAAATGCCAGAAACCGGTCCCCGGAAGCTTGTTTCCTTCCCAGTATAAGAATTGGCGTGGTAGTTTGGTTTGCCCTGTTCCCATCATGCACTGGGACAGGAACAGACTAATTTGCATGTAGCCAGGTTCTGAGCTGGGATGGTGCAGTGAGCTAAAAAACGGTGATGGATCAAGCCCTGATCTTTGGACTGGGTAAGAGTGGTCTGCTTAATTCAGACACTCTGTTCATCACCACCCCCTTTTCTGAATCATTTTGTCCACCATAAGCGTGGAAGGGTATACTCAGATGTGAGTCCCTTGCTCATTGCACCATCAGGATTCAAGCAAGCCGGGCCGACGACGGCTGAAATGCCAGAAACCGGTCCCCGGAAGCTTGTTTCCTTCCCAGTATAAGAATTGGCTTGGTAGTTTGGTTTGCCCTGTTCCCATCATGCACTGGGACAGGAACAGACTAATTTGCATGTAGCCAGGTTCTGAGCTGGGATGGTGCAGTGAGCTAAAAAACGGTGATGGATCAAGCCCTGATCTTTGGACTGGGTAAGAGTGGTCTGCTTAATTCAGACACTCTGTTCATCACCACCCCCTTTTCTGAATCATATCGCTGACCATGGCAGGATTTCAATTCGCCTACGTGATGCACATTGATAATTGCGCGCTAAAAAGGCGATGAAATCCGGCGATATGGGGATGTGCGTTTACTAAAGCACTTCTTGGTAATATGCCCCAGAGTGTTTAATCAGCCCTTCCAACATGAGGCACTTTCTCATATACCCCGGAAACTTAGGAATAATCACCCTGATGCATTGAAAGGGTTGTGGGAGCAGTACGTTGAGGAGCTGGTGGACGAGGAGTAGATAGAAGCTCTCCAGGGACCTAGGGGGGTGGCAGTTGGAGCTGGGTCCACCTACCTCTATTAAACATCCTACATAGAGTGTATTACACTAGAGTGTTGATGCTGAAGAGTGGGAAAGCTGATACTGATGATTGTCTCCTGTGTTGTGGGCAGAGGGGTACGTTTCTGTACACTCTGTGGGAATGCCTTGGGATACAGCCATACTGACAGGCAATAATGAGCATTCTAGTAGAAGCTACAGGGCAGACGCTACTCACTAGTAAGAACATTTGTGTCCTGGCTGTATGGGGGGTGGGGGGAACTAGACACCAAACATCAAAGTCTATTTTACAATTTAGGTATAGTTATAGCCCGATACAATATTACACTACTGTGGGGGCTGCCTGCAATGCCACAACAGGAGCAATAGAATAGAGATATGGACTGGTGCATGGGGGCTGAGTAGTTTGTGTATGAGGGAAGAGGCTGCCTATGCACATTTAAGAAAGTGTGGAGCCAATGAACGATTTACAGGGCGCTGTGAATTTACTAGCGTTTGTGTTCATCTGTGGGGCCCAGTAACATTTATAGCAAAATTCTTGTAATAGTCATTGAATGCAAAATATATTTTGCAATTCAAATGAGTGATGTCTATGTACTTGGGAGCGTATCATGAATGAAACACGTCAGCTCACAATGTTATAATTAATGACATGTACTTTGTGTTTTTGTTCTTTTTTGACTAATAGCAATGTAACCAGTACTCAGCTTGATACTTTACCCAAGATTGCATTTTAAGGTTTTTAAAAACACTCATGTGGCATCTTTATATACATCCTCAAGAGATATTCTCCCTTGGGTTTAGCACTGGAAGGAGCCATTTGGAAACCGCAGCCTGGGTAGTGTTATGAGAAATGCTTAACCATATCCAACAGCATATGATAGCTGCAAATGTGTTCCATCCCTGGCAATCAGGTCTGTAAGTGAAAAAAATAGCAAAAACTAAACTCATGTAGACAACACTTGAGAGCATATATTATATCCAGTGAATAATGATGAGATTAGGTATAAAAACTCCCAAAATTATATCCCAGCTTGAAGGAACATCTGCGCACACATTATACAGAAAAACCAGCCGTGGGCAGAACATTATCTTTCAATTAGGTTTTGTGGTTTACGAGAGCCCCCAGGTCAGCAATTTATAAGGCTAAAGATTACTACTGAAGCAATAATCTTAGCAAAAGGTACTTCTTTCGGAAGTTCAAAATGTAGCCCTTGAAACCTCTGAAGTACCAATGGAAGATTTCATTTAAAAATGGCCAGTAAAGCACAGGATTCTGGAATAAAAATATTTTCAGTTAGTGATGCACAATTGTTTCAGGAGAGAATTGATTTCACAAACAGTGCATAATTCCCAATGTGACTTCCACTTCAAAATCAGTAAAGTGAAAAAGCGATAGAACATAAATCTACATTAAAGAAAATCTAAAATCTGAAGTCGATCAAACTGCCAGGGCAGGAATCCCCAGAAAAGGAAAATATGACCAAAGCCAAAAACATGAAGCCTGGTTCTACCACACAGCCCCACACCTCTGAAGCTTCTAGCTCTCAATCTCTCATTGCTAGTTCCTGCTGATTGGTCATTCTGGTCAAATATGAGGAAATTAAATGGGAGACAGACTGTTAATAGGTAAAGTAGTGATACTACTGACCAAAGCCATGACAGACCAAAGCAAAACTCTGAAGATGAGTGCAGAAGTCCACTGATAATGTGAATATGTTGGTCAAAAGTCTTTGTTCTATACACCTAATTTGCTTCTGATGTTTAAGTGTTCTTCAACACTGTTAGAAATTGGGTTTCTGGTTGTCAGAGTATGCATCCTGTACAAGCAGGAACCACGATCTTAGTCAGGGTAAGCTAGATACACGCTAAAAGATAACCTCTGCTCACCCTCTGGTAGTTTGGCACACAGCAGTCAGGCTTATCTAAAGAGTTAATGTGTAAAGTATTTGTGCAAAACACACACACGTACAGTAACACAATGAAAGCACCACAAAAATACTCCACACATGTTTAGAACTAATAGACTAATATATACTGAACAAAACAAGACCAAAATAACAAAAATACAATAAGTACAAGTCAAGATATGAATTTTGAAGGAATAAGTGTACAAATAATACCTAAGATGAAATGGCGCCTGAGGGGCAGGATCATAGCCAGGAGTATTCGCTTTGGAGGGAATGCCACCAGTGACTTCGTTGTGGTCAGGAGGGGTCTCTAGCATCCTACAAATTATTTTATATAGATAATTGTGAAATTCAGTTGAGAAATAAGGATGCGCTTTCAACACAACTTTGCTGGGCAGGTTATATTTTTCTCATAGATTCACACACATTTCTACAATCCATTGAAGCTCATTTGCATTTGTCTAATTCTCATAAATTAAATAACTTGAATTTTACATGTTGCTTGTTCCTATATAGCTTTGCCTTGTTCAGTACTACACAGTACTGTTGGCTAACCTAATGGTAAAAATTGTATTGCCTTCAGAAGTCTGAAAGTGTGAGATAGCCATGAAGGGATTCAAAAATGTGGGCTGCAAGTTACCCACAGATTTCAGTTGCAGGTCCACCACCCTAATGGGCTACATTATTGAGTTACCATTAAAAGTTTACTGCCCCAAAAACATTATGTATCAGTCGTAGAATTTTTTTTGACATTTTCTAAATGTTTAATGTAAGAAATTGGATCATTATTTGAGGTGGGTGACTACCCACTTCAAGGAATATTCCTAGTCCTTGTCAGGGTAAACCTTCAATACACTAAATTAACCCAAGCGCAACCCTTTGGTAGCTATGGCACAGAGAAGGCAGGCTTAACTTAGGGCAATGTGTAAGGAATTCAGGCAGCACCAAAACAGTAATAAACTCCAAATGCGAAACAATATAAATACCAGAATAAATTATGTAACAGAGTAAAATTCAATAAACAAAATGAAAACAATCCAATAAGCGACCCACAGACTTGAAATGTTTTAATTTTAAGTTGGCATAGCACTAAGTACAAATTGCGAATGGTAGTCAATGGTTGCAGTAGACCGGGACTGAAGTGCATTATGCGGGTGCCCGTGATGGAAAGCAGGTCAAGTACATCAACCAGGTTTATGCTGGTCAAAGATTTTACCTTCTAACTTTAGTCTTTTGAGTTTCCAATCCATAACTGTAGTACATTTATAAAGCCCCCCCCCCGCCCCAGGACTTAAATGGAGGCACTTAGAGACTCACAGGTGAGGGCAACAGTTGGGTTCAGTTCAGGTCCAAGTGCTACTGATCAGATGGGTACTCCCAAGAAAAGATAGCTGTTATATCCCTGTAGCTTGAACATAAGGCCAGCCTTATTACCATTGACATCCACTATCTTTGTCCTGGGAACAAGAGGGAGAAGGTCCAGTCCTTCAGGGCTCCTCCCAGGTCACGGACAACAGGTCCAGTCCTCTTCTGTTCTTCTTCAGGTCAAGAAAGTGTTTATAAGTGGGTGCCCTGAGGTGCCACTATTTATTTCAGGAATGAGCTAGTAGGTGGGAATGAGTCCTGGGTATCCCCTAACCAAAGGAGTAAAGGTTTTCAGGGTCATTTGTACCCACTTTGGCCAATTTTAAGATGGCAAAATCTTCCACCACACTACACATGGTCTCTGATAGCTGGTGGTGTGGGAGGGGAGTGTATTATGGTAATCCTAGTGTCCTCCCGTATCTAACACCAATATCCAGCTTGCAGCAGTGACTGTACCCCCAATAAACCCAGAGACAGCAGTCTGGTAGAACAAAAGCAGAATTTTACAGCAACCAGATAGTGTATATATAATAATTGCTTTGATATCCTGTTTCCCTTCCTCTCAAGTGCACCCCCAGTGTCCCATGTAAACCCAGCAGACCTGTAAAGTAGGAGTTGACACTTAAACGGGATTTGACAATGTAATTTCAAAAGGGATACTCACAGCCCCGACACTTTTGCGGAGCTCAAAGGAGGCATCCTGCCCACTCAGGTTGAAATGTCAATCACATCAACCTATTGTGTAGTTTCCTGGAAGCATTTAATACCTTTTCAAATGCTAATCCCTGGCTAGGAGAAGTGGGATAGCAAACACAAATTAGCCTCCAAGAACTGCAGGCAGGGAAAAAGGTAACTTTCTAGAAGTTACTTTTCCTTAATGTTTATTAAAAATCAAACTTCACCATTTAATTTGATTTTATTAACTATTAAAAATAGTTGTTTCCAGCTCCTATTCCTGGAATACAGTGCTAGAATTGTATTGTGTACCCTAGTTTTGTACATGTGACAGCTAGGCCAGCAATAGTATAAAAAAGCTTTTATGTGCTAGTTACTGTAAGGACATGTTAAAATTACATTTCAACATGTCCTACTTTTAAATATCATGAACCATGCCTTGTGGGCCACACGGTCTACATAGAGGGGGGTTATTAATATTTAAAAGGTGTGTTTTGTCTGTATTTATTATGCAAATCGGATTGCAGTTTTTACACTGTTACTGTCAGGCTACACCGTGCAGGCCTTTGGGCACGTTTGCACTACCACTGTAATGGATGGCACAATAGGGGTACAGTCCACTCGTGGCATTTAACGTCCAGCCCCTAGGTACACCTTATACAATATACTAAGGATATCTAGTAAGTTAACTATACCTAAGGGGTATGTCAATTCAACCATGCTTAAGTGGCCTAAAATGGACAATTCTGGCATTGATAAAGACTTCCACCAAAGGTGGGGGGGACCCTGACGTCCAATTAGCTCAAAAAGAAGCATACTTAATACTGAAGTTTGACACAGCGATGACCGGACTGAATGAATTAGCTGAATTGAACAATCTATAATATGCAATGTAGGGCCAATCCACACTATTTAACTGTAAATGTTCTGTAACACATCAGCATCCAATGGGGTTGCCATCAGAGCTGCTCTCTATTAAGCATGAGCGGATTTTGCGTTTTGGCAATCCGCGGATTTGCGTATTAGCGTATTTCGAAAATACGCAAAATCCGCGGATCCTAGCGTATTTTTTTTTTTTTGTGTTCGCACGGGTTTCTGCAAGTTCGCGAGGGTTTTATTGTACAAAACGCTCGCGAACGTGCAGAAACCCGTGCGAACACAATGTGCCTGGGTATTGCGCTCGTGAAAGTCAAGGATGCAAAGTCTATCCAGCATCACAGCTGATTTTCGACGGTAGATTTGGGAAGAAGGCACATCTGCCCAGCCTTGACAACGCTTACGATTGTTTTTGGGCTGATGAATGAGTCACTGAATTTAAGCTTCAACTAGGGCACATGCTTTATTGATATCTTTATTGATATCTGTAAGTGCTTCCTGTTGAGGTTTTATTTTTGTGCCAGGACCATCGTGCCAGAATGAACCCTGCCCTTCATATTTATTCAAGAAGACGCCACTGTTTTGTGCCATACCTCTACTCAACTGGAGCTGCTGTTGTAATTTACAATGGCTCCAGCAAGCTGCCAGCGCCGTTGTAAAATAGTTAGAAAGTTAGCTTGCACAGGAAGCACTTAGATAAAATAAAGCAGCACCTGCTTCGTTTTATCTAGTGGTTCCTGTGCAAGCTAACTTTGTAACTATTTTACAACGGCGCTGGCAGCTTGCTGGCGCCATTGTAAATTAGTTACATGAGTGGGGGTTCAACTTTTGAACCCGTTACGTCCGCGCAGATTTTTTTTCCCGGATTTTGTGGGAAATCCGTAAAATACGCGTATTGCGGACTTCCCAAAAATCCGAAAAATCCGTGGGCGTAACGGATTTACCGCTCACGCTTACTCTCTATGACCGAAGAAGAATATGCAAGTCTCCACACATGTATTTAAATAATGAGGTGTATCTGTTAGACAGACACAAGCTCAGAGTCCTTGCCACCCTAGTTGTGCCCTGTGCCCTATGTACGACACACAAGCCTAAAAAATATGTAACAAATGTGGTGTACTTATACAGTACTAAACTATTTAAAAGGCCATAGTCCGTTCCCCCGTTTTAATAAATTAATAAATTAAGGCATTAATATCATGTTTATCATGCTGGCACAGGCCTGCACAAACGAAGTGCCTGTGAACACTGGCCAATGTGAACTAGTCCAGAACCACACACCCAACACCCAGTACAGAATGTGTATGCTTTCGCTGCAATGCATTTTCCGAAAATGAGGTTTTTAATGTTTAATTTTCAATTATTAATCGGCATCGCGCTTACCTAAGTAGGCCTATGCTATGTGAATAATATTGCAAATGTCAAACTACGGGTACCACAATGCTCGTTATTCCGTTTTCATAACGGTATCAGACATGCCCCTTTAAATTCCAGTGAGCAGTCGCGCAACGTCACTACGTGACGTGCGCACAATCCGGAAAGGAATACCGGCACTCGGGAGTCCTCTTAGAAGCAGGTAATTTATTTAAAAATACCTCGAAAGACCTTGTTAATAAATCCACTTGGATGCTAAGGCACATTCACAGATTTACTGTGATTTCCATTGAAATGAATGGGCACTCCATGACGAGTTACCCTTGTCATTAGCATCCAAGTGGTTTAAGTAGTTTATCAACACAGTCTAATTCAGCCATTGCCCTCGTTTCAGTCGACTGAGCGACGGAGGTCCCGCAACAGCGAGAGCTTCTGTCGACCGCCTCGCTGAACCCCTAGACAGTCAGCGCGACGCACGTCGGAACACTGTCTAGGTAGGAACGAGTTTTGCTCATTTATTCATGTACCGATTTGCGATGCGCTGACAGTTTGCAAATACACTAGAGTAACATCTAATTCAAACTAATCTCTATCTGCAGTGTCATTGAGAGCATAAATAATATAACAAAAACACGAAGAGTGCAAAATCTGGCAAACCAACAGAGCCTATTTACTGAGGTATGTAGCGCTGCTGATGCGTGCTTTAGAATAAAATACGGGTCACCAACAGGACCGTCTCTTATCTGTGTCATTCCCCTCTTCACAGAAATCCATGTTATTCCCTGTGAATACAGTTTCCAGCAAAAAAATGAAGACCACAGGTAATGTGAGGCTTGCCAATATACGAGTCTGAGAGATAAATATTTTTGAGATAGAGGTCCCTAACATTGACATCAATGTTACTCTCATGTTTCACAGTGAAGGCCACCTTCCAGTCCACGTCCTGAGGAGAACCCCAATTACTAGTGAGGTTCGAAACGCGTTGATCCTGAGCTGGAGCAAGACAAACAGGGCAGTCTCAGGGAACTAATCTTCGAACCTACAATTCCCGTGATCTGACCCTATGACAAATATAATCTCCAGCCCAGAAAAAACAAAAAGGATACTGTAATGTATTTAATATCCGCTTGTTTACATATTTTTATTAATTAAGTACTGGTGCCCCAGAATGAAGTAATTTGAGGCATTTTTCAGACATGTTTATAGTGTATATATTTATGTAGTATATTGATTTGTGCCATGTAATGTTTTTTTGTAATGTGTATTGTCTTTGATTGTTTGAATGTATGTAAGATGTAACCACATGACAATAATGTTCTGTCTTGTACATACTAAAAACTTTGAAAAAAATATATCTATAAAATATAAATGATGAAAGAAATAAATCGTCCCGCCTAGGATTATTTGGCTAAGTGGGATTAAGAGTTTTTCTTCCAAAAAAACCTATCTGGCCAATGTTTTCGTTTACTAAGTGGGGTACACCAGCATTCAACTGGTGGTTAGCAGGGGTTAAATGCACAGAGTGCAAAACCCAGCAAATGTATAAGGCTGAACAAAAGATACAATTTTGTGGTGACACACAAAATGTGGATTTCCTACAATTTCACAACCTTGTCTTTTCATATTTGAAAACAATCCTAGGATGGCCTTACATTTAGTGTTTCCAGAATGGCAACACCTGGGGCTCTCATAAGTAATACTTTAGGGCCTCCCCACCTTTTGCAAGGAGCCATCCACTATAATTACCAGTGCAGTCTCTCTTTTGCTTGAACAACCCACAGACCATCGAATTAGCATTAACCCTCGGCAAAGCACTACGCTACGCTCTCGTAGTTTGCGAAGTTTGCGCAACTTCACACTACGCGAACTGCACATAGCACAGTGTAAACATGCGTAGCGTAGTGAAGCAGTCATTTTTGGCTTGCTCACGGTCCTCAACGTCAAGTTGGCGACCGCGAGCAAGGAAAATGACATCCTCGCGAAACTTTTTCCTTATTCGCGATCAGCAACATCAAGTTGCCGATCGCGAGCATGGAAAATAAACCTCCTGGCGAGATTCTCATTGAGGGGAGTTAAGGTTTCTCATTGCGAGTGGTCGCGCATGCTTGCGATGAGAAACTACCAGTCTGCATTGAGAAAGCTGCAGCTTGAGTAAAAATCGACTCGAGCGGCAGAAAAAAACAGCTCGCACTGTACAAGTTGCTGTTTTCAATGATTTCACAGTGCCGGATGCTTGTCCGCACAGTGCAATCATTGAAAACGACATCTTGCACAATGCGAACATGCTACTAGGCAGTACACGTACTGCTACGTGTAGCTCGCGTAGTGCGAAGTGCACTTCGCGTAGATACGCCCACTCCTAATTAGCATACATGCAAGGAAGACGAAATGAGAATGTGGAATGTCTCTAAAAACCTGGTCAGAATCCTTGTCCTCTCACATAAGAGAACTCACAATCTCTCAGTGAGAATAGAGAAGGGATGGAAAGAGAAAGGCATTCCTGATGTCTAATATCATACAGGCATGCAGGCCTCTCAGCAGAATACAGACCCTCTAACAAATAGGTAATCTTGTACACAGGAACATAGTCACAGACACAGACCCAAAGATATGCATAGGCCTCAAGGAACCTCTAAACCCAGTCTGTACCCCACAACACTCCTACTCACCTGTGGCACTGCATCTTGAAAGAGAACAGGTAAAAGAAGAAGATTATTTTGGGCTGTAAGTTGTACTGGAGGCTTGGAATGTTCTGTAGTTACAGATTGAAAGTCAACCAATAAACCATTCACTGAGGTTCTGACATTAGCAGGACCACAGATCAGGGTGCAACTTGGCTGCCTGTCTCTGAACCTGGTGGCACCAGATCTTGGCACCATTGGTGCACAGTGCAGTTTTAATAGAAAAATGTCATAATCATCTAGGCACATGGTGAAAGATCAATCCAGCCTCACTCTGAATGCATGGAGCAAGGTCCAGCACTAGCAAAGTGATTCCCACGAAAAGAAACCGAAAATTAAACTTCCATGAATTGTTGATGTGTATTCTTACACAACCCACAGTATATTTGAAATGCTTCCAGAAGTACCTTCCTATAGAAAGAGGAAAATGCATTAGGCTGGTGGGTATGCTGAAATATGGTTGAATATTTTCAACATTCCTGGGCAAATTGTCTTCTGTTGGACTTGTTCTGATTGATGGCTTGGAACCTGTGTATTTGAGATGGCAATATTGCTAAAGTGAGATAAGGATATAGCAGATGAATTCTGCCTTGGTGAATACTTTGATTCATGGTACCCATCATCATGATGTGTTTTTCAGAAGTGGAGGTCCCTGTCGCTTAATTTCGCAGCCAAATGCTGGAGGTGTGCTTCCCCAACCCCGATCTTCAACGTTAGGCCAAGTAAGGATACCATCTAAGATAGCCCTACTCACCCCTTTAATAGCTTGGCACGAGCCACCAGGCTTATCTCCAAGGCGCAAGTGATCAGTATGTGCAAGCACGCTCACAGTAACCCCATGATATCATCACAAATAGACTCCACATGAGTATTGATAAAATGAGTATAATCTTTATATAAGCAATAATATGATATAACCTCACAATACAAAATCAACATATAAGAATGGGTAGTATTCTTTTCGGTAGGTTCTAATCTCAACCACCGCTTATAACCAACAGTTAAGTTCACTTCTAACCATTTCCCAAAAGGTTAGGCAAGTCATATTGCTAGAATCACATATGTTGCAAAAAGGAAACACTACTGTAATTGCATAATGATATCCTCTTATACTGTGCAACAGAGAAATAATAAGTTACTGGGTGTACTCTGCCGCTATAATGCGGATTTCCCTTTAAAGGACAATCCCCTCACACACCAGAGGTGTCATGCATCATAATAGGGGTGCCGCCTCACGTGGGAGACCTAGTCTCCACGTGGACTACAACCCCGTCGCTAAGAGGGAGGAGCTCAGGGATGTTTTTATTGAGAAGGGGGCGGGTGTACTAAAACCCTATGTGAGCCTGGTGTGTTCAGAAAAAGGTTCAGTGCTAGAATGTGAGTGATTAAAACTCGCTTTGGGTTTAGCTATACTGTAACTTTATTCAGCTATCCGGTGTCAGGATTAAAAACAGTATATAGCTGGTAACGCAGTTGCCGCTATTAGAGGCATCTGTGTAAATGCTAGACCAACATGTTTCGGCCAAAGCACCTAGAATAGTGTCACAGCCTTCTTCAGGGTCAACCTCTTGACCACAGAATGGGTCCAAGCCTTTTCAGTCTCAATTAACCCTGGGTGCAATTCTCGTAGTAGTGCTACGTGTAGCTATGTGAAGTGCACTTCTCACTACGCAAGCTATGCGTAGTTACGCAAACTGCGTAGGGCACTGTGCAAAATGCTGTTCACACTGATTGCACAGTGCCGGATGCTTCTCCGCAGTGTGCAATCAGTGCAAACCGCATCTTGCACAGTGCAAACAGTCATTTTCTGCCGCTCGAGTAGATTTCTACTTGAGCGGCAGCTTTCTCAACGCGGACCGGTAGTTTCTATTTGCGAGCATACGTGACCACTCGCAATGAGAAACCAGACCTCCCCGTGTTGAGAATTTCACCGGGAGGTTTATTTTACCTGCTCGCGATCGGCAACTTGATGTTGCTGATCACGAATGAGGAAAAAGTCTCGCCGGGATGTCATTTTGCTCGCTCGCAGTCGCAAACTTTACGGTGAGAACCGCGAACCAGCAAAAAACGACCACTATTTTACGCGTGTTTGTAATGTGCTATGTGCAATTCGCATACTGTGAAGTAGCGCAAACTGTGCAAACTACGCATGCGTAGCGTAGTACTTTGCCCATGGTTAGTTTAATTCCATACCTGTTTCATTCCAACGTTCAGGGGTTTCAGCTCTCATAGTTATACCCCTTAATGTCTTTGAAGTTTGTATGTGCTCAGGGGTCGCTGACCCCTGCCTAAATCAGTTCTGGGTGTCTCCCTCCCAGAGTCACCTCTCTCTCTTTGATACTGGGGTTCAGGATCCTTAATCACTCAGAAGGAGATGGGTCAATTGGTTTATAGCACCAGCCCAGACCTTTTCACCTCCTGGGCTTCTCTCCCCCCTACTCTCCAGATGCAGGGCTTCCTGGTGCCATCTCAACCTCTCCCTGGGTCAAGACCTCTCCCAGCTCCTCTCACCCTTCTGTTCCAGACAGACAATCCACATTTCAGAGACACGCAGGTATGCTCAGAGCACAAAACGTAGCCACTTTCGAAGAGTGGTTTATAAACACACAATGACAAAGCCACCTTCACAGAAAGATGCATTATGACACGGTGCGTCCATATATATCAAACTTTACCTCTCCATTATAATCTGACAGGAAACTAGGCTAACGAATACAACACTCAGCCTCCCCCATTCTGTCCTATGGGCAGAATGGCCTTTCAGCAGTGAAAAACAAAATGGAGAGTTTTTCACTGTCAGAACATACCACACACCTCAGCTAATGTTTTGCCTTTTACCTACACTGCACCCTGCCCAGGGGTTACCTGGTACCTACCACAAGGGTGCCCCATGTGTATGTAAAAGGGAAAGTCAGGCCTGACACGTGATTGCGCTTGTCAGAACTACATGCTAACTTAGCATTCTGCGTGCAGACCCTACACACTGAAGGTCTGAGTTCCCTTCTCTGTGCTCCCTTGCGTTACTAGCCATTGCACACACACTGCACGTCACTAGGGACTTTTACTAGTAAGGCAACATACCAATCATGGCCAATCAAAAACCATTACATTTTACATTGGGAACTCCTGTACTTTGACACTGATCAGCAGTGGCAAAGTACCCAAAGCATTTACATTGGGATCTCTAGGTCAGGAAAATGGTCTAGGGGGAAGCAAATTGTTTAAGGAACTTTAACCAAAAAGGCCAAGTCCTACAATGTTCAATTCAAGTTTCACAGGAAACACCTACATCAGTGCCCATGACCACCCCTATGGCTCACTACCCTCTGGATTAGCAATGCTGAGGGTTGGAATTCAGCAAATTGTTCTGAGCCTTGGAATCTTGACCTAACATCTCTGGTACGTCTAGCGCCTAAACAGAGCTCAGACTTTACACATGAAACCTCATGGAGAGCCGAGGAGGACATTGCCACTAGAAGCTGCCTTAACATGCACATATACACCATGCCTCCTAATGCTTTATCCTTAGACACATTCTGTAATAAGACTTGAGTAATGAGTAAGGTTGAAGATGATCCTAGAATGCAAACTTGACCCATGGTGAATCCCTTGTGTGTTATCACAGCTTCTCTTGGTCGCTATAGACAGCTGAGATGCTGGCTGTAGTACTAGGATCCAGTCCAAAGGACTCAATCAGAGGGGGGCTACACAGGAGGCCAACACAAAAAAGCATGATAAAGAACTTCAGCAGCCTGGAACTAAATGAATTGCTTCAATATTGCACTATATGAGAATGGTGAGAAATGGTGGAAAGTTTTTAAAACATAGGTAGTGCATCCTCAATAAGAGTGCTTGGTTTTCCTCATGCAGGCCTATCAGAAACTTTTGTGGGCCTTGGGTCAAGAGCTTAATATGGGGACTCATTCTAATTCCTTCACCAGGAATGTTTGTCAGATTGTTGGAAGTATACATGTGTTTGTAACTGGAAAATTGAGTGGCAGCTTCTCACTGTGGATTACACACTCAGTGCTAGTACCGAACAGCAAAGACAACTTTCTTGAGCAAAACCCCACACTAATCAATCAGGCCCCTTCTTCCACTGGCTCCCCACCTCCAGGGCCAAAACATATGTGGACAAGACTATTTAACTTTTAATTTAAAGAATAGTATTAAACTACCTTTTTTTGTAGCACTCTATGCTGCTTTCTCTGTTTTCAAAGCTCTGTATATAACAGATGTGACTATTACCAAATGTATCCACTTTGAAAGGATAGAAGCCTGAGTCTTCCCTACCGTCATGCGAATTTGTAAGCTGCCGATCACTGTGAAAGTCAGAAGGAAGCATGACTCTCTGATCATTCTATATGGCATCATGTTATTATATATTTACAAAAACACAATTTTTTGCTGATTTCTCCTATCAGCACATCCAATGACATGTCATTACCACAAGCAATCAGTGCATAAAAGCCCAGAAACACAAACTCACACATGCACACTTGCAAACACAGACATACGCACTTGCAAACACAAACATACACACTCCCCCGACCAGGTACACCAACATACAATCTCTTGCTTGCTGGGCCCCCTCCCCGAAGCAGTCTGTCTCACACACCATTTCACCAGGAGAGAGGGTGGTGTTGGAGGACCTTAGGCTGAAACTGTCTTGGCTGTACAGGCTTTGAAGCTGAGTGTGCATAGGGCAGAGACCCAAGCAGTGCACGCTGGATGCAGCAATGCTAGCATACCCCTTCAGAGAGAGAAACCTGTGCCTTCATGAGAGTATGCCATGCTATCAGGTCTCTGGTGATATGCAAGCCTACAGGTTCGTGATTGAAAGCCAGTAGAAAAGGTACACATCTGTGCTGTTGATTTTCAATTTTCCTTTTAGTGTGCCTATATGAACAAAAAGGACTGGATGTGCTTTTCAGACCTGACACATAAGAAGTAGAGATCTCTCTATTTGGATACATGGGTTTTAATATAAATACCGATGTGCATCTGCTTAGAAAACTTTTTATTGTTGCACATAAATGAGTTTCACACCCTCAAAGAATAAAATAAACAGCAACCTCAGGAACCTTACACTCAGTCTGTCGGGTAAGCAGGCTGTCGAGCAAGTGGGGCTTTTATAGTGGTGAGGGTAGGAGGGCCGAGCAATTGGTCTGCTCGCCCTCTGACTCACCCAAGATGGTGGTGATGTTTAGCTAATGCAGCGCCTAATCGGCTGCTTTGGCCCCAGCTTGAATACGGTGAGCACAAGCGTGAGGGAAAGGTAGGAAGTGCTCAGGGAATAGTGTGATAAAATAACAACACACAAAGTACAATTGTAAAAATCGCTAGTCAATGTTCCCGGCTCACGCCTCAGGAAACTTACACTCAGTCTGTCGGGTAAGCAGGCTGCCAAGCATATGGGGCTTTTATAGTGGTGAGGGTGGGAGGGCCGAGCAATTGGTCTGCTCGTCCTCTGACTCACCCAAGATGGCGGTGATGTTTAGCTAATGCAGCGCCTAATCGGCTGCTGTGGCCCCAGCTTGAATACGGTGTGCGCCAGCGTGAGGGAAAGGTAGGAAGTGCTCAGGGAAAGAAGACTTAGTTCTGAGTGTTGGCGAATGAGATATCAGTTTATAAATGGTGGCTGCTTTAAATTGAGTGGAAAAATCAATGGGGATGGGGAAGATGGGGTAAGACATGGGGAGGTAATGGGTAAGGTGGTAGTAGGAAAATAGTAACAGGTGAGGGTATCTTTGAGTAAGTTATAATGGGAGGAATAACGTGATGAAATATTGTAAAGGGATTGAAGTTCAGAGAAAGACAAAAAGGTATCGTCTTTTATCAAATGTTGGGGAGTGTTAATACCTTTATCAATCCACTCCTTCCAAAAGAGGGTTCGATTATTGATCTTAGCGTTTATTGTACCAAAGAGGGATATCGAAAGATGGGGAAGTGGGATAGAAGTGAGCTGAAAGTGAGGTTAGAGCTAGAGTTTTAGAGTGAACAAGAGTGGGGAAGGATAATCGCTTTGGAGGTAAGGTGCACCGAATAGCGGAAAGAAGAGAAAAAAAGAACATTGTGCCAATTCTAAAGCACTCCATGCTGTGCATGTTAAGGGATTGGAATCAGAAAGGAAGGTCCATATTTGCTTCAAGGAAAAAGCAGAGTGATAACGTCTAAGATGGGGAAAATTAACTCCTCCTAAATCTTTAGGGAGTTGAAGACGAGCAGGCGAAATTCTGGGTTTACGATTATTCCATAGAAATTTAATAAGCAGGCTATTAAGAGAACAAAAGAAGGTGTTGGGAAGGGAAATGGGAAGCATATACAGGTAAAAATGAACAATAGGGAGAAGCATCATATTAATAGTAGCAAGTCTGCCCCACCATGAGAGAAAGAGAGGAGACCAACTGTCTGTGAGAGCCGTAATCTTAGTGAGAATTGCTGAGTGATTAAGTTTAATAATCTCCTTTAGATTATTACAATATAAAATACCAAGACATTTGATATGAGAAGAGGCCCATTCAAAACCAGAATCAATGAATATAGAAGATAGGCAGAACTTATTTAGAGGGAGAATTTCAGATGTATCAACATTTAGCTTATATCCAGAAACACAAGAATAATTTTGTAATAAGGAAAAGAAGACCAGAAGGGAAGTGGATAGGTTAGAGATAAAAAGAAGAATGTCGTCAGCATAAGCGGTAAACTTGATATCTATATCCTGATAAGTAAATCCCGTACAATCCTTGGAGCGTTTGAGAGTTTCTAAGAAGGGTTCTAGAGCAAGGATGAAAAGGATGGGAGAGAGAGGACAGCCCTGTCTCGTGCCTCGTCGGAGAGGAAAATAGCGAGACTGAGAACCATTGACCCAAACAGAGGTGGAAGGTGAAGAGTATAAAAGCTTTATAAAATTAATGATGGTGGGACTAAATCCATGCCATTTCAGCGATCCAAATATGAAGTCCCAGCTTACCCTATCAAAAGCCTTTTCGGCGTCTAAAGTAATGGCTGCAATAGGGCAATCAGATTTCGAAGCTAAATGGATAATATTAAGAAGAGTACGCAAGTTATCTGTAAAGGAGCGACCTTTCACAAAGCCCGATTGATAAATGTTGACTAGATTGGGAATTACTTTGTTTATACGAAGAGCAAGAAGTTTAGCATACATTTTACAATCAGTATTAATTAAGGAGATTGGAGGGATCTTTATCTTTCTTAGGAATAAGACACAGCATTGCTTGCGTAAAAGAGCCTTGTGAAGCACTGGATAGCAACATGGAATTAATCAGTGATAAAAGATGGGGAATCAAAAAAGCCTTGAAATGTAGAAAAAAACAAACAGAGAAACCGTCTGGCCCTGTGGTTTTATCTTTTGGTAAAAGAGAAAATGCCTCGGTTAATTCCGTTGCAGAGATGGAGATGTCAAGAGAGGTAAGATCAGGAGTGTTGTCTGGAGATTTAGGAATGTTGTGGAAAAAAGAATCAATTAGATCAGAGGATGGGGAAGCTTCAGGGGTATAAAGAGAAGAATAATATGTGGAAAAGCAGTCAAGTATAGAAGAATCCAAAAAGTGCCTGAGTCGTCTTTGATGTCAGCAATTTTGGATTTTTGTTTTTTAATCTTAAGATAGTTTGCTAGCCTACCCGCCTTGTTACGACCACCGTACATTTTAGAAATAAATTTGAGAAGAGTGTTGCTAGCTGAATCCCACGAGAGTTTATTATATTGCATTTTAGCCTGAATGAGAAGAGGTATAGCATTGGGAGAGTTGGTGGTAAAATACTTATGTTCCAAAACTTTAATTTGCTTAAAAGCATCCCAGAGAACATGAAAATCAGAGACAGAAGTAAGGTTGTAATGGAAAAATTCTTTGGCAAAATGAAGAAATTGAGCAGAGAATTGCATATCAAGAAGGAGGGAATTATTAAAGCACCATCTCTTGGATGCAGAAGATGGAAGGGGGTAATCCATATCAAGAATTACAGGGGCATGATCATATATGAGTATTGAGCCAATCTCAACATTGGTCATGAATTGAAGTGCTGGTTGTGTAAGAAAAAGGTAATCAATCCGTGAATGTGATTTGTGGACAGGAGAAAAGAAAGAGAAATCTAGGGTGTCAGGGTGAGAAGTACGCCATGTGTCTATTAATCCCCTGGTAGTTATGGTTTTGAGAAAGCCTTTCTGCATTCTATTAGGGACGTATCTGGTCTGGGACTTCCTATCAAGGAAAGGGTCCAGGAGTAGGTTGCAATCCCCACCAAGGATTAAGTGATCGGCAGCATGTGAGGAAAGAAAAGTGGAAAGGTTGGTCCAAAAGGATACATCTACACCAGTTGGACCATAAACATTACAGAAAGACAATTGATGTTTGTTAACAGTAACATCTAAATAGAGCCATCTACCATCTTCATCTAAAAACGTATTTTGTAATAAAACATCTAAAGATTTATGAAACAGAATAATCTCACCATTCATGTCGTGGCCAGTGGGCGAGCAAAAGATTTCACCAACCCAATGATTACGTAACGTAGATAATTCCTCAAGCTTAAAGTGAGATCCTTGTAACAATGCAATTTGGCAATTTAATCTAGCAAGATACAATAGCACCCGTTGTCGTTTAATGGGATTACACAAACCCTTAACATTCCAAGTAATAATTCGTAATCCTTTCATGAGTATGAGAAAGGAAGAAATAGAGAAAAGAAAGAGAGTTGAGAGCAGGAGAATCCAATAACAAGGAAAAAAAGAATGAGAAAACAGAAGTTAAAGAGTATGAGAAGATAAATGGAAGAGTAAGGAAGAAAAAGAGAAGAAAGAGATGAAAAAATCAAACATAGAGAAATGAGGGAACTTATAAAAATAAAATACAAAAAAATATGAGGCAAACAAGGAAAAAACCAAAAGAGAAGAGTCAAGTGAAAAAGTGTGGAAGGGGACAAAAAAGTCAGAAATATGGATGGAAAAGTGAGGAGTCAGAGGAAAAAGAGAAGGGGAAGAGAGAAAAGAGCAGAACAGAAACCAGAGAGAGAGAAGGTGGAAAAAAGGGTTCCACCAGGGTAGATATAAAAAATGATATGACCAGAAGTTTCAGGACTTCCGTCATAGGGTAGGACATAAGAGAAACCATTGATGTGGGAAGGGGGCAGTGAAAGACGAGATGGCCATGAAGAAGAGAAGAAACGGGCAGAGAGAAAGAATAAAGTGGGACAATAAGAGAGGCTTACCATGGACTAGGAAGAACAGAATCACAGGGGACACCAGATATACACATGGGGTGTACAGGAGGGCAACATATGGGAAGGGAGTCTCCAACTACAATGGGGGAACAAACCTGAAAGACACAAAAGAGGGTAAAAAAAGATTAAATAGAATAAATAAGAAAGGCAAAACAAACAGAAATCACAACAAGCATTAACAACCGAAAGTTATCTTCATGTTTTACTAAAGTCCATGGAATCTCCTTTGTGGGAATGAATACATTTGCAAAGGTCATCAGGATCCTCAAAACTCCATGTTCTCTCTTTGTAAGTAACTTTAAAGAAACAGAGATGAATTAGACCGTAGCGTGCATTCATTGAGTGCAATGTAGGTCTCAAGTCAAGGAATTCCTTCCGACGGGTGGCGATGGACTTGGCAACGTTTTGACTGAAGAATATTCTGTGACCAGACCAGAAGAGTTGCTTATGTTGTTTTGCAGCGTTGATAATGGCAATGAGGTCTGAATAAAAAGGGAAATAAGCAACGATACCTCTGGGCTTAGAAGAAGTGGTAGTGCTCTGAGGTCCAAGTCTATGTGCTCTTTGGATATTAAAGTCTATTGTCTTTGGAAGACCAACAAGTGGAAGAACCTGAGTTCTCAAGAACGCAATCAAGTCCGTGCCTTCAGAATTCTTTGGAATACCATGAATACGCAAATTATCGATTACCGATTACGGTTTTCCAAATCCTCCGTGGTCTTCTTCAGTTGAGTTACTTCATTGGTGAGAGTTTCTACTTTAGCAATAACATCCTGAGCATCACTGACTTTCTGTTCAACATCTGATATTCTCAGATCGAGATTAGCCCATTTTTCTTCCATACGTTGTAAGGTAGTCGCAGTCTCAGACATGAAAGGGCGAATGAGGCGCAATTCCTCCATAATGTCTTCCAGAGTGAGAGGAAGAGGTGACTTACAGGGTGAAGGTGGGTCTTTCTTAAGATGCTTGCCGGGAGCAGCGTTGGCATCTTTGCGCCCACCAGAAACTGAGCCTTGAGATTTGTGGGAGTGCTCCATAGTTGCTGAAGAGTTCGGACAATAGGCGCAAAAAATAACCGCTATGCTATTGAGTAGAAAAGAAACGGTTAAAAAAAAAGGCGCGGGAAACCCCCCCCCAAAAAAACCAAACAAGGTATAGGTGTGGGAGAGCACAATTGAATGAGTGAAGAAGTTATTAAGAGGAAGAAACAAGGCTGTGGAGCAGTATCTCTGTCACCAAAAAGAGGAAAAAGATAGTGATACAATAAAACTGCGCAGCTCCATGTTAAAGAGAATCCCTCATGTTGGTAAAAAAATTTATGAAATAAAAAATGCCGCAGTTCTATATCAAGAAAATTTAAAGAAAATACACCAAAGTGACAGGGGGGGAGAACTTTAAAGAAAAAGAGAGCGTTTCAATATCGCGCTGACTTAAATTATTAGCGCATTGGCAAGGAGAGACAAAATGGCGGCTGTAGGAGCGCGGAACAATTAAACGCCGAAAAAGTAAACATTCAGACCCCCCAACTTGCTATGGTAGGTCTCCCATCACTCCGATGTCCAAATCCACCGTCGGGTCGAAGCGGGAAGTCGTGCAAGAGGACCCGGGTGAATCGAGCAGAGCTCAAAGCAGCGGAGCTCTTCAGGAGGCGGCCATCTTGCATCGCTGCTCCGCGCTTCCGTCCGCAACAATGGTATCTTAACACAACATATGCATGTTTTATAGCGAAAGAGTGCTAGACTGTTGGAAAAAGTTTTTTCCTATACTGCAGAGGTTTGCTCCCATCCTTGGGTAATTGGATCTCTAGGACATTAGCACTAGTGAAGTATACAGTCGTCAACGACATTTGCTATTGAAATGCCTGTTAGAACGATATAAAGTGATGCCATTTGATTTACTAGGCTCACTATGCTCCCATTATGTGCGAAGTTGGACAGCCCATAGCCTCTCGCTTTCCTTGCTTTTGCATTGCCATGAAACCTTTTCATATTGTGGTGCTGCCTATTATGCTATGTTTCTATCTGTTAAAACAAAAAAAACTGTTGACGTTCCATTATATTTTGATCAATAGCAGAGAGTGGTGAGTGACCCTGTGTATATTGTATCAGAAAACCTAGAAGTTAAATGATATTTTGCTTGATCCCAGAGAGTGATGAGGCGATCTTGTATATATTGTATCGGAAACTGTTGTAGTTAAATTATATTTTGATCGATAACAGAGTGTTGAGTGACCCTGTATATATTGTGTCAGAAAACCTTGAATTTACATTGTATTTTGCTTGATCGCAGAGAGTGATGAGGAAATCCTTTAAGTACTGTATCAAAAATATGTGTTAGTTACAATGTATTGTGCTGGTGGCAGATAATGCTAAACTGACCCTGCATGACATATATATATATATATATATATATATATATATATATATATCCAACAACACAGGAACTCCATTTGAACATAGAGCCACACGAAGGTAAGTATAAGACCCGCTTTTATTGGAAGGCAGCCTGCCAGCAGGTACCAACAGGAACAGCATTAGTCAATAGTTGACGCCAGACGCGTTTCAGGAATGATCCTTTCTTCAGTGGCGTTTTCGGGCTAGGGTGGTTTAGAGCGCTTATGAAAAAACACAAGTAATTGAATCACCCGCCCATTAGGCGTGGCCTCTTACAAGGAATTGTGGGTGATGTAGTGTTAATCCGTTCTCCCCAGTGGGCGCGCCTCAAACCACCTTACACTTCAAGCCTTTTTAAATTGCAAATGTCCATGGCGGGACCTGCCCCGCTTTGTGTGCTGCCGACCTGAGCCTTCGAACTGGCTCCCCCCTGCAAAGGCTCCAGTTCGCCCTCGTTCTCAGCATGGCAGCGTTCCTTCGATGCTGTCACAGGCCCGCAAAGCAGCGGTGGGCTCGAATTCGCGACCGGAAAGCCGCATTAAATCCAACAACACAGGAACTCCATTTGGCGTCAACTATTGACTAATGCTGTTCCTGTTGGTACCTGCTGGCAGGCTGCCTTCCAATAAAAGCGGGTCTTATACTTACCTTCGTGTGGCTCTATGTTCAAATGGAGTTTCTGTGTTGTTGGATATATATATATATATTCTTCACGAACGGTCACTGAGGCGCGCTCACTGCTGGTTCGGCTTGCAGGGGAATGACCACACCCCTGTAATCATATATACACAAGCAGAGTACGCCGAACACACAGAGGTGAATTCATTTCATCAATTTTTATTTTGGCTGAGAGTCTGTTGTTATGCCACTACGCGTTTCAATCTTCTGTATCATCAGGTGGCAATGATTCTCTAATTGCTGTGCCTTTTGTTTGGTGCTAGGCATGTTGGGATCTGTAGTCCCTGTTCCAAGATGTGTGGAGAGCGTGTCAAAATACGTTGCATCCGATGTCTTTTTGCATTCCACACCAGTCTTGTTTAGTTTGTAGATTTAATTTATTTCATATCAGAATTCTTCTGTGCTCCTTTGATTTCATTTTCGAGCAGCATCGGTATTGCTTTTCTCAACGGACGTCCTCATCTCTTGGAAGACGGATGGGGTAGTCCTTCGCCTTGAAACTTCGTATTGCGGGCTTGAAGTAGGTACCCTCCGGTTGCCTGTGTCTTCAAACGCTAAATGCATACCGCAAGAGATTTGTATCTCTCCGCCTGCTTCTTCGGTGTGAGAAAGCTCCGGGCGCCGCCTGTACCTTTTAAGTCTTCACGAACGGTCACTGAGGCGCGCTCACTGCTGGTTCGGCTTGCAGGGGAATGACCACACCCCTGTAATCATATATACACAAGCAGAGTACGCCGAACACACAGAGGTGAATTCATTTCATCAATTTTTATTTTGGCTGAGAGTCTGTTGTTATGCCACTACGCGTTTCAATCTTCTGTATCATCAGGTGGCAATGATTCTCTAATTGCTGTGCCGTTTGTTTGGTGCTAGGCATGTTGGGATCTTTAGTCCCTGTTCCAAGATGTGTGGAGAGCGTGTCAAAATACGTTGCATCCGATGTCTTTTTGCATTCCACACCAGTCTTGTTTAGTTTGTAGATTTAATTTATTTCATATCAGAATTCTTCTGTGCTCCTTTGATTTCATTTTCGAGCAGCATCGGTATTGCTTTTCTCAACGGACGTCCTCATCTCTTGGAAGACGGATGGGGTAGTCCTTCGCCTTGAAACTTCGTATTGCGGGCTTGAAGTAGGTACCCTCCGGTTGCCTGTGTCTTCAAACGCTAAATGCATACCGCAAGAGATTTGTATCTCTCCGCCTGCTTCTTCGGTGTGAGAAAGCTCCGGGCGCCGCCTGTACCTTTTAAGTCTTCACGAACGGTCACTGAGGCGCGCTCACTGCTGGTTCGGCTTGCAGGGGAATGACCACACCCCTGTAATCATATATACACAAGCAGAGTACGCCGAACACACAGAGGTGAATTCATTTCATCAATTTTTATTTTGGCTGAGAGTCTGTTGTTATGCCACTACGCGTTTCAATCTTCTGTATCATCAGGTGGCAATGATTCTCTAATTGCTGTGCCTTTTGTTTGGTGCTAGGCATGTTGGGATCTGTAGTCCCTGTTCCAAGATGTGTGGAGAGCGTGTCAAAATACGTTGCATCCGATGTCTTTTTGCATTCCACACCAGTCTTGTTTAGTTTGTAGATTTAATTTATTTCATATCAGAATTCTTCTGTGCTCCTTTGATTTCATTTTCGAGCAGCATCGGTATTGCTTTTCTCAACGGACGTCCTCATCTCTTGGAAGACGGATGGGGTAGTCCTTCGCCTTGAAACTTCGTATTGCGGGCTTGAAGTAGGTACCCTCCGGTTGCCTGTGTCTTCAAACGCTAAATGCATACCGCAAGAGATTTGTATCTCTCCGCCTGCTTCTTCGGTGTGAGAAAGCTCCGGGCGCCGCCTGTACCTTTTAAGTCTTCACGAACGGTCACTGAGGCGCGCTCACTGCTGGTTCGGCTTGCAGGGGAATGACCACACCCCTGTAATCATATATACACAAGCAGAGTACGCCGAACACACAGAGGTGAATTCATTTCATCAATTTTTATTTTGGCTGAGAGTCTGTTGTTATGCCACTACGCGTTTCAATCTTCTGTATCATCAGGTGGCAATGATTCTCTAATTGCTGTGCCTTTTGTTTGGTGCTAGGCATGTTGGGATCTGTAGTCCCTGTTCCAAGATGTGTGGAGAGCGTGTCAAAATACGTTGCATCCGATGTCTTTTTGCATTCCACACCAGTCTTGTTTAGTTTGTAGATTTAATTTATTTCATATCAGAATTCTTCTGTGCTCCTTTGATTTCATTTTCGAGCAGCATCGGTATTGCTTTTCTCAACGGACGTCCTCATCTCTTGGAAGACGGATGGGGTAGTCCTTCGCCTTGAAACTTCGTATTGCGGGCTTGAAGTAGGTACCCTCCGGTTGCCTGTGTCTTCAAACGCTAAATGCATACCGCAAGAGATTTGTATCTCTCCGCCTGCTTCTTCGGTGTGAGAAAGCTCCGGGCGCCGCCTGTACCTTTTAAGTCTTCACGAACGGTCACTGAGGCGCGCTCACTGCTGGTTCGGCTTGCAGGGGAATGACCACACCCCTGTAATCATATATACACAAGCAGAGTACGCCGAACACACAGAGGTGAATTCATTTCATCAATTTTTATTTTGGCTGAGAGTCTGTTGTTATGCCACTACGCGTTTCAATCTTCTGTATCATCAGGTGGCAATGATTCTCTAATTGCTGTGCCTTTTGTTTGGTGCTAGGCATGTTGGGATCTGTAGTCCCTGTTCCAAGATGTGTGGAGAGCGTGTCAAAATACGTTGCATCCGATGTCTTTTTGCATTCCACACCAGTCTTGTTTAGTTTGTAGATTTAATTTATTTCATATCAGAATTCTTCTGTGCTCCTTTGATTTCATTTTCGAGCAGCATCGGTATTGCTTTTCTCAACGGACGTCCTCATCTCTTGGAAGACGGATGGGGTAGTCCTTCGCCTTGAAACTTCGTATTGCGGGCTTGAAGTAGGTACCCTCCGGTTGCCTGTGTCTTCAAACGCTAAATGCATACCGCAAGAGATTTGTATCTCTCCGCCTGCTTCTTCGGTGTGAGAAAGCTCCGGGCGCCGCCTGTACCTTTTAAGTCTTCACGAACGGTCACTGAGGCGCGCTCACTGCTGGTTCGGCTTGCAGGGGAATGACCACACCCCTGTAATCATATATACACAAGCAGAGTACGCCGAACACACAGAGGTGAATTCATTTCATCAATTTTTATTTTGGCTGAGAGTCTGTTGTTATGCCACTACGCGTTTCAATCTTCTGTATCATCAGGTGGCAATGATTCTCTAATTGCTGTGCTGGGCAATACAAAGCAAAGACTTCTCGTATGCTATGGCTAAACACATGTCCAGCCATCCAGGATATACATGGACAAACATGACATACTCTGGTCTAGCTGCAATACCTCAACATGAGCGTGGAGGGGACAGAAGATTAAAATTGAGGCAATTGGAATCAAAACTAATCATGAGATTTAAGACTATACAACCGATGGGACTTAATGCAGATGCTGAACTACATGTGCATCTCTGATTGATATGACCAGACGAATTCTCATAATCAAGACTCTCAACTGCTTGTTTGTTTATTTTGAAAAATACACAGCGCAATACTTCTTTAAATTGTGGTAAAAATTAGCGGTGGCAAGGGCACTCAGCCCAGGAAACACGGAGTTACACCCATTTAGCTATTTTGCACTATTGTTTTAAATGAGTGAACCCATTCACAGTACAACATTGCACATGAATCAGCACATAGGGTCTATTCCATGCCGTTAAACCACAAACACATTTGGAAGTAATGACTCACGTGTAGCATACCATAGTCAAAAAACACTGCTAGCAGGGCAACAAAAGGGCACTTAGTCCATATAATGTCAAAAGAGTAATTTCGACATTTATTTTTGACTTCATTTTAACATGATGTACTTTATTCAAAAATTGAAGTCATTTGTTACACTAACTGTTTGTGTATATTGGTTGAATGACACTAATTTAACTACAATGCCCACAATGCATTGCGTGTAAAATACATGTATATAAAGCAAAAGTGAAAAGGGACTCACTGTTTGACTAGAGACCGTGATCAAGAACGACACGTTCGAAACGCGTAGGCAATCACAGCTGTGAAATAAAAACGCTGTGGAAAAGTTTCCTGAAGTGGAGTGCTGTCATTTTCGTTCGTCGAAATTGTGTTTATATTACAACGGGACACTGCCTTGGTCCCGCTGACAGCACCAGCTCTTGAGTGCTCTCCCTGTGACAGGGCAAAGTGCGAGGAAATATATATATATATATATATATATATATTCACGCTCCAAGGTTGTCCACCATGTGAGTAGCACGCGAGTGGGTGTGTTATATATAAAATGGGGAAGTGGGTCGGCGGTTGCACACACCGCTTCCGTTAAAGCCCCTGAAGAGAAGCATATGGAGCTTCGAAACGCGTCGGGCAGATCCCGTACGGAGCGGCGTCTACGAGTGGATCCCCGTCCTGACCGATACATAAACCAAGCTGCTGTTCGCGTGCTACTCAAAGGTGGACACCTTCGAGCATTGATATATATATATATATATATATATATATATATATATATATATATATATACATCACGGATGACATCATCCAGTGAATGTGGTTTGGTTTGATATGTAAATATGTATTATATATATAGCAATCTGCATTGAAGACTGAGTGAATGTATACGTGTCTGGATGGAGGAATTAGTAGCAGTGTAATTGACTGTTTACTTGACTAATTTATAGTGTCTCACTAAATATATTGGATAGTGACTAAACTGTGTGAATATCTATATAACTTTGTCAGTTGTTCTGTAAACTTCTGCAATAGTTGGTTACTAGCTATGTGAACGTCTATATTAGTTATTGATTAGTTAACTGATTATTTGTATGGGAGAGTGAATATGTGTGTGGTTCAGTGGGGGGTGTGTGACTGCCCAAAGATGTGTCAATCGTTGATTCCGTAGGTATATGACATTAAGACTACATGTTATAATAGTTGTTTGGGTGAGTGAATTATGGGTGTGCTGATGAGCAAATATATCTCTCAATGGTACATGTCCAACAAACTAGAATAATAAAAGGCAGTGTATGTGACATTTGTTGTATTTAAATAAGTATACAAAAGACTCAGTGATTGCATGAGTAACTGTATGGATAACTGTATACTTGTGATAGTGATGTTATAACACACTAAGGGGTCGATTAGGATCGCGGACGGACTTGAGTCCGTCCGCGACCCCTGAGGAGGAGGGAACGTCCGCATGGGCTGCGGCGTTCCCTCCGATCAAATTAGGATGTGACCGCCAGGGTGGCGGTCACATCCTCTATCACTAACATTGCGGCGGGTGCAGCTTCAAGCTGCATCCGCCGCAATGTAAAAAATCCATGCACAGCATTTGCGTGCACAAAGCGGCAGGCACCACGCGGTGCCTGCTGCATTGTGCACGCAAATGCAGGGGGGTACCATAGGTACCCCCCATGTGCACCCCCCACCCCACCTTCACCCAGGGGGCCCGCAACGGGCCCCCAAAGTGAAGGTCCGTATGCTTTTCCACAGCGGTAAAGCCGCCGCGGAAAAGCATATATTTTCAGACATCCTAATATGCCTGGCGGTGTCTGATAGACACCGCCAGACATGTTAGTGCTTTTCCGCCGCGGTCGCCTTCCGACCGCGGCGGAAAAGCGGCGGACAGATTATCAGACCCACCAGCCATCCTAATTTGGCGGTGGGTCTTTGGAGTCTCCGCCGCGGTTTTTCCGCATCCTCCAGGCCGGCGGACACTTCCGCCGGCCCGGAGGATGCGGAAAAACCGCCATCCTAATCGGCCCCTATGTGTGAGTTACTATCTATATGAATAAATGAAGTGGTATTTGTATAAGTGTGTAGCTGAGTAAATGTAAGTATGATCCACTGTTTGCATAAGGGAGTAGGATGACTGCATAAGTGAATAGGATGTGTGCTGGTGTGTAATGTCGATATAGGTGTATAAGTATATTTGACAGTGTTCTATTGATCATTGACAGCATGTATGAGTGAATCTATAGGTCATTTGATTACATGTGTGTGTAGATCAAGGAATCACTGAGTGTCTTTTTAGAAACTTGTATTGGTGTGTCAATGGATTCAAATATGGTACTCTGTAATTTACAGTGAGTGATGAAAGGTTATTCTAGAGTATGATGAGGTGTATCTGATTATCACGTGGATGATGTCATCAGTGATGTCACTGACCATGTTATGAATGATGTAATATGTGACATCATCAACAGTGGATTGCGGGCGCGAGAGTTATAGTTAGTACAATTAATTATAATGGAGGAATTTCAATGGTTTTGTATGAGTGAAGTATCCAGCTAACTATAACACCCCTGAAAACTATGGTTTTTTCAGTGAATTTCTAAGGTTTTCTAAATGCTAATTCCTAACTATAACCTGCCTGACACCTATGTTTTTTTCAGTGACTTTCATAGGTTTTTTAAATGATAATTCCTAATTATAATGTTCATTAACCATATCTGGTTTTTTTCTATCTTTTTTAATTATCATCCCTTTTTCAACGTAGTAAAAACTGCAAATTTTACCAGTCTTCAATTTATTCCTTCCTCCAACAAAATCACTACAAACCAGAACCACAACTAACGTTAATAATATACAAACTAGGCGTTCCCGTAAAAATAAAAATAAAAACACCACTTCCCCATACTTTCAACAAGGCAAATCTGCAATGCTACCTAAAAAAACAGGTGATAGTTCCATTTACCACTAACAAATTAACATCAACATTTAACTAGTGTTATGACGTCGACTATGTACTGCGTGAATTACAGCCAACTCACACCCATATTTAAAGATGAATATGCACCACAAGTCATCTCCCTGTGGCCTTATTAAGACAGAATTCACTAGGCAAAAAACATTTCTCCCAGTGTGGCCTGCCCAGACCACACATCATCGCAGGTTACGTACACGCTCAGTGCTAAAGGTACTACTAACTGAGTGCACCATAAATCATCGCCACATGGCCGTATTCAGGCAGAATTGAAGAGACAAAACATATTGGTCAGAATGCGGCTCCCCAGGACCACGCATTATCGCAGGGTATGTACAAGCTCAGCGCCAAAGGTACTACTAACTCAGTGCACCATAAATTATCGCAAAGAAGAGTGAACAGTGTTATTTCAGCAATGAGGCATACTATCACTTTTAAATGGAATTGATGCAGAATTCAATCGTCAAAAGACATTACTCCAATTACTATGCCCCCCGACCACGCATCATCGCAGGGTACACGCTAAGCGCCAAAGCTACTACTAACTCAGTGCACCAAAACTCAACGCCACATGGCCTTAATAAGGCAGAATTCACAAGACAATAAACAGTGCTATCAATACGGCCTGCTTGCACCACGCATCATCGCAGGCTCCACAGAACCTTGTTGTTTCAGGTGCCACTAACTCATTGCACCACTGATCATTGCTGACTGCACACACGCTAAATTACCGATACTGTGCAGCTCTACTCAACGTCACGTGGCCGTGGGCTCTTGCTAACCACTGCCTCCTGCCTACACTGCAGTCATCAAAGCTCACAATTAAATAGACTGTTGATTCAATATTTGCAGAGTACAATACCAAACTATGTAAAACATCTATCAAATCCTATACAATATCCCTTTAATATGCTTCCTTCAAGAACTTCTTTTATTTCAGTTATAGATTTAGTTGAATATTAAAATTCACGCTGCAAGTGCAAAGGCACGCTCAATGACAATCTACACTGTGGACAGCACAGGTCACAATTTGAACTAGAATGTCCCTGAAACATACATATTTCGACAATGTATTCCATACATGTTTCATCTTTTATTTCAACCGTGATTACAAATGATGCGGTCCAGTAGGCAGCAGACAATGCTTCCAGTGCAGACCGCTCGAACTACGCATCATCGCAGGGTGCGCACACGCTGAGCACCAGACGTACCACTAACTCAGTGCACCATAAATAATTACCACGTGGCTTTATTATGGCAAAATTCAGCAGTAAAAAGACATTATTACCAGTGCGGTCTGCCTGGACCACGCATCATTGCAGGCTCAACACAAACCCCCCTACCTCAGTGCACCACAACTCATGAACCCTTTAGAATCTTTTGTATATTATTTCTCATGTACTGTTCCTACCTTTGTACAGCAGAATTCATAAACCTTTCTTGATGGAATATCTGTCTATGATATCAGGATTACTCCTCTACTTGTTACAAACAGCAACATATTAAAATTGAGTCGAGCGCATGCGCTCATACCCACTTCAACTATCTATCTGTGTCTGTGTATTTATTATGTTTGTAAAATGCTACTCCTGGGCCATATCACATTATATTGTGCTGTGATCAGCGTATGAAACCATCTTACCTCTGCTAGTAACACAAATTTTGATTATATAACTTTCGCTTGGTCCTTCTACAAATACAGATGTACAAAATGGATCATTACAATACTGCAAGCAAAGTGTATAGTAAATTTATAAGTGTGTGCTATTGCTCCATTTTTTTTAGCATATTTATATAACGCAAAGTCAATCTAAAACTATATCAGCAATTTACATGAACATAGTATTTACAGTACATTTTCAGGCATGCGTAGACTACGTCATTTCTCTCCAATAACACGATGTGGACACAACTCCGAGGCTCGAACACTGATGTCCAGCACCAAGTTCGACAGTATAACTGAATGACCAAATGCATATATATATATATATTAGCTGCCCTTCATGTGCCAAAAACTGCAACCCAAAGCTTTCATAGCCTTGTATTACTACAGCTACAACACTCCACTGAATGTACAACAAACATTTATATTCGTGAAAAATGCGTCATGTCCACCATCTCTTATGTGTGGAACTATGGATGAATATAGGGTCAGTGATTCCCCGTACCTTCCATGTTGTCCATGTTGTGGGACTTTACAGACATAATCACACATTTACATTTAAGACCCGGTTGATGGCAGCACTACAACACGGACACCTGAATCAGTTGATTTCTCAAATATTTCACAATGGAGCCACGCCCATAGCTCCAGAGTCATTGTTCACAGCCTCGTACAGCACTGGCATACGTCAGGCCAGCCCACTCCGCTTACGCTTACAGGAAAACACAACAATGGTACAAGGCCCCGATTTTCATTATAGTGATCTTCTAGTTACAGGTCTAGTTGTCAGAATGGCACACCCACTCTCTCATGGCTGATACATACCCACACCACACCCATCCAGCACAGGTTTCACAAAACACACGTGACCCTACCAATAAAAAAGACAGAGCGCACGTGCTCTACGCCATTTTAGAGTTGCTCCCATCGCAAGCGCTGTAATAGCCCATCCTGGTATTTCGGACGCCTCATGTAGGCCCAAACTACTGAACAGGGGGGCCCACTACCACGTGCGTGGCCTCTTTGGTCACTGAGTTAGTGGTACCACAAGGACTGAGCAGGTGAGGAACCTACGATGATGATGGGTGCACGAGTATGTCTTTTCCCATACCGATACCAAGACTCAACATAAAATGTGAGACTTCTTGGTGGCAGAGCGGGACTGCATGATGTTGAACATGCCCTGGCCGCAAAAAGGTGAGCAGTGAAGCCTGGCTGCGCAGCGGAGGTACTAGATGGGGTGCAGCAGACTGGATACAAAAAGGTGATTTAGGTGTACGCAGTCCTACATACCCTATCTTATTGCATTTGTATTTTTTTCCTATAGCAGGACCTTTTTTATAGTCGGTCAAATGTCCGTCGCTCGTGATGATTGAAACCTTGTGTATCACTCCGCACCACTTGGTTTCTATAAACGGATAGAAAACATTACTACTCTACTAATTCTTCATAAATCGAAGCCCATTATACAAGTTGGAACCGTACAAATAGTTGTATTTTTAATGCGGAGGGAAGGTGTGTGAAAGGGCAATGTTATTCTACTCCACATTAAGATAGTGGCAATTACCAATCATAACATCTTTCTTTTACTATCTTTTAGATGTGGCGCTTCAGGGTGCAGTATGTCCCAGCACGTGGTGGAAGACACACCGGTGACAGAAAGGTGAGCTGCGAATATATTTTTTTCAGTCAGTCTCTCCCTTCCTCTCTCCTTTTATGAACAAATGAGGCACATTCTTATCCTCCTTTTTATCTAACAGGTTGTGTTTCACAAATTGGTATCCCCCCAACACCTCTGAAGCTCAACGTTTAAGGATTCTGCGATGATGCGTGGCCATCGTAACAACGCGTAGGAAGGTTGCTTCGACAAGTGGTGGACCCTCTTTGAAACATGCCAATGGCACAAGGTGAGTGAGAGAAGCTTGTTTCCGAAGCAACGAGAAGTCACCTGTGGGCTGAGAGAGTGGATAGTGTGCAGCAACTGTAGTGCGTAGAATTATACAATCACCTGTGGACAGTGGGAGTGGATAAGTTACAACAGTGCGCCGGAAACTTCACTCACCTCCAGACACTGACAGTCAATGCAGTGCAGAAGTCTAGGTGCGCAGTAATGAGAACTCACCACAATGCAGTGGGAGTGCAAGGTGTATAGCACCCTGTGAGGAAAAGACCGCTAAGATACCTCCTTGCAGTGGGAGTTGATGTAATACAGTAGCCTGGGTGTGCAAATTTGTAGTGTAGAAATATACATGTGCAGTTGTATGTACTCTGCAAATACTAATTTTACACTATCTTTCAGATCACTAAACTTGAGGGTGCACTATGTTACAAAACGCCATGTACTATTTGCCTACTCTGAACTCAACAATGGGCAATTCTTTATCAATCCCAATCAGACACTGCTACTTCACGATTCACAGTGTGCACATCACTAAATACTTTGTGGCTATTTAAACGGAAGACGGGATTGTCGACATTCCAAAACTTAGGGGCATATTTACAAGGACGGCGTTAAAATTATCGCCGCTTTACCAGCAGCAAACTGCCGCTAAAACGCAAACGTGCAAGGCCTGTAAAATTGGTAAATCATTATCCAACATCAAAGATTCGAGAGGAAAACTGTTTGAAATCACAGAAAGGATAACATGTGCAACACCGTATGTGGTCTATAAGATAGATTGCACATATGGATTGCGCTATATTGGAAGAACGATTTTCCCGTTCAAAGTGTATATTGGAACACCTCAGAGCGATCCATAATAAAAACATGACATATGCAATCTCACAACTTCATTTGCAACACAAAGCTAACTGGGAAGACATTCGCTATTTCGGCATTGCCACTGTACCTGCTAATGAAAGAGGAGGAAATCGCACTCTAAAACTGAGAAAATTGGAATCGCGTCTCATCATTCGATTCAAAACTAAGACCACGTATGGGCTAAACGGGGACGAAGAAATGTATGTTCATCTCTAATTTCGAGTGGCATTAACTACAACTCGGTAATATACCCTGAATAGTAATATCTGGACATTTTTCATAGGCTTAGAACCATCTGAATTAATATGAATAGTACTGGAGGTACTAGACCTCAATTGTGTTGATAAATTGCTTTTCTGTAAAGCTTTTAATATTTTGCACGTAAAATTTAAGGTACCATACCTATAGTATTTCATGTGCAACGATAGCTATACAGTTTGGCATAAAAACATATCACAATCTCAATATAACTCATTAAGACAAACAAATATTCAGTATGAACCTATTAATCGACGGCCATAAATGAAATATGTCGCCATTAACAGCAAGCGCCACTGTTTGATAAAGTTTGAATTGAAAAATGTAAAAAGCTGAAATACGTTGAAACTATCATTATCTGAATGCATCTCTCTGGATTTTTGTAATTTAAACTATATAAGTGTGAAACTAAAAACGGACTCACAATACCGTGAAAAAGAACATGTCTTATTCGAAACGTTGGTGGGTGGTGAAGGTGGCGGATTTTATTATGCTTAAATAAATAATCTTCACGAATAGTTCCTGTGTCCTGGAGTGCGATTTTCTTCGGAACTTGCTGGTTAATGGATTACGAGGCTTGGTCTGGCCTCGAGATCGGCACCCTCTAGGCAAAGAGCGCACCGGCTTCAGACTGTTTGTTTGGTAAGATATATATATATATTCACTGAAAAAAACATAGGTTTCACACTCGTTATAGTTAGGAATTAGCATTTAAAAAACCTTTCAAATTCACTGAAAAAAACATAGGTTTCACACCACTTATAGTTAGCTGAACATTTTACTCATCCAAAACTATTGAAATTCCCACGTTATAGTTAGTTGGACTCACTATAACTCGCGCGCCCGCAATCCACTGCTGATCATGTCACATATTACATCATTCATGACATGGTCAGTGACATCACTGATGACATCACTGATGACATCTCAAATGACATCACTGATGACATCAGTGATGTCATTTGAGATGTCATCAGTGATGTCATTTGATATGTCATCAGTGATGTAATCAGTGATGTCACTGACCATGTCATGAAGGTAATTCCTTTGTATATTGACTTTGTAACCTACGATTTTTTTTTATTAGCTGTTTTTTACAACAATTAATTATATTTTAAAAAATAATTATTTGTTCAATGTATATATATTTTTTTTACATTTTTTCCTGGTGCGCTCAGGGTGCGCGCACCGGTAAATGTAAATGTAAATGTATGTGTCTTGTAAAGCGCACTGCTGCCCTGAGGCGTCGTGGCGCTGTAGACCGCTGGGGAACCCGTCCTGGCTATCCCTGTGAGATGGTCCCTACTGGGTATCTCCAAGGTGAAACCAGGCATCCCCGGCGAATGTGGGGGGCCGTTGTAGAGATGAGGCAAGCTAATGCCCAGAGTTGCCGAGTGTGATCTCTGGTTAGAGTAGGCACCGAGGCGAGAATTATCGAGTCCGCTGACCCTGGTCCACGACCCTGCTGCATCGGGAATTGAACCCTGGTCCCGGGCCGTTCGCTGCTTCCGGGTCTGCCACCTCTAACCAGTGAGCCACACCACTACACTAAGTACCATTTTGTCTTGGAGCGCACCGAGAGCGCTATTTCTGCGTTCGTAAAAAAAAAATATGTATGAAAAGTAAATAATAATGCAAGACATTTAGTACCATACTCATAAAAGCAGTATTTTTGATTTACGAAATGAAAATGATTTTGCATTTCCGTAAAGCTATCAAAACGTCACTCAGGCGTGCCGCGTAAGCGCCCCCGGAAGCGCCTACGTTCGCGCCGTGTAAGCGCCCCCGGAAGCGCTCCGGTGCGCGCAGCGTAAGCGCGTCAAGTCATGTGACCTTAAAATAACTCTTTTCATTGGTTGCTAACAGTTTTTTTTACAAAGAATGAAATCCCCACCCATTTCCTTCACTTCTTCTTTCACTTTTGTGACTGCAAGACCTGTCTTTTTGCTGCTTAATCTTTGTCGGATTATCATGGCTGCCAGAGCATCCAGCAGCAGTGATGACTCAGATGGATTTATAGATGAAGAGGTTCCTCAGCCTAGAGTTAAGGAGCATTTTATCTGGAAAGTTTTTGATATACCTGAGGGACGTAAGAAAGTAAATGCTCCAAAGGTGGAATATAAGATCTGCCACACTGTACTTTCCAGAGGAGACCCCGCAAGGAAGTACAGTTTTGGTAATTCTACCATGATTCGCCACGTGCAGAGAAGGCATCCCCAGAACTATGCCCGGGAGAGTGTCAGGGCTCTGGCACGAGAGGCTCCCAGGGATGGTGCCTCTACTTCAACCGGAGGACCACCTACATCGGTGAGGGGGCGACCAGAAGAGCTGATCCCTAATATTCAGCCTGCTTTTAATAAAGCCATAATTCAATGCAGAAAATGTGATCAGCTACTTTGTTATGGGGAACAAAGTGTTATGCTCATGGTTTGAGCATTAGAGAACCACCGCTGCCGTCCCCAGCCCTAATTTTGATTTTTTTTTTTGCTCCTGTTGAGCAGTTTCCCATTCCCTGTTTTTATTTTTGTTCAAAAAAAGGAAAAAAGAAGAAAAAAAAAGTTCTTTTCAGAACTACCTCCAATTCTCATCAAAGAGCTGTATTCTTAAAGAAATGAAAAAGAGTAACTGAAGTGGAGTACAGTGAGAGAGGAGCGGAGAGAGGAGAGGGAAATGAGTAAGAAAGCAAAGAAAGGGACGAGAGTTGAAGGGAAGTGAAGTAGGGGGACTGAAAGAAGGTGAGTGTGGGGAAGGAGAGTGAGGAGAAGGAGAGTGAACATGGGGAATGTGGATAAGTGAAGAAAATGTAGTAAAAGAACGGTGGTGTGGAAGGGTAAGAAAAGAGCAGTGATGTTTAGAAAAGAGTGGAGATACAGACTGGATAAAGACAATTGAGTGTGAAACAAGGTGAGTAAGGCAGTGAAGAAACAGAGAAAGTGAAAGAAAAAGTAAGAGTAGAAGACTGAAGACCTCATTTATGAGGCCATGCGTCACTTTTACGCCACCGGTGCGTCACTTTTTGTGACGCACCAGTGCTGTAAAAAATGCACCTTGTTAAGTCATATTTACAAAGTGACGCATCTAGGTAGGTCACAGCAAGCGTAAGAGTGGCGCAGGCCCTTTCACATGGGGCTGGCCCCATGTGAAAGGATGCATTGCTGGAGTTGCGTCACTTTTGTGACACACTCCAGCAATGCATTACTTTTGCGCTTACAGATACGTCAGAAATACTAACGTATCTGTAACTCCTTGCGACATAATGCGTCATACATTAAATATGTCGCATGAGTAGAAGACCGAAGGCCTCATTTATGAGGCCATGCATCACTTTTACACCGCCGGTGCGTCACTTTTTGTGACGCACCAGTGCTGTAAAAAATGCACCTTGTTAAGTCATATTTACAAAGTGACGCATTAGGTAGATGCGTCACTTTGTAAACCCCTGCGCCACATTATACCTGCACCAGGTGTAATGTATGCAAAGGGGGCTTATTGGCGCAAGAAAGGGTCGCAGAAGTGACGCAGTGAAATCTATGAGATTTCACTGCGTCAATTTTAGGACACCGTTGCATTAAAATCTTGCGCCTGCCTCACAGCAGGCGTAAGAATGACGCAGACCCTTTCACATGGGGCTGGCCCCATGTGAAAGGATGCATTGCTGGAGTTGCGTCACTTTTGTGACACACTTCAGCAATGCATCACTTTTGCGCTTACAGATACGTCAGAAATACTGACGTATCTGTAACTCCTTGCGACATAATGCACCATACATTAAATATGACGCATGAGTAGAAGACTGAAGGCCTCATTTATTAGGCCATGCATCACATTTACGCCACCGGTGCGTCACTTTTTGTGACGCACCAGTGCTGTAAAAAATGCACCTTGTTGAGGCATATTTACAAAGTGACGTATCTAGGTAGATGCGTCACTTTGTAAACCCCTGAGCCACATTACACCTGCGTCAGGTGTAATGTATGCAAAGGGGGCGTATTGACGCAAGAAAGGGTCGTAGAAGTGACGCAGTGAAATCTATGAGATTTCACGGCGTCACTTTTAGGACACCGTTGCGTCAAAATCTTGCGCCTGCCTCACAGCAAGCGTAAGAGTGACGCAGGCCCTTTCACATGGGGCTGACCCCATGTGAAAGGATGCATTGCTGGAGTTGCGTCACTTTTGTGACACACTCCAGCAATGCATCACTTTTGCGTTTAAAGATACGTCAGAAATACTAACGTATCTGTAACTCCTTGCGACATAATGCGTCATACATTAAAAATGACGCATGAGTAGAAGACTGAAGGCCTCATTTATGAGGCCATGCATCACTTTTACGCTGCCTGTGCGCCACTTTTTGTGACGCACCAGTGCTGTAAAAAATGCACCTTGTTGAGTCATATTTACAAAGTGACGCATCTAGGTAGATGCGTCACTTTGTAAACCCCTGCGCCACATTATACCTGCGCCAGGTGTAATGTATGCAAAGGGGCGTATTGACGCAAGAAAGGGTCGTAGAAATGACGCAGTGAAATCTATAAGATTTCACTGCGTCACTTTTAGGACACAGTTGCGTCAAAATCTTGCGCCTGCCTCACAGCAGGCGTAAGACTGACGCAGACCCTTTCACATGGGGCTGGCCCCATGTGAAAGGATGCATTGCTGGAGTTGCGTCACTTTTGTGACACACTCCAGCAATGCATCACTTTTGCGCTTACAGATACGTCAGAAATACTGACGTATCTGTAACTCCTTGCGACATAATGCGTCATACATTAAATATGACGCATGAGTAGAAGACTGAAGGCCTCATTTATGAGGCCATGCGTCACTTTTATGCCACCGGTGCGTCATTTTTTGTGACGCACCAGTGCTGTAAAAAATGCACCTTGTTGAGTCATATTTACAAAGTGACGCATCTAGGTAGATGCGTCACTTTGTAAACCCATGCGCCACATTATACCTGCGTCAGGTGTAATGTATGCAAAGGGGGCGTATTGACGCAAGAAAGGGTCATAGAAGTGACGCAGTGAAATCTATGAGATTTCACTGCGTCACTTTTAGGACACCGTTGCGTCAAAATCTTGCGCCTGCCTCACAGCGGGCGTAAGACTGACGCAGACCCTTTCACATGGGGCTGGCCCCATGTGAAAGGATGCATTGCTGGAGTTGCGTCACTTTTGTGACACACTCCAGCAATGCATCACTTTTGCGCTTACAGATACGTCAGAAATACTGACGTATCCGTAACTCCTTGCGACATAATGCGTCATACATTAAATATGACGCATGAGTAGAAGACTGAAGGCCTCATTTATGAGGCCATGAGTCACATTTACGCCGCCGGTGCGTCACTTTTTGTGACGCACCAGTGGAGTAAGAAATGCACCTTGTTGAGTCATATGTACAAAGTGACGCATCTAGGTAGATGCGTCACTTTGTAAACCCCTGCGCCACATTATACCTGCGCCAGGTGTAATGTATGCAAAGGGGGCGTATTGACGCAAGAAAGGGTCGTAGAAGTGACGCAGTGAAATCTATGAGATTTCACTGCGTCACTTTTTGGACACTGTTGCGTCAAAATCTTGCGCCTGCCTCACAGCAAGCGTAAGAGTGACGCAGGCCCTTTCACATGGGGCTGGCCCCATGTGAAAGGATGCATTGCTGGAGTTGCGTCACTTTTGTGACACACTCCAGCAATGCATCACTTTTGCGTTTAAAGATACGTCAGAAATACTAACGTATCTGTAACTCCTTGCGACATAATGCGTCATACATTAAATATGACGCATGAGTAGAAGACTGAAGGCCTCATTTATGAGGCCATGCGTCACTTTTACGCTGCCGGTGCGCCACTTTTTGTGACGCACCAGTGCTGTAAAAAATGCACCTTGTTGAGTCATATGTACAAAGTGACGCATCTAGGTAGATAAGTCACTTTGTAAACCCCTGCGCCACATTATACCTGCGCCAGGTGTAATGTATGCAAAGGGGGCGTATTGACGGAAGAAAGGGTCGTAGAAGTGACGCAGCGAAATCTATGAGATTTCACTGCGTCATTTTAGGACACCGTAGCATCAAAATCTTGTGCCTGCCTCACAGCAGGCGTAAGAGTGACTTAGGCCCTTTCACATGGGGCTGGTCCCATGTGAAAGCATGCATTGCTGGAGTTGCGTCACTTTTGTGACACACTCCAGCAATGCATCACTTTTGCGCTTACAGATACGTCAGAAATACTGACGTATCTGTTGTGGTAAATAAAATATTACCCTGTCATAATTTCTATAAATAAACAAAGTGTCATGCATTAAATGAGAGGCAGAGTCCGTGGTGTCCGATTCAAAAGGGCTTTATTTCCATAACTCGAGTTAGGGGAGAATCGGTTCCATCACCACTAAGGTTCAGGAAGGGTCTTCTAAACCTTATTTACTGAGTACAACATTTATACTTTTCAATCTCGTACATAGGGAGGAACGCTCCAGGCAGAGCAAGAGAAAGAGAGATAAGAGAATGTGGGCGTGCATTTGAGGAGTCATAGGTGAGTCATAGGTGGGTGGATACATGGAGGGGGTTGCATGGCCAGCTGGAACTTGGCCCTACTTGTGTGCGCAACTTGATCATGACGTGCAACTGACGTGTAACTGGGGGGAGCTGACATTCAGTCTAGTAGGGAGGCCTTCAGTGTCAGGGCGATCAGCACGTCTGGTATTATCTGATATCTTGAGTCCGGGGATGTATTATCTGAAGCAAAGGTCACTCATCACTAAGAGCCAGAGAAGGCATATATTTCTTCGTTCATTGCGTGGGGGCCGTGGGCTTTCTACGGATGCAAGCTCTGTAAGTCACTTAAACGGAGACAGAAAGGCTAGGCCCTATCTCTGCAGACGGGTTCTGTTTACCTTCTTCACCAGGCAGGAATGTGATTCTGTAGAGCAAACAGATAACTGTTGTGCAAAATACTGTCTTGGCACCCCGTGCTGGGCCTCTTTCGGCTGAGTCAGAAGTATGCGAGGTCAGGGATACGTAACTGCAGCTCTCAGAGTGTCTGGAGTCATGAAACCCTAATTCAGAGACTGGCTCAGGCTGAGCCACAAAAATGGGTTCATCTTTATTTAAGAGTGCACAATGCAAACACATGGGCCTCAATGCAAAATTAACGTTTCTTACATGGGAGACTTGATGACTGGCATCCTAATGCAGGACGTAAATGCAGAGGCCTCGTTAAACAGGCCACTAAGGGAAAATGCATGGGTGACATGCACATACATTAAACATAGGGTACACGCAGGGGACATATTGGTCATGTAAAATTTCATTTTCCTCATTCCCTACTTGTCCCCTACTTTACCCTTTAGGACACATCTATATTCATGAGACCGCATATTTGATCATACAGCATCATTTGTTCATCTTTGATCCTTTGTATACGTGGATGTGGTACACAGGCAGTCGCACACAGGCCGCAAATGGCCGGGCCACACTGCAGACAGAGACAGCAGCCGAATATCATAAGCAGTATCATTCCTAGGAACGACAACACTTTCCATCCCCAAGCCGATATTACACCCCAGAGCCAACTGGACCAAGTCCATGTGCCTGGGTCTTGATGTATATCATGAGCAATCTTGTGGAGCCTTGTTATTGCTGCGTACACAGATGGCGCGTTATTAGGAATGAAAACGCAGCAACTGGAGCCGATCACTCTACAGGCCCCGCCCCTATCCGCCAGGATGACGTCAAGAACAAGGCGGTTCTGAAGAACAACAAGTCTCATGGCAGACTGCTCCTGGGTCAAGTTCGCCAGAGCAGAAGCAGTCACATTCACAACTGCTTCCAGAGTTCTTGTTAACTTGCGTATCAGTTTACTGTTTTGGACGGGACCTATGAAGAAAAAGAATCCTTTGTTGAAATCTGTATATTGCTCCCAAGCGGTTTCAGTCTGATCGATCTCTGAGACATCGGTCTCTCTCCTTTGTCTAACATGCTCTAGTCGTGAATCTCGATGGTAATGGGATGGGGCCAGAAAGACGGGTGGCAGCAGGAACGCTATATAACACGTCCCACCCCAGTCTGAGGGCAGATGTACATAGGCTGTCTGACCGCAAATGAAATAGGTATGGCGTGATGCCTTGAAAGAAGACTGTCCTTTATCGTTAAACTCTACTACAGCTTTACACTCGCTGTGTCCCATATGTACTGAGCCTTTCTTTCTAACACACAAATCACCTTTTACCGGTAGGACTGAAATAAACGGTGGACCTATATTTTGCATGGGCTGAACATTCAGCATTATAAAACTAACGGATGCGTTTCCTTGCTCGTACTCTTCATTTTCTAGATCGGTTCCCTTCCTTTGGGGAAGTCCGTCTTCGTCTGGAAAACATGCCTCATTCATTACTTTATTCAAGTTTCCATATATCCAGTCACCCTGGTAAACTATGGACTTTCTGTCTAGTGAGGTCATTAAGGCAAACCATGCTCCGCACGAACCATTGTGGGAGAACGGTAAAGGGAAGAAGGGCAGAACTCCCTTCGTCTTTTGATAAGGTGGGAGTTGGCCACATACCCAGCAATCAGTCGCATTGCTGGTCTGATGAGAACGGTGTAACATTCGAATGAAAGTATTGTTACGCAGGGCAAGTCGATATGACAGTTCATGGGGTGGCAGTTCACTGAATGTATGCTCTACGGTGTTGTTAATGGAAGAGTGCATATGTGAGGCAATAGGAGGAAAGAAAACATGTAGTATTAAACTAACACAGATTATAACGATGCACAGAAAAAAAAGAATAATCAAAGAAACTATACATCTACTATGTAATATCTTGCAGTATTTCTCTTTCATTTTGCTCTTCTTACTATTCTCGTATGCGATCTTATACATGTCAGAAATCTAGTCTAACCGATTCACCACCTAGTGGACTTAGACAATTAAACCTCGTCTGACTTACTAGATCGTAACTTAGACCTATACTCTTGCTGTGGAGTCCTTTCTAGCAAAGGCGGCGCAAAGTCTGTAATGTCTTTGATGTCTTTATTCTTTACCAAAGTTCCAGATTGTCCAAAGTATCGTTTGCAATGATGGGCATGAAGCCATCCTTTTCTTCCTTCGACCTTGATGGCTGTCCTCGTGGTCAGTAACACTAACTTCGGCGCCTTCCAACGCGGCTCAAGGGGGCTTGATCGATCAAAGTTCCGCACGAAGACGAAATCACCAGGGACTATGGTGTGTTCCTTGACCTGGGTGTTGTCAGGGAAGGCGGCAGCAACCTGTGAACGACAAGAAAGTAGTGCAGACATCAAGGAAGCCAGGTAATCTGTCAGCATGTTACTGTCAACATCAGTTATTTTCTTAGGCATAGGCGTACCCCACATATTTGGCGGTCTACCGAAAACTACTTCATACGGAGATAGGCCTGTTCTGGAATGAGCTACCATACGCATGTAAAAGAGGGCAACCGGCAAGGCTACCATCCAATCCACGCCCTTTTCTGCACAGATCTTTGCTAGTTTCGTCTTGATTGTCTGATTATGTCTTTCTACAAGGCCTGCTGCTTCAGGGTGTCGTACACAATGGAACTTCCAATTATATCCTAACAGAAGAGACACTTGTTTCATTAATTCAGAGGAAAATGGCTGATCATTGTCTGAGTAGACGACACGGGGCAATCCGTATCTGGGAAAGAATTCACGCACCAATTGCCTGGCGGTTGTCACAGCAGTATAATCTGGAACTGGATACGCTTCTGTCCATCTAGTTAGTGCACACACAACTACCAAGACATACTTGTAACCTCTACATCTGTCCATTTGGATATAATCCATCTGGAGGACCTCAAAAGGGTGGTCAGGAGGATAAAATCCGCCTTGTTCCACCGGGATGCCTTTACCTGGATTGAACTGGCAACAGATCATACATATTCGTACTTTCTGTTTCGCTGCTGCACGCAGGTGCTTGTTAAACCAGATATTCTGTAAGCTGTCTATCATTGCCTTCTCTCCCAAGTGTGCTGGACTATGTGTTGTGTTTATGATTACTTGTACCATGGAATCTGGAAGAAACCATGTGCCTTTTCCCTTAGTCATCCAACCTTGGTCAGTCTGGACCCCTCCTTGTTCAGTCCATTTCTTTATTTCATCTGTAGTGGCATGTGTCTGTATGTCGAGTACATCTTGAGAAGGATCCCTGACTGTCATACTTTTTGTCAGTAATGGTACCTCTGTCCTTGTCGTGTCTGTTGGTGTCTGGGCTGTAAGTTTAGCAGTTCGGTCTGCCAGGTCATTACCCTGGGAAATGGTGTCTGTAACTTTGGTGTGAGCTTTGCATTTCAGGATAGCTATGGCTGCAGGTAAATGTATTGCTTCCAACAGGGCCTGAATAAGCGGGCCGTGCTGAATTTTGGCCCCATGAGAGGTCAAGAAACCTCTCTCCCTCCACAGTACTCCGAAATCATGAACTACGCCAAAAGCATATTGTGAATCTGTATAAATGTTCACTCTCAAGTACTTAGCTCTTATGCAGGCTTGTGTCAGAGCGATGAGCTCTGCTGCTTGTGCTGACAGTGTGTCTATTCTTTGTGTCTCTATGACTTCAGTAGCAGTGGTCACGGCATATGCTGCTACTAACTCTCCTGCACTCGTTCTCATGCATGATCCATCTACATAGAGTGTTAGGTCAGGGTCTGGAAGTGCAATATCTGTCAGGTCTTGTCTTGGTTTCGTCACTATATTCATTACTTCCACACAGTCATGTGGTGGTGCATTTACTGTACTTGAGGGCAAAAGTGTAGCAGGGTTCAGAATGTTACATCGTCTGATCTCTATGTGTGGTTGAAATAATGTGTTCATATACTGTCAGTCTCGCTACAGTCAAATGTTGTGTCTGTGTCCTGTTTAAGAGAACCTCCACTGCATGCGGTACCTGTACTGTCAGGGGGTGTCCCAGCACTATCGAGTCACTTTGTCTTATGGCTAGGGCTGTTGCCGCAACAGATTTCAGGCACGCAGGTAGAGCCTGGGCCACTGGGTCCAGTGTACTAGAAAAATAAGCACAAGGCTTGTGTTTTCCTGCTTGATCTTGTGTGAGGACAGATAATGCTGTTCCTTCCCGTTTAGTTACGAAAAGCATAAAAGGTTTACAGTAACTAGGAGTCGCTAGAACTGGCGCTTGACATAATGCTCTTTTTAATTCTTCAAATGCCAAGGTATGTTCTTGTGTCCAAGGGAGGACAGTCGAAGACGCTGCCTCCTGTGTTGTCAATTGTATGAGTGGTTTGGCTAGATAGGCATACTGGGGAATCCATTGCCTACAGTATGAAGTGAGGCCAATGAAGGCCCGTACTTCCTTTTGTGTCTTGGGCTGTGAAAGGCCAGAAATGAGCTGTATACGTTCTTGAGTTAGCTGTCTACCCTCCTTGCACAGCAAGTGTCCAAGGTACACCACTTGCTGTTCACAGAATTGTAACTTTGAAGGGGACACTTTGTGCCCCTTGTCTGCCAGAAAGTGTAAAACTGTCAGTGATGCATTTTCGCAGTCTGGTTCTGATCGTGCTGTAATTAGGATGTCGTCTACGTACTGGAGTAGTGCAGTGTTGGTAGGCATGCTAATACTGTCCAGCTGTCTTTTTAATGCCTGACTGTAAATGCTAGGGCTTTCTGTAAAACCTTGTGGTGCTCTGGTAAATTTAAAGCTTCGTCCTTTTAAACTGAATCCGAAAAGATATTGGCTATCTGGATGAATGGGAACACTAAAGAAAGCATTCTTCAAGTCAATGACAGTAAAGAACGTTGCCTCAGAATCAATAGCAGTCAGTAATGAAGAAATGTCTGGAACCACTGGATATTGTGGTACTACACATTTATTCAATTCTCGAAGGTCAACAACTAGTCTGTACACTGGTAGTACACTAGGGTCTGATTGTTTAAGGATAGGAATGACAGGTGAGTTACATACATTCGAGTCAGTCTCCACCACTACCCCTCGTGAAATGAGCTCGTCAACTATTCTCAATAAGGCCACTTCGGCATCAGGTGGTAACGTGTATTGTCTAATACGTGGTAGTACTACTCCTGCTTTGAGAGTGACATGGTGTGGTGTTATGTTCATGTAACCCACGTCAGTCGGTCCTTGTGCCCATAGGAGCTGTGGCACATTCTGGAGTCTGTGGTCAAAATCAGTCAGCACATAATGTCCCTTAAAATCACGTAAGAACAGTCGCACTCCCTCTGGAGAACAACAGATAACTGCTCCTAGTTCTTTTAATGTCTTCATACCAAGTAAGTTTTCTGGACATGATTTAGTAAGTAGCAAGTCTGTGGTACGTGACAGTGGACCAACCCCGAGGGAGACTGGTTTCGATACTTCATTAACAATAGGCTTTCCTGAAAATCCCAGGGAAACATTCTGTGAGCCCGAGAGAGGTGCCCCTGGAACCTCGTCATGGCTGATGGTTGTTCTGCTCGCCCCTGTGTCAATCAGAAACTTTCGGTCCTGTCCTAGTACACGACTATGTACATACGGACCCTCTTGATCTACAGGAACCTCAATAAGGGGCAAGCCAACTTCCCTCTCAAGGCTGTTTCATGAGAACTGTTGATATTCTGGATAGTCTGACTGTGTGTACTGATACATATGTGGTGTGGCATGAACAGGCGGTGGTGGAGGTTCCTCCCCCGTTCTAATGAAACGGTACATTTTATCTAGGTGCTCTTTCATGTCTGGTAATTTGTCCAAATATGCGACGGCTTGTCTTAGTCTTAGTGAAATCACGAGCATTGAACCCTTTCCTGGTTCTGGATCATATACACAATGTGGAATTGCTACATCTACAGTAGACACCCCTCTTCCTACTGCCCCGGGCCCCGCGTCTTCTTTTACGAGCTGCTGGAGCTGATCCGCTGGTGGGGGCGGAGGGAAATCTGCGTTTGCGTAGTCCGGTGGGGACTCTCCTAGATAGGAGGAAATAAAAGCCTCAGATCCTGTCGGCTTTATTCTACGTACTCTATATGGTACAGGTGGTGGCGTTCGCGACCTACTGGGTGTTTCTGAGGGGGTCATTCTAGCTAGTTCTTCCGAGAGGACGGGATAAATACCAGTAACGACGGCATTTCTTTCTCTATCAGCTTGTTCTGTTTTGACCCGCTCCCCCTCCTCCCGCAGTTCTTTTTCTTTGGCTTTTTCCGCTGCTTGTTTAGTTTTCTCTGCTTTGTTCAATTCTTTCTCTGTTCTCCTATGTGACTCTTTGCGCCATAACTCAATGGCATCTTTCTGAGAGGGTCTTGATTTCTTTTTCCATAGCGCTTCCTCTACTCTCATAATGCATTCAGAATCCCATGTTCCCGAGACAGGCCGTCTATATTTCTCCTCCAAATCCTTCGTGTAATCTACCCATAAGTCTAAAAACAAAATAGCGTCTAGCCCGTGCATATTATACATGTAATGACCAGGTGTGTCTCTAGGCGGGATGTTAACTGACTCTTCTAGTATACCTTTCCTGGTCCCTATTTGACGTAATTTCGAAAACAGTGGCATGTTGAAACCAACACAATGGAAACACAATACACACAGAATAGACTGAAACAATCAACAATCATTCACACTAAAAAAATTAAACACTAAAACAGATACAATCTAAACTGATACAGAGAGCTAAACATGTACGTAAAAAAACAACTTTATGCACTGGAATACAGCACAGCCATACCGGTCCCAGAAATGAGACACGTCTTTACCGTGTTCATGTGAACGGACACGTCTTTACCGTGTTCATATAACATGACCCGTCTTTAACTTTATGCGTTCCCCATAGTGGTACTCACCGGGAAGCAGAACTTGAAGGCCTCGGAAACTTGATACTGCGCATGCGCCTCGGAACAGGTGGGCCTTCGGAAACCTCGGACCTTGCTCTCTCACGGGTTGGGCTCTGGTTGGGATGATCCGCGATCCTCACCGCCTCGTGTGGACGCCTGGTCGCAGTCCGTCTCCTCCGTGGGCCTGAGGGAGTAAGCAGGAAGTCCCGCTGACGTGTACACTTTGGAGTCCGTCACGGCTGTAGAAGGGGGCAAGGGCTGGACCTACATCTCCGGCGCGTGGGGAAGGGGATTAGTCCCTATTCGGGCGCCAGATTTATGTGGTAAATAAAATATTACCCTGTCATAATTTCTATAAATAAACAAAGTGGCATGCATTAAATGAGAGGCAGAGTCTGTGGTGTCCGATTCAAAAGGGCTTTATTTCCATAACTCGAGTTAGGGGAGAATCGGTTCCATCACCACTAAGGTTCAGGAAGGGTCTTCTAAACCTTATTTACTGAGTACAACATTTATACTTTTCGATCTCGTACATAGGGAGGAACGCTCCAGGCAGAGCAAGAGAAAGAGAGATAAGAGCATGTGGGCGTGCATTTGAGGAGTCATAGGTGAGTCATAGGTGGGTGGATACATGGAGGGGGTTGCATGGCCAGCTGGAACTTTGCCCTACTTGTGTGCGCAACTTGATCATGACGTGCAACTGACGTGTAACTGGGGGGAGCTGACATTCAGTCTAGTAGGGAGGCCTTCAGTGTCAGGGCGATCAGCACGTCTGGTATTATCTGATATCTTGAGTCCGGGGATGTATTATCTGAAGCAAAGGTCGCTCATCACTAAGAGCCAGAGAAGGCATATATTTCTTCGTTCATTGCGTGGGGGCCGTGGGCTTTCTACGGATGCAAGCTCTGTAAGTCACTTAAACAGAGACAGAAAGGCTAGGCCCTATCTCTGCAGACGGGTTCTGTTTACCTTCTTTACCAGGCAGGAATGTGATTCTGTAGAGCAAACAAATAACTGTTGTGCAAAATACTGTCTTGGCACCCAGTGCTGGGCCTCTTTCGGCTGAGCCAGAAGTATGCGAGGTCAGGGATACGTAACTGCAGCTCTCAGAGTGTCTGGAGTCATGAAACCCTAATTCAGAGACTGGCTCAGGCTGAGCCACAAAAATGGGTTCATCTTTATTTAAGAGTGCACAATGCAAACACATGGGCCTCAATGCAAAATTAACGTTTCTTACATGGGAGACTTGATGACTGGCATCCTAATGCAGGACGTAAATGCAGAGGCCTCGTTAAACAGGCCACTAAGGGAAAATGCATGGGTGACATGCACATACATTAAACATAGGGTACACGCAGGGGACATATTGGTCATGTAAAATTTCATTTTCCTCACTGTAACTCCTTGCGACATAATGCGTCATACATTAAATATGACGCATGAGTAGTAGACTGAAGGCCTCATTTATGAGGCCATGCGTCACTTTTACGCCACCGGTGCGTCACTTTTTGTGACGCACCAGTGCTGTAAAAAATACACCTTGTTGAGTCATATTTACAAAGTGACGCATCTAGGTAGATGCGTCACTTTGTAAACCCCTGCGCCACATTATACCTGCGTCAGGTGTAATGTATGCAAAGAAACGTAAGTAAGGGAGTGTGGGAGAGTTAAAGGGAGTGAGCATGAGGAAAGGGGACTAAAAGAGTGAGGGGACAGAGGGAGTGAGGCTAAGACAGAGGGAGTGAGGGTAGGAGAATGAGGATGTGACAGGACAGAGGGAGTGACAGAAGGAGTGAGTGAAGCAGAGTAAGGTGAGTGAGGGAAGGGCAATGAGTGAGGGAGCGAAGGAAGGGAACAGAGGGGAACAGGACTGAAGCAGAGGTACTAAGAGAAGGTGACTGGGCGATGAAAGTAAGGGGAAGGGGAATGAAGGATAGGAAATGAAGGGTAGTGAGGGAACCAGAGTAAGGGAACAGCACTCTAAGCACTTTAAATCATTTTTTTCACTCTAATTTTTTACACTGTTTTTCCCCGTGGTGCGCTCAGGGTACGCATACCGGTAAGCGCCCATGTGCGCGCACCCAACGCTTACCCCGCGAAAATGTCAAAAACAAAAAAAATAGGTTTTTATCCCTTCAGGATCCTACTAGACCCCCCTCAGAAAACCTAGGGGGTCAGGGGGTGTCTACTCTTTTAATTATTTCCCCCTTTCTTTTTCACCTCTTGTGTCTCGATTCTACCGAGTCACAAGATGGCGGACTCTCCGGACTGTTTAGAATGTTGACAGACACCGACAGCCAATCAGCTTTCCGCTCAAGCACTCCCGTAGCGCGCCGGGTGCGCTCCCCGGTACGCGCACCTGTGAGCGCTCGGAGAGCGCTTATAGATATATATGTGTTTTTGAAGTTAATTTTCAAAAAAACCACTGGAGCAATTTTCAGCAAGTATAGCAAAGGCACATCTGCGTACCAGTCCCTACAATTTTGCCTAGTTTGGCGTAATTCCATTCAGCGGGACGGGCTGTAGACTTGTCAGACCGTCCTATGGAAATTAACATGGGGAAAACACGTTTTGGGATCCCCCTTTTTTATCAGCTCCCACTTCACGAGTCCCCTCGAAACTTTCAGGGAAGGAGCGCAGCGGAGCTGGCCAAAATTTTGGAAAATTACACACACATTCCTCAAGCGGCGCCAGAGTTATTCCCAATAGAATGTTGCGGATTTTCTATGGTAGCCAATCCTAACTATAACTACCTACTGGCAACAGCCAGTAGGTAGTATATGTATATATATATATATATATATATATATATATATATATATATATATATATATATATATATATATATATATATATATATATATATATATATATATATATATATATATATATATATATATATATATATATATATACATATACTACCTACTGGCTGTTGCCAGTAGGTAGTTATAGTTAGGATATATATATATATATATATATATATATATATATATATATATATATATATATATATATATATATATATATATATAATTTTACTTCACTCATTCTGCGCCGAGGAAAATATGCAGAGTTTCTAAATAAAAATATATATAGCCCCGCGAAAAACTGCTATCTGAATCACACAGCAGACAGCCGGCACTGATGAGGCAACCGCCGAAACGGGTCTGCCAAGGGCTGCGAAAGTGTGAGCTGCGCGCTACTGAAATGCTGTGACCTGGTGGAAAATAAATACAAGTTGGGCAAACCTAGCATGTGTCGGCTCGTTCATATTTTGGGCGAGATTGGAGGAGTATGGAGAGCGGAGGTCGGCTCTGCTAACCGGCACGCCCCTCGGTCTGGAGCTCCACGTCTGCCGACAAAAGTTGTTGGATGAAGTGCATGGACTGCACAACGTGGCGCCCCCCGACCTTGACTTTGTGTAGGTATCGGGGAGAGGGAGCAGATTTTCTGCTAAGAGGTTTGCCCAGCAAAGGATTGATTTCGCCAGAGACCCGCTACATAATGGGAGTGGCGGCAAGGAGAGCATTATCTTAATGCCAACTATGGGACACTGTACCTTTGTGTTGAACTCTGAGCCGTCTGCTTCCAAAATACAGCGGGAGTGTTAGCGGCATCCAGGTACCCCACACCATGAAAGCGACAAACATTAGCCGGTACACATCACGCTTGTCCGCTTTCTATGGCTACAAACAACCAGCCAATGGGGTTCGCTGGCAGGACTTATGAAAAAAGCCCCGCGAAAAACTGCTATCTGAATCACACAGCAGACAGCCGGCACTGATGAGGCAACCGCCGAAACGCGTCTGCCAAGGGCTGCGAAAGTGTGAGCAGCGCGCTACTGAAATGCTGTGACCTGGTGGAAAATAAATACAAGTTGGGCAAACCTAGCATGTGTCGGCTCGTTCATATTTTTGGCGAGATTGGAGGAGTATGGGGAGCGGAGGTCGGCTCTGCTAACCGGCACGCCCCTCGGTCTGGAGCTCCACGTCTGCCGGCAAAAGTTGTTGGATGAAGTGCATGGACTGCACAACGTGGCGCCCCCCCGACCTGGACTTTGTGTAGGTATCGGGGAGAGGGAGCAGATTTTCTGCTAAGAGGTTTGCCCAGCAAAGGATTGATTTCGCCAGAGACCCGCTACATAATGGGAGTGGCGGCAAGGAGAGCATTATCTTAATGCCAACTATGGGACACTGTACCTTTGTGTTGAACTCTGAGCCGTCTGCTTCCAAAATACAGCGGGAGTGTTAGCGGCATCCAGGTACCCCACACCATGAAAGCGACAAACATTAGCCGGTACACATCACGCTTGTCCGCTTTCTATGGCTACAAACAACCAGCCAATGGGGTTCGCTGGCAGGACTTATGAAAAAAGCCCAGCGAAAAACTGCTATCTAAATCACACAGCAGACAGCCGGCACTGATGAGGCAACCGCCGAAACGCGTCTGCCAAGGGCTGCGAAAGTGTGAGCTGCGCGCTACTGAAATGCTGTGACCTGGTGGAAAATAAATACAAGTTGGGCAAACCTAGCATGTGTCGGCTCGTTCATATTTTGGGCGAGATTGGAGGAGTATGGAGAGCGGAGGTCGGCTCTGCTAACCGGCACGCCCCTCGGTCTGGAGCTCCACGTCTGCCGGCAAAAGTTGTTGGATGAAGTGCATGGACTGCACAACGTGGCGCCCCCCCGACCTGGACTTTGTGTAGGTATCGGGGAGAGGGAGCAGATTTTCTGCTAAGAGTTTTGCCCAGCAAAGGATTGATTTCGCCAGAGACCCGCTACATAATGGGAGTGGCGGCAAGGAGAGCATTATCTTAATGCCAACTATGGGACACTGTACCTTTGTGTTGAACTCTGAGCCGTCTGCTTCCAAAATACAGCGGGAGTGTTAGCGGCATCCAGGTACCCCACACCATGAAAGCGACAAACATTAGCCGGTACACATCACGCTTGTCCGCTTTCTATGGCTACAAACAACCAGCCAATGGGGTTCGCTGGCAGGACTTATGAAAAAAGCCCCGCGAAAAACTGCTATCTGAATCACACAGCAGACAGCCGGCACTGATGAGGCAACCGCCGAAACGCGTCTGCCATGGGCTGCGAAAGTGTGAGCTGCGCGCTACTGAAATGCTGTGACCTGGTGGAAAATAAATACAAGTTGGGCAAACCTAGCATGTGTCGGCTCGTTCATATTTTGGGCGAGATTGGAGGAGTATGGAGAGCGGAGGTCGGCTCTGCTAACCGGCACGCCCCTCGGTCTGGAGCTCCACGTCTGCCGGCAAAAGTTGTTGGATGAAGTGCATGGACTGCACAACGTGGCGCCCCCCCGACCTGGACTTTGTGTAGGTATCGGGGAGAGGGAGCAGATTTTCTGCTAAGAGTTTTACCCAGCAAAGGATTGATTTCGCCAGAGACCCGCTACATAATGGGAGTGGCGGCAAGGAGAGCATTATCTTAATGCCAACTATGGGACACTGTACCTTTGTGTTGAACTCTGAGCCGTCTGCTTCCAAAATACAGCGGGAGTGTTAGCGGCATCCAGGTACCCCACACCATGAAAGCGACAAACATTAGCCGGTACACATCACGCTTGTCCGCTTTCTATGGCTACAAACAACCAGCCAATGGGGTTCGCTGGCAGGACTTATGAAAAAAGCCCCGCGAAAAACTGCTATCTGAATCACACAGCAGACAGCCGGCACTGATGAGGCAACCGCCGAAACGCGTCAGCCATGGGCTGCGAAAGTGTGAGCTGCGCGCTACTGAAATGCTGTGACCTGGTGGAAAATAAATACAAGTTGGGCAAACCTAGCATGTGTCGGCTCGTTCATATTTTGGGCGAGATTGGAGGAGTATGGAGAGCGGAGGTCGGCTCTGCTAACCGGCACGCCCCTCGGTCTGGAGCTCCACGTCTGCCGGCAAAAGTTGTTGGATGAAGTGCATGGACTGCACAACGTGGCGCCCCCCCGACCTGGACTTTGTGTAGGTATCGGGGAGAGGGAGCAGATTTTCTGCTAAGAGGTTTGCCCAGCAAAGGATTGATTTCGCCAGAGACCCGCTACATAATGGGAGTGGCGGCAAGGAGAGCATTATCTTAATGCCAACTATGGGACACTGTACCTTTGTGTTGAACTCTGAGCCGTCTGCTTCCAAAATACAGCGGGAGTGTTAGCGGCATCCAGGTACCCCACACCATGAAAGCGACAAACATTAGCCGGTACACATCACGCTTGTCCGCTTTCTATGGCTACAAACAACCAGCCAATGGGGTTCGCTGGCAGGACTTATGAAAAAAGCCCTCATTCAGCCTGGATAGCTTGACTCCAGTGGTGTGGAGAGCCTGGGACTCACGTCTGAGCATACCCAGCCCACTCGGGGTGAAAATTACAAAAAACACAGTTGATGGACAGAATTTAGAACAATGTCATACATTCACCCCAGTACAAAGATCTGGGCCTAAATCCATCGTTTTTTTCACTCCACACCACCCTGGGTTAGACACTGGCTATATGCAAATCAGCTCTGACCCTTTGCCTCATGGGAAAAGTCCAGTCCGAACTGCCAAGCCCTGTCTTTCCCAGACCGGAATCAAGCATCCAAGGACTGGTTTCTGGCTATCAGCCTTCATTCAGCCTGGATAGCTTGACTCCAGTGGTGTGGAGAGCCTGGGACTCACGTCTGAGCATACCCAGCCCACTCGGGGTGAAAATTACAAAAAACACAGTTGATGGACAGAATGTAGAACAATGTCATACATTCACCCCAGTACAAAGATCTGGGCCTAAATCCATCGTTTTTTTCAATCCACACCACCCTGGGTTAGACACTGGCTATATGCAAATCAGCTCTGACCCTTTGCCTCATGGGAAAAGTCCAGTCCGAACTGCCAAGCCCTGTCTTTCCCAGACCGGAATCAAGCATCCAAGGACCGGTTTCTGGCTATCAGCCTTCATTCAGCCTGGATAGCTTGACTCCAGTGGTGTGGAGAGCCTGGGACTCACGTCTGAGCATACCCAGCCCACTCGGGGTGAAAATTACAAAAAACACAGTTGATGGACAGAATGTAGAACAATGTCATACATTCACCCCAGTACAAAGATCTGGGCCTAAATCCATCGTTTTTTTCACTCCACACCACCCTGGGTTAGACACTGGCTATATGCAAATCAGCTCTGACCCTTTGCCTCATGGGAAAAGTCCAGTCCGAACTGCCAAGCCCTGTCTTTCCCAGACCGGAATCAAGCATCCAAGGACCGGTTTCTGGCTATCAGCCTTCATTCAGCCTGGATAGCTTGACTCCAGTGGTGTGGAGAGCCTGGGACTCACGTCTGAGCATACCCAGCCCACTCGGGGTGAAAATTACAAAAAACACAGTTGATGGACAGAATGTAGAACAATGTCATACATTCACCCCAGTACAAAGATCTGGGCCTAAATGCATCGTTTTTTTCACTCCACACCACCCTGGGTTAGACACTGGCTATATGCAAATCAGCTCTGACCCTTTGCCTCATGGGAAAAGTCCAGTCCGAACTGCCAAGCCCTGTCTTTCCCAGACCGGAATCAAGCATCCAAGGACCGGTTTCTGGCTATCAGCCTTCATTCAGCCTGGATAGCTTGACTCCAGTGGTGTGGAGAGCCTGGGACTCACGTCTGAGCATACCCAGCCCACCCGGGGTGAAAATTACAAAAAACACAGTTCCCATGATGCACTGGGCCAGGGACAGACTAATTTGCATATAGCCAGGTTCTGAACTGGGATGGTGCAGTGAGCTAAAAAACGGTGATGGATCAAGCCCTGATCTGTTGACTGGGTAGGAGTGTTCTGCTTAATTCAGATACTCTGTCCATCACCACCCCCTTTACTGTATCGTTTTGTCCACCATAAGCGTGGAAGGGTATGCTCAGACGTGAGTCCCTTGCTCACTGCACCATCAGGATTCAAGCAAGCCGGGCCGAAGACGGCTGTGATGCCAGAAACCGGGCCCCGGAAGCTTGTTTCCTTTCTGGTAAAGAATTGGCTTGGTAGTTTGGTCTGCCCTGTACACTTAATAAGCCAGTTAACCCATCAATTATAAATAAAAAAAACATCCATTTACACACTTATTTAAACATTTATTCTACCATCAACTTTTACATATACATATATAAAACATATTTATTTTTCAGAAAGACACACATTCACTGGATGGTGTCATCAGTGATGTCATGAGTGATGTCACTGACCATGTCATGAGTGATGTTATATGTGACGTCATCAGCAGTGCATTGCATGCGCAAGTTATAGTGAGTCCAACTAACTATAACGTGGGAATTTCAATGGTTTTATGCGAGTAAAACTTCCAGCTAACTATAACTGGTGTGAAAGCTATGGTTTTTTCAGTGAATTTAATAGGTTTTTTAAATGCTAATTCCTAACTATAACTGGTGTGAAACCTATGGTTTTTTCAGTGAATTTCATAGGATTTTTAATAGCAAATCTCTTTAGGTATGAAAAGTAATATTTTTTATAACGAACTTTATATTGTATTATTATGTAATAGTTTATTTTTTTTTGCCACGGAGCGTACCGGTGAACGCACGGGTAAGCGCAATGTTACGGCGCGCCCCGGGGCGCGTACCGGTGAGCGTCCCGTTACCGCTATTCTCGCGAAAGAAAACAACATAGTGATGTTTCGCGTAACCGCGTGATGCGTCATATGACACACTGCATAAGAGCACCCGGAAGCACGCGAGCGTATACGATCGCGCAACGTCCTGACGCGCATACGCTACGCGCCCCGGGGCGTGCCCCAGGGGGCGTAGCGTAAGCGCTTTGGGTCATGTGATCTGAAAATAACACTTTTCATTGGTGCAGATCAGTTTTGGTTTCCAAATAATAAAAGCCTGGATCATGTGACTTGAAAATAACACTTTTCATTGGTCCAGAACAGTTTTGTTTTCCAAATGATGAAAGCCCCCACCTTTTTTCCTTATTCTGACTTTGTCCTTTGACTGAGGAAGACCTGTTTGGAGTTCTGTCTCTAATCTTTTCTACTTTAAAATGGCTACAGTAGCAGCAGCAGCTGGAGCATCTGCCCCACCACCACCACCACCACCATCAAAAAGACAACCAGAAGATTACATTGGTGGGCAAGAAGAAGAGGAGGAGGATGATGAAGGAGTAACAGACAAGGCATTTCCTGCCTGAAGATAAACAGACCTACAAACCAAAAGAGCACTTTATATGGGAGTTCTACAAAATCCCAAGGGGTTTCAAAAAAGTCAACGCTGCGAAGGTGACTTGTCTGATTTGTGGTGCTGAGCTGTCCAGGGGGAACCCTAACAAAAAATATTCCTTCGGGAATCATACCATGATTCGCCACATGATGCGTTTGCGCCCAAACAACTATTCTGCTGCAGAGGTAAGGGACCTCTGCAGTAAGCTACCCCCATCAACATCCAGACCCTCAACATCCAAACAACCCACTCCATCGGGTCCGGGGGTAAGAGACACGATGCCTGCCATCCAACCCAAGTTTGCCGATTATAAAATCGTGTGCAAATATTGTGGAAAGACACTTTGCTATGGTGAGCAAAGTATAGAACTTATCATCATTGCTGGTGATAACCATAAGTGCCCGAAAAAACACTAATTTTTCCTGTTTTTTTTTTTGCTCCAGTTGAGCCATTTACAATTCCCTCTTTTTTGTTTCTCCCCATAAAAAATACAAAAAAAATATAAAACTGTTCAGAAAAGCCAAAAAAAAGTAAATAAAATCAAAAAAACAATAAAAAAAATATAAAACAACAAAAAGAATAAAAAAACAGTTCTTTTTAGAACTACCTTTAATTTATAAAAATAAACCTATATTTTTAAAGAATCTCTGTCAATCTTTTTACTGCAGGGTACACGTACCGGTACGTGCACCGGGGCACGCACCGAGGCGCGCACCAAAAAAAAAGAAAAAAAATTAATTAAGGAGTTAGCATGAGGGAAGAACACAGAGAGAGTAATGTTAAGAGAAAGAGAGCTAGAGGGAGGAACACTGAGGGATTGTTAATTATATAGTAAAAAACAGAGAAGGTGTAATAGGGTAAAAGTGAGAAAAGTAAAAAGAATAAGGGAGCGAAAGAAGGGAAGAGAGAGGAAGAAGACTAAAGTAGAGGTACTGGGAGAATGTGAGTGGGTGTTGAAAGTAAAAGGAAGGACAGTAAAGAATGGGGAATGAGGGGTAGTGACGGAACCGGAATAAATGAACAACGGTGAGGGAGGGTGAGAAAAGAGCAGTGAGTGTAAGTAAAGAGGGGTGAAAGAGGGTAGATAAAACTGAATTAGGGTAAGACATGGGGAGTGACAGAGAGAAAGGAGCGAGAGAGTAAAGGAAATAGTGACTGAAAGAGTCTGAGTGAAACAGCAAAAAAAGGTAAGTAAGGCAGTGTGGGTGACTTATAGGGAGTCAGTGGGTATAGGTGGGGATGTGGGTGTGTAAGTTTGTGTGTGTGAGTGTGTGGGGTGTTTGGGTGTGGGTGGAGGTGTGAGTGTGTGAGATATGTGTGGGGGTTGTGTTGGTGTGGGGGGTATGTGTGTGGAGTGTGCGTGTGTGTCTGGGATGTGTGGGTGTGTGAGGAGTGTGTGTGTGGGTGTGTGTGTGTGTGAGGTGTGTGTGTGGTGTGTGTGTGGGGTGTATGTCAGAGGTGTCTGTGTGTGTTGGGGGGGTGAGGTGTGTGTGTAGGAGTGAAGTAAATGATTAAGGGAAAGAGAATGAGTGAGGGAGCAAAGGAAGGGAACATAGGGTAAAGGAAATAAAGAATGGGGACTGAAAGAAGTTGAATGTGGGAGGGGAAATAGGGAAAGGGGAGTAAACATGGAGGAGAAAAGGAAATGAATAAGGGAGCAAAGGAAGGGAAGAGAGAGGAAGAAGACTACAGCATAGGTACTGGGAGAATGTGAGTGGGTGTTGAAAGTAAAAGGAAGGACAGTAAAGGATGGGGAGTGAGGGGTAGTGACAGAACCGGAGTAAAGAAACAACGGTGAGGGAGGGTGAGAAAAGAGCAGTGAGTGTAAGTAAGAGGGGTGAAAGAGGGTGGATAAAAGTGAATAAGGGTAAGACATGGGGAGTGACAGAGAGAAAGGAGCGAGAGAGTAAAGGAAGGAGTGACTGAAAGGGAGTGAGTGAAGCAGCAAAGAAAGGTAAGTGAGGGAGTGTGGGTGAGTTCTAGGGAGTGAGCATGGCGAAAGAGTATTGACAGAGTGAGGGGACAGAGACAGCGACGGTAAGAGAGACAGAGTGAGGGAACGGAAGTGAGGAACTGTGAGGACAGACGGACTGAGAGAAGGAGTGAGAGGAGTGAAGTAAATGGTTAAGGGAAAGGGAATGAGTGAGGGAGCAAAGGAAGGGAACAGAGGTTAAGGGAAGTAAAGCAGGGGCACTGAAAGAAATTGAATGTGGGAAGGGAGTTACGGAAAGGGGAGTAAACATGGAGGATAAGAATAAGTGAGGGAAGCAGAGTAAAGAAACAGGAGTGAGGTAGGTTGAGAAAATAGTTGTGAGGTTAAAGCAAAGGGTGATGACAAACTACATTTTTTTAGTCACACTTACCATATAATAAATGTAACTTTAATTATATTTTTTTACTACACTTTGTACCTGTGAAAGAGAATTAAAATAACTTATAATTAGTAAAATATGTATTTAAAAATAAAAGATAGAAATGAAGAGGTTAAAAATCATAACAGTGTATTTAGAAATAAAGTAAGAGTGAAGGACATAGAAAGGGAAATAAAGTAAGGTAGAAGGACAAAAAGAGGGAAAAAGAAATAGGAGAGCAAATTACTAAGAGTAAGACATATAGATTCACTGACAGAGGAAGAGAAGAAGAGAAAAATGAACTGAAGTTAAGAAAGATACTAAAAGAATGTGAGTTAGCAAAACTAAATCAGGAAACAGGAGTAAGTAAAAAGATAATGACTGAGAGGGAAAGGAGTCTAATTAAGGATGCATTTACAAGAATGAGGAATGGAAGATAACTGAGAGTAAGTGAAGGAGAGTTATAGAGTGAAGGGATGAAGGGAGAGAGGATAATATAGAAGGATTAAGGGAAAAGGAGTGAGGAAGTTAGTAGACAGAGGGACTAAGAGAAAGACTGAGTGAAGTGGAGTACAATGAGTGAGGAAAGGAAAATGACTAAGGGAGCAAAAGAAGGAAAGAGCGGAGAAGAGGACTAAAGTAGTGGTACTGAGAGAAATTGATTCGGTGATGAAAGTAAAGAGAAGTACACTGAAAGATAGGAAATGAGGGTTAGTAATGGAACCGGACTAAAAGAAATGGGATGAAGAACGATAAGAGAGGAGCAGTGAAGTTGTTGTAAGAGAAATGATAGATGGTACATAAACACAAGTGAACATAACACAAGGAGAGTGAGGGACTGAGGACATAGAGATAGTGAACAGGAAATAGAGAGAAGAGGTCAAAAGAAAGGAGCAAACAAAGATAAGCGAGGTAGAGTGGGTGATTTATAGTGATAGAGTGTGACAATACTGCTGAGTGAGTAAAGAGGAATTACTAAAAGAGCAAAGGAGGAAAAGATGGAAAAGGGAAGTAAAGCAGAGAAACTGAAAGCTGAATAGTTATGCAAGGGAGAGAGGGGATGCAGACAGTTGAAATAAGTATGAGGAGTTGTGAAAGAAGTGGAGTAAAGGAACCGGGGTGAAAGAGAGTGAGAGAACATTATAAGTGAGTAAAAAGAGCTGAAAGAGGGTGGAAAAAGGAAAGTGAGTGTGAGACAATGGGAATACAATTTAAATTGCACAATACAAACTATAGAATAACTTGTACAACATGTTACATAGTTTATTTTTGCTGTTCTCAGAATATATTGAATTTCACTTAAAACAGTGAGTTCAAATTACTCATCATATGACAGCGGGAAAAAAAACACAATCTAAAAGATTGTGTTTTAAAAAAAACCTTATACACTTAAAAATCACAAATGTACACTAATCTTTCATTCACTTACTTTTCCTTTAGGCCAAATAGTATATCATAAAGGTCCTTGTCGTTGGAAAGTACTCTGCTGTTCACTAAAAAATCCATTTCATCGACTTTCTAGAAGAAAAGCGCCAAGAACATCTGAAATATTTTCATTATTTTCATATACTCCTTTTTTTCAGTCATAACTCTTTGCTCATTCCTTCACTTTTCCTTAAGGCCAAATAGTGTCAGATGTATGAGTATATTTTCAAATTACTTAAGAGAAACTCTGAAATTACCGTTTTCCCGACGTTCTGAAAGAAAGGCTCATACAACATTTTCACAATATTTAAATAATCATAATTCTATCTCTGACTCACTTATGTTCATCATTTTGAATGATACTGATATCACTTACTATGAGATCCACTTACAGTACCTATATGACAACTCAATTTTTTATATTATCTTGATCACTTTTACTCAGAATATAATTTTGAACAGTAAACTAACTTTTATTAACTGCTCCCGTCTTCATAGGCCAATTACCTTTACTTAAATTTTGTTTCTAAAAACACTAGGTAAGAATTTTTTAAGTCAAAAGGCAAACGTTGTTTGAAAGTCAAATGAGTATCATTACAGTTAGTCCAACCTTTTCGACATTTTAAATAAATTGTATAATGCCCTGATGTTGTTGAAGGACCGTCATGATAAATAATAGCTACAGTTGCAAAAGTTCTTCCTGAAATTGATAACTGAGAAGCCACAAAATTTTTAATAGAAGTTGTCAATTTAGTTCCATCAGGTCTACATCGTTGGAACATTAAAATGACATACTGACCATAATTTTGTATAAATAATGTGGACAGCATTGCAGACTTACATTGGGAAAATATCATATTGTGATCAGCTGCTTTAACTAGATTATTAAAAGACACTGATTTGCAGTCTGGTAAAGTCAAATATATAAATCTTTCAATGTCTATTCTAGTACTACTTGATAAACTACAGTTGTCGCAGTCATGCTGTCACTGATAAGAAAGGCTAAAAAGATTTTTTATATCTACTCCATCTTCCAATACATCAAACATATACATTAAAAATTCCTGACAATCCTGCTGAATATTCTGTGAAAATTGATTTTGACCAGAACATATGTCTAAAAGATTTCGAATTTCTGAAACACTTTCTATTTTTGCTCTATCACTGTTACATTTCTCAAACACGGAATTCAATAAACAGCAGAATGTTTGATCTCGATTTTCAACAATCTGTTCTTATAGATTTTGAAGAAAAAAAACAACATTAACCACTACATTAGCATAGCAGTTGACACCAGAACTGTTTTCAAATTGAAATCCAACAACATCTTCAACAGAATCCTTTTTCTTTCTGCTTACAATTACAGTTTCATCTACTTTTTGTCTTTTTGCTAGTACCTCAATGCAATTATTCTCATTTCTTCCTTTTCGGCCTACCACACGTTTTTCAAACAGAGGATATTGAGGCAAATGTGGAGCATACTCTCTTCTTAACCTATTTTATTCTTTAACACAATCTAGGTCTGCACAAATCTTTGTCTCATCACACTCAACCAAGTACAATCCTGATAAAGTTCTGACTCGTGATAATGCCACATACACCATACCTTCTTTAAACACAGAAGTTGCAATGTTCACCAGAGCACTATCTCCACTTAAACCTTGAGATTTTTGAATTGTCACCGCATATGCCAGCCAAATAGGAAACTGTTTTCGGCGAACATATAAGACTTTCACAAGCAAAAATCTAGCTGAACAACGACAAATTTGTTGTATTTCGTCAATGCCATCAAATTTAATTTTTAAAATTTCAATTCCATCTCTATTTCTGTAATTCACAAAATCAACAACATGACCCATTGCTCCATTTACCAGACCTCTTTCAACATTTAAATTCCTTCTCAAAATGATACGACAATTTAAACACACATTCAGAGTCTTTTCAAAACCAGCAGTTTTAGATATACTCTTCTCTAATGAATCCAATTTTGATTTCAAATTTTCAGACAAAATAATTGTTGCTTGCATATATGCTCTATTTTATCTATAGCTTCCAGTTTTACAATCTCTTCATTTTCTAACTTTAACATTTTGTTGTTGAAGATGGAACATTCTTTCACAGTTGGCATCAAACATATCCCAGATTTGTTCTCAGTAATTTTATTAAAAATATTCTCTGGAAGAATATTTTCATCTGGATACAAGTTTGAAATTAATCGTGCATGTAAAGCTTTCTTCCCATGCTCACTTAGTTTTCCGATTCTTACATCTTGTAGAATATTTTTATAATCTTCGTCCTTTGCCTGTCGCATATTTTGAAGCAGTTCTGCATATTTGAAGTTTAACCATATATTAACATTTCCAATGATTCCTAGGCACTTCCTGGTATTTTCATGCGTGAGCATTTTAAACACAGGTTGTCCTTTCACTGGAGTCAACTGCAGTAGATCTCCAAAAACAATAATGTGTTTTCCTCCGAATAAGACATCATATTCTGTTCTAAGAATTTCTTGCATTCTCAAATGCACAAAAGCAAGAATTAGATTTGAGACCATGCTTACTTCATCAATGATAAGAAGTTTAATTTTCTTCAGGATTCTCGAAACTTCAGAACAAGCATCTCCAGATAGCTTGTGGTATTGCAATTTATTATCACGCTCAACGGGTAGCATCAGTAAACGATGTAAAGTAATCCCTTTAATGTTATGTGCTGCCAGCCCAGTTGGAGCGATAACAACACAAGACAGCGGTGATTCAGTCCTTTTCTGCAGATAAGTTGCAATTGCTTTAATCAGAAAACTTTTTCCAGTTCCCGCTTCTCCACTCACATACAGTTGGACAGGCTTAAATGATGTACATGAGCACTATTTTTTCTCATGACTAAATCCATGTTCAACCTGTTCTGTGACTTCGTCATATATTTGTTTCTGCTCAAGGTTAAATTGTTTCACTAAATCTTCTAAGTTAATTACATCCTCTTGAGCTTGCTTCATAGCTCTTTCCACCTCATCCATGGCAGTGGCAGCTTCATTTTGGATAATTGGTCCTTCTAGTGGATCCTGACTCAATGAAGCAGAACTCTGACTGTCTTGAGAACTGTCTCTCGCAATCTCTGCAGCAATTGTTGCTTCTTGCTCTATTTCTTCGTTCAACATTTGCAGATAATTTGGAAAAACAGGACATTCTATGGTATCCTTCGCTGCATTAAAAGAGTCTTAGTAACAGAGAAAATCTCCAAGTAGTTCCTCTTCTGTATGCCATGGTTTAAAGAGTTGCAAAAGAGCCAAATAGTAAAATTCTCTTTTGTCTGGATTTTCGCAACTCAATTTTCCATGATTAACCAAATGACCTTTTCTCTGTTTCACTAGACATCCTTCACATCCAATGACAGCATATATTCCATTATTGATATCTTCTCTGATGTTCCTCTTATAAATATATCTTTGCAGAACTTCATAGAGACAAGCGTTCTCAAGATAAGGACTTCTATTTGGATAGTATGTATCCAACATGTTTGTCTTCAAAATATCTGTACTTTCTGGTTCTTTCTCCGCCAAATACTCTATTTCTTGTACAGATTTCAAAACTCGGTTTCGTGTTGCAACAAGACCAAGACTCACCCAAATGATGGTTCTAGATTTGGCATATAGACTTGCTTATGACAATCGATCAGAACATTCATATGCTCCAATTTCTCGATGTGACAACATCTTTACACTGTAACTGTATAATTTCTTGCTTAGACTCTTTTCATGTGAAATGTCCTCCCACATTTCCTTCAGTTCTGTCTTTTCTTTTTTTGTGATGTAAGACGTCACATATCGAGCCACAGCAATAGAGTTGTCAGCAACGAATTGAATATCCATGTTAGCATTCCACATGGACAAAATCACAGGGTTGTAGTCGTTGATGTACTTGGACTCTTCGTTTCTTTTTAAATTGTATGTATTTTTGGGTGATATCCTCGTCACAGTATGTCGCAGAGAAGACATAAAATTATTTACTCTTCCTTTAGAAATCACTGCTCGTGGAAAACCGAAATGACATTTTGTGTAGAACTTGTCCTTGTTTCTGAATTTTCTACGACAGTACTTTCCACAACGATGGGATTGAAAGCGTAAAACTTGTTGCCTTAAACTGTTTTCTTCAGTAGTTTTCGGAACAGCACATGTTGAATACTCTTCAATGAAGCTCATCACTGTCTCATCCGAATCTGTTCCAAATTTGGGTGCATCTTTAATCCACAACAACATATGTATGTGAGGAGCACCTCTCGCTTGGTACTCCTTTCTCCAAAAGAAATCCATAACCTCTCCAAGGGGAGGATTTTTTTGTTGGTAATGAAAGACATCATAGCTTCAAATCTATGATTAAAATATCTGCATACATTCACTGGATCCAAAGAACACAGTTCTCCAGGTGTTTTGAATTCTATATTTTGTATATTTGCATTTGCCTCGCGTATAAATTGAAGTAAGTCGTCCCATGCATACTCGGCACAGCTAAGAGTGAGGAACCATGTAGGAGTTCCTAAGTTTCTTAGCATACATTTCAATTCCCCATGACGACGGTACCAATACTCGTTTGTACCACGCTGACATGCCATGAAATTGATTAGATGAGATTCCAAAATATTGTCTTGCAGATTAACTTTCTCCATAAAGTCCCTCGCCGAAACATTTTGCAGATGTGCTCCACTTTTCAGTATATGGAGTACTGCATAAGAAAGCCAGACAAGTCACTTTCATACAGTAGATGAAACAAATATGGAATGCATTGACGAAACCTTGGATCTTCAGCATATAATCTTAAAGTCCGGTATTCAGATGCTGGAATTTGAAGTGGTCGATCATCATATCGTCCACCTCGACCTGTTGGAAATAGCTGTGGAAAACAACAAGCTTCCAAACTTTCTTTCCATACACTAATGGGACTTCCTTTTGCTGATTTCATTTGAAACAAGTCAATTGCATTCCCCATTACTTCTTTAGAATGCAAAGGATGAACAGTATAATGTTCATATATTTCTTCACTTGTTCACACATCAACTTTTTCAATTTGGCCAGCAGAACTATCACTTTCTTCATCTGCAGCTGTTTCCTCTGCTCCAACACATACATGTTTGTAGTACTCATTGTTTTTGACCAAATACAACGTTGCCTTTTTGACTTTCCTAACATCCACTAAATCTTGCCAGATTTTCTTACTCTTTGTCGGAACCCCATTAACTAGAATAACCAGAGGTTCCTCTTCCACTTTCTCTACACCAATTGTATCAATATTTTTCTTGAAATCTAGAGGCAAATAAACAACTCTTCCCTTTAATCCTCTCTGTAATTCTGAAGGAGGCAATTTCCCTATCTTAGGCTCCATGCGAACAATTGCCTGAAAAGGATGGACACATTGAATCAAAATAGACTCATATGTATTTAAATCCATCAATTCAGGAGGATTGTCTACCAACTCAAGATTATTATGAACAGCTCTAGCAGGCATTCTGTTTTGATTTAATTTATCATAACAATATTTACAAATACGCTGATCAGAACTCAAATCAAAAGAATTCTCCACCCACAAATAAGCTGCAAAATCCTTCCACTCATAATTATTTATCTTTTCACTTTTTACGTATAAATCAACTAATCTAGTTTGATGCTTATAATGAGTTCGTCGACAACACACACAAGTAAAATTAGGCCTTTCACTTGATTTCACCTTAAACCTGGTCATTTCCTGGTCAAACTTTTCTGTACTTGATATCTGTACATTGTCTTCCACATTACCTTGTATTACTGTGTCAATTTCTACACTGTCCTCTTTTTCACAAAAATAACAAATCTCAATTTCTTCACAAATCTTCTTCACATCTAATTCAGTTCCATGCAAAAGAGCACTGTTTAATTGTTTAAGCTTAAGTGCTGGACTTTTTGCATAATACAACCTTCTCACTAATTTCCTCATTTTGTTATGATGCACTGCTAACATCCTAAAATGATGAAAAACACTCTGGCAGACTTTTCTAGAAAGACAAGCCAGTGAATGCCCTTGCAAACCTGTGTTTTCTCTCACTCTGCAAGGTTCTAAGTCTTGCAAAATCTTCATTTTCTGTTTTAGAGTTTTCTTACTATATGTACGTAAGAAATTACAAAACAAATCGATTGATTCCTGTCGCACACTACAAATACTACTACACTTCCAAGTGTACACTGGACCCTTAGTACGTCTCCCTAAAACTTCATCAGTTAACACCTCTTCTGGTTCTCTAGGCACAAGTTTCTCTTTTTCAATTGGACAACCGTCTTTCACCTCATATGCTCGACCACTGGTGTCAACTGCATGCACTAAATCATTCTCCTGAAAGTAACTCTCCTCATTAAAAAATGTCTCACAACTTGAACTGTGCATCCATTCTGCAGAAAAAACTTTACAAAAATGAGTCCGATTAATTACTCTTTTCCATTTCCTGTTTGATTTGAAAACATCAATTGTCTTGTTAAGTGTCCTAATTCTATTGATTATTAAAATAAATAATTTTTTCTTAACTTCAAAAGCCTGATCAACAATCTTCTCTACACTTTTCTTTTTCTTATAAAAAGCAGATCTCTGTTTACCTTTTTTAATATTTTTTAACAATCTTAAAACCACCCTATTGCGAAACATTCGTTTACGAATGTCCCTAAATTGATTTTGCCTTCTATTCCTATACATATTATTGTCTCCTGCTGCAGTAGTAACATTTTTGGGGAATCTCTCCTTCCTCTTCAAATTTGCTCTCTCCTTCTCTTTTTCTACATTCTGTCCAACATTTTTTTTTTATCTACATATGTTCCGTAAGAAAGACTTAGTTGTCTTACCAGGAGCTTTTTTCCTGTTTTTTGAAGTATTTGTTGTAGGAAACTGCTTTAATTCCGTTGCTGTTTTTGATTTTTTCCACTTAGCATCTTTTCGTCTCCTTTGCCTTGAGGGCATATTTCCTTACTATTGAAACCTTGATTTTAATCTGTGGAAAACAAAAACAAAAATAAAAAAATCATTATAGACCACTATTACCAAACAACAAAACAATGACAATAAGCAAACAATATAAACACTATAATACTTATACATATGACCTTATCTCTCTTTTTTAAATATAATTCTAAAAAAATATTTCGGGTACATGAATTGGTTTTACATTATTGACAAGGATTAGATAGTATCTGCATGATTAAAAAAATATATTTGCACATTTCACAATCATATCACCTGTGTTTCCTCAGATTAGTAAGCAGATTGTACACATGAGGTAAGGACTGTCCTGGGGAGCATAGGTGGTGAGGCCGGTGTCTAAGAGTGCACTGGACTGCACTTCATGAAGCCTATCCCCCACTGCACTCTTAGACACAGCCCTCACCTCCTTTCCACCCCTGGACAGACCTCTCTTCCACTACACTCTTCAACACAGGCATCACCTCCTATGCACCCCTGGACAATCCTCACCTCATCTGCAACCCTGAATAGACCTCAACTCATCTGCACCATTAGACAGGCCTCAGTGGCCTACACCCCTGGACACGCCTCATCTCATCTACACCCTGTTACCATCAATTATACTCAATGTATTGACACCTGTCAAGGGGCACAGATTAGATAATGCTTGTCTAAGGGTCAGAGGAGGTAAGTCCTCTCAATTGCACTCATGGACACAGGCCTCAACTCCTTTGCGCCCCTGGACATGCCTCACCTCATCTGCACAATCCACTTCCTAATTTGAGGAAACACAGGTAACATACATTTCCTCTCTCTTCCAAACATTCCTACCAAGCATTAGCAAATAAATTACACAAACCAACAGCAAAGAAGCTCAGTCTGCTTCCTAATCTGAGGTAACACAGGTGACATGATTGTGAAAGGTTCAAATATTTTTATGTAATCATGCACACACTATTTATTCCTTCTCAAAAATGTAAAAGCCATTGATTTGCCCCAAAATCGTTTTTTGAATAACTTTTTAGAAACAGAGCGCAGGTCCTATGTACAAGCATTCCATTTCAGTCCTGAAAACTCACTATTTTACAAAATACATTTCCTCTCTCTTGCAAACATTCCTACCAAGCTTTACCAAAAAAATGACACAAACCAACAGCAAACAAGCTCAGTCTGCTTCCTAATCTGAGGTAACACAGCTGACCTGATTGTGAAAGGTTCAAATATTTTTATGTAATCACGCACACACTATTTATTCCTTCTCAAAAATGTAAAAGCCATTGATTTGCCCCAAAATCGTTTTTTGAATAACATTTTAGAAACAGAGCGCAGGTCCTATGTACAAGCATTCCATTTCAGTACTGAAAACTCACTATTTTACAAAATACATTTCCTCTCTCTTGCAAACATTCCTACCAAGCTTTACCAGAAAAATGACACAAACCAACAGCAAAGAAGCTCAGTCTGCTTCCTAATCTGAGATAACACAGGTGACATGATTGTGAAGGGTTCAAATATTTTTATGTAATCATGCACACAGTATTTATTCCTTCTAAAAAATGTAAAAGCTATTAATTTGCCCCACAATCGTTTTTTGAATAACATTTTAGAAACAGAGCGCAGGTCCTATGTACAAGCATTCAATTTCACTACTAAAACCTCACTATTTTACAAAATACAAATCCTTTATCTTGCAAATATTGATACCATGCATTTTCAAAAAGCATCACACAAACCAACAGCAAAGAAGCTCAATGTGCTTCCTAATCTGAACTCTCTATCTATATTGAATGAATCATAACTCACCTTTACAAATGCTTTGGGAGATTAAGAACAGTGTCAGACACACACACCAATATTTCTTTAGCAGAGCAAAAGGTATGTACTCCAGGCACTGCAACCATGAATGGCACAGAAAACTTCTAATTCTACACACATATCCCTCATGTTAACCAAATAAAACTCCCTCTCTATTTTCAAACTAACTCCCTTCCCCCCCTCAGCCCTTTCTACCTGTTACCATAGCAACTCCCTGCATACTGAGCTCTCAGGGTTAAAAGTTTATTCTACAATGTTGCAAATGAACTCAGAAAGGATGTTTGACCTCTAAATACACTAGCTTATCAGGTGCAATTTTTCTTTAAATGACTTTTTCTTAACCATTCAAATTACTTCTTTCACAGAACAGAACCATGCACCCTAACTTTCAGTTTTCAACTATCTAAATCCACCAATCATTCCTTGTGATTCAAGAGCACTGAAACTCCACATTTTTTTTGCAAACTCCTACTGTTCCAACTGCCATTTCATTCCTACACTTCATCTGACTGCACCAGAACCTCCTCTCACCATGTACTCTGTCTGGATTATTGGACATAGCTACATTCACTGGGCTCAAAGGTATGCAGCTATCAGAAATGTTCACAACCTTGATTTACCAAATGTGGATATTATGTGGATTGGCCAGAGAGGATTGAGATGTCATCAATTGATACCATTGGTGAAAACCTTTTACCATCTGCCACACCCTGACTTCATAATTTTGCACTGTGATGGAAATGACCTAGGCACTTTGACTGGGGTAGGTCTGGAGATGGTTTTAAAGGACACCTTTGGGCAATTGATGACACTTTTTCCACAAACTGCCTTGGTATATTCCAATATATGCCAAAGACAGAAATGGAAGTGGTCCAACCAATTTTGTCCTCAATTTGAGAAAGCACGGAAACATGTGAATAAATCTGTTTCTGCTTACATGAGAGACTATGGAATGGGTTCAATATACAACAATAACTTGCCCTACAACATGCAAGATATCTACAGAGGAGATGGTGTGCACTTCTCAGATGAGGGGAATAGAATATTCCTCCTGAATTTAAGACTGGACATTGGAACCTAGTTGTAGGTACCTAAATCAGCCACAGAACCCAAAAGCTCTTTTCAGGGCTACCCTACCTCTCATCACTCAAAATGATTACTTTACTCTAACTTTTTTCACTGTTTTTCACCAAAGTACGCTCCCCGGTACGCGTACCGGGCGCTCCCCCCGCGAAAATTAAAAAAAATATATATTTTTTGGCCTATATGGGCCTCCTAAGCCCCCCTCAGAAAACCTAGGGGGTCAGGGGGTGTCTACCGTGCCCCCCTTTTCCCATTCCCAACATTGTTTGTCCTCCATCTTGTGTCTCAAATCTACCGAAACACAAGATGGAGGACTCCCGTTGCGCTTACCGGTACGCGTACCGGGGCGCGCACCGGTGAGCGCTCCCCAAAAATGTTAAAAGTTAATTTACATAAAAACCACTGGAGAGACTTTCACCAAATATAGAATAGGCCCTACTACATACCAGTCCCTACCATTTTCCCAAATTTGGTGGAATTCCATTCAGCCATTTGAGCTGTAGCCCTGTCTAAATATCCTGAGGTAAATTACATGACAAAAACACATATGAAGTGTTAGGATTTACAACCAATTAAAATGTTACTTTCATTTTCTACTTTTTTTCTTGACATTTGATTGGTTATGTACATGAATATAAATGAAAAATGAGAGGGAAACACGGCCATTTTGACTACATCTACCTGAGGTACATCTTGAAAAAAGTTTCTCCATTTATCTTCATCACCTTTTAATAAGGTAAGTTGTTAATTTGTAAGGGGCACTTTAAGTTAATTTGTAAAAACGTTTTCTCATAGTTATTTACTGTCCCTCTGTTATAGTTATAGGTTGAGATAGGCTTCTCTGTTATAGTTATGGATTGAGTTAGGCTTCTCTGTTATAATTATGAAATTACTTAGGCTTCTTCACATACACTTTTTTGATATTTCTACTTCCTGCCTGATACCATGCACTGCCCAAAGATAACTTCACTGTTAAAAACTCAGAAGTACCTGTCTAAACTTAAACCCAACACTGCCCTAACTCTACTGATATATTTATTTTGAATGCAATTTACAGCAAGAAAATGGAAGGAGAAGCAAATATTTCTTTCGAAATAGTTCTTCCAAACAATCCTGAGGAAGACTTTGACTTTATGGATCAGTCTCTAGACGAAGAGATAGTTAATTGTGTGGAAGAAATGGAGTCATGGACTGAAAATGAGGACATTCCTGACGATATAATGTTGGAAGTGTTATTACATTTTGAAAAATCACAGCAATAAATTATTATTTAATAATTAAAAATTGTTCCAGACATTATTCTTTTTTATATGTAATTCATGAAATAGTACCAAAATTAATATAATATAATGTGAGACTTATAGTATACTGTGCAACTTTTTTACGTTACATAGTAATTTTGCTCATAGTTACTTCCTTTCTCCCACTATATTATCTCCAATGTGTATTTGACCTCTCTTTTTCATCTCTTGCCTCCATGTTGTTTCTACTTTCCTGACAAACTATGGTATGGATCCCATATACCACAATAACTTCTGTAACAACATGCAAATTATCTACAGAGGAGACAATCTACATTGAATTTAAAACTCTGCATTCGTACCTACATGCTGGTACTTATATCACCCACACAACACAACAACTCTTTGCAGAGCTACCCTACCTCTAAGCACTTTAAATTATTATTTTACTGTTTCACTGGGTTTGCCTCTAGGTACGCTCCCCGGTAAGCTCCCCGGTGTGCGTACCGGACGCTCCCCCCCGCGAAAATTAAAAAAAAATAATAATTTTTTGTCCTGCGGGACCCTTTTATGGCCCCCACATCAAACCTAGGGGGTCAGGGGGGGTCTACCCTGCCCCCTTTTAGTCATTTCCCCCTTTGTTTTTGCCACCTCTTGTGTCTCGATCCTACAGAGACACAAGATGGTGGCCGCTCCGGACTGTTTGGAATGTTTACAGACACCCGAGAGCCAATCAGCTTTCCGCGCGCGAGCTCGCGTTGCGCGCTGGTACGCTCCCCGGTGCGCGTACCGGGGCGCACTAATAGATATATATATTTTTTTGAACCTAAATTATTCAAAATCCTCTGGAGCGCATATCTTGAGACATAGCAAAGGCACATCGGGCTACGAGTCCCTACAATTTTGCCACGTTTGGTGGGAATCCATTCAGCCGTTCGAGCTAAAAGTGAATCCACCTGCCCTATGGAAATTAACATGGGGAAAACACATTTTAGGACCCCCCTTTTATCTCGGCCCCCGCTTGACGAATCCCCCCAAACTTTCAGGAAAGGAGCGGAGCGCAGCGAGGCAACTTTGAGGAAAATTACAGGCAGATCCCTCAATCTGCGCCAAAGTTATTCCCAATAGAATGTTGCGGATTTCCTATGGAAAACATTCCTAACTATAACTACCTACTGGCGACCGCCAGTAGGTAATATATATATATATGTAATTTGCTTGTGATATATATGTATATATATCACGAGCAAATGTCCCAGACGGGGGGAGCAGGTAGTAGCTAGTGCTGGTGGCAAGGTTAGGACAGCCTTGTAACTTATTTTGAAGCAAAAATCCTTCAATAAAGAAGAGCGCCGCACACCACTCCAAAGGTTCTTTTAGTTTCTTATTTCATTTAGGTATTCCCCACCTACGCGTTTCGGACAGTAAATGTCCCTGTTCACGGTTAACAAACATTTGTCCCTTGTTTGTTTCTCTTATTTATACCATAAACACCATATGGCAGTGTTACGTTGCATTATGGGTTTGGTAGTTTACTCATACATGCCCATTTTTTTTTCATTTTTTTTTTAGGCTCATCCTTAGCTTATATCAGACCTGTGTTCGACATTTTCGAGTCAAGGTAGGACATAGTTTATTTTAGTTGACTGATTGTCACTAAACTAGAAACAAGTGTAGGGCTAAGTGCCCGTGTTTGACAAGTTAACCTGCGTAATTTTATCCGCATTGCAAGTATTGACTGAGTGTCATTAGAAAATATTGGCTAAGTGCCTTTGTGTATATTAGTAGTCCCCTTGATACGTCCATGTCGATCTACTGGTCTGTACCGGCTTTGGATGATAATTATTTTCTTAGAATTCATTTAACAAGTTTTTAGATCTTGGTTTCATCATATTGAAAGTCATGGTTAGCTTATTTGCTATAGGTCCAAGTTTAAATTACAACAGAAAGCTATTCATTCATTGGTGTCAAACATGAAATCATTGATTGTTAATTATTAGTAGTTCTTTACAGTCTCAGAGATGTACGTACAGTTCCTCATTCGCATTCATTCCCCACGGGCTGCGGGTTTTGAATCTTATTATTAGCTTTGATTCAATCCGTCTTCAATGATTTCATGTTTGACACCAATGAATGAATAGCTTTCTGTTGTAATTTAAACTTGGACCGATAGCAAATAAGCTAACCATGACTTTCAATATGATGAAACCAAGATCTAAAAACTTGTTAAATGAATTCTAAGAAAGTAATTATCATCCAAAGCCGGTACAGACCAGTAGATCGACATGGACGTATCAAGGGGACTACTAATATACACAAAGGCACTTAGCCAATATTTTCTAATGACGCTCAGTCAATACTTGCAATGCGGATAAAATTACGCGGGTTAACTTGTCAAACACGGGCACTTAGCCCTACACTTATTTCTAGTTTAGTGACAATCAGTCAACTAAAATAAACTATGTCCTACCTTGACTCGAAAATGTCGAACACAGGTCTGATATAAGCTAAGGATGAGCCTAAAAAAAAAAAAAATGGGCATGTATGAGTAAACTACCAAACCCATAATGCAACGTAACACTGCCATATGGTGTTTATGGTATAAATAAGGGAAACAAACAAGGGACAAATGTTTGTTAACCGTGAACAGGGACATTTACTGTCCGAAACGCGTAGGTGGGGATTACCTAAATGAAATAAAAACGAAAAGAACCTTTGGAGTGGTGTGCGGCGCTCTTCTTTATTGAAGGATTTTTGCTTTGAATATATATATATATATATATATATATATATATATATATATATATATATATATGACAGCTTCCCTCGCACCAGCCTGTCGCACTCCAAGGCGGGTGCCTGCCAGTCGGGGGTGCACCCGACAACAATGTCAGCTCCAACAATCCCTCCCCAAAATCCAGGGAATAGGAGGCAGCACTCCAAAGATAGATGCAAAGATTTTAATCTCGTTCACACAAGCGCTTTCGGCACTCGGCCTTCGTCAGGTATGAGACGCTGAAAATCAACAGTCGTTTGTATTTAAACTCCCGCGTTGAACGGGTAATCAACATAAAGGTAGGACTAACCTTAAAAGATGATTCAAACATAAATTGGCGGTCGCCATATTGTAAAGGTTAACAATGTGTATTGCCCATATAAATTCAAGGAGCAATATCGCAATATATTTACACAAAATTCAACCATTTACGCCACTCTTAACGCCCTGTATGGGCATACTCCATATAAGAGGTTTCTCTCTAATCTTTATGTGATATAGCCCATAATGGGCATAAATCCATTACGATATCCATAACGTACACAACCCTTATGGAATCCAGTTATTTACATAGAAATCCATACATCCTTAAGTATACAATGAATAAACGTGAAGCTTCACGTTTATTCATTGTATACTCCTCTTATATGGAGTATGCCCATACAGGTTAGTCCTACCTTTATGTTGATTACCCGTTCAACGCGGGAGTTTAAATACAAACGACTGTTGATTTTCAGCGTCTCATACCTGACGAAGGCCGAGTGCCGAAAGCGCTTGTGTGAACGAGATTAAAATCTTTGCATCTATCTTTGGAGTGCTGCCTCCTATTCCCTGGATTTTGGGGAGGGATTGTTGGAGCTGACATATATATATATATATATATATATATATATATATATATATTACCTACTGGCGGTCGCCAGTAGGTATATATAGTTAGGATTTTTTCTCTATGGGTTTTTTGAAAATTCTATGTCTAATAACTTTGGCGTTTGTGGACGGAATTGGCTGAAATTTTCAGGAACATGGCACATTTTGTTTCTGAGCAGCCCTTGAAAATTTGGGGGGGGTTCGTCCAGTGGGGGCCAAGAAAAAAGGGGGGTCCCAAAACGTTTTTTTAACATTGAGTTTTCCATAGGGCGGTTGGCCTCACTTTTAGCCCGAACGGCTGAATGGATTTGCACGAAACTTGGCAAAATTGTAGGGACTGGTAGCCCGATGTGCCTTTTGTAGGTCTCAATATATGTGCTCCAGTGGATTTTGAGAAATTAACGTTTAAAAAAAGATATATATCTGTAACAGCGGACCGGGCAGCGCACTGGTTCGCGGACTTTTCGCGCAACGGAGCTTTGTGGAGCGAAGCTGATTGGTTCTCCGGCGTCTGTCAACATTCCAAACAGTCCATAGCGGCCGCCATCTTGTCTCTCGGTAGGATTGAGAGACAAGAGGAGGTCAAAACAAAGGGGGAAATAACTATAAGGGGGCATAGTAGATCCTCGCTGACCCCCTAGGTTTGATGTGGAGGTTTTAAAAGGGCCCCGCGGGGCAAAAAAAAATAATAATAATAATAATCGAACGGCTGAATGGATTTGCACGAAACTTGGCAAAATTGTAGGGACTGGTAGCCCGATGTGCCTTTGCTAGGTCTCAATATATGTGCTTCAGTGGATTTTGAGAAATTAACGTTCAAAAAAAGATATATATCTGTAACAGCGCACCGCTTCGCGTACTTTTCGCGTTACGGAGCTTTGCGAAGCGAAGCTGATTGGCTCTCCGGTGTCTGTAAACATTCCAAACAGTACGTAGCGGCCGCCATCTTGTCTCTCGGTAGGATCGAGAGACAAGAGGAGGCCAAAGCGAAGGGGCAAATGACCATAAGGGGGCATAGTAGATCCTCGCTGACCCCCTAGGTTTGATGTGGAGGTTTTAAAAGGGCCCCGCGGGGCAAAAAAAATAAATAATAATAATAATCGAACGGCTGAATGGATTTGCACGAAACTTGGTAAAATATTAGGGACTGGTAGCCCGATGTGCCTTTGCTATGTCTCAATATATGTGCTTCAGTGCATTTTGAGAAATTAACGTTCAAAAACAAGATATATATCTGTAACAGCGCTCCGCTTCGCGGAGATAAAATTATATCTGTATTACCTAGCTGTTGCTAACACCAGTTAGCGACGGCTAGTAGGAGATAGCGACCATCTTGGGTCCCACTTTGCATGTGAGTGATATTTATCACTAATGACATGCAAAGTGGGCATGCCAAGATGTTAGCGACTGGAAACAGTCGCTAACATCGCTATCTCCTATTATCAACTTTTGGAAATATTCGAGATAAGCGCGAATATCTCCAAAAAGTAACAGCTGCCCTGAGCAGTTCTTAGCCATGTTATCCAATGGGAGGTGGATAACATGGCTAAGAGCATTAGCTCGGTAATGCATGAATATCGCGGAGTTTTCAGCGATATTAATGCATTGCGCTCGTTTTTTATCGTATTTGCGATAAACCTTGATAATAGCAAGGTTTATCTGCGATAATTTCTGACGGTAAAAAAATCTTTGCAATGCATCGTTAGGGATAAATATCGCTTAACTTTGGTAATATGCCCCAACGTCTGTTAACGTTCGATTCGAAGGAAATCAGGAATTGTTGAAAAACATTGTGTGCGCCATCTTGTCTTTTTTCAAATGCCACACTTTTGTCGTGCACGGCAGCCATTTTAGATGCCTTGACCAGACCCACTCTGTGCACGCTGTCGATCCTTAGCATGGCTCCCCACCCTCGCAAGCATCTCACCCAGGCAGTGGTCACCCCCGCTCTCTGTCTTATGCATGGGTAATAAACCTCCCCCCATCTGCGCTGCTCTTCCCTGAGAATCACACCCTGTGCCCGCCCGACACCTCCCTTTCGCCCTATTCACTACCGCACCCTCTGACACTCCTTTTCCTCTGTGTCCGATTGTCCAGGCCGGTCCTAGGCTATCAGCTAGCCCTGCAGATGTAGTTTATGGCCACAGCTGTAAAGAATCACCCCTCTTCAAAGGAGTTATAGTAGATCAAGGCCCACACTCGATGAGATCCGTCACAGCAGAAGCGTTGCTATTATCTGAAAACCATCCTGTATTGTGATTGGGGAGGGGACCGAGCGTGAAGCGGAAGATTCCAGGGATGACTCTTTGTACATCAAAGTTTTTACAATTATGTGTCACATTAAAAATATATAGCACTCCGACAAAGTAGTAAGATTATAAAACTTTAATAATTTATAAATATATACAAGAAAACAAAAATAGTAATAACATATAAACATTTTTAGAGAAAAACAACGAAGTAGCGGTCGGCTGTGCGAATAGTCCCAACGCAGCACAACGTCCAGATTTCCGGCGTGGGGCGTCGCGGGGGGTGGGTCATCAGTAGCAAACTGTTGTGCGAATAGTTCCAAGGCAGCAGAACGCGCCGAAATCTAGATGACACGAAAGTGATGTCTAGTAAGTTGCCACCCAGCAAATAACGGCGTGGGGCGTCGCGGGGGGTGGGTCATCAGTAGCAAACTGTTGTGCGAATAGTTCCAAGGCAGCAGAACGATGGCACCAAGGTGATGTCCAGTAAGTTGCCGCACTGGTTTTGGTATCCTACAATGCTGCTCCGAATAACGGCGTGGAGCGCCCCGGGGGAGGCGGCGTGAACGGGCCTCTCCAGGTGGAGTCTCATCTGTTTTAGTGGGGCGCCCCTTTACCGTTTCAGTTGCCATTCCGTCCGCTTTTGGTCCACTGTGTCAAAATCCGCCATTCAGCTGAGTTGCGCCCACTCTTGCGGTGCAGCGATAGGCGGCTGCCACAGGACTCTCAAAATGGCGGCAGGCTCTTTCCTTTTTGGGCGTGGTCCACTGAAATGGCCCTGGGACACCTTGGAAATCGGACGCTTGTCTGCTAGGTCTTGGACCCCATTCTCGAAAGCGTCCCCTCCGCCTTGAGAATTCATCAAAAGTTTTGGGGGCCCCGACTCCTGCAGGCTTCTGGTGGGGAGCGGCTGCCATGATTGCTCGCGGAATGACCACGACGGAGCTACGAGATGGTGGTGCTCTCATGCTGACGCCAGTTTAGTCTGAAACATCCAGAAACAAGGTGGGGCTTTCATCGTTTGGGGGAAAAAAAAGTTTTCATCCAATGAAAAGTGTTGTTTTTAGGTCATATGATCAAGCCTTCCATCATTCGGAAACCAAAAGTAAAATGAACCAATGAAAAGTTTTATAAACAAGTCACATGACCTGTTATGCGGCATAGGGTATAAAATGCGGAGAAAATACGTTGGCACGTGAGGCGGCGTCAGTAGCGGACCGATGTGCGAAGAGGCCGAAGGCAATACAACGCGCCAAGATCCGGATGGCACCGAGGTGGTGTCATAGTTGAGAGTTCTGAGCAGCGGTTGTAACACTGTCTGAAGCTTATTTGCAGCTGCTGCAGCTTCACTACGCGCCAAGATCCGGATGGCACCGAGGTGGTGTGTAGCAAGTTGCCGCACTGGTGTGGCCATCCTACAATGCTGAAAGTCGGCGTGGGGCGCCCCGTTGGCCTGTGAGTTTGCGTCAGTAGCGGACCGATGTGCGAATAGGCCGAAGGCAGCACAACAATATTTTCTGACTGACACCACAAGGCGCTGAGATGCCAAGATCCGGATGGCACCGAGGTGATGTCTAAGTTGCGGACTGATGTGCGAATGGGGCCAAAGGCAGCGTAACAATATTTTTTGTATGGAAGATACCACTAGGCGTTGAGATGCCAAGATTCGGATGGCACTGAGGTGATGTCTAGCAAGTTGGTGTGGTCATCCTACAATGCTGAAACTCGGCGTGGGTCGCCCCATTAGCCTGTGAGATGGCGTCAGTAGCGGACCGATGTGCGAATAGGCCGAAGGCAGCACAACGCGCCAAGATCCGGATGTCACCGTGGTGGTGTCATAGTTGAGAGGCACTTCATCTGCAGTGGGGCGCCGAGATCCGGATGGCACCGAGGTGATGTCTAGCAAGTTGCTGTACTGGTGTGGTCATCCTACAATGCTGAAACTCGGCGTGGGTCGCCCCATTAGCCTGTGAGATGGCGTCAGTAGCGGACCGATGTGCGAATAGGCCGAAGGCAGCACAACGCGCCAAGATCCGGATGTCACCGTGGTGGTTTCATAGTTGAGAGGCACTTCATCTGCAGTGGGGCGCCGAGATCCGGATGGCACCGAGGTGATGTCTAGCAAGTTGCTGTACTGGTGTGGTCATCCTACAATGCTGAAACTCGGCGTGGGTCGCCCCATTAGCCTGTGAGATGGCGTCAGTAGCGGACCGATGTGCGAATAGGCCGAAGGCAGCACAACGCGCCAAGATCCGGATGTCACCGTGGTGGTTTCATAGTTGAGAGGCACTTCATCTGCAGTGGGGCGCCGAGATCCGGATGGCACCGAGGTGATGTCTAGCAAGTTGCTGTACTTGTGTGGTCATCCTACAATGCTGAAACTCGGCGTGGGTCGCCCCATTAGCCTGTGAGATGGCTGTTCTTTGGATTTGGGCCTGGTCCACCAAAATGGCCCTGGGACACCTTAGAACTCGGACGCTCGATTTTTTTTTCCTTTCCTGTACATGCAAAAAAAGGTAAATGCCCGGTACGTTACACGCTTCATCTGCCACGATGAACTCTCCAGAGGAACCGAAAAAAAATATAGTTGTGGTAACTATACCATGCATCGTCATATGGAGAGGTGGCACCAATTAATTATAGTGCTGCATAAAAGAGAGATTTGGAGGAGAACCCCTGACCTGCTAGTACATTCATCAAAGAAGTGGCACTGAGAGCTTCAGAGGCAAGGGAAACGGTCCCAAATATTTAGAAGAACTTTGGAAAGATTAAAATGACATGTTTAGATTGTGGCAAAATAATTTCATGTGGACAGATGAGTGTTACTCTAATAAATACAGCATATGAACATCATCATAGTCGATGGTTGGTAGAGACATTTTGACTATATCCTGGACCTGCCCGTCCTCGCCCAAAATGGCGCCAGAATAAATGGGACTCGTAACTCCTTGTTGTGTACTGGTTGCAGAACCTTGAAATCACGAGATACGTATGCAGTTTTGAAGCACATGGCGGGCGGGGACGAGAATTGATTGAATATTTCGACATCCCTATTGATATTAAGTTCTGATGTGTTATTGATTACTGTACTGTTGAAAGTTCGAATTAACGTCACCCATGGTACTTGCCCGCAAATGTATATCTAGATAATTTTATTGTAACTGGCCCTGTCGTATTTTAATTATAAAAGGTACGTCCACCGATTCCGTAACTGTTAGACACCTTAGTTCTTGCAACCTAATGGCCCGCCCGTTACGTTCCTCTACAGTGTAAATGTCTATTCATCATATACGATTACAGTTTGCTCTGTGGCAGGCCCACGTGGTTATAGGCTCGTATTTGTATAATGAAATTTTCTCAATAAAGGTTTTTAAAAGAAAACATGGTAGTAGTATATACATTGGTAAAGTTTTTAAGAATAGTGACTGTTTTAGAATCATTAAAAGGCAAGTGAAATAAAGCAGACCAATTACATGAAGGGTAAAAGGTATAATACGAAGGAACGCAGTAAAGATAAATGGTCAAGGGCTGTTGTGTTTTCTATTCCTGCAACATAAAGTGATCGATAAGAATCTCATATTCAGGCGTATCGGCGACTAAGACAGCAGGTCGACCCTCTTTTGCTCAACGGCTCCGTCATGGGACGAAGAAACGCTCTTTTTCTCGAAAAAAGAGTATATTTTACTTGCAGGACAGTTGTAAAATTTCCGGGAAAGTACATTAGCCTGGAACATTATAACATATATTTAAGAAAAAATAATGTTCGGAAGTAATGAAAAGCGTAATTTTTAGGTCATATGACCAAGCCTTTCATGATTACAATAAGAAAAGTAAAATGAACCAATGAAAAGTTTTATTAACAAGTCACATGACTTGTTATGCTTACGTTACGCGCTGCGCGCCCCGGATGACTTCCGGATGCGCTAACGCGGCGCGTCATATGACGCATTACGCGACAACGCAGGTACAGAATATAGTCAAAATGTCTCCACCAACCAGCGGTCGGAACACAACCCCTTTCAGCAGGCTAAATAGTTCTGTTAAATGACAACAGAAGGGACAGGCAACAAGAACCATCAGTCAAAGAGGGGAGAGCTAGTTCTTCTCTACCGGGTTACATTGGGGCGCTACCGGAACTGATCGAATTGGTAGTCTACAGTGTTTCTGGATGTTTCAGACTGAAGCTGGGGTTAGCATGAGAGCAGCACCATTTCGTAGCTCCGTCGTGGTCATTCCGCAACCAATCATGGCAGCCGTTCTTTATCGTTATTTTGGGCGGGGTGGGTGGCGGAGCCGAGCTGTTTTGCAGCCATCATTGTGTGGAGTTCAGTTCATCTCACTAGTTTTGTATTTGTCATGAGGGGTTGTTCCTAATGTTTCTATTTTAGCGAGGTCAAAAAGAGATCCCATTAGTGGCCTACTGATTTTGCTCGATTCCTTTTCTTTTTTTTTTACACGATTTTTCGTTATCTGCAAAGACTAAACAGAGTATTGCGACTCTGTGTTTGTTTGTAAATAGAGAATGAACCAAAGAGAACTAATTCTAAAACAGTAAATACTTGGATAACAATCAATCAAATGGAGAGAGAAGCAGGCACGACGGATTACAATGGGGGCAAAGACCTGCGTTAACTACCTTTCACTATCTGCAAAGAGAGAGTACTCCTAATAGAAATGAGGGGGGGGGGCACCATTCAAAGCAGATCAGTGTGCATAAACACGAAAATGTTTTCACTTACCACGTACTTGACATTCGACAGCTTATGATATTTGCTATTAAAAAACCATTGAAATTCACTGAAAAAACCATAGGTTATAGACCATATATAGTTAGGAATTAGCATTTACAAAACCTTGAAAATTCACTGAAAAAACCATAGGTTATAGACCATATATAGTTAGGAATTAGCATTTAAAAAACCTTATTTTACTCACACAAAACCATTGAAATTCCATATATAGTTAGTTGCACTAACTATATATCGCGCACCTGCAATCCACTGCTGATCATGTCACATATTACATCATTCATGACATGGTCAGTGACATCACTGATGACATCACTGATGACATCTCAAATGACATCACTGATGACATCACTGATGACATCTCATTTGACATCATTCTTGTGCTAATACGATAAACCTCTTCAGACTCTAATATAACCTTAGATACACTCAGTGTATACAGACACTCACACACTTCCACTCATCCATGGAGTTACTCACACACCCAGTCAGTCATGCAAAGAAACAATCTCATCTCCATTTCTTCAACTATACAGTTAAACACACCTTACTTATTGAAACATATACTAACACATATTTACTCTCTTATACAATCCCTGATACAAGTTCACAATGATCGATACAACCACTCACTCATTCGGTGGCTCTCATGCACAGTTATTTATATATGCCAACTCTCACATGTACTGTGTTTTACATATGTACTTACTATGACATGTAGCATTGAGATATCCATTCACTCATCAATACACTCATGCACACAGTCAACTGCCCATGTAGCTGTTTCCACATGCACTCTTGAACTCATACACCTAGTGAATAAACTGTTCACACATCTATGCATAGAGTCACACACCTTCCAGCCACCCCCACACAAACTCAATCTCCCATAGAAATACTTGGGCAAGCAATTAATAACACATATAGCCTCTCGTATAGCTAATGATCAACACATGCAGCAGTTTACAGAACAACAGACATAATGATGCACAAATTAAGACAGTTTAGTCACTAACCCATGCATTCAGTGAGACACATTTAATCACTCACTCATACAGTCAGTCACGCACCTACTAAATCCTTCATCCAGACACTTATACATCCACTCATTCTTCAATATGTAAGATATATTTTAACTTTACAGAAACATACAGTCACTGGATGTTGTCATCAGTGATGTCATCAGTGATGTCATTTGAGATGTCATCAGTGATGTCATCAGTGATGTCACTGACCATGTCATGAATGATGTAATATGTGACATGATCAGCAGTGGATTGCAGGTGCGCGATATATAGTTAGTGCAACTAACTATATATGGAATTTCAATGGTTTTGTGTGAGTAAAATAAGGTTTTTTAAATGCTAATTCCTAACTATATATGGTCTATAACCTATGGTTTTTTCAGTGAATATATATATATATATTCCGACTCACTCCTCCATTTTACCGGGTGCCTCCGGTCCTGCAGGGCGGGACTCAAGCCAGGAATGGAGATCCTGAAAGAAAGCGGTTTTGCCACAACAAACAAAGAGCCCAACAGCGTCTTGGGAGGCAGCAGACTTTATTCGTCTTTTACCGAGTGCAACAGAGCTCAAATGTCCTTACACATTTCGGCGTTCTCTGATGCCTTGATCACAGGTGAGCTTATTTACAATCCCAGTGGTCACGTGCCTGAAGCAGGGATACTACCTCAGGTTCCATAATGCACCATTCCATTCAATGTCAACGTGCACTGAAAGTTCCATTTGTGCTTAATAGCGTCAATTAATATCATACTGCACTGTTTTTTCTGTTTGGTGCTGAGTACATTTGCATAGTGCCAAAAAAATATATATATATATATATTTTTTGCACAAAGGACGCCGCACACAGCAACTTCTTTTTATCGGTTTATTTCAGTGCCCAGTCTTACACCAACGCGTTTCAGCCTGACGGCAATGAGCTGGTCTCATATACACAAAAATAGTTGAAAAATGTATAAATGCAACACTGCTACATGTATGAGAAATGTTATTAATAGCATTTAAATATCAAATTCTGAAAAGCATGCAACATGTCTGACCAAATACACACTTGTTTTGAAATACATTGCGAAAAAATATCCCATGAAATAATTTTGAGAACATTGTCTAACAGAAAGTGCATTCTTGTATTTAAACATGGACTACATATCCCAGAAGTCTATGGGAATAGTAGAAATCAAAGAAAGTATAAACAGTTGCAAGAAAGTAATTGCACTTACCGTGAGCAAGGCCGTCAGGCTGAAACGCGTTGGTGTTAGACTGGGCACTGAAATAAACCGATAAAAAGAAGTTGCTGTGTGCGGCGTCCTTTGTGCAAAAAATGGTCTTTTCGGCCATTGGTCTGGCCCAAAGCCAGCACCCGCTGTGGAGCAATCCTGTGAGCAGACCACATTGTTTGAAAAAAAATAATATATATATATATATATATATATATATATATATATATATATATATATATATATATATTCACTGAAAAAACCATAGGTTATACACCATATATAGTTAGGAATTAGCATTTAAAAAACCTTATTTTACTCACACAAAACCATTGAAATTCCATATATAGTTAGTTGCACTAACTATATATCGCGCACCCGCAATCCACTGCTGATGATGTCACATATTACATCATTCATGACATGGTCAGTGACATCACTGATGACATCACTGATGACATCTCAAATGACATCACTGATGAGATCACTGATGACATCATCCAGTGACTGTGTGTTTTTGTAAAGTTTAAATATGTTTTACATATTGAAGAATGAGTAGATGTATAAGTGTCTGGACGAAGGATTTAGTAGGTGCATGACTGAATGTATGAGTGAGTGATTAAATGTGTCTCACTGAGTGCATGGGTTAGTGACTAAACTGTCTTAATTTGTGCATCATTATGTCTGTTGTTCTGTAAACTGCTGCATGTGTTGATCAGTAGCTATATGATTAACTATATGGGTTATTGATTGATTGTCCAAGTATTTGTATGGGAGACTGAGTGTGTGTGTGGCTGGCTGGGAGGTGTGTGACTCTGTGCAGATCAATGTGTACTTGTATCAATGATTGTATAAGAAAGTAAGTATGTGTTAGTATATGTTTGAAAATGTAAGGTGCTCTATGTTTAACTGTATAGACAAGAAAATGGAAGTGTGATTGATTCTTTACAGGACTGACTAGGTGTGTGAGTAACTCCATGGATGAGTGGCAGACTGTGAGTGTCTGTATAGGTGTATGAGTGCATATGATAGTGTTGTAAAGATGAGTGATTGTATGTATGAATGATTGTATGGGTGAATGAGTGAAGGTGTGTGTAGACGTAGCAATCAGTGAGTGTGTATGTAGTAACTAGTATTGGTGTGTCAATGGTTTCAAAAATTATACTCTTTTTAACACTGGGTGAAACAGAGGTTATATTAAAATGTGAGGAGATGCATTGTATTGTCACATGAATGATATCATCAGTGATGTGGTCATTGATGTCAAATGAGATGTCATCAGTGATGTCATCAGTGATGTCATTTGAGATGTCATCAGTGATGTCATCAGTGATGTCACTGACCATGTCATGAATGATGTAATATGTGACATCATCAGCAGTGGATTGCGGGTGCGCGATATATAGTTAGTGCAACTAACTATATATGGAATTTCAATGGTTTTGTGTGAGTAAAATAAGGTTTTTTAAATGCTAATTCCTAAAATATGGTGTATAACCTATGGTTTTTTCAGTGAATTTTCAAGGTTTTGTAAATGCTAATTCCTAACTATATATGGTCTATAACCTATGGTTTTTTCAGTGAATTTCATTGGTTTTTTAAAAGCTAATATCTATACCTGTAAAATGTATTCTTCTTTAAATCCAAAAATATATTTTATATGTTTATTAATAATTTTTTTTAAATATTTTTTTTGTTTCGCTCCCGGTCCGCGAACCGGGAAGCTTCCCGTTAGCTCAATTTGATGCCGCGACCCGGTCCGCGAACCGGTAAACGTTCCGTTAGCGCAACTGCCACGTTAGAAATCATTTTCGTGACGCGTCGCGGAAGCGTGACGTATCACGTTGTCGTGTAATGCGTCTTATGACGCGCCGCGTTAGCGCACCCGGAAGTGCTCCTGGGCGCGGACCGAGGCGCGAAACGCAGCTCCCCGGAAGCGATCCGCGGCGCGTCGCGTAAGCGCGACGTATCGCGTTACCGCGTAATGCGTCTTATGACGTACCGCGTTAGCGCACCCGGAAGTGCTCCGGGGCGCGGACCAAGGCGCGAAGCGCAGCGACCCGGAAGCTATCCGGGGCGCGTTCCGCAGCACGTAACATAAGCGTGAGAGGTCATGTGACTTGTTAATAACACTTTTCATTGGTTCATTTCACTTTTGGTTTCATAATGTTGTTAGGCTTGGTCATGTGACCTAAAAATAACACTTTTCATTGGTTTAGAACTATTTTTTTTTCTCAAATGATGAAAACCCCTCCTTCTTTTTACCTCATTGTTACTTTCTATTTCCAGAGAGCAAGACCTATTTTTCACAATGGCTTCTGTAATAGCTGCAGCTGGTGCTTCTCAGCAACCACCACCACCACCACCACCAAAAGGACCACCACCAACACTGGACTTTGGTAGAGAGGAAGATAATGAGGACGAAGAGGAGGAGGAGGAGGAAGAGCAAGTAAGGCAGTTCCTGCCAGAAACACCAAGGCAGAGCCATATTAAAGAGCACTACATATGGCAATTCTTTAAAATTCCACCTGGACAAAAGAAGGTCAATGCACCCCAGGTGTCTTGTTTGATTTGCAAAAATATACTTTCTCGTGGCAACCCCAACAAGAAATACAGCTTTGGCAATCATACAATGATTCGCCACATGGAGCGATGGCATCCTAATAATCTTTCCCAAGCACAAGTAAGGGATCTTGCTGCCAACCCCCCAGATGTCATCCCCAGCACCAACAGGGGTCAAAGCTCATTCGCCGGACCAGAAGGCCGAGAAATAATCCCCAATATTCAAGCTCCTTTTGCACACTACAAAATAGTTTGTATATATTGTGGAGGAACTATTGCTTATGGAGAGAAGAGTATTACTTTGATTAACCGAGCTGGAGAAAATCATAAATGCTACAAGATGAGAAAACAATGAATCCTTTTTATTTTTTTTTGCTCCTGTTGAGACATGTTCTAACCCTGCTTTTTTGTTATTTCCCCCTTACAAAACACAAAAAAAACACAAAATAGTTTTCAAAAATCCAAAAAAAAATCAAAAAATTGTTCAGAAAATTCATTAAAAAAAAGAAAAAAAAGAAAAAGAATAAAAAAACAGTTCTTTTCAGAACTACCTTCCATTTATAACAAAATTGCCAAAATGTTTATACCCTGTCTTTCTTTTCTCCTCATAGTACGCTCCTCCGACCGCTTCCCGGTACGCGTACCGGGCGCTACCCACGCAAAAAAAACAAAATTTTTTTTGGGTTTTTTTGCCCCGCGGGGCCCTTTTAAAGCCTCCACATTAAACCTAGGGGGTCAGGGAGGATCTAGTATGCCCCCTTATGGTTATTTCCCCCTTTGTTTTGGCCTCCTCTTGTCTCTCAATCCTACCGAGAGACAAGATGGCGGCCGCTCCGGACTGTTTAGAATGTTGACAGACACCGGAGAGCCAATCAGCTTAGCTACGCGAAGTTCCGGTACGCTTAAAGTCCGCGGACCGGAGCGCTGCCCGGAGCGCGCTTACAGATATATATCTTTTTTTAAACGTTAATTTCTCAAAATCCACTGGAGCACATATATTGAGACCTAGAAAAGGCACATCGGGCTACCAGTCCCTACAATTTTGCCAAGTTTCGTGCAAATCCATTCAGCCGTTCGGGCTAAAAGTGAGGCCAACCGCCCTATGGAAAACTCAATGTTAAAAACACGTTTTGGGACCCCCCTTTTTTCTTGACCCCCCTTGGACGAACCCCCCCCCAAATTTCCAGGGGCTGCTCAGAAACAAAATGTTCCATTTTCCAGAAAATTTCAGCCAATTCCGTCCACAAACGCCAAAGTTATTAGACATAGAATTTTCAAAAATCCCATAGAGAAAAAATCCTAACTATATATACCTACTGGCGACCGCCAGTAGGTAATATATATATATATATTCACTGAAAAAACCATAGGTTTCACACCAGTTATAGTTAGGAATTAGCATTTAAAAAACCTATTAAATTCACTGAAAAAACTATAGGTTTCACACCAGTTATAGTCAGCTGGAAATTTTACTCGCATAAAACCATTGAAATTCCCACGTTATAGTTAGTTGAACTCACTATAACTTGCGCGTGCAATGCACTGCTGATGACGTCACATATTACATCACTCATGACATGGTCAGTGACATCACTCATGACATCACTGATGACACCATCCAGTGAATGTGTGTCTTTTAAAAAAATAAATATGTGTTATATATGTATATGTAAAAGTTGATGGAAGAATAAATGTTTAAATAAGTGTTTACATGGATGTTTTAAAAAAAAAAAAATTGATTGGTTAACTGGTTTATTAAGTGTATCTTAGTGAATACAAATATTAGAGAGTAATGTTTAAATATTCAAATATATGTATTAGTGTTTCACTTTGTGAATAAGTGCCTGCATGTGTTGGTGAGTTGCTACATGTGTATGTATATGGGTTATTAGATGTTTTTCTTAGTATCAGTATGAGTGTTTGTATGGTTTGGTGGGTGTATTACTTAGCACATAGATGCATGAATGACTGACTCTCTGTTTGTATGTGTTTTGAAGACAGCATATGTGCAGGACTGTATGGGTGGATGAGTGTGTATATGTGTGTGTTAGTGAGTGAATGACTGTCTCACTAGTGTGTTTATCAGTAACTACATAAGTTTTAATCTAGTATATGTGAAGATTGATGTTTATAAGTGAGTATATGTGAGAATGAGGAATTGTAAGAGTTCCTGTTTAAATTAGTATGTGTTTCTATAAGTGATTGTTTAAGAGAGTAAGTATGTGTAAGTTTCCTTAGAAGTAAAGTGGTAGTGTGTGTATAGCTGTATATGCAAATAAATGTTCAATAGTGTATTTGCATGTGTGAGTATGTGTGAGAGTATCTTTAGGATGACTGTCGGTGTGTAAGAGGATGTATAGGTGTATCACTTCATATGAAGAGTGAGTATATGTATGAGTGACTATATAGAACTGTAGGTGAATGAGTGCATGAGTATATAGATGGTGGAATAATTGAATTGGTTGTTGTAACTGGTATGGCTATCTCCATTTTTTTGAAAATGTTAGTTGTTTTTTTTTAATATGTGTTTCAAGGGTTACATTTAAGTGAAAGGAGGTCTGTCACTCTGTCACAAGGATGGTGTCATGAGTGATGTCATGAGTGATGTCACTGACCATGTCATGAGTGATGTAATATGTGACGTCATCAGCAGTGCATTGCACGCGCAAGTTATAGTGAGTCCAACTAACTATAACGTGGGAATTTCAATGGTTTTATGCGAGTAAAATTTCCAGCTGACTATAACTGGTGTGAAACCTATAGTTTTTTCAGTGAATTTAATAGGTTTTTGAAATGCTAATTCCTAACTATAACTGGTGTGAAACCTATGGTTTTTTCAGTGAATTTCATAGGTTTTTTAAATGCTAATTCCTAACTATAACTGGAGTGAAACTTACGGTTTCTTCAGTGAATTTCAAAGGTTTTGTAAATGCTAATTCCTAACTATATATAGGGCCTCAAACCTATGAAATGCAATATTTTTTATAATGAATCCTATATTGTATATTTATATAATACTATTTTTTTATAAAAAAAATTTGTAATTTGTTTTTTTGCCGTGGAGCGCTCCCGGGGCGCGTACCGGGGAGCGCCCCGGTCAGCGCAATTTTGCGGCATGCCCCGGGGCGCGTACAGGGGAGCGTCCCATTACCGCTATTGCCGCAAACGAAAATATCCTCGTGACGTATCGCGTAGCCGCGTCCGCGTGATAAGTATGGCATAAGCGCGCCCGGAAGCACCCACGCGCATACAAACACGCTACGTAAGCACCCCGGGGCGCGCCCAAACATCATCGTGACGTATCGCGTAGCCGCGTCCGCGTGATACGCACGGCGTAAGCACACCCAGAAGCACTCGAGCACATACGATCGCGCAATGTAAGCATCCGACGCGCTTACGCGACGTGCCCCGGGGGCGCGTAGCGTAAGCGCGTCGGGTCATGTGACCTGAAAATAACACTTTTTATTGGTGCAGAACAGTTTTGGTTTCCAAATGATGAAAGCCCGGGTCATGTGACCTGAAAATAACACTTTTCATTGGTCCAGGACATTTTTTTCTCCCCAAATGATGAAAGCCCCCACCTTTTTTTCCTTATTCAGACTTTGTCCTTTGACTGAGGAAGACCTGTTTGGAGATCTGTGACTAATATTTTGTACTTTAAAATGGCTACAGTAGCAACAGCAGCTGGAGCATCTGCACCACCACCACCAAGAGGACCACCACAACATCACATTGGTGGTCAAGAAGAAGAAGAGGAGGAGGAGGAGGAGGAGGAGGAGGAGGAGGAGGAGGGGAGTAGGACATTCCTGCCAGAAGACAATACCCCATATAGGCCAAAGCAGCACATTGTATGGGAGTTTTTTTCCATCCCAGAGGGCAAGAAGAAAGTGAATGCGCCAAAGGTGACTTGCCAAATCTGAGGCTCTGAACTTTCACGGGGGAACCCTAATAAGAAATATTCATTTGGCAATAACACCATGATTCGGCACATGCAGCGCAAGCATCCCAACAACTATGCTGCGGCAGAGGTGAGAGAACTGGCCAGTAACCCTCCCCAATCTTCACCCAGCACCTCCAAAAGAAAGCAACCCACTCCATCGGGACCAGAGACAAGGGAGATGGTCCCAAACATACAACCACAGTTTGGTGAATTCAAGATCACTTGTATTTTTTGTGGTAAGACCATCACCTATGGTGAGCACAGCATAAAGCTCATCAACCGTGCTGGTGACAACCACAATTGCCCCCAAAAAAATAATTTTTTCCTTATTTTTCTTTGCTCCAGTTGAGCCGTTTACAATTCCCTGTTTTTTGTTTCTCCCCATAAAAAAAACCAAAAAAATATAAAATAGTTCATAAAAGCCAAAAAAAGTACAAAATGTCCCAAAAAACATTTAAAACAATATAAAACAACAAAAAGAAGAAAAAAAACAGTTCTTTTTAGAACTACCTCCAATTTATAAAAAAAGGCTACATTTAAAAAAAAATCTGTCATTCTTTTTCCCCCATGGTACGCTCCCCGGTGCGCGTACCGGGCTATCCCCTCGCGAAAATCGAAAAATAAAATATTTTATTTTGCCCCGCGAAGCCCTTTTATGGCCCCCACATCAAACCTATGGGGTCAGGGGGGTCTACCCTGCCCCCTTTTGGTCATTTCCCCCTTTGTTTTTGCCACATCTTGTGTCTCGATCCTACCGAGACACAAGATGGCGGCCGCTCCGGACTGTTTAGAATGTTGACAGACACCCAAGAGCCAATCAGCTTTCCGCGCGTGAACTCGTGCAGCGCGCTGGGACGCGCCCCGGTGCGCGTACCGGGGCGTGCTTATAGATATATATTTTTTTTGACCTAAATTACTCAAAATCCTCTGGAGCACATATCTTGAGACATAGCAAAGGCACATCGGGCTACCAGTCCCTACAATTTTGCCATGTTTCGTGGGAATCCATTCAGCCGTTCGGGCTAAAAGTGAGTCCAACCGCCCTATGGAAATTAACATGGGGAAAACACATTTTGGGACCCCCCTTTTATCTCGGCCCCCGCTTATCGAATCCCCCCCAAATGTTCGGGAAAGGAGCGGAGCGGTGCTGGCCCTTTTCTTGGAGAAATTCAGCCAATTCCGTCAATCAACGCCAAAGTTATTCCCAATAGAATGTTGCAGATTTCCTATGGAAACTAGGTCCTAACTATAACTACCTACTGGCAACCGCCAGTAGCATGCATATATATATATATATATATATATATATATATATATATATATATTACCTACTGGCGGTCGCCAGTAGGTATATATAGTTAGGATTTTTTCTCTATGGGATTTTTGAAAATTCTATGTCAAATAACTTTGGCGTTTGTGGACGGAATTGGCTGAAATTTTCAGGAAAATGGCACATTTTGTTTCTGAGCAGCCCCTGAAAATTGGGGGGGGGTTCGTGCAGGGGGGGTCGAGAAAAAAGGGGGGTCCCAAAACGTGTTTTTAACATTGAGTTTTCCATAGGGCGGTTGGCCTCACTTTTAGCCCGAACGGCTGAATGGATTTGCACGAAACTTGGCAAAATTGTAGGGACTGGTAGCCCGATGTGCCTTTTGTAGGTCTCAATATATGTGCTACAGTGGATTTTGAGAAATTAACGTTTAAAAAAAGATATATATCTGTAACAGCGGACCGGGCAGCGCTCCAGTACGCGTACTTTTCGCGCAACGGAGCTTTGTGAAGCGAAGCTGATTGGTTCTCCAGCGTCTGTAAACATTCCAAACAGTCCGTAGCGGCCGCCATCTTGTCTCTCGGTAGGATCGAGAGACAAGAGGAGGCCAAAGCGAAGGGGCAAATGACCATAAGGGGGCATAGTAGATCCTCGCTGACCCCCTAGGTTTGATGTGGAGTTTTTAAAAGGGCCCCGCGGGGCAAAAAAAAAAAATAATAATAGAACGGCTGAATGGATTTGCACGAAACTTGGTAAAATATTAGGGACTGGTAGCCCGATGTGCCTTTGCTAGGTCTCAATATATGTGCTCCAGTGGATTTTGAGAAATTAACGTTCAAAAAAAGATATATATCTGTAACAGCGCTCCGCTTCGCGTAACGGAGGTTTGCGAAGCTGATTGGTCATTCTGTCACTGGGCTATAGTTGGGCTACATCTGGCTGATATTTGGGCTACATTTGTTTTTTTTGTCTCTGGCGGCCATCTTTGGGCTACATTGGGCTACATTGGGCTTCATTGGGCTTCATTGGGCTACATTGGGTAACATTTGGGCTCCAACATATATATAGGCCAATGTAGCCCAATATATATTTTTCAAAGTTAATTTTCGTAAAAACCACTGGAGCATATATCTTGAGACATAGCAAAGGCACATCGGGCTACCAGTCCCTACAATTTTGCCAAGTTTCGTGGAAATCCATTCAGCCGTTCGAGCTAAAAGTGAGTCCAACCGCCCTATGGCAATGAAGGAAATGAATGGGTAATTTGTAATTAGCAAATAGCTCATCGCAAACTAGGAATGGTAAAGAATCGCTATGTATTCCTTAAAGTTCGCTATTTAGGAAATGCAAAAAACTTTGATGATACATATGGCGGTTCATCTCTAACAAGATAAGAAGCATAGGGATAGATTTATGATGACTGGCGCATCACCAGGGATGTGTTAGTCATTCTGTGCCGCTGTTCCGTCACCTATGGTGTGCTGCATTTACAATGCGGCGCATCATGGGGCAAAAACAGCACAGATGCGTGATGTATCTGTGCCGTAAAGGTGGCGCATTGCTGGAGTTGTATCGCAAGTGTGATGAAGCTCCAGCAAGGGTCGGGGGTGCCCCTGTCGCAGGGTTTCTGTTCTCACACAGAACTGTGGACAGAGGATTGGAACCTCGGCGAATTAGGGTGCCCCAAAACTCACCTTAGTAATCAAAAACCCCTTAGCAAGCTAGGTACAGTGTCACATTGGATATAACAAACTCTCAATGTTTAGACAATCCAGAATATGAACTTATAGTACCTCAGGATACGTGGAACTCATGAACAGTCGGTCGTTATATATTTCTTAGAAACCAGAACATGGAGTTAAGAAGAACACATGTGTATTTGAAATGTTTATTTACTAATGCCGTCTTCGCAGGCGTAGTATCTTAGATAATACAAGTACACATATTATCAGTAGCAAAATTACCAGCATAGTTACTAGTACATAAAAAGCGAATGGTGACAGTATGTTAACATGGTGTAAATGAATAAGAGTTAGCAACACTTATAAGCAGCCACGGGCCGTGGAGGGAGTTACGGTGGGGCAGGGAGGCGGGGAGGGGGAGGGGCAGGGTGGAGAGGGCTCCACCCTGCCCCTCCCCCTCCCCGCCTCCCTGCCCCACCGTAACTCCCTCCACGGCCCGCGGCTGCTTATATCTCACCCTCCCTAATACACATATTATATTATTTGCTAAGAAGGTCTGTTTGTGTTGGTTTAGGGCGTGCCCATACTTTAGTGTCTTAGATTTGAAGGAATCACATCAGCATACACCAGCTCTCTCTTCATGTGAACCGCATCAACTGTTGTGTATGTGTGTTCGGCAAAGCAATATAAAACCCGCCTCATGCCCAGAATTGGCAGAAGCTGCACTTATGTTATGAGTATGAAGTCGTGGAGATCAGACCTCATAACAATTCTGTATCGTGTTGTTCTTGAAACTTCAGCACTCGCTGTACAGATATAGTTTAACAAGCAAAGCAGATAGTAGAGCAATAACATATTATTCTCATGTAAACCACGATGAACTACTAGGTTGAAAGCTAAAGCAACAACTAAGTGTCGTGTGCAGAAGTTGCAAAAAAGGAAAAATGGCGTTTAAACCGGTAATGAGCCCATGCTAACTTAACACGGTGTAAAGATATCCAGGACCTAGATGACACCTCCCCATGATCCGGAAATGAACTGAATAAGATAATAGAAGTGCCATCTCATGAGAGCAGATTGCAACTTTATATGTGGACGGTCCGCAAGGTAAAACATTAAAAACTAGGAAAATTTAATGCTAAAGAAAAATAAAACAGCCAAGTACTTTATCGAGTCTTAAGCCAATAGGCAAGCTAAATAATAAAAACTTGACAAATAAGTCAATGAATTGTCAATGAAATGCTAGTACTCAGCATATCAAACATGAAAAAGGTCTATGACATAACTGTGTATGCAAAATAAGCTGCAACAGCCTCCAATAGGAAGTCACCGTCTTCATCCGAAAAGAGTTCAGCCATCCAATTTAAAAGCGGAAAAGGACATACGTGCTCTCCCAGCACCGGATCCTCTATCACCATCAGAGGACAGCTCGGTGGGTTTTCAAGAAAGCTCTGTTCCAAGAAAGACTGTGTTGCCGCCAGTAAATTCCAGGGACCAATTAGTCCATGCATCAATGCCACAGCCATAATCCTTTCGCCAGGACAAACCAACTCGTGAGTAATGATAGGAGTCATCAGCTGATTAAAGTCGACGTCAGGAGAAACCGGTCCGCAGAGACACAAATCAATGGCCCAATCGAAATCACAGGTCAGGCAGTGAAATACAGGCTGGACACAGGTGAAGTAGGAGAATCGAAAAGATAATCCATATGCCGTGCTTAATATCGCCAACGGCATTGTGCCATAATATTCTAGCATGCGATTGCGGAACAGTGTCAGCAGCTGCAGGGCGGGAGCTTGCACAGGAGGGACATCCATATTTAAAAATGTAAAAAAGCACAAGAGCGTCCGCTGGTAATGCAAGTAAAAATGGGAATCCACGAAGCACAGTGGAAAAAAATAGAATGAAAGAAAGCAGGATGACTCCAAAGATTTTCTCAAATGAAGTCACGAGACCACTGGTAACAACTTTAAAAAAGTGCGCCAGGGCCTTTGTGGAGGATGCGTTAAAGATAGTCCGAACCATCTTGCTGAAATGGAAAGGCGAATCAGTATTGAAAAGGGTCTGCACCTCTGTACGGGTGTTCGCTATGTGAAGCACGAAAGTTTCACGGGCCGAACTCAAGGCCACCTCTCTCTGAGACAAAAGAGCTCTTATTCTTGCCATGCCGTTGAAATCTGCTCCCAAGGTTGGTATTTGTGGCCAGATTGAAAACTCCCTATGTTCATGTGTGGGAGGAAATAGAACATTTCTGCAGCAAATAACCCGTTCACTTACTGTTACGATAAAAGGAATACTTTTAATTAACCCAGAACAATCTTCATTATTGAGCATCAAATAACTACCATTTTCCAACAACTTGAACGTGGGGATGATAGCAGGAACTGGCGTGCCTTGCAACACGCAAGCCATATTTGGTCGGTGTTTGTTGCATGAACCGTGTAACTGTATGTGCCTACACATTAGTGAATGATCTGGCGTCTCAGTGCATTCCTCTCCATTCAGATAAACTTCTTGATCATCTTTGAAACATCTGTATGTGTATGGAAGCGACCAGACCTCATGAAGAAAAGCACTACCTAAAGGTTCATAACGACCTATTGGTATATATTTCATACAATTTGAAAACGTATATAAAGCAAAAGGCAGCGTTATTAAACCGTGGATAAGGCACGTTGCCAAAAAACCCGCAATCCTCTGCTGATGATGTCACTGAGCACGTCTTGAATGATGTAATATGTGACATCATCAGCAGTGGATTATGGGTAATAGTATCTCTAGTTTACTCCCCTATAGCTGTCTTTCTTTTAACATAAGTGTCTGTTTCCTTCCCTTATACTTACTGTTCTTTTTTTTTTAAAAAAAAATGTTGGTTCACTTCCGGTTCGCGTACCGGCGAGCGAACTGGGAAGCGAACTACGAGAAATAGAGGTTGGCACAGTTCCAAATATTGTACCAATTTTTTAATAACGGGGAGGTAGTTCTCAAAAGAACTTTTTTTTTTATTGTTTTTGTTGTTTTATATTTTTTTAATTATTTTTCTGAACATTTTTTTACTTTTTTTGAATTTTTCTGAACAGTTTTATATTTTTTTGGGTTTTTCTTGCAGGGGGCAATGAAAACGATTCATTGTAAAGGGCTCAACAGGAGCAACAAAACAAAAAAAAAGTATTTATTATTTGGGGCGTTTCGTACAAACTTGCATATGATAGTCAATAGCTCTGTTGATCAGAGTGATGCTTCTTTCTCCGTAGCAAATGAATCCATTGCAATATACGCAGACGTGTTTTACTTCATGAAATCTCGTTTGAATATTTGGCACCATCTCCCTGCCCTCTGGTCCCGTTACTTCCGGTACAACAGATCTTCTGGCCATAATAGGGAGATTATCTAGGTCGTTACGAAACTGTGCAGCACTGTAGTTGTTAGGATGCCACCTAGTCATATGGCGATGCATTGTGTAGTTTCCGAAACTGTATTTTTTGTCGGTCCCTCTGGACAGTCTATCTTGACATATAAGGCAAGTTACGTATCTTGCATTTACTTTTTTCTGACCTTTGGGAATTTAAAAAAATTGCCAAATGAAGTTTTCTTTCCGGTGAGACGTCCTGGGCTCCTCAGGCAAAAAGTGCCTCTCTTCGTGCTCGTCGTCCTGTTCCTCTTCTTCCTCTTCTTGCTGAATTATAACTTGAGCAGGTGGTCCACTCTTCCTTGGATGTGGTGGAGGTGGTGGGGAAGCACCAGCTGAAGCTACTAAAGAAGCCATTGCTCACTGGTAACAAAGGGTCTTTCTCTCACAATGATGAAAGTCAGAGTGAGGAAAGAAGGAGGGATTTTCATCATTTGGGAAAAACAATAGTTCTCAACCAATGAAAAGTGTTCATTTTAGATTATATGACCTAGTCTTACATCATTAGGAAACCAAAAGTGAAATGAACCAATGAAAAGTGTTATTACCAAGTCACATGACCTGCTGTGTTTACGTTAAGCGCTTTGCAGGGCCTCCCGGTTTGCTTCCAGAAACCTGTGCTTTGCGACTCGGTAAGCGTACCAGTTCGCTAACGTAGCACGTCATATGACGTATCACGCGACAACGCGAAACGTCATGCGGACGGGAGGCGTCACGATGTTGTTTTCTAACGCGGCAGTTGCGGTAAAGAAACGTTTACCGGCTCGCGGTCTATTTCGCGGCATCAAGGTCAGCTAACGGGAAGCTTCCCTATTCGCGAAGCGGGAACGAAGAAAAAAAAATATTTAACATTTTTTTTATTATTAAACATATAAAATATATTTTTGGATTTAAAGAAGAATACATTTTACAGCTACAGATATTAGCTGTTAAAAAACCAATGAAATTCACTGAAAAAACCATAGGTTATAGACCATATATAGTTAGGAATTAGCATTTACAAAACCTTGAAAATTCACTGAAAAAACCATAGGTTATAGACCATATATAGTTAGGAATTAGCATTTAGAAAACCTTATTTTACTCACACAAAACCATTGAAATTCCATATATAGTTAGTTGCACTAACTATATATCGCGCACCCGCAATCCACTGCTGATGATGTCACATATTACATCATTCATGACATGGTCAGTGACATCACTGATGACATCACTGATGACATCTCAAATGACATCACTGATGACATCACTGATGACATCTCAAATGACATCACTGATGACATCATGACACACCAATACCAGTTACTACATACGCACTCACTGATTCCTACGTCTACACACACATTCACTCATTCACCCATACAATCACTCATACATACAGTCACTCATTATTACAACACTATCATATGCACTCATACACCTATGCAGACAGTCACACACTGCCACTCATCCATGGAGTTACTCACACACCAAGTCAGTCCTGTAAAGAATCAATCACACTTCCATTTCTTCATCTATACAGTTAAACACAGAACACCATACTTCAGTGACATCACTGATGACATCACTAATGACATCTGAAATGACATCACTGATGACATCTCAAATGACATCACTGATGACATCATGACACACCAATACCAGTTACTACATACGCACTCACTGATTCGTACGTCTACACACACATTCACTCATTCACCCATACAATTACTCATACATACAGTCAGTTATTATTAGAACACTATCATATGCACTCATACACCTAGTCAGTCCTGTGAAGAATCAATCACACTTCGATTTCCTCATCTATAGTTAAACACAGAACACCATACTTTTCACACATATACTAACACATACTTACTCTCTTATACAATCACTGATACAAGTACACATTGATATGCACAGCGTCACACACCTCCCAGCCAGCCACACACACACTCAGTCTTCCATCCATCCAGTCATTCTTCAATATGTAAAACGTATTTAAACTTTACAAAAACACACAGACACTAGATGATGTCATCAGTGATGTCATCAGTGATGTCACTGACCATGTCATGAATGATGTAATATGTGACATCATCAGCAGTGGATTGCGGGTGCGCGATATATAGTTAGTGCAACTAACTATATATGGAATTTCAATGGTTTTGTGTGAGTAAAATAAGGTTTTCTAAATGCTAATTCCTAAGTATATATGGTCTATCACCTATGGTTTTTTCTGTGAAATTTCAAGGTTTTGTAAATGCTAATTCCTAACTATATATGGTCTATAACCTATGGTTTTTTCAGTGAATATATATATATATATATATATTTTCCACCAAACGCCCAAGCAATTCGAAGGACGCACTCACAGCCAATGCGAACCAAGGTTCATAAACAAGGAATCAACCGGCAATGATATTTCCAGGATTTATTATCGATGATTTGTAATGCTGCGACGCGTTTCGAGGCACCCGCCTCTCATCAGGCAGCTAGGAACATGTGGCATGGATTTCCATGGATGCGTCCCCATGCATTCTGGGATATAGTGTTCTGTTGGAAAAATGATATCTCCTTTAGTAGGTTCCATGCCACATCTTTATATTTAATCACCATATTTATACAATGTACCTTAAGTAGGCCCCTTCGTATCAGCAAGTTGATATATTTCATGCAAAAGCTGTGCTGACCGCAGTTATGACACAGTTCTGTTACTGCGCAGCCCTTCTCACAGTTTGAAAGTGGTGCATTCTCCCACGGCAGGACTGCCGTGTTGTTTATTTTCCACCAAACGCCCAAGCAATTCGAAGGACGCACTCACAGCCAATGCGAACCAAGGTTCATAAACAAGGAATCAACCGGCAATGATATTTCCAGGATTTATTATAGATGATTTGTAATGCTGCGACGCGTTTCGAGGCACCCGCCTCTCATCAGGCAGCTAGGAACATGTGGCATGGATTTCCATGGATTGTATAAACCCTATGCAAATATTATAAATATATACAACACACCAGCAAAGTAACAGGGTAAAACGTTTTATTAAATAACTATTTACATGGCAGTTTGCTGCAACATCGATCCAAATGCATGACGCTGTTCCTGTCCCTCCTTCCTTAAAGTAGCAATGTTGGGCTACTTTGGGCTACTTTTTAGTAGGATTTGGGCTTTAGAAAGTCTACAAAGGCCATCAGCCGGCGAGGTAGCATAGGTGGCGGCCTAGTGGTGGAGGACCGTTGTGCAAATAGCCCGGGGGCGACACCACGCGCCAAGGCCCGACCCCAGGACATCCCGAGGTGATGTCCGGCAAGTTGTGTGGGGGGATGCCTTGCTGATGCCGCCACCCCCCCTCACCTTCTTGTTGCCTGATCCGGCCAGCTCAATCGATCGAGCATGAGACTCTCAAACCCAGGGTCGTAGGCCCGGCCATCTTGTGGGGCGCCCGCAGGAGAGACGGCGCGGATGGCCCCCTCTCCTCTCACCCCCAGGTGGAGCTGCAGCAGGGCGACCCTTAGCGTCTCACTCACCGGTCAGCTGAAGCAGGGCGACCCTTAGCGTTTCACTCGCCGGTCAGCTGAAGCAGGGAGACACTTAGCGGTTCACTCGCCGGTCAGCTGAAGCAGGACTGCCATTGGCGTTCCACTCGGTTGGATGGGCGGGGACCCGCTCCGGTGGCCGGGGTGAAGAGCGGCTGTTGCTGCGGTACGCTCAAAATGGCGGCCGACTCCCCGGATTTGGGCCTGGTCCACTAGAACGGCTCTGGACTACCCTGGAACTCGAATGCTTGCCTGCTCGGGCATGAGCCCCACTCTTGAAGACGTCCTCTCAGTTTTAAAGGTTCTACGAGAGTCGTTGGCCCTCGACTCCCGTGGGCTTCCGATGGGGGCAACCGCCACTGTTGCTCGACTATCCCCCATGGAAATACCGCTGCCACGGGTGTCCGCCGCCTTAGCCACATCTGGTGCCGTGAGGGAGGCTGATTCAGTGCATCGGCGGAGGGATATGCCTGCTGTCCCGCTCTCCGGAAGTGTCCACAACATTGTCACAGGATGGTAGTGCTCTCATGCTGACGCCAGTTTTTGTCCGAATTACTAAGAGACACTGTAGACTGCCAACTTGATCAGCTCCGGTGGGACCTCAGCGTGACCCGGTAGGGAAGATTTTGCCTCCCTGCCTTTGAGTCATGGTTCATGATGCCTGTTCTTTCTGTTGCCGCTAATGAACTTTTTGAACTGCCGAAAGGTATTCTGGTCCTGCCGTTAGTTATTGGAGACATTGAACTATACTCTGGACTGTAGAAGTTACAAGAAATTAAGAATATAAATAGGGAAATTGCTATAGTTTGAAGACATTTCTGAGGATTTTGTGATTATCAAACAATTTCAGGAATTAAAGTAATTTGTTGCTTTCCAGGATTAGTGGTATGCATCACATTTCGGAAAGCAGAACTTCAATCTGGCGGGAATTTCTACATTCCCACTGTGACACAAATGTGCTTTTCACATGTAACTATTGTCAATGAAACACATCTGGGCTCAGGCTCACCCAGGTAAAAGGAACGGATACGCCCAAGCGTGAGATCGTCTTGAAACAAAGCTGACTCAAGTTTTGCTGCTGATGCTATGCAGACAAAAACTGGTTTTCAGTTTGTACATTCTTCAGGATTTTTCCATCCAAGGCTGGTTGAGAGTTTGTAGAACGATGGCTTCAGATTTTCAACATACTACTCTTCAACATTCTTCATAAATGTAAGAATGTGAGACTCACTAGGAGTACGGCCGTTTATCTTTCCTTTCAAAATGCTGCCAACAATATTTTCTGATTGGAAGACACCATCTTGTAGCATAAAGGGCTGCGTCAAGGGTGGTATTGCCCAGAATGTCTTGTTTTCAAGTGCTCGTAATGACGAAGCCAGGACTGTGGCAGAGCGTCCAAAATCTACAAAAAACACCACTGCCAACTCTTCAATAACTTCCATCACCCAGCACCGCATTTCCAAAGAAACAGCATAGCAAGCTTTCGTGGCCTTTAGAGTTTTCGGAAGCAGTTTCCCAAGACCATCACTGCAGCCATTACAATCCAACAGAGGAACTTTTTCCAAGATCGGCATATTAACAGGGCTGCTGGTGTAATCGGGGCTCTTGCAGCCATTCAACTTAATTGAGGCTTTCACAATGACAGACCGCCCACTGAACTTCGTGCCATGACATTTACTTATAACATTCTGCTGGGTCTTCGCCGAACTGAAGTCTACAAATGCAAAGCATTTCATTCCGCTCTGACATTTCTTGACATGTAGTGGGTTGAAGTCTTTAAAGAGGTCCACAATTTGCTCCTCAGTCACATCACTTGAAAGATTCCCCAAGCCAGGCAGGTCCCACACCACTTGAAAGGACCTGCCTGGCCTCGACCAAAATGGCGCCAGTATGGGAGCGACTTGCAACTCCTTATGACGTTCTAGTTACTTAGCCTTGACGTTATGGGGGATGTATGCGGTCTTTGTGCACATGGCGGGCGAGGAAGGGTACTAACTGGGCATACGGACAACCCTATTGATGTTGGTTTTTCATTATTGATTATTGTATTATTAAAGCTTCGAAGTAATGTTACCCATGAAACTCGCCCATGGTGTGCGTATGGACGATTTTATTGTAACTGATCCTGTTATACTTTCAATTATAAAATCAACCTTCACTGATCCTGCAACCGTTTGTCACGTTTATTTTTTTCAATTAAATGGCTCGCTTGTTACATAATCTGACCCTTAAAGGGAACTATATGTCAGTGTTTTTTTGTTTTAATGCCTTAGTAACACCACCCTCATCATTTAGATTGCCACCGCCCATTGCACAAAAGTAGAATGTCCGAAACGTCCCCGTTTAAATATAAAAATAAATAAATAAAAAAAAAACAACAACAAAACGAACAATCAATAAACATACAATATTTGAAAAGTCTATCATTCTTTTTCCCTCATAGTACGCTTCCCACACCGCTTCCCGGTGCGCGTACCGGGCACTCCCCACGCAAAAGAAACACATTTTTTTTTTGCCCCGCGGGGCCCTTTTAAAGCCTCCACATCAAACCTAGGGGGCCAGGGAGGATCTACTATGCCCCCTTATGCTCATTTCCCCCTTTGTTTTGGCCTCCTCTTGTCTCTCGATCCTACCGAGAGACAAGATGGCGGCCGCTCCGGACTGTTTAGAATGTTGACAGACACCAGAGAGCCAATCAGATTCGCTTCGCGAAGTTCCGTTACGCGTCAAGTACGCGAACCGGGGCGCTACCCGGAGCGCTGTTACAGATATATATATTTTTTTGAACGTTAATTTATCAAAATCCACTGGAGCACATATATTGAGACCTAGCAAAGGCACATCGGGCTACCAGTTCCTACAATTTTGCCAAGTTTCGTGGAAATCCATTCAGCCGTTCGGGATAAAAGTGAGGCCAACCGCCCTATGGAAAATTGCATGGGAAAAACGCGTTTTGGGACCCCCCTTTTTTCTCGGCCCCCCCTTGACAAAACCACCCCAAATTTTCAGGGGCTGCTATTTTCCTGAAAATTTCAGCCAACTCCGTCCACAAACGCCAAAGTTATTAGACATAGAATTTTCAAAAATCCCATAGAGAAAAAATCCTAACTATATATACCTACTGGCGACCGCCAGTAGGTAATATATATATATATATATATATATATTCACTCCAAAAAAAACAAGATGAATCAACAAAATATTGACATCAAAAAACGCACATTATATAAAGCATGTAGGGCAAGAGTTAAACATGATGGTGGCGGGAGATATGTTTTTAACAATTTTTTTTCCGTAAAGCAAATAAAAATGTATATATGTATACATTTTTATTTGCTTTATGTAAAATATATATATATATACATTTTTATTTGCTTTACTGAAAAAAATTGTTAAAAACATATCTCCTGCCACCTTCATGTTTAACCCTTGCACGACTAGCGTGATTTTTAGTATCATTTGCAAATCGGTGTTTTGTGCATGGTGGGAGACATGAGTTATGGCATGTGTATTTTTGTGAATTTCTTTATCTTTTTTTGGTACTACACTTTTATCCATAGACTGCATCTAGAGGTCACCTGGCACTGCATTTGCGGCTCCTGTCCTCAGAGGTGCCAGGAACACATGGGCAGCTGTTCTTCTGGACGCTGGTTGGAGCTCAGCTTTCTTTGTTTTCGGTTAGTACCTTGTTTTATTACATTAATATTGAATAGTAAAATATTGTTCACTATTAATTTAATAAGAGGTGGAGAACAATTAACTGGAATATGACCCTACCTGGCTGTTAAAGTAAGTAAACATTCTTTTATATGTATGTTATGTGCAGGTGTGAGTTTATGTAAGAAAGTGTGTATGTGTGATTGTGGATGTGTACATTTGTGTGAGTGAATGCAAAGGTGAAATGGCATGTAATGTCACTTCCACTGCCCCCGTCCTTTTGGTGAACTGACGCTCATGCTTTATTCGCAACCCCACTTCGTAGAGCTGTTAATGAATCTAATCCAGTCTGCAACTTTTTGAACACAATGGCAGTCAAATCCACTGCTTATAGTGGTAGTTGTTGAGATTTTGATTGCATTGTGATCTGCAAATCACGTTACGTTTTGTAAATGTTTTCCTGCTCTATTGTTTGGGTTTTCTTGGCTTCTGTGTTCCCTCCACACTGCCTTGGGGTCAGACATTTGTTAGAGTGGTTCCCATTTCCTGTGGAATAGTTTTCCACAGTTCGAAACTCTCGATTAAAGCGTGGTTTGCAATTTTTAAGATGAAAAAGGTTTATACAGAAGTCTTCACCATCCAATCACATTTGTCTAAAATTTCAAATGCAACTGACAACGGGTGTGAATCAATGAATTATACAGGCACATGCATCAAAGGCTTTTGCGATCGCAAACGGTGCGATTCGCAAAAAATGGCCATTTGCGTTTGCAAAATTAGCTTTTGCGGTGCATCAAGGGTCAAGGCCCTTGCAATTTGAGAATTTGTAATGAATTGCGAGTACTCAAATTGCGATTGCATTTAAGGGATCGCATTTTGCGATTCTTTAAATGCAATGCAAGAACCACTTTGAAGTAGCGATTTCGCTACTAGGGTGCACAAATTACCATGAAGTTGAACTTCATGGTAATTTGCAAATCTTTAAAAAATGCACTAAAGAGCCATTTTCAAAGTTCTATTTTACACACACACATGCCCTTAGGGCATGTGTGTGTGCAAGACGTACTCATATGCAGATTTCAGGGGTGCAACAGGGTGTCCTTTTGACGCCCTGGCACCCTTGAAATTGCATTCTCACATTGCGATTCTCTAATTGAGAACCGCAAATTGAGAATGTCTTCCCATTTATTCCTATGGGCCTCTAGGCCCATAGGAATGAATGGGGAGGTATTCCTTAAGTGCGAATCGCAGTTTTCAACTCGCAATTAAGGAATGTTTAAGAATCGCAATTTTTTTAAGCGATTTCTGCATGCATAGGCTTTTGCGATTCCTTAATTGCGATTCCTTAAAAATCGCAATTAAGAAATTGCAAATGCCAACATTGATGCATGTGCCTGCATATCTTTAATAGGCTGCGACTGTTAAACATTTAAATCCCACCTTTGGATTTCCTCCAAACCAACAAAAACGCATTCTGAGTAAAGAACACGTTTATGCCAAGATTCATGTGAATCCATTCAGCAGTTAGGCCATAGAAATGGAGCAAGACTTATCATGTCACCTAAAATAAAAATTACATACAATATTCTGCTCCCTCTACTTTTTTTTCCTGGCTGGAATATCAGGGGGTCATTCCCACAGCCACATATATATTTTGGTATGAGATTTCAAGTTGCTTAAGCACTTCAGAGGAAGAGGGCTACCATTACTGCCCGAAATGATCTGTTTGGGAGCACTATCCCCTGGATCCATCTTTTAGCCCCTATGGCTATCTATCTACTGATTACACCTAGACTGGCTTTGGCCTCTAAGAGGAACAATGATACAATATCCAGCGGCGGGGTAGTTTGAATGAAATAAATGCACAAGACTGAGACGTTTACAAATTATAGGTCTAAAAGTGCAAATATTTTTGATAAAAAATGGTATGATTAACAGACCAAGTCATCACTCCTACCAGTTTGCTAAAATTGTGAGAGTAACTATCCAAACACTGCGGAGAGTGATCAAGCTTTATTTCACATTCTAGACCACGGGTCTGATTCATAAAGTTAGTCACGTTACTATACATCTATTTACGTGTAAATATACCTTGGTGTAAATATCCACATAATATGCTATTCTCCATTTCACAGCAGAGATTTACAGTAAAGAGTCTCCACATCTTCAACTGAGGAGGTGGAGTCACTTACAATCCATTTCACGAATTAATAGTTTTTTTTTTTTTTTTTTTTTTTTGTCCTCATACGCCGATAAAGATATTTTTAGTATTTGATTCTACCAAGAATCTTTATGGGAGCTCTTTGTGCAGACACCCAGTGGAAATCTCGCAGTGCCAGCATGTGGACAGTCAGCTCAGTCTCTCACTTTTCCAGACCCTTAGACTGATCTTCGGGTGGATCATTCTGCAGAAAGGGCTACTCATTGGACAAAGTTGTTATAAACCATCGAGCCAAATAATGCAGGGAGTCCAAAAATGCTTCCTTCTCTTCCATACCATACTATCCAAACTGAGAGTGTGCCTAATTGCCCTAATCCAATTTACATATGTCGGTATAGTGGTGCTCACCCATAGTTTACATATTTCCCTGCGGGCTAAGACAATTAGATATAAAAATAACTTATTATTATGTCGTGATACATTCTCATAATTAGAAGGAATTCCAAAAAAAACTTGTTGCGTACTAACCTGTATTTCATACCCAAAAAGGGCTTTCATACCTTCTTGTATATCAAACCAAAATTCTCTGAGTGCGGGACAGGTCATGAACATGTGCAGGTCATCTGCTTTTTCCAAATTGCATTTTGGACAACAGGGAGTAGGCCCCTTCGAAAATTTAGCAAGCCTGGCTGGAGACCAATATACTCTATGAAGAGAAAACAAGTGATTCCGCTTTAAATTGGCAGGTGAGACCGTGAGATGTAATAAATCAAAGGATACTTGCCATAATTTCTGCAAGTCGGTATCCAGTACTTGATCCCTCCATAGCTGATCTGGGAGGGCGAATTCTCCATCTTCTTCCTCAAGTATTGTCCAATAAAGGACTGATGTTTTAAGAGTTCTAGGTTTCTTCATTAGGAGCTCATCAAGAACAGTCTTGACACCTTTATCCCCTGTAACAGCCTGAGTCCAGCTTTTAATTTGAAAATACTTGAATTTAGATAGGTTCTTATCTGTGAGAACAGAAATGTCTTCCCAGCTTAAAAGGTTCCCTCCAGGCAATAACTGGCCCCATGTTCTGATATTTGCATTCTGCAAAGCGATAGATAATAAATCTTTAGTCCATTCAGGAGAGCCAGGAGAGTCCCATATTGGGGCTAGAGCGGAATAATATGGAATATTCAGCGCTCTTCTAGCTCTGGCCCACACATATGCCATGTCTCTAAAAACCTTTAGTCTTACTTTTTTAAAGTACCGCATGTCTCCAAACTTAAACAAAAATGCATTAGATCCTCCCTGGATCTCTGATAACATGTTCTGAAACATAAAGTCTGTTTCTGTCTCCCCTAGGGTGTCAAATAACCTTATTCCCGCTTTCAATAGTAGGGTCCAGGCATATACTCTCAGATCTGGTGCGCATAATCCACCCTTGCTTTTCTTCCTGCGAAGCTTTTTCCAAGAAATCAGAATGCCTTTAGAGGCCCAAATAAAGGAGTTCCATTTGGCTTGAATCTTACTTAGTTTGGCTTCATTGAAGGCAAGTGGAATGTTCTGGAATATGTATATTAATTTAGGTAGCAGCATCATTTTTACTACATTGATTCTTCCAATTAGGGTCAGAGGCAGGAGTGACCAGCTTTTCAAGGATTCCTCAATTTCTTTCTGAATTTTAGAAAGATTTTTTTCTGCAAGTTGATTTATGTCCTGCGTGATTTGAATTCCCAAATATCTGATTTGATGTTTCAAAATTGGAATGGAGTTAGCATAGGTTATGTTCCAACACATACATTCTGATTTGGATTGATTAATCAGGTAACCAGACACTTGCCCAAAGTTCTCTGCTGCTTTATATATGAGAGGAATTGATTTGATAGGGTCAATAGTGTACAACATGAGATCGTCCGCATATAAAGCGACTTTTTTCACCCAGTTGTTATATTTAAAGGGTATAATATCTTGATCTTGTCTGATCTTTTCTGTGAACGATTCCATATATAGATCAAAGAGCAGGGGGGAAAGCGGACACCCCTGTCTTGTTCCTCTCTGAATTTTTATAGGAGAAGATAAGCTTCCATTTATTAATAATCTAGCTGTCGGAGCCTGGTAAAATGCCGCTATTGCCCTACAAAAATTTCTCCCTAGATTAACTTTTTCTAATACTTTGACTAGAAATGCCCAATTAACGCGGTCGAAAGCCTTGGCGGCGTCTAATGTGATAACCGCTAGTGGAATTTTAGATTGAGAGGCAACATCTATTGCACCCACCAAAGCTTGTGTAAGATCTTGTATAGAGCGACCTCTGACAAAGCCCTTTTGGTCTAGATGCAACAATTGGCCTGCTACCCCATTTAATCTTTCTGCTAATATTTTTGCCATAAGCTTATAGTCCGTGTTAAGGAGGGAGATCGGCCTATATGAGTCACATTGGTATGGTCTCTTCATTGGTTTTAAAATAAGGACCACTATGGCATCATTCCAAGAGACAGGAATTTTGCCTCCTTCCTCATATATAGAGGTGAAAAGCAATTTCAAAACTGGTATTATTACCGGTGCAAGCACTTTATATATCTCGGAAGGTAACCCATCAGGGCCAGGAGCCTTACTTTTTTTAGCGGAATCAATTGCCGAAGCTATTTCAATGGAGCTAATATCTCTATTAAGATTGTTAGAGGCCTGATCATCTAAAGCTTTAACCTGATATTGATCTAGCCATGACTGTATTAATTGCTGTTGTGGTGAGAGGTCTTCTCTATATACTTTATCAAAATGGTGGTAGAAAGCCTGATCAATATCTGTACTTTTGTCTGAGATCACATCCGTGTTTAATATCTGTACTTCCTTAATAGAGTTCTTCTTGATATCTTTTTTTGTTTTCCAGGCTAAAAGTTTTCCACTGGCCTCGCCATATTCGAAATGTGCTAATGAGCTAGCCTGCCATCGTTTCCTCAGCCTATCATCTAGTAACTGTTCCAACTGTAATTTACATGTTAGCAAATATTTCTTATTATTCTCTTGATCAGTCAGGCTAGGATCTAGTGCATCCTGTTCAAGAGCTTTAATCCTTGCTTCAATCTGTGAAATTTGTGCCTTATATGCTGAATATTTTGCGATTTGAAATGCTAATAAGCGCCCTCTCAAAAAGGCTTTATATGTGTCCCAGACAACCGAGAGTGTAGCTGTACATAAATTAAAAGTAAAGAACTCGTTAGATTCCTTGAGTACTTTATCTATTATTTCCTCTTCCAAGAGAATACTTCTGTCTATTGTGTATCTCTTAACCAGCTGTGGGCCTGACAATTTTAAAGTTAGAGTGACCGCTGAGTGATCAGAGATGTGGGCACCAAGATGTTTTATCTCCACCACTTGCTGAACTAGGTGTTCCGCAATCAAAAAAAAGTCTAATCTAGACTTATTCCGTAATTTCTTATTGTGGAAAGTAAATTCTCTTTTTGTACCATTTTTTTGTCGCCAGATATCTTTCCATCCAAACTGGATAATCGCATTAGATAGAACAGCTCTAGTTTTGGAATTATGTGTAAACCTTACAGTGGTAGATTTATCTAGCTGTGGATCAAGTACTAAGTTAAAATCTCCTGCAAGAATCACCGGATCCTCATAATCTAAAAGTTCAACAAAGAGATCTTTAAGAGGAAGGATGTCATCCAGATTAGGACCATAGTACCCCGCAATCGTAAACTTGAATGCATGTTGCTTTATTTTTGCTATGACCCACCTTCCCTTTTTATCACACTTAGATTGTAACAAAGTTATCTCTGAATTAGATTTAATCAGTATAGCCACCCCTTTGGTAGTAGTTGGTTGCGAGGTGGTTATCACCTGCTGAATCCATTTTTTTCCCTTGAAAATATCTCTTAATTCTTGTTCGGTAGAGTGGGTCTCTTGTAAAATAAAAAAAATTTCAGGTGCATCCTTTAAGTACTGAAGAATTCTCTCTCTTCTATGCTTAACCCGTAGCCCATTAACGTTCCATGAAGGAATATTAAGGTATGATGACTGGGTTACCCTATCCTGCATTATTTCTCATAATGAATGTGTTTAAAATCAAACTTTGAATGTGGCGATTTGGACATTTTTCTTTTTTTTTTTTTTCCCCCAGATGCTCCCCACCCAGTGCCATCCCCTCCCTCCCCCCCCCCCCATCCTGACCCTCCCGTGCTCCCCTGGAGAACCCCCCTCCTTTTCCTGGCCAGCTTGGGCCATTGAGACTCTTTCTCCCGGGTGTCTACTCTATATACATGGAGGGCATTGAAAATGTATAGGTAAATTTTAATGATAGTTAATGCATGAGCTAAAATTCTCAGTGCCTTGACTGTTCATTGCCTTGCTCTCTTAGATTGTCATCTGTGAGTAATTGTAGGTATTCTTCTGCCTCATCCAACCTTTTTAGGACTTTCATTTTATTTTTATACATCACTTTCAGTGATGCCGGAAATTTTAGCTGAGCGGTAGCGCCAAGTTGTTTAAAAGGTTCTAGCAGCTTACCAAGCTCCCACTGTCTAGATGCTGTGATGGAAGACACATCTGATTTTATCTGATAAGAAAAGCCATCTGTCAAAAGCTCGCTGGTTCTTAATGCCCTATTGAGGATCTCTTCTTTTAGAGTGTACGTCAGAAAGTGTACTAGGATCTTCCTAGGCCTGCTCTTGTTTGGGTTCTGCCTGAATGGGTCCCTGTGAACTCGTTGGATATCTTTTATTATTTCCTCTTCAGATATCTCTAGATCTATTGTTTGTTTAATTAATCTGGCCACAAAAGCTTTGATATTTCCCCCTTCTGCCCCTTCTGGAACTTTTAAGAGGCGTAGATTATTTCGCCTTTGTGCGTTTTCTAAGGACTCCATTTTCTCTTGGAGTCCTTGCTCCTTCAGTCTGAGATCCTCCAGCTTTTTTGTATGTTGAGTGGCAGACTTTTTTAGCTCTGCTACTGAGGATTCTAAATCAGTAGTTCTAGCAGCTAAAGCATCGAATTTCTCCTTAATCTCCTGCTGATTAATTAGTGTTGCTTCGAAACCACTTTTAACCTCATGACTCAGGGCTTTTAGCATTAGTATCACTGACTGGTCCATATCTGAAACATTTGTAGGGACTACAGATAAGCTGTCCTCACTGTTAGAATTCATTATATGTGTTAGAACTTCTCTTGATTCAAAATCCTTGTCCTCAGAACTATGTATAGTGTTTTGTTTCAAGGTTTCTTCAGGCTCAGAGATTCCCTCGAGCCCCAAGTCCATCTCTAGCCCCTCCAAAACTTGGTACTTATTAGTAGTTTCCAAGCTGCTTATAGCTACCCCACCTAAAGCCTCTTCCGACAATTTAAGTTCTAATACTGAAGGCACGGCTTTAAAATATGCCTTCAAGGAAGGAGGTGGTTTCGTCTTTTCAGCTATTTTCTGAGCTTTAGCCCCTTTTTTTCCAGCTTTTTTTAGAGATTTTATTTTGGATTTTGAAATAGCAGTAGGAGGAGTGTCTAGAGGGGCATTTAGATTGGGTTGCTTTCCCCCCTTGCTCCTAAGATTTAATAGTTGCGATTAATACCTTTCCAGCTGGTATAGCAAAACCTACAGAAATTAGTAAATTTTATTATTTAAAAAGAGAAAATAATAAAAATGACATAATGCAAAAGATACATTTAATTGTATAAATTAATTAGAATTAACCTACAAGGAATAACAAAAAGATAAAACATATTATCGCCTCAAATTAAATTGTGTTAGATATATGAATTAAATTGATCAATGTTAATTTGTAAACAATAATTTAAAATGAAATTAATCACTCCCACCAAATTTTTGTTTATTTAATTTAAAATATGTCTTAATTAATTGTGTTTATATTTTTTTAAATACACTAACATTTGTTATTTTTTAAATTAAGTGCATTATCACATTTCTAAAAAAAGTGAAGTGAATTAATATTTATATATAGTTATTTCACAAACTAAATATATAGAGAAGAACTGGCAATGGACAGCTACGCAGCCCACAAGAACGCCACTCACAGACACCATCAGCTCATCAGATCCGCCAAAAGCGCCTCCTTCAAAGACCGCCTAGACGACAACGCACACAACAGCAAAGAGCTCTTCAACATCGTGAGGGAACTCTCCAACCCCGGCTCTTACAACAACGACATCCCACCTTCGCAAGACCTATGCCACTCGTTGGCCACCTTCTTCCATCGCAAGATCACAGACATCCACAACAGCTTCAGTGCCATGACCTCCCGACTACCACTGAGACCTCCGTCCCCATGACCACCATCTGCACCGACCTCCTACTCTCCTGGACCAACATAAACGATGACAATACCATCTAAAGCATGAACACCATCCACTCCAGATCCCCGTCAGACCCATCCCCACACCACATCTTCAACAAAGCCAGTATCACCAGCGCACCCCATCTCCGGAAAGCCATCAACATTAGGGGTGGGCGTAATTTGCGTATTCGTGTTCAGCAAATCTCTGCGAAACACGTAGAAACGCCGCGAACAAGTGGAATTGCTTGTTTGCAATGCTTTTTTACTGTTCATAATCGCTGTTATAATCTGCATAATCTAAATAATTTCAAGGCAGCTATGTCTAGTCTCTTTGCCAAACACGTTTTCCTACAAGCCTCTGACAATGAGCTTTTGAATCTGCGTCAAGGTTCTAAGGATTTGATAATATATGTCACTAATTTCAATAGATTACTTGCGGAAACTCAGTGGCCTGATGAAAAAAGAGTATCCTTATTTTATCGAGTCCTTAGAGATGACTTAAAAGACTCACTTGCTCATATTGTCAATTTACCGGAAGACTTTACTGAGTTTCAAGATCTAGTGGTTAAGTTAGACCATAGATTAGGGGAACGTAAAATGAAAGACCAAGGGGTGATATAAGAAACCTACATTTTAAAATTGATCGTAAGGAAGTAGAAGATAAAAGTTCTCACATTGAACCTATGCAGATTGGAGGAGTAAAATGGCCCTTATCGCAAGAAGAAAAAGAACGAAGACGAAAAGGGAACTTATGTCTGTATTGTGGAAAGTCAGGTCAATTTGACCGAGATTGCCCTATAAAATCAGAAAAAAAGAAAGCTTTAGTTATTGCAACCGACTCTTCCCAGGTCTCGGAAAACTAATTTTCTCGGGGAATGAGGAGGTCGATTCCTCGGGATGTATCATTCCAAATATCTCTCATTATGCAACCAATGTAATTAATCACATACCCAGACATTTCACAGTAAGAGTAATCCTGATTTTGTCAACCCAACAAAGGCATAGTATCCCTGTTCTCATTGACTCAGGGGCTACTGGTAATTTTTTCGATTTGGAATTAGCTCGGAAATTACATTTGACCCAAGTACCCAAGAAGGAACCTGAGCCTGTGTGAGCTGTCGATGGTTTAGCATTATCTTCAGGTTTAATCAGATCTAATACTACACCTTTTGGAGTCATTTTAGGAATTCCATAGCTTAAACTCCATAACCCAAACATTTTTGGGGTGAAACGTACGGTGACTTTGGATTCATCCCATTGTAAACTCCATTGCTATCAAGAGACTAAAGATCCAGTCATGCCACTTTTTTGTGCTACAATAGGTTCAGAACTCTCTAACATCCCTAGTGAGTATCAGGATTTTTCGGATGTGTTTGATCCTGTTCAGGCAACAAAGTTACCACCTCACAGGATCTACGATTGTAGAATTGACTTAATCCCAGGAGCTGTACTACCTTGTAGTAATATTTATGCACTGACGGAACCTGAAAACCAGTACCTAAGATCTTACTTTATTGAGTTATTAGACATAGGGTTCATTCGTCATTCCACCTTACCGGTCTCGTCTCCAATTATTTTTTGTGGCAAAAAAGACGGGCGATTTGAGAGCCTGCATCGACTACCACGCGGTCAATAAGGCACCAATCAAAAACAGGTACCCTTTGCCATTGATCCCAGTATTACTAAATCAAGTAAAAGGCTCCAGCATCTACACAAAATTAGATCTACGCGGAGCATATCACCTAATCCGTATCAAAGAAGGTGATGAATGGAAAACCGCCTTTTGTACTAAATTCATCTTATTCGAGTATACTGTGATGCTATTTGGTATTTGTGATGCGTTTCAATACTTCATTAATGAAGTTCTGCACGACCTGTTAGACGTCTGTGTCATAGTATACATAGATGATATCTTAATCTATTCCAAGAATCCAGATGAACAAGTGGAACATGTTCGATCAGTTCTCCAAAGACTCAGAGATAATTGCTTGTTTGTGAAATTAGAAAAATGTGTCTTCAATTCCTCTAAGGTGGAATTTTTGGGATACTGGTTGTCTCCTGAGGGAATCACAATGGATCCTAAAAAAGTGGAAGTAATTTTAAATTGGCCCGCTCCAACTTCGGTCAAAGAAATACAAAGGATTCTAGGTTTATGCGAATTTTTATAGACGCTTTTTCTCTAAATTTTCTGAAATAGTTGTGCCAATCACACAATTACTGCAAAAAGGAAAGAAATTTCATTGGAGTTCAGAAGCTGATGTAGCCTTTACAACCTTGAAAAAGGCTTTCACTTCAGCACCCATCTTAGTTCACCCCGATCATGACAGACCGTTTTTTGTAGAAGCAGACGCCTCCCAAACCGCTATCGGAGGTGTTCTTATGCAAAAAGATGTTAGTACAGGGCATCTACATCCTATAGCTTTTTTCTCTCACAAGCTTCTACTTGCACAGCAAAATTACACCATTGCTGAACGTGAATTGTTAGCAATTAAGGCAGTCTTCCAGGAGTGGAGACATCACCTCCTGGGAGCGAAACACACCATAACAATCTTTTCTGACCATAAAAATGTACAATTCTATTCTACAGTAAAAGCGTTCACCCCCAGACAAATGCGCTGGTTAGAATTCTTTAGCGAATTAGATTTTTTGATCACTTATCGTCCGGGAGCCAAGCAATTATTGTCGGATACTCTTTCACGCTTGGTCGGTGAGAAACATAATGATCAAGGAAAGGAATTGCAGAGTATCATTCCTGCTGAGTAGGTGTGTGCAGAAATTACTTCTGAGGATTTCCTAAATTTGATTAAAAGAAAAGTAGAACCATTGGATCAACAACAGTAGCTTTCTCAGAAACTAATTAACAAAGGATTTTTTTTCTTCACAAAAACAAAATATTCATCCCAGAAAAAGAATTAAGTCTACAAATAATGAAGTGGAATCATGACCTAGCTACAGCAGCTCATCCTGTATTAACAAAACTCTAGAACTGTGACAAAGACATGTTTGATGGAAAGACATGAGTACAGATGGACAACAATATGTCAGAACTTGTCTAGTATGCGCACGTCAGAAAGCATTACATTCCGCACTGATGGGGTTATTACATCCAAATGCAATTCCCCAGTTTCCCTGGCACACGATCAGTTTAGACTTTGTCACATGTTTACCTAAGTCTAATGGTCTAACTACTATATTAGTAGCGGTAGATCTATTATCAAAGATGGGCACTTCATCCCGTTATCTAAACTTCCATCTGCGATAGAGTTTAGTAGCATATTTCTGGCTAATATAGGAAAGCTTCATGGACTTCCACAGAAAATCATTTCAGACAGGGGCCCCCAAATCATTTCAAAATTTTGGAAACTACTTAGTAGTCAGTTGGGAATTGAAATAGCAATATCATCAGCCTTTCATCCTCAAACTGACGGTCAAACCGAGAAGTTTATTCAGTATCTAGAACAAAGCTTGCGTTGTCTGACAACCACTATGTCAACCAATTGGGACGAGGCACTGCCTTTAGCAGAATTCTCTTATAATAACTCAGTACACTCAGCCTTAGGGTGTTCGCCCTTCTACTTTCTAACAGGTCAACATCCCCGACCTTTGCCTATTGCATTTCCAGACAACAAAACATGCCTGCTGTTACTGAAAGATTAACCAGATTACTAGCATTCCAAGAACACATTAAAAAGACATTAGACAAAAATAAATTAAAGATGAAAGAATCCGCTGATAAACATAGGTTACCTACCCCATCTTATAAGGTAAGAGATCTGGGGGCCCATTAGGATGGCGGGCGGATTGCCCCACCAGACTGGCGGTATCCACCGCCAGCCTGGCGGTGGCAATCCGCCCACCATCCTCACCTAATTGACCCCCCGTCATATTAGCATGGCGGGAGGGACCGCGGCGGACGGAAAGACGGAAAAGCGTTAATATGGTGGCGGCCACGGAAAGGCATGTGGTCTTCACTTCGGGGCCCCTGCGGTCCCCCGAAGTGAAGGTGAGGTGGGGGGTGCACATGGGGGGTACCTGTGGTACCACCCAGCATTTGCATACACAATGAGGCAGGCACCGCGCGGTGCCTGCCGCTTTGTGTATGCAAATGCATACATGCATTTGTAGCAGTGTGGCAAGTAGTGCTGAGAGCACCGCCCGCCACAATGTTAAAAATGCAGGATGCGCCCGCCACTGTGGCGGGCACATCTTAATATCCCCCAGGGGACCCCCGTCCTTATGGCCGGCGGTCCCGAATTCCGATAGGATGACGGGCGGACTAAGTCCGCCCGTCATCCTAATAACCCCCCTGGTTTGGTTGTCAACTAAAAATTTCCAAATAGAGGGACCAAAGAAATTAAAACCTCGATTTATTGGGCCATTTCCCATAGACATAATTTTAAACCCAGTTTCCATAAAACTGGTTCTTCCTAAAGACTATTCAATCCATCCTGTTTTTCATGTTTCACTTTTGAAACCCTATGACCCATCTACATTGCCTGATAATCCTCCCTCCCCCCATTGTGGTGGGAGATCATGTTGAATATGAGGTAAAAAAGATTTTGGATGCCAAACGCATATGAGGCCGTCTTTATTACTTAATTTATTGGAAGGGTTATGACCCATCAGAAAGATTTTGGGAACCTGAACTAAATGTTCATGTTCCTCGGTTTAATTATATCATTTCATGCCCATCATCCAAACAAACCTCGACCTTTAAGACGGCCTTTGGGGGGAGAACTGTCATGGGTTCATATGCTGCTGTCATTTAACTTCAAAAAGACTTCTTGATGACAATAAAATACTATTGAATGATGTAGAATCCATTGTTAGTAATGCCTGAATATTGTAAGCATAACATGATTGTACCTAAAATGCGTTGTGCCTGTTTACAATGTTTAATTTGAGCAACTACATTGCTTTGGTCCCTTGCAGTTAGCAATGCTTGTTGCCTTTGGTGCCCGAACATTGTTTCTCCCCAGCGTAACCTCACGTGGAATCAGCGTTTAAACGGTTGCGGAGTTTAACGTGAGGCAGGAGCATTCGCCTAATCTTAATTAATGCAAGCCTATATAAACCCCGCTCAGACATGCTGCGACGCTTCGCGTCTTGCTTAAGCGTCACAGCGAGTGTTCCTGCTTGGCTTCCCGATTCCTGCCACCTCGTCTTTTCCGATCTCTGTAATCGGGTAAGCTTTGGCCTTCCGTTCCGCTCCTCCCTTCAACATCTCTCGAGTTCGCCTGCTCTACCTCCCGTTTGCCTGCCTCTTCCCCCGCTCTTCACTTACCTTCGTCCCGTCTTATTCTTGGAAAACACGGAGTCTTCTCACTGCCTATTTCACCTTCCTGAGTCTGCAGCTTCCCTCGAACGTTTCCGGGTCCTGAAAAAACAAGTAAGAAAAATTGGTAGCATAGTAACGGACAAACAATTCTTCTTGAACAAGCTAGGTGAAAACAAGCACTGGTAAAGACAGTTGTGATTGAAAACAAGGATTGGTAAAGACAACTGTGATTGTAAACAAGCATTGGTAAAGACAATTGTGATTGTTAAACAAGCATTTACAAGGACAACTCGAATCATGAAGCATTGGTAAAGCCAATTTAGAAATCTCTGTGCATAGTAATATTACAAGAGAGAAAGGCATTGTGTTTAAGGCAATTTATGTTTGAATAATTATTCAGTGAACAATTGTTTAAGACAATTTTGTGACTAGTTATTGAGTTAAAATCCAGTACCTGGCAGTGTAACTATTTCAAAAAAACTTGCTAAGAATTTTTACTTATACAAATGCAATTAGGCATTGAACTCCATTGTGAGTGTAAGATATTTCTTTCGTTGTTTTTTCTTTTTTTTTATATCTTTCCAGTAACCCATTCAAGGTATTCAACATACAATTGTAAGGTAGGAGAATTACTAGTTTGGATGTGTTATAAAAGAATATAACTAACTCACTAACCAGTTAATCACTCTGTTCTTAAAACAGTTATTGATTACTGATTGTTGTATTTAAGGTCACTTTAAGGCACACCAAGTCAAAGAGGTGATTGAACAAAAAGTGCCTGACAATTGTAGAAGTGTTGGTATGGGCTCAACATAAATGTGGTACGTAATATTGGATTAGGAATGATATGTAAATGGTCTTGATTTGTATATACTCATGTTCATCAGGTATTAATGTTTATTTAGAAAAGGTGTTGTGGGATAACCCGAAGTACCACAAGAAGCCCAGAACACTTCATTCAGAGAAACTTCACCTGGAATCCTCAAAGAAGAGATCCAGTGTCTTGTCTTGTTTCTCTCTCCACTTCCCCTTTCCCTTGGGAATAAATCAGTTTTGTCAAGAGTTATCTCCTTGCTAACCGGTTGATTCTCGAAGGAGTTGGGAGTTCGCATCATCAAGACGGAAACAACAGGAACCTCGTGAGTGAACGTGCAACACCTAGACTGGACCACCTCCTTCCTCTCCAGCAAAACAAAGAGAATCCGCCTCCCCACTTTCCACTCTGAAGCCACCAAGATCATCTGCAGCGTACCCCAGGGCTCATCACTCAGCCCAACACTGTTTAACATCTACATGGCACCACTCGCCCACGTCGCCCGACTGTACGACCTCAACATCATCTCTGACGCCGATGACACCCAGCTGATCCTCTCCCTCACCAAGGACCACCACACAGCTAAAACCAACCTCACAAAGGAATGAAAGCTGTCGCCGAATGGATGAAGAACAGCCATCTGATGCTGAACTCAGACAAGACGGAAGTCCTCATCCTTGGATCCTCCCCCTCAGCCTGGGATGACTCCTTGTGACAGACCGCTCCAACACCGAACGACCACCCATGCAACCTAGGAGTCATCCTCAACTCCACCCTCTCTAGGACAAAGCAGGTCAACGCCGTCTCTTCCTCCTGCTTCAACACCCTCTGCATGCTCCGCAAGTTCTACAAGTGGATCCCCACCGAAACAAGAAGAAGAGTCACCCAGGCCCTCGTCAGCAGCAGGTTCTACTACGGAAACATCCTCTACACAGGAGCCCCGACCAAACTCCTTAAACAACTTCAATGCATTGAGAACGCCTCTGCACGCCTGATCCTCAATATCACTTGCCGCTGCCACATCACACCCCACCTAAGAGACCTGCACTGGCTCCCCATCAACAAGAGGATTACCTTCAAGCTCCTCACCCTCGCACACAAGGCACTCCGTAACACCGGACCAGCGTACCTCAACAGACGACTCAGCGTCTACACCCCCACCCACCAGCTCTATTTTAGTTAAGGACTGGTCTCAGGGTGTGGGCCTCTTTCACCCATTGGGCAGGTAGGGGCAGGCTGAGTGTTCTCTATCAGGAAGAAAACAATGGCAAAAGATCAGGTAGGTCTTTTCAACTGTCTGTTGCACACCTCTGGGAAGAATGATTAAGGAAAAGCCCACCACTCATATGAGGCACGATCACCAAAAAGGGATGAAGAATGTTACAGAATTTTCTACCAAAGTCCATCATGGCTTGACAAAAAGAGGAGAGGCCATTAGACACATATCCAATTGAATGTAGCAGGTAAAAAGCTACACTCCTCCAATAATCAAGTGCTGTCAGCACTGTCAGTTTTTCTCACCGGTGAGATGATGGCAGTCGTTATAAATAAAGAGGGCATCACAGATATGCTCACAGTCTCATGCAATTTTGCATAAGGAATTCAGCATACACATGTGACTGATATACATGTTGAGGTGAAATATCAAAAATCTACAGAGATGCACTGTGAGGGAGTATCCCTCATAGGTTTAAACATATAATACCTGATAAATAAACCCCAGCAAAAGGAAAACAGCCCTCATCATTGAAAACATATAAACTCTGATAAACACCTGCACAATCACAATATATAATGCTAGTCAAAGAAAGGAAAGTGAGAGACAATGAGTCATTTTTATTTCTTTCTGAAGAGGCCAATAGAATATAACATTGTTATACAAGGCAGCAGCAAGAAAGACTGAGCTAAGATTATTCAGTGTGAGTATTGCTGTTTAGGGATGTCCCTAAACTACTGTTTCTTCTTCATTTTATTTCCTTCAGTTTTGTACACTTGGATTACAGGTGCAGGGTTTTAAAAAATATGTTAGGTCTTATCTAATCACATAATTTGTGAATACTAAAATCATATTTCATCTTTTCACAGTATTTAATTATTTTACTTATTGATGGAATGGCTGACTCATAAGAATCTTGGCCGATAGATACTATTGCATTTTCCCACAGACACCGAATGGATAAATCCATTTGATCGTCAGCCCCCGATTCAAACACATCAGTCTTGATAGCAACTCACTTGACAAACAACCTGGCCTTTAACCCCTTCCCTGCAAGGTCTTTTTCACATCAGTGCTAATCATTTTTTTGGGCTATTTGGGGTAGTTTGTGCTTAGGACCCTATAACTTTTTTACCTCATAAGGTATTCACACTAAATTTGTGTCCTTTTGTTCCAACATCATGGATAATTTGAAGGTACCCAGGGTTTGTTAATTCCCCTGGAGGAGACCCAGAAAGCAGCCAAAATACAGCTAAATGTTTTTTTTTTGGACGAATGGGAAAAGAATGCTGCATATGAAAGCGTTGATTTTTTCCTTTCAAATGGTATCAACAAAGGGTTTGGGGTGCATAAATCACCATCTTTCCAGTTCTCAGGGACTGACAGACTTTTGTCAGAAAACTAAAACATTTTTACACAGGTTTGGCATTTTACTGGGACATAGCCTACATTTGCTATTTCTTGTGCTTTCAACCTCCTTCCAGTTAGTGCTACAAATGGGTGTGAAAACAATAATGGATCCCGGAAATCTATACATTTCTAAAAAAAAATTGCAAAATTCTGAATTTAGCAAGTGGTCATTTGTGTAGATCCTTTAAGGTTTTTTTATAGAAAAATGTTGAAAGTAAAAAATATTGAAAACGTTTTGAAAAAAACAGCTATTTGTGCCACTGTTTTCACCTGTAACTTCATCTAAGTATGACTTTTTAAAGCAATATACCATTCTGCTGGACCGTTCTGATTGTGGGGATATATAGGGCTTGTAGGTTTACCAAAAACCCAAGGAACCTAGAGCCAATAACTCAGTTGCAACCTGTGTTTTTGGTCCCAGGTTTGCAGACATCTAGGAAACCTAAAAAACCCATACATTTCTGAAAACTAGAAACTTGTGGGAATCTGGGGAGGTGTGGCTTGAATTGATCCCCAAAATTTTCCTTCCAGGAATCAGCTGCAAACCTCAAATGTAGATAAAAAGTCACATTTTCCTCTAATGTCTGTGTGGGAAAGTTGTGGGATCACCGTACGGCACAAATTTCCTACCACTCTGCGTTCCCTTCAGTCTAACAATAAAAATGATACCTTACTTTTGTGGATGGGCCAAATGCCTATGCCATGGAAGTGCCAAAAATGTGTAGAGATTGAGGGGAGCCTAAAGAGGGTCCAAAAGGGCAGATTATTTATACGTTTTTAGGCTGACGCTACTTTGGGCACCCACAAAAGTGAGGTATCATTTTTCTCGGGAGATCAAGGGGAATGTTATGTTAATAATGTTATGTTAATAAAAAAGCTTATTAAGCGCACTATCACCGGTTGGTTTCTTGGCGCTGGAATAGACAGTAACATAATCATGGACATGGAATGGAGGGTTATTGATATGCTTGTCTGTAGAGCCAGGTCTTTAAAGCTTTCCGAAATGAGAAGAGGTCCTGGCAGGTCAGAATCTCAAGGGGGAAGGTGTTCCACAGACGAGGAGCCAGAGTGGCAAACCTGCGGCCGCCAGAGCGCTTGCGTTTAAAAGGGGGTATCTGAAGGAGGCCAAGATGGGATGAGCGGAGGTTGCGAGACGGTACGTACTTTGTGATAAGTTGGTCAATGAATTTGGGGCTTTTGCAATGTAATGATTTGAAAATCGTGCATCCTGTTTTAAAGGTGCAACGTTGGATCACCGGAAGCCAATGGAGTTTCATAAGTAAAGGGGTAGCTGAATGCCATTTAGGTTGATTCAGAATCAATCTGGCGGCATAGTTCTGCACCATCTGGAGGCTTGGAGGCGGAGCTTCCAGCTCGGAGGTGGGAATGTGGGGATTTTAGCCATTGCTGAAATCTCCACCTCTGGGCCGCAAGCTCCGACTCCGGGCCAGAAGCTCCGCCTCCGGGCCACACGCTCCGCCCCCAAGCCAGAAGCTCCGCCTCCGGGCCGGAATTTACGGCCCGAGTTCGGACTTAGAGTTAGTAGTCTTAAATCTATTCTGTGAATACCGAAAGTAGTACGTTTATTCTGTGAATCCCGAAAGTAGTAAGTGCATTTTGTAAATACCAAATAGTAGTAAGTTTAGGATTTAGTCTTAAGTTCATTCTGTGAATCGGGCCCCAAGAGTCCTTATTCTGGAAAAGCACATATTCAGAATTTAAAATGTGACATCATTTTTAGGGCTTCTCTTTAATAATAATAATTGTTTTCTACCCAAATGAACCCTTTTGGAAAGATTAAGATAGTGAAAGACTGTGCCAAAAACATATAGCTCTAACATATACCTTGCAGTTTGCATGCAGCTCTTTGATGACCGTTAATAACTCAATGTTCTATATTAGGATTTTGACTTATAAACTACAAGTAACAGAAAATCTCTTATACAGAAGCAGTAAGTCACTGACCTATTTACATTATATGCACGTTGTTATTTGCACGTTCATAGCAGCAAGCATATTAACCCTCTATGCTACCTTCGGATGAGTCAAAACTTCCACTAGACAAACCTCTGGTCTCTTCCCAGGAAGAGAATTAATCACGGGAGTTATCTTGCCATTTTAATTGATGCATGAACATTGCTGTAGACAAGAGCAGCAGCAGGTGCTTTTAAAATGTTAATTCACTAGCAAAAATGACGCCCCCACCCCAAGTCAGCGCCCGGTCCGGTGGCACCAATCGCACCGCCCGAGAGCCGGCCCTGGCACTATCCATAATGAAGCAGCTGCACTGCCAGCAGGACCCTAGAGCTCTGAGGGTCATATTACACCCAGGAATGGCTACTCTTTTACTACCCAACCTGGTTTGGATTGCCTTATTAGGAGAGAGTTTTAGTATGGAGGTGCATAAAACTACAGACATTGACTAATCAAGCATAAACAGCTTGTCTCTAAGTCCAATTCACATTATTTGTATTATGCAGTTGTGAAATTCCGACACACAGACAGGACTTAAACAAGGAAAACATTGTGTCTAATGCTTAGTCATTGGCATCTACACACATGCAGGAAGGAGTTGTACATCCAATGACTTCCTGTTTTACTACAGTGTGCCATCAGGGTTATCTGCTTCTCATTACTGTACAGTCAAGACAGGCTGTAACCGAACCAAATAGAGAAAAAAAATGAATAGTACATGACTGTAAATGGTGGCACAGGGAAAGCAAGCCAGTGATGAGTATGACCGGAACACAGAAGTACCATGGGAGTGGGATAGGAAGGTTCAAGTTAGTTTAACAAATACTGAGAAGAACATAGCAATATTACTAGCATTCAAAAAGGCAAAACCTTTATAATGTGTCATTTCCCAAAGCGTTTCCGGTTCCAGTTCATGGAGTCTGGTCCTGGGTTTCGCGACAGTCTGCAGAGTCCGGAGCTCGGAGCGGAGCAGAGCACGCTACGTCTCGCGGAACCGCAGACTCGGTTTGCGGACTTGACTCCCGGCCCCCAGCCGCCTCTGCCAAGCTCGGTTCAAGCCCGCTGATCCCCGCTGGCCCCCTACTGCACCGGCAAGTGGGCGGATTGTACAGGCTGATCTAGCTGGTCGGGCCACAAGTGACAGGCGGGACCAGCAGACGGGAGAGAGCCGCGCCTTGCATTGGGCGCCCGCAATCCTCCTGCACCTGAGCGGGGACAGAGGGGGCCAAAGTGGGTGACCTCAAAGCAGCTGACAGCTGGAGGGTCGGAGCGGCGGGACCCCTGAGGACAGCGGAGCCGGAAGGAAGACCGACAGCCCTCCGTGAGTACTTGCAGGGGAGCTGAAGGGGCAGGCTTGACAGCCCATTAGCCTAAAAAGAAGCAGCCCAGGGAACACCAAGCACTTAAGGAATCCTAAGGGGGCTCCAAAAGACCACATAGGTCACTACAGGACGCGAAAGAGCGCCACCTGCACAACCATTAGAGGGGGCTTGCAGCAGTGTTTATCTACCTCCCACACCACTTTCAAGCTTACACAGTTTCTGTAAGCTGTGACTGGACACAGTTTCTGTAAGCTGTGATTCCAGTCCGTGTTTTCCAGGTGTGACCGACAGCCGGTCAGCCATTCTGCGAGAGGAACAGGAGCAGCGGGGTGCAGCGGGGGATGCCGCTCTTTAACCACAACCTCGACCCACGACCTCAGTCTCAGCCTCAGCCCCCCATAGCAGCCAGCAGCCAGAGCCAGAGCGGGGGAGAGGTGAGAGGTGAGTCGCGGCCACGCTGCAGTTTGAAAAGAGCTCCGCATCTTTAAAGCCCCCGCAGTTCCTCATACCCGGCCCACTCCCGTTCTTCTCCTGCCTTAGAGTGGCCACGGATCGCCGGCTCCTGACTGCCAGCGGCGGCTATACCCAGTTCTGGATCCGGCGCCACTATTCCACGGTAACTGACTCCTGGCACCTTCCCCACCAGCCTTGATCATAGACTGCAGGGGTACAGGGGTGCAGGGCTCAAAGGAACCTGCGACGCAAGGGTAACGGTAAGGGTAACCCCCGTGAAGGAGAAGAAAAGAAAAGAAACAGGAGCAGGAGTAGGAACAGAAGCAGGAAGACAGGAGTTCACCATGAGATCCGGGAGATCTAGGGATGCTTTCGCACCCCCGAACCCAACCAAAAAATCCAGGAGAGCAAACAAGGGCAATAAGAAAGCCATCACAGACTGTATGAACACTGGCAAAGACAAACTGAAGAAAGGGGGAGTATAAGGTGAAAAAGAAGGAGGAGGGGGAAACAAGCAGCAGATCCCCCTGACCCCCTTTCTCCCAGGACATCTCAGCCCTGAGCTCTCACGAAACCTTAAAGCGTCAAGCTTCCAACCCAAAATCTACTCAAAATTCTCATTCATAAAGGACGCAGGCGCGGTCCTTTGTCTGAACACCGGGAAGGTCAACAACCTGCCAATTCCGATACTACCGGTCACATATAAGTATGTCAAAATTCAGTATGACAGTGCCCGGAAAGGGAAAGAAAGGGGAAGGGGTTGTGATTCGGGTGTTGTAGTGAGATATAGTAAACGGTAGTGACATAAAATCACAGGTGGTTCTGGCATATATTCTTCATATGCTAATAGTTAAGTACATTTTCATCAAAGTACACAGTGTATATACAAGTTTGCCATGTAGCACAAGATTTCACAGTATAGTCATTACTGTTGAACGAACTGGCAAATGTTCAAGAGTTGACGTTTCAGCCCCATTTGGTGTGTAGGTATTTCGGACCTTACTCGCGGGGTCTTCCTCAGGACAAGTGGAAAGTTGTATGGGGTGAGGGGGCACCTAAAAAGAGAGAGGATGGTGTTTCACATCCTGGCTAAAACTAGAGAACCTTTAAAAACAGAGTTCCAACAGCTGGGGCTTTGTTATTATAATTACCGTAAATGCAGGGGCGGGGGGCCTCTCACTAGTCACTTGTGGAGGAACAAGGGGCTCCAAGGCTCACAAGGGAAACTCGAAAGGAGGAGTGAGAAGACACCTGTTGGGAGAAGGTGTCCATCAGCCAAACTATTGGCGAGCAAATTAAACACGTCTAATGATCAGAGCCTAAGGAAATTCTACACTAAGGGGCCGATTATGATGGCGGACGGACCTGAGTCCGTCCGCCACCATAGAGAAGGAGGACCGTCCGCAGGGGCAGCGGCGGTCCCTCCGTTCAAATTAGGATGTGACCTCCACCCTGGCGGTCACATCCTGTATTTTTATCATTGCGACGGGTGCTGCTTGAAGCAGCACCCGCCGCAATGATAAAAATGTAAGTTGTGCATTTGCCTGCACAAAGCGGCAGGCACCTCGCGGTGCCTGCTGCTTTGTGCAGGCAAATGCAGGGGGGTACCATAGGTACCCCCCATGTGCACCCCCCACACCCCCTTCACCCCTGGGGGCCCGCAACGGGCCCCCAAACACAAATCCGTATGCCTTTACACGGCGGAAATGCCGCCGTGTAAAGGCATCTTTCTGCAGACATCCTAATATGGCTGGCGGTGTCTGATAGACACCGCCAGCCATGTTAATGCTTTTCCGCCGCGGGCGGAATCCGCCCGCGGCAGAAAAGCGGAGGACAGATAGTAAGACCCACCAGCCATCCTAATATGGCGGTGGGTCTTTCAAGGCTCCACGGTGGATTTCCCGCATCCTCCGGGCCGGCGGTGGCTTCCGCCGGCCCGGTGGATGCGGGAAATCCGCAATCGTAATAGGCCCCTTAATCTGAACAAATTGGTAGAATAAGTGGTCCCATCAAGGAAAAGAATCCAACATTTATCGTGTTGAAAAATCCCAAGTATATTGAAAACGCGTCGGGTACACCGAATGAATCAAGGGAGGAGACCGGATTCAATCTAAGAGGAGAGGAAAAAACAGCTAATAAAATCGTCCCAGCAGACGTTGCTCATATTACAAACACATATTGACGACATGAGGTGGCACGTAGAACATGCGGGCATAGTGCGTTAAAGAAATACCAGCGCATGTCACTGTAAATAACATGTTAAAGTGGTCATAGGAGAACGGTATGCAATGTTGTTCGTGAATAGACTGGTGGCATGACTGGATGAAGCAGAAAGATTCACAAAGTTGGAATGCTCGGAAAACGGCATGCATTAACATCGAGAGGGCGTGTTGTTATTTGTGAGTGGGAGGACAACCATGGCAAGCAACCCTAAGGGTCAAAGTAAAGCAATCATCAAGCCATTAATGAAACAGCGGGCAGTATTTTATTAAAAAATATAGGAAGGATGATCACTGTTGATGGTATCGTGATAGTGCTCCAGTGTACACAAAGACATATCCAGAGAAATGGCGTGATGCAGACTCAACAAGGCTTGTGAGATTAACTAACCCAAGTCATACAATAACATTAACAGTTGTAACTCATCCAATCGCTGTTGTATAATTAACATGACTCTTGTGCGTGGTCCGCGCAATACAGAGGGAGTGATAACTCCATGTAAGGTACAGTAGTGCCGGTATGAAGCGTGCACATCATAAAAATAAAAGAGTCTACACTGTACACGTTTTGCTACCAGGTATTGTAATAGTCTATACTGTCCACCATGCACGAACAGGTACTCACCAAACAAAGGCCCACGGGCTCTCACGGAACGGGAACACCGGGCCCAGATACAGCTCGCTGTTAAAATAGTGTTGACGTTATGCGGCTTGCGTGCACGAGGGGTACGCGTGTTACATACCCGGTCGGCGCTGGGTGCTCGTGATCATGCAAAGGGAACAAAGACTTAACCAAAGTGACAAGAGCTGCCCCTGGCAGGTCTCAAAATTTAAAAACACCGATTAAGCACTATTAAAGTGTGGGAGCAGTCGGATAAGAAATACATTTCAAAACCAGCCCATGTTTTGAAAAATTGAATGCAGTAGTCACACAAAACATTCAAATGGCACGAATGTGGTTTATTTGTGTTGGGTCACATTGTGGGCACCAATAAACAGAGCATTAGAAACTAGCACTTACTATTTGAAGGGAACCTCAACTTACTCAGGATAACTCTGTTGATAGGTAGAATTTCAGAGGCGAACAGTGTGATAGGAGAGGACTCTTAGAAGGATCCTAAATGTTGACAAATAAATGTCACAGGACAAATCGATACTTGGAAGGCATGAAAAATGGAAAAGACCGACGTGGTCACAATCTGGGCATCATTTAAAACAAAACATTTCGGTTATCACAGAATTGCTGAAATTAAAACAGGAGGAAAATATACAGTATGAAGTAATCCTGAACTATACAGTATTAAGTAATCCTGCACTAATTAGGGTGAGCTCTGGTTCGTGCAAGCCAATAACAGAATATTTCATAGTAACATTGAAACCCAGACAGTTCTATTGCGAATCTTCCCGTTGTGGAATGATAAACAAAACATTCAAGCTATTATAGAGTAGACAGAGTACATTTGAACAAGACACATCACAGGATTGAGGAAACCATGAAACACAGTAGCAGCAGCAGTTGGTAGACTATCTATGCTAAAACAGTGTGAGCTCAAAAGAGTTAGAAGGATTTCTGGGAAAATACTGAAAAGACAGGGGGGAATCTGCTGAAATTGGTCTATAGTTCTTTGGTCAGGCAGGCTAGTTGGGCATTACTGGTGTCTAATTCATTGAGTCCATTGGTGATGGTGTCCAGACATACCATACATTTTGATTCTCTTATATTCAGAATGGAGCCAATGTCTCCGCCTCTGGGGCCCAGTTCAGCTTTTTCTAACGTAGCCATTTTAATGGTTCTGGATTAGGGCCCTGGTTGGCGAAATGTTCCAATAGGGGGGCACCCTGGATCTGGCATCGTATTCTGCTTTGATGTTGGTGTATTCTTATTTTGGCCTTTTGCTGTATTTGGCCTATGTACAATAAACCACAAGGGCATATAATGCCGTAAATCACATTCATAGAGTTGCAGTTTGTAAAGACTTGTAGGTCAATAGTGTGTTGCTTATATGCGAAGGTCTTTGTTTGAATAGTGGTGGCACAGGCCTTGCACTGGCCACACTTGTGGTGACCCTTAATTTGTGGTAAGTTTCAAATAGATTGAATGGTTTGGCTTTTTTGTGTCTCCAAAAAGGAGTGGACCACGTGGTCCTTGATGCTTTTCGCTTTCCTAAATGCACGCATTGGTGGTGCAGATTGTTCATTGTCGTCAGACACTAGGGGGCCCATTAGGATAGCGGGCGGAAAACCACCCGACCGCCATGGAGGCGGAAAACATCCGCCGTCATGACCGCGGAAAAACCGGCGGTCGAATTAGGATCAACCGCCACAAAAAACCGACCGCGGCGGTAGCGGCCGATATAAAACCGCCCGACACGTGGGGTGATGCCAAAACTCCGACCGCGGCGGCCGGAAAAGGAGCGGAAAAGACAAAACCGTCCACAGGTACAGCGGAGACACCGCACGGGAAATTACGATATCCCCGAGGGTGTCGCGGCTGGAACCGCCGACACCGACCGCCGCGGTCGCACCCAGGAGTGAATGGGAGAAATGGCGGTCAAGCAGCAGCAAAGCCACCGCTGCGGACGAAAATGAAAAACATGGCGGTCGATGTGAAAACACCGTAGTGATGCCTAACACTGCATAAACAAAGTAGCCCTGCGCCCAAAATATACAACACACATACACAGAAACATAAATAACGAAAATAAATATACAGAACCACAGAACCACTCCCACAACACACCTGACAACCTAAATCCAATTGGACACACCCACACAGCTGAGTACAAAGCCACCCCCTGCACTGACCACAATCCTTTGCATCACTCCAGAAGAGAAGGCCATACACCACGTCTGACATGAGAGGCAAAAGAGCACAGCACACACCCCCACCCACCACCACCATCAACACCACCATCACACCATCACAAACAAACCCCCACCACACAACACACCTCACCACACACCTGCACCCACACACCCCTGCACCCACAAACACCTCAACCCCCACACACCATGACATCACAAAAAATGCCCAAATTCACCGAGAGTGAGTTGACAGTCATGGTCAACGAGATAGTAAGAGTAGAGCCACAAATATTTGGTAGCCTGGTCCAACAGACACCATTAGCCACCAGGACACAAATGTGGGAAAGGATAGTCCAAAGGGTGAATGCAGCAGGGGCCACCCCAACATCCAAGAAGGAGATCATGAAGCGGTGGCATGATCTCAAGAGGGTTGTCAAGGAGAGGAGCAGCAAGAACTGGACGCTGGCAAACGTGACTGGCAGTGGCCCTCCCATCCCACAGAAGACATTCACACCATGGGAGGAGAAGGTGCTTGCCATCCTGCTTCCTGAGAGTCTCACAGGAGTAGCCAGGGGAGCGGAGGCTGGTAAATACAGACAAATGTCTAACACCACAATGAGAATTACCTCCTTGCAATACCCAAACACCATTACACTGTCCATCCCCACCCAACATGTAGCCAGCCACCCTGCTTAGGAGGCCTTTAGGGGGGAGGGAGGTCTCTACTACCACCATTCCCCCTGGCCCACACCCCAGCAGCATGGAGGCCTCCCCCACCCAGGAGCAAGTGTCAGCCATTCCACTGTTTAACAAACAGACTTACAGGTTGGTAGCCATCTTGTATTGGAGCACTGTATTTGGGTGGGAGGGTTGTATCACAACTCCCATCATACCCCCTGGCCCACACCCCAGCAGCATGGAGGCCTCCCCCACCCAGGAGCATGTGTCAGCCATTGCACTGTTTAACAAACAGACTCACAGGTTGGTAGCCATCTTCACTGGGAGGGTGTGTGAGGGAGGGAGGCCTACACTACTACTACTACCAGCATACCCCCTGGGCCACACCCCAGCAGCATGGAGGCCTCCCCCACCCAGGAGCATGTGTCAGCCATTGCACTGTTTAACAAACAGACTTACAGGTTGGTAGTCATCTTGTATTGGAGCACTGTATTGGGGTGGGAGGGTTGTATCACAACTCCCAGCATACCCCCTGGGCCACACCCCAGCAGCATGGAGGCCTCCCCCACCCAGGAGCATGTGTCAGCCATTGCACTGTTTAACAAACAGACTTACAGGTTGGTAGCCATCTTCACTGGGAGGGTGTGTGGGGGAGGGAGGCCTGCACTACTACTACCAGCATACCCCCTGGGCCACACCCCAGCAGCATGGAGGCCTCCCCCACCCAGGAGCATGTATCAGCCATTGCACTGTTTAACAAACAGACTTACAGGTTGGTAGCCATCTTGTATTGGAGCACTGTATTGGGGTGGGAGGGTTGTATCACAACTCCCAGCATACCCCCTGGCCCACACCCCAGCAGCATGGAGGCCTCTTCACCAAGGATCAACTGTCAGCCATTGCACCCTGCACACTCACCTAACAGGTACGTACCTACCATAATTCTTCATGAAGTGTGTGTGGGGGTCCTGCATCTAGAAAACCAACAACAACTGCACGCAATGCATCAACATTCAACATGTATGACTCCATGTGGTCCCTCTGCACTATGAAATGTTACACGGTGTTGCCATAAATTGTACTACTGATGACTGCATATATAACTAGTGTACAGACAGATGATGACATGCAGATGACACAAACACTGACCACTCCCCATCTACTCCACAGGTGATGAAGAACTCACTGCTGAGGACCACACCAACAACCAGCAGAGCCAGTCTCCACCCCCGGCACATGGACTCTCAGATGTGGACTCCCAGGACAGTTTGGATGATGAGCTCCAGGCCGGCCCATCTGGTGGCCAAAGACCCAGAGGTCCCAGGCCCCCATCCTCCCCACCACCACCTCTGCTGCAACAATAATGCAGCAGACCCCTGCTGTCACGACCTCTGCCTCCACCACAACCACCACCGCCACCACCGCCACTGCCACTGCCACCAACACCAGCAGTACCACCAGTACCACCTGCAGCACCCTCCCTGTCCCTAGGGATGCCCATCCCACAGCAACACCTGTGGAGGGCAGGGAGAGAGTGCGTGGACCCCTAGTGGCGAGCAGGTGGGAGGGCCAGGTACACCACCAGACCTCTGGAGGAGTGGACACCATCCCTGGACCACTTCACCAGAGTTGTGCAGGCCTATCAAGAGGTCCAGGGACAAAGTGGGCGGTCTGATGAACTATTAAGGGAGATCATCCTGCTGATGAGGTCCATCGATAACCGCCTGAGACAGATGATGGACCTCATGGGCCAGCAAGTGGCGTTGCAGAGGGACAGGCCTGTGTTCCAACCACCACCTCCGTCCCCTCCTGTTGTGCCGCAGGATGACAGTGCACCATCCTCCCCTGCGCCAACAGAGAGAGGCGAGTCCTGTGACGCCGCTGGCCATTCAGCAGGCCCCCCACCGCCAAAAAGATCTAGGGGGCGTCCAAAGAAGAGCCTGAGAGTCTCTGGAGGCAAAGCACCTGCCACACGCCAGTCACGGAGCCAGCCGTGAAGACAACCCTCTCCCCAACTGCATTCACTGTTTGGACTGTCTTTGCCCACATTGCCTTGGCAATGGCACCTCTCTGTTGGACTGGGTCACCACATCCATGTGGTGTCTACTCTTGTATCTCTGCGACCATGACTGTCAACTCACTGCTCATTCCCCACCTTCATGTAAATATTCCCGCACAATTCACATGTCCACTCCCAAAATAAAATACCTAACACTCCAGATTTTGGGTAGTGAATTCTTTAGTGCAGTATTCACATTGTTGATAATGTCCATGATGTGTAAAAATGATGTACAGTATGCAAGGCAGGAACACTCTGTAGCACCTAGGGAGACACAACAGAACAACAGTCACTGGTCTCATTGTGGCAACACACACAGATCACTGCACAAAAAATATCCAAGACATCACAGGCATACTACACAATGTCTAGCAGATGTGCACAAATACGGTCCAGCATACATCTCCGTACAGAACATCAATTTCACCAATACCACACATAGGTGACAGAACATGTGCCTATCGGTTACATCCGCGCATAGCCATACACAACAAAAGCAACCACACCAGACAATGTACACGTTGTACCTCGTCACCCACCTTCAAGTGAAGTAGCGTTCAATGAGCTGCTGGTGCAGGTCATCTACTTCCTCCTCTCCACTGTCCTCATCACTGGATTCAGGTCCCTGAGCAGGTTGTAGCCTTGGTTCCTCACCATCGTCCAAGAGCAGGGGGATCCCCTTGTGGAGGGCCAGGTTGTGCAGCATACAGCATGCCATAACGATCTTGCACACCTTCCCAGGTGAGTATGCCAGTGCGCCTCCGGTCCTGTCAAGGCACCGGAACCTTGAATTCAGCAGGCCGAAAGTCCGCTCGATTACCCGTCTTGTCCTGCCATGGGCCTCATTGTAGCGGATGTCTGCTGGTGTCCGGGGATTCCGGAGTGGGCTCAACAGCCATGGCCGACTGGGATATGCTGAGTCACCTGTGAATGACAACACACACATTGCAATGTTGTACAGCCAGAGTGCAGCAAGTGACACACAGCACGCCATAGCAGTAGTGAAACTCACCCACAATCCAGGCACGTTCGGGATGCAGATTCTCCATCATCCGTGGCACCATGCTGTTCCTCATGATGTACGAATCATGGACGGAACCGGGATACTTTGCACACACATGTGATATGGTCATGTCCGAAAGGCACACCACCTGCACATTCATGAAGTGGTAGTGTTTGCGGTTCCGATAAATGTGCTCCGTTGCCTGCGGTGGCAACAGACCTATATGCGTGCAATCGATGGCACCGACTACATGTGGGATGCGCCCAAGGGGATAGAAGTCACCCTTCATAGCAGCCAATTCACGTCCCCTGGGAAAATGTATGTAGCGATTGCGATATAGCATCATGGCCGCAAGAACATCCCTCAGCACCATGCTGAACATGGGCTGCGACATCCCCCCAGCGTTAGCCACAGTCTCCTGGAAGGAACCAGTCGCAAAAAAGTGTAGTGCTGCCATCACCTTGTAGGTGGGTGTGAATGCCGTAGGATAGTGACGGCGAGGCTGCAGGTGGGGCTCCAATAGATCACACAGGATCTTCAGTGTTGGTCTGTCCAGCCTGAATTTCCGGATGATTGCCTCATTCTCCATGTCCTGCAGCACTGTCAGGTGACGTAGTAGATTCGGCCTCCTCCTAGTTGAGGAGTGAAATGAATATGTCAGTGACAAGCATCATGAGATGAGCATCAATGATGTAATGGGAAAACAACGAGTTCCAGAGAGATGCATGGCACATCAGGTTTCATGGCTGGCCAATAGCTACACACAGAAGGCACGCCTCTCCAGTGACAATACACAAGTGCCACAAACATATCTGGGACAGTGAATGCGGATATAATGGATGAACAATTCACATGTGCAGACAAGGTGCAGCAAGAGCCGCAAATGTATTGTGACTTACCATGTCTATCATACCCATCTGCTGTACCTGCCACACCTCAATGCATCATGTAAAGTCGGAACAAATTAAACAACACAATGATCACAGTAGCAGGGACACTTCCGGTTGTGTGCATGAGCAGTTGTGAATGCACAAGTCTGGTCCGATACAATGCAGTGACACCATCCAGGTCAAGGTCTGCACTGACCCACAACACATTAAACGTCACAACATCATTTACACCAGCTGAAGTCTGTCAATCATCATCAGCCATCAAATTTCTTACTAAAATGGTTGAACCAGAGGCCAAAGTGTCTCACACTGAACGTGCGTCCACCTGTGGATGACATGGCTGTGTGGCATCGTGTGTACAATGTAGTGCCCTTCACCATGTTGCTGCAGGGTGCTGATACAGTGTCCTTGTTTGACATACACAGCAATGTGTACGAAAATGGCAGTAGCTACCGCTGGTCCCCTGCGGTATGACCCCAGCACCACCCCTTCACAAGTGCGGTAGCCATTGGCATATGGACATGTGTATATGGCGGTGGGTATGCTCCGCCGCATGAGTCACGGTACCTACCGCCGGTCCCCTGCGGTGTGACCCCAGCACCACCCCCTTCACAAGTGCGGTAGCCATTGGCATATGGACATGTGTATATGGCGGTGGGTATGCTCTGCCGCATGAGTCGCGGTGCCTACCGCCGGTCCCTGCGGTGTGACCCCAGCACCACCCCCTTCACAAGTGCGGTAGCAATTGGCATATGGACATGTGTATATGGCGGTGGGTATGCTCCGCCGCATGAGTCGTGGTACCTACCACCTGGCCCCGGCGGTGCATCACCGCCATGGGGCATTGCATTCAGCCAATGGCATCGATGATTGCGGTGGCATGATGCAGATTTGAAAATCGCGGAAGGTGTGCTCCGCTACCGCGGAGGCGGTCATTGGATGCTTTTGAATGATGCACCATCGCGGTAGCGCACCCCGGGCACCCGCGGTGCGTCACCGCTGTGGAGCATTGCATACAGCCAATGGCAGCAATGATCGCGGTGGCATGATGCAGATTTGAAAATCGCGGAAGGTGTGCTCCGCTACTGCGGAGGTGGTCATTGGATGCTTTTGAATGATGCTGCTGCTGCTTCAAGACCTGCTGCCTGGGACCCTGTCCTGCTGCTTCAAGAGCCTGCTGCCTGGGACCCTGTCCTGCTGCTTCAAGAGCCTGCTGCCTGGGACCATCTCCTGCTGCTGCTTCTTCAAGAGCCTGCTGCCTGGGACCCTGTCCTGCTGCTCAAGAGCCTGCTGCCTGGGACCATCTCCTGCTACTGCTGCTTCAAGAGCCTGCTGCCTGGGACCCTGTCCTGCTGCTTCAAGAGCCTGCTGCCTGGGACCCTGTCCTGCTACTTCAAGAGCCTGCTGCCTGGGACCATCTCCTTCTGCTGCTTCTTCAAGAGCCTGCTGCCTGGGATCCTGTCCTGCTGCTTCAAGAGCCTGCCGCCTGGGACCATCTCCTGCTGCTGCTGCTTCAAGAGCCTGCTGCCTGGGACCCTGTCCTGCTGCTTCAAGAGCCTGCTGCCTGGGACCCCTCACAACTCACTTCCGCCACAGGTCTGCCATATCCACAGGGATGTCAAGAACAGATAAGATCCGTGCCAGTTCATTCACGAGTGAGGAGCTGGATGTCCTTGTGGACGAGGTGCTGGCACAGTACCCACGGCTGTTTGGTGGTCCCAATGTTGTGGTAAGTCACCATGAAGGGAGCTGTAGGGCAGGGTGGTGTCAGACGTGTAGTCGTTATGCTGCAGTATATGCTTGTGGATGTGGGGTGATGACATACACTGACAGACAAGCTGTATCCAGGTCGAGGGAGTGTGTGTGTTGCAATGTGCCTCTTACCTAGGCCTGTACTCATATGTGTGAGTGGGGTGTGTTACATTCCCGGGCATACAGAACCAACGGTTGTTAGCCTTTTAGATGCCAGGACAGTGAACGCTTGTGAGGACATTTCAGGGTGCCCCTCTAGTCAGAGTCAGTGTGACCCACAGAGTAGGTTCAGTTGCTGCACAGCCAAACATTGAACATCAGCCAACTTACATGCTACAGTTGCTTCACACTGATTAGTAGATATGCCCCATCAGTGCCCTGTACAATTTCTGAATTACACACTGCTGTCGATACATTTGTGTTGAGGTATCATGCATTTGTGTGAATATCATGGGGACTAGGAACCACAATGCGTGCATGCATTCACTAATGTTTATGCCATGCAGTGTGCCCTTGTGAGGGTACCTCCAGTTCTGGAGGGAGGGAGGTCACTGTGAGTCCTGAGTCTGTGTCTGGCTGCTGTAATGATAGATGCTGCCATCTGACATTGTGTAATTGTTCATTTGCCCTTCTTTACTCTCATACCTGCAGCTCAAGGTACACCAACGTAAGGCCGTGTGGAGGGCCATAGCAGCAAAGGTGCGAGCCCTGGGGGTATCAAACAGACGACACACACACTGTCACAAGAGGTGGGACGACATCAGCCGGCTGGCTAAGCAGGTGGCAGGGTTGACCTTGGGGATGGTACCACGCACAGGGCGTTTGGTACGGCGCACCATGACTCCGCTGATGGGACGCATACTGGCAGTGACCAATCCAGACCTGGATGCACGTCTCAAGGCGCATCAGCAGCAAGACAGAGATGGTGAGTATCTGGGGAGGGAGAGTTTGTCTGGGAGTGGATGCATGTGTACAGGGCCTGTGGCAGCGGTGACACATGTGATGTGCGTGTGTTGCCATGCTGATATATGTGATGTGAGTGGCGACTGTGATGTGTGCCTGTATGAGGCATTGGGCCACCATGGCCTTACTGTTCTGCTCATGCATGCAGTTCTCAGTCCTTGACAGATTTTTTGTGTACACATGGTCACTCTTCTTTGTGATGGTGTGGGGAGTCCATATTGTGGTCCACTTAATGAGTGTTAGACCATGTCTGTCTACTTTGCATCCACCATGATGGTTGAGGCCCACATATCCGACGACAATGTAAACCCTGATTGGCACATGGTGATTGCCATGGCCTAGTTGGCATTGTGGCATGTGTAGTCAATACAGGTGTGTGTGGTCCCCTCTGGTTCCCTGTAGGGCTGTAAGCGGTGATGTGTGTTGTGGCTACATCATGTCCATGGGGCAGGTAAATGTGGGCTGGGGGAACACCATCCATGGGCAGGGTGTAGTGCTGTGTGGCATGGACATGCCTCACTCATGGCAGTTTGTCTGCATGACAGGCACTGTTGTGGTCTATATAGGGTGTAGATGCACAGTGATTGCAAGGTGTGGTGGTTACCATTTAGCTCTAGGCCTCTACTGTGCTGCATTGATCTGAAATCGTGTGACCAGATGATGACACTTACACAACCCTGTTTCTCTCACTAATGCAGATTCGCAAGACACCACGGCGGTACATGATCCTGAAACAAGTGGTGGCGAGACCAGCACGACAGCGGCAGCGGAGGCGCGTGAGACTGAGCCAAGTGACACTGAGCACACCAGCGCTCCTGAGGGTGACAGGAGTGTGCATGAGGAATCTGTGGCTGAGACACAGAGTACCACTTCATCTGATGCCAGCGGGGATGCGTCCCTGTTGGCAGGCACAGGGGATGGGGAGTCTGCTGCAGCATCTGACACCCAGCAGCCACTGCCCAGCCTCCCATCCACTTCCTCTGGTGCTGGCCGTATCCGTGTTACTAAAAGGGGACGTGTAACATTCACACATGGCAACGCTGCCCCTGCACCTGTCCCCCCTGCTGCCCTCAGTGCAGAGTGCGTAGAGCTCCTGCGCCAACTTTGCATGGGCAGACCGCCCTGCTCAATGCCTTCAGTGCCCACGAGAACAAATTAGGCCAGGTTCTAGCATTCATGGAGGGCATACACTCTGACGTGGGTGGGCTGCACCGTACTGTCCAGTCATTGTCAGCCACAGTCACGTCAGCCCTCCAACAGGCACATGCTCCCATTGCAGCTCAGGTGCCTGTGACGTCCACCCATTCAGTGGCCACATCAGATGACAGTGACCACTTGGGACCTACGTCAACTAAAGGTTACAACACTAGGAGCATAGGTCAGACCCAAACCAAACAATCCCGTCCACAGACTCCATCCCCAAAAAAGAGCAGCCCCCCCCCAATATGCACAGACAAGGTGAAGTCACAGAAGAGCAAGGCCAGAAGATCATTGTGGCAGGACATCAGGCTCACATGATGCAGAGGCATCACCAGAAATGGACTCACCTATGCCCACAGAGGATGTGTGGCATGTCATGGCTACACCTGGGGAGAGCACAGGGACACAACCACCCACCACATCAACCCCAAAACAAAGTACATCGAGGCAGGTGGAGGAGAGCCCTGTTGTGACCAGCCCAGTCATTGAGGCAGAGGGGAGCCCTGTTGTGACCAGCCCAGTCAGTGAGGCAGAGGAGAGCCCTGTTGTGACCAGCCCAGTCATTGAGGCAGAGGAGAGCCCTGTTGTGACCAGCCCAGTGATTCAGGAGAAGGAGGGAAGTGCTGTGTCCAGGCCAGTGATTCAGGAAAAGGAGGGCAGTGTTGTGACCAGCCCTGGCAAGAAGGGACAGGAGGGCACTGTAGACACCACCCCTGGGGGGAGTGGGAAGGTGGGCACTGTAGGGGGTACACCTTCCAGAGGGGGTAAGGTGGTCCGGAGGCGTAGCCAGCCCAAGCGTTCTGCAGGATCAAGCACATCACCAGAGGGAGTGCCAGTGTCTGCCCCTGATGTGGGACAGTTGGTGTGTGTGCCTGTTGTGTCATCACCACTTCCCATCAACCCCAAGACAGGGAAGCCATTTCATGTTCCCAAAAAGTGGTAGGGCACCCCTCCAACCTCTCCCACCCACACTGTGTCAGGGGTGTGCATGACTCCACCTCCACGTGTCACAGTGCCACCTGGTCCACACAGCCCTCCACCTTGCAGGCCCTCAGTTATTACCACATCACATGGGCCTCTGTCACACCAGTCAAGTGGGCCTGCTGTCCCTGACACACAGCCAGGTCCCAGTCCGCATGACAGCCAGGAGTGAGTTGTCAACACCCTCATACGCCTGTGCCCCACACAGGTGTGCTACTCAAGACCATTGTTTGCAACCTGGGTGTGTTGCTAACCCTGTTGCTCTGATGTGCTGTACTCTCCCCTGCCAAGGACTCTGGGCCTGTTGCTCTGATGTGCTGTACTCTCCCCTGCCAAGGACTCTGGGCCTGTTGCTCTGATGTGCTGTACTCTCCCCTGTGCAGCCTCTCATGTACTTGCTGTCTCCCCTGCCAAGGACTCTGGGCCTGTTGCTCTGATGTGCTGTACTCTCCCCTGTGCAGCCTCTAATGTACTTGCTGTCTCCCCACCAAAGGACTCTGGGCCTGTTGATCTGATGTGCTGTACTCTCCCCTGCCAAGGACTCTGGGCCTGTTGCTCTGATGTGCTGTACTCTCCCCTGTGCAGCCTCTCATGTACTTGTTGTCTCCCCTGCCAAGGACTCTGGGCCTGTTGCTCTGATGTGCTGTACTCTCCCCTGACAAGGACTCTGGGCCTGTTGCTCTGATGTGCTGTACTCTCCCCTGTGTAGCCTCTCATGTACTTGCTGTCTCTCCTGCCAAGGACTCTGCCCTTCCTGTTTGTGTTTGACCCGTGCATAGTCTCTACCATTTGTACATGATTTTGTGGCTTGCTGTTGTCTACTAATGTTGTATTGATACATCTGTGCAATATACGAATAAATATATTGGAATACTTTCAACAATGTTTGATAGCTACAGAGGAAGGTCATAGATCTAAAAAATAACTTTCAAAACAATCATGAACTAATAAAACAAATATTTCTCAATAATTCAACATTTATTAATTAAAAAATGAATACATCTAAAATCGTTGTATCTTATACACAAACAAAGTTAGCAAAACACAGGTCCTGGACAATAATCTTAAAGACAATATTCACAATAACTACCTATTACATATATATAAACACACAATTAATAATAAACATTTATACTTCTTAGGTCACAATGAGTTAAAAAACTTGAATTGAAATATTAATGATTCAAAAATTAGGTCTTTCGAAACAATTCATTAAAAAAGTGGCATGACATAGTATAGTCTCTCAGACTTTACTATGTCATGCCACTTTTTTAATGAATTGTTTTGAAAGACCTAATTTTTGAATCATTAATATTTCAATTCAAGTTTTTTAACTCATTGTGACCTAAGAAGTATAAATGTTTATTATTAATTGTGTGTTTATATATATGTAATAGGTAGTTATTGTGAATATTGTCTTTAAGATTATTGTCCAGGACCTGTGTTTTGCTAACTTTGTTTGTGTATAAGATACAACGATTTTAGATGTATTCATTTTTTAATTAATAAATGTTGAATTATTGAGAAATATTTGTTTTATTAGTTCATGATTGTTTTGAAAGTTATTTTTTAGATCTATGACCTTCCTCTGTAGCTATCAAACATTGTTGAAAGTATTCCAATATATCTATTGTCCCTGTCGCCGGAGTTGACAACGCCGAATCAGGGGGTCCTTGTTTGTTTGACATAAAAAAAAAATATACGAATAAATACAGATATTCTGGTGTGTGTTTTATCAGTCTCCTTGCTGATTAAAGTCATTTTCTTGTTTGCATTTGCTTGACGTGTACCATGCTCTATTTTTCAGTTCACCATTGCAAGGCTCTTTGTGGCCATCTGATTTTTAGACAGGGGTGACAGGGTCTTCAGTCCATTCTGTCCCTGCTGATGTTGTACTCTGTGATGGCTATTTTACAGGCCATGCAGTTTTCTTGTTGGTGATTTGCTATTGCTGCATACACTGTTCACAGGTCAGCTTGGGGGACACTGGCAGCACAGGGTGTGCAGCTGTTCACTGGTTTTGTAGCTGTCTGTGATGTCATGAGGTATGTGTGTGTTTTCCTTTCTGTGTGCCCAGGCGTGTATGTGTATAGTCATCTTGTGTTGGCCCTTAGTCCTGGTGGCATGGCTTACATGGCATGTGTGGTTTTGGGTGTGGCAGAGGTGTGAAGTGTGAAGGGTGTTAGTTTGTAGTGTATGTATGTGTGCCCCTGTATGGTGTGAGACACACGTGTGTCAGACAGGAGTTGTATGCCTGTTTGTTTTGTCTTGCCCTGTGTGGATGATTGTATGCAATTGTGTGGGCTGTGGGGAGTGCACTGGTGTTGTGTGTTCCTTGTCAGCCAATCCTGCAGTGCCTGTGTCCCTGGTTGTGTGTTGTGTGTTGCAGTGTGTGTGTATTGTGCTTGTTGTTACAGTGCTTGCTGGTGTGCATGGGGGTGCACGGGATAAGCACCTGGCCTGTGGCTAGCTCGGGTGGGGTGCAGTGTGGTTTGGGGTGGTGTGTCCCTGTGATGTTGGTGCCCTGCCCATGCCTTGGTGTGGGCTTGCCTTCTGCATAGTGCGCATGTGTTGACTGCGGCGGTGACGTGACCGTGGCCGGAACGTTGCTGCTGGTTGGCGGACGTTGTGTGTTCCGGATGCTGTGGGGTGCCTTGTTGTGAGGTGGGTGATGTGTGGGTGCCCATGTGGATGTGTTGTGCCCCCCAGCAGGATGCCAGTGTGGTGCTTGGGCCCTGTGTCAGCATGTGTGTTGTGTGGTGCATATGTGTAGTGGCATACCTGCGGCGGCATCCGAGGCGGCCCATCTGGCGATAGTGTTGCAGCAGGTACATGACCGGATGCACGTGGGGGGCCGGGTCCATGGATCACCTTGCTACCAGCAGATTCAAATAGGAGAGGTAAGAATATTTTAGCGTGCAGAGCATTCCAAAGCAAGAACCAGCAAAGGCTTCAATCTGAGGTTGGCAGGAGAGGGAGCTGTCAATTTTAATCCCTAAGTTCTTCACAGAGTTTTGGGGGGAGCCAGGTTGAGGCACATCACTCGGCTAGCAGGTTTCCACCAAATTGTGAGGGACATCTCCGAAAACCACAATCTCTGTTTTATCCGGATTGCATCTCAGATAGTGCAGGTCCAGCCACTAAAACACCCTGACGAGACACCAAGAGATGAGCTTTCCATCCAATTCACTTCCCTTCTCACAAGCGAAGAGTAGCTGCATATCATCCGAATAGGAGATGACTTTAGCATCCAGGGACTCAGCTAGTGTAGCCAAGTGTGTGAGATATATATTAAACAGAGTGGGGCTGAGGGCGGAGCCCTGTGGTGCGCCCAAAGTCAGGGGTCTGGCTTGCGAGGTGTAAGGAGGCAGCCATACTTCCTGAGCACGCATATCCAGAAATGATGTTAGCTAATTCAAGGCCGAGTGTCTGATCCCAAACTCTTGAAGGCACTCAAGCAGCTTAGAGTGAGGCACAGTATCGAAAGCATACTTTCCTGCATACTGAGTGTCATTGTACGTTTGGCCTAGTGTAGTCATGTGGCCCTCCACGATGGCCTTCAAGGTTTTGCTGGCTATTTCCCATAAGACGTGATTACCTTCCGAAAAGACATATTGCATTGAAAGACAATAAATCTAGGCAAGGTCAGCAAAGGAAAACTATTACTTGAAAAAGGCAGTAATACGTTTTTACTCCCTGCCCTCAGTGTTTATAGGAAAAACATTTGGTTTGATGTTACCTATGCATGCCTACATAACAAGGCTTATCAACATTTGGTGCTTTGTCAGAAAGTCAGGGATATCTGGGCTGACATTTGCTGTTTGGCCACAGGTCAGCTGTCTGGATGAGCCAAGTGATGTTGGTGCCCTGCCCATGCCTTGGTGTGGCCTTGCCTTCTGCATAGTGTGCATGTGTTGACCGCGGCGGTGACGTGACCGTGGCCGGAACGTTGCTGCTGGTTGGCGGACATTGTGTGTTCCGGATGCTGTGGGGTGCCTTGTTGTGAGGTGAGTGATGTGTGGGTGCCCATGTGGATGTGTTGTGCCCCCCAGCAGGATGCCAGTGTGGTGCTTGGGCCCTGTGTCGGCATGTGTGTTGTGTGGTGCATATGTGTAGTGGTGTACCTGCGGCGGCATCCGCGGCGGCCCATCTGGCGATAGTATTGCAGCAGGTACATGACCGGATGCATTTGGAGGGCTGGGTCCATGGGGTTCATGTCGGGTCTCGGCGTTCGTGCTCCGCTGTCGACTTTCCGCCTGCTACAGCTGTGCGGTGTCTCCGCTGCGGTGCGTCTGCTTGTTTGGGCCATCCTAATTTGTCGAGCGGGGCGGACGTCATCGGGCGCGGCGGAGGGTCTCGATAGGCTCCCGCCGCCGCGGTGGCGGGCGCACTTTGATGGCGGTGCGCGGCGCTACGCGGCGGATGGGAAATGACCTGTGTTTACCTATCCTAATGTGGCGGACGTGAGTTCTGCTGCTCGCGGGCGGAAAAAGCTGTTTTTCCGCCCCGCCACCACCGCGGTGGTGCCACCGCCCGCCATCCTAATGGACCCCCAGATTCCAATGCTTATTGCTCACTTTTTTTTGCATTACTCCTCGTTGAAAAGGTCGTCACACAGATCAACCTCTGTAGTGAGAAGTCTCCTTTGTCCTTAGGGTCAGTAGTTCAACACGCGGGCTAAACCAAGCCCTCTTCTGTGCTCTTCTGACCATTCTCCTAGGGGAACCTCTGGAATAAAGTCTGGTACAAAGGTCATCAGATTCTTTCATGTAGTCTGTTTTGTTTGAGCAATTCCTCCTAATACGTAAAAATTGACCGACTGGGAGGTTATCCCGCAGGGCCTCGGGTGGTGGCTGTTGTACCTCAATAGTGAGTTGCGTTCCGTTGGCTTGCGGTAGACAGTAGTGTACAGCTCGTTGTCATCACAGCAGACCTTGATGTCCAAAAATACAATTTCCGTGGTATCAGATTGCAATGTGAATTTGATGTCTTGGTCACATTGATTTAACCACTCATAGAAGAGATTTAGCTCGGTCTTGTCTCCCGTCCATACCATCAATATATCATCTATGTATCTTTTCCATAGATTGATCCTCTGTTGGTAGGGGTTATTCTTGAAGACGAATGACTGTTCAAAATTGTCCATGTATATAATAGTCAGGTCCAGGGCGAAGGCTGCCCCCATTGCCACACCCTTGGGTTTGACTTCTTTTTAAAACCCATAGCAGAGAACACCAAAGCATACCCTAAGGACTAAGGCGACATCTCACTACAGAGGTTGATCGGTGTGACGACCTTTTCGACAAGGAGTAATGCAAAACAAAAAAGTGAATGACTGCAGCAAGGAATGAAGAGCTGGAGGATTGTTGGCAATGATGATGTGAAAGGCATCCCAGCCAATATGCCCCCTGCCCCAATAGTGTTGAGTTTGCTGTTATATCAGCGAGAGAGGTTGATGCTGCCAGGAAACTAAGTCTTTAGAAAGGCCCTTAAACCTTCTACATTGTTGGTGGAATTATTTGGCTGGGGACAATAACCCAAAAATCAAGCTGCGGTGCAACTATCTTTGAATGGCTTACATGCCAAAACAGGCCTTTTTTCCCCTCAAACAGTCTTCTAAGTGCATGTCTGTAAGGGATGCTTGGACATCCCCTTAAAAACTAGTTGATCACATCCAGCTGTGCCTTCTTAGCACCACACTGATGCCAATGGCATGGTCTATGCAGTTGGTGGAGTCCAGACATGCATGTAACACATGTTGTGTTAATCTGATTTGTAAAGCGTGCGGATACTCGACAGATTGTCCCGGCGCTCAGGCAGAGGGCATCAGACCAAGACACCTTGATTGACTGTCAGAAGAGCCAGGTGTTTAATTTCCTCTTGAAGCTAATAAGATTATTTACCAAGCGGAGGTCTAGTGGAAGTTTGTTCTAGTGGAGGGGCCCCAAGTAGGAAAAGGATCTCCCGCCTATTCTAAGGCAGTTGATACGGGGCACTCTTGCGAGGCGCACGGAGATTGAGCAAAGGGAGCGTGCTGGAATGTATACGCTGATTTTCTCTCTGAGATAGACTGTGCCTGTATCATGCATGGTCTTATGCATTAAGACCATGGCCGTAAAAACATTCCTCTTTTTCATAGAGAGCTATGGGAGGGCCCCCTGCTGAGAGCACAGGTGAGACCTAGGTGGATGTCTATGTAGCAGTCTAGCCGCCGAGTTCTGCACCACCTGAAGTCTATTGAGAATAAATTCATGGAGACTGACATGTATGTATGTATGTATGTTTGGATTTATATAGCGCTTATAACCCAGGGGTCTCTAAGCGCTTTGCCTTGGGAACCCGTCCTGGCTTTCCCTGTGAGATAGCCCCTACAGGGCATCCCCAAGGTGAAAGCCAGGCATCCCGCCGCGGGGGGCCGTTGTGGAGATTAAGCAAGCTTAATGCCCAGAGTTGCAGAGTGTGAACCCATGATTAGGTCAGGCACCGAAGCGAGAATTATCGAGTCCGTGGACATTTGAGCTCGAGACCCTGCCGCGTCGGGAATTGAACCCTGGTCCCGGGTCTGACCTCTGCTTCAGGGTCTGCCTGCTCTAACCAGTGAGCCACTCTTCTCCACATAACGGGCATTCCCATAATCGAGTCTCATCATGAGCAGGGCCTGCATCACCTTGCTACCAGCAGATTCAAATAGGAGAGGTAAGAATATTTTAGCGTGCGGAGCGTTCCAAAGCAAGAACCAGCAAAGGCTTCAATCTGAGGTTGGAAGGAGAGGGAGCTGTCAATTTTAATCCCTAAGTTCTTTACAGAGTTATGAGGGGAGCCAGGTTGAGGCACATCACTCAGCCAGCAGGTTTCCACCAAATTGTGAGGGACATCTCCGAAAACCACGATCTCTGTTTTATCCGGATTGCATCTCAGATGGTGCAGGTCCAGCCACTGAAACACCCTGACGAGACACCAAGAGATGAGCTTTCCATCCAATTCACTTCCCTTCTCACAAGCGAAGAGTAGCTGCATATCATCCGAATAGGAGATGACTTTAGCATCCAGGGACTCAGCTAGTGTAGCCAAGTGTGTGAGATATATATTAAACAGAGTGGGGCTGAGGGCGGAGCCCTGTGGTGCGCCCAAAGTCAGGGGTCTGGCTTGCGCGGTGTAAGGAGGCAGCCATACTTCCTGAGCACGCATATCCAGAAATGATGTTAGCTAATTCAAGGCCGAGTGTCTGATCCCAATCTCTTGAAGGCACTCAAGCAGCTTAGAGTGAGGCACAGTATCGAAAGCATACTTTCCTGCATACTGAGTGTCATTGTACGTTTGGCCTAGTGTAGTCATGTGGCCCTCCACGATGGCCTTCAAGGTTTTGCTGGCTATTTCCCATAAGACGTGATTACCTTCCGAAAAGGCATATTGCATTGAAAGACAATAAATGTAGGCAAGGTCAGCAAAGGAAAACTATTACTTGAAAAAGGCAGCAATACGTTTTTACTCCCTGCCCTCAGTGTTTATAGGAAAAACATTTGGTTTGATGTTACCTATGCATGCCCTCATAACAAGGCTTATAGACATTTGGTGCTTTGTCAGAAAGTCAGGGATATCTGGGCTGACATGTGCTGTTTGGCCACAGGTCAGCTGTCTGGATGAGCCAAGTGCTGTTTAGACCAAGTGGCCATTTAAGTGTCCGTAAGGGCCTTGTTAATTTGTAATACCCTCTCAGATAAATCTGGTCCTGCATGGAAAACTACCGACAATAAATTGTCTTTAGTTTCCAGAGCAGGCAATTGTAAATTTAGTACTTCTACTGCCCTTCACACCACCAGAGGAAAAGAGGTACTTTCTTCAGATCAGATGATGAGCCCAGTTGTGTATCTCCTGAGGTATCTAGTCCACTAACATTTTTCAAGTCTAAGTACATCCCTTCCCAGTGTCATGAGGAGGAAAGTGAATGTCCACCTCCTTGTTATCAGCAGTGTTGTGAGTGACATTAGGAATGAATATAGCATGTTACATCGCATGCTATTACATCACGTTCTATTACAACGAGGTAGTTATAACAACTGTGTTGTTAGAACGCGGTACCTTTACATCGCAAGTCATTAGATCATCTTGCTGTAGGGGGCGTGCTGGATGTAGGAATAGTATAATTTACTATTCCAACTCCAGCCTGCTCAACAGTAGGGAAGGTGTTGGAATAGTAAATTATACTATTCATTAGGTTAGAGCACCCCCTACAGCAAGTCGATCTAATGACCTGCGATGTAAAGGCATTGCGTTCTAACAACGCGGTTGATGTAAAGCCCTTGTTGTAAAAGTAACACAATGTCATTGCTGCCTTGTAAACAACTGTTTCACTTAGGAACACCGTGGACCTTATCGGACTCAGAAACAAAGAGGACCTTTGATATTGATGGCATAAATGAAGAGTGTGATGCTGAAAGCCTGGTTGTACGGTCACTGGATGTGCCTTTGTAATCTCATTGTGTGATATGGGTCTGATGAAGGCCAACATCAGTTTGACTCCAAAGGCCAGCGTTGCAACTGAATCTGTACAGGCACCAGCACAGTCACTATCGATGCTGGTATGCAAGAAACTGGCGTGGACCATGGGGAAAGAGAGAGAGTCTGGACTGGCTTCAGTGTGAATCTGAGAATGAAGCCTGAGGTGATAGTCGGCATCAGGGGAGGGTCAGCATGCAGCCCTCCCTAAAAGCATGTCAGAATAATGCAGTGGCATCTGGAAAATGTGCAGCATAACCTCCTTGAAGTCTTTTTGTTGTGGTGTAAATGAAACCCAGGACATTCAGGGCATGCTGAAATCAAATGCAGGTCATGCTTGGAATCGGAAGGCACTGAACCCTTCAGGTGTCACCCTTGCGACTGCTCATCAGATTTCCAGTCGTGGGATGGGGATGAGTCCTACTTGGCTCTCTTATTCATATGGCATGATTTCTATTTCCCAGTAGACTTCGAGCAGGACAGCCCTCATGACCGGAATGTGCCAGTGACTTGGTTTAGATTCCTGTTTTGAACATAACCGCTTTTTATTATTTGTGATATAAAGGTTTGCCTCCGGCTCACGATCACATTTAGGTTGCTGAGACTGCATGAAAGTACATTAATTGCACAAATTCAAATCGCGCAACGGCTGGAATCCTGTTTTCAGCGGAGAGATCTTCACTGGCACACTATCTGGATAATTTTGGAATCGCTGGAACACTGACAGTTGGGAGTGGAGCTCTGGGTATGCGTCCACTGGCGCGGAAATTAAAGAGCAAACTCAAGCATTTAGGGGTGGAACTTCTATGTGACTCCACTTCATTAATTCTGGGTTGTATGAAGTCATTGCAGAACCATATGTTGCCGCGTATCGGTGCACTGGCAGCACTGCTGAAAAAATGTTTTAAAAGTGAGGAATCTGCAGTTACAAGTATCCATCAGAAATTCACAGATGTGGAAACCAAGTAGAAAGTGAAACATATACCATTCGCTCTTATAAAGATATGTATACACAAAAGCACACCCTCTTGCATTAGTAGACAGAAGCGTGCATACTACAGGGCATGAACCCCATTGTAAGCACCATTATCTATCATCTGGTGGTGTTTTCTAACCTCTAGATCAATTTTTCTTCTTATCGTCCACCTGCCCGCAAGACACCTGCGCTCTGCTCCACTCGCGCCCCCCCCACCACCACACACCCATCGCAGTGGGGACCACTTCTTCTTCTTCATCTTCTTCTTCATCACTGCCAAGACCTGGAACGACCTGTCCATTCATCTCTGAATAGCGACCTCCATGGTGGACTTCGGAAAAAAACTCAAGACCTGGCTTTTTGACTGAGACAAAGCATGCCCAGTGCAAAGATACCCCTAGGGTTGACAGTGCTGGACTATACAAATGCTGACTGATTGACTGACTGGTTGATTGATATCTATTCATGCATGGACTGAGTTACCCACCCATTCTGCTAATTGCTGAGTCATTGTCTTATTCATAGACTCACCCATCTAGAAAATCAACAAAAAACCCTCAGTCACTAAAGAAACACTAAGCTATTTGCCAGACATATTGGCTTACCAATTCGTTTCAGTACTTTAGTCATGACTTCTGTGCATGTCATCCCTGTCTGTTGTAGCCACTGCTCTCGCCTTCGTGCCTTCAGACTTCCTATTTATGTTGAATTCCTAACGTTTTGGGGATTTTCTTCATCTCTTCTCTTTGTAATTATGACTGTTTTCACGTTAAAAAAAGGCCAGGCTTAGGGGAGTGAACACATGAAATACGGGTATACTGAAAAGCCACTTCGCTGTTCGCAGATGAAAAAAAAGCCAGACCGTTTTACCTTTGCTAATGCTTGTTGTACTTGTGTATACTGAAATGAGAGAGTTCCTGCACATGTACGTCATCCAACATGTTCGATTACCCTCATAGGAAACGTATGGTCAGGAGCTTACTTGCTGTACCTAAATAGAGCATCCAGCCATCTAAAATCAACCGAGAGCAAGGAGATGACAGTGAGTAAACATTCAGATATCTACACAATATTCCATAATCCTCATTAGGTGTGTCTCTATTTTTGCTTTCACGGTGGCAGCAATGGACCTAAATGAAAGATGCAAGTTGATCAAAACCGACGTGATTTTGGATAACATGTATTAAAGTATAATAAAGAAGCCAGCATTTCCACGAGACACTAAAGACGATCAAGCGAGTAACGCGAGTAAAGGAGGTCTACAGTGGGTCAAATTGAAGTATATCCCATACGTTATTCTCATTTTTCGGGAGCTCTTAGAATACCGAGCGCTCCTGTTAATACGCTGATAACATAAGGAACAGATGCAGATAAAATGCAGCCACGAATTCCACCGCTGTGTTCAAAGATACACACCAGGAGCTCCAAGCAGGTCTACGATTATGTCGAGAACTGTCGAGATACCTAGAATGGACTTTTAAAGGATAAAAAGGAATGAGTTGCCTACCTCATCTCCATCAGGAATGATTCTCTGGCCCTCATTCTTCTACCTGAAAGTGTTCTTGCTAGGTTCGAATCTTACTTTGTCATCAGATATTCTCTCCTGCCTCTTGCTTTCAATATTATTCCTTCCTTGGGTGGTTTTCATCATTGCTCATGTTGTGTTTTATAATGGCTCTTTGTCCCATCTTTAATGACATGCCAGTGTGATGACCTCGCCGCTGCAGCAGGGCCCTTATAACTCTGGGTTCTGGGCTCTGGATGTTGGAGATAGTGGAGGTACCGGCCAAGGAATGAACTTGTGCTGTTACACTCTTCTTCACCAAAGATACCTCAACTCATCTCTGCCTCTTCGTTTCTGTCACGTGTCGCTCCAATGCCTGAAGACAGCACGTGGTCCAGGGAGGAGCCCGCGCATCATTATTCTGCCATCAGCCTTGAGCACTCAGCCTCTGGCAGATATGCCACGGCTCCTGACAGCTGTCCTACATTAAGCGATTCTTGTCATTTCAGCTATCAAGCAGCAATAAGGTTGTCGTTGATCGATATTTTTATGAAGGGGAGAGGGAAGTACCACATTGACGGCCAGCTTGATTACACATACTTTCCTACCACTAAGTGCATTTTTATGCACCTTGAACAAGGCGACAATGTTAAGCGAAAGCTTTCTTGATTGAGGTCTAATGCACTATTAGCCGAAAATGGCTGTTTTCCAGAAATCTTTATAATGACACGGTGAGATCAATCCAGAGAAAGAAATACTAGCTAAGTCTGTGAACACCAGGGGAGTTTTTATTTTGAATGTTGTATCAGGTTTGACTACAACTCGTTTTAAGAATGTGGACAACTAGAACAAGTGTCAAATAATTTTCCTTGGGCCCCAGTGGTGGATGGGAAATTGGAGTAGTAGTGGGGCAGGCATGAACCGGCACGTCACTTCCACCCATCCAATCAAAAGTATACACACATACCCACACCCATCAATTCACAGGCGCAATCATTCTCCCACTCATCCATCCACAAGCATACTCACAACCAGCCTTTCACCAGCATGCACAAATACACACACCATTCACAAGCACATACATGCACACACTCATTCGCAGCACATACATGCAAATACACATACATTTATGCATACACAGACACACACACAAATATCCAATAAGCACTTCCTGAGCGGCAGCGCTGACAGCAGGACCAGTAGGCGGTGGCAGGGAGAAGACCCAGGAAAGCGCTTCAGGGGAGAGAAAAACAAAAGACCCTGCTGCCTCCTGTCATTGGCTGACCTTGTAATGGGTCCGCCTTATAAGAGGGGGACATTCCCTAACTCTTTACAGAGTAGGGTGGGGGTGAGAGAGACTTGCTGATCCCCAGGGTTGCATTGGGTTTAAAAATTGGCCAGGGCACGCCCAAAAAAAGTGGCACACATTTGCATATTGCTTTTCCACAAAACACATCTTCAGCGACATTTTATAAACAAGCATTTGCAATGCAAGCGGTCTCACCTTAATGTATTTAACTATGCAGCACATTAGCCTGGGTGCTGAAACGTCTACTGTTCTTTAACATGAAGAGGAAGTAAGCACCAAACTGCATGACACGCCAGGTATGGGAACACATGGACAGAAATATTGCCTTTCATTGGGAAATGGTATAGTCTAAAGCTCTGTTTTTACTATAAAATCAGGGCCTTCTGTGGTCATATCACTGAAAATACAAGATTTAATTTTTTTTTATTGCCTACGGGTACTTGTGAAAGACAATTTCTACGCACTGGAATCTAGAAAATGGAAAAGTGATTCTAGTATGTTACTGACCTCTGCTGGTCGTTTTCTATCAAGAAAGTTAAATAGAGGCAGTTGAACAGAAAAAAGTCACGAAGCAGAAGTAGACAATTCCTAGGGCTGATCTCCAGATCCCACAAAGTACATTCATACAAATATATAATACGTAAATGCTAAAATATATACAAGCAGTCTCGAATGCTCACCTAAAAGGGGGGGAGTGGGTTAAAAAATGCACAGATGAGTTTACAGTGGTGAAACACACTTGAAAACAAGTGAGGCCACTTTTGCTCAGGCCCCCCGCCTGCTCAATTGCATATGTTAATGGGCCAGCCCAGCGAGAGAAAGGGAGTGACACCTCTGCCATTGATGAAAGGGAGGTCATGGACACCCATCTGCCTCCAGAAAGGCCACTCAGGCACCCACTGGGCTGCTGGCGGCATTGAACAATGCAGAAACGGCCCAAATCGGTTTCCCAGGCTGCTCTAAAAGCAGCCAGCAGCTGGAACTGGACACCGGCCCCTCCGGCATTGCCTGAGTGCCCGATATTACCAATCCAATGCTGCTGATCCCTCCACAATTTGTGACGAGTTGGTAAAGGATGGTGTGAGGCCTCATTCACAGACAGTAAGCCCTGCTCACTGCAGAGCTTAAACCTGAAGCACCCAGGCCTGACTCTATCAATGACCCTACCCCTCATCATAAGAGGGGTAGGGATCCTCCGGGGCTATGCCCTCAGGGCGGTTAAAACTTCCACCCAGTAAACCTTGTCTCAGGCTGCCAGGCAACTGATTATTAGCGCATGTTAAGCACTTAGCTGTTACCCTGGCATGGTGAGCGCCAGTCTGGCTGACCTTTGCTCAGCCTGACAAACACTCATCCTCTTTTGGAAAAGGAAGGGGGTGGTGCACTGACCCCTGTAATGACACACCACCATTGTTGGGCCCTAATTCTCCTGTAGCTTGTGCTTTTTCGAGTAGAGTTTGTTGGGACAGGAAACATCCTTTTGTGTGCGGACCTTTCTTTGCGTACCGTTACTATGCAAGCGTTAGTACGCATGCGATGTAACAACGCGTCACCTTTAGTACGCGTGCTGTTACATCGCATGCGTCCTACCAACGTATGCGTACGGGGCTGGCGCCGCATTTGGAGGTCTTCGCGGCGGCCATTTGCTCCCAGGGTCTGCTGCTGCTGCTGAGGACATAGGAAGCCAGAGGAAGCAGGAAGGGGGAGACGATTGGAACCACACGTGGAAAGAGGTAAGTGGGCCTGTGTAGGGTCGTGCAGGGTTGTGTACTTGTGTAGGGTTGTACTGTTTTAGGGTAGTGTTTGGGAGTAGGGACGGTTGTGTAGGTGTAGTGTAGAGTAGTGTAATTGGGTGTAGGGTAGTGTAGAGGGTAGTGTTTAAGTACTGTAAGGTTAGGGTTTAGGGTAGTGTTGTGGGGTTAGTGTAGTGTAGGGTAGTGTATTTGGGTGTAGTGTAGTGTAGAGGGTAGTGTTTAGGTAGTGTTTAGGTACTGGAAGGTTAGGTTTTAGGGTAGTGTTGTGGGGTTAGTGTAGTGTAGGGTAGTGTATTTGGGTGTAGGGTAGTGTTTAGGTAGTTTAAGGTTAGGGTTTAGGGTAGTGTTGTGGGGTTAGTGTAGTTTTGGGTAGTGTGTTTGGGTGTAGGGTAGTGTAGAGGGTAGTGTTTAGGTAGTGTAAGGTTAGTGTTTAGGGTAGTGTTGTGGGATTAGTGTAGTGTAGGGTAGTGTATGTGGGTGTAGGGTCGTGTAGAGGGTAGTGTTTAGGTAGTGTAAGGTTAGGGTTTAGGGTAGTGTTGTGGGCTTAGTGTAGTGTAGGGTAGTTTTTTTAGGGTTTAGGGTAGTGTTGGGATGTCGTGCAAGGTAGTGTTTTAGTGTAGGGACAGGACTGGGGCTAGGGTAAGGGTCGTGCTGGGGCTAGTGTTTTAGGGTTTAAGGCGGTGTTGTAGGGTTAGTGTAGTGTAGGGTATTGTTTTTTAGGGTTTAGGGTAGTGTTGGGGGTTGTGCAGCATAGTGTAGTGCAGGGGGTCGTGAAAGGTAGTGTTTGGGAGTAGGGACAGGACTGGGGGTAGGGGTAGGGGCAGGGTCGTGCTGGGGGTAGTGTTTTAGGGTTTAGTGTAGTGTTGTGTGGTTAGTGTAGGGTTTAGGGTAGTGCTGTGGGGTTAGTGTAAGGTGTAGTGTTGGGGGTTGTGCAGGGTAGTGTTTGGTGGTAGGGACAGGACTGGGGCTAGGGGCAGGGTCGTGCTGGGGGTAGTGTTTTAGGGTTTAGGGTAGTGTAGTAGTGTTAGTGTAGTGTAGTTTACTGTTTTAGTGGATAGTGTAGTGTCATATTGTGATGGGTAGTGAATGAATGTAGGGAGCAGAGTAGGGGAATGTGTATGTTAGTGCAGGGGGCAGTGATTTAGGGTTTAGGGTAGTGTAGTGGTGTTTCAGTAGTGTAGTGTAGGGTAGTGTAGTGTTTTAGTGTTTTAGATGTGTAGGGTAGTGTATTTTCTATAGTGTTATGTTTTAGACTTAAAAAAAAAAAATATGACATGTTATTCCGCATACCCTTTTTATTACTAGGCAAGATTTTACTTAGCATACATTAACACTTTCAAAGTAATGAAATGCGAAGTAAAAACTTGCGTAGTAACGGCTATTGCTAAGTAATAACCGCGTAGTAATAGCATGCAAAGTAATGGCATGTGAAATAACATCTCATATTCTGTTGGGGCAGCAACAGCATCTAGTCTGCATGTCTGAGCTTTGGCAGGGCATATTTTGATGTAGTCAATCTGGGCCCATTATTCCAGCACAGGTCTGCAGAGATAATACCGGGGCATAGCACCTTTAGTTCCCATATCCCTCCCCCACGGTAGAAAAAGGTGGGGCAGAGTTGTTTTCCTGGACCGCCCAATTCCTTAAGATTGTTCCCTTGCAATTAGGGGTAGTGGAATAGCTGCTGTAAATGTGTCCATAAATGAGGGAAACAATTTTTAAAGCATCAGGCAAAGCAGGGAAGTAGTCTTTGGTGCAAGTATAAGCACACTTTAAAGGTCACTTACTTATACTGGAATGTCTTTCTGAATTGTATGTTACAGTTGGGCATTTAAGTAACACGCATTCATTCATTTAATGATGAACTATGATACAATGCTTGCTAGTCATATAGAGGGAAATGACCATGATGATGAAAAGGGGTATGGAGGTGAACCAGCATCAGGCCTGTCTGAATCTTTACTTTACCTACAATTGTCTTTTGTCACCTGCATTGGGGCCAGGGTGGGACGGAATCTTGAATATCATGTTGGTCTCCCTCCCGCCGCCACAGCTCACCTTCGCGGCCGCAGTGGGGAGGGGGACTTCAACCCCCAGGCTCCTTTGCGGCGGAAGCCACCACCGCCATTTCCGCGCCTGGAGGCGCTTTAACGCAGGACAGCCCTGGTGGAGCGGGCGCTCCTCTGACTCTTGTGGGGGCATTTCTTCCTTACCTTTTGCCTGCCCCTGCCGCTGCTTGTCTCCCTCCCGCCGCCGCAGCTCACCTTTGCGGCTGCAGTGCGGAGGGGGACTTCAACCTCCAGGCTCCTTTGCGGCGGAAGCCGCCACCGCCATTTCAGCGCCTGGAGGTGCTTTAACGCTGGACAGCCCCCGCGTCGCGGGACCGCGTGCGGGCTAAGCCCGGGCAAAGGGGCCAGAGGAGGCCGGGCTGGGCCACCCCCATTTCATCTTGTGATCGATGCTGCTGCCCCCCAAAGGTACTGTACTCTAAATTCCATCTTCTGAGGGGGTGCCGGAGTCCCTGTCTGTCCCACTACTGGACATTTCCTCTGCACCTTAAGAGACTGTTTGTTTGCTCACATTGACTTTGCCTGTCCTGTTCCAAGCATTCCCTGTTTGTCTTCAATTATCTCTACCCCATAGTTATGGGAAAACGGAAGGATATGGAGGGTGGGGGTGTACCCATCAGCAAAAAGGGGAAAAAGGCCAAAAAAAACGCCCCATGCTGCAATTAATTGTGTACTATCCAGACTCGAAGACATAGTTAACGACTGCGAAGCAGTTCTAGCCGGAAATAGTACTGAGGTTTCAGACACTCCTGTGCAAAAGTCTGTTAGGGCTCCACCTAAGTTGCAAAAAAAAATAATCCCCACCATGTTTGCTAAACAGAACCCTCTAAAGCAGAGCCTCAGCGCTTTGCCAAAAGCAGGACCGGACCCAGATCCTACTGTGCAAGAAATACCAGACCTAGAACCTTGTTAGGGGCCAGATCAGGATCCGGTTACGATGCCATTGGTCCTATGTTCAAATAGGTTTGCTCCTCTAGATTTAGTCTGTGCAGATACAGTAGAAACCTCTGGAGTGGCAGTGAGGGGTAGTTTTGACAGAGGTAGTGGGGAGGGGGGAGAACTTAGCTGTAACATATGCATGAGCACCAAGTTGGAGGTCCTTGATAGGACCTAGATTCTGGAAAATTTTGTGTCAACTTTAACGCGAAGGTGGAGGGTCTTGTACAAGGGAGGGTGGTCAGGTGCCCCTGACTCTGCCCCACCGTCCTTTCGGGGGCAACCAAAAACAGCTAATAAGGCAGGCTCTGATCAACAGAGAGTAGTGTCTCCAAAAGCCCCCTCCCCAGTGGTCAATGACCTAACGGATGGTGGGAGGGTAACTAGACCACCTCACATCTCCAGGTCATATGCAGACTCCATAAGTCGTAGCATGCCAATAATGCCCAGTCTGGGTCAAGTTCCCCCTATGAGGCTCAAGCAACCACTGGTTCGCACCATTCCAGCTGCGAACAGGCTTCTACCACCCATGGGCGTGCAAGACTCTTTACCATACTGTCCCCCTGTTAGGCCAATTGTTTACATGACTCACGTTCCTAAATTGGCTAAGGTGGGGGGATACGAAAGTAACGAGTCAATTCACAACAAATCAATTCATTGGTTGAGGCACACAAGGGGGTGTAGATCAATCATAAGAGATGACATGGCTAGAGTAAGGCGGATGACCAGGGCCGATTCAACAACGGATTGTGTGGAGATTGAATTCTTGGACCCCATCATAGCAGAGAATTTACTAACTCTTGATTATAGAACATCTCCTCCCGAACACTCTTCCATCCAGATCCGCCGGTTCCCTCTTGGATCGCAGGCCCGTGTGATAGAGGATTCCGGGTTGAGCCAAATTGACTGACTAGAGAGTATACACACTCTTCCTTTGAGCTTGGATCCACACGCACTGGGTGGGGAAGCTATGAGCCAGGCCCCTCCTGATCGAGCTGTCCCAGTCTCTTTGTTCCATGGGGAGATCGCGCCTGACCAGCTCGGTTCACTGGGGAGAGGGCTACCTAACGTTGTCAATTCCAGCTACAAAACACCGGGGGTAATCCAGTTTATATCCTGGAACATAGCAGGACTACAAAAAAAACTTAGCCGACCCGGAATGGAACAAATTCATAGATAACTATGATATTATCTTGTTCCAGGAGACATGGAGTCTGGCCCCTCTCCATAAACCAGGGTTCGCCACATACTATATCCCCGCAACCACCTCAGGCAGGGGACGCCCATCGGGGGACGCATTATTTGGGTGAACATCGAGCTGAATTGGGTAGTATCCAAACATGACAACCCATCCCAGGACATCCTCCATATATCCATCAAAGGGGACGAAGCTAATGCTCACTTGGAACTGTTTAAGATCTATGCCAGAGGGTCCCCAGGTGCCCAGGCTAGCTCCTTCACAACAATCCTTGACACGGAATTGTCGGCCATCACTACTAACACAGGGATCATCGTTGCTGGTGACTTCAATTGCACCTTTGAGCCCCTGTGTAGTGAAGATATCCTGGGCACTGGTGACGAGGATTCCAAGTGGGCTATTCCTCAACTCAGTTTGGTCCCAATAAAGAGATGGTCCCAGAAAGTCGTACAAATTAACGCTCTAACGTTGGAGCATAACTTACGAGCAACAAATGGTAGAACTCGATCTGACCCCTTGGGAGCATACACCTACAATAGATCTAGGTCCCCATCACGCATCCATTACATACTATTAGATGTGGGGTTGTGGGCTGACCTTATCGACATGGAGGGGATCCCCATGTGAGACAGCGACCACAACCCTCTATGTATGCAGCTGATGCGAGCATGGGATACTACCTCCATAGAGCTGCCCAGCTCCATCAGGCTGTTGACTAGGGAGATAACACCCTCTAATTGCAGCCTCCGCTTGAGATGGAATAAGGTTGCCAAGCAGGAATCAACACTGGAAGCCATCAGGGAGGTTATGGAACAGAGCATCGCAAAACTAGATGCTATATCGAGTCCCTTCTCAGTTACCACACAGGATTCGAAGCTTACAGAAGTTTATCAGGTGACCCTGGGGAAGGTAGGGGAGTTCTTCCTGGTTAAAGAAAAGGTGGCAGCAAGGCCCCTCATCAAAAGGCTGAAAACCCGTGGTACTCTGAGGCTTGTAGGACAAGGAGGCAGGAGTTGTCAATGGCCCTAAGAGCAAAAGATCAGCCTAGTATAATTGTAGCGGGAAAGATCTACTACCCGACCATTGAAATAGCAAAGCGCCTGTGGGAAGAAACTCATTGGCAAGAACTAAAATTTGCCGCCCAGTTGAAAGACTCAACCAGATTCTGGGAGCTAATCAGTATTAGCACAAGGAAAGGAGTAGACGCTACAGCAAATCAAATAGTAGGGCGCCAATGGTTCGAGCATTTCTTTGGCTTGTACTCTAGTGGGGTAGGGAAATGTACCGATAGAGCAAGTGACGGGGTTGACCTTTTCCGAGTCCCATAACCAGGGGGATCAGTTTGGGCTAAGTGAAGTCTTATTGGCAATTGCAACAATCGCGCCGGGTAAGGCCGCTGGCCCTGATGGACTCCCTGGTGATCTAATGCTGTATGATAAAAAAGTCTGTGCGCATTTTATTCTCCGGATCCTTAACCTCATTGTGAGGGGGCACCCAGTGACAGATTCCTCGAAGGGTGCAGAGGTGGTGACCATTTATAAGAAGGGGGACAGGGAGGATCCTGCCAACTACAGACCGATCAGTTTGATCGATGTAGCCCACAAAGTGGTTGGCAGGGTCCTCCTGACGAGACTGAGGACATGGATCGATGAGGAGCGCATCTTGTCACACTTCCAGGCAGGGTTCAGTCAGGGGATTGGCACGATAGACCAGGTCTTCAGGTTTTTTGCTCTTTATTGGAAATCTGTTACGATCGAAAAAGGCAGCCTTTATTTGGCGTTCATTGATGTAAGAATGGCCTTCGACCTGGTCTCTCGTGCCAAGCTATGGCAGACAATGTTCGATCCTGGCAGTCCCGCCCTTATCTTGGACCTCATCAAATGACTCCATGAAGGGAATTACGCTAAAGTAAGGTGGGGTAACCAGAGCCAACTAACTGAGAGGATAGCGGTCGAGAGGGGAGTCCGCCAGGGTTGTGTTTTGGCCCCAACCCTGTTCTTCCTATTTGTTAATGGGGTGGTGGACCATTTGAGGGAGGACATGGCCAATTCCCCAACCCTGGTGGGGGAAAAAACGCCCACCTTGCTTTTTGCGGACGATACCCTCCTGATTTCAAAAAGCCCTATGGGGCTACAAAAACAGCTCGTCCGCTTCACCCAGTTTTGTGATGCCAGAGGCCTGATTATAAATACATCCAAAACAAAGTTAATGGCCCTGGCTTCATCGAAGAACTTTAAAAATAACATCAGGTTGAATGATTCCCCTCTGGAACTCATTGAAACCTTCGACTACCTGGGAGTGCAGATTAATAGCCGGATGAACTGGTCCTTCCATCTGGCTAAAATGCTGCTTAATCATAAATGCATATCGGGGGCTATCGCTAAACATCAGCGCCTATCCTATAGTCGTTCTGTGGCTCCTGCCATTAAGGTCTACGAGGGAAAGTCCCTGCCCTCATCTCTATACGGAGCGGAACTGTGGGGTTTCGAGAAAGTTACGGACTTAGTAAGATCAGAGAACAAGTTTGTTAGAGACTTGGTCTCGCTCCCGCCTCCAACCCCATTAATCCCGCTCTGCTACGATCTTGGGAGACACCCAATACATGAGGTGGCAAGACTGTGCCCCTTATTGTTTCGGACACGCCTTGGAAGGTCCCCGGAACTATGTCACTATGCCTCTGCATTGACTGAACTGATTCAAGTAGATGTAGGCCATAAGATTGTCTGGCTATCCAAACTGAAACAGCTAGTGGGGGATATTGGTTTGGGAGAGGCCTGGGTGAGCCAGAACCCACCACCCAAATAAGTTGTAAAGAAGGCCTATGGGGATTGGGTTGCTCTAGCTGCAATAAGAAGCAAGAATCATGGTACCTTGACGGAAAACTTTTTGGATGTGAAGCCTGTGCCTAAACTTGAATCCCTTCTGGATCTCATTGAGTCCCCGAAAGATAGGGCACTGTATTTGAAGTTTAGGTTTGGTACCCTCCCATTGAATGACTTTAGAGCAGGCTGGAGGCACGTGAGGGGGAGTTACTTGGGGTGTCCTGGCTGTGCCTCCCCTACAGAATCTGCCGCTCATTTCCTCTTCGCCTGCCCATCGTATGGTCAGGCGAGAAGAAAATGGTTGAAACCCGTTGGTTCCAACTTGGGTTGCAGAGACCATAGGGTGGCGCTGCACATCTTATCATCTGAGACCTCGATCCCTAGTGTGATCTGTGGGATGGCTAAATATCTGGGCTGTGCCTTGCTGACGAGGACGAAGCTTTCTAGGATGACCCAAGTCCAGACTGTGGAACTGTAGATTGCCACACAATTGTTATATGATTAATTGTATTATATGTATATATTAGATACTGAGGATGTACTATGCTATATATTTTTCTTTTTATATACATTGTGTGAATATATCAATGAGGGGTAGTTTTCTTCCCTTTCCCCTTTTTTAAATTGTTTTTATACTTTTATGATATTATATATTAAATAAAGTTATATACAGAATATCATGTTTGCCACATGGACATGGATACTGTGGAGCATTTTTTTAATTTTGTATTAAGACCCAACACGAGAAATTTAAATATATTACTGAAAATTGTTATTAACAAACTATGGGTAAAGTAATGCAAATATGTTTTTTTCTTTGCATTTCACATTCTAGAAGGAAAATAAACCGTACAAGGACTGGACTAAATAGTGAGTTACATTTTTTGTTGTTTTTCTTATATTTATCTTTATAACTTTTTACATTTTACAGTTTGCAAGTATGTATGTGGTATTTTTATAGTGCAAACCCAGCCAAAGGCAGTGGATCACTGTACACACTCAAATCAAGCACAAAGTCAACAATAGGCGATGTAGCTGGTTTGTCATGGTTGAGGAGTTGTTAAGTAGTGTTCTTCAAAGAAATCATTGGGCAGTTGTGATAGATATGGGGATGTTGCTCCAGCTTCTAGATGCACAGATGGAAAATGCCTGCTGCCTTGTTTGTCATTTAAATTTCTTTCTCTGCACTATGACGCTGTCCTGGTGCGGATGTGCTGATAGCCACCACACATAGTGCACTGGTCTGCAAGATAAACAGGCAGCTGGTCATGATGGCCTTGTAAATGAAGCAGCTGGTTTTGAAAAAGGTATGGGCTGGCAGAGAGACTCAACGGAGTTCCATCAGGATGGGGCTAATGTCATCATCGTTCTTTAGGGCCTGGATAAAACATGCTGTGGCATGTAGGATGCTCTTAAGGGGGACCAGTGGGAAGTTTGGAAGGCCATGGAGCAGGGCGATACTATCATCCAGATGGGAGATTGAAAGGGCTTGGAGAACACTTTGAAGTCACTTTCTGGAAGAAATGATTTAATGTTACCCGAAATAAAGATAAAGTAACTAATCACACTGCAGGGTTGTAGCTCGTACTCTTCAATTTTTAGGGCGTGCATCATCACACAAACGCACTGAAGTTGCGTCTCTGACCTCCACACTATTGGGACTCTACCCTCTCTATTTGATTTACTTGCTTTTGTTTCAGGTGCTGCTCAGCTCCACTGATGTGTGGTTAGAGGCTTCCTGATAAGAAGAATAGTACTAAATAATTAATTTAGCAGAAATTATGTTGTTGTTACCTGGGTGTGGATTTTCAATACTTCGTCAATCATATATTGTGACACAAAATTCATAAACGCACTCCAGACTCAACCCCGTATTGTCCCTTTTGAATTTGGCCTTAATTCTCTTAAAATCACAGCTTACGCTGATGATATTGCCATATATTCTACAGATGTGGTAGAAGCACTATCAGGGATAACCGAGGAAGCAAATAGTTTTGGGGCGATCTCTGGATATAAACTAAACTTAAATAAAACTCAGGTTATAGCAAATTATAAGCCTCAGGCCCCTGTTTAAGGTATTTGTAAGGCCGCTACATATCTGGGTGTTAAAATCTCATCTAAAATAGGGGAAATAACTGCACTTAATTATGATGTTCTCTTAAAGGAAGTGTCAGTTCTAGTAAAAAAAATGGCATAAGATCCCCCTTAGTCTAATTAAAATGAAAATGTTGCCAAAATGTCTTTATTTATTTAGATCAATCCCTTTACGCGTTATTAATTCTTTCTTTAAAAAATTAGATGGGATTTTCAGTCGTTTTATCTGGGCGTATAAAAAAGCCCTAAGATCGATCCCTCTACTTAAGCTCTCATTTAATAAAGGTGGGCTTAATTTCCCCGACTTCAGAATATATTTTTTCGCAACTTTCTTTGGTCGCCTCCGAAGCCTACTTATTTCTAACAATCAATTTTACTTTCACCAATTTATGTTGGGCACAGACTCTAATCAGTTTTTAGCAAGAGTAAATGACCCCAATTACTTTAAAAGGGTTAAGTTTAAGACTGCGAGGGAGACGGTCAGAGTATGGAATTCGATATTGACTATTTGTAGGACCTCTTTCTTTCACTCTAAGTTACCACTGTGGGTTGTAGCTCGTACTCTTCAATTTTCAGGGCGAGCATCATCACACAAACGTACTGAAGATGCGTCTCTGCCGTCCGCACTATTAGGACTCTACCCTCTCTATTTTATTTACTTGTTTTTGTTTCAGGTGCTGCTCAGCTCCACTGATGCGTGGTCAGAGGCTTCCTGATAAGAGGAATAGTACTAAATAATTAATTTAGCAGAAATTATGTTGTTGTTACCTGGGTGTGGATTTTCAATACGTCGTAAATCATATATTGTGACACAAAATTGTACACTGATTTCCCAGATGTTAGCACTGTTGAAATTACCATGAAACTACCTACGTGCTGCTAGCCAGAATTATGCTGCTGTTTCAGAAACATCTGTGGGGTTAGAATCAATAGTCACTGCATTGCATGTTGTCATCCCAGTGAGGTAAGACGTTTGAGAGACAGTACATTTTGCTATTGAGTTTGTGCTATATATGGAAGCTTTACAGTTCATCTATCTGAAAACAATGAAAAACAAGACCAAATCAGGCCTGCACACAATTCGAATTACGCTGGAGAAATTCTCGAAATTCGCGCATTTCAAGTTATGCGAATTTGAGGAAATTTTCCATTACATGATTCAGCATAACTATTTTTACCTGAGTGAACACCTAGCATACAAAGTTCTCAGGCAACTATCTTTCAGTAAGCTGTGCGTGCTGTTAACAAATGAGAGGTGCGTGGATCCGGCAAACTAGATTTTACTAAGAAAGAACATTTGTGAAATTGTAATTTCGCAAAAGTTTGTGAAAAATTATACGGATCTGCACACGCCTAACTTTTGACCTCTGTGGAAGGATAGAATATAATGTATACATCTAAAATCCCATTTCTTAAAAATGAATGCTAAATCAGATGATATTTCATCATAAATGGGCGTTGCACATATTAACACAATGTAATTCCAGATTTTGCCTACCATCATCGCTTTGTTTTGTTGACTGGTTTCATGCCAATCGCGAAAAATCCTCTAGGTGGCGCTAGAGAATTTGTTCCTGTTTGTCTGATCAAGAAATTCACCTGGTACTTTACGGAGATTTGGAGGGAGACAGCAGGACCGCTATTTGATGGCTAGCAATAGAACACAAAGCATAGGCATTCTATTAGTATTTCATTCCAGTCATTGCGATTCAAAGGGGAATGAATGTATTGAAATGAAACGTACACAATGAGCTATACTCAATTTTCAACAAAGCTTAATTACCCAGCTGTGATAGCGCTTTGGACTATTCCTTTGCATACTTTTCATTATAACGACGTAAAACAAAAGTCGATAGAGATAAAAGACACGGGCCGAGACGACCTTTGGACGGCATGCTTGCTAATAAAATTCCGACCAATCTTTGTTGATTTCAAGAGAGATATGTGTCTGGTATTAACTATACCAGAATGTATATGTTGCTATTACAAAAGGGGCCGCTTGTATTGTATTGTATTGTATTGTAATTGCATTTATATAGCGCTTACTACCCCTGACGAGGGGGTAATACTGAAAGCTCAGGCTCATATCTAGAGCTTTCTCAAGAGTGTATTCCCTCATTTGCATGCATGGCTGGACTGGCCATGCATGCATGCACCCATGACATATTATAGAGGGTGCGCAGATGCAAATCAGCCTGTCAAGTTCCACACATCAGTGCTTAGCCTAACCAATCAATCAACGAATCAACTTTATTTCGGTTAAGAGACCATAAAAGTGCAATGTGCATATATACAGATTAATAAAGTTTACAATATACAAAGTACTTCGGTTTCATTCAAAAAGTATTATCTAGTCGATGCATTTAACTTAATACTAAAATACAACCATAAAAATATACCAACTAAAATGTATCTGACTATCTGGTTTATAAAACCACTCAGTGTCCACTCTTCATTGGTACACAAAAAGGTGTTGCCACTGGCTCTGCCTAATAAGGTTAATACTTGATCTGATGGATGGAGTAACACATTTGATTTTTGGGCTTACCTTCTGATACTCCACACTTTGCCCAGTAACTTTGCAATTACACAAGCATATAGGGATCTTGGGCCAGATGTAGGTAGGAATCATTTACCGATTTTTAATTACCGAATTTTACCGATTCGGTAATTAAGAATCGGTAAATAAGAAGGGGGGGTATATAGGAACATCCAGATGTTCCATTTACCGAATCGGTAAATATCTGTATTTACCGATTCGGTAAATACCGACCGGTAATGCTCCATTCATTCCTATGGGCTTTGAAGCCCATAGGAATGAATGGGGCATTACCGGTCGGTATTTACCGAATCGGTAAATACCGATTTTGACAAGGGTGCAGGGGGTGTCACTTTGACACCCTCTAGCACCCCCAAAAATGGTTCGGGGGCCATGTGGCAGGCATACCTGCCCTAAGGGCAGGTCTGCCTGTCATATGGCACAGGTGTGCATGCACGGATGTGCATGCACACCGGAATCGGTATTTTACCATCAAATATATTTGATGGTAAAATACAGATTCGGTAAGGGTTGTGGGACTCAGAAGAGCCCCACCTACATATCAAATTTAACGAATAGGTAATAATACCGATTCGGTATTTTACAGATTCGGTAAATTTACCGATCGGTAAATTTACCGAATCTGTAAAATAAGTGGCCCTACATATCAAAGCTCAAATACCGGTCGGTAACGGCCGAAAATACCGATTTTTGGCCATTACCGACCGACCTACATCGGGCCCCAAGTGTCTGATCTTAGAATACGCAAAGCGACACCATGATCTCTTGTTCCTTGCCGTTTGCAAATAGGAATAACCCATTTTCTTCTAGGAACAGAGTATGCTTGGCAACCAAAAAAACGTGGCCTAGGGATTCAGCCGGGGCAGGACAGCAAGGACAGCTCTTGTTCCAAGCTGTGTTGCATGACCATGAATGCGTTAATGATATCGGGGGAGTGAACCATGTCTAAATTGGATGTAAAGCTTTCGGTCAGCTGGCAACTGGATGAGGTCGAGAAAGTCTTCTAGTTAACGCAACAGTTTGAAGTCTAAGAATTCCACAGTTAGTCTGCCCAGCCTACTGACCCTTATCTCCTCCTCAGCTACCCAGTCCCAGTACATGGTTTTTAGCTACTTTTTAGTGGGCAGTTCTAGACAATTCCTGCTACCCTCTTAACCCTGATACTATCAAGTAGGTTATTGATGTTCCTAATCCAGCCTCTTGAATGTGTCTAGGGTGCAAACTTCCTTGAGAGCTGAGGCGTTGGGGGGTCGAAACCTATCTCTACCGGAAAAGAAGCGGAAGGAGTTTTGCTAGATCTTTTAAAGATGTGACCCCCATATCTAGTTTAAGAGGGAGAACTGGTGCGCTTGAGGGGAGTGATACACGGTTCCTAAGGAACTTATGTTCCGCAATAGTAAGATCATCGACTTTTTCAAAGCCCCACAGCTCAGCCCAGTAGAGGGCACTGCTTACAGCCTTGCTATTATAGATCTCTAGGGCTGGTGCAACCGGTTTGGTGTGCGAGCAAAAGTGTTCCTTCCAATGGGCTCTAAATATCTGTTTGAATTTTAGGTTGGCCTTGGTTAGATGTTGCTTCCAAGACATACCTTCAGCCAATTTAGCGCCCAGATATTCAAAACTACTCACCCTCTCTAGGGGAATGGTATTTAGGGTAAGACATCCTTTAAATGATTTGTGAGGATTTAACATCATCAGTTTTGTTTTAGTAGTGTTTATTTCTAGGCCTCTCTCGTCACAAAAAACCTTAAATTGGTTTATTAACGTCTAGAGACCCTTAGGTGTTTTCTAGACAAAGAGTGTATCGTCAGCAAAAAAAAGTGTAGCAATCTTCTACTCCCTAGTGATGGGGCATCAGCTGGGGTGCTAGCTAGAAGGTCAACAACTTGAATGATATGTAGGGAAAATAGTATAGGGGCTAATACACAGCCTTCTTAGATTAACCATTTTAGTTCTGGTGTCCACATCACCGCACTGGAAATGCATTGGTCACGCATTCATAAAGCTCATCAAGGATCATGTAGCGCTGTGCTCTGTGAAAGCAGCCCATGTGCAGTGCTTCCTGTACACTGCCCAGTGCTGTGCCTGCCCAGGCAATTTAATAGTTAGCATCACCCGGCTGCTGGTCTGAGGCTCACGTGAGATGCGTGAGTCATTGCTGTGATGACCCGGCATTCTTAAACTGCAATTGGATACATTTGTTTATGCGCTGGAAATAAAAAAAAACAGAAGTGCCAGTTCCAGCATGACCTACATGAATCTGGCGTTTTCTGTTGTGTTCAGGGCCTGGTTTGCACTGCAGAAGATTGGCCCAGCCAAGCAACGCTGTGCACCAGTGTGGAATTGTGTTACCTTTTTTCTGCTGGCTGCCCAGACAAGTGGTGCTGTGTTACTCGAGCGACGAGGCCAGGCTGAGTGATAGCAGTGGTCAGAGCGGGCAGCGCCGGAGGGCCCAAAGGATGCTGTGTACTACAACCGGGGAGAGCCATGTGATTAAAATTTACTCTCCTATCCCTCCCAGCACCTTGGTTTCACTGGCATGACCATATTATATCTGGCATGTGTGTGTTAGGCTGGGCGGGGAGTAATTCTTCCAGTCAAGCTTACCTTCACTAATGAAAGGTCCAGAGTGGCTGGACAGCCAGGAATCGTGTCCCAAGTGAGGAGGTTGAGAACTGTGACTGATCGTCTGCACCATAAGATGCTCTTGAGTTGCCTGCTGCTGATCCATGATGTCAGTGGTTTAGTTCCTGTACATATTTCAAAATTTCCTTAATCTTACTGTTCTTAATTTTGTTAGCTAATTCCAGGAAGTGTTTCTGTGCTTTTCCGTGTAATATTTTACGCTTATATAGTGAGTGCATACTTTGAACTATTCGCCTCCTGGGGCCATATTATGGAATGCGGCGCATTTTACTTGTTAGCGTCGGGAACTCCTTTCAAAAGGTGTGCCCTGTGCAAACAAGTAGAGTGCGCCATATTACACTGAATGCGCTTGTCATGTCGTCATGCCTGACCCCACTCAGAGACAGGGCAGGCAAGTAGGAAGGGGAGGGACAGGAAACGGGGAACCGGAACGCGGGGCAGTCTGTAAGCCAGTTGAAGGCTGGCAGGGAATAAAGAAAGGTACCTGCACACTAGCTCCGACTCCTGTGTCTAATTGCCAAGGGCAGATGCGACAATGGCGACGAGGGTGGGATCCATACACTCCCACAAGTAAAGACACGCAGCCCAGCCGTCTACACCCGGCCCGACCAGTGAGTCTGCAGTTCATTCCACCGGCAGCGCAAGAAGAGCGCGAAACGAAGACCGGCGTCGGGAACTGCCAAGAGCAAGAACATTAGAGGATACAGCGCCGCTTGCTCAGGACACAGCGGTGCAGACAAGAAGCTCGTGCTCCGCCGTGACAGACGACCACGAGGGAGCTCCAGAAGCCGAGCAGCGCCGCGGTGGATGTGAGAGACCCGTCCACCCGCGAAGGCGCGAAGGAACTGAGGAAAGCAGGGGTGAGTCCCGCTCCCACAGCAGAAAGAGAGAGAGCGTGACTGTGGCAGCCGATCGGGGTGAAAGCAAGCAAGTGCTTAGAGAGCAGCCAAGGCCCGAAAATACAGCATCCCACACGGCGGCCATTTTGAGGTCAGGTGCTGGCCATTGGATAACCCACGATCTGAACACGGTGGCCATCTTGAAGTCAGGCGCCCCCTACCATAAGTCACAAATTGTAACAGGAAAGAGCGGGAAAGCTTCCACATAGCCAAATCAAGTCCCTGCAACACTAAAAAGAGCAGGCAAGCTCCTATTCAGCCAACTCAAACCGAATAAAGCTCAAATGTCTGACACTGAACTCCACAGCACTTCTGGGGGAAGCGCTACAGCCGGCCCAGCAACACCAGCCAACGCAGCCATGCAGCCTCACGCGCCCATGGGGGCATCCTTCTTGCGACAGCCAGAGCCTCTGACGTTGATGCCTGGTAACAGTATGGGGCCTGCGTGGAAAAGCTGGAGCGAAGACTTTGAGGACTACATAGCTGGGTCCTTGGTGCAAGACCCCAAACAGAAACTCGTAGCATTAAGAAATCTAATAGGCAAAGAAATAGCACAGATCAATAAAGAACTGCCAAACGCGGTGACTGCCACATATGAGGAGATTAAAACTGCCCTCGACAGACGATTCCTCCACAAGCGCAATGTGGACTACGAACGATACACGTTCAATTTGGCCACCCAAGAAAAGGAAGAGTGCATGATTGATTTCATCACGCGCATCAAAAGGATGGCACGATACTGTGAGTTTGATCATTTCAAGACAGAGGACGCGCTGCGACTTCGCATTATTGATGGATGCCAATCCGAATCCTTACGCCGACGACTCCTAAAGAAACAATACACGCTGGAAGAAATCGAGGAACTAACAAGAATCAACGACCAGGCAGAGGAACATGCCAAATGGATGGAAACCCACAAGCCCGACCGGAAGGAACACGCTCTCCGGATGCAGATACATAAAGTCACCAGACATGCGACTACCTCCCACAGATCGAGTAGGCCAACCCACACCTCTCGAAGAACATCCTCCAGGCGAGAATCACGACACAGCAAGTCCGGCAAATCAGCACCCGCATGCTACAGGTGTGGAGAGGATTACCCACACTCAGGACAATGTCCAGCGATCGGTCAGCGATGTCATCGCTGCGGAAGGGACAATCACTTCGAAATAGCATGTCAGGCCAAACAGTCAACACGCAAATCATCGATCTCTCGGCACGGCACACGACACCATGCACGTGCTGTAAAAGGGAGAGAAGGACACTCATCCAGCTCATCGAGATCTAGCAATCGATCAACAAGCCCATATCAACCACGAGGCCGATCCACGAGCACCCACCGGTCCCGACACCACACGATAGATTCGTATCGATCTTGCAGACCCACATCCAGTGAATCATCACACACGCCTGTGTCACAAGACAGTGACGAATACATCTGCATGGTGTTGGACCCTGACCATTTGAAACGATACCCCAAACTAGACATCATGATTAAGCGGGCGGATTTTGCGGATTCGCAATCCGCGAATTTGCGGATTTGCGTATTTGCGGATTGCGAAAATCCGCAAAATCCGCGAATTCTCGCGGATTTGCGTATTTTTTTGGGGGGGTGTGTGTTCGCACGGGTTTCTGCAAGTTCGCGAGGGTTTTGTACAATTTCGCAAATTGCAAACTTACTTGTCGGGTCGCCAGTTTTGCGAACTTGTTGTTTCTACGTGCCCAGCCTGTTTGCAAGGCTTTCTTCATCACTGCCACCCTCTGTCACCACTGGCACTCCCTTTGGTCACCCATGCCACCCTCTGGCTCACCCATGTCACCCTCTGTGTCATCACAGCACCCTCTGGTTCACCAGTGTACATTATTGGGGCAAAGCAAAGCACTGCCATCCTCTGTCAACACTGGCACTCTGGTTCACCCATGCCACCCTCTGGCTGGCACACCCATGCCACCCTCGGTGTCATCACAGCACCCTCTGATTGACTAGTGAGTGTACATTATTGTGGCAAAGCCAAGCACACCTGCACTAAGTTTTGCAAACAACAACACCTGCCCTGCCCCAACTAACATTAATGAAGGCTGGCACCTGCTTGTCTGCTCCCTTTCCTTTTTGTTGCAATAACAGGATGCAATGGCATACTTGTAACTATTCTGTGACTGTCAGAGCAGGGTCACACAATAGTTGCAAGTAGGCAACCGGATTCTGGAGGGCCCCTTCAGGAAGCACTACAGGTAAATAGTTACAAATGATGAGCTCGAACTTTTGCACCTGCTCGTTGGTTTCGCTTTTGCAAAACTCATTTTTCGGTAATTTCGCCCTATTCGCGAGGCGCGGCGTCGTGCGAACTCGACCGTGGAAGCCGCGAAATCGTGCGAGTTACCCCAAGGTTGAGTATGGGCGCCGCCATTTTGTTTGCGTGACGTATTTCCGTTTCCGCCCGCTATGTGTAATCTCGCGCAATGAGCTCCTTGCGAATGCAAGTTCGCACGAGTTCGCGAGAGAAATCGCGTGCGAACTTACTTACACGCACGTGTTCGGGCCGCCATCTTGTTTTTCATTCATGTGTCTGGGCATGGTGTTTCTATCCTCTGTATATCTCTGCCATCCTTTGCTTGTTTTAATATTTTTTTGATCTATTTAACTTTTTTTCTATCCCTCTATTTTTCTAGATCTATATTTTTGTGTTTTAGGCTACTTTTGTTTACTTTTCAACTACTTTTTTAAACTTTTATTTCCTTCTTCCCTACTCTTATTCTTTTTCATTTTGTCTCTTCTTTACTGCTAACACCTGCCCAGAACATGGTCAAGACAGCTGTCAAGCTGCCCAAGACGGGCACCGCAGCCCGTGCCCGGCTCCCGTGTGGTCGCTTGAGGGCGGAAATGGTTGTGCCCCGGGAGATCTTCAGCCCTGAGGAGGTGGGCGCACTTGTTTTTTATGTGCAGCGCCGTCTCCCCAGGACCATCGCGGCAGGCGGCAGGATCGCTGCTGGTTATACCAACAGCCAGGAGCGACGGAAGCGGTGGGGGCAGGTGTGCCGGGCCCTTTTTAAGATCACGGGGGTCCAGCGCACCTACAATCAAGTGACCCACCGCTGGACCGATATCCTGTACCGAGAGCGTGACCTGCTAGACGTGCTGGGAGTGGAGGTCCCCGGGCTTGGTGAGTAGTAGTAGCAATTTTTTCATCACTCACTACTCTGTTTTTTCTCCTGCTCTGTGTGACTGTGTTATATTGCAAATGTTTGCTTTAATTTTTTTACAAAGAGCAATAATGCTGCTGATTACATTGATAAGAGAGGTAAATTAATATTTCAAAATCTTCTGTGCATTTCAGGTGCACTGTTCTCCTTCTCTGTGGCGGTGCCACTGCTTATTTGTTTTCTATTTTGTGTTCATTTAATTGGGCTGAGTAATGTATGAGTGTATTTTACAGAACTGCGTAATGCTAGACACAAAGGGGCAGATTTACAAGCCCCTTGTTCCACGTTTACGCTGCCTTACCTGACGCACAGCGACGTAAACGTGGCGCATCCCTGCGAGTCATGTACAACGTGATCCATCTAAGGAGATGCGCCACGTTAAGGCCTGGGCCTGCGCCACAATGGGTGCGTTCCCACGCAAGGGGGGGGGGGGTGGCGGTCAGGCAGCTGTGCGCCTCGCAAAAGTTCCTGCGTGAAATCTACAAGATTTAACGCAGGCACTTCCGCGACGCTGCTATGTCAATTCTTTATGCCTGCTTGCTTGAAGCAGGCGTAAGGACTGATGCGGTATGTTGAGTATTGGGCAGCCCTGAGCATTGCTATAGTTGCCTCGCGCCCGCGACGCGACTCTAGAGATGCGCCCCTCTTTCGTCACGAGATGCGTCACGCATCTGCCTACCCTTGCGCCAGGGTTTGCCGCATTGTAATAGCGGCGCATCTGCCGTGACGCAAGGTTAGTTTTGCGTTACGCATTTGTTCTGGTGCACATCTGGAGGTGTCCAGCTCAGAACTCGTAAGTATGCCCCTAAGTGTCAGATTAGCAATTACCTGCGCATCCCTGCAAAGTGTGTGGCACGCCAGCACCACCCATGGTGCGCCGTATTTACAATGCGGCACACCATGGTCCCAAAACGTCACCGAAGCGTTACGCATCGGTGCCGTAAAGGCGGCTCATTGATGGAGTTGCGTTGCAACGATGGCGCAGCTCCAGCAATGCTGCGTCAAGCCGTAAGTCTGCTTCATGCAGGCGCAGGGTTTCAGTGACGCATCATTGTCCTAAATGACTGATTGAAATTTTATATATTCCCCATAGCCACTTTTAGCATGCGTTCCTGCGCAGGAACGCCCTCCCTTGCGCTGGAACTCTCCCTAATGGCGCAGGGTTTTAGAATGGGATGCATCTCCCATATGCGTAACGTTGTTAATATACGCCACACCATGGCGCCTCTCTTGTTGTGGCGCTGCGTCACAAAATTGACGCAAGAATGGAGCAAAAGAGCTGCAAGGGGCTTGTAAATCTGCCCCTAGAGTAGAGGCTCAGGTGCAGTCCTTCCTTTGTAGCCCTCATTTTGGATGAAATAGTTGGTTCTTGTTCTTTCTAAATGTTTGATTTGGTTGACAAGGACATCGGCAAGCAGCAATCATCAATGTTTTCTGTTCATTCTTTCATGTTGTACGTCAGGTCCGCCCAGGGGCAAGCGGACCGAAAAATCGGATGCAGTGGCTCCAAAGGAGGAGGATGCAGGCCAGGGCGGCGAGTGCTCCTTTGCTGGCCCCAGTAAGTTTTCATTTAAATATAGAGGACCTTTTGTTGTCCAAGCGTTCCTAATTTAATTGTTTCGAAATAGTGTTTAGATAGGAGCAAAATCAATAATCCTACTGTTGCAGGGACAATTCTCCACAAACCGAACTATGGACACCAAAGACCAGAGTAATAATATTTCAGAGTGGCGTGTTTGGGACACTGTATAAACCTGGTAGTGTCAGCGGCACGGACTCCTCCTTGCAAAAATTGCAAAACTTTTCGCTCAGTCACTCTAGTCTGGAGGACCAAAAACCACAGAGTCTATTCAAGTTTAAAAGCTTTATTAAAAGTTTAAGTAAACACATATATTAAAATAAAGTTAGTTGGAAATGGAAAAGTGCTTGGTGCTGAGTTGATGAGTAATGGAACACATTTCTTGTGGTCGAGCCGAGCTTTCACCTGGTTTGAAGTTGATGTTGCTCTTGTCCTTAGAAGTCCAGTTTCTGTCTGTCCAGAGAAAAATGGTGTGTGTTAAAATTAAGCAAGCATTCAACAATTGTGACAAAAAAGTGAAGCAAGACAACAGCCTTCCCTGGAAGGAGGGACATTTTTACTTTAGACTAGAGTAGACAGTCAATTAATTTTTCTGTTGTTTTCACATTTTTTCATTCATAGACCAAATACTAGTGAGTGGTGTAATCTAACATTCTTAAATCTACTTTGTAGGTGGAACATCTGGTGGCGGGGCCAGCTCGGATGTGGTGGTGATCATTGACTCTGAGTCCGAGGATCAATCTGGGGAGGAGGCGGCGCTAGAGGAGTCGGACCAAGAAGTACAGACTGTGAGGAAGGAGACAGCGGCGGTGGCGAGTACAGGTAAGCTGGATCATGGTACTATCTGACTCTTAGATAGGATATGATGTGTATCCAGTGGTGGCCCAGTGACAAATTACAATATGGTAATTACAGCAGGCTGGGACCGACAGACAGATAGAGGCAGAGACAGAGAGAGAGGAAGACAGAAGGAGAGAGAGAGAGGGAGGGAGCCAGAGGGAGGGTGAGGGAGGGAGACAGAGAGAGAGAGACAGCGAGGTAGAGGGAGACACAGGGAGACATAAAGAGGGAGACAGAGAGAGAGAGAGAGAGAGAGGGAAACAGACATATCGCCTGGGCTTCTGCCAGATCTCTTTCATATGAAAGAGCATCAAACCAAGGATACAAGTGAGTTGTGGGAAGGGAAATGGTGATTCAAGCGCCCCCCCTTGCCCCTCCCTGCGGACGCCCATGATACTGGCCTGAATAGTTTTGTACTGCGCTGGCTAGTTGCTAGTTGTACTGTGACACAACTTCCTGCTGAATTATTTTGTGTTAATCATATTCTTAAAGAGCATTGGTTACATATTATGTCTTTCTTTCTTCATATAGTTGGCAATACTAAAACCTCAAAACCGACGAGGAGTATGCTGGCTGTACTGGCCCGGCAACGGAGGCTGGAAGCAACTGTTGCCGAATATTGGCGGCTGGTGGAACTGGAGGGGGACGACACGCACTCCAGTGCATCAAATCTAACATCTACATCCTCCTCTGTGACCCCATGTTCTGCCGGTAAGCGCAGTGCTCCAGCGAACCGGAGCCGTGCTGGAAGACGCCACCGCCGAGCAGCAAAGGCTGCACATCACAGTACTGTTAAGGAACGCCAACCTGACACTCAATGCCAACAAATGTGAATTTCACAAAGACACCCTGAAATTCTATGGACACATTTTCTCCAGGGAGGGAATGAAGCCTGACCCAGAAAAAGTAGCCGCACTTGCTGACACCCCGACACCTCGGGACGTGAGTGATCTCCGCTCGTTCCTTGGTATGGCGAGCTACTGTGCGCGCTACATCCGTGACTACGCTACGATCAGCTACCCGTTACGAGAACTCACTCGTCAGGGCCAGCCCTTTGACTGGTCCAATGCATGCGAACAGGCATTCACCTAAATCAAACAAGCTGTTGGCTCAGCCATCAATCTAGCCTACTTCGACACAAAAAAAAGAACAGAAATCACGGTTGATGCCAGCCCGGTGGGTTTGGGTGCCATCCTGGCCCAGTACCGCGAAGACTCGGACCAGCGCCACATCATTGCGTATGCGAGCCGCAGCCTCACGGGCACTGAAAGAGCGCACTCCCAGCCGGAGAAGGAAAGCCTGGCCGTGGTGTGGGCATGCGAACATTTCCATCTATTCGTGTACGGCAAACATTTTACAATCATCACGGACCACCAGGCACTCATCACCATCTTTGGCAACCCCAACGCCAAGATGCCACCGCGCATCGAACGGTGGGGACTACGTCTTCAGGACTACATATACACCATCGTCCACAAGCCAGGCAAAGCCGAAAACCCAGCTCACTATATGTCTCGACATCCTCTGATCGTCACAACGGCCGCTCACTCCCTAGCCGATGACTACGTCCACTTTGTCATCGATGCGGCCTGCCCTCCTACCGTCCCACTGGAAGCCATTCAAGAGGCATCGGCACATGACCCGCTTGTGCAGGCTGTCATGACCCGCATCCGCACAAACTCCTGGCGACACGTGACAACGACGCATCAGGACTCGGAACAACACCTCCGTGAACTCACAGCCTTCCAACACGTGCAAGATGAACTCTCCATCAGTGACAACGGACTACTTTTGAGAGGGGGGAGGATTGTAATTCCACACAAGCTACGCCAAGGAATCATCAACCTGGCTCACGAAGGCCATAGAGGCATAAACGCCACAAAGAAGACTCTAAGAGAATGCGTCTGGTTCCCCACGCTAGATCAGATGGTAGAGTCAACTTTAAAAGACTGCATGACATGTCAGCTGGTAAGTCGAGAGGAACCTCCCGCCCCGCTCCAAATGTCAGAACTACCTGATGGGGTGTGGCAACAGGTCGCGGTCGATTTCTTTGGACCACTGAAATCAGGACCATATATCATAGTCGTCATGGACGAGTATTCACGATTCCCATTTGCACACATGGTGCCATTTACCAGAGCAACGGCAGTCATTCCAGTACTGGACGAGATCTTCGCAGCCTGGGGCATTCCCCTACGAGTCAAATCTGATAACGAACCCCCATTCAACGGTCACGAGTTCACAGACTTCGCGGAACATCTCAACTTTAAACACCAAAAAATCACACCACTATGGCCACAGGCCAACGGCATGGTGGAACGCTTTATGGGGACACTCAAAAAGGCGATTCAGCAAGCTGAACTAACACACCGAGACATTCAGCAGACCCTGAATGAAGTACTGAGAGCGTACTCCACCACCCCGCACAACACCACAAATCAGTGCCCGGCCACTGTGATGCTAGGGAGGGCGCCCCGAACTCAACTACCCATGATGAGCAACACACCTCAACCACGGACCATCAACGTTGAACATAACACCCTAGTTGAGATTGATCACGAGAAGAAACTCAAAATGAAAACATATGCTGATCGGCGCAGGCGCGCCAAGGACGTCGACATCCAGGAAGGAGACTGGGTGATAGTCCGGGGCAATCGGCGAGCCAAGGCGGACAGCCGATATCTTGATCATCCCCTCCAAGTTAGCAAACGAAAAGGAACCATGATCACGGCGAAGACTGACCACAAGCAGATAACAAGAAACATATCGCATTTTAAGAAATGCAATCCCTGCAATCACCGTGGGACCTCCTCAAGTCAAACTTCAAGCGACTCAGCAAGTCACAGTGACAGTGGTGACCTAAATCACCGCAGCCCTCTGAGAACCACCAGTGACGCAAGCCATCACGTCCGAACACCAGAACAAGAGAGCCGCCCGAAGCGCCAGATAAGAAAACCCAGGCGACTCGTGGAGGAGATATGAGAGACGGTGAGACTTTGTACAAAAGGGGGAGATGTCATGTTGTCATGCCTGACCCCACTCAGAGACAGGGCAGGCAAGTAGGAAGGGGAGGGACAGGAAACGGGGAACCGGAACGCGGGGCAGTCTGTAAGCCAGTTGAAGGCTGGCAGGGAATGAAGAAAGGTACCTGCACACTAGCTCCGACTCCTGTGTCTAATTGCCAAGGGCAGATGCAACAGCACTTTTCCCAGGGCAGTTGCAAACTCGTGGACATCGCATTCTAGTGAAATATGAGCAGCTTTGTAGCCGCTACTTTGTGTTTCACTGTGCAGGCAGCAGCCCGCCTGCACTTTTAAGGGGGAATAGAGATTTCCTTGCAGGTGGGTGCAGTGAGTGACTGCTACGCCTGCAAGGGGAGGTACGGGGGATCCATATGACCCTTTACCCTCCTTAAGGAGGGCTGCTATCAGGGAGCACACTGACACTGCCCCGCTTTACAGCTTCTTAGCCTGTGTGCCCTCGTTGATAATCCAGCACGAGCGCAGAGGCTAAGGTGGTTCCTCATTTGTAGGGTGCCACCCACCCATGCTAATGAGGGTACACCCTTTGGTCACAGAGCTGGTGCTATATGTGTGCCAGCACTATCTGTATTACAGAAAGGGCAGCTCAATCATCTGCTGCCCCTTCTGTAAAACTAAAGTGCCTGTGGCGGTACAAAGCAGGCGCACATACCCGTTGCACCGCCGGGCCACTTTCTAAAATAGGGACACAATCAAGGGCTGTATAGTTGAAGACAAAGGCAGTGAGAGATCCTCATAGTGCTTGTCAATGGGTTGAAAGTGTTCAGAGTACATGTCCATTCAATCCTTGGTCTATTTGCAGAGTGCAAATACAAATGGTCATGTATTCCATTTTCAACAGTGATTATGTGTGATAGAGGGACACAGTTGTCAAAATATTGGCAAGGCAAAAGTGAAGAAACTGCAGTGCTTCTAGGTGAGTCGGTATGTTGTGTGTTTTGGGCAGTGGAATGAAGGAGTTGCGAGGAAGTGCATTCAAGAGCGAGTGAAAAGAGGGTGTGAAGAGGAAAGTGGGGAGGTGTAAGATATGCAGATGTGGAGAGAAAAAGGATGGAAAGGGCGCACATGACTAACATATGTTGAACCTAACAGGAGTGATTGAGACACCCAGTAGACCACTACCATTTCTACAGGTCGCACCAATGTGTAATTCAGAAGCTCGCTGTTTCATAATTGAACATTTTTCAATATTATTTACAACAAAATCATTGTTTTTACTTATTTATCTTAAACTGCTAACAGCCATTGACAAAGCCAAATGCTCTGGCTGGTTTTAGAATTATATCAGTTGTCAAGCTAAGAGAGGAACCAAAATATTGTTCGGATGGCACACTATTGAAATCATAGAAATTTAGTGTATGTGCTGAAGCCATATGCTTATTTGCATAGGCCATGCATGCCCCTTTAAGAGACACTCACATTTTTCATCTCACTTGAAGCTCTTGTGCTTTACAGCAGTTTTAAGATCTTCTTAGAGTTTCTTGTTGCTCAAATGGGAGTCTTTTCTGATACTTTTATGTTTCCCTCAATTTCATTGCTTGCGTTTGCTCGTGAGAAAGTGTCACTCATAGTCGTTGGATGTCACTCACACTGAAATTATGAAAATGTCACAAATCAGCAATCTGAAACCTTGGCAGCTATGGCAAAGAAGCTGTCAGGAGGTGCATTGACAGTGCACCACCTAAAAGGTGGCGCTCAGTCAGTGAGCACCCTGATGGCAGCCCTCTGGATGGGGTTCAAGGGGATCCTATGGACCACCCAGCCATCCCCTTGCAGGAGGGTGCAGTCACTCAATGCACCCGCCTGCAAGGGGATCTCAAATCCCCTTTGAAAGTGCAGGCAGGTTAATGTCTGCACAGAGAAACATGGAGCAGCTTTTAAACAGCTGCTCCGCATTTCTCTTGAATGTGCTGGCCTGGGGGCAGCACAAGTTCACAGCTCACAGCTGCCCTGAGGGTGCACTTTTTCTGTTTGCACCCAACGCACACCTGTTTTTTATATTTTTATTTTTTAAATTTTTCAAAAACCTTTATTGACAGAATTGCATAGACATGTTACAATCTTGCATCAAATCAGAGCACCGTATACATAGAAACAATTGAGGATATGAGTGAGGGCCAATAGCACTGACCACCAGAGAACAGCGACTTAGAGAGACATTAGATCGGCACATCTGGGCAATGATGGATATAAATCAGGCAAATTGCGGGAGAAGGAGCAGGCCTGGCCGGAGAGGGAATAAGTACGAGGTAAAGGGTGGCTACTGACCTTACCCGGCGGCCGTCGCGGGCAGAGTGCCGGCAGGGAGCAAGGCAGAGGCAGTCTGGCTTTGAGGGGTATGATCATGAAGGTATGACACTAGGGGGCCCCATATGTTGAGGGGACGAGATCTGGCTGGCATAAGGTCCCAGAATTCAGATAAAAGGGTCCGGCATATCGATGCATCCTCGAGCCCTTGGGCAAACTTAGGTGCAGGTTTGCGACCCCAGCACATGGATACCCTACGCCACGTAAAGACAAGCAGCATAGCAATGAAGCAGCGGGAGGCGTCTGGGAGGCAGATCGGTGGATCATCATCGGAGACGAGGCATTTTCTAAGATAGCAGTACAGACCTCACGCCAATAATCAGAGACCTTTGGGCATAACCAGGTAAGGTGGAAAAAATATGCTGTGGGAGCAGAACAGCGCAGGCATTTATCACTAGGGTGAGTCCCAGCTTATGGAGCTGAACAGGGGTGTGATAAAGCCTATGCAAATATTTAAAATGTATTAAGCGCAGGCGATAGTTCAGGGATAATCGTTTTGTCTGGTTGCAACAATAAAGCCAGTGAGCTTGGGAAACATCACCAAGGTCTTTGCCCCACGCCGCATGAGCTCGGTCAGTAGAGATGGAGGTGGACGCCAGCGTGAGGGCATAAAGTTTGGTAACCAACTTCTGAGGAGAGGGAGATAAATACAGGAAATCAAGAGAGGTCATCGAGGGGGGAGGCAAGGGGAACGTAGGATGCAGCTCCCTGCAGATAGCCCTTAGCTGATAAAATAGTAAAGTATCCATGGGACCGGAATCATCAGCGGGAGAATAGAATGTGTTCCCCGGGTAAAGATCCACCAGTGTAGTCAACCCCAGACGAGTGGCGTGATTAGCCATACCGGAGGGCTGGAGAGGAGAGAAAGCCGGATGCGGAACGATTGGCATCGTATTTGCAGAGAGCGCCGGAGCACCGGACAAGCGGCGTAGTCCATCCCAGGCTCAGCGCAACATCTCAACCGTGTCTATTTCGGTGCGTGGGGGGTTGGCAGGGACAAACAGTGCAATGACGAGTGGCCACGGGGTAGCGAGGTCTGACTCTACACATGTGGCTGGAAAGGAGGGGGATAATTCCAGAAAACTGGCCTGAGCACACAATGCGTAAAGCTTAAAGTTAGGGGTGCCCAGGCCACTGCATGACATCAGGAGGGTGAGATTGTCATACACGATTTTGGGTTGCCTATCAGCCCAGGTGAGAGAGATAAGCAGCGAGCGGATCCTATGAAAAAAGTGGGCAGTAAGGGGAACAGGGATTATCAGGAAAAGATATAAACATTTCGGGAGGACCACCATCTTGGCAATAGCTATGCGACCGGCCAAAGACAAGGGTAGCCGGTTCCATTGGGGAATCCGTCTCTGCAAAGCCAGGGACCCAACTAGCGAGTGGGGCCTGATGCCCACACGAAAGGGGAGTCCGGGGTGAAGGGCGTAGTGGCATCGGTGAAAGGAAACAGGACCGACTTACTCCAGTTCACCTGGATGCCACAATAACCTCCCAACCGTATGATCTCACGCACCAGAGGACTGAGATTTTCTTGGGGTGGTGGACATACAGCGCAATATCATCCGCATACATGGAGACTAAGAGGGCACGGCTGCGAAGCCAATGCCCCTCTGATTGTGGTGTTGTCGGAGTCTGGCCACTAGTGGCTCCATTGCAATAGCGAAGAGCAGGGGTGACAGCGGGCACCCCTGGCGGGTACCGCGTCCGATACGGATGGGATCAGATATTTGTCCGTTAATCCGAAGGCGGGCAGCGGGTAGAGCGTTGAGGAGTAAAATGTTGCGTATAAATACTGGGCTGAAGCCAAGACGTGGAAGGAGCAAGAAAAGGAAGGGCCACTCTAGAGTATCAAAGGCCTCAGTGGCGTTGAGGAGGGCGGCTACTGCGGTGAATGCTGGATTAATCTGACGGAGGACGTAAAAGGTGGCCCGAAGATTTTGTGAAGTAGCGCGTCCAGGAATGAAGCCGTATTGGGTCGAGCAATGAGTGGCATGAGAGGAAGGAGGCACGAAGCGAGAAGCTTGGCGAAAATGTTATTGTCCGTATTAATGAGTGACAAGGGGTGATAGAAATCTCGGTATTCGGGGGTCTTGTCCGGCTTGAGAAGAAGAGTTAACATAGCCTCGCAGAGTAATGATAGCAGTTGGCTATTCTGATAAGAATCGTTATACATGGCAGCCAGGTGCGGCACCAAAAGCACGGCGAAGGTTTTGTAAAAAGAGACGGGCAAGTCATCCAGACCAGGGGCCTTTTCATCAGGCATACCATTGATGGTATCAAGTTTTTCCTCTTTAGAGAAGGGCTCATCGAGGAATTCTCAGTGATAGTTTTCGAGCTACAAGAGCTTGAGGGTATCAAAATACTGGTTGAGGACCCGCAGTGTATAATTGCATCTAGTAGTACTCCGTAAAGCACACTTTTATTTCTTCAGGGGAAGTAGTCCGAGTGTGGCCACCATCTAGAAGCGCTGTGATATAGGATGCATCAAAACAGAACAATTGCCAGTACTGAGCATCAATCGTGGAAAATAGTTTTCTCCAGGCTATATGAATGAAACATATACGTCCATCTAGAAATTAATCCATTATTTGTTTTATTTTATTCACAGATTCATTTAAAGCACATTTTAACAAAAGTATTTCAAAAACATGTGTAGCAAACCTTATATCAAAACCAAAAAGAAAAGCTATATACCAATAACTACACTCAAGTGTGACACCCAGAAACACTCCAGATTCTCACTCAACCACACTCATTTCACAAACACAACTCACTATCACACATATTATCCATACAACACACCAATGCTAATAAAAAACCGGTGAACAAATTCATAAATCCCTGCGCCAAACGAAAAAATCACAATCGTTAATAATAAAGATGTAGGGATGTTTTCAAATTACCACCCTTGCATACATCAAACAGAAACTAATTTGTTCCGTTGTAAGTTTAATCAAAACCCCCAATTTGTTTGGCAAGGACAAACAGATAGGGTCGACGCGTTTCAAACCCAAGCCTTTGTCGGGTTCTCATCAGTACCAAGATTTTCTGATTTCTTATGCAGAAACTGTGAAGAGTAACTTATGGAGGTGTGCAAACATCAGTGTTTTGGGCTTTCCTGGTTGCAATCCTCCGTGTGATCCCACGGACGATTGCGGGAACGTTATGCTACACGCCAGATTTGTATCTGATGTGAGCAACATTGAAACGAAAACTATTTCAGCCAAGATTTGAATCGGCGGTCTACCGGCCCACGCCACGAAGCATCCCGGGCACAAAAACAGCTGACCACGCCGCTGTGAAGGATATTAAGTCTACTGCAACCGAGAAAGCCCAAAACACTGATGTTTGCACACCTCCATAAGTTACTCCTCACAGTTTCTGCATAGGAAATCAGAATATCTTGCTCCTGATGAGAACCCGACAAAGGGTTGGGTTTGAAACGCATCAACACTATCTGTTTGTCCTTGCCAAACAAATTGTGTATTTTGATTAAACTTACAACAAAACAAATTAGTTTCTGTTTGATGTATGGAAGGGTGGTAATTTGAAAACATCCCTACATCTTTATTATTAACGATTGTGATATTTTCGTTTTGGGCAGGGATTTATGAATTTGTTCACTGGCTTTTTATTAGCATTGGTGTGTTGTATGGATGATATGTGTGAAAGTGAGTTGTGTTTGTGAAATGAGTGTGGGAAGGTGTGGTTGAGTGAAAATCTGGAGTGTTTGTGGGTGTCACACTTGAGTGTAGTTATTTGTATATAGCTTTTCTTTTTGGTTTTGATATAAGGTTTGCTACACATGTTTATGAAAAACATTTGATAAAATGTGCTTTAAATGAATCTGTGAATAAAATAAAAGAAATGATGGATTAATTTCTAGGTGGACGTATATGTTTCATTCATATAGCCTGGAGAAAACTATTTTCCACGATTGTTGCTCAGTACTGGCAATTGTTCTGTATTGATGTTATATGGATCGTACAGGGAGTTGTCAGCTAGAATGGAGCTAAGGAGTGCTGCAGAGCATGGGTGGGGGTCATGGGGGCCAGAGCGTTCCAAGACTGGAGAAAGTGTCATATTGAAGTCCCCATCCCAGAGGAGCGCGGCAAGGCCAAGGGATGAGATGTGATGCCAGATTCGCACAAAAAAGTCTGGGTCATCGATATTAGGGTCATATATTGCAGCTATCTTTAAAGATTGGGCCTGAAGGGAGCCATGGAGGATAACGTAACGCCCATCGGGGTCAGTGATTACCTGGGTCGTTTGCCAAGGGAGGCCCCTACGTATCAGAATAGAAACCCCCGAGAGTAGATGGAGTAGAAAGAGGGGTGTGATTCTCCCCAGTACCGGGAATGTAGTCTGGCGGCTGATGCCGGTAGCAGGTGGGTCTCTTGCAACAAGCATATGTGCACTTTGTGCCGGAGGAGATGTGCATGTATGAGCCAAGCTTTTCGGTGGTCCTTTAGACCACGGATGTTCCATGTTCAAAATACTGTGTCTGTCATGTTGTTATAGTGTGGGGAAGAGAAGGGCGTGGTGCAATGAGTATGGGCTGGGTCCATGTGTGAGTGCGTATGGTGGTACAAACCAACTGAGAGAAGGATGAGCAGTGCAACAGCGTAGGGGAAGCAAGAGAGCTGGCTAGAGCTGGCCAAGGCGGGTAGCTGGGCTGTAAGGGGAAGCATCGGCCAAAGGAGGGAGGATGGCGGTAGGTGTCGTGCCCAAGAGCATGATCCTGGGAATGTGCACTAAGCAAAGCGCCTTGGCAGTGCGGAGGATGTGTGTAACAGTAATTTGATGCAAGCAGTATGTCAACACAGTATCCAAATACAAAAATGACGTTGCCTTGGGGAGAGGTTGCTCTTTCCATAAAACTCCCCACCCCCACCCACACAAACCCCCCACACAAATTGAAGTACAGCAATGCTAGACATGTCAAAAAACAGCAAAATGCATATAGTCAAATGCAGAAGCGCCTCAGAAGGAGGGTGCGAACACCCGAATCCCTCCCACTCTCCACCCACACCAACCCCCAAACAGATTGAGAAACCACCCCTAACCACCCCAGGGACCCACAACTAGGAGAGGGAGAGACTACTTCAATCAAGGGAATTATCCCATGGGGGCATGGTGTTGCTCAGCATACACCCTCGCCGATAAGGCGAGGTGTCCAAGCCCCAGAGCATGTCAGATATCCAACAGAGAATTACTAAACGACAGGGGAGCAGAAACCCCAATGTGTAGGCCGGCAGAGGCACGATCCAGGGGGCTAGAATATCATATTGAAACAACATGAAACATGCCTGGGGGGCCACAAAACCCGGCAAACCACAATCAAGAGAGAAGACATAGCCAGGCAATCATTATCACTGAGATGGTCTGCTGCAGAGTACTGAGTGGCAAGAGGGGAGGAGCGATGTGACCTGTCCAATTTTTGGGCAAAGTCAAGGGCATCCTTGGGGTCCTGGGAAAGCCAGCATTTTTAAACCCTGCCGGACCCGAAGCTTTGCAGGATAGGCCAGAGAATAGGAGACTTCGGCTATGCTGGGAGGAATTCGAGGCGAACCGCCTAGACAGCGATGGTGTAGTCCGGATAGAACGAGAGAGAGTTCCCTTGGTGACAGATATCGCCTTTCTCCCTGCCCGCCCGGAGGATGGCATCGGGGTCTCTGAAGTTCAGGATTTTGGCGATGATGGGGCGAGCCGGCAGACCAGGACCAGGGCAGGGGCCAAGGGAGCGATGTGCACGCTCAACAATGAAGACAGGGGAGAGACCGTCACCAAAGAGTTTCCTGACGAGCTGCTCAACGAAGTCCTCCTCGTGGGCAATATTGGTGGACTCAGGGACTTTTGTGATGAGGAGGTTGCTCCTCCAGGAGCGAGCCTCCAAGACTTCGTTTTTAGCCCGTATAAGGTCAAGTACTTGGTCCATCTGTAGTAGTTTCTGATGATCTTGAGTTGCGGCGTCTTCAACATCAGAGACCCTGAATTGGACATGCAATAGCCGAGCATCGTGAGAGTCGACTCAGGCCTTGACAGAGTCCAACCGGGCAGACAGTTTGTCGAGCTGGGCAGCAATGCCAGTGACGGTGGACTTGACGTCAAGCATGATTGTTTTCAAGTCATCGTCACATGCGTTGGTGCCTCCGTGAGGGCAGCGGGGTCGCCACTATCAGAGCTCACGCCATCCTGATTAGTCGAGCAGCGCTGATCAAAGGTGATCTTGGGGTGTTTAGGATCAGTTCTCCCCATGTCTAGTGGAGGCAGGATGGGGGCACAGCCAAGAAGCAGGGAGGAGGTGACAGCCGGAGAGAGAGAAGGTCGAGGACACAGCCGGCAAGCCACAGATCCACAGCCACTGAGGCCAGAAATGAGGGGATGACGGGGTGTCAGGAGGTGACTCCGGTGCGGGTGTCCAGGTGAAAAATGTCACTGACAGAGGCGTGCGGACAAAAGGCACAACTGAGCAGCGTGTTCAACCCGGCCTGCCGCAGAGGCTCTTGAGAAGATGGACGACACCGTGGGGCGATGAGGCCAGGAGATAGAGAAAGGTCAAGTTGTGCAACAGCCAGGTGGTTCACCAGGAGGTGGTGGCGATCGGGTCAGCAATCCAGGGGCAGAGGGTTCTGTGCTGAAGATGGCCCAGGCCAGGAGATGGGCTGGCAAAGAGGCTGCGTGGCGTTCTGCAGACAGAAGGCGAAAGCATGCAGGGCCCAGGACCGGAGACACCAATGTAGTGGATGTAGATGCGGCCACAAGAGGAGCAAGGCCTTGCAACAGTGTGTGGGAGAGGCCGAAGGAGAAACTGAGGGCATCAGCAATGCACAAACAGTCACAAGGGGGGAGCACAGAGCCAGCCGGGCTGCAGACGCAGTGGGGAATCACAGAGAGCACACAGCCCCCGTCACCCGGGCGGGACACACAGGGCCACTGCGGCTGGTGCCAGAGACATGACGGAATGGCACCTGCGACACAGACTAGGTCAGAGCCAGGTGGTGCGGTGGACAGGCTCCCAACCCCGCCGCGAGAGACCTGGCAGCAGCGGCACTAAACGGGCTCCGCAGCGCGAGGTTCTCAGGGGAGCTTCGGTCGGTCCTCAGGCCCAGGGAGACACACCAGCAATGCGGAGAGAGGCCTGGCCTCGCTGGCGGCAGGGCCCAGGCACAGCGTCCTAGGGCCGGGCTGTAGATCTCAATCTTAGCACGAAGCAGGAAGCTGCAGACTTTGCAGAAAGGCGCCCCAGGATCAGAGGATGCAGGATAGCAAGGAAGCAGGTGAGTTAAGGGCGGTTGTCTGGGTGATAATTGCAGGTTTTTGGCTTGGCCGGCAGAGCCCACTTAGAGTGCGGCCATTTTGAAGCTGTCTAAGCCACGCCCCCCCAGCACACCTGCTTAAAGGTGCACTGTGGTGCAAACAGGAAAAGTGAGCCCCATCTATAATAGGGCTCCAGTGTGTTGTGTCTGTCACATGTGGTGGCTTGGTGGATTCTTCGAATGGGGATGAGGTTTGTGTTCAGTGACATAATAGGTTGGCATGGGCCCTCATACAAGCAAGAAAAATATCCCCCTTAAGCACTATCTAGTAGTAAAAGACATCCAGAAAGCTTCTCACACTCCCAGCGCTCTTTAGCGCCTTCCCCAGCCCTAGAGCATGCAGATATATTACTCCACACATGGGAGCTGTAGTTAAACATATCTTTATTTTCCGCCATCAATTCACGCTCTGCACATTATGCCATACTTTCCAGAACCACACCCTAATACCTTCCCCGCATATCACGTAGTTCTTGTTCAGCATTCACCCAGAATCACAAGGGTCCTGGTGCATATGGCATCAATATAATACATCTTTCCCTTTTGTTAACTAAAAATTGGCAGGTATAATTTGAAATCACATCTCCTCAATCAGTCTGCGCGGAGCCCACATGGGTCTGCCAGCTTGGGTGATCTGAGGTGATCGAGGTGCACCCTCATCAGGCAACGATGGCACAGGCTCAGGCTCCGGGATTGGATCTGTGGGTGTGGTAATTTCCGCTGTAGTTTGCTGGTGAGTGTCGAGGTAGGTGTTTAAAACGTTATGTTTACTGAGTAATGGACTTTCCAGAGCGACAAGCTGTGACCATGTGTCCCTTGCATTCCATTTTTTGTCTTTGTTTTACCAATACCCAGTCTCCTTTGTCAAAGACTGTTCCTGGGCATGACGGTATTCATCAGTGTATGCTTTCATTTTACTCTTATGAGCAGTGTCGGTGGCACAAAGTTTGTCAGCATTCACTAATCGATCTGATGTCCATTGAGGTAGTTTTGGTCTGATGGCTCTCCCAAATAACAAGGCAGCTGGGCTCTCACCGGTTGTGGAGTGAGGAGTTGATTGATAAGCCCAAAGGGTCTGGCACAAAGCTTTGCTTAGGTTTATTTCTTCCATAGATGCTCGTTGAATTACTCTCCTGTGGGTGCCCATGCATCTTTTGACTGCACCATTGGCTTGATGTCGTAGGGGTGTACTCTTTTGGTGTTTAAAGTTGAGCGCTGCAAGAAACTCTTTGAACTCCTTCATGTTGAAGGGCAGGCCATTATCAGATTTGAGGATCTCAGGGATACCCCAAGGTGCAAAGAGGTCAATAAACCTTTATGACTTTATCGTGAGTTGTCGAGGACAGTGTTTTCACCAAAGAAAACGTGAATATTCATCAATGACTACCATATGAGGATGTCCAACTCCTAATGGTCTGAAGAGGTCAATGACGATTATCTCCCAGGCATTGGCAGGAATGTTAGATATAGTCACTCCGTCACCTTTAGGGGCAAGCAATTTCAGACATGGCATACTTTCAGCTCCTTTTATACTCGCTCATCTAGCCGAGGGAACCAAACTCTGTCTCTCAAGGCTCTTTTGGTATCTACAGTGCCACAAGGCCCTTCATGGGTCAAGTCAATAACTCGTTGCCTCATTCGATCAGAATTATGTCTTATAGTTTGACGGGTAACTCATAATGTACGTTTTTGAATTTTTGGAATTCAGTATCATTAGGGCAAGGTTCTGCGCGTCATCTTAATTATTGGGTTTCAATGAGTTCTTTAAGTTAGTAGGGTCTTCGTCTTCATTGGTCGCAAAAATGATTTGTCCACAGACAGGGCTGCTGTTGTGCTGGACTTCACAATAAAATCTAAATATTTCACAGCCGTCCTGGATGTCGTGCTAGGACAATGTAGCAATGCTCTTGAACTCTTGAACAGTAATCGGCTAGGTACTGATCCTTCCCAAGTTTGTGTACAATCTCATGTCATACTCTTGCAGCCTCAATCCCCACCTTTTGATGTGAGCATGCATCTTAGCCTTCAGATTTCCAAAAATAGTGAGCAGCGCCATGTAGTCCGTGGTGACAGTGAACCATTCCTCATCAAAGAATATATATGAAAATGTTCGCAGGCCTACACCATAGTCAGACTTTCCTTCTCCGGCTGAGAATAGGCATGTATTGTGTCAGACAGGCTTCGACTGGCATGGGTCACAATGTATTTCTGTGCTTTCGGATGGCCTTTGTGATGAGCAAGGATTGCCCCCAGCCCCACCAGGCTTGCATCTACCATGACTTTTGTATGCAGTTTAGGGTTGAATTAGGCCATTTTAGTTGTATTCTCAATTGCATGTTTGATTTCTTTGAAGGTCTGATCACATTAAAAAAACACTGAAAAGGAGCATTACGCTTTGTCAAGTCACTCAATGGGGCACTCACTGTGGCAAAATTACGAATGTATCATGAGCAAGAACTGACCATACCTAGAAAGGATTGCAGTATGCTAACATCTTGTGGGGGGCGAGGGGAAGGGGGATTTGGGGGAGTTGAAGTGGATGACAGTGCTTGCACCTTGCCTACTTGTTCTACTCCGGGGGAGTCCAAATTATGGAAGTCCCAGGGCTCGGGCACAGCAGGCAGTTCTGGGTTACCAGGTTTGGAAGTGTCAGGGGTCTTGGGATGCAGAATTTGTACTTCACCGGTGGCGTTCAGCTACAGATGCGGTAAGGGCAGTCTGTTGTGGTCGGGAGCTGGGGCCCAAGTTGCTGAATCGGTCGAAGGTACTGTGAGGATCCCTCTGGCTGGTGGATGCATTGAAGGTGTCGGTTACAGGACTGGTGACTAACAAGCCTGGGATGCTGAAACTTCTGGTTGATGAGGTCAATCTTGTCAACACGATCCGATTGTCACCTCATGGTGGTCTTTCCCAGCGGCGTGCTAGGGACTGGTACCACCAGTCCAAAATAAGGTCCCAGGCAATTGGAGAAGGCTGTTTCACACAAAAAGAGCCGCTCCTAGTATGATGACCTAAGTGCTAAGGTGTAAACCGGTTAGTTTGTGAGTGCAGGCATCTCACAAAAAGTGAAGGACTGTTCTCACACACCACCTGGTGTCATGCTTTGTCATTGATCAGTCCTCGCCCTCTAAAAACTTGGTTTGATAGAGGGCGGGCATACACCTGGAGACAGGGATGCACTTCTAAAGCTAAGTGGGGGTCCTTACAAAAAGTGAGGTTAAAAAGCCATTACAGATGCCATACTTATTTTAATGTAACTGGCAACTGTATGGTGCTTAAAATAAATGGTCGGTGTGTTGGGGATTCTATTGTACCCCCACCGTGTTATAGATGGTCAGCATGTTTCTGTCTGCTGGCCCCTAGGGGTCTGTGGCATTCATCAGGACCCATGCTGAAAAACGGGCTCCTCCCTTACCGTGCTACACTGGTGAGGGTTCCACTGGGTGGGGTGAACATTTTCACACTCCACCATGTGTTTAGTTAAAGTTAATGCCTGTTGGGAAAGAAACAAATAAAAATTGAAGTACACACTCGAGTGATGCAAAAGCGCTTTCGATGAAGGTCATCTGGTTTGCCACATACTCATTCAGTAATAAGTACGTGGCTATAAGTGCAACTCATAGTGACATTCATCTGTGCACTTAGAAGAGAAAAGGGGAACACAACCCCCAATGCTTACCCTAACTGATGGGACCTACTAGCCCCAAATTGGCCCGCCCTCTATCAAACCAGGTTTTTAGAGGGTGAGGACAGTCCTTCACTTTTTGTGAGATACCTGCACTCACAAACTAACCGTTTTACACCTTAGCACTTAGGTCATCATACTAGGAGCAGCTCTTTTTGTGTTAAACAGTATACGTTGGAGGCTTACTACTCCCAGCACCCCGCGCCTCTAGTTCCCCCCCTCAGGTCTTCCCTGAGGTTTAGTGGTTAAACAATTGGAGAAGGCTGGCAGGGTTCCAGGGCTCCAAGACTGAGGAATTGCAAAGCTGCTGCAACATAATAAAACAAAAAATAAGGTATGCCCCAGCCCCCCCGGTCTTTTGGCAGCACCATCTTTTTATAAGCTCTTCGTTGTCGCTTATACCCCACAGAAATCTTGAGGAAATCCTCTCAAATCTCTTAAAACATATAGCTGGAAATTCACTCGGGATTGTACGAAACATGTATAAAAATTTAGGTAATACCAACATTTTTAAAAACATTGGATCTGCCGTATAAAGATAAATGAAGATGATCTAATCTCTCTAAAACTGAATTAACTTTAGTCAATGCGGAGTTCATATTTAGTTCCGGAATATTACATACTGGCAGTGAGATTTTAATTCCTAAATGGGTGACCTCAGGAACAGTAACTACATTAGCAGGAGGATCTTCTCCAACATAAAGAATCTGGGTTTTGGAGATATTTAGCTTATAGCTCGCGAACGATCCAAACCGAGCCGCCAATTCATCGATAGCTGGAAGTGCGTTACCTATGTCCCTTGTGACAACTACAATGTCGTCCGCATAAGCAAGAGCTCGATAATCTACATGACATAAGTGAATGGGTTTAATATTCTCAGCTACATTTAACTTGTTAAAAAAAGATCAATATACAGAGCAAATAAAAGTGGGGAGCACGGACACTCTTGCCGTGTGCCACGAGAGATAGAAAACAAGCAGATTTTTGATCAGCCAAGCGTATACACGCAGAGGGGGAATGGTAAAGGACCTTCAAAGCAAATAAAATACCAGGGCCAAATCCTTTTAATCCTAGGACATCCCACATATACGATCAGGAAACCATGTCAAATGCCTTTTCGGCATCCAACAGGTTTACTCCAACTGTGGAGCTAGTTGCTTGCGCCCAATCCAAGAGAGCGATCAAGCGCCGAACATGGTCAGCTGTATCACGTTCAAGAATGAATCCATGCTGGAACTTTGACACAAGAGATGTAATTATGCCAGATAGACGCAACACCAAAATCTTAGAATATACTTACTATCGGCATTGATAAGCGATATGGGCCTATTTGAGGAGGGCATCGAAGGTGGTTTGTCTTTTTTTAGAAAAATTGTGATCTTAGAGTTCCGCCAAGACAGAGGTGCATTCCCCTTCTGGGCTTCCCCAAAAACTGCCATAAGTTCTTCTTTCAAAACTGGTTGAAAAACCCTAAAGAATTCAAGAGGAATGCCGGTGTGGCCTACGGCCTTACCAGCCGCCAATGATATTAAAGGCTGCCACGACCTCTTCCCATGTGATAAGTGTATCTAATTCCTCAGTCTGCTCAGGTGTTAACATAGAAATGTTGATATCGGTACTGTAATCTGTTACATTATCTTCACTACCGCACATAGTTTCCTCCATATACAACTTGATATAAAATTTACGAAAAACCTCCAGTACTTCTGCAGGTTTATCGTGCATTTGTTCAGACTCATCCACAATACTATCTATCCTTTTAGCAACCTCTTTCTGGCCTAGCCTTTTTGCCAATATTCGACCGGAATTTTCTTCCACCTTGTAGATCTCTGATCTATATACTGCAGTTTGTGCAGCTAGCTTTGTAGCAAAGTTCTGGTACAACTTCGTCTTCTGACAGGATAAGTCGCTCAAAATGTGATCAGTATACAGCCCTCTGCCAATTGCCGCCATCAGCTGGATTTCAATATCACACAATTTTTCGGCCCAATAGCAAGTGCTTCTCGTGTTTCATATTGTTTATTGATTGAGTAGCTTAATATTTCTCCCCCTACCCCCGACTTAAAAGCATCCCACAACACATGAACAGAAGCAGACTCATGGTTTATTTAAAAAAATTTCAACTATCCATTTCCCCATTTGCTCAACATACCGAGGATCAAATAATAATTTGCGCTCAAAAGTCCAGGCTCTCAAGGGAGGGCTGAGATTAACATCTAACTCTAAGATAATAGGATTTTGGTCAGTGATTATCTTAGGCAAAATATTAAACCTGACATTATTGACATATCCAGCAGTAATAAATAAATAATCTAGACGGAAATGTTTTTGATGAGGAGCAGAAATAAAGGTGCTCCCAGGGGCTCCCATTCCCTTTGCACATCCTACAACAACTAAACCAAATTCTTTAATAAGCCCTCTGGTTGCCCTAAAAACTTTATTTTTCTTCCCTTCGTAGATAAAATTGCTGGTTATATCCACCTTTCCATCCAAATGAAGATTAAGATCTCCGCATAAGATTAATGGAGATGGCCAGGCCGCACGCTCAATACTAAGCTGATTCATCATATCTGGATCGTCTAGGTTAGGGCCATAAATTGAGCATATAGTCCATAAAAAACCTTCCAGACACAGCTCAGTAATTACCCAGCGACTAAAGGAATCTTCTTTCACACGCTTGCATGTCCCCCAACCATATCTTTTCAGAACAGCTACCCCTCTTGTGGTGTTCCATGTCGTGTACACCCAACTAATTCCAAAGCCAAATTTTTAAACCAACTCCTGTTGTCCCATGCTATATGAGTCTCCTGTACACACAGTAAAACAACTCTCATGAAATTAAGCATTTGGGCCATTATTCCCCTTTTCTCCTCTCATTTAGCCCACATATATTCCAAGAACACACCTTGAATTTACCCATTCTTGAAATGGTCTAACCAAACTAGAACATAATTCCTGGCCATGATACTACTTAACATAACTAGAACTGAATATACAATTATAAAACCTTTATTTGACAAGTCTTGGCTGCAATTTGCGCTTAATACCTCTTCTCTACTATTCCTTGCCCCACACCCCCTCACTCCCACCCCACCCTTCCTACTCTGAAAACCACCCTCACCCACCCGAACACCCACCGAAATGAGGCAAAGGATAGTCCCCATTGGTGATAGAGAGAAAGGCTGGTTGCTCTTCACCAATCAACCCCAGCCCCTGGCATATGAAAAATCGTAATTGCATTGAAAACATGTCCATACATTAATCACACATCCTGTCGTTACACTTAATTGTTCCAAGGAAATCCCTTGCAGCGATCTCTGACACAAAAAATTGCATTTTTTCTTCATGAATAACTTTGAGCTTAGAGGGATTACGTAAATATGCCTGGGCTCCCTTGGCTTGAAACAGTTGTATAAGCTGCCGCAGATGCCACCTCTGCTGCACCGTAGCCTGGCAAAAATCAGGACGTACAAAAAACTCAACCCCCTTCCCCTTTCTCTTACGGTCTGGCCTAGCTAAATCATATAAAGCTTCTTGTGATAGAAAATTATTTAAACAAATCAAAATAGCTCCAGGTTTCCCGTTTATGAAAGGGGAATCGGTGCGCTCTTTGTAGTTCAACTTCTCATCTCCATTGAGTCAGTTCAGGGAAGGCTTCTGAAAACAGCTCCTGAATAAATTGTCGAATGTCACTTCCTTCCACTCCTTCTGGAATACCTATAACTCACAGGTTATTCCTCCTGGATCGGTTCTCAAGATCAATTAACTTCCAGTTAATGTCATCCCTAAGGGCATTAAGAGAGGAGACTTCCATTTTCTGGTGCACCATTCCATCTCCAACTGAAGAAATTCTGGATTCCGCCTCTCCAATTCGTGCGGACAGCTCATTGGTAGTCTTAACGACTCGGCGCACCGTATTTTGCAACTTGCGCACCGCCCCTTGGATCCGCAAGGCTTCTGCTTTTGTCTCCTCACGGTGCAACATAAATAGCTTGATAAATAGTGGCTAAGGTGACCTCGCACTCAGTATGATCTTCCAGACAAGGGTCAATATACCTGCCCCTGGATTCAGTTATTGTGCCAGTTATTGTATTGGATTCAAGATCGACAGAAGAATTGCCCAATATAGGATATCCATCATTTTCACGGCAATCTCTAGAGAAAGAGTTAGGCGAGGGCATTGCTTCTTTAGCTTTACGGACTGTACTTCCCCCCTCTGTTGGACTACTTTATTCATCCTCCAAAGGAACTGAGCTTGTCAAACTTCTATCATCTGGCCAATCACCTTCAGTACTCTCAATATCTGAGGTATTAGAGAAGTCTGACATAGAATAGAATTTGCCAGCTGAGTCTCCCGAGTACGCCTCATTAGATACTTCACTCACAGTCCCGGCACTTTTAAGAGATTTGTCTAAATTAGCGTCTGTCACCGCTATTGGTATAATCCTCTGAGTACCAGGTACAGTCCCTGACTTCCCTGAAAGTGAGAGAGAAGGTACGGCCTTTTCATAGTGAGTGGTTGCAATATCACCCTCAGCTAAAATGTTCGTATCCGAATTGGTAGTATTGTCTTTAGTTTCCATCACAGCCTCTGCCGACTCCTCTACAGGGAGTGAAAAGACTGTGCTTGACAATAGTTCGTTTTTTTCAGCAGCCGGCTTAGAGTTAACAGTATAATTATCATCTTGCTGAATGTTTTGTTGATTGATCACTTCAGACAAGGCAACAGTCCTACCTCTGGGCTGTGTTTTCTTTTTAAACATACCGGGAATTTTAGCCTTAGTGCCTACGACCTCACCTTCCATTCTAACCGGGACCGGAGAAAAAGATGTGCCCCCTTGCGCAGAGTTAGCAGTTCCAAAAGCACCACCATCCATGTCTCTCGTAATTGAGGTTGCCAGAGTAACCGGGCCTTCGGGGGCTCCGCCAGTAGCTCCCCCTGTAGCAGCAGCAGCTGCCCATGTCTTCGTCCCTTTCCCTGCGGTGCTGCTGGCATTTTTGGGCGCCATTGAATCCGGTGCACAAATCAAGCCCGGGTCTTCGGGATTATTCGCCGTCCGCGGATGAGTTACCGATGCAGTATCTAATGCCTGGAAGCCGGCTAAGGCAAACCTACAAAACTCGCGCTGACTCCTCACAGTCAGAATGCGGGGACGAAGACGTCAATAGATCCACTGGAGACGCTGGACCCGCTGGAAACGAAGCAAGTCGACCAGCATAACCAGGTTACAGATTATTGCCGCTTTCCCTCCGTTTTCATAAGCCCACAACTGCCTGAGAGGGGAAGGGATAATTGTCGGTAAGGAGCTTCACATTGCCTGCCTCACTCGGACACGGCCGTGTCTGCCATCTTGCCTCTAGTCGGGTAGCCACCTAAATACCAAATTTAGGGGGTGTTGAGGGGGATCCAGGCAGTAGCCAATGGGCTGCTTTCATGTAGGGTGACTACACCTTTTCTATACATACCCCACGTTGGGGGGTGGGCATATCACTGACCCTGATAGGCTATTTTCCCCATCTTAGGGGTGGTGCCGACTGACTCTCACTAGTTTTCCTGCCTTTCCTCCCACCAAAGTGGAGCAGGAAAGTGGGTGTTTGGCCTCCCCCACTATAAGGAGGTTCCTGGGTTGGATTGCAATGGTGGCATGGCCTTTGAAGCTTCCCCCCCAGCAAGCCCATCCTGTCCTGGAGGAGGCATTGTCTCCGTCCTGTTAAGAGTGCAGGTTCTCACCCTATGAGATCAGAAACATGACTGGTGGTGGCCGACTGACGAAAACCAGTCAGGAACCACACCAGGGCATGGTAGGTTTTCAGGAGAAAATCTAAAAGGGTGTCCTGTGTGAATTTAGTAATAAATCTATCACTGGCATCTGTGAGGATTTATTAGGGAAAGATGTTTGGTACCAAAAACCTTAGAAATCAGTGAAGCCCTGAAAGTCTTAGTGCCACTGATTGCCATGCTTCCTCAGCAAGGGATATGCACTAAGCTTTATTTAGACAATTGCATTGCTCTATTTTCACATTGGCGGCAAACTTCAGAGCATGTTCAGAAAATACTGGATACCCGTCCAGCTCCTGGATTCCTGATGAATGCAAAAAAGTGTCAACTGTGTCCAGAAGAAGATCAGTTATTTATAGGAGCCAGGTTTTACACAGATCTTGATTTTGTTACTTAACCAGCAAAAAGGTGCGGTAAAGGCCTACCCTCATATTTCTCCGCTGATAAAATCTCCATCTCAAACTATGGTGGAATGAATGAGAGCCTGAGGGGACTTGGTAGCCACTCTATTCCTGGTATCATGGGTAAGGTTTCACCTGAGTAGTCTAATGAGGTACTTTCTTCATCATTGATCGCCAGCATCTTCCTATGTCAGAGAAGATAAAGTTGGATCTGACTTGATGGCTAAATCCAGCACATCTATTGATGGGAGTCTCTCTGTGACCTCAGACAATGATCATCATTTATATATATTCAAGCAAGAAAGGTTAGGGTGCATGGACTATGCCACATCAGATCCACAGCTTGTGGTCAGGTCTTCAGAGGAGCAAGTTTTGCTTAATTGGAGGGAACTAGAGGCTGTCATGCTGGCTCTCTTGGCTTTCACCCATCTTCTGTTGCACAGGGCTGCGATTATACTTATTAAAGACAGGAACTCCAAAGTGATTGCAAGGAGAGGTTTATTTGAAGTTGATGGGAGCAACCCCCAACAGCTGGCTCACGCAGCATCAGCTGCCTTCTACTGGAATCCACAACCCCGATTCCAGGAGTGGAAGCTTGCACTTGCCAAGCAGCAGTTGATAGGACAGATAACATCATAAGAATACAACAATGAGGACGGACAATATGACGGCAAATTACTATGTCAGCCAACAGGAGGGTACGAGGGTCCTTCTTGTTCATCCACATCCGATCAGATCTTTGCATTGGCTCCAATTAGGATAATTTTCCAGAGGGCCATTTACAATCCGGGATGTCCCAATAATCAGAGGTGGATCTCTTTGCAACCCGCCTCAACACTGTCCTTCTCAGCTTTTGTTCAAAGGCAAGGGAGGACAAACTCAGGGCCATGGATGCACTTTCATGTACATGGGCGAAATGTCTCCTGCATGCCTTTCCTCCAGTTCCCTTGATCCAGTGCTTTCTGATCAGGGTGAGGAAGAACAAGGCTCATGTAATATTGATGGCTTCAGCTTGGCACTGCTCATCTTGGTATCATCTGGTAATAACGATGAGGCAATGTCTATTACTAATAGTCCCGTCCCCTTTGACCTTTCCAAATCCCCAGATCAGTATGCTAACAAGACTCAAGCTGATGGCCTAGAGATTAAAAGGAGGGGTTAGGTTCCTATGGTTTTTCAGCTTTAGTTTCATCATTTATCGAAGCGCCTAGAAGACCATCCCCTTGTTCTTCATAGCATCAGACATCTGTCAGGACTTGATGCCCAAAGAAGCAATGGCTGCCTCTTTTAGACACTCTTTCCCAGATCATGAATTTTCTGCAAGATGAGTTTGCTTTGGCTCTCAGTTGTTCCACTTTGGAAATTAATTGGTCTACAATTAAAGCATTGTGAGCACCCTGGTGTATCTTGGAGGATAGCCAGGGTTTGGGGTGCAATGATTTTTTTTAAAGTATTTGGTAAACATCTGGCCTTATTTTGCTCCTTTTTGGCCCCCCCCTGCGTTCTGCCATTGGTGCTGCAGACCTTGAAATGTCCTCCTTTTGAGCACCTTCATTCTATTAATGTTAAGTTACTGGCTTTAAAAGTTGTTTTTCTAGAGGCCGTCACCTTGGCTAGAAGGTTATGTGAGTAAGGCTCCCTTGCGTGCAAATTACCATTCTTTGAGGTTTTTGATAACAGAACTGTGTTGCGTCTAGGTCCAAATATCGCACTTGAAGTAAAATCTTTATTCCATACACAACAGGAAATGGCTCTATCTGGTTTCTTTCCTTATCTCCATTCTCCCGAGGATGTGGATCTGCATTTCCTTGATGTCAGGAGAGTGGGACTAACCTATCTGGAGTTGGTGGCAGAGTTTAGATTATCTACTTCTTTGTTGGTCAACTTTGGCCCCTGCAAAGAAGGGCTTAAGAGATCTACTCAGACTCTGAACATATGAATCAGAACTTTAAATTCCTTCACTTATAAGCAATATGGGGTCTCTTTATCCTTGGGAGCGCCAGGAAGATCAACAAGAGAGTTGTATGTATCTCTAGCAGGATTTCAGGGGGTTTCATTAAGAGAGATCTCTTAACTTTCATGAAGCACTACAGAGCGGTGCAGGGTCCAGAGAGGAAAGATGTCATTGCTATATAATATGAAGTTAACAGTAGAAAGTATGTTTTCAGAATAAAACTTATTTTTCATTGAGCAGAAATGTACAGTTGTCCTGGTGATTGTTTGTGATTGAGCATATCTCATGATGTAATTCATCAAGCTGGTAGGGACAAGAGGTAATGCTTTGATTACTTACTGATGATTGCATTACTCCAAGTTGGTCTCTCGCCTTGATTAATTACCCCTCTTTCGCACCCTGTTCACTAGTTCAACTGTGTGTAGTGTAGTCTTTGCAAATAAAAAGAATGCGATGGGGGGGGGGGGAGGACTTCAGTTTCATTGGAGGGGTATTTCTGGAAACACAAGGGTCTCATGATGTAATTCATCATGGTGAGAGATGGGCCCTGAGCAATACAATTACCAGTAAGTAATCGCAACATTCCGTTGTCATCTCTTCCAGCCTGTGAGCCAAGACATATGCTGTGCCCTGGTGGCTCCTTACAAGTGAATAGCAAGAAGCAGCAAAGAGGGCAATCGCCCAAGACCCCCGCCTTCCAAGCAGCCACATGGGAAATTGAACTAACTTTGTTTTACCTCTGTTTACTATGTGTATTTCACTAACTGAACCACTCTTCCTCTCCCTGACTGTCTGCACCTCTTACTCTGTTTTTGTCTACCCAATGTCATCTGAAGGATTTCTGTGGGACTTGGAAAGACAAATGTAAATTCTTTTTGTGTGACCCTGGTACTAAAATGTTCCCACATAATTCAGCGTAGTTTGGCAATATGCAGGCTTAGCAGGAAATGTGTAATAAATATCAATGTTGTACCGAGCAGAGACCCCAAATATAGATCTTGCCTGGTGCCCCCAAAATCCTTAAGACAACACTGGCAGGACGAGGGCTTTTGTGGAGATTACAGTTTATTGGCCTGCAAAAAAATAGTGGGGTAGATTTACAAGAAAGTGCCGCAGCGCGGCAACGCAAGCCCTTTGGCTGTGCCACGCTGCAGCACTTTCAAAGCACAGGAATGCAACAAATTTACAATAATATGTTGCATTCCTGTGCTCTCCCCTGTGCTGATGCACAAACAGCTGCCATGCGCCAGTGCAGGCACCCTTGCACCATGGTGCAAGGAGGCCTGTGTCATGGGGAGATTGTTTTAGTGCAGGAAGGGGCACCTTCCTGCACAAAAACAATCACTACAGGCATTTTCCTCTTTCAATGTGTGCTCTAGAATGCAGCACGCATTGAAAGAGGAAAAAAACGAGGAGAAATGAAAACATTTCTCCTCATTGCGCCTCCCTACGCCCCCCGCTAGGGAGGTGTAGCATACTGACGCATTTCCAGGTTTAACGATTAAGCCTGGGCAAAGCACTATGCTATGCTCGCGTAGTTTGCGATGTTTGCGCTACTTCGCACTACTCGAATTGCATGTAGCACAGTGCAAACACACGTAGCATAGCGTAGCATAGTGCAGCAGTAATTTTTTGCGTGCTCGCGGTCCTCAACGTCAAGTTGGCGACCGCGAGCCAGCAAAATTACATCCCGGCAAGACTTTTTCCTCGTTCGCGATCAGCAACATCAAGTTGCTGATCGCGAGCGTGGAAAATAAACTTCCCGGCGAGCTTATCAATGCGGGGAGGTCAGGTTTCTCATTGCGAGCGGTCGCGTATTGTCGCGACAGCTCGTGATGAGAAACTACCAGTCTGTGTTGAGAAAGCTGCCGCTCGAGCAAAAATCTACTTGAGCGGCAGAAAACGACTGCTTGCACTGTGCAAGATGCAGTTTGCACTGATTGCACAGTGTGGACAAGCATCCGGCACTGTGCAATCAGTGCAAGCAGCATTTTGCACAGTGCACTACGCAGTTCGCGTAGCTACGCGATATGCGAAGTGCACTTCGCGTAGCTACGCGTAGCGCTACCTCGCAAACTACACCCAGGATTGTTCACGATTCCTCGTAAATCTGGAAATATGTCTGGTTCCATGAGTGTTGCATGGGAACACCCACAGCAACACCCATGGAACGCCCCTTTCACGCAAAGTGTTGCGTGTAATGGGGGCGTATTTATAAGGACCGGAAAAGTCACGCAGGGTGGCTTTTCCTGTCCTTGAAAATGCTCCACCGGTACACCACAAAAAGTGACGCACCTTTGGCGCAAGGATCTTATAAATCTGCCCCCGAGTTTCTGGAGCGTAGCTACCTTGAGGCAAACAGGGTTCAAGGCATTGGGTCTTCCGTTTGGGATTCTTTTACCCCAGAAGGGCGATTCTCTCACCTCATTGCATGATTTGGGGCTCAGTGAACTAAGTATCCCTTGCAGGTACCGGTATTTGACTCTAAGGTCACAGGTGTGAATTTCGGCATGTACACTCAGCTTTTCATTTTCCCGACATTGATAAGACAGTACCATTGCGTTGGGCAAAAATAATGATCTGTCACTGTCAATAGCGCCAATTTACCACAGGAGAGTGAATGTGCACTCACTACATGCTATATTGGGGTTGGCCCTGCTTTGCACTGTATATTGATGTTATGCACTTACGTAAAATTTAGACAACAGAACAATATATGCCTGAACTGTAAACATCTCTTTTGTCATCTCACTGCATGTTATACTTTCTGGGTTTCTTTGGGAATTAAAGTGCAACATATCTCTTAAGCACTAAGGTGCTATATTGTGCAAAAGTGTCATATTTTATAAACGGGACTGCCCTGCCATTCATTCGGTGCCCGGTGATGTGGACAGTCACAGTGGGCCACATCTGTCTTGAACCCCACCTGCTTCATCTCAATTACTTGCTTGGACTGCAGATTGGATACTATGCGTTAGTTCCCGCAAGAAGGAGGAGTGCCCCGGGGCGTGGCAGTTCACGAACTGAGGGGCATATTATCAACAAGTAGCGATAATTATCGCTAAGTAGGCTTAGCGAAGATTTTTGTATTGCTGCCTATCGTCGGATATGTTAGCGGAGAAAACACTCTATTAGCAACATTTTTCTCCATTGTGCTAAAATATCCAGCGATAGCGGCGAAATGCGTGAATATCGCTGAGAATACAGCGATATTCATGCATTAGCGACAAAATGCTCTTAGCCATGTTATCCACCTCCCATTGGATAACATGGCTAAGAACTGGTCTGAGCAGGCTTTGGTTTTTGGCGATAGCGGGAATATTTCCATCGCTACGCCTGCCTTGCTAATAGGCGATAGCGACGTTAGCGACTGCTTTCAGTCGCTAACAGGTTGGTACGCCCACTTTGCATGTCATTAGCGATAAATATCGCTAACATGCAAAGCGGGCACCAAACCGCTCGCTATCGCCTAAAAGCTGTCGCTAACATCAGTTAGCGACAGCTTGCTAAAAGAGCGATAGAATTATCGCCGCTTAGCGGCCGAAAACGGCCGTTAAACTGGCGATAATTGCCTATCGCCACCCTTGGTAATATGCCCCTGATTCCTACACTCTGACCTTCTTTGGGACCTTCGTCTAAGTTGCTAACCAGTTTCGCCTTTTCATACTTTGGGAGCAATGCTGCTTACAGTTTCAAGTGGTGAGATGTTCAGTCGGTCCTGGATTTTTAAGCTTATGTTTCATGTCGTTCAAAAGTGCTATTCCGGAAAAAGTGAGTCACCAAATAACCCTATACATTGCTGCGTAGATCCAAAGCCGACCTGTGCACATTTTGAAGTTCTGTAAAACAGAAAAGTTGTATGTCAGACAGAAATCTCTACGCGATGTTTCTTCTGGTAATTTTTATAGTATTACAATAACACAGGGGCATATTAGCAAGAACGTCGATAAAATTATCGCCGTTTTAGCGGCAATAAACTGCCGCTAAAACCTCAATAATGGGCTTGCTAATATGCGTTATAGAATTCCAATAGAAGCCCAGGATAAATGTCTTGCACATCTAACCTGGGCTTCTATTGGTATTCTATAACGCATATTAGCAAGCCCATTATCACCGTTTTAGCGGTAGTTTCCTGACGCTAAAACAGCGATAATTGTATCGAGGTTCTTGCTAATATGCCCTTACTATTTCTCCCCCCTCTCTGCTGTTGTGGAATGCAGGTATTCCAAAAAACCATCTTAAGCCATTGCCTCTGCTATAGCAACAACTGAAAGTTACCACTGACTTCCAAGGAACAGATAGATTACAGTGCTGAATCTCAATATAATGGTGAACACGTTACCTCTTACCTCTCTACCTCTGATTTTAAGAAGCCATTGTGTGCGTGTTAAATCCTGCCGAGGGCACCCACCAAAGACAGCGCATCCATTATCTCCAGCTGCAGAACCAGTTGTCTTGAAGTGCTCCCTTTTTGAGACCCCCACCCCCTGCACAGCTTTTGTGCAAATCATTCTTCTCTCAGCAGGGACCAATGGATGCCCACAACAGAGGCACAAGGAGTTGTAAAATCTCTCCACATCAACCTTCCTGACACAGCAATTGGAGACAGACAAAAGAACAGGCATACCCAAAAAGTTCCCTCACCTTGAAAAACAGAAACTACAGGCCAACCCTTCCCTCTACTATCTACCATAGGTCAGGGCAAAGGAAGAACTAATCTGAAGCCCCTTGCTAGCAAAAGTTCACATGATTTCCTTGTTTTTCAACCAATTTTATTGAGTTTTATATCAGAACAAAAGAAGAAATGTACAATACAGTTCAGAAGGGGAAATATATTATGAGGTCGATGTTTGGGGAAAACAGCAATAAAACGTAATACAAAATTCCTTATGCATACTAGTATGTAGGGACCCGGGTATATTATGGAATGACCCATTACTACAGATATCCCGAGACAGGTGACAATGCTCCCCCTGTTGGGAAGACTAATCTAGTATCCCAAACAGAAGTGTATAATGCCAAGAAAAAAGAAGAAAGAAAAAAGAAACACAAACAAAACCAACAGAAAGCGACCTTAAAGTAAAAGGGATGGGAGGGGGAAGAAAAGAAAAAGAGAAGAAAGCGGTGATTAGAATATGTGCCAATAGCAAATCCTTGGTATCGAGTGGTATGGCCAGATGATTCCTACTCTTCCCTGTGTCCATCAATTGAGCATTGGCTGCAATATAGTGATTCTCCACAAAAAGCAGACACAAAAGACTTGCAAAGTGTAGTATAGATCACCTTAGGTGGTTTGCATCTCTTCAAGCATGTGTCAAAGGAATCCCATAGGTGACTAGCGCTGGATGCAGTGTGTAGCCTCGTGTGCATTATATTGTCTGCACTTCAAATGGCACATAGCATGTTCCACCATTTTCTGAAAGAGCATGAGGAAGTCCATTTCCACTTCATTAGTACCACCTTGGCACCCACTGTTGGAAGAAGGTCCAGCAGTAACGAGGAAGAAAAAAGGTTTCTCCTGGGAAAGTTTTTGACTCTATTCTTGAACAACAGTATTTGTGTAATTACAAAAACAAATATATCCAAAAATGACAATTCTAAAATCAAGAGAGCAAACAAACAGGAAAAGTGCAAACTTATAAAAGCATCCTAATTTTCGTTACTCCATGTGGAACTCAATATAAATTCATACGGGTGTCCATTAATCATTTCATCAATATGGCACCCGTGTAGATCCTTGGATGTAACACTGGTATTTCCTTTATGGTATGGATAACAGGAACGGGCGGGAGAAATAAAAGTTCCAAAAAGTTCCAGATACGATGGTATCATACATGTATGTATCCAATATCTATGTTTGTTCCAATCTTGTTCCCCTCTTTAGGTATTATGGGAATCAGAGTCTGTGCATACGATCTCTCCAAGCGCGGCACCCTTCTGATTCCACTTACAAGAAGCGTTTGGAACTCTTAGAGCCCTGCTTGACCTGTACTCCTTGATTATAACAGGAGTGGCCATTGGACTGTACGGAACAGCAAATCACCCCTTGACGGACTAAAGAATTCTGCCTGGAACATATGGCTTTGTCCGTTTGGAGGTCTTTTTTGGAACTCTTTTCGAGAGTCTGAAAGGACATATTTACAGTTGGGGGAAGAGAGCTATCTATACACGTGTCCTGAAGAAGGTGGCATACAATAATTATTAGGCTGCCGAAACGTGTCGACGCACCTCAGAGTGTTACATCCAAGGATCTACACAGGTGCCATATTGATGAAATGATTAATGGACACCCGTATGAATTTATATTGAGTTCCACATGGAGTAACGAAAATTAGGATGCTTTTATAAGTTTGCACATTTCCTGTTTGTTTGCGCTCTTGATTTTAGAATTGTCATTATTGTATATATATGTTTTTTTAATTACACGCACAGTACACATTTCCTTGTTTAGGGGTGCTTTTAAACATTGTTTGATTTATATTGTATGTTACAATTTTAATTAAAATTTGATTGTGTACCCTTTTTTTAAAATTTAGTTGTGTTATTGTATTGTTTGACATAATTGACTATTGGGGACCTAATGTATGAGGAATGACATGGTATTGTGAAGGAATGAAAGTTACTCGATAGGCTTGTCACCTACAAATACTGTTGCTATCTTGGTGGACCGATTGGAGGGCTGCGGGGTCCAGGGTCAAGCACTTAGCATTCTGAAAGCCTTCCTGAAAGACCGGGTCCAAGTGGTGGCCATGGGAGACTTCGAATCAAGACCTTTCGAACTCCCTGGGGGGGTCCCTCAGGGATCCTCCCTAAGCCCCACTTTATTCAACATCTACGTATCCTCTCTCGCCCCGGTGATCCGATCCTTTGGGTTCGAGTTAACATCTTACGCAGACGACACCCAGATTGTGGTTTCTGTGCTTCCGGATAAAGAGCTGGGTGTGGCAGCCAGGTTTCAGGACTGCATGTCAGCAGTTAGCTCTTGGATGGCAAAAAGTTGTTTAAAATTGAATTCCTCCAAGACCGAAATGCTTATCTTCGGGTCAAACACAAACCTTTGGAGCTCTAAGTGGTGGCCTACAGATATGGGATCTCCGCCATCTCCGGCTCCAAAGGTGAAGAATCTTGGAGTCATTATTGACAACCAACTCTCTTTTAAACCCCAAGTCAAGGCAATTACTTCTTTCATACATTGGACGTTGAACATTATTAGGAAGGTTCTCCCCTTCTTACCGGGGGGGGGAGCAGAAAGACGGTGGTGACCGTCCTTGTGCTTTCGCGCCTTGATTATTGTAACAGCCTTCTCCTAGAGGCCCAATAGGGGTTGCTCAACAAACTTCAGGTCCTACAAAACGCGGCAGCTCGCCTCATAGGGGGCTTGCCCAAGTTTTCATCAGTCACCAGGGAACTGGAGAAGCTGCACTGGCTCCCGGTGCGGAAGCGGATTTTGTTTAAAGCCCTCTGCATCGTCTTCAAGGCACTGCATGGTCTGGGCCCGGTGTTCCTTCAGGATCGCTTCCAAAGGTACAGACCAGGGAAACAACTAAGGTCGGCCAGTATGGGGCTGATCAAAATGGCCCATATTAGGAAGGCACGCTGCGGGGGGCAGAAGCTTTGTCATTGGAGCAGCAAAGGCGTGGAATGCCCTTCCTCTAACCCTCAAACAAAATACTAACCTGTTGGCACTCAGAAAAAATCTGAAAACATGGCTCTTCACCCTCTAGTTCGGGAGGCTCAGTCTCAGGGAGTTACCACTTCAGCGCCAGGACACCGGTTGGTATTAGCGCGCTTTATAAGTGTTATAAATAAATAAATCAATCAAGAATTCTCTACGGGCCTAATCAGCTCCGTACCTTGGTTTAGAATGAAGGAGGTCTTGTATCTCTCTCTCAGGACTCGATCTCCCAGATACCCGCAAGGGTAAGCTGGAAACACTGCATCAGGCAAGTAGTTAGTCGATCTGCTCCAAGAACCACTGTGTGTTAGTTCGGGCAAATGTAGGCCTATTTATACCATGAAGGTGCCGAGTTTGACGCATGATTGGACTTAATAACGTCACTCAAAGGTTCAATTCCCAGAAAACGCCAGGATCTCTTGGATAACTTAATATTCAAGCAGGGGGAAAATCCTAGCTGCTGAAGGTGGGTTTTTCCAAGAAATCGTTGTGAATTCTCGGAACTTATTGGAAGTAGCCTTACCGTATTTGGGCTGTAAGGTTCAGGCCAAATATGGTAATGATTTCTATGCCTATATAAGGATAGGGTAAAGTATAGCTATATAAGGGCATGAATCGGGAAAAGATACACTATGGTACTAGATTCGTCTACAACACCCACTCCACGATCTTAAGTTCAAGAAGACTAGACCTATAAGCACTGATCAAATCTAAAGTAAGTGTTCACAATCCCACCCAAAATACAAATTTGCATTTGAAAAGGCTTGTTTACATGAAAAACAAAAGTAAAAGTACACTGTATGAGCTAATAAAAAAGCATACCTTCAAATATTTACAAAGCAAAATGAAAATATACATTCATGAAATGTCTCTTAAGTCTGTACAGAAAAGAACAATTAAATCGAGACCATTCCATAGCATAATATTTGGAACCATTGTGTTATGATGGCTAGGCCAAAATATTGTCAGTAGGAAGTTCTATAAAGAAATCTTTTTCTCTATGAATAGTTCTACTTTAAGCAGAATACTCTGTGCCCCCAATTTTTTTTTTTTCAAATTTTGGAAATAGTTCAAAAGTTGCATTTGTAGAAAAGTTTGTAAGCCGGAGGGTTTGTTTTTGAAAAATGAAGGACGAATTGCAGAGTTCAGGGAAGGCCGTGTCAATATTATCAAAAGTTCTTTTCAGAGTCAGGAGAAAACATCAGATCATCGAGGCTGGCAAAGAAGCCGTCTACCGTAGTCGACGAAAGTGGAACTACTTGATCAAGCAGATCAAATGCGCATAGGTGTGGATCATTGGCGTCAGCATAGGAAGCATTAGCAACGTCAGCAGTCGATGTTACCTGTATGCCTGTAGTTTCTCGTATCTCACCATCAGCTGGAATTGCCAGGGAGACCTCAATGAATGCCGTCATCAGAATTGGCAGCCGTTGAGGACAACACGATGCATGAGCCGTTACAAGACCTAGCAAAGCATTAACATCCGATGGCAGTACTGATGAAAGTGTAAGACAGATGTCTAACATGCATTCTTCTCTGCAAACCAGGCATCGCAGAACAGGTAAGATGCAATCTTGCCAGATTGGTTTGAATGAAAGAAACCATGTGGTGTTCAGGTCTCTTAAACGAGCCAAGCCGAGAATCCTTGTTATCCGCTCACGATACCTCATTGCACGGAGGGCTTCTTCCATGGATATCTGGGTATCGTTGTTTGCCAGACTTGCCATATCAAAGCAGGAGAAATAAAAATAGTATCCCAGCTATGAGTCCCAAGATGAGAGGTAGTCCGCCGAACACAGAGTGTACGAAATTTAGAAAAATGCCGAGGACTGCTTCAAAAGGTGCTAACAGTCCCGAAAAAATTGTCTTAAATACATGTGCGATTCTGCTGGTATCAGACATGTTTAAGATTTGGCTCAACATTTCTACAAAATGCGTAGGACAATTTGTTGATAATAGGGCATGTATCTCTGCCGAAGTCCTTGCGACTTGCAGATCATACATTTCTCTAGACGAGGTCAGTGGCACAGTTTTTTGCAAAAGAATGGCTTTCATTCTGCTTAAAGTATCAATCCGTATAGGAGAGATATTCAGTGAAGGCCATAACGCCGTCCCTCTGTCTGACTTGCTCCTTGGATACATTACTTGCATACAACAAGTAACCCTGGAGGACACACTAACGAGATAATAATAATAATAATAATCTTTATTGCATGATTAATTAAAATCTTTGCAATTTCTCAGTAAAACAAGAGGGAAGGAGTAGTATAAATATAATGATTTCGCAAGCAATTAAAAACACTTTTTGAAATAAAAAAAACAAAAAAAAAAAACAAAAAAAACAACAAAAAAAAACATGCAGCTAATACAATGCGGTCCATTAATAGAAAAGGTCCTTTGCAATCATTAGTGACTTTAGTTATCTGAAGAAAATGGTCTTTAGAATGCGAAAACAAGTCACAATAGTTCAAGTTTAGTTAGTGGCCTCTGGATTTAGGGCCATGTTGGCTATTTTCATAAAGCGCACTAGCCTGCTGGCTAATTGAATATCTTCTCCCTTGAAGCTCATCAGCAGAGCTTGTCTGCAAGTGCGCACACGTCTTTGATTCCAAAGCTGTGTTAGTAGGTTTTTTCGGGCACTATCAAGAGCTTTGCAGCTACACAGCAGGTGCAGAACGTCCTCTTTTGCGTTATCACAGAGCCTACACTTGGGGTTACTGTCCAGTCGCTTCCAAGGGGGAAGATGTACTTTGGATGGTATTACCCCCATCCTCAACCGTAAAAAGTCTTCCTTCGCTTTCCTTGAAAAGCCGGTATTGAAATATGGCTGTGGTGAGGCGCTGATGTAGCCTTGAATTACAAACCACCCATGGGACCTCTTGGTTAGTGCTGCTTTGTTCTCTTCTAACGAGATTGTTTTAACAGATTTGTTGACAAGGCGCTTGAAGCAGTTGTGTGTGCAACTCGAGACCCAAAGATCTTTTAGCACAAGGGAGTTAATGGCTGCTTGGAGGTACACCATTGCGGGGGAATCCTTGTTTGTTTCCATCTCTTTCCAGAGATTAGCATTCAGGGAGTCTATTTCAGCGTTCTTTACTTTGTACCAGCATTTTACGTAAGCGCCTTTACGTGCAATTTGCTGCTTCTGTAGGCCAAACTCGAGCCTTAGCTGTGCTGGGGAGGTGTATGGAGGGAGCGTGAATAGTATTCGCAATGTTTTGCTGACCACGTTGTCTAAAATAATCTCGTCCTTCCCTCTCATACATTCACTACCATAAGTTATTGACGGCAGCAATTTCGCACGAAATAAGTCTAACAAGGGGGTTAAGTTTGGGCCCGTTATTTTGTTTTTAATGCTTTTTAATGCAATGGCCAGTGTAATCCCTCTGTTCCTTATTGCTGTTTCTTGTCGCTTGAAGGAGCCTTTTGAATCAAAAATTATGCCCAAATACTTGTATTCTTGAACTATTTCCATTTTGTTGTCCTGAAGAGACCATTGAAATACTTGCTTTTTTGATTTTTGGTTTAGTACCATCACCTTCGATTTTTCCACTAACGAGATAAAGTTTTCCTGGCAACATGCCACAGCAGCTGTGATCATTCACTAAAACGTAGCTGCCATTGGATAGCTGTCTGAAAATCGGTTCTATTACTGTGGAGGGAGTTCCGTGCAGGTGGCATGAGAGGTTATTTGCAGAACCATCGCAGGCTCCATGTAAATTAATACCTTGGCACAAGAGTGTACCACTTAGTGAATTTTTACAATTATTACCACTAAGGAATACCTCTGTTCCCTTATTCCAACATTTGTGTATATAAGGTAAAGTCCAGGTTGACTTAATGTATTCTTTACCCAACCTTTCATACAGGCCCGCTGGTATATTCCGTAGACAATACTGAAATTGGAAAATCGTCACCGGTATTGTTATGGTGCCATGAATTATCCATTCAGTGACAGGTTTCTCATAAACTGTCAATGCCAACCTTTCCAGTTTTTCAATGTTCAGCACCGTATAGTCTGCTCCTTTTTGTGCCAAAGAGATTTGTTTATCTGTAAGGTTAAATACAGAAATCAATGACGTTGTGTTGATTAGACGCCAAGGCACGTAGCCTGAATGCAGATTTTGCAACGTCCAGCCTAACTGCATGATAGAACGTAATTGGGACTGGCCATGTTGTAGCATTAGCAAGTCCTGCTCAATTATGTCAATGGCAGAAGATACACTGTTGTCTTTAACCCATTGTCCACTACAGAGAGACTTTTCTCTAAATGAATACGATCAATTTCTCGTATCTTTTCTGCAGTTTCCATTTGCGTTACTTTCCAAGCTTCGTTGTACCCAGCGTATATACGGGCGTATATGAAACGTTTTTAACGTGGTTTGCGAGGTCCCAGCAAGAAATCTCGTAAATCATTGCCTTCTTTAAGTAAAGATAAGTGTTGTTTAATCTCCGAGAGTGTAGATGTCTGTAGCCATTCAAGGCATAGCTTCCCTACACTATAAGTAGTTACTATCCCTGGATGTTGTCTCTGGGAGTATCTTTGATCTGGCCTGTTCATTTTGAAACCTTGTGTTTTGTTCAGGAATCTATCTCGACAGTTATTAGTGTCTGTGGGCCAGATTAACCATTTTTTCCTTTCAGGATCAGTTCTGTTTTGTTTTAAAATGTGGGATACGTCTAAGTCCTTATCAGTATTGTTTTTACTGTCAGGTATGGGATTAGGTATAGACGGTTTGTTTAAATCTTTTATCTTAGCAATGCCAAGACAAGATGTTTGTTGAACAGTGTCATTCAAGAACATTATTTGTTCTGGTATTATGCAGGCTCTGAATAATGCTTCTAAACCTTGCACCTGCCAATCTTTTGTACCCCAGACGGTCTTCGTCTCAATGTTGTCGTTCCAAAAGTCAAAACCCAATGTAGACATTTGAGCATAAAAGTTTGCAGAATAAATTTGTTTAGTGTTGGTCAAATTGTTTTCATTCCTGTCTTATTTTCATTTCTAAAACAAAATGTTTCTGGATTGGTAACATTATACCCTGAGAAGTATTGAAATTTCACATAAAATGTTTTCGAGCTGCCTTTTGCTGGCGTTGGACAATGTTCCCATTGATTGTAAGTAAAACATTTCTAGGGTTAGCAGATGTATGCAAATAATGATGACCATAGTGATTAAAACAATACATTTGTTCATAATCTGATGAACCTTGTAAGTATTCATGTTCTGTGAATTTTGCTGACATTTCCAAATCAGACATCATGTTATTAACAGCTTCAAAGTCCCAATCATCACTGAATGTGCTGGGTGATGCAAAGTCACTTAAAGAAACCTTAAATTGGTGTAGAATCTTCAGCAGTTCCACCAGGCCATAAATGTCATAGTCAGTAGTGTCCCATGCTATACCACCAGGTATAGGTACGGCTGTCATTTTCACTGATGACAGGTCTCTTTTTTCACGATGAGATGATTTTTGAGGTGTCAGGAGCAAGTTGATTTTCTGAATTGCTGTGTCCGTAGAACTATATTTCCCATCTATCATCCTTACCAAGCTTTACACAAGTATGAGCCAGAGCAGAAGAAAAAATGCACCTAACCCAATCCAAAATTCAACCCATGCTGAAACCAGATATGTTTTTTCAAGTTGATGAAAGAGTTCTGTTAACTTTTCTTTGTATGTTTTTATTTTTCCTGGCGTTTCTTCAATTTCACTGGGATCTTCTGAAAAGGTATCAAAGTTTATGAAATAGCCAGAAGCAGTTCTGTCAATTGTAGGGATAGCTTCAGGATTATTCGAAGTCACTGGTGCCTTTTCTCTTTTTTCCATATCTATGTAGTCAGATGTCACATCATTGTAGATAGGTATGCCTTGATGAACTGTTATTTGGGTATCCAGAGGCATAAGTTCCATCGCTTTGTTGCATAGTCCTTCTTTTCTTACTGCAGGTTTATTAAATGTGATAAGTCTTTCAGTTTGAACCTCTTGTATTGTAGCAAGATTTGGACGCCTGCTACTTCTCGGGAGTCCACTGGGCATACTACTTATTATTGGCCACATGATTGTGGTTTGACCAGGTCGACTGACACAACTCTGTTCTCCCTTTTACCAGCAAGGGGCGGTAGTACTACTGATCTTGTTCCGTGTATTGCCAAGACAGGTACGGCTTTTCTATAAGAAGGCCCAAATTCCTTCTTTACCGCAATTTTCTCTCTGACTAGATCCCCAATCTTTGGAATCCAGACAGGTCTTGCTGGGACAGGTGTTTTTTCTTCAGCGGTCGTTTGTTTCTGTATTGTATTACTCAGACTTCTTCTTGTTTCATTTAAGTCCTGTAAAACAGCCAAACGATCTTTGATATCAAAGGGTTTTTGTTCTACCACTGAAGTCTGACTATCGAGGTCCCCGATAATCATTTTGGTACCAAACATTAGTTCATAGGGAGTGACTCCACCCAGAGAATTTCTTGGCAGATTATTAAGATTACGTTGCACACTTATTAGATGTTTGACCCACCCGTCACCCGAACCTAATACCTTGGCTGTTATGGATTGCTTTATGTCACGGTTTTTTCTTTCCACTACCACATTACCCTCGGGATGGAAGGGACTAGAATACCGCAATGCAACACCCAAGCTGACCATGGCCTCCTTGTAAGCCCTAGAGCTAAATGCAGGACCCTGGTCAGAATGTAGCGTGCCAATTGCGTATGTGCCGATAAAGAGTTCACCGCGACCATAATATATTTATAGTTGCCATCCCTAGTTAAGGGACCACAGTGGTCCAGGTAAACATACGCTAGTGGTTTGTCTGAAATCAGAAGGGGTGTCTGTGCAGGACGTTTTACTGTAGAAACTTTTATTTTCTGGCAGATTTCACATTCTAGAACATAATTTCTAGTTTGTTTCCTCATGCGTGGCCACCAGTATCTCTGTTTTAATAATGACACCGTGGCAGAAATTCCCGCATGTGTAGATGCTAGCCCTTCATGTGCTGCTACAATTAGTCCTAACCTATGTTCCATGTTTGGGATTGCCCTTTCCCCCACTCCAGGGATTCGAGCAAAAGGAACATTATTTGCATCAGTTATATATGAGTACTTTATTGGAAAGCCTTTCGGGAGTGTCTTACAACTGTCTTTAACTGAAGCAGTGACAGCTTGCATTATATCTCTGTCTATTTTTGACCGAGTAATCGCAGCTACGGAAGCCGTTTGCACAGCTGCCTTCGCGGCTTCATCAGCCAATGAATTCCCTGCAACGAGAACGCCATCACGTTGATGATTCAGTGTATGAATCACGTGAGTCTTTTGTAGTTCTTTCTGTAAAAGAACTACTTGTTCCCAAAGCATTTTATGCTTTATTGTGCCACCTTTTGCTTCTTTGAAATCATTCTGAACCCAGTTCTGCAGATACTCATTGTAAGATTGTACGCAGTAATACTAATCGCACACTATTAGTGTGGGGAATTCACGATCTGTATTTTCAAGTGCCATCTTGAAAGCCTGTAGTTCAGCTCGCTGAGCTGTACAGTCCTCGAGTGATTGAGTTTTAGTGACCATAGGTCTGAATTTACATTCGCGCCAGCGACCTTTAACAATCGCGCACGCAGCACTATAGGCTTGTTTACCCCCAATAGTGGCCTGTGCTGATCCGTCTGTATAGATTATACATTCGTAATGTTCCAGAGGCAGAATTTCAGTCGGCAGAGGACATTCATATTCGTACTGGAGAAATTCTTGTGTCTTTAAATTAGTGTCAAAATGGTATTCAACGTCTGTTGCAGTAAGAGAGTTAACCCATTGGGATGTACGTCATTATGACGCACACTTTTACAACGCGTTCCATTACAACGCGGTTGTAACAACGCAGGTCGTTACAACGACTTGCGTTGGGGGGCGCAAATTAAAAACATTTAATTTACTATTCCGACACCAGTCCCCGTGGATAGTAGGGAAGGTGTTGGGATAGTAAATTAAATGATTTACTATCCTTGAGCGCCCCCCAGTGCAATTCGTTGTAACAACTTTCGTTGTTATGACCGCGTCGTAATGGAACGGCGTTGTAATGCTTGCGTCGTAAACGTTGCATACCAACCCATTGAATCCAACTCGGATGTAAAGCTTTTGCATTGGGAATGCTAGCTCTTGTCACTGCTTCTAAGGCAGGTACAGGTGTAATGATCATTATTATGTTTACCCTGTGCGAGAGCTCTCTCTGTTGCTACTGCAGTTTGAACCGCTGTCAGAATTTTTTCTGTAGATGAGAATTTCATTTCAGCTTGTGAGTACAAGTGTGATTTGTAAGCGATTGGTACCTTTTCACCTTCATTAAAGGTCAGGTATGTGAATCCGCATTTTCCTGGGATGACACGGATCACTAGATTGCGAACGTTTTTGCGTGTCTGTAACTGTTTTTTAGCTAACATGTCTGTTTGGACTGAACGCAGAATTTCTGTGTGTGCTTGAGTCCAATTAGTTGGTTTGAAATCTGGTTTGATTAGTTCATAGAGAGGTTTAACCCTCTCTGAGTAATTCAAAATGTAAGTTCTACCGAAATTCAGGAAACCTAGAATTGACTGTAGGGTTTTCAGTGTTTTTCGAGGTTGAAGTAGCGCACACTTCTCAAGAAAGTTTGCTGCCATGCTTTTGCCTTCACTTGATAACTCGTACCCTAAAAATAGGACAATGAGGTGGGCAATTTGTGATTTCTTAAAATTGAATTTATACTCTTCAGAAGCAAACCCAAGTATTATGGTGTTCACTCTTTTCAAGTGTACATCCAAATCGTCATCTGTAGGATAGATGTCATCGACATAAGATAATGCCTCATCATCGTACATTTGTAATAACTCTGTTACTCTGGCTGAAAATAACCCTAGACTATTCTTGAATCCCTGGAGGAGATGGCAAAATTGCCGCTGTGACCCTAATATTGAGAAAGCGGTCAAATACCTGCTTTTTGGTGCAATGTTTTGACAGAAAAACCCATTTGAAATGTCCAATGTGGTTTTATATTTTTTGCGCACGATGTTATTCATCAGTGCAGCACTATGTGCATTTTGTACTGTGAATGTTTTACAACAGGAGTTTAGGTGTCTGTAATCCAAAACTAGAAGATATGAATTGCCTGGTTTGGAGACAGGAAACAAAGGATTGTTCATAGATGAGGTGCATGTTTCAATCACCCCTTGATATTCAAGTTGATTTAAAATCTCCCTGACTTGTTTTTTTAGCTTCCTGTTTAACAGGGTACCGTCTCTCAGCAGTAGGTTGTTTTTTTAACTGTATTTTGTGGTGAGGAGAGTCCTCATCCCATCCTACGTGATGTTTATATAATGCTGGAGCTTGAGCTACAGCCCATTTCCTTGCATATATATATTTTTTCTGAATTGCAATGTGATTTGAGAACGCTGGCATAATCATTTCTTTGCCATGTGGGCACTCCCTAACAACAACAGGTGGCCAGTCTTTTTCAGCTAGAAGTATGTCATAACCCTTGGAAAGCTTGTCCCAAAAAAGAGATTTTATTTTTCTAGTTATGTCCCCCTCCATCCGGAGTGTTATTTCATATAACTTGTGGGGTGTACTAACCCTGGTATCGGCAGTTTCAATTTGAATGTATTCATTCAAGTCCACTGTCTCCAGATGATCCATCAGGATCTTGCGAGCTATGGTCACTTCTGCTGCGCTGTCTAGCATTGTCTGAGCCCATTCCCCGTTCTTGAGTTGTGTCCTCAGAATCCTCGGCATGTTTAATTGTTATGCTTGCTACCTTCTTCTTTGAAAATTGAGCTTTTTTACTTTGGTGAACGGGTTCTTTGTCTTTGGACTTGACGCGTTCTTCTTTGTGTTCTGACCGTCCTCTTCTTTCTGATTTCTGCGAAGAAGTCTGAAAAGATCAAGAGGGACGTGTGTCATTATCTTGATATTTATCAGGTTTTCTTAAAGTATCCCTATTTCTAAGGTTATATCTTTTTTCAGAGGGCTCCCGTTGGGGAGATCTTCCTCCCCGTTCAGGAGATCTAACTCTCCGTTGGGGAGACCTTCCTCTGGACTGAGAACGCTTCTCTCTAGGAAGTGTCTGTTTATTATTTGCCCACTTCTTTCTAGGAGTAGTGAGATTGTTTTTAATAAAACCTTTTCAGGATTTTACGTTAATTGTGGTTTTAGTGGTTTCCCACCCAAACTATCTCTACCTAATTCTTCATAGGATTTTTCAATGATTCTGGCAAGCTCATATGGTTGCTCAGTAATGTCTGTTTCTTTTAATTTCTGGCAGATTGCCACTGATGCTACTTCACCTCTAATGTTGGCTAGTAGTATAGCCGATACCCGTTTGAAATCTATCAGTCATTTCATACCTAGATTTAAAGCTGGTTCTGGACCGTATTAATTTTGAATCTGCCTTAAAACATCTGGTATTACCGCCATGGACGGAACACCGTGTGTTTTTGTGTAGATTGAAGCAAAGACTGTGCCCCAAGTGTCACATTCCTCTACGTGTGGTGCAATCCCCATAGGTAAACAGATTGTCAGAATCCTGTGTTTCTCATGAGGTGTACTATCAGGAAATACTGCCTCTATTTGAGTAATTTTTTGTGCTAACCAAAACAGAATTTTTCGCTTTTGGCAGGCAACATTCCAATGACCGATTGTATAGTCTGTGGTGTTATTTTATTTGTGTTCCCCTGGTGAGGGGTGTGCTGTGGAATTTTTACAGCTGGTTGGACTGTTAATGTCCGCATGACATATTGAACCAATTGTCTATGTATTTTAATTAATTGTTTTAGCTGAGCTAATAATTCTGCATCTGACATCCTTTCAATGTCTGGATGTGGTGTATAGCTGGCTAGTACCGGCCATGTAGCTCCAGGTCTACCTAGTGGACCGAGCCTGGTAATGAGATTTTCATGTTTTAGGGTGCCTTTAAACCAGAGCTGATACTATTGGTAAGTTAATGGAATTTCAATGTCCAAGGAACGTATTCCTCTGGAGGTTCCGCTACTTTGTAGTAGTGAAACTCTCCTGTTCCTGCATTTGCTGCTGGAAACTGAATCCATGAATAGAATACCTCTGTCTGCCAATATTCATGTGCCTCTATGACAAAGATTACTCTGCCTCCTCTTGCTGATAGTCCATTATTTATCAGTTTGTAAGTTATACTTTTCCTTACATTTAACGGGAGCAGTATAGCTTCTGAATAATTTTCTAGGATTTCAGCGTCATCTAAGATCGCTTGAGCTGCTGCTGCAGCTAATTCTTCGTCAGTAACCATTATTTTACTTATTGAAGAGTTTGCGGAACAAGTTTCAAGGAAACAAAGATTAGGTGCACAATATTTTGGAACACTGTATCCTTCAACGTTGAACAAACCAAAAAACTAATACATAGGATTTTTCGTCCTACTCAGTTTTGGAGGATATTATCCTTTCACCCACTCCAGACGTCTTTTGGAGTTTTTACGGGAGAAAAGGGTCTGTGTGAAAAGCACGACTGAGTTACTAGCGTTAAATTATCGCCTTACCAAGCGTTGGGCGCCATGTAGTGTAGTTCCTATATTCCCAATAGGCTCTGCGCATTGGAATAATATATACTGTAGCTTAGACGTAGGACTAAGGTCAACTAGGTCTCTGCAGAATATATTAGACTTAATTATGTGTGTGCCAGCTAGCTCAGAGGTCACTAGAAACTTTCTCGAAAGTACAAGAAGGGATTAGTTTCTGACAACCATATAACATGACAACTTTGTTTCCCAAGAATAAGAAATCAATCTTCAGAGTCGTGGAAACAATAGATAACTATTTTACTCAGTCAATCATGTATACTTAGTTTCACCAGAGTTGCTGAGAAATTAGAGAGACGGCCGTTTTCAATAAAATGTATTTATTGAACAGTGTTCTATCTCAAGCATGAGAAATGTACTGCTACAATAGTAATGCTGGTTATAGTACAAGGCATATAATACAAACAGTATTATAAAATAGTACTGTAAAAGCATGATACGGTTTCTAAGCCATAAGTTGATTTAAATAGATAAAATGCATGATAAAAGAGATGGCTAAAAGTACTCAACTGGTACTTCTAAAATACGCCTACCCCGATGTACCTGACCTAAGCCTAGCAGAAGGTTTTGAAATAAGTTTAGGAGCAGTTTTAAGTTTAGTATTCTTTGCCTAGAATCTGCCAAGAGTCTAATCAAGAATTCTCTAAGGGTCTAATCAGCTCCGTACCTTGGTTTAGAATGAAGGAGGTCTTGTATCTCTCTCTCAGGACTCGATCTCCCAGATAGCCGCAAGGGTAGGCTGGAAACACTGGAGCTGGATTTCTCGGCAAGAGAAGAAACAGCGTCTCTCAGTGCGTCTGCTGGAGGGTCGGCTTTCTTCGGCACTTGCTGCTGCACGGCGTCGGGCAAGTAGTTTGTCGATCTGCTCCAAGAACCACCGTGTGTTAGTTCGGGCAAATGTAGGCATATTTATACCATGAAGGTGCCGAGTTTGACGCAAGATTGGACTTAATAACGTCACTCAAAGGTTCAATTCCCAGAAAACTCCAGGATTTCTTGGATAACTTAATATTCAAGCAGGGGGAAGATCCTAGCTGCTGAAGATGGGTTTTTCCAAGAAATCGTTGTGAATTCTCAGAACTTAGTGGAAGTAGCCTTGCCGTATTTGGGCTGTAAGGTTCAGGCCAAATATGGTAATGATTTCTATGCCTATATAAGGATAGGGTAAAGTATACCTATATAAGGGCATGAATCGGGAACATTTACACTAGGGTCCTAGATTCGTTTACAACACTTTCATTCATTATGCCCAGGGGTAGTGAGTGGTGCATAGACCAAGTCTTTCTGTGGGGTGTCTTGAATTTATACATCATTGAGGGCATGGATGGCATTGGATTGTGTTGATTTTTGTGTGTTTTTCAACTTTTTGGGGTGTTGTTGGGGCCTGGCCATATGGGTTGGGGCCATTTTGAGGCCTTGTACAGACAGGGCCTGGCCATGTGGGTAGGGGTCAATGGGCCATTTTGAAGCCAGGCAGTGTGCTCAGGCCTGCACCCAGTTTGCCTTGCTTTCATCCATTAACCCCAGGGGTACTCAGTGGTGCATGGACCAAGTATTTCTGTGGGGTGTCTCTTCTATTAATGTAAACATCCATTTTTTATTAGAATTGCAATTTTTATTTTGTGTCTTTCCGTTTTTGGGTGTGTTGTAAAAATAAATGCCTAGTTGCAAATATTAATTGAAGCACGACATATGCAACATTTATTTAACTGATGTTCCTCTGGCTTCCTTTGCTTTTCGGTGCACAAGAGAACCACAAATTAGTCATCGTTCATCATCATTCCCAAGAAGAAGTCCTGCTGCGGTGTGTGCAGCACAACGTCACGTGACGTCACGTGTGGCCACAGACAGCTCTGCAACTCGTGCAACTGCGGCCTGCAGTTCTGACATTTGAAGAAGATGGGCCCAAAGAAAGGTGGCCGTTGCTCCTCTACCAAGAAAGTTGCCAGTGCCACTGCCAGTAAGAAGGAGCAGAAGAAGCAAGTGACGCCACTTACCAAGGAGACTGGTGTGCCCACAGACACTTTTTTTGGAGAAAAAAAACTACGCCTGCTGCAGCGGGGTCTGCCGGGACCAAGCTGGGAGCAGCAACTCCGCTTCATTGGGCTCAGTGCCACCACGCCATGTTAGGTCCAAGGCCATGAGTGCTGCAGAGGCAGCCACTTTAATTGTTCAATGACCATCGACCAGTGATGTTGGCTCATCGCAAGAAAGTAGCATCCAATCAACGCAGGATGTAACTCATCTGACGAGTGTTCAACAACCACAGCCTTTAACGACAACCACAGATGCAACTAGTACAAGCGCAAGTACATACGCAAGGAGAGTCGCAAGGAGAGTCGCAAGGAGAGTCGCAAGGAGAGGCGCAAGTAGAGGCGCAAGGAGAGGCGCATGGAGAGGCGCGAGGAGAGGCGCATGGAGAGGCGCAAGGAGAGGCGCATGGAGAGGCCCATGGAGAGGCGCATGGAGAGGCGCATGGAGAGGCACAAGGAGAGGCGCATGGAGAGGCGCATGGAGAGGCGCAACTAGAGGCCATGGAGTGGCACAACTGCCCACAATGCTTGTTCCTCCAGAAGTAGGGGCACATCAGGAAATCGAGATTCAAGCGGAGGTATCATCGGAGGAAGCCACTCCTCCTGATGATGATCCATTGTCAGATCCCCAGCAAGAAAAATGGTCAAGGAGGGCTACTACAAGTTCTTCTTCAAGCCCCCTTCCTTCTGATGATCTTGATGATCTTGATGTTTATTGGAACCCACCAATGCAGTCTGAGAGTGAGGCACGCCATGAGCCGACAAAGGTAGCTAAGCCTAAAAGGAAGCTTCCCGCAAGGCTTCCACTTATGGGTGATGACGACGAACAAGAAGTGGTGTATTCTGCTGCTGATGAACAGTCTGACGACGACCCAGTCATCCCAGTCGTTACTCCAGCCCCAATGGGCATGCAGCAGACAAACATTTTGACCCTATCCCGAATTGCTGCTGAGCGTGATGTGGGTGGCGTGGGCGGTTAACTACTACACCAACACGACCTACAGCTTCCATATTTTCTCGTCAGAAGGGCCGGCAGGGACCTCCATCCAGCTCGACCTCCATTACCTCAAGCAGTGGTGCTGTAAGTGCACAATAGAGTCAAATCCAGCCACGCCCATCCTCCACTTCATCTAGCATTGAAAGTAGCACCTCCACCGCCAGCAGACATCTACAGTCCCCAGTTTGGGACTTCTTTAGTGTTAGCAAAAAGGCAGAAAACATGGTTGTTTGTTCGATTTGTAAAACTGTAGTTAGTCGGGGTAAGCTTGGTACCAACTATGGTACCGGTGGCCAGAGAGGTCATCTCCAAAAACACTACACTATCATATGGGAGGCGCACATAAGGAAGATCCGGGAAGCCAATAGTACAACAAATCCAAATGCATCCATTCATATTGCATCTGATGATGACGAGGGGCTGATTGTGCAGGGGGGAAGTGAAGAAGCGACAGACATTTTTTCTGGTACACCCAGTACCCCTGGCAGCAGCACTGCAGTGGTAGCACCCACACCCTCTACCCCAGCAACATCAATGAGGCACACTAAGAGAGACACCAATGTGAAAAATTACATCAATGAGCCTAACTGGGTTGAAGAAGTCTGGATCATCATCATCACATATGAAAACGGTCCAGACCACCATTAAAAGCATGTTTTGGTCGGAGGCGCCATTTGAACGCAACCACCCAATGGCACGTCTGTATAACGCAAAGCTGGCTAAAATGCTAGCGCTGGACCTTCTCCCTTTTTCTTTTGTGGAAGGGGTGGGTTTTCTAGAATTTGTGGCAACAGTCTGCCCTAAATGGAAGGTTCCTAGCCGGTCCTATTTTGCCAGAGTTGCGGTTCCAGCACTACATGAAGATGTGCTGGAAGTGATTGGGTCAGCTTTGCAGTATCCACCTGACAACAGACATGTGGACCAGTTGCCAAGCCGTGGATTACATGTGCATCACTGCACACTGGGTCTCTTTTGCAGGGGTTAGAGAAAAGATGTCTACAGGTGTTGACCATGCCACAATTTTTCAAGTGAGTCAGAAACATGCAACAGTAGCCATGTTTGCCATGGAGAAATCTCATACTGCATTAAACATTTTGGATGAGTTTAAGAGTAAGGTCTCTAAATGGCGGGTGCCAAGAATTCGCATGAATGGTTATGTTTCCACGGATAATGGCAGTAATATAGTTAAGGCCATGCATGATGGTGGCTACTTCAGAGTGCCGTGTTTGGCGCACTGCATTAACATTATTGTTCAAGATTTCTTGAAAAGAGAAAACACAGTCAGCAAGTTACTGGCCACCTGCCGACGAATCTGCACACAATATAGCCATTCTTTTAAGGCCCGGACGGAGATGAGGATCATTCAACGTAGCCGTGGAGTGCCAGTCAAAGGACTCATCCAGGATGTGGCAACACATTGGAACTCAACCTTCTACATGCTTGAACGTCTGTTTGAGCAGTACTTGGTAATCAATGAGTATGTCAATAGCTTTAACACACGGTCTGCTGCTATGAAAAACATGAGGCTCGAGCCGGAGGAATGGGACCTAGTTAAAAGCCTGACAGACATGCTTCGTCCTTTTGAAGTCTTCACCCGTGAAGTCAGCAGGGAGGACTGTAGTTTGGGCATAGCTATCCCATTGTTGTTCATGCTAGAGCAACAACTGAAGGCGGTGTCTTCAACTTTCCGAGCTGATGTTCACAAACAAGAGGCATATCGGTTGGCGGAGAGCTTATTAAGCCGCCTACTTGTCAATGAAAGGCTTAAAAAAATACATTCAGAACAACATTACATTTGTGCCACTATTCTGGATCCATGATACAAAAAGGCACTGACCAGCAAAGTATTCATTCCTTTTGATGAAGAAGACGTTTCAAAGAACAAATATTGGCTAGCTGTGTCAGCCACTCAGTTCGAAAAAGAGCGGCAGGAAATTGAAGGAAACACCACAAGTACTACTGAAGCAGCAGGCCATCCGGCATCACGGTCCACTTCTATGGCCGAAGCCAGTCACTTTCCCTCACAGCTGTTACCGACAGCATCAACAGTATCCTTGTCATCATCACCTGCACCAGGCCCAGCCATAATATTGTCGGAAGCGGATTGGATAACTCAGCAAGGGTTTGCTCGCTCCAGTGTTGATGCAAAGGCAAAACATGGTACGCAAAGTGGAGCACCACCCAGGTAGGCCCTTGAGTGGATGGTGCAGGCCTATCTGGGTGACCCAACAGAGGTCTACATTGATCGTGACCCATTGGTGTATTGGTATGGAAAAAGACATCACTGGCCACTGCTCAGCAGGCTGGCTATAAATTATTTGTCTTGCCCACTCGCAAGCGTGTCTTCGGAACGAGATTTCAGTGCTGCTGGTGCCATTGTCACTTCAAAAAGGTCCCGCCTCTCGCCCAAAAATGTGGAGAGGTTAACAATGATCAAGATGAATCAGCACTTCATACCACCAAATTACGAAATACCTGAATCCACGTAGGAGGAAGAGGACACCGACTTAGGTGACGGAAGCTCTTCTCTATTGGCTGACCTACTCCATGTTCAATTCACAGAGTCTGAGGACGAGCTCTTCTTCCCTCACAACTAGGCTTGAAAAACTTACTTTGCGTTTTCTTCCGTTCTTTTTGACTTTTATTTCTGTGTGCCTTTCATTGATTTGCAACTTTTAGCACAGCAAAACTTTAACCACAACAAATCCATCAGCAGCACTGTCTTCGTCTTATTTGCCATATTGAAGGTGCCGCTGTCTGCATTCCTGAAGTTCACAACTCAGTCATGCTCCTCTATCCTCCTCCTCCAGACTCCCCCTATCCATTTCCCTCGAGGCAGAAGGCCGGATTACGCAGAATCTAGAAACTGTCGCTTCAGTCCGTACACGTGTCCCCTCAAAAGAAGTGGGACTGGAATGACTAACTATGCTGACTGCGCCTACTGAAATGGACACGAGAGGATGCCCTCTGGCCCTTCACTTAAGAATAGGATGAAGACAAGTGGAACAGGTAATGAATGATGAGATGGCATGCAGTGGTGGACAACACTGGCTGTCTGGCTCTGATGAAAGCAATTGTTGTTTGTTTGTTGTGCATGAAGTGAATCCTATCTATGTGTTCTGTTATTATTATTTAATCTTTTACACACTAAATGTAACTCAAGTGTACTCTGTTACCTTGTTTAATACAAATTGTACTTCTACTGCAGGGGCCAGCCACTACGTTGCATTTTTCAATATGAAAAATGTCCTTGGACTCAGTGTGTAGACAACATTGAGTTTGCCAATAACATACCATGATGATGATGAGTCTTGATGATTAAAGTTACATATTATCTTTATTCTTTACACAGTCACTCACTGGGATGGATAGATCATCATCATTGTTGGTTTACGGACGAAATATGGCTGTTTCGTGAGTGGCAAACAACAGGTAAACAAGTCAACAACCACAGCAGACCTACAAGTCTGTCTAGTCGTGGTATGGGAGTGGTCAAGCCAGACCCAGACAGCAGTTCATGTAAAATTGTGGCTATATGGCTTGCTGCATAAAATTAGATATGCTTTGTCTGTCTGTGTCAAAGAGGTATGGTACATCATCAGGTCGGTTCACTCAGTGCCTGCCTTGACCGTCTGCATGGCCCTGGCCTGCTGTGTGCAATTACTATCCTTGAAAAGGAGACTCAGAGTGCGCACTTTAGAAATGATGCCTGTATGTAATACTGTCGCCACTGAAAGTGTTATTTTTGCACTACACACTATACCTTATATTTTTTCTCAGTGCTGTTTTAATATCCCTTCCTGTTTTTCCATCAACAATTGCAGGCCGGCTTTTACCTTGTGCCATGGGAACAACATCAATCTTCAATTCCGCATCCACCAGGCAGGCAGTGGACAATGTGTCTGGTCACCAAGACTGATCGACGGAGCGTCAGATGGAATCAATGGAGGAGTACCGCGAATAAGAGGAATGGCTGGATACATGCAACTCCCCAAATTGAACAGGACAACAACAACCTACAGTTACAGTATCCTCTTCCCTTCTCCTTATCTTTTAAATAACTTATTGTTGTGAACTTCTATGAGTGTGACTCTCTGCTTCAAATTCATCCCTACAGCTATTTCATAACTTTCTTTGCTATTTTTAAAACTAATGTAATGTACTACTAAGTTATTCTCTCTCTCTGAGTGAAATTGCGTAATTACAGCAGCCTTGTACTGTCTAATAGTTTAGTACTACTTAGTAAGTTGTAGTTAGTATTACTTTTCAGTAACCGAACCATCCATTTAGCAAACAACTTCATGCTGCACTTCCTTTATGTCCCTTAAAAGATTTATGGATATCTTTGTATCCAAAGATTTGTTTTTCTTCATTTGTTGTTTGTCCATTCTGTGGTTTTTTTCCTGTCTCCTCAAAACGTTCCCCAAAACCCCCATTCCCATCCAATTTTCAAACCCTAACCCTCTTCCCCCAGGCTGTGTGGTTTACATTGAGGTGTGACTAAATGACAGCAATACTTCCACACACTTGCTATGGAGGATAAGGTGCAAGCAACCTCCTCAAATCAATTTTAAGGCATCTAGATGAATCCTAGGATGTTGTAATTCTGCTTAAAAAAACACCAATGAGTATTTTCAAATCAATTCTGAATTTCATGCCCACCATCAATTGGATCCATCGTCAACATCATCCTCCTACATGTCAAGACTTGTTACGCTGCTGTGTCACTGTTCTTGTTGTAGCCATATTCATCCATGCACATTTTGTTTCCCATATTTATCTTCAGCATTGCTCAGGCTACAAATATACTGTTCCTTCGAATACTCCTCTCAGGCCACTCAATGTCTCATTTTTTTCCTTTGTTTTTCATATGCTCCTACTGCTAGTGTGGTACCACTCCTACTACCACCACAACAATGTAATTTCTGTCCTGGATGGATTTCATGGGCAACCGTAATCGCCATTTGCCATGAAGCCAGCGCTGTACCTAGCTCTATTCTCAAACACGAATCACAGGTAAGATAAGCAATTTGGGGAGGTAGAATAATGGGCTAGGACTCGGAGGAGAGGAGAGACTGACAGTAGTATAGTAAAGTACTAGTAGGCCAATTGAATTCACTAACTCTGTTGGTGGCACTTTTGTACATTTTTGGACGTTTTAGATAATTCATGCTGGTAAGTTTGAGGAAACCAAACGTGCAGTAACCCCCGCCCACCACCCCACAAAGTAATATGAACGTGTACACTATGTTGAAGTATGTAAAATAAATAATTATATATTTACCCTAACAAAAATAAACTATTCCAAAGACCCAAACCACCCCTTTCCTAACCACAACAACTGTCCATTTCAATGTCCCGCAAAAAGTCCCTCAGAATCCCCAACTCCCAATTCCCACCCCCCAACAGTCTTTAAAAAAGGGGCAAGGGACACAGTCACTTCCGGCGGTGTCCTGTGGACAGGTGGTCTCGCAGCTCTCTGCGGAGGTCCTGGAGCTGGTGCTTCTGCTTCTCCACTGTGCTCAGATATTCCACTCAGCGGCGTAGCTGGCGCTGGCGTGCCATCCAGGCTCTGGGGGGGGGGCAGCTGCTGGTTTTGTTGCAGCTGAGTGGCGGTGGCTGGAGGCTGTCGGACCACGGCGCCATACTGGAGGCTGCTGGCTGGTGGTCCCGGGGGCACTGGAGGAGGATGCAGCTGTTGCCGCCTCCTCCTCCTGTTCCCGAGCCCACAGCCGGCGATTTTCTGCACACATGGCCTCCAGCTTCCGGGCCCTGGCCCGGACAACCATCTCCTTTCTGGTGAGCTTTCGTGGAGCATCTATATGAAGAAAGAAAGAAAAATACTGTAACCAATACTCTTTAACAATAACACAAAATAATTCAACAGAAAGTTGTCTCACAGTAACACTAGCAACTTGCAAGCACAGTATAACATTTTGGCATGTATCTTTCCGCTGTCTTTGTAGGCCTGTAACATTAGAGGGAGTTTCAGGAATTCTACTAGCAGCACTATGGACTCACTACATAGTCAAAGAGTCAGAGAGTACACCAGCATCTTCTTTTTTTCTCTAGTTTTGCAAACCTAGGGCCCGATGTAGGTAATCCCAGATTACCAATTCTTAAATACCGAATCATACCGATTCGGTATTTAAGAACTGGCAATCAGGATTTAGGTAATTTTACCGATTTCATTACAGAATCGGTAAAATTCGGTAATTACCGACTCGGTATTTACCGATTCGGTAAATGCCATTCATTCCTATGGGCCTGTAGGCCCATAGGAATGAATGTCAATTACCGAATCGGTAAATACTGATTCAGTAATTGGGGGAAACATTGAAGGATGGCAGGGTGTCACTTTGACACCCTGTTGCACCCCTCAATTGTGCATGGGTGCACATGTTGCAGACATACATGCCCTTAGGGCATGTATGTCTGCAACATGGCACTGTTTAATAAGCAAAAAAAATGCTGTATAAAGGGTTTGCATTATTTACCACCAACTTCTAGTTGGTGGTAAATAACGAATTCTGAAACCCTTGTAGCACTGAAAACAGTGCTACCTACATCTAAAATTACAGAATCGGTAATTTTACCAATTCGGTAAAATTACAGAATCTGTAAAATTACTGATTCTGTAAATTAAATGCAACCTACATGTCAATTCCCAAATACCGGTCGGTAACGGGCGAAATCGGCCGTTACCGACCGGTAATTGGCAACCTACATCGGGCCCCAAATTATTTGTACGTGAACTTGTGGTAATGCCATCTCAGTCAGCTTGCACCCAAGAAAAACAGACACAAGCCATGATGAAGCAGACTCGCAATACTTTAAGCAGTACATGCATTTGGGGATAGGGAAGCTCTTACTTTTCTATAGGGGTGGCACTGGCCATACTCGGTTACTTCAAGGGCTACTGCTCAATGTAATTTATATTTCGCACTGCCCCCGGGCCTTCAGTACTACAAAAGGAAAATGAAAATTATTCATTTCTGATCATGTATCCAGCCGATCACATGATCTTTGCTTATATGATGGATGACTTTAGGTGCTTTGTTGTGATAGATTGAGTGAACAACAGCGATAGTCCACCCATGATTGACACAGCTGAAAGAAAATTATTAACATAGGGAGTGAGTGTGTTACCCACAATTGCTAGAGGAAGGGACTTGACTTGATATGATGTCAACTATACAATACATACACAATATATGCTGTGCTTGCAAAGTAAACTACTGTACTGTTAGTCAAGGGAGAATTTCTGAACAATCACACCTTCTAGTATTTGGATTTCCTCTGCTTTGCTCTTCTGGCACGGACATGCTGTTCAAACAAAGTAACACTCTTCATCCACTGAGCCTCTGCTCTACATACACCTCTGCTATCTATGAGGAAGAAGATACCATCCATGCTTCCAAAGTAAACATCTATCATTCTTCTTAATGTCTCAACTGTACCAACTTTACTTTTTCTCAACAAACACGTATCATTCTTTACAGTCATAAATGTTACGACTCGCTCGTCCTTCCTTACACCCTTCTTTTCCTTTTAGTTCATCACATCCCTCAAGTTCATCTGATCTGACTTGGCTTCACGATAAAAGTTACACAGCTGAGTTGAAGTCAAATAGAGGGGGCCATTGCTTACTCGAGAACTACCGCCGCTAATGCTATGGCTAAGTCAAGGGTGACTGTCTTTTCTGTGATTGGCAAAAATGTAGTTCTAAATTTCTAACTGTTCATAACAGTACAGTGTACTTCTACTAGCGTACTGTCTACTGTACAGTACATCATACACCCCTTTGCGGGCCTACTCTAAAATGTCAATGAGTAAGGAGTATAATAACTTACCACTGTCCGCCTCTGCTGAGCCATCCCCCGCAGCAGCTCTCCCTGGTGGCACTTGTGGCGCCGCCGCATCCGCCCCTGGAGTGGACCCCTCCACGCTGCTGGCCCCGGCACTGGTGGTGGGAAGTGCCGCATCTGATGTTGTGATGACGCCTAAAAAAACATGTCATATTTTTAGATGCCATACACCACCCCGTATTTCGTCACGGTTTTGGGGAGGGAGTTAACTTATATGCTTAGCCATAACATGCAACACTTTTTGGCACAACTGATGAATGCTTGCTTTTTAACGTGCAACATTTTTCTAATTACAGATAGAACCACCTACTCCACATCACCACCAGGAGGACTTGAAGTTCCAACAAGGTGAGGGCTCCCGAGTCCCGCACAGTTACTATTAATAATTATATGTGTTAAGTTGAAGTATATACTAGGGAAGGGTGTTTAAACTTTAACGTCATCTATCACCACTGCTCGCTAGGAATACTGCGCTGTTAAAAATAAAGAAATTGTTTTTTTATTTTTTCTTATTTGAAAATAAAACTTTAAAACTAAAAAACACTGTGTGGTTTTTGTTCACGAGTGAGTGACCGGAAGGGTTTGCAGTTGCACTACTGCACTTTGCAAGCATGCTTCCGTGACTCTGATACGTCGGGACTCGGTAGTCTTCTTCTGTTCTTCTGGGTCGTATAATCATTGGTCAGACACACTTGATAGTCGGTCAGGGGATTGGGGGTTCAACGTCTGTTCTGACTGAGGAATGTGGAAAGTTGAACTGCACCTATCATCAACAATTTCCTATTTCTCTTGTCCATACTTCTGTATGTGCAGAATAGTTCCTGAAACACTAGCGGTATGGTATGTGCTACTATCAAATCAAAAAGCCACCTACTGGCTTATTCTTGGTGGACATTGACATTTTGTTGTTGGAAACTGTCAAAGCACTAACATTAAGAAGACTGGAATAGACAGCAAGGGCAAGCCAGAGGACTGAACTCAGTGCCTCTAGAGCTATTGCTGGATCAGAGTTTTGTTTAACACCGTTTGCCGACTGGGCAAGCTTAGCTACCTACACAGACCGACTCATAATAATAGTAAATAGTAGTAGCACAGAGAGTGATGGTAGAGGCAGGATAAGAATGTAGAAAAAGTGTACAAGAAGATCAAAGACTATTTTGTAACAAATAGAATTAGGAAACAGTTTGGAATGAATAGGAGCTGTAAAAGATAGGGAAGTATAATTATTAATATTAACAACAGAACAACTTACTGGGGCCAGCAGAAGAGCCTGCAGAGGACCGATCCTGCCCACCTTGTTTCGCCGGAGTCTCAGGTGTGCTCTTCCTGCACCTGGGAGGTGCTGATGATCATGAAATAAACACAAACATGGATGATTGTTTTTTTGAAATATTTGATTTCTTTGACCACAATCTAAAATTATCTTGGGGAAACAAATTACCAACAATTGCACTACATGTATTGATTGACCTATCTGATCTGGTCAACTAGGATAGATAGTACATTATTGCTGGATTCGCAGACCGTCTACTTGGAAAGTTATGTAAATCACTAACTAAACCAACAACAAAAAGGTTCTACTACGAGCGCCAGCACTCAGCAGCACACGTGTGACAGACACAGTCCATCATCATGATTGCAGACCACTAAAAAATGTCCTACTACTAAATAACTAGTCATAATATACTCAACCTATCAATCCACCACTATCTCTTCTTAGTCGCAGCAGGACTACAAAGGAAGGACTAGACTTGAGTCTCTAGTCTCTCTAGCATTACGCAGTTCTGCTCAAATGAGCACAAAGTTGCAAACAAGTAAGCATAGTAGCAACGCCACTGAGCAGGCAAGCACCTGCAATCACAGAAGCTATTTAAACATTAATTTACCTGCAATGTAATCGAATCGGCAGCATTCTTGCTCTTCGAGAAAAACATATATTAGCAATATAACACAGAGCAGAAGAAAACAAAGTAGTTATTAAATAGCTACTCACCAAGGCCAGGGATCTGCAGGAGGACCTAGCAGGTGGAGCAGGTTCTGCTCCCGGTCAAGGAGGTCAGCCCACCGGTGCGTCGCCTGATGGTAGGTGCGCTGAACCCCCGACTTCCTACGCATGGCCCGGCACACCTTATCCCAGAGCTGGCGACGCTCCAGGAGGCCATACCCTGAACTGGGCCTCCCCCCTGCTGCCATGTTCTTCGGGAGGTGGCGCTGAACATAAAAGATAAGTGCGGCCACCTCCACCGCTGGAAATCTCCCGGGCCACTACATCCTCCCCCCTTAATCGCCCGCAAGGGAGCCAGGTATGGGGTGTGGGACCCTTCCCCTTGTTCTTCCCAGCTCCATTTGCTATGGTCCTGGACAGGAATGGAAATAATAGAAAGAGAATAGGGAAAAAGTAAATAAAACAAAAGAGTTAAAAAGTAGTTTTAAAGTAACCAAAAGTAGAAAAAACACAAAATATAGATGTAGAAAAAGAGAGGGATAGATAATGAGTAAAAAAGATCCCAAAAAAGTTCAAAGAAACAAAGAATTGCAAAGATTAGGAGAGGATTGAAAAAAGCATGGACAGAACCATAACAAGGAATGAAAAACAAGATGGCCGCAGACATTGAGGACCGCGTGGGTACGTTCGCGCAATATTTCCCCCGCGAGCACGCAAAAACGCACACAACCACGTAATCGCGCCCCGCGCACAACACGAGAATGCAACTAGCTCCCGGAAATGGAAATATGCAACGCAAACAAGATGGCCGCGCCCATGTAGGGCTGCATGGGTAACTCCGCGGTCAGCGTGCTGCAAGCGGCCCGCAAACACGTAAAACGCCCCGCGAACATGCAAAAAAAAAAATTCCGCAAAGTCGCACAAATTTGCGGATTATGCGGAACGCGAATTCGCTTTCGCACAAATTCGCGTACCGCAAATTCGCAAATTTCGCCCATACTTAGTTTTAAGATGCTGCTGGTCTATTGAGCCCCACGCTTTGCATTGGGAGGCCCATTTGCTAGGATGTGGAAAGGGGGTTGTGTTGGCTTGAAGGGTAAAGAGGACTGCCCAATGGTCTGTCCGGGTGAGGGTAAGAGTTTTACTTAGTGCTAGCTTAGCATTGTTCGTGAAAAGTCTGTCACAAGTGTGGCCTGCTTTATGTGATGGACCAACAACCATTTGATGGAGGTTAATGGATTCTAGTTCTGATAGCAAAGTGGTGGTGTCAGTATCTTAAAGTTCTCAAGATGGAAGGTCATTGAATTACCCGGAGGGATTCTACAAGCTCTTTTTGTTTTAAAATCTTTCTCAAATGTGAGCCCAAGAGAGCATGGTATCCAATATTCAGAAAATTCAGCACAGGATGAATTTGTGTAACATTCTGCATTCTCCGGAAGGCAAAAGATTTGCAGGTTTGATATCCTCAGGCTCTGATAGTTCCCTTGCTAGCACCTTCATCTATGTGTTGCTATGCCCATTCATCTCTTTCTTGGCATGTTTGAGTTCTCCAGGGCACTAAACCTGGACTCACTTTCTGTGATTCTCGCTAGCCCCCTTAAATCATTACAGGGAGCCTGTATCTTGGGGTGCATAGCGTCAGTATTGGCTTTAGCTTTTTGAGGCAGATCATCTAGTGAACGCAGGCGCTGTATAATAATCTTCAGGTTCTGTTTTATGTGTGATTGAGGAGTCTGGTAATGGCAGGCACACCTTGGTGAATTTTTTTCTAACGTTAGTGTCCTTGTGATTGTTGTCCTCTTTGCTCCTGTGGTGAGCCTTTGTAGAGCGTTGCAGTTGTCAGCGAGATAGGACATTATTTGTAGCATGATCCTATAATGGGTGCACAGTTTGCACAAGTCTGCAATGTACTGTGTGTGCCGGAGCAAAGGTTCATTAATATAGTACCAATAATACTATGGTAATACTAGGAGAGGGAGAGACCCTTGAAGATATTAAGCACCTGCATACACTTTGCAAGGATGAAGGTAGAACTAATAAGGCATAGCATTCCTGCAGCTTACTGAATATAGGGAATCAAACCAGAAGAGGGTTACTCTAGCTTTGTAGCCTCCATGCTCCATTCGATTAGCAGGGGGGGTGTGCAGGGCGACTAAGGTTTGTATATGTTGGTGAGCGATTTGGAGTGCTGAGGGCCAGTAAGTGTAACAACAGTGTGATTGGCACAGTCAGCCCACCAGTCTGTGGCACTTGCTCAACTCTGACCAGTTGCACAGGTGTGAGGATCTCCTAAATAGGTCGAGCGCTCACCCTGTAAAGCTGCAAAGCCTCAAGCGAATGTTCCATCATTTTAGCAGGCCAACTTCTCAAAGCGAGTCATTCCTCTATATTAGTTTGGATGGTGGCCACCATCATGGGTCTGCTGGGTGAGCAGAAGCAATACAAATCCACTGGATTCAGAAGCTTGGTGAGCGATGAAAGGAACTAGCCACATCTGGCTTATAAATCGACTTTTGACTTAAATGCTTTCACTCAGATAGTTCATCTGCTCAAACATTTTTGTGGTGTGAGAGACTTCTCTCTCGTACTATATCATTTTGTCCTCAAACTGACCCATTAAAGAAACTCTCAACCTTCCCTCTACCATATTCAACAGCCCCTTGTTCTGCAAATTTCCTGACCCTGGAAAACACCCACTTCTAGATTCCATGTGTTGCTATGTCTGTGTTTTGGCAATTTTAAATGATTTGGCAGGAACTCTATTTCCAGTCACAATTGTTCAATCTCCTTTCTCTGACAGACCACATTTGATCCTTCCTAGCTATTCTCAAGCCTCCAGGAGGATGTCCTTTTACTCTGCAAATTATACTGGGACTTCCAAAAGAAAGGAAAGGCGTAGGAGGAAATGAACTCCACAGCGCATTGCTTTGAAATTACTGATGACCTTAAAATATGACTGGTTCAGGACACATTTTATCCATCTTTCAAAGTGCACAGTGTTTTGGAAAAAAGGCCAATTTCCCTTCATGCCATGACTCCCAACTCTAAACCTGAGAAGATCCAATATTTGCCATTGCCGCATCCAGTAAGAGATGCTGCTCTTAATAATGCTCGTCTTCTTGTGGACCTTGGGCTTCTTCAGAAGGTTAGTTTCCCAACACACAAGAAGGGGCACATTTGGAGTCATCCGCTTAGTTGGTCTGAATATCATTTGATTATGGTTTTTCATCAGGAATAATCATAGCTCATGAAATAGCCTATTAGAGTCTCAACTACCTTCTGGATTTTTAAAGACATTACAGCTGACATTCACAGTGCACATTTTAGGTTGTCTGTTGAGGCTGGAACTGTAACTGTAGGCTAGTTTTCTAGATGAGTTTGCACCAATGAAAATAGGCTAAGCAACAAAAAAAGTCACTGCCTCCCACAGGTCCATCTGAAACTCTTTAAACTGAACTTATGAACCCAAGGTTCTGCAAGTCAAAAAGTTATTTTGTCTGGCAAATAAGAGCAGCCTCTAAATAAAAAGTCTTTGAAGGTATCCCAAATCTGTAATCCAGAGTTACTGGCTAATTTGTACAGCAACGTTAGGTTTATTTCGAGGATAAAGCTAGCAAGATCCGAGAAAGCATTCTGTTAAACCAGTTCAAGGGTGGAGTCAGCTAATTTCCGCCGCCAAAGGGCCAAAATAGGATCCCTGTTAAATTTCATAAGAACTCTGGAAAAAAATCCATAACTTTTATGAAATCTTCAAAGCCTGCTTTCTGTCAGGTGATAATTGCCCAGGTAAGCAAGTGAAAAAATTCCACAAATAATCAGCTCCCGATAGTAGGGGCATTGTGAATAGCTCATTTAGGTAAAAGCACTAGTCCATCGAGAGTGAAAGAGGCATACGTCTACCCCTTATCCATAAAAAGGCATGCCTTGATGGGACTGTTAGAACTTCTGCCCTGTCTCAAATATCATTAATAAGGTTCATTGAATAGGTGCTGAAAAACCAGTTCCAGGGGTTTGTGGAATCTAATGTATTTTTGGTCATTTCCAGTCGGGTTAGTAACCTGACTGGCCTAGTAGATGCTGGATATCCTGCACTACTTATGGTGCTGGACTTGTCCGAAGCTTCCAATACCTTAGACCACCTCATTATACCTGAGTATCTTATTATCGCTGGGGATGTGCCTGAGGTGGGGCTTAACTGGTTCCTGTCCTTCTTGCTGAAATGGAATGCCATAGTAGCAAGCCAAATTTCAGCTAAAGTGGTAAATATGTAAATGGATGCCACAGGAATCCTGACCCTCTCTGCTTTTGCTTAACATGTATGTGCAGCCCTTCCCTCAACTTGGCTAACGCAGGAGATTGGTTTCAGAATTATACAAAATTTATGAAAAACTGTATATGTCTATCCAATTATGTTAAAGCAGACAACATTTTGGTAGCAAATGTATTTTCTACTATCAATGAGTGGTTGGGGGCTAAGTAGACTGAATACCTCCAAGGCTGAGTTTCTGGGGTAGGATCCAGTAACTGCTGAGAATGCAAGGCACAGATCACTACTCTTTAAGGATTGAGGCGGGGAGGTCAAAACAAAGGATATGTAAAAAAAATAATCAGGGATGATCTTTGATAAATGTGTAATTGGATGTCGAAGTTAATAGGATCATCTAAATTCTACACTATGCAGTTTCAAAAAAAGTGTAATCTGCTAAACGTTCACAAAATTGCTATTTTTGCAGAATTTGATGTCGGCAGAAGTGATAGGTGCACCTATCCAAGGGCCATTTTATCAAGAAAGGCGATAAACATTATCGCTGCTTCAGCTGCAGGAAACTGCCGCTAAAGCGGCGATAAGAGGCTTGATAATACGCCCTTGTGAATTCCCATAGAAGCCCAGGTTCTTGTGTGAACCTGGGCTTCTATGGGAAAGCAGCGATAATGTTATCGCCGTTCTTGATAATATGGCCCAAAACTCTTTACAAATTTCACATTGGCTCCCAGTCACCTAGAGTATTGATTTTTAACCTGTGGTCCGTGGACCCCTGGGGATTTGTGACACCTACTTAGGGGGAGCCATGACTGCTTATAAACTTGAATAATAACAGATTAAAAAACTATATGTAAATAAAGAAGTGAAACTAAAAATTTAAATTTAGAGGCTAAAAATTAAGCTGGTATCCTCAGATTGATTCATAGGAGCAGTGCAAGTGGTATCAAACAGAATATAGTATGGATGAAGGGTGGCCCCACTTAAATTGAGAAAAGCTTTAATTTTCCCATTCAAATTTCCTTTTCCTGTACTTGTTTGTGAATGAAATACAATATTTCAGCATTGTTTTGAGGGTCAAATCATCAATATTGTTTAGGAAGGGGTCCCAGCTTCCATAAGGATTCAGAGTGGGGGCCCAGATTCCAATAATGATTCAGTGGAGGTCCCCAGATTACAGTAATGATTAAGTGGGGGATCTTCAGAAGCCAAAACATTAAGAACTGTTGGCCTAGAGTGATATATTCAAGCTTTCTATAGTTTAACACCACATGGCAATTAATTTGAATACCTAACTCAAACCTCAACATAGTATGGACCGCCTAGAACACTGTCAGGAATGGGGTTATCAATTTGGGAGGTGGGAATCTCTACCAGCTCAATAAACTCACCTTGCTTATGTCAAAGCACAGTTCTGAGAGAATCTCTGCTCAGTATCCTCCAAGCTATAGCACAAGCAGCAGGCAATTTCCAGAGAACTGTGTGTTAACTTCAAATTGTCCCAACAATTTTAAAGTCAAGAAAACAACATAGTAAAATTCCCAAACCAATTAAAACTATAGAGAAAAATGTAATGAACAGAAAGATAACACGGTACCAAAAAAATAGGCTGGAGGAAATCTACAATCTGAATTTTTAAAGGTTTAGGGCAAAAACATTGTCACGAAAAAGTAAAGCGACAATTCAAAACCTCAGTTTGTGGTTGACAGAGATCTAGGTGTGAATTCAGGCAGAATGGAATGGAGCACGGACATATTTGTGTTTCGAGTCATATTTCTTAACTTCAGGCTGAGTCTCTAAATTGGAAGTCAAAATCTTTCAGCACGCAAACTCCAAGGGTATGCCCAAGGAGGTTGTTGGTTTTGTAACCATCAAAGGAGCATTGCAGTTGAATTGATTTGCTCCTTTGTCTCCGTCTAAGGATTTGCCTTCAGATTTAGTCAAAATCCTCCACTGACGCAAAGCTGGAAGCTGTAGATGGGCAAGGCTTCACACGGCTAAATACTGATGGAGCAGGGTTTTGCAAAAATGAACCCTGGTCTAATGAATACCCCATAATATGTACTAACAATACTGACACTGTTTTATTTCTTCTCTGAAGCTGCACCGGACCGCTGCTAATTGCCTCGCACTGAAGTCCTCCTGACACCGGGCCATAACTTTCTACCTCGCCGGACCCGCTACGCGGGTCCCGCAGCGCGGTAGTCTTTAAGGGGCTGCTGACTTTGGGCTGATCACCGGACCGGCAGGGCTGCGAGCGAAGCAGGGACTCCGTGGACCAGGAGCCCCTGCGTGCCCTATTACCAACAGCTGGGCTGCTCTCCCTGACGGCCACGCCCCCCGCCCACAACGTTAACAGGTATTTAAGGACCCTAGTACACCCGCTGCGCGGGAGCGCGCGGGAGCGTCCCGGGAGAAGCCCGGGACAAGGGCGGGACCGTCTGTGGCCGTCAGAGGCCAAAGGAGGCTGGGCTGGGAACCTCACTAACATTTACAGTTCTGGTATTTCCTGTAAGCCATTTGTGTAGTGATAGTGCCCTGACCTGTTATTACATTGTGAGGTAGTACGAGGGTTAGATATATGGCTTGTTCTACAAGCACTTCCACCCTGCTGCCTTCCATGGGCGAGGTGGAGACTGCCGTCATGGGCCCCCTAGATACCTATTTTAAACGGCTCCCTCAGGATATTGATAGGGAGATCGCCTTGGCAGAAAGACGTGCTGGGCGTAGGCTGTCCATAGAGCTCATGAAAACCCCTCTTGAGAAACACCAAGGCCAAAGTTTCCCTTCATTGGTCACCCCGTTATCATCTATTTTACTACCAGTTACACATGATATCCCGCACGATTCACCTACATCCAATGAGTCATTGGGTATTTTCCCCTCAGACATAGTAGCCATTACTGTGCCCGCAGAGTCCCCAAATGTTTCCACTCATTCATCTAATAGGCAAAATGCAATACCAAAACTCTGTGTCCAAGCACATGCTATAAAATCCAAACCCTGTCCAAAAAGGAAAAGGGGTGCTACTGTCAAAAAATGTCAAGCTCCAAAACCGCCAAGAAAATATAGGAAATTGGGCACTAACACACGCCCTAGTCATGTCCCTGTAGAGAACTCTACTGGATTACCAACGGGAGAGGGAGAAGCCGTTCCAGTAGGTGTAGACACCATAATATTGGTATCTCCTACGACACCAGTATCACCAGGTATAGATCCCATTACTATAGCATCCCCTGGGCCACCAACATCTAACCCAGAATTCTTCTTGGAGTTGGAAAAATTAATACGTTCCCTTTTAAACCCCTTTGAGATTAGACTTAAAAAGCTAGCAGAACAACTGGACCATCTAGAGCAGGCTAGCTTAGATAACTTTTTTTCTATAAAATCTTTAATTAAGTCTTGCCATAAAATGGGAGAGAATGGGAAAAACCAACAAACAGTTGAGCGAGATGCAGGTGCCCCGTTGGTTGATTTACAACCTCCAATTGTGAGCAGTGCATCCAGCCAGCGGGGTAAAGGACAGAGTAGCAAGACTATCGCAGACCCATCGGCTACTGCAAGTAATAGCAATTGCGGGAAAACTAAGCCCCACAGTACTGCAGCTAAAGGTAGAAAGGACAGTCCAAAAAACTCTGCCACTATTGCTAATAAAAATATTCCACCTTTGCCAACCACTTTGACAATTAGTCATGGCACATTGACAAGTAATGATAAAGCCCCCTGTAATAATGGTGTTGGAACAAATGTGCCGCACGTCTCACAGACAGCAAGTAGGGGTGGTCCTGCAAGGGATGGAAATAGCATAGCTAATGGAAATAAGGCTACTACAGTATTGAAAAATGTTGCCCCACCATGCCTTGTTGTTCCAGAATGTAGCCAACCAACATCCCATTTGACTAAACTTCCGACTAGGATACCCCCGGTACAACTCACCCCTGATTCCTACCCCTATGTGGCCATCCTTACCAATGTTCCACCCTTATTGGAAGGACAAAGAGAAACCTATGACATGCTAAAAAACAAAGCCATGCATTGGTTACGGGTCAATAGACCTTTGCCAGGGGGAGTGGATGGTTTGATTATTGGGGTTAGAAGGGTCAATTGGATAGGGAATACTTTGAAAAAACAGGGGGGCGAATGTATTATTATTAACTTCCAAGACCCAAGGGTAGTAGGGTTAATTACGAGACCTGGTTGGAGTATTAGCATTGGTGGGATTGGTGTTGTGGATCTTACCTTCTTTTATCCAAGACCGGTGGCCACTTATCTTGGGGGGAACAACGAGCCAGTAAGAACTAGTCTCTCTCCTTAGGCAGAGATTAGCCCTTTTTCTGTCCCTATCCCACGACCAAATGACTGTTACAAACAGGTATATAATTCTTATAATGGGCTAGGGAATATGAGGTGGGGATGTTGACGGAAACCAGCTGAACCCATCGATTTTGGGGATAATATGGCCAGGGGAAACATCCCGGAGGCAACACTGGCAACAAATGGGGATGTAATGTCCAATCTAGATGAAGTGTTTACCAACAGGGAAAATGGAAATATGAGGGGGGGCATTATGGCATGTTTGGAAGATAGGGGGGGTGAACTCAGACTTCCATCAAGTATGGGTATAAATGATGGTAAAGATGTTAACTGTATAGATATTGTTTTAGAAGAGGGCGGTGAATGCGAGAGCTTGACCAACTTCCCCGTTATGCCAGTTATTGAAGGGGGGATTTGTAAAGGCAACACCATGGGGAGGTTTTTTTCGTGGAATATAGCGGGGTTGGGTACTAGACTGTTGTCACAACACTGGATAGATTTTGTTAATGGGTTTGAAATGTGCTTATTTCAAGAGACGTGGGTTTGTGACCCAATCTTCCTCCCAGGTTACTTAAATTTTTGTATACCAGCGAGTAGAGGCCCTAGGGGCAGACCTATGGGAGGTCTAACAGTCTGGATCAAGCAAAGTTTAAAAGTTAAAATAAAAGTGCTTGACCTAGGCTGTAAGGATATACAATTATTAAGAATATCACTAGAAAAGGGGGGTGTGATAGATATTTATAATATTTATGCTAGGGGTACATGTGTTGGGAATTCCCCTACCCTAGAAGCTCTATCCACCTTCCTAGAATCACAGTCACTGGGAAATAGAGTGGTTGTGGCTGGTGACCTCAACAGGACATTCGAGCCCCTAGAAAACACGGAACATCCGATAGGACAGGAGGAAGATGCTCAATGGGGTGTCCCAAACCTAAATCTTATACCAGTGAAGCGGTGGCCAAAAAAGATATACTGTTGTTGAACGCGTTATGTCTGGAATATGGCCTGAGGGCCCTTAATGGCAGGACAAAGAGTGACCAAGGAGGAAATTGCACATTCGATAATGGCCACAATAAAAGCAGGATTGACTATGTCATTTGTAGTCTTGAGTTATGGTGTGGTGTGGGCGATATGCAAATTAAGGGTAGATTAGAAAGCGACCATAATCCCCTTTGTGTTACCCACTCATGGTGGAGGGCCGCGCCTGACAACACAGAGTCATGTAGCGAGATCGTACCTGTTATGGCTAACGACTCACGAAGGGTGAAATGGCCAAATGTGTTGGCTAACCTGGCTTCCTTGGACCACATAAACTTGGAGGTGGATAATGCTATCGCCGCCATGGAAACAGTAAATCCTGTAACACCTGGTTCCTCCTTAACAACAGACATACATGACACATTCTTTTCTCTGATAAAACCGCATTTTATTAAATTAGTTAAGGCGAATAGAAAAGCACCCATTAAATTGGCGAGGTGGTTTAACAAACAGTGTAGGTTAACCAGATTGGAGTTGGGTAGGGCAATCAAAAGCAGGGATAAGGCTTCGATTAGCATAGCCAGGAAACAATACAATGATAACATCCGTAAGGCTAAGAAACAGTGGGATGAGGAGCATTGGGAGGAGCTACTCGAAGCTTCTGGGTCAAGAGATTCCAGACTTTTTTGGAAAATCGTGAAGTGGGGCAGAGGTGGTACCCCCAATAACCCAGATAACAATGTTAATGAGGCATCATGGGTCGAGTATTTTAAACCCCAGTATGCAGAGAATAGGGATACAATGGCCATAGAACCTATCCCAGTGGTATTTTGCAAGGGAGACTTATTCTCAAATAAAGAAGCTGAACTAGTAATTTTAACACTACAAGGGGGGAAAGCACCGGGGTTAGATGGAATTCCCTCAGATATATTTAAACACGACAAGGTTCGGTGGGCAAGGTATGTGACCTTACTGGGAAATGCCCTAGCTAAAGGGGCTAAAATCCCAGAAATATGGAAGGGGGCAATAATTATACCGATCTATAAGAAAGGCGATCGGTCACTCCCGGCAAACTATAGGCCGATAAGTTTGATAGCCACTATCCAAAAAGTGGTGGGGAAGATGGTGGTCAACAAACTTATGGCTTGGGTAGATGAGAATAATGCTCTATCCCCCTACCAGGCAGGATTTAGGCGGGCAACGAGCACGGTAGATCAAATATTTCGATTTACCATGCTACGGTGGGAGACTGTACTTCTTGTCGAAGGCAGCCTTTATGTAGCATTTGTAGACTTGAGGGCTGCCTTCGACTTGGTGCCTAGGAGCAAGTTGTGGGTAGTTCTGAGTAAGATAGGGGTCCCACCTGAGTTGCTTACATTAATAATGCGTCTCCATGAAAGCAACTTTGCCAAAGTCCAGTGGGGGAGGAACGGGGAATCTACCATTAATTTTCCAGTCGATCGGGGTGTACGGCAGGGATGTGCTATGGCACCCCTGCTGTTCTCCTTGTTCATTAATGGTATAGTGGATAGGATGTTGGATGCAAAGGTAGACGCACCATCGCTAGCGGGCATCAGGGTTCCGATCCTGATGTTCGCTGACGACACCCTGATTGTGTCCAAAACCCCGGCAGGACTCCAGCGAGCCTTGAACATATTTGATATGTTTTGCAAGGAACAAGGTCTCAAAGTTAATGTTAGTAAAACAAAGCTGATGGTTTTCGGACAAAAGCGCCGATCCCAACCAAGGGTATCTCTGAATAATACTAAGCTGGAGGTAGTAAATGTTTTTACGTACCTAGGGGTAGAGATATCGAGTAAGTCTGGTTGGTCGCGACACATTGAGAAGGCGGTACTGAAACACCAGCAGATTTCAGGAGCACTCCGGGTAGAACAAGCAAAATCCAAAACTAGGCCTATAAAACCGGTCCTCATGGTCTACGATGCTAAAGCCTTGGGTGTAGCCCTTTATGGGGCTGAAGTTTGGGGCTTTGAGAGGCTCAATACCCTACAAATATCTGAGAACAGGTTCCTGAGAGGAATAACAAGTCTCCCCCAGAGTACCCCACTAATACCACTTGGTTTGGATTTAGGAAGGAGATCGGTTACTGACCGTGCCCGACTAAGGCCTATCCTTTATTGGAGACGGCTTTGGACGACCCCAGAAATTAGACACTATGCTGATGGGTTTTTAGCCCTAGTTAAATCAGATGTCTTTCACAAAATTACATGGCTGAAGATGCTCAGGGATGTTCTTGCTGAGCTCGGTCTATCTAAGCTCTGGGAAAATCCCCTTGGGGAAGTATTCCCTAGTAAAAATACTATAAAGGCCATATATTGGGATTATATTGAACAGAAGCTCCGGAGGAGTGCAAACTCAGAAACAATGGGGGGTAGATTTATGGAAATTAAAATGAGACCTGCACTAGAACAGTATTGGGACAGTATAACCGTTCCGCTAGATAGGAAATTATTTTTCCAGTTAAGGGCAGGTTCCCTCCCCCTGAGGTCATTGACGTGTAGTTGGAGAAGTAGCAGTAGCTCGTGTTGCCCGACATGTGGTGCCACCAACGAAAGTATTGTTCATTTTTTATTTTTGTGTGAGGCCTATGCAAACCCAAGGAAATTATGGCTGGCACCTGTTTGTAGAAATCTTGGGGTATTAAGTGGTGTTGAGGGGTTGAGAATTATTTGTACCTCCACCGAAATGCCCATTGCATTAGGAACAGCAAAATACTTGGGGTGGGCATGGTCCATTAGGCGGAGGGCTCTATCTCCCAACATGTACTAAATTGTATTACTTTTTGAGAAAGCTTGCACAAGCTATTAGTATTACGTATTTTTTGTGTACGAAATATGAATTTTAATTGTAATATGCTTTTAAATGTATGTAATGTGCTTCGAATGTATGAATTTTATATTTCATGTTTGTGCTTTTATGAGTGTACAACTCGAATAAAGTTTTTTCAGTCAACTAACAATAAGTAGATGTAGCAAAACTAATGTATACCAACACACAAAGGAGCTGTTTTGGCATGACTGAACTAACCTGTAAATTAATAATAGTGTAATAACTCTTCTGTATTGAAAGAAACAAAGAAGTTGCACGAATAGGTCGCATGTGCATCGGTATTTTGCATGTTGCATCCTGCTTTAAAAACAATCATTAATGCCGCTTTTGCACTAAGCTTATGCTAGATAACGTTAATGGTGAATAGTGCAGGGTGGGTGGTAAACAGTGAAGGTTTCATTATCATATAATTAATAAATGTTCGTTTTCATCTATTTTAGTGTGCTGGATGGAACCTCCATTTTCCTTTACTTGTCCGAAGTGGGAGGGGGAAGTTTTGCTGAGTGATTCTTTTCTCACATGAGGCAAGCAAGACGCACTGTTCACCGCAGATGACATGAAAGCGTGAAGGCCAGAGTGTGAGAAGACAGCCAACTACTGTACCCAAGCATGGGACCAGAGATGCACTCTGCGAAAATGTTATTGTAATGAAAGGAAAAGTTATACAATTGTATCTTGTATGGGGAACGGGTGAACAAACTGACATTTATACCATGGGAATTGATTTGTACAATGCAATTGTTGAATAAGGGGTGAAATCATGGTGGTATGACAATGCCACCCCCAAGCCCACCAATCCCTGTATGAGTTTGATGTTACTTTGTAACATTAGTGGGATGGACATGTCAATTTTAGGGTATAGTCAAGTCAAGTCAAATTATCTTTATTTGGATAAGAATATCCATAAAAGCACAGTTTGTCACCACCAAATAGATAATACAATAAAAATGCATTAAAAACAAGTAGATACACAATATCATCCAATATACATGAAATTACACTGTATAAAATGAAAAGAAAAAACGGGGTGGATGGGCCTACCAAAGCTAGCAGCATATTAACATAGTGCAAATTATGAAGTTTGAACCAATGTGCAAAAACAGCAGTTTAGTGCAAATAATGTGTATTAGCAGATGGTGAGACATACAATATGCCTAGTCAAGCAGCGTTAATAACATAGTGCAAGGTATAAAGTTCGGGCCAGTGTGCAAATCAGCAATGAATAAAGTGCAATACTATGCAAAGGGTCAAGCAGTAATAGCAGCAAATATAGATGTGATTCAGCTTAGCACCATATGCAGTATACAATTTTTCAAATAATGACGACTTCCGACAAAGTAATTTAACTTTCAAGTAATGCTAAACTGTTATAAAGACAAAATAAAATACTGAATTTTTTCGACACATTAGGATTCATTCATGGAGGCACGTGAGCGTACCGCAGCCTGTAAAAACATGCTTACCCAGATGATCATAATAAAAAACAAAACAAAGGCCAGTACTGGATACCCTTAAATAGGTATTATTATGGTCACCTTATGAACAAAACATAACGGTCCAGATTACGTCATGAGTCCAAATTTTTATTATTTTCTTTAGTTGAACTTTCTATTAGTAAATTATTTCACAAATTAATTGTGCATGTATAAGCATTTCAAACGTTAGACATAACAACACAAAATCTTATTACATATTTACAATTTTACAATTTACACACATCCTCTCAAGCATTCATTCTACATTCATCCAACTGTACAAGCATACAATAAAACACCTTTTGTCAAAAAGAGCAATTGAAATAAACAATGAATGATAATCCCTATTTGTATTTAGTAAATGTTTTCAATTAAATGTGTAGAACATTAATTCTTTTTAAGGAAAACCAAAACCTTATTGTAAACAATTTAGTCATATGACAAAAGAGTTCAGTCACTCCTAATGAAGGTCAAAAGGTCGACGCGTTTCAAACCCCCAATTCTGGGGTTCTCATCAGGACCAATCTTTTTCTACAAAAAAGAAGAATTTCAAACAAAGAATTAGCCAGCCAGCTTAATATCGAACTATAAAACCTGCAAACCACCAGTTTCTACCAATGCCATACCTTGTAAAGTCAATCAATGGCCATGCGTGTTTCTGCAGGACATTCAACAGGTACACAATGACGCTAGACAAATAGACAGAGATCAATGAATCAGAGTGCGTTTAGGTGAAAGCACTTGCAAAACCACACTGGTCGTGTGCAAAAAGCACTCACCTTTTACAGTGGCGCAGGGTCTCCCTGAAATGGATAAAGGATAAGCTATAATAACTCAAGCCACAGTCTAGATGGAAAAGAAGTGCTACAGACACTTGGGGCAATGGACGCTTACCGGTTTGCGGTGACTCATGTTACATGTCCGTTCGATGTTGAAAGTTTGCTCCGTATACTTCAATTAGTAGATTAATCTGAAAAACGGAATGAACGGTCAGGGCGTTTTGGTAATGGGCGAACGCGGTGCTGTGCGAGGACAAGTGACGGTTCGTGGCAGAAATCTTACCTCCAGGTCAAAAGCCGATAGCTTCTCACAATGCTGCACTCGGGAAGCGCTAAAGGCATTAGTCCTACCTCGTTATTTACCCGGAACCTTGCAGGGACCACGTGAACGCACGAGGCAGCCAGGCGGATGGCTACTTAAAGTGGTAGTGTCTACATTCAATGCGTGGTGCTTTATTGACAAAATTACAATGATGTTAAGCAAGCAAGGTTATAGACAACCTTCATGAATGCGCTTAGGTTGCATCAAATTAATTGATTCTCAGAATTTCCGATACTTCATTTAGCCCAGTTGATGCAGTATCATATTTCATAATAAGCAGCGCTTCCCGCTGACTTAGTCTGCCCTCAATGTCACCTCCTCTAGAGTCCATTTCGACTTTAGACAACACTGTCCATTTTAGATCTGCTTCTTGATGCTGGCAACGCTGCCAGTGTAAAACCAGTGGAGCATTTGGTGTGTCATTTCTCAGGCGTGATTTATGTTGTGTAACACGATGCCTTGCTTCTTGGGTTGTTTTGCCCACATAGAGTTTCGGGCATGGGCACATAATGCCATACACTATATTTCTCGTCTGACAATTAGTGAAAGAATCGTGTCTCCAATGGATCCCATTAAATGTAAAAAGGGATCCTTCAATGGTTTGAGCGCAACATGAACAGTTGCCACACTTATGATGTCCTTTCACAGGAGGTAAGCTCAGCATGCTTCTTAAAGTAGGCTTCGGGGTAGTTGGTAAAGCGGCTCTGACAATGTGATTTGCCACACTTTTCTCTTTCTTAAACGCAAAAAGTGGAAGTTCTGAAAAATCGCTATGCAGACTTTTCACTAGATGCCAATTTTGTGTGACTAGCTTACGTAGCTGATTAGTTTGGGGTCCAAATGTAGTTACACAAACATCCTGCTTTAAAAACAATCATTAATGCCGCTTTTGCACTAAGCTTATGCTAGATAACGTTAATGGTGAATAGTGCAGGGTGGGTGGTAAACAGTGAAGGTTTCATTATCATATAATTAATAAATGTTCGTTTTCATCTATTTTAGTGTGCTGGATGGAACCTCCATTTTCCTTTACTTGTCCGAAGTGGGAGGGGGAAGTTTTGCTGAGTGATTCTTTTCTCACATGAGGCAAGCAAGACGCACTGTTCACCGCAGATGACATGAAAGCGTGAAGGCCAGAGTGTGAGAAGACAGCCAACTACTGTACCCAAGCATGGGACCAGAGATGCACTCTGCGAAAATGTTATTGTAATGAAAGGAAAAGTTATACAATTGTATCTTGTATGGGGAACGGGTGAACAAACTGACATTTATACCATGGGAATTGATTTGTACAATGCAATTGTTGAATAAGGGGTGAAATCATGGTGGTATGACAATGCCACCCCCAAGCCCACCAATCCCTGTATGAGTTTGATGTTACTTTGTAACATTAGTGGGATGGACATGTCAATTTTAGGGTATAGTCAAGTCAAGTCAAATTATCTTTATTCGGATAAGAATATCCATAAAAGCACAGTTTGTCACCACCAAATAGATAATACAATAAAAATGCATTAAAAACAAGTAGATACACAATATCATCCAATATACATGAAATTACACTGTATAAAATGAAAAGAAAAAACGGGGTGGATGGGCCTACCAAAGCTAGCAGCATATTAACATAGTGCAAATTATGAAGTTTGAACCAATGTGCAAAAACAGCAGTTTAGTGCAAATAATGTGTATTAGCAGATGGTGAGACATACAATATGCCTAGTCAAGCAGCGTTAATAACATAGTGCAAGGTATAAAGTTCGGGCCAGTGTGCAAATCAGCAATGAATAAAGTGCAATACTATGCAAAGGGTCAAGCAGTAATAGCAGCAAATATAGATGTGATTCAGCTTAGCACCATATGCAGTATACAATTTTTCAAATAATGACGACTTCCGACAAAGTAATTTAACTTTCAAGTAATGCTAAACTGTTATAAAGACAAAATAAAATACTGAATTTTTTCGACACATTAGGATTCATTCATGGAGGCACGTGAGCGTACCGCAGCCTGTAAAAACATGCTTACCCAGATGATCATGTCATCACTTCCTAGCTGTAGAATTTCATGAAATGCTAATCCAGCCCGACATCGTGAGTAACGGCTCCAGTGTCCCGCACCTTCGACGCCGGCCGCCGGGCCCGATCGACGCCAGTAGCGACGCCAGTGAGTAGCGAGTTCGGATCCAGCTCCAAGTGACCCTGTGTCGACGCCGCTGCTGATCGCATCAACATCGAGCCCTCTCGACGCCGTGAGCGCTGCTCACTCTTGCAACATCGACATCGACGACGCCGTATCCTGCTTCATCTCGTGGGCGCTGCTCCTGCCTGACTTCGGTCGACGCCGCTGCAGATCGCCCCGACTCCGAGGCCCGATCGACGCCGAAGACGCGACGCCGGACATCTCGACGCCGCTGATCATCGAGTGCTTCACTTTTCCAAGGTACTGTGTTGTTGGGGTCTGTGCGACTCCGGACTCGACGTAGCGCTCCTCGCGGTCGACGCCGAACTTTTGGACTAACTTTACCTCGGTGTCGTGTGACTCCCGTGTGGGTTACCTTGTTGCCAAGAACTGTGTTTTAAAGAAGAAGAGTTGCTTTTGATACTAAAGACTTTGTGCTAAGAAGAAACTACGCTTGAACTATTATTTTTCCTTCCAAGAGTATTTATTAAGATTGTGGTATATTTTTGTCGTTATTTGGTCTTGTGCTAAGCCTTATATAAAAATCCTTATTTTTATAATACTACTGTGTTGTGTCCATTTGTAGTGTATTCACTTTATTACTGTATGTGGTCATCAATGCTTAATGCACTGCCTCTGAGATAAGCCTGTCTGCTTTGCCAAGCTACCAAGGGGGTGAGCAGGGGTTATCTAAGTGTGTGATCCCCTTGCCCTGACTAGAAAAGGTGTGTCTCTATTTGTCAGAAGTGTATACCTCTGCCAACTAGAGACAGCCGCTTCTAACATTGGTGGGTCAGCGGTGGGGATTTGAACTTTGCATTTATGACCCATGTGCAGTGATTAGTGTGCGCTACATAGTGAAAGCAGACCATAGCGCATTCACAATCTACTTGGTTGGATATTCTATTTTTGTTCTCCGCTTTCCTGAAGCTTGATTTTTGAAACTGACAGTTTTGACCATGAGTGATGCCGGAGTCACTGCCCCTGTTGTTGTGGAGGAATTTGATAGGAGTAAGATAAAGGATTACAAATTAAAGGAGCTGAAATCCTTTTGCAAGAAATTTAAAGTCCCTACCAAAAGCATCTCAGCGAAGGAGGAATATCTCAAAGCTTTGGAGGCCTGGTTGGAATCCAGAGATCCCTCTGATGCGGTGGTGGTACCGCCAGGGGAAGGGGAGGAGGAAGTACCAGTGAATGGTCATGTGTCCTCTCCTGGCAGCAGTGTTTCCTCCAAGGGTCTTTCTCCTGAAGAAAGAGAAGAAAGGGAGAAAGAGCGAGCTTACAACATGGAAATGGCAAAACTTAAGATAAATGGGCAGTTGGAAATAGAGAATGCAAGAGGCAGGAGTGAAGCTGATATGGAGATCAAAAGGTTAGAGTTTGAAAGAGAGAAGATAGCTTTTGAGCGTGATACCAGGATGAGGGAGTTGGAGCTCAAAGCTAAAGAGTTAGAATTGAATCCCTCTGGTGGCAGCATCCCATCTGTGCCTGCAGAAAGTAGGTTTTATTTTCCTAAAGATGTGATCAAAGATTTTCAGAAGAATGAAGATATTGGTCAATGGTTTAAAGCATATGAGTTAGCATTGTTGGCCCACCGGGTCCCTGAGAAGGATTGGGGAGCGGGGTTGTGGGGTCGCTTTGTGAATGAGGGAAGAGATACCCTGTTAGACATGCCTGTTGAGGATAGGATGTCTTATACTCATATGAAAGATGCTTTAATGTTAAGGTATGGCCTAACCCCAGAAAAGTACAGACAGGCCTTTAGAGAATGTAAGAAGTTGCCTGGTACCACGTGGGTGGAATATGTGTCATATTTTTGCAGAGCCATGGATGGTTGGGTAAAGGGCAGCAAAGTGGAAAGTTATGATGCTCTTTATGATTTGTTTGCTTGGGAGCACTTGTCTAATAACTGTTTTCCAGAGCTGCGCCAGCACCTTATTGATAGCAAGATATCTAACCCTAGAAAACTTGCTGAAGAGGCGGACCGCTGGGTCAGTACCAGGGTCCACAAGGGTCCAGTGGGAGACTCAGCCAAAGGTGGGCAGGGTCCCCAGCAGAAGAGTGGGGGGGACAAGGGTAAACAGAAGGAGTTCCAGAAAGGGCCCCAAAGTAATCCCCAAGGGAACCAAGGGAAGGGTTCCCAGCCTCCCCCAGATAAGAAATCAGAGGCCCCGACAGGTAAACCTGTTCGTAGGGGCCCAATGACCTGCTTCGCTTGTAAGCAGGTGGGACACCGGTTTTATGATCCCCAGTGTCCCTTGAAGAACTCTAGTGCACCACCCCGTGCCGCCCCCCGTCAGTTGGCGAGTGTAGCCCTGGGAGGGGAGGAGATGGTTGCCCATGGTGGGGAGGGTCCCGCAGAGATGTCCCTGGTCTCTCTAGGAGACATGGAATTGGTCTCTCCACCCCCGCTGCCTAGTAACACTAAGAAATATAGGCAGTGGGTGACCATTAATGGCCATAGAGTGGAAGCTCTCAGAGACACCGGAGCGAGTGTGACAGCTGTCAAGTGTCACGTGGTGTCCAGAGAGCAGGTTGTTCCCCACGCATTCTACCCTGTGATAGCTGCTGACAACTCCCAGAGAGAGTGTGAGGTAGCTCAAGTTTCCTTTGAATGGGGGGGAGTTTCAGGTACTCTTCAAGTTGCTGTAAGGCCCGCCATGCCTGTTGATTGTCTCCTGGGCAATGATTTAGAAGACTCCCCTTGGGCTAAGGTGGAGAGGGAGACACATTTGAAAATGTTGGGTGTGCCAGAGTGGGTGTGTGCAACCACTCGATCCATGGCAGCAAGTAAGGGTGTTGATGGGGTTCTGGAGCCTGAAAGTATGGCCCAGGACCCAGCTGTGAAGAGAAGAGGCAGGGGGCGCGGGAAACCGTCCCCCATAGTTCCCGTGGTCCAGGAGGAGGCAAAGCTTGAGGGGTATGCCCTGGAACCCACAGGTGAACAAGTTGCTGAACTGGGAGACCTACCCGAGCTGACCCACTGGCAGCAGGATGGTTGTCCCTCCAGGGAGGAATTCTGTGCAGAACAGAAAGTGTGCCCTTCTCTTGTGGGTATGAGGCAGCAGGCCTCAGCCCAAACCTCAGGTGATCAGTCAGGGTCACATTTTGTTTACTGGGAGAACGACCTCCTGTATAGCGAGCCCAAGGCTGCTGAGCCTGGGTCAGCCCGTGTGCTGGTGGTACCCCAGCGCTTCAGAGCCTTCCTACTGGGTTTGGCTCATGACTTTCCGTTAGCTGGACATCTGGGGCAGGACAAGACCTATGACAGGCTTGTCACCCATTTTTATTGGCCTCAGATGAGAAGGGATACAGATATCCATTGCAAGACCTGTCAAACTTGCCAGGCAAGTGGGAAAAGCGGGCGGAAGCAGAAGGCTCCCTTCCAACCTTTTCCCGTGGTCAGTACCCCCTTTGACCAGGTGGGGATTGACATTGTTGGGCCCCTGGACCCCAAGACAGCCCTGGGCAACAGGTTCATCCTGGTCTTGGTGGACCATGCCACACGGTACCCGGAAGCCATCCCTCTCAGAACAGTGACGGCCCCCGTGGTGGGACGGGCACTGTTGGGTGTTTTCTCCCGAATGGAGTTCCCCAGAGAGGTGGTGTCAGACCGGGGCACCAACTTCATTTCCAACTATATGAAGTCTCTGTGGAAGGAGTGTGGGGTAACCTACAAGTTCACCACTCCTTACCACCCTCAAGGTAATAGGTTGGTTGAGAGATTCAACCGTACCCTTAAAGGCATGATTATGGGTCTTGAAGAACCAATGAGGCGTAAATGGGACGTCCTCTTGCCATGCCTGTTGTTTGCTTACCGTGAGGTGCCGCAGAAGTCTCTAGGGTTCAGCCCCTTTGAGCTTTTGTATGGACACCCGGTAAGAGGACCTTTGAGTCTGGTCAAAAAAGGCTGGGAGCAATCTCCCAGGAAACCTCCCCAGGATGTATACAGTTACATGCTGGCCTTTAGGAACCAGACCAGGCGCTTCAGAGATCTTGCTCAGGCAAATCTGGAGGCCAGCCAGGAGGAGATGAAGCGGTGGTACGACCAGAAGGCCACTCTGGTAGAGCTTCAGCCTGGACAGAAAGTTTGGGTCATGTCCCCTGTGGAACCTTGTGCGCTCAAGGATAGGTGGACTGGACCATTTGAGGTTGTGGAGAAAAAGAGCGATGTCACCTACATGGTGGACTTGAAGTCTCCCAGGAACCCCTTGCGGGTCCTGCATGTCAACCGTTTAAAGCCCCACTTAGAAAGGTCCGAAGTGGGCATGCTCCTAGCTACAGATGCTGGAATGGAGGAGGAGAGTGAGCCTCTTCCTGACCTCCTGTATGCAAAAGAGCAAGATGGGTCAGTGGATGGTGTTGTCCTCTCTGACACACTGACCCCTGAGCAGCAGCAGGATTGTCACCAACTGTTGGGACAATTCCCTGATCTGTTCTCCTTGATTCCTGGTGTCACGCAGTGGTGTGTCCATGATGTGGACACCGGGGACAGCACTCCTGTGAAGCACAAGGCTTACAGAGTGACTGCACACGACGTCGAGGCAAAGTTATTCCAAAGGTTCGGCGTCAACCGCGAGGAGCGCTACGTCGAGCCCGGAGTCGCACAGACCCCAACAACACAGTACCTTGGAAAAATGAAGCACTCGATGATCAGCGGCGTCGAGATGTCCGGTGTCGCGTCTTCGGCGTCGATCGGGCCTCGGAGTCGGGGCGATCTGCAGCGGCGTCGACCGAAGTCAGGCAGGAGCAGCGCTCACGAGGTGAAGCAGGATACAGCGTCGTCTATGTCGATGTTGCAAGAGTGAGCAGCGCTCACGGCGTCGAGAGGGCTCGAAGTCGATGCGATCAGCAGCGGTGCCGACACGAGGTCACTTGGAGCTGGAGCCGAACTCACTACTCACTGGCGTTATTGCTGGCGTCGATCGGGCCCGGCGGCCGGCGTCAAGGAAGCGGGACACTGGAGCCGTTACTCACGATGTCGAGCTGAATTCGGCGGCGTCCGTCGGCGTCGAGATTGCTGGATTCTTTCAGAGGTGCTGGATTCACAAGTTCCAGCAAACAGCACTTTAAGCAGATGAAGTCCTTTAGCCCTGTGACTTCAACAGGAGACTGCCACTCTTCCAGCCCTTGGAGATTTTCTTAGCAAAGATTGAGAGTACACACACAGTTCCTCTCTCCTGGTTCCTTGGCAAAAATAAAGAAGCAATGCAGGATTCCCCCAACAAACAGCACTCTGCCAGAAGGGGTAGGCAGTCCTTAGATCAGCAGGCTTCTTGTCCTTGGTTCAGGTTTCCTTGTCAGAAGTGATCTAAATTCTTGGTTCAGGGGTCCTTCTCTTATACCCCTTTTTGGCTTTGATCCCTTTGTCCATGCAGGGGAATTTCCCCCCATCTTGGGTTTGTTGTGGGTGTTGCCAGGCCGAAGCACCTGGCCTATTCACTGTGCAGGGCAAAGTCGTCAGCCGCCCAGCAGGAGCGGAGCCAGCATTGTCACTGGCAGGGGCAGGGCCATCAGTTGCCCGGCAGGAGGTGGGCCAGGAAAGTCCCCGGCAGGCACAGAGTCATCAGTCGCCTGGCAGGGGGGCGGAGCCAGCATTGTATCAGGCAGGGCAGGCTATCAGGAGCTACTCTTCCCCTACTCTCAAAGAAAATGCCCCACTCATCCCACACTGACTCATTCAGACCTCTGGAGCCACCCAGCTCCTGTCACACGCACACCAGAACCAGCAGAGACCGGTAGACAGTTAGACAAGAAAATAGCTACTTTCTAAAAGTGCTATTTTCAAACACAGAGTCCAAAAACCATCCACACAAACAGATGCGTTATTAAACCCTGAGTTCAGGGATACCAAACTTGACATTGCACCATGCTCCCCGAGCCCGCTAGGATTATGGCATTAATAATCCTGGCAGCCCATTCTAACTGATGGAGAGCAGGTAACCTTACAATAGTGAAAAACGAATATGGCTGTAATTCACTATTAGGACATGCCAACCTTGTCAGGCTTGTCCTACCTTATGCTTACAATGCACCCTGCCCTTGGGCCTACCATAGGGGTGACTAACATGAAGTTAAGGGAAGGTTTAGGGACTGGCAAGTAGGTGTACTTGCGCAGTCTGCGTGACAGTACCAGACTGCACGTGGTCTAGCAATGGTAGACCTTCAGACATACTTTTACTAGGCCTCTCTTGTGGGTGGCACAACACGTGCTGCAGGCCCACTAGCAGCATTTGTATTTACACGCCCTGGCACTCCTGGTGCACTCTACTAGGGACTGACAGTAAACCACATAAGTCAAACATGGAATTCAATCAATACAGCAATTTCACATAGGGAGCACATGCACTGTGGCACTGATCAGCAGTGGCACAGTGCCCAAAGCATTTACCAGCAAAAACATCGTAAACAGAGGAGGCAAACAGAAAAAATGGAGGAGAGACTCATGCCAATGATGCCAGGTCTAACAATGATGTTCTATGTTTCTTCTTTCTTTACAATACAAATCATACAGTGCCCCCCTTAGTGATTTTATACTTGTGCCACCAGTTGAAGATGGGCAAGTGAAAAGATTCTCCTGATTCACACTGGCTAGGCTGTTTTTAACTGCGCCAAGCCAAGGTATACTGCCACCCGTATCACACTTGAGGCAATCTGGGATTATCTCTCGAGTTAAGGACACAGCGGGGTTCTGCCATATTTTTAGCCAAAATATGGCGGGACGGGACCTAATAAAGTCCTCCACGTGATGTAGATTCAGTTCTTTATGGCATATATAGTTTGGGGATGAAATTTGGGCCCCAGAGATTTTCCTGCAGGATCTATTCTCTTCAAGTTGTATCCCGCCACAATTCACATGCCCCCAGACTTCGGCGCCATAGGTAGCCGTTGGTATGCATTGCAATTTATATATCTTCAGCAAGGATATAACCACCCGGATGCTGATAATTGAATTAACTGATCTGGCAAGTTTTCTTCTACCATGAACTACATGGGCTTGCCAGGAGCCCTAGTCTGAAACGAACTTACGTTTTAATTGCTTCCTTGCTCTTACGCTGTCTGGGACAGCCTTACTCCCACCTCATTGTTACTCACCGGGGGCCGATTTGAGGGCCTTTTTCGGTGGAATACAGGCTTGCAAAGGGCGACGACTTTGGCCGCCATTGCAGGAGAAATAGCACGGTCAGCGCTCTAGCGGTCGGGCGAATCACAGCCCGGGCGTTACTTAATGACGTCCGTTTTTCGGCCGTCTGGGCCCGTCCGGGCCAGACCGGGCCTAGGGCCAGCCACTATGCCCGTGTTCCCCCTTAGACCCACAAGGTTCTCTAGGGAGGAACTTTTTTCAATACGACTCTCTGGTGACCCTGGATGCTCTCATTGGGTCGGTTCAAGCCTCCCTTTCTGCCGATGCCCTGCTTGCCCGGTCCCCATCAGTGGGGAGACTGATGGTAAGAAGGCGGGTAGAATACTGCAGATGGCACTCCTTAACTGCAGATCGCTGGCGAAGCATGCGGTCGAGATCAACCTGTTGGTAGAAGACAGCAACCTCGACTTGCTCTTCCTGACGGAGACATGGTTAACCCCTCTTACAGACTTTGATATTGTCTCTGCGCTACCCAGTGGTTTTAATATTCAATGTTTGAATAGGGAGAAAGGCAAGGGGGGGGGACTCGCCATAATCCATCGGGAGTCTCTGACCTGCAGACTGCAGGAGGGTGGAATCTCAGACGCTGAAAGCGCTAGCTTTAATATTCAGCTTTCACCCACTCACTCCCTGTCAGGTCTCCTTATCTATAGACCCCCGGGGAGCCTAAACACTTCCCTGACTCCCTTCTAGAAATTACCTTATCAGCTGCCGCTCAGGCCCGAATTTCCTAATCTTGGGCGATTTGAATTTACATTTCGACGACCCCAAGGATAACTCTGCGGTGGAATTGATTTCCAACCTCAACTCCTTCGACCTGGAGCTGGCAAATAAGGAAGCCACCCACAACAAAGGCCATCTGTTGGATCCGATCTTTTCCAACATCCCCCAGCTCGCAGCCAAACCCCCGCTGCCCCTATTATGGTCAGATCATTTCCTAGTACCTTTTTCGTGGGAATTTTACAATGAAAAAACTAAGATCCCCTGTCCCCGCACACTTCAAAGGCCATGGCCAAGGCTGTCAGTAGAAAATTTGATAACTGCTCTCGAACAATCGACTCCCCCTGCAGAATCCGACGTCCTACAGGCAGATACAAATTTTCAAGACTGGCTGACTAAGTCCCTGGATTCGGTTCTGCCTCTTAAAGATTGCACTAAAAAGAGCAATACTTTTAAATCCCCCTGGTTCTCCCCTGAACTAAGAGAACTCAGAAAAGATTGTAAAAGAGCGGAGCGCGCATGGCGGAAAGACTGGGCACCGATTAATAAATCTGCATATAAAGCTGCCCTAAAACTCTACAAATCAGCACGGCAAAAATCCAAAGCTGCTTTTTTTGATGAAAAAATTCGTCTTTCTTCTAATTCTGCCAGAGAAACATTTAAAATTGTTAACCTGCTCCTTAAAGTCCCAGCCCCCACTCTGGTCCATAATGACCCGGTACTGAAATGCAATCAGTTAGCAGAATTTTTCGACACCAAAATTCGGAAAATCCTAGACAGCCTCCCTCAATCCTCTGCCACTGGTCCCACCGAGAGCCCTTCTCCTGACCCTGCCTGCCCTCAATTTGAGGCATTCAGTCTTATATCCAAGGAAGACTTTTGTGACATCTTCTCCTCTATAAAAAGTGGCTCCCCCTCAGACCCAGTCCCGATGCACATTCTAAAACAAACCCTTAACACCATTGCCCCTGTAGCCACCGAGCTACTCAATACGTCACTATCCTCGGGCATAGTGCCCCCGAGCTGGAAACAGGCCAGAGTCAAAACGCTCTTGAAGAAACCGGGATTAGACACCTCCGACCTGGCCAACTTTCGCCCAATCTCTCTTCTACCTGGATTGAGCAAAGTGGCCGAAAAAGTGGTGAATAGGCAGATTTCAGAGTATCTGGAGTCTAACCACCTCCTCAGTGATTCTCAGACTGGCTTTCGCCCGGGTCAGGGCACAGACACCGCCCTTTTGGCGGTGACTGAAGAGGTGAGATGCATCTTGGATTCAGGGGGATCGGTAGCTCTGATCCTCCTGGATCTGAGTGCTGCATTCGATACCGTAGATCATGCAGTCCTGGCCCAACGCTTGGCCTTGCTGGGCTTTACAGGATCAGCCCTCAAATGGTTGCAGTCTTACCTGGAGGAGAGATCCTTCAGGATCTGGGAAAATGGGTCCATGTCTAAGGCCATCCCTCTCCAGTGTGGGGTGCCGCAGGGCTCCTCCCTCAGCCCCACACTGTTTAATGTCTACATGGCCCCGTTAGAGAAGGTGGTAGCCCCATTCGGGATTAAATCCATTAGCTACGCAGACGACACCCAGCTCGTCGTCTCGCTGTCACAACAAGGGGGCCGCCCGGCCGACCTCCCGGATTGTCTCACAGCCATTTCCTCCTGGATGTCTAGCTCGAAACTTAAGCTAAATGGAACTAAGACTGAGATCATGTTCCTAGGCAATCAATTCACCTCTCTGCCCCCTGAGATGTGGCCCGCTTGTATGGGAGATCTTCCTCCCCCCAAGCAACAAATCAAAAGCCTAGGGATCTGGTTCGAACCCCAACTGACCTTCAAGACCCATGCGCAGAAGGTTGTAGGAGGGTGCTTCGGCCTGTTACGTGCAGCTCGGAAGGTTCTCCCCCTCCTTCCATTTCAATCCAGAAGGCTGCTAATCCAGGGTCTGATCCTGTCTAAACTGGATTATGGCAACTCCTTTTTCCTTGCTGCCCCCCGTGCCACTATTAATACTCTTCAGCGAGCCCAGAACGCCGCAGCCAGGCTGCTGATGGGGGCGCCGAGACGGGCCTCAGCCAAACCACTGCTGAAAGCCCTGCACTGGCTCCCCATCCAAGAGCGGATCACTTTTAAGTCACTCTGCATCGCCCATAAAACTCTGCAGGGCAAAGGCCCTCCGGCCTTGAGAGGACTGATCCGCCCCTACAAGTCGACCAGGGCCCTTCGCTCAGATAGAGAAAATCTGGCCATCATTCCAAGAGTGAGGAAGGCACGCACAGGAGGCCGCCGGTTCTCACTGAATGTGTCAAACAAATGGAATTCCCTTCCTAGAGAACTCCGAATGGAACCGGGTTACCCGAAATTCAGAAGAGCACTCAAAACCTTTCTCTTCCCTACCATCCCTTAACTCTGACTCTCGCTTCAGTTCATTAAGTTCAGATTAGGATCAGCGCTGGGACGCTCTAGGGCAGCCATGCGCTCTATAAGTCCAAATCAAATCAAATCAAATCAAATCAAATCAAATCAAAAGACTAGGCCCAGGTAGGGAAAAGAGCTTGTATGTGTTAAGGATTCGCTGCCATATATTATAGAATTAATGTGATGTTTTTTTTGGCCCGCACGACATAATAAAGGATTTTTTTAAATTGGTGCAAATGTCTAAATCAGCGATAAAAGACACAAACCCCGTAATTAAAGTGCGACGTGCGTTCGGGGTGCGGCCCATTATGACTGCATCGTCTGCGTATAAAAGTGCAGGGAATACTTTGCCATTAATTTTAGGGAATTATGTAATTCATTTATCTACAGGATAAAAAGTAGAGGGGCTAAGACACAAACTTGTCTGACCCCTCTACCAATGACAATGTCCCCAGAGACATCCCCTTCATTACTTATCCTCACCCGTGCCTTCAAATCCCTGTGCAAAAAGGCAAAAAAATGAACCAAGGCCTCATCCAACCCGTAACTTAAAAGAATCTCACATAAACGTGATCTATTGACAAAATCAAAGGTTGAGGTTAAGTCCATAAAACCCAAATAAAGTAGAACTTTTTGTGCAATAGTATATTTATCCAAAATAAGCTTTAAATTCAAGCACTGTTCGACTGTTCCAACATTGCTTCTAAAACCCAGTTGACACCATTTAAAATTTGGTTGTCTTCAGCCCAATTCCTGATCTTATTAAAAACAACCCTGCCCAAAATCTTCAAGGTATTGTCTATCAGAGAAATTGGGCGGTAGCAACTGGGGTTGGATCTGTCGCCTTTTTTAAAGATGGGCACGATAATGCTGGTCGACCAAGTGCTTGGAATATCTGTGGCAGTTAAATTATTAAAAACATTACACAAAAGAGGGGCCCAAAAATCTGGTTCGTGTTTTATAAGATCGATTGGCAGTCCATCCGAACCTGGGGCTTTATTCCCTATACTTTTCTGTTTGGCGTCCTCAAATTCAGTTATAGATATTGCAACCTTTGAGATTGGGAAGCATATATAATTATTAGACATTGTCATGGGGGTTGTATAGATTCTAGCAAAATGCTCCTCCCATGACTCACTAGATATGTTACAACTTATGGGAGTGATGTTCGATCCCATCGACCTCATAGCTTTTACTTCCTTCCAAAATCCAGTTACATCCTTCAGTGAAGCGGCACTAGCAAGGCTCACCCATCGTTCCTTCAATAGCTCATCAGAGCGAGATTTTGTGGTTTTCTTATGTCGTGTTACAACAACACGAGAGTGCCTATTGGGATAGACTACAAATACGCGAGTGACAGTATCCCTACTTGTAAAAAAAACTTTTTATGAAAAGACAAGTGCTACTAAATAAGGTCTAAAGAATGGAAAAAACAGGGAAAAGAAAAGAATTCATTTCTTAAAAGAACCCTCACTCACCCTAGTGGTGACATGCTTCATCATGGGGTTCCCACAGGAGGGACCGAATGCCCCCCCTGTGTGCTGCGAGGCCTGCAATTGCAGCGGAGCAGGTTATTTGTGAAATAGTATTTATGTGAGAATGGTGTTTAGTGATGTGAGTGAATGTTAAAAGATCACAGCTGGACCCAAAAAACTTTAATAGTGGACCAGTTGATCACATTAAAAACAGTGAGGCCACATAATCGTTTATTATTAGAACCACAGTGTCCTAGTGTCGGTGGTCCACCATTAATAAACCATTATGTGGCCTCACTGTTTTTAATGTGATCAACTGGTCCACTATTAAAGTTTTTTGGGTCCAGCTGTGATCTTTTAACATTCACACACATCACTAAACACCTTTCTCACATAAATACTGTTTCACAAATAACCTGCTCCGCTGCAATTGCAGGCGTCGCAGCACACAGGGGGGCATTCGTTCCCTCCTGTGGGAACCCCATGATGAAGCATGTCACCACTAGGGTGAGTGAGGGTTCTTTTAAGAAATGAATTCTTTTCTTTTCCCTGTTTTTTCCATTCTTTAGACCTTATTTAGTAGCACTTGTCTTTTCATAAAAAGTTTTTTTTACAAGTAGGGATACTGTCACTCGCCTATTTGTAGTCTATCCCAATAGGCACTCTCGTGTTGTTGTAACGTGATAATAATAGGGGTTGGAGAGTGGCCTCTTAGACCCTCACTCTCCCGTTGATTGGATTTTCTTATATCGTGCTCTCAATGCCCTCACCAAGGTTGTATCCCTAGGTTTATCCGCTAGTGCTTCACGCAGTTCTCTATTCACCCGAGAACATGTGCCGTCAAACCATCTGGGATTCTTGTTTAAATTTGTAACCGGTCTTGAGATTGCATGTTTAATACCGGCACATAACCCAGTAAAGGCCACAACAATCGCTGCACTCATGGAACTACTTGAAAGACACATCTCCACCAATAAGGGGTGTGATTTTATTATACAGGCGGGTAGGGCTTTATTGTCTATGCCCTTCCAAATAACTCTAAACCGGTCGGTGGATACCACCAGATATTTGGCCCCTATTTCCTTTTGGGTTATAAATTTACTAGAAAGTCTGATAGTTGTTAAAATCGGGTTATGATTGACCTGAATAGTACATAAAACCTCTGCCTTAGCTAGATGATTTTCCAGTGAGGATGATATAAAAACATAGTCTATGGTGGATGAGCAACCACGTCCTCTATAAGTAGGCAATGGTCCCTTTTCAGAATCAACGCCAACCTTTTCCATTGCATTAATCAAGTTGCAAGGAGATAAGTAGTTTAGAAGCTCTTTCCCTCTTTTACATATGTTGGCCCTGGCCGGTACAGTGTGAATATTGTAAGTACCACTATGCAAATGTACATTAAAGTCCCCACCTAGGCAGATTCCATCCAATTTGCCATGCCTCTGCTCATCCTCTAATTTATCAATAAAATCAAACAAGTTACTAAAATTAATATTTGGTAGTGATGTAAAATCATTATTCTAAAAATTAATAAAACATATCATAGTTCCCTGTGAATAGATCGTGGCTTGAAAATTCTCATTATTTGTTTCCAAGGGTTTTATGTTACTCCCTGCTGTGGTCTTTATCCATGTTGATAACCCCCCACATGGTCGACCTGTTTTGGGGCTTGGAACAATATTGTTATAACATACAAATACCTCAAGAAACAATTCATTTGTACTCCATGTCTCCTGGAACATCAAGATGTCACAGTTACTAACCAGGTTGACCCATTCTACAGAATTCAGTTGAGATCTGAGTCCTGCAATATTCCAACTAAGTACATTTAGAATGGGGACTGAGGGTCTGGATTCACTAACGTCCGGATAAATCATTGGGGGTTCCACCTGCCCTGCTACAGCAGTCGATGATCGATTCACTAGTCAGTGAACCGGTTTTGTATGGTGCATGTGGGGGTGGTAAAATTACGGGCTCTCCGGGCAGGTTTATAGAAGAAGCCCAGGGATAATGAGTGTATAAAGGTTGAAGCGATGTTTTGGTTCATAGGTGCTTGCAATAGCCAATTCACCATGGAGGGGTATCTAAAGTTCACAACTATACAGTCACCTGTAATATTCTTATCTGTAAGTCCCACCCATCCTGCACGCCGCACCATTAAAATTTCATTGGCGTGCGCCATCCCTAGTCCCTTATACTTCGATAGCCAGTCAATACTCTTATTCTTAAGTTGTTCCCAGGACTCAGTTTGATCTTTCATCAGGGGAGGTACGCCAGCTAGGATTACAACATAGGGACAAGCCTCAGGTGGCAAATGAAGAACTTTTTTAGATGGACACCTAACTTGTGTTTCAAGGGTAGGAGTATTATTCCGAACAGTAGGTGTATCCTTGGGAACAGAGGCTATCATCACGGGGGTGGCTGATACAGAAGTGCTGAGCATACTATTACTACTGGTCCTATTATGAAGTACTGCATTTGATAGGGGCAACAATCTAGGCATAGACTTGGGTAACAAACCGATCTTAGAATCACCACACTTGTCACAATTTTAGGGTATAATTTGGGTGCATATAGGGGTGTGGTTTAGAGCTTAGGCGGACAGAAAACAGGAGGGGAGATGCATCGCTGTCCGTTGGTTTGCAGAGAGGCCTAGCTGTTCCTGACCTGTCCTGTTCCTGTCTTTATATCCTTTGTTCCTTGATTCTGTTTCAGGGAACCCCCACCATTTCCTAGGCCAAGGGTGTGGTTTTCCTACAGACCATTAGGTTTGTATTTAACCTAAATCATTCTCGGAATCTAAATATTAATGTGTTTTGTCAATGAAACTTTTGTCTCTCCACCTATCCACTATGTCAATGATTTATTGATATGTATTATTTAAATGATACTATTGTCTCTTCATCTAGCCCTCTGTTAGGCATATATTGTTTGGCATAAATATTTGCTGAAACTTTTGTCTCTTACTCTGTCCACTTCTTCATTGCTTAAAGTCATTGTTTAATTTGGATGAGTTCTAAAATAATATATATAATTGTTACTTCGTGAGGTTCAGTGTTTGTAATCTGTGACCTAAATACAACTGAGCATTAACCTTTGATGTTTTTGAGATACAAATTCATTATTAACAGGAGTCTGTGATCATTTTATTGACTAAATGCTTGGAAAATTAGTAGTAATCATTGCCATCAACTTTTCAACTAATTGGTCCATCGACAAATAGAAGGAATGTTTATATTAAAGATTAGCCATTAAAAGATGTCTCATTTGAATTAATAAAGAGAAAGAATTGGTGAAATGTATAAATTGACCCCAGTGCATCAGGGATTCTGGGTAAATGTGTATGGGCGATTGTACTGTGATGTTGTTGAGTATTGATCCCTGATCAATTATTGGTATTGGCTCTGGATCAATACCTTCACCATGAGGTAAAGCTGAACCAATTTTCAGCATGACGAAAAGCTTTGGGGTGGATGTACCACCTCAACAAGACCCAGCACATTGTCCCAGTCCAATGGAAGCGAAACAAGCATTAGCATAGCCATTAGGTCTTGCCTTTGGGACCTTATGTGTTTAGCCAGAACTTTTGGCTATGTTGCAGAGCATTGTGGCTGCTGTGCATCATGTTGAAAACTTATAATAAAAAGTGTTAAGTATTTTTGTTACCTTTATACAAACCAAGACGACATTATATACAACTGAACAACCTGATTTTAGCATAAAAAATGTCTTCTACTTTTTTTGTACTTGCACTGCTGGCAACTTTTTCCTGCCTGTTCTCATGCTTGTTTGCTATACTTTTTGCTGTTATGAGGGAGCGGGACATACATAACGGGGGAGTGGAGGTTGTAAAACAGTAATTTAATTAGAACATGAGCAGCGGACGGACACTAGGGGAGAATCAACAGTTGCCAGATTCCGAGGGCAGACTGACTTGATGCTTAGGTGATGTTTAGGTGATGCTTAGGTGATGCTTAGGTGGTGTGCTGATGCAAAATGGTGGTGGTGAGTGATGTTTGGTGCTCAGGTGGTGCCACTATATGGTGTGGACTGGAGGTATGTTGTGGATTGTGGAGTTAAAATATGTTGAAATATGTTGTTTGGTGTGTATTTATATGGGGGAAGTGGATGGGGGAGTTTCAACTATCAAAATGGATGGGGGCATCGTGCAGCTAAGAGCCATGTTAGAAGCTTTCATAAAGAGAATAGGGGGTGCATGCAATATGCAGATTTGGCGTACCCCTATTGATGTGCGCCCCTTAATTCACCCAGACTAGCTCTTACAACCTGCAAATATTGGGGTGTTTAATCAGACAAAAGCATGTCCTCAGCCCCTCACGTAAAGGTTGGGGCCTTTATGTGCACAGGGTCCTGCGTTACTACCCTGCTAAAGTGTTTCTCGAAGCCAGGACCGCTGCATATTCTGCTCACGTAATAGCTCCGCCACTGGCGAGCACTGAAAATCCCAACCTAAGCAAACACTTCACCAAACATTTACAGAGCAGGAAAAAATCCAAGCCAACAGCAGTTTTCGGGGCGGCGGAGGCTTCACCAGATAGGAATCAGCCCTGCAGACAGCTGAATGATGGCAGGGGTATAATCAGAGGGAGGCTTGAGCATGAATGAGCTGAAGGTGAAGGGGCGAGGAGGGGAGGCAGCCTTTAAAAAGCATGAATGGAAGGACAGACGGAGCACAGCCAGGGGCGGGGAGTGATGAAAAGGTGCAAGGGTCCCAAATCTGCAAGTGCAAATATGTAGACAGGCCTGGAATGCCACCTAGGTGAGAGAGGTCATTAACAAATGAGCGGACAGGCAGGTTGAAGTCAGGCAGGCCGGCCCGATTAAGATATTCAAAATAATTAATTTGGGAGAAGGTATCAAAGAGCGTTCTCAGGCCTGCTTGCAGTGATGTATTCAGTGTGTTAAGTAAGGAATAAAACACCCCTATCCCCCCTCCAACCACTTGTAGTATGAATTGTAAAATATATTAATAATCACGGTCAAGCACAAAACAAGTGCAGCCACGATGGTGAAAGTGACCACGCTATAAAATTAGTAACATGATCCACGACCAGCTGCCAGCCTGTGCGCCGCTGCTCGCTCCAGAGACCCAAAGGCCATGGGAGTGAACTTTAAGAGGAAAAGTAGGACATGCAGCCGTCTTTGGCCATTTGCATGCTTTCATTATTGAAAGCCACATACAAAGGCCAATGGAATGTGTGGGAGGAGTCCGACCCACACGGAGAAGTCTCTAGGAAGTCTGGAGTTATTCCAAGAAGCCCTCTCCTAGAGCAGCGCATGCACGCTGCGCTAGGCTCGACCGAAAAAATTACTAAGTGCCCGATTACGAGTTTGGTGGTGTGGGAGCGGGCCACCATATAACCGCTCGCTCCCACACCGCCAACAGGACTGCCGGCAGCCTGCCACATTACGAGTTTCCTTGTAAAGTGGGTGGTCCTTTGGTGTTCCGCGGCGGTGCCTTTCAAAAAGGCACCGCAATGGGAGCGTCCAAGCCCATTCGTTCATGTAATGGACCATGCAGGAAAGGTGGTGCATGCAGAGAGGAGGGCACACCGTGTGCTCCCTGCATGCACCCCATGGGCCTGAGGAACGAGGGGGCCCTGTAGGAGCTCCTCTGTTTCCTCACCGAGACCCTTTCCAATGTGGACTGACTGCCATGGTTAGGGCCGCAGTGAGGAAACTCATAATTTGCTTGGCGTGGCTGCAGCAGCACCGTCAAGTGTATTGTGGCCTCAAGACCGCCACAGCAGCACAAGGGATTGTGGATCCCTGATGGCTGCGATGGTCCTCTCACGGTCTGACCAACATATTGGTAATAGGATGATCTGACCATTAGTGTGGCGCTCCCTGACCAACACCGAACCTCCACCGCAAATTTGGCGGTCCTATCGACAGCACAAGGGATTGCAGATCCCTGATGGCTGCGATGGTCCTCTCACGGTCTGACCAACATATTGGTAATAGGATGATCTGACCATTAGTGTGGCGCTCCCTGACCAACACCGAACCTCCACCGCAAATTTGGCGGTCCGCACATCCCTAAGTTACACAAACATCACCCCATGTGTGTGTGTGTGCGCACTCCCTGATCCAGTCCACAGCTTGCAGTGAGTCGCCCGCAGAGGAATCATTCAGATTTATTCAGAGCGAGGAGCCCCGGAGGCTGCTGGAGGCGGCTGCTCTGCTCTGCCCGAGACAGCCTTTTCCCAGTGGGCCTTTTCAGCGGAAGATCGAGGCCGGCTGAGTTGCAGTAGCCGGGGGAGCTTGGCTTGGCTTTCCCGCCGGCATTCAGCCTCCAGCCTTTAGCCCCCATCTGCCATTTCTGACGGCCGACCGCCGGCCTTCCCCCGCCCGCCAAATCCCGCGTTGGTCTGGTCTGGCGGCAAGTGGCGAGAACATCCGCAGCGTCTTTTCCGGTATTGAAGACAAGCATCAGGAGCCAAGCAGCAGCGCAAAAAGGATCTCGAACCTTCCGCACCGACCCAGAGCGTGGGAGTTAACCAGGAGTGCATGCTGGGGTATTGCCAAGGCCACGGTGTGGAGAGAGGCAGGTGAGGTAGCTGCAACATCGAGGGGGGGAACTGCCAGTTCACTGAAGCTGCGGCACCATAGAATAACCATCACAGAATAACCACCTGGTCACAGGTGCCCCAAGTGCCAAGCCCCAAGCTCCAAGACCTAAAGCTCTGCTCTGCTCTGAGAGCGACTGAGACTGAAGCAGTTGAGCGCAGAGCACTGTTCACAGGTCATTGGAAGCGCAAGTGAGAGGACGCTTTGGCAGGCGCGGGCCCTACCCTTCTTTACCCTTCTCAGCCCCTCCGCCTCTCCTTGCCGAACATCTACCTGCTGCACCCTGCTGTACCCCGCCCCCTCCGCCCCCGTGCAGTGAAGTGTGGAGCACGAGGGGTGCAAGCGCAGGAGGCCGCCTGACCTCACAGTTTATTTGGCAGCTGCGCCGGCCCCAAAAAAAACCAAAAAAAACGGGAGAGACCCGGTAGCGGCGGGAGCCGCTGTGTGGCTTTAACAGACGACTGGAGGCAGGCGGCTGGGGCAGCGGAAACTACGCCAAACAGGTCTAGGCCACTAAGCACTAAGTACTATTGAAAACCTGGGCCCCATATCGCCACTCACCAAGTCCACATTGGAGCAATGAGATCTGGTAAAGAAAGAAAGTACACTGCACCCAAACGAAGGAAGCCCAAGCAACCAGACGCAGCCGGGGTTCAGGGTCTCGTTAAGCACACATCAAAACCCCAAAAACCTAAGAGCCTAACTCTACGGGACTACTTTAGAAAGACTCCATCAAAAACTACAGAACTAACAGAATTGACACAACTATTAGAGCAACACCCACAAACCTTGGAAGCAACAACTTTTCCAACCTTTGACCACTCAGGGTTTGACCTTAAAGCACCACCGCAAAATTGGGTATTCAACACAATCCCAACAAAAGAGCCGCCAGGGGTTTACACTTTTGGGTCTACCTGTACCAACCACAACATGGAAAATTCCCAAAACGTTCCTCTACAACCAGAGAAGCCTCTCACCCCTCTGGCAGACGACAACGGGGCTGTCCCCCCACCACAATTGCAGCTGGAAGACATTATGGGTTCGATTGAGGCCTCCCCCTTGCTGCCACAACTCTTACACCCCCCACTTAAGCCATCCACGGGCCTTCCACAGCAAACAACGACGGCGGAAATCCACGGACAAGTTGGCCCAGCACAATTCAATGGCAGTCATTCATCTTTAAACTCGCTTACTTCGCCAACAACAAAAATATTAACAGCACTAACAGACTCAAGCCCTTCATTCAAGCTATTTCCGGCCTTTGGCCTCACAAGGACTCCATGTCAAAGTCAATCACTGCAGTCGGCAGCAAATGATCAGCCCATGTCGGATTTGTCCCTTTTCCTTAAGATTTCCTCAGAATCCCCAAGCCTGAACATCACCCTGGAAGGCAAATCCAACATAGAAGAGGACACTAAGACCAGTGTTTGGCCTCAACTATTGCAGACCCTTCAACAAACCGGGACTGCACTTAACTACCATTCAGTAAAACTAGAGGTGCAAGTTGATTTACTAAACACCCTGGCACTCTTCACGTCAGGGATCGATGGCAAATTAGACCAACTGAACTCGTTAATTCTAAGGGCACAAGCATCTGCGAATTTTGTTCAACCAACGTGCTGCTGTTCTCCAATCATTGACTCCCTCTCCCTGCTTCCAGATTGCCTTTCCACTGTCATCAGGGAAGTAAAGCAGCTGAGAGGGGGACACGTGCCAGTCAAACTGCAACCCACTAAACACCAAGAACAGGACAAACCACAGGAGGACTGTGGAAACAAAAGTACAGCGACAAAGGAAGAAGAAGTGGGAATTACAGGATCATTTAACCTCCTTCAATCGATGAATGGTCACCCTCACAGTGCGCCTATAAAACCGACCCCGAAGGCTGAAAACTGCACTCTTTCATCTCCAACCGGGCCCACAGACCAGCATGTCAAATCTGTGGACGGTCGAACTAACAGCCTTGCTTCTTCACCCGCTCCATCAGTCCCGACCTCTTTCGGGCCTATTCCTCCTTGCACCAAAAGAGAACGTAAACGTCAACGCAAAGCAAGAAACAAACTCAGGGCTAATTCCAACTTGGCCCACCAGAATCTTTTCCCGATCTTCTCGAAAGCCGAAAACAAAAAATCCTCTACAGAACCTAGCACAGTGGACCCAAAGATAAATCCGACAATAACCTCGAACGGTCCAACCGTGGACTTGCACACTCAAGAACTGGAGAGGAGCACTCAGAGTCTAAGATTATCAACAACTGCCTCGGCAACTAAAGCAGAGGGAAGCATTCCTGCAACAAGCACAAGGGTGAGCCCAGCTAGGTCAAGCTACACTGGGCAAGAGCCAGCGGCAGGAAAATCCGGGCTTTTAATGGATCTCTCCCCTTTTGGGAACGAAAACTTAACAACAAAATTAAGTTTCACTAAAACCATTTGCAACGACAAAGCTGCCATGATCAGTCACACCCCACAACCAAAACGGGCATCACAAAAGCCACTTAAAAACAGATCTGATGTAACAATTGAAAAACCGATCCTTAAACCCACAACTGCTCCAGAGCCGCGAAGTGACAACCAATCGTGTCATCAGATTTTATTAGCCCCCGAGTACAATTCTAAGGGGCGGCACGATATCCTCAACAGATCAAACCTGCTGAAATTAGCGGAAGGCATACCGGGGCTAGAGGGTCTGGCCACGAATAACATCAAGACCATTGAATTCCTTCCCCCACGAGGAAACCAACCCTCTGAGGTCACCGTTGTAACCTTCACACAGGGTGGCTGGGCAGGAGCCTTCCTAGAACATAAGGCTACATTGCGGAACTGGGGGATTAGAGTGCACCCTTATTCAACACCAGGATATCCAATCACGCTGCTATCCGGAGCAACCACACCCAGCAAGCCGGCCTCCATCAAAAACAAAGAGCATGGGAGGCCGTTCTCTGTTCTAAAAAATGCCTCCGGGCCGGATATAGAACTTAAATCCACTGAAATAGCGGTGAGTAACAAAGAACCAGACCATGCCTGGAGGTGGCTGCCAGCAGTATTGGCCACAAAAAGCAGAAATTGAACATCTGTGCCAGGTTCACCAGTAAAAACATCCAATCTATTAAAACCACTCCCGCCGCCAGGGGCACAACAGCACAGTGCGGTCAGCAGTAAGAGGGAGCCACCCTTTTTACTGTGCTCATGGAATATCTGCGGCCTACATCAAAAAACCACAAACGAAGACACTATGTCTTTCCTGGGGGAACATGTGGCAATTGCCCTGCAGGAAACTTGGGAATTGGAGGACCGCCCCATTGAAGGATTCATTGAATATCGGAAACAGGCACTGAGGGACAGCCGCTTCGGCCACCCTAAAGGCGGGCTGTCCATATACATATCCAACAACCTAAAAGGCGAATTCAGTCAACTTCACTTGAAAGAAGACTGGCTACTGGGGGTTAAAATTAAACTACGGAGCAGACAACGACCGCTCTTACTTATAAACGTGTACATTAACCCTAACACCCGCACAAAGAAAGACCACCTGGCCAGATTTTGCGATATAATGGAAGATATAGCCACAGTATATCCCAACTCGGACCGCATTATCACAGGGGACTTTAACACCAACCTTTTCCAGGGGAATACAGCAGATTTAGAAGGACCCAACATGACTAGCATTATTGAGGCGGTCCCCCAATCTAAACCCCCTGTGCAAGCCTTGAACACATTAGGCGAGGTCACCGTGACAAGACTTTACAACGCAGGGTACCTAGTGGTGAATGGAAGATCAGCAAATGACTCCCCTCCAAACTGGACCTGGTCAAACGGAAGAGCAAAATCCTACCTGGACTTCACCATATGCAACTCGGAATTCCTGTTCAATCTGGCTAACTTCTCTGTCCTGCCAAGGCCCGAAAGTGACCACAGGCCACTGGTCATTTCCTTTGCCATAAATTTGGCTCTCCACAAAAAGGCTCCATCTACATACAAAGGAATATATTCCGACAACTTAAAACGCCTGAAATGGAGTGAGTCTAACTGTCAGTGCATCTTAAATACAAGCAAGGATTTCATCAGGGGTGCCTTAGTCCAAACGGTTTCCCTAACAGCAATATGGTCGCAGCATTGTGCACATTTGATCAGAACTTATCCAGCGACAAGGCAGGACCCAAATCGGACACCACCAGTAGGAGCAACATCCCTCCCTATGATAAAAACACTAAAAAGAACGAGAAATAACGCACTGAGGCTGCTTTTAAAATTCCCAGAGAACAGCAGTTTCCTCGTTACATACCGTTATGCCCAAAAGGCATTCAGGAGGGCAGTCACCCAAGAGAAAAGGGCCCAGGAAACCCAATACTGGGTCAAACTGGTATGGGAAAGTAAACAACAGAACTCCAAGATATTTTGGTCTCTTGTCAACAACATCGACCGAAACATAACATCTTCTGGATCTGCGAACATCCAGGAAGCAGACTGGATCACGTATCTGACAGAGCATTTCCAGGCTCAAGATTACCACGACTGCCCTGGACCAATATGGGCTTCTGATACTGGCGCGGGTAAAACATCGAACCTCTCACCTGATCATTCGCAGGGGCTTACCTCATCCGAAGAAATGTCTGAAGATAGAGTTGTCAAAATACTAACGAAAGGGAGACTTGACGGAGCACCAGGCCCGAATGGCCTGCCGCAAAGGCTATTCAAGTCCGACGTCCCCTTTTGGTCCAAGGTGCTATCGGATCTCTTTAATTACACCCTGCGCTATCAAACCATTCCGGACTCTTGGAGAGGTGCCATTATCCATCCCATCTATAAAGCTGGATCACGAGGCAACACGAACAACTACAGATTAATTGCCTTGTTGGACACAGAGGCAAAGCACTTTGCAGGCCTCATCTTGGAGGATCTCAGGAAATGGGCAAAGGACAAAAATCTGATTCCCTTGAATCAGACAGGGTTCACCGCCAAATCAGGAACAATGACAAACTTATTGGCAATCTCTACCATCATTGACAAAGCCCTTACAAACTCCAAGTTGATTTTTTGCTACTTTGTCGACTTCAAAGCAGCATTTGACAGGGTGCCTAGGGCTGCTCTGTGGCAAAAACTGAGGGAGTGGGGAATCCCAGACAATATCCTGAATCCCATCATCATGCTGTACTCCAACACATGGGTTCGAGTGAAGTTAGGGTCTGGCGCACATCTCTCCCGGAAAATCAGGACCTATCGTGGTGTCAAACAGGGATGCGTGCTGGCCCCCCTTCTTTTCAATCTATTTATTGCTGACCTATCAAGCACGTTGGAGAAAGTAATTAGCCATCCACCAAAAGTAGGAGGCACGGCATTAAGCAATCTCTTATATGCCGATGATCAGGCACTGTTCAGTCTCACCAGAGTGGGGCTTCAGAGACTCCTTGATGCCCTAATGCTTTACACGGTCAACAACCAGTTAGAAATTAACATGAAAAAAACGATGGTTGTTCCGTTCGGCAAAAAATGTTACAGCGGTGGAGGCTGGACAATTAACAAAGAAAGCATCTCAATTGGCCAGTCGTACAAGTATTTAGGGGTCCATTTGGATTCCAGGGGCAGTTTCACCAAGCAGAGCACTGTGATTGCAGCCAAGGCCACTGCGCTAAGGGTATCCCTGGCTATGCTATCGAGGAGACTCTCAGGCCCCACGCTCTTGCCTTTACTGGATGTGCTTAGAGCAAAGATCGGGCCCACACTTTTGTATGGCATTGAGCTCTTTAAGGGTAAAATGATCAGTCCCTTAAACAAACTGACAATCAAACTCTACAAGAAACTGCTCCATCTGCCGAGTTCCTCCTCGCCAGCTCAGGTCAGACTAGAGTTGGGCTTAATTAACTACGAATTCTCTAACGTTGGCTCATATCTTAACCTGATTCACAAACTAAGACAGGCAGAAGATGGCACTCTGGAACTCTTGGTTTGGAACGAAATAAGTGTGAGCAACCCAGGGGGGTCATTCGGTCGCCTCCTAAATGACTACACCCAACAAATGTCGGCTGCGGACCTTTGGGCCCTTAATCCAAGCCAGACTGCTTTCAAAACCACAATTAAAAAAGCTATAAGACTTAAATCCCTGATTACGGACAAAACTCTCCTTGCAAAACGCAGCCATGCTTGGGCAGTAGTCAACTCCTACACACGATTATCCCCGGCTAACTACCTTTCAACCACCTTTTCTTATCAGTTAAAGCGATGTCTGATCGCCCTAAGACTGGCGCTTCCTTCAAAATCTTCCTGTATGGCGTCGAAAAAGGGATGATCCAACGTGCAGAGGGTGCAGGTCAGCAAATGAAACTTTTTTGCACGTGCTTTGTACATGCCCTTTTTTTATTCTCCAACGCAGACGCCTTCTCAGACCAGAATGGGCCAGGCTGGGAGTTCGGACTTGTAGACATGCCACTATTGCTGCTTTGTCCTTAGAGAACACTGTTTTAAATATAAAATTGGCCAAATTCATTCAGCAAGTGTATAGTCTCTTAGAAAAGTTGGACAATTGTGCAGACAAACATGTACTTTAACCTCATCTGCATAGTGCGGGAGTGCTAATTTCTAAATTGATACGCTGCAGTAACCACTGATAAGAAGGCCACATTTTACTCTGTTTTTTACATTTTCTTTTTTCTCAATTTCTTTTAATCTATAAAATTGTATTAATGTGCTGGAAATAATCTTTTAAAGATATGTTTTATATATCTAAATAAAGAACTTATTAACAAAAATTTGGCGGTCCTATGGACCACCAAACTTGTAATTAGGCCCTAATTCTTAACATTTTTCCAAGTGCTTAAAAAGTTCCTCCTGCTCAGTCCTCCAGCCGATAGCTCTCCAGGGCAGACTTGCAGGCATTAGACCTCTCTCCAGCCAGTCTCTTGAAAGGTCCAGTCACCTGTCGTCTGCTTGGCCCTCTTGGACCCAGGAGTCTATCTTCTTTGTGTGTCCTGGAAGCAGGCATATAGGAGGACAACCACACGTCCCTTGAACAGCAGTTCCATTACTTGAGTGCCAGCAGGTGTGAGGAGTTCTTTAATGCTGGTGTAAATCCAGCCGGAGTCGGGAGTTTTCTGCCAGCAGATCTTCTCCAGTATAATTCTACTCAGGCCCACAAATGTTCGAGGAGATGGCGGTTAAGGGGCCAGATTTATCCTGCGCACTAGCCAATGACTGAAAAGATTCTATGAACCAATCCTAAATGTTTTTTCACAGTGTCCCCACCTCCATTGTCAGCAATCCTCTTTGCCTTACTGTAAAATTACCCCTGAGTCCCTTTTTCAAGATGGCAGAAGCCATTATCCAAGTTAAGAGAGGAAATAACTATTTTAATACAATCTCGGCGTTTACAGGGAAAGTTTAAGAAGGCAAAAAAAACAGTCAAAAAGATTTTGGGATTTATTTCACTAAAGAGAGCACACAATGTCCAATACGTTGGGTGTCCTTTTTTTATGTAGTAGCCATGTGGGTCTAAAAAGCACACTTTATGGGGTACTTGTGAATATATATGAAAGTAGTTTTTTCTACAAGGCAAAGACACTTTTGTCTGCCAAGTTTCACTGCAGTGCATATAACACTGCAATTAAACTTTGGAATGGATTCTTGCTCAGTTGAGAAAATGTGTTAAGCTTCGAAAATTCAGGAAAACCATGAAGACTTACTATTTTGTTGATTTCCCGACACCGTCAGATGCTCTTATGTGATGTAGTGCTTTATAAATGATTTAGTGATGATGAGAATGCTAACCCTTTCTTTAAATGATGTCCACACTGCCATGGGAGATTGTTCTAAATCCCGATTTATTTTTAGCAGCAGAAAAGATTAGAAAGTTCATCTGGTAACAACCTTAGGCCTGGGGATAATGCTCACAGCTTCATTTTCTTGGTGCATTTGCCATGCACTTTTGCTAATGATCTCCACCTGCTACAGTTAATTGCTAAAGGTACGTTTGCCCCGAGTGCCTTTTTGTTGATTTGCTGATGGAGACATAATTTACGAAGCAGAATGCAGATCATCCAGTGTATGCAACAAACATAGGTTTTCAGCCACCTACAGCTGGAAAAGCAATTACAGCGTTGAGAGAAGCCCCCCTTGGCGGCGCAGAGCTGGCTGATGGTTATGAATATCATGCTGACTGTGAGCAAGTAGAATAGCTCTTGACTTTGCAGTGGCGGAGCAAGGCCTCACATTACAGCCCATATCACTAGGAGGGACATCTGGAGATAAAGCTAGCCACACTGCGTTCTTAGTGGAAATAATGCGTTGGTATGATGTTACGTTATGTTATCTTACGTCAGATTATGCAAGGTTATGTTGCTGTGTTTTCGTAATTTTTCTTGTCTTATCTTCTTAGGCTAATTCTCCAGATCCTGATTGACTCAATTACCGATGAAATATTGTGCGATTATCTGGAATCCCCACAAGCTAAGTATAAGTGCACTGTTTACTGCACTAAAATGCCAAACACTCCTAGGCTGTAAGTAACGTTGCCCAGTCAAGACTACTTAACATTTACTGCACACAGAAACAGCACAAAGCACTACGTTAATTAACAAGCATTGATAAAGCCAATAGGGCTCACTTTAGTGAGAGTTAGAGCTATTGGCATTGTAAATGACAAATGGATATATATTTGCAAGGGGACAGAGCTACCAGAACGCCATTTTAGCAAAGTCCTGGTGGCACTATGCATGACTTGACTCTGCCTTGTAAATACGGCCCCTTTACACGCATCACTTTGCGTGAAAGGGTAATGCAATGGGTGTTGCTGTGGGCGGTCCACTGCAACACGCATTGCATTTTTACACTGCTCCAGATGTACAAGGATGTGTAAATCTGAGACAGCACCAAAAACTAATGACATGCAATAGCAGGTGTTAGAATGGCGTACGAGGGGAACTACTTTTAATTCTCTTCGTTTTTGCTTTTTCTATGTGTGCTGCATTCTGCTGCAAAATTTGGCACAGCTCCACGCTCCGACATTTCCTTGTAAATATGCCTCAATGTCTTTTACCCATGTGTTATGGGGTGGAGTGCATGTATGTCAGTGTGCAGTGGAATTATGTGGGTTGGATTGGCATTGTTAGTTGTGAAAATGTGTGCCGCGGAGTGGATTTGTTTAGTGGAATTAGGTGGTATGGGGTGCAGTAGAATTATGTGGGTAGTAATTATGTGGTATTGAGTGTACTGAAATTATGTGAAGTGGTATTGTGTGTCATGAAGTGGAAGTGTAGAACGGCAGTTTCTTTTGGGGAGTGATATGTAGTGGTTTAATTATGTGGTGTGGCATGATGTGGAATACTGCTGTGTGGATTGGATGTATGTGGTGTGTTGTGTAATTGGGTTTTTAGTTGAATTATGTGGTTTGGTGTCAAATTATGAGGTGTGGAATGGAAATGTGTTGAATTGAATTATGTGGAGTGTAACTGTGGTGTTGAATGAAATTATGCTAATTGTAATTATGTGGCATGGGTTAGAAGTTTATTTAGGTGCAATGTTGCTATGTGATTAACTGTTTTATGGGGGGTCTATTTATTTGGTATTGAGTAGAGTATAATTAAGTGGAGGTTAATTATGTTGTGTTGAGTGGTATCATGTGGAGTGTAATTATGTTGGGTGGTGTTAAATTATGGCAGTGAATTGTGTTGTGTGATATTGTGTGATGTTACATGTCACACTAAACATCCAGGTATGCTATACAGAATTGGAAGCTCTGGATATACATACAGAAAAATAGGTAATAAGTAGTCACGAAAATATAAAAAATAATGTAAGGACCAGGCTGGGCATGTGGGATGGGGAGCCTCCCAATAAAAATGGAGGAAGAAGCAGTCAGACGTCATTCATTTGTTCCTCCTGCATGTCCATTGCTGCCAGTATCACCAATTGCCTGCTCTCCATAATTCCTGATATATATTTTTAGGCACCCCCAAGTCCAAAAATGTCACCCACACACAAAACTGCCATTATTCATCAAATGATTATCTAATAGTAGTTGCCTAATCGGTTAATTAACTTCCAAATACCTCACTTGTGTGGGTATGCCTAGTGCCTGCAACAGGAAACGGCCTAAAACGCAACATGAACACAATGTGCCTTGCTGTGGATTATGGACCCTAGCTCAGCTAGCACCTAGGGAAACCTATCAAACCTATACAATTTTGAAAACTAGACATCCAGGGGAATCTAGGATAGGGTGACATGTGTCTCTCTCATCAGGTTCTGTTACCCAGAATCTCTTGCAAACTTTGCAAAAAAACACATTTCCTAATATTTCTGTGACAGAAATTTCAGGAATCTGCTTGGAGCCTCAAACTTCCACTCCACCCACCCAGCATTTCCCCAAGTCTCCCAATAAAAATGGTACCTCACTTGTATGGGTAGGCCTAGTGCCCGTGACAGGAAACGGCCCAAAACGTAACGTGGATACATCACATTTTTCCTCAGAAATCGGACCCTTTCTTTTATGTGCCTAGCTGTGGATTTAGGACCCTAGCTCAGCCGGCACCTAGGGAAACCTAGAAAACATGTACATGTTTGAAAACTAGACACCCAGGGTAATCCGGGATGGGGTGACTTGTGTGCAACTCCCTAGGTTCTGTTACCCAGAGTCCCTCAACCTCAAACTTTGGAAACAAAACACATTTCCCACTCATTTATATGATGGAAAGTTCTGGAATCTAAGGGGAGCCACAAACTTCTACAAACCCCGCATTCCCTCAAGATGACCAATAAAAATGGCACCACATTTGTGTGGGTAGGTCTAGTGCCCGCGACAGGAAAAAGCCCAAAATGCACTGCAGAGACTTCAAAATGATTGATTACAAAAAGACCTTGTTTTGCATGGGAGCCACCTGCGTTTTTGTTCTTGGGATCAGCAGCCATCTAGGAAAACCCACCAATCCCAGACATTTCTGAAAATTAGACACCCAGGGCAGTCCAGGGAGGTGTGACTTGCGTGGATCCCCAAAAGCTTGCCTAGACAGAATCCCTTGCAAACCTCAAATTTAGCTGAACAAATCACATTTTTCTCACATTTCTGTGTGGAAAAGTTGTAGGATCATAGGGATGACATATTTCCTACTACCCAGTGCTTCCCCAGGTCTCCTGATAAAAATGGTACTTCACTTGTGGGGTGGGCCAAGGAACCACAACAGGCAAGGGCCCAAAATGTATTATGGAGATATCAAAGTTATCTATCACAAAACTACTTAGTTTTGCAAGGGGGGCACCTGCGTTATTGGTCCTGGGCTTGACATCCATCTAGGGAAACCAGCCAAACCTATACATTTCTGAAATCTAGTCCAGGAAAGTGTGGTTTGCATGAATCCCCCAATGTTTTCCTGCCAAAAATCCCCAACAAGCCACAAAATTAGCTAAAAGAAATGAAATGTTCCTCAAATTTCTGTGTAGGATCACCATGCCTACACAAATGTCCTACCACTTAGTCTACCCCTTGGTCTCTGGATAAAAATGATACCTCACTTGTCTGGGTGTCCAATGCAGAATTGCCTAAAAACATATATATAAAAAATATATAGTGCTTCGATTTAGCTGTGCTATCCACTCAATCCCCATGTTTTTGGCCCTTCCTAGCCGCAGGTCCTTAACCCACACACACCAGTGAGGCACCATTTTACTCAGGAGACTGAGGGAAATGCTAAGTTGTAGGACATTTGTGCTGGTGCAGTGTTCCCAGACAGGAATATAAGGTAAATGTGATTTTTCTAGCTAAATTTGAGGTTTTCAGGGGATTTTGGGTAGGAAAACATTGGAAGATCAATGCAAGCCATATCTCCCTGGACTCCCCTGGGTGTCTAGTTTTCAGAAATGTCTGGGTTTGGTCGTTTTCCCTAGATGGTCGCTGAATCCGGGACCAAAAACACAGGTGACTCCCTTGGAAAATCAGGTCCTTTTGTGATAGATAAATTTGATGTCTCCACAGTACGTTTTGGGTCCTTCCCTGCTGCGGGTACTAGGGCCACCTACACAAGTGAGGTATCATTCTTTTTGAGAGACCTGGGAAAACACTGGGTGGTAGTAAATTTGTGTGAGCCCGGTGATCCCACAATTTTCCCACACAGAAATGTGAAAAAAATGGGATTTTATCAGCTAAATTTGAGGTTTTTAGGGGATTCTGGGTAGGAAAACATGGGGGAATCGACACAAGCCATACTTCCCTAGACTCCTCCACATGTCTAGCTTTCAGAAATGTCTGGGTGTTTTAGGTTTCCGTAGATTTCCTGTCGAACATGGGATCAAAACGCAGATGACCCATTTCAAAACCACGTTGTTTTGTGATTGATAATTTTGATGTCTCCATAATTTGTTTTGGGTCCTTTCCTGTAACAGGCACATGGTCCACCCACGCAAGTGAGGTATCATTTTTATCAGGAGACCTGGGGAAATGCTGGGTGGTAGAAAGTTTGGCGGGCCCGCAAGGCAATTGTGGGATCATTGCATGGCACAAATCTACTACCACTCAGCGTTCCCCTCAGTCTCTCGATAAAAATGATTCCTCACTTATGTGGATGAGCCAAGTGCCTGTGACTTGGAAGGGCCAAAACCGTTTAGAGATTGAGGGGGACCCAAAGCGGGTCCAAAAGGGTAGTTTGTTTTTACGTTTTTAGGCCTACGATACTTTGGGCACCCACACAAGTGAGGTATAATTTTTCTTGGGAGACTAATGGGAACGCTGGGCAGTACGACATTTGTGGTGAGCCTACAACTTTGCCACACAGAAATATGAAGAAAATATGAATTTGGAAGTAAATTTGAGGTTTGCAGGTGATTCTGGGTGAAAAAAAAGGCTACGGGATCCATGTGAGCCATATCACCTGCTGAGAGACAGTCCACACACACCAGTATCAACACACAGCACTAGTCAAGCATCATCCACGCACACCACCAGTCAAGCGCCATCCTTGCGCACTGCCAGTCAAGCTATATCCATGCATCCTGCCAGCCAAGCGCCATCCGTTCCATGCACATTGCCAGTCAAGTGCCACCCATGCATTCTGCCACCTAAGCGCCATCCACTCACACTGTCAGCCAAGCGCCATCCATGCACACCATCAGCCAAGCACCAGTCCACGTACACCGCCTGCCATGCGCCACTCCACGCACACCACCAGGGAAGCGCCACTTCACACACACACACACACACACCATTAGCCAAGTGCAAGTTCACACACGCAGCCAACAAAATGCCAGCCAAAGGTCAGTACACGCAAACTCCAGTTAACACACACACACAAACTTGACCTGGTTTCTAGTGGTTTTCTGCCCCGCTTGAGGGCAGATGAGACTAAAAATATCACAGAAACAGCCAAAATCTGTGCCTTAAAAAAGGGCAGTGACCCGAGCCTATGAGGATTGTCCCTGACATGCCCATAAACATACACCTGGTGCCTACTAGGCCTTCTGCCCTCCTGTTGGGGACGATAAGGGACCATTGCCCCGATCTGCCTCCGAGGGGGAGCAGAAAGACTGTCAATTTCTTTTTTTGAGGGGGTGGGGGCATTAGGCTTCCCAATCTGGGAAGCCCCCACCACTATGTAAAAAACAAAAAACAACATATTCCCTGGTGCCTAGTGGGCTTTCTGCCCCCCGGGGGGGCAGATCAGAGGCTATTGCAACCATCTGCCAAAAGGGGAGGCAGAAATACTTGACTAATTTATTTGGTGGGTGGGGGCATTGGCATGCCCAGTCTGGGTAGCCCCCTCCCATACGTATAATAAAAACATAATCCCTGGTGCTTAGTGTGTCAAATATTTGGGGGGGGTAGTGGCTTTGGCATGCCCATTGTGGTCTGCCTTCACCCCTATGTATAAAAAAACATTATCCATGGTGCCTAGTGGGCTTTCTGTCTCCCGGGGGAACAGATCAGGGACTATTGCCCCATCTGCCTCCAGGCAGAGGCAAAAATACTGTGGCTAATGTGCTTGGGATGTTGGGGCATTGGCGTGCCCGTTCTGGGCAGCCCCCATCCTTATCTATAATAAAAAAACATAATCCCTGGTGCCTAGTGGGGGGAAAATAAGGGAGTATTGCCCTCATCAGCCTCCTGAGGGGCTGAAAGACTGTGACAATTTGTTTTAGGGGGTGGTGGCATTGACATGCCCATTCTAGGCAGCCCCCACTCCTACATATAAAAAGAAAACAAAACATAATCCCTGGTGCCTGGTGGCCTTTCTGCCCCCATGGGGGGCATATCAGGGGCTATTGCCCACATCAACTTCCTGGTGGTCAGAAAGACTGTGGCATTTTTTAGGGGGGCTGTGGCATTGACATGGCCATTTTGGGCAGCCCCCACCTCTATATACATAAATAAAAACAGATCCCTGGTGCCTTGTGTGTTTTCTGTCTCCCAAGGTGCCAGAAGGACTGAATTTATGCCAAAACGTTGGGCGAGGAGCAAAAGCCCTTACCCAAGGGGCCGCTCCCTCGTCCCTAGTGTCTAGTGGTGAATCCCTGCTAGGGGATAGCCCTCCTGTGGTGATTCTCCCCTCCCTTTCCAATGATACATCTCCCATCTACCTACGTTTTCAGGGGCTGATATAGCCCCACATGCAAGTAGGCAGTGAAGCTGAAACAAGTCGGGCGGCTCGTTTCAGTTTCGGTTTCAGCGAAATGACGTCAGCGCACTGTGCGCACTGATCGTCATTTCACTGAAACCATCGGAACAGCTTCGGGAGCTGGGAAAGCTTTTCTTCCAGCTCCGGAGGCTGTTTTGATGCAAAGGGAATCCCTCTGGTGCATGCACCAGAGGGCTTTCCTGTGCAATGTTGTCGGACATGCTGGAGCAGTCTGATGCACATGAGCACTTTTGCGTCTGGTGGCTCCCGTACATCAAATGCACCAAAGGTGTTAAAGAATGAGATCGGTTTAGAAGCTCAGATACATTTAATGACCTGAATATCTTACAATAATACCAAAGTCCAGGCACTGCTTGTTCTCTAGAGAATAGGATTTTTATTTATAAAATAATTTATTATCACAGCAAAATCCAACTGTGTCCTGTCAACACAAGCACCATCATCTACAGCGATCCTGTTGCTTTAGAAAAGCTCAAACATATCTGTATGTGAGTACTAAAGTGGGGGACAACAACTAAGTACCTCATTACGAGTGGGCCTTGGCGTAGTACTACTCTATGCTCACGGAGCGTGCGTAGTTTGCTTTACTACGCGCTACGCAAATTGCACATAGCACAGTGCAAAAGCGCATAGCGGGCATTTTTTGCTTGCTCGCTGTCCTGAATGTCAAGTTGGCGACAGCGAGTGAGCAAAATCAACATCCCAGCAAGACTTTTTCCTCCTTCGAGATCAGCAACATCAAATTGCTGATCGCAAGCATGAAAAATAAACCTACCGACGGGATTCTCAACGCGGGGAGGTCAGGTTTCTCATTCCGAGTGGTCGCGTATGCTCGCGACCACTCGCGATGAGAAACTACCAGTCCGCGTTGAGAAAGCTGCCGCTCGAGGACAAATCTACTTGAGTGGCCGATAATGACCACTTGCACTGTGCAAGATGCCGTTTGTAATGATTGCACAGTGCAGACAAGCATCCGGCACTGTTCAATCAGTGCGAACAGCATTTTCCCTACCGCACCACTCAGTTCGCGCAGCTACGCGTAGCATGCGTAGTGCGAAGTCACTTCGCGTAGCTACGCCTAGCGCTACTATTCAAAATATGCCCAAGGTTAATTACGAGTCAGGTGGAGTGGAGTTACAGTGTTGGATTCTCATATCTCTGATGATGACAGGCTCGGTGTCCGCACTCTGTTCTCCCAGTTTTGCCTGCCAGAACCTCTAGATGTTTAAGTTGCTAGAGGCTTTGGCTGCAACAGAAGCCAGGACTCAGAATCCAGCCCTATCTGACCTTTTTTTTCGGCAAGGGGAGCATGTAATAATCCCCCTCTAGAATTTTTACCTTCACACCCCTCCCTAACACCCCCTCAACTCATGCATGCACACAAAACCCCTGCACACATTTGCCTTCTTCTCAGAGCCTGAGGTAAATGTGTGTGTTAAATCCCTCATCACGAGGATTACCACAGAAAATATTCAAATTTAGTACTATGTTTGCAGAGTATTATATTTCATGTCACTCACAATCCTCGGTGAAAACCATCTTGGTTATTCATCTATAATTCTATATGATATATATTGCTTCCATTAGAAGACAATAGCTTTAAGACCGAATTACAAATAATAATAATTGCATTTGTGGAGTGCCTGGTTACACTGGGCCAGTGTGTCCCCGCGCTGAGGTACCAGCTAAAAAACAGCGACAACAGGGGCCTACCACTAAGATCAAGTTATACCGCAGGAAACAAAAGGGTCATCAAACCTTTCTGAAAAATAGACTCTAGCCGGAGACTCTGAGGAAGTGTGTTCCACAACTGAGACGCCAGGTAGCGAAAAGAACGACCACCCATCCTGGCTCTGTTGATGTTGGGAACGTACACCTTTCCTTTCCCACTAGATCTTGGAAGTCTAGTCAGTACATAGGGAGTTAAAAAGTCATGCAAGTCCGAGGGCCCCTTCCTTTGTAAAATCCAGCTACTAACATACAGGGGCTTAAACTTTACTCTCTCCCTAAAAGGAAGCCAGTGTAGGGAGGCCAAAGCCCTTGTTGTTGAGGCTGTCTTAGGAAGCATAAGAACCAATCTTGCTTCTGCATTCTGGATGCACTGCATTCTCCGCATGCATTTAGAAGTGGCACCCAGATACAGGAGGTTGCCATAATCCAGGCAAGAAGTCACCAAAGCGTGCACCATGATCTTCCTTGATGCAGTGGGAAGAGCATCTAGAGTTTTCCATAAACCCCGTAAGATACCAAAATAGGCACCTGCCACCCGCCTGATATAATAATCAAAAGACAGCTTGTTGTCCACCCATACCTAGAAGGCTCTTAGCTTGTTTATAAGGTGTAGGAGTGGGACCCAAAGTCTGGGGCCACCATGATGATGACCACACTTATGGAGCCTTCCCTATCACCAGCACCTCGGTCTTGCTGCCATTCAACTTCAGGTGATTATTTGCCATCCACACAGGCAGTTCTTGAAGGCAGGACACAAAGTTGGAGGCAGCACCAGCCCGAGCTTGGGTGAGGGGGACCACCAGCTGGGTGTCATCAGCGTAGGACAGGGCATTGATCCCAAATGGATCCGAGATTTTAGCCAGGGGGGGCGACATAAAGATTGAACAAGGTCGGGCTCAGGGTCAAGCCCTGAGGCTCCCCCTGTGTCAGCTTGATGTTCCTGGAGTAATAAGTACCCTCCATGACTTGAAAGCTGCGCTCAGATAGAAAGGAGTCCATACACTTCAGGGCCCCACCTGCTACACCACCTCTCTCTAGGTCCTGCATCAGGGTATGATGGGCAACAGTGTCGAAAGCGACACTTAAGTCTAAAAGAATTAAGGCCGCTGTCTGCCCTTCGTCCACATACTTATGAATGGTCCCGGTCCAGAACAGCAGGGCAGATTCAGTTGAATGAAGGGCCCGGAAGGCAGACTGAGTATGATGGAGAAGGTTGTTTTTACAGATATGTGCTGTAAGTTGTGTATTCGCAATCTTCCCCGCAACCTCAGCAAAATAAGGGAGCAGAGAGATGGGACGCAAGTTGTCAAGCTGATTGTTAGAAGCGACTGTCTCTAGTTGGCAGAGGTATACACTTCTGACAAATAGGGACACACCTTTTCTAGTCAGGGCAAGGGGATCACACACTTAGATAACCCCTGCTCACCCCCTTGGTAGCTTGGCAAAGCAGACAGGCTTATCTCAGAGGCAGTGCGTTAAGCATTTATGACCACATACAGTAATAAAGTGAATACACTACAAATGGACACGACACCTTAGTATTATAAAAATAAGGATTTTTATATAAGGCTTAGCACAAGACCAAATAACGACAAAAATATACCACAATCTTAATAAATACTCTTGGAAGGAAAAATAATAGTTCAAGCGTAGTTTCTTCTTAGCACAAAGTCTTTAGTATCAAAAGCAACTCTTCTTCTTTAAAACACAGTTCTTGGCAACAATGTAACCCACACGGGAGTCACACGACATCGAGGCAAAGTTAATCCAAAGGTTCGGCGTCGACCGCGAGGAGCGCTACGTCGAGCCCGGAGTCGCACAGACCCCCACAACACAGTACCTTGGAAAAGTGAAGCACTCGATGATCAGCGGCGTCGAGATGTCCGGCGTCGCGTCTTCGGCGTCGATCGGGCCTCGGAGTCGGGGCGATCTGCAGCGGCGTCGACCGAAGTCAGGCAGGAGCAGCTCTCACGAGATGAAGCAGGATACGGCGTCGTCAATGTCGATGTTGCAAGAGTGAGCAGCGCTCACGGCGTCGAGAGGGCTCGAAGTCAATGCGATCAGCAGCAGTGCCGACACGAGGTCACTTGGAGCTGGAGCCGAACTCACTACTCACTGGCGTTGTTGCTGGTGTCGATCGGGCCCGGCGGCCGGCGTCGAGGAAGCGGGACACTGGAGCCGTTACTCACGATGTCGAGCTGGATTCGGCGGCGTCCGTCGGCGTCGAGATTGCTGGATTCTTTCAGAGGTGCTGGAGTCACAAGTTCCAGCAACCAGCACTTTAAGCAGATGAAGTCCTTTAGCCCTGTGACTTCAACAGGAGACTGGCACTCTTCCAGCCCTTGGAGATTTTCTTAGCAAAGATTGAGAGTACACACACAATTCCTCTCTCCTGGTTCCTTGGCAAAAATAAAGAAGCAATGCAGGATTCCCCCAACAAACAGCACTCTGGCAGAAGGGGTAGGCAGTCCTTAGATCAGCAGGCTTCTTGTCCTTGGTTCAGGTTTCCTTGTCAGAAGTGATCTAAATTCTTGGTTCAGGGGTCCTTCTCTTATACCCCTTTTTGGCTTTGATCCCTTTGTCCATGCAGGGGAATTTCCCCCCATCTTGGGTTTGTTGTGGGTGTTGCCAGGCCGAAGCACCTGGCCTATTCACTGTGCAGGGCAGAGTCTTCAGCCGCCCAGCAGGAGCGGAGCCAGCATTGTCACTGGCAGGGGCAGGGCCATCAGTTGCCCGCAGGAGATGGGCCAGGAAAGTCCCAGGCAGGCACAGAGTCATGAGCCGCCCGGCAGGGGGGCGGAGCCAGCATTGTATCAGGCAGGGCAGGATATCAGGAGCTACTCTTCCCCTACTCTCAATGCAAATGCCCCACTCATCCCACACTGACTCATTCAGACCTCTGGAGCCACCCAGCTCCTGTCACACGCACACCAGAACCAGCAGAGACCGGTAGACAGTTAGACAAGAAAATAGCTACTTTCTAAAAGTGCTATTTTCAAACACAGAGTCCAAAAACCATCCACACAAACGGATGCGTTATTAAACCCTGAGTTCAGGGATACCAAACTCGACATTGCACCATGCTCCCCGAGCCCGCTAGGATTATAGCCTTAATAATCCTGGCAGCCCATTCTAACTGATGGAGAGCAGGTAACCCTACAATAGTGAAAAACGAATATGGCTGTAATTCACTATTAGGACATGCCAACCTTGTCAGGCTTGTCCTACCTTATGCTTACAATGCACCCTGCCCTTGGGCCTACCATAGGGGTGACTAACATGAAGTTAAGGGAAGGTTTAGGGACTGGCAAGTAGGTGTACTTGCGCAGTCTGCGTGACAGTACCAGACTGCACGTGGTCTAGCAATGGTAGACCTTCAGACATACTTTTACTAGGCCGCTCTTGTGGGTGGCACAACACGTGCTGCAGGCCCACTAGCAGCATTTGTATTTACAAGCCCTGGCACTCCTGGTGCACTCTACTAGGGACTGACAGTAAACCAAAAAAGCCAAACATGGAATTCAATCAATACAGCAATTTCTCATAGGGAGCACTTGCACTGTGGCACTGATCAGCAGTGGCACAGTGCCCAAACCATTTACCAGCAAAAACATCGTACACAGAGGAGGCAAACAGACAAAATGGAGGAGAGACTCATGCCAATGATGCCAGGTCTAACACGGATCAACACTAATGTGAAGTTTCATTTGTAGAGGGAGAACAACTGCCTCCTTCCATATTTTTGGGACCACTCCTGAGCTAAAAGACAGCTCTAAAAGATGTCTCATAAATGGCTCCTAAATACACTAATTCACTGCTGTTGCAGGGATTCTGCCCAAGAACAGAACACTGCATAGTATTATGGGACCTTAGTGAGTAGGTACTGAGTCATCCTACTTCTTAGTACCCATGAGCCCAGGACCGACTAGCTCTAATGTCTCACTTGCCTTCCTACTCACTCACAGAGAAAAAAGTGATTAGACACCCCAGAACACAGCACTCCTAAATCTCTCAGGACTCGCGGTTGCAAGACACACCCTTTCACTCGCACTCTTGTACCTGTCCACAATAAAATCTGACAGAGATACAAACCAATTTAAAATTATTTAACTAATGTGCTCCAACATAGACTACACGTGTCACAAGAAGTAGGAAAATGCATAATACAAATATAGTCAGCATAGCAGCTTGTCCACAAATCAAGAAGAGAAAGCTCATCATGAAAAGACAATAGAGCCTAACCTCCCTCCCCTTGCTAATAAGCGGTATTAATATATAGTAGAAGATCTCTGGGTTTTGCCTGCAGACCTCATACCTTAGAGTACAGATGGTAGTTCTACATCGTAGGTGCTGTCTCACTCTTCTCTCTGGAAAGGTGTCTCTCCAAGTGTATGTTCCCTGTGCTTGTATCCCACTAATGCCAAAGTATGGTTTCCAAACAACAGCTGCGTTGGTATGTTTTGTATTGTTGTTAGGACCTGACAAGAACAGAACAACAAGGGGCATTGTTTATCAACCTTGCTCACAATGTTCAGACTAAACCCCAGGAAATGGCAGAGAGTGTACACAGCAGTCAGTTCTCATGTGAAAAGTACCGTCAACATCTATGCAAAGCTAAACCCATGTAGTAAAGTGCGTAAAGCTGCATACTGTCCGCAGAGCAAATGCTAACATAGAGAAGAAGACAATGTCCCCAAAGGCCATGCGACACTGCTAGTCCGTCATAACAGTGGGACACAAAAGTTGTTTCCCTTTCTGGAATGAGAAAATTCCAGGGTACTGTAGCAGGGCTCTAATAAAGACTGTCAGGATGGTACTTGCCGTCTGCTTCAATAGAAAGCAGAGTTTCAGCCAGGTACGAAAGGTGGTGGCTGTGGGTGGCAGTACTCTAGGATAGTTTTTATGTTGGGAGGAGTGTACTGCTGAGGGAGGATGGCAAGATGCCACCTAGAGTTTTAAAACTTTTAGAGGATGGAGTGATGGAGGGGGAAGGATGGTAAGTGGTTGGTGGAGAAGGATGGCATGCCACAATGCTAAATTTTAAATTAGGGTGTGGGGTCACAGCGAGGACCCATGTAACAGCATCATTACCATGCCTTGTCAGCTGTCTGGCCCTTCGGAGGCCACAACTCACCCCAAAAGCAGCCCCACAACACCCCCTAATGCACCAGTGATGGAGAGGAGAGTCCTGCACTGGCGAATGCCGTGGGATTGATTTTGGTAGTCCAACCAGTGCAGGAAATCCTCAGGGAACAACCTTCCCCTCTGCTTGAGCTCCAGCAAAGTCAAGATGGCCACTGCATCTTAGAGGACCACCATCCTTGACACCAATTGACAAAGCAACTATGGTCTATGCTCTTAGATTTTTGGCTGGTCCCTGGTGTGTGAGTGTCCCCTTGATGTAATTTCTCCCTCCTGCACATGGGGTGCAGTGCTGGGGCACGTGGTAGCCATGGAGGAATAAGCATTCGGCTCTGCACAGTGAGGAGGCGGCGGGCATGGCAGCCAGCATGGGGAACAGTGGCAACTGGTTTTCTAGGGCTTTCCTACCACCTCCCCCTTGTATCCATCAATCGCCAAACCTCGACCAGCCTGTGGGTGAGGTGCCTCGCCCAGCGGCAAAGGTTGGTCCCACTGGGAGACTGCCTTTCTGCCTCGGAAGTGACTGGTGCACCCTCCCTAGACTTGAAGGGGGTTTAGGATTGCTACTGGCCCAGACTGGTGAGCAGGGCCTGGACTGACCAAAGGCTACCCCAGGGGGCCTTTGGATTGAGCGACATGGAGGCCTTGCACCATTGACTTTCACTTCCTACGCGCACCAGAAGGGGTCTTTGAGAACATACTCTCAGTCATAGACGGTCTCTCCCGGGGTGCCCCCACAAGCATCAGTTTAGCTGCAATCGGTACTGGCAACCAGGGGACCACGGGCAAAAGGGGTCAAGTTCAGGGGCCAGTTTATAAAAGACCTCCTGAAGACCCAAGGATCCCAGAAAGTCTTGACAGTGACAGGGGAACACAATGACGAGGCTGATCCCTCTGGCCCCCACCTGGATGCCGCTGCAACAAAAAGAGATATAGGAACTCTGCTGGTGGAATTCAAAACCAAAATGAACCAGCTATGACAGGATTTTGTGAAGGCTATAGCGGATTTAGAACAAGCTGTCCAAAGTCTTGCTATGAGGATGGATCATCTGGAGATGATGATGGCAGAGGGGGACCACGAATGGGATAAGCTGGGTCTAAGGCTTGACAAACTCCAAAAGAGATGCCATTGGCTCACCGACAAGGTGGAAGACTGCAATGGCACTTCCCATTCCGTCTCCTGTTTTTCTACAGGAGTATATAAGCCTCAGTGTCCATCCATACTTTATGCTATCATGACACATGACATAGAACCTAAGTTGACAATTTTAACCCTAAATGTTCAGGGCCTAAACTCCCCAATCAAAAGGAATTCCCTTCTCCACTGCATCCACATTAAGCATACCAACATTTTGCTTCTAGAAGAGACTAATCTCTTGGTGAAAGATGTCCCATGTTGCCACACAACATCTTCTGACATCAATTCCATTCTAACACTACAACTAAAACAAATGGAATGACAATTCTAATCAGTGATTTGAGACCCTTCCAGTTTCAATCTGTGCATAGGGATTGGGAGTGCTGGGTGGTTCTGCCGGGAAACAGCCATTACAACGCAACTAAAACAACGCACTACCATTACAACAAAACTTTTACAACACAGGATTGATGACAACGCATGCAATTACAACGCATGCCATTACAACGCACCTGCGCATGCCATTACAACGCATGCCATTACAACGTAAGTATGGGTAAGTATTTGATTAAATTTTAACCCCTACACCATCCAACACTTACCCTACTATTACGCCCCCTGGAGTTAGAATAGTAATTTTAACCCCTACACTATCCAAATCTTACCATGCTACTACACCCCCCTGGAGTTAGAATAGTAATTTTAACCCCTACACTATCCAACGCTTACACTACTATTACATTCCCATTAATTAAAAAAAAAATACTTACCCATACTTACGTTGTAATGGCATGCGTTGTAATAGCAGCTGCGTTGTAATGGCATGCGTTGTAACGGCATGAGTTGTAATGGATCCTGCGTTGTAAAAGTTTTGTTGTAATCGTATGCATTGTGAATGTATGCGTTGTAACGTCATACATCCGGTTCTGCCTATTGGATCTGTGGGTGACAAGAATATTTTAATAGCATCTATCAATGATAGTCCGACCCTATTTAATATATATGTATCGGACCTGGCGAGAATCATCAAAACCCATGGGATGGGGTTGACCTCGTATGCTGACGACACCCAACTTGTACTTGCTATCCATAATCATGGAGTAGAAGTGGCAGCCAATTTTCAGGAAGGAATGCGGGACATCAGTCTTTGGATGTCTCGCAACTGCCTGAAACTGAACTCCGATAAAAAAGAGGTAATGACTTTCGGCAATTTAGTCCCAAGCTGGTCCCCTACCTGGTGGGCAACCAAAATGGGACCTCCCCCACTTCCTGTAACAAAGGTTAGGAATCTGGGAGGGATGTTCGATGATAGACTTTCATTTATACATCATGCTAATGCTCTGCTGTCTTCATCCTTCTTCACTCTCAAAATGATCAGAAAACTCCTTCCTTTTCTCCCACCTAATGCAGGAAAAACTCTGATGTGCACTTTGATCTTACCTAAGATCGACTATTGTAATGGTCTTTTTTTAAATGCTCAGGAAAAAGTACTGAATAAATTGCAGCTAATTCAAAATTCAACAGCAAGAATTCTATCTGGCACACCGAAGTTTAAATCGATTTCCCCGGTAATAAGCCAGCTTCATTGGTTGCCAGTTAGGAATCAAATTAAATTCAAAGTTCTCTGTATAGCATACAGAGCGGTCAATAATTCAGAATCTAAGTTCCTAAGAAGGTTACTAGGGCGTTATACCCCCAGTAGACTACTGCGCTCCTCTGCTGCTTGCCTTTTAAATGTCCCTCGCACAAAGAAATCATCAAGGGGAGACAGATGCTTCTCAATTGCCACAGCGAAACTATGGAACATCCTACCCCCTCACATCAGGGCTAGCCCCTCTCTCCTTACCTTTAGGAAGTCAGTAAAAACCTGGCTTTTTAACCAGTAAACAATATCTCTATCTGCTATGTACTACCGTTTTTCAGCGCCGAGACACCTCTGGGTATTTGTGAGCTATACAAATCGCATAAATAAATAAATAAAGGATCCCAAAGAAAAACAAAGTCCAGTTGTACTCTTGGCTATATCCCGTTATAGCTCAACACTCACATGAAAAGTTTCATAGTTGGAGGGGACTTTAATGTGCACCCCAAAGTTGATAGCTTGCACCAGCCATGGCACTCATTGAACTCTCCTCTTTCTTTACTCACAGGACTAGACAACTTGCAATTGATGGACATTTGGCACACACATCACAAGTTAGAGCAAGACTACACATATTATTCCAGTGTCTACAGATATCATTCATATATTAACTACATATTTGTCTCCTCCGCAGTTTTTCCCTGGGTTGGATCCACAGAGATTGCCACCAGAAGACTTTCAGGTCACACTCGCTGACACTGGGGATCGAAATGTCTTCACCCCCCCCCCAGACTCTGGAAAAAGAGCCCGGTCCTTAGGACGTCATCCGAGAATCAGTGGAGCGTTATTTTAATGAGAACATTACAGACATAATATCATTGGTGACAATCTGGGATGATGCCAAGGCAGTATTCAAGGGGGAGCTCATCAACCACACCTCCATCTTCATCCAGCTGGCAAGGAACAGGTGTCTACCGCTTAAAACAGAGATTTCCAAATTGGAACTCCAGTTCAAAAATCGGCTCTCAGCTTTGCAGCCCACCAAATCTCCCGGTAACAAGACACTTACTTAGTAGATGTCCATATCCCAGAAATTGACATTGATACTAGAAGGGTCATGGAACAGCCGATAATGCTGGAGGAGGTCCAACAGGCTACAACGGAACTTTGCAACAATAAATTCCTGACCCCCGATGGATTCCCCAATTCGTTTTAGAAATCTTTTGCAAAACGTTTAGCCCTGCACTTGATGAAGGTCTGTAACTCTTTCTTAGACATCATATGAGCCCTCCATGATGGAATCCCTCCTTACTCTGATACTAAAACCAGGCAAGGACCTCAAGGGGAGTGGCTCTGTTGTATAGCCACGTGAAGATTTATACCAAGATCCTCACAACTCATTTGGACAAGGTTTGGCCGATACTGATATCGCCACACAAACCAGTTTTATTAGAAACTGCCACTCAGGCTGTAATATATGCCTGGCTTTTAAAGTAGTGCATAGAGCTTTTACAACGGGCACGCAGCTTCTACTTTCTTTGGATGTGGAGCAAGATTTCAACTGGATAGACTGGACGTTCCTCACTAAAACATTTGATCAGAAAAACCTAGGCCCCATATGAAGACTTTCATTCTAGCTAATTATAAGACCCCAACGGCCAAGTTTTGGATTGCTCCCGTTTACCCGACCCCATATAGCTAGCCCAAGGCACTTTCCAGGGCTGCCCTCTCTCGCCCTCGAGTTTTGCTCTGATAATGGAACCATTGTTCCAACATATAATGCCCAAAACCTGGCTGTGTGACAAAATAAAAAAGCCCTTTTTGAAGATGACATTCTCTGCTCTCTCACTAATCCCGCAGACTCTCTAATGACACTTTTGTCAGAGCTTGACCACTTCAGGGAGGTGGCGGGATTCAAGATAAATCCTCTTATATCACAAGCAATAGTCTTGGGACTCAATGTGAAAGATAGCTGATGAATCACATCCAGGTATGGCTTCTGTCTAACCCCTTCAAGGGTGGACTATCTTGGAGTGGTTATCCTTTCCCTCGTGTGGCGTAAGTGTTTAAAGGCAATTTTACCCCCCGCTTTTCACAGCCCTTTTCAAATACCTATATGTAGAAAGCTGGCTCTGTATACACTATACCTAAGTAAGGTATAGTGTGCACAGAGGCCAGTGGATCCCCAAAGGTCGGCAGAGGTTAAACGGTACCTTACTCTCTATTTGTGGTAGTGTGGGCGAGCAATAAGGCCTTATCAGAGGGTAGTGCTGAGCATTTATTGTACAACTCTGTCAATAAATTATTTCACACACTCAAGGACTGACCTCTGATCAATTGGTTTGTATAAAAATATTATTTAGTTATATTTATTTTCTAGATCGAGCCAGGCCTTCTATAGGTAAGTATAGGAATACTTTGCAAGCATATCATGTTTAGATACAGTTTGAATGTAGTGAATTAGTTTCAGTAGAATTATTTGTATTTGCAGATAGTCAGAATTACTTTGCAATTACTTTTCTTACATGGCCAGGTTTCTCTAGATACAAGGCTGGTGCATTTCCTGAGGGAAAGAAAAATACGACAATGCATTTTGCAAACTTAACACAGGTTTACAGTACTACTCACAAGCCACATTTAGTCCTGAGAAGGCAGAACTGAGTTTTACGGGTCTGTAGGATCGCAGGGAGGATCTCCTTAGGGTGTTGGTTCACTCGGGTTCGGGGCGCAGGAATCCGAGTGGGGGAGACTCACGGAGCCTGCCAGAGGCAAAGTTGGTTAGTTTTGAACAAGGTTGGTGCTCATGGGAGACAAAATACTTTTTCAGTCTCAAAGAAAGGGCAGGGTCTCTGGGTGATTGAGGACTGCTGGCTGCAGGACACACTGAGCTACTGTTGGGGGAGTCTGAGGTTAGGACAGGCTGGTAGGACTGGGGACAAGTCAGTTGTTGTCCTCCTCTTCTTCTCTCCACACAGCTGTTTGGTCCTTTTTCTCCTTGCTTCTTCTTTTCGGCTCTGGTCTGAGGAGGCATGGTTCAGTGTTACCCATAAATACTACATTTAGGGGCATTGCAAGTAGGGACAGGTTGGGACCAATAGGTCCCTTCCATGGGGTGGGTACACCCACTATTATGTCACCCTCCTGTGAGAGGGGGCATAAGCCACGCTCTGGTTGGTTGGGTCCCCCCCATCTGCAAGATGGCGGGGACTGAGAGTTGTGCTTTACCTGATCTCCCCCTTCTGAGGGGTGGGGTTGGCAGTGGTGGGCACATCTCCCGTCCTAACTTGGTTTTCCCACCAATTCTCCTGCCCAAAGTGGGGGTCAGAACGGTGGGGGCCAGTTGCTGGGAGCAGCAAATGGCTCGGGTAGCTCAAAAGTGCGGCAGGCCTTTGAAGCTTTCTCTTTGTGGACCCTGACCATACTGGGGGAGGAGGCTTGGTACCTCGTTCCAGGATGTGCTTTGTTTCAGGACCCCGAGAGCAGCAGTCTCTCGATCCAGGGGTCCAGAAAAATGTCTGGTGGTGGCAGCTGGTTAGCAGCCACTCAGCCTGGACACTAGAGTTAGTTCATTTTTCAGGGGGCATCTCTAATATGCCGTCTGAGTGCATTCTTCATTAAATCCCACACTGGCATCAGTGTGGGTTTAATGTGCTGAGAAGTTTGATAACAAACATCTTGGTTTTCAGTAAACCCATTACAGTGCTGAGGAGTTTGTAATGACACCCTCCCATACTATATACTCTTCATGGCTTTACTGCACTAACAATGTCGAAAATGGACATAGACACTGTAGGTGTACAGGGCTCAGGCACCTGTAGCCTCACCACTGTTATAGTGCACCCATCTAGAGCAGTGGCTTACCTATGCCAGGGCAGTGGGTTGTAGGTATAGCACACAGGGTGGTGTGCCATGTCAACTCTTCACTTTGTTCTATACTAAAACACGCAACCTGCAAAGGCAGTGTGTGTGTAGAGGTACCTGGTTGTCAGGTACCCAGGGCACACTCAGTCAAAGTATATAAACATTAAGCAAAAAGTGGGGTCAACCATAAAAAAGAGGGCATTTTCCTACACTATATAGATGGGGTCGACTCATGATCCCATGGGTGGGCAGGATAAACTGTGTAAAAATGAAATTCTTTCTGAGACCTCTCTACCTGTTTCGTTCTCTACTGGTGCTGATCACCTCAGACACACTGAAGTCCATAACACAAAGACTGTGGTCTTTTATATAAAATGACAAACATCTGCAAAATGCTAAATCCTTCTTGTTCAAGGGTCCAGAGGAGGGAGGTATGGTCATGGCCGATACTGGATGCAAGCTTTTAACAGCTCAGTTGACCCTGGCTCTGCCGTGATGCTCCTGATATGGGCAAGCATTGAGCTCTCCTAGTTCAGGAGCACTGTAGGCTACCACTCCGCCAGCTGCTATGGTTGCCCCATAGCAAGATGGGGCAGCTTTGCTGGACCATTAGAATGTTGTGCTTTGAACTGGGGGTGATGACTTACCCATCTCCTCTCACCCCGATGATAAGGAATCCAGATTTACATCCTGGCACAATGGGCAGGTGACAGCTGGCATCGGCGGGAGTAGAGACTCTCTGCCTGGGACAACTGTAGAATGATGGTGTCCCTAAGTAAAGGGATCAGTGCACTAAATGACTTTTTGCTTCACACAAAAAACTTGTATAGGGTGACACAGCTCTTATACTGGGGTCATAGGCCAGGGGGTCTGGGCCTCGGGACGAGGGACACCACAATTGAAGGTATGTTCTCCAACAGCAACACAATGAAGATGCTATCAAGGCTCTATTAGGCACTCAACAAACACGCCCCTCTTTCAGATCTTGCATATACTAGAAAATGGTGTGAGAACTTTGGTCTTGACTTGACTGAGTCAGACTGGATCCTAATTTGGAGGGTGGCAGCGAAATCCTCTATACATCTACAGCATTGAGCCAATGCCTTTAAGGTTACGCTTAGGAGGTACATTACCCCGGTCTGCCACAAGGCATTTAACTCCAGCTTGGATGACTGTTGGAGGGGATGTGGGGGAGGGGAACCTATCTACACATGTGATGGGCTTGCCCCCAATATTCTCCTGTTCTGGTCCCAGGCGCTAGAGACTACTAAGATCATAACCAGCATCACACTACCGAAAACAGCTCGGACACTTCTCTTGAGTTTGATGAACAATAAGGGTTGGTGAGCCCTACCAGCAAACTACTGACTCACTTACTTTTGGCATTCAATTAGTGGTTGCCCAGAGTTGGAAGAGTGCATACCTACCGACTGTTGAACTATAGTGGTCTAAGGTGTGGACAGTCCAGGCGATGGACAAGCTTGCTGCTACAATTAGGGGTGCATGTTAGACATATGACAGGGTATGGATCCTGTTAGACCTGGCACCATTGGCGTAGGTCTCCTTTCCATTTTTTACGCTGTTGCCTCCTATGTTTTTACTAACTTTTGCTGGTCTATATAATTGGGCACATTGCCACTGCTGTTCAGTGCCAAAGTGCAAGTGCTCCCTGTTGTGAATTGCTGTAATGGATTAGGGACTCCATGATTGGCTGATTTGATTTACTTGTCAGACACTAGCACAGTGCACCATGAGTGCCCAGGGCCTGTAAATCAAATGCTGCTCTGGGCTTGCAGCACTGATTGTGCCACCCGCAGAAGCAGCTTGTAAATTATGTCTCAGGCCTGCCATTGTAGAGCCTGTGTGCAGTCTAGAACTGCCTTGTCAATTTGGCAAGTGCACCCACTTTCCAGTCCCTAAACCTTCCCTTTTCTACATGTTAGTCACCCCTATGGTAGGCCATTTAGTATGGTTTATGGGCCTCTTTTTGTGTGCATGTTAAGTTAGCATGGTTTATTAGAAGTTTAAACGCCATTTTACCTTTTGCGGCTTTTTGCACACGACACTGCTTAGCTGTTTTTGCAAAGTTGGCTTTTGCGAATGTCTATACATGAGAAAGGGTTTGTTTTTCGATATCTCTAGACATACATCGTGCCCGAGTCTGTACAGTGAGTGCTGAGCCACCAAGGTTATCATAACATATGAGCCTGTTTATCGGCGTGTCCGTGTAACACATTCCAGACACAACATTTTGGCAGCGGCAAGCCGAGTAGGATTCTGGCGCCTTTATCATAGCACACTTGCCATAATTTCACACACTTGGAAGATTCCAGGGATGCAGAGAGACTAGCCAATCCAGATGTAATTTACACTTACTGAGCGGACAGGTAATGAGGTCCCCCAAAACAAGCTCAGGAGACCTTCTATAGTTTTAGAATACAAAGTTCCTATATAGGGAGGGTGTTTAAACTAGGGGGCATATTACCAACCAATAGAGATAATTTTTGTCTCTAACTTATTTAGAGACAAAAATTATCGCCGCAAATCGGCGATTTTTATCGCAGATAAACCTTGCTATTAGCAAGGTTTATCGCAAATGCGATAAAAAACGGCCGCAATGCATGAATATCGCTGAAAAGTCAGCGATATTCATGCATTATCGAGCAAATGCTCTTAGCCATGTTATCCACCTCCCATTGGATAACATGGCTAAGAACTGCTCCTGGGCAAGTGTTAGCTTTTGGAGATATTCGCGCTTAGCGCGAATATCTCCAAAAGTTGGTAATAGGAGATAGCGATGTTAGCGACTGTTTTCAGTCGCTAACATCTTGGCACGCCCACTTTGCATGTCATTAGTGATAAATATCACTGACATGCAAAGCGTGGCCCAAGATGGTCACTATCTCCTATTAGCTGTCGCTAACAGGTGTTAGCGACAGCTTGGTAATAGGGAGATAATTTTATCTCCGCTTTCTTGGCTTTTAAAGCCAAAAAAGCGGAGATAAAGCCCCTTGATAATATGCCCCTAGGTGCTTTAATCACCTGTTTGCACTATCATTGTAATATGATTCCTCCTTTTGTATTTTATGGAGTTGTAACCATGCTGACCATATTATTTTTAATCATGCGTCTGCTTATGTTGGCTAAGACACTGCGCATGAGATCACGTTGTTAAAATAAATATTTTAACCTTACCGTGTCTCTTTTTAACTCCTGTTGTGGACTGGTATGAGAGTATAACAAAAGAGTGTTCTCACTTCCCACCATTCCTGAGATGGTCCTAAGTCGCATGTTCTAGGTTGTCTAATCATTGGTTACTTTGCTATAGGACGAAGGGCAAATGTGACACTGATGTTAGCTGGTTGGGGTTTTCTAGGTACTGAGGTGTGTTTCTGGTACACCACAATTCACTAATATCCATGATCTCTGTGCACAGTTCTGTGTATGAGCAGAAATCCTTGCATTGTATGTGAAAGGTAGGACATGCCCTGGTGTGTGTGGCATGTCCTGATAGTGAATTACAGCCAATTTAATTTTTCACTATTGCAAGGCTACCTGTTCCCATACGCCAGGATGGGCAGTTTGATTATAATATCTTATAATCCTAACTGACCCAGGGAACAAGGTAAAAAACAAGTTTAGTATGCCTGAACTCAGTATGTTAAAATACATCCTTTAGTGTGGGTAATTTTTACATTCTGTGTTTGAAAATACCACTTTTAGAAAGTAGGTATTTCCTTGCCTAACCAATCAGTATGCCTCTGCTAGGTTTGTGTGTTACATGTCTGGTTTGTGAGTGACAGGCGCAGGAGAGGGCTTTGGCTCCAGCAGTCTGATGCATCAGGGCTGGGCTGAATAGGACCTGGGTTGAACAGAGAGTAGTTGGAGGAGATTTCATATCACTTGCCTGAGCCTACATTGAGTAGAGAGTAGGGGGAGGATGTGAGAAGTTAGCCTGGCATATGATGTCCACTATTCTAGTGGGCACTTTGCACCAGTCTAAAAGACCCTTATTGATGGTGATTGTAAAGTCAACCTTATAGACAAGCTATCCTAGTGGTAGCATGGACCAGCAGTCATAGGCTAAGACTTCAGAGAGAATGTGAAGCAAGCTGTTTTACCAATTATAATCCCTTGAATACCAATGAAAGGACACCACACAAGGTATATATCAAATACATATGTATTTATTTCTAACACAACCCCTCTGCACTCTTTATGAGGTCAGAGATTGGAGTACATCACAAGTTACTCAATTAGCATACGATAAGTTGCACAAATACAGTTATGCCCTAGGGGCCTCACAAACCATATACTAAGTAAGTGGTATAAGAACCACTACAGAAATAGTGAATAGGCCTAGGGCCTAGGGAATCGCTGGGGCTACACTAAACATCCAAGGGTTAGGAAGTAGGAGACCCACGGGAGACGTGTGCAGTGTCTAAACACAGTCGCGAGTTACCATTGACTTATAATGAAGAATGAATAAGTTACAAAGTTACTGTTGAAGGGAACATTCGGATGGACTACGACAAAAGCCCTTTAGTCTAGGACACTTCGAGAGTCAAGACCCATGGGAGCAACCGGAGTACTCATGTTACCTCACCCAGGGAAGCCGGGTAACCTTTTGGTGTCGGGTTTCGTCAATGCTTTCAATGGAGATCTGCAAAGAAGTGCTGAAGGCGGCCAGAGGAAGAGTGTCCGGGTGGATCCAAGGGTAGATCGAAGATGTGAAGAACCTGAAAGCAGAGGGGACATAGTCTGGGTCACTAGCCATTGACCAGGAAGGAATCAGGAAGGAACCAGGCAATGTTGCGATGATCTCAGGTGAAGAGGAGATGCTTGTCTCTGCAGCCACGAGGACCAGGAGGTGTCGACGACAACCAGGAGCTGCATTCGACCTATCCCGTGAAGGATCTAGTTGACTGCAGTGGTGGTATCCGGACTGGCCCCAACAAGCCTTGGCAAAAGCAATCCATGCAGGAAGTGAAGATTGGTTTCGGAGCAGACCAGCAAGGTCTGAGGAGCTTCTCCTTTGCAGGAAAGCTGGAACAAGCCTGGAGCGACCAGGAAAGCAGTTTAGTTTTAAAGGTTTCTCTTCAGGGGGCTCACTAGCCAGCGGGCTAGCAACCGGGAAGATGAGTTGAGCTGAAATGCAAGAGCAGGTCCCACGCGGTACTCGTGGAGTGTGGAGGGCTGAGCTTCAGTGCAAATGGCGCTTGTGTCTGGGGCTTCTCGTATCCCAATGCACAACTGCAAGGATACCTTGGTAGTTGAGCTGTTAGCAAAATGCAGGATGTCCAGGGTGTCCAGTCCCACATCTCTCGTGTCCGCCACGGATCTCAGCTTTGCTGTGGATGTGTGTTGGAGTCAGAGAAGTCTGAGAGTTTAGTACCTGTGTCGCTGAGTCTTCGGGTTCCGGCAGGAGTATCGACAAAGCAGACTGGCAAGTTACTGGTGGTGCCTGTTTGCACAGGGTGGTCACTCCTTGACCACAAGGGAGATGTCTTCAGTCTTCTAGTCAAAATAGAACATCGAAGGTCCAAGAGTTCTGTATCAGAGTTTCGTTCCAGGATATTCTAAAGTCCTGGGGACACAGCTCCTATCTTTATACTAAGAAAATGGGCTGGATTACCTGCTAGGTCCCTCCTATGGGTGGACCTGGGAAGGGGGAGGTTATACCCCTTTCCCTTTGTCCAGTTTTGCACCAGAGCGGGGCTGGAATGCCCCAACAACTGGTTTGAACCGCGCTATGCATGGAGCACCTTGTGTGCCCCAGGCAGTGTCTCCAAAAGCATCTGCTGATGTAGCCCTCCCTGTTCCAATAAACATCAGCCTGTCTGGGGAGGTGCAAGCACCTCCCTGGACAGGAAACCTATTGTCCAGGCCTCCCCTGCCGGACACATAGTGACACAGACTAGGTAGTCCCTGTAGACTGACCGCTCTTATGTCTTCTCATTCACAGCTACGTGGTCCCGAAGAGAATTCCCTAGAAGAAAGGGTTTTCGAAACGCGTAGACCTTTTTGTACAGCACTAGGATGTTTTCTTTAAAATAAGAAATTTTCATAACAATTGATCTGATTTCCTGTGTTGTTTTGTTTAAAATTTATCTCATGAATATATTTGGTACAAACTAATGTAAATTGATTCTATATGTGTTATAATGTGTCTGCATGTGTGAATGTGTGTAATTGTTGAGAATGAGTGTAAGAAGTGCTATTGTAAATAAATGTGGAGTGTAATAATTTTTGTATATAAACTTTTGAATGTGTTCTAAATAAGTTTTTGGAAAAAGGAAAATTAAAAATAATTGATTTATTCTGGACTAAAAAAGTTATCTGAAAACTCACTGTTTAATTGAGTAAGTTTTGTGGTCACTTCCAGGCTCCTATTCTAAGTTTTTGGCAATATTGGTGCTTGTTTTTGGTTTTTGGATTGAGTGAGGCTTGTCCTTATTGCCCGTAAGCCCAGACCCAGTATAGGTCACGGGAGTTTCGTCAAGCAGCAGGAGGGCAGACTTGTGTCTGTGGCAGCAGCATCCATTTTGTGATGCTGGGGCTCTGTTTAACTTCAACCGGGTAAAGCAGTAATATACATATCTTTTCCCTCTAGAAGGGTGGAATGCTACCCCCGCTGCCAGAATTTGCGGGGGGGGGGGTAGTATTCCAAAGTGTTTGACACCTTACACAACATGTTTTGATAAAGCCAAACCAAAGTTAGCATTAACCTCAAGGATTATAATGCACTTAAGAGTATATGGTATGGCAATATCATAGAACAGCTATAAGGAGATGGTTCTGAAAGCTGCAGAGGGGCTCAGCTCATGCTAGGGCACCCTCTCACATAAAACCAAGCACTCTGCCTCCAGGATTGTCGAGACCTACCATAGGAGTGACGTATAGGTGCATATGTGTCTATATTTAAGGTAGATATGGATATACTATATCTAAGTAAGGGGTGATTACACCACCCTACCCAAGCTGAGTGATCAGCCTGTGGTGTCAGTTTGAATGGCCAGGCAGGGGTGGCATAATACATGCTTCAGCCCCTGGTAGGCCTTGGATGCACCTATGCCCTGGGTACCTATGGTACACTATACAGGGTCTCACAAAGGTGACCCAATACCCAATCAGGTATGTACCTAAAGTACATGGTATCAATTTAGGTATGATTAGCAGGCCCACAGCCACACTAAAGTCGAAAAAACAGAAAATCACAGCAAAAAGTGGGGGTGACCATAGGAAGAAGACCCTACTCTCCTACACAACCCCCCCGCCCAAACGTAGGGATATTAAACTAACCTTGACCAGTTGAGTCTTCATTTTTTCTAAGTGGAAATATCTGGAGAGTCCACCTGCATTGGCATGGTCAGTCCCAGGTCTATGTTCCACTTTAAAGTCTATCCCCTGTAGGGAAATGGACCACCTAAGCAGTTTGGGAGTTTCACCCTTCATCTGATTTAGTCACAAGAGGGGCTTATGGTCTGTCTGAATCTTGAAGTGAGTACCAAACAAGTATTGCCTCAGCTTCTTCAGAGCCCATACCACAGCAAAGGTCTCCCTCTCAATAGCTGACCAACGTTTCTCTCCAGGGGGCAGCCTTCTGCTAATAAAAGCTATTGGCTGGTCTTGACCATCTTTATTCAGTTGTGAATGAACAGCACCCACACCCAATTCAGAAGCATCTGTTTGAACAATGAATTCCTTGGAGTAGTCTGGACTTTGCAGAATAGGTGCAGTGCACATGGCCTGCTTCAGGTCATCAAATGCCTTTTGACAGCTTACTGTCCACTGAACTTTCTTTGGCATTTTCTTTAAGGTTAAGTCATTGAGAGGTGTCACAATGGACCCATAACTTTTGACAAACTTCCTGTAGTACCCAGTCAGGCCCAAGAAAACTCTGACCTGCGTCTGGGTGGTGGGAGCAGACCAGTCCTTTATGGTCTGGATATTGCTCTCCAATGGTTGAACCTGATCTCCACCTACCAGGTGGTCCAGGTATACAACCTTGCTTTGCCCTATCTGGCATTTGGTAGCCTTGATAGTTAGGCCTGCCTTTTGCAGGGCCTCCAAAACATTCTTCAGGTGGATCAGGTGATCTTCCCAAGTGGAGCTAAAGACAGCAATATAATCAAGATAAGCTGCACAGTAGTCATCCAGACCTGAGAGGACTTGGTTCACCAACCTTTGGAATGTGGCAGGTGCATTCTTCAGACCAAAGGGCATTACCACAAATTGATAATGACCTCCTGGGGTTGAAAATGCTGTTTTGGCTTTTGAATCAGCAGGTAGTCTGATCTGCCGGCAGCCAGCTGTCAAGTCAAATGTACTCAAAAACTTGGCAGAAGCCAATCTGTCAATGAGCTCATCTTCTCTTGGTATTGGGTGGGCATCTGTCCTAGTGACAGCATACAGACCTCTGTAATCCACGCAAAACCTCATCTCTCTCTTACCATCTTGGGTCTGAGGTTTAGGCACTAGGACTACAGGACTGGCCCAAGGGCTCTCTGAGGGCTCAATGAATCCCAACTCCAACATCTTTTGGACCTCTGTCCTGATACAGTCTCTGACATGATCAGGTTGCCTGTAGATTATACTCTTGACAGGCAGACTGTCCCCAGTGTCCACTTCATGAGTGCACCAGGTAGTCTGTCATGGAGTCAGAGAAAACATATGTCTGTGGGACTGTAGAACTTATCTGCAGCCCTGCAGCTGTTGGTCAGTGAGGCTGCCTACCAAGGCTACACCATCAACTGAACCATCATCAGGGTTCTGAGAAAGCAGGTATGGGAGAGGGTCACTCTCCTCCTCCTGTCTCCCATCTGTAGCCATGAGCAAGCCCATGTCTGCCCTGTCAACATATGGTTTCAATCTGTTGAGATGAAGCACCCTGTGGGGGCTGCTGGGAGTTCCAAGATCAACCAAGTAGGTTACCTCTCCCTTCTGTTCAACAATAGTGTGGGGTCCAGATCATTTGCCTTGGAGTTCTGCTGGGGCCACTGGCTCCAACACCCACACTTTCTGCTCTGGCTGGTAAACAGTCAGCACAGCCTTTTGGTCATGCCAGGCTTTTTAGAGTTCCTGGCTAGCCTCAAGGTTTTTGGATGCCTTTTTCATATACTCAGCCATCCTGGAGCGGAGACCAACTACATAATCCATAATGTCTTGTTTTGGAGCTTTGAGAGGTAACTCTCATCCTTCCTTCACCAGACAAAGGGCTCCTCTTAGAGGGTGCCCAAACAGAAGTTCAAAAGGTCTGTAGCCAACCCCCTTCTGTGGGACCTATCTGTAAGCAAACAAAAGGCAGGACAGGAGGATGTCCCATCTTCACCTAAGCTTTTCAGGTAAACCCTTAATCATGCCCTTTAAGGTCTTGTTGAATCTCTCAACTAGACCATTGCATTGTGGATGGTAGGGTGTGGTGAACTTGTAGTTCACTCCACACTCTTTCCACATAGAAGTCAAATATCCAGACATAAAGTTTGCACCTCTGTCTGAGACAACCTCTTTCGGAAAACCCACTCTTAAGAAAACTCCCAGGAGGGCTCCACAACAGGTGCTGTTGTGGTCCTTAGGGGAATAGCTTCTGGGTATCTGGTGGCATGATCCACTTCCACCAGAATACACCTGTGCCCAGAGGCTGTTTGGGGATCCATCGGTCCAACAATGTCAATCCCTACTCTTTCAAAGGGAACCCACACTACAGGTGGTGTTATTAGGGGGCCCTTTGTGGTGCCACCTGATTTGTCACTGGCTTGGCAGGTGACACAGGAGCGACAAAACTCCTTGGAGTCTTCCGACATGTGGGACCAGTGAAAGTGAGGGACAAGCCAGTCCCAAGTCTTGTTCTGGCCAAGATGTCCTGCAAGGGGAATATAATGGGCTAATATAAGAAGGAAACCCCTGAATGCCAAAGGTAAGACCAACCTCCTGGAAGCACCAGGCTTGGGGTCTCTAGCCTCTGAATACAGGAGCCCTTCATCCAAATACACTCTATGGGTTCCATTAGCATTCCCAGCAGCCTCAGCAGCAGCTTGCTGTCTGAGGGGTTCAAGAGAAGGGCAGTCCAACTGCGCCTGCCTCAGATCTGCCCTTAAAGGTCCCCCTGTCCCAAGAAACTCAACCTGATAAGTCTCAAGCTCTTCTAGGACAGTTCCTTCTTGGGTCTCACAATCAGCTTCCTTGGAAGGCTGATCCTCATTCTGAGGCAAGGGAGAAGGCGCTTGCTTTACCCTACTGATTCTCCTCCTGGTAGGCAACTGGTCCATTATTTCAGGATCCAGGGCCTGGTCAGTGTTGCACTTTTTGGCCTGTGACTTGGTCACAGCAAGGGCATGTGCTGATATACCTAACATCTCTGTTTGAGTCCTATACTCGACTTCTGACCAGACTGAAGATTCTAGGTCATTGCCAAGCAAACATTCTACAGGGAGGTCTGAACTAACAACAACTCTTTTGAGGCCAGTTACCCCTCCCCAGGAGAAATTAACTATTGACATACTATGGGTGGTAGTGACATTGCTTGCATTGGTCACTAGGTAATTTTCACATAGTATGATCTGTCCAGGGTCCACAAAGTTGGGTGTCACCATGGTGACACTTGCACATGTGTCCCTATAGGCCTGAGCCACTTTGTTATTAATTAAAGGAGTCTAGACATGTCCACATCACAGACAAGAACAGCTTGAGTTGGTATTCTGACTAGGCCAGAATCCACCTCAGTTCCCATAGTTAACCCTACTAAAACCTTTGGTTGAGAACCACCACTATTAGCTGAACTAGGGGGAACAGTTGCCTTAGGGGCAATGGTGGTTAGAGCTGCCTCCTTCTTGGTGCAATCACTAAACCAGTGAGTATTAACCTTACAAAAGTTGCACCATGGTTTCTTTGGACCTTCTTTCTTTTTGGATTTCTTAGTACCCCCCTCATTAGAAGCTTTTTGGGGATCTGGCGAAGACTTCTGGTCTTTTGCTTTCTCCTCACCCATTTGGTCTTGCCTCTTCTGATCACCACCTTGGTTCTGTACCTTCTGCTTTACCCTAGTTCTGATCCATTTGCCTGCCTTCGTTCCCAATTCTTGGGGAGAGGTCAGATCAGAGTCAATCAGGTGGTTCTGACAATTATTAAGAATCTGTTCTCTCATAATCAAATTATGCAATCCGGTATAGTCATTGACCTTACTGCCCAGTAACCAGCCTTCCAAAGCCTTAGTAGCACAATGTACAAAGTCAGTCCAGTCATGAGTCTGTGTCTTTTGGGTGTCTCTGAACAGCAACCTATACTGCTCAGTGGTTAAGCCAAACCCATCTATCAGAGCACTCTTCAGGACAGTGTAGTTGTTAGCATCCTCATCACTAACTGTGAGGAGCTTGTCTCTCCTTTATCTGAAAAGGAGAGCCATAAGATTGTAGCCCACTGACTCTGGGGTACCTGCTGTACTCTGCTGTACTCTGCAGGCCCTCTCCAAAGCAGTTATCCACTTGTGGATGTCATCCCCACTCTTGTAGGGAGGGACAATCTTATTGAGGTTATTATGGTCATGAGACCTTTCCCTATCTCTAGGAATATTGCTGCCACCAGTGGGCTCTAACCCACTTAACTTTTTCTCTCTTCCAAGAGCCAGGTTCTCTTTTGCAAGGGCAACTTCTTGCCTCTTGATCCTAAGATTTACTTCCTTCATCCTAGCTTTGTGCTCTGTCCTCTGAGGGGAAGTCATTCTCCTCAAAGCAGAAGCACTGGACCCTACTGAGAAATCAGAATGACCAGAACCACTGGACAGTGATCTGTTCCTTCTGTTTCCACGGATAGGCCTACTTGGAAGGTTAGAGGGGGGTCTACCATGGGCCTCTCCACCTCCAGATAGTCCTGTGTTGCCCAGGTCAGGTTCATCTACTGCATCCTGGTCATCATCCTCATCAGAGACCAATGGATCTTCTCCAGTTGGAATTTCCTCTGTTGATGGATCCCCCTCCCCCCACCACTACCTTGGTTCCCTGGGTCTGATGCATTCTCTACATCATGAGCCACTAAGAGATCTACCAGGTGGCTAAAGGTTGGTCTCTGTCCTTGTATCAACTTTCTGACTGCACACAGGCTTCTAAGTTCATTAAAAGTGAATGAGTCATACTTAGAAGGCACCCTCTGGTTGTCTTCTTGAAGAGGTCCACTAGGGCCTGCTTCCAAGGAGTGAGGTGTGGTGTGTACACCTACCTACATTAAATGGTTTCCTACTAGAACCCCTCAAGAGCTGTAGTCAGGGTGTGCTAAGCCCTTTTCTCTACAACTGCTAAGTTCAGTAGAACTTAAAGTAGTATAAGAACTTGATTTATATGTACCTACATGTACCTTAATGTGATCTTTCAAATGATATCTTAAGATTATATGGTAAAACAACAGCAAGCTCGTATCCCATCCGCTGCACACCAATGTAAGAAGTTAGCCTGGCATATGATGTCCACTATTCTAGTGGGCACCTTGCACCAGTCTAAATGACCCTTATTGATGGTGGTTGTAAAGTCAACCTTATAGACAAGCTATCCTTGTGGTAGCATGGACCAGCAGACATAGGCTAAGACTTCAGAGAGCATGTGAAGCAAGCTGTTTTACCAATTATAATCCCTTGAATACCAAATGAAATGACACCACACAAGGTATATATCAAATATATATGTATTTATTTCGAACACAACCCCTCTACACTCTTTATGAGGTCAGAGATCGAAGTATATCACAAGTTACTCAATTAGCATACGATAAGTTTCACAAATACAGTTATGCCCTAGGGGCCTCACAAACCATATACTACGTAAGTGGTACAAGAGCCACTTCAGAAATAGTGAATAGACCTGGGGCCTAGGGAATCGCTGGGGCTACACTAAACAACCAAGGGTTAGGATGTAGGAGACCCACGGGAGACGCGGGCAGTGTCTAAACACAGTCGCGAATAACAATTGAATTATAATGGAGAACAAAGAAGTTACAAATTTACTGTTTAAGGGCACTTCCCGATGGACTACGACAAAACCCCTTTAGACTAGGATACTTCGAGAGTCAAGACCCATGGGAGCACCGGAGTACTCGTGTTACCTCACCCAGGGAAGCCGGGTGCATAGGTGCCTTTTGGTGTTAGGTTTCGTCGATGCTTTCAATGGAGATCTGCAAAGAAGTGCTGCAGGCGGCCAGAGGAAGAGTGTCCGGGTGGATCCAAGGGTGGATCGAAGATGTGAAGAACCTGAAAGCAGAGCAGGCAGAGTCTGGGTCACTAGCCATTGACCAGGAAGGAATCAGGCGATGTCGCGGTGATCTCAGGTGAAGAGGTGAAGCTTGTCTCTGCAGCCACGAGGACCAGGAGGTTTTGATGACAACCATGAGCTGGATTCGAGCTGTTCCACAAAGGATCTAGGGCCAGATGTAGGTAAAATTATTTTACCACCTCTTAAATACCGAATCATACCGATTCGGTATTTAAGAAGTGGTAAAATATAAGTACCGAGATGTAGGTAAATACAGATGTGCATTTACCGAATCGGTAAAATTCGGTATTTACCGATTCGGTAAATACCTACCGGTAAATGCCCATTCATTCCTATGGGCTTTGAAGCCCATAGGAATGATTGGGCATTTACCGGTCGGTATTTACCGAATCGGTAAATACCGAATTTCACAAGGGTGCAGGGGGTGTCACTTTGACACCCTCTAGCACCCCCAAAACGGGTTCAGGTGCCATGTGGCAGGCATACCTGCCCTAAGGGCAGGTCTGCCTGTCATATGGCATAGGTGTGCATGCACACATGTGCATGCACACCTGAATCGGTATTTTACCATCAACTTGTATTTGATGGTAAAATACCGATTTTGTAGGGCTTGTGGGACTCAGAAGAGTCCCACCTACATCTCGATTTTACCGATTCTGTAAATATACCGGTCGGTAAATTTACCGACCGGTATATTTACAGATTCGGTAAAATTACCGAAATGGCCTGTTTTCAGGCACCTACATCTCAAAAGCCAAATACCGGTCGGTAACGGCCGGATTCGGCCGTTACCGACCGGTATTTGGCTACCTACATCTGGCCCCTAGTAGACTGTTTTGTCGGTATCCGGACTGGCAAATGCAATCCACGCAGGAAGTGAAGATTGGCTTCAGAGCAGACCAGCAAGGTCTGAGGAGCTTCTCCTTTGCAGGGAAGCTGGAACAAGCCTGGAGCGACCAGGAAAGCAGTTTAGTTTTAAAGGTTTCTCTTGAGGGGGCTCACTAGCCAGCGGGCTAGCAACCGGGAAGATGAGTTGAGCTGAAATGCAAGAGCAGGCCCCATGCGGTACTCGTGGAGTGTGGAGGGCTGAGCTTCAGTGCAAATGGCGCTTGTGTCTGGGGCTTCTCGTATCCCAATGCACAACTGCAAGGATACCTTGGTAATTGAGCTGTTAGCAAAATGCAGGATGTCCAGGGTGTCCAGTCCCACATCTCTCGTGTCCGCCACGGATCTCAGCTTTGCTGTGGATGTGTGTTGGAGTCAGAGAAGTCTGAGAGTTTAGTACCTGTGTCGCTGAGTCTTCGGGTTCCGGCAGGAGTATCGACAAAGCAGACTGGCAAGTTACTGGTGGTGCCTGTTTGCACAGGGTGGTCACTCCTTGACCACAAGGGAGATGTCTTCAGTCTTCTAGTCAAAATAGAACATCGAAGGTCAAAGAGTTCTGTATCAGAGTTTCGTTCCAGGATATTCTAATGTCCTGGGGACACAGCTCCTATCTTTATACTAAGAAAATGGGCTGGATTACCTGCTAGATCCCTCCTATGGGTGGACCTGGGAAGGGGGAGGTTATACCCCTTTCCCTTTGTCCAGTTTTGCACCAGAGCGGGGCTGGAATGCCCCAACAACTGGTTTGAACCGGGCTATGCATGGAGCACCTTGTGTGCCCCAGGCAGTGTCTCAAAAAGCATCTGCTGATGTAGCCCTCCCTGTTCCAATAAACATCAGCCTATCTGGGGAGGTGCAAGCATGATTAGCAGGCCCACACCCACACTAAAGTCGAAAAAACAGAAAATCACAGCAAAAAGTGGGGGTGACCATAGGAAGCAGACCCTACTCTCCTACACAACCCCCCCGCCCAAACGTAGGGATATTAAACTAACCTTGACCAGTTGAGTCTTCATTTTCTAAGTGGAAATATCTGGAGTGTACAACTGCATTGGCATGGTCAATCCCAGGTCTATGTTCCACTTTAAAGTCCATCCCCTGTAGGGAAATGGACCACCTAAGCAGTTTGGGAGTTTCACCCTTCATCTGATTTAGTCACAAGAGGGGCTTATGGTCTGTCTGAATCTTGAAGTGAGTACCAAACAAGTATGGCCTCAGCTTCTTCAGGGCCCATACCACAGCAAAGGTCTCCCTCTCAGTAGCTGTCCAACGTTTTTCTCCAGGGGGCAGCCTTCTGCTAATAAAAGCTATTGTCTGGTCTTGACCATCTTTATTCAGTTGTGAATGAACAGCACCCACACCCAATTCAAAAGCATCTGTTTGAACAATGAATTCCTTGGAGTAGTCTGGACTTTGCAGAATAGGTGCAGTGCACATGGCCTGCTTCAGGTCATCAAATGCCTTTTGACAGCTTACTGTCCACTGAACTTTCTTTGGCATTTTCTTTAAGGTTAAGTCATTGAGAGGTGTCACAATGGACCCATAACTTTTGACAAACTTCCTGTAGTACCCAGTCAGGCCCAAGAAAACTCTGACCTGTGTCTGGGTGGTGGGAGCAGTCCAGTCCTTTATGGTCTGGATATTGCTCTCCAATGGTTGAACCTGATCTCCACCTACCAGGTGGCCCAGGTATACAACCTTGCTCTGCCCTATCTGGCATTTGGTAGCCTTGATAGTTAGGCCTGCCTTTTGCAGGGCCTCTAAAACATTCTTCAGGTGGATCAGGTGATCTTCCCAAGTGGAGCTAAAGACAGCAATATAATCAAGATAAGCTGCACAGTAGTCATCCAGACCTGAGAGGACTTGGTTCACCAACTTTGGAATGTGGCAGTTGCATTCTTCAGACCAAAGGGCATTACCACAAATTGATAATGACCTCCTGGGGTTGAAAATGCTGTTTTGGCTTTTGAATCAGCAGGTAGTCTGATCTGCCGCCAGCCAGCTGTCAAGTCAAATGTACTCAAAAACTTGGCAGAAGCCAATCTGTCAATGAGCTCATTTTCTCTTGGTATTGGCTGGGCATCTGTCCTAGTGACAGCATACAGACCTCTGTAATCCACGCAAAACCTCATCTCTCTCTTACCATCTTGGGTGTGAGGTTTAGGCACTAGGACTACAGGACTGGCCCAAGGGCTCTCTGAGGACTCAATGAATCCCAACTCCAACATCTTTTGGACCTCTGTCCTGATACAGTCTCTGATATGATCAGGTTGCCTGTAGATTATACTATTGACAGGCAGACTGTCCCCAGTGTCCACTTCATGAGTGCACCAGGTAGTCTGACTTGGAGTCAGAGAAAACATATGTCTGTGGGACTGTAGAACTTATCTGCAGCCCTGCAGCTGTTGGTCAGTGAGGCTGCCTACAAAGGCTACACCATCAACTGAACCATCATCAGGGTTCTGAGAAAGCAGGTATGGGAGAGGGTCACTCTCCTCCTCCTGTCTCCCATCTGTAGCCATGAGCAAGCCCATGTCTGCCCTGTCAACATATGGTTTCAATCTGTTGAGATGAAGCACCCTGTGGGGGCTCCTGGGAGTTCCAAGATCAACCAAGTAGGTTACCTCTCCCTTCTGTTCAACAATAGTGTGGGGTCCAGATCATTTGCCTTGGAGTGCTGCTGGGGCCACTGGCTCCAACACCCACACTTTCTGCCCTGGCTGGTAAACAGTCAGCACGGCCTTTTGGTCATGCCAGGCTTTTTAGAGTTCCTGGTTAGCCTCAAGGTTATTGGATGCCTTTTTCATATACTCAGCCATCCTGGAGCGGAGACCAACTACATAATCCATAATGTCTTGTTTTGGAGCTTTGATAGGTAACTCTCATCCTTCCTTCACCAGACAAAGGGCTCCTCTTAGAGGGTGCCCAAACAGAAGTTCAAAAGGTCTGTAGCCAACCCCCTTCTGTGGGACCTATCTGTAAGCAAACAAAAGGCAGGACAGGAGGATGTCCCATCTTTACCTAAGCTTTTCAGGTAAACCCTTAATCATGCCCTTTAAGGTCTTGTTGAATCTCTCAACTAGACCATTGCATTGTGGATGGTAGGGTGTGGTGAACTTGTAGTTCACTCCACACTCTTTCCACATAGCAGTCAAATATCCAGACATAAAGTTTGCACCTCTGTCTGAGACAACCTCTTTGGGAAAACCCACTCTTAAGAAAACTCCCAGGAGGGCTCCACAACAGGTGCTGTTGTGGTCCTTAGGGGAATAGCTTCTGGGTATCTGGTGGCATGAGCCACTTCCACCAGAATACACCTGTGCCCAGAGGCTGTTTGGGGATCCATAGGTCCAACAATGTCAATCCCTACTCTTTCAAAGGGAACCCACACTACAGGTGGTGGTATTAGGGGGCCCTTTGTGGTGCCACCTGATTTGTCACTGGCTTGGCAGGTGACACAGGAGCGACAAAACTCCTTGGAGTCTTCCGACATGTGGGACCAGTGAAAGTGAGGGACAAGCCAGTCCCAAGTCTTGTTCTGGCCAAGATGTCCTGCAAGGGGAATATCATGGGCTAATATAAGAAGGAAACCCCTGAATGCCAAAGGTATGACCAACCTCCTGGAAGCAACAGGCTTGGGGTCTCTAGCCTCTGAATACAGGAGCCCTTCATCCAAATACACTCTATGGGTTCCATTAGCATTCCCAGCAGCCTCAGCAGCAGCTTGCTGTCTGAGGGGTTCAAGAGAAGGGCAGTCCAACTGCGCCTGCCTCAGATCTGCCCTTGAAGGTCCCCCTGTCCCAAGAAACTCAACCTGATCAGTCTCAAGCTCTTCTAGGACAGTTCCTTCTTGGGTCTCACAATCAGCTTCCTTGGAAGGCTGATCCTCATTCTGAGGCAAGGGAGAAGGCACTTGATTTACCCTACTGATTCTCCTCCTGGTAGGCAACTGGTCCATTATTTCAGGATCCAGGGCCTGGTCAGTGTTGCACTTTTTGGCCTGTGACCTGGTCACAGCAAGGGCATGTGCTGATATACCTAACATCTCTGTATGAGTCCTATACTCGACTTCTGACCAGACTGAAGATTCTAGGTCATTGCCAAGCAAACATTCTACAGGGAGGTCTGAACTAACAACAACTCTTTTGAGGCCAGTTACCCCTCCCCAGGAGAAATTAACTATTGACATACTATGGGTGGTAGTGACATTGCTTGCATTGGTCACTAGGTAATTTTCACATAGTATGATCTGTCCAGGGTCCACAAAGTTGGGTGTCACCATGGTGATACTTGCACATGTGTCCCTATAGGCCTGAGCCACTTTGTCATTAATTAAAGGAGTCTAGACATGTCCACATCACAGACAAGAACAGCTTGAGTTGGTATTCTGACTAGGCCAGAATCCACCTCAGTTCCCATGGTTAACCCTACTAAAACCTTTGGTTGAGAACCACCACTATTAGCTGAACTAGGGGGAACAGTTGCCTTAGGGGCAATGGTGGTTAGAGCTGCCTCCTTCTTGGTGCAATCACTAAACCAGTGAGTATTAACCTTACAAAAGTTGCACCATGGTTTCTTTGGACCTTCTTTCTTTTTGGATTTCTTAGAAGCTTTTTGGGGATCTGGCGAAGACTTCTGGTCTTTTGCTTTCTAGTCACCCATTTGGTCTTGCTTCTTCTGATCACCACCTTGGTTCTGTACCTTCTGCTTTACCCTAGTTCTGACCCATTTGCCTGCCTTCGTTCCCAATTCTTGGGGAGAGGTCAGATCAGAGTCAATCAGGTGTTGATGCAATAACTGGTTCTGACAATTATTAAGAATCTGTTCTCTCATAATCAAATTATGCAATCCTGTATAGTCATTGACCTTACTGCCCAGTAACCAGCCTTCCAAAGCCTTAGTAGCACAATCTTCAAAGTCAGTCCAGTCCTGAGTCTGTGTCTTTTGAGTGTCTCTGAACATCAACCTATACTGCTCAGTGGTTAAGCCAAACCCATCTATCAGAGCACTCTTCAGGACAGTGTAGTTGTTAGCATCCTCATCACTAACTGTGAGGAGCTTGTCTCTCCTTTATCTGAAAAGGAGATCCATAAGATTGTAGCCTACTGACTCTGGGGTACCTGCTGTACTCTGCTGTACTCTGCAGGCCCTCTCCAAAGCAGTTATCCACTTGTGGATGTCATCCCCACTCTTGTAGGGAGGGACAATCTTATTGAGGTTATTATGGTCATGAGACCTTTCCCTATCTCTAGGAATATTGCTGCCACCAGTGGGCTCTAACCCACTTAACTTTTTCTCTCTTTCAAGAGCCAGGTTCTCTTTTGCAAGGGCAACTTCTTGCCTCTTGATCCTAAGATTTACTTCCTTCATCCTAGCTTTGTGCTCTGTCCTCTGAGGGGAAGTCATTCTCCTCACAGCAGAAGCAATGGACCCTACTGAGAATTCAGAATGACCAGAACCACTGGACAGTGATCTGTTCCTTCTGTTTCCACTGATAGGCCTACTTGGAAGGTTAGAGGGGGGCCTACCATGGGCCTCTCCACCTCCAGATAGTCCTGTGTTGCCCAGGTCAGGTTCATCTACTGCATCCTGGTCATCATCCTCATCAGAGACCAATGGATCTTCTCCAGTTTGAATTTCCTCTGTTGATGGATCCCCCTCCCCCCACCACTACCTTGGTTCCCTGGGTCTGATGCATTCTCTACATCATGAGCCACTAAGAGATCTACCAGGTGGCTAAAGGTTGGACTCTGTCCTTGTCTCAACTTTCTGACTGCGCACAGGCTTCTATGTTCATTAAAAGTGAATAAGTCATACTTATAAGGCACCCTCTGGGTGTCTTCTTGAAGAGGTCCACTAGGGCCTGCTTCCAAGGAGTGAGGTGTGGTGTGTACACCTACCTACATTAAATGGTTTCCTACTAGAACCCCTCAGGAGCTGTAGTCAGGGTGTGCTAAGCCCTTTTCTCTACAACTGCTAAGTTCAGTAGAACTTAAGTATTATAAGAACTTGATTTATATGTACCTACAGGTACCTTAATGTGATCTTTCAAATGATATCTTAAGATTATATGGTAAAACAACAGCAAGCTCTTATCCCATCCGCTGCACACCAATGTGAGAAGTTAGCCTGGCATATGATGCCCACTATTCTAGTGGGAACCTTGCACCAGTCTAAACGACCCTTATTGATGGTGGTTGTAAAGTCAACCTTATAGACAAGCTATCCTTGTGGTAGCATGGACCAGCAGACATAGGCTAAGACTTCAGAGAGCATGTGAAGCAAGCTGTTTTACCAATTATAATCCCTTAAATACCAAATGAAATGACACCACACAAGGTATATATCAAATATATATGTATTTATTTCGAACACAACCCCTCTACACTCTTTATGAGGTCAGAGATCGAAGTACATCACAAGTTACTCTATTAGCATACGATAAGTTTCACAAATACAGTTATGCCCTAGGGACCTCACAAACCATATACTACGTAAGTGGTATAAGAGCCACTACAGAAATAGTGAATAGACCTGGGGCCTAGGGAATCGCTGGGGCTACACTAAACAACCAAGGGTTAGGATGTAGGGGACCCACGGGAGACGCGGGCAGTGTCTAAACACAGTCGCGAATAACAATTGAATTATAATGGAGAACAAAGAAGTTACAAATTTACTGTTTAAGGGCACTACCCGATGAACTACGACAAAACCCCTTTAGACTAGGATACTTCGAGAGTCAAGACCCATGGGCGCACCGGAGTACTCGTGTTACCTTACCCAGGGAAGCCGGGTGCATAGGTGCCTTTTGGTGTCAGGTTTCGTCGATGCTTTCAATGGAGATCTGCAAAGAAGTGCTGCAGGCGGCCAGAGGAAGAGTGTCCGGGTGGATCCAAGGGTGGATCGAAGATGTGAAGAACCTGAAAGCAGAGCAGGCAGAGTCTGGGTCGCTAGCCATTGACCAGGAAGGAATCAGGCGATGTCGCGGTGATCTCAGGTGAAGAGGTGAAGCTTGTCTCTGCAGCCACGAGGACCAGGAGGTTTTGATGACAACCAGGAGCTGGATTCAAGCTGTTCCACAAAGGATCTAGTAGACTGTTTTGTCGGTATCCGGACTGGCAAATGCAATCCACGCAGGAAGTGAAGATTGGCTTCAGAGCAGACCAGCAAGGTCTGAGGACCTTCTCCTTTGCAGGGAAGCTGGAGCAAGCATGGAGGAACCAGGAAAGCAGTTTAGTTTTAAAGGTTTATCTTCAGAGGGCTCACCAGCCAGTGGGCTAGCAACCGGGAAGACGCATTGAGCTGAAATGCAAGAGTGGGCCTCACGCGGCACTCGTGGAGTGTGGAGGGCTGAGCTTTGGTCCAAATGGCGCTCGGGTCTGGGGCTTTTTATACCCTAATGCACATTTGCAAGGGTGCCTCTGTAGTTGAGCTGTTAGCAAAATGCAGGATGTCCAGGGTTTCCAGTCCCACATTTCTCGTGTCTGCCAGGGGTCTCAGCTTTGCTGTGGATGTGGGACGGAGTCAGTGCAGTCTGAGAGTCCAGCTCCTGTGTCGCTGATGCTTTGGGTTCCGGCGGGAGCGTCGACAAAGCAGACTGGCAAGTTACTGGTGGTGCCTGTTTGCACAGGGTGGTCACTCCTTGACCACAAGGGAGATGTCTTCAGTCTTCTAGTTAAAATAGAACATTGAAGGTCCAAGAGTTCTGTATCAGTTTCGTTTCAGGATAATCTAAAGTCCTGGGGACAGAGCTTCTATCTTTATACTAAGAAAATGGGCTGGATTACCTGCTAGATCCCTCCTATGGGTGGACCTGGGAAGGGGGAGGTTATACCCCTTTCCCTTTGTCCAATTTCGCACCAGAGCGGGGCTGGAATGCCCCAACAACTGGTTTGAACCGGGCTATGCAAGGAGCACCTTGTGTGCCCCAGGGAGTGCCTAAAAAAGCTTCTGCTGATGCAGCCCTCCCTGTTCCAATACACATCAGCCTGTCTGGGGAGGTGCTGGCACCTCCCTGGACAGGAAACCTACTGTCCAGGCCTCCCCTTCCGGAGTTTCGGCCAGCAACAGGAGGTCTCACTTCTGTCTGTGGCAGCAGCATCCATTTTGTGATGCTGGGGCTCTGTTAAACTTTAACAGGGTAAAGCAGTAATATACATATCATTTCCCTCTAGAAGGGTGGAATGCTACCCCCGCTGCCAGAATTTGCAGGGGAGGTAGTATTCCAAAGTGTTTGACACCTTACACAACATGTTTTGATAAAGCCAAACCAAAGTTAGCATTAACCAAGTTAAGGGGGATACACTCCTAAAATAACCCCTTGGTAGCTTGGCACGAGCAGACAGGCTTATCTCAGAGGCAGTGTGTAAAGTATTTGTGAACACATACAGTAACACAGTGAATACACTACAAATGAACACCACACTAGTATGGTGTGTCGATAGTATTTGAATCAACTACTGCATCATTTTCTTCAAGAACCTTCATCCAGTTCACACCGCAGAGGATTTGACACTAAAGTCTACAGCAGTTCACATCTTATTCAGCTATTATTGGGTACTCCTCTCCTGCAATACAATCTATGTGATCAGTTTTCTTGGGAGCTTCTTGAGATATCACAGCTTGATCAGTGCTATTCAGTTTTTTCTTCCTCGTCCATTATTCAACAGCACTTCCAAGCTTTTGTGAGAGCAATTTCTTTAGTCAACCTCATGCTTTTTTGAGAATGAGGGGAGGAACTGAATTCTGTCTAGTAACCTTGCTACTTTAAAATGCTTTTCTCTTCGTTTTTCATACTTGAAACTTTTTTCCCATATTCCCCAGTCACCAAACACAGTTGTACAAGATTTACATTTGCAGATATCACCAAAAATGTTGTTTCTATCTCAAACTGATACAAATATAATACTGCAAGAGAATGTGCCACATAATTTGCATTTTTGCCATGTAATTTAGATAAACTTGCCATATAATTTGGTCCTCCATGTGCCATAATCCTAGAAGCTATAATAATATTAAAGTTCTACAAAGTGATTTGGGGATGTCATTATGATGCTGAAATCTGTATTTCATGGGCAACTGTGATATATTTTCCATGTTTATAGTTCCCTGTAAAATATGAATTTTATACTGCTGCATTTCTTTGTAATAAAAGCGGCAAACTATATCAAAGGAAAATCCCTCACACTCTCCATTTATGGTGAGCAATGCACAAGGCTCACCCTAACTCCTGCCTCCATCATATTTTGTCTCTTCTAGTCGAACTTTTTTAAATGGTATACAAAGCATGCCCAGGGAGCGAGTTAGGGGGTGCATTGAGCATCAGATATCATAACTGGCTAATTTCATGGCTTTTTCGATTTTGTGTCAGCTGATCCATAACTGACCTATAACAGGGTTGTATGCATGAATTTCGTCTTTTGTTTTTGGGATGTACCACATTCTCATGTCATGTACTCTTTCTGCGCTTCACATGGCCTTAATCCAAACACTGCCCCCAACCAGCTTCAGCTGTGCAGAGAGGAAATTGGTTTCCTGATTATCATTTCTTCGGTCTTAATTTTCATGTAGTTGATGAAATTGAGAATCCCAAGAGTAAACTAAATATGGTAAGTCCCTGCCAAATTTCCTGCAGATCCATCCAACGTTGGCAAAATTATATTGAAAAATGTTTTGAGCACCCCCCCACACATTTAGTCACACCTAGATCTACATGAGACCTGATACACCTGCTCTAGATGTAACTAGCTAACTGCTTGCCAAATTTGATGCAGATGCATCAAACAGTGTGAACGTTATAAGCTCATGAAAAAGTTATGCACTCACTTTTAAGCTTACCTCCCCCCCACCATTGATGGATTGGCTCAAACATGACCCACCAATCAAAACGAATTATTTCAAACTGCTGCTTAATTCATGCAGATTCATCACACAGTGCCAAACGCAATAGCATGCATTTTTGCTCCTGCTCCCTTTTCAACTGCACCACCCATAATGGATCTGTATGAATTTAAAACCACTAAGATTAATCTAAACCGACTGTCAGCAATTTCACTATCAAAGTTATACGCAACTCAACACAAGGCTTTTCAACTGACTAAATACACAAAAGATTTAAATCTCTATTGCTCACTCACCACCTTCATCAACCGCTAATATCTCAGACACCCCTCTACAGATTTACATTTAACCATATGGCTGTGGAATATATGGTTTTAAATAACCATGTTCGCCAGTCCATTCAATGTTTTACAATTTTTGTATTGATTGATAGGGATATGTGTTTCAAGAACCTATTAAAAAGTAGGATCTTTAGGTTATAGTCACTGAAATGCTTTTGCCATTACCATAAAGTAACAGTGCAGTAAGTATACGGAGATCAATGTAAAAACTAGTGAGAAAAAAAACCAAGAGCCCCAAATTAAAACTCAAATGTAGTCTTATTATTGAATTTATTTGCAATGCACATCTTGCATTGTTAGTGACCTAGTCTGAAGACAAATTATAAAATAAAGGACATTTGAGGTTGGCAAGCAGAAACTTACATGAGCGCACTTTGCCTCCTCATCGTTTTTCTGCTATCACCATTCTATATGTACTCTAGTTCAGAATTACATTGTTCTAAACAGTGGAGAACTATCAATCTTTTGTTAATAAGTGTGCCAGAAATTTACTTGCATTTCCTTTGAGTGTTTTTTATTATGGGATGTTTAAGTGACTTTATGGAGATGTGGAGCTTACAAATTGGCGAACAGTGTCATGCACATAGAGTACTCTAAGGGGGAGATTCATGAGAAATTCATGCAGCGCTGCGCAGCCCACCGCGAGGCTGCACTTCATTGCACGACAGGGAGGGAGCAGGAGAGTAACATATTTTCAAAGATATGGCTCTCTCCTCCCCTCTCCCTTGCACCAGTGCTGATTACAGCTGATGTGCGCCTCCCACACGCCATAGCGCTAGGGTGTGTGTGTGAGTCCAGCATTGGTTTTGTACAGGAAGGATGCACTTCCTGTACAGCATTCTATGCCTAATCACGTGCGTGCTGCACAGTACAGCATGCATGCAAAGTCGGAAAAGGAAGGAGAAGTGAAAGACTAGTTTAAAAGGGCACAGTTTTCTCACACTAAACCCAATTTTTTTGTTTAGTAAATTGGGTTTTGATGAGAAACCTTGGGTAGTTGCATGGAAACACCCATGCACCACCCTTGGCATGCCCCCATGGTGCAAAGTAATGTGAAGCAACGCCATGCGCTGCTTCGCATTACTTTTGCGTTGTTTCCAGCGCAAAACAAGTTTAGCTCTGGAAAGTAAATTAGAAAAAAAAGATTTTGCACCGTTTTGCTTCACATTTGTGATGCAAACAAGGCACAAAATCTTAGCAAATCTCCCCCTAAGTGTTTTTTTAAACAACAAATTTTATTTGGTTGTTCTGGTGAGATTTGGATTGTGTAGCCCTACAAATATCTGCAAGAAGCAAAATAAATCAGGAATAAGTCATTTTTAAACGATTGTAATACATGTGAAACATGCAGGTGATATAACAAACAAAATGCAAACTGTGCTAGATCCCAGCAAAAGTGCAGGTGGTACATTCACCGAATGGTGGGCAATGGTATAGCATGTAACAAATTGATCATTGGATATGTACATATGTAGTAGTTCCTGTCAGGGGTCAGAGGATGGTAAGGGGGAAGATCAATCCCACGATATGTCGCCCATCAGGTCCAAATCTTTCTATATTTCTGGGGGCAACCACAGGCCAGAAATACAGCAATCTTAACACCCATACATCTGTTAAGTTCAGTCTTCCATTTGCCTATAGTCGGGGGAGAGGTCCCCTTCCACATGTGGGCAATATCACGCTTGGTGATGGTGAGGGCTAGGAAAAGTAGATGTTGCTTGTACTTATTTCCCCCAATGTCCTCGGTCGTGGGTTGAGTGGGAGTTACCAATATAATACCTCCCTTATACATGATGCTACCCTACGCCAAAAGGGCTGTAGCGCAGTGCAGCTCCAGACTGTATGCAAAGATGACCCAATCTCCTTTTCACATCGTAAACATGTAGGGGACTAGATAAAGCCCATCCTGCAGAGCCTGAACCGTGTGTAGTATGAGCGGTGTAAATACTTGAACTGTATAAGGCAGTATCGGGTGAACACAGCAGCGCCCCATGGGCTAGCAATGGCCTTGGCTCAGTCGTCATCTGTCATGTCATGGATATCAACTTGTCACGTTCTTCTAGTCTTGTCAAGCGTCGTCTGTGTATGGGTCATCAAAGTTTGATCGATTGGTCTAATTTTATGTCTAATTTTATGTAGGCCTAAGTCCCCCATCAATAGGCGGCCTCAAGAGGGTGAAACTCTGCTAGCGTCTCCAAGGCATGAACGAAGGGGGTCAAGCATAGTAGAATTGGAGGTATTTGTAGAATTGTGTATAAATGTAGTTGAAATTCTACTCGTAGTTGCTGAAAAGATTTCAATGTAGTGCCTCGCATTACATCGCCCAGGGTTGATAGCCCTACTAGGTCCCAACCAGGGATTCCCCCCAGAGCCGCCAGCGGGTGGAGGTACGTACCGTGCCACAATGGGGTTGTTTGAGTGAGGGTCCCGTTCCATCCCATTTGTCGGACCGTAGTCCACCAGAGCTGTATCACCACTTCACTAGCTGGGGGCAGAGTGGCTAGGTTTGTAGTACTGTAAAGGAGCTAGAGGAGGATGCCCCCTCCATTGCCGCCTGTTCAAAGGCAAAAGCTGAGTCGGTCAGGGAGTTATACCACCATTCGTTTATTATTAATAAATGAACGGCTGAGTAATATGCATAAATATTGGCTGCTGCTATACCCCGACAAAAAATGGATTGTTTACAGGTGTGAAGTGCGACCCTAATCGCTCCTCCGTTCCAAAGAAATGTATTCTGTATGGCATTGACTTGTGCAAGGATCGTGGAATTTCATAGGGGAAGTTTTGTAATCTGACCAAAATTCTGGGTAAAGAAACCATCGTAAAGATCGCGCAACATCCGTACAGTGACAATGGGAGGGAGGACCATATTGTCTTTTCACAAGTGAGACTCTTAATCAATGGATTGATGTTATTTTCTCATGAGATCTTAGGGCATAGGGACACGAAGATACCCAAATATTTAAAGCCTGTTGCATGTGACAGCTGTGTCACCCAGGTACTGCGCTCCTGGTTGCTGCATACTGGGAAGAGCACGGATTTGGCAGGGTTGGTGTGTAGACCAGTAGTTTTCACAAATACTGTAAACCATCATACAGAAAAGGACATCATCTGCACACAAGGCAATGCGGTACGATCTTTACTGGGACCAATCAAATCCACGAGCACCGGGTCACTCCGAACCCATGCCGCCAAAGGTTTCACTGCTAGATCAAACAACAGTGGGGACAGGGGGCATTCCTGTCTGGTGCCCCTGCAGATTGGAAAGGGGTCTGAGCGGTGTCCGGCTATACAAACGGATGCTGTTAGGTCGCTATACAATGAACGGACATATGCTATAAAGCGAGGACCAAAATTGACCGCCACAAGCAATTGAAATAGATAGACCCAGCTGAGCGAATCGAATCGTCTTATCTATGTCCGCCAATATTATGGCAGGAGGGCATCACAATGCTGGGGCCACCGCAATGGGCTTATTTACCCTTCGTATTTTGTGGCGGGTACTCCGAAGGGGCAAAACGCCAGATTGGTCGGGGTGGATTAAGTCGGACATGCATGTCAGTAGGCGATCCGCCCGGACCTTCCCTAGTAATTTAGGCTAGAAATTAATGAGTGAAATGGGACGGTAAGATGAGGGGTCTTCCGGGGATGACCTTGTTTAAGGAATAAGACCATCTCCACATGTTGCCAATCTTGGGATAAGATAGTTTGTTCCTGGGCATCCTGCATGGCAGCCAATAAATAGGGGCCTAGCACGTGCATATTCGGGCTCAGGAATTCCACAGGAAATCAATTGGGTCCAGAGCACGCCCTAGGAGTAGAGCATGCAGGGCCCCACTCAGCTCATCTATTGTAATAGGGGCTTCTAATTGATCCCATATGTGGTCAGTGAACTTCCTAGGTGGGATATCCACCAGGAATTCTGCTATTTGGGCTTCTGATTTTTTGTGCGACACTCTTAGAAACGTGTTGTGCGAATACACGGGTCACCTGTTCTGGTGATGAGCATAGGGTTCCATCAGCATCATGGATGGTGGGGACCATGGCGGGGTACTTGTCAGCTTGGCACAACCTGTGGAGCATTGTACTCGACTTATCGCCCCAGTGGTATATCCAATGTTGCGATGCCTCCCATTGTCGTGTATTTCTATAGGTTCTGAATCAGTCCCCCTATTCCTGACCCTATTCTGGTTAAACTAACTATCAAGTTAACTAACAGTCAGCCCATGAGGCAAGAAAACCCCCATGATGCAGATACCGTTATCTGACGCAGTCACACTCCGGCACAGGAACGTGTTATCTGATTAGGTCATAACGCTTGAGATCTAATTAGACAAGCGACATTCCTCCAGCCCCTGATAAGGCATACGACGTTCTCATAACAAATCAAACCTATGACAACCTGGAAAATCCGTGCGGCCATTGTTTTGATTTCACAGAGAACTTTAGTAAAGAATGTGCTAACGAGCAAGTCGTATGACATCTTTATTGACGTATCTATGTCCATCCTTACGTCAATCTCGGCACCTTTAAGGTATAAATATTGCCGACCTTGCCCTATGCAAAGACACGCGTGGTGACAAGACGGAGCAGCCATACTCGCCGAAGCCGAGAGCAGAAGCAGACCCCGCTGGCAGCAGCCCCGCCTTCCTGACGCGCTGAGAGACGCGCTGCTATCTCAAGCCGAGAGACCCAGCACCGGCGCTTCTGGGCAGCCCTCGCAGGCAGCCTGGAATATCGAGAGCAGAGAAAGAGATACCATTCCTCATTCATCCTAACTTCCAGGTACAGAACTGAATAACCCCTCACAGAGAATTCCTTAGTTATTAACTTGGCAAAAACAAACTTAACTTAAACTGTAACTTTCTATTCCCGCCCACGCATTAGACTTAGGTCAGGTACACGGGGTAGGCGTATTTAGAAACACCAGTTGAGTACGTTTAGTCAAATGTATATGTGTATGTAAATATATTTTAATCATTTTAAACATCATATGGCTCAGAAACCATATCAATGTTTTTACAGTATTATTTTATACTATTGCTTTTAATGTATGCACTTTACTTAACTATAAGTATTGCAATAATATCGATCCATTTCTCTTGTACGAGAAAAGAGACTGATCAATAAATAACACCTTTTTATTGAACACGCCCGTCTCTTCCTTTTCTCTACATTCTGATGAGACTAAGAATGCACGTACTGACTGAGTAAAATAATTGCCTTGTGCTCACACGACTCTTGAGATTGACTCTTGATTAGGGGAGAGCAAAGTTGTCATGTTCTATGGTTGTCAGAAACTAAATCCCTTCTTGTCTAATCAGGGAAGTTAATCCTTCCTTGAACATTCGAGAAAGTTTCTAGCGAACTCTGAGCTTAGCTGGCAAACCCAAAAATTAAGTCTAGTATCGACAGTAGTAGACCTAGTTAACGTCTGGCCTAGGCCTTTACTGCTGTAGGTACTATTCCAATGCGCAGAGCCTATTGGGAAAATAGGAGCTACACTACACCATATCTCTTTCGCCTACCCCATTAGGTATTGCTGTATGGTCTGTTGTAATTGCAACAAGTTGCGTTGTAGGGTAGGGCTGGGGTTCCTATTATGTTGTGCTTCCAGGGTCGCCTACCGTGACTCAAGGTCCGTCATCTGCTCTTGTTGCGCACGTTTCTCTTTGGTGAGATAGCTAATTTCAGCTCCACATATGGTGGGCTTTAGGGCCTTCCAGAGGATGCCCCGAGATGGGGCAGAAGCAACATTAGTGTCCAGATATTCGGATATTGCCATGTGCAGCATGTCCTGATAGTCTGGGTTTCGAAGGTGCCAGAGGGACATCCGCCACCTAAAGGGGTTGTCTACGAGAGCAAGTTTTGGAGTTTAAGGGTAATCAGGAATGGTCTCAGAGCCCTCTGAAGAGGTGAGCTACTTGGGAAACCTATGGAGATATATGCGAGGCATGAAGATGTAATCTAATCGGGATTGTGGACCACAGACGTAAATGTGTTGTTGAGGTCTGTGGGTTGATATTCCCACCAGATATCCGCCCAGCCTAAGGTGAATACCAAAGTGTGCAGTTTAGAGGGACCCACTGGTGGTTGACAAACAGTATTACGCTGCCGGTCTACTGGCCCAATAGTGTAGTTCCAGTCCCCACCTAAGAGGACCAAGCCTTCCGTCAGTTCTCCCAAGTTCCTGGAGATCCTGTTGACAAAGGTCGCTCCTAGCAGAGAGGGAGCATATATAATACCTATGGTAATGCGCTCTCCATATAATGTGCCTGTTACTATAACAAATCTGCCCCCTGGATCCACCCAGTTGTGTGTGTACTGAAAGGGGACTCTACAGTGTATAAGGATAACAGCTCCTCATGATCCCCTGGTGAATCCTGCTTGGTAAACACTTTGATACCCAAATCTGGCCAGACAGGGGTTTTTCGTACATAGGAGGTGAGTTTCTTGTAGGAGTAGGATTTTGGCCCCATATCGTTTGGCCTGTCGTAAAAACGCACCTTGTTTAATTTTATTAGGAAGACCCCTGACATTTCCGGAAACCACTGTAATATCCCCAAGGGGGGCTGTGTCAGACTGTGCCATCATCCCATATCCTTAAGGGCTCTGTGAGAAGAATATTGAAATCTAGATAAGAGTCTGCATATAAAACAACAATAGAACTAAACTCCCTGAGTAATACCCTCCCCACCCAATACTGCCATAAACTAGGAGCATCTGTCCGGATTAGGGAACTCCGGGCCCCTAACATGGGGAACTCTGGCCACTACGCCAAACATTCCGTACCCTCCCACTAAACCTCAACAGGGGGAGATAGAGATGTCCAAGTTGCCCCATGGCTGGGTATCCACGCCCGTTCAGAGGAGTAATAAGTGATAGGAAAATCCTGATGAGGAGCGCTAACACGATTTGCTGACAGAGTTATGACTGGATGACTCAGGAGATGCGTTCTGGACTCTAGAATCTTCTGTCTGAGCCGGATCGAAGACGTCCTGTGAGGTCTGTTCCATTACGATCCTCAGGAGGAGTCTGATTATTGCGGTGGCGGCGTATGCGGCCTGAGGTTAGAGTTTTTATCCATCCATGCGAACACTGCTTCGGGTGTGTCAAAGAAGAATGATTTTAATTGAGGTTGACTCGCATCCTAGCTGGGTATAAAAGCATGCATTGTAGATTGAGGTCTCATAACCTATGCTAACCCGCCATGAATGACTGGCGCTGCTGTTGGAACAGGCGTTTGTAGTCGGGAAAGATCATTATGGGCTGTGAGTCGTATTGGAACTTCTCTTTATGTGTCCTGGCAAACTGTAAAATGGCATCACGAACTGCGTAGTTCTAAAACTTGGCGATCACTGGTCAGGGGTGCTCCCCAGGGGGGTGGTTTTTTGGTCAGCACCTGGTGGGCACGCTCTACCACAAAACATGTAGAAAGTAGTTCTTTCGGCATGAGATTGGTGAGCCATTGGGTTATAAAGCGGGTCATGGAAGATCTTTATATATTAACAACAAGAGAGGGAGGATAAACAAAGGATCACTCCTATATCCCCAATCATAAATGTAACAAATGAAGCATGTCGCCACTAGGGTGAGTGAGGGTTCTTCTTAAACAAATATGAGTTATTGTTTCCCCTTTGTATGTGTATTCACTCTTTTTCCCTATTTTTGTTCCAATATCGCCTTATCACTGTTGGTGGAAGGTTTTTTCTTATGGTGCGTCTGGCTCCATTTCTGTGCCCACAGCACCATCAAGTCACTCCTTAGTTTTTTGTTACATGGAAGATCTTTCACATCCCTTCAGTAGGCCCACGAACCGCAAGTTATTACACCGTGAGCAACCTTCTGCATCTTCTGTTCTGAATGCTAGTTCTTGCAAGACCACAGTCAGTTTATTGACCTTTTTATGGAGGGCGGTCACTGAATCCTTCACCATCGACACCCGCATCTCTGCTTAAGTGATGCGGTCAACTGCTTTCCAGAGATTTTGATGCAGGAATGAGACCTCTGACACCACCGACCAATTTTGGCATCCAGCATATCCCTGGCATCGTTGACTGCCTTTAGAAGGGCCGCATTGTCCGAGACGGAGCCCGCTCCATCACTTCCTGTGGCCCCCAGATGTATGCAGTAAAATGGTCCAGGGTGCCCTGTTTGGTGCCCGCGCCACCATTTTTGTCTCCAACCATCATGGTGGATTCCGGGAAGAGGACGCAGGAGTCTGATGGGGTTATGAATGACAAGTTTGCACCTGCGCTGATGTAGAGGGGGGCATCACCTCGATCGCGAAGAGCTCCAGGGGCCGCGCCGGGCCCCACAGCAGGGACGCACCATCGGCGGGTCCCCACGGATTCAGGATTGTCCTGGGCCACAAGCCGCACCGAGCCTAGCCCGGCCGCTTCCGCTCCCCACGACCACCCGCCAAGAAGGCCCGGTAAGAGGACCAAACTTGTTGGACCACCCACCGACAGCACCCCTAGGAGATGGCTATGCACGGGTCCTCGCGTTACTGTAGACGCTCCAGGGGCACACAAGCTTCAAATAAGAGACCAAAGTGGGTGCAGGGAAGGGGGCCCCCCTCGCCACACCCCAGTCGAAGGATGTGTGTATTGCTCGAATATTCTGGTCTTCTAGCCCGTCTCATGAGCCTGTCCTTGGTAATGAACTAATGCAGTGTAGTCTCCTTGCAGTGCAATTATGTGGCCCCCATAGGTGTAGTACGCAGGAGGGAGAGCCCTGCAAACATGACCTGATTCCGGTCCCGTTTGCCTGCAAGCAAAATGCAGGCTGCAACTGTGGCCTATGAGAGTCCCTGGGCCGCCGAGATATGTGGGCCGTCATTGGGCAGCATCCGTTGCTCCAGGGGCCGTCAGGCCTATCCCGCGGCTTGGTACAGCATCGAAGCCCCAGTCGGGGCCTCTCAGAACGAGTGGCAGCATGCTGGGGGAGGGGGCGGGCCTTTTCTACATACCCGCTCGGTCATCGCCGGGATGCGCCAGTAGTCGCCGGGGCCGCAGGGACCCTCTCACAGCCCAGTACAGCACTGGAGCCCCAGCCGGGGCCTCCCAGGACAGGCGGCAGCACACTAGGGGGAGGGGTGGGATCCTTCCACTCGCCAGCCCTGCAGAGCCACAGAAGCCGGGCGGGCCACCCGATGTCCCAGGGAACCCCAGTACACGGATCGCTTACCTTCGAGGCCACGACCAAGCCCCCAGCACCACAGCCGTGCAACAATCAGCTAACCAGGCTCGCAGACGGCAGCTTCTCCCTTCGGCCCTGGCCCGCTCTGCATCTGCAGCCAATGCGTGATGCAGGGCACTCGTCCCGGCTCCATTCCAGCTCCAAGCAGGGTGCGGCACTCTCCACACCGCCAGGATCAGACTCCGCTCTGAATCAGTTCCTCTGAACAGGATGATCGCCAGATTACTTGAGGATTTTGGCGTGGACGCTCAAAGCCCATTTAGGCTGCATCCGCCATGATGGCTCTCCAAGCCACGCCCCTCTAAGTCATTTTTTTAAAGCATTGGCCTGCTGCAAATAGATGCCAAACAAAGTCACACATCGTGATGTCAGGTGATTGCAGGCTACTCCTGACATGCTCAAGCACTCACATAACTCATTCCTGCGCCGGGTATCAAACACTACACAATACCTACTAAAGACTGACCATATACAGCATAGTCATCTCATATACAGGGTGACCACATACAACATAGCCCCCTCACACAGAAACTAATGAGTTGCCTAACAACTTGACACAACTCACACACAACACTTGTTGTGGAACAGCTCTGGGTGACTTAAACACCTACAACCAAACAACACTAACAAGGGGTGACCACATACACATAGCCCCCTAAAACACAAGCTAATGAGTTGCCTAACATCTTGACACAACTCACACACAACATTTGTTGTGGGACAGCTCTTGGTGACTTCATCACCTACAACCAAACAACACAAATAAGAGTGGACTAACAACTTGACTCCACTGAAAAACAACACTCAGGGATCCTACACATGTTGCTGACGTTGGCTCTTCCACCCCGTCTTCATGCTTCCATAGCAATTCTTGTCCCTGGACATTGCCCCAAACATGATCTCTCTCAGCCACTATTACTGGGACCTTGGAGCAATTCTTGTACTGCTGGGCCCTTGACTCCATCTTTGTGTTTTCCGTTGAGTTTCAAGTTCTGGGACATTTGTCCCCTACATGGTCTTTCAAACCCTATTCCATCACTTGGAACTTTTGTCCTGTCACAGCTTCTTCTGGGTTCACAGACCCGCTTCAGTCACTTTGACTTTTAGTCCGTTACAACTACTTCTGGGCTCAAATACCAACCTCCATTCGCAGCTCTGTCTTATTCACTCTTCTTCCGGGCTCTTAAACTTTTAGATAGGCACTGTTGCCGTTCTGATTGCCTACTGCCGATGTTCCCTAAGGAATATTCCAAACTACTGTGTGTTTTGTGGGTGGCGTTCTTTGTCCAGAAAAAAAACCAACGCGGAACATGTTTGCACATTTGCGTTTTTAACTCCTCAAAACACTACACTCCTTTGGCAACCCTTAATGTAAATTAAATCAATGTCAGTACCTGGTACCCTTCAGAGTGCAGCGACATACGCAGAAACCCTCATCTTGATACAACTCTGTCGTCAATACCTGGGTATGACATTTCCAAAATGGAGGCACGCACATCGACGTCGTGTCAGCTGGTTTACGGCACGAACGAGCACCAGAAAAACGCCACACAATGGTCATTCCTGAATGGAGTGATGAGACGTCACAGAGGATAACGCAGAAGGTAAACCATTAACATTTTTGTGATCTCATTCAAACAACTTTTGAATGTGAACAGTAACTGTTAACTCGCCTTAAATCCGATGAAAAAAATGATCATACATTTTGTTATTTTTCTCCTTATTTTTTAACGCTCTCAGTTTCTTGTCAAAGTCCACAACACAGTCACCACAACGTAGGCTCACATCACCCCGCTCTTCGAACACACTTTTGTTCATCATTGAATGCCGTTTTTCCAGGCCGATACTAACAATGAATAGTCAGCACAAAGGCCCGATCTCCGCCTTTGACTAATCCGAAGTGTACAACTCATAGGGAATATTATCCCTTCTAAACTACACCGGATAGCTGCCATCACGTTGTGAGCACCACATACCGAGGCTCTATTTTCAGTCCCCGAACAACAATCTAATTGGACATCAGCTAGTGTTAATCTCTTGATTAACGCTGTTAAAACTCGGAGCCTTGGTCTTAGGGCAACCGATAGCTAACTATCATCACGTACTTTACAACGAGGCTCGATTTCATGCCCCCAAACCACAAACAAATCAAACATCGGCTGGAGTTAAGCCCTTTAATAACGCTGAAAGATCTGGCACACTGGGTTTTCGGGCGACCAATGGTAGGGTCACTGATGGGGTTTGAGTGCCAGCCAGCGTTACACACAAATTCTCTTAGTCAGTGTTTAAAGTCATTTACCTCTAAAAAATGTTCTTCTTTTTTTCCAAACTTCTCCGGTTTCAGTCCCAATCAGCTTTGACTTCACTACTCTGTTTCAGTCCAATTCTGCTTCTTTAAAGTTGCACATGTGGATTCTTCATCAAAACATCGCCAAATATTGTAATCGAAAAGAAGATGGATACTTCAAGATCGATTATTCAAGTTACTTTATTAAGTTAAGATGTTAAGTTAAAAGATAGAAACGATAACCCCATCAGGAGCAGCTGTCCTGCTACTCAGCCCTCACCCAACTGACATTCACAAACCACTAACATTCCTTTCATCCAACATTCCACATCACATGCATTCTAGCTGAGCAGCAGGAAGACTCAAGATACAACATGGTACTCATCCACCTGCAAACACCTTCCCGTAAACATAAGTAATTTAAAGGAGACAAGCATTAACTTACACAGAGATAAGGTTAACCCTGAGGCCCCTTGGAAATACAGGATGCATTTGTTCTTTGTTACTTCGTCACAGATAATCCCAGAGGGCCCAGGTCTTCCTCAGTTGTGTGGCTGCCCAGGCCTTCTCCAGGTCTAGCTGCAGACTACTGCAGAGTATCTTAAGAGCCTTACTTGACAATAAGCAACTGCCCCGAAATCCACACCCTGAAAGACCACACTACGGACCGCTGCCTTGTAAAGAGGCCATGGGCGTCCGCAGAAATGTTTCCATGGGGGGGGGGGGCAACATTTTAACTTCATCACCATCCTCCGACATGATTGAGCACAAGTATTAATTACATAAAAAAAATCTAATAAGATAAAGAGCTTAAATAAACAAAGAAACCCACAGGGGGAAGAGAAAAATCTTGTGAGGTGCCACAGCAGGCAACCTGGCAACTACAATAAAAAAGAGGGAAAAACTAAAAATGGAAAGAAAAAAACAAAAGAAAATCCTACATCAGGTTGATGTGGTTCTAGAGAATGGTTACTCACAAACGTTCTCTTGGAGGCCAAATTTACAGGGTGGCTTGAGGCCGAGGGCCGCACCGATGGGGGTGGGGTCAGTGGGGAAGGGGGTTGGGACTAGAGCAACAAAAAAAACTATGACCATGAGGTTGAACACATGCCCCTGCAGCGGATGCCTTCGTCCACTGAGCCACCTGACCCGGCATACACACATCTTTCTTTCTTTCTCTCTCTCTCTCTCTCTCTCTCTCTCTCTCTCTCTCTCTCTCTATGTCTCCCTCCCTCGCTCTATGTCTACCTCCCTCTCTCTATCTCTGTCTCCCTTCCTCTCTCTATCTCTCTCTCTACCTCTCTCCCTCCCTCTCTCTCTCTGTTTCCCTCTGTCTCCCTCACTATGTCTATCTCTCTCTCCCTCCCTCTCTCTCCCTGTCTCCCTCCCTCTCTCTCCCTCTGTCTCCCTACCTCTCTCTCCCTCTGTCTCCCTCCCTGTCTCCCTTCCTCTGTCTGTCGCCCTCTGTCTCCCTCTGTCTGTCTCCCTCTGTCTGTCGCCCTCTGTCTGTCACCCTCTATCTGTCTCTCTCTGCCTGTCTCCCTCCCTCTGTCTCCCTCTGTTTCCCTTCCTCTGTCTCCATCTCCCTCCTTCTGTCTCCCTCTCTCTGTTTCCCTCTCTCTCTGTCTCCCTGTCTCTGTCTCCCTCTGTCTCCCTCTCTGTCTCCCTCTGTCTGTCTCTATCTCCCTCCCTCGGTCTCCCTCCCTCTGTCTCCCTCCCTGTCTCCCTTCCTCAGTTTCCCTCCCTCTGTCTCACCTCTATCTCCCTCCCTCTGTCTTGCTCCGTCACCTCACCCCAGCTTCCCAGGCACACACACAGCTGCATCCCAGTACATCACATGTCATTAAAAGACCATTTACTTGCTAACGAGGCTTTGTTGTGAATTAATCACCCGGCCCTCATAGAGCAGAGTGTTTGGCCACTCTGCTGCTGCGGTGTTTGCTGACATTCTTTAATTTCTTAAAAAGAAATACACAGGTAGGATGTCTACAAGGCACGTTAAAGGCAGACGGCCCATTGTCATTCTTTATGTGATGAGCAGCAGAAAGAATGACAATGGGCCTGTCCACAGTCTGCTCAAGGTGAGGTTGGGGAGGGGCTTCAGCAGCCTCTAGAGTTGAAAGAGAAGTGCGAGAGGCCCAGGTGAGAGAACTTTTAAACTCCTCCTGGGGCTTCTCGCAGGGGAACAGCAATGCCTGCTTTAATTACCACATTGTGACTGGGCCAGCACTGCTATGGACCGGCGATCCAGGGGGGGCAAGCGTCCTCCCTTGACCCCCCCTGCGGACGCCCATGAAAGAGGCTAGCAAGCCACAAAATGATGACCTTACCTGGGTCTACACTTTATATTAACAAATTTTGCCATCAATGACACCATCGTGATATTCAAACAGTTAAAAAATAGGTTAAGACAATTGCACTCACAACTTACAAAAGACTTTGACCAACATCGTGCAAGGACTGTAGGAGTCAGTCTTAATTGCTTGGCGAACTGTACTTTTTTTGGTGTGGGTTCTACGCCTAGGTATTCATTTCATCGACCTAAAAGGCTGAGCTGGAACTGAATTGATTGCTGATGCATCCACCAGGTCCGGAACCCCTGCTGCGGGAGTTGCTCAGCGATTTATTGCTGTCAGACGACCAGGACCACATATCTCAGTGAACAGGCACCGGAGCTCCTCGGGTCCCCTCCTACTCATCTGACATCCTGGTCACGCCCCTGATTTTTCCTTTTTTTACATGTTAGCTGGGCAAATGTTACACCTCATTAGTATCAATAAACGCCTAAATAGGCCTGTCAGTAAGGGAAAGATGGCTACTTAACCATTACCATGGCTCTTCCCTTGAGCTGCAAAAGATGCAGCATGTTTTCTGTAACATTTGCTCCATTTGATTCAGAAAACACACTTTATTAAAACCTGCTAAATATTTCGCAGATGATGGATTATATGGTAAGTGCAGCAAATTTACAATCATGTGTACAAGACCATACCCACATAATCACACAAGTCCATTGGCACAAGATATATTTGAGGAATATAATGGAGGTGCTGGAATTGTAAAGCAACAGTTCTCAGAGTAAGGGGGACAGAAAGAACACCTCAGTAGAGGGTTTTTCTGGTGGCAGAAAGCAATAAACTCTTCAGTCTGTTCTCACCAAAACCCAGGTTATATGCTTCTGTAGCAGCAACAATCCTTAAGGAATGAGTCCCAAACTCACCTGGCCGCCAATCACCAGCTGTAAGCCTTCCCTTATCACTTGCAGTAGCTGCTTATCCATAACCCCTTCCATCTTTATGCCTGAACGCTCTCCCAGAACTTAAACCACTAAACCTCTCATACTCATTACACATCATCACAGCGCATATCTACCCCTTCTGCTATCTTCCCATTAATTAGTAGAGCCCTTTTCCAGTCTGATCTGTCCTAATCTTGCATACTATTATGCTCAGGTTATGACTGTTCTCTACCAGATTAACTACATATTTCCTCAGAATGCCGAAACCCTACCACTTAAGACACCCTCAATGCTACAAAATATAAGACAGCAAAACAGGATGAATGTACCACAGGACTTACCAGTCATGTACAGAGGTGTTTCTTGCTCGTAGCACAACTTTCCAGAATGTCCACCTGTAAACGCTCTCTTCCCCCATCTACACAATGTGTTTAATAAATTCAACCCCTCCTGTTTAAATCCACAGAAGCACTATTCATGGAGCTCAATTCCAACAGCTTTCTCGCCATGGTTCCCAGGGACTACTCCCTCTCAATTTCCAACATCACAAACTTCAGTGTCAGCCTTCCATGCTTTCAAACCTATGGCCCTAACCTTTCTCTGTGCTCTGCTCAGCACAAACTCCTCTAATGCTTGCAGATGATATATTGACCTTGTGGATGGTGCCAGTGAGCCTTCTTCTAACCTCAGTGCCCTCACCTTTCTGGATTCCACATCTCCTTTAGTACTGCCAGTCAGCTACTGGAGACAGCCAACAAATCTTGCCACTAAATTCGAGGCAGTACATCAGCATTGTCATTTTCCAAACCAGGGGTGTCTCTTGCTTGAAACATAATAGCTCATCGAAACATCTCAACACCAAGTCTCTCAACAATTTCTTCACCCAATGATCACTGGCTGATTGTTAATCACCACCATCTCTGCATCATTGTCGATAAAAACTGGGGCTGTCTTGTTCCTCAACTTCTTGCCCCACAGTCTCAAGAACTCCAACAAGGCAATACTATGTGTGCATTTCTTCTAGACTTCTGGCATCTTTTTCACACACCATTGTCCTTCCAAGCAGAAACCAAATCCACTCACAATTTAAGCATCAGGTTTCCACCATCCAGGTCCAGGTAACCAAGTCTGTCTGCTGTTACATAGTCATTCTGTTGTAACTGTCCAAAAACTCAGTCTAGGTCCTCGTGTCCTGCCTCATCGCCTCCATGATCATAATTCTGTGGTGGTGTTTCAAAGTTTTGCTCTTATCTGCAAACCGCCCTGCTGTGAGCAACCTTCGATGAAAAGTTCAGGGGAAATAAAACTTGCTGTAGTGTTCTCAGATCACACTTCTTCCTTTTGAACAAATCCAGCAGTAAGCTTCTCAACGGCTCCACTCTGTCTACTGGCAAGTATCACTCTTGGACGGGTTTCCAGCTTAATGTCGAAGAATGTAATTGTTGAGAACAACCCTTCTGTCTTTTTCAGTACTAGAGGTACTCTGCACACTTCTGCTACCTCCTCCAATGCCTTCATCAATCAGCTGAATTCTCCATGCCCTCCCCTTCTTTCAACTTGAATAGGTCATCAAGGTTTTGCAGGACATAGTCTGACCCCTTCACCATATTTACCACACACTCCAGAAACAAACTGATGGTTTGAAAACTCTGTATGCCACTGAGAATCCCACTGGCATCACCTTGTCAATGAAGATCTGTTCTTCAAACTGAGTAACAGACAAGGGAAAGTCATCCAAAAACACCTGTAGTAAGCAGATTTCACATCAGCCTTATGTCAATCAATCAATCAGAACATTTGTAAAGCGCACTACACACCTGTGAGGGTCTCAAGGCGCTGAGGGGGAAGGATGATGCTACAGCTCGCATAGCCAGGTCTTGAGTAGTCTTCTAAAGGTTAGCAGGTCCTGGGTCTGCCGTAGGAGGATGGTGAGGGTGTTCCATGTCGTGGCGGCAAGGTGGGGGAACGATCTGCCGCCGGAGGTCACTCTTCGGATGCAGGAGACGGTGGCGAGGTCAGTGGAGCAGAACTGGCCATTGGGGGTGTAGAAGGTGAGTCGTCTGTTGAGGTATGCTGGTCCGGTGTTGTTGAGTGCCTTGTGTGCGTGGGTGAGGAGCTTGAAGGTGATCCTCTTGTTGACCGGGAGCCAGTGCAGGACTGTCAGGTGGGGTGTGATGTGGCAGCAGCGAGGGATGTCGAGGATCAGGTGAGCAGAGGCGTTCTGAATTCGTTGTAGCAGTTTCAGGCGTTTGGCTGAGGTTCCTGCGTAGAGGGCGTTTCCATAGTCAAACCTGCTGCTGACTTAGTATTTCTGGTATAATGCAATTGCTTTATTGGTGACAGAGTAAGAGGTGGATTATTCACTCTTTTCGTTATAGCACATTACTGATTCTTCTTCAGACCAGATTAGGTGGTGTATGAGCCTGCATTCTCTTTCTGCCTTCTTTGGTACACTGCCCAAAGGAGGTATGATAAGGTTTGGTAGTGGGACTTCTCAGAAGTGTCCTACCATCCTTCCTGCCTGAACTATTGTATTAGATTGTCGTCAACAATCTCAGTGAAATCTCTTGTTGCAGGGATTCTGTTTGGAAACACACCTGGGCCTTGGGAAAATAGGAAGTTAGAATGTAGGGACTGAGTCTCTCTACTAATCAGTACCTGTAGGCCCAAAGCTGACTAGCTCCCAGTGCCTCACCTGAACTCCTAACATTCCAGAGTAACAGGTGATTTATAAAACCTAGAACATGACCCTCTAGTCCCCAAGGGAACCATGGAGTCAGATTATCACCTTTCACTCTCACTCATGCATGTCCAAAGTAAACAGAAAAGAGGCACTAAGGAAGTTTACAATATGTTTATTTTGGTAGTCTATTTTGAAGCATGTTTGCTGCAATTAGTAAACAAATATGTCAGAGAAAAGCAACCAACATTACTAACAGGCAGTAAACTATTAACAACCCAACCATGGCAACTAATGCATCCATCTTGGCCTACCCTCACTATCTGAGCACAGTGATATAATTGTGATCTCAGAGATTAGCATAGAACCCATACCTTGTGTGTGTAGGTAGGTGGTCTGCATCATAGGTGTAAACTCATTTTACAAAAAAGCTAATGCCTCTGTTTCAAGACTGGTCTCTAAGCTGGAATGCTCCCTCTAACCTCCAAGGGGGCGAGGGATGTACTACTGTATTGTATCTAAAAATGTTAGGAGATGTTCATAACCAGGCACATAAAACAAATTCCCATGTTGTTCCACCTTGTACAAAATGTTCAGACTTAATCCCAAGAACAGTCACTGAATAACAAATAATATGCGCAGCGTATTTCTACAATAATATCATGTCACAAAAACAAATGTATTGTGTGTGGCTATGCGAAGCAAAGGCAGCCTAAACTTTTGATATGTATAACCAACGGAGAACCAAAGGCGGAAATACTAAACTCTTACTGATTGTAAATTTTGTGCTTAGCTCCTCAGCTTCTGCCCAGAATATGGCATCCTATATTCTAACTTAAATCCTTCCTTCAGCCTTCGGGCCTATCCATGCATCTTTCTTATCTTGGCTCAAACACCCGCAGTCCAAATTAAGCACTGACATTTGCCATTACTCCTCTCCCATTGCTCCTATGATGAGCTGTTCCTCCTGCCCCATGCCCATCAAAACTTTGCACCCATGGGTGCTTCCCACAGAATGTCAAACATCTGTCTATAAAGTAAACAATATTGTAACACACGCTTCCTTGTTCAATTTCCAACACACCCTAACTGACATGCTTTCTGCGTAGTCCCACCTTCACCGGGATGGGTCTTCTTAGAAAGGGCACATGGACTAAAGGTAACCCCACTTGCTACGTGCAAAACCAGCACTGGCCTGGTTGTTATCAGTTAAGCTCAAAGCCCACCACTATACTTGATAAGACCAAGGCCCCATTGTATCCTGAAAATCTCGGCATGCTAACCCCCAAAGGCTCCTTTGAGAGACCCTGAACAAAACTATACTACCTTCTGAGTGTTTTTGGGAACAAATGCTGGCATAAATGGTGAATGTTGCCATCCACATGTCCATACTAGTGGAAACTTTTTGTGGCTTAGACACCGAGACAGCAACCTTCCCGGAAAGCTGGAAGCATGCCGAGATCAATGCCTTACTCAAGAAACCCAAGGTGGACCCCAGGGACCTCATGAACTTCCGGCCCATCTCCCGGCTCCCGTTCCCTGCAAAGGTCATCGAGAAAACCGTAAAAAAACAACTGACCCACTACCTCGAGGAGAGCAGCATCCTGGACCCGTCCCAGTCCGGGTTCTGCAGTAACCACAGCACCGAAACCGCCCTCATCGCCGCCACCGATGTACAACGGAGATACAGCGGCCCTCATCCTCCTGGACCTGTCAGCCGCCTTCAACACGGTCTGCCACCACACACTACGCACACGCCTCCACGACGCCGGGATCCAAGAGAAGGCCCTGGACTGGACCACATCCTTCTTTTTCCGGCAGAACACAGAGTGTCCGCCTCCCCCCCTTCTGCTCTGATGCCACCGAAATCATCTGCGGCATACCCCAGCGCTCATCCCTCAGCCCAACGCTGTTTAACAACTACATGGCACCCCTCGCCCACGTCGCCCGACAGCATGACCTCAACATCATCTCCTATGCCAATGACACCCAGCTGATTCTCTCCCTCACCAAAGACCCCCACACCGCCAAAACCAACCTCCACGAAGGAATGAAGGCCGTCGCCGAATGCATGAGGATCAGCCGTCTGAAGCTGAACTCAGACAAGATGGAGGTCCTCATCCTCGGATCCACCCCCTTGGCCTGGGACGACTCCGGGTGACCGACCGCAATGGGAACAGCCCCAACACCCACCGACCACGCACGCAACCTAGGGGTCATCCTCGACTCCACCCTCTCCATGACAAAGCAGGTCAACGGCGTCTCCTCCTCCTGCTTCAACACCCTATGTATGCTCCGCAGGATCTACATGTGGATCCCCACCGATATGAGAAGAACGGTCGCCCAGGCCCTCATCAGCAGCAGGTTGGACTACAGAAGCGCACTCTACGCAGGAGCTTTGGCCAAACTCCTGAGACGGCTGCAACGCTTCCAGAACACCTGTGCACGTCTGATCCTCGACATCCCCGCCGGAGTCATATCACATCCCACCTGAGAGACCTGCACTGGCCCCCGGTCAACCAGAGAATAACCTTCAAGCTGCTCACCCACGCACACAAAGCACTCCACAACACTGGGCCAGCATACCTCAACAGGCAACTCAGCTTCTACACCCCCGCCTGCCAGCTCCGCTCCACCGGCCTTGCCTTCGCCACAGTTCCCCGCATCCAAAGAGCGACTTCCGGAGGCAGATCTTTCTCCCACCTCGCCACCAAGACCTGGAAACCCCCCCCACCCACCTACGGCAGACCCAAGACCTTCAGAAGACTCCTCAAGACCTGGCTCTTCAAGCAGTAGCAGCACCACCCCCCCTCCTTCAGCGCCTTGAGACCCTCACAGGTGAGTAGTGCGCTTTACAAATGATTAATTGATTGATTGATTGATTGACTCCCTATCCTCCGCCAAACCTTCACTGCTATGCAATTTGAATATGTCAATTTATTCGATGGCCCTTATTTTCTCCTTCATGCTCATCAACAGCCCCCCATCCCCATGGTGCTGCTATGCCCCTGCATGTTAGACTCACCGCTTCACATGTCATAACGCCCAACTGTCATATGCCCCTTGCCTCTGGTTTATCCACCCGTTTCTGTTGCTGCACTCTTCAATTCTGTTTCACTTCCACTCCCACTGACCCCATTCTCAGTTTGCCCCAACCCTGGTTGGGGCCCCAGTTTGCCCCAACCAGGGCACTCCTTGGGGTGTCTATCCTTCTTTGCCCACTTCCTGTCCATACACTGCCCTTTTTTCTGCAGTTTCACTGTCTGTCTCCCCTTTCCAAAAACCTGTTCCATGAATCCCACCATGCCCTTTGGAATGACTTGAAAGAGAAACATCTATTTATTACTCTCACCCCTTCATCGTCACATCTTCCATATCTTTTCTCTTCTCAAATTTCACTCAAATCTCATTCTTAGACCTCCCACCAATCCATTTCAGACTCACTGTCGGCCAGCAACCGTTGTGGGACTTGCCTCCTTACCTATCTTGATCTATTCTCCACTGGTTCTCTAGTGTTCTTCCTTGGGCCGATGCCTCTTCTCTCTGCCCAAAACATTCTGTGTGTCTCCTGGAGCAGAGGATTGTTGCTATCTCCTCCCATGAACACTTTACTCTTCTCATACCCCCTCACCCACCTGCTTTTTTCCTCCACTTCTATGGAACTACAATGCCAATTATCACTGTCATCTTCAGGCCAGCCCTCTGTCTCACTCCTGCTGCCCAGTCCTTCCCAGAAGTGTCCTATCCCACCAATTAAGAACCCTTCCTCCCAGCTTTTCTATCCCTACCATATCGGTTCCTGCTCAGCCTCGATGTGGTGATGCTTACCTCCAGTCTGCAACGGACCTCAGTCTTCACTGCAGCCTGGATCCTTGGGGTGGTCTGTGCGCTTCCAGTGCTTCCATTATCTTTTCCCTCAATACCCTTTCAGCATTCTCCACCGGTTCCTCACTACACCCCTAACCCCTTCCCCCACCAATTGTGTTGGCTTGCATCTTTCTTCCGGAAGTGATGGGCACTCCACACACCGCCACCTCTTTGCGATGGGAGACCGTTGTGCCTCTAGCTAATATATCCATTGCTGCATATCAGGTGCCCCAGCAATCCTGATCCTCCAAATCAGGGAACTGGAACTAAACATGGGATAACTCACCCCTGGAACTGCCTGCTTCTTGGCCTTTTTTCCCCTGTAAGTTGTCTCCTTGCACACTCGTCTCTCTTCTCGTTTCCGGGTGCCCACATCCACGGCCAATAATTAGTGCTTTCTTCCCACTTGAGATGCTGATACAAGAATAGTGGCCCTTCTGACTGGGGTCCACCCAGCCTTGCGCCGCTGTGGCACTCTCTCCTCCTTTTATGATCAAACTGGTGGGGCTCATCACGCTAACTATCTGCTGATGTCACACGCCTATATAAGATAGCGGACATATTCTTTCCTCCGTGTGGGGCCGACTTCGAGTGTCTGAAGACTTTTAAAATGGCGTGGGCAAATGGTTAATTAAATGATTGTCTTTATCAAAGGCTGTGAAAACAGGGAATATAATGAGTGCTTCCCTTCTGAGGCTGTATGTTGCCCACAGCACAGATGTTGGGAATGTGAGTAACACTTCTTGAAGTGTATGTTTCTTAAATTTTTTCTTCCCTCCGCGAAACGGGCTTTTGTTGCCAACCATCACTGTGCAGCAGCCTGCAGTTTGACATATCCGCACACAGATGAATCAGAGATGATGTGATGATTTCTGGAGACTAGGAGGTGTAGGCATTCAGTTCAGCTCAGTTTTATTGTGCTACTGTTAAGTATGGTGGCAGAGCACAAGACAAAAATGGTGTAACCCATTCAGAAAGCTCTATCTTTTCTCCGACTCGTGTAAACCATTAACATACGCTGCAAGACTGCCCTGAAGGACGCTATTGTACAGGGAGTGATCCGAGGATATGATACTCTAAATGTGTGTGACTTACAGACACAATTCAATTAAGGCCACTGGTGCCCCTTGAACTGCTTTCATTGTGTCTTGTTGAACTGGTATTGACACAGTAATATGGCATGGCCAGGCTGTTGGGAAATCCACGCAGCAATTGCAAAATAGAGTTGAAAAATTGTTTTTCCAACAGGTGTACAAGCGTCACCCCTCTTCGTGATTCATCCCTTTTCGAGTCACATGATGGACTATTTTTGCAACAGGTGACACAGACATTAAAAAGTCGCACCAGAAACATTGTACAGTTTGAAATGGGGGGCATAAAAGCAACATTTTTTTTTACTAGATATCATATTGTATCAAATATGTCACAGGACACAATATCTGCAATGTTGCTATATTTAAGACCTGCCAACTTCTGACATTTTTTTCAGCAGGCGAGGAGGAGACCTGGCCTTGGAGTGAACGGGGTTTTGCACCAAACACAGATGAGACACTTTCACTCACCACCTTGCCCCCTCCCGCACCCACAAATAACAAAGCTTCTGAGGCTGCTGCCGAGAAGGTTTCACGCCCTACACTGGGCATTGGCTGCATAGATTCTACAAACAATTAGCTGAAAACCTGCTCCCTGCAGGGGTTTGTGGTTAATGTGTGCACACCATGTGATATCGTCTCCTCACCAGGTGAGACTGTGAAAGAAGTTGATATACTGTGACACACAGTAGCACTGTATGACCTGGAAGGTCTGATATTCATGAGAACATAAGCAATCCTCAGTAAAGTGATCCTTCAGGCACTGCCAAATCATGTTGGGTAATGAATTAGTTATAGGCTTATGTTTTTTATTATGTAAATGCATGAGAATTTTGAAGGACTTTGAATTCTACCATCTGTGCTATGTTATCCAACAGAATGTGTAGGTTTGATTCTGGGGATTCTAGAAGGCAGTCTTACCTGACTCTGCAGATAAGGCATTGTAATGTGGAAAAGTAAATTTTGCCATGTTCTGTGTCCCTACGTGTTCCCCATCTTATGTTATATGTGCATGATTAATATGCATATGTATTCCCTTATGATCGATTAAAGACGCAATTCTAGTTATGTCCAACTCTAGTATGCCAGTTTCCAGTTCTCGTGAAAGCTACGAGTATTAGGCCTATGTAAAGCTATGTTGCCACGTTTCACAGTGTGCACGTTAATTCAGTAAAAGTCCCCGTTTCTAGGCCTCAAAAGGGCCCGGACTCAGATTCAGCTCCTGTCTCCTGAACCCTCGCTGAGGAGCGATACAGCCCCCACCTGTATCCCTGACCCTTCACTTACTTCCTGCCTTACAGTGCCCGGCTCGGCCTGGCTCTGCCTGCCAGTCTGCCAAGAGTATGTTATGATTCTAGTTATCAGTCCAGCTCTCCTTCTCTGCATTCCTAAGCTACTGAATCACATCAATAGTTTCAGTCATGGTCTAGCCTTTACGTCTCCTTGTAAGAGAAATACTGTATTAATGGTCATTTCATATTCCTCAACACGCACTACATGTAGAATAATGCATGCACCAGTCTTAGAGTCTGTTAGCCTTTGCCCTGCTAACTTCTGGATTCTATCAACATGTTCTCTAAACATCAGATACTAGATAGTGTTAAGGTACATGTCGCTCTGACTCTCCAGACTATTAGTCTCTTCTTCTAGCGCAGAAGTCATAGCCCCCAGTTCCTCCTAGTAACACGTCATTGCCAGCTTGCGCGCACCACTAGGTCAGAGGTCCCGGCTCCTTAGATAGCCCCCTCCATGTTTCCGCCCCATTTATGACATATTCTGTTACGTTTACATCACATGTCTATGTACACGCCTCTTGTTACACCTACTTTATGCCTTATCTTTCGCGACTGCTACAAACCCCGCCCACTGCTACGCCTACTGTACTGAATGCTATGTATTTTGTTTAAGTATATATGCTTGTGCACTGTTATTAAAAAGTTATCCCTTTAGCGCGCTCATCCCAGATCCTGCCCCGGCAGCTGCCGGGCCCTGCCATCCTATTCCCGTGCAGGTGGTCCTGTTCCTGTCCTTTATGCTGTATTAAAACCTGCAAACTCCAGCTACCTCGAATCTTGACTCTTATTTATTGAGCTATCTGTTATTGTATGTCCAGTCAAAAATAGAGGTATTATTTATTTATTTACCACATAATGGCGCCCGAACAGGGACTTGCCCTTTCCCCACGCGCCGGTGAAGCCACGCAAGCCCCCTGATCCTCTGCAGCCGTGACGGAACCATACCGTGCACGTGCAGATATTTCTGCTTCAAGTATCCCTCAGGCCCACGGAGGAGACGGAGGTTGCGGTCCAGCATCCAGACGAGGCGGTGGAGGAACGCGGCGAGTCCCGACCAGAGCCCAAGCCGAGAGTCCAAGGTCCGAGGTATCCGGAGGCCCACCCGTAACAGAAGTCCGAAGTTCGTCCGTCCGTCGTCGTAGCAGTCCAGTCCAGTCCGAGGCCTTCCGTTCTTGCTGCCCGGTGAGTACCGTTGCTGGGGTAGTATCTAGACAGGGTCAATTAATTTGTCTCTGGTCCGTGGGTTTGGGTACGCAAATCCAACACGAAGTGTCCACCTAGGTGGATGCGGGTCCTGACGTGTCTCTTTATGAGACCGGTATTTTTCGTACTGTTTCAGCAGTGCATCTAGTAATTCTAGTAAAGTTCTAGTCTCGAGAAATTCATGTGTTTCTGTTTTCAAGTATTCCAGGTAATGTTTCTGTATTTTAAATGTCATTTCAATGTGTTTTCAATGTCGTGGTATGAGTGATCAGTCTCAAGTCATTATTGTGTTCATTGTGTATTGTACTGTGTCCAGATCCCAGTTTACGTCATGCCTCTGTTCTCAAAATTACGTCAGTTAAGAACTAGAAAAGGTCTGCTCGAGGAAGCAGTTTTTGTCCCGCCTAGGGACAGTCCAGGTCATTTTATGTATCATAAGCATGGCATAAGTGCCATATTATATCTAGACTTATGGGTCGAGTACACTAAGGAATTAGAAGTGAAATATAGATGGCCTGTATCAGGCACATGGGATGCCGAGTGCATCATGCGAGTAGAAGAAGTATTATGGAAAAAGAAAGCCAGACAGTCACAGAAAGATGCCATCGAGTTATGGCGCAAAGAATCTCATAAAAGAACCGAAAAAGAAATCAGAAAGTTAGAATTAAGTAGGGAATCCTCAGAAAGAGCCCAAGAAAGGGAATTAATCGAAATAGGTGAACGAGTTAAAACCGAACAGTCAGACAGACAGAGGAATGCCCTTATTAAGGGTATGTACCCTCTTCTTGCCGAGGGCTTGCCAAAAGCAACCCCGGAGGCATCTAGTAATTTTCCGCCACCATTAGTTCCGACCAAGCTACGTCACAAACCGACCGCAGCTGATATTTTTCTCTCGTCCTATTTGGACGACACAGTCCCAGAATATGCCAATCCTGTTCCGCCAGCTCCTGTAAATAATGTAAATCCGGCTCCTCCAGTCACCGGGGCACCTGTTACAGTACCTGTGACGGTACCCCCGGTCCAGCCCACATTACAAGTACCCACTACATCGGTCACTCTGCCAGCACGAAGAGTATCAGTCGACGATTCCAGTTTAGGGGCCGCGGGAGGAGGTCCTCCTGGTACCCCGCCGCCAAATAAAAGTTTAGCGTCAGTCGAGTTACATGAACGTGCGTTACAGCGTACGCCCAAATATCAGTCCGTTGCAGATATCAGACGAGCTCTCACCGAATGCCGTTATAATCCAGTCCCAGGCGATGATAGTATGGTTATATATTCATTGCGTGTAAGACGGGTGACCGAGTATTTGGACACCCTACCGAATATGAAAGAAGATCTAGACAGAATGTATCGTTTCATTCGTACAGGACAAGATCCAGAAAGTATTGGTGAAGTCATGTCTCTCAGGAAAGCTGAGATCCAGTTCATGTTATTAAAGTTTCTGATCAATTGTTTAATTAGGGAACAAGATTCCCCGACTAAAGATCCGACGGAAATGAAAGTCCTGACAAGGTGGAGTGATAATATAGCCGAGGGAAGACACAAGACACTCAGCAGTATAGAGAGTATGTACAAGAAAATTCGTAAGGAAATAATAAGGTTACACGAACAACGCAAAGAAGCTCTAGGAAGCGAGAAAGAAAACGACTCTCCTACCGAAGAGGTAGACGACGAGAATCCCGCCAGGATAGCGTATGTAGGTAAATCTAGATTTCCAGACCGACATTCACGTCTAGACTACAAGAAAACTGTTCCTCTTCCAGCACCAGAACAAGGTTCTCTTGAGCAAGTATTTCAAGCTACCGATCACATTCTGAAATCACGAATCGGTTATAGTGAACTTAGTACCATGCATGAACAAGAACTAGCCCGATCAGCAGTCCGATGGGCTACTGATTCTACCACTTTTCCAGACGAAATAGTGGCACAAATGTTTCTGAAACTGCCCCCAGCCGAGCAGCGACTGGTGGGTATGTATATGATCCAACACCTCATTACACTGTATGAGGGTCAGCATTCCGATCCAGGTCCGTTACATGATGTTCTGAACGAGTTACTCCAGTATAGATGGAAAGGTCTAGGTACCGATTTAATTAGTACCATTCTAGAACAGCGCCACAAATATAGAACGTTCCTGAATCCGCATTTTGTTCACGCCCCACCTCCAGAAAGTTAACCGTTTTACATAGACAGACAGCATCCGTTACGAGAAGTACACCCAGTTAGGACACAGGGTGGTGAGATGCAACGAGTATTTGTTTACACCCCGATTACGAAGATGGAACTCTTAGAGATGAAAAAGTTAATTCCCTGTCACGACAAAGATCCAGCAGGGTTCCACCGAGAATTAAAAGACATGCTCCGTATGGGAGAATACACGTATCCAGATATAATTAAAATGTTAAAAGTCCTGGTTGCCTGCGGGCATATATGAAAAACTCACAGAAAAAGAATGGGAGGTGGGAGAGAAAAAGATAGATTGGGCAGTTCTAGAAGCTGAAGAAAATACACGTGTACCAGGTACCGGTCTAGGAGATAAATGTAAAGAATTACCAGAATTATTAATACAAGTTTTGCCTAGATTATTAGCCACTAAAAAGGAAGACTGGGATGCAATCTCAGCATGTAAACAGAAACAAGACGAGGATACTAGTGCTTTTTATTCTAGATTCGAGAAATGTTTTAGTATAAACAGTGGTTTGAAGACGAGTAGTGAGTCATACCCTCATCTTTTTGTTACTAAACTAGTCGAGAATTCAAGTCCACAAGTTAAGAATCGAGTTTTGAAAGTCGAAAGTACCTGGCAAGCTAATACTCCGTCACAAATGCTTCAGATGCTTCAGTATCACCAGAATAGAATCAGAGAAGAGCAAGATCATGAAAGAAAACGTATGAAAGACACGAAAATGAAAGTATTAGTTGCACAATCTGTTCCACAAGACAGTCAGAAGAGGGGTCCGAATCAAGCCAGTCATCCTGCAGTTCCTGTTAAAGGGACCTGCAATTATTGTAAACAGCCAGGTCATTTTATAAACGAGTGTGCAGTTCTGAAACACAACATAGCTACCGGTAAGACTAAAGAAAGACCACGTCCGCCTAGACAAGAACAAGTTTCACAGACTTCTCAGCCACAGAATGCACAACAGACAGTTACAGCACCGCAGCCTATAGCTGCAACACAGCATGTTACACAGCAAATGTACCAGTATGCACAGTCCGAGTATCCAGAGTACCAGCCGTATTCATGAAACAGCCTAGAGAGGGAGGTAGGCTTGCCTCTCATCGAGATACCTGTAGATCAAGAAGGTCCCTATGTACATAGTCAAGTATTAGGGAAAGACAGAAAGTTTTTGATTGATACAGGGGCAAGTAGGACTACTATCAGTCATGACGAGGTTCCAGGGGCTCCGCTCTCAGGCTCTAGAAATATTTCCCTTGGATTTTCAGGAAAGCCTATTGTAAACGAGATTTCCAAACCAGTTACTCTAGAAGTAGGTCCATTGTCCCGAACTACTGATCTATTGCTTACGAAGTCATGTCCAGAAAATGTGTTAGGTATTAAGACATTAAAAGAATTAGGTGCAGTTATTTGCTGCTCCCCAGAAGGAATACGTTTGTTTTTACGTGACTTTAAGGGTCACTATGTATTACGTGATTTTGATCCAAGATTACTGAATGTTCCGCAGCATCTATGGGCGCAAGGTCCAACTGATGTTGGTTTTATGCAAATCACACCCCATCGTGTGACTCTTAAGCCAGGTATAGTCCTACCACGAATCAGACAGTACAGATTGCCACCTGAGGCTGTAGCAGCCTTATCCAAAATTATTGACGAGCTCATGGCTCAAGGAGTGGTTGTAGAAACTGACTCCAATGTATGTAATTCTCCTATTATTCCAGTCATGAAACGTACTGATCCAAATGCACCTCCAGTATATCGATTAGTGATTGACCTTCGAGAACTTAATAAATGTATTATCCCCCAGTATCCAGTAGTTCCAGATATCTCATCTCTGTTGACAGCTATTGATTCTGAGGCAATATTTTTTACAGTAATCGACCTCAAGAATGCATTTTTCAGTGTCCCCATTCATCCAGACAGCCAGTTCCTTTTCGGATTTTGTTTAAATGGAAGGAGCTATAAATTCACACGAGCTCCTCAAGGTTTCACAGAAAGTCCTAGTATTTACAGTCAAGCACTTAAAAGACAACTAGACAATATTCACATGCCAACTGACACTGCCTTGCTCCAGTATGTCGATGATCTACTGATCACAGCCCGTTCTGAACGTGATTGTGAGCGAGCGTCACTTACAGTTCTGTATTTCCTAGCCGAGATGGGGCACAAGGTGTCCCCTTCAAAGCTTCAATTCTGTGTCCAGCAAGTGATCTATTTAGGCCACTTACTGTCCAAGAGGGGTAGGCAGTTGACACCTGACCGTATCCAGTTAATAGCGAGTCTTCCACAGCCCAAGACCCAGAAGGAGGTACGAGCTTTTATCGGCCTCACTTCTTATTGTAGACAATGGATTCCTCAGTATACATTTCTAGCCAAGCCACTGATACAGTTAACGACACAGGAGGCAGCCGTATCGACTGTCCTCCCTTGGACATCTGAACATACACTTAGTTTTAATGAATTAAAGAAAGCCCTATGCCAAGCTCCTGTTCTAGCAACACCGAACTACAGTAAGTCTTTTACCCTTTTTGTCACAGAACGTGATGGTACAGCATTATCTGTTCTCACACAAGATCAAGCAGGACAATACAAGCCCTGTGCTTATTTTTCTAGCACATTAGATCCAGTGGCCCAGGCTCTGCCTGCGTGCCTCAAGTCAGTTGCAGCCACAGCACTAGCTATCAGACAAAGTGATTCCATAGTATTAGGACATTCCCTGACAGTACAAGTTCCACACTCCGTGGAAGTTCTTTTAAACCGAACACAGACTCAGCACTTGACAATTGCACGTTTGACAGGTTATGAATTGACACTGTTCCAGCCACACATAGAAATCAGACGCTGCAACGTTCTAAATCCTGCTACACTGTTACCGTCAGTTACTTCAAATCCTGCCACACATGACTGTGTGGAAGTTGTTAACACCATGACAAAGCCAAGACAAGATCTGACAGACATTGCCTTGCCTAATCCCGACCTGACACTTTATGTGGATGGTTCATGTATGAGAACAAGTACAGGAGAACTAGTAGCCGCGTATGCAGTGACTACTGACACTGAAGTTATAGAGACACACCGTATTGACACTCTGTCCGCTCAAGCAGCAGAGCTAGTCGCTCTGACACAAGCCTGCATACGTGCCAAGAACCTGAAAGTAAACATATATACAGATTCACGTTACGCATTCGGAGTCGTACACGACTTTGGAGTGCTCTGGCAGGAGAGAGGTTTCATGACTTCTCATGGAACCAAGATTCAGCACGGTCTCCTTATTCAAGCTCTGTTAGACGCAATACATTTACCGACAGCTATCGCTATCATGAAGTGCAAAGCACATACGAAAGTCACTGACATCATTTCCCAAGGTAACGATCTAGCAGATCGAACAGCCAAGCTTACAGCACAGACACCAGACATACCAGTTAACAAGACACCGACATCCACTCTAGAACAGACTACTTGTATGACAGTTAAGGACCCTACTCAAGATGTCATAGATATCCAGTCACATGCTACTCCTGAAGAAATCGAGAAATGGTCCGAACAAGGAGGGGTCCAGACAGATCAGGGATGGTTGACAAAGGGAAAAGCCACATGGTTTCTCCCCGACTCAATGGTTCAAGTCATTATTAACACCGCACATAGTCCTGCACATTTAGGAGAAAAAGCCATGTTAGACAGTATCCAGAACATTTGGTCCAACAAGCATTTACGAGCTGCAGCCAAGCAGAAAGTCCGTACCTGTATGATATGTTGTCAATTCAATCCAGGTAAAAGTGTCCCGGTGGAACAAGGTGGATTCCAGCCCCCTGACCACCCTTTTGAAGTCCTCCAGATGGATTATATTCAGATGGAGCGATGTCGAGGTTTCAAGTATGTCCTTGTAGTTGTATGCGCTTTGTCCAGGTGGACAGAAGCATATCCAGTCCCAGATTACACAGCCGCGACCACTGCCAAGCAGCTGGTTCGTGAATTTTTCCCCCGCTATGGACTCCCAAGGGTCGTGTATTCTGATAACGGCCAGCCATTCTCATCTGAGTTAATGAAGCATGTGTCCCTTCTGTTAGGGTACCAGTGGAAGTTCCATTGTGTACGCCATCCAGAAGCAGCCGGTCTCGTAGAGAGACATAACCAGACACTAAAAATCCGCATCGCCAAAGTTTGTCAAGAGAAAGGGGTGGACTGGCTAGTAGCTCTGCCAGTCGCTCTATTTTATATGCGCATGGTCGCACATTCCAGATCAGGTCTGTCCCCTTATGAGGTCGTATTCGGCCGCCCCCCGAACATGTGGGGTACACCTAGACCCCGAAGTATTACAGATGTTTCCAGTAATATGCTGACAGATTACCTAGCTTCCTTGATGTCTGCCCTACACTCTTGTCGTTCACAGGTTGCCGCTGCATTTCCCGACAATACTGAAGTCAAGCCACACGAGGTCCTTCCCGGCACCCTGGTTTTAATCCGGAATTTTGATCGTTCAAGTCCGCTGGAGCCTCGCTGGAAGGAGCCGAAGTTAGTCGTTCTGACCACCCGCACGGCCGTGAAGCTAGAAGGCAGAAAAGGCTGGGTGCATCTGTCTCACGTCAAGAAATTTCACGGATTAAGAACTAAAACATTCAATGATACTTCTACAGACACTTCCGAGTCTAAAAACTGCCCTATCCTCAAGGACTGTCCCGCTATTGACTTTGACTCAAAGCCTCCCCTGTTAGAGAAAACTCCGCAGCAGGAGTATAAAAAGAAGCTCAGGTCTAGTAAAATAAGTCAGCCAGTTTAATTGTCTAAGTCCCCCTTGGGTGAAACGGTTAGACAGGTTTCTGACATGTATGAGATAGACCCCCATAGTGAGAGAGTTAGTCAAAACTCTATCAGATGTATCGTTATTCTATGTTTTCTTCTATTTTTGAGTTTGATGGTTACCTGCACAAGTTATGCATTGCATTTATGTTTTCCAATTTCTCATGTAAATAAGTTCCCTAATGCTACAGTAGAGCACACATTTAGTGATCTGCCTCCTCACGAGCTATCCTATCGTCTTGCTATGAGAAATAAGACGTTCATCAGAATGTTACACTATTCACACCAGACCAGCAATGCCACTAATTGTTGGGTGTGTGGTCGACTCCCCCCTTTCCAGACACCGAAGGGAGTTCTGCCACTGTTTCCTTATCCGTTTTCACATAATGGTTCGTGTGGAGCATGGTCCATGTTAACGTCATCCTCAACTGATATGTCCCTTTTGTATAGTACATGTTTTCCAGACAAGCAAGGTCTCTCCCATAGAACAGGGCTAGATCTAGAAAATGAAGTTTATAATTTAGGAAATTATTCTTCGAATTTTATGGTTCTGAATGTTCAGTCTGATACTACTCCAGATTTACCTGCTATTTCAGTACTACCAGTCAAAGGCGAATTATGTGTCCGAAAGAATGGTTCCGCACATGTAGGACATAGTGATTGTACTACTATTGTCAAGTATAGTGACAGTGGGAAATCTATTTTCAAAGCCTCACGTCATTCTTATTTTGTTTGTGGTCAGACTGCATATGTTCGTCTGCCCCTCGATTGGGATGGAACCTGTTACATTGCCTTCCTACTGCCACCAGTTTTCCTAGCCCCATCAGATTATCATAGAAACACACATCTAGTACACATTAGACATAGAAGGGAGATCGAGTCCCCGATTGTCGATCAAACTGAAACTGCTCTAGAACAGTATACAGATTTCAATAAAGGTTTCTTCTTCTTTATAGGCCCTATCCAGAATAGTAAGTTAATACGTAGATTAACCAGAACCCTTGAAGCAGTAGTGAATGAGACTACTTCTGCTCTAGGTAACTTAACCGAAGAGCAATCTGCTATGAGATTTGTCGTGCTCCAAAATCGTCTCGTTCTTGACGTCATACTGGCCGATAGAGGAGGAGCATGTAGAGTCATCGGATCTAGTTGCTGCATTTTCATTCCTAATAACGCGCCGTCTGTTTATTCAGCTATAACCAGACTTCATAAAATTGCCCATCAGTTACACCAGAATCCAGGCACCTGGACATGGTCCGGTTGGCTCTGGAGTATTATTTCCGCCTGGGGGTGGAAAGTATTGTCATTCCTAGGTATAGCAGTAATGATCGTTTTCAGTTGCTGCCTCTGTTTACAATGTGGCCCTGCGATTTGCGGCATTTGTGCTACATCCTGTATTCCAAGTCCTAGTCCTAAGTCTCGTTCCAAGACAAATCGAGACGAACAAATGATACTGTATGAAATGATAGATGGTATCATGAATATTGATGTTTCCTGATGGAAACGTAGTGACAAGGAGGGAATGTGGAAAAGTAAATTTTGCCATGTTCTGTGTCCCTACGTGTTCCCCATCTTATGTTATATGTGCATGATTAATATGCATATGTATTCCCTTATGATCGATTAAAGACGCAATTCTAGTTATGTCCAACTCTAGTATGCCAGTTTCCAGTTCTCGTGAAAGCTACGAGTATTAGGCCTATGTAAAGCTATGTTGCCACGTTTCACAGTGTGCACGTTAATTCAGTAAAAGTCCCCGTTTCTAGGCCTCAAAAGGGCCCGGACTCAGATTCAGCTCCTGTCTCCTGAACCCTCGCTGAGGAGCGATACAGCCCCCACCTGTATCCCTGACCCTTCACTTACTTCCTGCCTTACAGTGCCCGGCTCGGCCTGGCTCTGCCTGCCAGTCTGCCAAGAGTATGTTATGATTCTAGTTATCAGTCCAGCTCTCCTTCTCTGCATTCCTAAGCTACTGAATCACATCAATAGTTTCAGTCATGGTCTAGCCTTTACGTCTCCATGTAAGAGAAATACTGTATTAATGGTCATTTCATATTCCTCAACACGCACTACATGTAGAATAATGCATGCACCAGTCTTAGAGTCTGTTAGCCTTTGCCCTGCTAACTTCTGGATTCTATCAACATGTTCTCTAAACATCAGATACTAGATAGTGTTTAGGTACATGTCGCTCTGACTCTCCAGACTATTAGTCTCTTCTTCTAGCGCAGAAGTCATAGCCCCCAGTTCCTCCTAGTAACACGTCATTGCCAGCTTGCGCGCACCACTAGGTCAGAGGTCCCGGCTCCTTAGATAGCCCCCTCCATGTTTCCGCCCCATTTATGACATATTCTGTTACGTTTACATCACATGTCTATGTACACGCCTCTTGTTACACCTACTTTATGCCTTATCTTTCGCGACTGCTACAAACCCCGCCCACTGCTACGCCTACTGTACTGAATGCTATGTATTTTGTTTAAGTATATATGCTTGTGCACTGTTATTAAAAAGTTATCCCTTTAGCGCGCTCATCCCAGATCCTGCCCCGGCAGCTGCCGGGCCCTGCCATCCTATTCCCGTGCAGGTTGTCCTGTTCCTGTCCTTTATGCTGTATTAAAACCTGCAAACTCCAGCTACCTCGAATCTTGACTCTTATTTATTGAGCTATCTGTTATTGTATGTCCAGTCAAAAATAGAGGTATTATTTATTTATTTACCACAGTACTATTAAACATTCCTACTTCTCACAATGGCAAAATTGGCGGAAAGTGTCAAGCTCCGAAGGCTCATCCACAATAGCAGTCCAATGCACCTTCTATTTCCGCTGGCTCCGTGGTATGGCCTTCAGCTCTCCTTGTCTTCTTCCAATGCTGCATTCCTGTCTATTTGGACCTTCCATAGGCAGTGGTAAGTCACTAAATCCGCAAAACATATGTTTAATGTACAGCATTTATCAACTGTTTGATGCACCGAGTCCATCCCGTCATCTCCTTTGGCATAGAGTCACACAGCGTGCTGCCATACTCTTATAGCGTACAGCAAATATCAACAACAGTTAAGTGTCCAGTGGAAAAATGACATCCTCAGGATATTTGCCGTCATTTTGAGTCAGTTTCTGACATCAGCTAGATTCGAGAGGGATTCAAATTCAGTCAACCTAACCTCAGCATAGAACAGTGCAATGCAGTTCTAAAACATGGTGATGTGCATACCCGTACCTGCAATTGACCATTAAATGATTCTTCATTCAGGCAGCGAACTAAGGGCCTGATTTAGAGTATGGTAGATGGGTAACATCACCTCAAATATTATGGTTACCCCATTCGCGGTATTACATGTGATATAGATCATAATGCACGTGTAATACGGTGGACAGGATATCCATCATGCTTGTAATGGTGTAACCCGTGTATGAACTCTAATCAGGCCCCAATCTTGAGTGAACCAACAGAACTAATACCTAATGACCCAAGCATAGTGGCATAGGTAGAGCTTTTGCTGCCCGGGGAGATCACTTAGTTTACCGCCCAGTGACGGCCGGTGCAGGTAAGAGCAGTGGGGGGGGGGCGATAGACGACGATTTGCGGTGGTGGGAGGCGACAGACGATGATGAGCAGGGAGAGAAGAGGGGAGGCAACAGGCAACGACGAGGGAGAATAACATTTTTAAAAAGAAGAAAACCTACCATGCTCTCAACGCCACCCCCAAGAAGTGCCAAGCGGAGTGTACCACCCCCCACACCCCAACCCCCACCAGCTATTACACTGCGAAAGCATGTGGTACTTGGAATATTTTACTTTGCAGAACACATTTGGTATGGAAGCACAGTCACATGAGTAGCTTTGAAATAGAGATATTGTTTCTTTTAATATGGTGGTTTGTGCCCATACCTCACCTACTTTTGAGATATGTTCAAATTAATCACATTGAAACACTTGTGTCTTAAAGTTTCCTTCATTGTATTTGATCACGCAGCATGTAAATCCCCCGGCTCTAAGGTTAAATGCAGTGAGAAAGCCAACAATCAAGTGGGAAACTTGGTTTAGGGCCTTCACCACGTATCAGGATGCAACAGATTTTAATCTGAAAGGATGCCATTTTTACCGGAACACAACTTGGATTTGAAAGGCCAGGCAATATTCGAGCATTTACCTCCCTATGCACCAGCAGAAAGCAGCTGAGTTGTAGTTAGATGACTACCAGGATGATGTCAAACATAAAAAAAATACAACCAACTTTGGTGGTACTGTGGCAGAAATTAGTCACGAGAAAGCAGCGTCAGGATGAATTGATTGACTCTTACATTGACACACTACGCATACTTGCTGCAGATTGCAAATGTTAAATACTTACCACACAATTAACCGAGGATGAGACAGTTGGGAAATGTAGGGATAAAAATGTGCAACCATGGTTGCTGTCTATGAAAAATGTGTTGTTGAGACAACTGATACAATAAAGAGCAATCAAATATCACAATCATCATCCAGAGAATGAATGATAAAAGAAAATGTAATACAGCGGCCGTACAAGAGAATGCTAATAACAAGGAAGGTAATGAGACACAGTTTAATGCAACAACACTAAAAGAGAGACTTGAAAATAATGCATGCTTTAGATGCTAGTATGCTCCACATTTCACGTACCTTATGGGGTGGGACGGTAGTTAGTTGTGCCCAGCTAAGTATGTGACTTTGTCAAAGTCGGATGCAAAAGAGCATTGAGGAGTGAGTTGAGGCTGGTGTGAAATATATGATTCTGGTTGTCAGAGATTAGGTCAAAGAATGTGTTGGTCCCTAAATGGACGTAACTGTGGATGGAACAGTCCTGCATTTACTGGTTGATTCAAGGGTGCGTCTTACTATGATCACCTGCCTTGCCCTGTCTTGGCTCCAGACAAACTACACGGGGGTGGAGACAGCATTGTGAGAGGACAGGTACAGTCCTAGTCAGAAGTCAGTCATAACTCCTCCCACCACTCTAGTTCAGCCTTGTCAAGAACTTTTCAAACAGAACTGGGCAAGAAGGGGTTGAAACCTCATGACAGGGCACACGTTTCATGCGATGGGCGCACTATAGGACTGATGGAATACTTTGAAATGAAGATATAATTCAAAAATCGGTTATTTCAAGGTGAAATATATGTGGCAAAGAAGTGATTAAAAATTCATGGTTAGTACCATACATGTTTGTTTGTCACAGTGTTGGAGCCTGGGGGTAAGGAACAAGTGTTAATAATGTGAAGCACAGGAGGTAAAAGATCACAGTGCCATCAATGATTTTACTGAAATGTTTAGTCAAAAGTTAATCCCTTCAATATAGATTAAGGAGATATAAAGCAAAACTGCAGAGGCATATGGTTGTCTCTGATCAGAGCTTCATATTATCACCTGCAGTGAGGCGCAATAACTTTACAAGAACTGTCTAAGAGGGCAAACTAAGTTTGACACCTGAAAGTTTGGGTGCTGTATCACCCAGGAAGTCACTTACAATGTCGACTGTCCCCTGTACCGCTACATGTCATAGAGAAGACAATGTTCCTTCTCCCCTCCTCCAGGCCTAGTCATAGGCAGAGCCCCTGAGAGTGTGCCATGAATGCCCAGGCTCAGCTGGAGACCGGAGACCGCAGACCCCAGAGTGAAGTGTAGTCTCCAGTGAAGGACAGGAAGTAGAGGGACACTAACCATAATTTATTTATTCATTTGTAGAGTGCATGGTTACACCGCCCGGTGTATCCCAGCGCTGAGACATAACTAATGGAAGATGCTGCTGCACTCTGCAAGACCTGTCGAGCTACATTTTATTCAGTTCTTCAACTGTCTACGAAATCTTGGTTTTGCTTGGTTCAGTTCTTAGGGCATTTGGGATTGTGCTTCAGATGTGTGATGCCAGGTACTTGAAAGAGTGAGCCCCCATTCTTGGTCTGAATATTCTTGGAACTGTCACCAGTGTTTTCCCCATAGATCTTAAGCTGCGCCCTGGGATGTATTGGGGTAGTAGTGGTTGAAGGTATCTTTGGCCATTCTTTAATAGAATGTGGTGACTGTGGCACACTGCCTTAAACACGACTCTCTTTTACACTGGCAACCAGTGTAATGCTGTTAGGGCTTTCTTCATGTTAGCTCTTCTTGGAAGGATGAGTACCAAACACGCCGCCGCATTTTGTAACCTCTGTAATTTGGATAGACCTTTTTTTGAAGCGCCCAGATATAGTACATTCCCATAGTCCAGTTGGGAGGTAATTACTGCATGTACTATGGTTTTTCTGGCATTAGATGGTAACAGATCAATGACTTTCCTCAAGGTTTTCATGGCCCGTAGCATTTCCCTGCTACCTTTCAAATTTGATTATCAAATGTCAACTCAGAGTCAAACCAGCTTATGAGGTTTTTCATTTCTGCTTTTGGGGTGTGGAATTGGCCCAGTGATTCTTGCCATCATGCAGATGACCATATGGTTGGCGTCTTGCCTACCACCATTACCTCCGTCTTATTCCCGTTTAACGTGAGGCAATGGTTTGACATCCAGTCTGCCACCTCTTCTAAGCATTTGGAGAAGAGGATTGCTGCCTGAACTTTATCTTGAGACAGCAGTACAATTAACTGCGTGTCATCCCTGTGAGACATGATCAACACCTTATGTTTCCCCACTCGTTCTGCCAGTGGTCCCACATAGAGATTTAAGAGAGTGGGACTCAAAATTGATCCCTGTGGAACCCCCTGGGGCAGCGGAAAGCTCTCGGATAGGTGTGTCTGTTGTGCAACTTGAAAGCTCAGTTCGGAGAGAAAAGATGTCATCCACTTCAGAGCATTCCGCCTTATGCCACATGCCTCTCTTCTTAGAAGAAGCAATTTGTGCGAAAATGTGTCAAACACCGTACTGAGATCTAGCAAGGTCAGTGCGGCCATTTGCCCTTCACCAGGATATTTACTCAGTGTTTCTGTGGCCATAAGTAGTGCTGACTCTGTGGAGTACGCTATTATAAAACCTGACTGAGATGGGTGCAGTAAATCATTCATATTGATGTGGTCCACCAGCTGTTTATTGGTGATTTTCTCTGCAATCTTGGCCACAAAAGGTAATAATAAGATAGGTCATAGATTTTCTAATACCGTGTGTTCTAACAATGGTTTCTTTTTGAGTGGTCTAACAATGGCCTGTTTCCATTTAGTTGGGACCCCCCCCAGTCTGAAAGAAACATAGGATGAGTTCGGGGATGTATGGCAATATCACGTCTGCCCCTTCCATTACTATCTCTGGTCGAGCTGGGTCTAAAGGAGGAAAAACCAAACAGGATGATGGACGGAGTGTTGAACATTGCAATCACTCACCCCCAGTCAACTGATCTGGGTTTAATAAATCATCATTCTTTAGCTCACTCTGCCACCCAAGTTCAGACATGGCCATATGCAAATCGTTCTGACCCTGTGCCTCATGGGAACAGTCCAGACCGAACTGCCAAGCCATGTCTTCCCTGGACCGGAAACAAGCATCCTGGGACCGCTTTCTGGCTAATCAGCCGTCATCAGCCAGGCTAGCTTGAATCCAGTGGCAAAGTGAGCATGGGACCCACATCTGGGCGTACCCTGCCAACTTAGGCGAACAAAGAAAAACCAAAGGGGATGATGGACGGAGTGTTGAGCATTGCAAGCACTCACCCCCAGTCAAATGATCTGGGTTTCATCCATCATCATTCTTTAGCTCACCCCGCCTCCCCAGTTCAGACATGGCCATATGCAAATCGTTCTGACCCTGTGCCTCATGGAAACAGTGCAGTCTGAACTGCCAGATTGTATTCTTTTTGCTGTTGCTTTGAGTTCTTCTATTTCCTGGATCTTAAAGTTACTCCTGTAAAATTCGTATGACTTACACAGGCTAAGCTGGTTCCCTGCCGCACTTCTATTGGGAAGGTGTCGTATATTTTTGTATCTTTTTTCGTACAAAATTCTGCCACCTTATTAAAGCTCTCTATGGTGGTTGTTATGTCCTTTCTCTCTTCATGTGTTTTGAGAGACTTCAAAATTGTGAACATTTCTTTGTGGGGTTTACTGGCGCTTTCTATTTTATCAGTATAAAATTTACATCTGATTTTCTTGATTAATGAGTGATAGTATTTTAGTTCCTTTTTATAAATCTCTTTGGCCCCACTACAGTATTCTTTCCTCCAAACTCGTTCCAGTTTTTTACACCTTTTTTGGCTTTCATCATTTCATCATTAAACCATGGTACTGTTGTGTTTTGTCTCTTAGGGATTCTAGTGCTCCATGGTGCTATCTTATCTAGTGCCTGTGTAATCCATGTAGCCAGTTGATTATTGGCGAGGGTTATGTAGTGTAGTTCCTATATTCCCAATAGGCTCTGCGCATTGGAATAACATAAACGATAGTTTAGACGTTGGACTGCGGTCGACTAGGTCTCTATTGAATATGTTAGACTTAATTATGAATGCCAGCTAGCTCAGAGGTCACTAGAAACTTTCTCGAGTAAACAAGAAGGTGTTAACTTTCCTGAATAGACAAGAAGGGATTAGTTTCTGACAACCGCATAAACATGACAACTTTGCTCCCTCCAGAATAAGGAGTATATCTCCAGAGTCGCGGAAACAATAGATAACTATTTTACTCAGTCAATCGTGCATGCTTAGTTTCACCAGAAGTGCAGAGAAACAGAGAGACGGGCGTTTTCAATAAAAGAGGTTATTTATTGAACAGTCTTCTTTCTCATGCAAGAGAAGTGAGTTGCCACAATTGCAATACTTATTATAAAGTAAAGTGCGTACAGTAAAAGGAGTATTATGAAATAATACTGTAAAAGCAGGGTACGGTTTCTAAGCCATACCATGTTTAAAATAGATAAAATATATACATATATAAAATCATTGACTAAACGTACTCAACTGGTGCTTCTAAGATACGCCTGCCCCAGTGTACCTAACCTAAGCCTAGTACGTGGGAAGGAGTAAGTGAGCTACAGTTTGAGTTAAGATAGTTTTGCCAAGAATCTGAATCAATAATTCTCTCAGGGTCTAATCAGCTCCATACCTTGTTTATAGAATGAAGGAGGTCTTGTAACTCGTTCTCAGGACTTGATCTCCCAGAAACCCGCAAGGGTGACCGGGAACACTGGAGCTGGATTTCTCGGCAGGAGAAAAGACAGCGTATCTCTCAGTGCGTCAATGGGAGGGTCGGCTTCCTTCGGCACTTGTCTTTATCTAGCATGAGATTCTTCTCCCTGAGAACTTGGGTGTAGGATAAGGAATTACATTTGTTCCACTTCCTAGTTGTGATTTCCTTCATTGGGTGTTGAGGCTTCCTTCTGGAGGGTGGCACTGTAAAAGGGATTAGGTAATGACCCAACCAAGGAACTGGCCATGGCGCTCCTACCTCTGTCGCAGTAAAATTTGAGAACATTGGGTCTAAAATGTGGCCCCCTTGGTGTGTTTGTGTCTCGACTTTTTGTGCTAGATTCAATGTCAGCAGGTCATTGAATACTGCACACATTTCTTGGTTCTGCTTGTCATCAAAATGTATATTTAGGTCTCCTAGCACCAGCAATTGTTTATATCTCAGAGCTGGGTGTACTTCCTTCTCTTCCAGGCTCGCCATAAACTGCGTTGGTGGGCCTGGTGGACGGTAGATTAGAAAGCCAGCTATGGTGTTATCCTCCACTGCGGATAGGGTAAATAAGAATGCCTCACAATTGTCTAGGCCTGCTTGTTTGATTTCGCACTTCATTGCGGATTGATAGATTATAGCAATTCCACCGCCTATTTGGCCTTCCCTATCTGGCCTTACTAGGATATACTCGCTCGGGATTGCGTCTAGTACATCTGGGGCGATTTCACGTTAAGCCAGGTCTCGGTCAGGAATAGATCATCCAATGATCTTTCCCTTAATAAGTCGTGGATCTCATGCTTGTGTTTGGCCAATGACCTGCAATTTAGTAAAGCTAAATGTAGCTTGCCCTCCTTGGTATTTTGGGTTTTGAACGTAAGTGCCATATTGCAATGCCTCCATATCAGTGCCATGCTATCTACTTTTATGTTATGCCTACATGCTGTGTCCGTGGGCTTTGAAAATATAAATAGCTCCTCAGCTGAATACTTGATCCTGTCTTGTACCACAGTAGAACCAGGGGTTCTGGCCCCTGGACCCGGTCGGGCGCGGACGGACGCAGACGGGCTTCCCTATGGCGCGCCAGCGGCACGCCCGCTGCGCGCGTCCACTGCGCAGTCGCATTCACATTGGTCTCTTGTAGGGGAGCAGGCGTGAAGCTCCTCCTCTGCCCACTAGACCGGAAGTGATGCTCTAATGCCCTGTGACACCCTCTGCCCTGCCCGCCACAGAACGGCACCCAGCCGGGACGGACTGGAGCGGGCTCACTAACGAGGTAGGCTGTGCAGATTATCTATTTAAAACAGTAGGTTGTGCAAATTCGGTATTAAAACCAGTACAGTTTGTATTTTTTTTAAAAAGTTAAAAAAAGACGCAGCAATCACAGTTTCTAGAGCGCACACTCAGAAGTCTCCCTGGAGTGTCTCTACACGGCTGCATTCACATTGCTTTCTTGTAGGGGAGCAGGCGAGAAGCTCCTCCTCTGCCCTCTAGACCGGAAGAACAGCAGCAAGATAAAATCTATTTGCTGGATTTTAGAGATTGCTTGAATCATACATCCCCCTCTCTGTCCTACTCTCCTCACCACTGAGGAAAAAAGAACATGAAAACGAAGTAGCAGCCACCAACATGGGAATAAAAGAAAGCTGCAAGCAAACATAAGCAAACATAAATGTGAACAAATATGGAGTATCAAATATGAACTGGGACATAAGGAAACTCACAGCAATCTTATGAGAGCCATGCTGAATCTCAGTGATCTATCTCCAGTAGTAGATACCCCACAGCAAGGCCAGCAGACCAATCTCGGTAGACCAGACTGGTATCTCTCTCAGAAGAACTGTGACATCCATAGCCCACAAAAGGCCTTGCTTGAGGAGTGAAGTTAATGACTAAACAATTGTCATGATCTTTGAGATGTCAAAGACGGTAGGCAGGGATGTGCTAATGAGATTTAATAAAATGAAATGGCAACTTTCAAGCGTTCACGATATCTTACCACACTTCTGTTTCAGGCTATAAACTCTATCAGCATGGGTACAAAGTTGGGGCCTGCTGCATGGAAAGATCCTGCAAAATGAATGTAAAATCAGAGACATGCAAGATCTCGGAAACCTCACCTAGCAGGTTTTTTTCGTGGCAGCCGTTTTGCATTTTACTTTAAAAAAGAAACCAGCGGGGACAAACCTGCTTCTCAAACTTGGTATTTCGAGCCTCGTAGTTCTTGCGTCCTGGAAGTGGTTTTCGTATAACTCTGGTGAACTTCTGCTTCTTTGAGGATCTGCTTACTTACCTGGTTATGGTAGGGGTCGGAAGGTAGTAGAATACCCATGTTTAGGATGTTGGAACCTCACTAATAAACTGTGTGACTTAGGGCCATATGTATCAAGCCGTTTTTGAGTCGCAAAGGCCGAAATTCGCAGAATTTCGGCCTTTGCGACTCGCAAACGGCCGTTTTGCATGTTTTGGGATGTATGAAACATTCCCAAAATAAGGAATTGCAAAGTTGTGCGATTCCTTATTTTGCCATAGCATTTAGGGAATCGCAATTTTGCGATTCCTTAAATGCTATGTATGTAGCATTTGTGGCTTGCGAAATATGGTTAAGAATTCGCAAATTACCACCAACTTTTAGTTGATGGTAACTTGCGAATTCTTCAAAAAATGCATATTTTGGCATTTTTTAAGGTGTCATGTGATGCACACACATGCCCATAGGGCATGTATGTGCGCCATATGCCCACACATGTATATTTCAGGGGTGCAGCAGGGTGTCTTTGAGACACCCCTGCACCATTGAAATAATTCGCAAATTGCGATTAGCAAATTGCGAATTCGCAATTTGAGAATTATTTCGCAATCATTCCTATGGGCCTCCTGGCCCATGTGAATGCATTGGAAATTATTCCTTAATTGCGAATTTGCAAAATGCGAATTCGCAAATAAGGAATATTCAGGAATCGCTATAAAATAGCGATTTTTTTCATACATACCATTTTGCAATTCCTAAATAGCGATTCCTTAAAATTCTCTATTTAGGAAATGCAAAATAGTTTGTTGATACATATGGCCCATGGTTTTGCAGCTTTTTGAGATACGTTTGAACTTGAATGCTTTATGACTCATACTTCTGGGTTCTAAAGAGGGATCCTGCCTGCGAATAATTTCTTCCTTATTATTTTCAACATTATTTTGAGCGACATGCAATGACTGGATTAACTCATATTTGATTCTTAGTTGATAAATCCCTCAGAATTTAAGATGAGCTTTCCAGATTGTAAATCGTTAAATACAAACCTCATTTATTGATTGTGCAACTTATTGCAAATGTTTATTTATTAAAGGAACAGATTCTGCACAGTACAAGTAGTCAAGGGGAATAGCGGATAAAGAGATGTTACATTAAAAGGTATTCAAGTTAAAACAATGGTGAACAATTACTAATAGGTTGTTGAGCATTCTTGATCAAGAGAGTGACAAGTTAATTTTGTTTCTTTCTGTAGACTGAGACTTGACTTCTAAATCATCAGCAACAAAGGAGACATCAAGCACCAGCTGTTTCTCTCTTATCCCATTTCTCACCCTCCCTTCGTATTCCTGATTCAGTGTCAACATTGCGGGTCTTGAATGCTAGGAAGGCGAGCTGGATATTTATGAGAAACGTCATGGCACTTGCATAGAGCGATATTCTGCAAGTAAAATAAATATGTAGGCAATTACATTTTGCACGGAGAGGGATGCTGAGAGATGCTGTTACTCCATTGATCCTTCTACCTACAATCACAATAGACCAATTCTATCACCAGTGCTCAAAAAACAGTCACATAGTGCTGGACAGAGTTGGACACAGGATCAAGTGGCCAGACATATGAATAGGAAGGCACCATATTCAGAGGAGCGATCACAACGCAGGAAGAGCAGCTTCCAGGACAGCTCATGTTCTCTTCATAATTATCTGCCCGTGCTCACCTCTCAGTATATAGGTAAAAGAGCCTACCCAACTCCCTAACAGACATGCCAAAGGAAATGTACCACCTGAATGCCAGACACCCACAAGAAGAAAGATCACAGCAAATGTCCCACACCTCAATGCATTGGGGAACATTGTTAACAAGTATCAACGCTGACAAATGATTTCTACACAGCAAGATCACAAGCCCACTCAGTGACAACATGTCATCTGCAATTCTTCAAGATAACCCCAGTTCAAAGAACTGGTGGGAGGTGCAAAGCTGGCCTCATCTACATCAGCCACACCACAACAGGTCATTACCCTTAATGCAATAATGAGAGAAATCATGGCAGTGTGGGGATAGACTGGAAATAGTGTACTCCAGACAAGAGGATAAAACAAAAGAGTGCACTAGATAGGAAATAGCGGCTTTCAATGAAAGGCTAGAGGAGGAAGAGAAGAGAATGGAGTAGTCAGAACTAGAGAATGGGAACCAGACAGACAGCAACTGGAATACAAAATCTTGGATCTTGATGACAGAGCAAGATGTGGTAATATAATCTAATATCATCAACTGTTACACATTCTACATTTGGGGAAAATACGTAAGTTTACTGAAAGTCTCCACAAACAAACATACATGTGTGATCTGAAAACACATTTATTACGCATGAAATTAATGAATCAGGAGGTCTCTTTATGCACCCCACATATTCAATCAATACCAGTCAGAAACTTGCAAGCGTTCAAACATCATTAATCAAGCAAATATGTATTTTCACATCTTGAATCTCGAATAAAAAATGAAAATCTCACAAAAATCCCAACAAAGTAAGACACAAATACAATCATAAAAGACAATATTTTGACCAGGTTTCCCCGAAAATAGCAGTGGGGTGCCCATAGTCGATCCATGGGCAGGAGCCAAAGCAGGGAGTCCGTTGTCTGTTTCATCAGGAAGAGGTTTGCCAGTCCAGTGACATCATCCTGAGGCGTCCGGCGCGGCAACATATAATGCATCGGGGGAAGAGGGATCAGCCTCTTTTTCTCTCCACTGCGCAACAGCCAACAAACTGCATCAACCAAGCCATGTTACAGAAGATCACACAAGGCGACTATATTCCCAAATGCTAGGGTTTGTAGCGCTTGCCATGCGCACTCAGATCAGCAGCTGTTTGTCGCGTCGATTTAGAATAAGTACGGACAAACCCTCCTGCCAGGTTCAAGGATGACTATTTCCCCAAGAGTAAGTAGATGCAGTAAGTGCACAGAGCCATCACTATTTCCCACAGGGTCTGGCGCTCTACTGAAAATCAGATCTTCTGTTGGTTCCTGTTATTTATGGTACATTCGGTATAATCCTCCCACCAGTGGCAATGAAGACTATTTTGCCCAAGGGTAGAAATATGCAGACAACGAAGTAAGCCATAATTATTTTGCACAGGGCCAATCTCTCAATCAAAAATCCACTTCTAAGCAACCAGTTGTCAATTTCGTCAAGTTCCAGTTATCCAGCAGCATTACACTTTGTCCAGTGCTGGGAACATCTACCTTGTATCACTTCCACATCTATCTTTGGGTCTAGTCACGGTGAGGAGTGGTGGCAAGGAGAGTAGATAGATTATGGCAGGGAGAGATGTTCTCTCTTTGGGTACTCATGGTCCTTTGAAATTGTTGAACACTGCAGAGTTGGTGTGGGATACACTGTAGCCTCTTGTCGTTGAAGCTTGTAGGGCTGAGGCAGAGGCAGTCACATATCCAGGGCCGCTGACTGGTCAGGGAGAAGTCCAAATTATGTAGCAGGGTTTATTTATTTATTTATTTGAAAGTTTTATAAAGCGTGAACAAGATCCTAGCGGATATCAGAGCGCTGTACAAACAGTGAATGTTACTTAAACAGAAAACCAGGTCAGAAACATATGTACAAGGCACATAGTAAAACAACATAGTTAGGTGTAAACATCAAAGAAAAGAAAGTGTCTTGAGGGTGGAGGCACATGTGCGTTTCGTCACAGACTTCAGTAGGTTCAGTAGCATCATGTGAACTTGGCCATGAGGATGGCTTTAACTTCCTTTTTAAAAAAGGTAGTGGATGGATTGAGTCTGGTTTCTGGGGGTAGGGCATTCCAGATTCTGGGTGCCATCCCAGAGAAGGATCTGTTATACGTTTTTTTCTTGTGGAATTTTTGTGATTTTAGTAGTAGTTTTGCCGCACTTCTTGAGGATCTGGGACCACTAGAGATCGTCAATTTCTGTGCCAAATAGCTGGGTGACTTGTGATGCATGGCTCTGTGTGTCATGCAGGCAATTTTCAGCTGGATTCTCGCCTCCAGGGGTAGCCAGTTCAGGGATTGAAAGTCCGGGGAGATGTGGGAGGTACGTTTAGATCCAGTTATGAGTCTTGCTGCGGCGTTGATGGATGCTCTGAGTGGTGCAGTTGATGTTTTGGGTAGGCCACAGAGAGAGACACATCCGTATTCCACTCTGGGTATGACCAGAGCTTGTACTGCCTGTTTGAAGTCATTGTGAGGTAAGTAGGGACTAATTATGCATGCAGGAAGGACAAATCATGGAGTAACTTAGTGAAGCATGTGTAAGTGGGAGTTTATTGCACCGTTTATATATTTTAATATGCCAAGTGTGTCTGGGAGGACAGTCTCCAGTTTACTCACACTTGTATAACAAACAAGCCTGGTGGAGGGTAATGTCTGTGTTTTATTTTAAGGTCCAGGAAATAGGGTGGGTGGGGAATAATATGCTTAGGAGGCTGAATGAGGGTCTGCAGACCATCTAGAATCAGAACATCACATAGTGGACAAAGTGGATGTTTTATGAAGGCCCACGCCGAGTCATCTAGTCTTGAACAAGATAATTGGATGAGTCAGGATATTTTTTAGGTTGGACAGGTGGTTCAGCCTCTCATAAGTGGTTTGTGGTGGAGGCAGTAGACAGATACAATTTAGCAACCTGCAATACATTATCCTAGGAGAGTAAGGCATTTCTATAGCCTGGAGGGACCTCTAATTATGAATCTTACCTGTGAAAGGACAATGCATCACTTCCCACATAAAGGGATGCCTCTGTCAAGTTGCAAGGCTGGGTATTTTCTGTAAACTCAGTGAGTAGGGGACTCTTCATAGCCAGAGCAAGTGTTCTCTCATTTCCAGGTGCAATTAATAGTGTTGTCTGACACTTTTAAAGGTGCAGACTGCAATACAGATCAGTTCAGATTAAGGATGCATCGGCAGTCACACTACCTTAGGGGTTATTACTGAGGCCCTCAGACGGGGGCTGGGGGAAGGGCGAGATTGCCAGTGACCTCTTCACCCTGTGGCGGAATTTCTTGCAGCAACAAAAGGGGGCTGCCTAAAATGTGGACTGGATTTACTGAACTTACACCTTGGAGGGGTGTTGTTTTATGTGGGCACTGGGCAGGCAGGAGGGTGGAGTGACCTGCGGGTGGTCCTGGACCTTTCTGCCCCACCCTGGGATGCCTGGAGGGGTTTTGCCTGGTGGTGGGTACCCAGGCAGGGATGGAGGGCTATGCCCTGGAGTATGTGGATCAGCAGCTATTGCCCATCCATCTGAATGAAGGAGGAAAAGTTGCCACTAAATTATGCTCTTGATACCCTTGGTTGAGGGCGTGGGTGAGGGATATGGAAAAGGGGCTTGCTGGTAATTTGCATTCCAAGGTGTTGCCAACTGTTTTATTGCTTGCACAATCTTTGAGCTATTCTGCTGATCTTACATCCTGTATTCTCATAACAATAATGGTTTTTGCCGATCTTATGTCCTGTATTCTCATAACAATAATGTATGCTTAAATATGGTTATAATTCCTCACTAATGTGATGTGACTATGGGGCCGATTCACAGAACTATACTGAGATGAAATCCTAAATTTACTATTTTTCGTATTCACAGAAGGCATTTAGTAGTAGTAAAGTTAGTATTTTGTCTTAAGTTAGTATTTTGTCTTAAGTTAGGATTTTGTCTTAAAACCGAAACTTAAGACAAAATCCTAAAGACAAAATCCTGATTTAAAACAACATCCTAATTTAAGACAAAATCCTAATTTAAGACAAAATACTAATTTAAGACAAAATACTAACTTAAGACAAAATACTAACTTTACTACTACTAAATGCCTTCTGTGAATAACAATAGTAGTAAGTTTAGGATTTTGTCTCAGATTAGTTCTGTGAATCGGCCCCTATGTGAATAAAAGGCTACTCCCTTGGTTAAACTGAACTGATGGCAGTTGTCTACCTCCTTGGGAGACGTTTCAGTGCGGGGGCAGTGAATGGCATGTTGGAGCGCACTATAGAAAAGTAAGACGTCCGGAATCATCTTACACATTTTGCATGTCTGATAAACATTAAATAAAGAAGTCAGGGACTTCACTAAGTTTACGTGCTCATAGTATGACTCATCCACACAATTATCCATCAACTAGCTTGTTCATTCCAGAAACCCTACGATCTAATCACAAAGTGCCAAGACTACAAACGACTCCTGCAACTTACCGATAATCATATATGATGGTGCCCACAGCATGTTTGGCATGCATGTAAAAGGAGGCAGTACCGCGGAAATGCTGTTTAAATAGACAGACAGGTGAAAGAGCTAATCACATGAGAGAAAAGCTAATTTAGCAAGGCCGCAAGTGTGTCGGTCATCTTAGATTCTAATCTAAAGGATGTAGAAGCCATGGAGTATTCTAACCAAAAATGGCATAATTTATGAGAAGGACTTGAATGTCTTCCCATAAAATACATTTGAAACATCATCACAAAACCTTACAATAGAAAATAATGAGTCAACAATAAACTGTGGCACACAGGCAATCTAATTAAATGCAACAGAGACGAACTATAGAAAAAGGAGGGGGGTGCAAATTACTCTATATAACACCCATAACAATAAGTTTGTCATAAATAGACATGTCTAAGAATACAGTATCAATAATGGAAGAGTCAAAAGGTTTTCTAAGAGCATAAAAAATAATATTTTAAATAGCGACTCAGAAAAAAACAACCGAACCACAGGAAGTATAATAAGTAAAGAGAAGGAATTGTCACAAAGCCGGTCTGCCAGACGTGTGACTGTCAATCACTAATGAATAACCAATAAGACATGTCAACAATTGTGTCCAAAAAACAAAAGGGTTCTGGGACATTTCAGGCGTTTGATCCATAATTCTATGGCAGGCATGAAGTGTGTTAGCTTAAATCTATATGTAGAAACAATCGCAATGGACCGCACACCGCTAGCCCCTCCTCCGGATCGCCCCTAGGGACTCTGGTACATGGAGTTCTTGAGTGGTTCACCCCAGTGGGTGCAAGTAGGTACTTGTTGAACTGATGCTCTCTACACCCGATACATGTCCCGGGTTTTTGGATATCGCCCGAGACGTGGCTCGGGTTTCGGGATAACTTCCCTCATCAGTAGAGAAAATAGTTAGGGGTGGAAGAGAAGGCCGCCAAGCAACCATCAAAGGCCTCGATGCCCGAACCGGCACGAAGGTGCGTCGTCCAGGAGCCCGTCGACTCAAAGCTCAAGGGAGCCAATTTGTAGAAACAATCGCAATGGACCGCACACCGCTAGCCCCTCCTCCGGATCGCCCCTAGGGACTCGGGTACATGGAGTTCTTGAGTGGTTCACCCCAGTGGGTGCAAGTAGGTACTTGTTGAACTGATGCTCTCTAGACCCGATACATGTCCCGGGTTTTTGGATGTCGCCCGAGACATGGCGCGGGTTTCGGGATAACTTCCCTCATCAGTAGAGAAAATAGTTAGGGGTGGAAGAGAAGGCCGCCGAGCAACCGTCAATGGCCTCGATGCCCGAACCGGCACGCAGGTGCGTCGTCTAGGAGCCCGTTGACTCAAAGCTCAAGGGAGCCAATTTGTAGAAACAATCGCAATGGATCGCACATTGCTAGCCCCTCCTCCGGATCGCCCCTAAGGACTCTGGTACATGGAGTTCTTGAGTGGGTCACCCCAGTGGGTGCAAGTAGGTACTTGTTGAGCTGATGATCTCTAGACCCGATACATGTCCCTTGAGCTTTGAGTCGACGGGCTCTTGGACGACGCACCTCTGTGCCGGTTCGGGCATCGAGGCCTTTGACGGTTGTTTGACCGCCTTCTCATCCACCCCCTACTATTTTCTCTACTGATGAGGGAAGTTATCCCAAAACCCGAGCCATGTCTCGGGCGATATCCAAAAACCCGGGACATGTATTGGGTCTAGAGATCATCAGTTCAACAAGAACCTACTTGCACCCACTGGGGTGAACCACTCAAGAACTCCATGTACCAGAGTCCCTAGGGGCGATACGGAGGAGGGGCTAGCGGTGTGTGGTCCATTGCGATTGTTTCTACAATTTGGCTCCCTTGAGCTTTGAGTCGACGGGCTCCTGGACGACGCACCTGCGTGCCGGTTCGGGCATTGAGGCCTTTGACGGTTGCTTGGCGGCCTTTTCTTCCACCCCTAACTATTTTCTCTACTGATGAGGGAAGTTATCCCGAAACCCGAGCCATGTCTCGGGTGATATCCAAAAACCCGGGACATGTATCGGGTCTAGAGATCATCAGTTCAACAAGTACCTACTTGCACCCACTGGGGTGAACCACTCAAGAACTCCATGTACCAGAGTCCCTAGGGGCGGTCCGGAGGAGGGGCTAGCGGTGTGCGGTCCACTGCGATTGTTTCTACAAATTGGCTCCCTTGAGCTTTGAGTCGACGGGCTCCTGGACGACGCACCTGCGTGCCGGTTCGGGCATCGAGGCCTTTGACGGTTGCTTGGCGGCCTTCTCTTCCACCCCTAACTATTTTCTCTACTGATGAGGGAAGTTATCCCGAAACCCGAGCCATGTCTCGGGCGATATCCAAAAACCCGGGACATGTATCGGGTATAGAGAGCATCAGTTCAACAAGTACCTACTTGCACCCACTGGGGTGAATCACTCAAGAACTCCATGTACCAGAGTCCCTAGGGGCGATCCGGAGGAGGGGCTAGCGGTGTGCGGTCCATTGCGATTGTTTCTACAAATTGGCTCCCTTGAGCTTTGAGTCGACGGGCTCCTGGACGACGCATCTGCGTCCCGGTTCGGGTATCGAGGCCTTTGACGGTTGCTTGGCTCCCTTCTCTTCCACCCCTAACTATTTTCTCTACTGATGAGGGAAGTTATCCCGAAACCCGAGCCATGTCTCGGGCGATATCCAAAAACCCGGGACATGTATCGGGTCTAGAGATCATCAGTTCAACAAGTACCTACTTGCACCCACTGGGGTGAACCACTCAAGAACTCCATGTACCAGAGTCCCTAGGGGCGATCCGGAGGAGGGGCTAGCGGTGTGCGGTCCATTGCGATTGTTTCTAGATTAAACCTATATGGTTACAAGCTCATCTTCATACAGATCAAGAAAAATGTTTTTGCATATGTCACTATTAGAAAAGACAACAAAATTAGTCTAACGGTCTAGTCCATGGGTACTCATAAACATTTGTTGGGGGGCCAAAAATACAGTTTGGTTAATGCCAGAGGGCTGCATCACAGCTTTGTCACTCCCCATCTCAGTAACCGTTTTTTCTTTTAAATGGTACATTAGCACTGTATCAAAAAAGCACATTAGTTCTATATTTAAAAAAAATCATTTTTCATGCAACTTTTATTTACTAATCTATCTGGGACCGATTATTAAAAAGAAAATTCACGTTCATCTCACTTTGCATGTGCTCACAAAATAATGCAACTGCCTTGTCACAGTACCCATTTTTTATATCGTTTTTAGCCATGCTGCATAGTTTACATTGGAAAACATTGGGGTACCTTATTACATTTAATAAGTGCTAACTGTTGACTGAGAGCAGTAAGGACAGTTTGGTGGCTGAAGATTTGTAATTTAAAATCAACTTTAATAGTAAAGTCAGATTTTAAGTCACAGCTCTGAAAATGCCACTTTTAGAAAGTTGCAATTTTCTAGTCCTAACTATTTGGTGCCTGTAGCTTGTTCCTGGGTCACATGCTTAGGTCTAGTTCACAGTTAGCCTTTGTGTACTCTGACCCAATAGAGTGTCTGGGTGTTGGCAGGATGGGCCATCTGTGGCTTGAAACGGGGGCCGAGCTGTTACCTACCACATGTGAACTTCAAATGTACTGGCCGAGTTCACACACAAAGGACTTTACGCTAGCAAATTATGGACTCCGACAGATGGATACTAGGGGATTAAGAAAGGAAATTATTTGGGTGGGGAAGACTTTTAAAGCTTCTCCCACTTCAAAGCTGGCACCAAGAAAAAATGTTGTGAACTCTCAAACCCAACTCTTTAGATCACTTCTGAACATGTGGACTCTGCCAGGAAGAATGACTGCCTTGCTGTGAATAATGCCCTGCTGCCAAAGCCCTGCTTTACCTACTAAGGACTTCAGTTGCTGCACCAATACTCTTCTGCTGTTGTGAGCTGCCGTGCTGAGACCAGCCTGTCTGTGTGGACCCAGGAGTCCACGAAATCTCCATGGATCAGGCTGCTATCCCTCTGTTCAAGTAACAGTACATAATAAGCTCCTTCAACAGCAACGCAACTCTACGCTTCTCGGCGCAGCTCTATGTACCTTCAGTCACGGCTGGCATGACTCGCGGGTAGGGATATGAGGGGGTTGCGTGGGGAGGCGGGGGTTAATTTAAAAAACAATATTTTAGACTTACCTTCGCCTCCGGTCCCGCGTGGAGTCATCTACTCTCTCTGCTCTGACTCCCAGGAAGCAGTTAGCCTCCCTCTCCACCCTTAAGCCAATCACAACACTGCAATAACAGTGTTGTGATTGGCTGGGACGCTAACCGCACAGGTGTCTATGGAGAGGCCGTTTTCTCTATGCAGGCTGCATGCAGCCTACAAGTAGAAAACGGGAGAGTGCGTATGACTGGTTTGGTCTGACCTGGGGCCGACCAAACAATCCGCACCCACAACAGTGGGCAAGCCGCTCCTCCCCTGCCCTGCAGCAGGACCGCCCACCCACCGGCCCCAACCAAACCCTTCTTTCTGCTTTCTCACAGTGTGAGAAGCAGGAACATAAAATGGTATTCATAATAGGATTTTATGTTTCTGCTTCTTGCACTGCGAGAAAACAGTGAGGCGATACTCCTTTGCCCACATGGAGGAGCCGCCTCTGTGTACCTGGACCCAGACGTATTGCATCGCAAGTCCTCACAAGCCCCGGTGGCTTCTTTGATGCCAGCGCACTCAACACTTGTTCCCTGCCCCAAAGCATTGTCTCTCAAGTCTTCACAGTTCCGGTGGCTCCATTGATGATGCAGAATGATGCATAGCAAGCTCCCATCGAATCCTCATTGACTCTTCTGCTGCGCGACACATCTCAATGCCAGGCCTCGCATCGCTGCCCCTTGTTAACAGCTCATCAATGCCGGCCCGTGCATCTCAAGACAAGAAATTTGCCCACCCGAATCACAAGGGACTTTGTCAGCAGACTGAACTCAGTCCTGTGTCCAGCCCACGCTCCAGTTCAGTCAGCCTGAACTTGTGACCTGGGCCCAGTCTACTGCGACCAGACAACCATAAATACTTTTCACATTGTCTGTAAATTAAGCCTGACTGCTTGTGTGCCAACCTACTAGAGGGTTAAACACGGGTTAATTTGGTAACTTTTGTGGTTAACCCTGATGGGAACTGTGGCAGTTGCTTGAGTAGAGTTAACATCCTCCTCAACCAACAACCCAATTTCTCACAGTCTGTCAGCCCCTACTCTGTAAGAAGAAGCTTTCTGTTGATGGAGCCAACTGAAGCCCATGTGGCCCCCCTGAGCCTAAATAGGGCGGGTTGACAGGGTGCTCCCTCATGGCTGTGAGGGATTACCCTGTCCTCCAAACTCAAAATCTGTCCATTATTCATTTTAAAATTCATCAAAATTAGTACTAGACTCCACATAGATTGGCTACTGTCAGGTTACTGTAGATGCACTATACCGAAGATGCCAACAGGTGGACTGTGACTTAATACATACCCTTTGGAATTGCACAACCCTAGTTGACTACTAATCTGCAATGTGAACCTTATTAAACAAATCCTTTGATCCAAAGCTATCTGTATCGAATTGATTAGCAATACTGCATGATATATCTGATATCCAAAACATCACCCCCCCTTAGACGATGGTAGTGGACATCATTGATCAAAGCTAAAATATTTTTTATTAGAATACTGGCGAGCACCCAATCCACGTACAAAAGATGAATGGCTCATTGATATGTACAAAACGGCCTCATATGAGCACATTAGGTTATGATGCAGGTTGCTCAATTTTGTACAAATATTGTCAACCTTTCGAGATAAAGGAGATGAGAACTGAACACACTGTATAATAAGAATGCAGTCAACAAAACAAACACAATAACTTCTAACAGACAAACAGCCAATCACACTGCTGTGAAACACAATTAATACTGAACCATAATACCCAGGTGATGGCTTGGGGGTACTAGAGTGAAATGAACGCACCCTATTGAACCTCTCACTGTGGAGGGTAATATCGGGCATCATCCTCAGCTCTAGTTCACCAAATATTGCTGTTGTAACTGTGCCCATCTCCCTGAAATTCTAGGGTGCAGACACATATTGGCATCCATCATTTAGGACCTCCGAAGCAGAAAAAAGTGACCTAACAACTCAACAAATGGACACAAATGGCAACCGAATGACTCCAGTGAACCCTATCCATGGGCACTGAGTCAAAGCAGGGGACCCCAGTAGTTCACCAATGGTAACGCCGTCACCAGGTGAAACAAGCAGTGGAATGTCCCAGGGACTGAAGGCCGGCACCTACCAAAGAAGCGGGCACAGGATACCTGTGGTGGGTGACTGCTGCTGTCCTGGGTGCCTCTGCTGTGGACTGTATGCAGGAGGGAGGTGAGGAGGCCTGGAGCATTGCACAAAGCCATTTCTGGGACATTGGTGGAGTGCTGCTGCGGCACTGGCTTCTTGGCTCTGACTGCAGAAGACTTCCCTTGAGAGTGAACCATTGCCGGGCCTGGCCACTGCAGGCTGTGTGGCTGGGCAGAGATATTTAGTGGTGTGGCCACACCTGACTGAACAGACTTGGGGGCCTCTGTGAAGTAAAGGTGCACACCTATTGCACTCTCTTCTGGCAGAACAAGGCAGAGCTGGGTGAATCTGTGCAGTCATCTGTCCATGCTGCGAAGCCCATGGCTCCCCAACTACTGTGCTACAAGTCAACAGACTGAGGATAATGAGCCTGTAGCAGGATCTTCCACAAGCAATACCCAAACAGAAGACTTGCGCCTACTACCAATAAACAGCTACATTTCAAGATGCTCACCTACAATGAGTATGATCAGCTTGCACCTATCCCAATTTGCCATGATCAAGGGAGGAGGCAGGGCCCACAGTGTTGCTCCACCTAATAAATCAGCGCATCTGGCCTCTCGAATGATTCAAAGCTCTGGGGTGCTCCCTCTCCCATTCTCTGTACTGCTCAGACACCTTATGCTTGGTTAGCACCCCCCTGCTACCCATGATAGGGTCTTTTTGTGGCCTGACTGGATAACATTACTTCTCTGTCCCATAGTCAGCTGATTACGCTTGGTGGACTGTGCTGTTTTTCATCTGGGTGTTGGACTGCATCTGACATTGCTGAGAACTTTCAGGGTCTGCATTTCTCCTTAGATAATAGTACCCAATATTATTATTATTTTTATTATTTTTGTTATTTGTAGAGCGCAACACTCATCCCGAGGGATATCAAGGCGCTGACAACCACATTTTGCTGGTAATTCTGCAGGGCTGTTGCTTAGAATTTAGGGAATAGGTGTGTTTTTAGTTTTTTTTTATACTGGAGGTAATTAGAGGTGAGTCGTAGGTCTTGGGGAAGCTCATTCCACCTCTTGGCTGCTAAATAGGAGAATGATCGTCCTCCTGTCCTTACTTTATTGATACGTCTTGTTCTGGCAACGGCTGATTGAAGCGACCATAAACTCCTTGTGGGAACAAACAGCCTGATTCATGAAGCGAAATAGCGCCCGCAATGGCTGCGAAAAAGCAATTGCGGGTGCAAAACACGGAAACGGCATTCAAGTACGAAATAGCGAATTCGCAAAAAAATAATAGCGATTTAAATAGCGATTACGCTATAATAGTCGCAGACTCCGGGTAGTCGAGCATTAGCGATACGGAAATAGCGACCAACCACGGAATCTGCGAAATGAATAGCGAAACGCAATATTGTCTCAATCGGCATTCATGAAATAAATACATTAGCGAAAAAGCGCTAATTCGCACGTTTGCGCGGCGCAATTTAAGGACAACTCAAAGCAGGTGGTAACCATAAAAGCCATGATTAAGTAAAATTTGAAAAACTGTTGGCCAATCACCAACAGGTCCAGGCCTGACCAATCACACATAAGGACATTCAGCAGCAGCATTAGGCGTTCCACAATGCCTGGGATGTACATGGTGGTGAGGCGGCGAAGGCTACAGCGAGCAGCACGGAGGAGACGCATGAGGCAGGCAAGGATTTACCGGCAGCGGGTCACCTTGCTGGGCCAAACCAGAGAACAGATTTATGCTAAATACAGGCTGAATGGGGAAATGATCACCTGGCTGATACAAGAACTCGACCCCATCATGCAGCACCCAACAAGGCGAAACAATTCTGTGCCCACACATGTGCAGGTATTGTGCAGCCTGCACCTCCTGGCCTCCGGCAGTTTCCAGGGCATAGTAGCCGCTGCTGGGGGGATATCCCAGCCCACCATGTCACGCTGCCTCCACACTTTTGTTGACGCCATGCTCAGCCAGCTCCACCGGCACATCACATTTCCCACGAGCCAACAGGAATTGGACCTGACAAAACTACAATTTTATAATGTCGCCCATTTTCCCCATGTCCTCGGCTGCATAGACTGTACCCACGTCGCCATCTGCCCACCAGCTGCCACGGAGTATATGTACCGCAACAGGAAGTCCTACCACTCCCTCAACATACAGATGGTCTGCAATGCCAAGACCATCATCACTGACATTGTGGCCCAGTACCCAGGGAGTACCCATGACTCCTTTATCTTCAGGCACAGCGGACTCCACACACGACTGATCAGGGGAGAGTTTGGGGAAGGACACCTACTTGGTAAGTACACTTTGTCGACAATGTCACATTGCTATGAAGTAACTGCGCTGCACAGGCAATCAACATCTGCTCCTCTCATTCAGGTGACAGTGGCTACGCCCTACGGGAATACCTCCTGACCCCTTACCTCAACCCTGCCACACCTCAGCAACGGCGCTACAATGTTGCGCACATCCGGACAAGGAACTGTATAGAAAGGACATTTGGCCTGCTCAAGAGCAGGTTCCGTATACTGCACAAGACAGGTGGGGCCATGTATTACAGTCCTGCAGCGTGCTGCCGCATTGTGGCTGTCTGTGCAATGCTTCATAACATTGCAACCAAGCGCCGGATACCTGTTGACATCTCAGGCAGTGAATCTGAGGGGGACGACCGGCCACCAGCACATGCGCACCATGCACGCGGGGAGAACCCAGCTGAAGGCCACAGACGTCGCAACCACATCACAGCTAACAATTTCTAGCCCACCCCCTTCCCCCACCCCACATATCACAATTGCATGCAAAATGTAATGATTACACAAGGCTAATGTGTGCAGTAAAATAAATGTATTTGTTTCATTCACAAGAAAAAGGTTATGGTTTCAACTATTTACAAATTACAGTATTCCTGCATACTGCATGTGAAGGTTCATGGCAGGCTTAGCGTCAGCCTGCGCCAGTGTCCCTCACACAGTGTCATTGGCGCCTCCGGCGCGTAATGCCCAGGCGCCGTTGAGGCTCATCCTCATCCTGGGCAGCTGTACCAGGCGTAGCCCTGGTGCTGCGCCTAGGTGGCGGGACCTGCGTGGCAGAGTGGCTGCTCACGCTGGAGGCACCCTCACTAGCATCGTCTCCCCCTACAATGGCCGGTAGCACAGGTGTATGAAGTGCCGTCACGGCGGTGGTCAGGTGCTCCAGCACCCTAGTGATGTCCTCGCAGCACTGGACCAGTTGGTGCTGCTGGGTGAGGGAGCGCCGCGACTGCTGGGTGGTGGCATTTGCTGCCACATAATTTGACCTACTATAGGCCGACAGCCGGCTCATCAGCTGGTGGTGGCGCCTGCTTGCAACACTGCGGTGTTTGAAGAGCGCAGCAGTGTTCTCCTCCATGGCCGTCGTCATGCGGTCCATGGCCGCCGTCATGCGGTCCATCCGCTCTCCAACTCCCGCCACATTGCGGCCAATTTTATGCAGCTGGAGCTGGATGGCTCCTTGCTGCTGTGACTGGCGCTGGTGGATTCGGAGCATGCGCCGCTCCACGCTCATGCAGGCATGGAGATGCCCATTGCCCCTCCTGCTGTTCGGCCGCTGTGTTGCGGATGTGGCTGGCCCAGATCTGGTTGCACGAGCTGCAGGTGGTGTAGCAGCTGGTGTTGCTGGTGCGGCAGGAACTGGAGGCACATTGGTGGGGTGCCTGGCTCTGGCAGCCGGTTGGCCGGCAGATGTAGGAGCACGTACGGTGGGGGGCCTGGCCTTGGCAGCCGGTTGGCCGGAAGATGTAGGAGCAGGTACGGTGGGGGGCCTGGCTGCTGGTGTTGGTGCAGCGGCAGATGCAGGAGCAGGTACGGTGGGGGGCCTGGCTGCTGGTGTTGGTGCAGCGGCAGGGGCTGGTGGCTGGGTTTCGGGTACTGATTCCTCCTCCTGGGCCTCCTCATCAATCTGCAGCCTCTCGCTGTCACTGCTATCATCGCCACCTGTGAGGGTAAGTGGATACTCATTAGGTGCATGTGACTGTCAGACGTGCAGATGTTACATGCATGCTGGGTGTCATTCCCTGGATGGCTGTGGATTTGCGCACTTTGGAACCTTTCTGGCCGCATTGTGGTACTACTACATTGTGGACATACTACATCTCCCACAATGCTTCAGGGCATTTCCTGATGCACAACATAGGCATGACTAAGGGCCAATGAGTGAGCCTATTTGGTCAGGGACGGTCATAGGGGACAGGGTCGCAGTCGCATGCCACTTACCTTGGGTGTCTTGGGTGGGGCGGGAGGAGTCCAGAGGGGTCACGCCAACACACGCCTCCCTCTCCAAGGTGTTCTCAACCTGGTCCTCCAGGGGTGTGTTGGGTGGGACAGTCGGTCCGCCACCTCCAGTGCCCGATGCCTCACCAAGGCGCTCCGCCACCCTCTCCTTGGCACGCCCTCGGAGGTCGTACCAGCGCTTCTTCAGCTCCTCCAACGACCTGTCCGCCACGCCCACCGAGTTTACGCTGGAGGCTATCCCCAGCCAGATCCTCCGCTTGTCCTGCTCTGGGACCTTTCTGGAGTTGGTACCAAACAGCCTGTCGTGGTTGGCCACCACCCCTTCAATCAGGTTCTCCAGCTCCTGCTCGGAGAACTTGAGCTTGCGCTTTCGTCCAGCGCTGTTGCTGGGGCCAGGGACAGGTTCCTCGGACATGGCGGTCGCTATTTCTGCCGTTTCTGGAGTCGCTAACGGTGCTTTAGCGTCTGCTTTCCGTCGTGCACACTCGAAGGATAGCGTCACTGTGGTGTTTGGGGGTGGGAACTGGCTGCTTCCTGGTTGTGATGTCATCACGGTGCTCGGAATGCGTCTTCCCGTTTTCCCGATCGCGCGAGAATGCGACTCGCATTCCCGATCGCACGGGATTGCGAGTCGCAATCCCGTGCGATCGGGATTGCGAGTCGCAATCCCGTGCGATCGGGATTGCGAGTCGCAATCCCGATCGCAGGTAGCCGGGAATAGCGATTTTTCTGCGTTTTTTGTAGGTCGCTAACGCCTTTAGCGCCCGCGTGCGAGTCGCTATTTTTTCCCCGAAAAGTACATGAATGCCGTTTTGCGTTTCCTCAATAGCGAGTCACTATTAATCGCTATTAGGGACACGCAAAACGGCCCGTACATGAATCAGGCTGATAGAATTCAATCTTCTCCTGAAGTATTCTAGGGCCTGTTTTGTAAAGAGCTTTGTGAGTATGGCTGAGGAGTTTGAATACTGCTCTTTGGCGCATGGGCAACCAATGCAGTTTCTTCAAACAGATTGAGGCAGAATCAAATTTCCCCTTATTGCAGACAAGTTTTGCAGCTGCATTCTGCAGCACCTGTAGTCGTGTAAATAGGTGCTCATTCATGCCTACAAATAATGCATTCCCATAGTCCAACAGACTAACCAGCAAGGCTTGCGTTACAGATCGTCTGCAGTCCAATGGTATCCAGGGAAAAAGTCTGGCCAGAAGTTTCAAGATAGCAAAACCTTTGCCACAGAGGGACCGCACATGTTCCTTCATGATCAGGGCGTCATCCATAATGATGTCCAGGTTTTCTGCGTGTTGTTTTGGAGTTGGTGCATTGCCTAGAGTGGGTGGCCACCAATTGGCGTCCCACACTCGTTTGGCGCCACCAAACAGTAGGATTTCAGATGTTCCTGCATTTAACTTTTAAGCAGTGTGTGTGCATCCATTGGGCCATCTCAGAGAGACAGTTGAGCAGCTTTGATTTGGTGATATCTGGTTTTTCGTCCAAGGCCAATAGGTATTATAGGCAAGACAGGCAGCAAGCAGCCCAAGCTACAGTATGAGCCTCCGCATAGCTTGAAAGTGGCCACGGGTGCCATGGATTTGGATGTGCTGCAGCACTCTGAGACTGATTCTGAGGCACCAGATGACAGCATGAAAACACTACTGTGCTTTATTCAGGAAAGCTCCCACTCAATCAACTCCAAGAGTGACAGACTTACCTGTAAAATGGACACCATAATGAACAACCTAGAGAACCATGATGACAGACTGGGCGTGGTGGAATAATTTATTTCAGATGCGAAAGACGATCTCAAGACAAAGGGGTAAGCCATTCTCAACATGGAAAGTTCATGAACATCATAGCTACCAAACATGTGGACCTGGGGGTACAACAACATGCGTAAACTGGGTATCCCTTTTTCAGCCAATACAGTCAAACTTGAAGATTATGTTGAATGAATGCTGCTGGCACTGTTCAGAGAAATGTGCATCTCCCCCCTATACTCCGTCAAGCTGTCTTGATCACCCTGCTGAAACCTGGGAAGCCAGACAATAACTATGAGTCATAATGTCATTCTCACTCTTTAATTGTGCTACTAAGATATTGGCCATACTTATTCATAGCCCCCAAGAGCTCTTGCTCCCTGACATGGGGCATACATTTCAGTCTGGCTTCCTTCCAGGTAGGTCAATTGCACTTCAACATGATTTGGAAGCTCGCAGTACTCTGCTGCAATTCTTTTAGATGTGTCAAAGGCATATGATTCCCAGGAAAGGCAATATTTATTTGACATTCTGGGATGGCAGGGCATGCCTACTGAATTTATAGGCTGAAATAGGATTTTCTATAGCTCCACTGTGATTCGCATCTGCATCAATTACTGTATATTTCAACCTTTTCCTTTATCTCACAGTAACCGTCAGGGGTGTTTCTTCTCACTCAATCAATCAATCAATCATAACATTTGTATAGCGCGCTACTCACCCGGAGGGTCTCAAGGCGCTTGGGGTAGGGGGGGGGTCCGCTACTCCTCGAACAGCCAGGTCTTGAGTTGCTTCCTGAAGGAGAGGTGGTCTGGGGTCAGGCGGAGGTGGATGGGGAGGGAGTTCTAAGTCTTGGCTGCCAGGTAGGAGAAGGATCTTCCTCCCGTGGTGGCTCTTCGGATGCGTGGAATGGAGGCGAGGGCGAGGCTGGTCGATCGTAGCTGGCGAGTGGGAGTGTAGAAGGTCAGGCGGTTGTTGAGGTACCTGGGTCCCAGGTTGTGGAGGGCTTTGTGTGCGTGGGTGAGGAGTCGGAACGTGATTCTTTTGCTGACGGGGAGCAAGTGCAGGTCTCTCAGGTGTCCGGAGATGTGGTTGTGTCGGGGGATGTCCAGGATGAGTCGTGCTGAGGCGTTCTGGATGCGTTGGAGTCTTTTCTGCAGTTTGGCTGTGGTTCCGGCGTATAGGGTGTTTCCGTAGTCCAGTCGGCTGGTGACGAGTGCCTGGGTGACCGTCTTCCTGGTTTCGGTGGGGATCCATCGGAAGATCTTTCAGAGCATGCGTAGGATGTTGAAGCATGACGAAGAGACGGCGTTGACTTGTCTGGTCATCAAGAGGGAGGATTCCAGGATGAAGCCCAGGTTGCGCGCGTGGTCCGTTGGTTTGGGTGCGCTGCCCAGGGCAGGGGGCCACCAGGAGTCATCCCAGGCGGAGGGTGATGATCCCAGGATGAGGACTTCCGTCTTGTCTGAGTTCAGTTTCAGGCGGCTGTTCTTCATCCACTCGGCTACGTATTTCATCCCTTCGTGTAGGTTGGTTCTGGCCGTGGCGGGGTCGTTGGGGAGGGAGAGGATCAGCTGGGTGTCGTCGGCGTAGGCGATGATGTTGAGATTGTGTTGGCGTGCGGTGGCCGCGAGGGGGCTCTTGTAGATGTTGAAGAGGGTGGGGCTGAGAGATGATCCTTGTGGTACGCCGCAGAGCAGATGACTTCGGTGGCCTCGGATCTGAACAGGGGAGGCGGACTCTCTGGGTTCTTCCGGCGAGGAACGAGAAGATCCACTCCAGTGCCTTCTCTTGGATTCTGATGTTGTTGAGGCGCTGCACTAGGGTGTGGTGGCAGATAGTGTCGAACGCTGCGGAGAGGTCCAGGAGGATGAGGGCCGCTGTTTCCCCGTTGTCGAGTAGGACTCAGATGTCGTCAGTGGCTGCGATGAGGGCGGTCTCGGTGCTGTGGTTGGCTCGGAAACCGGATTGTGAGTGGTCGAGGGATCCATTCGTCTCGAGGAAGGCGGCCAGCTGTCTGTTGACGGTCTTCTTGATGACTTTGGCAGGAAAAGGGAGGAGCGAGATGGGGCGGTAGTTTTTGAGGTCTGTGGGGTCCGCTGATGGTTTCTTCAGTAGGGCGCTGTTGTGGGCATTGTTGTCTAGTCATTCCTTGAATGCTGTCTTCTTGGTGGTGTGGATCAGCTGGTGGTGTTTGCGGGTGGCGTGCTTGAGGGCGGTCATGTTGTCGGTAGTCGGGTCGTTGCGCCAAGTTTTCTCAAGGGTACGGCAGTTCCTCTTGGAGCTCTTGAGTACGTCGGTGAACCAGGGGGCTTTCTTGCTGCCGGGTCTGCTGGGGGGGGTCTTCAGTGGAGCCAGGTCATCTGCGCAGATGGTGATCCCCTGTGTGAGGTTGTCGGCTGCTTGGCTGGGGTCCGTTGATCTGGCGGAAGTGATCTGGGTCAGGGATGTGGTGAGCTGGTCGGAGGTGATCTTGTTCCAGCTCCTGCGGGGAACCTGTTGCGGGTGGTGGTGTGTCGTGGTCTTTCAGAAGCTGAAGTGGACGCAGCTGTGGTCTGTCCAGTGAAGTCCAGTGGCGTGGCTGAAGGAGATGTGCTTGCTGGATGAGAAGACGGGGTCAAGCGTGTGTCCGGCGTAGTGTGATTAAATAAGAACCATTAGCTGTCATATTCCAGAGGTTCTACTCTCAGCATGCACTTCAGGCCATCAGTTGATGCCTTCTTTCACTCAATAAGTTACATACCACTACTCCATTTTTTTAGCAAAAAAGGCCACTTTATTAAGACAGGTATATAGCATGTACTTCATTGATACAAACAATTTAAACGACTCAACCTCACTAATACATGAAAAATTCTTACCATTTCCTCCATCCTTAAACTTCCCAAATACCTCAACATTGCTTCAATAAAAAACCCCATGGTCTTTCACCTTTTCCCATTGTTCCTTCCTTCCCGGCCTTTTCCATTGCATACCCCAATCTCACGATCTCCCCCCCTCAGAATCTGCTCCAGTGTTGTTGAAAGCCAAATCATGGAGGCATTGGAGCTGTTGCAAGACTCAGGAGTGGCCGTACTTTACCCCCAATCTCCCTAAATTATGTCGCCCTGGAAATTATTTTCCCTCCTGTGACCCATTTCAAACAATTTCAGACATAAATCGTAATGAGGGCCCCATAGATAGTGGGGTAGGAGACATAGCAACTTTGGCTGATGCATGGTGGAACTACCTAGGTAGCTATAGAGGAGATGGGCTGTGGATCACCCCCTCGGCCGTCACCTACCCAGCCGAACATTTGACAGACTTTCCTTCGTCTCTCCTCCGTTTCTCCTTCCTCCCCCTCCTTCCGACGAATCAGCCGGCTTGTTCGACTTTCACTACAAATTCCCTTGCCGGTCTTTCCTTACCTGATCTTCATTCCAACCCCATGGGATGTGTGTATATGTTAAGCTATGCTCTAGTAACTCATGTTACTGTGCAACATAGTTTTTTTCTCTATGTTATACTAGGCTCCTGTAACTGACGTAATTTTGTAACTCGCTAATCCTCATGTAAAGTGCTCTGATATCTCTGGCTCTAGCCAGCACCATATAAAACTCTGCAAATAAATAAATACATAATTTACTCTTCACATCCCCCTTGTTCTGTCCCCCCCCCCGAGGGATGGATAAGCCCGCTCCAGACTGTCCAGCCACCCAAAAACCGCCATCCTGGAAAACCGAACGGTATTCCTGCCTCACCCAATGCTTGCTGAAAAAATTCCTGAATTATAACATTTTATTAGAGCATCAGAGCATACCCTTCCATAGCATTGCAAATAATTCTCTCATTTCCAGCAAATAGTATGCTTGCCCTATTTTGGATAAATGCACCCCATCATCATGAACCATATGAACATCATTCTGTTTTAGATTCCCATGAAACAAAACAGTAATGCCCATATTGGAACAGAAAACTCTCATTGCCCCATTCAATTTACGTCTTGCCTTTTCAATTGCTGCATGACTCCTCACCCCTCTCCATAGTGCCTTGGGATGAATTCAGCCCAAACTAAATACGAACCCCTCAATTATTCTTTATAACAGAGAAATCCATTTTCATTTGCTTAATTAGTGTCACACTTGATAGTTGCTCACTTTGCCACTGGAATCAAGCAAGCCTGGCTGAAGACGGCTGAAATGCCAGAAACCGGTCCTAGGAAGCTTGTTTCCGGTCCATGGAATGCATGGCTTGGCAGTTCGGGCTGGACTGTTCCCATGAGGCAGAGGGTCAGAATGATTTGCATATGGCCATGTCTGAACTGGGGTGGCAGAGTGGGCGAAAGAACGGTGATGGATTAAACCAAGATCTTTTGACTGGATGTGAGTGTTTGATTGGTTCAGATGCTCCGTCCATCATCACCCCCTTTTGTAACGCTTTGTTCGCCATAAGTTGGCAGAGTATGCTCAGACGTGAGTCCCTTGCTCACTTTGCCACTGGATTCAAGCAAGCCTGGCTATAGATGGCTGAAATGCCAGAAACCAGTCCTAGGAAGCTTGTTTCCGGTCAAGGGAAGGCATGGCTTGGCAGTTCGGACTGGACTGTTCCCATGAGACACAAGGTCAGACTGATTTGCATATGGCCATTTCTGAACTGGGGTGGCAGAGTGGGCTAAAGAACGGTGATGGATTAAACCCAGATCTGTTGACTGGGTGTGAGTGTTGAATTGGTTCAGATGCTCCGTCCATCACCATCCCCTTTTGTACCGCTCTGTTCGCCATAAGTTGGCTGGGTATGCTCAGACGTGAGTCCCTTGCTCACTTTGCCACTGGATTCAAGCAAGCCTGGCTGAAGACGGCTGAAATGCCAGAAACCGGTCCTAGGAAGCTTGTTTCCGGTCCAGGGAAGGCATGGCTTGGCAGTTCGGGCTGGGCTGTTCCCATGAGGCACAGGGTCAGACTGATTTGCATATGACCATGTCTGAACTGGGGTGGCAGAGTGGGCTAAAGAACGGTGATGGATTAAACCCAGATCTGTTGACTGGGTGTGAGTGTTTGATCGGTTCAGATGCTCCGTCCGTCACCACCCCCTTTTGTACCACTTTGTTCTCCATAAGTTGGCAGGGTATGCTCAGACGTGAGTCCCTTGCTCACTTTGCCACTGGATTCAAGCAAGCTTGGCTGAAGACGACTGAAATGCCAGAAACCGGTCCTAGGAAGCTTGTTTCCGGTCCAGGGAAGGCATGGCTTGGCAGTTCGGGCTGGACTGTTCCCATGAGGCACAGGGTCAGACTGATTTGCATATGGCCATGTCTGAACTGGGGTGGCTGAGTGAGCTAAAGAACGGTGATGGATTAAACCCAGATCTGTTGACTGGGTGTGAGTGTTTGATTGGTTCAGATGCTCCATCCGTCACCACCCCCTTTTGAACAGCTTTGTTTGCCATAAGTTGGCAGGGTATGCTCAGGCGTAAGTCCCTTGCTCACTTTGCCACTGGATTCAAGCAAGCCTAGCTGAAGACGGCTGAAATGCCAGAAACCGGCCCTAGGAAGCTTGTTTCTGGTCCAGGGAAGGCATGGCTTGGCAGTTCTGGCAGGACTGTTCCCATGAAGCACAGGGTCAGGCTGATTTGCATATGGCCATGTCTGAACTGGGGTGGCAGAGTGGGCTAAAGAACGCTGATGGATTAAACCCAGATCTGTTGAATGGGTGTGAGTGTTTGATCGGTTCAAATGCTCCGTCCTTCACCACCCCCTTTTGTACTGCTTTGTTCGCCATACGTTGGCAGGGTATGCTCAGACGTGAGTCCCTTGCTCACTTTGCCACTAGATTCAAGCAAGCCTGGCTGAAGACGGCTGAAATGCCAGAAACCGGTCCTAGGAAGCTTGTTTCTGGTCCAGGGAAGGCATGGCTCGGCAGTTCGGGCTGGACTGTTCCCATGAGGCACAGGGTCAGACTGATTTGCATATGGCCATGTCTGAACTGGGGTGGCAGAGTGGGCTAAAGAACGGTGATGGATTAAACCCAGATCTTTTGACTGGGTGTGAGTGTTTGATTGGTTCAGATGCTCCGTCCATCACCACCCCCTTTTGTACCGCTTTGTTCGCCATCAGTTGGCAGGGTATGCTCAGACGTGAGTCCCTTTCTCACTTTGCCACTGGATTCAAGCAAGCCTGGCTGAAGACGGCTGAAATGCCAGAAACCGGTCCTAGGAAGCTTGTTTCCGGTCCAGGGAAGGCATGGCTTGGCAGTTCGGGCTGGACTGTTCCCATGAGGCACAGGGTCAGACTGATTTGCATATGGCCATGTCTGAACTGGGGTGGCAGAGTGGGCTTAAGAAGGGTGATGGATTAAACCCAGATCTGTTTACTGGGTGTGAGTGTTTGATTGGTTCAGATGCTCCGTCCATCACCACCCCCTTTTGAATCGCATAGGATACATTAGCATCCACTTGAGAAATAAAATCATTAACAGACAGGCCCTCTGGCCTCGACAAATGGTTGATAAGTCTGTACTCACCGGGAGTTTTGTTCGGCACTACACCTAACGGGCAAACAATTACATTATCAAATGGACACTGTAACAAAGGGCCTGCAATCCTGCCTGCGTGTAACTCTGTACTTAGCTTTTATTGTACAACATACAGTAATTCTTTATCTGATTTGAGATTATCTGCCCTTCTTCTCTGCCTTGGTCCTTGAAAACCAATTTTAAAAGCATCTTTAAAAACCTCAAATGATTTGGATGCCGCTTCTATCAGTATAAAACATTAACCAATTTGATAACACCTCAATCTTAATTGGGGAATGAGCCCTTTGATCAATATTGAAATGGCTGACCTCTGCCCAGCTGCATTCTACCTTGTTCACTGAATTTGGAACCTGCAAAACATTGGGTAAGTAGTGTTTTCCCCATATTGCAACCATTTGTGTTTGTAACAATAACATTTCCTGATAAGAGTGCCTTTGTTTATTTACTCATTTTTTCTATAGCTCAGCTAATACCCTAAGGCATTTAGGCGCCTTAGGGTATGGTGAAATTCCAACATTAGCCTGCAGAAGGTGTTGACCCCCTCCCGTACCACACCGCCCCAGATTGAACGGGACTATACTGAAAGGACCGATGAGTGACAGGTAAGCCACTTGGTGTATGAGTCGTGGATGGAGGCTGTGTGGATGATATCCATTGGAGCCATAGTTTGGAGTCAACATCTTCCCAAGGTGTATCATTGAACAGACTGACTCTGGCTCTGAACTCTTCATCATAGCTTAGCCAAACCAAACCTCCAAAATGCATTTGTGGTTTACGAATAATGTCTATGTATTTGAAAAGTGACACTGCTCTATCCTGATGTTTCACACAGTAGATGCCTGCATAAATTAGAAAAGCAGATGTCCAATTTTCTATGGTTTTGGGGACTCTAGGCCTTCTAGCTAATTCCTTCTCTTCTTCCTTTGAACCTTCTTTCGCTTGGATATCTCTGTGCAATAACTTAAACACATTTACAAACTCGTATCTCCATATTCTATTCTTTGTTTTCTCTGATAGATGAGAGCCCAAAGGCACTGCAATTCTCATATAAGGGAATTTCTTATTCATATTCTTATCTTCCTGTTCACCCTCTACACTGCCAATTACTTTATCTTTTTTAACTTCATCTTTGCTTTGCAACTGTTCGGTCTGCTCCAGACTTTTGCAATATACTTAAAACACTTATTTGCCCTGTTATTCCCCTCTGAGCCCCACCCTTTGCAATAACACCCTTTTGATTTGTACAACATTCCCATTCTCTCAACCCACCCTCCTCTAGCTCCTCACTGTTTTCATCATAATCCAGAATCTCCTCGTAATCAGACTGAAAATCATTCCCACTTGCACCCGATCACTCACCATCACCACCACCACCATCATATACCTTCCTTTTTGATGCTGACATATATTTAATCTGCTCCCTCGAGGAAGGAAAATCCATTACTGAACTTCCTTTTTCTTCAGACCAACGTGTAAGAGCCGCTTCCTACTCTGTTGGTAATCATTTTTCTCTGCCTGATTCTTCTGGTTTTTCTTTAGAGGGTTTCATCAACAAGCCACACTGGCCAGATTGTGCCACAGTGCCCAGAACTCTAACTATATTTTCACCCCTATCCTTCAGTGGAAACAATTCTGAATCCTATATTATTGCAAAAGCAAGCTCCCACCCAACCTCTATTGCTTTACCACTGGCTTTGTCAAACTCAGAACCTGGGCAAATTAAAAAACTTTTCTCCACACATCAATATCTGTAGTTATTTTTTCATTTTTTATTTAGAATTTTTTAAAATATTTTTTATACTTTAAATTTTTGTAAATATTGTCAAAGACACATTTCCACAATTCTCAATTGATTTAAACAAAGCATTTCATTTATATACAATAATCACAATGTACTTTGTTATTTATACTTCCAATTAATATTATACAGAATAATTAAACACAGAAATCTAACAACTACATTCCCCTGTAATCATAGCCCATTCAGAAACTCCACAATCATACACCATACGCTCACTGTCACACTACCCCTCAGACCAACACTGCATGCACAGATGAAAAAACTTAGGGATGGCCACATCCACCCTCTTGAGCTGTGCTGGAGTCTGGGGTATCACACACTCCAGCCGACGTACGTTTTAATGGACACTCTCACCTATGCTCGCAGGCAGGTCGCTTCCCACGCTGCTGTACGGCTCTGCCTCCATTGTTTTTGCCTAATCTTATATTTTTCCCCTGTGCCTAACTTGCTTTCTTGCCCAGACTTGTTTTTGTTCCCCTGTGCCTGTACTTGCTTTCTTGCCCTGACTTGTTTTTGTTCCCCTGTGCCTGTACTTGCTTTCTTGCCCAGACTTGTTTTTATTCCCCTGTGCCTAACTTGCTTTCTTGCCCAGACTTGTTTTTATTCCTCTGTGCCTGTACTTGTTCTTGCCTATACTTGTTTTTCCTTCCTGTGCCCAGTTCTCCTGCGGCCCCCGCCCATTTTTCCCGCCGCTGCGTCCCTGCGGCCCCGCCCACCTGCAATCCCATTCACAGCCTGCTCCCGCCTCCCAGCTGCTCCTCCCTCCCACATCCCCTCATATGGAAGCCGCTACGCGGCCGGTGAGCGGCCGCGCAGCTGACGCCCCGCTGGCGCACCTAAGGCAAGCCCATCTGTGCCCGTCCGTGCCTGGACTGCGCCCAGCGCCAGGATCCCTGGACACCACGAACGCCACGACGCCCGACACCGCTACGATGACAGAACCCTCCACGCACTCAACACCGGACGATCACGCACCTGCTTCCTGGCCGCCCCGAAGCGCCCCCACGGAGCTTTCACCTGTCGGAACTGCAGCTTCACAAGCATCCACCCCACCATGCTGCCGACCAGGAAATAACCCAACCACCTCAGAATCATCCTTCTCAACACCCGCTCCGCCCGAAAACATGCCGTTGAATTCTGGGACCTACTCGACTCAACCTCCCCAGACGTCGCCTTCTTGACGGAGACCTGGCTGAACCCCGCCTCGGCACCCGACATAGCCATAGCCGTCCCGGAAGGCTACAAGATCACCTGCAAGGACCGCACCAACAGAGCGGGAGGAGTAATCGCCATCATCCACAGGATTACTCTCAGAGTCTTGACCAACACCAACGACACCCTCAGCACCGCCGAACACCTGCACTTCAAGATCCACACCGACCCCAACACCACCCTCAGAGGAACCCTCATCTACAGATCGCCCGGACCTGACCTCAGTTCAGCGACTCCATCGCCGACTTCATCAGCACACACGCCCTCGCCTCCACGGACTGCATCCTCCTCGGGTACCTGAACTTCCACCTCGAGAACAATGACGACACCAACTCCACCACCCTGATCGACAACCTAGCCAACCTCGGACTCAGACAACTCGTCACAACACCCACCCACTCTGCCGGTCACACGCTTGACCCCATCTTCACCGCAAGCCCCCACGTCTCCTTCAACCATACCACCGAACTCCACTGGACCGACCACTGCTGTATCCACTCAACCTTCAAGAAACCCACCATGCCCCACCACACCCAACAGATGCCTCACCGCTGCTGGAGCAAAGTCACCGAAGTCCAGCTAACCACCACCCTCACCCAGAGCCCACCCGCCGACCATACCGACCCCAACACCACCGCCCGCAACCTCAGACAGTGGATCAACGACTGCGCCAACACCCTCGTCCCGATCAAGAAACCCTCCAACAATCATACCAATAAGAAAGCCAGCTGGTTCACTGAAGACCTCCGGGCCTCCAAGCAAACCTGCCGAAAGCTGGAGAAGATCTGGCTCCGTGAACGAACATCGGACAGCCACGCCGCCCACAAGAATGCCACCCGCAGACACCATCACCTCATCAGATCCGCCAAAAGGGCCTCCTTCAAAGACCGCCTAGACAACAACGCGCACAACAGCAAAGAGCTCTTCAACATCGTGAAGGAATTTTCCAAACCCAGCTCCAACACCAACTACGTCCCACCCTCACAAGACCTGTGAGACTCGCTGGCCACTTTCTGAAACCGCAAGATCACAGACATCCACGACAGTTTCAACACCACGACTGCCCTGACAACCACTGGGACCTCCGCCCCCACAACCACCATCCGCACCAACCGCCTGCTCTACTGGACCAACATCAACGACGATGACACCATCAAGATCATGAACACCATCCACTCCGGATCTCCGTCAGACCCATGCGCACACCACATCTTCAACAAAGCCAGCACATCCATCGCACCCCATCTCCGGAAAGTCATCAACACCTCCTTCGAGACAGCAACCTTCCCGGAGAGCTGGAAGCACGCCGAGATCAACGCCTTACTCAAGAAACTCAAGGCGGACCCCAAGGACCTCAAGAACTTCCGCCCATCTCCCTGCTCCCGTTCCCGGCAAAGGTCATCGAGAAGACCGTCAACGAACAACTGACCCGCTACCTCGAGGAGAACAACATCCTATACCCCTCCCAGTCCGGGTTCCGCAGCATCCACAGCACCGAGACTGCCCTCAACGCCGCCACCGATGACAACGGAGAAACGGCGGCCCTCATCCTCCTGGACCTGTCAGCGGCCTTCGTCACGGTTTGTCACCACATACTACGAACACGCCTCCACAGCGCAGGGATCCAAGAGAAGACCCCGGACTGGACCACCTCTTTCCTCTCCGGCAGAACACAGAGCATCCGCCTTTCCCCCTTCCGCTCCGAAGCCACCGAGATCATGTGCGGCGTACCCCAGGGCTCATCCCTCAGCCCAACTCTATTTAACATCTACATGGCACCGCTCGCCCACGTCGCCCATTGGCACGACCTCAACATCCTCTCCTACGCCGATGACACCCAGCTGATACTCTGCCTCACCAGGGACCCCCACACCGCCAAAAACAACCTTCACGAAGGAATGAAGGCCATTGCTGAATGAATGAAGAAAAGCCGACTGAAGCTGAACTCGGACAAGACGGAGGTCCTCATCCTCGGATCCAACCCTTCAGCCTGGGATGACTCCTGGTGGCCAACCGCACTGAGAACCGCTCCAACACCCACCAATCATGACTAAACAGGTCAACGCCGTCTCCTCCTCCTGCTTCAACACCCTCCATATGCTCCGTAGGATCTACAAGTAGATCCCCACTGAAACAAGAAGAACAGTCACCCAGGCCCTTTTCAGCAGCAGGTTGGACTATGGAAACGCCCCCTACGCAGGAGCCTCGGCCAAACTCCTGAGACGGCTCCAACGCATCCAGAACGCCTCTGCACGCCTGATCCTCGACATCCCTCGCCGCAGCCACATCACACCCCACCTGAGAGACCTGCACTGGCTCCCGGTCACCAAGAGGATAACCTTCAAGCTCCTCACCCACGCACACAAGGCACTCCACAACACCGGACCAACGTACCTCAACAAACGATTCAGCTTCTACACCCCCACCCGCCAGCTCCGCTCCGCCGACCTCGCCCTCGCGACAGTCCCCCGCTTCCGAAGAGCGTTCTCAGGTGTCAGATCGTTCTCCCACCTCGCCGCAAAGACCTGGAACACCCTCCCCATCCACCTACAGCAGACCCAAGACCTGCTGACCTTCAGAAAACTCCTCAAGACCTGACTTTTCGAGCAGTAGCAGCATTACCCACCCCAGCGCCTTGAGACCCTCACGGGTGAGTAGTGCGCTTTACAAATTAGATGATTGATTGATTGATTGATTGACTAATATCCATCTTCATCAGGACCATATGATTTAATTATATGTGCCGATTTTTAACGGGTAGGAGAAATTAGGGGATCTACATAGACAAAAGATGGTGAAGAAACAAAAAAAAATGTTTAAACACAAATAACTTTGTTTTTCCATGTAATACATTCCAGTTTTTATCATTTGAGTTCCACGTTGCTTTGACTCATATTACTATATTTGCCGCTAGGAGTTTTTTTACTGCATTACTCCTCTTGATACAACTTTTTATATAAACAAATGCTCATTTTTTTTTAAAAAAAAGAGTACCCAATTCTAGGCCCTAGAAATGGGTCCTAGAATTGGGTACTCTTATTTTTTTAAAACGAGCATTTGTTTATATAAAAAGTTGTATCAAGAGAAGTAATGCAATAAAAAACTCCTTGGGGCTAATATAGTAATATGAGTCAAAGCAATGTGGAACTCAAATGATAATAACTGGAATACATTTAATGGAAAAACAAAGTAATTTTTTTGTTTCTTCACCATCTTTCATCTATGAAGATCCCCTAATTTCTCCTACCCGTAAAAAATCGGCACATATAATTAAATCTTATGGTCCTGATGAAGATGGATATCAGTGAGATTGTCCATTGAAACGTACGTCGGCCGGAGTGTGTGATACCCCAGACTCCAAGGTAATTGGGGTAGTGAGGAGCACTCCGAATCTAAACAATATCTTTAAATTCCTCCACTGGTGCTATGATTAATCAGGATAGTCATTCCTGAATGCTTTTGATGAATGGTTATGGTGGGTTTTAGCTCACCTAATAATGCACTGTTCACTTGGTGCTCCGCACCTTAAAAAATAAAGTATTTAACCACACTCTTTTTGGTACGTGTTTACACTTATTTGTGCATTTATTTTTCTTTTGCTCTATATTGTTTCTTGGCTTATGTTATTTGCAGTATTCATAACAGTTTCCATAAACATTTATAAGTACATTTGCATCAAAAATTGTATACATGACATTTTACAAGCATTTATGAACAGGCCCAATGCATTTCGGCACCCGAGGTGGTGCCTTCATCAGGGGAAATTCTGAAAAAAATGAAAGAATATTCAATGTACGTGCAAAAGGTGATTTATGTGGTTGATCATGGGGGTGAACAGATATATTAGATGAATAGCGTACCTGATATCAACTGAAATTCAGGTGTTGATATGCTTTGGCGATGGCCTGTATATCTGAAGCACTATGTAAATGAAAGAGATGTGATAATGAGGGCTACTTATTTCATGTTATTTTGAACCTCCATGCCTATGGTGGTGATAACAACATACCTGCTTGTGTTGTTCTTGATAAGCTGTAATGACAAGCATACATCTAATAAGTATTTTAATCGTGGGCTAGAAACAACATAATCGTGTTTCAATAAGATAAACCGCCCTACCTTATCTTCGTGACTGTGATGTTTTATCTACAAAATTAAAGAAATGCCACACTGTTATTACCTCGTGGATTGTCAACGTACCGAGTGACACGCATTGTCTATCCCTGACGGTAAATACCTGTCATGTAGAAATCTCGACCGTCAATAATAAAGCCGCTGCTCGCTGAAAATGTGTTCGACCGCGTCCCGAGGATAATCTCCATTAAAGCTCAATCTGCTCATAGCGTGTACGCGATGTGGTAACTGAAAGCGGACTTACTCTGACAGGATCGTTCAATGAGGTCGTGGCTGCACGCGCCATCTTAGAGTTGTGATTATATGAATCAAACCGTCTCTATTGCGTGTTTTAGAGCTTGTTGAACGGGTGGTAAATGACCTTTTGTCTACGAAAATTGGTATTTCAGGCCCGCGATTATAGTGCCAAAATCGAAAATATTTGGCTGGGATAATATGTCAGTCCCCACTGAGTTAAAAAAATGGGTACACGTGTGTGCTCGTAACAGTTGGAGCGAAGGGATGATTTTGTGAGCTTATTAAAGGGTATTAATGTGTGGTGTCACATGTATACATAGATTTCAAAAATAACATACCAATCATGATACATCAAAATAAAATAAAATAAATACAAGCTCTATATACAGATATTATGAGAAATGCATCTTCATCATTACTATTGAGATATTGCATTTAGATCGCTAGATACTTAAGATATATTTACAAGAAATCCTGGTCAAACATGTCTATCTCTATCATACACTTTTTTCTAGGTAGTATTATTACGTTGTATCTGTAGTAATAAACATCACTCATGGGAAATACCATCACTATATACATAGTATGCATTGCTTTAGGTGTGTTTGTATGCTCTAAAGGTGATGCTAGTGTCAATTGATAAATGCTATAAGTAGCAAGCCAAATCGTATTTGTCATTAAGGCCTATTGGGGCCAGAGTCTTTAAGTGTTTAATCCAAAATAATTCTCGTTGCAACAACCTTTGGTGGTTGTCTATGCCCAATTGGATCTTTACATGTTCAATAATGAAAAATCTCAGTTGAGAGATTGTGTGGCGTGCTTCTCTCCAGTGCGTCACAAGTGGTGAAGTCATGTTCTCATTGCGGATGCGACTTTTGTGCTCCGTAATCCGTACTTTTATTTTGCGTTCCGTCTTCCCAATGTACATCTTGCCACATGGACATTTGATGGCGTACACCACATTCTTGGTGTTACAATCACTCGAGTGTTTTAGGTTAATAAGTTTGCCAGTCATTGGGTGTGTACAAGTATTGCCGGTAATTACATTGTTGCAATTTGTGCAGTTTGAACATCTGGTTGTACCATTGTAGTTAATCGATTCTGTAGGTTGTTGTTTTCGTTTAAGTCTTTCCCTCAAATTTGATCCACGCGTATATGCATGTAGAGGTGGTTCTTTGAAAATTCCATGAAAATCAGGTTCCATGGATAAAAGTTCCCATCGTTTGTTCACGATTTTTTTAATCGTTGTAGACAAGGTTGTGTATTTGGTTACAAACACCATCCTATTCGGTGAGACTTTTTTGCGTTGTTTCAAGAGATCCAATCTATTCATTTGTTTTACCCTAGTCATTTGTTCAGCTAGTACATCTGATACATATCCTCTATCTTGGTACTTTTGTGCCTGTTGTTCCAGTGTGGTTAGGCATGTTTGTTCATTTGAACATATTCGTTTGATCCTGATTAATTGGGATACTGGTAAGTTCCTGATGAGGTGTTTTGGATGAAAGCTTGTGTATTCAAGTGCACTGTTGCGGTCTGTGGACTTAGTATACAGTGATGTTTCAAATCCGTTAGCTGTTTTAGTGATTCTAACATCTAAATAATCGATGATGTCCTTACTTATTTTGTAAGTGAATTGGATTCTGGTGTCCACTTGATTTAAATGATCGATCAGTTGTTCTAGAGAAGCAGGAGTATCGTCCCAAATTAAAAAAATATCGTCGATAAATCGACTGTACATTTTCACGTGTCTCCACTCTCTAGATGACATCAAATTGTCTGCTTCATACTGAGCCATAAAGGTATTCGCGTACGCAGGAGCCCCTGCAAAACCCATGGCTGTTCCATTCAGTTGTGCGTAGAACTCATCCTTCCATATGAAGTGGCTGTTGTGTAGGCAAAATTTCAATAGTTGTAGTATAAAAAAATTTTTTGTGGTAGGTAAGTCTTCCATTTTGAGCAATGCCCATTCTGTCGCTTCTAATCCAGCTTGGTGAGGTATAGAGGTGTAAAGTGCCACCACGTCTATGGTACACATTATCCAGTGTTCTTGGTATCCTTCTTCTATCCACTTTAGTTGATTCAAGAAGTCTGTTGTATCCCGTATGTAGGATCCCCATTGTTGGACAAATTGTTGTAAATAGTGGTCAATGTATTTGCCAAGGGGGTCAAAGATTGACCCACAGCCTGACACTATGGGTCTAAAAGGTGGATTTGTGGGGTGTTTGTGAATATGTGTTGGTCGTCTGGGATTTTTTTGTGTAAGGTACAACGATGTTTGCTGATCAATCCATTCATTCTCTACAGCTGTTTGTAGAATGGTATTTAACATTTGTTGTAGTGTTGTTGTGGGATCCATTGGTAGTTTGAAATAGATGTCTTGATCGGCCACGTGTTCATTGATTTTGTATTCATAAAAGGTTGTATCCATTAGAACAAGGGCGCCGCCCTTGTCAGCCGGTTGTATCGTAATTGTTGCATTGTTTGCCAAATTGTTGATGGTATTCAATTCTGCTTTAGTCAAATTGTTTTGATAGGTCCTTTTGTAGTTCAATGCTTGCAAATCTTTTTTAACCATTACCTCAAATGTATCCAGCATTTTATGAGATACTGGTGCTTGAAACACACTTTTTGGTTTAAATGTTCTCTCTGTGGTGTGTTCGCTCAGTTCTGTTGATTCCACCACATTCGCGGGCCTGAAATACCAATTTTTGTAGACAAAAGGTCATTTACCACCCGTTCAACAAGCTCTAAAACACGCAATAGAGACGGTTTGATTCATATAATCACAACTCTAAGATGGCGCGTGCAGTCACGACCTCATTGAACGATCCTGTCAGAGTAAGTCCGCTTTCAGTTACCACATCGCGTACACGCTATGAGCAGATTGAGCTTTAATGGAGATTATCCTCGGGACGCGGTCGAACACATTTTCAGCGAGCAGCGGCTTTATTATTGACGGTCGAGATTTCTACATGACAGGTATTTACCGTCAGGGATAGACAATGCGTGTCACTCGGTACGTTGACAATCCACGAGGTAATAACAGTGTGGCATTTCTTTAATTTTGTAGATAAAACATCACAGTCACGAAGATAAGGTAGGGCGGTTTATCTTATTGAAACACGATTATGTTGTTTCTAGCCCACGATTAAAATACTTATAAGATGTATGCTTGTCATTACAGCTTACCAAGAACAACACAAGCAGGTATGTTGTTATCACCACCATAGGCATGGAGGTTCAAAATAACATGAAATACGTAGCCCTCATTATCACATCTCTTTCATTTACATAGTGCTTCAGATATACAGGCCATCGCCAAAGCATATCAACACCTGAATTTCAGTTGATATCAGGTACGCTATTCATCTAATATATCTGTTCACCCCCATGATCAACCACATAAATCGCCTTTTGCACTTACATTGAATATTCTTTCATTTTTTTCAGAATTTCCCCTGATGAAGGCACCACCTCGGGTGCCGAAATGCATTGGGCCTGTTCATAAATGCTTGTAAAATGTCATGTATACAATTTTTGATGCAAATGTACTTATAAATGTTTATGGAAACTGTTATGAATACTGCAAATAACATAAGCCAAGAAACAATATAGAGCAAAAGAAAAATAAATGCACAAATATGTGTAAACACGTACCAAAAAGAGTGTGGTTAAATACTTTATTTTTTAAGGTGCGGAGCACCAAGTGAACAGTGCATGATTAGGTGAGCTAAAACCCACCATAACCATTCATACCCCAGACTCCAGCACAACTCAAGAGGGTGGATGTGGCCATCCCTAAGAGTTTTCATCTGTGCATGCAGTGTTGGTCTGGGGGGGGTAGTATGACAGTCAGAGTATGGTGTACGATTGTGGAGTTTCTGAATGGGTTATGATTGCAGGGGACTGTAGTTGTTGGATTTCTGTGTTTAATTATTCTGTATAATTTAATGTTTAATTGGAAAAGTAAAAAACAAAGTACTTAGGGCCAGATGTAGGTAATCCCAGATTACCGATTCTTAAATACCGAATAATACCGATTCGGTATTTAAGAACTGGCAATCGGGATGTAGGTAATTTTACTGATTTAATTACCGAATCGGTATGATTCGGTAATTACCGAATCGGTATTTACCGATTCGGTAATTCCATTCATTCCTATGGGCCTGAAGGCCCATAGGAATAAAAGTCAATTACCGAATCGGTATATACCGATTCGGTAATTGGGGGAAACATTGAAGGGTGGCAGGGTGTCACTTTGACATCCTGTTGCACCCCTCAATTGTGCATGGGTGCACATGTTGCAGACATACATGCCCTTAGGGCATGTATGTCTGCAACATGGCACTGTTTAAAAAGCAAAAGAAATGCATTTTAAAGAGTTTTCATTATTTACCACCAACTTCTAGTTGGTGGTCAATAATGAATTCTTAAACCCCTGTAGCACTGATTACAGTGCTACCTACATGTCAAAATACAGATTCGGTAATTTTACCGATTCTGTATTTTACCGATTCGGTAAAGTTACCGAATCTGTATTTTAACATGCCCGTACATCCCAAACTCCAAATACCAGTCGGTAAAGGCCAAAATCGGCCGTTACTGACCGGTATTTGCCTTCCTACATCTGGCCCTTAGTGATTATTATATAAAATGAAATGCTTTGTTTAAATCAATTGAGAATTGTGGAAATTTGTCTTTGACAATATTTATATAAAAATATAAATTTTAAAAAATATTTTACAAAATTCTAAATAAAGAATGAAAAAATAACTACAGATATTGATGTGTAGAGAAAAGTTTTTGAATTTGCCCCAGGTTCTGAGTTTGAGAAAGCCAGTGGTAAAGCAATAGAGGTCGGGTGGGAGCTTGCTTTTGCAATAATATATATTTCAAGTTTTCCTCCCTTCTCCCAGACCTATTCAATAGGGGGTTGCCTTTCTTACATTAGAAATTCTGAGTTCCCCACCCACACCCACTGACCTGACCTAAATCCAATATCTGCTTTGTCTAAGCTAGACAATGACTGAGTTACAACTTTCAAATCCAGAGAAACATTAAACTTCTCAACACCCTCTTCTAATTTCTGCTCTGCCTTCATTCCCATTTCTAAATTCTGAAAATGCTGGTCCAACTCAAAAACACCACCTGGGAAATGGTTTGGTTTCAATAATACCTTGTTACTGGATGTTTTGACCATGCTTTCATTTTTCAAATCAAGGGGTTCACTAAAAACTATGTTTTCCCAAAGTAGTATAATTAATAAGTTCCCCCACATGTGAAACGTGTCCCAATGTATTGTAGAGAGGGTTAGGTTCCCACTCCAGAACTGTTAAATCCTCCTCTGCCCCACCCCTTAATGGAGCGATAACTGAATGAGCACCCCGCATAATTTTTACGGCTGGTTCTCGGCCGATGGACGAGGAGGCTCATCATTTTAACTGCCCTTGACTGAATGAAAAGCCTCGACCCGCCCATGTGAAAGGGGGTCCCCTTCCTCCGAAAGACACATGTTGGAAACTCGGAATGCTACGCCCCTTTCTTTGCTACAGGAATGGCCGACGATGAAAGCTCCACCCTTTGGGCTCCACCCATGCGTCGTCCTGTTTCTCCCTCGGCGTGCTTCGTGCGCGGACCTAGAACAGCACGACTATGCTGCGGCCCGGTCTCTGACCAACAAACTTGATCTCCCTCAAACGCTACCTTCAAATGCTGACCTGAACTGGCAAGTGGGACATGCACCTTAAAAGGTACTTTTTTATTCTTCATTTCCAGCTCAAACTTAACTTTTGTTTTGTTTGATACCAGCAAACACACAGCAACTGCTGCCACAACCCCACCACCCACCCTCCTCGTTCTAAACTCAACCAAGCCTCACCTGATATGCCAGCTATGAGGAGGTCCTTCTTGCCTGCTTCATATAATACCCTTATGGCTTTTCGCACATCTTCATTAACATCCATTATTAAGACTAATTCAATGGTTATGTGTTCATACAGGCCTTAAACCTTACCTGACTAAAATATGCTGTCAACAAAATTTCCTAACCACCCTAGGCACTGCCTCAGCAAATGCCTTCCTGCACTAAAAAGACACTTTATATAGCCTATGCCTAAGACCCGCCAACACTACCTAACCTACTTGGGGAGAGGGGTTGGCCTAACGGCTAAGGCGCTCGACCTCCGACCTGGGGATCTGGGTTCGAGTCTCGGTAACGATGCCAAAAACCCCCTGTGATTCTGGGCAAATCGCTTAATCTCCCCATGCCTAAAATGAAAGTGTGTCCTCATGTAACGTAACTGGTGCTATGTAAAGCGCTCTGATAACTGATTCGGTTCGGTTCTAGTTTGCGCTATATAAAACTCTGCAAAAAAAAAAAAACTAAATCCTTGGCCCGTTTCATTGTGCGAAGTTACCCAGGGGGATATGGCTCATGCCTTGCTCCCTCTGGGTCCCTTCAATCTTGCTGCATGAGGACAATATAACTGTATTCTTGTGAAAACCCAGTGAATGTTTTAACCTCTTTATGAGGGAGTTCCTTCTCTTTGGTACTGTGAGGGGGTGGAGGGGTTAGAATGGGTGGATAAAGAAGATGGGTACTTACCGAACATTAGTCGGTGGGCCACAGTAACATCAGCACCTGCAAAGAAAGTAGAAACAGTTAATCAAAAGAAAGGACAAAACAACGTATGTGAAAGCAAAAAAAAATGGTTTCACACTGGAGGAAGAAGTCGGCGACGAAATGGAAGAAGGACTACAAAAGGAGGGAGCATGGCCAGAGACGTGCTGTGAGGAAGTAGGAGAACAGACCCCAGGAGAAGAATTCAGGACATTGAAGTACAGCGTCTGGAAGGAGTCTACTCTGAGACACAGAACCAGAACTAACGAGCAAGAGACTATGGGGTCTGCTGAGAAGTCTTCTGGGGACGGATTCCTAAGGAGAGGCTACCGGCCCCCCCATGCTCAGGGAGGAGTGTGGCTTACCCAGGAGGGTGCTCTAGTATGAGGGTGGTGGGCTGGTATGCGCATCACAAATCCTAGAGATTCCCCACAAAACAAGGAAACATAGAGAGATTATCTCAAACTGAAACCCCTTGATCAGAGAGAGGATATCTGCAAGCAGTAACCACAAGGACTAAATAATAATAATAATAATTATTATTTTTTAAATAAGAACCAGGATGAAAAGTGTCCCATAGCGTTTTTATCCCCAAAACATTTTTCACACTATTTCAAGTTTCCAGAATCATTCAGCGGGCCCAAATTCCTTCAGAAAGAGACAGTGAAGTATTTTTGAAATAATATTATGAAGGTCAGAGATCCCGGCCAGACTTGGGGACTACTGAGCAACTGAGAAGGGAGAAGGTTTTTGTGGAAAGGGAAAAGACCAGAAGAAACATAATTACCGATAACTATAAAGAAAGTTGATGAAAGAATCACCTTATTAAAAAAAAGGGAAGATACTACAGATAGTTAAAGTCCTCATCTCATTTAGAATACTTTCCTGTGCCTCCTGTTTTTCTCTTATAAGGAATCCGGATGGGAGCTCTCGGCATCTGAAGAGAGACAAGAAGAAGAACTTTAAGGAGAAGACGCACAGTGGACCAAAGATCCTAGAGAACAACCCACATCGCGATTCCCCAAGAAAATGCAGTGGCTTTAGTGAACCTACTGGGCGGCTAAAATAAAATAAAACTCTAACGGGGATCGAATTAGACCGTATTTCCTGGGTTTTCTTTTCTTCTCAACCGGTGATTTGGTAACAGGTACATCATCCGGGGTAAATGTTAAATGAAATTAATACTACATTTTCCCGCTGACAGAGAACACAATCAGATTCACCCCAGATGCCTAGATATGGTGCAAAAGTTCTCTAAAATACCTCTGCATTTTGATTAGTTATAACTCAGTCATTACGGAAAACCATGGAGTTACCATTGATAAACTGGTTGAGCAGGTGTTGGACTTGGCCCTCTCTGTAGGGTCACCCACAAATGTTTCCCTTCATCCATCGTGTTTTCTGGACCCGTTGTTGTTGGCTTTTATGACTTTGTGAACTTTACCACTGCTAATCAGTGCTAAAGTGCTTATGCCCACTCCTTAAAACATGGTAAAATAAGCCTACATACAATTGACACATTTAGTTTGCTTACATGTCCCTGGTAAAGTGGTATTATAAATACCAAGGGCCTGTAAATTAAATGCATCTATTGGGCTTGCATAACTTATTGTGCCACCCATTTAAGTAACCCTTTAAAACGTATCTCAGGCCTGCCAATGAAATCTGTGTGCATTTTTAAACTGTAGATTTGACCTGATAAAAAAAAACATTTGCCAGGCCTAAGCATACCTTTTTCTTCTATACAAGTCACCGCTAGGGTAGGTCCTAAACAGAGAAAAGGACAGGGTGCATTATATTACAAAAGTTGGACATGTACTTTTTAGTTTTACATGTTCTGGTGGTGCAAAATGTTCAAATTAAACTTCCACTACCGTGAGGCCTGCCTCTCCCATAAGATAACACAGAGTTACCTTATTAAATGTAATTGATAACTTGTGTTTAGGAGCAGGTATACATGTCATCTTTGGTGTGTAAGGAATTCTAATTTAACATGGCATTTAAAGTCACAAATCTCAAAAAGGCTTTTTTTAGACCATTCAAAAACCATAACAATTGGTGGTTGTCTTTCTTTCTGTTTTCTTACTTTTCACACAAGATCATTCAATTTAATAAACATGACCTGGAATTCAATTATAGCATTTTATCATCCTAACATAACATTGTTCAATATTTAAGAACAGAGAGTGATACCAAAAAGAATCACATACCTATACAAACGTTTTCCATATCCCAAAAAAAATCACACATTAATAAACAAGATGACACGAATCAAAAGTAGCACCAATCAGTGTTCAACCAGTCCAAAGTTATAAACCAGAGCGACCCATTTTAACGCTCTTGGTGTCAATAATGAGTTCCAAAATCACCAAATATGGAAAAAGAAAGAAAAATAATTGCTTTTCATAGAAAGTCCTTAGTTGTCCTCCATATTAGTGTAGTTTGAACATGAAAACCCAAAATCAATAGTATATTCATTTCGAACCATATATAGTATAGGTTCTCCTCAGGACCAGGGCTGGATGATTTCTTAGATGTTCAAATATGATGTAAGAGGAGGAGCCTCTTTCATTTTTGTCCATGTTTTCAATCTGAGTATGATACTGTGTGGCAGCGAAATGCAGTCGTACATGGTGACTGTGTTTCATTCCTTCATTGGGAAATCTTTTGAAGAATGTCGACCTTTGAATTTTCGTTGAGTGAACAAGACCTCAGTTTTCCTTCCCTCTAGCTTTCTGCAGCAGATTGCCATTTGCAAATCCAACTGAAGCTGTAGGGAAGGAAAACTGAGGTTGTGTTCTCTTATTTTTCATGTAAAACTTAAAAGCCCATGTCCCACTTTTTAAATACATTGCACGTTGCCCTGTGGGCTGTTTAGGCCTTCTCTAGGGGTGACATATCTGTACTAAAAAGGAAGGTTTGGGCCTGGAAAAAAGATTTATTTTGCCAGGTCAAATTAAAACTTCACACACTTGCTGCAATGGCAGGCCTGAGACAGTTTTACCAGGTAACGTAAATGGGTGGCACATCAAGTGCTGCAGCCCCACCAGTAACATTTAAGTTACAGGCCCTGAGTAATGGTAGTACCACTTTACTAGAGATTTATAAGTAAACTAATTATGTTAATTGGGGACAAGTCAATGCTAAAAAATGTTAAGAAGGGAGCGCATCCACTTTATCACTGGTTAGCACTGATAAAGTGCACAGAGTCTTAAGACCAACAAAAACAAGATAAAAAATATGGATGAGTAAGGAAAAAGGTTGGGGCTAGACCACCCTAAGGCTGACAGGTTTAACAGAATGGTAATGTGATTAATGACCACACACCAATAATTGCTTGCTTAGGGTCCAAATTGTTGCAATGCAACTTTGAAACAATGCATATTCCTCTAGGAGAAACCCAAGAGCAGATTATTTAACAAGGTCTCCAATGGTGACTGAAGGAAAGATAGATGACCATGATGATGAAGAATGCTTGACTGCCAGTGTGGGCTGTCAAAATAAAAATGGTTAAGTGAAGAAGTAGATTGTGTATGGTTGGCCTGCCTCATCAAAAATATGTTGCTACTGAGGTTCAACCTGGTGTTAAAGTGGCTGAGGAATCATCTTTGGAAGGAGATACAATAGTGTGCATTGAGAATTCTGTTGCTCCATACAAATTAAGGGGAAGAATTGTAAATATGAGGGACATTTGGGCCAGATGTTGGCAAAACACAGAACTGGTTGTGTAGTCGGGTGGCCAGGTAGGTAGGAAAAATTACAAATTACGCCTTGCTTGCGGGCAGTGTTAAGAGGTTAAGGACTTTCACACCACATTTAAAAGCAATCAGTAAACCTTGAAAAAGTAGCAGTGGATGTTATTGAACCTTTTATATTCATTTAACTACAAGCAAAGTTACACCATTGTACTAGTGCATTATTACACCAAATGGTTGGAAGTCAAGTTTGTGAACCAGACCAAGACTGCATCTCTCAAAGTTAGTTGAGGAAATGTTCATAAGAGAAGGGTTTCCCAATGAAACAGACAATGTGTAGCACGTACCAGCACAATGAATGGTTACAAATTTACAAAAATGAAATACAAAACACCAGAGGATTGGACTTTACCATCTGCAAGCAATCAGTTCAGTAGAACATACTAAACGAATGCTGGTCAAATGTAAGCTGTTGGCTATGAATGAGAATGTGGACACCAATAAAGCTGTGGATAGTATGTGTCAGTGATCATATCTGTTCCCATATTATAAAAGGTGTAAGATCATTTGAGATGTTCAATGGAAGGACTCCTACAGCCAAAATGTGTTTGCATGGATGAGGAGGTGGCATCAGATATGTGTGGACACGAGTGGTTTAGACAAAGACATATGTCCCATGTCGAGAAGCATCAGAAGAAGAGAAAATAAAAGGGATTAGAATTACAAAAACAGCACAACAGATTGTTTGTGTAAATGCAAGTCTGAAGATTTGGTGCAGGTGAAGAATCCTTTGAGTTTTCTCAAAGGATTTCCTAAGCTATGATGTGATAATCTTGGAGAATGAGTGGTATGAAGTTATAAGGATTATGATTGTGGGAGTGGAAAGGACGGAGGTTAATAGCATTGGAGGGTATATGGATGTACATAAGAAAGTCGAGTCACCAGGAGAGGGGCTCCAGGGTGCACAAGAAACCCAAATGACTTTCTGATGTCGTATTGTATAGTTTGGAGAATATTCACATTAATTATAACTGTGTTTGTAGTATTTCCTACTTTTTGATGAACAGTTGCCTATATGTTTATTTTGAAGGGTTTAAAGGAAGGTAGGTTTTGGGGAGCTGCAAGATTTTATTACTGGGTTCCGTAGGGTGAGATGTACGCCACTTGTAGTGGCGGCTCATCCACTATTGGTGGAGGAGCATCGCCCCACTACTTGTGAGCAGTGCACAGTAAAGATAATATAAAATTATAATAGCTTTGAGTTCTTATCATTTTATGTTTCCTTTGGCAAGCGAGCAGATGGGGAGCTGCTCTGCTCTCAGAGCTGGGCTCAGAAAGAGTAGATTGCTCACTCATAAGTGCGCCATGACAGTTTGGTCGGCACTCTTGTGCATGTTCCCTTTGAATGGGGGCCTGGGCATCTTCTCCATGCAGGGATTTAATGCAGCCTGCATGGAGAAGATGCCCAGGCCCCCATTCCCTGGTTGAGCGCTGAACCAGGACGCTCAAAACCCTTCACAACGCATTGCAGCATTGTGATTGGTCAGCCTACCAATCACAATGCAGCATTGCAGCATTGTGATTGGTCACAGGAGCCTGGATGTTCTTCCTGGCTTCGTGTTCCACGAGGAGAGTAGGAGCAGAGATGCGGGACCCGGCCGAAAGATAAGTGTATACATATTATATTTTTTCCAATGCGAAACCCACGCACCACCCACGAGCCCCCCCACGCACTCTTCACCACCCGCGAGTCATGCGAGTCATGCCAGCTGCCACTGCCCACTAGTATACTGTCAACTCTGTTCTCTGTGTTTTCCCAAGAGAGTAAATGTTTTAGACCATTTGAAGTGTGGTATAAAGGTTGCGCTTTTGTCATGTCAAAAGTCTGACTCCGATTTTTACTTTTTTATACGATCTGTGTTGGTAGGTTGTGTATGAATGCAAGCTTTGTGGTGCTATACTGATTGGATTATGCAAATGTCTTGCTAAAAGGTTTCTCTAAGTGGAGATTAGCCACTCTAAAAGCAGTTTTTCATGCACCTGCAGATTTAGCTACTGGCACTAGCTTCAGAAAGGTAATCACCCCTGTCCCAAATTATGTGCCGTGGCTTGCACTGGATAAAAGATGACAATTAAACTCACGTGCATTTCCTATTCTACGTCACATCTGAAAATGGGAAAATATCTTGGACATAAACATAAGAACTCCGATTTGTATGCTTTTCCAGAAACAAGAGAGGAATGCAGCTGAATTTCCAAGTAGGCTGGTTTGCCCCAAAAATTCTACAACTGCCTGACCATCGATAAAAAAAGCGCCTCGTAACCACAAACATCTAAAATAAAAATGAATGAATTAGGTTATTTATAAAACGCACAGCTATTCAAATAGAGTGTCCCGGCGCTCATGGTCCCCATCTATCCTCCCTAATGCCCCTAGTTACAGAGAAAACCAGGTTTAAGCAGTATCATAAAACTTCAGTGTCAGTTGCAGAATATCCAGGTTTTAAGCAGCTTCTTGAAAACTTCGAGGTCCGTCACAGTTCTGAGAGATAGCGGAAGAAGATTCCAGGATTGGGCTTCCAGAAACCTAAAAGAACTACCTCCATACCTGGCAAGGTGAATTCTAGGGACGGAGGCACGGCCTGCTGAGGCTGACGTCAAGGTTCTCGATGGCGTGTATAAGGCAACTCTACTTCTGAGATATCCGGCACCACTCCCATGCACAGCCTTGAAGAATAGCACCAGCATCTGAAACTAGATCCTCTTTTTTACTGGTAGCCAGTTTAGTGCCTTGAGGTGTGGGGATGTATGAGTCCTAGGCTTAAGCCTAAGAACCATTCTAGCAGCTACATTTTGGGCCACCTGCAAGCGATTGAGTAGGCAATCGGGGAGGACCAGGTACAGGACATTAGCATAATCAAGTCTAGAAGTGACCGGTGCCTGGACCACAGTTTTCTTGTAGTCCACCAGTAGAAAGGGAAGACATTTCCTTAGCATTCGCAGGAGGCCAAAGCAGGTGCCTACAACTGACTGTACTTGTGATCTCATCGAGAGAGTGCCCGGATTTTTTACAGTATATTTTGCAGAGAGGGAAGGTGACACATCCGCCGGCCACCAGCATCTCCACTCTTCTGAAGGTGAGGATCCAAAGAAAATGATTTCAGGTTCCTCAGGATTACATTTCAGTTGATCCCTCCTTAGCCACGTAAACACCTTGGTGAGGCAAGTTTTAATCTTCTCACCCTCAAAGTCCACTCCCGTGTCACAGGTGAAAAGAAGCTATGTATCATCGGCATCTGCAATTATTGTTGCCCCACACTCTTCCTCCAGAGGGGCAAAAGGGGACATATATAAGTTGAAAAGAGTGGGGCTCAATAGGGAGCCCGAGGAACCCCCACTTTCAGGCTGTGGATGGGGCAGCTAAGGGAGGAGTCCAAACTACCTGCCTTCTGTTGTCAAGGAAGGAGTTAAGACATTCTAACACAATAATTCTTGCTACCATACAGACTCACAAAAAAACAGGTTAGATTTTTTGGAGTACTCTCATTCAATCTCTCTGTCAATTAAATAGCTCTCTAAGTTCACCCATAGGCTCTTTGCCAACTGAACGTGTGCCCTAAAGTTACTTTCTGAATCTGTTTTTGTGTGCGACATTGATATTAGTTGGGTCATCTTTATAGGATCGTTATAATGAAGATCTAAAAAAAATTACAATATTCATAAAGCAAAATTGATGCTTAGAACTCTGTTTACTTTGCATCACAATTCACCCTCCTTGCCGCAAATATGTTCTGAAAGGGCATTAAGTGTAAGGTCAACGTTTTAACCAAATACTAGACAAATGGCCAACTAGAAGTCAGAGAACAAACTCCACCAGCTTCCTTGGCAAAGTTTGAAAATATTTGCATTTGCTTTCCTCTATGTGGTCACCCAGTGTGAAACAACTTTCACCGGCCTATTTTTGTTTCGATACTGTTCTGCTTTTAGTAGTCTCCTTGGTTTCCATTGACACCCATCTTCTCGCCAGCACATGAAAAGGGGGGGCCCTCGGCCCCCCCGCACGCATGGCGGCGCGGCGACCGTCGCCCCCACTGTCCCCTTGGTTGCCACTCGGCGGTGGGGGCGTGCCCTGGGGGGCGCGGCCCACCGCCGATTGGCTGGCGGCCCCCTTGACCCGGATCCTGGGAAATAGGTCCGGGTCAGGGGGGGCGGGCTAGAGGAGGGGCCACCTGGCCCCTCAGGAATAAAGAGATAGGGAGCGCCCAGGAGACCCCCTTGTCCCTGGACGCTCCCTCGCCGAAACGGTGTGCCCCGCGCTCGGGGCTGCTTTGTTTTGTCAATTTCTCTTTTTATATTACAGGTATCGACTGATGGCTGGAGAAGGTCGTCGCGATTGGTATCGTCGGAGCCCGTGAGCCGGAGGATCTACGGCGGTACAGGAGCAAGATATGGCACAAGGAGAGTCGGAGGCCCAGACGAAGTTGAGAGCTTCCGGGAGGGCAGCGGCAAGCAGGGACAACGCCGATTCGGCAAAGGGCCCGGATGTGGGCTTAACACAGGCTCAGGGAAATCAAGGTGAGCCATTGGCCGTGGTGCTCATGCAGGCGAGGAGGGGGATTAAGGTTTGCACTCTTGGTTCTGTGATTTTGTCAATTTTGGAAGATGGGACAGAGAAAGGTTTCCCCCGTTAGCTAGCGCTGGATCCCTGATCAGCACAGCCGGGGGAGGCAGGTCGCGTGAGGAATACGGGACGGGGGTAGGGTTAGGCTACATAGAAATCGCCCTCCGTCCTGCTTTAATTAACCAATGCCGTTGCAGGCCGCATACAGGAATCTCCCTCCGCGTGGGCTAGCCGGTGCCGAAATAGCTCAGTTGGTAGAGCTTTAGACGGAAGATCTAAAGGTCCCTGGTTCGATCCCGGGTTCCGGCAATGGTGTTTTCATTTTACATGACATTTTGGAGATCCTAATTCTTAAATGAGTTTACATTTCTCTTAGGCTTATACTCTGCGAATTGTATTCACATTCAGCAAACAAAACACATTGAGAATAAGACTCAAGGTTTTCTTCGTTTCGATGTCCGAATTTCCCGAGACAGATTTTGTGGGTTTGTGCTGCTCCAGACATTCTCCGTGCGGCAAGAGAGGCAGAAGCGTCTGAGGGCTAAGCCGATGGTTTTAACATCCATGCTTCTCAGATAAAGGAACAGCAGCCACATAATAAAGTTAGAACCTACTGGGCTCCTTAATCGCCGTAGTTCAGGGCGATGGAACAATACTGCATAGTCAAAACTTAACCCTCCGAAACCAGGGAAATTAAAACGCTGCGGTAGCATCAATGATTTTAACGGGACAGCCCGCGCATGAAAGGTTCGAGCCCTCGGTTCTCCTTGAATTTTTACTGACGTTTCTTTCATGTGTGGAGTTATGAGGAAATCAATCATGTAATGTCGGAAAGTGGTGTGGGGTTTTTAGAACAATCATCCGACATTACATCACATTTTGTTAACGCAAGTCAGAGTATTCATATTTAGGGGGGAATATTGTAAATGGATTGAATAAATTGGCCAGACACCCCCGACCCCTAGATTAGTTACTTCTAATTATTTCATAAAGATTTAAATATTACAAGCGGCATGAAACAGTGGAGGGAACATTGGCTCTATCTATCCTTCCTGCCTGAAATAGAGACTATTTACTCAGGGGTACTTTTCAATGTTGTTCACAATGCATGTGTGTGTGAAGTACCGCGAATGAAGTAAATATTGCATATGAGAACAAACTAAGACAGTTTTGAAACTATCGTAAGATTCTGCCCTGTGTTGCCTTTTCTTATACTAAATCCAATACTGAATTAAAAAAGCGCACAGCAGAAATGCCCGAGAGATTTTAGGAACCGGTGAGACACGTACCTAACACATTGGCACACAGACATTGGTGGCAGTTGTTAGATTTTAATTTTCTCATATTCAGTTTGTCAAGGATTGCGGTAGTGTTGACTCATCCCTCGTGAATGCACGTTTCGCGCAGCGCACTGACCGCGTGCGATTAGTGGTTAGGGACAGCTGCCCGGCGTAACGCGGAGGCGTCCGTCCACCTGTCCCCCGGAGCCTCACTTTACCTCGGCAGCTCGCTGCACACTTGAATGACTTGACTGTCCATTGGTCTGAAGATCAGTGGTGACGTCAGCTACATTACTGGCCCTAGACATACGAAATGCCCCTTTTTAACATCGCGACATCGCAGGATCGACCCCCTTGTTGGGCACCCCCTTCCCCCCTCAGCAGGCTCCTAGTTGCTGTTAGTCACCCAGGAGTGGATAATACATAATGAAAACAGTGTTCTTAAAGTGCTGTTACTGTGACAGTAAATCTGTTCTGCTTAAATTGGTCGCAAAGTCGGCATTTTAAAATATGTGGTAAGGTTAGAGCATCTGCTGCTGAGAACTTTGTGAGTCCAGTAAACGTCAACGAGAGTATTGGTAGAATAACTCTGGGGGGCTACCACATTTCCTGGAGGAATATATGTTTTCTCCAATCCCAGGGGTTAATGTTTCTCCTACACAGTGCATCTACGTAGGTAGGTTAGTGGTTAACTGCTTTTTAGCAGGGGAGAGGAGTTGGCCTAACGGCTAGGGCGCTCGACTTCAGACCTGGGGATCCGCTAACACATTCTCTACAGACCAATTCACGCCCTTCTTATATATGCTTCATCTGTGTTTACCATTTCTATTCACATTTACACTGACATATGAATTACCGCTTTCTCTTTCTTAAATAACGTGTACAGTCAATATTATGACAGTTACTGTCTCTGCTTGTGTTTCATAAAGGTGAGAGGCACAAACGAGTTTGGTTTGCTTGTAATTGCCAATTGTAAATGTGGGCGAGCTGGTTAGAGGGATTTGCACTGCTTAATTGATGCAACTACAGTAGGAGCTTCCCTATCATCAACATGTATGGTTCCAGGAAGCACTTTGTCAACAATGGCAGCTTTGTGTTCAGAGACGTGTGCAGGGTGGCTGTACTGATATTCAATCTTGTACGCAATTAATTTAAAACAATCACTACACTGTACTGCTATAAGTATTCTCCGACTGCTGTTCCAGGGAGTATTACAAAAATCAAGGGGGTCCGCACTCCGCAGCGCCTTCCGGGCGCCTTACACACGCTCAAATTACACACACTCGGCCTGTGACAGTTCAGAGTTGGGAATAGTGCACGGAATGGGGGTAGTCTTACCTTTGTGGGCCGAGCCGCTGCGCGCACCGGCCAGGTGCTTCAGTGCAAAACAGTGAGTGAGGCCTGTACTTTACCTTGCTCCGTATTACCGCTTTTCTGCAGTGGTTGAACGTGTTGTATTATGGCATGGGCTGTTTCATGTGCACTATGTTTGTAAAACATGGGCACGGTGATTACAAGTTTCCTTGGAGCACCCGGGTGCGGGCGTTAAATACATTCGCCCGGGTTACATATGCCTTTGTTGTGTTCATCCCTGGGCCCCGTTATTGATGTGCTCCAGGCACTTGCAATATGTTATCCAAGCCATGGTGGCTGCTTACTTAGCCTACCCAAAGAACGGCCATTGACCTAAGTCAAATTTTGACGCTCTAGAATGACTATCATTGGTGTCTGCTGAGGTGATAGTTAGAACAATCATGGAAACAGTCACGAATAAGGTATAACTAATGATTTATTGCACTGTGGAGGTAAGCACCATATGAGGTGCTGTTGACTATTCTAGGGGGGGCATTGCACCAGTCCAAACATTGCACCTGTCCGTTGGACCCGTCATGGATGATAGGTTAAAAATCAACATTATTAGTGTGCTATCCTAGGGTTAGCTGTATTGCTAATGATTTATTGCACTGTGGAGGTAAGCACCATATGAGGTGCTGTTGACTATTCTAGGGGGGGCATTGCACCAGTCCAAACATTGCACCTGTCCGTTGGACCCTTCATGGATGATAGGTTAAAATCAACATTATTAGTGTGCTATCCTAGGGTTAGCTGTATTGCGTGCAGCCTTCAGCCAAGTCATGAGGGAATATAGAGCAGCTTGTTTTTCCAGTCTTTAATCTCATGAATGAGTAAATGGGAAAGAACAGGGGTATGCCAATAAATAGGAGTAGTTGTACTAAACACACCCCTTTAGTTCAGTCAGTAAACTTATTTCACACACAAGTACATTGGCACAAGATACGTTGAGCCTATGAGGAGATTTGAGGCGAATATGCACAGTGTGGAAACTTATTTAGCACACTGTCATTTAGCACCATATACGTTGAGCTCTACGGGGGTACCAAAGCCACGTATTAATAACATGGTGGGGGAACCACGAATGGCAGGGAGACAGGGCCTAGAGCCTTTGGACAGACTAATTGGGGTCCTGATAGTGATACACACCCTGATGTCGCACCTAAAAGGGGGCCCAAGAGCCTGGTTGCGGCATCAGATAGTTCTGGGGATCCACGTGATCATGTCCGGTTGGCTGGGATGATATCTCCCAGAAGCCAAAGTGGCGAGCAGGAACGGTCCTTGGGCCAGCGTATGGCCTGGCGGAGATGGGGCTGCGCTAATTCTTTTAGCTAAAGACGGGGATGCTGCACTGTTAAGTAGGCTGTCTTGTTGTGCACATAAGATCCTATGCATAAAGACGTGGGTAGAAAACCAGAATTAAGAGGCGATGTCCTCGCCCGCAGCACAACTTTCTCGTGTAACAATGATTGTGAAAATGGGAGGCCAATTTTACAGCCTACCAGGGTTAACATTTTCCGTCGACGTGTTAATGTGTGATGACCTGGCACTAAGATTAGCTAAAACTTAGCGACTGATGGTAATGTAAGTTAATGCGTGTACAGCAGTTATTGCCGGAACACTAATGGTGTGTGTCTATCTTTCCATTTTATGTATGGCCGGGTCCATGGTGGATACCTGGAGTGCCCCACATTACAAGGGCTGCAACAGGTGGACAGCCCAAGGGATGCTTACGTCAGTCACGGCTGGGTCCATGGCGGATATCGGAGGAGTGCTCCACACCGCAACAGCAACAGCTGGTGGACAAAAAATGGGAAGCAAACGTCGAGAAAGAGGACACCAAGGGCCCAGGTATTCCTGGCAGGTGTAAGTGCTACCCATTCCCTACGGTGGAAGTGGGAATTGTCACCCATGTTTTCTTGGTCTTTTCTTGGTTGCTGCAGTTTTTCTCAAACCTGTCACGCAGGGGAGGGACTCATCACCAGAGGTGGTGGAGCTGCAATGGGCCAGCACAAACAACAAGCTGGACGCAGGACAGGGAAGAGTTGGTTGGAGGGTCTGTGCCTTGGTCAGTTCAGGAGCTTCCTTCAGGGACTTATAGCTCAGCAGCCCGACCTCCTGTCAGCGGTGATACTTCACCTAGGGGGGGCTGAATTGGCCAAACTAGGGAGGCGAATACTCATTGATGGGTTCTTCTCCACTGTGGGTGGGTCTTCAGGACTTGGGTGGCACGGTGGTAGGGTCTCAACTTATCCCGGGGTGGCAGGGACTCGGTCAGGGTGTTGAATCACTCGATAAAGGGGATCAACACACAGTGGGACAAACTATTTCAAGCCCCCACTCGGCCTGCAGATGATCCAACATGGGTGTATTGGTTCTACCTGGTAATGGGTGTATTGGCTCTGCCTGGTAACGGGAGTCCATGTGACGGAGGAAGGGAGGGTCCTGTGGTCTGATGATGTCGGGGCCTGACTGGAAGGGGTTACTAGAGGGAGAACTTTGTCGGGTAGACCTAGGCAGGGGGAGGCCAGATCGTCGGTTAACAATGCTGGCCTGTGGCGGTAAGGTCATTATCGGTGAGCACATATTTTGAGGTCTGAGGGGGCGGGCATCATCCTATGGAGGTTCCCGCCCAGGGGGAGGAGCCTGCGGGCCACTCCCACAACTCCAGGGGCAAGGTAATAGATGCTGCAAAGCAAAGGAGCGCGGGTAGGAGTAGTTCACGCTTTCCTTAGGCTGGTAGCCACCCCGCGCGCGTGGATTCATGACGCCACCGGCGCAGAGTAAGGGCCCTCCTTTAGTGGGTAAATGGAGTTCAGGGCGTAGACCGGGCAATTCCCGGGGTAACACTGCGCATGCGCACATCCAGAGGGGAGGCGCAGCTTGTAAGACCTGACACCGGTAGTGACCCTGCCATATGGCCAGAAATGTACAAAAATTCTAGATGAGGATGTTTAGTATAAGTTAGGAATAACATGTATTAGAGTTTTGTTAAAGTCAGGCTCTCAAACTTGTTGCTAAGAGTATGTACCTAAATGTCCTGCTGAATTTTTGTATAAATTGTTGATTATGCAATTAAAACCTTTTTTAATTTCATACTTTAATAAATACGGCCGGGCGACTAGCGCCCGCCTTCCAAAAAGTAAAGACGTCTCGTGTCCACGTTCCTGGGTATGGGGTGCCGGATTGGGGGGGAGGCGGCAGCTAGTCGCTGACCATGTGAAAAGGGGGGGCCCTCGGCCCCCCCGCACGCATGGCGGCGCGGCGACCGTCGCCCCCACTGTCCCCTTGGTTGCCACTCGGCGGTGGGGGCGTGCCCTGGGGGGCGCGGCCCACCGCCGATTGGCTGGCGGCCCCCTTGACCCGGATCCTGGGAAATAGGTCCGGGTCAGGGGGGGCGGGCTAGAGGAGGGGCCACCTGGCCCCTCAGGAATAAAGAGATAGGGAGCGCCCAGGAGACCCCCTTGTCCCTGGACGCTCCCTCGCCGAAACGGTGTGCCCCGCGCTCGGGGCTGCTTTGTTTTCCCACCCACCATCCCTTGGAACAAAAAGTTTGGTAGCAGTTCTTATCTCTGGTTGAAGGGTAAGTTCTGGATGTACGGTCCACGGGTCTCACAGGGTAATAGAGATGAACGGTTGGTGTATTTTGTTGATGCTTTTGTCTAGGAATTTTTCCCCCTTTTAGCAAGTCATGTGTGAAGTGAACTGTATTTAATGCTATGTGTCTTTAGGCCCCTTTTTTCCCTTTGTAGCTATACGTTGATACTGTTTGAAGTGAACTGTGTTTAATGCTATGGGTCTTTAGGCCTTTTTTCCCTTTGTAGCTATACGTTGATACTGCTGGAAGGGAACTGTATTTAATGCTATGTGTCTTTAGGCCTTTTTTCCCTTTGTAGCTATACGTTGATACGGTTTGAAGTGTACTGTATTTATTGCTATATGTCTTTAGGCCTTTTTTCCCTTTGTAGCTATACGTTGATACTGTTTTATTAGCCAGTGTAGCTGTCCTTTAGAATTTTTCCCATAGGTCGTCGTATTTATTAGGTATGGGGCATGCGGTAAGGTCATTATCGGTGAGCACATATTTTGAGGTCTGAGGGGGCGGGCATCATCCTATGGAGGTTCCCGCCCAGGGGGAGGAGCCTGCGGGCCACTCCCACAACTCCAGGGGCAAGGTAATAGATGCTGCAAAGCAAAGGAGCGCGGGTAGGAGTAGTTCACGCTTTCCTTAGGCTGGTAGCCACCCCGCGCGCGTGGACTCATGACGCCACCGGCGCAGAGTAAGGGCCCTCCTTTAGTGGGTAAATGGAGTTCAGGGCGTAGACCGGGCAATTCCCGGGGTAACACTGCGCATGCGCACATCCAGAGGGGAGGCGCAGCTTGTAAGACCTGACACCGGTAGTGACCCTGCCATATGGCCAGAAATGTACAAAAATTCTAGATGAGGATGTTTAGTATAAGTTAGGAATAACATGTATTAGAGTTTTGTTAAAGTCAGGCTCTCAAACTTGTTGCTAAGAGTATGTACCTAAATGTCCTGCTGAATTTTTGTATAAATTGTTGATTATGCAATTAAAACCTTTTTTAATTTCATACTTTAATAAATACGGCCGGGCGACTAGCGCCCGCCTTCCAAAAAGTAAAGACGTCTCGTGTCCACGTTCCTGGGTATGGGGTGCCGGATTGGGGGGGAGGCGGCAGCTAGTCGCTGACCATGTTACACACAGCTTTCATTATGACCTTCAGTAATCGGACCCAATGCGTTTTTCTGTCAGGAAAATATCAATGTAGCATTATTCAGGTGTGGCCTGTACAGAAGACTTTTTCGCTAACTATAATAAAAAAATGTAATATTTATCAGTCATTAGTTGCAAACCTAAAATTCGGTGCGGGGCAATTTCTGAGGCAGGGTTGCCTAGATCAGCATGGCGCAACACTCAGATCAAACAAAGGACGCAGCATAATAAGTGCCCTCCTCCATCCACTTCGCTCTCCACCTTCATACCATCCTTTAAGCCTCTGCTTCTCATCCTTTCCAAAAACTACAGCAGAGCACTTCCTCGGTCTATCCAACAAGTCGATAACAGCCAGCCACCAGAGGAAAGAAATAATTCTGTTTAGCAACGAAATGTACATTGTGGTCGCACAACTACTCCCCCTCCATAGAACGATTAAAAAAGAAATGTTCCCATTGGTGGTGTCAAAAGCCCAGAACATCACAAAAAGGTCTCGTTCCGTCACTTTCCGTTTTCCTCCTAACGGAGCAGGTAGGGTAGTGTGCGCTTTCATTTGTGAGTTAATCTTAAGTACTGCTTCTCTGCTGACTCCGGTACTTCTTGCGGCGGCTGCTCGGTGTCCTGGTTCAACCTGCAGCACGACGTTCCCCGGCAACAACGTTTGATTTATTGCCTGTATTAAATGTAGCTGCATTTAATATTCAGAACTCGCCGGTGTATTTTGTGGGGTTATTCGCAATTGTTGGCTGATGTTCAGGCCATATTTTAGTAAGAAAATTGGCGTACTACAGCTTCGCTTCTAGTTGTCAGACGGGAGTCGTTGCAGAAGTTTTATTTGGTTATAAATGAGACCAATTCTTGCCGAGCCCTAGACCGCGGCCAGGAAGCACTTGCACTTAGGAGAAGCTGGAGAAAGTACATTGCAATTTTTTTAGGATAATCTCGTAAAACATTGCAATTTTGCAGAAGTCCATACACTGTATTTTTTAGAGATACTTAAAATAAACTGTATAGCACACTGAAGGGTTGTGCCATGACTTTGAACCATATAAGTGCTTTTTCCTTATTTTCTTTTCCGGTTCTCAGGCTTAAATCTGGAAGCAAATTTGGGATAGCTGGCTTTTGCCTATCATATCTAGATTTGTATTGAAGACAAACAGGCTGAAATTTTATAATGTAGCACTTTTAATTGCTTTACTCCTAGAAGAAATCATACATCAACAGAGAGTTTTGTGATGGAAGAGTAAACAAGAGACGAAGCCTCTTGTGTCTTACTATTTTGCTTGCACGATGTGAAATTAAGCAAATCAATGAAGGTGAAAGGTGAAACTAGGACAATCCCATCGGCAAAGCGAAACGGCTGGATTATGCACCTTTAAGAGGGGTAAGAATGAGAGAGAGACATTAAGAGGAGTTAGTTGAGATAGCACGGTGTCAAAGAAAATGAAACAGAGGCTACTAAACGAGTTAACATAGTGGAGACAAGCCACATTTCAACATGGTCACAGCCAACATATAAAGTACCACCTTTTAGGAGGATCACAAGGGTGGGAACAGGGGGGCATATCATTTCAGCCTGCTTGTCTTTATTAACATTGAGATTTCATTATAACAAGCTACAAAAATCCCACTTTTATGTTTAGTACAAGGGAGTGTCATTAGATGGCACATTTTGGGTCCAGTGAAGACAGAATCTGCCTCACACTCAACCTGTTTGAAATAGAAGGTTCGGGCTCAGAACCCTTCTGCACAAAGGGAACAAAGACTTTTAGGGGTATAAGTACAGGACCCCTGACTACAGAAAATTAGATCATCCTGGACTCAAGAAGGAACCTCTGCCAAGGAGAAAGCTGGAAGACTGAAGAAGGAAGACTGTCCTGCTGTTGCTTTGCTGGACAGACCTGCAGTTGCTTTGCTGCCAAGGAGAGGGGAAGGACTTTGTTGTTGCTTTGTCCCCTTGCTTGAAGAGTTCTCCAAGGGCCTGTTGTGAGCTGGCCTCCTGTTAAGAAGTCCCAGGAACAAAAGGACTTCACCCCATAGCTTTCCCTGAACTCTGCTGAGAGAGTTCTGCCCTTCCTGAGTGCGGAATCCGACCGAGGGGCATCTGGAAGTTGTGGCCTGCTGTTTGGAAAGCTGGAGAACAAGAAACTAAGAATATCTGCAAATGTTCATGCATCGCTCGCTTGCGGAGCGCATCCCCGTCAGTGCGAGGAAATTCCCGCCGCCGCGAAGATCGAGATCGTCGCAATGCCTGTTGCCGCTGCAAGAACCGATGCATCCTTCGCTTGCGGAACGCATCGCTCCGGTGCGGGAAAAGTACCATCGCTGCGAGCACCATCGCAGAGACTGTTGTCGCTGGCTGAGATCGCCGCACCGCTTGCTTGCTGACCGCATCACGTCGCTGCGAACATCGTCGCAGAGCCATCGCATCGAGGGGCCGCGAGAGGAGAAGATCAATGCTGCGCCGCGCATCACCGCCGAACCTGAGATCGTCGCCATCCCGAAGATCGTCGCATCGTGCCTTTGCGAGACGCTCCCTACGGAACCTATGCACCGGAATCCATACAAGGTATCGCCTCTCTCCCCATACAGATCGGATTTGTCGCAACACGCCCTCTGCATCCAGCAGGGCTGTCGCATCGCCTCCCCAGGGTCTCAGGAGTGACGCAACGCTTGTTTCCCACCGCACCAGCTTCTGTTTTGGAACTTTGTCGCATCTAAAGGTACTGTTGGCTAAACGTGACACAACTGAACTATTCTAACGCAACCGTGGATTATTTTGGCCCAACCCTTAAGAACTCTTTAAAAAACATATTTTGAACTGTGTATGTTGGATTTTTGTCGTTTTGGTCTTGTTTAGTTTAGATTAAATCCCTTTATTTTTCTAAACTGTTGTGAAGTCCGTTTGTGGTGTTTTCACTGTGTTACTGAGAGTGTGGTTACAAATACTTTACACATTGCCTTTGATAAGCCTGACTGCTCATGCCAAGCTACCAAGGGTGTGAGCAGGAGTTATCTAAAGAGTGTATCCTTCTTACCCTGACTAGAAGCAAGGGTCCCTATTTGGACAGTGGTACCTATCCCTGCCAACTAGAGATCCCCAGTTCTAACATTGTTGGTCAGCGGTGGGATTTTGAACTTGTATTTGTACTAGACCCAGAGAAATTGGTGCACATCACGAGGGAGTGCAGACCACTACGCCACCGCATACATCATTTTGGTATTTGATTCTATTTTTGAGTAATTCTTCAAAGCATCATGTCTCTGAATGGGAAGACACCAAGTGTGGAGGCAGAATTGGAGTTTTGAATTCAGGATTTGTATTCCTACAATGTTGAGCAGCTCAGACAATTCGGCAAAAAGTTTGATTGCCCACGAAGAGCGGCTACTGGAAGGAGGAGCTGCAGAGAATCTTGAAGGCCCACTTGGAGGCACAAGAAGGAAATGATGCGAGCCACGCATGTGAAAGGTCACCTACTTGACCCTGTATTCTCGAACATTCCTTCCCTCCAGTTCACCAATTCCATCCCCCTCCCGTGGACAGACCACTTCCTGGTCTTGACCCATCTCCCGGGGGCCTTTAAGAAACCCCACAACCCTCCAACCCTCATCAAGGATAGATCCTGGGCCAGACTTTCGACTGACAACTGGGCCTTGGCGCTCGACGCTTCTACCCCCACTCTTGCAGTCGACTCCACCATGGCGGACACCCAGTTCAGGGACTGGATTTCCTCCTCCCTCGATAGTCTTATCCCCATCAAAAACCGAGAGGTGAAAAACAAAACCAAGAGCCATGCCCCCTGGTACAATTCTGATCTTAGAGTCCTGCGCAAAGTGTGCAAACAGGCTGAGAGAGCTTGGAGAAAAGATTGGCTCCACAGCAACAAGGATACTTATCGCAACACGGTTAGACAATACAAGACTGCCTTGAAATCTGCGAAATCACTATTCTACGACAACAGAATAAAAACCTCGACCAACTCAGCCAAAGAATCCTACCAGATTGTCAAAGAGTTATTAAACATCCCTACAGCACCTCCCCCTCACTCCCCCGACACAGACAGAAGCAAGGATCTAGCAAAATACTTTGACTCTAAGATTCTACGGATACTGGACTCTCTTCCTACCATCAGCCCTCACATCCTGGCTACAGCGGATGATAATAATGGCCCACAGCTGAAAACTTTCAGAGCAGTTTCCCTCCTCGAGGTGACGGCCACGCTTGATAAAATGAAAAGTGGCTCCCCCCTGGACCCAGCCCCGGTCAGATTCCTAAAAAAGGTGTCCTCCACCATAGCCCCCATCATCAGGGACCTGATCAACTCTTCCCTAGCTAATGGAACGGTCCCCCCCAACTGGAAGAACGCAGTCGTGAAGGCTTTGCTGAAAAAGCCCCAACTAAACCCGGACGACATGTCCAATTACAGACCGATCTCATTGCTCCCCTGCATCAGTAAGATGGCTGAAAAACTAGTCAACTTACAGCTATCCCAATTTCTCGAAACCCATAACATCCTGCGCCAATCCCAAACTGGGTTTCGACCCGGCCATGGCACAGACACTGCACTCCTCGCTGTCATCGAGGAGGCAAGGTGTATCCTGGACTCAGGGGGATCAGTGGCAGTGATCCTCCTGGATCTTAGCGCCGCTTTCGATACGGTGGATCACCGTGTCCTGTTACATCGCCTGGCCAAGGCTGGAATTGTGGGTACGGCGCGAGCATGGATCGAATCCTTCCTCTCCCAGCGATTCTTTCAGGTGTGGGACGGTAACTCCCGGTCAGATCCTCTTCCATTGAAAAACGGAGTTCCCCAGGGTTCGTCGCTCAGCCGTACCCTTTTTAATGTCTATATGGCGCCCCTGGAAGACGTAGTGGCCCCATATGGCATAAAAATAATCAACTACGCGGACGACACCCAACTTGTTGTATCCCTGTCCCACCTGGATAATCATCCGGACAGTTTGCTTCACTGTCTCCAGGACATTCATACCTGGATGTGTGACTCGGCCTTGAAGCTGAACGGCGCAAAGACCGAGATTATGCTCCTAGGCAATAAACGGACGACCTTCCCGCCCACGTCCTGGCCCGACACCTTCGGTGAAATCCCCTCTCCTAAAAATGAAATCAAGACTCTAGGAGTTTGGTTAGAACCGGACCTCACCATGAAAATACAGGCAACCAAGACAGCAGGCACCTGCTTCGGTCTACTACGGTCTGTTCGCAAGATCCTGCCTCTTCTCCCCCTCCCCTCCAGGAAACTACTTGTCCAGGGCCTTGTCTTGGCACGGCTCGACTACAGCAATGCCATTTATCTGGGGGCCCCTGAGTACACCTTGGCCAAACTCCAACGTACCCAGAATGCGGCAGCCAGGCTCATTATGAACCTTTCCACTAGATTGTCGGCTAAGCCCGCCCTGAAAGCCCTACACTGGCTCCCTGTTCGCCAGAGAGTAGAGTTTAAGGCCCTATGTACCACCCACAAGCTCATGAATGGAGCTGGCCCGGACGCGCTTAAACATATGGTTACCCCATACAAAGCCTCTAGATCCCTTCGCTCCGACGCCGAACATCTTGCTACGGTGCCTAAATTCAAGAAGGCTCGTTCCGGCGGTCGCCGCTTCTCGGTCAAAGCCTCCACAGCCTGGAACCTTCTCCCCCTCAGCCTACGTCTGGAACCCTCCCACATAGTGTTCCGTAGGAAACTTAAAACATTCCTGTTTCCCAATTAATTCACTCCCTCCCCCCTCCCCTCTGGATATCGTCAGGCTCATAGCGCGGGGATGCCTACGGGTCACCAGGCGCTCTAGAAATCGCGAAAATAAATAAAAAAAAAATAAAAAATGCAAGTGGAAAGAATGGTTTTCAACCCCAAGATCTGCCTGTGAGCAGACCAGGCTCAAGGCCTGGCAGCAACCATTCCAATAGGGGTTTCACTTCAGAAGAGTTAGAGGAGAATCAAAGAGTGATGAATCATGAGTTGGAGCTTATGAAAATGAAAATAGAGAAAGAGGCAGAGGAGAGCAAGGATGCTCAGGTCCTAGAAGAAAGGAAATAGTTTTTTGCTCATGAATTGAGCCTGAGAGAACTGGAGATCAAGGCCAAGCAGGTGGATTCCAGTTCAAATGGTGGCAGCACACAGCTAGTGCAGGGGGGTAAAGTATATATTCCCAATGATGTGGTACAGAATTACAATAGGAGTGAAGATATCTATGGATGGTTTACCTCGTATGAGATTGCATTGAGAATGAATGGGGTGCCTGAACAGCATTGGGGGGTGGGCCTTATGGAAACATTTTGAGGCTTCTGGAAGGAGTGCTCTAGAGCCCATAGAATTAGCAGGTACCATGACCTATCCCAATATGAAGGAGGCCCTATGTCTCAGGTATGGACTTACTCCCGAGCAGTGCAGACTGCAGTTTAGAAACTCTAAGAAGAAAGAGTCTGAGACATGGATGGAGTGTGTGAATTTGTACTCGCGTGCACCGGAAGGTTAGATGAAGGGCAGCAAAGTAACTGACTATAAGGGGTTGTTGCATTTAATTAGTTGGGAGCACTTGAGTAGTCTTTGTGTTCCAGAGCTGCGCCAGCATCTTTTAGATAGCAAGCTGACCGACCCCATTGAGCTTGCTAAGGAGGCGACCGCTGGACCAGTACCAGGGTCCACAGAGTAATTGTGGGTAATACAACCAAAGGTGGGCAGGGTCCCCAGCAGAATCGTGGGGGGGACAAGGGGAACCAAAGGGAGTTCTCTCAAGGGCCCCAAAACAGTTCACAGGGAAAGGAGTCCCATCCCCCAAACCTAAGCCAACCTGGCCCCCTAAGGGCAGGCGGGACAACAGGGACACACGGGGTCCCCCTACCTGCTATCACTGCAGCGAGGTGGGCCACGTTTCCTCTAGGTGTCGCAAGAAAAATCCAGCCGCCACTGGTACTCCCACCCTGGGTTTAGCATGTGTAGCTTTGGGAGGGGATTTGATTTCCAGTGTGGAGGAGGGACTAGCAGTAATGACCCTTGTCTCTTTAGGAGACCAAGAGATGGACCAGGACACCCCTCTGCCACAGAACACTAAGCAATAGGGCAGTGGGTGGCCATCAATGGGAAGAGGGTTGAGGCTCTGAGGGACACTGGAGCCAGCATGACATCCGTGAGGTGTCAGTGGGTGTCTGAAGAGCAGGTCATTCCCAATGTGCTCCGTCCAGTAGTTGCAGCTGACAGCTCAGTGCGCCTCTGCAAAGTGGCACAGGTTCCCTTTGAGTGGAGGGGGGTCTCATGTCTCTTGGAGGTTGTTGTAAGTCAAGCCCTGCCTGTAGACTGTCTGCTAGGTAATGACCTGGAGAAATCCCCATGGAAGGAGGTAGAACACCAGGCTCATCTGGAGAAGTTGGGTGTGCCTGCATGGATCTGTGTGACCACGCGGGCTATGGCAGCCAGTAGGGGTTATTCAGCAGACCTGGATCCTGAAACAGGGCCCAGGATACTACCAAGAAGAGAAAGAGCAGGGGGCGTGGGTAACCAGCCCCAGCCATTCCCACGGTCCAGGCCGAACTGGGGGACCTACCTGAGCTGACCCATTGGCAGCAAGAAGGTGGCCCCTCCAGGGAGGAATTCTGCAAGGCGCAGAAGGAGTGCCCTTCTCTCATTGGTGTACGGCAACAGACTGAAGACCAGGCAGCAGGTGGAGAGTCCAAGGATCATCTCATTTACTGGGAAGATGAGTTGTTATATAGTGAGCCTAAGTTCGCTGAGCCCGGTGCAGCCCATGTGCTGGTGGTACTTAAATGCTTCAGGAACTTCCTAATGGGTCTAGCTCATGATGTGCCTCTCGCAGGACATCTGTGGCAAGACAAGACCCTACAAAGGCTTGTCACTCACTTCTACTGGCCCCAGATGAGGAAGCACGTCGGGACATTTTGTAGGTCTTGCCAAAAATGTCAGGCCAGTGGCAAGAGCGGAGGGAAGTACAAGGTACCCCTCTAACCCTTTCCTGTGGTGAGCACCCCATTTAAGCGGGTGGGCATCGACATCATGATGCCTCTGGACCCCAAGATAGCCTTAGTCAACAGGTTAATCCAGGTCTTGGTGGACCATGTCACCCGGTACCCGGAAGCTGTCGCTCTCAGGACAAGCACCACCCCCATGGTGGGCCGTGCATTGATGGGGATCTTTTCCCCTGTGGGGTTCCCCAGAGATGTGGTCTCCGACCAGGGTACCAACTTCATCTCTGGGTACATGAAGTCTCTGTGGGAGGACTGTGGGGTAACTTATAAGTTCACCACTCCTTGCCACCCTCAAGGAAACGGGTTTGTTAAAAGGTTCAACCGCACCCTTAAATGTATGATTATGGGCCTAGCAGAACCCATGAGATGGATGTGGGACGTATTTCTACCGTACCTGTTGTTTGCCTACAGGGAGGTGCCTCAGAAGTCCTTAGGGTTCAGCCCCTTTGAACTTCTGTATGGCCACCCTGTTAGAGGACCTCTCACACTGGTGAAGGAGGGGTGGGAGAAAGCCCGTGGGAAAACCCCCCAGGATGTGTTCAGCTATGTGCTGGCCTTCCGCGCCCAGACACAACGCTTCAGGAAACTCGCTCAGGAGAACCTAAAAGCTACAACATTCACTAAACTAAGTGTGTGAGAGCCCTTATCACTCTCATTCACACAACTTTATTTTAACATCTCAAATCCAGAACGAATAAAATGACTACTCTGGCAGGAAGAGATTTTTACATTTTCAGTTCACACTTTCACGTCACTGATCACTACTGTTTTTAACCAAGGGTAAAACATCCGGGTGGAGGATGCACAACCACTAAACCCTATGATTATGCACACACGTGTCAAGAACAGCGGAGAATCAAGATATACTGCTAAATTTACCAACTCTACACGTGCATGAGGGTTTTTTATTGGGACTAGCTGGAACGAAACCTGCATACCCTGGTTATGCAGGACAAGTGATCCTTCTCACTTGATTATTTGAACCTAGAAGCTAGCCAGGAAGAAATGAAAAGATGGTACGACCAGAATACCACTCTGGTCGAATTTCAACCTGGGCAGAAAGTGTGGGTGATGGTGCCACTGGAGCCTTGTGCGCTCTAAGACAAGTGGACTGGGCCATATAAGGTGGTGGAGCGCAAGAGCGAAATAACCTACCTGGTTAACTTGAAGACTCCCAGGCAGCCCCCGAGAGTCTTGCATGTGAACTGCCTCAAACCCCACTTTGAGAGGTCTGAAGTGACAATGCTCCTGGCTACAGATGCTGGAATGGAAGAGGAAAGTGACCCTCTTCCTGACCTCCTGGCAAACAAGGAGCAAGACGGGTCAGTGGATAGTGTGGTCCTCTCGCCCACCCTGACCCCACCACAGCAGAGGGACTGTTGCTAAGTGTTGGGTCAGTTTGCCTCCCTGTTCTCCCTGACCCCAGGTGTCACCAATTGGTGCCTCCATGATGTGGACTCTGGAGATAGTTTACCTGTGAAACAGAAATTTTACAGGGTAGCTGACAAGGTCAGGGCCAGTATCAAGGAAGAGGTTTCCGAGATGTTGCCGCTAGGGGTGATTGAGCCCTCCAGCTGCCCCTGGGCTAGCCCAGTGGTCTTAGTGCCAAAAGCTGCTGGGCCCGGTGCCACTCCAGAACTCCGGTTTTGTGTGGACTACCGTGGGCTCAATGCGGTCACCAAGACTGACGCACACCCCATCCCCAGAGCTGATGAGCACGTGGATCGGTTGGGAGCTGCCCAGTACTTCAGTACGTTTGATTTAACTTCTGGGTACTGGCAGATTGCCTTAACTGAGGGGGCCAAAGAGAGGTCTGCAATCTCAATGCCAGTGGGGCACTTCCAGTTCCGTGTCATGCCCTTTGGGTTGAAGAATGCCCCTGCCACATTCCAGAGACTGGTTAACCAGGTACTGACCGGGCTGGAGGAATTCAGCGCCGCATATCTATATGACATTGCTGTGTTCAGCTCCACGTGGGAGGAACACTTGCAACACCTCTGTGAAGTGTTGAAGGCTCTGCAAAAGACAGGCCTCACTATCAAGGCCAGCAAGTGTCAGATAGGGCAGGGATCTGTGTTGTATTTGGGACACCAGCTGGGGTGCGGCCAGGCGGCGCCCCTACAGGCAAAGATTGATACCATTCTGGCTTGGGAGCCTCCCGAGACCCAGACAGAGGTGAGAGCCTTTTTAGGTCTCACCGGGTATTACCGACGGTTTGTCAAAGGATATGGCACCATTGTTGCCCCCTTGACAGAGCTGACTTCAAAGAAGCAGCCCAGGAGAGTGAATTGGACCGAAGTCTGCCAAACTGCTTTTGATGCCCTGAAGACGAGCCATGTGCACAGCACCGGTGCTCAAGGCACCTGATTTCTCCAGTGAGTTTATAGTGCAGACAGACGCTTCAGAGCAGTACTCTCACAGATCAACGACGAGGGCTGGGACCAACCAGTAGCTTTCATTAGTAGAAGGCTACTCCCCAGGGAACAGAGGTGGAGTGCAATTGAAAGGGAAGCTGAGGCCCTAACTGTTTGGGACTCACTTCCGTGTTCAGACAGACCACAGGCCACTCAGATGGTTAATGCAGATGAGGGGTGAGAACCCAAAACTGTTGAGGTGGTCCATCTCCCTACAGGGAATTAACTTTACGGTGGAACACCGCCCTGGCACAGAACACACCAATGCTGATGGTCTGTCCAGGTTTTTCCACCTTAGTGCAGAGAACTCCCAAGAGGGTGGGTAGTTCTCCCCACTTTCAGCTGGAGGGGACACGTGTAAGACCTGTCATCCTTGGCGTGGTTTCCCCCTATTTTTTTGCCTCTACCTCTAGTATTTTTGATGCTGCGCTGGATTTCGTTTTTGCTAGATTAGATGCTTTGGGCACTTTGCCACTGCTGATTAGAGTCAAATTGCAATTGCTCCCTGTATACATTGTTACTGTAATTGGTTATCCATGGTTGGCATATTTGTATCACCAAGAAGTCCCTAGTAAAGTGCACTGGTTGTGCCAGGGCTGGTGATGACAAATGCTACTAGTGGGTGTGCAGCACTGATTGTGCCACCCACATGAGTAGCCCGAAAATGGTGTCTCAGGCCTGCAATCGCAGTGCATATGTGCAGTCTGTGAACTGCCATGTCCTCCTGGTCAGTGTCCCCACTGACCAGCCCTAACCCTTACCTTCCCTTTCTGTACACATTGGTCACCCCTATGGAAGGCCCAAGGTACCTCCTTGGGCATGGTGCAGTGTATGTGTAAGGTATAGCATGTACTACTGCAGGTGACATGCTCTGGTAGTGAATTAGAGCCATTTTCCTTTTTGCACTATTGTAAGGCTATCTTGCCCATAGGCTATCAATGGGAATGCACGATACAGTGGATACCAGCATATCTTCCCATAGGAGCAAGATAGGACATAAAAATCTGGTATCCCTGAACTCAGAATTTAATAACACATCTTTTAGGAAAATCCTGTGTTTGAGAACAGCACTTTTAGAAAGTGGCGGTTCTCTTGTCTGACCTTTCTGTGTGCCTTGGCCTGTTTGTGAATTGACTGTCTGGTTTGTGAGTGACAGGGGCTGGGTGGCTCCCAGAGGCTGAGTGGGCCATCCCTGGGCTGAATAGTTCCATCAGCATCTAGAGTGATAGGAGGGGTAACACCTGCGCCTGAATAGGGCTGAGCCTGCCTTACACAATGCTGGCTCCACCTCCTGCTGGCTGACGACCCTGCCCCTCACTCTGAAAGGAAAGGAGAGGCCAGGAAAACAAAGTGCTTAAGGAACACCCAGAACTGGTTCAGACCGGGCTCAGAGACCACCTGCACAAAGGGAACAACGACTTTTAGGGGTATAAGTACAGGACCCCTGACTACAGAAAATTAGATCATCCTGGAATCAAGAAGGATCCTCTGCCAAGGAGAAAGCTGGAAGACTGAAGAAGGAAGTCTGTCCTGCTGTTGCTTTGCTGGACTGACCTGCAGTTGCTGTGCTGCTAAGGAGAGGGGAAGGACTTTGTTATTCGCTTTGTCCCCTTGATTGAAGAGATCTCCAAAGACCTGTTGTGAGCTGGCCTCCTCTTAAGAAGGAACAAAAGGACTTCACCCCCCACCTTTCCCTGAGTTCTGCCCTTCCTGAGTGCTGAATCCGACTGAGGGGCATCTGGAAGTTGTGACCTGCTGTTTGGAAAGCTAGAGAACAAGAAACTAAGACTATCTGCAAATTTTCACGCATCGCTCGCTTGCGGAGGGCATCCTCCTCAGTGCGAGGAAATTCCCACCGCCGCGAAGATCGAGATCGACGCAGCGCCTGTTGCCACTGCATCCTTTGCTTGCGGAATGCATCACTCCGGTGCGGGAAAAGTACCATGCTGCGAGTACCGTCCCAGAGCCTGTCGTCGCTGGGTGAGATCGCCGCACCGCTTGCTTGCAGACCGCATCACGTCGCTGCGAATATCAGCGCAGAGCCATCGAGGGGCCGCGAGAGGAGAAGATCGACGCTGCACTGTGCATCGCCACCGCACCTGAGATCATCACCGTCCCGAAGATCGTTGCATCGTGCCTTTGCAAGATGCTCCCTACTGAACCTACGCATCGGAATCCATACAAGGTATCGCCTCCCTCCCCATACAGACCAGATTCATCGCAACACGCCCGCTGCATCCAGCGGGGCTGTTGCATTGCCTCCCTAGGGTCTCAGGAGTGACGCATCGCTTGTTTTCCACCGCACCAGCTTCTGTTATGAAACTTTGTTGCATCTAAAGGTACTGTTGGCTAAACGTGACGCAACTGTGAACTATTCTAGCGCAACCGTGGATTATTTTGACGGAACCCTTATGAACTCTTTAAAATCCATATCTTGAACTGTGTATGTTGGATTTTTGTCGTTTTGGTCTTGTTTAGTTTAGATTCAATACCTTTAATTTTCTAAACTGTTGTGGAGTCAGTTTGTGGTGTTTTCACTGTGTTACTGTGAGTGTTGGTACAAATACTTTACACATTGCCTTTGATAAGCCTGACTGCTCGTGCCAAGCTACAAATGGGGTGAGCAGGGGTTATCTAAAGAGTGTATCCTTCTTACCCTGACTAGAAGCAAGGGTCCCTATTTGGACAGTGGTACCTACCCCTGCCAACTAGAGACCCCCAGTTCTAACATGGTGACACTATGATATTGCATGGAATGATAAAGGGAGAAAGTTCTGGAATGGAAGGAGAAGGGCTTTTCAAGGAGTTACAGGACACTTAAGCAGTATGTAGTAGGGATTCATTATAATTTCTCTCCACGTTAGCCTCCTTTCTTACAATGGCAACGCAGACAGGAAACTTACAAAGGAAACTTAGAGTGAGTAGAACGATGAAGCAGAAATTGTGGATCATTGTATTCAATGTGATATGGAGTTGCCTGAGTCTGTTTGGCAGTTATTTATAATTATTTTGTTTTATTTCAAGTTGTTGCCTATTTTAAAAATTAGAGGGGAGACTGTGATTATGTGATATGGTGACACTGTGATGTCATGTGGAATGATAAAGGGAGAACGTTCTGGGATGGAAGGAGAAGAGTTTTTCAAGGAGTTACAGGGCAGTTAACGATAAGACTTGAAGCACAATGTAGTAGTGTTTAAGAGCTCCAATAAATTCAATATAATTACTCTCCAAGTGAGCCTCCTTTCTCACAATAGTCGGGATAGGTGGACCCACCTTTTGCATTTTATGCAAGGTAAACATTTTTTTTGTATTATGAGCTCCCCCCACCCACAATGGTAGATTGGGGATAAACACCACCTATCTACTCCCCCAGAGTGCAGAAAATCTTTGATCCCCATATCTGGTGGTAGCATGCCTTGGGGGGGTCCCTCAGTCCTTTTTCTACGCTGTAAAAAGTCCCTGCTGTCTAGTGAAGTTTGTGATGGCACCTGTGGGGAAAGAGGACAAACCTCCTCCCAATCTTCCCCAGAGGTTCAAAAACACTGTTGCACCCATTTCTGGGACAGAGGCATAGACAGATACCTGGGAGGACAGCCCCCAATCATTCTTTCTTTTTGGAGAAATAGCTGCATTTTATATCTTTAACTCTGATTTCAGGTAGCTTCAGCTGTCTGTATGTCTTCATTGCATAATGTTTTCAAAAACTAAAATAAAAATAAAGTACAATGAGAGAGTGGGAGTTGAATCCGCCCCGGCAGCCATTGACTTCCATGAGTTCTTCATGTCTTTTAAATGATTAGATGGGATTTATAGCAATGATAAAGCCTTTTATGGTGGTTATTTCGTTTAATTCTTGTTCCCATTAGGTTCTGGTGATGGGGCATCAAATAGTACTTTAGTTAGACGTAGCTTGAACAGGATTCGTCTTTTCTTTGCCAGTCAGTGTGTTCATTTTAATGAATTATTTATGGCTTTTTTGTTTAAGAAGTTTTTACCAGTTTGATAGTTTTATATGTCATAAAGATTCAGTTATTTCCTTAATGAGTTCTACACATTCATTTATTCCACTTTGTGCTGTTGATCGCCTTTTTTGTTCACAAACTAAAAATCCTTCACGGAGTTTATATCACACACATTAAACTTTGGCATTTTTGGAAAACTATGTCTCCCAATTGCTTCAGGTGTAGAAGTGTCATTGGGGAGTAATGACATACTATGTGGTTGTGCCCACATCTATAGCACGTTTGTCAGGGTAAACTACAGTCCACACTTGTAAGGGAGCTGCTTGATTCATATAATGACTGATGTTGAACCTGAGCGATATAACGCTGCCCTCTTTTACAAAGGATTGCTTGTCACCAAGCGGGAAACAGCAAGCGAATAGGCGGTGTCCCCATCACTTAAGAGTTAGGCACGAGGAGTAGACAACTATTATACTGGCATGCTAGTGTACGAGTCCCTTGGATGCCTGGACAAAACACCAAGATAAGGTGTGATTGGCAGGTTTTTCAGGGTATGTTATGTTATGTTATGTTATTATAGGTCTTCTATAGCGCACGGCTACTCCAAAGGAGTGTCCCGGCGCTTTGTGCTCCAGACCAGAAAAAGAAGGTAAACAGATACAACATAACAGTGAAGGGACAAAACGGCAGGACCAAAGATGGAACCATGAGACTCTAGCCAGTAAAGAGCCAGGTCTTTAAGCTCTTCCTGAAAGTGAATAAGTTGGGCATGGAACGCAAGGACAAAGGTAGGGAGTTCCAAAGCTGAGGGGCCAACAGCCTAAAAGACCGTCCTCCGATGCGGGCTTTCTTTATGCGGGGGACTACTGCTAATGCCAGTGACTCCGATCTTAAAGATCGTGCCGGCAGATAGAAGGCCAGCCTCTTTTGTAAGTATTGGGCACCCGTGGCATGCAAGGCTTTGTGAGCCAGTGTCATGGCCTTGAATATTATCCGCTTCGGATGGGGAGCCAATGTAGGGTTCGCAATAAGTTTGACGCCCTCACTCGTCGATGTAAGCCGAAGATGGCTCGAGCGGCTGCATTCTGGGCCACCTGCATACGCTGCAAGAGATATTCCGGCAGGCCCAGATACAGGATATTGGCATAGTCGAGTCTGGACCCGATGAGGGCCTGAACAATTATTCTCCTATGGTCCTCAGAAAGCAGCGGGAAAAACTTCCGCAACGTCCTGAGGATACCGAAACATGTTCCTGTGAGGGTCAACACCTGGGATTTGAGCGTAAGCCCATTGTCTATTTTAATTCCCAGGTTCTTGGCTGACTCAGAGGAATTAGCTGGAGGGAACATGTCGGCAGGTCACCACCCTTGCCAGTCCGGTTCCGAGGGGCATCCAAAGAAAAGTATCTCGGATTTATCCGAGTTGCACTTGAGGCTGTTCAGTTGGAACCAGTTAAAAACAGCCCCAAGGCACTCACGGATACTTTCACCCTCGAATTCTTCGCCCTTCTGGCAGGTGAAGAGAAGCTGGGTGTCGTCAGCATAGGAAACGATCTGGGCCCCATAGGACTCCACCAATGTCGCCAGAGGGGTCATAAAGATGTTAAAAAGAGTTGGGCTCAATACTGAGCCCTGAGGAACTCCGACTCCCAAAGGCGACATTTCGGCAGATCCAGGGGAGGCCCAGACCGTTTGTCGGCGGTTGGCTAGAAAGGAACGAAACCAACTGAACACCGTCCCCCTCATACCGATGTCATGCAGTCTTATGAGGAGATCCTCATGGGGGACGGTGTCGAAAGCCGCCGACAGATCCAACATGACTAACATCACCCTGCCTCCGGCATCCAGCGACTCCTTAACAATCTCTGAAACCTCCAGGAGCGCGGTTTCTGTGCTCAGGTTAGGTGGAAAACCTGATTGAGACGCGTGCAAAAGCTCGTTGGACTCCAAAAAATTGGAGAGCACGCCATGAACATGTTTCTCCAAGATTTTAGTGAGAGCCGGAAGGAGCGAAATGGGCCTGTAATTGGCAGGGACTTCTGGGGCAAGGCTAGGCTTTTTAAGAAGAGGAATGACCATGGCCTGTTTCCACAGGTGTGGAAGGGCCCCCTGACTCAATGAAAGGTTTAAAATAGGGTTAGCTAGAGGGTTAACAACGTCTGCCATTCTGGCTAAAAATTTGGCAGGGCAAGGGTCACGTGGCGATCCAGATTTAAGACTCATCATAAGTGCTAGTGATGATGATACCGTAAGAGGCGGGAAAGCCGCCAGCACGGGGCCAGAAGTAGGCAAGTGGACTGACTCCACCGGCGAGGACGGGAAAACAATTATCGGCCTCGGGGGAAAGGAATCCTGTATCTGCCTAATTTTGGTGGTGAAGAAATTAGCTATGGTATCAGCCCAGGTCTCGGCGGGGGCATCCTGTGCTGAGTTAGATCGCTGGGTGGTAAATTCTCTAACGACCGCAAAGATCTCCTTACAGGAATTTGCTGCTTCCTCGATTCTTTTAGCGAAGTAGCATTTCTTTTCCTGAAGGATTAGTCTATGATAGGTTTTAGTCATAGATCTATAGGTCAGTTTTGCCTCGGTATCATACTGAGCTCTCCATGTCCGTTCGGCGACTTTACATTGTCTACGGGAGTGAGCCAGTTCCGCAGTAAACCATGGTGCCGAAACCCGTTTGATGGCGGTACGGGGGGCTGTGCAGGGGCAAGCTCGTTCAGTCTGGCTAAGAGCCAGGTCTGCAGGGTTTCGAGGTCATTGTCCAGGTCACCGGTATAAGACACGGGATGGTTCACAAGGGCCTGAGCAAGCAGGTCTGGGGTCACCCGATGGTATGCTCTAAAAGCATATCCCTGCTGTCTCAGAGCGGTGACTGCTGGTTTCTCAGTGCCAGGTATTTTGAAATGAGCTAGTCGATGGTCGGACCATAGACCCGGCAACACTGCAGTCACCTCAACCGGAAAGGTGGAAAAGACCTGGTCTAAGGTGTGACCTTTGTCATGGGTCGGGCCAGACAGATAGGGAAGCAGGCCCAGGGAGGACGTGACATCTAGCATCTTAATAGTATCCGGATCATAACAATCTTCCATATGGAAGTTGAAGTCCCCGGCCAGTACACACCTCTCCGTTCTTAATACTAATGTGGACATGACTTGCTGGAGTTCCTCAAAAAAGGACCCCGCAGGCCCCGGAGGTCTATATACTAGAAGCCCCTTGACAGAATGTTGAGGAGACAAGGATAGGGAGAAGGCTAGGGATTCGGTGCCCGTGATGGTTTCCGTGTGAATGACCGAGCACGTGATAGTTTTTTTCACTACGAGGGCCACTCCTCCCCCTCTACCCCTATCTCTGTCTTGTCTAAGGATGTTGTACTCAGGTGAAATGGCGGCAGCAATGTCAGGGTGGGAGGATTCATTGAGCCATGTCTCAGTGAGCATCAGACAGGCAGGTTTATCAGTGGTCAGGAGATCAAAGATCTCCTGAGCATATCTGTGCATAGACCTAGTGTTGAGGAGTAGGCAAGGGTGTTTAGTCTTACGCTCCTTCGTATAAGATGTGGGCGGATGTACGCTAATGAGCTGCCAGTTACACCCTGGGCATTTGTGCTTACCCCTATGGCGACCGGGAAAAACTAAGTGACAAGACCCCGCAACTTTGTTCATGGAGTGGAGCTCCTGGGATGTGTAGGATAACATGGTGATATGTGTAAGGGAAGAATCAGGACTAAAAGAGCCTGCCACGTCGTACGCCTCCGGGACGCTGACGGGCGCAGACGGGCAGGACTCTGGCGCGACTCAGGCGCAGGTCTGGCGCGTCCGCAGTACACGTCCGCTACGCGGAGGAAGAGGTGAGCATTTTATAGCGCTACTAGAGCGCGAGGGCGGCGAGTCCTACCCCCAAGATGGCGGCCAAAGTCAGATCCCAGCCCTCGGCGTCAATACTCGGCCGAGGGCGGTCTGAATACCCAGGCAAGGGGAGGGGAGCAAACGAAGCGCCTAAGAGCGCTGGGAAGTCTCTTGCAAGGCAGCAAACGCTTATTAAATCAAGCGCGAAGCGCAAGCCTAAACTGCACAAAATAAAATGACTGAACAGGCAAGTCAAAACACACAGATAAAATGTGCAAGGAAAGAAGGGAGACCTCCCGGCTTCCGCCTCAGGAGGGAAAAGGTTGTAGCAGATGGTAATCCCTGAGTAAACGAACAGATTCCCTTTTTATAGCGCTACTAGAGCGCGAGGGCGGCGAGTCCTACCCCCAAGATGGCGGCCAAAGTCAGATCCCAGCCCTCGGCGTCAATACTCGGCCGAGGGCGGTCTGAATACCCAGGCAAGGGGAGGGGAGCAAACGAAGCGCCTAAGAGCGCTGGGAAGTCTCTTGCAAGGCAGCAAATGCTTATTAAATCAAGCGCGAAGCGCAAGCCTAAACTGCACAAAATAAAATGACTGAACAGGCAAGTCAAAACACACAGATAAAATGTGCAAGGAAAGAAGGGAGACCTCCCGGCTTCCGCCTCAGGAGGGAAAAGGTTGTAGCAGATGGTAATCCCTGAGTAAACGAACAGATTCCCTTTTTATAGCGCTACTAGAGCGCGAGGGCGGCGAGTCCTACCCCCAAGATGGCGGCCAAAGTCAGATCCCAGCCCTCGGCGTCAATACTCGGCCGAGGACGGTCTGAATACCCAGGCAAGGGGAGGGGAGCAAACGAAGCGCCTAAGAGCGCTGGGAAGTCTCTTGCAAGGCAGCAAACGCTTATTAAATCAAGCGCGAAGCGCAAGCCTAAACTGCACAAAATAAAATGACTGAACAGGCAAGTCAAAACACACAGATAAAATGTGCAAGGAAAGAAGGGAGACCTCCCGACTTCCGCCTCAGGAGGGAAAAGGTTGTAGCAGATGGTAATGCTTGCATCCACGCTCCTAAAATATGCTGGTGCTTTCTGATCAGTATGAAGGGGCATTGGATGGTTTGCTAGGCGATGGCAAATGGCCGCTTTGCTCTTTGCTTCATGGCTATTCTATTTCTGTCATTAACAGATGCTGTATGTCCATTGTGGTATAATGTATAAACCACAGGAAGAGATTATCTTGTTTGCCATATATTACACTGTAACTAAATTCCAATAAAACTGTTTCATTAAATAAATAAGTGGAAAATATAAGACTTTAAAGTTGGCACATTCCTAACAGTGAGTAGCCCCTATACGCTATTTGCACTGTATTGGTGCTGTGGGTTTTTCTATGAGAAAAACTAATTTACAATTAAAATGCTATTTTTGCAAGTTTGTTTAAGAAAAAAAACGTCAAAGTTTATTCGATCACTGTAGTATTCATTAAAACTTAACCAATGGTGAATGAACAGGATCTGGGACTTTTCCTGCTTGAGGCAGTAGGTTAATTAGCTTTACAGTGCAAGCAGCTGCCATCCCAGCCAATGCTTCACCTTTTAGTAAGTGTGACACCTGCTCCCAGAGCAAAGAAAGTGACTTGGGTCTTTTTGCAGCTTTACCTTGGGTGAGTTTTGTGACCTAGCTCATCTCAAGAAGGGACATTTGGAAGGTCAGGATCTTAATTAACTTAGAAGAGATCAGGGTGAGACATGCGCCTTCATAGTTAAGTGATACATGAGCCCTTGGGATGAGGAACCATTGATCTCAGTTTACACACCAGTCATACGAATCGATTCACAGGTGATGAGAAGCTGGTTCTAGAACCAGTTTAAGATCGATAGGAAGGAGGAAACCACTTTTTTATTATGGCCACAACCCAGTGTGGATCACATCCTACTGCATGAGGGAGAAAGTGTCTGGCATCTTGATTTTCCCTTAGAATGGTGCACAGTGGGAAAGTTTGCAGGTAGGCTAACAGAATGTGCTGAAAATGGGGAAGATTTGCCCTCCAGAACCTTTTACCAATTGGTTTGGAGTGTCCAGACATCATTCACAACCACAAGGCACTGTATAAAAGTGGCAACTAACCCTCAGCTCCTCAGAATGGGAAACAGTATTTACAATGCTGTCCCCACAACGCGGTACCTTTACAACGCAGTCATTACAATGACTGCGTTGTTGCCATGCATATCATTACATCGCAAGTCATTTCAACGACTTGCTATAGGGGGCACGCTGGTGTTTGATTTACAATCCAACACCTTCCTTGCTGTTGCACAAACTGTAGTAGGAATAGTAAATAATAGTATTCCTAAGTGCAGCACGCCACCAACAGCAAGTCGTTGTAACAACTTGCGATGTGCTGGTTTGCGTTGTAGCAATGTGGTCATTGTAACAACCGCGTTGTAATGGCTTGCGATGTGTTTGCATGCATTGTAAAGAGACCTATTCCCTTAGAACACATCTAGACTTGTGGATGAACATAAAATTAATACCTCTGCTGTCTGAGGCCTGTGTGGTGATCAAAAGAGCTGGCCCTTCTCTCACTTGTACCCAGGACTGAGAAATGGACTCCAAAGTCCGATGGAAGACCTCCTGTCTGGCAAGAGGGATACAATAAGCTACAAAAGGCCCTTCATACAAGAGACCAGTTGACTAGCGGCATGTGGACTGTTAGAAATGGGGGTCTCTAGTTGGCAGGGGTAGGTACCACTGTCCAAATAGGGACCCTTGCTTCTAGTCAGGGTAAGGAGGAAAACCTCTGAGATAACCCCTGCTCACCCTCTAGGTAGCTTGGCACGAGCAGTCTAGGCTAACCAGAGGCAATGTGTAAAGTATTTGTACCAACACTCACAGAAACACAGTGAAAACCCCACAAACTGACTCCACAACAGTTTAGAAAAATAAAGGTATTTAATCTAAACTACACAAGACCAAAACGACAAGGTTGCAATAAAGTTCTTTAGGTTGCGATAAAATTCTTTAGGTTGCGATAAAATATTCCACAGTTACGTGAAAAGTTCACAGTTGCGTCACGTTTAGCTCACAGTACCTTTAGTTGCGACAAAGTTCCAAAAGCAGAAGCTGGTGCGGTGAAAAACAAGCGATGCGTTGCTCCTGAGACCCTGGGGAGGCGTTGGAGACAGCCCCGCTGCAGCAGCGGGCGTGTTGCGACGAATTCGGTCTGTATGGGGAGGAAGGCCTCTTGTCTGGATTCCGGTGAATAGGATCCGTAGGAAGTTTGTTCTCGCAAAGGCACGATACGACGATCTTTGGAGTTGCGACGATCTCCGGGGCGACGATGCGCGGACCAGCAGTGATGTCTCTCTCGCAGCTCCTCGATGCGATGACTTCGGCGATGACTCTCGCAGCAACGTGATGCGGTCCGCAAGCAGGCGGTGCGGCGATCTCACCCAGCAACGACAGTCTCTGCGATGACACTCGCAGCGATGTTAGACTTCCCGCACCGATCGGGTGCGTCCCGCAAACGAAGGATGCGACGGCTCTGACAGCGGCAACAAGCGCTGCGACGATCTCGACCTTCGTAGCGGCGGGAATTTCCTCGCACTATCGGGGATGCGCTCTGCAGCTAGCGATACGATAAATTTTCTGTAGCAAAGTCTCTCAAGCTTAGTTTCCAGCTTTCCAACACAGGCACCACACATGGGCCAAGCACTCCAGGAAGGACAGTGCTCTCTCAGTAGAGCTCAGCGGAAGCTGGGGGTGAAGTCCTTTTGTTCCTGGGACTTCAGAACAGGGAGCCAGCTCTTCTCAGGCCCTTTGGAGATTCCTTCAAGCAAGGGAACACAGCACAAAACAAAGTCCTTCCCCTCTCCTTGGCAGCAAAGCAACAGCAGGGCAATCCAGCAGAGCAACAGCTGGACAATCTTCCTTCTTCAGTTTCAGCTTTCTCCTTGGCAGAGGTTCCTTCTTGATTCCAGGATGATCTAATTTTCAGTTGTCAGGGGTCCTGTACTTATACCCCTAAAAGTCTTTGTTCTCTTAGTGCAGGTGGGCCCTGAGCCCGGTCTGAACCAGTTCTGGGTGTTTCTTGAGCACTTTGTTTTCCTGGCTTCTCCTTTCCTTTCAGAGTGAGAGGGCAGGGTCGTCAGTCACCCAGCAGGAGGTGGAGCCAGCATTGTGGAAGGCAGGTACAGCCCTATTCAGACCCAGGTGCTATCTCCTCCGACCACTCAAGTTGCAAATGCAGTCATTCAGCCTAGGGCTGACTCAGCCAGCCTCCTGGGGAATCCCCCAGTCCCTGTCACTCTCAAACCAGACAGTCAATACACAAACAGGCCAAGGCACACAGGAAGGTCAGACAAGAGAACAGCAACTTTCTAAAAGTGCTGTTCTCAAACACAGGATTCAAAAACAAACTTTCCTAAAAGATGTGTTATTAAATTATGAGTTCAGGGATACTAGACTCTTATGTCCTATCTTGTTCCTATGGGAAGAAATGCTGGTAGCCACTGTAGCCAGCATCCCCCATGTTAGCCTATGGAGCAAGATAGCCTTACAATAGTTGTGAGAAGTTGGCCTGGTATATGATGCTCACTAGTTCTAGTGATCACCTTGTACCATGCCAAACAACCCTTATGATGATTGGTTGTAAGTCAACCTTATAGACCAGCTATCCAAGTAGCGTGGACAAAGCAGTCTTAGGCTAAACTCTGTAAAGGCATGTGAAGAAAGCTGTTTTACCATACACAATCCCCTTGAATACCAAATGAAAGGACACCACACAGATATATATTGAAAATATATATATATTTATTCACTACAAATATCCCCTATACTCTTTATGAACACAGAAGCAAATGCGTTAAAACAAAACACAGTTTAAATACACAAAAGTTGCACAATATGGATGAGCCCTAGGGGCCACTTAAACCATATACTAAAATAGTGGTATAAGGACCACTAACCTGAAAGGAAGTGGGCCTAGGGCCTGGGGAATCGCTGGAGCTGTTCGGGACTAACAGTGAAGAAGTCGGGAAAGGCCCGCGGGACTCGGGTGCAGTGTTTAAAGTGCACGCATGCACCAATGCAATGTCAATGGTGCGTAAAAGTTAAAAAGTTAGTGTTTTAGGAACCTTCCGAAGGACCTAGACGGACAAAACTTTAGAGCTAGGCACTAGAGGTGTGTACCAGTGTAGGAACACCGGCGTTGCTGAGTTACCTCACCAACAGGAAGCAGGTGCACAGGTGCCAAGTCGTGTCGGGTTTCGTCGCGCAGGTCGATGGTGCCTGGAGATGAAGATGCTGCAGGCGGGTCGTCGAGGAGAGTTCCGGTGGATCCAAGGATGGATCTGAAGGTGTGAAGACCTGAAAGCAGAGGGGACAATGTTCAAAGTCACTAGCCAGTGACTACCGTGGAACCAGGATGGAACCAGGCGATGTCGGGTGCAAACAGGTGAAGAGGTGCAGCTTGTCTCCACAGCCACGTGGACACGAAGAGGTCAAGGATGTCCAGGAGTCGATCACAAGCTGTCCCACAAAGGCTCTAGCTGATGGCGGTGTCGGCAACTTGATTGGAGCAAACAGGCCTTGGCTAATGCAAGCCATGCAGGAAGTGGAAAAAGCTTGTTACTCGGACCAGCAAGGTCAGAGCGGGGGCTCCTTCTCAGGGGAGCAAGAGCCAGTCTGGAGCAACCAGACCGGCAGTGTAGATTGTAGATTTCTTCACCAAGATGGCCGCTAGCCACGTGGCAAGTGGCCGGGATTGCGCGTCAAGTGGCAAAGTGCAAAAGGGCCCCAAGCAGATCGTGGAGATGCTGGGGGGCTGATCTTCGGTGCAGATGCTGCTTGTTGGTGGGACTTTTCAAACCCCAAAGCACAGCATCGAGGGTGCCTCGGGTGCTGCGCAGTCAGCTTTCGAGATGGCCGGTCTCACGTCTCTCGGTGCCTCCATGGGTCTCTTTTTTGCAGGGACTGGGGATCCGGCTCTGAGATGTCTGGGAGTCTGGGTCTCGTCAGGCTCTGGGCTCGGACTCCGGCAGGAGGCGGCGGCAAAGCAGACGTCGAGTTGCTGGTTGGTGCCTGTATTCACAGGGTGGTCACTCCTTGGCCACAAGGGAGATTCTCTTCAGTCTTCTGTGCAGCAGAATGTCGAAATCCAGTTTTCTTCTTAGTTTCAAGTCGAGTTCAGGATGATCTGAAGTCTTGGGACACAGCTCCTACTCTTATTCCAAATCTAGGGGCCAGATTACCTGCTAGGTCCTTCCTCTGGGTGGGACCAGGAAGGGGGGTGGTTACACCCCCTTTCCTTTGTCCAGCTTCGCGCCACGACTGAGGCTGGAGAGCCCCAGCACCGGTTTGAACTGGCATATGCACAGGGACACCCTGTGTGCCCCAGGCATGTCTCATTCTATTCAGCCCTGTCCTACCCAATACACAAAACCCTGTCTGGGGTGGTGCTAGCACCTCCCAAGGCAGGAAACCCTTTGTCCAAGCCTCCCTCGCTGGAGGGCCTCCAGCAGCAGGAGGTCAGACTTGTGTCTGTGGTGGCAGCATCCATTTTGTGATGCTGAGGCTCATGTTTAACTTTACCCGGGTTTCAGGTTATGTACATGTCGTGTCCCTCTAGAAGGGTGGAATGCTACCCCCGTCACCAGAACTGGCGAGGGGGTAGTATTCCAATTCGTGTCACACCTTACTCGACATGTTTTGATAAAGCCAAACCAAAGATAGCATTTAACCGCGAGGTTCATAATGCACTTAAGAGTATATTGTATGACAGTATCATGGAACAGCTAAAGGACGTGGTTCCGAAAGCTGCAGACAGGCTCAGCTCATGCTAGAGCACCATCTCACATATTTCCAAGCACTCTGCCTCCAGGATTGATGAGGCCTTCCATAGGAGTGGCTGATAGGAACATATGTGTCCATTTTAGGTTAGATATAGAGATACTATACCTAAGTAAGGGGTGATTACACCGACTTACCCCAGCTGAGTGATCAGCCAGTTGCCATATGGAGGCCAGGCCAGGGGTGGCATAATACATGCTGCAGCCCCTGATAGGCCTTGGAAGCACCTATGCCCTGGGTACCTGGGGTTCACTGTTACAGGGGCCAATAAGGTGAACCAGTTCCAATTTCGTAATGCACCTAATGTCATTGGCATTAATTTAGAGAGAGAACAGCAGGCTGTGGGTCTGATTAGCAGGCCCACAGCCACATTAAGTCATAAACCAGTGAAGCAAAAAGCAAAAATTTGTGGTGACCATAGGATAGCAGACCATACTCTCCTACATCCCCCCCCCCAAACGCAGGGACATTAGACTAACCTTGACCAGTTGTGTCTTCATGTTCTAAGTGGAAGTACCTGGAGAGACCATCTGCATTACCATGGTCAGTCCCTGGGCAGTGCTCCACTGTAAAGTCCATCCCCTGTAGGGAAATGGACCACCTGAGCAGTTTGGGGTTGTCACCCTTCATCTGATTAAGCCATAAGAGGGGCTTATGGTTGGTCTGAATCTTGAAGTGAGTGCCAAACAAGTATGGTCTCAACTTCTTCAGGGCCCACACCACAGCAAAGGCCTCCCTCTAAATGGCTGACCAACGTTTCTCTCTGGAGGTCAGCCTTCTGCTAATAAAAGCAATAGGCTGGTCTTGACCATCTACATTAAGTTGTGAAAGCACAGCTCCCACTCCCAACTCAGAAGCATCTGTTTGGACAATGAACTCTCTTGAGTAGTCAGGACTCTTCAGGATAGGTGCAGAGCACATGGCCTTCTTCAGGTCATCAAATGCCTTTTGACAGTTTACTGTCCACTGAACCTTTTTGGGCATCTTCTTGGATGTCAGATCATTAAGAGGAGTCACAATGGACCCATAGTTCTTAACAAACTTCCGGTAGTACCCAGTCAGGCCCAAGAAAGCTCTGACCTGAGTCTGGGTTGTTGGAGGGGACCAGTCCTTTATGGTCTGGATCTTACTCTCTAGTGGTTGAACTTGGCCTCCACCTACAAGGTGGCCCAAGTATACAACTTTACTCTGCCCTACCTGGCACTTTGTGGCCTTGATAGTGAGGCCTGCCTTTTGCAGAGCCTCTAGCACTTCCTTCAGGTGGACCAGGTGATCCTCCCAGGTGGAGCTGAAGACAGCAATATCATCCAGATATGCTGCGCAAAAGTCATCCAACCCAGTAAGGACTTGATTCACCAACCTTTGGAAGGTGGCAGATGCATTTTTCAAACCAAAGCGCATCACCACAAATTGGTAATGCCCACCTGGGGTAGAAAATGCAGTTTTGGCTTTAGACTCCTCAGCTAACCTGATTTGCCAATAGCCAGCTGTCAAGTCAAATGTGCTCAAATACTTGGCAGAAGCCAATTTGTCTATGAGCTCATCTGCCCTTGGAATAGGGTGTGCATCTGTCCTGGTGACAGCACTGAGTCCTCTGTAATCCACACAGAACCTCATCTCTCTCTTTCCATCTTTCGTGTGAGGTTTGGAGACCAGAACCACTGGGCTAGCCCAGGGGCTCTCTGAAGGCTCAATAACACCTAATTCCAGCATCTTTTGCACCTCAGTCATTATACAGTCCCTGACATGGTCAGGTTGCCTGTAAATCTTGTTTTTCACAGGAAGACTGTCACCAGTGTCCACCACATGGGTACACCAGTTAGTCTCACTGTGTGTCAATGGGAACATATGTCTGTATGACTGCAAAACTTGTCTACAGTCATTTCGCTGCTGTTCAGTGAGGCTGCCATCTAAGGCCACACCATCAACTGAGCCATCTTCAGGGTTCTGAGTCAGCAGGTCTGGAAGAGGGTCACTCTCTTCCTCCTGCCCCTCATCTGTAGCCATCTGTTAACATGGAGCACCCTGTGGGGGCTCCTGGGAGTTCCTAGATCCACTAAGTAGGTAACCTCTCCATTCATTTCAATGATAGTATGGGGACCAGACCATTTGTCTTGAAGTGCTGCTGGGGCCACTGGCTCCAACACCCATACTCTCTGTCCAGGCTGGTACTCAGTCAAGACAGCCTTTTGGTCATGCCAAGCTTTCTGTAATTTTGGCTGGCCTCAATGTTTTTGGATGCCTACTCCATATACTCAGCCATCCTGGAGCGGAGACCAAGTACATAGTCCACTATGTCTTGCTTGGGTTTTCTGAGAGGTAACTCCCATCCTTCCCTCACTAAACACAGAGGTCCTCTTACAGGGTACCCAAACAACAATTCAAAGGGGCTGAAGCCAACCCCCTTTTGTGGGACCTCTCTGTAAGCAAACAGAAGGCAGGGTAGAAGGATGTCCCCTCTTCGCCTGAGCTTTTCTGGTAATCCTTTGATCATACCCTTTAGGGTCTTGTTGAAACTCTCAACAAGCCCATTGCATTGTGGATGATAGGGAGTGGTGAACTTGTAGTTGCACCACATTCCTTCCACATAGCTGTCAAGTATCCTGACATGAAGTTGGCACCTCTATCAGATACTACCTCCTTAGGAAACCCCACTCTGGAGAAAACTCCAAGTAAGGCCCTGGCCACAACAGGAGCTGTTGTGGTCCTAAGGGGAATTGCCTCTGTGTACCTGGTGGCATGGTCCACCAACACCAGTATGAATCTGTGCCCAGATGCTGTAGGGGGATCCATTGGACCTACACTATCAATCCCCACTCTTTCAAAGGGGACCCCCACCACAGGTAGTGGTATCAGGGGGGCCTTTGTTGTTCCACCTGCTTTGCCACTGGCTTGGCAGGTTACACAGGAGCGACAAAACTCCTTTGTATCTTCAGACATGTGAGGCCAGTGAAATGAGGGACAAGCCTGTCCCAAGTCTTGTTCTGCCCTAGGTGTCCTGCTAGGGGAATATCATGGGCCAAGGTTAGAAGGAATCCCCTAAATTGCAGAGGTATAACCAACCTCCTGGTTGTACCAGGCTTGGGGTCTCTACCCTCTGAATAAAGGAGCCCATCATCCCAATACACTTTATGGGTACCTTGAGCATTCCCAGCAGCCTCAGCAGCAGCCTGCTGTCTGAGGGGTTCAAGAGAAGGACAGGTTAACTGAGCCTGCCCCAAGTCTGCCCTAGAAGGTCCCCCCGTCCCCAGATACTCAACCTGATCAGGTTCAAGTTATTCAGGGACAGTTCCTTCAGGGGTCTCAAGATCATCTTCCTGTGAAGGCTGATCCTCACTTGTAGGCAGTTGGGAAGGCACCGCCTTTACCCTCCTGTTCTTCTTCTTGGAAGGTGCTTGGTCCATTGTTCCAGGATCCAAGACCTGAGGTTCAGAGAGGCACTTTTTGGCCTGTGACCTGGTCACAGCAAGGACATGTAATGATATCCCTAACATCTCTGCATGAGTCCTGTACTCAACTTCTGAAGATAGAGAGCTCTCCAGGTCATTGCCCAACAAACATTCAACTGGGAGATCAGCACTAACCACAACTCTTTTTAGGCCAGTTACCGCTCCCCACGAAAAGTTAACAATTGCCACACTATGTGTAGTAGTGACATTGCTGGCATTGGTCGCCAGGTAATTATCACATGGTATGTATTGTCCAGGGTCCACAAAGTTAGGTGTCACCATAGTGACACTGGCACATGTGTCCCTGTATGCTTGAGCCACTTTTTCATTAATCAAAGGCGTCTGCCTGTACTTGCCCAGATTACTGGGGCTGACAGTAGTGGGCAAATCTATTTCCACATCACAAATCAGAACAGCCTGTGTAGGGGTTCTGACTAGGCCAGACTCTCCCTCAGTTCCCAAGGTGATACCTACTACTCCCTTAGTTTGTGGACCAACACTGCTGATTGTACTATTGGGTGCAGGTGCCTTAGGGGCTGCAGTGTTGGGGGCTCCACCCTTTTTATACTCACTGGTCCAGTGAGAGGTGTTTTTACAAGTACTACACCAGGGTTTTTTGACCTTCCTTCTTCTTCTTCTTGGAAGTTTGGGACCCACCCTCAGTATTAGTTTGGGGCCCTGTTGAAGACTTCTGGTCTTTAGCTTTCTGCTCCCCACCCTTCTGGTCTGTTTTCTTTTGGTCACCACCCTGGTTCTGGTTCTTTTGCTTAACTCTGGTTCTAACCCATTTGTCTGCCCTCTTTCCCAATTCTTGGGGAGAGGTCAGATCTCAGTCAACCAAATGTTGATGCAACTGCTGGTTCTGACAATTATTTAAAATGTGTTCTCTCATCAGTAAATTGTACAATCCTTCATAGTCTGTAACCTTACTTCCCAGCAACCAGCCCTCCAGAGCCTTAGTGGCACATTCAACAAATTCAGACCAGTCCTGAGTCTGTGTCTTCTGGGTTTCTCTGAACATTAACCTGTACTGTTCAGTGGTTAAGCCTAACCCATCTATCAGAGCACTCTTCAGGACCAGGTAGTTTCTAAAACCCCCATCACTAACTGTGAGGAGTCTGTCTCGGCCTCTACCTTCAAAGGAGAGTCACAAGATTGCTGCCCACTGCTCTTGAGGGATCTGCTGTACTCTCCAGGCTCTCTCAAGTGTAGTCATCCATTTGTGGATATCATCCCCAGCTTTGTAGGGGGGCACAATCTTACTCAGGTTTCTATTGTCATAGGACCTGTCTTTATCCTTAGGGATAGTGCTGCCACCAGTGGATCCTAATCCACTCTCTCTAGGCTGTCTTGCTCTAGCAAGTTTCTCTTTGGCCAGGGCAACTTCTAGTTCTTGCTTCTGGATCCTAAGCTCAGCCTCTTTCATTTTGGCCTCATGTTCCCTTCTCTGAGGGCTAGTCAACCCCCTTCTGGAGTGACCATGAGAACCTCTAGAAGCTTGGGAAGTATTGGATTCACCTGAGTGATTCCTCCTCCTCCTTTGCTCCTGGTTAAGTCCACTTGGGGGTCTGAGTGGGTTTGACCCTGACTCAGTCCCAAATTGGCTTAAGTTAGCCTGGCTAAGTCTCCTGACTGGCACCTGACTAAGTCTCTCATCATCAGAATCACTTTCTTCCTCCTCCTCTTCCTCTTCCTCATCCTCAGGCTGAGTATCTCCAGTGTTCTGGTCTTCCTCATCTATCTGGACAACAGGGACAGGGGTGTCAGTATTATCATCTTCAGTGGGAGAGCCTCCTTCAACATTCCCTGTGGGGTCTGTTTTAGAGGTCTTTAGAGCTTCAGACTGGTCTAAAAGCCCTCGGAGGTGTGCTGTGGTAGGGGCTTGACCCGTCTTGAGACCTCTTAAGGTACACAGCTGCCTCATTTCTTTAAAGTTTAACATAGCAAATTTGGATGGTGCCTTTGGAGGGTCACTCTCAACAGGGACAGGTCCAGTGGACCCCTCTGCTCCAGACATTGCTCTAGTGTGGGTGGATATGTTGCAATCTACCTACACTGGTGTTTACCTACTAAACCTATCTAGTAGTTGTAGTCAGGGTGTGCTACTCCCTATCCTTTACAACAACTAAGTTCAGTAGAACTTAAGTATACTAGTCTTGTTTTATATGTACCTAACAGGTACCTGTATGATCTTTCAAATGATACTCTCAAAGATTGTAATGGTAAAACAACAGCAAGCTCAAATCCCAACCGCTGCTCACCAACGTGAGAAGTTGGCCTGGTATATGATGTTCACTAGTTCTAGTGATCACCTTGTACCATGCCAAGCAACCCTTATGATGATTGGTTGTAAGTCAACCTTATAGACCAGCTATCCTAGTAGCGTGGACAAAGCAGTCATAGGCTAAACTCTGTAAAGGCATGTGAAGCAAGCTGTTTTACCATACAGAATCCCCTTGAATACCAAATGAAAGGACACCACACAGATATATATTGAAAATATATATATATTTATTCACTACAAATATCCCCTATACTCTTTATGAACACAGAAGCAAATGCGTTAAAACAAAACACAGTTTAAATACACAAAAGTTGCACAGTATGAATAAGCCCTAAGGGCCACTTAAACCATATACTAAAATAGTGGTATAAGGACTATTAATCTGAATGAAAGTAGGCCTAGGGCCTGGGGAATCGCTGGAGCTGTTCGGGACTAACAGTGAAGAAGTCGGGAAAGGCCCGCAGGACTCGGGTGCAGTGTTTAAAGTGCACGCATGCACCAATGCAATGTCAATGGTGCGTAAAAGTTACAAAGTTAGTGTTTTAGGAACCTTCCGAAGGACCTAAAAGGAGAAAACTTTAGAGCTAGGTACTAGAGGTGTGTACCAGTGTAGGAACACCGGCGTTGCTGAGTTACCTCACCCACAGGAAGCAGGTGCACAGGTGCCAAGTCGTGTCGGGTTTCGTCGCGCAGGTCGATGGTGCTTGGAGATGAAGATGCTGCAGGCGGGTCGTCGAGGAGAGTTCCGGTGGATCCAAGGATGGATCTGAAGATGTGAAGACCTGAAAGCAGAGGGGACAATGTTCAAAGTCACTAGCCAGTGACTACCGTGGAACCAGGATGGAACCAGGCGATGTTGGGTGCAAACAGGTGAAGAGGTGCAGCTTGTCTCCGCAGTCACGTGGACACAAAGAGTTTAAGGACGTCCAGGAGTCGATCACAAGCTGTTCCGCAAAGGCTCTAGCTGATGGCAGTGTCGGCAACTTGATTGGAGCAAACAGACCTTGGCTAATGCAAGCCACGCAGGAAGTGGGAAAAGCTTGTTACTCGGACCAGCAAGGTCAGAGCGGGGGCTCCTTCTCAGGGGAGCAAGGGCCAGTCTGGAGCAACCAGACCAATGGTGTAGATTGTAGATTTCGTCGCCAAGATGGCCGCTAGCCACGTGGCAATTGGCCGGGATGGCGTGTCAAGTGGCAAAGTTCAAAAGGGCCCCACGCAGATCGTGGAGATGCTGGGGGGCTGATCTTTGGTACAGATGCTGCTCTCTGGTGGGGTTTTTTAAACCCCAAAGCACAGCGTCGAGGGTGCCTCGGGTGCTGCGCAGTTAGCTTCTTGGGGGTCTTTCTAGATGGCCAGTCCCACATCTCTCGGTACCTCCACAGGTCTCTTCTTTGCAGGGACTGTGGATCGGTCTCTGAGATGTCTGGGAGTCTAGGTCTCGTTGGGCTCTTGGCTCGGGCTCCGGTTGGAGGCGGCGGCAAAGCAGACGTTGAGTTGCTGGTTGGTGCCTGTATTCACAGGGTGGTCACTCCTTGGCCACAAGGGAGATTCTCTTCAGTCTTCTGTGCAGCAGAATGTCAAAGTCCAGTTTTCTTCTTAGTTTCAAGTCGAGTTCAGGATGATCTGAAGTCTTGGAGCACAGCTCCTACTCTTATTCCAAATCTAGGGGCCAGATTACCTGCGAGGTCCCTCCTCTGGATGGGACCAGGAAGGGGGGTGGTTACACCCCCTTTCCTTTGTCCAGCTTCGCGCCAAGACTGGGGGTGGAGAGCCCCAGCACCGGTTTGAACTGGCATATGCACAGGGACACCTTGTGTGCCCCAGGCATGTCTCATTCTATTCAGCCCTGTCCTACCCAATACACAAAACCCTGTCTGGGGTGGTGCTAGCACCTCCCAAGGCAAGAAACCCTTTGTCCAAGCCTCCCTCGCTGGAAGGACTCCCAGCAGCAGGAGGTCAGACTTGTGTCTGTGGTGGCAGCATCCATTTTGTGATGCTGAGGCTCATGTTTAACTTTACCCGGGTTTCAGGTTATGTACATGTCGTGTCCCTCTAGAAGGGTGGAATGCTACCCCCGTCACCAGAACTGGCGAGGGGGTAGTATTCCAATTCGTATGGCACCTTACACGACATGTTTTGATAAAGCCAAACCAAAGATAGCATTTAACCGCGATGTTCATAATGCACTTAAGAGTATATGGTATGGCAGTATCATGGAAAAGCTAAAGGACGTGGTTCCGAAAGCTGCAGACAGGCTCAGCTCATGCTAGAGCACCATCTCACATATTTCCAAGCACTCTGCCTCCAGGATTGATGAGGCCTTCCATAGGAGTGGCTGATAGGAACATATGTGTCCATTTTAGGTTAGATATAGAGATACTATACCTAAGTATGGGGTGATTACACCGACTTACCCCAGCTGAGTGATCAGCCAGTTGTGTCAAATATGGAGGCCAGGCCAGGGGTGGCATAATACATGCTGCAGCCCCTGGTAGGCCTTGGAAGCACCTATGCCCTGGGTACCTGGGGTACACTGTTACAGGGGCCAATAAGGTGAACCAGTTCCAATTTCGTAATGCACCTAATGTGCATTGGCATTAATTTAGAGAGAGAACAGCAGGCTGTGGCTCTGATTAGCAGGCCCACAACCACATTAAGTCATAAACCAGTGAAGAAAAAAGCAAAAATTTGGGGTGACCATAGGATAGCAGACCCTACTCTCCTACAATAGTGAAAAACAAAAATGGCCGTAATTTACTACCACAGCATGTCACCTGCACCAGTACATGCTCTACCTTTGTCATACACTGCACCCTGCCCAGGGGGGTACCTTGGGCCTTCCATAGGGGTGACTAATGTGCACAAAAAGGGAAGGGTTAGGCCTGGTCAGTGGGGACACTGACCAGGAGGGCATGGCAGTTCACAGACTGCACACAGGCACTGCAGTCGCAGGCCTGAGACACCATTTTAGGGCTACTCATGTGGGTGGCGCAATCAGTGCTGCACACCCACTAGTAGCATTTGTCATCACCAGCCCTGGCACAACCAGTGCACTTTAATAGGGACTTCTTGGTGATACAAATATGCCAATCATGTATATCCAATCATAATAACAATTTACACAGGGAGCACTTACACTCTGGCACTGATCAGCAGTGGCAGAGTGTCCAAAGCATCTAAACCAGCAAAAGCGAAATCCAGCAAAGCATCCAAAATGCAGGAGGTAGAGGCCAAAAAGACAGGGGAAACCACGCCAAAGATGCCAGGTCTAACATGGACTTTTACTGGAGTGTACTTATAGCCTCTGCTGGAGTGAGTCCTGGTCTACACATGCACTACCTGAGGTACTGGGAGCCTTAGGAATGACTAATTGAGCTGGTCCAAAATGAAAAAAAAGTTGGGACGTAGACATTTTTTGATAGTTGGAGGGAAATGGAATAACCACCAAGGCAATCAACTACAGCACTACCTTGACAGGTAAGAAGATCTAGTTGGTTCCGCTCTGAGCTTTTGGCCACTCGAAAGAAGATTTTGGTAGACTGTCATGGCTAAGGTATCTATCTGACTTTGATGCACCCTGTCTGTCTACAGCTTCCCAGCTTGTCCCACTCTAGACATTCAATTAAAAAAAGAGATTTAATCCCAATGTAGGGCCCTCAACAGAGAGAAGACACTTCTTTGACCAGGTTGACCCAAAAGACTTAGACAGTCTCCTGCATTGAAGTTGTCTTCAACCAGGTCCCGGTCAACTGCACTCATAGATTTCTTGGTGCCTTTTATCCTAAAAACTTAAAACACTCACATTTCCGGTTTCCCTGATCGGATTTAAATCAATTTTATGTCTTTTTTTATTAAATATGTGTTAATTTTCAGAAAGTGGTTGTGTTGTTTTTTGTATTGAGCTTTGAATTTCTGGTAAATGCTTTTGCATGTGTTTTTCTACCTTTAGCCTGTGCCACAGCTACCAGGGGATTGAACAAAGGTTTATTTATTGAACTTTGTAGGTCTGTGCTATAGCTACTAGGGGGTTGAGCCATGGTTTATTTAGTGAACTTCATGTTTGACCTGACAATTATTACCTGCTCCACCCAACTTATAACCCACTTTCCTACACTCCTCTAATCTTATTTGTATGTAGGCATATATTAATTTACTGTATTCATAAAGCTTGTGATTGTACATTTTTCTAGGACATTTTATATTTTTTATTTATACTTAATTAATGAAAAAGTCATCTCATCATCAAAAAACACAAGGCATCTGATCCTCTTAGTGATCACTTTATATCTTTGGCCCAACTGAAGAGGCTGCCTTTGATGCCTTGTTAGACTGATGTTGGACTTTAAGTCCAACACTTTCCCTACTGTTGGACAGAGTGGAGTTGGAATAGTAAATTGTACTATTCTAAAGTCTAGCGGTTTCCCTTAGGCAAATCATTGAAACAACTTGTTTGGTAACGGAATGCGCGGTAAAGACGCATTCGTGGTTCGGACTGTGTTGTAAAGGCAAGTCTGGTAAATGCATGCACATTTCGAACATACAACCTGCCAATTCGGCTCCATCACAGATTTATGTTAAAAATGCCATTTAAAAGCACCTTCAAATGGGACAAAAAGGATGAAAATATACCTTCTTGATGCTTTATGAGTTTACACTTAGTGAATGAGCAAATGTATTTTTGGGAAGGGTGAATAAAATTGAGTTTAAGTGCATAATGTAATGATAAAATGCATACTTGTACCACTAGAGAAAACACTGTGTGAGTGTTAGAAATGGGGGTCTCTAGTTGGCAGAGGTAGGTACATTTGTCCAAATAGGGACCCTTGCTTCTAGTCAGGGTAAGGGGGATACACACTCTAGATAATCCCTGCTCACCCCTTTGATAGCTTGGCACGAGTAGACAGGCTTATCCCAAAGGCAATGTGTAAAGTATTTGCATCAACACTCACAATAACACAGTGAAACACCACAAATGGACACCACACCAGTTTAGAAAAATAAAATATCTTTATCTAAACTTGACAAGACCGAAACAACAAAAATCCAACATACAGGTACTCAGTAAAATGTCTTTAAAAAGGATGTTGCTCAAATAAGCTTGTAGAACTCAAATAGCACCAACTGGGCTATCACAGCGTCAGGACGGCACGAAATCCAAAGTATGGCAGCGCCCCCTAGGATTGCGTTATCGGGCGCGGAGTCACACAGATCCCAAACAAACAGTACCTTGAAAACAATGTTGATGACGATATCGGCTCCGTTGAAGATGCGACGTCGGCAAGTTTCTCAAGTCACTCTCGGTGGTTATCGGCGCCGCGAGAACAAGATGCAGGCGCTGGCGAAGATGAAGTCGATGCGAGCGCAGGCATTGGGCACGGCCGATCACTGCCGGCGTTGGCAGGCGTCGTAGGGCTTCGGAGCTGTGGAGCGGGCCAGGCGCTGCGTCCTTCTCTTCATGAGCGGCTCCCCGGGCCTCGGTGCAGGCTGAGGCATCACAGCAGCGGCAGCGACTGTGTCAGAAACAGGATTTCATCCTTCTATTGAGTTTCTACTAGCTCCCAACAGTAAAAACAACCTCCAGGGGCCCAACACAGTTACTGGCGCCTCCTGGCAGGTCAGAACTCCCAGCAAAGAAGTTCAGGGGAGCCGGTGGTGAAGTCCTTTTGTTTCTGGGATTTCAAAACAGGAAGCAAACTCTTCTTCAAGCCCTTGGAGACTTTCTTCAAGCAGGGGGACACAGTACACAGCAAAGTCCTTTTCCTTTCTTTGGCAGAAACATCAACTGCAGGCCAACCCCAGACACACAGCAAGGTCAGTACTTCTCCTCAGTTTCTTCAGCTCTTCTCCTCAGCAAAGGTTTCTCTTGATTCTAGCAATAGTCTAAGGTTCAATGGTTTTAGGTCTAGTACTTATACCCCAAAATGTATTTGATCAATTTGTGCAAGGGGCTCTGAGCTTAGTTCAAACCAGTTCTGGGGACACTCTGCCACTGCACAACATCATCCTTTGTTAGTGTGGGCCAGGGTCCAAGACACACTACAGGGGGGCAGAGCCAGCATTGTGGAAGGCAGGCACAGCCCTATTAAGGTAGAGGTGCAACTCCACCAACCGCTCCCAATGCAGATCAGGCCTATTAAGCCTAGTTCTGACTCACCCTGACTCCTGGAGCCACAGCACCGCTTCAGCCCCTGTCACTTCCAAAGCCAGACAGTCAATCCACAACCAGGCAGAGGCACACGGAAAGGTTGAACAAGAAAATAGCCACTTTCTAAAAGTTCCATTTTCAAACACAGAATTTAAAAACCATTCTTACTAAAAGATGTGTTAAATTCTGAGTTCACGGATACTAGACTCCAATTTCCTAGCTCATCCCTATGGAAATATATGCTTGTAAAATGTTACAAACAGTCCCTAGTCTGTCCTATGGGCAAGATAGCCTTTCAATAGTGAAAAACGAAATTGGCAGCATTTCACTATCAGGACATGTTACACACATCAGTACATGTCCTACCTTTCACATACACTACGCCCTGCCCATGGGGGTACCTTGGGCCTACCATTGGGGTGTCCTATGTGCAAGGAAAGTGAAGGATAGGGCCTGTCAAGTGGGGGCATTTGCCAGGTTGACATGGCAGTTAACAAACTGTGCACAGGCACAGTAGTGGCAGGCCTTAGACCTCTTTTCAGGGCTACTCTTGTGGGTGGCACAGTCAGTGCTGCAAGCCCACTAGTAGCTTTTGAGTTACCAGACCTGGCACACTCAGTGCACATTACAAGGGACCTACTGGTAAAACAAATATGCCAATCAGGGAGAACAAATCACAATATCAATCTATACAGGGGCTCTGCGTGTAAGTCTGTGGACCCTTTAGCTGGCCCTTACAGCTGCGCCTGTGAAGGCTGGTCTCTTAAGAGCCCAACCAAAATTCGATCCTTGGAAAACGTCGTCCCTGTCACACGGCCTTGTGCTGTTTCGCGAGATCTCCGTATTTGGTGCCTTAATGTGAGATCTCTTGTAAAGCACCACCTGTCCATCTATGACCTGATAGATAAAGAGGATCCAGATGTTTTCTTAATGACAGAAACCTGGCTTCAGGACTCTGACTCTGCCATATTGAACCTGGCATTCCCCCAGAACTACACCATCTTCACCTCTAATAGGACCACAAGAGGTGGTGGCATTGCTATGGCTGTCAAATCCTGCTTCCCAGCAGAATGGAAGCCATCAGGACTACCCGCATGTGAAAGCGCTATTTTTAAAGTCGCTTTCTCCCATCAGTTCACCTTCAGTGGGCTGCTGGTCTACCCCCCCCCCGGCAATGATTTGGTATTCAGATCCGCATTGGCCGATATGGTCAGTCCTATAGCATTGGGCTGCGCCAATTTTAATATCGTGGGTGACCTTAACATCCATTTTGATAATGGGTCATCCACTACCGTGAGCTCCCTGTTGGCCGACTTGGAAGCTCTCCAACTTACTCAGCTTGTCACCCGTCCAACCCACGTTGGAGGCCATATCCTTGACCCCTTCTTTTCCACACTTGACGGGTTAAGGGTGTCAGATCCAAGGAGGATAGGGTGGACTGATCATCTACTGGTAGAAGCACTTTGCCCGGTCCATGACAAGCCGTTTATATCCAGGGAAAGGCTAACCCTTAAAAGGCCGTGGCACAAACTTACGCTGGAAGAGTTCTACGGTACATTAGAGCGGAAACCTCTGAACAATTTCACCAATGTGGAACAAGGCTACCAACAGTTCTGCATGTGGATTACTGACGCCTTGGACTCTCTGATACCTTTACGATGGGCGAAAGGCCGGACAAAAACACCTAGCCCCTGGTATAACGAGTCTCTGGCAGAACTGAAAAGATCCTGCCGTAAGACAGAGAGGGATTGGAGACGATCATATGACCCGGCTCTGAAAATCCGGTATTTCACTGAGTTGAAACTTTACCACAGAGCTATATGCAGAGCTAGAGCTGCATTTTACGCCCAGGAATTTGCCACCAGTACCAACCGCTCAAAACTGATTTTCAAGGTACTGAAGGACCTAATGAAAAACAGATCCTCATCAGAGGCGATTTGCACAGACTCACACTGTGATAAATTGGCCTCTTTTTTTGTGGAGAAAGTGGAAAAAATATATCACGGGTTCGACACACTTCATCAGGATCGAGAAGCCACTGTCTCTGATACATTGGATCATGAGCCCCTGGCTATCTTACCTGAACTGTCGGCTGAGGCCTTTGACAGACTCAGCCTCAGGGTCAAATCAGGCTCCCCGGCGGACCCGTTAAAGCCTGCCTTCATCAATACACTTTCCCCGCTGTGTCGTAACCCCATACTGGATCTCATTAATATGTCTCTGTCTTCTGGAACTGTACCCGCGGCCTGGAAGCAGGCAGTGGTTACCCCCATATTAAAAAAAGCCAATTCTGACCCCCGACTGCCAGAAAACTACCGACCTATCTCCCTGTTGCCTTGGATCGCCAAGGTAACAGAAGCGCACGTCAACTCGGTTTTGTCTAAGCATCTGGCTTGCAACCAGATTTTGGACCCCAGCCAGAACGGATTCCGGTCAGGACACAGTACCGAGACGGCACTACTTTACATCTTGGAACATCTTCGCCAGGTACTTGACTTAGGTCATACTGCAGCGCTTATATTATTAGATCTAAGCGCTGCTTTTGATACTGTGTCCCACCAAATACTTATCCAGCGCTTACAGGAGGCGGGAGTGACGGATGGCGCTCTCCAATGGTTTCGGTCCTTTCTGGCTGATCGTACTTTTAAAGTGGCTATACCACCCGGCCAATCCACCACTTACCCCCTGAAGATGGGGGTTCCACAGGGATCTTCGTTGAGCCCTACTATATTTAACCTCTATGTGAAACCGTTGGCTGGTGTCGTCAAACAGTGGGGTCTTACGATGGCCTCATATGCGGACGACACACAGCTAGCGGTGACACTTAGCGGAGACCCCGAGGTAGCAGCTCCGAGATTCCGTGCGGGTCTCCTGGCAGTAGCCAGCTGGCTTCGCACCAACTGCCTCCAGTTGAATGCCACCAAAACGGAGGTACTGGTTCTAGGGAAGCACGCTGAGCTATGGGGTAACCAGTGGTGGCCGTCAGAGCTTGGTGTCACGCCTATTCCAGTGGCTGGAGTGAGAAATCTAGGAGTTTGGGTGGACTCTGCGCTCACCTTCAGGGACCACACCAAGAAGGTGGCTGCCACGTGTTACGGAATACTGCGTGGTATTAGGCCAGTCTTGAAGTACTTTGATCCCCCTACCAGACAGCTTGTAGTTCAGGCCTCAATACTATCTAGGCTGGACTACGGTAGTTCACTGTTGTTAGGGGTGAATCAAGCGGAGGCCTCTAGGCTCCAAAGAGTACAAAACGCCGCGGCACGAGCCATTGTGGGCCTTCCCAGACACTGTTCAGTGTCTGGTACCATCACGGCCTTGCATTGGCTCCCGGTCAGACAGCGAATCATGTTCAAGGCACTGTGTCTGGCCTTCAAAATTTTGAAAACTTCTTCGCCACCGGCACTTGTTACTCTACTTACGCCCTATGTGCCGTCGAGATCTTTAAGATCGGAGGGGCTTCATCTGGCTGTCTGTCCACGCTTCAGGTTGAGCAGGATGGGTGGCCGTTCTTTTAGGGTTCTAGCGGCTGGCCTATGGAACTCGCTACCAGTTCACATTCGAGCTCTTGAGGATATGTTCGCCTTCAGGCAGGCGATTAAAACTTTCCTCTTTCCAGTTTCTGGTTAATTTCTTTTGTGTGTTATGTTACAGCATCTGTCAAAGCGCCAGGACGCCCCTTTGCTGGGGCAGCTGTGCGCTATAGAAATTTTAATAACATAACATAACATAACTTGCACTTTGACACTGATTAGCAGTGGCAAAGTGCCCAAAGTGCACAGCATAAACGAAATCCAGCACATCATCAAAAAAACATAGGAGGTAGAGGCAAAAAGTCAGGGAAAACCACGCCAAGGATGCCAGGTCTAACAATGAAGCAATACATAAGTGGAACACGTAAATTGTGTGTATCCAGTCTACAAGATAGCTCAGTAGGGTGAGGGCCTATGACAGAAATCTTTTTGCTTCGTGCATGTCCATGATTTGCAGTCTAGTGATTTCAATCAAGATTGATCAAGTACATAGCATTATTAGGAGTGTTAATTGCCAAAAGGCAATTTAACTTGAGGTGTGAGCTATACAAATGATTAATATCATTAGACTGAACAAGCAAGAGTTGCTGGTGGTCATCATGTAAACAAACTATATGGATCCCTAACGTACCAGGTTGGGGAGGCCCTATATTCGAGGAAAAAGTAAAGAAAAAATAAATTTTGAAAATGAATGGAAGCACCTACTCCAATATGGACTAGTGGCCCAGCTGTCTGCTGCTCGACCACGACCACCTTTGGTGGTAGCTGCTTTTCATTTTAAAGCCAGAGGATTCAGTGTGTTTTCCGCTTTGCCATCCAGGATATGCAACTCAATTTCATAGAATATAACGTCCTAGAAAGCTGCAACGGCTTATCGATAAACATTGCAACACTGCTTTCACTTGGCATATGTATTTATCTAAATTTAATGAGGCCAAAGGCCCTGTAATGTACAATCTAAAAAAAGATAAAAACATTTAACAATTTGAAGCAATGAAAAACAGTTCCATATTCCAAACAAACTCTTGTTGCAAAAGAAACAACAAGAATAGGTAGGTGACATATAAAAGGTGAAGCATCACAACAATAAAAAAAGTTATATTTAAAAACGTTGGGCCTAAATATCACCTTCTTAAGAATATTAGCCAAAAACTGTCCCATACCAAGGCATCCCCTTTGTAAAACACAAGTGCAATTTTCAATATTACACTGCAATGTAGCCTCCAAAGCCACAATATATCGACCTACTTAATCCCAATGGTCCACTTCAGTAATTATTCCTAATCAAAAGATCTGAGCACTACAATAAATACAACTGAACCATTGGTCAGTAAATGAACAAGATCATCTTCTTTAACTTTTTCAGTTCCCACTTCCGACGGCATGTTCCCAATCTGTGCAATTCCATTTGGCCAAAAATCTTGAAGTTTTAGCGTTACAGGAAACAATTGATAAAAAATAAAGTGGATACAAAGAATGCTTCCTTAAATTGCCACTGCTGAGCCCCCCAGATCTCAGTAATTAATTCCTCCTAAACCGCAGCTCCAGTTCCACTGGATTGGAAAAAAGACTGTCTCTCCCTCTCCCACCCTAAATGCCACTATAGTAAACAACCACTGCCCCATTCACCAGATACATAGCAGTGAAGGAGGTAAGTACACAGCTTTCCTACTCCATCGCCTCCAATTCTCTTCTTGGGCCTGTTCAAGCTCGCTTCTGCCCTTCTCAGGACACCTAAGTGGTAATAATGCAGAAGGAGTTCCACAGGATCCTTGATCAAAGGTATTGTGTCGTTCATTCTGCTCTCTAACCTTTGACACCATCGCCCATGTGGCTCTAATTAGGAGACAGCACGGGTGCGGCTCCAGAGACAAGCACTGAAATGGATCTGTTACTTTCCCGTTGACCACAGTGAGAAGTCACTGATGCCTCACTTCTGCTCCTGCAGGCAAACTTCTTGTGGCGTTCCCCAGGGTTTTATGCACAGCCCTACTTTAGTAAACTCATATTTGGTTCCACTAGCCAGACTCATTCACTCATTTGCACTATCAGCAATGTGATGTGCTAACTCAGCTCATACTGAGGGTTCTATTAAGCATGGCAAGAAAAGGTACAAGCTCGGAAATCCTAATATGAAAGATGACTCAGAAAAATACAAAAAAAACAGATTTGTAGCCAAAAGTGTGTATTTTTCCTCAAATACTTGACGAGTTCCTATCCTGTAGAAACAATAATTCATTTTTTTATTTCCCAGTTCTAATTTATGCATGATGGGCAGTGCTACAAAACTTTTCAAATAGATTAGTATGCAAATTATGTGGATAATGTGGCTGCCTAACTACAAAATATAGTGGGGGCAGAACAATCAAAGATGAATAACTATCTTGACCCATACATTCGCTTTTGTTGAGAATGTGTTTGGAAACAGAAGTGCGAACTGCATGCAGCAGATCGAACCAGGTAATTTTATTTAGTTGTTCATGTAGTCGTTGTTCATGTAAGCCGAGGTTTAATCAAGTTGTTGTTCAAGTAAGCCGTGGTTTAAACGATTTGTAGTTCAGCGAAGGTCGTTGTTAAAATTTGTTGTTTAGTACGGTCGTAGTTAAAGATTCTTGACTAAGGCTGTTTCCCAATACAGAGACATAGTATGCGCACAACGGGACATTTATTCCGCCCCAAATTCCTGGGTGGGTGGTCGACGATGCTCCTATAGCCAGGCTGTGGTCTGAGGAAACAAAGAGAACAAAACACTTGAAGCACAGCCTTAAATACCTCTGCTAAGTTTCGTTCTTGATAAGTTTTGTTTTCCACACCGCCAGCCCTTCATTATCCAGCCAGTCCCGCCTCCTTCATTTCGAACTTAAACTTTAACTTTTAACTTGGCCGTACACAAGAACTTGCCCGTACATTTTAACTTTGCCGTCTAGGCCGGCAATCTCCCACTCGGCTGCGTTCATTGCTCTGGCAGGCCCCAACGCGCTATAGCCAACAGTTACGTTACTTGACATCCAGGGCACCCCATACTGCACCGGTCCACCGGGGTACCTGAAAACAGGCATCTTCCCCACACTCCCCAACTTGGATGCACACATTGCGCCGGCAGGACCCAATGCGCTACAGCCAACAGTTACATTACTTGACATCCAGGGCACCACATACCGCACTGGCCCACTGGGGAACCTGAACACAGGCATCCTCCTCAAGATTCTACTCAGTCCATACATGGTGGGTTAGGGCAGTGGAGACCAGGACTACTGGCAGGCCAGTCCCTCCTCCCCGCCTACCCACTCATGGAATCTATCTTTCGTTCCTGATACGTTTCTTTTTCCACATCGCTTTCCCTTCATTTTCCAGAAAGCTCCACCTCCTTCTCTGAGCAACGGAGGAGGCTCAGCCACACGGCGCAACTAAGGGCGCCCTCCCCTAGTCGCGGGGGCGCCTGTTCAAGAAGTGAATTCCAAGGTAGCTTGTTACCAGCCCCGGCCCGTGGAGGGAGTTTCGGTGGGGCGGAGAGGCGGGGTGGGGGAGGGGCAGGGTGAGGGATGCTAAAAACCGGAGTATGGATAATTGAAGGTAAGTAAACAATTTAATAAATAACACGAATTTCGCAGCGCACCCTGCATCACATTTTGCGATGCAGGGCGAGCAACGAAATTCGTTTTATCAATTAAATTGTTTACTTACCTTCAATTATCCATACTCTGGTTTTTAGCACCCCCCACTCTGCCCCTCCCCCGCCCCGCCTCTCCGCCCCACTGAAACTCCCTCGACGGGCCGGGGCTGCTTGTTACAAATTTCTGTTCCTGTTTCTCTGCTATGGTATTTAAAACTGACAAAACTGAGGTAGTTGTGCTGGGTGTCAACTCACAATTCGCTATACTGCCTGTTGGCTTGAGGCACTAGGTCAATGCCTCACATCTTCATCACTTGAAAAAAAACCTTGGCAACAAACAGTCACTCAAGTTGCATGTCTCCAAGGTATCGGTCACCTATATCGCTTATCTTAAAATGTTAAAGAAAGTTCTCCCATTTCTCCCAGAACACACCAACTTCAATATCACCCAGGCCACAGTGAGTTCTTGCCTGGCTTATGCTAACAATATTTCTCTATGCGATCTCGGTACTCGGCCCATTCCTCACTAGGCTGCACGTTTAAGATAAAGCAATCTTGTCAGGGGTGTTGCCTGGGTGCAATGGTGTAGGACGTACTGAGTGCTGCTTCGGCTTGGCTCGCCCTAAAATAATGACTATCCACTGCTGCAGCCTGCGCCCTTGCCATCTGCGGATCTGAGACCGGTGTGGGTGCAGAGAAGCACTAGAAGCAAATTCCAGCACCCCTAGGGGAAGACATATTAACTTGATTTCTTGCCGATGGAAAACAAGATGGCAACTGCTGATGTCAGCTAGCCTGTCTGGATTTTGGAGACTGAGATGTGAGCAACTCCCTCTCTAATCCAAAGCCCAGGAAGTTCTCACTCACAATCGAGATAGCTTCGGGACACCGAAGACAGTGTGATCAGCAATGCAGACTCACTGCAATCACAATCCAAGGAGGGGAGCCTCGAGTGCCTTAAGATTGGATCCACCCATCAGTCTGGGTCACTGGGTGCCCGGCGGCTCGCTGTGATCAACTCAAGTAATTGAAAACAGAGCATTCTGGACTGGGCACTGAGTCTCACAGTGAGTACGATCAGAGGAGGTGAGTCTTGAGGACCAATGCATGCCTGGGAGAGTGCTCTGAGACCGGGGGCCCATGGCGGCTGAAAGGAGCCATAGAGTGCATATGCCACAAAACACTTCTAAGCCTTTTGGGTACCATAACACAGGTCAGATAAATACCAAATACTTGAAGACATGGGGGAGAAAACACAAATAAATTAAATGAATGCTCCTTACTTGGACCTATGGGGCGGAGTCAATATGCCATCATGGAGAAGAAAAAGAGCAACATCTGATGAAGTACACAGTGTATGAATATTGGAAAGTTATAAAAACAAACTCCAATAATATGACTGACTGTCCCTGATGAGAGGTGCAACTTTCACTGTATATACATGGCCATTAAATATAAAATCAGGCTGCCAGGACACGGCATGGTCATCCTGAAATCTGATAACCATGACCCCTCTGTCAACTAGAAGCAAAGGTGCACCGTCTTTGGCAGTCACAAATGCCTCCAACAAGGACAAACAGGAACAGCATTTAGAACAGACAGCGCCTAGGACCAACGCCACTACTGTGCTCACTCTGATCACAGATGGCCATTGCAATAGTAAACTTCAAGGGTGGGAAGCTTCAGGTAAATGAGAAAGATCCAGAAGTCAAACCTACACGGACCCTGGAGACCAATAGTGCCCTTATTATGTATTTTGAGTCAATACTGGAAATGTATTCACAAGCGATCAGTATCAGAGCTTTTACACGAACCAGCACTAGACGTCACTATCAAATCAGCCTATTCTATTAATGTTAGCCCTCGGTACATCAAGTCTGGGATGAGACCCGCATGCACCCCAAATTGGTGTTGGTACACGACCGTTAACCTGAGCTACAGAGTGACACTGCACCCGAGAAATGTAATTCTATTGATATGACTGGCATAATACAGCTTGTTTGAAAAGAAAAAAACAAAATAACACAATCAAAGGGCTTCCCAAAACAAATATATCCAACAAAACGTAAGTCTTGATTAAGGTTTTAGTTCATCATTTATTATAAATCAATTGTCCTCTTTTTTTAAAATCAACATACAATTGCTTTGCCAACGCGTTTCATCCCTCTCGGGACTTCTTCAGGGCTAGAAAGCAATTTACAAGACACTATTTACATTATATACATATTAAACCATGCAATAAGTTGCAAAGCAACACTTAAGTACCATCTTATATGAAACAACATCATATGGCCAACAATCAGCCATTGTACATCATGATATTCTTAAGATATAGTTAACACACTGGTAAGCCATTTGGCACAGTACATAGTATTACATGAGTTTTGCACATAAGGGGGAGAGCACAGCTACTCGATACTACTTGGAAATAGTACATTGACCATATTAAATTCATAAGTGGTCTCCTCATTCAATCATAAGGAGCTAACGTCATGTCACAGTATCATAGAACTAGTTGGTTATCAACAATTCCTAAACCACACTTCAAACCTACTGTGGGTGATTCATAGTTCTAATTCAAGTCACAATGCTATCTATAATAACAAATCATTTTAATTATTGTATCCATTCCTTATTAACGTGCTGTATCTGAAGTTGATGATAAGTATGGCTCCAGGACAATCTTAGCAGCAACATTGGTAACCACTGTATTTCTATAAATAAACGTAATGTCAATGACACTAGTAAGTAAAATCAACACAGTAGGGATTGAAGTAACATTAATCAGGACCCATCATAGAAAACTTCTAGATTGAGTCAGAAACAATGAGTATTCACTTTCCTCTATGTGCCCCACAGTGAGAGGTCTATGGGTCAGCTGATAGAATTGACTAGTGAGGTTGAAACCCTGAGGAACAGAGTAGAAGACACCGAAGGGCGATCCCATGAAAATAATATATGGCTAAAAGGAATCCCAGAGACGTCAAGGGAAAAATACTGAGGAATTCCTGGAACAATAGTTTATGCAACATTTCTTTAAACATGTTCCACCTTCACACTTTGTAGTAGAACAAGCACATAGAATACGTTGTAGGCAATCGCTATCAGGGGCTTCCCCCAGAACAATAATGGCACGGATCATGAATTACCAAGATCAGGATCACATTATGAAGATTGCCAGAGAACATAGCCCATGGAGTATTTAGAACTCAAACATCAATATCCTTCCAGGTCACACAATGATGGTTCAGCGACTGTACCAAGCATGTGTAAATATAAAACATTGCTTGAACAAGAACAATATCTGTTTTGCTCCCTGTATTCAGCATGCCTGAGTATTGAGGCAAACTATAAGTCTCAGAATTGTGATACCCAGATTATGTCTGACACAATGTCTGAAAAACTCGTGAAGACCGAGACTATAAGTCAGTGAAGGACAATATTCACAGACACTAAATGAGAGAAAAAGGATGCTCCAAAAGGGGGCATCAGCAGGGCAAGCTATTATGGCGCAAGCAGCAAGAGACAGAGCTCAAGTGGTAGAAGATAGTGCTTTATTGTCATGAGTATCTGGCTCAGGGGTAGGAATTGACTTCTAGAACTACATTTCTTCTCTTCTGACTGGACAATGTGGCAATGTATGTGGACAGAAATGTGAGCACCTTAGTTAAGCGAGGTAAGGGCTGAAACGATGGAGCTGGTGGTAGATCTGTCGTGAAAAGATATACAGCACCCAAATGGCATGCATAAAACAGGTGCAGGCAGTGAATCATAGTGTAGATGCATATCAAACTGAGCGGAAGCTGAACAATTTGATTAGACAGAACTTCGCAGACACACACTGACTTGATTATCCAAGTGAGGAGTTCTCTGTGAGTTTATTTTTCTTTTTGTTTAGTTGTTATGGGTTTGTATGAAGTAGTTTCCAAACCTCAGTGAGGAGAGGGGAGCACAGCCTTAACAGCCATTTCTCTATACAAAGGAACTTATACAAGGACCGCCAGTGACAGCACACTATATAGTTTCTGCCCTTCAAGGAAGCACCGGCCACTACTATTTATCCCCCTGTGCCCCCTACCTGGAACACAGTCAATTCTCAGAGAAGAGATTGATAATACAACCAACTTACTAAGATTAATCACGTGGAACGTAAGAGGGCTATGCACACCCTCCAAGAGTCAAAAGGTTCTTACATATCTGAAGTGGAAGGGGCTTCAGGTTCCATTCTTACAACAGACACATATGTTAGCCATTAAAAACTGAGTAAACTACGTATGAAATGACGCGGACAGCCGTTCTATACTACTTATTGAGCGTTTTCGAGCAGAGACCCTGACCTTCATATCCCCAGAGTTACTCTATGTGGTGGGCAGCACACATATAGACACTTAACACAGCCATTTCATGCTAAATGGCATACAGGCGGGTAGACATCTTACACTGACAGATATGTAGATATGTGCTTAACCCAAATCAATCCAAATACTTAATGGATTTTAACCCCCCCTGATGCTTCAGGTACATGTACACGCTGTATAGCAGTGGGAGATTATAATATGGTGATGGACGTGACAAGGGATACATCGGCACCACCCCTAAAAGTTTTCCACTTTAGAACACACCCAGCAATTTTCTAATCGGAGACAACACTGGGGTCTCCTTGAAGCATGGATAGAAACACACCCAACAAGATTGATTCCTTCTACTTTTCATCCATACACAGGGTATTTGAGAGACCAAATATGTTCTTAATCAGATTGAGTGGCAAATGGGATATACATCACACAATGTAATTAAATTGCACAATCTTAGACTATATTCCCATGACAATGGCTGTGTGAATGCACAGAACAAGATCACAGAAACCCACAAGCAGACTACAATGTGAGGCAATACAAGGCTCTGTATTTTGATTTGTGATCTGGACCCTTATTGATAACTCTTACAAGAAACATGAGTGTTCAACTAATAATGCAACTATAGAATGGAACGCATTTAAGGAGGTGAGGAGTGGATTTGTCTTTCAACCACATATGGCATCAAAAACACTATCACTTACCACATTTTAGAAAAGAAATACGAAATTAGGGACTTGGAAAACAAGACACTACTGATGCCTGCCATACCCAAACGCAAGATATCAGTCTCAAAGAAAATAGCTTAATTGATTGACAGACTAAGCAGGGTTCCTCATAAGGAACATTTGGCTAAAATATCACTCGAAGGGAGATAAGGCAGGACAGTTATTGATATGGCTTATATGAGCCGAAACTGACAGGAAGTCAAAATGCACTATTTGATCTAGTGCAGGACAGGGAGTTCACACCAAGCAGGAAATAAATTACACTTTTCTGAATTAATATGAATCACTGTACGCTGCGCTGATCAACCTCGATGAACACGATGTAGTGCCATACCGCACTGTCCATGGAACAGGAAATAAGGATATCTACTGTTTCACTGACCAAAAATAAAACATTAGGGATCGATGGCCTTCCAATCTAATTTTACATGACATACAAATCCAAAATGGTCATTAAATTATTAGCACTGTGCAATAATGCAGAATTCAGGAGAGTATTTCCCAAAATTTCAGCAATAATAGTGGTGTTACCCAAAAAAGATCAAGACCCACTGGAGGTATACTCTTATAGACCACTATCTTTACTGACACATAATAGAAGATAATGAGCAAGATATTGGCAAATTGACTGCAACCACCAACTCACGGCTTGGTATATGCCGATCTGTACGGTTTCATCCCGGGGAGAAATACACACATACATTTAGTATGTATATTTGACATTGTGGACAGAACTCCGAGGGGGGACCCCACTCCGACACTGGCTTCACTGGACATTTTTAAAACCTTTTCATTCTCTGCAGTGGTTGTTTCACTTCGGGGTTTGTGTTCATTAGTATTAGGACATGATTACCTGAAATGGGAAAGACTCCTAAAAGACCCAAAAGCCACAGTAAAAACAGCTGAAACCTACTCTAGGGAATAGAGTATATGTACAGGCAATTTTCAGGGATGTCCTCTTTCACTATTGTTGTTCGCCTTAGCTCTGGATCCCTTCGACTCTATGTTCCATTGTAGAACACAAGAATAGAGTATAGCGCTGGCGTGAAATTCACATAATCTCTCTGTACGCAGACGGTGAACTTCTAAAGCAACATGATGCTAAAATATGATTACCGGCAGTGATGAATCTGCTCTCTGTAAATCCAGCCCGTTCCCAATACGTAACAGGAAGGGCACAAAATCCCCTGTCAACTCGAGAACCCCTCTGCTCTTGACACCGGATACCTTTAAGTACCTGGTTGTCTGAGTATACAATATTGATAAACGACAACATAGGGAAATCAGTGAGGAGATACATACCTCGAGTGACTTTTGGAGTAAACTTCCTCTGTCTCCTGTAGGCGTATTTGCTGTAGTCAAAATGTTGAAACAGCCAAGACTCTTATATTTATTCCAGGCACACCTAGTAATCCTAAGGAAATTTTATTTAAGGAATTACAGATCTTATTATAGGACCTGTTATGGGCTGGAAACAGGAAAAGAATAACAACAGAGAAAAGTATGTTCAGAGGGGAGGAATGAGGTGCCAAATTTGGAAATATACTTTCAGACTGAGCAATTAGTCTGGTTGATACAATGGATTGGACAAATGTATGGCAGGGAAGTTCGGAGTCTTGAGCCCAGAATTGATTTGGAAACTCTGGTTTGTATAATATTGGTTGGAGCCCACTGCAATAAATCCAACCGGACAGCAATTCAAGGACTTAGATACTGCTGGAATAGATACAGTAGGGCCATAGGAGGCAAAGCGATTTATTCACCAGTTCATTCCACTGTGGAGTTTGCTGAAATTTAATGAACTGACCAGGCACTATGACAGAAGGACATGTTCAGATGCATGAATCTGAACAGTTGTAGACCTTTGTTTACAAGGGAGTTTATAGAACTTTTCACGACTTTAGGAATAATTACATCCAGGGATGGGGCAATTACTGGCACAAGCAGCATTGGCATGAGTTTCTAAAGCAACTTGAAAGTAATACAGCGGAGAACCAGTAACATAGGATACCCTTTGACATAGTCTTCCAATAGGTAATTGCAGGCATGCAGTTCAGGTTCTATACTCATTGTTATCCTCCGCCTTCTTTTCAAGCTTCACTTAGACAAAACGTGACCGGGAGAGAGTACTGCCTGGAGCCTAGGAAGAAATATTGGAATACGTAAAACTGGCTTCTAAGAACACCTGCTTTAAATTTACTCAAATTAGTTCAATCCTCCATACTTATCTATCAACCCATAGGAGATCAGAAATGTTTCCAGCCACGCCTTAGGCTTGCCCAAGATGCCAACACGAACAAGCACATTTTTACCATATGGTGTGGGAATGTAATCATATCCGGGAATTCTGGGGAGACAACGTCATAATAATTAAGGAGGTTTCTACCTGTGACATTCCACTACATCCCATGCAGTGCATACTGGATCAAATAAGGGGACGAAGCCAACCAGGCAGCAATGTAGATTTGTAGGCCTGGCCTTAATATTTGCTAAATGCAAAATCGCAATGGACTAGAAGGCCAAAAAAAGCACCCATATTCAGTAAATGCTTGAATGATGTTATCAAAGGAACACGTGCTGAGCTGTCAAAACTGATAGCTCTGCACAGAAGTAATGCCAGAAGACCATCATCAGACGCATGGGACACTATTTTATTGGCTCCGAGGCTAAATCCTACTCAAGATCTTCCTGAACTAACTCACATTATTAATCTGCTATTTATGACTATATGGTTGTGAGTCGGCATGGTTGGCAACACTGCAGTGCTCGTAAAACAGTGGAATTTAATAAAACTCTGGGTGTGAGGGGAGGGAAGGAATGGGGGTTCTTCAGTGACTCTTTTTCTTTCTCTTACTAAAGAATCTAATCAAAATTGGCTGGTTATCGCACAATAGATGGCAGTTTTTCTCCTCTTCACACTACTTTTAAATGTGACCCTTGCGGCTATAAAAATGTGCACCCTAAGGGGCTTATTTATAATCCTCTTGCGCCACTTTCGCGTCATTTTTAACATGGGAAAACTGATGTACGGGTGGCGCACGGGGCTTGTAAATAAGCCCCTAAATGTTTTATAATATCAACATTTTATAAAATATCGTTTCAGGGTGAACACAGATTTCCTTACCAAGCGTCATATTTCTGTAACTCCTTGCCTACTGTTCGATGTATGATCTGACTAGTTATGAGTGGTTTAGAAAGTCCCTGAAAACATGCCTATTCCAAATCTAATGAGGCTCAATCCTGTTTTTCAATGCAAATTTACTGCCAGAATACCTTATGGTATACTACAACCTACAAATTGTTTCAATAAAAAACATCAATAAATAAGCACTGGCAAAACCAATGAATGAATGAATGATTAGAGCCTTGTATAGCGCAACTTTGCCCGAAGGCGTCAAGGCGCTGAAGATGGAAAGAAAAGCTGAATGTGAAAAAGAGGAGGAATGCTGGCTAGAGGTAGGCTTTCCTGAAGAGCCAGGTCTTCAAGGCCTTCCGGAACTGAGAATGAGAGGACTGATCCCTAAGTTCCGCAGGTAGGGCGTTCCACATCCCAGGAGCAAGGGAGGAGAAAGCTCTCCCGCCCCATCTTGCCTTAAGAATTCTGGGAACAGCAAGAAGGTTTTTGTTCGCTGAGCGAAGGACCCTACCGGGGACATAGAGAGACACAAGAGAGCTGATGTCTTCTGCCCGAGCCCATGAAGGGCACGATGAGTGAGGCACAAGGCCTTGAAGTCAATCCTGGCTTGCATTGGGAGCCAGTGCAGGTCTTTCCTAATGGCTGAGCCTGATGATCGCCTAGGAGCGTCAACAACGAACCTTGCGGCCGTGTTTTGCACAATTTGGAGACGCTGGACAAGTTGTTTGGTAATTCCCAAATAAAGTACATTACAATATTTCAGGCGGGAGGTTATGAGGGCTACCGTGACCTGTTTACGGGCTTCGATTGACAGGTAATGTACTATTTTCCTCAGAATTCGCAAAACCCCGCAGCAAGTTGAGGCCGTCCTGCTGACCTGTTTATCAAAGGAAAGCGAGGAATCAAAGATAACGCCCAGATTCCGAGCTGACTGAGTGGGAATAGGGCAGGCACCGAGAGCAGAGGGTCACCAGTCCGCAGACCAAATCTCCTGCTTTCCTCCAAAAATGATCACCTCCGTTTTCTCCCCATTGAGTTTGAGGTAGTTTCTTACCATCCATTCCGCGACTGCCTTCATACAGGCTTTAAAATTAAGGGCAGCGTGGGGCTCAGGGACGAGCCCTGAGGAACCCCACACTGCACAGGCTTGACAGGGGAGAGGTGGTCACCCAGCTTGACCCTTTGTTCGCGCTGAGTCAGAATTGATGTTAGGAGACTAAGCGCCGGTCCGTCCACTCCTATTTCCCGCAGACGCCCAGCCATAATGGCAGGGGACAGAGTGTCGAATGCGGTGGTAAGGTTGTGCAGGACCAGCAAGATAGTCTGGCCACTGTCGACCTTCACACGTATGTTATTAGCGACAACTGTCAGGGCGGACTCGGTGCTGTAGGCTTTACGAAAACCATGTTGGGACGGGTCAAGAAGGCTGGCGTGATCTAAAAAGACACTAAGATGGGTGTTTCAGTGAGTTTCCAGTATTTTTGCAGGGGCAGGGAGCAGGGAGATGGGCGAAAATTTTTAAGAATGCCAGGGTCTAACGTGGGTTTCTTAAGGAGGGGCTTAACGATGGCCAATTTCCAAGGCTTCGGATTGACTCCCTTAAGGATTGCCTGATTGATCATCTCTAGAAAGGGAGGAAGAAGGACATCCCTGCATACCTTAAACATTTTAAGAGGGCAGGGGTCAAGTCAAGAGGAGATCCAGACTTCAGGTTGTCCAAAAGCAGGTTAATTTGTTCTGAGGTAAGCAGAGGGAAGTTAGAAAAATAACCACCCTGCGGTATAACGGAGGTTGCAGCTGGTGGAAGAGTCTCCAGGTCAGAGGGGGGCCCGAGTAAATGTTAGAGATTTTCTCATGGAAGTATGTAGAAATTTGATCACAAAGGTCCTCTGAGGTCTGAATAGGGTCAGGAGATTGAAGGGCACACAGAGAGTCCACAATCTTAAATAGCTCCCGAGGGGAGCTAAGGGAGGTGATGATCTTAGTGAAGTGGGATTTCTTTTCTACCAGCACTGTGGCTTTGTACTCCTTGAGCAATCTCTTGTGGGTGTCTTTTTCAAGGGGGTCAAGGTGGAGTCTCCACAGCCTCTCCTGCTTTCTGCAGCCCTGCCTAAGCACTCTAAGAGCGTCTGAGAACCAGGGTGCTGTGGGGCGTTTACTTGCAGTATAATGCTGCTTCAGCGGGGCCAGAGTATCAACGGCTTTGGAAATCAGTCTCGGCATTGGCCGGGGTATGAGCTTTTGTTGCTGTGAATGTGAGTCTTTTTGCTTTATGCTTGTGAGGTTGTGGATGTGTGATGTGTGCCTGTCTTCAAATGTGTGTGTTATTACTTTTTTTGGGTGGGGTGCCTGTGGCTGTGTGTTATGTATGCATGTTTGTGAGAGCAATTGCAGTACTTAATACATTGACACACTGCATGCAGCAAATTGTGGGCAGCTGGCGCCAGGAGGTTTAAGTGTTTTCAGAGATGCAAGCCTTAAAGCAGTGACTGCCAACATGGGATCAAGGACAATGGGTGCAGGTTGAAGGGTGAAATGTTCCCGGTTCTTTGCTGAAAGCCATTCTTGAGCATGAGTATGCTGTCAATGGAAAATGAGAACGTTTTAAGGCTGTGTGCTCTATAGGTCAACTATGGACTTCAAACTGCACCCGCAGACTGGGTGCTCCAGTCAGATTACACATTTATGTATAAATCTAGTGGAAAATCACAATAAACAGTTGTGCAAAAGGCCATCTAGGCTGTCTGTTGCTCCCGTCTTCTGTAGCTAAAGTATATGAGATTCCTTTCCCACTGCTAGGAAGAGTCCAATATTACTGCCACCTACAGCTCCATCAGGAGTGACACTGATCATTCACCCCCCGAAAGCGTAACCCATCCCCTTGTCATGGATGTCCCTTTCAACGTTCAGGATTCTTCATGCACTCAAGCATCATTAATACTATAACCCAGAACGTTATTATAACTGAAGTAAACAAAGACTGCTCGCCCAAGAACACATTAGACTCTTCCATGGAACTTTGTACAGATTTCAAGGGCAAATTAAAAAAGAATCTTCTAGGAACAAAAAAAAGTCTACATTTACACTTTTTGCTTATCCCAACACAAAATAAGTATAGGCAAAGCCAATGGGTCTACGTCTCGCCACAAAAGGAAGGCATTTTGTATGTGTGTGCACCATGTGAAAGGAAATATGTCATTCACAATTAAGGTGGCACTTTCATCATCTTATGATGGGGTGGGCGAAACAAAAATGTGAATGACACAATAATAGACCAATGGATGAAAATGGTTGACTGAAATACATATAACTTTAGTAATATCGAAATGTCTTAGTTAATACCAACCCTAAACAGAAGTATTTCACTTAAATATAAGTGGAGTAATGCAATTGTGCCTATTTATAATGCACAACTTGAATGCTGTCGTGGAGCTGGGATGATTCACAGTCTCCTTATTTAAAACTCCATCTCTGATTGCAGATGGAGACAAGATGACACGTCTGTACATGTAAAAGATCCATATTCTGCTATGTAGGAAAGAGGTAACACTGATAAGAGCACCGCGGTTGCATTGCAATGGAGCAGCCCTTCGTAAGACAATGAACCAGTTCCGGCCGTTAGTTTTCTAGATGGTTTCGTTTTACATTTGAGGTTAGGATTATAAATGCGCTTCAAGTCCAAGCATGCAAAGCCAGGCGTGGATTGATCGGTTAGGTGGTATGGTCAGACACATGGATAAACTTGATAAAGTGGAGGTCTTTTGATGACAAACTCGTTGCCAAAGCTTACTTTCCATTCATGTCAATTCTAAGAGATACCGAATTCCGTTTCTATAATGGGCAAAAGAAAAGCCTCCGGTTATGCACACAACACCTCTAATGTTTTCACAAACGTCCGCGTGTAAATGCACAAGACATGGTTTGGAGGGGTATCACTAAGAAGCGACACGAACAACAAGCGGTGCACTAAATTATTGCAAACCTCAAGTTTTTCAGGTCCCATGTCTGAACCACTTACCCAGAACAGCATTTGTATTATATGAGTTCCCCTGTTTAGTATATTATATAGTTAGGACTACAAGTCCCAGAGTGCAAAGCAAAAACCTGGATTGAGTTTACTACTCCAGCAAGGAGCTAAAAAAACTGAAATATATTGCAAACACTATAAACAACATACACCATAAGGCCATGATGTACTCACAAGTTCAACAATCCAATGAGGAGGAGGCACTTAGCAGTAAGACTGGGAGAGTCATCCGTGAAGACTGCCGTAGCGGGGTAGAGCTCTTTGTTAACTTTGTGAATTCTCAACAGCAGCTCTTCACCCAACCAGTAGTAGTTCCTTTAGCCCAAGCACTAAAGGCAACAGGGTCTTCTCCATGTACTCCCACCGATCTACGTCTTCACTTACCCGCAGCAGCCATTTAAAAAACTAGACACAAGCTGATAGTGTGCAGACTCTACAGCAATGAAAATAATTGAGAGGGCAGAGGAATTAAATGGGAATAGATTGTCTTCACTGAAGAGGGGGAGGTGTCAGGAAGCTTTGAGCAGTGAAAATTCTCTAAATCTGTGGGGGAAAAAAGTGTGCATAATGGGAGGGCGGTGGAGGGGGGGTAGCAGCTGCTCCTGCGCTGCATGCGTGGGGCAGTCTATTCAGAAATGCACACAAAACACAAGAAGAGAGAGTGTGTGTGCTTTCATTGATGTTTACCCCAAAAGGTTCCTGCACAAAAAACGCGGAGTGCTTGTAGCAGATGGGATTTTAGCAATATAAATGGCGCTCGTCTCTTCTTAAAACACCAGCGCTCCTAACATGTGGCAGGACTGGTCAGCAATTTCCAAAAATAAAAAATGAGTCCCGAAACAAGACATGAAATTGGGCGCTGCATAAGTTTAGCAGTAGTCGTCAGTTCGCTGGTGGAGGGCTAAACACCAGAAGCGGCTTGACATATGAATGCCCTTGACAAATGGGGAGAATGCAAAATGGAGTGACGATGATGACAGCAAATGGGAAGCCATGGGCAGGCTGAAGCCCACAACAGTAGCTACAGCATGTCTCGGTTTGAGACAGCACATGTGCGCCGTCTAGAACTGAGATCTAAAAAATAGTAATATGACATGCCAGGCACATTGATGACATTTTGCAGGCTTCAAAATAAAGGTTGAAAAGTGCCAGAGTCAAATCAAATTCTTTCAGAACTTTCTGAGGTACACAAACCAGGTTAGAGAAGAACAGCCTGTTTTAACCTATTGCAAATATTTAGCCCCTTGTCTTAGATTCCAATTTGATCCTGTAGAGCATGGCTGAATATATCACAATTGACAGTAATGAAGGCTGTCGATACACCAAGCAGTAGGACAAGGCAAGAATCCCTGTGTTCTAGGCTGCACTGGTCACTGACGAGGACTAGTAGTATGGCTTTTTCATTGTCAATTCCTCTTCTGAAGCCAGAATGCAGATTGTCCCGAAGATTATTATCTTGAACAAACTGAATCAGATAAGTACTGAATGCTTACGAAAATGGAGGCCTCAAAAGTGTGGAATACAAATAAATGTTAAATTATATTGCAGAATATCAATATATCATCTTAATAAGAACATGCATCTACTAGTAAAGAGAATGAAATATTGACTGCAAATATATCCATCACATAAGAATATATACCTTGAGACAGATAAGATATCTATTCCCATATCCCTGCTTACATTAAAATTATTTTTCTAGCACTGGTGACAGCATATGCAAGGCCAAGAGCTTATTTATTTGTATTTATTGAAGGTAGTTTTAAAGCACAGATCTAGTGGTAAAGTTAATGGAGCATTTCACAATTAGATGAGAGACTCGCGGCTCGAGGTGGGTCGGGACTTTGACCCTTTGGGAGCCCGGAGGAGCCGCCCGTCCACCTGGGGACTGTTTTGCTGCTGTCTGCCCCTGTTTGCTGTTTGCTGTGTCCGGGGATTCGGCGGGTGCGGAGGCCGGGGACTGCGAGTACCAGCATTCCCTTTGACCATCATCAGCTGGTACTCTTCCCCTGCCGGCCCCGCCTCCTGCCTGCTACAACCTCTTGCCGCCCCCGCTTCGCGGGTGCGACTCGCGGCTCGAGGTGGGTCGGGACTTTGACCCTTTGGGAGCCCGGAGTAGCCGCCCGTCCACCTGGGGACTGTTTTGCTGCTGTCTGCCCCTGTTTGCTGTTTGCTGTGTCCGGGGATTCGGCGGGTGCGGCGGCCGGGGACTGAGAGTACCAGCATTCCCTTTGACCATCATCAGCTGGTACTCTTCCCCTGCCGGCCCCGCCTACCTGCCTAATAAATACACTCCTTGTTTCCGTCTCGCGGGACGCACGCGGGACGAAGCGCGGGGCTAAGCCCGGGCAAAGGGCGGGCCCTCTGTGGCCCTCCGAGGCCTGAGGAGGCCGGGACGGGCCACCCCACTTGGTTCCATCACAGAGGGAGGTATCGTGCCTTAATACTATTTGTCATTTTGTTATTATTACATTCACGATGTCCATATGGGAGGAACTCAACGCCCTGTGTGGTACTAAGTACGCCCCAGATCTTATAACCTCCCCGGCTGCGGATTCTTTTTGTCTTAAAGCAAATGGCCCCGCTGATAAAGCTCATAACCTGGAAAATGCCGCGCCCCTGCCCCTGGGTTCTTACAATAGATGGAAGCATGACATCGAAACTAACTTTGGGAACAATACCAGCATACCATCTCTTGCTAATCCAATAGCATTTATCGAGGACCCGGCTGCGGACAAACTAGAGGACCCTCTTTTGTCTCTCAACATGACTTTATTGGCCAGAATTGAGCAACTGCTGGTTGCTACCATCTCTCCCTTGGTCACAAAAATGAATGATTTAGGGGAAAGGCTGACCAATATTGAGTCAGTAATAAGAAAGCTCCCGCTTCCACCTACCACTTTGGCCACATGCGTCTGTCCTAACCCTACAACCGCCCCCGAAACGCATAAATCTGGCAATGGGGCCACTCAAATACAACCATTATGCATATCTACTCAAATAGGCCCCAAAGTATTTGCCAAACCTGCACCAAAAAACCATACAGTGGCTAGATCCGCCTTGGCAAGAATGCCACATATCAACCTGCCCCCTGAGGCCGCTCCGTATGTGTCTGTCCTCTCTGGGGTCCCTGCCCTCACCCAGGGAACACGCGAATCTCAGCAGGATTTGCTAAATAAGGCCACCCATTGGCTAAAAAAGAATAGACCGTTGCCGCCGGGGCTAGACGGGGGTATCTTGAGTGTCAGAAGGGTGGGATGGTTAGGGACGCTGCCCAAATGTATTGCTGGGGATCTGGTACTAATTAAATTTAAAAACACCAATGTTGCCCCCTTTTTACGAGTTTGTACCCCAATGAAAGACAAGGCACAATTCGCATTTGGGATCTATATGATTTTTACCCATGCTCCCCTCACATTACATAGGTTAAACTCTTAAGTTTTTTAATGGTAATTGAATTTTGTACAATAATTGTTGAATGATGTTTTTTTTTACTGTGTCCATGAAATGAAATGTTTATGGGTTTTTTTGTTAGTATTTCTGTATTGTCGATGCTTTCATGATTTTTAATGTAAAAATCGAATAAAGCTTATTAATAAAATAAAGATGAGAGCAAGAGTATAACTAAAATGAATCCTAAGTAGTTTCAGTACAGAGTCATTGTACATGCATCCAAACATATATATATGTATACATGAATATATATCTACATATATATTCACTGAAAAAAAACAAAGACTAAAGTAACGTCATAGTTGGTTGAATATGTCAGCGACAACATTAACATTTTTAACTAAAAAACACATAAATTAACCAGTAAAGTTGGCAGAGCTAACTATAACTTGTGCACTGCCAAGCACTGCCTCACATATTACATCACTCATGACATCTTCTAAGACGTAATTAATGACATCACATCTCATATGACATCATGGATGCCATCACTGATAACATCATCCAATGAGTGCGCTAGGTTTTTCATGGTTTACATCGTGGTGGGAAACTACCATATTGCTTTCTACCTAATTTTGTACAGCCTGTGTCCAGCTAAAGGGTGTAAGTGTTGACAAAACATATGTGCTTCTAATGTATCATAGGTGTGTTGAGATATTGAACACATTATGAATCTTTGAATTGAAAAGTAACTCTATGTTCAGAGGGGGCTGCATGGCCTCCCTCCCCAAACCTCATTAGGCCCTGGTGACTCCATCCCTGAGGGCGTATATATATGAAAGTGAAGAAGGCCGCGTTGCCACCCTCACTGAGCCTCATTAGGCCTGGGGGAACCCACCCCCAGAGCTGTATTTTTTTAAAGGGGGGCTCAGTGGCCCCCCTCCCCAAACCTCATTAGGCCCTGGGGGCCCCATAGGGGTCCCCAGGGCCTAATGAGCGCATAGGGCACATGTTTACCTCTCCAAACTTCATTAGACCCTGGGGAGTCCATACACTCCAGGGCAGTATAAATACATTTAAAGGAGGGGGAGAGTGGCACCTCCCTCGCCCTGAGCCTCATTAGGCCATGGGGAACCCATGTCTGTTCGTTGATTTTGTGCACGGAATAAATCCATACTGGATTTGAAAACTAACGTGAGTGCTGGTCCTTTCTGCCCTTGCAAAGCAGCGGAGCTTGATATACATATACATATATATATATATATATATATATATATATATATATATATATATATATATATATATATATATATCGAACAAACACTCCGACCACTTCCACCAAAGCCTCGGCGGCGAAGAAGGAGAAACTAACCTCTTTTTCCAGGCAAGATGTTATTTATTCAACCATACAAATCCAAGTCAGCATTCGACAGATGACGCGTTTCGGGCTCGGGAGCCCTTGATCACATGGAGACTAGTTTGGTTGTGGCCATTTTTAAATGCTATGCAACATCCTGATCTAGTCACATGGTCCGATAAGTTTACATAGAACTAGAAAACAGACTCAAGAAATGACATATATTGCAATTGCTAATTCCTCATGCTTTTGTGCAATATTGCAACCACCATCTACAATGATTCTATATATACTCATTTCACATTTTATGGGCTTAATCCAATTCATAAGATTTATAAAATTTATCAAATTCTTTTCCCACCCGATGATAATGGCATCACTACTTTTATCTATAAAAAAAGATTATTATATACAGATACCATATCATTTTTTATGAATGCAGTGTCATGTTAAACTTTAACCGTTTTTCCTACCATGATTTACATTAAAGTCCCAATAGGCTCAAAATCACTGGATAAATCCATGTACAATAAATTGTGTAAAAAACACTGTCTGCTTAAATGCAAAGAACTTACTCTATAGGGAAAATGATTCTAAGGATGTGCAAAATTGAGCATAGCAGCAAATACCATTATGTGCAAAATAGTGCTGAATATGATCTCAAAATGAGATGAAGTAGAAAAACCAAGGTAGAAAATAGAGCATAAAGCGAGATGACAGATATTTTTTTAAAACAAAAAATGCATCTTCATTACCAAAACTATCGACATCTCCTATATATAAACCATTATACACATCCTTGGTTATAGTGCAAAAACCTATCCCTATATATACAAAAAACAGAGATCAATAAAAAGCAGATTTAAAATACATATAGTGGACAGATTTGTAATGATCAGATCGACATTCAAATTTGAATTCATCCAGCATTGTGAGCAAAAGGAGAATAATACTGAGTCTCATAAGCAAGTGTACATATCCTCCGTGTTGTTGAGTCCATTCGGACACTTGCTATCAAACTCGAGAATGAACTTTGTTTCTAACCGTCTGAGTAGTACCTCTCTATTGCCTCCTCTTCGTTGTTTTGGAACTGAGGACACCACAAAATACTGCAAACAGCTTAAGTTGTTATTGTGCACCTGTTTGAAATGGCGCGCCACAGGATAACTTGGATCGCTGTGTAGAATTGCGCGCAAGTGCTGTAATATTCTCACGTGCACCTGTAGCTTGGTGCTCCCAATGTAATTTAGACCACAGGTGCACGTGAGAACATAGACTGCGAATTCAGTCTTGCAATTGTAGTTACCCACTATCTTGTTGGGTGTGGGGCAAAAAGGGGTTTGATACTCAGTTTTATTTACTCCAAATCTACAAGCACGACACGAAGAACATTTATAAAAGCCTGCTTTGGGTTTTAACCAATTAGAATTAGTTCTAATTTCAGGACTTGTTGGATCCCAAATGGAATCCATGTTCCTCGCTCTCTGAATGTTATAGTAGGACTTTGGGGCAAGCTCATTCTCAAAACAGGGTCAGTTAGTACTATTGCCCAGTTCTTATTGACAATGGACCTGATTTTCCGCTCATTGTCACTGAAAGTTGTAATCAGTCTGGGACATTGGTCATCACGCCCCATACCTGAAAAAACAATAGGCTCAGGAGAATTATTGGGATCAACTTGTCTTTCCCCAGATTGTGGCAACAGGCTTTCTCTAGATCTAAGGGCAGTTTTGGCTAGTGCTGACTTTAGCACTTTGTCAGAATAGCCTCGAGCTTTCAACCTCTGCATCAATTCTGCTGCACAGGTATCAAACTCAGTGTCTACACTGCAAATTCTTTTGAGGCATAGAAGCTCTCCATAGGGAATGCTAGAAATTAAGTGATTAGGATGTGAACTTGAGGCATGGAGTGTTACATTCCCAGCAGTAGGCTTCCTAAATAAAGTACTTTCTACTTTATTGTTTTTGATAAAAAGTTTTACATCCAAGAACTCTATACTAGAGTCATCTATATGGGAGGTAAAGTGTAGATTTAAATCGTTTATATTGATGTTGTCTATAAACTCCACTGCTTTTTCTCTGCTCCCTTCCCATACTATGAAGATGTCATCAATATATCTTAGGAAATATTTGATGTTAGTATCAAAATTTGTATATATATATATATACAACACATACTACTGAAATCAATATGAATTAACTCTGATTTTACAGTTTTAATTTATTGTTTATTGTATATAGTAAATATTTGATCGTAATTTATATACTTGTTCTTAAAAATATATTTATATGTTTTTGAGCTAGCAGTTACGATATACCTTGTGGTAAGAATCCGGGACTCATTGTAATTGTAATAGTATGTTGTCTGTTTGTTTTTACTAGTGTGGAAATTTAGCCTAACCAGGAAGTGTATGTATATAAACTGAACACTGAATCCGGGGCTTCATGTGATCAAGGCTGCATGTGTGCAGCCGAAACGCGTCATGCTGATGAACGCCATTATGGAATAAAAGATTCATGCACTAATTGAACGTTTGGAGCTCGTTTGTGGTCTGTACCTGTCTCAGGCATCTGAGGATTCCGAAGTTTCAGGACTGCTTTGTTATGGATCAGTGAAATAATATCGACTGCCAAAATATCGACTACCCAAAATATCGAGGAAAAAATATCTACAACCAAAATATCGAGTTTGTATGTACAAACAGGTAAGTACAAAAATATCGAGTACAAAATATCGTTTACAAAAATATAGTTGTAAAAAATATCGACTTTAATAAAAACAATGTTTAATTACATTAATATAAAAAATTAATTACTAAAATATAATTAACAATACTTAAAATAACTTTTAATAATTAAATGATTAATGAAAGTAAAAAAAAAAATTTTTTAATCATATTTCTTAAAACATATATATATATAGTAAAAAAAATTAATTAAATAATAGCCAATATTATTAACGTACAAATACAAAAGAGTAAAAATTACTATTCCCACTGCAAAGAGTGCAACAGCGGATATATGACGTTACACCGCAACTTTTATAACGCACTACCATTACAACGTAAGTATTGGTAAGTATATAATAATTTTTTTAATTTAAATTATTTAAAATTATTTAAATATAATTTAATTTCATTTCATTTCATTAAATTAAATTAATGTAAATTTAATTTGACTTTATTTTTACACTGTACCCCTGTACCCCAAAAACCCAAAACTGACCCTGAACCCTAAAAAAACCTTTACCCAAAAACCCAAAACTGACCCTGAACCCTAAAAATACCCCTTTACCCAAAAACTAAAAACTGACCCTGAACCCTGAAAATACCCCTTTACCCAAAAACTAAAAACTGACCCTGAACCCTAAAAATACCCCTTTACCCAAAAACCAAAAACTGACCCTGAACCCTAAAAATACCCCTTTACCCAAAAACCCAAAACTGACCCTGAACCCTAAAAATACCCCTTTACCCAAAAACTAAAAACTGACCCTGAACCCTAAAAATACCCCTTTACCCAAAAACTAAAAACTGACCCTGAACCCTAAAAATACCCCTTTACCCAAAAACTAAAAACTGACCCTGAACCCTAAAAATACCCCTTTACCCAAAAACTAAAAACTGACCCTGAACCCTAAAAATACTCCTTTACGCAAAAACTAAAAACTGACCCTGAACCCTAAAAATACCCCTTTACCCAAAAACTAAAAACTGACCCTGAACCCTAAAAATACCCCTTTAATTTAACATAATTAGCAATGAATCAATTAAATTAAATTAATTACCAATTACATTTTAAATAATTAACAAATATTATTTAATTACCAATTAATTAATTATTACTACCAATTAATAAATTTACATATTTAATTAATTATAATTAAATTACTTCCCACCCTATTCCCCTCTAAACCCACAACCCGCTACAGGAAATACATTATTTTAATTTACATAATTAGCAATTAATAAATTAAATTAAATTGATTACCAATTAAATTTTAAATAATTAACAAATATTATTTAATTACCAATTAATTAATTATTACTACCAATTAATACATTTACATATTTAATAAATAATAATTAAATTACTTCCCACCCTATTCCCCTATAAACCCACAACCCGCTACAGGAAATACATTATTTTAATTTACATAATTAGCAATTAATAAATTAAATTAAATTAATTACCAATTAAATTTGAAATAATTAACATATATTATTAAATTACCAATTAATTAATTATTACTACCAATTAATACATTTACATATTTAATTAATTATAATTAAATTACTTCCCACCATATTCCCCTATAAACCCACAACCCGCTACAGAATAAAATTACACAATAATTTTAAAAAAATCATTAATTAAAAATAATTATAACATAAAATGACACTTTTCACACATATTATAACATAAAAACACTATAAATAATTACATATTATTTAAAAAACGATATTTTTTACTATCTAGATTATATACTTGGATATTTTCACTTTCGATATTATTTACAGTCGATATTACTTCACTTACCTTAAAAACGATATTTTGGCTGTCGATATTCTGTCCTGTCGATATTTTCTCCAAACGATATTTAAAACTCAATATTCTGTCCAAACGATATTTTGGAGTCGATATTATGTCTGTGCACCCTTTGCTATACATATATATATATATATATATATATATATATATATATATATATATATATATATATATATATTCACTGAAAAAACCATAGGTTATAGACCATATATAGTTAGGAATTAGCATTTACAAAACCTTATTTTACTCACACAAAACCATTGAAATTCCATATATAGTTAGTTGCACTAACTATATATCGCGCACCCGCAATCCACTGCTGATGATGTCACATATTACATCATTCATGACATGGTCAGTGACATCACTGATGACATCACTGATGACATCTCAAATGACATCACTGATGACATCACTGATGACATCTCAAATGACATCACTGATGACATCATGACACACCAATACCAGTTACTACATACGCACTCACTGATTCCTACGTCTACACACACATTCACTCATTCACCCATACAATCACTCATACATACAGTCACTCATTATTACAACACTATCATATGCACTCATACACCTATGCAGACACTCACACACTGCCACTCATCCATGGAGTTACTCACACACCTAGTCAGTCCTGTAAAGAATCAATCACACTTCCATTTCCTCATCTATACAGTTAAACACAGAACACCATACTTCAGTGACATCACTGATGACATCACTGATGACACCTCAAATGACATCACTGATGACATCTCAAATGACATCACTGATGACATCATGACACACCAATACCAGTTACTACATACGCACTCACTGATTCCTACGTCTACACACACATTCACTCATTCACCCATACAATCACTCATACATAGTCACTCATTATTACAACACTATCATATGCACTCATACACCTAGTCAGTCCTGTGAAGATTCAATCACACTTCGATTTCCTCATCTATACAGTTAAACACAGAACACCATACTTTTTCACACATATACTAACACATACTTACTCTCTTATACAATCACTGATACAAGTACACATTGATATGCACAGAGTCACACACCTCCCAGCCAGCCACACACACACTCAGTCTTCCATACATCCACTCATTCTTCAATATGTAAAACATATTTAAACTTTACAAAAACACACAGACACTAGATGATGTCATTTGAGATGTCATCAGTGATGTCATCAGTGATGTCATTTGAGATGTCATCAGTGATGTCATCAGTGATGTCACTGACCATGTCATGAATGATGTAATATGTGACATCATCAGCAGTGGATTGCGGGTGCGCGATATATAGTTAGTGCAACTAACTATATATGGAATTTCAATGGTTTTGTGTGAGTAAAATAAGGTTTTGTAAATGCTAATTCCTAACTATATATGGTCTATAACCTATGGTTTTTTCAGTGAATTTTCAAGGTTTTGTAAATGCTAATTCCTAACTATATATGGTCTATAACCTATGGTTTTTTCAGTGAATATATATATATATATACATATATATTAGATGTAGAAACCTAAGAAATTAGAAATCTAATATATATATATATATATATATATATATATATATATATATATAAAAGCTCCTTTTGCCCCGCAGCGGCTGGGAATTCATCGAGCCGTTAATATGGAACATCAGCTTTTGGGATTATGGGCTGTCAGACTCAGCGAGGCCCATCCAGGGTTTTGGAAACTTTTAAAACTTTGCAGAAGCTAAACGCACTACAAAGCCCAGGAATCAATGCGGGCTATCAAGTTAAAAGTGCGTGGCAGTATGGACACTCAATTCTGTCGAGCCTCTGAAGAAAGCGCATCAAGCGCTGAAATGCGTCAGGCTATATCGACTTTTTGGGACTGCAAACTGCAAATAATATTGCTTTGCCTGTTCTCGTCTTTACTCATTAAAGACCTGGCTGTCAGCTGTTGTGGTGTGCGTTCCTGTTGCTGTGGGGCAAAAGGAGCTTTCATATATATATATATATATATATATATTCACTGAAAAAACCATAGGTTATAAACCATATATAGTTAGGAATTAGCATTTAAAAAAACTTACTTTACTCACACAAAACCATTGAAATTCCATATATAGTTAGTTGTACTAACTATATATCGCGCACCCGCAATCCACTGCTGATCATGTCACATATTACATCATTCATGACATGGTCAGTGACATCACTGATGACATCACTGATGACATCTCAAATGACATCACTGATGACATCACTGATGACATCTCAAATGACATCACTGATGACATCACTGATGACATCTCATTTGACATTACTGATCACATCACTGATGACATCATTCATGTGATAATACGATGAACCTCTTCAGACTCTAATATAACCTTAGATACACTCAGTGTAAACACAGACTCACAGATTGTCACTCATCCATGAAGTTACACACACACCTAGTCAGTCATGCAAACATTCAATCACACCTCCATTTCCTTAACTATACAGTTAAACACACCTTACTTATTCAAACATATACTAAAACATATTTACTCACTTATACAATCCTGGATACAAGTTCACAATGATCCATACAGCCACTCACACATTCACTGGCTCTTATGCACAGTTATTTATATATGTCAACTCTCACATGTACTGTATTTTACATATGTACTTACTTTGACATGTAGCACTGAGATATCTATTCACTCACCAATACAGTCATGCACACAGTCAACCGCCCATACAGCTGTTTCCACATGCACTTTTGAACCCATACATCTATGCAGAGAGTCATGCAGAGAGTCATACACCTCCCAGCCACCCATACACACTCTCAGTCTCCCATACAAATACTTGGGCAACCAATCAATAACCCATATAGTTAATCATATAGCTACTGATCAACACATGCAGCAGTTTACAGAACAACAGACATAATGATGCACAAATTAAGACAGTTTAGTCACTAACCCATGCACTCAGTGAGACACATTTAATCACTCACTCATACAGTCAGTCATGCACCTACTAAATCCTTTGTTCAGACACTTCTACATCCACTCATTCTTCAATATGTAAGACATATTTTAACTTTACAGAAACATACAGTCACTGGATGTTGTCATCAGTGATGTCATCAGTGATGTCATTTGAGATGTCTGTCATTTGAGATGTCATCAGTGATGTCATCAGTGATGTCACTGACCATGTCATGAATGATGTAATATGTGACATGATCAGCAGTGGATTGCGGGTGCGCAATATATAGTTAGTACAACTAACTATATATGGAATTTCAATGGTTTTGTGTGAGTAAAGTAAGTTTTTTTAAATGCTAATTCCTAACTATATATGGTTTATAACCTATGGTTTTTTCAGTGAATTTTCAAGGTTTTGTAAATGCTAATTCCTAACTATATATGGTCTATAACCTATGGTTTTTTCAGTGAATATATATATATATATTATATATATATATATATATGTATATATATATATATATATATATATAACATTTCTATGGCAAAATGAAACCCCTTATTTTGTTCCTTTTCAAATTAAATGTATTAAGTGTTACCACTTTATTCCAATCAAGATGACTTCAGGTGTGCCATACTTTTGTCATAAGTAAGACTGTTAGCGTTCTAGTTGTTCTTTAAAACACTCTGGGACATTCTGTCACTGGGCTATAGTTGGGCTACATCTGGCTGATATTTGGGCTACATTTGTTTTTTTTTGTCTCTGGCGGCCATCTTTGGGCTACATTGGGCTTCATTGGGCTTCATTGGGCTACATTTGGGCTCCAACATATATATAGCCCAATGTAGCCCAATATATATTTTTCAAAGTTAATTTTCGTAAAAACCACTGGAGCATATATCTTGAGACATAGCAAAGGCACATCGGGCTACCAGTCCCTACAATTTTGCCAAGTTTCGTGGAAATCCATTCAGCCGTTCGAGCTAAAAGTGAGTCCAACCGCCCTATGGAAAACTCAATGTTAAAAACACGTTTTGGGACCCCCCTTTTTTCTCGGCCCCCGCTTGACGAAACCCCCCCAAATTTTCAGGGGCTGCTCAGAAACAAAATGTTCCATTTTCCAGAAAGTTTCAGCCAATTCCGTCCTCAAACGCCAAAGTTATTCAACATAGAATTTTCAAAAATCCCATAGGAAAAAAATCCTAACTATATATACCTACTGGCGACCGCCAGTAGGATATATATATATATATATATATATATTCTGCTTAGTGGGGATTTGACCTTGAATTGAGCCGCACACGAGTCACAGGTAAGCTTTTCCCCATTCGCTTTATTTGGTATGAACAGTCGCGCTTAATAATACACCGCACCTGTTGAAGCCCTACGCGTTTCGAGGCATCTCTGCTTCAGGGGCCAATCAGAAGAGAGCATGCAGGGAACCTTCTCCTTGTTCAGCAATGTCGTGCTCCATGATTGGATGCTCTTTGATGAGACTGCACGTAGCCTTATGGGAGTTGGAGTCCTGAAATGAAGTCCTGGATGTATGCTCTCTTGAATTATTGCAGAGCGTTCCTGTTCTCAATCCAAACTCTGTGTTCCCACAAATGAGCCCGATACATCACGAGCATCGTGGCCCCCTCCCGCAGGGGTAATGCTGGCTACGCGACTGGACATCCGCATGTAACATTCTGCTCGTTGGGGATTTGACCTTGAATTGAGCCGCACACGAGTCACAGGTAAGCTTTTCCCCATTCGCTTTATTTGGCCCCTGAAGAAGAGATGCCTCTTTTATTTGTTCTACTTTGTTGGACATGTACCATTGAGAAATGCTTTTGCTCATCACCACACCCATAAAGATATTTACTGACCCAAACAAGTATTATAATATGTAGTTGTAACCTCAGATACGCACTAAATTAACTATTCACATATCTTTGGGCAGTCACAGACCCCCCACCGAAGCACACACACATTCACTCTTCATTGTAAATAATCAGTTAACTAATCACTAACTAATACAGAGTTTCACGTAGCTGGTAACCAACTGGTGCAGCAGTTTACACAATAACTGACCAATTAATACATATATTCACACAGTTTAGTCACTATCCAATATATTTAGTGAGACACTATAAATTACTCAAGTAAACAATCAATCACCAATCAGACTGCTATTAAATTCACTATCCAGATTTTTATATATCCACTCATTCTTCAATGCTGATTGCTATATATATAATACATGTTTAAATATGGAACCAAACCATTTTCACTGGATGATGTCACTGACCATGCATCAACAATTAATTAGGGCCAAAGGGAATTTTTAAGACCAGGCTCTGACATGCTCCCTGTACACATTGAACTACACAAAAAAATATCAGAGGGTCTAAAAAGGAAAAACTAGTTTGTACGCAAAGTGTAAACTAACAGGAAAGCCTAAATATCCCTACCATGTGTATATCTCTCTAGGGTCATCCCTTCGACAGACCCGCGTAGTGGTCAGGCAAGGATGCCCATCAGTCACCATTATTTACGTAACAGTTGTGCACCTACTGGATTAATCGTGACCAATACCCCTAGACTGTTCCTAAAAGATAAAGAGTTTTTAAAAAGTTGGTCACTCATCGCTTGGCGATGTACTAGGGACTGGCTCAAACTCATTATCCAAACCCTAAAAAGAATTGCAGATATGATACTTATTGAGATTCAGATTTTAGAGTCCCAAATTAAAACTACCCTCTCTAGTAAAGCCTTTCAATAGAATCAGGATGAAACAAACAAAAACAACAGAGAGTTTAGAGAGTTTACTTTGTCTGTCAAGATTGAAAAATGTAGGAAAGATCTTGACAAATTCAAGTTCGACAAAGTATACCCCTATACAAGTGACACTTACGTGCCACCTGATTTCACTGCAAATGGGCACAAGACGGGATCCAGTTACGGTACATCGAGCTCTGATGACAACACATCGGGCAGTGATACTGGTTCCACTGGTCAGGGCCCCCGAGGCAGAGGCCGAGGAAAGAGGAATTATCGTAATAATTGGAGAGGGAACGAACAAAACCAAACACAACAGTGGTGGCCACCAAATCCCTGGCAATTCGGTGGTCCGTCTTTCCCTCCATAGATGGGACCCCAACATTTGGGCCCTTTTCAACCACCCATGGGGCCTTTTCCACCTCAGTATCCTATTAACTTTGGTGGACAGCCTTTTTTAGGCGTTTGTCGGGGACGGTCCTGGGGCAGGAGAAGAGGTCAACAACAACCACAGGTGCACTACAGCCCCCCGACATCATCAACGAGGAACCTGAGGAGCACAACAACGAAGAACAAAGAGCAGGCGACGACCAGCACGTAACTGGGCTCGTGATCAACTTGAGTCACAATGTACTGACACAAACTGAAGAAAAGGCACTCAACAGGGGTTTGGGCTTCGTTCCCACACATAGGAACGATCATTTTGAAACACGCTTGGAATTGGCTAAATTCCTACGCAAAGTCAGATTACATTTCTTCTTTGCCAATAAACAGGGATCTGACACACAAGATACTAGGGAGGTAAATACTGGGCTGAATAGAAAATCCACCTTTAATCCACCTGCCCATTCTATGCTCCCTTGCTTGCTTTTGAACAAGCTATTGAGAAGAGTATTGAAGATCTGTTCACACAGCAAGAGAATGTGTTCTATAACTTTCCCAAAGACGAACAGCTGGCTTTAAAAGCTCTATCGACAGACAACAAACTGACCATAAAACCGGCAGATAAGGGTGGTGCCATTGTCCTTTTGGACACTACCACCTACCGTGCAGAGTGTCTGCGACAACTAAGTGACGTGAGATCCTATCGCCCTTTGGATGTTGATCCGACAGAAGAATTGAAGATAACTATCTCATCCATGACTGAAGAAGCGTTATCTGAAGGATGGATTACGGCGCAAGAAGCGGCTTTTCTATGTACTGCACACCCAGTACCCCCGTACTTTTATGCCCTGCCAAAGGTGCATAAAAAGCAAAGACTGCCTCCAGGCCGCCCCATAAACTCGGGCATCGGGTCTATTCTCAAGCCTTTATCAACTTTTGTTGACTACTTTTTGCGCCCCATGGTCCAAGAGATGCCAACCTATCTTTAGGATACAACTGATGTGCTACGCCTTTTGCCTGAAATAGATTTTGACATCACTATTGATCTTCTTGTTTCATTTGATGTGGAAGCATTATTCACATCAATACCGCAGGATGAAACTCTTGAAGTTATTCAGTCCCTACTACAATCCAGAACCCTAGACAGCATCACCCCAGTCAATTTCATCATGGCCTGTGCTACTTTAGCAATGAAGCACAACTTCTTTAGGTTTGAGGACACAATGTACCTCCAGGTATCGGGTACCAGTATGGGGAGCGTTTACGCTTCCAGTCTGGAAAATCTACATGTTCACTCTTTTGAACAGGAACACATACTGGTAACCACAAACCCTTTCCTTGAATGTATCAGAATATGGAAAAGGTACATCGATGATGTCCTAGTGGTTTGGCGGGGTTCCAGCGAAAGATGTCACGAGTTCTTGAATTGGCAGAACAGTAGGAATGATTTTCTTCGTTTCACAGTTGAAGTAGGTAGAGACAAACTAGCCTTCTTAGACCTGCTAATTACGGCAACTCCGGAGCGATTACAATCTGAACTGTACAGGAAACCACTGGCGAAGAACTCCCTACTATGTTTCGACAGTCATCATCCTAAGTCCCTACGGGATAATTTACCATTCGGGCAGTTCCTCAGAGTTCAGAGGAACTGTTCAAACGCCGTGGCGTTCAAAACTCACTCTGTGGCTCTTAAAGAACAACTAATCTCAATGAAGTACCCACCTAGACTTGTGCAACGTTCACTCAAACGTGCCAGAAATAATAACAGTCTGGCTCTTTTAGAACCATCTGTCCTTAAGCCCCCTTTGAATAGGCTTACTTTTGTCACCACGTTTGGGACATTATCAAATAAAATACAGAGAGTGGTTAAAAGATACTGGTCTATCCTCAATTCAGATCATGCTTCAATACAGAGTCTACTTTTCTCGTATAAGAGGGGGCCGAACCTTAGAGACCGGATGGTTCACACGAGACCACGAGAAGAGAGACCCAGGGCTCTGGGTTCGCTCTGGGACCTTCCCCCGGTCACAGGCCACCATCCCTGTGGTACGTGCCAATCCTGTCCACAGACTAGGAAGTCAACTGAAATAGACATAGGCACAACGAGACCTTGGATTCAAACCAGATTTACGAACTGCAATAGCGAGAACCTTATCTATCTCATTACATGTCCCTGCGGGCTGAGATATATAGGGATGACAACCCGTAAAATCAGGGTTAGAATATCTAACATGAGAGCACCATCAGGTGCAAGAGACAAGTCACGAAATTGACCAATCACTTTTTGGTGGCACGTCATCCATCCACGGCATTTCAGTGGACAGTGATTGAGCAACCTTACATTCCTGCACATATCACCGATGTTTCAAAGTATCCTTTACTTAAAGAACAGAAGTGGGTCTTTAAATTGGGCACCAATCGTGTGGGTCTGAACGATGAAATACCCTGGTCAACTCTGTAAACTCGAGGGGTATACTATCAGTAATGGTGAAAAATCCTGGGCAACCCTGTAAACTTGAGGGGTATACTACCAGTAATTAAGGACCATGGCTATTACACCAAAGGAATTTTTTCCATGGATGGTTACAGCTTGCCATGGTTAGTTTGATCTAGATGACCTTTATTTGAGACTAGTTAACAATATACCCATTTCCTTACACATGCTGCTGTAAGTTTTTATTCTATTACCTCCTGGAGGGGCATAGAATTTTTCTGAAGATCTTTCTTATCACTCTCTTAGTTTCAAGGTTTTTGATAAGGTGAACAGAAAAAAGAAGAAAAGAACAAAAAAAGAAGAAAAGAATTATTGTGTTCCCAGTTCGTCTTTTGCTACAGACATTTTAAGTAAATAATATACTTTGCTAAATGTCTGATGACGCGGTAACATACTGGTTAGGAGTGTCTTTGCTCTTGAAGCCGTAATGATAAAGTTTTTCTTGTAAACAGATTGAAAAAAGTGTACGAGGAGCAAAGGATGTTTGTTCATAACGTTTTTAGGGATCCAATCAGATGGCGAACATTCACTTTTTTGCCTTCTGATTGGCCGACCCTTTGCATTTTCAGCCAATCAATTGCTTTCTTTCTGGTAGGCCGATGCAGGGGGCCACGTGACCGGCACTCAGCCAATGATGCACGGCGTCATATACCGGAGCCATGGCTTGCCTCGACACCTCCCCAATCAGCACGAATGCCGGCTTTCGAGGTACCGATGGACAGGTAGGCTCTGGGTGTATGAACGCGACTATCGATGGCGTTTTTTAACTTTAAACTTTAAACTTTTCTAAACCTCAGAGAGTGGTAGTTCAGAGGCACTATCCTCCTGTTTGTTGTGACTATGAGACATGTTCAGCATCGATGCCTGTTGAGATGTACGACTCACAATTCTGGAGTTTTTATTACTTCCGGGCATTTTAGCTCAGTCATGAAAAAGGTTGTAAAGTGGGAGTTTGTTTGATCAGCGCAGAGTGGATCATTCTAAGCATTAGAGAGGGGCTCGTTCTCATAGTGTTTGTGTACCTGTCTTCTTTCTAATAGAGCGGTGCTTCCCTTTTTCCTGAGCCGTGGCCAGGTGGGGTGAGGTCTGTACCTCTTACGAGTCTGGTAAGATGATTTCTGTTCTCTATCTTGGCATTTTTAAACTGATCCAATGATGAGACATTAGCACGCAGGACTGCAGTGCAATTGGTGTACATGATTATGACACATAATACTAGGGTTGATACATATGAATCTTGTATATATATGCTTACTATGATGTGTACGCGGTGTCTATTGACAGGCACCTACATTGATCTCCATTCTTTCACTGTTTCTGTAGTGTATTTACATGATTAGAAGAGTGGAGAAACGATGTGGACACCTAGTGGATTCAGGTGATCTCTGTATTCGTTCCATTTATGTTGGTTTTTGAGCACTTTTTTGTTTAATCATCACCTCGTTGCAGTACCTATCAGTATATTTGGTCCAGAAGAAAGCAATGACAGAATGTGTCGATAATTGCTGAAACATGTTGACCTCATAGTACATCCGGGCAGTCAATAATTTTTTGTGACTGTCACTGACTACTTTTTAATGTTGGAAGAGTGGGTAGCACCAGAATAAATATCATTTTCAGTACCCCCTCATTCAATTTTATGACACTTTTTTTCTTACTCTGCATACACCCTTTTTTTTGCACTGCGACATCAGTCCCCCTTTTTGTATCAACACTCTCACAATCGAGTAGCAAGACCATCTGACCTGTCTGACCGATTGAGGGCTCTTTTCTACCGTTCAGGCCCTCCTCCGTGAAAGCTAGTGGCACTCCTAGTGGTGGTCTTGAAGGAATCCCAAATGATGAAGGGCAGTTCCGTGTGGTGACTGATGGGCATCCTTGCCTGACCACTACGTGGGTCTGTCGAAGGGATGACCCTCGATAGATATACACATGGTAGGGATATTTAGGCTTTCCTGTTAGTTTACACTTTGCGTACACACTAGTTTTTCCTTTTTAGACCCTCTGATATTTTTTTGTGTAGTTCAATGTCACCGACCATGTCATGAATTATGTAATATGTGATATCATCACCAGTGGATTGCGAGCGCGAGATTTAGTTAGTACAACTAACTATAACGGAGGAATTTCAATGGTTTTGTATGAGTGAAATGTGTAGCTAACTATAACACCCCTGAAACCTATGGTTTTTTCAATGAATTTCTAAGGTTTTTTAAATGATAATTGCTAACTATAACGTGTCTGAAACCTATGGTTTTTTCAATGAATTTCAAAGGTTTTTAAAATTACTAATTCCTAACTATAACATATCTGAAACCTATGTTTTTTTCAGGTAATCTATCTATCTATCTATCTATCTATCTATCTATCTATCTATCTATCTATCTATCTATCTATCTATCTATCTATCTATCTATCTATCTATCTATCTATATATATAGATATATAATGCAGTCATAACTTTTCATTTAACACAGGTTTTTTGTTTCAATTGTATATAGAGTTGAGCACGTAGTTGTCAAGTGAACACGTGTTTCTTCTATGTCTATACTTTGAGACCCACGAAAATGGGTGGAGCATCACTGGTTAAAAAAATGTATAAATTTGTAGCTGACCTGGTGCGCGGTGTGTGACCAAGGGCACTCGGTGCTCGAAACGCGTAACCAGCGAGGGATTGATTAAAGATTTCCTTGACTACAGCCATTGGGTCCGTGTCTTCGTGTTTTCCACAACAGGAGTGTGGTTATCTGAAGATCGCTTGGTTCATGTAATACGGGGAGCAGCTGTCCTCGTTAACGGAGCCCACTCGCCAGTAAGAGGTCGGGAGCACAACAGCTGCAAAGCAACGCTTGTTTTCCGTGAGGAAAAGAATTTACCCGAACCCCCTGAGCGGAAGAGAGAGCCTTCGTGTTGGCGGACAACTGCTTTCCTACAGTAGGTCCTAGTGGCCAGCAGTCGGAGAGCGGTGTCCAACCGGAGCGAGGCTAACATTTGGAATTCTCAGGTGGCGAGAATTGGCGTGTGGTCAAGAGACCGGCAGCGGCGCGAGCCCCCGGTTCACAGATTACAACAACAAGCAAACCCTCTCCAGTCGCACTATGTCAGCTAGTTTGGAGAGAGACAGGGAAGACGCCGCTGAAACACTCTTCAGCAATATACGAACAAATATTGTAACATCTAATGCGGCGAATAGTCAACCCAATGAAGTGCAACAGGATGTCAAACAGTTGCTGAAAATTTTGGAGAAAAAGACCAAATCAGAAATAACGAAGTGGTGGGAGCACAAGTCTCTCACCAAATACGTTGAGGCCGGTCGAGTACCGCGTGGTCTGCGGATCATGCTGGCACCCAGCTTCGAGGATCCCAACCCAGCGATGTTAAAAGAGTGGGGTGAGCTGAATTTGGATGCGTCAATGAACCTGGTAAAAGTGTTGATTAAATATGCGGTCATAGACCGTGACAAGCTGCTGGAGGATATTAAGGACATCAATGAACAGCTGGACGCTGTTACAGACCCGGAAACCAAGTTATTAATCACTAATATGCGCAAAGAGATAAGTGAGAGACTGAACAAACATGAGGAGCGCATTAAAATTAGAAAAGTGAACAAGTTCGCAAGGGACCTGAGGGACTACGAGACAGGGCAGATTTACACGTTTGCCAGAAAGTACGATCGGGCAAAGCAAGCCAAATTGAACAAACAAACTGCCAAAGTGGGAACAAGCAGTAATTTGGCAAATGCTAATCAACGGGATGAAGCGATGGAAAATTCAGATCTAGATACAGTCTCTGTGGCCAGCTCATCCAGCATGTCTCTGTCGGAAATTAGTAACACAGAAACACAGCCGGGAAGAATTTTAGAAATCGGTGAAGAAATGGATTTTTTAGTCGACGATCGGCTGCAAACTTTGCGTCCGAGGCACAAAAAGAACTACAACGCAAAAAGCGGAACGCAAGACGCCATGCAAGACGCAAAAGGAAGAAAGCAACAGCAGCCTCAGCAGCCTCAACAGCAAAAGAAAAAGAAACAATGGTTCAACAAGAAGAAGCAATGAAGGATTGTACCATTACCAATCTTTCCGATGTTACCCTTACCACAGCAGAAGAGCAGTTATTGGCTCTAGGACTCAATTTTTGTCCAGAAAGTTCATTCAATTATACAAACACAAGAGCGGATGTTTTTAAATTTATCCGCAAACTAAAACTCAGAAAGTTTTTTGCATCCAAAAACGCTGCCAAAAATAGGGAGCGCACTACGGGCACAACAGTGAATAACAGTGCCATTGGATCGGCTACAGCTACAGCTACAGTTCCAGCAGCCCCGGCAGCGAGAGATGCTAGACTTTTGCTCACCCTGTGTGACCTGGGCAATACGGCGGCCTCAACAACGGTGGAGGATGGTGTTCTTAACACACAAAGAGAACTGAGCAATGTGGATATTCGCCAAAAAGGAGCTGGAGAGAGTCCCTTCAAACCGGTAAGCACCTTTTTACCCGTCATGCCTAAAGATGCAATCGACATTTATCATGAGTGTGTGACGGAAGATTTAAAGAGACTTAACCGTACTATACAGGCACAATCCAATAGAAACAATGTTAGGACAATACAATATAACACTCTAATGAAGAAACTTAGTCAAAATCAGGAAGTTGTTATTAACAAATCCGATAAAGGGGGTAACATTGTCCTATGGAGAAAGGAAGAGTATGTGGCTGAAGCCATGAGACAATTAAATGACCCCACATGCTATGAAAGATCCAATGGGATGGCCTATAAACGAGCCAAAGACAATTTGAAGAAAATGTTGTTGTCTTATAAAAGAACTAATTTGATCTCTCAAGCGGAGTTTGACTACTTGCACAGAGAACACCCGGTGTTACCAAGATTGTATTTGATCCCAAAGATCCACAAGCAGAAAATCCCCACTCCAGGGCGTCCCATTATAGCGGCAATAAATAGTGTGGGGGAGAACATTTCACACTATATAGACTTTTTTCTGCAGGACATTGTTAAAGATTTGCCTAGTTATCTAAAAGATACGGGGGACTTCCTCACCAAATTGAATTCTATCCAGTGGTGTGAAAATTGGTGTATTTTAACTTTGGACATTGAGTCCTTATACACTTCTATAGACCACAGTAAAGGACTGAATGCCATTACGCATTACCTTGGTTCTCGATCATGTGAATACTATGCACATAACAAGATGTTGTGTGAACTAGTGCAATGGTGTTTGAATAACAATTACTTCATGTTTGCTAAAGATGTATGGAAACAGGTACGGGGTGTGGCGATGGGATCGTGCTTCTCCCCCAGCTATGCATGCTTGCATGTAGGCTGGTGGGAGGAGCGCGGTCTCACCGACACTCCCGGATTTGAGCAGGTTCGATACTGGAAACGGTTTATTGATGATGTGTTTTGTATTTGGGAGGGGGATGAGGAAAGCGCTAGAGTCTTTGTTGATGCTTTGAATCAAAACAATGATAACCTGTTCTTCACGGCCCATATCAGCAGAGAGAAAGCAGATTTCCTTGATGTGCATGTTGCCATTGCCAATAATGTGGTCAATACTTCATTATATCGTAAACCAACGGCGGGCAACAGTATATTACACGCCAGCAGCAAACATCCCCAACACGTAATCACCAATATTCCCTATGGAGAGTTGCTCAGAGTGAAGAGAATTAGCAGCACTCCAGAAACCTTTGAACAAGAGGCACAGGTCACAATGAATAGACTGAGAGCCAGGGGTTATAACAATAAGGTTCTTAACAGTGCACTTAGGCGATGCCGAGCTAAATCTCGGGAATCCCTTTTGACAAGTGAAACTGTAGAACAGGAAATAGACAATCCGGCTCCCCGACTGATTCTGGCATTCAGCAATCAAGAGAAACAAATAAGATCCATTGTGAAGAAACACTGGTCTGTTCTTCAAACGGACAGTATCTTGGGTGAGATTATCCCCAGTGCCCCTATCATAACATACAAAAAAGCACCTAGCATGCATAACTGTCTAGTCAAGAATGATCCTGAGCTAAGCAATGGTAATGCCTGGCTCAAACAAAAAGGTTTCTTCAAATGTTCCTCGTGTAGGGCGTGTAAATTTGGAGTTAATACATCTTATTACTTTACACCTTTCAGCTCTAGGAGGAAAGCCATTCGGGGATATTTCAACTGTCACAGTGAGTTTGCTATATATGTTCTGACGTGCACCTGTGGCCTACGTTATGTGGGCAGTACCAAGCTACAGGTGCACGCCAGAATTTTGCAGCACTTACGTGCAATTGTGAACAGTGATAATACATACCCAGTAGCACGTCATTTCAAATCCACACATAATAATGATTTATCCAACTTATCATATTATGTTATTGATGTGGTTGCGCCCCTCATGCGAGGAGGCGATAGAGAAAGACTGCTCCGTAAAAAAGAAACCGAATATATTATTGAATTAGACAGTAAGTACCCAAATGGGCTAAACACCACTGAAGATTTGCATCATCTGTTATAACTTTATCCATCGCAAAATTCTTACGTGGTTTTCTCCATATTTTTCTCCTCAAGGTCGTTCTGAAAATAACAACTGATACCAGATGGCGCCAGCTAGGCATCACATGGGAGTCCAGCAAGGATTCATTTATCACATTGACCTTGTAGGGTTTTTGCCTTCATGTATATTATATCTTTCTTTCCATTTTCAAAGAATATATTGGTGACTAATGAATTTCAAGTCAACCAACAACTTGTTTTTAATTCACGATTTTGCACTTTTCACGATCTGTCCAATACAGATCATATTTTGATTTAATACCAGTGGGTCAATCAAACATCTGTGTTGCCATGCTATAAATACATGTACAGGTTGATGTCATACATCCTTCTATAGTATGGTTAATAACTATACATTATTATAGGTCCCTTTGTCCATATAAATGTCATGAAATTTCCAATTTAGGATGATAATGAATGTATATTTGTAGATAAGAAGGGATTATATATTTTTGTGGTGTATAGATGTGTATATAGGTATAGGTATATAGAGAAATATATTTTTATATATATATATTTTTTTATATTACACATTGATGTTGTATATAGGATAGCATGTATATATACATATATATGGATTTGATATTCAATGGACATGAGTTAATATGGGATGTATGGGTGTATATACAATATATATGTAGTTGTACAAGTATATTATTATATGTACATGGTCATGGTTAAATGAGTTAACAATATTGCATTCATGCAGTCATAACTTTTCATTTAACACAGGTTTTTTGTTTCAATTGTATATAGAGTTGAGCACGTAGTTGTCAAGTGAACACGTGTTTCTTCTATGTCTATACTTTGAGACCCACGAAAATGGGTGGAGCATCACTGGTTAAAAAAATGTATAAATTTGTAGCTGACCTGGTGCGCGGTGTGTGACCAAGGGCACTCGGTGCTCGAAACGCGTAACCAGCGAGGGATTGATTAAAGATTTCCTTGACTACAGCCATTGGGTCCGTGTCTTCGTGTTTTCCACAACAGGAGTGTGGTTATCTGAAGATCGCTTGGTTCATATATATATATATATCCACACAAAGTTTGCCCTGAAGCAAGGATGCAACTTCCCAGCTGGTTGCTGCCGGAGTGAAAGAGGAATAAAGCACTGATATTGGAAATCTACACTGAGTGGTTCGTACCTGTTTTGTTGTCAGGGATTCGACATCGGGAATCTTCATTGGATATATATATGTGATCAAGGCAGGGATCTGCCGAAATGCGTCGTGATGGCTGGTGGCGTTCTGGAAAAAAATGAAGCACTGAATTGGGTCTACCTCGTCTTCTTGTTGCAAGTCCGTGTGGAAGTTGTGGTTGGAGCGAGCCTTGTTGCATATATATATATATATATCAATCCACAAAATGGTCCAAGAACCAAGACGCACACTGCCAGCGGGTGCTCTGCGCAAGGGTCGGACCCAGACCCGTATTTCCTTTACTTTTCTCCAAATGACGCGGCACTCAAGGGAAGAGTTTACTGTTCAAAAGTGGTCTTCTCAAATAAAGCTCAACCAAGTGCCGCGTCATTTGGAGAAAACAAAATATATATATATTTACCCTTGGAGACTTTCACTGGCGTTTTCCTGAGAGCATGAACATTGTTTTGTTTGGGAGTATTGAATTACCGGCGTGCTCGGCCGGAGTACACGCCACCTCCCATGGGGCCATCTGTAATCCTAACGGAGCAAACGTGGGAACATATGTATATATATATATGCTCCAAAAGCTCGCCTCCACCACAACTTCCCAACGGACTTGCAAATGAGACGAGGTAGACCCAAATTCAGTGCTTTTTAGTTTATTTCAATTTTGCCACCAGCCATCACGACGCGTTTCGGCAGATCCCTGCCTTGATCACATATATATATATATATAGGCCTCTGCAATGCACTGCTTATGACCTCACATATTACATCACTCATAACATCACTGATGACATCTCTACTGACATCACTGATTTCATCACTGATGACACCATTCAGTTAGTGTAAGTATTTTGTAAGAGTTTATGATTGCTAAACATACATACTAAGGTACTACAAAACGTAAAGTAGTATACAAGGTGTACTACTAATGAGTGATATTACTTTTAATATATATATCATTTGAGTGGCTGTGTGATTATATGTATCCTGGTGCATGTCAGTGCTTGAGTAGCTGTATGGGTGCATAAGTAGTGGTGTAATTAGTTGTGTGGGTGAGTGAGATGCTGTTTGAGTGGCTGTATTGGTGAGTTAGTGGGTGAGTCACTGGATGTATGGGTGGATGAGTGACGGTCTAAGTGGCTCTATCAATGGGTAAGTGGGTGTGTAGTGACTGTATGGGTGAGTGAGCGGGTGTCTGAATTGCTGTATGAGTAAGTGACTGGGTGTGTGAGTGGCTGTATGGGTGAGTGAGGGGCTGAGGGGCTGTTTGAGTAGATATTTCGTTACATCATTTTGTGTGTGAGTCAATGTGAATGACTGTATGTGTGAGTACAGGAATGTGTGAGTGCTTGTATGAATATATGAATGGGTATCTATGTGGTTGTGTGAGTGAATGTATGAGGGTTTCTATGGGTGAGTGAGTCGTTGTGTTGAGATGCAGATTGGGTGAGTGAGTGGATGTTTGTCTTTGCAGGTAAATAAGTGGATGTAAAAGTGGCTGTATGGGTGAGTGCGTGGTTATGTGGTTGGCTAAATGGGTGAGTTACTGGTTTTTTAAGTGGCTGTATGGGTGAGTGAATGGTTGTGTGAGTGGGTGTACAAGGGAGTGAGTGGGTGTGTGGCTGGCTCTATGGAGGACTGAGTGGGTGTGTGAGTACTTGTAAAGGTTGGTGAATGGGTATGTCAGTGGTTTAAGGGTGTGTGAGGGGGTGCACAATAGGTTGTATGGGGTGCAAGTGGTTCTGTGGATGATGTCATCAGTGATAGCATGAGTGATGTCATCAGTGATGTCACTGATCATGTCACAAGCGATGTAATATGTGAGGTCATAAGCAGTGCATTGCAGAGGCATAAATTAAAGTTAGCTCAGATAACTATAACTACTGAATTTCTGTGGTTTTGTATGAGTGAAATCTGACCCTAACTATTACGTCCCTTATTGTCCCTGTTACCTTTGTTTTTTCAGTGAATTTCTAATTTTTTTTGTAATTCTATTTGCTAACTAAAATGTCCCTGTAACCTTTGTTTTTTCAGTGAATTCTGCAAAGTAGTGAAGAAAGGGGGAGGTGCCTCTGACCAGCTCTCAGGAATTCCACTGTTTAGGACTTACAGGAGGTACTTTAGCCCCTAAGGTCCCACTTGAGCCAAGGGGACTTCATCCCCCAACTAGTAGTGCACCAGCAGACACATTTGCAGAGTGATGGAGAAAGGGGGCATGCTTTTGACAACTTCTCAGCAATCCTGCTATGTGTAACTGCCTGGAGGTAATAGGAGGGGTAGTCTGCCCCCAAGAATGTCATATAGGGGCTAACTACCCGCCTATTACATCCAGTAAGTTCCTTTTTTTTTTTTTTATTATTTTTTATTTGCAATCTAGGGAGAGAGACATAACAAAAAATCCATTAAATGAAATACCAAGTATAAATTGCACGATCTTCACAAAAACAGATTTCGGTTTTCCATTTAGAACACATTTCAGAAAAAAGCAAGAAGAGGTATATCAATATATCTATGATACAAACATTTTAAGCATTTAAGCAAACCCAGGACCATCAATGAAATCGCCCCATATTTTTTCAACTTTTTTTCGTGAACGAGTTCCTCTAAGGTTAGCTAATCCAAATTCCATGGAGCGAGTTTCGTTAACTAATGACCACCATTCCCAAATATTAGGAGGCTTGGGGCCAATCCAGGCTCTAGCCAATGTGAGTTTGGCGCAGGACATAAGGATTGTTGTCAGAGCAGGTTGTGATATAGCAGTAGGATATAAGTCGAGTAATATGATTGAGGAAGTAAGCGTGGGCAGAAATATTTTTTTAATTTTTAAAATTTTAGTTAGTTCCCCCCAGAAGTCCTTTAGCATTGGACAAGAAAACAGCATGTGTTCTAGATCTGCTGAGTAAGCAAGGCACTTAGGGCATTTAGTGCGGTCTCCTTGAGTATTATTAAGGGACCACTTTGAAATCTTTTCCGGTGTATAGTATAGCATACAGACTGTGCGAAACTGTTGTAGTCTCAAACTAGATGAGCGTACAGCGTTATTTATGTTAGCTAAGGAGCATCTGATTTGTTTAGGCGTTATATTTAAACCAGTTTTACTACTCCATTTTTGAGCTAGTTGTAGACAGTCATCGACTTTAGCAGCACAAAAATGTTTATATGCCTCGCTTATCGCTGATTTGTTTTTGGTAGAATATAAACAATTCCAAATATCAGAATCTAAGATATTAAATAGCTTTTTCTTTCTAATTAGAAAATCATGTACTTGTATATATTTGAACCTCATATTTTCTGTCAAATTGTAGAGAGTTTGTAGAGTATGAAAATCTAAAAACCCTTGTGCCCCGTATAGATCCCCGAGAATATTAATTCCATGTGTTGACCATCTATGGGTCATTCCATCGTTAAATATTCCCGGGAGGCCAGGATTGTCCCAAAGTTGTAATTTCGGGTGGTAAAAGGACGTTTTACAGTAAGTCAAAATATTATTCCATATTCTAATAATGTCTTTGGCAGTCTTGAATTTCACCCATTTAAAATAGTTAGGGTCGTTAACTCGCTGTAAAAACATATTAGATTCAGATTTTAGCATGAATACATGAAAAAAAAAAGTATTTTCCTTGTGTAGTAAAGATCGAAGGCGCCTAATAAACGATGACCAGAAATATAGTTTTAAATCTGGGAAATTTAAGCCGCATTTGTCTGTATTATTTTTGAGGAGCTTCAACGATCTTCTGGCTTTTTTATATCCCCATATAAAACTACTGAAAATCCCGTCGAGCTGTTTGAAAAAAGAATTATTTAAGGCAAATGGGATGGAGCGAAATAGATATAAAAATTTGGGAAGTATCTTCATTTTGATGAGATTAATTCTGCCAATTAGATTCAAAGGTAATCTATGCCATTTTTTTAATGTAACAATAGTAGATTTAATTAAATCGTTGTAGTTGAGATTGTTTATTTCTCGTATTTTTGATGAAATTTTAACGCCTAAATAGGTAGCGGTTTTACATATCTCGGGGACTTCTGTTGTTGGTATATAGTTAGCTATGATTTGTGTTTTATTTGTATTTAATTTGTACCCAGATACTTTGCCAAATTTTAGGGCCTCTATATTTATTCCTTCTAGAGTCTGTGTAATGTCAGAAGAGTATACAGCAATGTCATTAGCATATGATGTTATTTTTAGCACCTGTTCATTAGATTTAAACGGTATGCTTTTGGGTTGTGTTTGGAGGGAATGTAAAAATGGTTCACGTGATAGGGCGAACAGTAATGGTGATAAGGGGCAGCCTTGACGAGTGCCCCGCAGTATCGGAAAATCTGTAGAGATCAAACCCCCATAACTGATGCATGCAGTGGGGTTGTCATATAGCGCTTTTATCCACTTTAGAAAGTATCCGTTAAACCCCATTTTGATCATTACATGCCATAGATAGTTCCACCCCACCCGGTCAAAAGCCTTCTCGGCGTCCAATAATATCATACCAAGTGGGGTGGACTCAATCTCAGCCACATCCAATGCTGTGATAGCCATGTTGACGTGTATGGTAGTTTCCCGTCCAGTAACAAACCCGTGTTGTTGGGGGTTAACCATTTTAGGCATAAAAGGAGCTAATCTGGAAGCTAAAATCTTTGCAAAGATTTTTGCGTCCGTATTGATCAGAGAAATGGGCTTATATGACCCTCTTTCCTGTTTTGGTTTGTCTTTTTTAAGAAAGAATATTATTTTGGCTCTGTTCCATGATTTAGGTGCCTTACTGGTTTCCCCAATCGATTGCATTACCTGTAATAACAAAGGTGCGAGTTCCGCAAAGCAAATTTTATAGATCTCTAACGGTATTGTATCTTCTCCTGAAGCCTTTCCAGAGGGTAAAGAGGTAATAGCTTGACGTAATTCTTGTCCAGTGATGTTTTCAGACATAAGATCCATACAACAGGATAGCTAAGATCTGATAGCAGGCCACGCCACCTTTCTCCACCTCTCTGCAAACACAACTCCTGGCACACTAGTAGTAGGGGCATGAAGTACCCTTGGCTAATGACTGTCCTTGGAGGCCAACTACCCCTCCTATTACCTCCTTAAAGTCCCATACAGCAGGATTGCTGAGATGTGATAGCAGACTATGCACCCTTTCTTCACCTCTCTGAAAACGCACCTCCTTTCGCAATACTAGAAGGGGGATTGTTAGACCTGGCATTTCTTGGCGTGGTTACCCCTGACTTTTTGCCTCTACCTCCTCTATTGTTGATGCTGTGATGGATTTTGTTTTGCTGGTTTATATGCTTTGGACACCTTACCACTGCTGTTCAATGTCAAAGTGCAAGTGTTCACTGTATAAAGTGTTATGGTAATTGGTTGTCCATAATTGGTATGTTTGTCTTACTAGTAAAGTCCCTAATAAAGTGTACTATGTGTGCCAAGTCTGGTAATACAAATGCTACTAGTGTGCCTGCAGCACTAATTGGGCCACCCACACAAGTAGCCCTAAAAAGTGATCTCAGGCCTGCCACTGAAGTTCCTGCGCACAGTTTGTTAACTGCCTTGTTGTCCTGACAAGTGCACCCACTTCCCAGACCTTACCTTCCCTTCATCGGACACCCCTATAGAAGGCCCAAGGAACCCCCCCTGGGCAGGGTGCAGTGTATGTGAAAGGTAGGACATGTACTGAGGCGTGTACCGTATCCTGACAGTGAAATATTGCCAAATGTGTTTTTCACTGTTGCAAGGCCATCTTGCCCATAGGACGGAATGGGAAATGCTGTGTTACGTATTTAAAGCATATCTTTCCATAGGCATAAGATGGAGAGATGAAGATTAGTGTGTCTGACCTAAGAATTTAATAACACATCTTTTTGTAAAGATGGTTTTTAACTTGTGTGCTTAGAAACCACATTTTTAGAAGTGGCTGGTTTCTTGTTTCAAACCATCCTGTGTGCCTCTGCCTGTTTGTGTATTGACCATCTGGGTTTGGATGTGACAGGGACTGGGGAGTGTCCTGACACAACAGAAGGGTAGGCGAGACAGCAACAGGCTGCCCAGCATTAATGTGAGGGGGGGAAGAGTAGCCCCCCTGGATGTGAAGAGGGCTGTGTTGCTGCCACAAAAGGATGGCTCCACCTCCTTCTGAGCGTCTGGGACCCAGATCTGCACTATCAAGGGAAGCGGGTGTGCACTGGCAGGAAGACACCCTGGTCTGGACAGAGCCCCCTGAACACAAAGACTTCAAAGTCATTTAGGGGTATAAATGTGAAAGCTGAAACCCATGAACTCAAGACTGAAATCCAGATTGAAAAAGGATTGAACTGACTTCATGATCAAGAGGAACCTCTGCCAAAGAATAACAGCTAAAGAGACTCAAGAGAAATATTGCCCTTGCTGTCTGTTCTAGGGCTGGCCTGCAATTTGCTGATTTGACTAAGGAGAGGACAAGGGACTTTCCTTTGTGCTGTGTCCCCCTACATTTGAGGTCTTTGCTGTGTGCTGTGTCCTGAAGTAACTTGTCTCCAAGGGCCCGCGGAGAGCTTGGTGCGTGCTACTTTTGCAATCTTGAGATGGCTGTGTGGTCCGTGGTAATGTTTAGGAGGTGCCCGTGATTGCATTACCCCCGTGGTGTGAAACATCGTCCGCACAGCTGTATTGCTGTATGTGGCCTGAGCCGTCATTGTAACTGACGCTGTGAATAAGGATCACTGCTGCCGGCCTGAGCCGCAACGTGCTACAGGATTTCTGGAAGACTGCTGTGTGGTATGTGGTACTGTTTATGAGGTGCCCCGTGATCACATTGCCCCTGCAGCGCGAAACATCGTCTACACTGCTGAATTGCTGTTTGTGGCCCAAGCCATCATCATAACTGAGGCTATAAGTAATGATCACCGCTGCCGGCCCGAGCTGCAACGTGCTAAAGGATTTCTGGAAGCTAAGAAAGTTGCAAGGTGAAAGGGATTGTAATCGCTGCTCACCGAGAGGAATCTGCCCAAGATCGTCAACGATGGAGAAGGCAGCGCCCTAACCCGTCCATCTACAGTGCAGCCTATAACCGGAACTGCAATGTCATCTGGGCTGCCCAGCGGGACGTCCGATGAGCGGGGAGACAGAGAGAGAGCAAGGCAGCGCACCCCCACGGTAAGGCTTGGACTCCGGACAGAAGCCGCAAGCATGTGTGGCCTGAGGAGGCGTGCAGGAGGAGTACAGGAGTGCTCCGAGCTCTCTCCTGCTGCACCGTTTTAGATGCACTGAGTCCCTGAGTGGCCCGTACCTGCCCAGCAGTACCGGGGCTGCCCCTTTAAGCTTATGACAGTTGTCTCTGGTGTTGGGACCTAGTGAAGGCCCGAGTTGACCGCTCAGATTGGCATACAACTTTATTCCTTGCAATACGAAGTACCTGATTCTTGCATTATGAATCGCATTATTTTTGAATTACGAACTGCCTGATTTTTGCATTACGAATCGCATTATTCCTGCATTAGGAACAGCCTGATTCTTGCATTACGCATTGCATTATTCTTGCATTATGAACTGCCATATTCGTGCATTATGAACTGCATTATTCTTGCATTACGAATCACATTATTCTTGCATTACCACCTGCATTATTTCTGCGTTACGAACTGCATTAGTACAGGCATTAAGGACTGTGTTATTACTACATTACGAACTGCATAGCATTGCATTAGGACTGCATTAGATCATTGTGAACTGCTCATTAATATCGTAAGAACCTATACGTGATTGCTGGCCTAATAACCGGCAGAGTGATATATTACGAATATGCATATGTTGGATTTCTATTGTTTGGTCTCATCATATTCCTTTTGATAAAGATACCGCTATTTTTATAAAAACCAGTGTGGTTTCCATTTGTGGTGTTATCACTGTGTTACTGAGAGTGTGGTTGCAAATACTTTACACATTGCCTTGGAGATAGGCCTGGCTGCTCGTGCCAAGCTACCATGGGGTGAGCAGAGGCTATCTAAGAGTTTGTCGCTCTTTTCCCTGACTAGAAGCAAGGCTCCCTATTTGGACAACGGTACCTACCTCAGCCAACTAGATACACCGAGTTCTAACAGGGATGTTATGTTATGTTATGTTAAATTAAATTTATTAAGCGCACGTACGCCCATAGGCTTCATGGCGCTGTTGGAGGATTTGCAAAGACATAACATATAACAGAGGGAGCCCGAATTAACTATGAGTATGCTTGCCTAAAAAGCCATGTTTTGAAAGCCTGTCTGAAAGCCAACAAGTCTTCATGAAGTCTCAGTGTCTGAGGCAGAGAGTTCCATAGGGAGGAGGCCAAGAAGTGAAAAGAACCGCCTCCCTGGCGTTGTTTCCTAATGCGAGGCACCACCAACAAGTTCTTTTGACCTGAGCGTAGAGCACGAGAGGGGGTGTAACTCACAAGCAGGCTGCTAATAAATCCAGCGCCTTTACCTTGTAGAGCCCTAAAGATAATGCATCCAGCTTTAAAAGTTGCTCTCTGCGCTACTGGCAACCAGTGGAGACTAGCCAGACCCGGCCTGATGGACTGCCATTTGGGACTCTTACAGATCAGCCTGGCCGCTTGGTTCTGAACCAGTTGAAGTCTCTTAAGCTGCCCAACTGGAAGACCCAAATACAGACTGTTGGAATAGTCCAGACGGGACAGCACGAGAGCGATGATAACTTGGATCAGAGCAGGGTGAGTTAGTAGGTGGGCAATCTTCTTGATCTTACGGAGTTGGAAGAAACTTGAAGATACCACAGTCCCTACCTGACTTTTAAGCGAAAGATCTTCGTTAAAAGTAACCCCTAGGCTTTTTACTGTTTGGGACTTGGTTGGAGGATTTCCCATTTCTGGAGGCCAAAAATGTGGCCCCCAGTACAGTTCACTCTTCCCAGGCAAAATCAATTCAGTTTTGCCTGGGTTGAGTTTCAGGTGATTTAGGCTCATCCATCTCTGGATGTGGACCATGGCCTCCCGAAATTCGGTGGCAGCACCAGGGGAGTCCAGACGGAAGATCAATTGCAGATCATCTGCATAGTTGAAAATTAAAGCTCTAAACTTTCTTAATGAAAACAACAGAGGGCGTAAATACAAATTAAATAAAAGTGGGGACAGGGACGATCCCTGAGGGACTCCACATTCATTTTTAATTTTAGGGGCTGTAAAGGTTCCTAATCTCACTGCCTGGGTGCGATCCGAGATAAATGACTTCAGCCATCTCAAGGCCGAGCCTCTAAGGCCCGCCTGTTCGACACGGTCGACCAAGATGGTATAGTCGACCGTGTCGAACGCGGCCGATAGGTCAAGAAGTACTAGTGCTTGATGAATGTCCTTGTCCGCGTTGTATCTAAGTACATTCTGAACCGCCAATGTCACCATCTCGGTCGAATGCCCCGGTCGAAACCCAGCTTGGTTGGGTTCTAGGTATCCAGTGGTTTCAACGAAGCTAAAAAGACAGCCAGCAACATGTGCCTCCAGGATCTTTGAAAGGAATGGCAACAAGGAAATTGGGCGATAGTTTGATGGATCATAGGGATCCAAGCCAGGTTTTTTGATCAAGGGAATGAGTAGAGCGTGTTTAAACCCTACAGGTACCTTTCCCTGATCAAGTGAGTCATTAAGCAGAGGAAGGATCCCCTGAGGGATGGCATGCCCTATTTCTGTGAAGATGTAGGGTGGGCAGATGTCGTCGGGTGAGCCAGACTTGACACGTGCCAGGAGAGCAGAGAATGTTTTAAAGTCTATGGCAGGGAAGGCATCTAATGTAGCGGGATTGTTAAAAATATCATCCAAAGGAGATGGTATAGGAGAACTTGCAATGTTGCGTTTTATAGTTACAATTTTCTCTCTGAAATATTCATTCAGAGAGTCGCACAACTTCTGGGTAGGAGCTATTGAGGGAGCTGTCCTATCATCATCACAGAGCTCATTGACTATATTAAATACATCTTTAGTTTTGTTGGAAGAGGTTAAAATTTTTGGGGAGAAGTAATTGGTTTTATGTTGGTGCAGAATTTTTTGGAACTCCTTCCTGGCAGCGCAATACACCTTCCTGTCTTGTGGGGAATAATTTTGTCTCCATTTCCGTTCCTTTTGTCGTACCCCTAATTTAAGATTTTTCAGTTCTTGGGTAAACCATTTGTGGGCGTCATTCCCTCTAATGCTAGAGACCAGTACTAGGGGGGCTGAGACATCAGCTGCGTGGTGTAGCCAGTTTGACAATGCTCTCTCACCATTGTCCAGGTCATCATGCGGCAAAGGAACGGATTTACTTAGAACATCAATGAATCCCAAAAGGTCCATAGATTTCCATTTACGGAATTCTTTGCCCATGCATGGTCTGGACTTAACATTCCCTGGTATTTCTAAAGTGAAGTGAATAACGAAATGATCCGACCATATGCATGGACTAATAACGGGGTTGGTTAATGGTAGGTTATGTGTCCAGATTTGGTCAAGGCTATGACCTTTATGGTGGGTAGGTGAGTGAATGTGCTGGGTTAGATTAAGGTCTGTGAGCAGGTCTTTTAGTTCAGCAGCTTGGGTATCTGTATCCATGCTGTCGAACCAGTAATTTAAGTCCCCAATTAGGATGGTTTTAGAGTAGCTGACTACATATGAGGCTAACTGCTCAACCAGAAGAGATGGATACTTGGCCATGTATTGGGGAGGGCGATATATCAGCACCAGGGTGAGGGCCCCACTTTCAGAGTCAAGCTTGATCACCAGGTTCTCGGTATCCGGAAGGGTCAGAGATGAATTTCCTTTGGCTATTGAAGGCCCCCCTTCCAGGCCGTTTTTGGCCTGGGGACCCCATCCCTCAGGGAATGCCTATTTAAAAAGAAATAAAAGGGAGGGGACCAAATGGTCCCCCTCCTGAGTCCGATTTGAACCCCGGGACCCCATCCTCCGGGGGCAGGACTTCAATGTTTTATTTTTTTCTTTGGGGAGGGGGTCCAGCGCAGCCCCCCTCCTCGGGCCGATATTGCCCCAGTAACCCTATCCCCAGGGCATGGCCAGCAAACTGGGGCCTGCGGGACCCGGCATTGTTTTTGGACAGAGGGAGCTGCAAACATGCGGCTCCCTTTGTCCAAAAGCAATTCTTCTTTGCTTCATGGAAGAGAGAGCATTTGCAATCCTCTTACTTCCATGTCGCAGACCAGAGTTTGCTATGGCTTGATGGGAGCACTACTCCCACCAAACGATAGCAAACTGCAATGTGTTGGGGTGGGCATTCTGGGATATTGCTGGAGACAATCCTAGGGGGTGGCAGTACCCAGGGCCACGCAGGTCTCCTAGAGGGCGGCCGCGCCCCCATCCCATCTTGTATATAACCCCGGGGAGGTGGTGGTTCCCAGGGCCAAGGGTTCACAACGGATTACCTTCTTTAGTGTATATGTGCCCTGGGGAGGTGATGGTCTCAGGGGCTGGGTGGGGGGCAGCACCCCCCAAGCATCATTATATATTTTAACCCCAGGAAGGTGGTGGTCCTCTGGGCTGCTGGGGGCCTCCCCCATTTGATACATTATTTTTAATGCATGTGACTCAGGGGGGTGGGAGTCCCTAGGGCAGGGAGGGCCGTGAGCCCACCATAATATTGAACTTTGCCCGGGAAGGTGTCAATTAGGCTCTAGGGAAGTGGCGACCCTTGGCCAAGGGGTCTGTGAGCCCCCCCCACATAAAACATAATAGCCCCAGGGTGGCGGCTGTGGGTGGGTCCACCCGGCCTACTCGCCTAAATAATAATAACTCACAGAGGTGCAGGTCCCTAGGGCATTAATAAGCCCTAGGAGGGGGGCCTGTGCACCCCCTCCCATTTGTATTAAATGCCCCTAGGACCTGGACCATCTGGGGGTTATTTTAAAACAAGTGCAAGAGCCCATGCGTGCTTTTTAAAAAACGTTTTGCCCAAATTCGCGAATATTGCGCTTTTGCTGCACATTATTTTTTTTAATGGTTTTATGCCTTGGAAGGGTAAGTGAGAGAACACAAACTCAAGGCTTGGGGGTCAGGGTCTTTTTACCATGCCCCCTTTTCTTCATTCTCACTTTTTGGTCCAAGATGGCTGCCAACATTCCTGGTTGAAGTGTTGGTAGCCAGTCAAAGCAGTTCTTTTCTCTGCACAAACTCGTCTTTATTCGCAAAGACTTTGCGACCAGATATCACTATAATTTTAATTTAAATTTTATCATCAACTATTGAACGGATGTACATCAAATAAGCAAAAGGCACTTTCTTGAACCGACATCTAAATCCCTGCCAAATATGCTGTAAGTCCATTCAGCGGTTCGGGCTGTAGCTGTGGCTAAAGGCTTCTATAGGAATTACCATTACAAATGCACCCTTTTTCGTACCCCTAATTCTTGGTCCCCACTGCATGGATCAACCCCAAACTTTCCATAACAACCAGAACCCACCTTGACACTTTTCGGGGAAAAGTTCATGAAGATTGGTTAATCGATGCCAAAGTTATAGCCAAGTCAAAAAATGCTTTTTCCATGGAAACTAGGTCCTAAATAAAACTATCTACTGGCGATATAGATATGGATAGAGTAGATAGCGGGCAACTGTTTAATGCAGGTAAGTAAATGTAGGTGATGCTGTGGCTGCAGCATTTACTAAATAATTGTAGTATTGTATCAAAAATCCTGTTTCTTTCTCAAATTGATAAAAATAATACTGACAGACAATGTGCCAAATCGTGCACTTTTTTTTGCAGCACAATTTACATACATTTATATGATTATGGTCCTCCATACTGCATAATTCTGATAGCCTTGGCTTGGTTAAAGCTCTGCACAGTGGGATGGAAGTGGTTATTATGATGATAAAATCATTTATTTAAGGCGACAATGAAATATTAAAGTGGTTCATAGCTCCCTGTGAAGTATGGGGATTTACATTGCAGAGGCACCTATTTGCAAAGCTCAATCTAGAAAGGAGGTTTTTAGTTCACTTGAGAATGACATCAATTTGTGGTTCTGTTTAAGCTTAGGTGATTGTTTGTTTAAGAACAGGCATGTAAGTTACCTGCAAACCTTATTTTGAGAGTTATCCCACATATCTCATGACATTTTTGTGCAATTGCATGAAAGTTATCATACAATGCAATTTCCCACACCCCAGGTGGTGATAGCTAGCTAGCACCTTTGAAGCTGGACTCTTTACGGGTAAATGAGGATACAGTATCCCAAGTTCATGTTCTGCCCAGCTGCACTGGGCACATGACTTATTAGAAATTTAAAGCACCTTTAAAAAATTTGGTCGGTAAATGGAGCTAAACGATAGTGCCTCCAGCACGTCATACTATTTCTTACATAAAGGAACCTCTCCCTAATATATCCCTCTCAACGAGCTAGACAAAATAATATTGGCAGAGGTTGCAAATATTGCGTTTGACAGAACCTTATACCTCAGCAGAACTGGTCACAATATAAATTCTATACTGAGAGGCTACCTTAGTTGAGAACGATATTCAGACTATTGGCTTGCTGGTGAGATTATATTTAGAAAACTCCATATTTCCATATTTTACTCAGTTATGTACATAGGAGATGCGTATTACACAGAGAATATTTTACATACTGGGGCACACAGCAAGGTGTACATAATTACATAGCATGGGCTGATTATATTGGGCTTTCAATATAAACCTGTACAGAGGAGGTGCCACTAGCAACTTGACGCTATAGGGAAGCTGGACTTGGCCTTCTAGACTCCACCTGCTTGGGAGGACGTTTCACTGAAGACAAGGTGCACACTTACGCATGGAGAGGGTGTGCAGTCCTTTAGAAGCGCTATCTGCACACTGAGGGGCATATATATTTACAAGGAGCTATCGCTGAATTACCAGCATTTTATTGCAGCCAAAGTTGTCATAAATTTACCTCCCCTTTCACAAGCCGGTGTTAACAGCCCACAGCACCAGATTACCCACAAAAGCAGCTGCAAAACACATTGCCACAGAGGACCCCCGTAACTATCGCTAATGAGATGCAGAGTAGGCATTCCCGTGCAAAAAGCCGCGACAACACGACACCACAACATTCTCAGTGACCAGCCAGATTGGGGATAAGAACCCGATAAGGCACGTTAGCAGCAGGAAATTAACACCTGCTGTGACCTGGTGTAAAGTCAGACAGCAACCTGCACCTCAAAAAAGGGAGCCCAACCCAGGGCATCATCGGAAGGGCAACAGATGCCATGGAGCCACTCATCATGCGGCCCGGACACCCAAGAGGGCCACAACACCTACCGCCACCACCCCAGGACCCCAATCCCCACCCAGAACACCCCTCCCCCAGACCACCACAGAGGCAGCGCAGGCAAAGACAGCGTCCCCCAGGAAATGCACCTGCCTCACAGACCCAACATCTGACAATGTCACTGTCTACCACAGGCTGAAAGAGACAACCATTCTATGCATCCTGACCTTCATCACCTAACAGGCCGACGGCACCAACATAGTGGACAACCAACATCCCACCTCACACCAAGCTGCTGGCTATGCTGCACCCGTTGGCACCTGGCACACCCCAACCAACACCCGCCAGAGTCAGGGGAGTCTCCCAGCCAGCCACATCAAAGACCCCGCACCTGTCCTGGGCATCACCATCACCCTGGCACTCCAGTCCCCATACAGCCAACTCAATGCGCAGGATCCGCTGGAGAGCAAGCAAGGACCATATGCCATAGCCGGATGCATGCATGCGATGGGGGAAATCCACAGCACACATTTCCTACCTGTGCCACTGGTGACCCAGCACACAATCACCACAACAGGAAGCACACGTCACACATCAATGTGCAGGCAACATCATGGGACCTTCAGCAATGTTGCCTCCAAATACACAGCCAGTCTTCATGATTCCTTCATCCTCCGACAGTCCATCAGCAACTAGCGTTCCCAGGATGGCACCAAGGGAAATGCACAGCCCCTTGGCAAGTTCCAAATTAACACCCCCCCTTACCTCAACTCCACAACCATGCAATTCACAACTCTGGCAATGCACATCTCACACAATCTCAACCAACATGCAAAACAACATGCCCACCCATCAGACACGACAGAACAACTTACAATGGTAACCTGGGCAAGCCGTGAACATGAGCCATCAATGGAATGGCACCTCAGCCACACAATAGACGAATGTGGAGAGAGGTGGCAACCAGGCATGTGTAAAGAATGCAGTAGACCCATCATTGGAAAAGTACACAATGCCAAGAGTAGCGGCGATGTGCTGGACAGACCACAGTATGTAGAACACACCCATATCCACGGCAACATACACCTCTGGTGTGTGGAGTGTAGTGGACAGTGGACGCAATCATATCATCCCAGCCAGTGGGGGACCTCGCGGAAATATTGCCTGTTATGTCCCCCCATAAGCGTGAGCAGAGTGTGATAGCCCGGCGTATGCCAGGCCAGCGTAGGCTCGTGAATAAAAAGCATGCAGCCCTGGGTGTGGTTATCTTCCGGAAAGCCCAATGTCTCTGCCAGGGCGGCACCTCTTACCCCGCTATGAGGTCGACGACATCCTCATGAGTGGAGTTGCCTGCGATCCTGTGCGCCTGTCGTACCCCGGCCCACTGGACCACGAACCCGTCATGCCCTCCCCTGCGCAGTCAGGCCACACTGATCACCTGCAGACACAGGCGTGTGTCAAGGAGGACCCACCACATGCCTGTTCAAGCTCCAAACCTGAGGCTGGCAACCTTGCCAGCCTCTCAAACCATCGCTGGCCCCCGTTGCTGGCCCACATTTCTCCTTACTCAGTCACATACAACACCGGTGTCCTCTTCGGCCCAGTAGGTCCCATATGTGAAACTATGTCCTGGGTCCTCAATGGCAGTGACCCCAAATCCAGGCCAGCGGCCACAGTACCAGAGCTGGTCTGGTAATACCGGGCACCGGGCAATGCCCTGGTAGGCTGGATGGTGTGGGGGTCGGTTTTATGACAGGGGGCCGGTTTTGTTGGCGAGGCCAATTTGGACCCTGAGGGTGGCATGACTGACGAGCAAACAAGTACATTTATCTACATAAAATGCAGCAGCTGCTGGTGCGGTCCGTGATGCTGCATGTTATGTCACCCACATTTTATTTCTGGGCACTGCCAGGAGGAGAACTAAATTTATTATTTTAAAAATCCACCGTCACGCACTGCCACTGGCTGAGTGGCTACCTGCAGGAACCATGATTGAGTCGTAGCGCCAGTGATGTCATTTTGCCGCCGCAGTAAACATTCACCCTTGGGGTGGAGTGTGGTGGGCGTGACTGTGAGGCAGAGAGAGGAGGCCAAGGCCACTACTCCAGAGAAAGAGAGGCTGGAGCAGAGCCTGGAGGCACTCCTTTAATTATTTTCCTGTGTGCATTCTGCCGCCCGGCACCGCAGGTGAGGCACTGTCTGTCTGGGTCCTGGGACTGGGCTGGGGGCATAGCGACCCGGACCTGAATAAAAAAAAGTAAAAGACTGGTTGGTGGTTTACTTAGACCCCGGCCCGGTTCCGCGACCGCAGCACAGTGGATTTCCTGAGTGAGAGCAGTGCAGTTCTCACAAAATAAATCCTGAATAAATCCACTGCGCTGCGGTCCCGAAACCGGGCCTAAAAGTAGTAATGGAATCTGAGTCAAAGCCGGCAGCCTGGGCCACGGGATGCGGGTGCTTCTTCAGGTGCTTGCTGTCTGTGTCACTTAGTGATCCATCACTGCATAAGCGTAACACAAGCCCCCACAACCCCCACGTTGCGGTGGGGCCCCGCGCTCAAAGGGGCCCCGCCAGGGCCACTCACTGAAGAATGCATTGATTGACTGAGTAGATTTAAAAAATATGGATGGTCCCGGCCGGGGCCCCGTGAGGGGCGAGGCTGGCAGCGGTGCGGGGCCCAGGCCGGGGCCCATGAGGCAGGATGGCAGTGTGGCAGCAGAATGGCCCGGGCCGGGGCCACGGCGGGGGCCCCGTGAGGCTGGCACTGCAGCAGGATGGTGCGGGGCCCCGGCCGGTCCGGGGCCCATGTGTGGCTGGCAGGGCAGGCTGAGCAGAGTTGAGCACGTCGGGCCGGGCCCCGGTGGGGGCCCTGGGGCCCCGTGAGGCTGGCAGCAGGATGGTGCGGGCGGGGCCCTGGCCGGGGCCCATGTGTGGCTGGCAGGCTGAGCAGAGTTGATGAGCACGTCTGTCAGTCGGGCCGGGCCCCGGCGGGGGCCCGGGGCCCCGTATGGCTGGCAGCAGGATGGTGCGGGCCCCAGCCCGTGTGTGTGTGACTGGCTGGCAGCGGCTGCACTCGCTGAGCAGAGTTGAGCACGAATGGTGCGGGGCCCCGGCCGAGCAGCCCGGAGTGTGTGAGACTGGATGCCATTAGCCATTGCAGGAATGGTGCGGGCCTGCGCGGAGCCAATGTGAGTAGTCTTAATGGTGACGGTGGGTGGGTGTGGATCAATGGCGTTAGGTCAGCCAGGTTGTTTACTTTACTCCTCTGACTCTCTCTGGTGACTTTCACTTTCCTTTCCGCTGCCTTCCGGGACGCGTATGCGTGCCGCTGGGGGACTGGGCAGGGGGGGGGCTGGCTGTTGACTCACTGACCAATGGCCTCATAACATTTGTCAGGGGGGCATGGACAACACATGCGCATTGCGCAATGAGGTCATGACGACACACGCAAATAAGCGAGTTACCGTTATAGTGTGTATAGTGTGGCAGCGGAGCAGAAGACAAAGGAAGGGAAGCCTGAAGTTGAACTTAAGCCCCCCACGCTGACCGTTGACGGACGCTCGGCGCTCAGGACTGAGGACTCATCATCAGGTACACTCATATACTCCTCTCCGAGTTTATCCGAACAACAGCGAACACTAACGGCGCTATAATAAACTAATTCATCATCGACCAAAGTTTGGGTTGGGATTTTACGACTGCTATAAGTATAAGCCTTTAAGGTTAAAACGTGCCGGATGAAGCAGGCCGCGTCCTCCCTTGCACGTGGATCACTAGTGATGGGAAGAGGATTCACTTCCATGGGAAGTGCAAGCGGTTCACGCTCAAGGGGCTGAACAGTATATAGCGAGCTGCAGAATGTCACATTCATTGTGCATCACACTCCGAGAACGAGACATGGCATCGAGGGGTAGATGAGTGGCTGTGGGTGACCTCAAAGAAGGAAGGTACGGCAAGTATCACTAGTAGAGACAGGAGTAATTGATCAAGATCATCAGGCCCAAAACCCGACTGCAACTGGATTCCCCATCCATTAGCCAGATGATAGACCCAAGCTGTTTGTGACACATAAGGTAACAATTGTAGTGTAAAATATCACAGCTGGCGTACGGTTAACGTCTATGAGGCTTTGCTGACTGCTGGAATACCCAACTGGCATTATGCAAACTCGAGTTAGCTTCACTGTCCAAAACAAATGTAAGTGCTGTACCGGTGGCTTCCAATCGGGGGACACTAAGAGAGTGGGGAAGGGTCATTTGTAGCAGTGACAGGGGGGAGTTCCTTAACAAGTTCAAATTTAAGCCTATTCAGAATGGTGTTCCCCTGGGGTACTGTAAAGAACAGTGTGTTTCATTGAGTGTTGAGGAGGAGATTGGGAGTCTTGTTATGGAAGGTGGTTGTGGACCATGAAGACCACTGCGTTTCATTGAGTGTTGGATATGAATTTAGTAGCCTTGTTATAAAGGATCGTGACCCGTTGTTTGTGACTCTGTGGACCCTGGAAAGCGTTTGTGATAGATGATAATGTGGAGGAGTGTGTGTGCATGCATGAATAAAAAGTGATAACATTTGCATGAGTTTATTTTAGCATTAAGGATCTTGACAACATTCATTTTTTTATTATTAATGTTGTGGTTGTTGCTGTTATTTTGATCATTTCAGTTATTGTTGCATGCTAATCAGGCTAATTCAGGCATCACAGAACTGTGCAGTAGTGACAACTAAAACAGTAAAATGATGTACAATAGTAGCAAGTAGATACAGTCTCTGGCCCTGATATGAGTCGGTCATTGTGTTTTCAGCACCTGAGGAAACCCCAGTTTGTGCTTGGGTGGAATCCTCAGTTTGGTGTTAGTTATTGCACCCAGTAATTATGGAGTGCTCACCCTTCGTGAAATTTTGGCATGTCAAACTTCCTGGAATTTAACAGAGGGAAACAGTATACTTTTGACGATAACATGGGGATTTTAAAGCACTCTGTCTCAAATACTTGCAATAGTTGTCATTTATAGCACTCAATAAACTGCAAGCCCCAAGGTGTCTGATTTTGGAAATAGCTCCTACTCTCCTGACACATTTGGAATCAGGGCTTCCATATGCTCAGGATGAGTGTAATTAACTTGCCCATCCCCCCCCTGGAAGGGTTATCCTTTTCTGGAGTAAATCCCGAGCCATTTCCAGAGACAGTTCTTAGACGAGTTTGTGAATGTCAACTAACTCACAGATTTGTGGGTGGTCATAAACTCCCAAGGAAAACCAAGCTTAAACATCCCCCTCTCCATGCATTAGACTTTCTCAAGTGGAGTTTTCCACAATCATGGTGCACCCTTTTAACCCTCTACTTCTCATTAGACTGATGTGTTGCCAGTTTTGTTTTTCACCCAATATTCCTTGCAAATTCACTTTTTGCACTGTTATTTTTATTCTGCAAGTACCAACTTCCTTACCACTCAGGACTGGCTGAAAGCATCCCCCCCTAACTTGAGGCCAGTGAATAGCTGTGAAATAACCCTTTCTGCGACAGGCTAGCATAAAATGCTGTCATCATTAAAGGCATTGAAGAACTAATAATATTATATTTCATTTGGCTGCTTCGAAACACAAAAGATGAATAATAGGTGTAAAACGAGATCCTTTGAACAAGGATGAGGAACTAGCCAGTATCTGCATTGCCAGCTCTGAGCAAAAGAATGATGGATTTAACCCAGATCTGTAACTGGGGGTGAATGTTTGATTTGTTCTGCATTCCGTCCATCATCTGTTCTTTTTGCATGTGTCACGTGCAACACAGCCATAACCCTACCCGAATAAGACAATATAGAGGCATTTCATTTAAATGTTGGAGGTTTCAAAGCAAAATATGCTAGATTTCTGGGAGGTAGGGCAAAGTAGTACATGGTAGGCCACGCCGCCGGGGGAGGCATGGTAGGCCGCGCCGTGGGGGGGGGGCCCTCCATTGGCTTTACAGGGGGGGCCCCTCAAGTTTCGTTATGCCACTGCATTACTGAGATACAGGTGGGTCAGTTACTCTAGCTGTTGTGCTGAGGCCTATCACATGATCCCTGCTGTTGGGCCGGGTGATGTCAGTCGTGTCACAGAAATCAGCCCGTGTCCTGAGATGGTGCTCTCCAGATTGATTTATTTGGCTGTCAATCTCAGTGCTGTTTTTTGTCTGCGTGCCCGACTGCTACAACACTAGGCACCAGTTTGTTGGGGGCTCACATATCCTGTTTGGGCCAGGTCTCAGACCCACGAGTGAGTGCTGGTATACCCATTTGCAGAATTACTGCTAATCTGAAGCACTGTTACACGAGTTAAAGTACTGGACTGTCTAGTAAAATAAAGATGGCCAGCCATAACTCTTTCCGCCTCTATTGGCGTGTATGTTTCAAGACCTACTTGTTTCTGTAGTTCAGTCAATCTCGTATCTCTCAAAAAACAGACGCTACCTTTATCTACCACAATGGCATTGGATGTGCCGACCATGCGCCAGTACTCAAACATCCGATCCATAAGTTTAACATTGATGACAGAAGCAAACATGTAACCCACAGAGCCAGGTTATCTATCGTATTCAAAAACATTTCTTTGTTTCTGTTACTACTTTGACAGAAGAATTGGCTAGGTGATGGAAACGACTGAAGATGTTAAACATGGCAGGATTACTGCGTGGAAGGTGGCTATCTTCGGCGCTTGCTACGCTTGGGTGCTTGTGTATGCAGAATGCTGCAGGGAAAAAACGTGAGGTAGACTGCATGTAGGTGGGGAGGGTACATTGAAATTAGAGTTAGGCGTGTTTCGGTACACATTTGTGACACCCATTGCCAAGAGAAGAGCTTAAATGCAGCCCCAGTTTCTCCGAGCAAAAAAACGATTCTTTGTAGGTCCTAGGCTCTTGCATGTGGCCTGTCATTTGCTGCTGGGCCAATGTGCTAAGCATTTAATTAAAATGATTGTTGCGCTGCTCAAATGAAAGATTGGGAGCCCGGTAAACACTGCGAGTAGCATTTCTGTTTCTACAATAACTAAACCTCCCAGTGCTCGTTTTCCTGTTTTGAACTGATTCACAAATATATTCACCAACAGACAAACAGAGAAAATTAAGTTTCTTACCTCATGTGACTGGACAAACACAAATCATCTCCTGTGTAAGGTTTGTACCGCACAGTCCAACATCTTTATTTGTTTCAACCTCTTTCTTACTGCTATATATTATACTGGGGCTAATTGTTTGCTTTTGAATGAAATATATCCAGTGTATATCTATTTGCAGAACTATTTAGCTCCTTGATGGTGTTGGAAGGCGCAATTGTGGCATGATTTTTGCCAGCTGATGCAAAGTGGTGTCTCACATGCACCACCATTTGGGCCACGTTTGATGCTTTTAGGAACAACCTGACACTTCATAATACTGAAAATATTCAGAGAATTCATATATGCTTGTAGGTGTAACAGCCACCACTGACTAGGGTAGTGCCCTTCCATACCCGGCGCTTTGCAGTAATATTAAGATCTTCTTAAAGTTTCTCTTTGGGGAAATGGGTGTAATTTCTGATATTTATATGCTTCCATCATCTTTATTACTAGAATTAAGCATGCGAGAAAGTGTCACTCATAGTCGTTGAAATGTCACTCATAGTTACACTGAAATTATGAAAATGTCACACACAGCAATCTAAAACCTTGGCAGCTATGGTAACCAGGGGATCACTGAAACAATATTGATGACACAAATATAGAACTACAAAAATATCGAGTAAAAAATATAGAATGCAAAAATATCGAATTCCTATTTCCAAACAGGTAAGTACAAAAATATTGAATCAAAAATATTGTTGTAAAAATGATAGTTAGTCAAAATATCGATTCTTTTAAAATGCTTTAAAGTAATTAAATAATAAATATAATTAAATTAAACATACTTAAAATACTTAAATAACCTTAAAATTAATAAATAATTATTGTAAGTTAAAAAATACATACACATTGATTTGTTAATACATATTTATATATATGAATGTAATATTAATAACAAATTTACAATATTTTTACCGTAGGATAGCGGAAAGGGTAAAAATTACTATTCCCACTCCAGTGAGTGCAACAGTTGAGAAAGCGTTGGATAGCATAGGGGTAAAAATTACTATTCCTACTCCAGTGAGAGCAACAGTAGGGAAAGCTTGGGATAGCGGGAGGGTAAAAGTTACTATTCCCACTCCAGAGAGTGCACCAGTAGGGATAGCATTGGATAGCGTAGGGGTAAAAATTACTATTCCCACTCCAGAGAGTGCAACAGTAGGGAAATCGTTGGATAGCGGAAGGGTAAAAATTAATATTCGCACTCCAGTGAGTGCAACAGTAGGGAAAGCGTTGGATAGCATAGGGGTACGAATTACTATTCTCACTCCAGAGAGTGCAACAGTAGGGAAAGCGTTGGATAGCGTAGAGGTAAAAATTACTATTCCCACTCCAGTGAGTGCAAAAGTATGGAAAGCGTTGGATAGTGTAGGGGTAAAAAATATTATTCCCACTCCAGAGAGTGCAACAGTAGGGATAGCATTGGATAGCGTAGGGGTAAAAATTACTATTCCCACTCCAGAGAGTGCAACAGTAGGGAAAGCGTTGGATAGCGGAAGGGTAAAAATTAATATTCGCACTCCAGTGAGTGCAACAGTAGGGAAAGCATTGGATACTTGGAGGGTAAAAATTACTATTCCCACTCCAGTTAGTGCAACAGTAGGGAAAGCGTTGGATAGCGAGGGGGTAAAAATTATTATTCCCACTCCAGAGAGTGCAACAGTAGGGAAAGCGAGCGTTGGGTAGTGTAGGGGTAAAAATTACTATTCCCACTCCAGAGAGTGCAACAGTAGGGAAAGCGTTGGATAGCGGGAGGGTAAAAATTACTATTCCTACTCCAGAGAGTGCAACAGTAGGGAAAGCGTTGGAAAGCGTAGGGGTAAAAATTTATATTCGCACTCCAGAGAGTGCAACAGTAGGGAAAGCGTTGGATAGCGCAGGGGTAAAAATGTATATTCCCACTACAGAGAGTGCAACAGTAGGGAAAGCGTTGGATAGCGGGAGGGTAAAAATTTCTATTCCCACTCCAGTGAGTGCAACAGTAGGGAAAGCGTTGGATAGCGTAGGAGTAAAAATTACTATTCCCACTCCAGAGAGTGCAACAGTAGGGAAAGCGTTGGATAGCATAGGGGTAAAAATTACTATTCCCACTCCAGAGAGTGCCACAGTAGGGAAAGCGTTGGATAGCGTAAGGGTAAAAATTAGTATTCCCACTCCAGTGAGTGCAACAGTAGGGAAAGCGTTGGATAGCATAGGGGTAAAAATTACTATTCTCACTCCAGAGAGTGCAACAGTAGGGAAAGCGTTGGATAGCGTAGAGGTAAAAATTACTATTCCCACTCCAGTGAGCGCAAAAGTAGAGAAAGCGTTGGATAGTTTAGGGGTAAAAAATTACTATTCCCACTCCAGAGAGTGCAACCGTAGGGAAAGCGTTTGATAGCGTAGGGGTAAAAATTACTATTCCCTCTCCAGAGAGTGCAACAGTAGTGAAAGCGTTGTATAGCGTAGGGGTAAAAATTACCATTCCCACTCCAGTGAGTGCAACAGTAGGGAAAGCGTTGGATAGCGTAAGGGTAAAAATTACTATTCCCACTCCAGAGAGTGCAACAGTAGGGAAAATGTTGGGTAGCGTAGGGGTAAAAATTACTATTCCCACTCCAGTGTGTGCAACAGTAGAGAAAGTAAATACTTCATATAATAATTAAAAAATATATATATTAATACCAATTACAAAATATTTAAAAATAATTATCAATTTAATATAATATAATAATTAATCAATTAAAAATACAAATAAAAAATATTTATCAGAAATCATTACCTATAAATACTAATTAATTACCAATTTACAATTAATTAATTAGCAATTGAAAAATAATTAACAATTAATTAAAAATAAATTCCAATAAATAAATTTAAACATTTAATTAATTACAATTAAATTACTTCCCACCCTATTCCCCTATAAACCCACAACCCGCTACATAAAATAAATTAATAAAATTAAAATAATTATCAATTAATCAATTAATAAAAATGAATTACTAATTATAATTTAATTACCAATTAAAAATTAATTAACAATTAATTAAAGATAAATACCAATAAATAAATGTAAACATTTAATCAATTATAATGAAATTATTTCCCACCCTATTCCCCTATAAACTCACAACCCGCTACAGAATTAAATTACGCAAAAATTAAATACCATAACATTCATTGCTTAAAGTAAATGATAAAATAAATATACACTTTTCACACATATACTAACATAAAAAACAATTTAAAAAATTCGATATTATAAAAAAATCGATATATTTATATACTTCGATATTTTGACTTTCTATATTTATGTAAATCGATATTAACAATCTTACCTCAAATTCGATATTTTTGTTGTCTATATTCTGTCCATTCGATATTTTGTCCATTACATTCGATATTTTTGTCGTCTATATTCTGTCCATTCATTATTTAGTCCATTCTATATTTTTAACTCGATATTAATGCAATTCTTTATTTTTAACTCGATATTTTGACTGTATACCGTAACCAGGCTTAGGGCGGACGGCGGAGGCTCGGTGATACCTCCATGACCGGACATGCAATATTTTAAATTCTTTTGGTTCAAGCTCAAGCCAATCTCTGTCGAGTCAAACAGAAATCATGCATAATGCACTTTCCAATGCTTAGGAACACAGTGAGCATTATCGGTACTGTTGAGAGGCTCTTTGAGGATTGACTACCCGTATGTATATTTCTTGACTTTGCCCACATAGCAGGCCGGTTCGATGCTTGTTTTTCAATTTTTTCTTGTGCGTATTGCATTGCACAGAACAATAGATACTAACAATTATACGCACACACCAGATCATACTGATGAGTTATCTTGTTATTGCCATTTTTGTTTTTGACATGTTTGCTTGTAGGGGACTGTCTCCTCTAACGAGATATTGTATCCCTTTGAAAGTGTGATTTCTAACTGCCTGTTCTATTCTGCCTTTTTGTTGGGCTAAACATTAGCTTGAAAAATGGCTCAGCTCTTGCCGGTGTATAAATGTTTGTAATAAATTCCCGATAATGACACTGAGCTCTGCTAAGAGCTGGGTAAATCTGCTGCCACAGTTCAGTGATCCAGATTAATTCATGATCTTGCATTGCTACCGACCAGTTTGCGAACAGATTTTATAAGTATCAGGGTACAGAGTCAGTTTTGGTTTGGTTTCTATGCCATCGTTTTTCCACCCTTTGTGCTCAATGAAAACCTGTTCCAGTAACTTTAGCGTCTCTGGCAGAAACGCTCAGGTTTTGTTATTACCAATTGTACAGTTGGGTGATAGCATAGTGTCCTCTTGGAATATAGTGGTATGCTCTCCAAAGAGCTTTGAGAATATAAACTATTCTTTGTTGGTAAAATTGAAGATTCACGTGGTCAGGGTCCTGTTTCACATGCAGTCATTGCTTTCTATTACCCATTCTCTGAACAGAGCTATGCTCATTTGAACTCTTTAGAGTTGGTCAAATTAATCTCTACTGAAACCTCAACCTTAAATTAATGTAATCTAACCAGAATCCGAAGGAACTTGTCCCCACATGCTCAAACAACATGCTCTCATTTGTTTTTTAATCAGTCTGTCTGTGAGGCCAGTGACATGATCTTTATAAAGGTTTGCAACAGGGTGAACTTGGACAACTCAGTGCAGGGGCTCATTTTGGGGGAATGAAGGCTGGCCTCGTCGGAAATCTGCAGGTTAGGCACAGATTCCTGCCGCAGACGCTCAACACACTGAGCTATCTCACTGTACTAGTAAAACAATGGGACGCATTTTACAGCATGTTTATGTCTGTAATATGATGACACTTCACAGCAGAAGGGTGAGGGGCCCACTGGCTGAGACCGGACTGTCTGCATATCGGGGTTGTGAAGATGGTCGTAGGGTGTCAGACTGTGTCTGCAAGACAGCACTAGACAGGCCACTAGACTCCTAAACCCCCCTCCCCTCACTGGACAAACACTGGCACTCTGCGAATTGAACCACAAGCAACGGCAAATTAGCATTTTTTGCTCCCAAATAAACAACATTATGGCTTCCTTTGAATTAAACTCCCATTGGGAGTCTATGTTAAAAGGTGTTGTACATTTTTCAGAGCGCCCTGCACCTTACACAGCCTTACTGTGGGGCATTAGTAAGGCATTTCAGTCCAAAATCCTCATCCTTTTCACCAAAGTGTGCCTCTTTTTATCTCTTGTGGACTCCAAGCGCATCCACAGATGCAAGCTACCCTCTGCGTTCGAGGCTGCAATAGGAAACTACCGGCGACTGTTCGGAAAAGTGGTGGCTGCACTGGCTGGCCTGGCCTCCTGGCTCTAGGGTATGAGGTCGTACTTGGAGCAGGAAGCAGCGTTGTATTTGTGCATTCTAATGAGGCTTGGGCTCAGATTGTTGCCATACTTTACTCACTAATAATTGAAAACTGGCAACTAGCTTGGACGCCGTGAAAGGCATTTGGGGATGCTTTCCTGCTGAATCAGGACTGTGTTTCACTCCAGTGTTCACATTCACCCTATTTGCATGTCTAAATGTAGACTCACCAAATAAAGCTGCCCTGGCAATACATATATGTTGTAGCTTCCCCCTCTGGTCACATCCCTACAAACAAACAGTCCCTAGCAGCCACTTCTCTATGTTCCCAATCAACTATGTTGGCCTTGTGCACTACTTAGCTGAAAATAAATACACTGTCAGATTTTTTATCACCGCTCTGCACTACATAGGGACTAATGAAGTAATTTATGGCTCTCAGTCAGAGAATCCAGTGTGGTTTGCGCTTCCCAGGCTCACTGTGTGGATTAAAAGCACAGTATAGGTGACCACTCACACCCTCAGATTAGAGGGAACTGACTGTGCTCATAAGTACACTCGGCCCGTAGGATAACATTCTGAGCCCGGGCTGAAATGTACACAAAACCACTGTCATTTTCCAAATAGACTACAGGCTAGATGGCTGCTTTCAGAGCAGGATGGCTCCCATGACCTGCACATAGCCGCATAGCCCAATTACAGTTGTGACCCCCTGTAGTTTGGAGCTGATTTAAACATCTTCCAGTCCAGCCCTGCCTGAGCTCTAAATCTATATCTGTGCATGACCAAGAGCCAAAGCACTTCATTATTATGATGAGAATTGTAGGTTTGAGTTGAATTGTCGTTAGAATGTTGCCTAAATGGAAAAGGGAAAGTCAGAATGAATATGGGTTGATTTTTGGAATTTAGAATGGGGAGGGAATTTGGACTGAGTGGCAATTGGAAGTCAGTTGGAAGATAGCCTCTTATCTTGCACCAATTTCTTCCAAAGGCAAGTCTGTCTGCGCCCATCCATGTCTGTACACTACTCAGAACCTGGGTCTGAATATCACCAGGGGAGTGGCACACACGGCAGATACAGTTTAAGTTGTTTCGTGAGGGCAAAGGAAGCAGAGTCCATTATCCGCACTTTGAATGGAGCCTGAGAAGTGAGAACAAAAAGGGATAAAATGGAGCAAAATGCCAATAACCCTATTTCTTATTGTGTTACCAAAACATAGCACTTTAAAACCCTGGGGGTGGTGGCGGTGCTCAAGGCACACGTGTAAACGCCAAGCAGGACACAAGGAGGACTACTCTAGTTGTAGTTTTAAGGGCATATGTTTGATGACCTTAATTAAATGTGACCATGTGTCTTGCTTGAGTCACACTCACAGCTTTGAAGATGTGCTCAGGGTAAACACCATTTAGTCTGTTTTTAAACGAAGGGGTCTGATTGTTTAGGAGCGCATCTTTTCCCAGTTACCTCCATAAAGACGTCCTGCGTGCCTCCCTCTCTGTTCGTGTGATCTGTGTTGTCTATCTAGTAACACTACTATGCATTGATTTGTCGAGACCTGATTTTACTCCATTTAACTCTGTTTACTCCCTCTTTTTTTTATTCTACCTTAATATTGATTTCACACATTCTTTCTTCGATATACTCTGTTGTATGCATATAAGGTCATTTCCAGGCTATGTATTGTACGGAGTCAGTCAGCCTGTCTTTCTGTTTGTCCGTCTATCTACATTTAAATGTAAACTTTAGTGTCTATCCACATTTAAAGTTACATTTTAATGGTGGTGCCGGAGTCTCTTCATCTGTCTGTCTATCTTCCTACATTACTACCTACCTAATTCATATATCAATCAAGCCACCCATCCATCAATACCTCAATACATCCACCCATCCATCCCTTGCACCTCTGCGCCCACCCTTCTATCTATCTCTCTGTCTATCTCCTCCTCTCTAGGCCACATTGGTGGGATGACAATGGCCTCCCCATGTGGTCTTGTGAGCCCTCTCACTCACCGTGGGTTTGACCCCTGACGTGGAATTAGCCACTGGCTGGTAGGTGTCTGTCAGCCGCAGTGCGGCCGGCCCAGTCTGTTGCTGGCGGCCCGCCCGCAGGGAGCTGGCCCATTGCTCATGGTGCTGAAGACTTTAAGGGGCATCACTGGTGGAGCGCACAGACTGTAGGAAATCCTTGGCTGTCGGTGCAGCTCCTCTGTGAGGGGGGACCCACCTCAAATTGACACTGTGACATTGTAGTTAATTTTCAAAGCAGGCAAGTGGTGCACAATGTCAGCTGTCAGAGCCCCTGCTAAATAGGGCATCAAATTGGTGCGACTCATATTGGGTGTACACAACACAAAACACATCAATCCATCGTAATTGGTAAATCAGTTGTGAAGTCACTTCACGACTGCTTTACCAATTACTATGGATGAATCGATGTGTAAAGTCCCATGGAGCCTGGTGTGTGTGAAATTAAATTCATGTTTGATCTTCTTTATTACATCTAAAGAGGCCATTTTTGTTGGCTCTTAGGGCTTAGTGAACTTTACCACCGCTAACCACCGCTAAACATGTTAAAATTGGCTTACACCGAATGGGCACATTTAATTTACTTGTAAGTCCCTAGAAATGTGGCTCTACATGTACCCAGGGATTGTAAATGAAATGCTGCTAGTGGGTGTGCAACACTTATTGTGCCACCCACGTAAGTAGCCTATTTAAACATGTGTCAAGGCCAGGGCCTATCATTGCAGTCTGCCTGTGCAGTTGTAAAACTGCCATTTTGACCTGGCAAAAGGAACCTTTTGCCAGGCCTAAAAATACTCCCTTTTACTACATATGTCACCAGGATGTCACCACTAGTGCAAGCCCTTTCCATAAGGCAGGATACAGTATGCAGAGTGTAGTGTATTTAAATGGTTTGGCATATACTTTTAAGTTGTATATGTACCGGAATAGGGAAGGCTGAATTGCTACCCTTGTTATTTGTGTAATTCATGAATTTTTCACAATCTCATTGTAGTGTAGTTCCTATATTCCCAATAGGCTCTGCGCATTGCAATAACATAAATGATAGTTTAGACGTATGACTGAGGTCGAATAGGTCTCTACTGAATATGTTAGAATTAATTAGGTATGCCAGCTAGCTCAGAGGTCACTAGAAACGTTCTCGAGTAAACAGGAAGGTGTTACCTTTCCTGAATAGACAAGAAGGGATTCGTTTTTGACAACCGCATAAACATGACAACTTTGCTCCCTCCAGAATAAGGAGTATATCTCCAGAGTCGCGGAAACAATAGATAACTATTTTACTCAGTCAATCGTGCATGCTTAGTTTCACCAGGAGTGCAGAGAAATAGAGAGATGGGCGTTTTCAATAAAAGTTGTTATTTATTGAGCAGTCCTCTTTCTCGTGCAAGAGAAGTGAATTGCCACAATTGCAAGACTTGTCATTAAGTAAAGTGCGTACAGTAAAAGGAGTATTATGAAATAATACTGTAAAAGCATTTATATGGTTTCTGAGCCATAAGATACTTAAAACAGATAAAATATATACATACATAAAATCATTGACTAAACGTACTCAACTGGTGCTTCTAAGATACGCCTACCCCGGTGTACCTAACCTAAGCCTAGTACGTGGGAAGGAGTAAGTGAGCTGCAGTTTAAGTTAAGTTAGTTTTTGCCAAGAATCTGAATCAAGAATTCTCTAAGGATCTAATCAGCTCCGTACCTTGGTTATAGAATGAAGGAGGTCTTGTATCTCTTTCTCAGGACTCGATCTCCCAGCAACCCGCAAGGGTGACTGGAAACACTGGAGCTGGATTACTCGGCAGGAGAAAAGACAGCGTCTCTCTCAGTGCGTCAATGGGAGGGTCGGCTGTCTTCGGCTCTCGTTACAGCTGGGCTTCGGATAAATAGATAGCCGATCTGCTCCAATACCACCGTGTGTTTGCTTAAGGCAAACGCTGGTATATTTATACCTGGAAGGTGCAGAGTTTGACGTAAGGTTGGACATAAGACGTCACTAAGAACTTACAGTTCTTTCAGGACTCCAGAAGTTCTTGGACAAATCAAAACAAAAGCAGGGGGAATTCCCGGGCTGCTGGAGGCTTGGTTTGTTTAAAGAACGCGTTGTACTTTCTAGGAGTCTATGGTAGTAGCCTTGCCGTATTTGGACTGCATTGCCTATGACTAAATATTGATATGATTCTTATGCCTTTATAAGGGTATGATTTGTTATAACCACATAAGGGCATAAATCAGAAATATTTAAATAGGGTCCTAGATACGTTCACAATACCCACTCCACGTATAATGTCCATCATCACTAAATACTAAGCAATACTAAACATATAACAATGCATGTGTTTTCCAACCCACCCCAAAATACATAACTTGCATTTGAAATGGTATATGGTGTATACACGAAAAATGAGTATTTGTACTGTACGTTTTTCAAGCAGTGGTATCATTCAGATAATTCATACATAAATATTGGCTGAATGAATTGCGAAAATTACATTTATGAAATGGCTCTTAATATAGAAAAGAAGGTCGAGACCATTTCATCACATATTTATACAAGACTGTATATGTGCTAGAGGCTGAAATATTGTCTCTAGAGTTTCAAAATAGAAATCTTGTTCTCTAAGTATATTTCTACTTTAAGCAGAGTACCATGAGCCAGAAAAAATGGGTAAATAATTTGGAAAAGGAAAAATAAGTTTGCTTTCAGGGGAAAAAAATAGTTCAAATTGTTTTCAGTAGTGTTGTTTATCAAAAACTGAAGGCCGAAATCAGAGTTCAGGGAACGCTGTGTGCTTGTTGTTTCAAAAGTTATTCTCGTTGTTAGGAGAGAACATCAAATCAGACAGGCTGGCGAAAATTTGGTCTACAACAGTAGGTGAAAGTTCGACTAAGTTTGAAAAAGCTGAAATAGTGCAAATGTGAGACTCATTGCCATCATCGATGTCTGGATCAGCAATGCTCACTGAAGGTTGTACCTGTGTGCCGCTTTCATCTCGTACCTCACCGCCACCTAATCGTAATGGTGAAGTCTCAACAAATGCCGTCATCAGAATAGGTAGCCGCTGGGGACAACACGTTGCATGAGCCGTTACCGAACCAAGCAAAGTATCGATATCCATAGGTACTGCTGATGGCAGTGTAAGACAGACGTCCAACACGCATTCTTCTCCACATAGCAAGCATCGTAGAACAGGTAAGATGCAATCTTGCCAGATTGGTCTGAATGAAAGAAACCAGGTAGTATTCAGATCTCTTAGCTTTGCCAAGCCGAGGACCTTAGTAATCCTTTCTCGGTATCTCATCGCTAGGATTGTTTCTTCCATTGTTGCCTGGGTTTTGTCTGTGACTTGACTTGCCATATCGGAGCAGAAGGAATAAAAATAAAATTCCTGCTACGAGTCCCAAAAGAAGAGGCAGTCCGCTGAACACAGAGTGCACGAAATTCGGGAAGATGTTCAGGACTGCTTCAAAGGGTGCTAATAGTCCCGAAAAAATTGTCTTAAATACATGTGCGAAGCCACTGGTATCAGACATGTTTAAGATTTGACCTAACATTTCTACACAATGCATGGGGCAATTTGTCGATAATAGTGTATGTATCTCTGCCGCTGTCCTTGCAACTTGCAGATCATACGTCTCTTTGGACGAGGTTAAAGGCACAGTTGTCTGTAAAAGAATAGACTTCATTCTGCTTAATGTATCAATTCGAATAGAAGAGATATTCAGAGAAGGCCATATTGCTGCCTCCATGTCTGGTTTGCTGTTTGGATACAATACTTGCATACAGCAAATGACCCTGGAAGTAACGCTCACGAGATAGGCTATTCCTGGCACCATGCCACAACAGCTGTGGTCACTTATTATAACGTAGCTGCCTTTGGAAAGCTGTCTGAAAAAAGGCTCTATCTGTGTTGCAGGAGTGCCGTGCAGGTGACATGAAAGGTTATTTGATGAACCTTCGCAGGCTCCATGCAAGTTAATACTTTGACACAGAAGTGTACCGCTTAGGGATTTTTTACAGATGTTGCCACTAAGAAATACTTCTTTTTTCCCTTCACTATTACATTTATGTGTATAAGGTAAATTCCAGGTTGACTTGATGTATCCTTTACCCAACCTTTCATACAGGCCTGCTGGTATATACTTTTGGCAATATTAAACCTGAAAAGTCGTTATCGGAATTGTAATTGTACCATGTATTATCCATTCAATGACAGGTCGTTCTGACATTGTCAATGGTAACTTTTCAAGTTTTTCAATGATCAGTATCGTATAGTCTGCTCCTTTTTGTGCCAAAGAGATTTGTTTATCTGTAAGGTTAAAGATAGGAAATAATGACGTTTTGTTGATTAGACACCATGGCACGTAGCCTGAACGGAGGTTTTGTAACGTCCAGCCTAACTGTACAATAGAACATAATTGGAACTGGCCATGTTGTAACATTAGCATATCCTGTTCTATTATATCAATAGCAGATGATACATTGCTCTACAGTGAATAAATTCTGGAGGACAGAGTCGTTAACCCATTGTCCACTACAGACAGTGATTTTTCCAAATTAATACAATCAATTTCTCGTATTTTTTCAGCAGTTTCAATTTGCATTACTTTCCAAGCTTCGTTGTAAGCTGCGTATATACCGGCGTATATGAAACGTTTTTGACGCTGTTTGCGAGGTCCCAATATGAAATCTCGCAAGTCAGCACCTTCTTTAAGTAAAGTTAAGTGTTGCTTAATTTCCTGCAGTGTAGATTTCTGTAGCCATTCAAGGCATAGTTTTCCTACACTGTATGTTGTAACTGTCCCTGGATGTTGTCTCTGGGAATATCTTGGGCCTGGCCTGGTCTGTTTGAACCCCTGTGTTTTGTTTAGGAATCTATCTTGACAGTTATTAGTGTCTGTGGGCCAGATCAACCATTTTTTCCAATCAGGATTTGTTCTGTTTTGGTGTAAAATGTGGGAAACGTATATCTCCACATCTGTAGTGCTATTACTATCAGGTATGGGCTTTGGAATAGACGGTTTGTTTAAGTCTTTTATCTTGGCTAAGCCAAGACAGGTTGTTTGTTGAATGGTGTCATTCAGGAATATTATCTGTTCTGGGATCATGCAGGCTCTAAATAATGATTCTAGACCTTGTACCTGCCAGTCTTTTTTACCCGAGATGGTTTTTGTCTCAATGTTGTTTTTCCAAAATTCAAAACCAAATGTAGACATTTTTTCATACAATTTTTCAGAATAAATCATTTTAGTATTTGTCAACATGTTTTTGATTCCTGTCTTATTTAACATTTTGAAATAAAACGTTTCTGGATCAGTGTTGTTAAACCCTGAGAAGTATGGAAATTTCTCATAAAATGTTTTCGAACTGCCTTTTGTCAGTGTGGGACAATGTTCCCATTGATTATAAGTAAAAACATTTATAGGATTAGCAGATTTATGCAAATAGTGATGAACATAATGATTAAAACAGTACATTTCTTCATAATTTGATGAACCTTGTAAATAATCATGTTCTGTAAATTTTGCTGACATTTCTAAATCTGACATCATATTATTAATATTTTCAAAGTCCCAATCATCAGAGAAAGTACTAGGTGTCACAAAGTCACTTAATGAAACCTTGAACTGGTGTAGATATTTCAAGAGCTCAATCGGGCCATAGATTTCGTAATCAGTAGCGTCCCATGCTACACCACCAAGTATAGGAATGGCTGTGATGTTTACTGCTGATAGTTCTCTTTTTTCAATGTGAGAAGATCTGTGAGGCTTTAGGACCAAGTTGATGTTCTGATTTGCTGTGTCCATTGTACTATATTTTCCATCAATAAATCTACCTAAACTTAAAATCAAGATGAGCCACAGAAGGAGGAAAAGTACACCTAACACAATCCATAATTCAATCCATGGTGAAATCAGATATGTTTCTTTGAGTTGAAGAAAGAGTTCAGTCATTTTTTCTTTGAAAGTTTTAGTTGCTGGCGTTTCTTCATGTTCACTTGGATCATCAGAAAAGTCATCGAAATGGATGAAGTAGACAGATGCAGTTCTGTCAATTGTTGGAATTGCTTCTGGATTTTCATTTATCTTTGGATATGTATGTTCAGAGGCTACATCATTGTAAACTGGTGTTTCTTGACGAACTGTTGCAATTTGGGTTTCAAGAGGCACAAGTTCCTTGGCTTTGTTGCATAGTCCTTTTTTATTCACTGCAGGTTTATCAAAAGTGATTAGTCTCTCAGTTTGAACCTCTTGGATTGTAGCAAGGTTTGGTCTTCTGCTACTTCTTGGGAGTCCACTGGGCCTACTACTTATTATTGGCCACATGATTGTGGTTTTACCAGGTCGATTGATACATCTCTGTTCTCCTTTTTACCAGCAAGGGGTGGTAGTACTGCTGATCTTGTCCCGCTTACAGCTAAGACAGGTACTGCTTTTCTGTAAGAAGGCCCAAATTCCTTCTTCACCACGATCTTTTCTCTGACTAGATCCCCAATCTTTGGAATCCAGACAGGTCTTGCTGGGACAGGTGGTTTTTCTTCAGTGGCCGCTGGCTTTAGCTTTGTGTTATTTAGACTTCTTCTTGTTTCATTCAAGTCCTGTAAAACAGCCAATCGATCTTTGATATCAAAGGTTTTTTGTTTTACCACTGAAGTCTGACAATCTAGATCCTGGATGATCATTCTAGTACCGAACAAAAGTTCATACGGAGTGATATCTCCTATAGAATTTCTTGACAGATTATTAAGACTACGTTGGACACTTGTTAGATGTTTGACCCACCCGTCACCCGAACCTAATGCCCACGCTGTTATAGATTGCTTTATGTCACAGTTTTGTCTCTCCACTACCGCATTTCCCTCAGGATGGAATGGACTAGAGTACCGCAATGCAATGCCCATGCTGGCCATGGCCTCCTTGTAAGCTCGAGAGCTAAACGCAGGACCCTGGTCAGAATGTAGCATGCCAATTGCGTATGTGCCGATAAAGACTCGCAAATCTGTTATAACAGTTCTGGCGTGAGCCGAGTGCTGAGGCCATATCTAAATGAATCTTGTCTTAATAATTATGGGATCGCCTTTTTCCATCTGGATTTTTGCGTATAGATAGCCTAATGCTTTCTAATAGAGGTGTCCAAGCTGGTGTCTGGTCCGGTTCACAACTGCGATCTCTATTGCAGTCCTGATAATTCATTGCAAAGTTGTAAATTTGCACCTTCATCCCCGGCCACCAGTATTGTGATTGTAATTCTATTAGAGATTTCAAGACCTCTTGATGCCTCAGACCCATTCCCATGTGTGCTTCTTCAATCAAGTAAGCTCTACGGTTCGTGTTTGGAATTACTCTATCCCCCACTCCAGGGATTCGAGAAAACGAAACGGAGTTCGCATCAATTACGTATATATTTCCGAGTGGATAATTTAGAGGTAAGGCCACATAGTTGCCTTCCATTGAGGCTTTTACTGCTAGTAGCGTTTCACCGTCTATCTGTTTTTTAGAACGCTTTTTTGTGGCTACGGTAGCCGGTTTGACAGCTGCCGCTGTGGCTCTGTTAGCCAATGAATTTCCTGCATCGTGAACGCCATCACGTTCTGCAAAAGAACTACTTGTTCCCAAAGTTTTTTATGCTTTATTGTGGTACCTGTCTCATCTTTGTAACCATTTTTAATCCAAGTCTGCATGTCATTATTGTAAGACTGGACGCAGTAATGCGAATCGCACACTCTTAGGGGTCCATTAGGATGTCGGGCGGATTGCCTCCGCCAGGGTGGCGGTGGCCACCGCCACCCTGGCGGAGGCAATCTGCCCGACAAGCACTCTCGTCTTCCCCTCCGCCAGATTAGGATGGCGGAGGGGACAGCGGCGGACGGAAAGACCGTCCGCCGCTTTACCGCCGCGGTCCCCTTGCGACCGCGGCGGTAATAGATTAATATGGTGGCGGTGTCCAATGGACACCGCCAGCCATATTATGATGGCACAAAGTAGGAGCCTTCCCGCGGCAGCAATGCCTCCACAGAAAGGCAGACGGAGATTGCTACGGGGGCCCCCTGCAGGGCCCCCAGGTTGCCACCACTGTCGGTGGGCACATAGGGGGGGTACCTATGGTACCCCCCCACATGTACATATGCAAAGCGGCAGGCACTGCGCGGTGCCTGCCGCTTTGCATCTTCAAAAGCGTCAACATATGTTTTGCATTGTGGCGGGCGGTGCAAAGAGCACCGCCCGCCACAATGTAAAACATATAGGATCTGCCCGCCACTGTGGCGGGCACATCCTAATACCCACAACGGGACCCCCGCCCTTATGGCGGGCGGTCCCGATCTCCGTTAGGGTGGTGGGCGGACAAAGTCCGCCCGCCATCCTAATGCACCCCTTAGTGTGGGGAATTCGCGATCGGCATTTTCAAGCGCCATCTTTAAAGATCTTATTTCAGCTCGCTGAGCTGTACAGTTTCTGAGTGATTCAGTTTTGGTGACCATCGGTCTGAATTTACCTAAGCGCCAGCGACATTTAACAATCGTGCATGCTGCATTGTAAACTTGTTTTTTCACAATGTAGTGTTGTGCAAATCTGTCCGTGTAGATTACACAAGTGTATTGTTCGAGAGGAAGAATTTCAATTAAAAGAGGGTATTCATGTTCGTATTCCAGATCTTCTCGTTTTTTCATTTTTGGATCAAATGTGTGTTTCACGTCTGTTGCAGCAAGAGAATTTTCCCATTGTATCCATTTAGGATCTAAAGCTTTAGCATTCAGAATGCGTGGTCTTGTTACTGCCTCAAGGGCTGATACTGCTGTTAAGACAGATATGCTCTTCCCTTGGGCTACGGCTCTTTCTTTTGCTACAGCAGTTTGAACCGTAGTCAGAATTTTTTCAGTAGAACTGAATTTCATTTCAGCTTGTGTGTACACGTGTGATTTATAAGCTATTGGTACCGTTTCTCCCTCATTAGAGGTCAGGTACATGAATCCGCATCTTCCTGGGATGACTCGGATTACAAGGTTGCGTTCATTTGCGCGTGTTTGCAGTTTTGTTTTAGTTAACATGTCTGTTTGTAATGATCTTAACATTTCTGTATGTTTCTGAGTCCAATTAATTGGTTTAAAATCAGGTTTTATTAATTCATAGAGAGGTTTAACCCTCTCTGCATAATTTAGAATGTATGTTCTTCCGAAATTCAGGAAACCTAGAATTGATTGTAAGTTTGGTGGCCAGTCTTTTTCTGCTAGAGGGATATCATAGCCTTTCGAAAGGTTATCCCAAAAGAAACTCTTTATTTTCCTAGTTTTGTCCCCCTCTATACGTAATGTTATTTCATATAATTTATGGGAATGCTAACTCTGGTGTCTGCAGTTTCCACTTCAATGTATTCATTTGTGTCCACTGTCTCCAGAAGATTCATTAGGATCTTGCAAGCTATGGTCACTTCTGCTGCGCTGTCTAGCATTGTCTGGGCCCATTCTCTGTTTTTCAGTTGTGTCCTCAGAATCCTCGGCATGTTTTATTGTAATACTAGCTACCTTCTTTTTTGGAAATTGTAATTTTTTACTTTGATGAGCAGGTTCCTTGTCTTTGGACTTGACGTGCTCTTCCTTGTGTTCTGACCGTCCTCTTTTTTCCGGTTTCTGTGAGGAAGTCTGAAAAGATCGAGAGGGACGAGTATCATTATCTTGATATCTGTCAGGTTTTCTTAATTTATCCTTATCTCTAAGGTTGTATCTTTTCTCAGAGTGCTCCCTGTGGGGAGACTTGCCTCCTCGTTCTGGAGATCTATCTCTCCGTTGAGGAGACCTTCCTCTGGACTGGAACTGTTTTTCTCTGGGAGTGGATTGTTTATTACCCTCCCACTTCTTTTTTGAAGTATTGAGATTATTCTTGATAAATGTTTTTTTCAGGATTTTCAGTTAGTTGGGGTTTTAGTGGTTTCCCACCCAAACTATCTCTACCTAATTCTTCATAGGATTTTTCTATGATTCTGGCAAGTTCAAAAGGTTGTTCTGCTATATCTGTTTCTTTCAATTTCTGGCGGATCGCCACAGATGCTGCTTCTCCTTTTATGTTTGCTAGTAATATAGCTGAGACCTGCTTAAAGTCTTTCAGTAATTTCATACCTAGAGTTAAAGTAGGTTCTGCACCGTATTCATTTTGAATCTGTCTTAGTACATCTGGTATAACCGCCACGGACGGAACACCATGTGTTTTTGTGTAAATTGAAGCAAAAACTGTGCCCCAAGTGTCACAGTCCTCCACATGTGGTGCAATCCCCATTGGAAGACAAATAGTCAGAATTCTGTGTTTCTCATTAGGAGTAGTATCAGGAAATACTGCCTCTATTTGAGTGATTTTTTGAGCTAACCAGAATGGAATTTGTTTCCGTTTTGCGGGTATTTTGCCAATGACTGATTGTATAGTCTGTGGTGTGATTTTAGTTGTATTCCCCTGGTGAGGGGTGTGTTGTGGAATTCTTATTGCTGGTTGGACTGTTGAAGTCCGCATGACATATTGGACCAATTGTCTATGTATTTTAATTAGTAGTTTTAGCTGAACTAAAAGTTCTCGATCTGACATTTTTTCAATGTCGGGATATGGTGTGTAGCTGGCTAGAACCGGCCATGTGGCTCCTGGTCTACCTAGTGGACCGAGCCTGGTGATGTGATTTTGATGTTTTAGGGTGCCATTAAACCAGAGCAGGTGCTCTTGGTATGTTAGTGGAATTTCAACATCCTCGAAAGGGGTGTATTCCGTTGGAGATTCCTCTATTTTGTAATAGTGGAAATCGTGTGTTATTGGATTTGCTTCAGGAAAATGGTTCCATGAATAGAATACCTCTGTCTGCCGATATTCATGGGCCTCTACCACAAATATGACTGTACCACCTCTTGATGATAGTCCATTTTCTATAAGTTTAATAGTTATAGTTTTATTACGTTTACCGGAATGATTATAACATGCGGGTCTTCATTTTGGAGACTTGTGTCATCTGCTAGAAGTTGAGCTGCTATTCTAGCTCTCTCCCTTTCATCGTCACTTTCCACCATTTTACTGACAGAAAGTTTTTGTTGCAGAGCAAGTTTCAAGGAAACAAAGATTAGGTGCACAATATTTTAGAACACTATCCTTCAACGTTGACTAAACCAAGAACTAATACATAAGGTTCTCATCCCACTAAGTTCTGGCAGATATTAACCTTTTACCCACTCCAGACGTCTATTGGAGTTTTTATGGGAAAAAGGGGTCTGTGTGAAAAGCACGACTGAGTTACTCTAGTATCTAGCGTTAGATTATCACCTTACCAAACGTTGGGCGCCATGTAGTGTAGTTCCTATATTCCCAATAGGCTCTGCGCATTGAAATAACATAAATGATAGTTTAGACCTAGGACTGAGGTCGACTAGGTCTCTACTGAATATGTTAGACTTAATTAGGTATGCCAGCTGGCTCAGAGGTCACTAGAAACTTTCTCGAGTAAACAGGAAGGTGTTAACTTTCCTGAATAATCAACAACAAAACGGTTTCAGGGAGGGTCCAAGGGATATAAGGTTTAAAGACCCGTACCTGGTTATTATCCCCAGCAACTTCTATATGTATAACACAGAAAACACAGAGGGTCTATCAGCTTAATTATATAGCTGGACTGTCAGTCTGAGTCACCCGAGATCCTGGTGACTCGGACTGACAGTCCAGCTATATAATTAAGATGATAGACCCTCTGTGTTTTCTGTGTTATACAACTTTCCTGAATAGACAAGAAGGGATTAGTTTCTGACAACCGCATAAACATGACAACTTTGCTCCCTCCAGAATAAGGAGTATATCTCCAGAGTCGCGGAAACAATAGATAACTATTTTACTCAGTCAATCATGCATGCTTAGTTTCACCAGGAGTGCAGAGAAATAGAGAGACGGGCGTTTTCAATAAAAGTTGTTATTTATTGAGCAGTCCTCTTTCTCGTGCAAGAGAAGTGAATTGCCACAATTGCAATACTTGTCATAAAGTAAAGTGCGTACAGTAAAAGGAGTATTATGAAATAATACTGTAAAAGCATTTATATTGTTTCTGAGCCATAAGATACTTAAAACGGATAAAATATATACATACATAAAATCATTGACTAAACGTACTCAACTGGTGCTTCTAAGATACGCCTACCCTGGTGTACCTAACCTAAGCCTAGTACGTGGGAAGGAGTAAGTGAGCTGCAGTTTAAGTTAAGTTAGTTTTTGCCAAGAATCTGAATCGAGAATTCTCTAAGGATCTAATCGGCTCCGTACCTTGGTTATAGAATGAAGGAGGTCTTGTATCTCTTTCTCAGGACTCGATCTCCCAGCAACCCGCAAGGGTGACTGGAAACACTGGAGCTGAATTTCTCGGCAGGAGAAAAGACAGCGTCTCTCTCAGTGCGTCAATGGGAGGGTCGGCTTCCTTCGGCTCTCGTTACAGCTGGGCTTGGGGTAAGTAGATAGCCGATCTGCTCCAATACCACCGTGTGTTTGCTTAAGGCAAACGCTGGTATATTTATACCTGGAAGGTGCCGAGTTTGACGTAAGGTTGGACATAAGACGTCACTAAGAACTTACAGTTCTTTCAGGACTCCAGGAGTTCTTGGACAAATCAAAACAAAAGCAGGGGGAATTCCCGGGCTGCTGGAGGCTTGGTTTGTTTAAAGAACGCGTTGTACTTTCTAGGAGTCTATGGGAGTAGCCTTGCCTTATTTGGACTGCATTGGCTATGACTAAATATAGATATGATTCTTATGTCTTTATAAGGGTATGATTTGTTATAACCACATAGGGGCATAATTCGGGAATATTTAAATAGGGTCCTAGATACGTTCACAACACCATGACTTCAGTGATGTACAGGCACCATTGATGGTAGCACCCACACTCTGAAAAGTGTTCCAGTTCCACTGGCCTGGGTGCCTTTGTGTGAATTGTTCATGCTTTCTGGCTAGGGTACCATGTATGTCGTTTCCATGCTTTCTGGCCTGGGTGCTTATGTGTGCTCTTTCCATAGTTTCTGGCCTCAGTGACCTGGAGGCTCTGTAGGAATGCTTGTGATTTATAACTGGATATCCTGGTGCTACATAAGGTAATCATTTACTATGCTTTAAAAGTTAATACAATCTAAAATGTAATGAAAAATGTTTTGGAAAATGCTTTGTTTTGCCCTTTCAATCTCCAAAATGTTCTTGGGGGGACAACCCCCTAAACTCCCTCTAGTAGGGGTTGCTCACGGCGCTTGCACGCTACACACCATGTGGGGACTGGTCTCACTTGTACTTTGTTCTCTCTGATTCACTACTTGTGCCTATTTTTGGTGCAAATGACTATGGGTACATATGACTGGGTGGGTAACCTGGTGCTCTTTAAGGTCATCATGTACTATTTACTGTGCTTTGAAAGTTGATACAATTGAATATGTAATGAAAAAGGTGCTGTAAAATTCACCATTTTGGTCGGTCTTTTTCCAAAGTTTTCTTGGGAGGAGAACCCCCCTGAACTCCCCTAGTGGTGGTTGGGCTCGGACGGGGGCTGGTCTGTCAAAATTTTCCAGGGCTGCTTTCAGTTTCCAGTCCAGCCCTCCACAGTACCAGACCCCCGATCAGTGAGGCATAGTTCCATATGGACATCTTGCGACATGTGGTGCCACTAACCCTGTTCAGTGCCAGCTAGTGATATGTGGATGAGGGATCAGGACTACCCTGTGGGCCAGTAGGTCTCACATCAGCAACTAGTTGTGAATCACAAATGGCCACACCAGTGGTCGCATGGAGAGGAGTAAGAGGAAGATGCGTCTCAGTCCGGACGCAAGCTGGATCACAGTCACGGAGGTAACTGAACACGTGGTGCCCCTGAACCTGAACAATGCAGGCCGGTGGGGCCACCAACCTATGCCGACGACACTCGGTGAATGGCCCTTGCTGACCGCTGCCTCCGGCCTACTCTGCGGTCTAGTAAGTCAATGAGTCTTGATTTAGCGATGGCGGAGTTCATATCAGTGTACAGGCATCATCGCAGGCTGCATCCCCTCTCAGCACTGGTGCCACTAAGTCTGTTCCCTGACATTCAAGGACACTCACTGGTCATACATTGGTGGCGTCTGAGTCTATGGACTAGGGGCTAGTTTTCATCCTTATGTAGCTGATACCGAATTGGTGGTGAAAATGAGGCTTGCGCTTTCCACTCTTCCATTTGCTGTTTCCGGATAAAATGAAACCTTCCACTGTCCCCCGCGACCTAGTACAACATACACCTCAGACATTGATGAGGACCCGCTCAGGTCGCATGGCCCATCTGACTGCACCGCAAGTCATCGTCCTGTGGCTGGGTGCCTGTGCCGGCTGCAGTGCATCCGGGGCTACTAACTCTGTGCTGGTCCGGTCCGGGACCCCATTTTCTGAGATATTGGATGGCCCCTGGAGTGTTGGCCATGGGGTCATCAATGCCATTTCTCTGTGGCCCTGCGCTATACGAGGCCTTCGGGCCCCACTGCGTCCCACCAGGGCCCACACACCAAAGTGAGTCCTGACCGGCCCGGACGTTGCATCACCATAGGAGGCACACGCCACCATCGCACGGACCACCTCCAACCGCCATCTGCCAGAGTCGGACGGTTGTCCTGACAGACTTACGGAGTTTCTCAGACCTGTTGTGAATGCCATCATCGGCCTGATACCCTGCTCAGCACTCCATGTGCCAGTGACTTAGTGCACCGCATGGGCATTGTCCATTGCTTATTGAGTTTTGTGCTGTGGAGCCAGTTCAATATGATATATGCGTGTGTCCCTGTGGTCTTGTTGTATGCATGAGGGCCCTGGGCCCTACGACATTACATCGTACTGTGTACATCGGATGCAGACATTTCACCGCAGGTAGCGGGTTGGAGCTTGGACATGTAGCTTTGTCGTCCCCCACTCAATTCATAAGGGGAGTGGTCGGGGCCATCATACACAGAGCCAACATGGGTGTGTGACTGCTATTCGATCGCCCCTGGGTGTGGTTCTGTACTGCGAATGTGCATCTGCATGTGTCTCTAAGGCAGTGTGGGTCTCCTTAGTGGGGTGTGGGTGGTCCCTGAAGGGTGATAGACAACAACGTATATGCTCTAGTTCGTATTCCATGGGTTCCACCCACACCTGTTGGGCCACCTCCTTTTGGCCTGCTGACACAGGGCATTGGGCTGCCATGTGTGGGTGGGTGAAGTGTCGTTAGGCAGCTGTACTTGTGGGTGCTTCCTGCTGTGTGGTCTGTTGAAGGCTCGGTGTTCTCCTCTAAGTAGCTTGGCTGGCCCTGTCCTGATGGGAGGTTGTGTGGAATCTGCTGCTAGATCTGGGGGTCTCTAGTTGGCAATGGTATTCGCCTTTGACCAAATAGGGACCCTTACTTCTAAGTCAGGATAAGGGGATTACACTTCTAAATAACCCCTGCGCACCCCTTTGGTAGCTTGGCATGAGCAGACAGGCTTATCTCAGAGGCAATGTGTTAAGCATTTGTGAATTAACACAGTAATACAGTGAAAACACTACAGATGGACACAACACATGTTTTATAAAAATAAGTATTCTTTATATGGACTAACACAAGACCACAAATGACGAAAATCCACAATACTATACTTAAAGTTGACTTAAAGATGATAAATGTTGCTTAGTTCAAGTTGATGATAAATGGAACACAGTTCTCAACAAAGTACCTGGATGCGTAATGCAAAGTGAACAAAAGGCTCGCAAAAGGGGAGATGCGTTGTGATCCTTACCGCTGCAGGGTTGATGCGTAGATTCTCGGCTTGCGGTCTGGTTGCGATGCACAAAACGGCGCCTCGATGCGATGCAATGATCCTGGTGCGATGGGAGAAGATGGCACCCTTGATGCAACGATGCGATGACGATGCGTAGACGCCCTGGCAGCCTTGCGACAACTCTGTACTTTGGAACCGCGACAGGCCCTGTGATACGCTCATCCGGTGATGGGATGGCGATTCTCTCAATGGCGTCACTCTTCTCCGGTGATGCGACAGCAGGCAGCTTTGATGAAGACACACTTCCTCTGAGATGCGGCGGCGGCACGCTTCTCGAGCGATGCGACGATCTCAGCTGCGGCAGCGTCACGCTTCTTCTCGATGCGTCGCGCTTCCAGCTCCCGGCGACATGCAGGTTTTGGCAAACAGAATTCCCAGCAAGGAAACTCTGAGGGGAGCTGGAGATGAAGTATTTTGTCCCTGAGCCTTTAGCAGGAGGCAAGCACAAGTTCAAGCCCTTGGAGAATATTCTGTAAGATGATGAAAGTCCTTAAAAAGTTCCTTCTCCTTTCCTTGGCAATGAAGAAACCTCTGCAGGCCAACCCAGCAAACAGCACACTGTCAGAGGGGCATTCCAAACTCCTGCAGCTTCCTTGGTTCTTCTCCTTGGCAAAAGGTTTCTTGTTCCAGAAGTGATCTAAAGTTCTTGGGTCTGAGTCCCAATATTTATACTACTTTTCTCCTTGTTCTCTGAAGGCAGAGAGGCCTCTGCCTATTCCAAACCAGTTCCTGAGCACTTTGGTTACATGACTCCTTCCTTCCTTTCACAGTGCAGGGCAGAGACATCAGACCCCCCACAGGAGGTAGAGCCAGCACAGGGGAGGGAAGGCACAGCTCTGGAGCACTTTGTTGACAAGAGTCCTCCTCTGCTTTCACAGTGCAGGGCAGAGACATCAGACCCACCATAGGAGGTGGAGCCAGCATTGTAGAGGGAAGGCCCAGTCCTATTCAGGTCCCAGGTGCAACTCCTCCTTCCTATCTAGATGCAAATCTCTTTATTCACCACTGGGCTGCCCAGCCTGTCTCCTGGAATCCCTGTCACTCAAAACTCCAGACAAGGAATACACAACCTAGCAGAGGTAGGCCTGGACAGTTAGGCAAGAAAATACCTACTTTCCAAAAGTGGTATTTTCGAAAACAGAATGTTAAAACCAACTTTACTAAAATATGTATTTTATCATTTTGAGTTCAGGCATACTAAATTCTAATATCCATATTCCCCGAGTCAATTAGGATTATAAAATGTAATAATCTAACTGCCCATTCTGGCCTATGGAGAACAGTTAGCCTTGCAATAATGAAAAATGAAAATGTCTGTAAATCACTATTAGGACATGCTACACACACCAGGGCATGTCCTACCTTATACCTACAATGCACCCTGCCCTTGGGCCTACCATAGGGGTGTCTGATATGAAGCAAATGGAAGCTTTAGGGACTGGCAAGTGGGTGCACTGGCCAAGTCGACATGGCAGTCACAGACTGCACACAGGCCTTGCAATGGCAAGCCTGAGACACACTTTACAAGCTGCTTCTGTGGGTGGAAGAACCAGTGCTGCAAGCCCACCAGCAGCATTTGATTTACAAGCCCTGGGCACACATGGTGCACTGTACTAGGGTCTGACAAGTAAGTCAAATAACCCAATCATGGAATCACTAATCAGTACATCAATTTAACATAGGGAGCACTTGCACTGTGGCATTGAATAACAGTGACACAGTGCCCAAAGTGTATAACCAGTAAAACATATAAAAACAGAGGAGGCAATCAGTAAAAATGGAAGGGAGATTCACGTCAATGATGCCAGGTCTAACATATGCGCTGTTGTAGGGTGTCGGTGTCGATGGTGTGGTGGTCGTCTCCAGCATCACAGATGTGTTGTATTCTGTGCTCTGTTGAAGGTGTTGTGTGCCCCTCTGCAATGTGAAGGGGAGATGCTTGTTGACATTGTGTTGACATGTATGTTGGTGCATTGGGCTGATTTGCATGCAGACTTTATGGCAATGTGCATTGTGACTGTTTGGGAGGTGCTGGATTTTTCTGTGGGACAGTGTGCATTTTCACTATATGACGGATATGAGTTTGTACGTGTACATTTCCATTTCACAGTTTCCGTCTCTGTCAGATTTAGTAGGCATGTTTCTGTGCATGTGCGGAGCCAGTTGTGACCTCTGTTCTGCAGTGTCGGCTATTCGCATTGTACCACGTTGTCGTCAACGTGGGTATGCTGTTCTTGCTATGTGAGTGTGCTGCAGTGTGCCAAGGGGATCTGGGACATGATCCTGGGTGTGCAGTGTGCTACGCCTCGTTGTGCATGTATGCCATTGTGCCCATCTCCTCCCTTCCCCCAGTCCCTGTTAGTTGCACTCCCTGTTGATGTTGTGTCAGGTCCTCTCAAGCTGTGTCCGTACTCTCTACTCCTTGCACTGTCTCCACACTGATGCCTGTGGACTGGGTATTCTCCAGCTCCTCTTGTGGTGCTGGACTGCCACCTCCTGTCGCCATTGCTGCCTTCCTGTTGGCATTGGGTTTGTGCCTGGTTTAGGTTGTCACATCATGCCGTCGCCTATTGGCCTCCTGGATTGGCCTCCTCGGCACTCCGACTGCATTCCAGCTGGTCTGCTTGTGGGTCAGTTGCAGGTAGTGTTCTGTCACCTGTGTGACGCTGGTCTTGTTTTCCTGTGGTCTGAACCCTGTCTTCCTCTCCCTCTTCTCTTTGGCCTTCCCCGACCCCGTTGTTCCTTGCTGGTGGTCTGTGGGGGTTGTGGGGTTTGAGTTGGCTTCTGCACTGGGTCAGGGTGCATCCATGTTGCTACGTGCTTTGGCTTGTTTCTGGTGTGTTGTTTCTGTTGGTTTTTATGGTGAATTCCAGGTTATGTGCTTGTGGGTCAGTTGCTGGTAGTGTTCTGTCACCTCTGGGATGCTGGTCTTGTTTTCCTGCAGCCTGCAACCTGTTTTCCTCTCCCTCTTCTCCTTGGCCTTCCCCGACCCCTTTGTTCCTTGCTGGTGGTCTGTGGGGGTTATGGGGTTCGAGTTGGCCTCTGCACTGGGTCAAGGTGCATCCATGTTGCTACGTGCTTTGGCTTGTTTCTGGTGTGTTGTTTTTGTGGGTTTTTATGGTGCATTGTTGCACCAAACGCGTGGGATTTGCAGGCCTGTGGCTGGTTTTCGCTACTTTTTGTACCGCAGTTGGCCTCATTGCATGTTTTTTAGCGTTCGTGTATCTCATTTTTGCAGCTGGGGTTGATTTTCACGCGAACATTTGATGCATTATCTGGTGTCACCGCGTTGTGAATTCCACATTGACACAGGGTTATTTTCCCCGATAGGCTGTGATGTTGAAAGTTGCGTTAAGCTATTCTTGTGGTAGTTATCATAAGTTCTAGCGAATATACCCCAGAGAGTTTAGGAATGTCCAGCATTTTGCGTAGTTCCTCCAGCCCCCTCATTTATTGAAAAGGAGAGCTGCCATTTCCAACTTCTGGACAGCGAAAGACTGATCAGCTCTCGCAGCATCCAAATTATACCATGTGCAGATTCAAGGAGTACGTTTCACATTGGTAATATGGTTGTCGGACTAACTTGTCACAGCAAAGTCCAGATAAATAATATTCAGATTTAAAACATGTTTAGTGAACTTGCTTGCATCTATAAAAAGGTAACATGGTGACAAAGGCCGTGTCACTAGAGAGTCTATGGCCTGGTGCATGTTTGTAAACTGGTACAATGCCTACCAAAAATCAACTTTTGCTACCTTTACTCCCTGAAAATGTCAAGAAATCCCGGTGAAAATAAAAGTATCTGTTGAAAATAAAGTTGTATATTTTGTGTCCCAGTAGCATTTTTGGAGAAGGCTGATCCTGTACTATCTCCAGCAAATCAATGTAATACCTGTTTGCTCACGCTTGCGTCCTGCTGGAAGGCTCCTTGCAGCTAACCCCTAATTACTTTCCGCCACAACTCTCCTGGATTGGAAAAGGTGGTTTTGAAATACAAGTAAAACAATAAAGACAAGAAATCATACATTATTAATAGACACTATTCAAAAAGGTATTTCAAATAGATTTATATTTATATTGATTTTTGTTTTGCATGGAGGCACAGGAACACCATTATATTAATCCAGTACATTCAGTCTCAGAAAGTAAAACAGTTTGTGTAAAAGATATACAATGTTACATTCAGTGAAACAATTGCATTTGGGAATCTTTCTTCCTACACATGCAATTTGATACATAAAATTTAAGATTTACTCCACGCTGAAACCATAGTGCCTCCGGAAGTAGCTCCATCCATTCTGAAACAGAGCTCCAAAACAACATTGCAAATTAAAGAACCCCATTAGGATGGCGGGCAGATCGCCCGCGCCATCCTTGAAGAAATGACCCCCTGCCATATTACAATGGCTGGGGGGTCCGCGGCGGACGGAAAGACCGTCCGCCGCTTTTCCGCCCAGTCGACATGTCGACCGGGCGGAAAAGGGTTCAATATGGTGGCGGTATCTGAAAGACACAGCCAGCCATTTTAGAATGTGGCCTTCGAAATGCCCGGAATCTGCTTGGGGGCCCGTTGCAAGCCCCCAGGGACTCCGGGGGGGTGGGGGCTGCACATGGGTGGTACCTATGGTACCCCCCTGCATTTCAATGTACAACGTGGCAGGCACCACATGGTGCCTGTCACGTTGTGCATTGAAAAGCACAACCTGCATTTTTGGCATTGCTGAAAGCACCGCCCGCCGCAATGTTAAAAATGCAGGATGCGCCCGCCAGTGTGGCGGGCGCATCCTAATAGGGTGGCCAGGACCACCGCACCCTTAGCGGGCAGTCCCATTTCCCACTGGTATGGCGGACATAGTCCGCCCACCATACTAATGTGCCCCTAAATGTTTATTATGTATGTGACCCAGGAGAATGTACATTAAGATGCAAGAGATCAGACATTTGACAGTCAACATGTTTGGAATTTGTGTAAAGTGAGTGCCTTCTTGTGTGAAGTGAGTGCCCCCTTGAATAACGGTTGCTTTGACTTAAAAACAATGTCTGCAATGAAACCATGAATTTGGCTTAAGTAGTAAAACAAAAGTTTTTTTGATAAATTCACAATCAATGACTTCATGCCGTTTGAATTATATTTAAGCACTTGAGGTTTTTAGTTCCTCGATTTAAGAACCACCTTACCCCGGCCAACAATCGGGATCATTCCACCATAGGGGGGGAGGCACTCTTCATGTGCATTCAGTTATTAATAGATTAATAGCAGCACTTCCTGATGAATGCACATATCAGACATGAATGAACTGCAGGACTCTGCCAGATCTGCCCTCTGTACTCTGCAGCCCATTAGTGAAAACAAAAACACACTCTGCAGGTCACTCCCTAAGTAGCCCGACTATAAACCAAGACAAGATTTCCATATATTGGTCTAATCACAATACATGGCACATGACATGATGTGAAAAGGGGTCCTATGAAGTGCAACATCCACTGCTGGAATGTCTCCTTCTGCTAAGCAGAAAAGCCCGAGTGAGGAGCAGAGAGCGTCAAGCCAGCCAGGCTGGTACCTGGCGTTCTGTTCTGTGAAGAGAAGCATGCTCAGCAAGTGCTTGAAAGTCAGATAGGGAACCTCACTTAGGGCCAGATGTAGGTCGGTCGGTAACGGCCGAAAATCGGTATTTTCGGCCGCTACCGACCGGTATTTCAGAAATGGTATGTAGGGCCCTTAATTTTACAGAATCGGTAAGTTTACCGATCGGTAAATTTAACGATTCTGTAAAATACCAAATCGGTATTTTTACCGATTCGGTAAATTTGAGATGTAGGTGGGACTCTTCTGAGTCCCACAAGCCTTACAAAATCAGTATTTTACCATCAAATTCAATTTGATGGTAAAATACCGATTCCGGTGTGCATGCACATGTGTGCATCCACACCTCTGCCATATGACAGGCAGACCTGCCCTTGGGGCATGTATGCCTGCCACATGGCACCCAAGCCTGTTTTGGGGGGGCCAGAGGGTGTCAAAGTGACACCCCCTGCACCCTTGAGAAATTTGGTATTTACCGATTCTGTAATTACAGAATCGGTATTGCCCATTGATTCCTATGGGCTTCACAGCCCATAGGAATCAATAGGAACTACGGATTCGGTATTTCCAGATTCGGTAAATACCGAATCTTAAAGATTCGGTATTTACACATCTGGAAATACCTACATCTCCCCCCTTCATATTTACCACTTTTTAAATACCGAATCGGTAAAATTCGATATTTAAGAAGTGGTAAATAAGAATTACCTACATCGGGCCCCTAGGTGTGTTTGCTCTTGAGTTCCACAGTTATCCAGAGCGGAACCGCTCCATTTTGAGTTCTACTATTTAGGAACCACAAGGGTGGAGTTCCCTGCTGATTAAGTGCCTGGCAAGTTTGCTGTCATTTGACAGACACAGTGGCATCAATTTGGTGCGCTCTTCATCTAGTAACCAGTGCTAGCCAGACCGCTGTAATGTGGTTTTGACAGTCTCGTTTTAGCAGCAGTCATGCAGTGCAGCTAGATCCTTTTTGAAGGTGCTGTAGTTAATTGCGACGTGTGCGTGGTCTATGCATTTTTTACACTGATAAATCAAAAAACAGGGGCAGATTTATGAAGGCCTTGCGCCGCCGGTGCGTCACTTTTTCCCATGTTAAAAATGACGCACCGGCAGCGCAAGGCCTTCATAAATCTGCCCTGTGTATAAAATGGGCGTCTGGTAGAATCGGGCACTTCACACTCCTGCTAGTTGATTGGCCAGTGAGAGAAGGAAGTCTCTCCGAATTCCTGGGTTCTGCACTTTATCCATCGAAACGGGCGAGGGGCCATATTACTGGTAAAATCTACAGAGGTGCGTAAGGATCTGACGGCCATGAAGCATTTCACTTGGGACTGTGATTTTAGATGTTTGTTTTCTCCACGTGTCATCCAAATCTGACAGACCAGTGCAGAAACGGGCCACATAACAAGGCGTTATAGGAGACATCTAAAAAAACAGTAGCTAATCATCAGCTTAGTTGTAGAAAGCAAGGCCCATGTTTACATCAGTTTTATATCAATGTTAAAGAACACAGGCAACAATGGCGCACACTGTGGAAACGCACAGTGCAGAGCTCTACAGTTTTACTGCCTGCCCTATTTACTGCTAAAATGGGATCTCCATTAGACACATATTTTAGGCCAAATTTGGGGCATATTTACAAGTCACTAGTATCAGGGAGCGTGATTTTTTGTCTACGCTTGTGTGGGATAGTGTGCTGGCCCATATTTATTAGGCCGTGCAAAACCACTTTGAGTGACTTTACACAGCCTTGTAAATATGGCCCTCTTTCATGCAGTTTTCTATGTTAAAGGGGCATGTCACGGGTGCTGCTGTGGGTGTTCTCATGCAACACCCGTGGCTTTTTGACACTGCCCCAGATTTACAAGAATTGATCAATCTGAGGTATCACCAAATACTAATGCCTTCCAAGGGGAGGCGTAACAGTGGCACAACAATAATTTTATTTCTCTTAGTTTTTTGCTCTTTCTATACAGTGGTGGCTGGTGACATTTCCAAGTTGTAGGTCATAAATATTTGGCATGATTTTTATATAGTAAGCGATGCTGGCAAGCTTAATTGACAAACGTGGGGTCCAGGCTGGTTCCTCCTCCAGAGAAAAACATTTGAAAAAATTAGATTGGCAAATGGTGTATTGTAAGGCAAATTAATTTAGTGATCAAGCAAGCTTTATAAAGCAGTGGGAATGTATAGTTTTGAAACATTAAACACATAAAAAACTGCCTAAGTTCAACAGTTACTGTAATGTGCAAATGTACAAAGTGACAACTTTAGCCTTTTAAAGTGTGTGCTTGCCGGGTGTCTTGAACTGCTTGCGGCATCAACTTTGGAAGAGAATGCTCAAACCAGGTTTTGGGAAGGACCCACTGCAGCTGATTCTAAACAGTCATATAGAAATATGTGAAGACAGGTTTTTAAGTGCTATGAAAAATGTGTTGAGTCTCTAAAAATGAATAGGTAAAATAAATTACAGAGACTCCCATAGTGTGCTACCCGACCAGTATTTTGGTTTCTCTCTGAGATGTAATTGCATCCAGATATAAAACACAATAACTCATCTACACCTGTAACCTGTCAGTATGATTGGCTTTGTCAATGGTTGTTAGCTGTTTAACATAAATAAGTGAGGTGGTCTAGTAATCTATATGTATCAAAAGTATAGTCTCTATACTACTGTTCTTCACTATATATTTGTTGTCAGAATAGTGAAAAAATTAGAAAAAGGCACCATAATGAGGACAACTAAAATAAAAATAAAAAGGAAAAGAGAAGAGGGTGAGTCATAGCCACTCTAGAATTTTTGGTATCCCATCATTGCATATAAGAGTATGCCCAGTGTCATCATCTGGGTGTTACCAAATAACTATATCATGTTCTCCCTTCAGCATTAGGAAGAAACAAGGAGTATAGTCGTGTCCTCAGATGGACAGTTCTAGAAAAACCTTTGATTCCACCACATGTCAGTGATATCTCTTCATTTGTATTCCAACGTGAACAGAGATGGGTGTTTAGACTTTCCATCGATACCTTGGGTCTCAATGATGGCATCCCCAGATGTTGCTTGGAACCAGATAAGCATAATACTGCCCCGTCTTGACACGGATATCTATATCAATAAGTAGTACAGCGAGTATTGATGTTTGGCGAATCTGATGTACACCTCCACAGGATTATCCTGTCTTTAAACTGCAATACTCATTTGGAGCCTTGCTCACACATGTATGCTTTAGAGATTAATAATAAAGATTCCTATGGGTCTAGCTACTAGCACTACATCACATTTCTTTCTTGTTTGAATAAGGACACTCTTTGCTCGTATATACAAGTTAGACAGTTGCTAACTACATTTCTTAGCAGACATGCGGGATCGTTGCCGTTTTTTGACTGGCAGTCTGACAAGGGCGAGATGTGTCAATTACACCCATGGGGAGAGTCTGCATGAGCATCTAACATAAACTTTCTTATACTTTTCTACATGTGATTAAACTTAATGATTTAGACATTACGAACATTATTTGTTTTTTGTCTTTTCCGTTGAAAGAGCCATCTGATTGACATCAGAACTTCGTATCCCAGCATGCTAGCGAGTTTTTGAAGTCCGTACTTTATTTATGGCCGCATATTCAGAAAACATTTCACAATGATATTAACGGGCCATCTAGGTCGCCTAATGTTGGTGAAAGTTCGGATTAATCGGTTGGAGCAAGATAAAATAAAATCGCCATAAATCCTAATTTCACTGTGTCAGGTCTCTACATCTACCGCCCACCTGGCCCCGCGTCAAAATTCATTGAGGCTCTCCTTGAGACAACAACCTCTTTAATCACTAAAAATTCAAACTTTACGATTCTAGGAGATCTCAATCTTCATTTTGACCTGTCAAACGACGCGACGATCAAAAATCTCCTCGCAGATCTCTCCGCACTTCAACTTAACTCCTTTATCTCCACTCCAACGCACCTAGCTGGTCACATCCTAGACCCAGTTTTCTCAAACCTAGAGAAACTTACCTCAGAGCCACCCTTACCGATGGGCTGGACGGATCATTCCCTTATTAAATTGGCCATTCTGGTCAATAAAAGTAGGCACAATACGGCACCGATCCGCCGTTTAAAAAGACCATGGCATAAATTATCTCGTAATGACCTCCACACCAACCTAGGGGAATTCCACCATGACATCAACTCTGACATCAACGCCAATTATAGTGCGTTTCACGAGTGGATCACAGGCGGATTAGATAGCCTCATTCCAGCGAAATGGGCAAAAGGACGTAACTCTCCATCCAACCCCTGGTACAACGATACTCTTAAAACCTTACGCAAAGAGTGCAAAAAGGCGGAGCGCCTCTGGCGAAGGGAATATAACAAGGAGGATAAATCAAATTACCTACTTCTACAAAAAGCGTACCACAAAGCCATCCGTGCTGCGCGAACCGCTTTTTACACCGAAAAAATTGAATCTAGTTCCACCCCTGCTAAAGAAGTCTTTAAGCTCGTGCAAGAACTTCAGAGCAGCAAAGCTCCTCTCCCTAGCATTTCCTCCGAGCAACAATGTGAAGAACTCGCTAGGTTCTTTGTCGACAAGGTACAGAAAATGTACACTTCTTTTCCTCAGCACTCCCCTAGCACTACCAGCAGTCCCTCCTTTCCCCCCAACTACCCAAATTTGACTTGCATTCCGGAAATATCTGATGACACTCTCATCAAACTATGTAAAAAGGTCTAATCTGGTTCCCCTGCGGACCCTATGCGCCCGGCGCAATTCTTAGAGTCACTCAACTTCTTCCTACCAGCACTTACTGCTATCCTGAACCTCTCCTTCACTTCAGCGTGTGTACCATCTGCCTGGAAGCAAGCGTGGGTTTCGCCCATCATCAAGAAACCCACCCTAGACCCATCAAAACCGGAGAACTTTCGTCCAATCTCCCTGCTTCCATGGCTGTCCAAACTCGCTGAAGCGCATGTCAACAATACTCTATCCCAGCACATGGTTAAAAACAACATCCTGGACCCATCGCAAAATGGGTTTAGACCAGGCCATAGTACTGAGTCCGCTCTCTTAGCCACCACAGAGCACCTCCGAACGATTTTAGACGCCGGTCAAAGTGCTGCGCTGATTCTTTTGGATCTCAGCGCGGCCTTTGACACGGTATCCTATGACATCCTGCTCAATCGTTTGGAGACTTTTGGAGTATCTGACCATGCTTTGGACTGGTTCCGATCATTTCTCGAAAACAGATCCTTTCGAGTCTCTGCCCCTCCCTTCTTATCCAAACCCCACCCCATTACACAGGGAGTGCCGCAGGGCTCTGCGTTGAGCCCTTCCCTTTTTAATCTCTACGTCCAGCCTTTGGCGGCAGTGGCCAAAGAGTGGGGCTTGACATTAGTATCATACGCCGATGATACACAGCTGGCCATCGCCCTCTCAGAAGGTCCCTCCAACTCATCCTTTAACTTCACAAACGGACTCTCTGCGGTCGCCCAATGGATGACAATGAATTGTCTACAACTCAATGCTGGTAAGACAGAGGTGCTACTCCTTGGCAAAAACATCAGCCTCTGGAATGAGCACTGGTGGCCGCCTTCCCTGGGCACCATCCCCCTCCCCAAAACCCTAGTGAAAAATCTGGGCGTTTGGATGGATGCCGCACTCAACTTTCAGGCCCATACTAAAAAAGTGGCCGGCACCTGTATTGGCCTGCTGAGGAGCCTCAGCCACATATTAGGCTTTTTCGACGCTAAAACTCGCCAACTTATTATCCAAGCCACCATCCTTTCTCGACTAGACTACGCCAATGTACTCCTTCTTGGCGCCAACAAAAGTGAGAAAGCACGACTCCAACGAGTGCAAAACTCTGCGGCTAGAATTCTGGTCGGCCTCCCCCGCAGATGCTCAGTCAGAGCGACTATCAAAAAACTACACTGGTTACCCGTTGACTCTAGAATCAAATTCAAGACCCTCATTATATCCTTCAAAATCCTCAAACTCAATACCCCTCCTCTGCTTCAACCACTTCTCATTCCCTACACACCGGCACGGAACCTAAGATCCTCTAACCAAAACCTTCTATGCGTCCCACGCATAAAACTCTGCCGCATGGGCGGCCGTTCCTTCAGGGTCCTTGGAGCCAAGCTGTGGAATGACTTGCCGCTACATATTCGCTCCATAGAAAGCCTACCGGCATTCCGGAAAGCAGTGAAAACATTTCTATTCCCTCTTCCGTAAATTTCCCTTCATCCTTGTTCTCCGCTCAGGCTAGGATCTGGGTTTTTTCAGCGCCGGGACGCCTCATTGCTGGGGCAGCTGTTTGCGCTCTACCAAAACTATAGAATAGAATAGAATAGAATAAGAAAAATACAAGTGCCTGTTACATTTTGCGAAAGAGATGTGAACAAATTTCCCATGAGTCTTTGATTCATATTGTAGTTCTTAAAAGCGACGTCATCAATACGCACTTAATGTTCGGCTAACCAGGAACACCTGCGTGACTCTGTATTTAAACATGTCGACCTCTCCGTCAAACTACCTCCACCCAGCGAGAGTCTTCGCGATGAGGTACCGACGGAGAGGTGAGTGTAGCAGCACAACCTGGTTTCTCTCTTTCTTTTTGATGTAGATTGGTGAGTGCCGTGCTCTGCATGTGGACGATTTCCGTTGTTGGTACTAGTTTTACGAACACGCTGGGGAGACTGTTAGATTTGTTGTAAGCATGCTGCTGCAGATGTCTGAAGCACCACTGAGAATTCGAGTTGCATTCTCGACAGTGCCGCTGCACATATGTTTTTACCTTTCAGCCTTAAAACACGATGACAAAGGTTTATTTAATATCACGACCAGCGGTCTCTCTATTTTCAAAGTACATATTTTGAAGAGTTACGTTGTATAAATGGACCAAACTTTTTTCTTGCCAAAAAAGAACACCAATACATACCATAGGCGCTTTTTGGCTGGCTACTTTTGTTCTCTGTGTGTGGCTTAAGAATTAAGATTAGAGTTCTTGATTCTTTTTTAACTACTTTCTTTCTGGTGGCTGATTTACTGACAGCTACGATAGTCTACACCATTAATAATGTTAGACTTCTCAAGCTAAAAGTCTGATTACTTTTTAGAGCGGGCCTCATAAGTTGATACTCTAGCGGGATCCGAGAGAGGTGAGGTCTATACCTGAACAAGTAGTCGTAAGTCCCAAATTTTGACATGTTGGTACCATTAATTATGTTGCAGAGACTATTTTCTTGTTTTTCTTGTTTTTCATTTCTCTTAGATTTTCATCAAATCATCACACTTGTTTCAAGGGTTTAAAAAAAAGATATCCAAAGTATGTATCTTTCCTATATTTAATGTTGCACTGACATTATATCTTTAGAGGTCCTGATGAAAGCCAGGGAGCGTTGTCCCAAAGGCTGAAACATGTTGACCAAATAGACGGTGATTCATTCTTAACTGTCTTTCTTTTCACTTGCACTTTTGATTTTAATTTGGAACACCCTGCTGAATACACACCAAGGGGACGGTTGTATTGGATACCTTAGGAGTTTATCCTATTTTATCTCACAATTTTCACTTTATGCACTGCTTTTCCACAATAACGTTAGAAGTTTTTTTTTCCCTTGTCTTGCTCTTTTTTCCTGTAAGAATCTACAAGAGGATACGACTATACTCCTTGTTTCTTCCTAATGCTGAAGGGAGAACATGATATAGATGTTTGTTAACACCCAGATGATGACACTAGGCACACTCTTATGTGCAATGATGGGAATCCTAGAGTTGCCACCGCTCACCCTCTTCTCTTTTCCTTACTTTATTTGATTTTAGTTGTCTGCATTATGGTGCCTTTTTCTCATTTTGTCACTATTTTGACAACAAATAGATAGTGAAGAACAGTAGTACATATCTAGAAACTATACTTCTGATACATATAGATTACTAGACCACCTCATTTTACTGTTGTTATTATTATAAGGATTAGGGGGATTTAAATTTGGTTGGTCTATAAATATTTTTCCCTCCGGCCCTTCTATTGTAGCATTTTTTTTAACATAAATAAGTAACAACAAGAATTTTTTATAAACAATTAATTTTCAAAATGTTTCAATTCTGATATTTCAATTGTATTGAGGCCTGTGGAAGAGCTTTGGCCTTCAGTTGTGAGTGCTTTATGTTAGATGTAAATTTCCTTTTTCTCTGCACATCTCATCCATCGGCACATCTTCAACCACCTGTCTTTCCTCTTCAGCATCCTGTTTTCACTGTTCCCCAATTGCATTTGCTTATATCTCCCTCACTTAACCAGTTCCAAACATACACTGCACTTACTCACATTTTAGCAATTTATTTGCCTTTGCCTTTGCCCTATAAATATTTTGCCATCTGTGCACCCGCTTCACACACATTTTCACAAAATTCCAATTACAACTGGAACACATGATGACCATTGTTCTGTGTGCTCTGCAGAGATGCCAACCCACTGACAGGCACTTTGCTTTGGTTTCAGCATCAGCATCAGAGCTCTCAATCAAAGCCCCTCATAAACACCTGCATAGCTCAAAGTATGCGTGAAAAAAAATACTGAAAGAAACACAACATGATTAAATAGCTAACTCTTGAGGGAGGCAAGATTAAGTAAAACTGGAAATAAGAGAGAACATGCATTGCCTTAACATTTTTAACACTCATTGTTCTTAAATCAATACATTTTTGGCATTAATGTTGTTAAGGGCATGTCACTGGTGTGAGAGACTGCAGTAATGCAGGCTGGAGGACCATGGTTCGGAATACTATGGTCGCTAATGTCCACCTTTATCTTGTAAATCATAGTGAAAAAACTTAACACTGCTTTTCTTTTCAGAGTATTAGTTCATCAAAACTTGATAACATAAAACTGTGCCATTAATTCCATGTTATTGTTAAAGTCTGCATTGCAGGATCTTGGTATGGAGACTAAGCAGCATGGGCATACACCTGCAGTGATGTAGTACTTGCAGTGAGGCAGCCAACTGATTTAAAAACACTCTGCTACTGGACCGCACTAAAACTGCAGTGCATTTATATCAAATGAGCCAACATAGCTCAGCTGGACTGGAGAGACTTTAAGGCACACAGCATGTGCTTCTCTTCAGGACCAGGTATTCAGGGCCAGTTTTATTGTCATATAGCCTATAACTGTCTACTGTAAGCACATTTCTCTTGCTTTTCCCTTGTCAAGGATATTTGCATCAACTTCATAAGGGAACAAGAACCCTCGCCTGCTTGTCTTTTGGATCCATTTAGCAGGGGAACAAATTCTGCAGCTACACTTCTAACGGGATCAGCAATGTGAAGCCAGGGTCTGGCGTATCACAGTGGGGGATGTTAGGGTGGCGAGGGGTTGCAGAACAATATACATACCAGAAGATTCACACTTAACATTCCCGAATACAAGGCACCAGATCACACATGCTTGCATCCAATGTGTGCTGCAATTCATTGTGTGCTGCATTCTGCAGTTGGTGCTGTCTGAACAGGAAGATTGGCAATTTTAATAATAAACATCGACAAAATCTGAACCTTTCGCAAAAGTCAAAAGGCTTGTGATGGTTGTGGCTATTCCACTCCAAGGTTGACCTGATATCTATGTTTTGCATGAAATCTGATGCCATTTGTTGTCTGGAGGTGCATGTTGCAGCATCTCCATGTGATTGTCACCATATTTGTGCCTAAATTCTTTTTCATTCTTTTTACACTTAACAAGTGTTAAGCAATACCTAACACAATAGTCCTTATTTTGTTAGACTTTGAAAAGTGAACACGTTAAAATCTGCAAGGAATCAAATGTATTTCTTGAAGGATACATGCAGATAGTTTTCAGACGGCGCGACTGGAATATTGAGATTCAATATACACACGGAACTCTGACAAAAATAGGTTGTTGCACCAGCTGACTCAAATCTACCTTAACGTGGGGTCTGTTTTGTTCGTGTGTTCGTGTGCTATATTGTAGCCTGAAACACTTTTAACATAACGGGGCATATTATCAAGGGTGGCGATAGGGAATTTTCTCCGCTTTAGTGGTCGTTTTTGCCCTATTAGCGAGCTGTCGCTAACAGCAGTTAGTGACAGCTTTTAGGTGATAGCGAGCGGTTTGGGGCCCTCTTTGCATGTTAGCGATATTTATCGCTAATGAAATGCAAAGTGGGCGTACCCAAACTGTTAGCGACTGAAAACAGTCGCTAACATCGCTATCGCCTATTAGCAAGGCAGGCGTAGCGATGGAAATATTCGCGCTAAGACCAGTTCTTAGCCATGTTATCCGATGGGAGGTGGATAACATGGCTAAGAGCATTTCGTCGCTAATGCGTGAATATCGCTGTATTCTCAGCGATATTCACGCATTTCGCCGCTATCGCCGGAAAATGTATCGCTTTGGAGATAAACGTTGCTAATAGCACGTTATCTCAGTGATAAATTCCGGCGATGCTCAGCGATAAAAAAATCGTCGCTAAGCCGATTTAGGGATAAATATCGCTACTAGTTGGTAATATGCCCCAACGTTTCTACTTCTTGTCAATGCCTTTTGGCCGTAGAGTTTGCAAAGAAATGTTGCACATGTCTAGACAGAAGATAGAATTACTGTTACTGACGCCATCCCCGTTCTGCAGAGTAAATTCTTTCTCTTTCTGTCTCACTCCCAGACAAACCTTATTTCACGACTGTTTTTAGTGCAGAATTCTGCAGTCTTCAAAGGACATTTTATGAAGATTTTAAAACGTCAATTAGACTTTAGCTTAAAAGTTGCAAACAGAGGGGCATATTACCAACCAATAGAGATAATTTTTGTCTCTAACTTGTTTAGAGACAAAAATTATCGCCGCACATCGGCAATTTTTATCGCAGATAAACCTTGCTATTAGCAAGGTTTATCGCAAATGCGATAAAAAACGGCCGCAATGCATGAATATCGCTGAAAAGTCAGCGATATTCATGCATTATCGAGCAAATGCTCTTAGCCATGTTATCCACCTCCCATTGGTTAACATGGCTAAGAACTGCTCAGGGCAGGTGTTAGCTTTTGGAGATATTCGCGCTTAGCGCGAATATCTCCAAAAGTTGGTAATAGGAGATAGCGATGTTAGCGACTGTTTCCAGTCGCTAACATCTTGGCACGCCCACTTTGCATGTCATTAGTGATAAATATCACTGACATGCAAAGCGGAGCCCAAGATGGTCGCTATCTCCTATTAGCTGTCGCTAACTGGTGTTAGCGACAGCTTGGTAATAAGGAGATAATTTTATCTCTGCTTTCTTGGCTTTTAAAGCCTAAAAAGCGGAGATAAACCCCCTTGATAATATGCCCCAGAGTTCGCTGGATTCATAGAGAAGTAACTCTCATCTCTTTGTAACCTATTGATTGCAACTTCACATTATTATCTGGCTGACTCACCCTCTCATCCGTTCGAGGTCGATAGGTCAGTGTCATCGAGCTGAGTGACAGGAAGATCTTTCATTTACAGCCCTCCGGAATCGACCTTTGCGGTAGAAGGCTATTAAAATAAAATAGCCTGAAAATTAAACTTGCTGTGCGGTCAAGTGCTATTTTAATCCTACAGTCAATATTTGAAGAGAGCCACCTTTAATACAGTGGTGGTGTTGGGTCGGTAATGCTTGCGACAGTATACTGTCAGTAAATACACTGTCATAATCAGCATTAAAATGTGTATCCTAAATCAACAGGAAAATACTGTTCCTGCATAGGATGCAGACAGCAGAACTCGGTAACACGGGGCTGTAATAGCGTGTCCTTGCTTCCGAGCTCTGCTTTCAGCAGAAGGAGCTCCAACTTGGAGATGCATTTGTTGTTTTAATATTTATTTTTTAAAGCTGATGCACGCGCTGTTGATGGAAAGAAAGAAATGCGCCCTAGGTCTTTGAGAGGCACCTGGGAAGGTGCACTGACCTGACAGCCTAAGGAAACTGACTGTTGACCAACAGTGACACCTAGTGTACAGTACACTACGTTATGTCAGTGTGGATCTCTGAATCCCTCAGTATGCCCGTAATGCTAATAGTGCACTATGCATAAATCACCTGGCTAAGGCATTCTCCATTATGGCTTTCATTACAGCTGGCAAGGATTTTGGTGTGGTATTCACCCACCCACAGAATTAGCGATACCGGAAACATAGATTAACCTGGGTGGTGGCAAGGGTATTAACAGAGATTATGAAGTATACTTTGAGGATACTTTCACTGAAAGGGCGAGATTTTGATCGATACCTTATCTCTATTGATCCAAACCTCGATCTGGTCGACTGAACCTTTGTTGCCTGTCTTGGAAGAAAACAGTACACCTATCTGCAAGTTAGTTCACCCAATAAAGGACTCTACTCTCAAAGATCACGGACAACTTCTAGGTTTCAAAAGTTTATTGTAAAGATATAATGAGCTGCAAATACAGACATCTCAGAATGAGATTCACGAGATACACAGGTCCAATTACATACATGTGCTCTCGAAAAGCCCTCAGACGAGCAACAGAAATCACTAACACAAGTTCTAAAAATAGTAAAGCTATCAGCATAGACGCATATCGCTCCTTCATTTAGATTGGAGGAAAACAAACACAGGTTAGGCGTCCCTACCCTGTTCTAGATGGTATCCCTACTTAACCAAATCCCAACCTAACAAAGGTGTCAGCAGTGAATGACCCCAAGGGAAGTCACCCACTCTAAGTCTCTTGGTGAAAACCTAAAGTTCTCCAGTCATGACCCCTCTCTGCCTACCCATCCGCTCTCTAAAGGGTCCTCAGGTCTCTGCTCTAACTCCACCCAGGGGTGCTGTCCCTAATACAAAACAGTCAACAACATTTGAGACGCCCCTTGCGAAACGCCTCTCACGTGGTGCAACTTCAGGCTTTTTCCATGATGCTTTGTATTGGGCCTCAGACGTTAGAGTTGACCTTGCTTCTCAGTCTCTTCTCCGGCCCGCTGATACCCCTTAAACATTCCAGAACCCTCCTCCATGTCTGGGCCGTCCACTGAACAGACCTCTATTCATTCACTTATAATTGGATCCCCCCTTTCCTGTTGCAGACAGATATCTGCCGCCAAGAACCCAACTCTCATAAACTTCTAAAAAGGCTTGCAACATTTCTCAGCCCAGACATGTACGTGTAAATCAATGCTAAAACATTTCAGGCCTACAATATTTCTCATTATGATTATAGCATTCAACTTCTTCATTTAATTAAAGCATGTTAAAACTCTTATTCTATTATTAAGTAAACATTACTATAAATCATGGCCCATTAATGCAATGACCAAAAACGTTAAAACAATCTGTGTCGTGAAAAGAAACACCTTCCTTTTTAGCTCCAGCTCTGGCCCTGAGGCCTACCACGTTCTGCTCTTAACCACATACCACCTTATGTTTTAGCAGCTTCACGACATGGATTCAAAAATAATCACGTCTAATAAAATCATATAATGTCACACATTTCTGTATTAGTTCCACTTCTATTAAATCTCTACATTAGCTATACGTTTTTGAATATAATTGCAGATACTATTAGCACTCATGGCATTTCTCATCATGTTTTGTGCTTACTACAGGTAAGTGTGATGTACTCATACAATTAAATCAGTTTGCGCTCTCTCAGTTCCCCCCTTTGATGACCTCTCGGGGTCATCACTAACATTTAAACTGCAGTTATTGCTGGCATTCTCTGCGCTTCCAGAGCTCTCAGACTCCTGTACTGATTATCTTGTATGGCAGCCAATCTCTGCAACTGTTCTCTTTGGGCCCTTTCTGACTTTCTTGCTCTGTACCATTTGAATACCCTCACCAATCCCCACAATATTATCCCACAGATCAATATTATGATGATAGGCTTTAGAATATACCATATAAAGCTTTTTCCTAAGGTGGAAAACCACCCTCCAACTGCACTCATTCCGTGGCCCACCTTTTCCCAGACATTTTCTCTACTCAAGTCTTCGATCTCCTTGTGTATATTAGTTATGTTCTTAATAACCTTCTCAAGGGGCTTCGAAAGGTCTGGAATGTAAGTGCAACATTCCTGAACCTTCAAAGCCTTACAGACTCCGCCCTCTTTTGCTAATAAGACATCTAATGCAAGCCGATTTTGAAGAACCATAGCCCTTATCGATTGCATCTCTCCTTCTACCAGCATTAAGGACTGAGCAGTGCTGGCAGACAACCTGTCGACAACTGTTGCCAGTCGTCTAATTTTAACATCATTAAGGATTATTCCCAAAAGAGGGAACATAGCTCCAAAGACATCTCCAACCATTTCGGCATCACCTACATCTCTCCTTCCCCTCGATGATGTCTGACCCTCAATGATCACTAAGTCTTGTGCATGATATATTTTGGGGAAGACAATTGCCAAGTAACATGATCCATACCAGTTGTCAGGTAGTCTCACGTAAGCATTTCTTCCACATACAAAATACACATTTGGAATCACTTGCATTCCCTTCAGGAAATCCTTAGTGTAGTACTCTAAATTAAAAGCATGTTCACAGTCAACTTCACCCACGTATACATTTTCATAATACGTTTTGGCTCGGTGAAGACATAGCTTTCCTCTCTGCGCTTTATCTAAAGCTATTGGACCACTACTACCCTTTCTCTTATGTGACTTCTCTTCCTCGGTCCAATCTATTTTCCCTTGTCCTGATTTCTTCAAAATCTTTTGTCTCCTGTAACGATCATCCACCTGCCCTATGAACTTTTTCTCGACTTCTGACACCTTGCATGTCAGATTATTTCTACGGGCATGTGAAGTATCTAAGGTAATCCAAGGAATGAAGAACTTGGCCAATCTGTCTTCACTCTTCCAGTAATCCCATTTGTTCATCTGCTTATAATTTGGGACTTCTGGCAACACTGAATCATAATTTGAGAAATAGTATTCAAAACTATCTCTCTCATAAAATATACTAAGCAATAAGCTACATGTAATGCCATATGTCAGAGGGAGGTGATGATAGCGAATTCCTTCATCTACAGACGCCGGCAACTGCATGCAGACGTAGCAATCCTTAACCTCCATGGCATCCACGTATTCATATAAAAGTTTAGCATAAGCATTTGACCTAAAGTCTCCTTGGGACTCGTCTACATGTAACCTGCGGGCTTCTGCAGCCAATAACGCTTTCTCTTGAGTGTTTTCCCTTTTCTCACCAGCAACAATAGGTGTAAGCGTTACTACAGAACTCACATCAGTTACCTTTACCTCTTCTTCATGTCCCTTTACATAAGAAATTGTTACCACTAAAGCTATTAATATTATCACTCCTACTATTAGTGTACCTATTATACATTTAGCTCTGCGGTTCGGGGTGCCGGCCTCCATTTCGTCAGACAGTCTAGCTTTCTCTTTATCTTTGCAAAAAGTTCCTTTCCTCTCGTTCCTTTACAGTCCTTTTTTTAAATCCTTTTTGTCTTTAGAATCCACACAGCTGGAGGCTGACAGCCTTTTTCGCAAAAGTCCTTTAACAGTTCAAAAAGACAACCCTAGCCCTTCTCCATCAACTCAAGGGATTCCCTAAAATTCTCTGCTTCCTGGGCGCTAGGTAATCTTCTTTTTCTGCTTGCTTTATTTACAAAATCCTTTAACAGTCAACTATCAGATTTGTGGTTGCAGCTTCAATAGCATAGTTCAATATTTCCAAGCGAAGAGTGTGCTCTTCATGTGCTGTTATCGTTGTACCAAAGTCGGGGAATTGCAATTCTGTAAGAAACATATGTTTTAACTTGCTGAGGCGGGGAGGTCTGGGGAGCACGAATGTTAGTGACCCTTCTTGTTCGACACCGGGTACCAACAGTCGTATTTCCACGGTGATAATGGGCTCAGAACTGGACACCACCACCGCTCGGATCCTCCCTGTCTCCGGTTTCACAGACATTTGTCGCCAGATATGTCCACTCAGGTGTGGAGTATCTTCTGTTAGGCACACGCACTCTTCTTGACCTTCTTCGGTCCGGTGCCTCAGCGCCCTGAGCACCTTCTTCTGGGTCTGAGTCTTCTGATATCGGAGGAAGGGTTGCTTCTGGAGTTGACCTCAGGCTAGAGCTCCTTCTTTGCGGCCAATTTGCTTCTCCACGTGCCCTTCTACTCCTTCTCCTTCTGGTCTGTTCTCGCTCTCTTTCAGACCTGTCAGGGTCAGACTCGTACTCCCAGCTACTTTCTCCTTCTGTAGCGTCTTCAGTTTCGCTGTTGTACTGACCGTCCTCAGCTTGGTCAGACTCGTTCCCTGCTTCCGCGGGCACCTCTACAGCTTGACTAGCCCCCTCTATGGCTTCTTGGTCCTCAGCTGGACGTCCATCCGAGAGGGGAGCTGTTTCCAGAGGTGCTGGAACCCTTTTCGTATGTGACGCGTGGATCCAATTGGGCAGGCCTCCCACCTTTACAGCCGTGCTTGTGATCAGGATGACCTGGTAGGGCCCACGCCAACGAATATCCAAGCAGCTTCTTCTCACATGTTTCTTCACCAGGACCCAGTCCCCAGGATACAGGTCATGGCAAGGGCCCTGGCACGCTGGAACCTCTGCAGCCTGCACCTGAAGGGACACAGAACGCATGGCGTCAGACAGCCCCTTACAATAGTCCAGGATCATATCATCTGTGATATTTAACAGTGCAGTAGTTGGAATAGATGGCAGCCTCATTGCTCTCCCCATTAACACCTCATGTGGTGACAACCCTGTTCTTCTGTCTGGGGTACTACGAAGGCTCATGAGAACTAATGGCAGGGCATCAGGCCAACTCAGAGTCGTTGAAGAGCAAACTTTAGCTATTCTGGACTTGATCGTGCCATTGATTTGTTCCACAATTCCTGAAGCTTCTGGTCGGTAACTGCAATGTAGCTTTTGATCAATATTTAGTGCAACACAAATCATCTTCACAAGCTCGCTGTTAAAATGTGTTCCCCTATCTGATTCCAAAAAGGCCGGCACCCCGAAACGAGGGATAAGTTCTCTAAGCAGTAACTTAGCCACTGTGAGGGTGTCGCACCTACGTGTAGGGTATGCCTCAACCCATCTGGAGAACACACAAACAACCACCAGGACATAGCGGAGGCGGTTGCATCTTGGCATTTCAATGAAATCTATCTGCATTCTGTTGAATGGACCTCCAGACCTTCCTATGTGACTTAGTGCAACTGGTGTTCTTTTTCCTACGTTCAGCTGCTGGCAGGTCACACAACGCTGGCACACTGCTTCTGCTGCTATTCTAAACTTAGGATTGTACCAAGTCTGTCTAAACACTCTCAGCATAGCGTCTCTCCCTAAGTGTACGGGACCATGTATGAGCCTAGCCATTGGACTCACCATCTCATTGGGCAACACTGCTCTGCCGTCTGCTGAGACCCAAAAATGAGTCTCACCCATTACACATCCTGCCCTTTCCCATGTTTCTTTTTCAGAATCAGGAGCATTTTCTTGCATGATTGACAGTTCATCCCAAGTATCAACAGTTTCCAGTATCATGGCTAATTCAGTTCTTACATTTATTCCACCCACATCCACCTCTGTGAAAGAGTAACCTTGTTCCGCGCAATACCGCGCAACTTCATCTGCATATCTATTGCCTTTCGAAACAAAGTCCTCATTTCGGGTATGTGCGATGCATTTTACAACTGCGATACTTGCTGGACATTGCAATGCTTCTAACAACAGGCGCACAAACTCTCCATTGCGAATGGGAGAGCCTGAAGAAGTCATGAACCCTCTTTGAGACCATAACTGCCCGTAATCATGAACTACCCCATACCCATACTGGCTGTCGGTGTATATGGTGACTCGAATTTGATTGCCTGCTAAGCAAGCACGTGTCAGGGCAATAATCTCGGCTACCTGAGCGGAGTGTACTCCTTCCAGGCACCCAGCTTCCACAACTCCTTCAATTGTACAAACAGCATAAGCTGCTCTCAACTGCCCAACTTCGTCTCTTACACATGAGCCATCGACAAAGAAAACTTCGTCTGGGTCGGTCAGTGGCTCATCTATGATGTCGGGTCTGGGTTTGGTGCATAGTTCAGTCACATCGAGACAGTCATGGTCTGTATATTCATCATCATCATCAATATCATTTGGAAGTGGCATTAAGGTAGCAGGGTTCAAAACAGAGCATCTCTTGAGGGTCACATTCTCTGCAGCAAGAATAACTTGCTCATAGCGCGTGAGCCTGCTATTGGTCAGATGCTGTGTTTTGGTCCTGGTCATTAACAATTCAACAGAATGTGGCACGCACACCTCTAACGGGTGCCCCATAACGATATTTTCACATCTCTCAATGCTGACACCCGTTGCAGCAACGGATTTGAGACATCCGGGCAACGCTGCGGCTACTGGGTCTAAAGTAGCCGAGAAATAAGCAACTGGTCTACGGGCATTCCCATGGATTTGGACCAACACAGACAACGCACAACCTTCTCTCTCACAACAGTAAAGAAAAAATTGTTTATTGTAATCAGGCATTCCCAATGCCGGAGCACGACACAGGTCCTCTCTCAACTGTAGGAACGCCATCAAACAGTCTTTGTCCCATGGTACCGGATCACTCACCTCCTTGTGCGTCAGTTTTTGCAAGGGCTTTGCTTTCAGTGAAAAGTTCACGATCCACTGTCGGCAATAGCCCACCATCCCTAGGAACATCCTGACCTCTCTCTGTGTCTTAGGCGCGTTCATTTTCATGATCGCCTCTATCCTGTCTGGTGACACCTTTCGTTTGCCTTTCTCAATTCTGTGTCCCAAATACTGCACTTCTGTCAGGCAGTACTGCAATTTTCCCGGGGACACCTTGTGCCCATTGGCAGCTAGGTGATTTAACAAAGCAATGGAGTCTTCCCTGCAAGCTTCTTCTGTTTCTGACGCCACAAGGAGGTCGTCTATGTACTGGACCAGAACTGACTTCTGGGGCAGCACTAGACTTTCAAGATTTTTCTTCAGAAGCTGGTTAAAGATCGATGGACTCTCTGTATACCCCTGAGGGATACGACACCATGTTAGGACGCGATTTTCCAGTTTAAATGCGAAAAGAAAATGGCTATCTTCGTCCAAAGGGATCGAAAAGAAAGCCTGACAAAGATCGATCACAGTGAACCACTCAGCTTGGAATGGAATCTGAAACAGTATCACTGATGGATTCGGTACCACTGGACAACACGAAACGACTATGTTATTAATCTTTCGAAGGTCCTGCACTATCCGAAATTTCCCATTTGGTTTCTGCAGACCCATAATCGGGGAGTTACATGGACTACCCACGATTTCTTTCAGTATTCCCTGTTTAATCATGGACTCGATCACGGGTTTTATGCCTGCAATCGTTTCTGGAGTCAATTTATACTGGGGTGTTCTTGGGAACTCAGCATGCGGTTTCACTACAATTTTCACTGGGTCCACCCCTTTGACCAATCCAATCTCTTCCCCAGTGAAATCCCATACCTCTGATGCCACTGTCTCTCTCAAATCCCAGGGAAGCTCGTCTACTGTCAAAGTAGGGTACAGCTCCACACATCTGTTCATATTCCTTTCATGCGCTGCCCTAAGCCAGGCATCAAGGGCTTCGAACTGGGTTGGTCTAGGCAAGGGTCTCTTTGAGGTCATGACTGATTTCAATCGATGTAACACCTCTAATCTGAACGTCCCGTACTTCGGGAACGTCAGTTCCTCATTTCCTTCAGTAATCTTACTCCACTCTGATATCCAAAGGATCGTATGCAACCCAACATTTACTGCCATATAACGAGCTGGCGTACCCTCCGGCGGGGCTTCTTCCCCTTCATACGATCCTCCCTTCTCTTTCTTAAACAGCGCTTTCAACCATTTAAAACACTTCATAATTATGCGCACAAAATCCAGCCTCGCTACTCTGTTTACTTCCTGATGACAATCTACCAATCCTGTCGCGGCTTTGCTAGCTTGGCCTATCACAGCGCGGTCTTTCTCCTGTCGGCCAATCACGTCGCGACCCTGTCTGACGTGTTCGCTAGCTGGCCTATCACAGCACGGTCTTTCGCCGGTCAGCCAATCACTGCGCGACACCACCTGACGTCACTTTTCTCCGCTTCGCAGCAGCACCCCTCCTTTCTCAACTCGTCTCCCGGTTATGCATGCGTCCCATTCATACACCGAAAAATGACTACTTCCGACCAAGCGGTCACTTCTCTCGACTGTACGTCCACAGTCTATCTGTAATTGTCAACACAACTGACGAGATGTCTATCGTCTCTCTGATAGGTTGCTTACACACACAGTAACTTCCGACCAGCGTCCGTTACTCACGCACTCACTCTTACGTTCCCCCTATCTCGGTCCCTCGGGTGATCAATGGTACCTCATGACCCCCTTCACACTAGTTGACAATTACTCTGGGTGTCCGATACACCCGAACCACTTAAGCTCTCCTTGGACTTAAGATTTCCACCGGTTGCGCGCGCTCACAACCTGTTCCACAGTCACTCTACAGACATTCAACTCCGCCAGACATTACAACATAGATACAATACAAAACACCGCAATCTAACACGCATAACCCTTTATACTCACTCTCGACCGATACTGCTGCTTTTTCTGTCTCACGTCATCCGGATCTTCTTCTGCGGGCTGTTCTTCCGATCATCGATTTCTAGGGGCCTTGGGGTAAGCTAACCTGGCCTAGGTCACCGTCCTCAAGAAGGCAACCATCCTCTATAGCTACCAACTGAAAGGGCGAGATTTTGATCGATACCTTATCTCTATTGATCCAAACCTCGATCTGGTCGACTGAACCTTTGTTGCCTGTCTTGGAAGAAAACAGTACACCTATCTGCAAGTTAGTTCACCCAATAAAGGACTCTACTCTCAAAGATCACGGACAACTTCTAGGTTTCAAAAGTTTATTGTAAAGATATAATGAGCTGCAAATACAGACATCTCAGAATGAGATTCACGAGATACACAGGTCCAATTACATACATGTGCTCTCGAAAAGCCCTCAGACGAGCAACAGAAATCACTAACACAAGTTCTAAAAATAGTAAAGCTATCAGCATAGACGCATATCGCTCCTTCATTTAGATTGGAGGAAAACAAACACAGGTTAGGCGTCCCTACCCTGTTCTAGATGGTATCCCTACTTAACCAAATCCCAACCTAACAAAGGTGTCAGCAGTGAATGACCCCAAGGGAAGTCACCCACTCTAAGTCTCTTGGTGAAAACCTAAAGTTCTCCAGTCATGACCCCTCTCTGCCTACCCATCCGCTCTCTAAAGGGTCCTCAGGTCTCTGCTCTAACTCCACCCAGGGGTGCTGTCCCTAATACAAAACAGTCAACAACATTTGAGACGCCCCTTGCGAAACGCCTCTCACGTGGTGCAACTTCAGGCTTTTTCCATGATGCTTTGTATTGGGCCTCAGATGTTAGAGTTGACCTTGCTTCTCAGTCTCTTCTCCGGCCCGCTGATACCCCTTAAACATTCCAGAACCCTCCTCCATGTCTGGGCCGTCCACTGAACAGACCTCTATTCATTCACTTATAATTGGATCCCCCCTTTCCTGTTGCAGACAGATATCTGCCGCCAAGAACCCAACTCTCATAAACTTCTAAAAAGGCTTGCAACATTTCTCAGCCCAGACATGTACGTGTAAATCAATGCTAAAACATTTCAGGCCTACAATATTTCTCATTATGATTATAGCATTCAACTTCTTCATTTAATTAAAGCATGTTAAAACTCTTATTCTATTATTAAGTAAACATTACTATAAATCATGGCCCATTAATGCAATGACCAAAAACGTTAAAACAATCTGTGTCGTGAAAAGAAACACCTTCCTTTTTAGCTCCAGCTCTGGCCCTGAGGCCTACCACGTTCTGCTCTTAACCACATACCACCTTATGTTTTAGCAGCTTCACGACATGGATTCAAAAATAATCACGTCTAATAAAATCATATAATGTCACACATTTCTGTATTAGTTCCACTTCTATTAAATCTCTACATTAGCTATACGTTTTTGAATATAATTGCAGATACTATTAGCACTCATGGCATTTCTCATCATGTTTTGTGCTTACTACAGGTAAGTGTGATGTACTCATACAATTAAATCAGTTTGCGCTCTCTCACACAATTGGGGCGTTGCCGGAGACTCAGAAATGTCCATTCTGAATGTTGTACCAGGAGATCTCACCTGCTTTCAACAAGCAAAGTAACCGAGTGATAATGTCCCGATCCACTTGGTTACCACATAAATTAATTCAAGAACCACGCAACAGTGGATGTCGTAATATCGATGAAGATAGCTCCATCGGAATCATCTATTATGAGATCAGAGTTTAATAGTGCACTAATAACCGGTGAGATCGTCCAGGTGCTCTGTAGGAGGCGTGTGACACCAGCCGTGGATAGTCTACTCAAAAAGCCAGGTTTTCAGCTTCTTATGAAAGTCAGGATGAGGCTAGAGGCTTTGACGTGAACGGTCGTTCCAGGTTTTAGGGAACATACAGAAAAAGTGTGGCCCCCGTGCTCTGCTTTTGTATATGAATGGAGTGCGTGCTGGTGAGAGACCAATACAGCAGAGGTTTCTGGATGGTGGTGGAAGTGAATGCAGCTATTCAAGCAGCCAAGGTCAATGTTGTGGGAGGTCTAGGCGTGGTGAGGCCTTTGAAGTGTTTGATGTGTATCAGAAGCCAGTGGATTGCACTAAGGTGGTGTGTGATGTGAACTCGGCATGGGACGTAGAGGACTAGATTTTTTAATGGTGTGCAGTCTTCTTGTGATCTGGTTGGTAATCACTGCTTACAAGGTGTTTGTCAGAAATGGAAGTCTCTAGTTGTCCAAGTAGGGACTCCTACTTCTAGTCAGGATAAGTGGAATACACAATTTAGATAACCCCTGCTCACCCCCTTGGTGGCTTGGTATGAGAAGACAGGCCTATCCCAAAGACAATGTGTAAAGTATTTGTACTTAAGACACAATAATACAGCAAAAACACCTCAAAGGAACACCACACCGGTTTAGAAAAAGAAAGTATCTTTATCTAAACCAAACAAGACCAAAATGACACAAATTCAACATACACATATAGAAATAGCCCTTAAAAACAGTTACGTGCACAAATAACACTTGCAGAAACAAAAAGCACCACCTGGGACTATTACAATGTCGTGACAGGCATAAATCCAAAGTAAGGTGCCGACCGCGAGGTGTGTGACATCGGGCATGGAGCCACATGGACCCCCAAACATGAGTACAGTGGAAAACAAAGTCTATTGACGATGAGCGGTGTCATGGAGGTGAGGCATTGATGCCAAGGTTGAGGCCAGTTCCCTGGTTGCCATGGTAGAGGTAAGGCACGGTGTCCATGTGGGGGCGACATTTCAAGTCCAGGACAAGGTAAGACGGGGGCGTCGACGGTGAGTCGTCATTTCACAAGAGGCAGTGCGAAGCCGAAGAATTTGTGAAGTCACTTTCGTTGATTATCAGACCCAAGATAATGGGATGCAGGCGCTGGCATTGGGAAGGCCAATAACTGTAGGTGTTGCCGGGTGTAGAAGGACATTTGAGCTGCAGTGCAGTCAGGGTGGTGCGTTGTGCACTTCAAGAGCGGTGCCCCAGTGCAGGTTGCGGTGGTGCTGACGGCTTCAGAGTTGTTTTTCTTGCTTTCTTTAAGTTTCTTCCAGCTCCCAACAGCAGGAACAATCTCCAGAGGCCCAAAAACTGGAATAGGCATCTCCTGACAGGTCAGAACTTCCAGCAGGGGAGCTCAGAGGAGCTGGGGGCATCGGTCCTGTCCAAGTTCAATTTGAGACAATTGGATTTCATCCAGGTAACCACTTCTGTCATGCATGTGGTGAGCCTGTTCCTGGTGTTGGGTGTTTCATATGAGAGGGACAGCATCAGTTGTGTGTCATCAGCATCAGGATGTTTATGTTGAAAGCTTGAATTACATCAACCAGTGGAGTCATGTAGATTTTTAAGAGTGTTGGGCAGAGCGGGAAGCCCTGCATGACTCGGCATGTAAGTTTGCATGCTTCAGAGGCTGAGGGGCATGCAGACAGTTTGGATTCTTACAGTAAGAAAGGAGCAGGTTCATTTGAGGGTGAGTTCCTCTGGGCCTGCTTCATGGACTTGCTGGATTAGGATGGGATGGGAAATGGTGTCAAAGGCTGTGGATATGTCTGGAAGGATGAGGACTGCGGATTCCCTTGTCGGGGATCATCCTGTTGTCGTCTTCTAGCTTCTATAAGAGCAGTTTCTATTTTGTGATTGGGTCTGACTCTTGATTGGTCTGGCATTTGGTGTGGTGGTTGGAGAGGTTCTTGTTGATTGTTTTTTGTAGGACCTTGGCTGGGTAAGGAAAGGGTGTTGTCAATTGATGATTGACAAGTTTGGTTGGGCCAGCTGAGGGTTTCTGTAGGGGGGCATTGACGGCTGCATGTTTTCATGGTTAAGGGAAGAAGGCTCTACTGAGAGAGGTTTTGAGGATAGGGATGAGGTCCTCACTGATAGGGATTGCTCCTCTGTCAAAGGTTTGATGGAGGCATGGGTCTACTGGGGCCCGAAGTTAATGGTCCTCATGATTATTGTGATTTACTCTGTGCTAATGGTGTCCAATGTGGTGCTCTGATTTACTTTATCACTGGGAGACTTCTGGAAAGGGCCAGTAGGTCCAGGTGCAGGGGGAGGAAGTTGCTCTATGTGGTTATGATTTTGTTGCAAAAGAATTTCGAGAGGTCATTACACACAGCTTGTGGTGAAATCTTTGATGACTGAGAACATTTATTTATTGCTGTTGGATCTGGCCAACAAAGGCCTTCCTCTTGGCTTCTTGGATGAGCTTGTTGTACCTCTTCTTTAAAGGAGTTTTCCCCACTTACCCTTTGCCAGTTCTCAATTTTCATTCCAGTTGTTGGCATTGTTTTTTGGTCATTTTGAGTTCTTCTGTGCAGTATTTGCTTGTATTCTGGTTTCTGAAGGACAGAGTGTTGGCACAGTTCGTAATCCACATGGAGAAGTTCTCAATGCTGAGTGCCTGGATGCATGTGGTTTTGGTTTGTTCTCGTGTAAGGTGGTCATCCAGTCCGTCTCTGTTAGGTTGTTCCAAATTCTGTGTGCTGGGCCTGCTTTTTGGGCTCCTCTGGGTTGCCAGATGTCAATTGTAAAACTGACTATGTTGTGGTCTGTCCCAGTGAAGGGTCTTGAAGTGTTGATCATAATGTTGTCAAAAGATGTGAAGACAGTGTCTAAGTTGTATCTGATAGCTTGGGAAGGCTCTGTCACACATTGGGTTAGTCTTAAGTACCAGAGGATGTCAAGAAGGGTGGCTAAGTTGGGATGGGTCCTTTCTTCAAGAAGGAAACCTAGGTCTCCAAGGAGGAGAAATGCCTGGTGTTGAGGACTAGGGGGGTGATGAAGTCTATTATGCTGCTTGTGAAGTTGACTCATGGGCCTCGGGGCTGTGGACTAGGGTCCAACAAAGGGTGAAATTTGCTGGCAGTTCTAATTTAAAGTTGAGAGGCTATGAGTAATGGACCATACTGGAACAATCTAACATACCAGACCACTGTCCAGACATAGGCAAATTTCTGTTTAAAATTGAACAGAGGTGGGTCTATAAGTTGAACAGTGATAAGGAGGGTCTTAACGAACCCATACCTTGGATGTCACTATAATAGATATTGGATCTGTATGTGAGAGCCATTTTTTACATGAATGTGTGTAAATAAAACACTCTAGTAGATCTATACTTTTTCGTCATCTATGATACACACATGACGTTTAAGTAATACTTCTGAACATCCACACCCTTTTACCATTCATGGAATATAGATTGCCCATTAACTGAATATGCATCTATACAACCAGTTAAGACAAGGGTATCTATATGAGTTGTTTTCCTGATCGTAAGCTTGCTTGGTTTTAATTACAATGAAGAAGTTCATTCATTAAGCAGCAGGAATATGTCTAAAATGGTCTAACCACAAAACTGGATCTTTGTGTGGTAGGCTTTCTTTACATGAATAGGTGTAGATAAAATAATCTAGAACATCCACACTCTTTCACCATCTATGATACACACATTGCATGTAAGTAAAAAATGCCTGGACATTTACATCCTTTTACTGTCCATGATACATATATTGCCTATAGACTGTATATGCACTCACACAATCAGCTCAGAAAATGGTATCTATATGAGCTTCCTGATCGTAAGTTTGCTTTGTTTCTTTTATTATCGTGAAGAAGCCCCTTCATTGTGCAGTATGAATATGCCCAAAATAGTGTATATACGAATTGGGCAGGCAAAATTATGACCTCTTTCGCAAATGCGATGAATGGAAACTACTGTTCCCAGAAACCACCGCGCACCAGATCACGTTTGAAATACCCGCTTCTCCTTCCGTTCGGTGCCTCCCCAGAATAGCCCAGAGGGACGTTGGGAGACACCGACGGAGAGGTAAGCGGTTAGAGGGTGCGTGCGCTCTCTCGCCATTGTCAGTTTGTTGTGCTCGCCGTCTTTCACGAGCGGCTTGCTTTTGGCACCATGACGAACAGAAAAGGGTTGCGAGTGATATCCCGCACTTATTTTTTGCTTAACGAGCAGCATACTTTAATACACTTTGTCGGTCTGCTGTGCTCGCCGTCTTTTACGAGCAGCTTGCATTTGTTACCATGCTGAACGGAAAAGGGATGCGAGTGTCATTTACTTTAATAAGCGGCATACCTTAATATACTATGTGCTGCCTACGGCTTCCTAAACATTAAACATTTGGCCTGTCTACCTGAACACGCCCATATCGAGGTCACCGTGTTATCTGATGTGCATGGCAGAGACGCTATATGTTATGGCTCTGATAGTTTGTAATGAGTTTTGTGTAATAAGAACTATCGTTACACAGTAATTCCTTTAGTTTTGACAAAACAGAACTAGGAGATAATTTGTGAATAAGCAGACATAAACATTGGGTGCACGAGCCGCCCGCCTTATACATCATTGATTGTTGATTTAAGATATGACCTAAGATTGAGACACAACATGGATACACAACGTTACGTGTATATATGTGTGATACTGTAATATCATAAATAGGTCACTTCTCAATCTTTTGAAACCTGAGAATACTACTTGCCTATTTTTGCCTTGATATGAATTGGTTGAGTGCTTTTACGATTGTATTTTGCTAAACAGAGCGGTGCTCCTTATTTACCTGAGCTGCAGCCAGGTGAGGTGAGGCGCCATCCCCACAGAAATTGGGTGAGTGATATCATGTCAATTTAATTGTATGTACATGACCACAAGAATATCACTACTAAGGAGTGCATTCTGTGACAAATATGCCTGTTCTTCTCTTTTTTCTTTCCTTACCAATATGACTATTTTAGATTGTGGTGGAGAACCAACACCTGACAAAAAGGTGATATTTTTCCTTTTATTCTTTTTCACTTAGTAATATACAGCAGTAGCAACATCTAGGTCCTGATGAATGCATAGGATCATTTCCATTTATATGCAGAAACATGTCGACCACTTGCTGAGTAGATATTATGTCAAATCTACTTCCTTTCACTGTTCACTTGTTTTTAAACTTGGGGGTCTGAGAGAAAACATTAAAAATATTTATTCTACTCAGTTCCACCTAATTTTACTCACTTCACTTATTTCCACTTGCCTTGCACTGCTTTTTTTCAGTTGTAAATACCAACACCATACTGACACCACCCAGTAGTGATATTAAAACTAACATCAGTCTCCTGACTCACACAGTCCTCACTTCCCAACTAGTGTGACTGCCTTCATACTAACTCCTGGGTAAGGAGAACCCAAATGATGTAATAGTGGTGGCACAGAACGACAACTGATGGGAAAAATTTCCTACCTTGGTTGCATGTCATATGTATGAGTGTTTATATGGTGTTTACATACAAACTGTATTTAACTCACAATTTAATTTGTTAGTCATATAGTGGTTAGTCTAAAGTACGATAACAGGTTTGTGACTCCTGGATACCTTTTGTTGTAATTAGTTCTATTTTTTGGGGGCATGTGTCCAGTACAGAGTCATTAAATTAGCCCTTAGACCCTCTTCTAAATAGTATGCGTTTGTGTATAAGTAATTTGTTCCAGCTGCGGGTAGGTGGTGCAGATGAAGATGTCTTCGTAGATGATGATGATTCTTTCTATGTGACTGTGTAGGTGGTCTTGTCCGCAGATCATGTATCCGACGGGGATGGCAATGTCTGGTATTAACACTGTGGTCAGCCAAGTTGCCGTGAGTAAGAGGAAGTCCAGGGCAACATCTTCCAGCAGGTTCCAGATGTCCGAGGCATGCTTGCAGAGTGAGCGGGTGTTGAGGAGCATGCATGCTATTGGTGTGTGCGAGATGCAAGTGTGTTTGTTGGCAGCTGTTTGAGTTTGTGTGGGGGTTTGTGTAGTGGATAGGTTCTTAGTTGGTGTTGCAGGCACATTGGAGCATTCAACGTGGCAGAGGGAGCACATGAAGGTTTCTTCCGGGTTGTGTGGATTGGCCTGTCAGCAGAGGGTGGTGGGGTATGAAGGAGAGCGACAGGGTAGTGATGGGTCATGAGGGCAGGGTTTCTGGCAATAGGCGCAGTCCAGGCAAGGACACGCAAACCCTTAGCATGCTAGTGGCATGCCCACTGAGCACAGCTGACATTAAGTAGGTCTTAGGAGGGGGAAGGAGTGCTGGGGTGGTGGGCAGAGCTGAGGAGGAGTGCAAAGGTAGTGAAAGAGATAGGCATTAAGCAGTAGGGAAGGAGCACGAGGAGGAGGGAAAGGGGAAGCAGAGAGGGCTGGAAAGGGGTGCAGAGATGCCAGAGCAATGGTAAAAGTCAGATAATGTGAGCAAGACATGGCACAAATAAGCAAAAAGAGTGAGCGAAATGGCGCAGAAAAGTCACAGAAATGGCATAAATAAGCAAAAAGAGTGACAGAAACGGCACAGAAAAGTCACACAGAGAGGGGGAAAAGAGTGACAAAAATGGCGCAAGGAGGGAAAAGGAGTGTGGGAAACCGCTCAGTAGGAGTGAGAAGAAAAGGTACAAAGAGTGAAAAGGCACAAAGAGTAAGAGAGAAGGCACGGAGAGCGAGTAAAAAAGCACAAAAAGCCAAAGTAATAGTGAGCAAAAAAGGCAGACAGAGTGCAAGAAGTGGAGTAAAAGCCACAGAGAGAGAGAGAGAGAGACTGATGTAAGGGAGAGAGAGAGAGCAAGAGAGAGAGAGGCAAGGTGGGTGCCTCGAGGCACCGAAGTTAGGTCCGCAAATGTCTTGACCATTTGGAGGACCGAGGGCTGGGCCTATCCATCTCCCAAATGGCTCTTTGTCACTTCGGAGATCGGGAGGAGCAAAGGTGTCAGATGCTGTAGTCGAGGAGTCGAGGAGGAGGAGAGAGGTGCAAAAGGAGTGGGAGGAGTAGTGAGGTGGTGCAGAGAGGATGGGAAAGGGGAAGATAACAAAGGTCACAAAAGGAGCACAAGAAATGGCAGAAAGAGGCAAAAAGAGGATGTGAAACTGCACAGAAAAGTGACAGACATGGCACGAAAAAGCAAAAAGAGTGAGAGCGAGAGATGGCACAGAAAAGTCACAAAGCCAGTGAGAGAAAAATTCACAGAGAGTGAAAGAGAAGGCACACGAGTAAAAAAACACAAAAAGTTGCAGTAATAGTGTGAGAAGAGGCAGAAAGGGACCTAGAAGTGGTGTAATAGTCAGAGGGTGAGAGACTGAGGTAAGAGAGAGCAAGAGGGAGAGAGGCAAGGCGGGTCCTTGAGGTGCGGGAGCCAAGTCTGCAAGGGCCTTGACTGGTTGGAGGACTCCTGGTCGAAGATAAGTATAGGTTGGGCTAGGCCTATGCACATATTAACCTCACCGCTCGTAATGATTGCTTATGTGCTAGTATAAGCCAAGGTTACATTCTGTTAAGACTCTAACCAGTTATCAGAAAATCAAACAAATACCTCTTTAGCAAGAGCACAGCTGCGTAAGCTATTATATTGTTTAAAATGCAAGAATACATTGTTTGGCACGGGGGTGTAAATTTGTTTACCAGCAGTTCATCTCTTAAAATCTGTTAACCAGTTTTTCGTGCTGATTCACTGACATCTAAAACTTCCATGATTTGCCTTTGTACTTAAGTGTGCAATAATTGTGTTTCTGCAGAGTTTCATGTAGGCTTTATCCCTATGTGTTGAAATTTTTCTCTTTCTGCAGGTTTCACCCCAGATTTTTTGCCTTCCATTCCTGAATCCGTTTTATGTTGGCCAAATGACTCTGTCCTGGCTAACCTTGCTAACCAGAAGTGAAGAGATTGAGCTCTTCCTTATACACATGGTAATGTTAGCATATACATTATTAGAGAAGTGGCCTAGTCCCGGGGTGGCAACTAGGGCTACAACACGCACTAACTGGTAAACAGTATGAACTTTAAACACAAATTTAACAATGATTCTCTTCAATTCAATTTTATACAATGCACATTGAAGCATCAAATATTTGCATATTAATTATTTACATGAAAACAAACAATCTCAGACAAACAAAATTACAATGCAGCAGACTTTTCTGTGCAACGAATCGCAGTACCCAATGCTTTTCTGGACACTGGGTCCCTTCATCAGGGGTATTCTGTAGAAAAGAAAAGGAAACATTTCAAAAGAAGCACGTTGGGGTCGGTAAAGTTTAGATTTAGGCAACACACTCATGTGATTCTCCAATATATCATGCACCCTTCACCAAATTGATGTGAAGACAATGTGAAGAAAAGAAAAGGCGACACGTATGGTCTTCTCACAAAAAAATGCTAACTGTTATGATCTACTGTTGCCTTTCCCCTTGCCTATGTATCTCTTCCCTACTGCTCATCCAGAATGAGTGTTGTTGTGCTTGGAGGTGCCTGGAATGTTGGATGATTGATGATGTCGTGGAATGCATGGGTGCCTGGTGAGGTTGGGAATGTCAGTTGGAGTGTGCAGGCTGAGCAGGAGAGCGGCTGCTCCTGGTGGGGCATCACCTGGACTTTACATCTTCCAGTAACTTGTTTGAAGCTGTCTTCTTATCAATAAATCTACAACATACTTACATATCACTTGGCTACAGAAGATCTTCTATTTACAACACTAACAAAATCTAAAGGCACCATCGCGGGAAGAAGACATGACAACAGAGAATTTTTAGTAACAATATCTTCGTGGACCAGTTTCAGTGGCTTGCTGTATTATCGAATCTAGGAGTTTCACGTACCTGCTTCATCAATGTTAACTCAGCTTCCCTGGAAGACAGCTGGTTAAAAATATGTGCATGGAAAGCATTTTGTTGTGTTACAGATGTTTTGACTTGCTCTGTTTTGCATATAGGTATTTTCACAATACTGTTATGGGGGCATGTTGCAGTTTTGTGAAATTGGTCATTATTTTTTTTATTTATCAGCATATTGAATCTACATGGAGTGAGAGGAGGTGAGTGTGTAATGTCCCTGTTTTTGTACATAGTATGGTATGGTTTTCCTCTAGGGGTTGTGATGTTACTCGTCATTCTTTGGTTTTATCTATCTGCATGGAATAGAGGAGGTGTGTGTGTAGTGTTGTATCCCTTATCACTCTGGTGATTCCAGTGTGTGTTGTTATGTTTGGACTTGGTTAGTAACTGTGGTATCTAGGTTACCTGTCTCTAGGTAACCAGATGCCACTGGGTTCTGGAATGTCATACTAGAGTCAGTTGTATGCTGGCTGAGGTCTGAGGTGGTTGTACCTGCCTGTTCTTGCAAATAAACTACTTATAACCTGATCTCCAGTACTCTTCTTCTCTACAATTTGGCGACGCTTGGGATACGAATACTACTGGATCTACCACCTTCCTCCTTTCAACAGGCAGTTTAGAGGAACTTTGTTTTGCCTTCTCCACTGAATTGGATGCTTCCTGTGTACCTGCCTCTGGAACCGTAATTTTTTTAAATTAATTTATTTTTCATCAGATTCGGATATCTATCATGTGAACCAGGATAAAGAATATTGAGGTACTTTAATTTTTTTTTACTGACCGTTGAGCTGGGGGCCATTGGCAGTGCGTGGTGACTGTGTGGATTCGATCTGAGTGTCCTCGTGGGTTCATCGTTCAGAGGAACGTTGTGCCTTCACGAGACTGCTCTTCTGAAGAATCACGTCACAGCGCAAATGTGTCACCCCTTCTTCACGCTTCTACGTCGGCACGTAATACGCTCATACGTCATCACGTCAAGCGTAATGTGCCGCCATTTTGTTTGTCATTTCTCTCCGGTCAAGAATCTGCGGTGATACGCACACCTCACTACTGCGTATTTAGCATATAAACCTGCGGTGATACGCACACCTTGCCACAGCATATTGTGCGTTACTATTGCGGTGATACGCACACCTTGCCACTGTTATAGATCTGCGGTGATACGCACACCTTTCCACCGTCTATTGCTCCCTACTAATTGAGGTGTTTCGCACACCTTAGATCATCGCCATTTGATACAGAGGCAATTCACAAGGAAACTAGCAACTTTATCTTTGGTATTTACTTTAAATATATTAATTTACTTCAGATTTTCTACCTTGGATCTTCAGTATTTTTATTGTAGAGTACAGCAAAAGTGTATATTTACTTAGTATTTGATTTTTTTTTTCAAAACCGTATTTATTAGAAGTTCAAGCAAATCAAGTGTACAGCTCTCCAAGAGCAGGAGAGCACGTCAATATGCAAATTACAGCAGAATATACGTATGGCTCAAACCTTTGACTAACCCCTACCCGCCCCATTATCCCCCCCACAACTGCAACAGTCCCAACTACCCACCCCTTATCCCACCCTAACCCGATGCACGTGATCACAATCAGCTGCAGTATGCAAGAGGAAACACACTAGGTGTCTTGGAACTTTCCAGGCCCCGAGGTCTAAATCATCGGACAGAGCATCATCCGTTTCAGCGGGAGGATCCAATGTCAGGTCTCTATAGTCCGCCCACCGCTTCCAGATCTTGTAATGTTTCCGAGGGCAGCCCCTGGCTTCAAACACTGGCTTTTCCAGCCCCATGAGGAAGTCTAAGCCCGCCTTCCAAGCGTTAAGCGGGGGGGCGCGGTCACTCTTCCAGGCCCTCGCCAGATCCCTCTTGGCCACAACAAGGCCTAACAGAAGGAGATGGTGCTTATAAATGTTACCACCCACTTGATCCAGGATATGAAGAAGACCCAACCTAGGTGTACGAGGTAGCTCCCATCCCAGCACCTCCGACAGGCAGTCCCACACTCCACCCCAGAACCGGACCAGGCCCACACACGACCACACAGTGTGCACCAATGTGCCTCTCTCAGCCCCACAGCGCAGGCAATCAGGGGAAGCAATCAGGCCCGCCCTCCACAGTCTCTCTCTAGTGTAATAGGCCCGATGTAAGTATTTATATTGTATGAATCGCAGCCGCACTGCTATAGCTGCGCCCCGGGGGGACTCCAACGCCTCTCTCCAGTCATCCTCATCCAGCGGACCAACATCCACCTCCCAAGAGGCCTTCAGCGACACCAGGGAAGAGGAGCAGTGAGCGACCAGTGTTTGGTAGATTTTCGAGACTTTTTTATCCCCTAGGTCTCCCATGAAAAGCTTAGCCTCCACGGGGCTAAAGTCTGGAAGCTGGACCAGCTCCACCAGACTCGGCGCCAGAGCATGACGAAGCTGTAGGTACTTAAAAAACTGGGTCTTGGGCATCGCAAATTCGGCGCTGAGCGCTTCAAAGGATTTAAGGGTAGTCCCGGTAAGTATATGACCAAGCAACGAGATCCCTATGGAATCCCAGCCACCAAACCCCTGCAGGGAAGCCAGTGCAGGGAGCCGCCCGTTGTTCCACAGCGGAGTTTCGGCCGTCAGCCGTCCCCACCAGCCCATTCGACGCAGTGCCTGCCTCCATATCAGGAAGACCACTTGAGTCGCATGCGGCAGCGACTTCCGCCGCCTTGCCGAATACAAGAGGGTATGGAGCGTGGCATCTCCCATCAGAAAATGTTCTAGGGCATACGCCGGATCGTCACGGCCACCGTACCACCACTCATTTAAGACCAGCAAATGAGAGGCTTGATAGTAGGACAATATGTCAGAGGTCGCGAGACCTCCACAGTATGTGGACAAAAAGCAGGTCCGCAGTGCCACCCTAGAAGCACCCCCGGCCCACAGAAACCGGCCCAATAAGGAGTTTACACGCCGGAACCACTGCGGGTCCACTCTGTACGGATGGTTTTGTAGCTGATATAGCAGTCTAGGGAGGGCCACCATCTTAAAAATAGCAGATCTGCCATAGATATTCAGAGGCATGCGCGACCACGTTTTGACGTCGGATTGAACCCTGTCCCACACCGGTTGTATGTTACGCTCCCACGCAATATCGGCAGACTCCGACAGGAAGACTCCGAGATATTTCAGGCCACCAATCGCCACCTGCAGATCCACTGCCCAAGGAGACACTTCGCGCCGGCCCCCTAGTATCCAGAGAGTCGATTTACGCGGGTTAAGGTAGAGTCCCGAGACGTCCCCGAAAATGCGCATTATCTCCAAAATACGCGGGCCTGAACGATCAAGGTCCGTCAAAAAGAAAAGAACATCATCCGCATACAGTGCGATTCTGTCCGTGAGGCTCGCACTCCATACAAAGCCACGAAGCTGCGCGTCAATGCGCACCCAGGCAGCCAGCGGCTCCATGACTAGCGCAAAGAGATACGGGGACAGGGGGCACCCCTGCCGGGTCCCCCTAGTAATCGGGAATTTCTCCGAAATGGCGCCCGAGACACGCACCGAGGCTGTGATGTCGGTGTACAACAGTTTGACATACGAGACAAAAACCGGACCTAAGTTGAGGCGTGGTAACAGAGCAAAGAGGTACGTCCAGCTGACAGAATCAAACGCTCTGTCGATGTCTGCCAGTAGGAGCGCCGCCCGCTCCCCAGTCGCCCCAATCGCACCCACCGCCACCTGTGCCCGTCTGATATTGTGCCTTGTCGCTCTGCCCGGCATAAAGCCCGCCTGATCCGGGTGGACCAGCTCTGCAACATACGGGAGAAGACGATTCGCCAACGCCTTAGCCAATAATTTGGCCTCAAAATTAATAAGGGAAATCGGGCGATACGACTCGTGTCTGTCAGGGGGCCTGCCCGGTTTCAGGAACACCACTATTTCAGCCTGACGCCAGTCATCCGGCAAGCTACCACCCTCCCGCGCCGCCTCCAAAGCCTGCCGATAGTGCGGTCCCAGCTGCAAATGAAATTTCTTGTAGAATTCACTGGGAAAGCCACTCGGTCCAGGCGCCTTGCCCGTGTTAAGTTGTCCTAGCGCGTCGCCCAGTTCCTCCGCCGACAGGGGAAGGTCTAGAGCTGTCCTGGCCTCATCCGATATCACCCGGGGGGGGAGGTCAGCTATGAATTTGTCAATTGCCTCCAGTGGGAGACAATCACGCGAAGCGTATTGTACCCTATAATAGTCGGCAAAACTCGTCGCAAGCGCAGCAGGGTCCGTCATGGCAATCCCCTCCCCGTCGGTAAGGCCCGGCAGAGAGATCGGCTGTAGAGTTTGCTGACACAGTCGGTGGAGCATAGTGCATGATTTGTCACCCCACTGGTACACCCTACCCCGCGTGGCCAGCCAGGCTTGCCGAGCCTCGTCCAGCAGGATCGAAGCATAGGATCGCTGTGCCTGGAGAAGTAGCCTGAGCGCCACATCGCTTGCATCTCCACTACACTGCCCCTCCAAAGCTCTCACCGCAGCCGCAGCCGCTACAGTGGCCTCCTGACGCTTCCGACGGGCGGCAGCACACCAGGCGATGTCCACGCCCCGCAGCGTGGGTTTCATGGCCTCCCAGACCGTCACGCTGTCCATGCCTTCGGTCAAATTCTCCCGCCAATATTGGGCTATCGCACCGCGCATGTGGGTCGTATATTCTGTCCGTTGGAGATGCCACGAAGACATCCGCCAACGGAACGGCTGATGGGATTTACACAGTGCAATCCGCACTGCGACTGGGGAATGGTCCGACAATCCTCGAGGTTGGATCACGGCCTGCTTCACCCTATCGAGGAAGGCCCCGGGTACAAACACACAATCGAACCGGGAAAAGGAGCCATGCACTGCCGACACATACGTGTATTCACGTGTCCTGGCATGTAGATGTCGCCATGCATCCACCCAACCTAGCCCATCGCTCATCGCTCTCAGACGTGTAGGGGTAGGCGCCCCCGCGGCCACCTGCATTCTCTGCCTGTCCAGACTCACATCCATCACATCATTCCAGTCACCCCCTATTACAGCCAGGCAGTCCGGGATATCGGCCCACAATTCAAACAGGCGCTCCGCCAGAGACCACTGCAGGGGAGGGGGAGCATACACACTGCCGAACACCACAGGTTCCACACCAATCATGCCCCTGACAAACACAAACCGACCCTGGGGATCAAGCCAATGGCGCTCGTGTGTATAAGACAAGCGTCGATGAATGAGGACAGCCACTCCTCTCGACCCTCTGGTAAAGCCTGCATGGAACACCTGGGTATAACCAAAACGTTGTAGACTCAGTACCTTCATCCCTAACATATGTGTTTCCTGCAACAACATGACATCCGCCGAGTCCCTCTTACCCCAGCGCAGTACTGCTCCCCTTTTAATTTTGTCCAGCATTCCCCTAACATTCCAACTAAGAATCCTCATGGAGCCACTAACAGGCGCCGTCTCCGGGGAATCACCCATAGTCTCGGTGGGAGAGCATCTGGAAACCCTCGGACCTAGCCCAAGCACCTTGCAGCACAAAAATCACAGCAGCAAAAATCACGTGCATCCCCACCCAACTACCCTGCACCCCCCCCACTCCGTTCCCCAGCACAACATCCCCAACTACCAAACCCCCGCCTATCCCCCCTCCCCCACCCCTATACCTCATGAAACAGTGAAGTACCTGTCGCGGCATAGAGAGCCCCGGGCCCAAAACAGAGCGCCCAAAGCCCCCCAGGCCAATGGATCCCCTCACACACCCCAACTAACAGTACCTCCCCTTAGGGCCCCCCTCGAACACGGGAGGAGTAGGCCGCCCATGAGTCAGCACCCCGAACCCCATTACTCACATTTGGCCCACCGCTTAAGCGCAGCGGGACAGAACTACTACAAACATCACGCCCCCCCCTGTGTGTCCAGCCACGGCCTAGGCCACTCCACACCATGCGCCAGCCCATCAAGCAGTAGTGTCACCCCTATGGCCACCAGCCAAGGCGAGAGTCGAATGACGCTCAGGAGACAAGAGGGGGCCCTACGATCCTCAGGTCCCAGTCCCAGACTGAGCAGTATCCGACTGTGCACCATCCAGCAGGTCACCCCCGGATTGGGAGCGGCGCCGCGACCTAGACTTCCCGCGTCTCCTGCTCCTGCTGGAGGATTCGCCTCTCTCCGGCGATGACCTACGCGATGCTCCGGAGTTCAGGCCCGGCTGGGCATTCGGTCGGATCCTGACAGTCTCATCCGTCCAGTTAAACACCGCCTCCGGGGTGTCAAAGAAGTGGGTCTTGGAATGAAGTACAACACGCAGACGAGCAGGGTACAACAGTGAATACTGAATTTTCAGTCCACGTAACTTGGCTTTCGCATCTTGGAAGGATCGGCGCTGCTGCTGCACCAGCCTGGTATAGTCCGGGAAAATCATAATCCTGTGACCCTCGAACGACAAGTCCTCCTTCGCTCTTGCTTCCCTAAGAATAACGTCCCGGTCATGAAAGTTGAGGATCTTGGCGATGACTGGACGTGGTCGCTCTCCCGCCGGCGGTTTCTGCGCCAGGGCCCTATGGGCGCGTTCCACTACAAAGCAGCATGATAGAACGTCCGGGGGAAGCCAACTCTCCAACCAGTGCGTCAAGAACACATCCATGGACCCCTTCTCACAATCCTCTGGAAATCCCACAAAGCGCAGATTGTTCCTTCGCGCCCTCCCTTCCGCATCTTCGACCCGGAGTGCCAGCCCCCTTTGAATCCTGGCCATGTCCTCCACTTTTTTCTTTAGGGTCACCACATCATCTTCCACCCCGGTAATCCGAGTCTCGGTTTTCGGTGATGCGGGCCACAGCATTGCGGAGATCTTGACGCAGCAGCATGACATCGGCTCCAACCGCACCTATTTTGGCATCAAGCATGTCTCTGGATTGCGTAATGGCGGCCATTAGGGCCGCATTATCAGGACCTGTGCCCTGGCCACCCCCGGAGGCCCCGGATCCCCCACCGGGTCCCGTGAATTTATCAATCGGCCCATGCTTGGCAGAACCAGTGCCGCCCCCACCTCTCGTCATGGTTAGTGGTAGGGAAGAGGGCCTCTCATCCACTGCGGTGGGTCCCTCGTCGACAATAATTCAACAGCAGTGTCCACTCTGTGGGCCAAGGAAACACCGTCAGGGCCTGAACGCCGTCCCCAATGAGCACCCCCAGATCACGGGCACCGCAGCCACACTCCGGGCGGCCAGCCCCGGCTGGAACGCTAACAGGACAGCCCCGTCACTTGCTCAGGGCCTCCAAGATCTCTGTTCGGACCGCACCCAGGACCTGCGAGCCAGTATAGTTTCAAGTATAGTTTCAAGACACTGGGGCGTCCTGGCCACCCCACACCTCACTCGTGACCACAGCAGGAAACGATGCAGGGTAGGCACTCTGGTCTCCAAGCTGGATAGCCCTGACCACCCCTCGGGCCACCCGTCTTGTCGCGGCGCCTCAACGCAGGTCCACCAGGGGGGAGGAGGAGAGGGGGGGGCACTCACAGTTCGTCGCGGACCGGCCGAGGAAGACCTCCAGGCACCACTCGGACAGTAGGCTCGTCCCTCCAGGCGTGTACGTGAGCCCCACTGAACAGCAAGCACTATGCAGCGTCGTCTATGCACCATCCGTCCACCTCACCAGCCAGCACCGTGAAATCCGTCCCAGCACACCAAAGTGGACGCGGCGCTCGCCACATCACCATTTGTGGGGGGGGGGGGGCAACACTCACTGTTCGTCGGGTCCCGCCACGGGTCGGCACCAGCGCGTGCAAGCCTCGCCCGGGGCACCTCTCCCTTTATGTCAGCTTGCTCCGGTGTATTCCGCGTGCCCCAACGGCAGCCAGGGGATTCCTCCGGTCTGGCAATCCGGGCCGGGCCCCCAAAGACCCCCCCCCGAGCACAGCGTCCCTCAGCAGTCACCACATCACCACTTGTGGGGGGGGGGGCCAACACTCACTGTTCGTCGGGTCCCGCCGCGGGTCTGCACCAGGTCCACTCCGGGTCACCCGGCACCCCCAATGCGGCACGGGCCCCTCCAGGCCAGTCTACAGGGCCCCCGGTCACAGCTCCGGCGACCCCCGGATCGGGGAAGACAGCAGGCCAGGCAGGGCGCACCACTGGCCCCTCGGTCCCCGGGGCTCCCAGGCGCCTGCACCTCCGGGCCAAGGATCTGTGTAGATGACTCCGGGCGGGGGCCGCCAAACTCGAGGCCCCGGCTCCTCCAAGGCCAGGTAGGCCGCAGCTCCTCCGATGCGCTCGCCAGCACAAGCCCTCCTCGTCTGCTCGGCGTGGAAAGGCAGGGGAGCCCGTGGTGGCTCGCCCGCCGCAGGCAGCGCCGGATCGTGGCAAGAAAGCGGCGCCGCGGACCCAGGACGAGCTCTTCGGTCCGGGTGCGCCAAAATCGAGGCCCCGGCTTCACTGACCGGCACTAGGCCGCCCGCTGCTCCAGCTCGCCACACCGCCTGGAAAGGTCACGGCACGCCAGTCCCGGCACCGGATGGCACCCTGAGTCGTCCGCTACCTGTGCCCCAGCCGTGATGTGCTTTTCGGGTCCGGGGGCCAGGAGAAATGTTAGGATAATCGTCGGGCCGGCGGGAGCTCTAGAAAGCCACGTCCGCCATGATCGCCCGCTAAGCCACGCCCCCTTAGTATTTGATTTTGATTGTTTTCTCTTTGCTTTTCCTTGTGTTCAATAGTTACTGGTTAAAAACGAGCACTACTAATTCTGGTATCACTGCTCCAATTCCATTCTTGGCACATCCAGGTGAGCCTATTCTAAAATGGCCAGAGTGCAAAGACTATTTTTTGAATTATATTTCTGTTCTGGAAGAAGAGAGTGAAGATTCTTATTCTGCAGCAAGGCAGAAAAAATTACTCTTGCACAATCTGGGTTCTGAAGGTTTACGTGTTTATTATCAGATGGAGAAGAAAGTCATAGACAGCAGCAGTGATGTATTTTTAGAAGCATTGGAGGATCTTGATTTACATTATCACCCCACTGTTTCTGTGGGTATTGACAGGTTTACATTCTTTCAAAGGAAGCAAAATGCCAATGAGACAGTCGAAGACTATGTTGCTGCGCTTACAAAATTAGCGTTTACGTGTAAATTTGGTAATTTGCACGATGATTTCATCAGAGATCAGCTTGTTATGCATTCTGCTTATGATGGAATTCAGGAGAAACTCTGGGTAGTGGGAGAATATCCATTATCGGAAGTTACTGCTTTAATAAAAAAGGCAGAAATGTCAAAGAGGTGCGCTAAAGCAGCCTTAAAGAAAGAAGGTGAAGTTGTTGGTAAAGTATCTAGCAACCAGAGAATAGAGAAGAGGAAACCTAATTGAAAAGATTCCCTCAAATCTAAAAGCATTTCTCATGACAAAAGTACTGGTGATAGGGTACCTACGTGCTTTAGATGTGACAACAAAGGTCATTATGCTAAAGACAAAGTTGTCCAGCTTGGAGATCCAAATGCACATTTTGTGGAGTTGCTGGTCACTTTGCAAAAATGTGCAGGAGGAAACTCAATAAGACTGGACAGAAACAAGTCATGGGAGTTTGGGACAATGGAAATGATTACATGATGATAATGTATCTTTGAATGAAGATGGGGTTTTGTGTGTTGATGGTGAAGAGATGTATGATAACATTGTTCTGGGTGTGGAGTCACAATTTTCAAAGATGCCACGTTGTAATATAGCTATTGATGGGGTATTTATGGAAATCACCGCAGACTCTGGTTCTCCGTATACTATCATTCAGAAAAACATATGGGAAGAAAAATTTCTACGTGTTTTAAACAAAGAGTTAGACCCTACTGACATCCATCCTGTCACATTTACTGGGGAGGAGATTCCCATGGTGGGCTTTACCATTGTCAATTTTGAGTTTAAAGGGAGGTCAGCTTCTGGCAAACTGTATGTGGTGGAAAACGATCCCTCTGTCTTAGGCTGGAGGGATCAGGGTGCTTTAGGTATCATACTTGATCCAAATAGGAGGGATCAAGTCTTGTTACTTCAAGACCAGAAGAAACCAGTTATTGATACTTTAAAGGACAAGTTTCCGAATGTGTTCTCTGGTAAAGTGAGGAGACTTAATGGTTTTGTGCACAAGATTATTCTAAAGGATGGTGCAATACCTGTTTCCCATAGAGCCAGGAATATCCCTTTAGCTGTAAGAGATGGAGTCTTAGCGGAATTCGATGCCTTGGAGGAGAAAGGTATAATTGAACCTGTGGAATGCAGTGAATGGTTGGCTCCATTGGTCGTGGCCAGGAAATCGGATGGCCGGCTCAGTCTCTGCATCGATTTGAGGGACCTTAACAAAAGTATTGTAGTGGATAAGTTCCCACTCCCTTAGATTGAAGAATTACTAGCTCAATCACTATCGACTTGACCTCGGCCTATCACCAGATTGTATTACATCCTGGAAGTAAGAATTTAACTTCATTTATAACCCCCTTTGGGTGTTAGAGGTTCGTGCGTATGCCCTTTGGGTTAGCGTCAGCCGCGGCTGTCTTCCAAAGGTTGATGTACAAGATATTTAAGGGCATCAAAGGGGTAACTTACTTCCAGGATGATATTCCGGTGATGGGTCGAGACAGAGGTGAACACGACAAAAAACTAGACATAGTTCTAGGGAAGCTTTCTGAGTGTGGGTTAACTGCAGAGTTGAAAAAATTTAGATTTGCCAAGAAATCTGTCATGTACCTAGGACATGAGGTTGGAGGAACTGGGATTTTACCAAAGAATGATCTAATTAAAGCTATCAAGGAGGCACCTTCTCAAACTTCAAAAGAAGAATTAAGGTCCTTTTTAGGATTGCTTGAGTTTTACTAAAAATTCATTAAGAATTTTTCTTTTAAAATTCACAATTTAAGGAATTTGTTGAAAGTCAGACAATAATTTATGTGGAATCCTGACCTTCAAGGGGAGTTTGTATCTATTAAAAACTAATTTTGTCATGTTGTTCCATTGAAAGGTTTTGATACCTTGGCTCACAGCATAGTAACTACTGATGCCAGTGGGAAAGGTTTAGGTGCCGTACTTTCTCAGGTTAATGACATAGGCACTGAAGACATTGTGGGGCATATTATCAAGGGGGTTTATCTCCGCTTTTTTGGCTTTAAAAGCCAAGAAAGCGGAGATAAAATTATCTCCCTATTACCTAGCTGTCGCTAACACCAGTTAGCGACAGCTAGTAGGAGATAGCGACCATCTTGGGCCCCACTTTGCATGTCAGTGATATTTATCACTAATGACATGCAAAGTGGGCGTGCCAAGATGTTAGCGACTGGAAACAGTCGCTAACATTGCTATCTCCTATTACCAACTTTTGGAGATATTCGTGCTAAGCGCGAATATCTCCAAAAACTAACACCTGCCCTGAGCAGTTCTTAGCCATGTTATCCAATGGGAGGTGGATAACATGGCTAAGAGCATTAGCTCGGTAATGCATGAATATCGCTGACTTTTCAGCGATATTCATGCATTGCGCCCGTTTTTTATCGCATTTGCGATAAACCTTGATAATAGCAAGGTTTATCTGCGATAATTTCTGACGATGCTTAGCGTTAAAAAATAAGTTGCTAAACATCGTTAGCGATAAATATCGCTTAACGTTGGTAATATGCCCCTGTGTCCTTTGCTTCCAGATCTCTAACCCCTTCAGAGTGTAAGTTCTCTGTTATTGAAAAGGAAATGCTGGCTACAAAGAAGTTCAAGCAATTCATTTGGGGCCGTCAATTTACCATCAGGACAGATCACAAACCTCTTCTGAAAATTCTTACATCTGATGGGTTGAAAAAAGCTACACCTAGAATTGCCAGGATGACTTTGCACATGGTAGATTATATCTATGATGTTATTTATTTGCCCGGCAAGGAGAATTTAGTGGCTGATTTTCTGAGTAGAGCACCTTTGCCCATTTCAGATAAGGTTGAGAATGAGCGGGATGATTTTAGTGTAGCATGCGTTTCTGACTGTAATGGAGCGATTTGGGAAGACACGGATGTGCTTATTATTCAAGCCTTGAATACTGATGCCATTTCAAAAGAAGAATGGTTGGAAACTTATAGCAATGATTCCTTGCTTCAAATGATCAAATCTTTCATACTTAATGGCTGGCCTTGTAAGAAGGATGTTTTGGCAGCTTATAAAAGTTTTTGGGAAATCAGGGAGGAACTTTCCGTGACTGATGACAAAGTTATTATGAGAGGAGAGAAGTCTGTGGTTCCGGAGTTGTTAAGGAAAAGAATTCTAGAGAAATGCCATTGTGGGCAACTTGGTATTGTGAAATTGAAGAAGAGAGTCAAGCTTTGGTATTGGTGGCCTAACATTTACAAAGACATAGAAGGTGTAGTTAAATCATGTGTAGCTTGTTCAAATTCTGACAAATCCCAAGTATTACTTAGACCTTGTCTAGGGAAAAGGACTATTCCTTATGGTCCCTAGGAGGAGTTAAGTGTTGATTTACTGGGTCTGGTGTCTGATTTGGAGGGTAAGCCTTGGTTTCTTCTTGTTCTTGTTGATAACTTTTATAAATGGCCTGAAGTAATCTTAATAGACAACACGGAAAGTAACACCATTGTTGATTGTTTGGAGAATATATTTTTGAGGGAAGGCATTCCGAGAGTTATTCTAACGGACATTGGTACTCAGTTTTGTGCAGGGAAGTTCAATAGTTTCTTGACCAGGAATGGTATTAAAGGAAGGAAGACCCCTATATATCATCCTGCCGGAAATGGTATAGTAGAACGTTTTAACAGGGTTGTCATGGGGAGTATTCAGAGTGCCATTAGCATCAACAAGGACTGGAGGAAGGAATTTGTTTAAAACGATTTGGGCATTCAGGATTACTCCCAGGGGAACTGGTTATAGCCCGTTTAGAATACTGAGGGGCAGGTAACCCTTTACAAGAGATAATATCACTTGGAATCATAAAAAAAATTGTACAGAAAGCAAAAAAAGGTTGCAGTAAATTTTCGAAACCTCTTAAGGTTCTTGAAGTGTATACCAAATCTGCAAAACTTAGTGATGGAAAGATCTGGCATTTCAGCAGAATGTCTAAGTGTAATGAGATCTTAAACTGGAGCAAACATGATGAAGTTGCAATTGGCTCTGCAACCAATTGGTTATGGGATGAAGTTACGAATTCTAAAACTGTGGAAGGTACGACATCTTTGAATGTTAATAATGATTCTAATGTACAACAAATTGCTTCTTCTTCAAGAAGGAGACAAGTAACACTGCCTAAGAAAGTTTATGATTTTGTGATGTAGTTTTTTTATCAATGCTTCAGGAGGAAGGGGTGGTCTCTTACAAATTGTAGTATTTCTACTTAGTCTTGTTAATTGCTTTACTATGTTCTTACTACATATGTTTATTATGTGTTGCTATTGTTTTAATTTATTTGTTTATTAAAGGAGGAGGATGTGGGTTACCTGTCTCTAGGTAACCAGATGCCACTGGGTTCTGGAATGTCATACTAGAGTCAGTTGTATGCTGGCTGAGGTCTAAGGTGGTTGTACCTGCCTGTTCTTGCGAATAAACTAGTTATAACCTGATCTCCAGTACTCGTCTTCTCTACAGTAACCCATCAAGTTTAGTTTTCCCTTAACCTTTAGTTTACCAATCACATTTTGTGGTTATTGATTCACATTAGTGTGTCACCTGTGTGAATGGAAAGTTTCCCTCACTGTTTTGGTTTGCGTTAAGAGAAGAAACCTTCTTATGAAGCTTCTCTGTTTGTACCCTCACTGTTTGGATTGTGTGTATGAAAGGTTTTTCCTGTTTGGACTGCGTAGGAGAAGACACCTTCTTACGAAGCTTCTCCGTGTGTACCCTCACTGTTTGGATTGTGTGGGTGAAAGGTTTTACCTGCTTGGACTGAGTTGGAGAAGACACCTTCTTACAAAGCTTCTTCATGTGTACCTTCACTGTTTGGATTGTGTGGGTGAAAGGTTTTCCCTGCTTGGACTGTGTTGGAGAAGACATCTTATTATGAAGCTTCTCTTTGTTTACCTTGTATGAGTTTTACGAGGCTTCTCTGGTTTAACCTTGATATGAGTCTTATGAGGCTTCTCTGGTTTTACTTTTGATATGTTTGACTTGAATATATTAGTATTGTCTAAGCCTGATGCTTTTCTTGAACCACTTTCATTTTTGATTCTTAATGTGTGAATTTGTTGGCGTAATGAATTGTCATGCATTTCATTTATTTGATGTATTCCATGATTTATTTTGCTCAGTGTCTTTTCATGCATCTTTTATAATCAAATGTATTTTCTAATATGATTGCCTTGTGTACTTTCAATTGCTTTTGTTGTGTTTTGGTTTCCTTGGGAAGGGGGATGTGTTATGATCTACTTCTGCCTTTCCTTACTGCTCAGCCAGAATGAGTGTTGGTGTGCTTGGAGATGTCTGGAATGTTGGATGATTGATGATGTCTGGAATGCATGGGTGCCTGGTGAGGTTGGGAATGTCAGTTGGAGTGTGCAGGCTGAGCAGGTGAGAGGCTGCTCCTGGTGGGGCATCACCTGGACTTTACATCTAACAGTAACTTATTTGAAGCTGTCATCTTATCAATAAATCTACAACATACTTATACATCACTTGGCTACAGAAGATCTTTTATTTACAACACTAACAAAATCTAAAGGCACCATCGCAGAAAGAAGACATGACAACAGAGAATTTTTAGTAACAATATCTTCATGGACCAGTTTCAGTGGCTTGCTGTATTATCGAATCTAGGAGTTTCACGTACCTGCTTGATCAATGTTAACTCAGCTTTCCTTGGAAGACAGCTGGTTAAAAATATGAGCATGGAAAGCACCTGCAGATGTAAAAAACACCTGATTACTAACCACCCTATTGTGTTCATGCAGTCCACAATTGACCTAAAAGAAATGCCTCTGCTCACCTCTGAGTTTGAATAGACTCACATACACTAGCCCCAACAATTGGGAAAAGCATCTCAGTGGAACTGAAATTCACATGTAATAATGAGACTCTCTCTTAAAAAAAAAACATTAACTACTCAAGCACATCGAGGTATTTATTTAGGTGATACTGACCTCCAGGGAACTAAAGTTTCACTGACGCTTCTACAGGTTTGCACAGAGAAATAGACTCCTGACACCTTGTGTCACCGGGTTCAACCTACGGGGTATGAACAATGGTCATAACCAGTGTTCCCTGCAACGTGCACACGTGCGCGCCCACGCAGGTCAGTGAGCCTGAGTGCGCTCTGTCCTTAGTGAAGCGCGCATATACCGGGAGAGCATTTGCACCGCCGCTTTTAAAACACGAGCAGCACGAAAACCGGTAATTTTCAGGACGTGGGGACGCTTTCCATAACAAGTGGCTCTTGCACACTTGCTGCATTTCTTTTCTAATGGGCCACAGCTGCGTGCTGATTGTGAGACATTTTGAACATATTCCTGTTAATTGCAGCGCAGTAGGGTGCTGCAAGTAACAGGAATACATTCACAAGTGCCCACAATCAGCCCTCAGCCGCGCTCCATTAAGAGAACACATGCATCAAGTTAAAAAGCACGGCGTGTAAAGCGCATGTCGTGCTTTTGAGCTTGCTGCATTACTGCCAAAACTAGGCAGCCTTGGGATTCCACAACCCTGCCTTTCGGAAGTAGCTCCAAAAAACAATTCCGACTCCCTGTAGTAATTTTAGTTGTTATAATAATATTATTAACAAATGTAGGGGAAAATCCCATCACAAAGGAAGGAGGCATGACAGGGGCCAAAGATGGGGGCTGCTGTAAATATAGACTACCCCTGCTACCGCCACTGATTGAGGCGCCGCAATGGACGCTCAGCTGAGGCACGCTGGGTCGGACACGGAGCACATCATAGAGTGACTTACACTGAATCACCGGATCACATGATTGTATCAGTGGCATTGTTGCAATGCATTGTTACAGTGGGGCACTTATCTGAGAAACACGATGGTGCAGAGCCCCTTGTAGCAGGACGCAGAGAGAAAGTGGTGAAAGCAGATTATTGAGCAGGTTCTGATGTGGAGGACAGCAAACTTGGGCTTCTATAGGAATTCACAAGGGCATATTATCAAGCCCATTATCGCCATTTTAGCGGCAGTTTCCTGCCGCTAAAAAGGCGATAATGTTATCACCGTTCTTGATAATATGGCTCCAAGTGGCTTGTTACCAAACACAGCAGTACTCATTTTATTATCTGCAGGATGTTAGAATGAATGATCAGGATGGATGCCAGAGGTGCAACTAGAGGCAGATTTTAGGCAAAGGTTTGGAGTGATATTTGGCGCTGTGCACAAGTGCGTTCTGGTTCCTGGTGCACATAGCATTGGCTGCAGTGCACAGAAACCCTACACTGCTGTACACAGAGGAAAAAAATTAGAGGGAACATTGGTCATAACCATTGAAGTACTCTCACAAATAACGAACTATAGTGCTGTGCGCAAATACAAGGTATGACATGTTTCTCACCATTCAATGCGGCCAACTGCTACCAATATTGCCAGCCTGGCGCTTCCAAGAATGCAATATAATCCTTGCCTCACATGACGCTGACTTCAGTTTAAGAAGCTAACTTCCTGGTTTCGGCAGTTACGTGATGACTTGAACAACGGGAGCCTGGAAACGGAAATTTGCGTTTAAAGTGAATTCTGTTTACCAGTTAGTGCGTATTGTAGCCCTAGTTGCCACCCCGGGACTAGGCCACTTTTCTAGTTTCACATTCATATGCTCCGCAGGCATATACTCCAACACAGCACACATATCGAGATACACTGTTTAATTTTATTATACTTGTGCGCTCTTCACCAACATTCCTCAGCATATACATGATTGACACATTTAATGTATTTGTAAGTCCCTAGAATACAGCTCCACAGGTACATAGGGCCTGTAAATTAAATGCCACAAGTGGGCTGCTGCACCCATTCTGCCACCCATTAAAGTAGCACTCTAGAACATCTACAGCTCTGCCCCTGCGGCCTCTGTGTGCAGTTTTAAATTTATCGAAAAATGAGAGGGACCCCTTTGCACCAAAGGAATATACAACCATATCATGTAAAAATTATCCTTTGGACTTGGTTTCAGGACTCTTAATAAGATGAACTATTTTTTTTAAAGTTTGAGTTTATTTAGCAATAAACAGTAACATTCATGTAGTAACAGCAAGAACAACAGAGAACATTTCATTAAGAATAAGAATGTATATCGATAAAATATTCTAGGAAAAAATTGGAAAACGTTGAAAAACGGGGGAGGGGGATAGGAAGGAAAAGAAACAAGGGATGGAAAAAATATATGCACTATTATCATCTAAAACACTATTATAGTCATAAAACAGAAAATATCACATGGGGTTAAAATCTGTATGCATAAGAGGCAACTTAAAAAGTAAAACCACAAGATGTATTAAGAACAAAGAAAAAACATCAAAGGGAATATCAATGAGAATTTTTAAATGGACAGAAAAACAATGAGTGAGTCAAGGAGGTTTCCGAACATCAGCAGTGATTACTGGTGGATCACTGTTTGAGGCAATAGAAGTTAAGTTAGTGGAAATAGGGAGCCATTAAAGATCTCTTTTGATGGATACAGAGGTAGGTGTAACGTAATTAGTATCAAGTCTGTGATGAAAACAAACAGCATTCCACCACGTTCTTGAAGGGACTTTGTCGGCTTGTTTCCAAATAGAGGTTACTAAGTAGAGAGCTATCGCCAGTACCAAATCTACTAGCTTAAAATTGGATGGTGATTGGGGCTATACAGGAGACAGAGAACCTAGAAAAATACTAGTGGGGGAGAAGGGAATTTTTGAGTTAAAAATGTTGTTAACCTGAGACCAAACCAATTTCCAAAAGTGGTGTATTCGAGGACAATCAAAGAGCATATGTTTTAGGTCAGCTTTTGAGCAAGGGCAAGACCAACAAGTAGAAGTAGAGTTTGTGGAGAAGGAGGCACATTTTTCAGGGGTGAATATAAGGCGTTGATAAATAAAAATACAGAGTTTGAGAAGTGTTAGCAGCTGTGGAAGTTTTATGGATTTTTAACCACAGTTTATCCCAAAAAGGGGTCGACCAACATTCCATGAGGTACTTTTCCCAATACAATTCAGCCTTTGTTTTGTTCCTATTTGAAGAAAGAGACAAAGATTTGTATAAAGATGAAGCAAAGGGTGAAGTAGGTAATAATGGGAATATCATGGAGCAGCTGGAGGAAGGAGAAAATGTGGATGGTAAGGATCGAAGATATTAGGAAAGAGAAGGATATAAAAGATCATACTGAGATTTACAAGAAGCTGGTAAGGAAAATTGTTCTTGAAGGTCTCAAAACGATAAAGGAATATTATTGAGTAATAACTGTGAAATCCAAAGCTATCCTTTAGCTCTCCAGGATTTCCAATAAATGGTGCGATTTTTAATGCGTAATAAATTGTTATGCCAATTAGGCTGTTGAACTAGCGAAGAAAATAAATGAGGGATAAGAAGAGGGTAATAGAGGGTAAAGAGTTTTACGAGAGTGTGAGATGACTAGAGTTCAAAAAGAAGATATATTGTTGGTGAAGGCAAGAGATTCTTTAAATTGAAAAGGTGAGATAAAACATTTTTCTATAGTCAACCAGATGTGGGTGCATTAACTGATCAAGAGAGAGCCAACGGGAAGATTGTTTTACAGAGAAGGCATAATGATACTTTTTGAAATCAGGACACATAAGACCAAAAAGGTTGTGTCTGGCTTCAGAGAGGACAGGGCATTCGAGAAGATTTGTTTTTCCAAATAAATTTTGTTAAAGGAGAATCAATTTGTTTAAGTAAAATCCAAGAATATGTACCGGAATCATGAAAATAATGTACAGAATTAAAGGAGAAAGCATCATCTTGATGGTATATAGTCATCCCCACCAAGAAAGAAAGAGTGGAGGCCAACGGTAAATAGAATCAGATAACATTTTTGTAATGTGGTCAAAATGTAGTTTTAGCGGGTCCGAAATGTTTGAGGAAAACAACAGTTCTAGATATTTTATCTTAGAGGTTTGCCAAGAAAAACTGGTAGAAATGAAATCTTGTTTAAGGCAAAGCACATTGAGGGGAAGGACTTCACACTTGTCTGAATTAAGACGATAACCGGATAGTTGAGAAAAAGTATCAACTTGTTTCATAAAAGAGGGGATGGCCGAAGAGGGATTAGAACAATATAAAAGAATATCATCTGCATACACAGACATTTTGACATGAGAAGTGTCTAGCTGGAAACCTGTAATATGAGCATCTTGCCGGATTTTAATTAAAAAGGGTTCTAATGCTATTATAAATTAAAGAGGAGAGGGGGCAGCCTTGTCGTACTCTCCTTAGAAGAGAAAAGTAGTCTGAGTTTTTCCCGGTAATAAAAATAGAAGCTTTAGGGCCTGAATACAATAATGTAATAAGGGATATTACCTACAGCGGACCCCACCGACCCCACCGATCTCAAAAACTTCTGCCCCATCTCGCTCCTCCCTTTTCCTGCTAAAGTCATCGTCAACAGACAGCTGACCGCCTTCCTCGAGACGAACGGATCCCTCGACCCCTCGCAGTCCGGATTCAGAGACAACCACAGCACCGAGACCGCCCTCATCGCAGCCACCGACGACATCCGGACCCTGCTCGACAAGGGGGAAACAGTGGCCCTCATCCTCCTGGACCTCTCCGCTGCATTCGACACGGTTTGCCACCGCACCCTAGTCCAGCGCCTCAGCAACATCGGTATCCAAGAGAAGGCACTGGAGTGGATCATCTCGTTCCTCGCCGGAAGAACACAAAGAGTCCGCCTCTCCCCGTTTCGCTCCGAGGCCACTGAAGTCATCTGCGGCGTCCCGCAAGGATCTTCACTCAGCCCCACCCTCTTCAACATTTACATGAAACCTCTCGCAGCCATCGCACGCCAGCACAACCTCAACATCATCTCTTACGCCGATGACACCCAGCTGATCCTCTCCCTCACCAGAGACCCCGACACCGCCAGAACCTGCCTACACGAAGGGATGAAAGACGTCGCCGAGTGGATGAAGGACAGCCGCCTGAAACTGAACTCGGACAAGACGGAAGTCCTCATCCTGGGATCTTCGCCCTCTGCCTGGGACGACTCCTGGTGGCCCCCAGCCCTGGGCACCGCACCCAAGCCAACCGACCACGCACGCAACCTGGGCTTCATCCTGGACCCCTCCCTCTCGATGACCAGACAAGTCAACGCCGTCTCCTCATCGTGCTTCAACACCCTGCCTATGCTTCGCAAGATCTTCCGCTGGATCCCGACCGAGACCAGGAAGACTGTCACCCAGGCACTCGTCACCAGCCGACTGGACTACGGAAACGCCCTCTACGCCGGAACCACAGCCAAGCTACAGAAAAGACTCCAGCGCATCCAGAACGCCTCCGCCCGACTCATCCTGGATGTCCCCCGACGCAGCCACATCTCCAGCCACCTGAGGAACCTGTGCTGGCTCCCCGTCGACAAGAGGATCACGTTCCGGCTCCTCACCCACGCACACAAGTCTCTCCACGACCTGGGCCCCAAGTACCTCAACGACCGCCTGACCTTCTACACGCCCACCCGCCAGCTACGGTCCACCAGCCTCGCCCTCGCAGCCGTACCACGCATCCGAAGAGCCACTGCCGGAGAAAGATCCTTCTCTTACCTGGCTGCCAAGACTTGGAACTCCCTCCCCATCAACCTTCGGCTGACCCAGGACCATCTCGCCTTCAGGAAACAACTCAAGACCTGGCTGTTCGAGCAGTAGCATACCCCTCCCCCCAAGCGCCTTGAGACCCTCCCGGGTGAGTAGTGCGCTATACAAATGGCATGATTGAATTTAGGAGGAAACCCTATACACCTTAGTGCCTGAAACATGACGTCCCATCCAATCCTATCAAATGCTTTCTCTGCGTCCAATGCTATTGCTGCAATAGGGTAATCAAGAGGGGAAGCTTTATTAAGTATATTAAAAAAGACTCTGCAATTATCGAATGATAAACGACCTTTTACAAATCCTGAATGTTCGGGGCCAATGAGATTGGGCAAAACTGGGTCAATACGAAGAGCAAGAACTTTTGCAAATATCTTATAGTCAAGATTGACTAAGGACATTGGGCGGTAATTTTTGCATAAAGAATGATTTTTGTTATCTTTGGGTATTAAACAGATGAAGGCTTCCTGAAATGTTCCCGTAGAGATATCCGATGCAATAAAAGAATTAAAGAGTAATAAAAGACGTGGGAGTAGAAGGCTGGCAAACTGCGCATGAAATTCAATCGTGAATCTGTTTGGACCTGAAGCTTTTCCTCCCTTTAGAACTGAAACTGCATGAGTAATTTCAGAGAGAGTGATATCCTTTTCTAAAGAAGTAAAGTCAGTATTATGAGGTGAACGGTGAACAATCGATTGAAAGTAAGAAGAGAGATTAGTTGAAGTGGGTTGTTGTTTGGGAGTATATACATTTAGAAAAAAAACTAATTTGTTCAAAATATCATAATTTTTAAATAAAGAAATACGGGCATTGTTCCGTGAAAATTCTATTTTAGTCCATTCACGTCGTACTTTCAAGTAATTATCTAATAATTTCCCCATTTTATTTTGAGTTCCATAGAAGCAAGCACTGCTTTTTAAAAGGTACGAAGAAGCAGCATCAGTAAACATTTTACTAAATTTACATTTTGCATCAATATGTTTTTTTAATTAATGTTCAGAGTTCGAATGATAATAAATCTATTCAAGTTGTTTAATCTCAGCAAGCATTTGGGCATTTTTAGCTTCATAAGATTTCTTTTTTGAGAGACAAAATTTATAATAAAGCTCCTGGCTGCAGCTTTAAAGGAGTTCCAAATCATAACAGGAGACGAAGACGGGGTAGAGTTAAAAGAAAAGAATTCGGAAGCAAAGGAGGTGAATTGGCTTGTGAACTTAGGATCAGATAGTAAGGCATTATTGAATCGCCATCTACGGGTATGAGGAGTATAAGGTAACAAATCAAAATCAACATAAAATGGAGCCTGGTCTGATATTAAAATGGAGCTAATTTCAGAACAGGAAACTTGTTGCAATAGGGACTTACTAAAAAGAGATAGTCTATTCGGGATTGTGAGTGATGTGAGGGGGAATAAAAGTTATATTTACGGGTATCAGGATTGCAAAGTCTCCAGGTATCGACTAGGGATTTACGTCGTATGGTGGAGGCAAATTGGGACTATATCTTAGTGTTAGAGAATTTAACAGAAGAGTGTCTGTCTAATATGGGGTCAAGAACGTGGTTACAATCGCCACCAAAAATAATATATTCATCATCATACAGAAGGAGCTTCTCAGGTACATGTGTCCCAAAAATATTTTTAAACAATAACAGATGCGTAGACATTAAAAAGGACTAAGGGAATTTGATTTAAGAGAAGTTTGACTATAGTACAACGCCCTTCCAAATCACATTCTTGATGAGTGATTGATATCTGATACTGTTTATGACATAAATTAGAGACTCCATTTTTTTTTACCTAGGGCTTGGAAAGAAAAAACATTGTCCACCCAACCTCGTTTCAATTTAGATGCTTCAACATCAGATAGATGTGTCTCTTGAATTAATGCTATATCAGCATTTAATTTTCCAGATGGGATAATACCCGTTGTCTTTTTATAGGAATATTTATTCCCTTAAAATTCCATGTAAGAACTCTAAAAGTAACCAATTAAAAATAACATGAACAGATATTATGCAAACAGTAAGAGAATTCAATTAATTATTTAAAGAATAATAGAATCTACGAAGGCTGAGAATGAAATAGAAATTACGAGATAAAGAAGGGAAAGGAAGAGGAGTGAAGGAACTTTCATCAAAAATAGTATTGCTGAAAAAGGAAAAACCGAAGAAAAGAGAAGAAAAAAGAGAAGGAGAAAAAGGACTGGGAAAAAGGAGACACTGAACAGGAAAACAAAACAGGTCAAACAGTTGATGATACAAGATATTGTCAAAAAGACATACCACAAAAAAACAATGAGAGTGGGGATGGAGGAGCCACATTGGGGAGGTAGCACACAGAATGGAAAACTCCAAAAGGGCGCAGCAAGGGGAGAACACCTCCAGGCGAAGAAGTCATAAGAAACAAAGGATCATAGAACCGCACCTGATAAAAAGAAACAGTAGGAGGATAACTCACAACATAATAAATACAATAGGAAAGGTGGTAGATACAAATAATGACAAACATTTATGGGCCAAGTCAAAACATTTAGAATCAAGGAGTGTCCAGGGAGTCATCTCTGCAGTTGTTCAAAAAAATTTGAAGAAGCGCCGGATCTTCATAGTTTGTTGTTTTATTGTTAGAAGTTACTTTGAAAAGGCAAGGATGAAATAATCCATATCGGGCATTCAGGGCACGTAGAGCAGGTCTCATGTCTAGAAACTGTTTGTCTGCAGTGGCTTTGGCGTAATCTTGAGCAAAAAAGAGATTTGAGCCATTTCAAGTAAGTTTCCCCTTCTGTTTAGCTGTCTGGATGACTTTAATCAAGTCAGTATAGTCTAGAAAGTACACGATGACTCCTCTGGGTTTCGTTGAAGAGGCTGAAGAATTGGATGAGTGAGACAGTTGACCCCAACGGTGTATTCTTTGAATATTCAATGGAGGAGAGTTTGAAAGACCCAGAAGAGTTGGCAAGAAAGATTGAAAGAAGGATATAGGATTCAAACTCTCAAGACCTTTCGCCAGACCGTAAATACGTAGGTTGTTGCGTCTGTTGCGGTTTTCCAAATTTTCAACCTATTGCCTGAGAAAATGTATTTCTTTGTGTATACCTGGAACCTGGTCTGAGACTACCCGCACTGAAGTCACTCTTCTTTCAAGATCCGCAACTCCTTGCTCAGTATGAGACCAGTTGTCCACAAGGCTTTGAAGACGGATATTTGTTTCAGCCATATATGGTTTGAGTGAACGTATTTTCTCAAATAAAAGTTCCATGTAAATAGAAGAGGTAGAATTGGCAGGAGAAGGAGGATTTGTCTTTACTCGCTTTCCTGATGTGGAGGGAATTTTGGAATTAGGTTTAGTGCCTGAGCGAGAGATATTAGGAGAGGTGCCTTTTATTCCAATAGAGTCATTGAGCGTTAACAGAGTCATTGAGCATTTTCTCCATATTATCCTGTAGCACATTGAAGGGATTAGAATTCTCTAATGATGTGGAATTAGTATTCATTTGCTGAGAAGTACTGTGATTAGAGCGAGCCATGTTCACAAAAATATGTGTGGAGAGAAGAACTGGAGAGTAAGTTCAAAAGATCTAAAATGGCGTCTGGTAATTTACTGGTTGTTCCTGAGAAGAAATGTAGTATCCAACTAAAAATACATTATGAATAAAACAAAGTGTGCATAATGTCCATTGGCAGAGAAAAAGCCAGAGAAATGTAATTGGTCGTACTCTAGTAAGCCTGTTGAAAAGAAAAATTAGCAGGCAACATAAAAAATCTAAAATGGCACCCATGAGCACTCTGAGAATGCTGAGGAGAAGTAAAAGCAGAGTCAAATAGTTCCAAAAAACTAGTGTATTGTCCTCAAGAATTCAACGGTACTGAAGAAGTGTTGCTTTCATGGCATTAAGTATTTGAAAAATTAGTCAGGCAATTCATGCAGCATAGCACTGCATAGAGAGCCGTAAAAAATATGCAAAAATGACGGCCACGTCTTACTGGCGAGCCGCGATCGAGAAGAGAAGCTGAAAAAGCATGTTGAGAGCTCACCCGGTGCCACCGCGAGTATCCTGAAGTGTTTTGGAGAAGTTCAGCTGCATGGGAATGCGGCTCTGAGATCTCGTGTCCACGCTGGAAGCCTGGAGGGGGCCCTTCGCTCTACTCTCTCACAGAGCTCCCCAGAGCGGCGGGCATTCCCTCCGGCTCCTAAGCCAAACCCCCCAATAAGATGAACTATTAATACCGAAGAACACCCAACTCTCATGTCAATGATCCGGTATCCTCCATATACGGATCGTATATGGAGTATACCGGATCATTGAAGTGACGCTCCCGCACGCCACAAAACCCGTATTAGAAAAAGGGACTATCAAGGTTGGAACAGAAAAATTACGAGCACCAACCAGTATACAACAGCTCCTATTAGGAAGAACTGTTGCAATAAATAGGCCGGTGACCAGCACGCCTAAGATTGAGGCAAGCTCCAGGTCAACCATTCAGGCTCGTGCCTTTAAAGGGATATAACAAGATATATCCCTGAATTCCTAAACTGGATTGTAGTGAGGATGACAGAGGTATCTTCCCCAAACTTCCACTACAACGTCATGCCCTTGGATGCCATTGTATCCACCCAATATCAGAAAGAGGTTTTTAAACGGTTCCATTTAGAATCACTTTTTCTTTGAGCGTCAAAATGTCAGTCTTGATAAAGATCGTATTATAAGTTCTCCATCGAAATGCGTCAACGCACTTTTAGAGAAACACAATCCGTGAAGAGACTGGGACCATTGAGTACTTATCTACAATACAGTACCGGGTGTCAGCCAGAAACATTAAGTAATCATGGATGTGCATAGTTTTAAAGACATATCTTTCTATCTGTTGTATGTACTCTCTTTTTAGGTCCCGCATATAGCGTTGCAGTGCAACGCGCTGCCATCGCTCTGCGAGGCATTCTGTATAAACTATACTGGGGTAGCTTCATTTAAGCTCCGCCCACTCTCCACCCATCTATTTTGATTGGGTTATATCATAAATACATGCTCTCATTGGTTTTCCCATTCTTAGTCCCTCCTCTTCACGGCCATGTTGTAATTTGTAGCCTTCCGAGGCTATTAGCCCCTTTACTGTAATGCTATTTTTTCCTTGTGTTCCCCCCCTCTCCTGGAGTCCGTCACTTTTCAAACCCCTGCACCCCTCCCCCGACCCTCCCCGTTCCTGCCTTTTTTGACTACCGCACTTTTGTTTAAAATGCAATAGGGCTCGTGTAAATACGAGTCCCATTGCATTTATAAATGTTTTTTTCCCTGGGATTGGCTGACTCAATGCACACTCTCTTTTTGCCTGACCTGTCCAGAATACATGCGCAATACAAACGTTACCCGGAAGCAGAAGCGCGGCTGTAACAGGGTCAATATCAGCAGTAGCAGCATGGTGGCTGTAATACTAATGCGCGTTCTGCGTTGCGCTTCACGGAGGGCAGGCAGGAGCCTTCGCTTGTACTCACGAGGATGAGGGAATGTTACTTTCCGCCATCGCCGACACTCGTTTTTTACATAGCTTGCTGGAGCGCATTGCGCTTTCTCTTTTAGAATTGTGCCACACGCAGCGCCCGGCCATTAACTAAGAGCTTGCTGGAGCGTATTGCGCTTTCACTTTTAGAATTGTGCCACACGCAGCGCCTGGTCATTCACTAAGAGCTTGCTGGAGCACATTGCGCTTTCACTTTTAAAATTGTGCCACATGCAGCGCCCGGATTTTATCTAAGAGCCTGCTTGGGCTCCGTTGTCATCTCTGGTTGGTGATTGTACAGTCTGATAGTTGGGCTTTTTTGGTGAATTCGAACGTTATCTCCTTTCCAGACGAAGACCCGCTCCAAGGACGGGAAGGAAAAGGATACTGGCGAGCAGAAGGATAGTGAACACGATCACTTATCTTACTCCCAATCAATGCCCGTGGCTATCAAGTGCTTGAGTTAGTGTATTAACTCATTACTTACGCAGCTCATCTGGGCTCAAGCCTGATGTAGCGGTCTAGTGCTTCGCGGGTCTCGGCTGAGGCCCGGAAGCACCTCCACACAATGTATCACCTTCTGGCCAGGCGTGGCCAGAAGGCTATAAATAAAGGGATGGGAGTTGCACGTGACTCCCAGTCCATACCAGTAAGCCATGTGTGTGTCCCCTTTTTGTGTGAGTGAGTGACCACATGCTGTTGGCCCCATAGTTTGAGTCACGTCCACCTTCAAGTCCCCTACACTGGTGACAGAGGTTGGGATCACGTCGGGAGATCCAGCAGAAGAAAGAAGAAAGCCTTACCGCGACCGTCTGCAGTGCCGCGACCGGTACTTGAAAGGCTGCTGAGGGGTCAGGGTTGGTGAACGCTCTGGCGGAAGCCGTGGCCGCGACGAGTGGTGCCGGTAAGCAACGTGAGCGAGAGCTGCATGAGGAACCGGCGGGCGTGAGGCTGAGACAGGGAGAAGACGCGGGGTGAAAGCAGGCCCAGTGACGGAGAGGCCCGGCCGACTGGATTTGAGGAGCGGGCATGCGCGAGTGAGCGCGAGATCAGCCCCAGCGTCGGAGACGCACGAAGAGGCTTCCCAGCGACGCGGAGGCAGAGACAGCAGCGGGATGGGTGTGAGAGAGAGCCCCGCCGCACACGGAAAATATTAAGAACGGACACAGCAAGTGAAAGAAAAAAAAAAAAAAGCATTGGCCCACAACAATAAATCATGCAGATTTATGAGCACAGTGAGTAAGTTATTAAGGAGTAAACAGTTTCAGGCGCAGAACAGACCAAGAGAACAAAAAAACAATGTCAAACCCACCAAATAATGCCGCGGCAGGAGGGGCGCAGCAGGCAGCGGCCCCAGCACCGCTAGTACAGCCTGTGATACAGCAGTCACCACATTCGCAGATTCACCCGATACCGCCATTCAGTGAGCTAATTGATCCGGGAACGGCAGCACTGAGATGGACAGTGTGGTTGGGCCGATTGAATAATTATTTTACTGCGACCAGAGAAACGAATGAGGAAGTCAAAAGGTCATTGTTATTACACTTTGGAAGGGATGAACTTTACAAATTGTTTACACACCTGCCAAACACCGGAGCAGCAAGAGATTACAATGCAGTGGTACAGGCGCTAAATGCTCATTTTGACCCACAGTTGAATCCCCACTATGAGCGTTTCAAGTTTAGGCAGTCAAGACAAAGGGAAGGGGAAACAATGGATGCCTTCCATGCACGTCTAAGGGAGTTGATAAGCACGTGCCCGGATGATGACCAAACAAAAGAAGTGACGGCGCAGTTAATTCAAGGGTGTCGGAACAAACACCTAAGAACGCTGATACTGAGGCAACCCCGGATCACTTTAGACGAGATATTGATACTAGCGAGGTCACATGAGTTGTCAGATGTTCGAGCCACAGCGATGGAGGCTGCTTTCAACCCTCAAGCAAGCGCAGGAGTCACGGTAAAGACAGAGAGAGTGGACGCGGTACGTAGCAGTGGCCGAGGAGGACGAGGAAGATGGCCGACCAGAACACCGCGTCGGACGCCATGCGGATACTGCGGATATGACGAACACAACCAAGATGGCTGCCCGGCACGTGGCAAGACATGTGCCAAATGTGGAGGACAAAACCATTTTGCCAGTGTCTGCAGGAGTGGTTCTCGAGGAAGTTTTCGAGGACAAGGCACAGCAGGAAGGAAGACCGTGACCAACGCCATCAGGCAGCTCGCCTTAGATGACGTACAACAGCCAAGACTAGACAAAGCACAGTCCCGTCATCAGGCACGGATAGACGACTCCTCCACTGAGGACGACGAAGGATGCTGTTATGTCTCTTTTACGAATAAGCTGAAGAGAAGAAGAAGGCCGCAACCAAAGTGTCAAATTCAGATTGATGGGTCGACAGTGACTGGAGTCTTAGATACAGGAGCCACCATAAATGTAATGGGCATTCAACACTACAAAGCTCTAAAACCCCGCCCACAGCTAGTACCGTCCAAGGTTCGTATTCTAACGTATGGCAGCAGAAAACCATTACCCTTGCAAGGAAAAATGACAGTGCAAGTCAAAGCTGAAGACGAAGAGATGACGACAACGTTTCATGTGGTCGACAAAGAGGCAGATTTGCTAGTAGGGAGTCACACTGCGGAAGATCTCAAGCTGATTGCATTTGCCAACGCAGTCAGAGCCCTACAAATGGAAGAAATACTTCAGATGTTTCCGTCGCTATTTAAAGGATTGGGTACCATCAAAAGACCGCTAGTGAAATTACACATTGACAAGGCCATACAACCTATAGCACTGAGGCATCAAAGAATTCCGTTTCACCTCCGAGCAGCAGTCGAACAGGAGCTCAAGCAGCTAGAAGAACAAGGGGTGATAGAGAAAGTAACGGGCCCGACACCATGGGTTTCGCCGATGGTGATCGCCGAAAAACCCCGACAGCCAAGTAAAATACGGATCTGTATTCACATGCGGATGCCCAACAAGGCGATAAAAAGGGAGAGGCATCTCACGCCTACCTTGGATGATATTTTAACGGACCTGAATGGAGCACAGTGGTTCTCCAAGTTAGATCTTAATGCGGGGTACCGTCAGCTGAAGCTGGCAGAAGAAAGTCGTTATATCACGACGTTTTCAACACACTTAGGATTGAGGAGGTATAAGAGACTCAATTTTGGCATAACATCAGCCGCCAAAATATTTCAAAACACCATCAACGAGATATTGTTGGGCTTACAATGGGTGCTAAATGTCAGCGATGACATTCTCATACCCGCAAAGACCAGTGAAGAACACCATAGGAGGCTGAGAGCCACGATGCGGAGACTGGCGGAGTTCAGAGTAACGTTGCACAAAGAGAAATGCCAGTTTTTCAAGAAATCCATAGAATTCTTTGGATACGTATTCGACTCAGACGGAGTTAAAGTGGACCCTCGGAAGTCATCAGCCATCAAACACGCTCCGGCCCCGACAACTGCATCAGAGGTTAGAAGTTTCATGGGCATGGCCTAATATTGTGCCAGATTTATTTCTCATCTGGCGACTATTGCAGAGCCATTACGTAATTTGACGAAAAAGGAAAACCCCTAGAAGTGGTCCAAAGTGGAGGCAGAAGCCTTTGACAAAGTAAAGACGGCTTTATTGGATGGTACGACAATGGCGTACTTCGACACAGCAAGGCAAACAGAAATACTGGTGGATGCTAGCCCAGTAGGGCTAGGTGCACTGCTTACGCAAGAAGCGGAACCGGGAGTGTGGGTTCCCTCAGCCTTCGCTAGTAAGGCCCTCACGGCGACAGAGGCGAAGTATTCACAGATGGAAAGAGAGGCGTTAGCGGTTAAATGGGCCTGTAACCACTTTCACCTCTATATCACTGGACATCCCTTCCGGATGGTAACGGATCATCAGCCGTTGATACCGTTATTTAAAGGCACCGCACCACATCCGCCGCCACGGATTGAACGATGGGCTACCCAAATCCAACACTACCAAATGGACCTGGTGTACAGGCCAGGGGCAAAGAACCCAGCAGACTTCTTGTCGCGACATCCACCATTAGAGGAACATCCAGTGCTGGATCAGGAGATGCAAACAGAGGAGTTTGCAAACATGGTATCGCAGTTAGCCTGCCCCCAGGCGCTAGCAGCAGAGACTATCGTAGCCCAGTAGGACAATGATGTAGTGGTCAAAGAGTAAAAGAGGCGATAGAAGCGGGATCATGGGAGAATTTCCTGTGCAATGTCAGTGGATGGCACGAGGCGGATCGTGGACGATTACAGTTCTGGAAGATCTACAACGAACTCAGCAGAGCGGACAATGGCCTCATACTTCGAGGATCCCGGATAGTCATTCCCGTGAGTCTTCAAGACCAAGCAACCGTCCTGGCCCACGAAGGACACCAGGGGACCAGGAGGATGAAGGCCAGAATGCGGGAAAAGGTGTAGTTTCCCAACATGGAAGACAAGGTAGACATGCTTGTACGGAACTGCCGAGCGTGCCAGCTGACTAGCATGCCGGATGCCCCGGCGCCGGTCATTACTGAGGAACCTGCCCCATCCCCGTGGGCCTGGGTCAGCTTAGACTTTGGTAGTTTTCCTGATAGAAGAGTGACGGTGGTATTGATAGACAGTTACACCAAATACCCGGTGGTCGAAGTGGCGCCGTCCACCAGCTTCGCGAACGTGCAGCCGATTCTTAGCAAGACATTTGCAATGTTCGGTATTCCACGAGTGATTTAGACCGACAATGGACCACCGTTACAAGGAAGCGAGTTCAAAGAGTTCCTTCAGAATTTGGGAGTGAAGCACCATAAGATCACGCCACAATGGTCTCAGGCCAACGGAGAGGCAGAGCGGTTCATGAGGACTGTGAATAAGATCCTGAGAATAGCTGTGGTGGATGGAGCTGACCCGGAAGGAGAATTGCAACACTTCCTGAGGGAGTACCGGAGCACACCGCACAGCACCACACAAAGATCCCCCTGGTCACTAATGCTAGCGGGGCCCCGGAGAGACTTACTCCCAATGGCAGAGAACTGGACGCCAAAACCCTATGTGCCTGCGGCCACCCAAGAGTGACGGAAGAGGACGAATGAGAGGGCGAGCCGGAAGAGGCGTGCACGAGAGAGGGAGCTAGCCCCAGGAGACGCGATGCTGATCCGTGCGCGAAGACCAGGAGGAAAATTTAGGACCCCGTTTGAAGCGGAACCCTGGATAATCAAGACGACCAATGGCACTGCAGTGACAGCGCAGCGGAACGGAGAAGAAGTGACCCGGAACGTGTCGTGGTTCAAGCGCATCCCATCAGTGCCTGAGGCCCCTGTGGCTGTTGAGGGGTCCATGGAGGAGGACGCTGATCGGTCTGAGGATACGACCGGTCAGTTGCCGATGAATGCTTCAGTCATCGTGCCGTCTTCCCCGGTGTCAAGAGATCCAGAGCCCGTGCCAGCCAGAGGCAGGAACCTGCACAACCTCAGGCCGAACCACCGGCCGAGTCAGAGACTGGCAGACTATGCATGTTGACTTTTGAACCTGTTTGATTTAAAATACCAAGTTGGAAAGTGTGTGTCCCCTTTTTGTGTGAGTGACCCGCATGCTGTTGGCCCCATAGTTTGAGTCACGTTCACTTTCAAGTCCCCTACACCTGAGAAGCTGGGCTGCAGGTAGCAGCGCACCGGTGTCCTGCCAGGGTGGACGGCTTGGAGTTAATTTTAAAATTCGGGTTGACTCGTTTTTGCTAAACACTTCGCACCTTGGCTGCCGGCTGTGAGTTGCAGTTATGAATTGTTTCTCATCATACAGTAGTGCAGACAGATAACATGCCTGCACCAAAGAATGTGTACCTTCACATTACAACATCACAAACTGTATTTTATGGAGGCAGCTTTGAGGGTTTTTGCTTTAGCCTTGGCAATCCTTTTCTTACTTGTTGTTTTCCAGCCACACCTGCAGCTGAGCTGGGAGATGGGGTGGTGTGCTTGGGTGTAAAAGCTCCTGCTAGAGACTCGTGTACCTTGACATGAGGAACTGTATTTTACGTAGTCTGCTCAGTGGGTTATAGCTTTAGCTACAGAGATCTTTTTCATACTTGTGATTCAGCCGCACCTGCGGCTGAGCTGGGAGACGGGGTGATGGACATAGACATGAGTGTTAAAACTCCTGCTGGAGGGTTACTAGACTAGTAGCAATTTTGACTCTCCATAAACTAGCGCATAGGGTTAATATGCATGCTGCAAACATCAGCTGTTTTGCACCTGTTTCAAGTACTTCTTAGCGTTTCCCCTCAATTATATGGGTGTAATTTCTTGTATGTATATGTTTCCTTCGTCTTTATTGCGTGATTTTGCTTGCGAGAAAGTGTCACTCCTAGACGATGATATGTCACTCATAATTACACTGACATTATGAAAGAGTCACACATGGCAATCTGGAACCTTAGCAGCTCTGCCTACGAGTTCAGTGATGCAGAAGACGAGCTGCCAGCAATTAACATGCTCGTGTTTCTCCACCCTAATTTGTGTAGAAAAACGCAAACCATGAACTCAGCCAAGTTACGAGTGTAGCATTCTGGTGGCACATATGTTCCCCTTTACGAATTTTAAAGAGTTAATTTGCACTTCAAGCGGTACAAATCATGTAGTTATTCAAAAATGAAACGCACATTAAGCGTTACCCTATTCTAAAGTGTTTTCTGCTCAAGCTAATTTTGATAGTATCTCTTATGCCACTTTCATTCTTTCCTGGACCCCAAATGATAAAGCCGCACATATTAGTTGTACAAGTAATCCCTGACTCTTCTTCCCCAGTGGTGCAAGTGATACAGGGACGCATAGGGCATGTGTGTTTATTTTTTAAATGTGCTTACTTGAGTGGATACTAAATCCCTTGGCATGCAGGGGCTAAGCTTCCCTTATGAATATAGAGTTATATTGAAAACGGTTTTTAGCCCGTTCATAAATTATCACTATGTAGGAATTGCACAAACAAGGTATTTGAAAAATGGTACTGCATTTATTTAATCCCTCCCCCAGTTCGAATATTTCTCACTTGTGGCCATATGTATCATCAATCAGATTTGCGATTCTGAAATAACGATTTTTTAGAAATCGCTATTTCAGAATCGCAAATTGGGATGTATGTACAAATTTGCAATTTTTTTGCGAATTCTTAGTATTCCTTAATTGCGATTAGCAACTTGTGAATCGCAATTAAGGAATACTTTCCTATTCATTTCTATGGGCCAGGAGGCCCATAGGAATGAATAGGAAGTTATTCTCAATTTGCGATTCGCAATTTGAGAATCGCAAATTGAGAATAATTTCAAGGGTACAGGGGTGTCCAAAGGACACCCTGTTGCACCCCTGAAATAAGCACGGGTGCACATGTGGCGCACATACATGCCCTAAGGGCATGTATGTGTGTCACATGGCACTTTGAAAAATGCTAAAATGTGAATTTTTCAAGGAATTCGCAAATTACCACCAACTTGAAGTTGGTGGTAATTTGCGATTCCTTAAGGACAATTAGCATATTATTTTTGCTTCATACATTGCATTTAAGGAATCGCAAAATGTGCGATTCCTTAAATGCAATTGCAAAATAAGGAATCGCAAATTTTGCGATTCCTTGTTTTGCACCAGATTTACCTTTATACATACCATTTGGCAAATTCGCATTCGCAAACGCCGAAATGCGAATGCGAATTTTCTTGATACATATGGCCCTTGGTGAGCTATTCAGAGACAGTCCTACATTGCCTGCTTTTACTTTAAAAGAAACGTTTTACATCTATCTTTTCTTCACTGGCTTTACTGTCATCTTGGGTCATAATTGACCATTGTATGCTTTGTGGAATCTCAGAATTACCATTGATTTGCACCTTCACTTGCTCCCTCTCCTTAGCTGTGCTATCAAAACACTCAAATATTGAAAAATCAATGCAAGACTGCTTGCTAATTATATAGAACTCTGACGTCCATAGGCAAAACCTAAAGTATTCTGTATTGCTGAAATTATGGGATCGTATTAATTGCTGGGAGTAATCTTCTGAGACGTATACAAAATATTTGTGCCGAATCCATTGAAGGTATCTGTTGAACTACACTATTCAGTATTTTGGGTTTTGTTCTACTGTGCTAGGTGCTAAAAGGTCCAGTACTGTATTGTCTAAACTGTTGCTGCCCCTTTTTAACAGCATTTATTTTTCTTGACACACAGTTAAGGTAGCCACTCTCAAAGCCCCGAGCCTTCAGAGGAGCAGCCAATGGACACCAGCGAGGCCAAAAAGACTGTTAGCGGATGAGAGGTAAGTTTTCCTTTTTTTTTAAAATTAATCCTGGGCATTAGTAATTAGTAAGTGTAGCCGGCCCATCTTTTGAAAAAACATTTTAGATCAAATTGCCCTGCATGCTGCTATAATAACATTGTGCTTAGCACTACTTCACAGAAACAGTTTATCTTCAGTATCTATGATAGTGATTTACATTATGTAGGCAACACCATCATTTAAAGGGCCTTCCAGTGTACAATATTCTTTATACAGCCATGGGTCCCTTACCGTCGCAAACAGTAGACCAACATAGTGTTCCTTAGTCTGCCTGGGTTCTCGCAGCTGGTGTGATGTCCCCCGATGGACCTCTAGGATGTTCAGAATGCAGCTCACGCTGCTCTCCTCACTCTTCTTCCATGTGCTTCACGCTGCTCTTCTCCTCACTCCACTTCCATGTGCTTCACGCTGCTCTTCTCCTCAGTCTCCTTCCTGGTGCCTCACACTGCTCTTCTCCTCAGTCTCCGTCCTTCTGCCTCACGCTGCTCTTCTCCTCAGTTTCCGTCCTTCTGCCTCACGCTGCTCTTCTCCTCATTCTCCGTCCTTGTGCCTCGTGCTGCTCTTCTCCTCAGTCTCTGTCCTTGCGCCTCGTGCTGCTCTTCTCCTCAGTCTCTGTCCTTGCGCCTCGTGCTGCTCTTCTCTTCACTCTCCATCCTTGTGCCTCACGCTGCCTTTCTCCTCAGTCTCCTTCCTTGTGCCTCAAGCTCCTCTTCTCCTCAGTCTCCTTCTTTGTGCCTCACGCTGCACTTCTCCTCAGTCTCCTTCCTTGTGACTCACACTGCTCTTCTCATCAGTCTCTGTCCTTGTGCCTCACGCTGCTCTTCTCCTCAGTCTCCATCCTTCTGCCTCACGCTGCTCTTCTCCTCAGTCTCCGTCCTTCTGCCTCACGCTGCTCTTCTCCTCACCCACTGTCCTTGTGCCTCACGCTGCTCTTCTCCTCAGTCTCCTTCCTTGCACCTCACGCTGCTCTTCTCCTCACTCTCTGTCCTTGTGCCTCACGCTGCTCTTCTCCCCACTCTCTGTCCCTGTGCCTCACGCAACTCTTTTCCTCACTCTGCATCCTTGTGCCTCACGCTGCTCTTCTCCCCACTCTCCGTCCCTGTGCCTCACGCACCTCTTCTCCACACTCTCCGTCCTTGTGCCTCATGCTGCTCTTCTCCTCAGTCTCCTTCCTTGTGCTTCACGCAGCTCTTCGCCACTCTCCGCCCTTGTTCCTCAAGCTGCTCTTCTCCTCAGTCTCCTTCCATGTGCCTCACACTGCTCTTCCCCTCAGTCTCAGTGCTTGTTCCTCATGCTGCTCTTCTCCTCAGTCTCCTGCCTTGTGCCTCACACTGCTCTTCTCCTCAGTCTCCATCCTTCTGTCTCACGCTGCTCTTCTCAGTCTCCGTCCTTGTCCCTCGCGCTGCTCTTCTCCTCAGTCTCTGTCCTTGTGCCTCGCGCTGCTCTTCTCCCCACTCTCCATCCCTGTGCTTCACGCAGCTCTTCGCCACTCACCGCCCTTGTGCCTCAAGCTGCTCTTCTCCTCAGTCTCCTTCCATGTGCCTCACACTGCTCTTCCCCTCAGTCTCAGTCCTTCTTCCTCATGCTGCTCTTCTCCTCAGTCTCCTGCCTTGTGTCTCACGCTGCTCTTCTCCTCAGTCTCCTTCCTTGTGCCTCATGCTGCTTTTCTCCTCAGTCTCCGTCCGTGGTGTTGCACATGCTTACATCTGAAATACTGGCGAGGTCATCTTTCTGCTGCCAGCTTCTCTAGGTTGTTACACAGGGAGTGTGGTGTTGCATGTGTTTACATTTGAAATATCAGGTTGTCATCTTTATGCAGAGAGCTGTACTCGGCAGCTATGCACGGGCTGTTGTGTTACACATATACACATATTTACATCTGAAATGTTAGTGCGATCTGCCTGTATAGTTCATGGGTTAGTGTGCACTGATTGTGGTTCTTTTGCGGATGTTTACATCTGAAATACCGAAGTTGTCATATCTGCGGACAACTCTACCCTGTAACTATGCAAAGATTGTGGTGTTGCACAGGTTTACATCTGAAATCCCTCAGAGGCCTTCATTCTGTAGTCAGCTCTTCCTGCTTACTATACAGTGATTGTAGTGTTGCACATCTTTACATCTGAAATGTCACGGTGTCCTCTTACTATAGTGGAAGTGAAGTTTGTCACTTGTTTACATCTCAAATGCCAGTGTGGTCATCTTTCTATGAAAAACTCAGCTCTGTTACTATGTTTATCCATCTCTGCCCGCAAGTAATTTGCTCAGAAGTCCGGAATGTTGGCTCGTGCAGTGCACGTGACATTTATTAGTTGACTAAATAGACATCTTCGTTTTTTTAATGAATTATTTTAGCACAGTGAAGTAGGTGTGTGCTATGTGTACATTTTGGACAAAAAGCAGAAATGTCAGGAAGTTAAAAACTTTTGTTTCAGGAGCGTACCTGCACTTATCAAGAAAAATGTTATACTTTTAATTGGAGAGTACCGACACTTCTCAGAAACCAGCAACTTCTATTTTTCCATTTCAAGCACTGTTTTGCGCACTCCATGAGAGAGTAAATGTTAGTTGCTCTCTCCCACGTGCTATGCCCCCCCCTTAAAAAACTTGTTCCTTGCTCTGTGCTGTGCACACGTAGACAACAATATATATTTTTTAATCTTGTATTTTCAGGGATATCACCACCGAAGGCCCTCGTTTTATATTAAAAACAGAGCTTTGCACTATCCCATTTCCTGCTGAAAGGCAATATTTCTCTCCATAAGTTCCCATACCTGGCGTGCCATGTTAAAGAACAGTAGATGTTGCAGCACCCAGGCTAATGTGCTGCATAGCTAAATACATATAAGGTCCCAAGAGCGAGACCGATTGCATTGCAAATGCTAGTTTAACTTGTAACTTGTTTTTAATGAGAATGCATTTTCTTGAATGTGTTCATAATATGCACCTTATGTTGAATCAATTTTAGAAGTTCATTGATTTAACTGTACAATTGATGGTCTATAAATTCTAAGACTAATGTATTTTATCTGTATGAATAAATTAATGTATATTTTTTCACAAATACGTTGTCTGTAGTATTAGCCTTAGGTATATGGTTATATTTCCCTTACATGAATGATGTGCACTTGAACGAGTGAGAGTTGAGTGTTCTTTGGTATTAATAGTTCATCTTATTAGGAGTCCTGAAACCAAGTCCAAAGGACAATTTTTACATGATACAGTTTTAAAGTGCCATATCAACCTGGCAAAATAGACTTTTCGCCAGGCCCAAACAACCCTTTTAATACCTATATGTCACCCCTAATGTAAGATAAGGTGCATTGGATTTTAAAAAAATGGGGGGAAAGTATATTTAATGTTTTACATGTTCTGTCAGTGAAAAATCTCCAAAGTGATTTTTTTACTGCAGCATGGCTGGCTCTCCCAAAAAAAGAACTGGGTTACATTATAACTCCTTTTAATGCATACCTTCAGTTTGGGACTAGCCATAGAAAATGATTAAAGGGTTTATTGTAATAGAAATTTAAAGGTAAAGTCAGATTTTAAAGTAATATTTGGGGGGCGTGGCCAAGCAGCATGGCCGACAGGACGTGAGCTCCACCGGCTCCTGTCCATCGGACCCCTAAGATCCTGTTAATTATCCTGTCCGGGCTCCTGACGACCTGAATCGTGTATCGGAAGCGTCCCCCTACTGCCTGGGGCTGCTTTGAGGTGGAAATACAGGCGGGACCCCCAGACTGACCGTTTTTGATCCTGCGCCTGAGGCGCCCTGGACCTCTGATCACGCGAGGCCGGGGCCTGAGGCCTGCTGCCAGTGGAAAGGAGGCGGGGCCTTGAGCCCGATGACCGGCGGCGACTGGCGCTGGCTGAACCTGCGGTGGGGCCGCTCGAGGACCGGAGCCCGCAGCTAGCTGTCGCTCTGACTGTGGAGGGACTGTGAGAGGACTGCCGGGGCCGACGGAGACCTACGTTGCTCAAGAGGCGGGTACAGTGGGCCCGCCCTCCGGCCTGATCTCCTGGGCCTTCCTCCCTCGGGAGTCTACTGCATGACCAGGGACGACGCCGGCCTGGTGAAGGACCCGGCGGCTGACGGGGGCTGAATGGGCTAGTAGCGGCCCCCTTCCTACATCGGGAGGCGGCCCGCGACTGAGCGAGGCCCCGGACTGAGGCCTATGCCATCTATGAGACGGTGCCCTTCCCTCGGGTGAGTGCAGCCCAGTGATCCTGCGGCCCGGAGGGGGGGCCGCGGCCATTGTGAGACTGTTGAGCACCCGGCCCCTGCGCCCTGCTTGCCCCCCAGATCGGAGGGGCTGCTTGAAAAGAGCGCGTGCCATCTCACGCTGCAGGCGTAGGACGACCTGCGCTCCCTGAGCCTAGAATGACCCGGTGGCCCGCGGCATTTGGCGCCCGGCCTAGCTACGTGGTGTGAGGGGCTCTTTTCCCCGCCTTCGGGGTTCTTGCCTTGTTCCCTGTGTTGTGGCGGCTGGTCTAGTTGTGGGGGACCGGAGAGCCCCGCTGGAGTTGCACTCCTGCGGATCTTGTGTATTGGGGGAGCCAGCCATCCTGCACTGCCTGCCTAGCATATTGGACAGAGAGCCTACCTGGCACGATCGTACCCCCTGACTGCGGACCGGGCGGTTGCCCTGAGGTTGTTCCACCCTGGGGGTGGCTCTGCGAAGTGGAAGAGACCTGGCAACTCGTGGACTGGCCGCTGCTGGCTGGAGAGAGGGAAAACGCGGTGGGCACCTCGGGGCGTGATACTTGTGGTGCTTGAGCTTATGGTCTGGGACTCTTTCCAGTCGGATCCTTAAGGACTGAGTTACTGGCCACGGACACTCCTCCTTGGGATCCCTGTGGCCTCCAACGGATCCGAGTGGGCCGCTCCCAGAGCCAACAATGCGCAAGGACAGGATGTCTAAGTCCATGGAGCCCAACACCATTACGCAATACACCACCCCGAGACTCCCGTCTCAGCGTCTTACGAGACAGTCGGGCCACGACGAGGGGGCAAATGCCCCTGGGGAGCCCTCCGGGGCGGAGCTGCTGAAAGCGATCCAGGGTTCCCACTCCGCACTGGAGCGCCAGATAGAGACGGTGTCCATAGATGTCAATTTGTTGCGGACCGACCTGCAGAAGGTAGCGGACAAGGTGACCGAGGCAGAGGGCAACATTGGACTGCTGCAAGGAGAGGTGGCCTCCCTCAGGAAGACTGTCGCACAACTTACTGCCACGACGGGAGCCCTGGAGCGGCGAGCGGAGGATGCAGAAGGAAGGGCGCGTCGCAGTAACATTCGAGTCCTGAGTGTGCCTGAGCGTGCGGAGGCGGGGAACACAGAACACTTCCTTAAAGGTTGGATCCGCACTCAGCTTTGCCCGAGGGGTCTGTCGGAGGTCTTTGTGATTGAAAGGGCCCACCGGGCATTGGTCCCGCAGCCGTGGCCGGGTGCACCTCTGAGAGCTATAATCGCGAAAATCGTGAATTATCTTGACCGGGATTGTATCCTGCGGGCGGCGAACCTCACATTTGAGAACAGCAAGATCTCCATCTATACGGATTACACCCAACAAGTCCAGGAGCAGTGAAAGTCCTTCCTGGGAGTTAAGCAGAAACTCAGGGAGATGCACTTGCAATACATGCTTCTATATCTAGCCAAGCTTAAGGTCCTGTCACAGGGAAAGGCGCACTTCTTCGAGTCCCCGGCGGAAGTGTGGGAATGGCTGGAGATCCGTGGAGACGATCTTCCCCCGGGAGAGCGTGGGGTCCCCAGTGGGAAATGGGGAACCTGACCACCCAGGAGACGCAACAGCAGACGCAGACGTCGCTCCGAAGCGGCAGATAGTCAGGAGCGCAGCAGGAAACTGGTTGGTGAGGATGGTGCCTTACACTTGGAGCTGGTGGAAGCAGCCGACGACCCGGGGGCCTCGCTCCCTCTTGAACATCCCGACATTCTGGTCCAGGACACCCTTCTGGTCGCGACGAACGACGCACTGCTGACGGCTCCGGTGATCCCAGAGACTGCAGCGAGCGGGTCTGCGGAGCCTGGGGCTCCTCCCTGAGAGACTTCAACATTTCAGTGAGAGGCATGTTTGGCTGGATGATTGGGTCCGGTGGTCTTGTGTTGGCCAGTCGGGGATGTATGGGCTCTCTGGAGCAGATCCCCAAAGGAGGGTGCGGGGTGGGGGGGGTTGATTTTAGTTAGGGGCTTTGCATGTGGGGGAGTATGAGTGAGCTCGAGGTCACAGAAATAAGAGTGTATAGTTCTGAGTCGGAATGTAGAACCCAGACTTTTCACTTGAACAATGGGTCTGGTAGGGAGTCGGGGTGGGGGGGGATAGTTTTCCATTGTTTGTTTTGTAGTGGGTTTGCATTGTTAGGCGTATGGGGTGGCTGTGCACGTCCTGGCACCGGCAGGGTAAGGGCAGATTGGCGCGTGTGGTTGTTGCTGACAGTTTGCTCGAGGGAGGGGGTTGGGGGGACAGTTTGAGAGGGAAGTTGCGGGGCAATGTTTTTAGCATCACTTGTGTTACAGATCGGGCACCGGGGAGGACTTTCTCTGTGCGAGGGTGGGTACGGCAGGGTAGAAGTTATTGGAACCCATGGAATATATGTTTTTGAGCTGGAACGTGAGGGGGCTGGGACATGTACCAAGCGATATAGAGTCCTCTCCTTCGTCCGTAGGCATAACATTTTCATAGCTTGCCTTCAGGAGACTCACTTGATTGATGAGGGAGCACAACGGTTAGGGAAAAAGTGGCGTGGACAGTTGTTTCATGCGTCCTTCTCTACCTACGCTAGAGGGGTTCTGATTTGGGTGGCTCCCGGGGGGGAAACAACCTTTACAACGCAACTTTTACAACGAACTACCATTACAACGAATTGTTTACAACACAAAAACTTTTACAACGCATACCATTACAACGCAGGATTTTACAACGCAAGTACTTTTACAACGCATACCATTACAACGTAAGTATTGGTAAGTATATAATTATTTTTAAAATATTATATGTTTGGGTTTTTGGGTAAAGGGGTATTTTTAGGGTTCAGGGTCAGTTTTCAGTTTTTGGGTGAAGGGGTATTTTTAGGGTTCAGGGTCAGTTTTCAGCTTTTGGGTAAAGGGGTATTTTTAGGGTTCAGGGTCAGTTTTCAGTTTTTGAGTAAAGGGGTATTTTTAGGGTTCAGGGTCAGTTTTCAGTTTTTGGGTAAAGGGGTATTTTTAGGGTTCAGGGTCAGTTTTCAGTTTTTGGGTAAAGGGGTATTTTTAGGGTTCAGGGTCAGTTTTCAGTTTTTGGGTAAAGGGGTATTTTTAGGGTTCAGGGTCAGTTTTCAGTTTTTGGGTAAAGGGGTATTTTTAGGGTTCAGGGACAGTTTGGGGTTTTTGGGGTACAGGGTTAATTTGTAAAAATAAAATAAAATTATATTTAAATTAAATTAATTAAATGTAATTAAATATAAATTAATTATATTTTAATAATTTAAATTAATTTAAATTATAAACATTTTTTTTAGGGTTCAGGGTCAGTTTTGGGTTTTTGGGGTACAGGGTTAATTTGTAAAAATAAATTAAAATTATATTTAAATTATATTTAAATTAAATTAATTAAATAAAATTAAATAAAATGTAATTATATTTTAATGATTTAAAATAATTTATATCAAAAAAATATTATATACTTACCAATATTTACGTTGTAATGGTATGCGTTGTAAAGGTACTTGCGTTGTAAAATCTTGCGTTGTAATGGTATGCGTTGTAAAAGTTTTTGCGTTGTAAAAAATTTGTTGTAATGGTAGGCGTTGTAAAAGTATGCGTTGTAACGTCATACATCCCTCCCGGGGTACCGTTCGTTATGCAATACATGGAGGCGGACATTCAGGGTCGGTACCTGCTCCTCGGGGCCAAGTGAGATGGCAGGGATTTAGTCATAATGAATTCCTACACGCCCAACACTGATGACTCGACATTTTTCAGGGCAGTGCAAGACACATTCATACATGACCTAGCGACCCCGATGCTTCGGTTCGGGGACTTTAATTGCATCCTTGATCCGGTACTGGATAGATCTCCCCCCCGAGAGGACACTAAACCCCATATGACCGCGCAGCATAGGGAAGTAATGGACAACGTGGGGGCGGTCGATATTTGGAGACTAACGCACCCGAATCAGAAGCTGTATACCTGTTATTCGCCCACGCACAATACATATAGTCGATTGGACAGGATTTTGGTGGCCAATACCGAGCCTGGCCTGTCGGTTGACGTAACGCACCAGGCGCAATTCCTGTCTGACCATGCTCCAGTGACCTGCGTGATTCGGTGGGGGTCACGGGCGCTTAGACCTCATGCCTGGAGGCTCCCAGTGGATATCCTTCGTGACCAGGTGGGCAGGGCGCAGGTGGATAAGGCAATTGGAGATTATACTGATATTAACTGGGGAGGGAGTACTATGTCACTGGCCACCAGGTGGGAGACCCTTAAGGCGGTGGTACACGGTGTTTGTATGGGGCTTACATATGGCATCCGGAAGCAGCTTCTCCACGACCTTCAGAGGGAGGAGGATGCTCTCCTACGGGCCCAATTAGTGGTCAACCCCAGTGATCCCCAAAGGCGGGAGAAGCAGGCGGCTCGGGTCGGTTGCACGATGTCCTTGATAGGTTGGACAAGTACACCCTGGGCCAATACCGACAGCGTCTGTATCGAGAAGGCGACAAGTCAGGGAGGCTTCTGGCCTGGATCCTGAAACGAGAACAGACGCCCGAACGAATTGTTGCTCTTCGCGACCTGACGGGTGCGGTGGTTTATTCAGAACAGGCACTTCTGGGGGTTCTCCAGACACATTTGCAGCAAGTGTATCAGGCAGACCCAGCCGTTTCTGTCTACACCTATCTCCCCTATTTACAGGGAATGCCCATGCTGGCCCTTTCGGACTCGGACCGAGATGACCAGGACTCGGCCCTGTCCTTGCTTGAGATACAGGGGGCGTTGTCCCGCTTGCCGCGTGCCAAATCACTGGGGAGCGATGGCTTCCCCCCGGAGTTTTATTATGAGTTCCGGGATAGATTGGCTCCGCTCTTGCTGCAGGTCTATCTCGAGGCCTTTGAGAGTGGGGATCTCCCGCTGAGCATGGCTCAGGGAGAAATCTGTATGGTACCTAAGCCAGGGGGGGACAAACACGACCCGTCCTCATACCGCCCCATTACTATGATCAACACTGACGTCAAAATACTGACCAAGCTGCTGGCCACCCGGCTGGCGCCTCTCATGGAGCACTTAGTGCACCAAGATCAGTGCAGTTTTATTCCGGAACGGAATACAGCGATGAGCCTGAGAAGGCTAAGCCACATACTGCACGAGGTGAGCGGTAGAGATGAGCAGACGGTGTTGGTCTCCATAGACCTGGCCAAGGCATTCGACACGGTCGACTGGGGCTATCTGCAGGAGGTGCTCCGGAAGTTGGGTTTTGGACCCAACTTTGCTCGCTGGGTCGCGATCTTGTATAATTACCCCCGTGCCCGTGTGCGTCTGGGAGGTGCGAGGTCCGAGGAGTGGCGGCTGGGACGGGGAACGAGACAGGGGTGCCCCCTCTCGCCGCTGCTTTTCGCCCTGGCTATAGAGCCAGGGCGAAGATTCGTACTGAGCTGCGGCAGTGGGGTATCAAGGTCGGTGACACCTGTCATGTTCTGTCGCTCTACGCGGATGACGCGTTGTTTTACCTGTCAACTCCTAGAGAGGCCCTCCCGCGGCTGTTACATCTCCTGGACTCTTTTGGAGAGGCGTCGGGATTGCAGCTCAATTGCAGTAAATCCCTGATTTTCCCGCTCTCTGTCTTTGACTCTGTACAGACGGAGGATTTACTGGAGCTGGGGTTGAGATGGGAACCGACCAGTTTCCGATATTTGGGTATTCAAGTAACCTCATCGGAGGAGCAATCCCTGGTTTGCAATATGGATAGAGTGCTTGCATCGCTGCGCAAGTCGGTAACGTTTTGGAACACTTTGCCAATCTCGCTGATGGGGCGGCTGGCAATTGCAAAAATGGTGATGCTGCCGAGAATGTTATCTGTTCTCCAGAATTCGTTGTGCCCCCTCCCCCTTGGGTCTTTAAAACCCTTAATTCCCTGCTCACTTCTCTGTTGTGGGCGGGACGGCGCAGCAGAGTGGCACTTAGCACCGTCGTGCGCTCCTTTGAAGAGGGGGGATTGGAGGCCCCGCGTTTCGACCTCTACTATTACGCGGCACAGCTTCTCCCAGCAGCCAGATGGTTTGCAGACACCGAGGTGTGGGAGATGCAACTATTAGCAGGACGGGCCACGACGCAGGAGCTCCAGCTGGCATTAATGCGGGGGTCGGGGACACCGGCGGACCTTCCATATGTGGTATGCCACACGCGGCTAGTGTGTGGCAACGTTTTGTAGAAAGGGTCCTGCGTGTGGCACCGTTTCACAGAGAGCTGCCAATCTAGATCTTGGCCCCAATGGTGGAAGTGGAGAACCATATGTCCTTCCTTGAATGGAGGGCAGGGGGCTGTGAGCTACTTGCGGACTTATACCCCTCGGAATTTCCTGACTTATGAGCAGGCGGAGGAGTCTTTTGGCCTCGGCGGTGGGCAATTTCTTCAATACCAGAGTCTGCGTGCCATTGTGCGATCGGTTTGGCCGCAGTGTCCAGAGACACCCCAAATGACTCACACACTTCATATCATATTGTCCTGTGGTAGGGGACGTAAATTAATCACTTTGTTTGTACGCGGCCATGAAACGTGATTCAGCCCCCCCGGTCCCACCGTCATGGGCGGCCTGGGAGGAAGACCTGGGTTTGTCCCTGGACCAGGGACAGAGGAAGCACATAGGAGCCTTGACGAAGCGAGTGTCCTGCAATGACCGCTTCAAGCTCATTCATTTCAATTTCCTCCATCGCACCTATCTCACCACGAAAACGATGAGCCGTTATTTGACAGACAGGTGGGATAACTGCCCCAGGAGTGACGCGAGGGGGGCAGGAATTCTGCATATGGCCTGGGAGTGTTCGCTGGTGAGGAGCTTCTGGGCGGATGTCGTGAGTCGCATAGCGGCCACTACCGGTCTCCGAATTGAATTGTCCCCTTCACACTGCATGTTGGGATTGGTACCCAAGCCCAGGAAAAGTAAACTTCCATACAGGATGCTGCAGTTGATGCTGGTATTGGCTAGGCGTAGGGTAGCTATCATGTTGTTGGGACAAAGGGCCCCTGAAGTAGACACTTGGCTTACAGATGTACGAGAGTGGGTACTTGCCGAGGAAACGCACATGCAACACACCAGAAAGGATGACAAATTGCAAGAGGACCTGTTGACATGGCGTACCATGTGTATGGCAGGTTTTAGCACGGAGTCCCACTCTGACTCGGAGGGGACCAGTGGCGAGTTATTCTCTCCATCCGACTCAGACTAAGAGGGGGAAGGAGATGCAGACCTTTGAGTAATTGCCTGTGGAGTGCGTGTTAATGGACCTGGCCTGAAATCCTCATGTGTTTCGTAATGTGCTGATGAATACACTGCTCTGTCGCATAGACTTCCTTGCTCACAGATGTGGTCTTAAAACGGGGAGTGCCATAATGAGTCCATCGATCTGTGTAACACTGTTTTAATTGGTGCCATGTGGGGGGAGGGGGGATTTGACTGTTATATTTTGCAAAAATCGGAAAAATAAAGTTTTAAAAAAAGTACTATTTGGAAACAGCCGCTTTTAGGAAGTTGGAATTTTTCTGCCTTAGCCAACTGTAGGGGTGGGCGGAACTCACAAAGTTTCACTTAACAGAATTCCATGGAGTTACATAAAAACTCCATGAGATTCTGCAGAATTCGGGAGTGGAAGGAATTTGGAAGGTTGTGCTGCTGGCACAGATTTTTAGCTCCAGGAGCATGTCCCATGCTGTAAAATCAGCGCATACTGCACCAGACAGCGTGCCAGAGGACACGGCTTCATTCTGCTGCTCGAGTAGATTTTCTACTTGAGCAGAAGCTTTCACATCACAAACAGTCACAACCTGCCGCGACCGCACGTGTTGAGAAATCTTCTTGAGAGGTTTACTAGCTCCCGAAAATCACAAAAGGGGCAAAAATTCTCACTCACTAATGTTAACATTGGTTAGCTGCGTCCGAGAAAAATGGTTGGTGGAGTTTTGCTGGAACTCTGTGTTCCAAGCAGAACGCGGAGTGGGAAAAAATCTGCAAACTCTGCCGACGGAGCAGAATTTTTGCCCACGCCTAGCCAAATGTGTCTTTTCAACAGTGTCCAGAGTAACCTGACTGTTAATGGATTTCCTGTGGTGTGATGTGTATTGCTCTCAGAGAGTGGACAAAGGACTTGTATGTCTGGAGGTGTGGATCTTCCTGAAAGGATGACTGACCCTGCCCTGATGCATTTTAAAGGATAGCCTGGGGGCTGTACCCAGCCCATTCTGTATTTCAGAAGAAGCACACCCTGTTACTGGAAGATGCAATTCACACTTGGGCCTGCCTGCTTTTTTTCACCAGCCAGCCTATTTCCACAAACCTTGGGGAAAAGACGTGTTGTGGCGTGACGCTTGGTCAAAACTATTTCCATATACTTACATTATTTCTTATATTTCACAAACTATTTCCTCTCTGGGCTCATATCAACACTTATCAACTTTAGATCATCCAATGAATCTTTTATGTGAGCTAACAGGGACTTTGATATCAAGAGAACAGGAGGGAAATTCTTACTTGGACCTGAAATAAGAAGATGCCAAATTCATGCTGACAATTATCAACCTTTTCAAATAGACGTTCATTAATAAAACTTACAACCAGAAGTTTTCACACCAACAATAACTCAAATATGATAACATTTCTCATGTATTTCATTTATCTAAGCCTCAATTTGAATGGTCAAGAAAGAAAAATCTTATGTAAGTTTTGTTCTTTGAAATCATTTAATACAATTAGTCACACAATATCATACAGATTCAGTAAATAAACATTTTGCCGAACACCTAGGGGGTAAGAGAGAGAGAGAGAGAGAGAGCGAGAGAGAGAGAGAGGGGGGAGAACATAGGAAAGAATCAAATTCATCATTTAGGTCATACAAACCAAATATACAGAGCTGAAGCTTAAGAAGTCACAGGAATAAGTCCATACCTCTCCAGCCGAAGTTTCATACATGCTCACTTTATCAGCCAGAAAAGTACAGGTTGAGTCAGTTCAGAAAGTTCAATCCAACTGGGTGTGGAATAGGAACAAGAATCAGAGTTCAGTCCGACAGCATGCCAGGCAAGGAAATCGAAAATGATAGCCAGCCTCACCTCCTTCTCCAATGGGCAATTATGGGGCAGATTTACAAACCCCTTGCGTCATTTTTGCGCCATCGTTGTATCACTTTTGTGATGCAGCCTCGGTGTAAAAGTTGCCGCCCATTTACAACGCGATGCATCTAGGGAGATACGTCCTGTTGTAAAGCCCTGCATGACATTATACCTGCGTCAGGTATAATGTATGCAGGGTAGGCGTTCCCACACAGGAAAGCCTCATAAATGTGATGCAGTGAAATCTACAAGATTTCACTGCGTGACTTTTAGGACGCCACCAAGTCAAAACCTTACGCCTGCTTGAAGCAGGCGTAAGGAGTGATGCAGTGTATTGGGAATAGGCCATCACATGCGTTGCTGGAGTTGCGTCATGCTTGTGACATGACTCCTGCAATGCGTGACTTTTCGTTCAACAGATGTGTCAGAATTTTGGACACATCTGTCAATCCTTGCACCAGAGTGCTCTGTATTGGAAATACGGTGCATCCATGGTGATGCAAGGGTTTTGCATGGTGGCGCAGGGAAAGTGACGCGTCTCTACAGATGCGTCACTTTCTTGTAAATCTGCCCCACAATTTCTAAAAGTTCTCAGTTTACACCCACAAAGTATCAGTTCCATTATACATTATGAGTTCCATTGGACATCCACAGTAGGCTTCTCTAGGTATGAGCAATACCTCACTAACGATCAATGTACAATAAACCTGTGCACTAGCAAGGTGAAGATGAGTTCAAGAAAAAATATTCAATTTTATAGGTGCTCTTTAGGTGTCGCCCACCACCCTAGGGTGAATGGTTTGTGAAACAAAATGAGTGTGATCAATTGAAAATTGATAACATCCCTTAAGGCACTCAAGGCTGGTGAAATCCTCCAAAATTATTCAAAAAGTAAACAATGTTGCTTCTCATGCGTTTATTTTCAGTTTGTTGGAGTATGTTTACTTTTATCCATTGTCAATAAAGTTTTTATTTCAACAAAGATTCAATCCAACTCCAAAAGTATGTCTAATTATATCTGGCTCCGATGCATTTCGGGCAACGGCCCTTCGTCGGGGCGCATCTAAGGTGAAAACGATACATATTGTAACCAACAAATAAAATAACCATAGTAAAAAGATGCCGTAGCCCAATGGTGACAGGGGTCAAGTGGGATTCAGTGGTTAAATACGGTGATGATTATCGGATAAGTGAGACTAGGATTAGAGGAAGTGACTTTATTAAAAAAACGTCCGTACACTGATGTGTCATAATGGTAAATGGGGTGTTAAAGTGAAAACCAAACGATATAAGTGACGAAATTAACGTAGTGCTCAACAGAAGACGAGTAAACTAAAAGGTCAAGCCAGTTCATGCTAGCGCTATGAACAAACGTGACGGCACACATAGTTGCAATACGAAAAGGGATTCGAGTACTTACAATGTAATGGTCAGAAGACAGATCTTGTATACGGTCGACAAAGTTCAGCGGCTTGCTATGTTTTAGACCGGCCGAAGTAACGCGGGTGAAGTCTGAGAGTTAGTGAATCACATGGTAGTGGAAACGTTAGTAAAGAAAGAGGACTTGGTGTAGGAAAACGGAACGGTGGAACATAAAGTATCGGCTAGGTATATTAATGTAACCAAAGAAAATAATAAATCACATTAATTCAAGAAACACAGGAAAAAATAAACAGTTCAAATGAACTGGTGAAACCAAAAGCAAAATAAACATAAGTGAATAACCATTCACGGGGAGTACGTAAATTCAGAACAAGTATGCTCATAAAATGAGCTAACAGTCAAATGGGATATCAGTCACAAATAACATGAAAACTCAATCCGTTCATTGAGTCCATGTGGCTTAATCGAGTTTAATCTATAAATCCAATGGTTCTCACGTTGCAATAGCATTTTATTGTTGTCTATACCCTCAGCTTTTTTTATTATTTCCAAAGCCATGAATTTGAGCTGAGATATATTATGGTTCATCTCAATAAAGTGAGTTGCCACTGATGATTTGAGGTTCTTAATTCGGATGTTAGACTTATGTTCATTAAGACGGGTTTTTAGTTTGCGTTCCGTCTTTCCAATGTAAACCTTCCCGCATGGGCACTTGAGTAGATATATAAGATTATTTGTATCACAAGTGGCTGTAACATTCAAATGTATGTTGTATCCTTTCATAGGATGTGTCAACGTGTTCCCTGGAATGATATTATGGCAATTATTACAATTATTGCATGGTATAGTGCCTTTTGAAATGGGAGAAAGTTCCTTAGGATGTTTTAAGATCTCGCCCAAATTCTTTCCTCTGGTATAGGCGAATAAAGGTCTTGGCTTGAACATATCCTTGAAATCTGTTTCCAACTGTAACATCGGCCAGTGTTTTAATATGATGTTTTTAAACATTGAACTCACGTTGGAATATTTTGATACTACGACCATCCGGTCTTTTTCAGTTTTCTCTCTTGGTTGTTTTAACAGATTCGATCGGTCTAGTTCGTTCACCTGGTTTTTAGTAATATTAAGTAAATCCTCAGGATACCCTCTTTCTCTAACCCCTTCGCTGCTAGGCCTTTTCCCCTCCTGTGCTAAGCCTTTTTTTTGGCGATTTGGGGTAGTGCGCGCTTAGGCCCCTGTAACTTTTTGACCACATAAGGTATCCACGCCAAATTTGCGTCCTTTTCTTTCCAACATCATGTGGATTCTAAAGGTGCCCAGGGTTTGTAGATTCCCTTGGAGGGGTCCCAGAAATTAACCAAAATATAGTGAAATGTTTTTTTTTTTCAGAACAATGGGGGAAAACGGGCTGCAAATGAAAGCCTCTGGGTTTTTCCCTGAAAATGTTATCATAAAAGGGATTGTAGGGCTGAAATCTCCATTTTCTCAGCTTTTAGGGAATGACAGTCTTTTGTCAGAGAACCAACATTTTCACACAGTTTTGGCATTTTTCTGGGACATAGCCTATTTTTGCTATTTTTAGAGCTTTCCACCTCCTTCCAGTTAATGGTAGAAATGAGTTTGAAAGCAATAATGTATCCTGGAAAGCTTACATTTTCGAATAGTAGACAAAATTCTGAATTCAGAAAGGGGTCATTTGTCTAAATCCATGAAGGTTTCTTTATAGAAACTAACAGTTCAATGTTGGAATAATTGAAAATTTGTTGAAAAAAACAGCCTTTTGTCTCAACGTTTTCACCTATAACTTTTTGTAATTTTGACAGCTCTTGGAAAGCAATATACCGTTACATCCGTTAGACCTTCCTGGTTGTGGAGATATATAGGACTTGTAGTTTCACCAAGAACCCGACGAACCCAGATCCAAAAACTGAGCAGCAACTTGCAATGGTATTTTTTATTTACTGGGTATAGAGCACTTTGTCTTGGAAAATGTATACATGGAAAAATCTGTATTAAAGACACCTATGTATTTCTGAATTGGGTACAAATTATAGAGTTTAGAAACAGTATATAATTGCACATTTTCAAAATTGGGAATACTCATACTAGCATGAGAATTATTGGTCATTTTTTAAAAAGATTTTTTTTTACACAATGTCTTTCATTGGGAAGGGAGAAATGCATGAAAACTCAATTGGTAATAACAGATGATTTACAAATCTGAATTACCCTAAGTCTCTTGATAAAAACGGTACCTCATTTGTGTGGGTCGGCCTTGTGCCTGCGACAGGAAACGGCGCAAAATACAAGGTCGTCACACCTCAATTTTGCAGTTACAAATTGACCCTTTTATGGCAAAGTGCCTAGCTGTAGTTTTTGCACCCTAGCTCTGCCGGCACCTAGGGAAACCTAGCAAACCTATAAATTTTTGAAAAGTAGACACCCAGGGAAATTCAGGATAAGGTGACTTGACTGCCTACCACCAGGTTCTGTAACCCAGAATCTCTTGCAAATCTAAGAAATTGATAAAAAAATGCATTTTCCTCACATTTCTGTGGTGGAAAGTTCTGGAATCTGCATGGATCAACAAATTTCTACTCACCCAGCGTTCCCCCGGGTTTCCCGAAAAAAATGGTACCTCACTTGCCTGGGTCTGCTTAGTGCCTGCGTCAGGAAACAGCGCAAAACGCAACGTGGTCGCACCTCAATTTCGCAGTGAAATCATGCCCTTTTTGGAGAAAGAGACTACCTTTTGTTTTTGAACCCTATCTCCGGCGGCCCCCTAGGGAAACCTAGCAAACCTATACATTTTTGAAAACTAGACACCCAGGGGAATTCAGGATGGGGTGACTCGACTGCCTACCACTAGGTTCTGTTACCAAGAATCCCTTGCAAAGCTAAGAAATTGACAAAAAAATGCATTTTCCTCACATTTCTGTGGTGGAAAGTTCTGGAATCTGAGTGGATCAACAAATTTCCACCCACCCAGCGTTTCCCAGGGTCTCCCCAAAAAAATGGTACCTCACTTGCCTGGGTCTGCCTAGTGCCTGCGACAGGAATCAGCGCAAAATGCAACGTGGTCGCACCTCAATTTCGCAGTGAAATCATGCCCTTTTTGGGGAAAGAGACTACCTTTTGTTTTTGAACCCTAGCTCCGCCGGCCCCTAGGGAAACCTAGCAAACCTATAGATTGTTGAAAACTAGACACCTAGGGGAATTCAGGATGGGGTGACTCGACTGCCTACCACCAGGTTCTGTTACCCAGAATCCCTTGCAAAGCTAAGAAATTGACCAAAAAAACGCAATTTCCTCACATTTCTGTGGTGGAAAGTTCTGGAATCTGCGTGGATCAACACATTTCCACCCACCCAGCGTTCCCCCGGGTCTCCCGAAAAAAATGGTACCTCACTTGCCTGGGTCTGCCTAGTGCCTGCAACAGGAAACAGCGCAAAACGCAACATGGTCGCACCTCAATTTCCCAGTGAAATCCTGCCCTTTTTGGGCAAAGAGACTACCTTTTGTTTTTGAACCCTAGCTCTGCCGGCACCTAGGGAAACCTTGCAAACCTATACATTTTTAAAAAGTAGACACCCAGGGGAAATCAGGATGGGGTGACTCGACTGCCCACCACCAGGTTCTGTTACACAGAATCCCTTGCAAAGCTAAGAAATTGACAAAAAAATGAATTTTCCTCACATTCTGTGGGGGAAAGTTCTGGAATCTGCGTGGATCAACAAATTTCCAACCACCCAGCATTCCCCCGGGTCTCCCGAAAAAAATGGTACCTCACTTGCCTGGATCTGCCTAGTGCCTGCGACAGGAAACAGCGCAAAACGCAACGTGGTCGCACCTCTATTTCGCAGTGAAATCATGCCCTTTTTGGGGAAAGAGACGACCTTTTGTTTTTGAACCCTAGCTCCTCCGGCACCTAGGGAAACCTAGCAAACCTATACATTTTTGAAAAGTAGACACGGAGGGGAATTCAGGATGGGGTGACTCGACTGCCTACCACCAGGTTCTGTTACACAGAATCCCTTGCAAAGCTAAGTAATTTACAAAAAAATGCATTTTCCTCACATTTCTGTGGTGGAAAGTTCTGGAATCTGCGTGGATCAACACATTTCCACCCACCCAGCGTTCCCCCGGGTCTCCCCAAAAAAATGGTACCTCACTTGCCTGGGTCTGCCAAGGGCCTGCGACAGGAAACAGCGCCAAACGCAACATGGTCGCACCTCAATTTCCCAGTGAAATCCTGCCCTTTTTGGGCAAGGAGACTACCTTTTGTTTTTGAACCCTAGCTCTGCCGGCACCTAGGGAAACCTTGCAAACCTATACATTTTTAAAAAGTAGACACCCAGGGGAATTCAGGATGGGGTGACTCGACTGCCTACCACCAGGTTCTGTTACCCAGAATCCCTTGCAAAGCCAAGAAATTGACAAAAAAAACGCTTTTTTACTCACATTTCTGTGGTGGAAAGTTCTGGAATCTGCGTGGATCAACAAATTTCCACACACCCAGCGTTCCCCCGGGTCTCCCGAAAAAAATGGTACCTCACTTGCCTGGGTCTGCCTTGTGCCTGCGACAGGAAACAGCGCAAAACGCAACGTGGTTGCACCTCAATTTCCCAGTGAAATCCTGCCCTTTTTGGGCAAAGAGACTACCTTTTGTTTTTGAACCCTAGCTCCGCCAGCACCAAGGGAAACTTAGCAAACCTATACATTTGTGAAAATTAGACACCCAGGGGAATTCAGGATGGGGTGATTCGACTGCTTACCACCAGGTTCTGTTACCCAGAATCCTTTGCAAAGCTAAGAAATTGTAAAAAAAAACGCATTTTCCTCACATTTCTGTGGGGGAAAGTTCTGGAATCTGCGTGGATCAACAAATTTCCACCCACCCAGTGTTCCCCCGGGGTTTCCCAAAAACAATGGTACCTCACTTGCCTGGGTATGCCTAGTGCCTGCGACAGGAAACAGCGCAAAACGCAACGTGGTCGCACCTCAATTTCCCAGTGAAATCCTGCCCTTTTTGGGCAAAGAGACTACCTTTTGTTTTTGAACCCTAGCTCCGCCGGCACCGAGGGAAACTTAGCAAACCTATACATTTTTGAAAACTAGACACCCAGGGGAATTCAGGATGGGGTGACTCGACTGCCTACCACCAGGTTCTGTTACCCAGAATCCTTTGCAAAGCTAAGAAATTGTAAAAAAAAACGCATTTTCCTCATATTTCTGTGGTGGAAAGTTCTGGAATCTGCGTGGATCAACAAATTTCCACCCACCCAGTGTTCCCCCGGGATTCCCAAAAACAATGGTACCTCACTTGTCTGGGTCTGCCTAGTGCCTGCGACAGGAAACAGTGCAAAACGCAACATGGTCGTGTAAACGGGTGACACTACCAACCAGAATATAAGATCCTTAAGTATTGCCCGGCGGTGTCGCCTCTTGAACCCACAAAGAAGTTAACTATTGAAGAGGCAGGCGCTGGAGACTGGAAGGCAGGAAACAAGGTTTTTATTCTCTCCGGAGGAGAACACAGCAAAACGGACAGCAGGTATCGTTCTGAGGTGCTCTACTCGCATCTCTGAGGCCTGGCCTCTTATACACAAGTTAATCACTTTATTGCATGAAACACATTCTCGTTAATACTTTGATGTACGAAAAGGCATCCTCGGAATCTCCCCTTCAGGTCCGTTCCCACACATAGTTACAGTTGAAGTCCCCACCCCGGTCACAATAGGTGGTGATCATCGCACAGTTGGATATTCCGCCGATTCACGGAATGTGTGGGGTTCGATCGGATCTCATGGGGTGGGGGCTTTGATCAACTCGGGGGTCCTTTGATGAGGGAAGCTTCCTACTGTACTGGGGGTAATAAACAGTATCCGCAGAGCCAGATGGCGGCCTGGGAGCGGGGAAGACAGACGGGCACACAGGAAAAGGGGGTTCGCATCAAAAGGACCTGGGATCATGGAAGGGAAGAAGGGAGGTGTTGCGCTGGGAACAGGATGGGATTCCGAGGCCGGGCTGCACTGGAGAGGGGTTTATGACCCGAGACATGTGAGGGCGAGGGGGTTGTCAGCATGCGGGGGGTGCCCGTGAGGCTAGGAGAGGGAGAGAGACGCGCTGGTTATCAAAAAAAGGGGGCAGGGAAGCCATGGTGTTCAAAATGGCGGTAGTTTACGTGCACGAAAAGGATTCGAGAAGAGCAAGAGGGCGCCGATAATGTTGACGGTCTCAGCCCAACTTTCAACAGTCCTCCCTTTTCAACATATCTAGCCAACTTGCTTACTCAATGTCTATTTTCATCAAATTCCTAACCTCGGTATCGTATAATGCTCTCATGGGTTCGCTTCCAAAGTCCACAGTTTTGGGGAAAATACAACTTGCACATAAAGAACACAGAGGTGGCAGACATTGAATTCCTAAGCATAGACCACATATTACAACTACAGGAATCAGGATAATGGTGAGCAGTCTCCAGCCCCAGTTCTTAACGGTGCCCCAGAACCAACCACCGAGTGACCATTCTTCTTGTTCTTGGCGGACTTCTGAAGAGAGTCTGTGAAGATGTTCGATGGCTTTGTACACTGAGGGTGAGTTGTCCGGTATGTATGTACAACAGCTGGACCCAATAATGCGGCATGCTCCTCCACGGTCCGCCAGAACCACATCTAGAACAAGGCGGTTCTGAAGAGCCACCAGACGGACCGCTTGGAGCTCAGCAGTGTTGTTAGCAAAGATACCAGCTGTGATGTTCATGGTTGTCTCAACTGCCTGAGTCAGATGTCGGATGGCACGGCTGTTTGCCATCGGGCCCCAGAGGGGGACGAGTCCCTTCATAGCATCGAGGAACTGTGCTCCTGTTGAGTCGGCTTGCTCAATGTCTTTGGCTCGTTTTTGTCTATGGTGATTCGCTGGGGCCACATAAGTCGGAGGAAGGATGAAGGAGATGAAACAAGTGCCCCCCCAGCCTTTGGGGAGCCAGGTGTAGGCCTTGGTGCCGCAGACGAAATACATGTTTGGTGATGACACAAAGGAAGGTGGATCCGTGGAATCCAAAGTTCTGGTAAAGCGGCAAGCGCTGCGACCCACCAGCTGTGTCCCAAGTCCTTCTACACACATGTGGCCTGTGACGTTGATAACCGACAAGGCCACAGTCAGAGTGGCAGCCGTTCGTTTCCGCAGATAGGAGAAGGTGGGTCTGGTTGGATTGTTGAACACCTGCATTTCGATCCGTTCTTTAGCCGGGATGTCCATTTGGATTGAATCGTTGGAGGTCAGCGGGCAGAAGTGTATCTTCGTTTTGTTTCGCCGGACACCGTGGGAGAAATGCGTTACGGTTCCGCCGGAGGTGGCATTGTCCTTATAGCTTTCTTGCAGGAGGATCAGCCAAGCAAGGCAGGAGCCGTGAACAGAGAAGGGTGAAGGGATGAATGGTATTGAATGTCCAGTGGCATGGGGTAGCAACCCACAGATCCAGCAGTTGGTGGCATTGGTGGCAAGATTGTGTTGGTGAAGCAGCTGCACAAAAGAGTTATTCCAAAATTCCTTTCGCCTCTCTCTTAGTTGAGGAGAGAGCGAAATTAGATAATGTTCCTTCATGGTGGTAGGCTGAGCAGTGGTTAGGAATGTTTCGCGAGCAGGTGCATGTTCTTCCACAATCCAGAGCGTGGTCATGAGGAGAAAGCAGAAGAGGATTACGATGAAGAGTGCAATTGTCTTTGAGCTATGGAGTCTGTCTGTTCTCGGATTTCTGTAGTGGGTATTTCCTGTTGTCTCCATCGGCTTCTTATTTGGCGCTTCCATCATCTTCTTATCTGGCGCTTCCATCATCTTCGTTTTCAAGGTGCTCGGTAGTGGGCAGGACCACAGACTTAGTTTAGCTTCTCTCCAGGTAACCCTTGGTAGTTTTGGGTCACCGTTCTGAGATCCTTTAACCTAGTCCGTGGCCTACTTAGCCGAAGCTCCCTCCTTTCGACGCAGGAAATACCCTTCTCGAGATGGTACAGTGGGGTCAGGATGTTTTGAAAGTTCAAGTGTCTCTGTGTCAGGATAGCAATTCAACGATGGTCGGTCCTGGTTCAGGAGCTCTTCTTGGGTGTTGACGGTGTCTGTCGTGGCCAGGGCTGGAGAGACCTTTTTGCAGTGATGGGCGTGCAGCCAGTGCTTCTTCCCCTCCACTCGAAGTGCGGTCCGAGTGGTGATCAGCACTTGCCAGGGGCCCGTCCACCGGGGTTCCAAACTCTTTGATCGCTGAAAATTTCGGATCAGCACGAAGTCCCCCGGCTGGATGGCGTGACCCGGACCCCTAGAAGCATCGGGGATGGCCTGCTGCACCTGCTGATGAATGACAGACAGAGTTTCAGTCAATTTATACAGATAATCAGACATTAGGACGTCCGGAACGTCATGAATGGAAGTTGGTTTCGGGGCAGACCAGACGCTCATGGGTCGACCGAAGACAACTTCATAAGGAGTTAAGTGATGTCGGGTGGGGGTAGAGCGCATCGATAGCAATGCCAGTGGGAGGGCGTCAGGCCATTTCAGGCCCGTGGTAGCCACTATTTTGGCCAGTTTAAGCTTTAGTGTGGCATTGTGTCGTTCGACAAGTCCAGCAGATTGGGGGTGGAAGACTGCGTGGAATTTCTGTTTAATACCCAACCCATTTAGGATGAGCTGGATAACTTTGGTTATGAAGTGGGGGCCATTATCACTCCATAAAACACAACAGAGGCCATAACGGGGGAAAAACTCCTTTAACAGAACCTTTGCAGTGGCCACAGCGGTGTTGTCACGGGTTGGATATGCTTCCACCCACTTGCTAAATGCGCACACCACAACAAGTACATATTTCAGGCCTTGGCATCTGTCTAGCTGGATGTAGTTCATCTGCAGGACTTCAAACGGGTGGTTTGGGACCCCAAATCCCCCCCGGGGTACTACAGTTCCTTTCCCGGGGTTGTGTTGCAGGCTTATTAAGCATTGTTGGACCAGGCGTTTGGCGGAATCTGGGATCTTATCATTGTGCCAAACCCTGGAGACAAGTTCGATCATGGGGGCTGATCCTATGTGGGCAGGGGAGTGTGCCATGGTCAATATGGGAATCAAGTATGAATCAGGTAGCAACCATTTGTTCGTGTCTTTTGTCCGCCAGCAGCCTTCATCGTCTTTCAATCCCACCCGTGTCCATTCAGTCAACTCGTGTTGTGTGCTAGCCGTTTGAATGTCCCTGATAGTGTCTCCAACGTCAGTCCATTTTTCCGCTTGTGATCTGGTCACGTACATACGTGTTGTCGTCCTATTTTCAGCTGTCGTTCGGGCGGTGATGTCGGCTAGTGCATTTCCCTGTCCAATAATGTCTGTCACCTTCTTGTGTGCCTGGCATTTGATGACGGCAAGCTTGTTGGGGAGGAGGACAGCTTCGATTAAGGCGGAGACTAGATCCCCGTGCAAAATGGGTGTGCCGTGTGAGGTCAAGAATCCCCTTTCCCTCCAAAGGAGCCCAAAATGGTGAACCACCCCGAAGGCATACTGGCTGTCGGTGTAAATGTTCGCTGTGGTTCCTGTTGCCAGGATGCAGGCTTGTGTCAAAGCAATCAGTTCCGCTGCCTGGGCAGATCGCTGGGTGATGCGGGCTGTTTCTACTACGGTTCGAGCCGTGGTGACTGCATAGGCAGCGGAAGTGGTACCATCGGAGAGTTTGATGCAAGAACCGTCCACCCACAGCTCCCCGTCGGGGTCAGGGAAAGCCGTGTCTCTGAGATCGACCCTACTCCTGGTCTGTTCGTCCGTAAGAGTCACGCAGTCATGCACGGGGTGCACATTGGGATCGTTCTCTGGCAAGGGTAACAGAGTTGCCGGGTTCAGTGTGGTGCATCTTTTCAGGGTGATATGGGGGGCAAGCAAGGTCAGTTCGTATCCGGTCAGTCATGCACTCGTCAGGTGTTGCGTCTTGGTTTGGTTCAGGAGGGTGTCGACTGCATGGGGTACCAGTACCGTGAGGGAATTCGAGAGTACAATCCCCTCACTCTGTCGGATAGAGATTGCAGCAGCAGCTACAGCTCGAAGGCAGGCAGGCAAGGCTCTGGCGACAGGGTCAAGAGTGGCAGAGAAGTAAGCGCACGGTCGTTGCTTAGGGCCGATGGCCTGGGTCAGGACAGATAAAGCGCACCCCTCCCTTTCGTGGGTGTAAAGGGAGAAGGGCTTTTTGTAATCAGGGGTACCTAGGACAGGGGCTGAGCAAAGGGCATCTCGCAGTTCCGTGAAGGAAGTTTGACACTCAGGGGTCCACGGGAGTGGGAAAGGGACGTCTTTGTTTAGCAGAGAAAGCAGTGGTTTTACAACGAGGCTGAAGTTTGGTAACCATTGTCGGCAGAAGGAGGTGAGGCCTAATAGGGAGCGAACCTGCTTCTGGGTCTTAGGGACAGGGGTATCTAGAATGGTTTGGATTCGATCAGGAGTGAGTTTTCTTCCATCTTTGGACAAAAGGTGGCCTAGGTAAGTGACCTGGGGTAGGCAGAATTGCAACTTCTTCTTGGAGACCTTGTGGCCATTTTCCGCAAGGAAGTGCAGGAGTTGAATGGTGGCGGTAACCGCTAATGGGGTAGTGTCGGCTGCCAAAAGGATGTCATCGACATATTGTACTAACACCACTCCATCGGGTAACTGGACTTGATCCAGTTGTCTTTTGAGGGCCTGGCTGTAGATGCTAGGGCTTTCTGTGTAGCCCTGGGGTGCTCGGCAAAACCTATATGAGCGGGCTTTTAGGGTAAAGCCGAAGAGATATCGGCTGTCTGGGTGGATGGGGATGGAAAAGAATGCATTTTTGAGGTCGATGACGGTGAAGGTGGTGGCAGTAGAAGGAATCAAAGTCAGGATGGTGGTGATGTCTGAGACCACAGGGTACTGGGGTACCACCACTTTGTTGATCTCTCGGAGGTCGATGATAAAACGGTATGCTTTCTCATCTCCCTCTCCCTGTTTCTTGATGATGGGCAAGATAGGGCTGTTGCAAATGTTGCTAACCACTTCCTCTACCACTCCTGCGTCTATCAGTGACTGGATAATCTTTACCAATGCCTTCTCGCCCTCGGGCGATATCCGATATTGTGGAAGTTTTGGGAGTGTTGCGTCTGGTCGGACAGTAATGTGCACTGGGTCAATCAACATACGCCCTACGTCCGAATCCGCTTTTGCCCACAGATACGGAGGCAGAGTGTCAAGCAGGGATGTGTCAGCGTCGGTGATGGAAAACATGTGTTGGGGAGAGCAATGTCTAAGCAGAACGGGGTTGTCGTAAAGAAACACTCGAACTCCATCTTGAGAACATCTGATCGTCGCTCGGAAGTGTTTCAGTAAGTCAAGTCCCATAATGGCGTCAGGGCTATTGGAGGAGAGCAAAAACGTGGTGTCAGTGGTGTTGTTTTCTACGTCAAAGAGAATCGGGGCAGACAAAGGGTTGGTGGAGGGCGTTCCATCGAAACCTGTCGATGTTATGAGTGAGCCAGACAAGGGTGCCCTTGGAATCAGTCGTTTAGATAACGCACTACGTGTTGCGCCAGTGTCTACCAGAAATGGTGACTTGGTACCCAGGACCTTAGCAGTGATGTAAGGGCCCTGCTGGTCAACATAGAGCTCAACTGGATCCCTCCCTTGCCCTTGGCTGTCCTATGCGAAGTTGTGGGTGTCTTCATAGTCAGATTGTTGATATTGGTTCTGCCTGGGTCGATCGAACGTATTTGGTCTGCCTGATCTGTCGTTAGTCGCGTCATTTGGGGGCCCTCGCTGTTGTCCCTTAGGTCTCGGTCCGTTTGCTACGTCCCTGGGGTCTTTGTTTCTGATCATTTCCAGAAGAACTGGGCACTGGGATTTCCAATGGCCAGTCCCTTTGCAGAAAGCGCACTGGTTCTCTCTAAGGTCTGTGCGTCCACTGTAGGAAGTCAGAGTGCGGTCTTGGGGAAATGTAGTCTTGGGGACGTTCGTCTGGTAGTTTCCCCGGTATTGGTCTCGTCCTATAGTCACCCCTTGTAGTTTGGCAATCATCACTCTCTCTTTCAAGTCCTTCTTCTTTTTCTCTGTTGCCCTATCGTTTTCATTTTTCTGATGTTCATAATATTGGGCCATTTGGAGAATCGCTGTAGGTTTGGAGGCTGCCCAACTACTCTCGCTGGCCTGTAGTTTCTGGGAGATCTCCGATGACAGGCCCTTAACATAATTCTGGACAAACAGATGGTGTCCGGTTGCAGTGGTCATGTCCTGGCCGCTGTAATCGGAGAACACTGTTTCAAACCGGGAGAAGTATTCTGATACATCCTCCTGGGGTTTCTGGCAACAGGCTGTTACTATCGACCAGTCCACTTTCTTTTCTGGGATCAGGGTTTTTAATTTCTCTACGATTTTATCTGGAAGGTCTAGAATGGATTTCAAAGGCTTTTGTCCTGGTCCCCGTTGTTTATCCAGGTCATCGAGTTGTGACCAGGTATGTCCAAACAGCTCAAGGTGGTCGACTTTCCGGATTTGCTTCCACACATCAGCTGGTAGACATCACCCGAAGAACAAGTCGATGTCAGCCAGGGTCATAATCGTTGAGCCCAGGGCTGTACCCAATTCAGTATAGAAGGCAGTGGGGTTTTTACGTAGGTCGGGTAGAGATTTTCGGAATGTCAGTATCTCTTGCCGGTCCCATGGCTGGTAGACCCAGTTGTACACTACCCTTCCTTTCGCATCTTGGTTGTTTGCATCATCGTGAGTCCCTGTACCTCGGGGAGGAACCCAGTAAGGGGCAGCCTCTCGTATCGGCATCATGGTGTTAGATTGCTCGGTTGGTGGTTTGGTCACTACGGAGGTCGCGGATTTAGCTCCCGGCTCTCGTTCAGTGAGGTGGCGGAAAACCTCAAGCGTACGCGTAAGGAGGTCCGACACATCACACTCGCCCTCATCCCCGATATCGACCTTCCGGTACAGAGTCGTTAGGCTCTCGGGACCTTTGTCTCGATATCGGTCCTCGTATGCGTTCAAGACATGGTAACACAGTCGTACGGTAAAATGTCGTCTGTGACTCCCTGTATACGAGCTGAACATATCTGTGATGTACTCTTCATCATCCTTCCTTTCTACCAGTGTCCTTGCTATTTTGTCGATCCCCGCTCGCTCATCTTTGCTTAGTCTGCTTGTTCTTGCAGGGCCAGCCCCTCGAGTCTCATGGTCGTCTAACGTTGTTGTTGATGTGGTTTTTAATACAAGGGGTTCGGCTGGCACAGAGGCCATTGGGGCCGAAGCTGTGGCGGTACCTTCGTTTGTACCTGGGGGTGGCGCGTGCTGCGCCAAGGGTTGGGAAGGGGCATATGGAGGGGGCATGTAGATGATAGGAGGGCCTAACAGCAGATCCTCGTTGGCTCGTTGTTTCGAGGGTAAATCAGGGTAGAGCATGGAGGGAGTTCTAACCGGACACTGGCTTGGTGTTTCCATTTCTAGTTTCTGTTTAGCTTTCTCTCTTTCTTTTATCTCTTTTTCTAGTTTCTGGGCAGCTAGGTGGGCTGCTTTTCGCAGCTCTTTTTCCAACCTACTCTCAGTTTTCTTTTTACGTTGTTCAGTTTCTTTTCGCCACATGCCGAAACTGTCAAGCATAGTGGGTGTTGTCTTGTTTTTACCCAGGGCAGTTTCTAGCGTTTTTATTTTATCATCATCGAAGGATCCTATCAGGGGCCACTGACTTTCTTGACCCTTTTTCGTATATTTATGCCATAGTTTACTATAGGCTATAGCGGTCAATCCATGCTTCATGAACATGTCCTTATTAGGGGTGCCTCCAGCGGGGCTGGATGGTCCATCTCTAATAAGCGGTCCAGGCTAAACAGGCTACTAATCAGTGGGGAGAAGACAGACATGACGGCTCGTAACGAGGGACTAAAAAGTCAGCACTGCCTATCTTATCACTAGGTGCAAAGACTGGACAGAATATTTCTATTCTACGTTGTTTGCAGGCAGTGAATACCTCATGGATCAAAATAACAAAAAGACCAATAAATATTCAATGGGGAGAATGAGTAGGTCCGCAAAGATCTGCGTTACCTACCCTTTTCACTATCTGCAAAAAGGGTGGTCTCTTCCCTGTTTGCAGACAGAGAATCTCCAGAAAACAATAGTTTTGCGAATAACAGTTCAGTTTCAAGTAATTATTGAGTGGGGGAGAAAAAATAAGCACGGCTGCTGCCCTACCTATCCTCCACTGCTTGCAAAGAGAGAGCCCGTTGTTTCTCCGTTTGCAGACAGTGAATCTCCAAATAAATAAAAAGAGCAATACTAGTATTTTTTAAACAATCAAGCAATCATTTCGCAACTTGTCGTGATTACACGACCTTACCCGGACCGCATGGACAGTTTCTTGTCTTCCGAATCCAGCGCCCGATCGTCCTCTCTTCTCCGTTATCCTCGCGGCACTCCTGATGGTTCCCAGTCAGGACCGTAGATCACTCGAGAGAGGTCTGTTCGGAACCAGTGAAGTTCGGATGATCGGCTGTCAGACGAGGGTCTATCGGACAGACGCGTTCCCGATCGTTGCAGTCGTTCACTCTGTCGTCAGGACCTCTCCCACTGGATCCACGGGTCGCTGATGGGCCCCACGTTGGGCGCCAATTGTAAACGGGTGACACTACCAACCAGAATATAAGATCCTTAAGTATTGCCCGGCGGTGTCGCCTCTTGAACCCACAAAGAAGTTAACTATTGAAGAGGCAGGCGCTGGAGACTGGAAGGCAGGAAACAAGGTTTTTATTCTCTCCGGAGGAGAACACAGCAAAACGGACAGCAGGTATCGTTCTGAGGTGCTCTACTCGCATCTCTGAGGCCTGGCCTCTTATACACAAGTTAATCACTTTATTGCATGAAACACATTCTCGTTAATACTTTGATGTACGAAAAGGCATCCTCGGAATCTCCCCTTCAGGTCCGTTCCCACACATAGTTACAGTTGAAGTCCCCACCCCGGTCACAATAGGTGGTGATCATCGCACAGTTGGATATTCCGCCGATTCACGGAATGTGTGGGGTTCGATCGGATCTCATGGGGTGGGGGCTTTGATCAACTCGGGGGTCCTTTGATGAGGGAAGCTTCCTACTGTACTGGGGGGTAATAAACAGTATCCGCAGAGCCAGATGGCGGCCTGGGAGCGGGGAAGACAGACGGGCACACAGGAAAAGGGGGTTCGCATCAAAAGGACCTGGGATCATGGAAGGGAAGAAGGGAGGTGTTGCGCTGGGAACAGGATGGGATTCCGAGGCCGGGCTGCGCTGGAGAGGGGTTTATGACCCGAGACATGTGAGGGCGAGGGGGTTGTCAGCATGCGGGGGGTGCCCGTGAGGCTAGGAGAGGGAGAGAGACGCGCTGGTTATCAAAAAAAGGGGGCAGGGAAGCCATGGTGTTCAAAATGGCGGTAGTTTACGTGCACGAAAAGGATTCGAGAAGAGCAAGAGGGCGCCGATAATGTTGACGGTCTCAGCCCAACTTTCAACAGTCGCACCTCAATTTCGCAGTGAAATCCTACCCTTTTTGGGCAAAGAGACTACCTTTTGTTTTTGAACCCTAGCTCCGCAAGCACCTAGGGAAACCTAGCAAACCTATACATTTTTGAAAAGTAGACACCCAGGGGAATTCAGGATGGGCGACTCGACTGCCTACCACCAGGTTCTGTTACCCAGAATCCTTTGCAAATCTAAGAAATTGTTAAAAAAACGCATTTTCCTCACATTTCTGTGGTGGAAAGTTCTGGAATCTGCGTGGATCAACAAATTTCCACCCACCCAGTGTTCCCCCGGGTTTCCCAAAAACAAAGGTATGGCTTGCGTGGATCCTCTAATGTTCCTTTACCCAGAATCCCTTGCAAATCTCGATTATATCTAAAAAAAATCAGATTTTTCACACATTTTTGTGTGGGAAAGCGTGGCATCACTGGGCTCACACAAATTTCCTCCCACCCAGCGTTCCCCAAGGTCTCCCGATAAAATGGTACCTCACTTGCGTGGGTAGGCATAGTGGCTGCAACAGGAAAAGGTCCAAATGGTACGGTGGTGAATTTAAAATACCCTATAGCAAAATACCCTTGATTTTTGGGGGGGGGACCTGAGTTTTTGGCCCGGGGATCGGTGGCCATCTTTGGAAACTACCAAACCCGAACAGTTCTTAAAACTAGACACCCGGGGGAGTCCAGGGAGGTATGGCATGCGTGGGACCCCCAATGTTTTCCTACCCAGAATTCCTTGCAAACCTTAAAATTAGGTAAAAATATCACTTTTCCAAACTTTTTTGCGTGGGATCTCCGTGCTGGCAAAAATGTCTTACCACCCAGCGTTCCCCTTGTTCTCCCGAGTAAAATGATACCTCACTTGTGTGGGTGCCCCAAAGCAGAACAGGCTAAAAATGAATTGTATTTAAGTTTGACAAATTAAGCACCCCACCTTAGTCACAGGCCTTTGGCCCACCCACACAAGTGAGGTATCATTTTACTCGGGAGAACAAAGGGAACGCTGGGTGGTAGGACATTTGTGCCGGCAGGGAGATCCCACCCAAAAATGTATGGAAAAGTGGTTTTTTTAACGTAAATTTAAGGTTTGCAGGGATTTCTGGGTAGGAAAACATTAGGGCACCCACGCATGCCATACCTCCCTGGACTCCCCTGGGTGTCTAGTTTTCAGAACTGTTTGGGTTTGGTAGTTTCCAAAGATGCCCGCAAAGCCCCGGGCCAAAAACTGATGGGAACCCCCTTGCAAAACCAAATTGTTTTGAATAAATTAAGTTTTCAATTTGAGAGCGTGCGACTCTTGGGACAATATTGCATGGAAATTGTGACAGACAATTTCAAGTTTGCAGGAGATTGTGGATAAAAAACAACAAAAGAATTCACCAGAAAGACATGACCATATACTTCCATGGTTTAATAATAATATCTAAATTTAGTAAGTTATTTATAGCTATAATGTACACCTTAACAGAGTTACTCAAAAGTCAAACATTCAAGCACAGCTATCTATTCCTCAAAGACACACACATTCAGGTTGGATTTGGCACGAGGGCGAGTGATGGTTCAGTACATAAAATTTTATTAACCAGATATTTCAAAAAAATGAAATGCTCTGTCAATAAATAAATGCATAAAAACCGAACCAGTGACTTGCAACTCGTGAGCTGTAAAGCCACAACAAGGCACCAACCGTTTTACAGGCCATTCACGCACCTTTCATACCTGATACAAACCAGACCATTGACACCATGCGGAAGGAAAAGCAACACATAACAACAATCACAATAAGGGACAAGGTACACCCTACTTCAGAAAGAGATAAAAGAAAAATATTACTGCACAGCCATCTACTCCGCAAGCACACACACATACTGGTTGGATTTGGCACGAGGGTGAGTGATGATTCAGTACATACAATTGTATTCGCAAGTAATTTCACAAAAATGAAATACACTGCGTATAATTGAAAGTATGATAAACTGAACCACTGACTCACTGCTCGTGAGCTGTAAAGCCACGTCAAGGCACCAACCTCTTTACAGGCCATTCATACACCTTTCGTACGTGTGACACATACAAAACATTCACACCGCCAGCCGCGGACCCATCACATTTCAACACTCACACCAGCAGACAGCTCCATTCAAGGGCCCATCACTTTCACACGCCCACCTTTCTGACTTTGCAACTACACAAAATGATGGACTGCGTGGAGTGTCACTCAACTAGCAGTGTGTGTAGTGACCAATAGAAAGTAACTACTCACACACCGCCAGCCGAGCGCCAGTCCACCCACACCACCATCCAAGCACCAGACCATGCACACCGCCAGCCAAACACCACTCAGCGCACACTGACAGCCAAGTACCACTCCACACACACCACCAGCAAAGCATCACTTCACGCACACCACCAGCCAAGCGCCACTCCACAAACACAACACCAGCCAAGCACCACTCCTTGCACAGACAGCCAAGTACCACTCCACGCACACCATCCAGCCAAGCGCCAGTCCACACACACCGCCAGCCAAGCGCCACTCCACGCACAACACAATCCAAGCACCAGACCATGCACACCGCCAGCCAAACACCACTCAGCGCACACCGACAGCCAAGTACCACTCCACACACACCACCAGCCAAGCATCACTCCACGCACACCGCAAGCCAAGCGCCACTCCACACACACCGCCAGCCAAACACCACTCCGTGCACAGACAGCCAAGTACCACTCCACGCACACCACCAGCCAAGCGCCACTCCACACACACCACCAGCCAAGCGCCACTCAACACACACCACCAGCCAACTGGGAAAGTCTTTTGAGGTTGTTGGAGGAATTGTATCAGGAAAGTGACGATCTTTCAATCTGGCAACATCCTCCACCACTCCAACTCTAGGAACACTTGCCTGTTCCACTAAAACAAGGCTGCCTACTACAGACTCCTGAAACTTTACAAAAGTCATCTTTGACTGGGGACAGGATTTCTGGAACACAACAAAAGCATTAAAGATTGCCAAGTGGAAAAGATGGATTGCCAACTTCTTGTACCAAATGTAAGCCTTACGAAGAGCAGCATACCGTTCCAACCTCTGATCTACTCTGTCAACACCACCCATGTACTTATTGTAGTGCATTATGCACACAGGTTTGCGCACTTCTGCAACCTGACCCCAAACAGTCACCGGTTCAGTGCTTTCATCATGTATTGTAGTCAACATGTAGACATCTCTCCTGTCTGAAAACTTCACAGCTAGAAGCTCCTCACAACGCAATGCACTGCTTTTCCCCGAGCAAGCTTTCGATAAACAAGTTCTTTTGGGAAACCTTTACGGTTTGAGCGGATTGTGCCACAAGCAACAGTGTCTACTTTGGCCAATTCCCTGAACAACCGCACACCAGTGTAGAAGATATCGACATACAAATGATGGCCTTTGTTAAAAAATCCACTACCAAGTTCCCACACAATTTTCTCAGTCACTCCAAAAGTCGACGGACAACCAGGGGGGCTAATCCTGGATTCCTTACCAGTGTACACCCTGAAATTAGAGACATATCCAGTCTCACTGTCACACAGCATATACAGTTCGATTCCATAGCGTGCCCTCTTACTAGGAATGTATTGCCGAAATACCAAGCGGCCCTTGAACAACAGCAAAGACTCATCCACTGCAATTTCTTTCCTAGGATAAAAGATCTCAGGAAATTGATCAACAAAATGATCAATGACAGGCCGAATCTTGAAAAGACGGTCACATTCAGGGTGATCTAGTGGCAAAGCAAGACTATTGTCAACAAAATGCATCATCCGAAGCAGAAGCAAATACCTATCACGACTCATGACTGCCGGAAATACAGCTGTTGCCATCAAGGGACTAGTAGACCAATATGAAGCCATTGATGGTTTCCTAAGCAAGCCCATCAAAAAAGATAAACCCAAAAACTTTTTCATAACCCAAAAAGATTGGGATAAACTCAAAAACATTGCTAACAACAAGGATATCATCTGTACCAAAGCAGATAAGGGTGGCGCATTAGTAGTTATGAATTCAATCAGGTACCAACAGAAGCTCAGAGACCATATATCTGACGAATCAACCTACATGCAGGTACCAGGAAACCCTACGACACAATATATGATGATATTGCAAGAAATTGTGGGCAGAGCACTGACACTTGGTGTAATAGATTGAGGAACTAGGAACTTTCTACTACAGAATAACCCAAGGAGTCCAAATATATATGCGATGCCCAAGATTCATAAAAATCTTATGGACCCACCAATGCGACCAATTGTATCCACCTACGGCAGCATTCACCAACCTGTAGGCCAATACTTGGACCGCTACCTTCATCCTACTGTTCAATCCTTGCCTAGCTATATTCGAGATACCACAGACTTTTTGAGAAAGCTTCAAGACATGGAAATAGAACCGAATGAACAATTGTGGTTATGTACAGCTGACGTTAACTCGTTATACACTTCCATTCCTCATCAGGAAGGTATAGAATCCATGGAACAAGCTATCCTGCAATTGAAAGTGGAGGAACCCATGAAAGTATTTTTGATGGAACTAGTTATGTTCACCCTATATCATAGCTATTTTCAAAATGATGACGATTGGATTCTACAACTAGTGGGCACGAGCATGGGAAACAGCGCTGCTCCTGTATATGCTAATATCTTCATGGGAGATTTTGAAACAAGGCACATTTGGACCAAAGCTATTTGGAAAAACAACCTTAAAATGTACGTTCGTTACATTGACGATCTGTTTATCCTTTGGAGCGATACACGAGAAAATCTCGAACAAGCTTTGATCACCCTCAATAAAGCCAATCAACGTATCCAGTTCACCTGGACTATAGACTCAAAAACTATAACATTCCTGGATGTTCAGATTACTTTGCAAGATGATTGTATTACAACTGATATTTACCGTAAGCCTACCGATCGTAACAATTTGTTACATTACACTAGCTTCCACCAAGCATCATTGAAAAAACATTTACCCAAATCCCAACTTCTTAGGGTTAAACGCATCACTTCTGATCCTAATGTGTCTAAAATAAGAATGGAAGAAATGGTTGATCGTTTTAAAGAAAGAGGGTATCCTGAGGATTTACTTAATATTACTAAAAACCAGGTGAACGAACTAGACCGATCAAATCTGTTAAAACAACCAAGAGAGAAAACTAAAAAAGACCAGATCAATCAATCAATCAATCAATCATAACACTTGTATAGCGCACTACTCACCCGGAAGGGTCTCAAGGCGCTTGGGGGAAGGGATCCACTACTGCTCGAACAGCCAGGTCTTGAGTTGTCTCCTGAAGGTGAGGTGGTCCTGGGTCAGCCAAAGGTGGGTGGGGAGGGAGTTCCATGTCTTGGCCGCCAGGTAGGAGAAGGATCTGCCTCCGGCGGTGGCTCTTCAGATGCGTGGTACGGCGGCGAGGGCGAGGCTAGTAGACCGTAGCTGGCGGGTGGGCGTGTAGAAGGTCAGGTGGTCGTTGAGGTACTTGGGGCGCAGGTCGTGGAGAGACTTGTGTGCGTGGGTGAGGAGCCTGAACGTGATCCTCTTGTTGACGGGGAGCCAGTGCAGGTCCCTCAGGTGGCCGGAGATGTGGCTGCGTCGGGGGATGTCCAGGATGAGTCGGGCGGAGGCGTTCTGGATGCCTTGGAGTCTTTTTTGTAGCTTGGCTGTGGTTCCGGCGTAGAGGGTGTTTCCGTAGTCCAGTCGGCTGGTGACGAGGGCCTGGGTGACCGTCTTCCTGGTTTCAGTCGGCATCCATCGGAAGATCTTGCGAAGCATGCGAAGGGTGAGGAAGCATGATGAGGAGACGGCGTTGACTTGTCTGGTCATCGAGAGGGAGGAGTCCAGGATGAAGCCCAGGTTGCGTGCGTGGTCTGTTGGCTTGGGAGCGGTGCCCAGGGATGGGGGCCACCAGGAGTCGTCCCAGGCAGAGGGTGATGGTCCCAGGATGAGGACTTCCGTCTTTTCTGAGTTCAGTTTCAGGCGGCTGTTCTTCATCCACTCTGCGACGTCTTTCATCCCTTCGTGTAGGCTGGTTCTGGCGGTGTCGGGGTCTCTGGTGAGGGAGAGGATCATCTGGGTGTCGTCGGCATAGGAGATGATGTTGAGGTTGTGTTGGCGTGCGATGGCAGCAAGAGGTCTCATGTAGACGTTGAAGAGGGTGGGGCTGAGTGATGATCCTTGCGGGACGCCGCAGATGACTTCGGTGGCCTCGGATTGAAACGGGGGGGAGGCGGACTCTCTGTGTTCTTCTGGCGAGGAACGAGATGATCCACTCCAGTGCCTTCTCTTGGATGCCGGTGTTGCTGAGGCGTTGGACTAGGGTGCGGTGGCAGACAGTGTCGAACGCTGCAGAGAGGTCCAGGAGGATAAGTGCCGCTGTTTCCCCGTTGTCGAGCAGGTCTCGGATGTCGTCGGTGGCTGTGATGAGGGCGGTCCGGTGCTGTGGTTGGCTCTGAAACCGGACTGCGAGGAGACGAGTCTCGAGGAAGGCGGCAAGCTGTCTGTTGACGATCTTCTCGATGACTTTGGCAGGAAAAGGGAGGAGCGAGATGGGACGGAAGTTTTTGAGGTCGGTGGGGTCCGCTGTTGGTTTCTTCAGTAGGGCGCTGAGCTTGGCATGCTTCCAGCTCTCCGGGAAGGTGGCGGTGTTGAAGGAGGTGTTGATGACGTCTCGGAGTTGGGGTGCGATGGTGGAGTCGGCCTTGTTGAAGACGTGGTGGGGGCAGGGGTCGGTTGGAGATCCGGAGTGGATGGTGTTCATCGTGCGGGCTGTGTCTTCGGTGGTCACCGTGGTCCAGGTGCGAAGGGTGGCGGTGGGGTGCGTTGGTTCGATGGTTGGGTGCGTGTATGGTGCGCCAAAACTGTTGTGGATATCGGCAACCTTGCGGTGGAAGAACGAGGCGAGGGAGTCGCAGAGGTCTTGTGAAGGAGTGATGTCGTTGTTGCCGGTGCTGGGGTTGGAGAACTCCTCGACGATGCTGAAGAGTTCCTTGCTGTCGTGAGCGTTGTTGTTCAGTCGTTCCTTCAGTGATTTCTTCTTGGTGGTGTGGATGAGCTGGTGGTGCTTGCGGGTGGCGTGTTTGAGGGCGGTCCTGTTGTCAGTGGTCTGATCGAGGGTGCTGCAGGTCTTCTTGGAGTCCTTGAGTTCGTCGGTGAACCAGGGGGCCTTCTTGCTTCTGGGTCTGCTGGGAGGGTTCTTTAGTGGTGCGAGGTCGTCGGCGCAGGTGGTCAGCCACTGCATGAAGTTGCGGGCTGCTTCGTTGGGGTCCGTTGTGCTGGCGGTGGGTTCTGGCTGAGGGAGGTGGTGAGCTGGTCGGCGGTGATCTTGCTCCAGCTCCTGTGAGGAACCTGTTGCGGGTGGTGGTGGGTTGTGGTTCTTCTGAAGCTGAAGTGGACGCAGCTGTGGTCGGTCCAGTGGAGTCCGGTGGAGTGGCTGAAGGTGATATGCTTGCTGGATGAGAAGACGGGATAAAGCGTGTGGCCGGCGTAGTGGATGGGGCTGTTGACCAGTTGCTTAAGTCCGAGGTTGGCGAGGTTGTCCAGCAGGGCGGCGGTGTTGCGGTCCTTGTTGTTCTCCAGGTGGAAGTTGAGGTCCCCTAGGAGGATGTAGTCGGCGGAGGGGAGGGCGTGTGGACTGATGAAGTCCGTGATGTCTTCGCTGAATTGTGTGTGTGGTCCCGGGGTCTGTAGATGAGGGTGCCTCTGAGGGGCGTCTTTGGGTCGGTGTGAATCTGGAAGTGGAGGTGCTCGGTGGTGGCGAGGGTGTCGTTGGAGTCGGTCGTGATGCGGATGGTGTTCTTGTGGACGATGGCGATGCCTCCTCCGGTCTGGTTGACGCGGTCCCTCCTGATGATCTTGTACCCGTCCAGGATGGCGATGGCGATGTCGGGGGCTGAGGAGGCGTTCATCCATGTTTCCGTGAGGAAGGCGATGTCTGGTGATGTTGTGTCGAGGAGGTTCCAGAGTTCCACGGCGTGTCTGTGGATGGAGCGGGCGTTGAGCAGGATGCACTTGAGGTTGCTGCTGGAGCTTGGCTTGGCGGGCGCAATGCAGGTTCGGAGGCAGGTGAAATTGCAGGTTCTGCAGGTGAAGGGTCGTGGATGCGTTTCGGGGCGGCCCGGCAGCAGGTGGGGTTCCGGCCGGCATTGAGTGCGTTGAGGGCAGCGGCGTCGTAGGTCTGTCGGGTCGTCTTGCATCGGTGGGGACCAGGGGTCCTGGCACTGGGCGCGGTCCAGGTGCGGACGGGCGCAGACGGGCGTACGCGTGCACTCTGCCATAAATGGAGAGTGGGGGGGAGGGGCGAGGGAGGAGCTGCTGGGAGGCGGGAGTGGGGTGGCGAGTGGGAGGGAGCGTGTGGGGATGCTGGAGGGAGCGGGGGTGGGGCCGGGAACAACGAGGGACAAGGGAGAAACTTAAGGGCAACACAAGAAAACGAGAACGGCAGCAGAAAAATACAATTTACAAAACGAAAACAACGGCAGCAACGTAAAACAACTTACAACAGGCAGGCACAGGGCCAGTCAGGGACAGGGGCTAAACCAAGACAGGGGCAGTCTTGACCCAGCAGCGGCGGCGGCAGCGGGAGGAGAGCGGGCACACTCGGGGTGGCCACGCGGCAGGAGGAGCGACCGGACCGACCAGGTCAGGTCAGGTCACAGCTCCTAGCCCCGTGAGCCTCTCCTAATGTACTGTAGTGGTAGGGAGGAGCAGCTGGGAGGCGGGAGCGGGGTGGCGAGTGGGGGGGAGCATGCGGGGATGCTGGAGGAAGCGGGGGTGGGGCCGGGAACAACGAGGGACAAGGGACAAACTTAAGGGCAACACGAGAAAACGAGAACGGCAGCAGAAAAATACAATTTACAAAATGAAAAAAACGGCAGCAACGTAAAACAACTTACAACAGGCAGGCACAGGGACAGTCAGGGACAGGGGCCACACCAAGACAGGGGCAGTCTTGACCCAGCAGCGGCGGCGGCAGCGGGAGGAGAGCGGGCACACTCGGGGTGGCCACGTGGCAGGAGGAGCGACCGGACCGACCAGGTCAGGTCAGGTCGTAGTATCAAAATATTCCAACGTGAGTCCAATGTTTAAAAACATCATATTAAAACACTGGCCAATGTTACAGTTGGAAACAGATTTCAAGGATATGTTCAAGCCAAGACCTTTATTCGCCTATACCAGAGGAAAGAATTTGGGCGAGATCTTAAAACATCCTAAGGAACTTTCTCCCATTTCAAAAGGCACTATACCATGCAATAATTGTAATAATTGCCATAATATCATTCCAGGGAACAAGTTGACACATCCTATGAAAGGATACAACATACATTTGAATGTTACAGCCACTTGTGATACAAATAATCTTATATATCTACTCAAGTGCCCATGCGGGAAGGTTTACATTGGAAAGACGGAACGCAAACTAAAAACCCGTCTTACTGAACATAAGTCTAACATCCGAACGAAGAACCTCAAATCATCAGTGGCAACTCACTTTATTGAGATGAACCATAATATATCTCAGCTCAAATTCATGGCTTTGGAAATAATTAAAAAAGCTGAGGGTATAGACAACAATAAAATGCTATTGCAACGTGAGAACCATTGGATTTATAGATTAAACTCGATTAAGCCACATGGCTTGAGTTTTCATGTTATTTGTGACTGATATCCCATTTGACTGTTAGCTCATTTTATGAGCATACTTGTTCTGAATTTACGTACTACCGCTGAATGGTTATTCACTTATGTTTATTTTGCTTTTGGTTTCACCAGTACATTTGAACTGTTTATTTTTTCCTGTGTTTCTTGAATTAATGTGATTTATTATTTTCTTTGGTTACATTAATATACCTAGCCGATACTTTATGTTCCACCGTTCCGTTTTCCTACACCAAGTCCTCTTTCTTTACTAACGTTTCCACTACCACGTGATTCACTAACTCTCAGACTTCACCTATGAAGCCCGCGTTACTTCGGCCAGTCTAAATCATAGCAAGCCACTGAACTTTGTCGACCGTATACAAGATCGGTCTTCTGACCATTACATTGTAAGTACTCGAATCCCTTTTCGTATTGCAACTATGTGTGCCGTCACGTTTGTTTATAGCGCTAGCATGAACTGGCTTGACCTTTTAGTTTACTCGTCTTCTGTTGAGCACTACGTTAATTTCGTCACTTATATCGTTTGGTTTTCACTTTAACACCCTATTTACCATTATGACACATCAGTGTACGGACGTTTTTTAATAAAGTCACTTCCTCTAATCCTAGTCTCACTTATCCGATAATCATCACCTTATTTAACCACTGAATCCCACTTGACCCCTGTCACCATTGGGCTACGGTATCATTTTACTATGGTTATTTTATTTGTTGGTTACAATATGTATCGTTTTCACCTTAGATGCTCCCCGACGAAGGGCCGTTGCCCGAAATGCATTGGAGCCAGATGTAATTAGACATACTTTTGGAGTTGGATTGAATCTTTGTTGAAATAAAAACTTTATTGACAATGGATAAAAGTAAACATACTCCAACAAACTGAAAATAAACGCATGAGAAGCAACATTGTTTACTTTTTGAAATAATTTTGGAGTATTTCACCAGCCTTGAGTGCCTTAAGGGATGTTATCAATTTTCAATTGATCACACTCATTTTGTTTCACAATACCTCACTAAGAAATCCAGAAGCATTATGTAATCCTTTTGCCAAATCATCAATATCAACAGCTGTATAGTTTCTATCCTTTTGGCGGAAGTAAGAAAATTCATTTGTTCAATGTCTGTCCGCTCCCAAACGCTCTCTCTGGGTTTGCAATTGTATTGATACATTTTTGGCAAAAGAGTTGCTGAATCAGAAAAGGACCTTTTGTTCATAAGCCTAAAAAGCAACTCTCAGAAAAGTTGTCATAGCGTCTGAAATGACTACATCAGTTAGATTCTGCTTCTCAAACGAGAAAAGAAAGCATTTTGAGGCGTACAAGAAAACTTGGTAAATCATTACCACGTTATGATTAATGTAAAACACACATTCATATGAATAATTCAGTTTTCTTAATAAAATGTGCTCATTACTCTTTTCTCCAGAAGTTACATGTCAATATTTGATACTATTAAAAGAACATTTCACAAGTTTATATTTTTCAAACAGATTACTATGCGTCACTTTTGTTATTTACTTTTATTTTCACATATTACTAGAATAAGACTGCAAATCTTGTACTGTCAACCATCTTTAAACTAAGCATTCCAATCGTTTTTCAAGTGTTTCATTATGTAAGCATTCTTTCACTTGTTACGTTAGATAATCAGCAGCACACTTTCTGAGTGAGCAATTTTTGATTTCTTAAATGACTGTTTACATTGCATAAGCAAATAACGTTTTTTCTCTCTTTATTTACGTCTGTCCCGTTTCCAAGTTTTCAGAACACTTCTGCATGTTTTAACGATGCAGTAAAAGATCTCATGTTTCTTAATCATCATCTATTTTGCACCTTTTAGTAAAATTAGTATGTAAATGTAAGTAAATGTATTGTATTTTATATAGCGCACTTCTACCCGGAGGCCTCGTAGCGCTGTATTCATACCGCTGTGGAACCCATCCTGGCTTTCCTGTGTAATGTCCACTCCTGGGCACCCCCAGGGTGAAGCTAGGCATCCAAGCGCTGCTGGGGCTGTTGTGGAGATTAAACAAGCTATTGCCCAGAGTCACAGAGTGGGACCCATGATTAGACTAGGCACCGAGGCAAGAATTATCAGGTCTGGGGAAATTGAGTCCAAGAGCTGCCAAGGCAGGAATTGAACCCTGGTCCCAGGCCAGACCTCTGCATCAGGGTCTGCTGCTCTAACCATTGAGCCACGCTTCTCCAGTATTGCAAAGCCTATTTAATAGGGAGAATTGATAGAGGCAATCATCTATAAACGGTTACGCTCGATGGAACAGACCAAAACCACTTTTAGAGTTAGACAAAGGGGTGTTAGCCATCCACAGGCAGGCACCGGTCTAAAAGGTCGCAGTCCCAGACTCTGAAATCAGAACACTTCTAGACCTGTGAAAATCAGAAGAATGACTGTCCTGCTGTCTGAAGACCTTGAAGGAAGATTGGACCTGCTTGCGTGGAGCCCTGGACCCCATGTGTGACTCCAAGGGTCAGCTGGATTAACTTCTATCTGAATGACAGGGACAACAAACTCCCAGACACCTTTCCTAATTTCCAGCTGCTCAGACACAACTGGGTCTGACCAGGTCTCTTCTGCAGGACTTTGTGGGATTTACTCCTAACCCCCAAGTGCTGTCCTCAAGGTCATGAACCCTTGGTTGGTGTCACAGTGAATTTCTTCCTGCCTTCTGAAGGTTTCATTGGATCTGACACAGACCCCAGAAGATCCCAACTGAAAGCATCTCCAGATCCATCATGTGCACCACCAAGTAATGCGAAGCCAAACACAGCCGCACAGCTCTTCACAGAAAGCTTTACCGGAGACGCACATCTCCAGAGCTCCTGACTGAAAGCCTCAACAGATCTAATGCAGTGTGACACCAAGCCCTGCAGAGAAGTGCAGCTTCTCACCAAAGGCTTCACTAACAGTGAGCAACGTAGAGCCCTGCAGAGCTGCATAGCTCCTGAGTGCAAGCTTCACCGGGTGCAATGCAAAATGATGCAGAACAACACAGATACTGCAGAGTCACAAAGTGAAGTCCTTATATTGAAGTCAGAAGGTAAGTCTTCCAAATGGACAAACTTGGTCCTGCACTTGGCCTGTTCTCCATTGCAGTCAGCCTGGACTTGTTACTTTTGCCCTGTTTGATATGACCTGGTAACCACAGTTGGTGCTTCACACCTTTTTTGCACTATCTTGAATATTAAACTTTAAAAGTCATTGCTCCAGTTACTTATCGTATTTTTGTCATTTTGTTGTCATTTTATTTATTAAAATATTCTCTATTTGTATAAATTGATTTGGGATGTTTTATAAATACTTTACACATTGCCTCTAAGTTAAGCCTGTCTGCTTTGTGCCAAGCTACAAGAGGGTTACGCACAGGCTTAATTGGTGGTTCATCCTGACAGGGATAGTGGTAATTCTTTGAAGTGGGTTTTAACACCCTATAACAAATAATCAAATTTATTACAGACTCTAAGGAAAAAAACTATTTACACCAGTATTTGAAGTCTCAAGAGTAAGGTCAAAGAATGTCAGCAACATTTACTGATAGTAGTTCCTTCTCCCACTCTCACATTCTAGCAATGTAAGGAGGGTTGCGCCACCAAGACATTAATCAAAAACAGCTGAAAAGGCTGTCCCTCTATTTCTACTCCCTAGCAAGGTGCCATCATAAGGCAGATTTCCCAGCATCCTACTGGAATTAGACAAGCTTTAATGTGACTGAGTAAATTGAGGTCTGGGAGGGGCGTAAGACTGTGACAAGGAAGAGTATTTGTTTATTTGTATGCAGAGTTTTATATAGCTCGAGCATGACCCTTCAAGGTATCAGAGCACTGTACATATAGCAGTCAGATCATACAAATAGAAAGAGAGTGCAAGAAGGACTATGCAGTAAGAATTACAAAAATGCATACAGACACACTATACCAAAATCCACATGAAAATAGTCACAGGGACTGACTAAGGAGATCTAGTTAAGAAATCTGTTCATCAGAAGCTTTTTTGCTTTTTTTTTTAAAGAAAGTAGTGTAGGGGTTTTATCCTAGGTTCAGGAGGTAGTGCAATTCAAATTCTTGGGGCAAGCCCAGAGAAGGAGTTGTTGTAAGTTTCCATTTTGTTAAGGTTCCGTGGCCCTTTCTAGTTAACACCTTCTCCAGAATTAGATTAGACAGTGATCTGACCAGTCACTGGTGGTTATGGATTCAAGTTAAATTGTATTGTGCTTGGTCATGATTAGATCAAGGGTGAAGCCTTTATTGTGTGTTGGGCCATTACATGATTGGGTAAGGTTGAAGTCCATGAGGAAGTCCTTGAATGTGGTCAATATGGGATAATTATAGTAATTCCAGGGTATGTTGAAATCCCCAAGGAAGATCTGGTTGGTGTGCTGGCCTGAGTTAGAGGAGATGGGCTCCATTATTTGTTCAATGTAGGTAGGTTGCTTCCCGAGTGATGGTAAATAGTATGGAGTTTGCATGCTATCTTGTCATTGCTCCATATTTCGATACCTAGGTATTTACAGGAGGGTATAGGCACAGTTTTGTATATTTCAAGGTGAGCATGGAGCGACAAATGCCTGCTAAGGCCCCTCTCTCTGTTTCTTCGAGATCTATTCAATTTGATGATGTCATAGCTGGAAGGGACTAGGATGTCCAGGATGGATGTGGAGGACTCTTTGAGCCATATTTCAGTTAATGTTAGGAGGTCAAGGTCTTGTGTGAGAATGAGATCCATGATGTCAGCCACGTGTCGTACCGCTGACCTGCAGTTGAGAAGCATAGACCTTAGGTGAAATTTGGTTACTATCTTCAAGATGTGTTAGGGGAACTTGAATTAGGTTGTACTTATTCAGGGTTCTGTAGATGAGACAAGGTTCTCTAAGTGTGTTGGAAGGGATAGTCTGGATAGTGAATGGCAAGGGTGATATATCCTTATTTGTAGTGGTATATAATATCGAAGGGACTGAATGTTAGTCTCAGATAGTTGGTCTGTGACCCTCTGGGGTCTGGAGAAGGAATTGAGATAAGGTGAGTTTTCTAGTTAAGTTTCAGAGAATTTTTGATGTATCCTGACCCATACCAGGAATGATTCAGCCCTTCCGTAGGGGGTGAGGTATTTAGCTCAGTATGTGGGGTTCTGTACATCCATGAATTTCCCGAGCTTCTTAAGCCTCGAGGTGATTAAGGTTCTGAATGTTGGCTTTAACTAGCTGACGGTCTTGAGTAAGGTCAGCCAGTTTGTCCTCTGTAGAAGGAGGTAGTCAGTGCTTATGGGAGTGTAGCAGGGCCTAGGGAGAGAAGACGTGTATGCCTCCTCCGGGGCAGAGGGAATGATACCTCTGGGGCAGAGGGAATGGTAAGCAGACCAGCACGCTCAATGGGGCGTAGGGTTGTGATGGGGAAATGATAAGAGGATGAAGGCCCAGTACAATCAAAGAGGGGGAGGGGGATAGGGGTATGATAGGGAAATGATAAGAGGATGAAGGCTTAGAGAGGGTCTAGTAGGGGTGTTGATTGGAAGGGAGGTTGGAAGAAATCTCCTAAGAGAGCCATCAACTGGTAGCACATAGTGTTGGAAGGTCGTTGCTGACAGGTTGGAATCCTGCGTGATCGAGTGTGTCACCAATTGGGTAGTATAAGAGGTAGGACAGAGGGTGCCAATGGTCAAGGTAGGCAGATCATTATCTCTGAGTATCTCCAGGTAAAGCTGTTGTCAGTTCTCGCATTGTGGGTATTAGATCTTTTCTTCTCTAAGGGTTGGTGCAGGCTAGATAGGTGGGTTAGGGGAGAAGGATAACAGACCTGTCTAGGAGTGGGTGAACTGAAGCCATTAGCAATAGTTCCAGTGTTGGAGTGTATAGAGTGGTCAGGAGGAGGCATAGGTGATGAGGTAGAGTTGATTCTTGAGAACGCATGCATTTCCTACGAGGAGCAGAAGACTTTTGGAGGTGATGGGGACAACGCTTGATATAGTATTTTTGATCCTCATGTGTAACTCATCAACCCTGCTCCAGGTTACGCTGAAATGATTGGATGAGAACATTTCCAATGTGGGGTTCTTCTAGATGTGTTAATCTTGGGCTTTGGGGCAATGGCTCTCCTCCATTGTACTCTTTTGTTGTTGAAGATTAAATCTGTAACCACGTTTCCCTTATTAGCACAAAAGTAGATGTCAGAAATTAGTTCTTCAGGGTTCCATTTGAGTAATTTATGTTGGAAGTTTTTGGCTACATTACGACCAATCTGTGGCAGCAAGCAATCACTAGTATTTAAGTTGTTTACCTCTATAGTGGCCACTGCTACAACAATTTGAGGGGTTATATTGGCCTACTGTAAGGCCCATAAATTGGAGTCCATTGCATGTGGCATTGTCACAAATGAGAGAATATAGTCAGCAGAGGTAAAATGGTGGTGAGAAATAGGGAGCTCAAAAGCTGAAACTCTTCTACTGAGATAGGATCATGTTGGGAAATGGGAGGACAGCTTAGCTTGGCAATAAAATGGAGAAATAAATATCATCTTATATAGTAGAACTCTAGGTGACAGTGGAAAAAGGCTGCCTTATTTGGGCGAGCAGATATATTCAAAATAATTAGGATCCTCCAGCCCAATAGCGTTATATATGGCTGATCCTTTAAAACTAACTTGTAGGTGAGCCTAGGGTCCGTCTTTACTGACAGCATGCCATTGGATTAAAAGTGTCCTAGTATAATTTAAACTTCAGGAGCTGAGGTTCCTTGTGTCCTTCTTTAATTTCATTGAATCTGGGGGGAGATTCACCATCTTGGGAAGAGGCCAGCATGTAGTGGAAAGGAGCAAAAGCCGCCAAATTTGAGGGTAAGCTCCTGCAGGTGAGATCTCCCCATAAGTTCCCAAAACCCCGGAAATCAAGCATATCAGTTTTGTTTATCAGTAGGCGCTATCCGCAGCATACCTACCTAAGTCGACTGCTAATACCAGATTCTGCCTGAGTCAGGCATGTAAAAGTCCAGCCATGCTCATCAAAGTTTCCTTGCAACAAAGTTCAGTAGCAGTCAATCAACTAGTGAGAGTGCCACTGGACTAAGGGCCAAAACATTTTACGGTTCGCTTGTGGCCCATCGGGCCATTGGCGACTGGTAAAATGCTTTTTGTCATGTACCAACCCTTTTTTGCGAGTCAGGAAACTACTACCGACTTGCAAAATAGGGTTTGCAAGTCGCTGTCAGGAAGGAGAGTAGTAAAGGTGAGGAGAGAGGAGTTGGCCTAGGGAGAGGAGTTGGCCTAACGGCTAGGGCGCTCGACCTCGGACCTGGAGGAACCGGGTTCGAGTCTCGGTAACGACACCAAACATCCTGTGATTCTGGGCAAATCACTTGATCTCCCCGTGCCTAAAATGAATGTGTGTCCGTCCTCATGTAACGTAACTGGTGCTATGTAAAGCGCTCTGATACATGATTCGGTTTGGGTCTAGTTCGCGCTATATAAAACTCTGCAAAAAAATAAAAAGGTGTACCTTCCTAATAGAGAGTTGCACTGGTATGTAGGAATGTTTTGTGACTGAGAATGCTGTCGCAAAACATTTGCCATTACGACCAAATTCAAGTTGGTGGTAACCCATTCGCAAACGGGAAGGTGTCCCCAAGGGATCCGTCTGATGACCCCACATTGGTTAAAATCTACCCTCAGCCTCTTTTTAGTTTCTTAATTTTTAATACAGCACTGATCTTTTCTTTCATGATGATTTTAGAAGTGTTTCAACTTAGACATGTCTTATTGGGAATGATAAGATCACTTTCATAAGGCGAAGATCATTCACATGTGATGCATGTTGTGCACCTCTTCATTTATCCTGTACTTCTGCTCCAGAGAGAGCTAGAGCTGTCCCTTCAGTTAAGTTCCTACACCTCTTCTTCATCTGTCTAAATAGCTCGTTTTATGGGTTCCTTTTGCAACCTATTGAGAAGCTTTGGAGAGACTCATAGCATGGCATGCTGAGTACTGCAATTTAGGGATCTATTTTGTAAAATGCACAATATGAACACCACTTTTATTTTCTAAATGACTTGTTTTCTTGAAACTGAGCTCTAAAATGAACCCTTCACCACCCTCCTTCATTTAATATTTCTTGCTTACTCATTCATCTCGGAACAGAACTTTCCACTCCCGCACTTTTAAGAAATTACCGACCACATCTGCCAAAAGTGCATTATATTGTAGGACTCTCATCTTTACAGTTCCACTTTTCATGAACAGGTATACAAGTTTCAAAACAAAAAGAACACTGCTACTACACATTGTTCTCCTCCATCACCTCCACGAACCAGGTCATTCTACTCCTCCTATTGATTCTGTACAGCCTTTCTGTTACCTATCACCAATGTTGAATGTGTGGTGACTCTAGTACCAGCCCTTTGCTGAAGCTGATTAACCAATATAAGGTCCCTCAGTTGATTGTCATGCACTGGAACATGCAAGCCTGCGATTCTAAAATGTAATAAGCAGTCAAGGGTGATGATGGCAATACACATTTTGAGGGGAAAGATCCTAGGACATATTTGTCTCCACACTCTGGAACTACCTTCTGTATCCTATCATATTATTTTATTTTTCTTTAGCACAATATAGGGATAATAGCATTTTATAATTCTCAACACAGACCTAATCAAACAAAGGTACAGGATACAGAAGACCTTCAAGAAGAAAACAATAACATCAAATTATAGAGAATAAAAATCAAAATTCCAGCCAAAGATGTGCACATTTAGGGGCATATTCTCAAGGATTTATCACCAAGTCATCAGCACTTTATCGCAGCGAAAGTGGCGATAAATTTTTCGTCCCTTTCACAAGCTGCCGATATCACCAGTTTTCCCGCATTAGCAGCCGCAAAAAACATCGGTACAGATGACCGCGGCAACTATCGCTAATGAGATGCAGAGTAGGCGTTCCCATGCAAAAGCCGCGACAACACCACACCGCAACATTCTCAATGACCAGCCAGATCGGTGATAAGACCACAAAACAGGCAATAAGGCGCGTTAGCAGCAGGAAATTAACAACTGCTCTGACCTGGTGTAAAGTAGGACCACAACCTGCACCAGAAAAGAGAGCCTAGTCCAGAGCGACAACTGAAGAACAACTGATGCCAAGAAGCTTCTGCTCAAGCAGCCCGGAACAACAAGAGGGCCACAAAACCCACTGCCACCACACCGAGGCCCGCCACCCTCCTGGATCCCCCGGCACTACCCCGGACTACCACAGAGGCAGAGCAGACCAGGACAGCGGACTTTCAGAAAAAGCACCAGCCTCAGAGACCCAATACAAGAGGATGTCATTGCCCACTACAGGCTCAAAAGCACAACCATCCTCCGCATCTTGAACATATTTGTCCTCAAGCTGACGGTACCCACACAGCGGACAACCAACATCCCTCGGCAGATATAGCTGCTGGCTGTGCTGCATCTGTTGGTCTCAGGTACCTTCCAAACAACAACTGCCAGAGTCGGAGGAGTCTCACAGTCAGCCCTGTCAAAGTTCATCATAACTGTCTTGGATGACATCATCAGCTTGATACCCCAGCACCTTCACTGCCCCCACACTGCACAGGGACAGCTGGAGACCAAGCAAGGCATCTACACCATAGGTGGCTTCCCGCACGTGTTGGGGGAAATTGACTGCACATATTTATTACTTGTGCACTCTGCCGAGACTGTACACAATTACCGCAACAGAAAGCACACGCATTCCATCAATGTGCAGGCAATAGTGGATGACTGGGGACTCTCCACCAATGTAGTTGCCAACTCCGTAGGCAGTGTGCATGATGCCTACATCTTCCAACAGTCCAATATCAACCGGCGCTTCCTGGATGGCACCTACGGAAATGCTCTGCTTGTCGGTAAGTACCAAATGAACACACCACACACCCCAACTCCACAATCATGCAACTCACAACTCTGGGAATGCACATGTTACAAACTCACATACAACATGCCAAAAAACATGCCAATCCACCATACACGAAAGTTAGAGCCCAAGGTGCTGGGTTCTGAAACCTAGCTTGCGTTGTGGCTACTGGCCGGTGTAGCCAGGTAGAACCAAAAAAGAAAGAATTATTTCTTTCTTGAGTCCCCTCACTCATCATGTAGTGTCACTTGCATTGTCAGTGTGGTCGTACTCCACAGCTGCCTACGGCCTACACTACGGTCAAGTAGGTCACACATTTGGAACTGAGTCTTGATATCCTGATGGCCGAGTTCATATGTTCATGGGACATTTGATATCACTGTACTCCCTTCAATGGGGTGCCACCAAGTCTGTGTATAGCATTCCAACCACGCGTGTCTGTGGTCCCTCGCTGACTGTTTCTTTCGGCCCACACTGCGGTCCAGTAGGTTACACATTTGGAACTGAGTCTTGATTTCTCAATGGCTGAGTTCATATCATTGCATGCAAGGAGATGTGTAAGAGGAAGACACGATTGAGTCCGGAGGAAAAAAGGATCATTGTGACGGAGGTGATCGAACACTGCCAACCACGGCTCTGGTGTCACTAACTCTGTGCATCGCGAGCCAACGACACGTGGCTGTGCACCCCAGCTGACCACTCCCTCGGGCCTACACTGCAGTTGAGTAGGTCACACATTTGGAACTGAGTTTTGATTTATTTATGGCAGACTTTATATCATTGTACAGGACTCATCGCAGACTGCATGCCCTTTCAGCTCCGGTGCCACTAAGTCTGTTCCCCGACATTCATGGACTCTTTCTGGTTGAACTTTGGTGGCTACTGAGTCTATGGACTGGGGGTTGTCTTCATCATCATGTGGTGATACTGATTTGGTGGTTAAAGCGAGGCTGTAGCATTCCACTCCTCCAGTTGGCGCTTCCAGCTGGCTTCTGCCCTCTGCCTCATGCCCTGGAGGACATCTTCCACTGTCTGCCGCAACCTTCTGCTACATTCACCTTCGAGATCTACGAGGACCCGCTCAGCTCTCGTGGCAGTGTGCCTGTGCCAGCCGCAGTTCATCTGGGGCCACTAACTCTGTACATCTCAAGTCATGGACCCTGTCTGAGAGAATATTGGATGGCCTCTGGGTCGATGGACTGGGAGTCATCCACACCATGTGTCTGTGGCTCTGCGCTGTCCGCTGCTTTTGGCCTCAACTGCGGTCCACCTAGGCTCACACAACAAATCAAGTCCTGACCTGCCCAGACTTTTCATCACAGCAGGATGCACATGCCACCACCGCCAGGACCAACTCCAAACAACAGGTGCCAGAGTCAGAAGTGTTTACTGCCAGACTATCTGAGTTACTCATACCTGTCATGGGTGCCATCATCAGCTTGATACCCTGATCAGCTCTTCAGGTGCCACTAACTCAGTGCACCACAAATCTTGGGCCATTTCTGATTGAGTTCTGTGCTGTGGACAGGTCACGCAGCAATATCACCTCAGGCAGTGTGGAAGACCTGGGACGATGATGAGGCACATGATGCAGGTGTAACACACCCCACTGCAGCTGTAGCAGGAATATCCCGAAAGGACACAATGCTAAACAATTTGTTCACATGAGCATGCTCAGCTCTGGTGCCCCACCCTCAGTGCACCGCAACTCACAGACCCTTCTGATTGCATATTGGGTGACCTCTGAACTTGTTTCGGCTACCACCATGATGCTTCGCAGTTGTTTCTGTTATGCTGGTGTTTTCTGTTTCTGCTTTGATTGTGATCACTGTTCAAGTTGTTGCCAGCACCAACCACTCCATGAGGGCTTTCTTACACTCACCTCACACACATCCAGCACAGGCGTCACTGTACATGCGACCCTGGCAAAAAAGGAGCCGGGAGCACATGCCCGTAGCCAGTTCCACAAACTATCTGAGTGTGTCCGTGTGGTCATAATGTATGAATGATGGCCCCGGGCCCTACAACATTACATTGTGCTGTGTACAGCTGACGCAAACATGTCTCCGCAGGCAGCGGGTAAGACCTTGGACATGTAGCTTTGTCGTCCCCCAATCAGAATGTGAGAGCAGTGAACTGGGCCGGCATATGCAAGTCCGGCATGGGGGGGTGAATGATTATCCCGGGACTCTGGGTGTGATTCAATACTGGAAAAGTGCAAATGCATGTCACAGTGTGGGTCTCAGTTGTGGAGTGTAAATATTCCCTGATAAGACTGAGACACCCACGTATGTGATCTAGTTTGGGTTCCATTAGGTCGAACCCCACCTGCACCTGTTTGGCCAGCTCCTTCTGGCAGTCTGACAACTGGCCTTGGAATGCAATGTGTGCTTTGATGGGGTGCTGGAAGCCAGCCGTGGTGGTGGGTGCTTCCATCTGTGTGGTCTGTGCTGAGGGTGGGGTTTCCTCGATGCAGCTGGGATGCCCTGCTCCTTGAGGTGGATTGCCTGAGATGTCCATGAACTGTTGTAGGATGTCGGTGTCAAAGGTGTGGAGGTCCTCTTCAGCATCACCAAATTGTCTGGTCTGCTCTGCTGGAAGTGTTGTTTGTCCCTCTGCAATGTGAAGGGGGATACATTTTGACATTGTGTTGACATGTATGTTGATGCATTGTTCACATTTACATACAGAGTGCATGCCAATATGTATTGTGACTGTTTGAGAGGAGCGGACTATGCGATGTGGGACAGTGGGCATTTGGACTACATCATGGATGTGAGGTTGTACACGTACATTTTCATCTCACAGTTTCCTACTACGTCAGGTGTGATTGGCCAGTTTCAACGCACAAACGGACCAAGTTGCGTCCTCTGTTCTTTAAGTGTAAGTGTTGTACTTTGTACCACTTGTCGTCAATGTGGATGTGCTGTTATTGCGATGTGTGTGCTGCATTGTGGGGTATTCATCCCTGCAGCAGTGAAATTTGCTGCCCCTTATCCATTTGAGGCGGTGCACCTTTGACTTTTGTGCTTTTACGGTGCTGAGATGATGGCGACTTGGGTCATTTGTGCTCTTGGACGGTTTTTGTTCTCTTGTGCATTGTTTGTCTGCAGATGTACTGTTGATGGACGGGTTTTTTGCACGTGGTTGTGTCAAAGTGTGACCTGCTCCTTTCGGGATGTGGACCACACTCAGCCACCTCAGTATCATGGCGAACACCATATCATGATGATTGTACTGCAGCCATGCTGATCATCATGTAGTGTCACTTGCATTGTCAGTGTGGCATACAAATATGCATCTTTGCTGTGTTTTGCACATGTGCATGTGTTGGTTGTGAGATTGGTGATGTGTGGGGTGGGACCCCTTTGGGCACATGTTGGACTGGGGCCTACTTGGTGTTTGTATGTGTGCTGCAGTGTGCCAACAGGGATCAGAGATATGATCCAGGGTCATTGTTGGTGTGCAGTGTGCTCCACATGATTATGCATGTGTGCTATTGTGCCCATTTCCCCCATCCCCCAAGTCCCTGGTCATTAATCACTTTGTTGATGTAGTGTCAGGTCATATAGAGCTGTGTCCGGATTCCCAGATCCTTACACCATCTCCCCACTGATGACTGTGGCCACCATTTCCTCCAGCTCGCCGTGGCTGCCTTCCTGTTGGCAGCGGGTTTCTGCTTGGTGTGACTTTTCAAATCATGCCAGCACCTCTTGACCTCCTCCATTGACCTCCACGACACTCCGACTGCATTCACGTTGTTCACGATGGACTGGCATGTTTCCGTTTGTGTTGCCAATAAATGACACAGTGGAGGTGACGAACAGTTGCTGTTAGTGTTATATCTCCTCCGTGACGAATATCCAGTTTTCCTGTAGACTGAACTCAGTCTTCCTCTTCCTCTTTTCTTTGGACTTCCCCGACCCCAGGGTTCCTTGCTGGTGGTCTGTGGGGCTTGGGGGGTTCGCGTTGGCCTCTGCACTCGTTCCAGGTGCATCCATGGTGCTAGGCGGTTTCTTTTTTTCTACCTTTTTTTTCCTCTGCTTTTCTGGTGCTTTTTCCCGCATGACGTGTGGTAATTGCAGGCCTGTCACTGGTTATCGCTGATTGTTGTATAACGGTTTGAGACATCGCTACAATTTTCACATTCATGTATTGCGTTTTTGTTGCATTGCTTTGATTTATGCGATCATTTGATGCGTTGTCGTGAGACTATCGCATGGTACTTCCGTGTACAGGATACCACGTTAACACAGCATTATTTTCCTGCAATAGACTGTGATGTGAAGAGTTGCGTTAAGCTAATTTTGCGGAAATTATCACACGTTGTTAAGAATAACCCCTATAGTATTTTGTTGCACTAGTGAGCTTGAGCAATGTAGTAATCACGACAACGCTTGTAAGATGAAGTTCATGTAGATTTATTCAGGTAAGTAGACAGGCAGTATAAATCTTCATCAATCTATATCAACAGGTTTATAAGTCCTGTAGGGCAGCCTGTAAGTAATCATCAACAGCCCCACCAGGAGCAGCCTGCTAGCTGCTCAGCCCTAACCACCAACTGTCATCACTCATCCAGTCACATAGGTATTTCACTCGTAGCCCATTCACCAAACATTTCACTCAGAACATTCACAAAAGCTGAGCAGCTAGGAACAGGATAACATAGGAGAGAAACCATAACATCAGAATACTACACACAATAATTCAAATAGCCTGGTGGAAAGAATTCCAGAATATTTATGTTCCAGGGAGAGCCTGTGTCATGGTTTTCCAGCCAGGATTTGCCTAAATCGAATCTTAAAACTTAAAACCGTAAAAGTTATCTTTTACTACTGTACATATGTGGGTAGTTGAGGCCAAAAAACACAAACTGGTAACAAACCTGACAATCTAGGAACACCACCAACAGCCCACCCTCAAGGTACACAACTTAGAACATGTCATGTATTCAGCTGTGTCCACAATCCCACAAATCAACCAATGGACTAAATCCATATTCTGGACAATGAGGAAACTCTGGCATGTCTTCACTATCTTGACTTTCCACAGAAGGTGCAGGCGACCACCTTACACATTTTACCACGTCTGGCCTATGGCAATGCACTATACCATAAAGTATCATTATCTACTATGAGACTACCCCAAACAATTTGAAATGCAGAAACAACTTCTGTACCTAAAATATGCAAACACAGCTCACCAGCTCGGGAACCTCAGTACTGGCTGCATCTACAAGGCAATGGCACTACAATTAACTGTTCTGAAGTATAACAAGAAAACTTCTGGTGGTATACCTTTCAAAATCCAAACTGACAATCTCTGTAGTTCAACTCTAGCAAAGTTTCGGTCTAGAGTAAATCACCAGGGCTTCATTCATGAGTTTTTGCTGGAGGGTAGCGCTGATGACCTTCCTGCCGCGCTGCCCTACAGCAAAAAAAAGGGCAGAAAGCACCGTATTTATCAGATACAGCGTATTCCTGTTCTTTTCCCCTGAGCTGGCGCACAATGGGCTATCATGCATCAGCACAGGCAGCTGTGTACCATGGTGTAAGGATTCCTGTGTTACGGGGATGATTACTTTTGTGCAGGACCGTAAACCTTCCTGCACACAAACAATCACAAGAGGCTTTTTCCTATTTCTATGTGTTCTGCAGTATGCAGCACTCATAGAAAAAGAAACAATTAGGAGAAATGACAATATGTCTCCTCGTTGTGCCTCCCTTATGCTTCCCATGGGAAGGCTTAGGTTTTTGGTGCTGCGTCAGACATGCGATTGCTCATAAATCTGGGGCAGTGTCAAAAAAACATGTATGTTGTTGAGAATTCCCCCTGTAACACCCATTGCACCCCACTTTAACATAGATAACTGCGTTAAAGGGAACAATATTTACAAGGCGGCAATAAGTCCAAAAAAGTGGCTTAGTGTTGTCTTTTAAATATGCGCCACCGGAGCGTCACAAAATGTGACGTACTTGTGACGCAAGGGGCTTATAAATAAGTCCCCCAGTGTTTAGATAGCTGCTGAATATGTTGCTCTTGCCCATTTGAAACCTCAAAGTATAAAATAGAGTAAGGATCTCACCATCAAAAGGGAGTTGGGATTAAGTGTCACAAAAAGAAACTAGAAAGATCACATTCTCCTAACAAAGACCTTAAAATTAAAGTGTGCCAAAACAACACATTTAAAACATCAATAACAATGATGAAATGCCTGGTTATAAAAGGAAATAAGTATGACGCCCAGCTTTTATCATACACAACCATCGTGATCCCAGCACCACCAATGACATAATTTGAAGGATGCAAATCTGTAAATAAAAAATAAAAATAAAGCAAAACAAATGAATTAATATTGCTGTACTCCTTGGCTTGACATAGCATGTGCGTCGTTAACTAAGTATGCACGTATTGCACAGTATGTATTTTTCATATCCCTTCTAACTGAATTCATATCTGTCCACTTATCTTTCTTTCCTACACTGCTTGACCTTTATACTAACTGCTACTGAGCTCTTTCCTCCACACTCACTAAGCCAGATTGCATAAGCATGACGCCAAATACCCGACTGCATTATCTAAGAACACTATTACTATCCAATAACACAGTGTACTAGGAACTCCAAATAATAGAATAATACACTTTTTCGTCATTCCCTTTAATCACACACATACAATTTGGAAAACAGCCTTACACATAACTAAAAGATTTGCACCAATAACAACGATCAACAACTAACCTTCCTGCAGAATAGAAATTTCATTGAACTAAACAGTGCAGCAACTTTAAAAATGTTGCATAATATACGACTAGCAGCCACAGTTACAATTAATACAAGTAACGAACAAAATCTGGGTTTAACATTAGAGTGCTACCTATTCACAAAATACTTCAAATACTTGTCAGGCGCAAAGTATTTATGCAACACTGCAAACTGTAATAAAGTGAAAACACAACACAAGAGAAATCCCACACCTAATTAGACAAATAGAATACGTTTTCATAAATAAAACAAAATCAAAACAACAAAAATCCAATCAGTAGACATGGAGAGATGCAATTTTTAAATAATTCAGTGAATATAGCTCCAAAAAGCACGAAATGGCAACTGTGAATATCTGGTTGCAAAAGTTCAGGCCAACAAGGATGGAATGTAGATTGACTAGAAGACCCAACTTAGGTCCGGTGAACATAGCATATCAAACCTGATCGCGTAGAGGAAGCGTCGCGCACCAGAGGCGGGGAGAGGTCTGGGAGAGGAGATGCATCATGCAGCAGCGGTTCCGGGGAGCTGCAGTGCGATATCCTTGAATAAAGATGCATTGCAGCATGCCTGTTCCGGTGAGCAGTTAGAGGCGATGCAAAGTCCTTGCCTTGGGGAAGGCCAAGCAGGATATGAAGTTCAGGCGATTTGTTGATTCTGCTGGCAGTTATGTCGTGCATCAGATGAGATGCTTCAATTCTGCCCGGTCAATAGATGGATTTGCCAGACCACCTTCAGGCCCAGTTCCAAGGGTCCAGGACTGGGATGGTGCCACTTGTTAGTCCATGACTCACCATTGACAGAGTCCAGCTTCTGGTTACAAGAGCCCTGAGCTACCAATTGGTACAATCCCAGCCCTTGCAGTCACTCTGGTGGTCCTGGGTACAAGGTGCAGGTCCAATCCTTCTCACCCAGGCAAGAAGGCAGTAGGGCAGCAATCCAGCAGAGTGGCAGTCCTTCCAACAGGACAGCAGTCCTTTCTTGCAGTCTTCCACAGCTCAAAAAGTGTATTGAGTTGGTGCCTTCCTAGATGTAGGTGAGGTGTCAAGTGAATTTCCTTTGCCTCCAATGCCCTAGCACCAGACTGACTGCAGGGATAAGCAATCCTTTGTGTGAAGGCAAGACACACACAGCTAATTCAGGTGAAAGTGGTGTTTGCCCAGCTCAGAGCCCCCAACCTGCCAGTGATGGCCCATGCAGCACACCTAAGGTCTCTATTGTGTGCAGCTGTCTGGAAGAAATACACAAAGTCCAACTACCAACTACACCAAGTCATGTGACCCAGAAACAGGCTGCAAGCTTCAAATGGCTGAGACAGGAAATTCTGGGAGCAGCATGATTCAGAACGTTGTCGAAGGGAGATGAGGAAAGTAAGGATGTTGAAATGCAGAACGTTTTATGGCAGGTATGCATAGTGATTGATTGGTAGTTCAGAGAAAGAGAAATGTTGAGTTGTGAGAGGACACCTGTTGGGGAATGGAGGCGCGCTTTTATTTAGATCAACGTAGTTCGTATATTTGTTTATGGTTCTCTTCTGTTCTTTTTTAAAGGGGTCTTGAGCGCGAGGTTCACAGGGGGGGCACATCCAGAGTATGTGCAATGTGAACTGGGGTAGTTTTAGCGGGAAGCGCAAAGTTTGCAGGACGGGGCAGTGAACAGCGTGTTTAGGAGTCAACATACATAATTCAGTTACACGTTTGATAAGGGATATTTGAGCTTATTGTTTGTTGCAACATTATTGTGTAAAATGCAGTGTTCATTGAAATATGCTTTTAATATTATAGATACCCCGAAAAAGGTCGAGTGGACCGAAATGCATGGGGTAGAATGAATGTTCTGGAACCATGAAGTTTTAGATATTGCCTGCGAATAAGCCTGCATGGGCAAAAACATAAAAACGTTATGTCTTTGATGTGACGGAGAAAGAACGAGTAACATTTTGGAATTAAATTGGAAATAAAACTTGGATGAACTTGGTCAAACTATGGAATATGTGTGAATATTGTTTACACAAGTGTATACAGCTGTGCAACTCCTTCGTGGCACAGACATTCTGCGCCATTTTACAGGGCTTATTATGTAATTTGCTTGTTCTGCAGGGAGCATATCGGAGTTTTGCACGCTAAACGGGATAAAAAACACCAAAAGAAACATTAAGTCAGACAATGAAAAAGAAAAGGGTGTGCTTCAGGTAAATTTACAGTGAGACCGGTATTGCCAGTTTTCTAAAGCTATCCTGGCTGAAGAGGGGTGAAACGCCGAAACCGGTCCTAGGATGCTTGTTCTAGTCCAGGCAGGATGTGGAAAAGTAAATTTTGCCATGTCATATGTGCCTACGTGTTCCCCATGTTATGTCATATGTGCATGATCGATATGCATGTATTCCCCTCTGATCGATTAAAGACGCAATTACAGTTGTGTCCATCTCTAGTATGCCAGTTTCCAGTTTTCGTGAATATAACGAATATCAGGCCTATGTAAAGCTACGTTGCCACGTTTTACAGTGTGCACGTTAATTCATTGAATTGTCCCCGTTTCTAGGCCTCAAAAGGGCCCGGACTCAGATTCAGCTCCTGTTTCCTGAACTCTCCGAGGAGCGATACAGCCCCCACCTGTATCCCTGACCCTTCACTTACTTTCATGCCTCGCAGTGCCCGGCTAGGCCTGGCTCTGCCTCCCAGTCTGCCAAGAGTATGTTATGTTTCTAGTTATCAGTCCAGCCCTCCTTCTCTGCATTCCTAAGCTACTGAATCGCATCAATAGTTTCCGTCATGGTCTAGCCTTTATGTCTCCATGTAAGAGAAATACTGTATTCATATTCATAGAATATTCCTCGCACATGCAATACATTTAGAATAATGCATGCACCAGTCTTAGTGTCTGTTAGCCTTTACCCTGATAACTTTTGGATTCTATCAACATGTACTATAAACACCAGATACTAGATATGCCTAGGTACATGTCGCTCTGACCCTCCAGACTTTCGTCTCCTCTTCTAGTGCAGAAGTCATAGCCCCCAGTTCTCCCTGGTAACACGTCATTGCCAGTTTACGCGCACCACTAGGTTAGAGGTCCCAGCTGCTCAGGTAGCCCCCTCCATGTTTCCGCCCCGTTTATGACATATTCTGTTACGTTTGCATCACATGTCTATGTATACGCCCTGTACACACCTCTTGTTACACCCACTTTATGCCTTATCTTTCGCGACTGCTACAAACTCCGCCTACTGCTACGCCTACTGTATTGAATGCAATGTAATTGTTTTTAGTATATATATTAATGCACTGTTATTAAAAGCCAGCCAATTCCCAGATCCTGCCCCCGGCAGCTGCCATCCTATTCCCATGCAGGCTGTCCTGTTCCTGTCCTTTTATGCCTGATTAAAGCCTGTATACTTCAGCTACCTCGAATCTTGACTCTTATTTATTGGGCTATCTGTTATTAGAGTATCCTGAAAAATAGAACCGGTAATTAATTATTTATTTACCACAAGGACCTGGCCCGGCAGTTCGGGCTGGACTGTTCCCATTGGGCGCAGGGTTGATACTGATTTGCATATGGCTGGGTCCAAACTGGAATGGCATGGTGAGCAAAAAATGATGGATTTAGGCCCAGATCTCTATACTGGGGTGAATGTATGACAATGGTCTGCATTCTGTCCATGAATAGTTATTTTTGCATTTGTCATCCCGAGTGGGACGAGTATGCTCAGACGTGAGTCCTGTGCTCTCCATGCCACTGGAGTCAAGCTATCCTGGCTGAAGAGGGGTGAAACCCTGAAACCGGTCCTGGGATGCTTGTTTCCAGTACAGGGAGGACCTGGCCTGGCAGTTCAGGCTGGACTGTTCCCATTGGGCGCAGGGTCAAGACTGATTAGTTTTTATTTAACTTCCAAAGACACCAACGATAAACTGTCTACCTTCTCCCAATTGGAACTTATACATTATTAAATACAAAAAGTTAACTCCTATGGTACAGGCAGGCCTTGCAGTAGTGAAAAATGAATTTGAGAGTTTTTTCACTGTCAGGATATGTTAAACTTAAAAGTACATGTCCTACTTTTTAAGTACACTGCACCCTACCTTCTTACCTATGTAGGGCCTCTGGTCTGTGTAGGGCCTACTGTAGGGGTGAAATATGTATTAAAAAGGAAGATTTAGGACTGGCAAGATGTGTATTATGATAAGTCAAAATGGCAGATTAAAACTGCACACGCAGGCTGCCATGGCAAGCCTGAGACATGCTTCCAGGCTACTTTAATGGGTGGCAAAATACGTCCTGCAGACTCACCAGAAACATTGAACTTACAGAGCCTGGGTGCATGTAGTACCACTTTACTAGGGGCTTTCAAATATTTTGCACCTGTTGGGTCTAAGTCAATTTTACCATGATTAAGAAAGTGAGCAAACACATTTTAGCACTGGTTAGCAGTGGTAAAGTGCACAGAGACCTAAGGCCGACAAACTAAATCAGAAAAATAAGGAGGAATAAAGGAAAATGTTTGGTGGAAGACCACCTTAAGGCTTTCAGGTCTAACAAACATGTATTGTATATTTATGCTGGTGTGTCTAAGATATTAGGTAACTTGTTTGTCAGTCTTTGTTGTTGCTATTCATGCAATGACATACATGATTCTCACCACAATTGGTTACTCTGGTCAATGTTATCTAGGGATTGGCAAAACTATTGCAGATAGGAATAAGGTTGCTCCGCTGCTACAAAGGGGAAAACAGAACACCCGAAACAGTTGCCATTGCAAGCTTTGCAGGGGAAGTGGGTAATTTATTTAACTTTTTTATAATTTCATTAAAGTAAATACATTGGTATAAACCTTACAGTTGTCTTACACGCAACTTCCCCAGCAGGAAAGCCTGATGCAACAGCGTTCTCCCATCATTCTATGAAGCAGGTACCATGCACGGAACGGTTCCCTCGCTGGAGTGCTTGCTTTAATGCACTGTCAAGGGCCGTCAAAGTGCACGAAACAAGGAATTCTTGTGCTGCACGTAATTCTGCCTGCAGTTTGCCTTTTTTTAAAAAAAAAATTCGGGTGAAGTAGCCGTGAAAGTATGGAAAATTGTCACAATTGCTCGCTTACCATGGATTTGAAAAATCACATACCCCCAATGTTAAACACCCTACTAGCCAAGATTCTACTTACCGCTCCTCCGCACCTGGTACGGTTTGTAATGCTGTGGGTACTAATTAAATGCACGAACTGCAAGGCAATCAGCTGCAGCCAGGACCGTCGCAAAACAGCATATCCGGGAGCCAACACCACAAATGCTGTTTTCCCTAAGGGTAAACGTGAGGCCTGCGGAGATGCCAGGAAGGATGAAAGGCACCACAATCTCAGTACAATAACACAATAAGTGGAAGTTCCCCAGAACACCCCAAACCCACCTGTTTATTTCTGCAGAAGGACCCAAATGGCTTCTGCTCTGTATCCCTACTGCTGCCCAGAATCTGCTCCCCTCTGGTGGTCTCCCCCTAACCGAGCACCGATGAGGCCATAACTGGAGGTGCTCGCCGTACCTTGCGGTGTCTTGTTTGGAGTCGCCTGGTTTCCTAGCTTGCCTAGAACACAATAAAAGGAGGCTGAAAACGAAGGAAACACTGTACGTGCTGGATTAGATACAGGCATGTTTTGATGTGCAGTCGTTCGGGAAATGGTACTATATGTTTCTGTGTTTATTTATGGATGAGTGTATATTTCCACAGCGCATTCCCTTTCTTCTAATAGAGTCTTTTTTCATTGCCATCTGGCTAATTATCTGTAAACATTGCCATTTTCGTTTTCTTTGTGTTCAAACTACTGCAACAAATGCGCCCCAGTGAGCCGTACAGGAATAAGACAGCAAACGGCCAATCAGGAGCCAGACGCAGTGATATTCCGACAGAGATGATTTGTGGGATTATTGAGGTGGTGAGATTCCAGGCCAATGGAATCGATAAACCAGCAGAAATCTGAAGCTTTAAAGATCAACTAGAATTGTTCAGAAAATGATGATTAATGCGACGAGCTTTCAGTTCCTTTCGAGGTATTCATCTTATTTCAGAGGAGCGCAGGGGCTGGCTTTTTAATGGCTTCTATGGGTATGAGTTATTGCAAAAACAAGCAGTGGCAAAGCGTATAGATATGACTTTGTGTTTATAATGAAAAGTCCTTGCGTATATTTTATTTATGTTAGTGCACGATTGCGTCACAAAGTTAATGGGAGACAATAGTATTGTTAATCGGGTCGTATGAGTATCACAGAAGTAATAAGGGCATGTATTTTCTACACAGTTGTGATTAGAACTAGTGCATATTTGTACTATAAAGAGTACGGGGTTCAAAGCATGTAAATGCTTTGTTCTGCATACACAGTCAAAATCAGGCCAAAAACGCCAGGGTGAAATACTGTTTTGAGCATGGTATAGAGTCAAATTTTGTGCCCAATTCTGAGTTTTCCCCTGTTCAGTGGGAAAAACTGTGACCAATATTACTGCATGGTATCCTCCTGTTCCACACTTACAGCGGCAGTGCAAATTGCCATAGATTTTACCTGGAGAAAATTGAATTGACATCAACATGTGAACAAAAGCAATTTGCATAGAACCCACAATCTTTAGTCTTGTCGCTGATTCTAATGGATAAGGAAGTGTTGAGCAGATCAGCAATGGCAATGGTCAGCATCAGACCGCAGATTCCTTACCTTAGAATATTCCCCTGGATTCAGACTGGATCTGTGAAATCTTGAGCTAACGAACGGATCCATGTCAGCCGTGCCAGATGTGATGTGCATAGTGCCTATATGAGTACAATTCCGGCGTGTTGACTTCAGTTCCTTTTTTTCTGTGCCAACAGTGTGGATACGGAATTGCTACCTCTGTCACTTTTTGACCACTTATTTTTGCCAATTTTGCCAACACTTTTGAGCATTTTGCTACAAGTGTGCCTTAGTGTGGTCCCCTAAGAAACAATGGGTTGTATACCCACTGGTGCCTTTCACAGGCAAATGTCTGTTACGGACCCCCATCTACTTTGTTAGTGGTGCCTGTAGTCAGACCATGACTCTGGGAACTGTCCTGACTGCCACACCATGAATCCCAAAGTGATTCAGGAGTGGGAGACGAAGCTCCTAGTGGCCCGACATCAGAAGACTGTGCACCGCTCCAGGTCCCAGGCCTTCTCTCTAAGTCATTCACATCAGTCGTCATCACGATCGAAGTCATCGTCGGGTAAGTTCCACAGACACAAGAAGCCCAAGAACTGTGCAGCACTGGTCCATGTCATCGGACAAGGTGTGGAAATGACACCACAAGTTGAGACCCTGATCCCGCACTTCCCTTGGAGAGCTTGAGCTTAGGTACTTTCAGCATCACCCTGAATGTCCTTTTTTTTTCTTTTCTTTTTTTTGTTTAGATTTATTTAGTCCTCATATATGCCACCAGTAAATGTTAGCTCTAGATAGACGTACTTCAGGCCACTGACACAAACCTTCCTTAACTGCCCTAGCGTTTGTGGATAGCCAGTGAAGATCGCCCAGAGGTAAGGTTAATTCCAGTCCAACTCCCTTTCCCGATATTACTTGCTACTGAGGGAGGACGAGACCACTTAACCTCTGGCATAATCATTGGACTTTTTGTTGTTATTTTTCACACCATGTTTTCAAGGCAGACCAAAGCTTAACAGACTTTACCCCTCCACATAGTAAATCTAATCTACTCACCGCCATGATGTTCTTAAGACAGACAGCAAATTTTGGAGGGAGTTCTGATTTCCATTCTTTGCAGATCTCTCTTCTAGCGATGACAACTACAAAAAAGATAAACTGTGATATACAGCCGTTTATGTCATAGTCAGATGAGAAACCAAAGAGAACTAGTCTGGGGGTACATATGATAGGAAATAACAGTACCTCTTTCAAAAGACCACTCACCTGTCTCCAAAAACTACCTAATTCAGGGCATTCGACAAACATGTGGATGTCATCTGCTGCTGGAAACTTGCACCTTGGACAGAAATACTGTACTGTTGATATTTTGGAAAGTTTCGCCGGAGTCCAGTAAGCCCTGTGCATTGTGAACAGGTGATTTCTTCTCAGGTTCGATGGTTTGATAACTTTTTGAGACATTGTGAAAGAATCTGACCAGACTTTTATTATATCATCCGAAATCTGTACTGCAGGGGTATCCCATAATTTAGTTATTTCAGCCTCCAGATTATCTTTATCTTTACTTCCCACTATGATTTTATACCACTCAGCAATCTCACCCTTCCATCCCTTCTGCTTAGTTATTAAGCGGGAGGCTCTCCTCTTCCGTGGTCCAATTCTGGCTTCCCTACCATGCAGACAGTTGGTAAAACTTAAACCTTGTGATGGTACCCTCTGTTAGGCGTGATAGTGATTCCCAATTTAGTAATCTTGAAACGTCGCGTAGGTCCCCCCATTTTTTAAGGCCAGCTTTCTTCAAGGGTAAAGCTAATTGGTCCAAAAGGCATTCTGGAGTACCAGGAGAGTCCCAAATTGGGGCTTGAGAGTGATAATAAGGGGTACCTAGAAGTTTCCGCATCCATTTCCAATTATCTAGGGCTGCCCGTAGAAGCTTTAGTCTGATTTTTTTTTTTAACTTTTGGTCGCCAAACTTAAACAGGAAGAAATCTGCACTATATGGAAGGTCTGATAGCATAGCTTGAAAAAGTCTGCCGTGTGAAGTAGAATCCAATTTGTTGGCTAAAAGTCTAAAATTCTTAAATTGGAAGGCGTAGCAATACGAAAGTAAATCCGGAAGTGCCAATCCGCCAAGCTTTAATCCTCTTCTGAGCTTCTTCCAAGCTATTCTGGGGGATTTAGTAGCCCAAATAAAAGCACCAATTCTACCTTGCAAGTTGGAGATATCTTTTTATTAAAGATTAAAGGAATAGAATTAAACAAAAAGGTAACTTTTGGGAGAATTATCCTTTTAACTAAGTTCACCCTACCAAATATATTTAAAGGTAGAGTGTTCCATCTAGTCAGGAGTTTTCTGATCTCTTTTACAACTGTTAACCAGCTAGTCTTAGGAGTATCGTCCAGATTTTGAGTGAGATAGACCCCCAAATATCTAATTTTAGATTTTGCTTCTACAATAGGGACGGGGTTATTCCAGCTCATTATATCAGTTTTGTCCCTGTTAATACTGTACCCTGATATTGAACCAAAGTCCTCGGCCAGTCTAAATAGTCTTGGTATTGCTTCCTCTGGATTAGACGTGTATAGGAGTAAATCATCAGCATAGAGAGCTGCCTTAAGCTCTAAATCTCCTATTTTGAATGGTTTTATTTCTGAATCTTGTCTTAAGGAACATACAAAGGGTTCAATGTAAATATCGAATAAGAGGGGAGACAGAGGGCAGCCCTGCCTTGTCCCTCTAGAAATACTCAACCAGTCGGTGAGACTACCATTTACTAGAATCTTGGCTCTTGGGCCCCTATATAAAGTTTCAATTCCCTTAATAAATATCTCTGGAAAGCCAAAATTTGTCATTGATTTCCAAAGAAAGGACCAATTCACCTGGTCGAAGGCTTTGGCCGCATCTATAGCTACGATGGTAAGTGGTGCTTTCCTTTCAATTGCAATGTCTATTGCTCCAATCACTTGGAAAGTCAATTCATTCAATTGGCGACCTGGTATAAATCCCCGCTGATCTGGGTGAATAATTGACTTGATTATTTTTGCAAGCCTGGATGCCAGGATACCAGAGTGGATTTTTAAATCTGAATTTAAAAGTGAAATTGGCCGGTATGACTCTATCTTTTCCGGATCTTTGTTTGGTTTGGCTATCAGTGAAATTGTGGCATCTAACCAGGAGGATGGAATTTGCTCTCCCTGAATGAAAATGTTATTAAAAAGTCTCTGTAGTGGGACCAAAATTTCTTCCACGTAATCTTTGTAAACCTCTGTCGGGAGTCCGTCGGGGCCAGAAGCCTTATTTCTAGCCGTCTTCTTCAATTGTAATCTAAACTCTCCCTCTGTTATCTCAGTAGCTAAAAAAGCTTTATCAAGGTCATTTATCTGGGGCAATTCTATTGAGGCCCACCAGTTATCCAGTTCACTCTGCGGCCCCTTGTTCTTCTCCTGATATAATTCTTCATAGAAAATTCTGGCTTCTCTTTTGATCTCACTATCTTCTGTTAAGGTCAATCCAGTCCCACGCTGTGTTAGAGATTTGATATTGTTTCTGCTCCTCTCCTTCCTGGCCTTCCAAGCTAACAGGGACCCACATTTCTCGCCATATTCAAAATTGCGGAGCTTACTTACTTCCCACTTATCTAGAATTATTTTCTCAGCTCTTGTTTTGAAATTCGTTTGTAATTCTAATATTTCCTTCTCTAGTCTAGTTGGAGTTGCTGTTCTTTTAATTTAATTATTTTGAGCTCTTGGATATCTCTGTCTTTTTTAAGCTTACGACTTAAGATCATTTGAGAGCCATAAATTCCTCTTAAATAAGACTTAAATGTGTCCCATATAATACGATCTGAAGCAGTGATCTCATTAAACCTAAAAAATTCCCCTAAGCTTTCCTTAATTTTAATTCTAACCTCAGCATCTAATAGGATCGTTCTATCGAGTGTCCATCTATTTTCTACTATTTTATTTTTGAGAGTTATTTGTAACTCCACCACGGAATGATCTGATAAACCCACCGGAGTATAAGAGACAGAAATGATGTTAGTTAAAAAAGATTGGTCTATCAAAAAAAAATCTATTCTTGAAAACTGGTGATATTTTTACTAAAAAAAGAATACTCTCTAAGATCACCGTATTTAACTCTCCAAATGTCTCTTAGTGTATATTCTTTCATAATATTTTTTAAAGCTAGAAAAGATTTTTTTGGAGGATTATATTTGGCTTTTGAAGTGCGGTCCAGTTGAGGGTCTAATAGAAGGTTAAAATCACCTCCTAATATAACTGGAATTGTGTGCTGTAACATGTATTTTTCTAATTTATGTAGAAAACAAGCTTTATCTTCATTCGGGCCATAGTATGCCCCACACAGAAATTTAATGCCACCAATTGAAACAACTGCAGCCAACCATCTACCAGACTGGTCTGTACTCCAGTCATAAACCTTAATCCCTTCATTGGCCCTAACTACCATTGCAACTCCTCTAGTCACACCTATTTGTTTAGAGCACAAAATCTCCTGAACCCAATTATATCTAACAAATACATTTCTACATTCTTTTTCTCCCAAGTGAGTCTCCTGTAAAAGAGATATACATGCTCCAGAATTTTTCAGAAACTCGCAAACAGTTTGTTGTTTTTTATGATTCCCCAGGCCATTTAAGTTCCAGGAGAGGATTTTGCTACTAGAACGGGCCATTGTCTGGTCTAGCTACTCCTACCTCCAAAACTAATAGTGACCTATGATTACATTCAGGTTTAAGAAAATACAAAATTACGGCATATGAGGACATTTTTATCTGTTTTTTCCCTTTCCCCCTATGGACCCTCCCCCCGAGGAACCCCTCCCTCCTGATGGGCGTCGATACGCCTTAGGAGGCCTACACCCTACCACACCCATACCAAAACTCAATGGTCTTTCACCCAATTTTTTTATTTTATTTTTTACCCTTGAGTTACACCTTATACAGTTCTCTCTTGTCCCTCTCTTTTTTTTTTTAAATATATATATATTTTTTTTTTCCCCCTCACTATTTTTTTTTTTTTAAACACCCTCTAAGAATACAAACCACAAATAAGTAAATGGAGAATTAAATCACTATTCTTTTATTTTAACTAATAATTCATCAACTTCCTCTGGGAAATGACAGGAGAACATTTTATTGTTCCACATTATTTTAAGGAGAGCCGGGAATTTCATTTGTACCTGAGCCCCCAATGAACGCAATTCTGGCATTCTGGAGCCAAGCTCCCATTGTCTTTGAGCAGTTTTGCCCCCTATGTCTGATCTTATTTGGTAGGGGTTAGCACGGTAGTGCAAAGAAGTGCGTGCTAGACATCTATTTAAGATCAGCTCTTTCACGCTATATGTTTGAAAATATACCAGAATCTTCCTGGGTGGCTTACGCTCCGGGTGCAGCCTAAATGGGTCCCTGTGTACTCGTTGGATCTCAGCTTCTAAGTTGATGTCTGTTCTGTCTTTTAGAATATCTTCCCGGAGTAATCTGCATATGAACCCCTTTATGTCCTCCACTTCTTCTCCCTCAGGGAATTTGAGGATCCTAAGATTGTTGCGCCTGGTTTGTGTCTCTAATCTCTCCATATCCATTGTTAAAGTGCGATTCTGCGCCCTTAATGCCTCAATGTCTCTGGAGTTTCCTTTCGAGATCTCTGAAATTGCCGTGACTTTACCTTCCAAGACACAAGTTCTGGTACTAATTCCCTCAAGTTTAGCCTCTAGAAGGTCAAATCTATCATGCAGACCCCTCTGATTTCTCTCAGAAATCTCGAACTTACCAATCAAGTCATCTCTCAATGTGTGAAATAGGGAACTAAGTCTATCCCCTTCTTCTTTTTCCATCCCGATAATTTAGCTGATCCATCAACCTGAGAGATTGAGCCATATGTATCTGAGGCAGCAAGGGGTGAAGGGTGTACATTAGCAGTGTTAGTTGGAGTAGTCGAGTAAAAAGGAATTTCGGCAGATTTAGAAATCGCAGATTCTTCTAATGAAGGGGAAACAATTCGTGCCGCGTCCAACCGGGTATCTAAATCTGCCCCCGTATCCCGTCCAGAGACAGTCAGAGCCCCTGATTCTGACTCTTCATCACCAGAGATTAAATCTAGTACAGCATACTTATTAGTCAAGGGCAAGGAGGGATGAGGGGAGGGAACCGGAATTTTATTAGAGCTATTGCCCTCCTCTACTGTGGGTGTTTCAGCTGCCTTGGAGTCTGTTCGTGCCATCACTTCTCCTTTGGCACCCTCCTTGAAGTTCACTGCCTGCTCCATAATTTTAAAGAAACCTTTTAATGAAGGAGTTCCTCTAGGTGCTTGTGATTGTTTTGCAGCTTTGGTTGACTTACTTCTCCCTCTCCCGGCCCCTGCCCTCCTATTCTGTTTGAGGGGAGAGATAGGAATCGGGCCGCTTCTATCAACAGTATCAGAAAGATTCCAGACCCCTTGTTTCCTAAGGTCTGACTTTGACCTTAATTGATATCGATTTCTTGCCTCACCTGGTTTCTCTTTAGCCAAGGTGTCCTGCTTTCTACTCTGCCTTACAGAGTGATCAGCAGATGAAGCCCCTTCCACACTACCGCTAATATTTTCGCATGCGGTAGCTGTGGTAGCTGTAGTAGCGGTATTAACACACTCACTCTCCCTCTCGCTTCGGGGGGCTATTAGATGTCTCTGTCTCTGTCTGTCTGCCTCCATGCAGACCTCCCCCCTAAATACCTCCTTACCAGTTCTGAGTACTGCTGTGCAAGCTTCCCGATATGCTGAAGCTCTCACTCTCACTTGAAATAGGAGCGCTGCCCTCGAACGCGCCCACAGACTGCAGCAATTCAGCCTGAGCCCAGTTGGTCTCGTTTTTGCCTTTTCGGAGCCCCAAACACCGCAGATCTGCTTCTGCGTCTCCCTGCTCTCGCTGCTCTCACTGCTGGTGAGTCGGCACAGCTGTCCGCGCTCCTTGACGTATCGCCGCCCAATCATTCCTGCCGGGTCCTAGTGCCGTCCGGTTCTCCTCCGTGATACAACCTCCAAGAAACGGAGAAGTTTTCAGTAGCGCACACAAGAGATATTTTACAAAAAAGCGCTAATCCGTCTCACCGTATGTTCCAACATATTCGCCTGGATTTTGGGTGCTGAAAGACCCGTCTCAGCTCATCTTCGGGTATCTCGGGTGTAGAGCCTCGCAGCAGCCGCTAGCCTGCCGCCGCCATGTTCCTCAAGGCGCCGCCTTGAATTTCCTGGAGCCAAATCAATCCTTGCTCTACTCAAAGCGTTTTATGAGACCATTAACCTCATAGCTGGGCAGCCTGACCACTCTGGATCACCTTTGGGCCCCACGAGCTGGAGAGGTACCTGACTAGATGTCCACCAGCAGGTTCGCCTTTGGCGCCAGTAGGCCCTCTGGATGTCGACCAACTCTGGTCACAAATCCATGACTTTCACTGGGGTTCGGCCATGTCGCACCATTCCTGGTGCTGCTGATGCCTCTCAGCTATGCCATGCCCTTAGTCATTCCCGACTCCTACACCGAGCATGACCGGCCTCACCCGACATTGATGTCGACTGAAGACCAATGACCATCAGGGTCAATAAAAGTTCCTCCTTTCCTTGACAGGCCTGTGGGGATTTTAGCTGGGGTGGATTTGATGAGCTTTATGGCTAGCCAGAGCTCCATGAAGACCCTTTGGAGTAACTGGATGATAATAGCTGGTATGAGAAGTCGGTTGAGGCTGATGGCCCAGACTCCTCCGCAGACAGAGGCTTGGTCCCCCCTTCTAGTGTGACTGTGAAGGAGGAGGCCTCTTTCACTATGGTAGTGAGAAAGGTGGCTAAAGTTCTCATCCTCTAGCTACCCTCTGTGGAAGTGAAGACCAATGTCTTAACGGAGGAGCTTCTGGCGGGGGTATCATACATGGAATCCCTACTACCGTTCAATGAAGCCCTTCTGGGGGCCTGGGCGAAGCCATGCCTGGATACACCTGTGCACAGGATACACATTGCCACCGTCCCACTCCAGGGGATCAAGCTTTCCTCACCAAGCACCCCACCCAAAAGAATCTGGTGGTGTAGACCGCGACCTCAAAAGTTAATTCCTCGCAGTCCCTACCATCCCACTGGATAGGAAATCCAAGTGGCAGGATACCTTTGGAAATAGTTTTTTCTCTTCTGCCAGCCTTGCACTGAGGTCGGTGAACACCGCATGCCTCTTGGGCCGATATAGCTAAACTGTCTTTTTGGAGGAAGTCCAGGCTTCGTATTAGACCTGGTATCCTTGGTGTGGTTTCCCCTGACTTTTTGCCTCTGCCTCCTGTATTTTTGATACTCTGCTGGAATTCCTTTTTGCTGGTTTAGATGCTTTGGGCACTTTGCCACTGCTGATCAGTGCCAAAGTGCAAGTGCTCCCTGGTTAAATTATTATTGTGATTGGGTATCCATGATTGGCATATTTGTTTTACCAGTGGGTCCCTAGTAAAGTGCACAGAGTGTGCCTGGGCTGGTGATTCAAATGCTAATAGTGGGCCCACAGCACTGATTGTGCCACCCACATGAGTAGCCCTAAAATTGGAGTCTCAAGCCTGCCACTGCCATGTTGTCCTGGCCAGTGCACACTCTTGCCAGGCCTGACCCTTCCCTTTTCTTACACATTGGACACCCCTATGGTAGGCCCAAGTTACCCCCCTGGGCAGGGTGCAGTGTATGTGAAAGGTAGGACAAGTTTTAGTGTGGGTAACATGTCCTGATAGTGCAATACTGCCAATTTCGTTTTTCACTAATGAAAGGCTATTTTGCCCATAGGATAGAATGGGGAATGCTGTGTAACATGTTTACCTGCATATCTTGTGTTAATCAAAAAGGACTAGCCTATTGTGAAATGTTGCAAGACTCAGGACTGTATGACAAAGCGAAAACTATTAGGTTCCTTCATGAAGCCCTCACCCACCAACCATGTTGGTGGCATGCTTCATCATCGGTAAGCATGAGCGCAAAATCCGCTCCGATCGCGGATTTTGCGGATTTTCGGCAAATCCGCGATCCGCGAACTCTCGCGGATTTGCCGAAAATCCGCAATCCGCGATCGGAGCGGATTTTGCGGTCAAAAGTTCAAGCGCGCCTAATTAACGATGGCGCCGGCAAGCTGCCAGCGCCCATCCTGCAATTGTTACTTAATTAGCTTCAACAGGAAGCTCTAACAGATAAGATACAGCAGGGGCTCGAGCGCCTGCTTTATTTTAGCAGTTGGAGCTTCCTGTTGAAGCTAATTAAGTAACTTTTGCAGGATGGCGCTGGCAGCTTGCCGGCGCCATCGTAAATTACTTCAACAGTGGTGTCTTCTTGAATAAATATGAAGGGCAGGGTTCATTCGGGCACGACGGTCCTGGCACAATTAAATAATAAATCTGCTGCTCTGATCGGTCTCTGACCTTTTATACACACAAGAGGCATGCTCGCATGGACGCCCTGTCCGTTTGGCCCCGCCCACACACTCGAGGTGTGCACCGTCTTCCCGCCATTTACCCACTATGATGGACATTTCACTCAAGGGACCCCTGCGCACTTCGGCGCGATTGCATAGTGACACACACTTGGTCGCTGGAACTAGTTGAAGCGCAAATGCAGTGACTCATTCAGCAGCCCAAAAAAAAACGGGAGGCTGGGCATCTTTGACTTTCACGAGCGCAACCCCCGTGCTGTTCCTGTGACCAGGGGCTTCTGTCTCTTAATCTGCTGCTCTGATCGGTCTGTCACCTTTTAGACACACAAGAGGCATGTGCGCTCGCGTGGAAGCCCCGTCCGTTTGGCCCCGCCCACACGCTCGAGGAAGCCCCGCCCCCAAATCCGCAAATCCGCTGAATCCGCGGATTTTGCGGATCCACGATCCGTGAATCCGCTGGATCCGCGAATCGTGGATCCGCAAAATCCGCCGCCCACCCAGTGACACAGAATGTGTCCCGGGTGTGCTTCTAAGCCTGGATACAGCGGAGAAGGTATGTAGCTGAGTGTGCAGTGTGGTGATGTGAAGAGTGAGAATTAAAAAGCTATACAGTGGTCCCAGTACCCGAGGGATAATTAATCTTTAATAACTGGGCCTCTGTTAGCATTTAAAAAGGTGAGTGGATGTAATGGGAGTATGTATTAGGACCTCCTACATCCAGGCGTGGTCTACATGTTTCAGCCAGGCCTTTGTAGTATAACTGGCTTTCCTCAGGACCATTCTGCTGGTTGCTGTGTCCCCCTTGCTTGAAGAGGAGCTGTGCTGTGTGCTTTGTCCCCTCTGAAGAATACCTGTCTCCAAGGGCCTGAGAAGAGCCGGCCCCCTGTTGAAAACTCAGGGAAAAACTCGTGGATACAAAAGATTTGCCAAGGACTTCTACAGCTCACCCTACATCGCGGTCCGCTATCCCTGCTGTCTCTGGGGCTAATTGTGTGCCCCCAGGATGTTGTTAGTGCCGCTGTGAAACCCGGCTGGCTGGCATGCTCATCTGCTCTCCACCAGCACCGGCACCGAGAGTGCTGAGTGCATCAGCGCCGCAGGTTTGTGATCACAAACAAGCGCTGAGGGCCGGTATTTCTTCACCACCGGCCCCGGATTGCCAGAATTGCTGTTTTTGTACTTGGTAATCACCCCCGCACCTCAAGCTGTGTGCGCGAATGCAGGTTCGCCAAGGAGAGGAGCCGCGAGAACACCCTGCCAACATTCACTGCCGCTGGCCCCGAGTCCGTGATGCGTCATCTTCGAGCCTCGCTGGGATTGGCCCCAGCGTCTAAAGTTACCTAGCAACTAGGAGGCTCGTCCAGATGGAGCTGCGCTGTGTCCAAAGAAGAGCGAGGCATCTCCTAGCGACCAGGGCCTCCCCACACTCCTTGACGAGAACAGAGCTGCACCTCAGGCCATGAAGCGCCACCAAAGAAGAAGCTGCCTCACCGGGGAACAACACGGACTGCCAGTCCCCCTTCTCGCTCTCAGGTAACCGGCTCCGATCCAGGACCGGAGCATGCATCCAGGGGAGTTGTGATTGAGTGCGCTGCCGGCGGGTCGCATCGGGGGTGTTAAACACTGTGTTGACTGGCACGCACTCGCGCATTGAGAAGGGGTGATTGCAAGGATTGAAACCGAGAGGAGGAGGGCAGCGCATTCTGTGCGACGAGTACAGCACGGGCATTATTGATAAAGGCACCATTTTAAAAGTGACTTTCCCTACGCTAGAAACAAGAGTCACACAGTCATACAGACTCAACAAATACCTTTTATTGTTACAAATACGTTTTTGCTAAGAGAATCACCAAAGAACATTGCTAAAGTGAACCTTTAAACTAAAGAACATTACTTGCAATAGATTATTTTTGTATTTTGGATTCCTGTCGTTATTCGACTTGCCTCACCAGATGAAGATATTGAGATTTTTTATAAATAACTTGTGTAGCGCCCATTTGTGGTGTTTCACTCTGTTACTGTGAGTGTTGGTACAAATACTTTGCACATTACCTTGGGGATAAGCCTGTCTGCTCATGCCAAACTACCTAGGGGGTGAGCAGGGGTTATCAACAGTGTGTTTCCCCCTTACCCTGACTAGAAGTAAGGGTCCCTATTTGGACAAAAGTACTTACCTCTGCCAATTAGAGACCACCAGATCTAACACTTCCCTTATGGAAATTCCCTTGGAATGCATTTGCCTGATCGATGACAATGCTGATTCAGCACTTGAAAGATTCAAGGAGAGTAGGTTCACCGCCAGGTCATTGGGGCTCGCCATTACCCCACGCCTTCCGTGGCTATCGTATGGGCTATCAGCTGCGTCTCTTCCATCAAAGTTAACATGACCAACATTTTATGGCCACGGACATTGCTTCCACAAGTTACATGAGAACAGAGGCCAAAGATCTTCCCAGCCCGCCACCCCAGCAGCAGCCAAAACCACCATACCACTTTATCCTGCCCTGTTGGATTAGGTACCACCTGCCGCTCTGGCAACTGAATGTTATGTTATTTGAATTTTATGTTATGTTATATGAATTTTTATAAAGCACTCAATCACTGGGGAGGTTTCTTGGTCCTAGGCAACAGAAGACAGCATACGGATGGAGGTAATTTAATCGTAGGCTTGTCGGAAGAGCCAAGTCTTCAAGAGTTTTGGGAAATGCATGTAATTTTATTTGGATCTAATCTCTGGGGGAAGAGAGCTCCAAGTTTGAGGAGCCAACACAGCAAATCCAGACCCACCTAATCGCATCCATTTGAATGTAGGAAGTCTAAGGAAGTTCTTATGCCTGGACCTCAGGTTGCAATTGGATACATATATTTTGACTCAAGAAGATAGAAAGACAGGACATTTACGATTTAGGGATTTAAAAATGAAACAGCTTGACTTAAAAATCAAACGTTGTTCCACCGGTAACCAATGGAGGGGTAATGTGGCAGCATCTAGGCTATCAACAAACAAGCCTTGCTGCCTGATTTTGAACCAGCTGCAATCTTTGATTACGTCTGTTAGGGAGGCCAAGATAGAGGGACTTGCCATAATATCATTTAGAGATTGCTAAAGCCAGCACAATCTGAATTAGGGCATCAAGAGTAAAGAATCTGCCAATTTTTGTATTTCTTTGTAGTTGAGCGAAGAAGGCAGAGGCGACTGCTCCTAGATAGGGTTTTAGAGATACATTTTTAGAATGAGAATTGCCCATCAATGGATGCTAAAAGGAGGAATTCCACATGGCCTACTTGAGAGTGATAATAATCTCGGTCTTATCAAATTTAAGTGTTAAATGGCTGCCATCCATCCAATCTCTTATGAACAACATGGTGTTCTGAAAGGATTCCATGGATTTAGGGGAGTGATTGATGGAAAATGGCAGCGGCCAACCATCAGCGTAGTTATAGACTCTGACTTGGTATTTCCCATTGATTCCTATGGGCTTCAAAGCCCATAGGAATCAATGGGAAATACCGATTCTGTATTTACAGTATCGGTAAATACCGAATTTTACAGATTCGGTAATTCAGATTTTAAAATTACCTACATCTGCCCCCTTCCCATTTACAGACTCTTAAATACCAAATCGGTAAAATTCGGTATTTAAGAGTCTGTAAATGGGAATTACCTATATTTAGCCCTAAGACTCCTCTAGAAAGGAACAGATATGTCTGTCCACATGTGTCTCCAACACCTTCGCCAAAAATGGTAGTAATGAAATTGGCTGGAAGGATTTCAAGGTGAGGGAATACTCACCCAATTTCTTTTGAAGAGGAACCACTATAGCCTCTTTGAAAGTGTTTGGTACCATGCCACGGCTGATTGAGTGATTGAGTAGAGAGATATCTTTCGTGGGGCAGTGTTTATAAACCATTTTAAGGATTCTGGGCAGGAAGATATCATCAGGAGAATCTGACAACTTTAGAGAGTAGGTGCAGAAGGTCATCTTTAATGATTACGGGGAAAGCAAATAATTAGACAAGTTGTTATCTTCAGTGACTGTCACATTAACAGTGTGATTTAGGAGGATACTGCCCTTTATTATCCTGATCTTCTCTATGAAGAAAGTGTTGAGGATATCAATTAAACTTTGTGGCGGTTTATTGGGAAGGCTCACCCTATCAGAGTTAGACAACTCAGACACTATATTGAAAATTTCCTTAGACTTATTTGAGGAAGCCAGTATTTTAGTAGAAAATAAAGTTATCTTGGCTTGCTTAATTAATCTCTTATAGTTTTTAAGAAGTGACAGAAAAAGTGCATTATCCTCTATTGAGTAATTTTCTCACCATTTCCTTTCGCTTGGTGAAGAGTGGATATTGTTGTTTTAAGAACTTCTGAAAAGCATTTGGCGGTTTCATGGTGACAAACTTGCTTTAATTTTCAAATAGGGGCATGTGCATTACTACCTGCTGTGAGCAAGTTGGAGATGTTTTCCTCTTGGCTGTTTATATCGTCCTGGAAATAAGGAAGAGTAGAGATTAAAGATTCCAAAATCCAGTTCCGCTCTGGACCAAGTTCTACAGAGCAGTTTGAAACATGGAGAAGGTTTCAAAAAAGTCAGACCTAATAACGAGAACTTAATCAAATGGTGGTAATGACTATGCGGAGAGATTGTAATATTAGTCACTGATAAGTTAATGGTCCAGACCTGGTCTAGTGATAGGCCTTATTTGTGTGTGGGGAGAAATATATGCTGTTTTAGATTTAGATTGCTTAGAAAGTTGGTCAATTCTGCTGATAAAGACCCACTTGAGTCTTCATTTGCCCAGTAATTCAAGTCCCCTATTAACACAATTTCTGCATGGTTGATGACCAATGGCAACATGGATTCTGTAAGCACCTCATAGGTGACAAGCAGCGCTCTACAAATCCAGCTTCCATTACAATGGTAAGCCATAATCTCATGCAAATGGGTGCTTAAGTTTGGCAGAGCTATGCCCTTCCACTCCTAGATACCCCATCACCCCTGCGACTGTCCTCAGATCGGCTTACCAACTCTCATTCTGCGTTAGCAAGTGTATGCACTTTTGGGGAATGTAGCCATTAAGAGGTTATCAATATTGGAATCATGGCATGGTTGCTATTCCCGCTACTTTCTGGTGCCAAAGAAGGATGGATACATCCACCCATTCTTAGATCAGCTCCCTTTCAATGCCTTCATGCAGAAAGAGAAATTCAAAATGAACACTTGCCCAGGTTCTATCTGGGTTAGATCCTGGACACTGGATGGTAGCATTGTACCTACCGGACACCCATTTTACCATCTCCATCCTCCAGGCTCATGGTGGGCCAGGAGCATTTCCAATTTGCTATGATCCCCTTTGGTCTCACCAGTGCCCATCAGGTGTTAACAAAGCTTATGGCAGTGATTGCAGCACATCTGCAGAGGTCAGGGTCCCAGTCTTCCCCTACCTCGATGGCTGGCTTGCTTCAGGCAGTTGTCACCCATCTCCAGCCTGTGGCGAGCCTCCTGCATTTGCAGGGGTTCAGTAGCAACATGCCGAAGTCACACCTGCCTCCTTCTCAAATGCTCCCTTCCATCTGAGCCACTCTGAACTCAATGCAATGTCGTGCTTATCCTCCGCATGGAGTGTCCAGTACATTTGGGCTAAGATACCGATGTTTCAACCTCCGTCCTGGTTTTCAGAGAGGCTGACACTAAGACTGCTGGGTCTGATGGCCTCCTGCATTATGCAGGTGAAGTATGCTCATGGCATATACGTCCTCTGCAGTAGGATTTGAAGTACCAGTTGATGCAGCATTAGGGGAATCTCTCATACCTGGTCCAGATTTCGAAGGAGACAGCCACCACTGAAGGTTTTTGCAAACGGACTGTGTTTAGACCTGAGCTGACTTTGGTGACTGATGCATCGCATCTGGGCAAGGACTGGCATCGGGGAAAGTTGGAGATCACAGGCCTCTGGTCTCCAGCGAAGACTCTTCTCCACAGCCATCTTCTGGAGTTTTGGGTGATTCACTTTCCTCCCATTAATCAACAGGAAGTTGGTCCAGGTGTTCACTGACAACCCTTCTGACATGTGGTATTGCAACAAGCAGGCAGGACTGGGATCACGAAATCCATGCCAGGATGCTCCGCACCTCAGGACATAGCTGAACAACAGGACCTTTTCCTAGTGCAGCACCTGGAAAGATCAAAATGTCAGGGCAGACAAACTCATCCATCGATGCCTCACAGACCATGAATGGAATATGCACCTAGAGGTTGCTCAAGGTCTCCTTAAAGACTGGGGAGAACCTCAGCTAGATCTACCCACCACCACTGAGATCTCAATGTCAGCACGTCTGCTTGCTGGAGTTTTCCAAAGGCACAATTTGACAAGACTGAAATGCTGGACTCCTATATGCCTTCTCACTAATTCCTCTCCTCCACATGTGTTCTGTAAAAGATAACAACCATCCAGGCCCTAGTCATTCTTGTGGCTCTGGACTGGGAGCAGAGGACTCTAGAACTCCTGAGCATGAACATCTGTACTTTGGTCAGGCTGCCCCTCCCAGGGAAGGGTGTAGGACCCTTCCCTGTCGTGGCAACAGGGACCTGCACACTCTCCACCTTTATTCTTAGCGATTGAGTGGTGACAGTTGAGGCCCTCCGATCTACCTCCAGAAGTCAGTGAGGTTATCCTGGCAGCCAGACGTCCATCAACAAAAACTGTATATGCCTGTCGCTGGGCTAAGTTTATGGCTTGGTGCAATGAGAAACACAGTGACACACTTTCTGCACCCTTTTCCGAAGTGTTGTTGTTTGTTCTGTGCTTAGCCTGGCAAAGTTTTGCTCTGGGTAATGTTAAGGGATATCTTTGGCCAGCTTGCCGGACCAACCATCCCTGTTTAAATTACCCATTGCAACACCTTTTCTGAAAGGTCTTCAGCACATTTCCTCCCAAACCTGTTGTTAACCTCCAATAGGATCTTAATTTAGTTTTAACCTATTTGAGGAGTTATCCCTTTGAACCCATGCATAGGTGCCCTCTCAGACTTCTGACAATCAAGACGGTTTTCTTGGTGGCCATTACAACAGACAGGAGGAGAAAGCAATAGCATGCTTCTGTTCACCCTCCACACACTAGCTTGTTCCCGGACTGAAAGGGTCTCCGAAACCACACCTCTTTTTGCCAAAGTTCTGAGCACCTTTACAAATCAACCAAAACATCTGCTACCTACTTTCTTCGCTCCACCTCACCCCTCCAGGGAGGAAGACACATTCCACTGTCAGAGCCTTAAAAGGTTGCTGTTATTCTATATCAATTGCACCAAAGAACAATGGGTGAATGATCAGCTCTTTGAAGGGTTCACCTAACAAATAAGGGGAAAGCAGTACAGAAAAGGACCATCTCCAGATAGATTGTACTCTGCATCAAGATCTGCTATGCATTAGCCAAGAAGCATAGCGCAGGCTCATTGCACCAGAACAAAAGCTGCACATACTGCGTTATCCTCCAGTGCTCATTGGGTTGGCCATCCTTGCACACATTTACCAAATCTGCTGACTTGATAGTCATGTCCCTCATGACAGGTCACTGTCCATTTGGTCGTTTGGGATTTTTTGGTCAGAGCCATTTCACAGGCCCATCTCCTGGGAAGTATTGCTTTGGTATCTGCTCTAAGATGAGAAATCTGTGGCTAGAAGTCTCTTTCAGAAGAACAAGTTACTTACCTTCAGTAACACCTTATCTGGTCGAGACTTTATCTAGCCGCAGATTTCTTACTGACTATTCCATCCTACCAATTCTGCAAACCAGCATTTTGCAACTAAAAAGGTCCTTGTAGGCCCTTAGAATCTACACACTCATTGAAAATTTTCTGACGGGGTTCAGTGCTTCTGGTGAGTATTTAGCCACAAACTGAAGTCAGCCTGCTGGTTTGGCACCTATATAGGAACTGAGCACATCACATCCAGCACCTATGAGCAGAGCTGTTCGATACCACCTACTAGTGTGCATAGGTACTGCTTAAGATTTTCAGGATCCAGTCTGATGCCTGGGGATTAATATAAGGCAAGGACTGTGTAACTATTTAGAATCTCTGGCAGATTAGGGTAAGTAACTTGTATGTTATGTGCTGTGAGGTCTAGGTTAACAGCATTAGTGGTATTGCAGTTAAGGATATTGCTAGTGCCAGCTAAGTAAGCTGGCACAAGCACAGAGAAGGCAAAAATAAGAAATGGGGCGTTAAGGTGCCCTAAGGGCAGAGGAAGCAATGCAGACTCATCAATGTCATCAGTAAGGAAAGACTGTAGTTTATAGGTTTTTACAAACAAAGCAATTATGTAGAGTTTTTTTGGAGCCACAAGTTCCATGAAGATGAGGAACAGGTGCTTGGCTAAGCTTGATGATCAGCAATGCAAGAAATGAAGGTACCATTCTCTACACTAATGCTTGGCAATTTTTAGTCTTTAACTTTAAAGTTTTTAATTCGGAAAACAGTTTTGTTTTATCCTGAAATATTTCTAGGGATGTTTTAGCATTGAAATACGATTGGTGGGGATTGAGAGAACAGTCCTAGGGGACGGAAAAGGCAACATATTGAGGGCCTTGAATAATTTGGAATATAAGTGAGCTAAAATGTCAACAGGAGACTTAAACTGAGGATCTGAAGTTTCCCTCAACAACCAAGCAAAGACCTCTTGTTTTTTGTTTTGTTAAGACTCCCCTACGGAGATGGTTTAACAAAGCCGCCTGCATTCTTGGGCCTGCTGGATAGTCCATTTACAATATGGAATTTTACTAGGAAGTGATCAGAGCAAGACAGTTGGAGGAACTCGAGGATTTAGAGCTCAAATATAGCTGACTATAATAAACCAAGACTGTGGCCACCCTTTTGAGTTGGTTCTTCGAGCAATTCAGTAAGACACAGGATGTCCAAATCATCAATCTGGCTTTGCCTATATTCACTCAAGGAGTCTTTGGCCAAACTATTAAGAAATCCCATAATATATTCATGTTTGAAGATAGTTAGGATATATTCAGAGCAGTCTAGGATAATGGACTTGAACACAGATGCCCCTTTGGGGGTGATAGAGGATGGTAGATGAAAGTGCAAGCAGAGGAGGGGGTAAGGTTTGTGTCTATCTTAGTAAAGAGATACTCAAAGAAGCCGTAAGGCAGTGTAGTACCTTAAAGGCAAGAGAGTGGAGAAGCACCATAGCCACCCTGCTAGATGTCATACAGTTCCTAAACTCATCCGAAGTTGCAGTTAAATGGACGGCATTCAGCTATGTCTATCACTGATGAGTTGTTGAACCAGGTCTCCATGAGAACCAGCAAGTGGAATTCATTCTGTATGATGAACTTATGAATGCTGATGGAGTGGTTTACTGCAGATCTCATTTTTACAACAGTAAACAGAAGTGTACCCATGGAGAAGGCAGTTGACATTGAATCATTCAGGGTGGTTCTGTGATCCAGAGGGTTTATCAGAGGGATCCAACTGATGTAGCTAGAAAGCAACCACTTGGAAAGATCTATTAGTATCTTTTGGTTTGTTGAACCTCCGTTTGAAGAGGTGAAAGTTACAGAGGTTATAACAGTTGATTATCTTTGCATATTTATATAACCAATGGTGATATGAATTCTCAGACACTAAGAGTTTACAAGTGCCAAGAATCCACGAACATGTGGGAGAGGGACATCTTTGCTGCCTGGTCTTTGCATAGACTGAGTTACAAAGGGAGTAGAGTTTCTCTAGTTATAGGATTGAAGAAAGTGTGAGCTAGTAGCAAAAATGGTAGTTTGATAAGCATATTAAATTGTATTTCTTTCTGCTTTGTTAAGAGATGGCTGATTAACAAAATTGGATTTCACAACTGGATGAACTATTTAGGCTAAATCATATCCTGGATAAGTTTGGGGGGGGTCACTGTGCGGATGGGAAGAATCAAAGAGAAACAGAGGGAGAAATCCCCCAAATCAATTAGTGATAATCTGGAGCAGTGGAGAAACAATCACTATGAATTCTACTGAAGGTAGACGCGGTGGAGAATGAGGTTGTCAGCAAGGTACTATATATAACAGGCCAAGCTGAACTTTGGAACTGGGCGAAGGTCGGAGTCTGATTACAAGCCTGACTGAGATGAGTGACGAGGTTGGGTGAAAAATAATGGCTTTATGGTCACTTGTACATGTTGGAACACAAAACATACAGCGATAGAGCAGCAGAAAGATGGTGAATGTGGGAGGAGAAACCAAACCAAGCCTTGGCGCAGTAAATTTCAGTCAAGGAACTGAATATCAGAGTTAATTTCTAAACAGCTCACAAAATCTGCATAGTGAGCAGTCAAGGCTTCCTCTAGGAGATGGTAAAGGGATTAGAACTCTAATACAGTATGAACAGTAATCACACTTACGGCCTAATGTGAACTTCAGAATATGTGATTTACTCTGTCATGCTGACAGAATAAAATACTCTGTTGCACTGACGGTGTATTTGAACTTCGAATTTAGAGATGTCCCATGGACCAACCTGTAGGACCTGTCGCACATCGGAACTTTTAACATGTTTTTGTATTTCGTAAAACAAAATCCCAAAGAAAGATTTTGTTTTTGAAATTAAGAAAACAGATGGTCCTCCACACCGTGGATCTGTCCCCATGGTGAGGGGAACATATTGCAGCTTTTCACTGCCCTTTAACGATAGGTTTTACCAGGCGGTGAGAGACAATGAAACTAGCCAGTTGAACACCCACTGTAAATTGGCAGGTTGTCAAATGGCTAAACGAGCGACGGAGACTGAGGGGCCTATTAGGATGACGGGCGGATCCTACCGGCGTTTGGGACCGCCTGCCATAAGGCCGGGGGTCCCATGGGGGGTATTAGGGTGTGCCTGCCACAGTGGAGGGCACTTCCTGCATTTTTAGCATTGTGGCGGGCGATGCTCTTTGCACCGCCCGCCACAATGCTAAAAATGCATTAATGCATTTGCATATACAAAGCGGCAGGCACCGCGCGGTGCCTGCCGCTTTGTTCATGCAAATGCAGGGGGGTACCACAGGTACCCCCCGTGTGCACCCCCACCTCTCCTCCAGAGTGAAGACCGCATGCCTTTCCGTGGCGGCATCGCCGTCTCGGAACGGCATCTTAACAAGCCCATCATAATATGGCTGGCGGTGTCTGATAGACACCGCCACCATATTAAACGTTTTCCGCCCCGGTCGCAAGGTGACCGGGCGGAAAAGCGGCGGACGGTCTTTCCGTCCGCCGCGGTCCCCCCGACATCCTAATATGGCGGGGGGAATTTAGGTGCGGAAGGCGGGCGGATTGCCCCCGCCAGGGTGGCGGTGGCTACCGCCAATCTGGTGGGGGCAATCCACCCGCCATCCTAATGGGCCCCTTAGTATTCTTTGTCACCAACATACATAAGGTCCTCCAATTAGACAGAGAGAGGAGTCTCTCACAGCTGCAAAGGAGTACTTTGCCACTAAACTCTAAGTTATTGCCTAAATAAGCTCAAACTCTGAGTTATATCATTTAAAACTACCTGATTAAGAGTAGGGATGAGAATTAAACCCAAAAAGTGCTCTGTGATTCATAATCCCCTGCTTTCTATCGAACGTTTTTTGAGCCCTACACATACACAATGGGGCATATTATCAAGGGCATTATCTCCGCTTTTTTGGCTTCAAAAGCCGAAAAAGCAGAGATAATATTTTCGCCCTATTTACAAGGTGGTGCTAACATGCATTAGCGCATGTTAGCAGCCGTTTTCCAGACGCCACGCTCTGCATCTCTAATGAGATGCATAGTGGGCATCACTGGGCGTACCCCTCAAGGAATACCATGTAAATTATCACTATGTGCACATCGCGATATTTATAAGGCGGCCCACAACACGGTTAGCGATTTTAAATTCCGCGCTAACCATGGTTTTCGCCAAAAACTAATGTCTGCTGAAAACCTGACTTACCTGAATTATTCAATGGCAGGTGGATCATCAGGCTGAGTTCACCTTGGCCTATCAACAACGTTTTCGCCATTCCTGTGGACTTTTCGCTGGATTTTCGGTGATATCCCCTCCTACAACACCGCTATCGCTGGTATTTTTTCGCCCTGGAGAAACGTGTTGTTAATAACGCGCTAACCAGGAGATACATTCCAGCGATAGCCGGCGATAAATAAAAAAGCGCTAAGCGTGCTTTGTGATGTTTATGGTCATCTGTTGCTGATATGCCCCAACAGTAGCGGTCGGCAGTAGGTGTTTCTGTAGGGCGGTGATGTGGGCAGGGGGAGGGGCAGGGTGGGGGTAGTAATGTATGGATTACGGAGTTTTACAGGTAAGTAAACATTTAAAAAAATAAAACCATTTTCGGTGCGCGCACTGCATCACTTAACATGCAATCAACACCTTGAACCCCTTTTTGAAGTTCACAAGCACTCTCGGAAACCAGTATACCCTTCCTTGATTTGTTGATTAAACTTGGGGATGATTGTATCACTACTACACTTTATCGCACACCAAGTGACAAGAACTGTTTGTTGCTATTCAGTAGCCACCATTCTAAAGCCCTTAAACAAAATGTTCCTTTCCGTCAGTTCCTCCGAATTAGAAGGAATTGCATTTCAGTAGCAGGCTTTCTAAAGGAGTCCGACACATTAGCAAAAGATCTACGACAGAGAGATTATCCTCAACACACTGTGTCACTTTCCCGCAATAGGGCTAGAAATAACAACCGGGAAAGCCTACTAGAGAACAGACAGAACGAACCTGACACCGCAATTACTTGTGTAACCACCTTCACCCCTGACTCTAACCGAGTCAGAAAGATCATCAGGAAGCATTGGGGGATCTTGAATACAGGAACACTTGACCTGCCTGTATCAAGGTTCACATTTAAACGCACAAGCAATCTGAAAGACATGCTCATACATACTTTTCCCAAAATCCAACAGACTAATGTACAAAGGAGTCTATGAGATCTACCACCCCTAGTAGGACACTACCCCTGCGGGTCATGTTCAGTGTGCCCTTTTCTTTAAACAACGAAAGAGATAAAGTCACCAGTGAGGTCAAATGGAATCTCAAGAAACACACCAATTGCAATGCAACCAATTGTATTTATGCACTGACATGCCTGTGCGGACTCCTACATATAGGGATGACGCAGAGACCGGTGAAACCCCGGATTACAGGAGCAACTTCAGGTGCCACAAAACTAAAACCAAAATGACTACCCATTTTGAGCACCATCAACACTCACTTGACTCTATCCGCTGGGTGGTGCTTGAAGCACACCCAATTACTAATCACCACTGGGTATGGGCTCCCAAGCAGTAAGGCCAAACCCTACCTTGAATGTATCACAAAAAAAGATGCCAGACTGCTACTTTTAGTTTTCGGATTGTTATTTTCTTACTCACATACGAATTAAACACTATGTGAGAGGAGTTTGGTTGTCAGAATCAATCTTTTAGATTTGCTTTTTATTTCAACTTTTCATTTTTCATTTCATTTTAGAACATTTAAATATTTACACAAAACATTTCAAAGCACATCACGAAAAAAACATTTGATGAATACTCTTTTCAAATCTCATTCATACACATTCTCACTAAAAGATCTCTTTCATACACACTCCATACACATTCACCTAGCGTTCTCAATAACAAAACAGCTATATTTTATACAATTTACGTACAATTTTTTAATAGAAACCATAGAGTCACATTTGGAACCAACAATCACTGTGATCAAAAAGTAACATTTAGTTTTGTTATGGTTTCAATGTAATGAAGTTACATGAGAAGGTCTACGCATTTCGAACTCATTTTAATGTAGAGTTCTCGTCAGGACCATAGACTGTGAATGAAAAAACAAGGGGACCTCTGTTAGAATGGGTTGTTTATGTACAGAAGCTGGTGTTGGTTCAACAACCACCTCTCTACCTCTTACCTCTCTAAGTGTCAGACAGATTGTAAATCCTTAATTCACCAGCGACCACGAAGCGGGAACACCTACATGAAAAACACACGATGTTTGTCTCGTACAACCCCACATATTCAAAGTCAAACAGACTCTAAGAAGTACTTACTTATTTGTGATGTTTTTGTGTTTCTTTCTATAAAAAATGAATAACACTGTGTAAAGGGGGGCATTCTCAGTTACAAGATCGTTTTTATTAACACTGTTCCTGCACAAGGGCTGGGCAGTCTTACCGGAATAAAGTCTATTGTTATCCTGTGATGTGCGAGGCGGGGCCGTGGGTTTGTTTCCCACAAAGGGCACACGATGCGCTTAAGAAAAAGAAGAGGGCATACCATTAATGCCCGTTCTAATTAATCGCGAAATGAGTAGCCAGTCTTGGCTCAATTCACCTCTTGGACGGTGCATACCTTTTCGGTCGCGCCGTTTTCCAGCTTGGTCCCGGTCTGGTCTCATGATCTCCGTTGTCCGGCTGGAAGCCCCTAGTATTTCCTGTTCAAGAATGTCAAATGACTTTCGTGTGATAACGCGGGCACCATCTTAGTGTGGTCATACTCGCTCTATTCTCTATGGGGAAGAATTTCAATAGCATGATTCTTCAGTAACGGTTAACCCGTGGATTCGTTTGATGGTGGTTGGCTGGGATTTTGAGGATGCGCGAATTAGATAATTCATTAGGAATTGCAGTAATACAGTAGTGTTGCCTTTTTTGAATAGAAATGTCACATGACTTTCGTGTGTAACACGGGCGCCATCTTAGTGTGGTCATGCTTGCTCTTTTCTCTATGGAGATTCATTTTTAATAGCATGATTCTTCAGTAGAGTTTGACTTGTGGACTCGTTTGATGGTGGTTGGCTGGTTGGCTGGGATTTGAGAATGCACGAGTTAGGTGATTCATTGGGAATTGCAGCAATCCGATTGGGTTCCCTTATTGGGTGGCGGCCATCTTGTGCAGGGAAGCCATCCGCTACATAGTAATACTTGGGTCCGATAAAGAATCTACTCTACCCACATTCTTGCTCTTCGTTATAATTTATACATCTCAGAAAGTTCGTTCAATCCGTTTGTAGCTGTATCGAATCTTAGGATCATCATCACTTCTTTTTTAGAAAGTTTTGCATCCAAGTCCCCTCCTCTTGGATCTTGTTCAATTTTAGTAATCACAGTCCATCGTAAATCATTGTCACCGTGATTCTTCATTTGCCAATGATTGACCAATGGGGCATTTTGTACTTTTCGTTTTTTCCGTGATTTGTGTTGTTGGATTCTTGAGCGAATCTCTTGATTAGTCTTGCCAATGTTTAAAAGGTTGCATGGACACCTAATTCCATAGATCACGTATCGTGATTTGCAGTTTGTGAACAGGTCATGTTTCGATGTTATTTCGTTGTATTTGAAAATTGCTCCTTCTTCAGTGGAATCACAACAGTTACATCCGCCGCATTTGTGATGCCCCACAACCGGAGGTAGTCCACTCATACTTCTCAGGTTGGGTTGTGATTTTAATGGTAGTGCAGCTCTTACCAATCTATTGGCTAGACTTGTTTCTTTTTTAAAGGCGAATAGGGGAGGTTTATTTAGTTCTTCGCATAGGTTTTTTACCAAGTGCCAATTACTATTCACCACCTTTTTCAACATGTTTGAATTGGGGCAATATGTAGTAACTAGTACTATTCGGTCCAATTTCTTTTTGGCCTTTTTCTCCAACAAATGTTCTCGTGGTGTCCACCACGCTCGTTTTTTGGAACGTCGGAGTAATTTTTTTGGGTACCCACGTTCAATTAGGTTGGTGGTCAATTTGTCCGCATGTTTCGCATATTCTTGTTTGTCTCGGCAATTTCTCCGGATCCTCAGATATTGCCCATATGGCAAATTTTCCTTCAGACTTCGGGGATGGTTGCTAGTGAATTGTAATGATCTGTTGCAATCGGTTTCCTTTCTGTATAGAGTAGTTGTCAAACCACCTTCATCCGAAGGGTAAATCTCCACATCTAGGAAAGGGATTTTATTTTTTGAGTACATTAGGCTAAATTAGATTTCTTGTGTTCTGCTGTTCAGCCAATTATTAAAATGTTTCAGTTCTTCTTCAGAGCCTGACCACACAAAGAAAACGTCGTCAATATACCGACTCCAATTGCTAATTGAAGATCCAAAGGGGTTGTCCTGGTAAATGAATTTTTCTTCATAGCTTGACATATAGAGGACAGCCAGTTCTGGAGCGAAGGGGCATCCCATCGCCACCCCGCCTGTTTGAAAATAGAAATCTCCGTCAAAGTGGAAATAGTTATATTTAAGTGCAAATTGTGCCAGTTGTATAATGAATTCTGTCGGTACCTTTTCTGGTTTTTCTCTAGTTTCCAATGTAGATTTTAAAACCTGTATGCCCTCGTCTTGTGGTATTTGGGTATACAGGGACGTTATGTCCATTGTCACCATCCAGTCTCTTGTTCTGTCAAATTTAACTTTGTGTAATTTGTTAATGAAGTCAGTTGTATCCCTAATGTAAGATTTTACATAAGGGATGAATGGTTTTAAAAAGAAATCCACAAATTTAGAGATCGGTTCCATGAGAGAATCACAACCGGACACAATGGGGCGTCCAGGTGGAGTCTTTGCATTCTTATGTACTTTCGGTAGTACGTAAAAAAAGCGGAGTTCTGGGGTGTTTTATTTTCAAATATTCAAATTCTTTTTTTCCTAGGAAGCCTTGTTGGAATGCTTCATCTATAATGGCGTGTAGTTGATGTTTTAATTCCATTGTAGGATCTTTATTCAGCTTACGATAGCAATTGGTGTCATTCAGTTGTTTCTTGACTTCGTTAGTATATAGTGAACGGTCCCATATCACAATTGACCCACCCTTATCTGCCTGTTTTATAATTACAGATGTATCTTTTTCTAATTGCGTTAGTGCCAATGATTCAGATTTTGTGATGTTGTGTTTGACCCACTTGGTCTTCTTTTCCATGTCAGTGATTGCTGAGAGAATCGTTCTCTCAAATGTGACTAATTCCTTTGGTATTTTGTGGTTAGGAGGACAGAATGTGGATTTGTTGTGGAGTCCAGTGGTTTCCATATTTGAATCCATAGGGTTTTCTGAGAAAAATGTTTTCAACCTGATTTTGCGGAAGAACTCTATAGTTTCGGTCTTAAGTTTGACAAAATCTGTTCTTTTTGTAGGTACAAATGTTAGTCCCTTTTGAAGTATACTTTCCTCGTACTTTGTCAGGATTTTTTCGGAAATATTGAAAATTAATGAAGGTGTCAGTTCTTGTAGTTCTGACGTCTGGTCGACATTTCCCATGGTTGGGTGTATCTTGGTTTTCCTCTGGGTTTTGTCTGGCCTCGCCCTAAAAAAGTCGGGCCCTGTTGGTTTTGTTGGAAAGAGCCCCTCCTGTTGGTAGTTCTTCTAGGGTCTGTGTTCTCTCCTTCACTGCTACTGCCTGAGGATGAATTATCTGAAAAGGTGATGTATTTTTGGAATGATCTTCCTTGATACTCCTGTAGGTATCTTCGAGAGTCAGGTCGTGAATAGAAATCTTGTTGGAGGAATGGATATACCTTTTCCAAATAATTTTTTTTTTGATCTTTGTCAAATTGGTTGGTTTTTTGGTTAATGGTATAGTCCTTGAATTCACTGATTTCTTTTTCCACTTTTTCCAATAATCCTCTGGCGTCGGTAATCAATTGATTCGTAGTAATACTTGATTGTAAATTTTCTATTTCCTCCAGTTGGACTTTTGATAATCTTTGGGCTGTCTCAATTGTCAAGACCATTACATCCCGGCTACACTTTGTTTCTTTGAAACTGTAGCCCTTTTTATAAATAGGGTCCTCTGTGAAAATTACAGGTATGTTTTTTATCTGTAAGCCTCCTGGGATAGTCCCAGCTCTCAAATGTTGGAGCAAAAAATTACCATGTAGGTCTGTTCGAATCTGTTTTTTCTTTAGTCTGAGAAGTTTTTCTGTCTCGTTTTGATTTTGTGCTGACACACTTAGAGAAGCCGATGCAAAGAGGGGTGGAGCCGCTAGCAGCTTCTTTATGTGATCCTCACTATATGCAAAGGCCTCATTTTCTGACATATTTTTCTTGCACTCTTAACACACTCACTCAAATTCACCCACGACAAATTCAAAAACCGACGCAGGACCGAATTCCTAATTCTCAAAGGAGAATTATAATTCAACAAATAACAAATACCCACAATTCAACGAAGAGGGGCTACCACACAGGCCTTTGCCTGCTATCACAATTACTAATCACCACTGGGTATGGGCTCCCAAGCAGTAAGGCCAAACCCTGCCTTGAATGTATCACAAAAAAAGATGCCAGTACTGCTACTTTTAGTTTTCGGATTGTTATTTTCTTACTCACATACGAATAAAACACTATGTGAGAGGAGTTTGGTTGTCAGAATCGATCTTTTAGATTTGCTTTTTATTTCAACTTTTCATTTTTCATTTCATTTTAGAACATTTAAATATTTACACAAAACATTTCAAAGCACATCATGAAAAAAACATTTGATGAATACTCTTTTCAAATCTCATCCATACACATTCTCACTAAAAGATCTTTTTCATACACACTCCATACACATTCACCTAGCGATCTCAATAACAAAACAGCTATATTTTATACAATGTATGTACAATTTTTGAATAGAAACCATAGAGTCACATTTGGAACCAACAATCACTGTGATCAAAAAGTAACATTTAGTTTTCTTATGGTTTCAATGTAGCGAAGTTACATGAGAAGGTCTACGCGTTTCGAACTCATTTTAATGTAGAGTTCTCGTCAGGACCATAGACTGTGAATGAAAAAACAAGGGACCTCTGTTAGAATGGGTTGTTTATGTACAGAAGCTGGTGTTGGTTCAACAACCACCTCTCTACCTCTTACCTCTCTAAGTGTCAGACAGATTGTGATTCCTTAATTCACCAGCCAACCAAGGCTAAAAGACTTGTCTCATTCAGAGAAGCACGCTCTTAAAAGTAAAAAACAAGCTTTGTTGAAGCAGAAATTTAAAAGGTAGTCTGGGGGGGGAGTGGCGAGACTGCACTGGGCTTGTGGTCGCACCAAAACCTTTACTCTCCAACCTTGCCAGGTTCTATCATGGAGCAGCTCATTTTGTTAGGGACGGTTTGAATTGTGCTGCAACATCCCGCTGATAGGCCCCCTTCTTTATATTTACAGCCCAAGGGTGTTTTCAATTCTGTGCTACTTGTCTGTCATTTAATGACTGCTGGAAAAGGAGTAAATTCCAAACCTTCTGCTCACTCACTTCCTTAGGGCCCCTTTGTACACATCCAATTACATTGTATACAATTACTCAAATGTGCACATTTTTCTTATGTGTTAGTTTTGGTCTGAATGAGCTCAGGATGGTTGGAAGCATTCCTCTCTGTCTACTCTTATGCCGTCACTGTCGCTAAGTGACTCCTTAGGGACTTCAATCCTAGACTCAGAGTCCCAATCAGTAGTGACTAAAGGACACACTGTGTTTCCACAGTAGTACAGGCAGCGTGCAAAGCAGTAGGAATACATAGCATGTTTACTGTGTTTAACATCCAGCAGAATAAGCGATAAAAGAAGACATAAGTAACAGGACCCTGAAGAATAAGATTGGTATGATTTGTGCAGAAACTCAGTTGCAGTAGCCTGATGCCTTACCGCTAGCCTTATGGCCTTTGAGAGTGATCCCCCTCCCCCAAAAAACTAAGCTGAGCCTTTACGAGATGGTCATGGGACGCCTCATCATGCTTCTATCAACCCTCCTATTTCACCCATAAAATTTAAAAAACGGTTGAATGATGATGTGGTGTCACAGTATTGCTCAAACAGTGTCTCTAAAGTATCTGTGCTTTGAGTGCGCAATACCTTACCCGAGTATCTGATTGAGGCCAGCCACTCTCTCCAGCCCAGCAATCTTGTGTGTGTGTGCAAGGGTTTCAGAGGAAGACACCCTTGACAGCATGGCCCAAACCACAACCGTCTCATCACAAACGCTGCTGTCACATGCTGAAGCCTGGTAACATGGATCCATTTCTCCCACTGCAAACCAGCTGGTCCTCTTAGGGGCAGCGGTGCTCCTATGTTTGATCCAGAGCATGGGCCGGCCCCGCAGCATTTTCTGACACCCTCTCTCCTACAATGGTATCGTCTGCTGGGTGCCCAGCATTCGGGCCACAACGTCTTGCCTGTTTCGTCATCCCATGGCCGTGTCCTGATAACCTCTCATCATTACTGTCTTTGCCCTTGGTAAGCAGCCTTCCTTTCCCAGATAGGGATCCCTCAGTGGGCTGGCTTACTGTGTTTATTGCTGCTCTGAGTATCTTGTTAATGGTGGGATGCATTCTTGCGACAGAGCGGGGAGTCACTCCTAGACTAACTGACCTGTGCCAACGCTCCCTTGGTACGAAACAGCGGCTTAGCTTACAAAGGCAACTCCTACGTGCTGCTGCAAACATACAGATGAACAATTAGTTGTTCTCATGCCGAGTCTTACACACACGCCTGTCGATGTAGGAGATTGCATCCCTTTGATCAGAAGGCCAAGCAGTTTTAATGATACTTGCCTGCAGCTTTATAATCTCTGACATAGGTTGCCCAAATCTGCTGGAATCTCCCCCTCTTCTTTATCAGACCTTGAGAAATTCAACAATCCTTTGAATCGCAACGTGCCAGATAAAAATCACCTTGCAATGACTTAACAAGGATTAGTTTTTGAACACCGAAGAGGACGCCAATCCAGTAACTTTTCAGGCATAATTTGATTGATTTAACTGTAGATAACCATCCTTTAGACCAGCTCCCATTTGACTATTGTCTTCCTCATGGACTGTTCTTTAAATGTTATCCTAAAGGGGGTCATCCATATTTTCTTTGTGGGTCACAATCCTACCCTTGGTTACCTTTGGACTCGTCTGAAACATGTTACCCAGGGTACATTGTGCCTGCCATAAAACACTTTGATGATCGTCCTTCAGAGTGGTAAAAGGGTTGAAGAGCTACTTACGTATGCTTTTCCTCCCTGATTCCTATGGACTGCATGACTGTGGTATTAGACACGACAAGGAGAAATGTCAATATCTTAGAAGAGAAAGTAAATTCCATGGCAATATTTTAGGAATAGTAACACAGCAGCTAGATGCTCATGCCAAACTGCTAGTTCAGAACAGGATAGCCAGATTACTTGCGGGTGCTCACAAGGGTTGAGGTGTGATATTGTGGGGACTGAGTTTTTTTTTTATTGAGCAGAGCATCCAGAACATAACAGCAAAATGGAAATAAATAATAGGGGGACATCATTAGATCGGCTTATAACAGCAAAGGATAAAATGAATGTGTTAAAAGCATAAAATAGGTGCAAGAAGGATATTTCCTCAGAAATTCAAAAGCGTATCAATTTTCCCAATGAAAACAATAATAAACCAACTTTAGAGATATATGGCATTCGTTTTTTTTCGAAAGTGCTAGGGTCTTAAAATGCTCGAGTGCAAAAAGTTCCAGAATGCTTAGGTACGAAAACTGCCTAATCCAGACCCCTGAACATATACCCAAAATTCCGCTAATCTGTCTGATTTACCAAACTCCCTAAATACTTACAAGTTTCATTAAACTTTTTGGTAGCACCCACTCGCCTCGCATAGGCTTCCTCATAAGACCTTGTCCGTTTCATTTTTATTAACCACTTCTCGTTGGTGGGTGCTTCCACAGGCCTTCAATTTTGGAGAATTAGAAAGTGGGCTACTAGGGAGGAGATGAATGTAAAAGACTCCTCTGCTTTTTTCAGGTTTGCCCTAAATTTAGAAATTCCGAAAAGGGCAACCTCACCCTCAAGCTGTACACTCTTCTTAATTGCCCGATTTAGGGCCAAAAAAATCTCACCCCAGAAAGGCCCTGATCTAGGACACGTTAGCAAGATATGTAGCCAGGGCCCTTCACCTTCTGCCTGGCAGTGGAAGCATCTATTTTCAACTACTGGGTATTTTTTATTAAGTGCTTTGGGTGTAAAATATGCCAACCGCCGGAACAAAAAGGCCATTCTTTTAAAATTAGCTGCTCTCAATGCCTTACTCCCTCACTGCCATATAACTTGCCATTCTTGATTAGAGAAAATACATTGAGTTTCCTGGGTTACCCTTTCTAGATGTTTCTCGACGAATGGAGACTGGCCGTTATTGCACAATAGGCGATACCAGTTCCCCACCCCTCTAAGCTTTGCTCTGAAAAAGGCAATCGCGAGCTTAGCCCGCATGCTAAAAGAGAAATTTTCTCAATTAAGAAAATATAGGATCTGTAGATATTCGAAAAAACTGGCTTCCTCCTATCCCTACTTCTCATCTGTACCTCTTGCCAAGTGATTACTCTATTTTGAACTGAAAAACCCCTATTTCTTCAAGCCGACAGTAGCTGTTGGTAGTGTTCCAAAAAAACCAGAGCAATCTCATCACTATTTGAGACTGTGGTTCTAGTCTTTGGATCTACCACCTCAGAGATTAAAGCCGCTTCATGTCTAGTTTTAGTGGAACTGGCAAACAGGTTGCCTACCATTTGGCTTTCTTCATAAACCCTTTGTTGGTAATTTCGGGAGCTGCTTATTTCTTCTAATAAAAAGAATTCCCTCAGCGCCTTTTTTGGCATTTGCAAACTGCAGTTGTTGGGACGCGTTACTCGGGTCTTGTGCACTTTCCACGGCCTGATGGAGTTCTGCTATTTTATCCCGACGTGTTTTCGACTGAGCGGCCTAGTAGGAGATAATTTGTCAACACACTGCAGCCTTAAACCCCCCCATACTGAGAAGGGTTCTGCTGTCCCCTCATTAAGCCTAAAATATTTGAGAATCCAAACTCTTAAACCTTCGACCCATTGTTGATCTTGGAGAAGAAGACGATCCATCTGCCACCTGGATCTCTCCCTCCTCTCCTCTTCAATTTCTAGATCAAGCCTAATATATGAGTGGCCAGAGAAGGAATTAGCCACGATATCTGCATTTAAGATATTGAATAACCTGGAAGAAAAAAAAATCAATTTGGGATGCAGTCTGGAATTGGCGAGAATGACATGTATAGCTGCTCGTAGCCAGATTGGCATTAAGCAATGGAACCTACAACTGATAGTCATGCATTATAACGTCAAAAACTCTTTTTTTGTTAGGTTTCAATTGTTTTTTATTCTTATTAGAGGTGTCTTTTTTTAGGGCCTGAATATAATTATAATCCTCCCCAGTAATTATCTGACCAGGGGCTCCCCTTAACAGCTCATTAATCTTTGCCAACACAGAGGGGTCGTCCATAATCAGACCATAGTAGTTGACAAAGTTCAGAATTCTCCAATTTAGTTTCACCACTACCCATAGCCATCTTCCCTGGGGATCTCTCCTAACTTGCACAAATTCCCAAGGCATATTTCGAGAAAAGTAAATGGCTATGCCTCTCATTGCAAGCCAAGCTGATGCGAAAAGGGCTTCAAAAAATGTTCTCGGCATAAAGAGCATTGGTGAGTTTGACTTAAGATGTGTTTCTTGGAGTAAAATAACTTAGGGATGAAAGAGGCTAGACATCTTATAAGCCCCCCATATTTCTGTTTATTGAGAATTCCATTCATGTTTATTGATATAATGCTACATTTACAAGCCATGTCTATTACTTAAAAGCCATTGGGTTCGATCGAAAGCAAAACCCTGCTTCTCCTTTCTTTGTTCCCTTTGCGACTGCTTTTTTTTTACTGCTATGTACCCCCATCCCCCTCCCTCATGACCCTTCTCCCCAGAAATGTAGAAAACCCTAACCACCACATCTCACCTAAGCATGGGCGAATTTGCGGATTTGCGTATTCGCGGATTGCGAAAATACGCGAAATCCGCGAATTCTCGCGGATTAGCGGATTTTTTGGGGGTGTGTGTGTTCGCACGGGTTTCTGCAAGTTCGCGAGGGTTTTGTACTATTTCGCAAATTGCGAACTTACTTGTCGGGTCGCCAGTTTAGCGAACTTGTTGTTTCTACGTGCCCAGCCTGTTTGCTAAGCTTTCTTCATCACCGCCACCCTCTGTCACCACTGGCACTCTCTTTGGTCACCCATGCCACCCTCTGGCTCACCCATGTCACCCTCTGTGTCATCACATCACCCTCTAGTTCACCAGTGTACATTATTGGGGCAAAGCAAAGCACTGCCATCCTCTGTCAACACTGGCACTCTGGTTCACCCATGCCACCCTCTGGCTGGCACACCCATGCCACCCTCAGTGTCATCACAACACCCTCTGATTGACCACTGAGTGAACAAACACCTGCTAAGTGCCTTAAGTTTTGCAAACAACAACACCTGCCCTGCCCCAACTGACATTAATGAAGGCTGGCACCTGCTTGTCTGCTCCCTTTCCTTTTTGTTGCAAATGCAAAGTAAATAATTTTTTTTAACAGGATGCAATGGCATACTTGTAACTATTCTGTGACTGTCAGAGCAGGGTCACACAATAGTTGCAAGTAGGCAACCGGATTCTGGAGGGCCCCTTCAGGAAGCACTACAGGTAAATGGTTACAAATGATGAGCTCGAACTTTTGCACCTGCTCGTTAGTTTTGATTTTGCAAAACTCGTTTTTCGGTAATTTCGCCCTATTCGCGGGGCGCGTCGTAGTGCGAACTGGCCCGTGGAGGCCGCGAACTCGTGCGAGTTACCTCAAGGTTGAGTATGGGCGCCGCCATTTTGTTTGCGTGACGTATTTCCGTTTCCGCCCGCTAAGTGTAATCTCGCCCGACTCGCGCCTTGCGAATACAAGTTCGCACGAGTTCGCGAGAGAAATCGCGTGCGAACTTACTTACGCGCACGTGATCGGGCCGCCATCTTGTTTTTCATTCATTCCTATGTGTCTGGGTATGGTGTTTCTATCCTCTCTATATCTCTGCCATCCTTTGCTTGTTTTACTATTTTTTTGATCAATTTAACTTATTTTCTATCCCTGTATTTTTCTAGATCTATATTTTTGTGTTTTAGGCTATTTTTGTTTACTTTTGAACTACTTTTTTAAACTTTTACTTTCCTTCTTCCCTACTCTTATTCTTTTTCATTTTGTCTCTTCTTTACTGCTCACACCTGCCCAGAACATGGTCAAGACAGCTGTGAAGCTGCCCAAGACGGGCACCGCAGCCCGTGCCCGGCTCCCGTGTGGTCGATTGAGGGCGGAAATGGTGGTGCCCCGGGAGATTTTCAGCCCTGAGGAGGTGGGCGCACTTGTTTTTTACGTGCAGCGCCGTCTCCCCAGGACCATCGCGGCAGGCGGCAGGATTGCTGCTGGTTACACCAACAGCCAGGAGCGACGGAAGCGGTGGGGGCAGGTGTGCCGGGCCCTTTTTAAGATCACGGGGGTCCAGCGCACCTACAATCAGGTCACCCACCGCTGGACCGACATCCTTGACCGAGAGCGTGACCTGCTAGACGTGCTGGGAGTGGAGGTCCCCGGTCTTGGTGAGTAGTAGTAGCAATTTTTTCATTAATATTTCAAAATCTTCTGTGCATTTCAGGTGCACTGTTCTCCTTCTCTGTGCCGGTGCCACTGCTTATTTGTTATCTATTTTGTGTTCATTTAATTGGGCTGAGTATGAGTGTATTTTACAGAACTGCGTAATGCTAGACACAAAGGGGCAGATTTACAAGCCCCTTGTTCCACGTTTACACTGCCTTACCTGACGCACAGCGACGTAAACGTGGCGCATCCCTGCGAGTCATGTACAACGTGATGCATCTAAGGAGATGCGCCACGTGAATGCCTGGGCCTGCGCCTCAATGGGTGCGTTCCCACGCAGGGGGGGAGTGGGGGGTGGGTGGTGCCGGTCAGGCAGATGTGTGCCTCGCAAAAGTGCCTGCGTGAAATCTACAAGATTTAGCGCAGGCACTTCCGCGACGCTGCTATGTCAATTCTTTATGCCTGCTTGCTTGAAGCAGGCGTAAGGACTGATGCGGTATGTAGAGTATTGGGCAGCCCTGAGCACTGCTATAGTTGCATTGCGCCCGCGAAGCGACTCTAGAGATGCGCCCCTATTTCATCACGAGATGCGTTACGCATCTGCCTACCCTTGCGCCAGGGTTTGCCGCATTGTAATAGCGGCGCATCTGCCGTGACGCAAGGTTAGTTTTGCGTTACGTATTTGTTCTGGTGCACATCTGGAGGTGTCCAGCTCAGAACTCGTAAGTATGCCCGTAAGTGTCAGATTAGCAATTACCTGCGCATCCCTGCAAAGTGTGTGGCACGGCAGCACCACCCATGGTGCGCCGTATTTACAATGCGGCACACCATGGTCCCAAAACGTCACCGAAACGTTACGCATCGGTGCCGTAAAGGCGGCTCTTTGATGGAGTTGCGTTGCAACGATGGCGCAGCTCCAGCAATGCTGCGTCAAGCCGTAAGTCTGCTTCATGCAGGCGCAGGGTTTCAGTGACGCATCATTGTCCTAAATGACTGATTGAAATTTTATATATTCCCCATAGCCACTTTTAGCATGCGTTCCTGCGCAGGAACGCCATCCCTTGCGATGGAATGCTCCCTAATGGCGCAGGGTTTTAGAATGGGATGCATCTCCCATATGCGTCACGTTGTTAATATACGCCAGACCATGGCGCCTCTCTTGTGGCGCTGCGTCACAAAATTGACGCAAGAATGGAGCAGAAGAGCTGCAAGGGGCTTGTAAATCTGCCCCTAGAGTAGAGGCTCAGGTGCAGTCCTTCCTTTGTAGCCCTCTTTTTGGATGAAATAGTAGGTTCTTGTTCTTTCTAAATGTTTGATTTGGTTGACAAGGACATCGGCAAGCAGCAATCATCAATGTTTTCTGTTATTTCTTTCATGTTGTACGTCAGGTCCGCCCAGGGGCAAGCGGACCGAAAAATCTGATGCAGCAGTGGCTCCAAAGGAGGAGGATGCAGGCCAGGGCGGCGAGTGCTCCTTTGCTGGCCCCAGTAAGTTTTCATTTAAATATAGAGGACCTATTGTTGTCCAACCATTCCTAATTTAATTGTTTCGAAATAGTGTTTAGATAGGAGCAAAATCAATAATCCTACTGTTGCAGGGACAATTCTCCACAAACCGAACTATGGACACCAAAGACCAGAGTAATAATATTTCAGAGTGGCGTGTTTGGCACACTGTATAAATAAACCTGGTAGTGTCAGCAGCACAGATTCCTCCTTCCAAAAATTGCAAAACTTTTCGCTCAGTCACTCTAGTCTGGACTCTCTGGAGGAAAAACTACAGAGTCAATTCAAGTTTAAAAGCTTTATTAAAAGTTTAAGTAAACACATATATTAAAATAAAGTTAGTTGGAAATGGAAAAGTGCTTGGTGCAGAGTTGATGAGTACTGGATTGGTAGAAATTTCTTGTGGTCGAGCCGAGCTTTCACCTGGTTTCAAGTTGATGTTCCTCTTGTCCTTAGAAGTCCAGTTTCTGTCTGTTCAGAGAAAAATAATGTGTGTTAAAATTAAGCAAGCATTCAACAATTGTGACAAAAAAATTAAGCAAGACAACAGCTTTCCCTGGAAGGAGGGACATTTACTTTAGACTAGAGTAGACACTCAATTAATTTTTCAGTTGTTTTCACATTTTTTCATTCATAGACCAAATACTAGTGGAGTGGTGTAATCTAACATTCTTAAATCTACTTTGTAGGTGGAACATCTGGTGGCGGGGCCAGCTCGGATGTGGTCATCATTGACTCGGAGTCCGAGGGTCAATCTGGGGAGGAGGCGGCGCTAGAGGAGTCGGACCAAGAAGAAGTACAGACTGTGAGGAAGGAGACAGTGGCGGTGGCGAGTACAGGTAAGCTGGATCATGGTACTATCTGACTCTTAGATAGGATATGATGTGTATCCAGTGGTGGCCCAGTGACAAATTACAATATGGTAATTACAGCAGGCTGGGACCGAAAGACAGATAGAGGCAGAGACAGAGAGAGAGGAAGACAGAAGGAGAGATAGAGAGGGAGGGAGCCAGAGGGAGGGTGAGGGAGGGAGACAGAGAGAGAGAGACAGCGAGGTAGAGGGAGACAAAGGGAGACAGAAAGAGGGAGACAGAGAGAGAGAGAGAGAGAGAGAGAGAGAGAGAGGGAGGGAAACAGACATATCGCCTGGGCCTGGTGCAGATGATACGGTTGCTGGTGTGGTTAACGGCTCAGAGGAAAAATCACTCACTTCTGCCACATCTCTTTCATATGAAAGAGCACCAAACCAAGGATACAAGTGAGTTGTGGGAAGGGAAATGGTGATTCAAGCGCCCCTCCCTGCGGACGCCCATGATACTGGCCTGAATAGTTTTGTACTGCCCTGGCTAGTTGCTAGTTGTACTGTGACACAACTTCCTGCTGAATCATTTTGTGTTAATCATATTCCTAAAGAGCATTGCTTACAGATTATGTCTTTCTTTCTTCATATAGTTGGCAATACTAAAACCTCCAAACCAACGAGGAGTATGCTGGCTGTACTGGCCCGGCAACGGAGGCTGGAAGCAACTGTTGCCGAATATCGGCGACTGGTGGAACTCGAGGGGGATGACACGCACTCCAGTGCATCCAACTTAACATCGTCTACATCCTCCTCTGTTACCCCACGTTCTGCCGGTAAGCACAGTGCTCCAGCGAACCGGAGCCGTGCCGGAAGACGCCACCGCCGAGCAGCAAAAGCTGCACCTCGCAGCACTGTTAAAGGTCGCTTGCGCCGTGCACTCCGCAGAGTGTCAGACCTAGAGGCGGAGGTCCAGAAATGGCACAAATTTCAAAATGTGGTGGAGGGCCTCCGCCTAGAGCAAGCCATCCTCCAAGAAAAATATGATGCCCTGGCCCTAAAGCATGATGCCCTGGAGGCCAAACTTACCAGCTTGCATCCCTAGAGTGTCCCTTGCCCCTTTTTTTGAGACTTTTGGGGGGTGGGAATTGGGAGTTGGGTTTTTTGGGGACTTTTGAGGACTATTTGTTGGGGTTAGGGAGGGTCTTGCGGGAGATTATTTTGTTAGGGATATAAATATACTTTTTCAAACTTTATCTGAGCATACCTGTTTTTTTACTACTTTTGAGCTGGGTGGGTGGTGGTTTTGCAGTAATTTCATTTAACTGAACACTGTCATCGTGTTGGTTCACGTGCAATAGGCCAAATGTTTTCCTAAGTAAATGCCTGTCACAGACTTTGTTAATTCAAGAGCCCTAGGACTTTGCTGCTAGTACCACTATCACTCTCTCGCCTCTCCGAATACTCCATTATACTACCTCCCATCCAAAAGCTTATCTTACCTGTAATTTGTGTTTGAGGGCTGGCTCCACCTGGAATTCACAGAGTCCTAACGCGTTCTGCAGCAGGGCCACAACTGGAGTTTCCCGGCGTGGATTTTCTGCAAAACAAAAGCAATCAACATTAGAAATGTGGTAGCGGTGCTGACACAACCCTAAAACCTAGAAGCCCCAGAGACAGCACCCCTGAGACAGGCAAGCGAGCAATATAACGCCTACACGTTCACGTGCAATAGGCCAAATGTTTTCCTAAGTAAATGCCTGTCACAGACTTTGTTAATTCAAGAGCCCTTGGACTTTGCTGCTAGTACCACTGTCACTCTCTCGCCTCTCCGAATACTCCATTATACTACCTCCCATCCAAAAGCTTATCTTACCTGTAATTTGTGTTTGAGGGCTGGCTCCACCTGGAATTCACAGAGTCCTAACGCGTTCTGCAGCAGGGCCACAACTGGAGTTTCCCGGCGTGGATTTTCTGCAAAACAAAAGCAATCAACATTAGAAATGTGGTAGCGGTGCTGACACAACCCTAAAACCTAGAAGCCCCAGAGACAGCACCCCTGAGACAGGCAAGCGAGCAATATAACGCCTACACGTTCACGTGCAATAGGCCAAATGTTTTCCTAAGTAAATGCCTGTCACAGACTTTGTTAATTCAAGAGCCCTAGGACTTTGCTGCTAGTACCACTGTCACTCTCTCGCCTCTCCGAATACTCCATTATACTACCTCCCATCCAAAAACTTATCTTACCTGTAATTTGTGTTTGAGGGCTGGCTCCACCTGGAATTCACAGAGTCCTAACGCGTTCTGCAGCAGGGCCACAACTGGAGTTTCCCGGCGTGGATTTTCTGCAAAACAAAAGCAATCAACATTAGAAATGTGGTAGCGGTGCTGACACAACCCTAAAACCTAGAAGCCCCAGAGACAGCACCCCTGAGACAGGCAAGCGAGCAATATAACGCCTACACGTTCACGTGCAATAGGCCAAATGTTTTCCTAAGTAAATGCCTGTCACAGACTTTGTTAATTCAAGAGCCCTAGGACTTTGCTGCTAGTACCACTGTCACTCTCTCGCCTCTCCGAATACTCCATTATACTACCTCCCATCCAAAAGCTTATCTTACCTGTAATTTGTGTTTGAGGGCTGGCTCCTTCATTTCTTCATTTCTTCATTGTGCAGAATCCAGGCATCAGCATTATGGGTAATGGATAGGGTGAGTCTGGAGGAGGAGGACTCAGGATAGACGACCAGGACTGAGTTCTTGTCAACTAACTGTTGTGAACCTGAGGAATGCTGCGGCATCAAAATCAAGACAGTTCTGTTGATGGGCTTGTTGTTTTATTGGTTGATTACAGTTTTGTTGGGAATGTATTGAAGCACTTGCTAAAGAAAGACAGACACACAGGAATAAAAGTGAATAAGGAGGACTATTTACAATTAATGAATGATTGAGTCATTTTCAGAACTCGCTGTCAGGGAAGCAGAACTCGTCCTCATACTCTGCTAAATCATCAGTCGGGGTTACTTCTGGTAACTGAGGAGAACTTTCCTCGGGTAGGGCGGTGTCCTCTTCTTCCTGCGTGCATTCTCGTACTCTGTAATCTGGTGGTATGAAGTGCTGGTTCATCTTTATCAAGGTGAGCCGCTCCACATTTGCGGGCAAGAGGCGGGACCTTTTGGAAGTCACAATGCCACCAGCAGAACTAAAAACACGTTCTGAAGACACGCTTGCGAGTGGGCAAGACAAGTAATTGATAGCCAGGTTGGTGAGCTCTCGCCATATTTTTCTTTTCCCATGCCAATACGCCAATGGGTCCTCAGTAATATTGACCTCTGTTGAGTCATCCAGATAGGCCTGCACCATTGAAAGAATGTCCTCCCGGATTCCTGTACTTTGCACTTCTGTGTCCTTTCTAGGACCAGGAAACCCTAGCTGAGTTAGCCAACTCGCTTCAGACATATCGCATGCGCCTAGTGCAGATGATACGGTTGCTGGTGTGGTTAACGGCTCAGAGGGAAAGTCACTCACTTCTGCCACAGGCACAGATGGTGAAGTGCTTTTTTGGGACGCCTGATCGCCTGCTGATTCACTAGTAGTACTGTCTTCTCCTACAGTTTCCTTCCGTTCTATTTCAAAACGAATGGCTGACTGAGCTAGCCAACCTTTGTACTCTGTAACATCCGATGTTTCAAAAGGAATTATTACTTTGCCAAACAATGGCTTTTTGTAACGTGGATCCAGAATAGTAGCACAAATGTAGTGCTGTTGTTTCTTGATATTTACAAGCCGTTCATTGCTAACTAGGCGTTGTAATAATCTCTGCGCCAACTCATGTGCTTCGTTCTTTTCAACGTCCTTTAATTGTGAAGACACCACCTTGACTTGGTGCTCGAGCTTCAGCAACAGTGGGATAGCTTTGCTCAAAGAACAGTTCTCCCTGCTCACGTCACGCGTGAAGACCTCAAAAGGCCGAAGCATGTCTGTCAGGCTTTTAACTAGCTGCCATTGCTCCACCGCTAGTATCATTCCTGTCGTATCACCACCCAGGTTGTAGAAATACTCATTGACTACTGGAAACAGCTCATGCAGACGCTCAAGCATGTAGAAGGTTGAGTTCCAACGTGTTGCCACCTCCTGGATAAGTGCTTTCACTGGCATTCTACGTTCATTTTGCTTGCGCCTCAGCTCCTTCCGGGCCTTAAAAGAATGGTTGAAATGTGTGCATATTCTTCTGCAGATGGTCAGTGTTTTGTCGACTGCAAGTTCTTTTTTCAAAAATTTTTGCACAACAAGGTTGATACAGTGCGCCAAACACGGCACTCTGAAATAGAAACCGTCCGCCATGGCCCTAACTACATTGCTGCCATTATCTGTAGAAACATAACCAACCTTGCAATGTCTTGGGCGCAGCCATTGCAAGACCTTTTTGTTAAAGTCAGCCAAAATGTTGACTGCAGTATGACTTTTCTCCATGCCAAACATGGCTAATGTTGCATGTTTACGAGCACCCTTAAAAATCTCGACCAAGTCACCACCTGCATTTATCTGTTTAATAACCCCTGAAAAAGAGACCCAGTGTGCAGTGATGCACATGTAATCAGTGGCTGCGCAACTGGTCCACATGTCTGTTGTCAGGTGTATAGTGTGAACAGCACTCTTCTGCAAAGCTGCCCCCACCAACTCAAGCACCTCTTTGTGTAGTGCTGGAACAGCAACCCTGGCAAAATAGTACCGGCTAGGAACCTTCCATTTAGGGGCCAATGTTGCCACGAGTTCAAGGAAACCCACACCTTCGACAAACGAAAAAGGGAGAAGGTCCACCGCTAGCATTTTTGCCAGCTTAGTGTTATAGAGGCGTACAGTTGGGTGGTTGCGTTGAAATTGCGCATCTGAGGAGAACATGGCTGAAATGGTGCGCTGGACAAATTTACGGGATGATGCTGATGCCTTCTTCGACCCACTTCTGATCAGTGTTGACATTTTCCGCATTGGTGTGTCTCCCAGACTCTCAGTGTGCCTGCTATGTGTTACGGAGGGTGTGGTGCTGCAAGGGGTACTGGGTGCAACCGGACACATGTCTGACGCTTCTTCTACCTCCCCATCATCTTCAGATGAAACACCTACTATGGGTATATTTTGGCCACTTGCCCTTTGGGATCGCTTTCCCTTGACGTTTGCTAGGTGCGGAAACCATTCGACAGCGTGCTTTCTTTCAAGATGACCTATCTGGCCTCCGGTTCCATAGTTGGTACCAGTCTTACCACGGCTAACGCTAGTCTTACAAATGCAACAAACGGCTATGTTATCATATTTTTCATGGACACTAAAAAAGTTCCAAACTGGGGACTGGAAACTTCTGGTTTTGCCGCACGAGGTGATACTGCTGCCAATGCCAGATGAAGCAGTGGTGGATGAGCCTTGCAGACATCTACTGGGTTGTGCAATTATTGCAGCAACCTTACTTGAGGGAGTCGAGCTGGATGGAGTCCCCCTCCGGGGAGAAAATATGGGAGCTGTAGGTTTTGTTGAACTTGTGGTACTACTTGACTGCGTTGGTGGTGCTACCAGTGGCACGTCGCCAGGGTCACGCTCAGCATGACGTCGGGATAGGGTGTAAATGTCTGTCTGCTGCATGGCCGGTGTGGCTGGACTGACATGTGTGATGACTAGGTCATTGCTGTCATCCTCTTCAACAACATCAGAATGCACCACTTCATCAAGTCCGACGTTCGGATCCATAAGTATGAGCTTTCCGGGGCCCTTCCTTTTAACATTTGATACCTTTCGCAGCTCATGGTGTGCCTCCCTCTCAGACGTCGGAGATGGTTGCCAATCTAGATCCAGATCATCTGATGGAGCGGGGCTTGAAGAGGAACTTCTACACACCCTCCTTGATCTTTTCCTTGCTGGGGAGCTGGGAGAAAATGAATCATCAGGAGGAGTGGCTTCGTCTTCCTGACATGATACCCCGGCTCCAAAGTCAATTTCCTCCTGTGCCCCTACTTCTGGAAGAACAACCATTGTGGGCACTTGCACCGCTCCATGGCCATCTTCACTGACCTCTACTTGCAAGTCTCCATGGACCTCTCCTCGGCCTTCTCCTTCTCGGCCTTCTCCTTCTCGGCCTTCTCCTTCTCGGCCTTCTCCTTCTCGGCCTTCTCCTTCTCGGCCTTCTCCTTCTCGGCCTTCTCCTTCTCGGACAGCTCCTTCTCGGCCTTCTCCTTCTCGGCCTTCTCCTTCTCGGCCTTCTCCTTCTCGGACAGCTCCTTCTCGGACAGCTCCTTCTCGGCCTTCTCCTTCTCGGACAGCTCCTTCTCGGACAGCTCCTTCTCGGACAGCTCCTTCTCGGCCTTCTCCTTCTCGGACAGCTCCTTCTCGGACAGCTCCTTCTCGGACAGCTCCTTCTCGGCCTTCTCCTTCTCGGACAGCTCCTTCTCGGACAGCTCCTTCTCGGACAGCTCCTTCTCGGACAGCTCCTTGCGCATGTACTTCTGCTTGTACTAGTAGCCCATGCAGTTGTTGTTGCGGCTTTGGTTGTTGAATAGTACTTGTGAGATGAGTTAAAACCTGTGTTGATGGCGTGCTGCTACTTTCTTGCGATGATCCAACATCACTGGTCGTTGGTGATTCAACAACTAAACAGGCTACCTGTGCAGCACTCATGGTGGGCCTTTGTTTTTTTGGTTGTTGTTGCCCAAAAAATGTCTTGGTTGAGCAACCAGTCGCCTTGGTAAGTGGTGCCACTTGCTTCTTCTTCTCCTTAGTAGAGACATCTTTCTTGGAAGAGGACCTACGGGCACCTCTTTTTGGAGCCATCTTCTTCAGATGTCGGAACAACAGGCCGCAGCAGCACTTCTTCCTGGCACTGATGCTCAACGATGATGATGCGTAGTTTTGTGCACCTAAACGCAAACGAAGACAGAGGAACATCAGTAAATATAAATGTTGCATATGTAGCGCTTGAATAAACAGTTAGCAAGTAGGCATTTATGAATACACACGTGCACACCACACAATATGGAATTTTCAAAATTAGGATTTGCTAAATTTTTGGGAAACAGGAATTTAACATTGATCCAAGAGAGCACACACACAGAGGGTTGTGCTTTCATGTACCCCTGACTCCGCCTGGGCACAATGGGTGAAAGCAAGGCACAATGGGTGTAGGCCTATGTCTCAAAGCTCACTGCCTGCCTTCAAAATGGCCACTTGACCCCCCTATCCACATGGCCAGGACCATGCCTCAAAATGGCCACCACCAACATAGCCAGCACCCAACCCCTACTCCAAAAAGTGAAAACACACAACACAAATCAAATCACCACAATCCAATGCCATCCATCCATTTTCAGAAGGCTTATGCTGCCTGCTGGTGGTTTTCCGGTGCAAAATTGCATTTTTTACAATTTCGCGAGTGCGAGATTGTTGCTTCACGGCGCGAACGTGGCAAAAACCCACAAAATCCGCGAACAGACCGATTCTGGGCCCCCCTGGGCATAATGGATGACATCAGAGCACAGTGGGTGCAGGCCTATGGCACAAAGCACACAACTTACAAATGGCCCCTAGACCCCCACCCACACGGGACCAGACAATAAAATGGCCCCCACCCCCATAGCAAGCCCCCAACACCACCCCAAAAAGTCCTAAAACACACAAAAATCAGCACAATCCAATGTCATCCATGCCCTGGCCAGAATCATGTTAACAAAAATAATTTCAACAAAACAGTTGTATCATCCATGCACCCATAAATAAGCCTGGTGGTTTTCAATTCATGTGCAGCAGAATTGTAATTTTTACAATTTCGCGAGTGCGAGATTGTTGCTGCGCGGGACACGAGCAGTGCGAACACAAGCAAAAACATCCTCAGCTCGCGAACTTGCAGATTTTCCCCCCAAAAAAGTCGAAAAAAAACAACACACACAAAAATCACCACAAACAAACAACATCAACTTACTTCTTTGTGAAATCAAAATTCGAATCCAAAAGTAATCCAAAAAGCCTCAAATCCAAATATCCAGCAGCAACCACAAAAAGTAATCCTTCCCAGTCAAGAATGATCGAAAAGTGGCCAGGAAATGGAGGAGCTTGCTGGACAGGAACAGGAAGTTGGAGACTGGGGCACTTCCTTCACCCCACCCCTATGGGAGGAGCTTGCTGGACAGGAACAGGAAGTTGGAGACTGGGCCACTTCCTTTACTAAGTAATTTTTGTACTTTCGCTAGTGCGAGATTGTTCCTGCCCGCGCCGCGGACAGCGAGCAGCGCGAGCAGTGCGAACACAAACAAAAAATCCGCTTCGCGCGGATTTTGCGTATTCTCGCCGCATCCGCGAGAGTTCGCGGATTGCGGATTGTCCGAAAATACGAAAAATCCGCGAGCGTAACGGATTTTACGCCCATGCTTAATCTCACCCTACCCTGATTCATGATGGGGTTCCTTGTTGTCGCACCCTGGGTGACTCTTACTACTCCCCCAGCCCTGAAGAACCTTAACCTTTAATTAAGCACCAAGTCATTTTACAAATGTCATTGCTTTCAATAGAACCTGTGCTTCTTCCCTTTAATGAGAACTCTGAGCTTTGATTGCTGGGCTCTTGAAGCCTGCGCCCCTTGTGCTTTGTAAAGATAAAGGAGTTTGACAATTTCTTTCCGCCTACGTGCGGCTACCACGGACATGTCTGAGAAGATCCGACATTTAGAGACCTTGTTTACAAAGAATTGTTTCTGCTGTATAGCCTTGTCAGGATTCTCTCTTTGATCCGATAGTCTGCAAAATTCACAAAAATTGTGCGTGGGAATGATGAATAAGGTAGGGGATGTGAAGGGACACGATGTGCCCTGGTAATAGTGAGATCACCGGAGAACTCTGGCAAGACCTTCTGCTTGATAAAAGACTTGACCCATTGGAGAGTTTTAGAGCCCTCTCTCCCCTCCAGTACTCCAACGATGTGTAGATTTGAGCATTGAGAATGATTTTCGAGTTCCTCGAGTTATTCTCCAAAGCGGGTTTGCCTTAGCAGCCTCCTTTACTTTCAGGCTCATTATGTTAATTTGACCATCCAGTACCGAGATCTTTGACTTGGCTTCTGGGAATCTGGCCAGTAAGCAAGACACAGCTTCTTCATTTTTTCCTAAACGAAGATGAAGGGAGGCTATCTCACATTCTTGCGACTTCTTCATTTCTCTAATTTCGGCGGGATCAGATTCAGCATAATTTTTATATCCATTTGGTGGGAGAAACCTACTTCAGTTGATGACTGGGAGTCACTCGGTAGTGGCTTCCCACCCTGCTTCTTAGTCCCTGCTAGCGGATCTGAAAAGCCCAGAGCGGGCTGACAGTCTGTCTGAGACTGAAGCTGACGAGGTGTCAGAACACAGAACGAAAGTACTGAAGGACCCTCCAAAGGTAACAAGGCAGAAGCTAATTCCGATGCCAGAGCTGGTGATTCAGATATTGCAAACTGGTTATTCTGAGATTGATTGGGCTTTTGTGGTTGTAGGGTGGTTGCAGAGGAGGCCGATGCTAATACCGTTTCCTGGTTCTGTGGTGGCAAAGGTGGAGTCTGCCGGGGGGAGCTGGAGGATTCACCCCCTTTCATTCTCCCCTCCTTCCTCTGTATCGGGTCTGCTATAATATTAGGCGAAGCTGAAGCTGACTGTGAAACTTTTTTAGAGAATAATAGAAAGTCTTTGAGATTTCTCTTTATGTCTTTGTTGCCACTGACAATATGCTCAGCGAGTAGTTCCTTCCCCATTCTGGGCAGACCCTCTCTCGCCCTCTGTTGGATGGGGTCTGCCCCCACTTGACTGAGTTCATGGAGTTCTTGAGAATCTTCTTTGGAACTCTCACGACTAGAGTTTAGCTCCGGTTGGTTCAGAGTAATATCGATTCTTGCTGCCGAAGAAGCTGCTTTTACCTGAGCTAACCGCATTTTGACTTGAGCTCCATCACGGAATCAACTTTTGAGGTGGCGTTCACCTGTTTAAGGTATTTACCCATCGCTCCCTTTTTGCTACTGTACCCTACTTGTCAGGTGGTTATGGGCCTCAATTAAAAGGCAGCAGTCTAATTTTGCTCTTATACTTTGATGGTATGCAATGGTGGCTTCAAACACCGACAGCCTCCTACAGTAAAAGTTTAATGAAAGCCCGGGGTCCAAAGACACACCCTCTAGCAGTTTAAACAACCAGTAAAAACATTTCTCAGAGGGCTCAGTCAGACCCTCTTGGCTAAACATCCTCGGCACCACTCTCAGCCCGCAAATCACAAAAATCCCAGTGAGTTCATGCAAGGGAATAGCATCCGTCGAAATTCCCCGCTCCGGCGGTCACCCATCCTCCAAAAACAGAACCCTGCATCCATTCGGCCCACAACGTCACATATATGTATGGATGTATTTACTGAACCCCAAATATGAAGGTTGTTTCCTATGTTTTATAGCCTCGCATAGTGCTTTCGCTTATAACATTGCAAGGCCTTTTATAGTACTGTAAACCAAAAGGACTCATGTTATACACTACACATTTCAGTAATGTAAACTCGTTTTCAGAGCTGGATTTTTTGACAGAGAATAGAGTTCCTGTGTTTATAAATGAATATCTTCCCGCCATGGTTGTCATGCACTTCCATGGAGAAAAAGATCCAGATATCTTCACCCTAGATTCGTTTTTACTGAAAACAACTAATTGCTATCAAATCAGTCCTTGAAAAATCTACTCGCCCACTCGCTATGGAAAGTCAGATTTAATTCGGACAAGCTATTTTTAGAGCCTACTGGTCCATTCCGGCAGATAGTTAATGAGTAATAGATATGTATTTAAATCTTGTTTATATCTTGTCACTTTTAATGTGTGTTCAAAGACAGAGGGCAAATGTCAGTTTTCGTCTAATTACAACTTCCTGCTTATTTTATCCTGAAACTGGGGGCATATTCACAAGCCCCTATCGCCACCACAGCCTCACTTGTTCAACACACATGGAAAATGCAAAATGTCATGGTTTGTTTATGTACAGGAAGGTGTCCCTTCCTGTACATAAACAAAATTGTTTTTTATAAATGCCATTTTGTAACTTACATGTGTGCTGCATGAAGCAGCACACATGTAAGTAACAAACTGGCATTTTAGGTTTGTTTATGCGCAGGAAGGGACACCTTCCTGTACATAAACAAACCTCCCTGCTTGCAGAAACCCTTGCACTCTGGTGCAAGGGTACCTGCGTTGGCGCTAAGTTTGAAACTTAGCGCCATCGCAGGGGAAAAAGCAAGGCTGCACCATGTCCTTGTGAATATGGTGGAGCCTTGCATATCTGAAGTGGCGGAGAGAGGCGCTAAGCCAAGAAGGCTAACGCCTCTCTCCGCCACTTCCTTGAGAATATCCCCCTTGGTGTTTACTTTTCTCTCTCTGGCTGTAAAGTCAGATGATTTTGTTAAGTGAACTCTGACAATCTTGTTGGGCTATAGGAAGTGTGAAACAAAAGGCTCTTGGATGTCAGTTTTATTTCCAACACAGAACATTTAAATAGCTTGTAAATGAACAGGACACATATTTCAAAATATATCTTCCATTAGCAAAGCACTTATTTTATTCAGTAGTGTTATAGAAATAAAGATTTTTATAGGATCAAAACAAATCAGAACACTTTACTTGGTGATGTGCAATCATAAGTATTTGCTGAAACCCAATTTCCAAACATTATTGTTTGTACACTATACAGTTTTATCATTAAAAGTGCATGTTAGTGGGATATTTTGTGGGCACTTTATTGAATAGAAAATGTGCTGTCTGTAAATGACTGTGTGCTACCATATCATGCTTTAGTAATATATTTATTAAAGGTGAGAAATGTAAAGATAAACTGAGAGACATTCCTGACGCTGTCCTGATGACATTGCTCTTAGTAAGCATAGAGTCAAGTCAGGGGGATAACATGTAACCTGTGGGGTGGGCTAGATTCGTATTATACAAGGAGCAAATGTTTATTCTATTAAATTAAACAACATATTTTTTGTATAGCAGACATGTTGAATTCACCCATTCATTGGTGTTCTCATATATAATATTGAAGAAAAAGATGTCTCAGGGAAATCAATTATTAGCTAAGGATCACACAATTTGAGACCAATTTATGGGTCAAGAACTTTACAATGAGGTTGAGTAAATTAATCAAGTCACCTGGTTGTAGTTCTGGAAACATTTTAATGATTTTGTTAGGCAAGCACATGATCCAGCTACATTGACTTGTGTTAAGAGAAAATTTTCATAAGGTGTGGTAAATTTGACATACTTTCAGTATACTGCTCCAACATATCCTTTTCTAGCGAGAGACTGGTCAGTTGTAATGACAACTGTCTATTGATATTTTGCTTGGACTTGAGCTTCCCTAGGTGTTGTGTTTTATTTTTTAACAAAGAACATAGTTTATGAATGTTGGGAAATGGGCAACTTTGCAGGAAAAGAACATACCCCACCAGTGGTGTAACAATAGCCCACGCAACCCCTATGGTGTGGGGAACCTACAGGCTCCAGGGGCCTTCTCGGGCACTGTGTAATAGTAGGCCTGCAAACTCATGACTGGGCCCAGAGCATGGTAGGCCCCCTCAATGCACTTTTCTGAGGGGACCCCACAAGTTTCCATGTGCCACTTCACCCCATGGTTGACTTAAATCTGAGGAGGCAAGAGTGTTGGTGGCAGGGTGAAGTCCTCTGATTGATATGATGGCCAGATCGAAAAGTTTGGTCATAGGTTCAACACCTATCTGTTCCCAGTTGCCTTCTTCCCCCTTCTTTCTTACTGTTAATGTTCACATACATCTTGTGGCATCCATCAGATTGTATTGCATTCAGAAGAGGTTTTGTTTTGTAAATCTGAAGGCACTGAGACCACTTCCTACAGGGAAATCTACATGTAGAGATCTCTGCAAACATAGATTTCTGCATTTACTGCTGTTATGTTATTGTTCATTCCTATTGGGCATCACACCCCATACAAGTCTCTGGGTACTGAACAGCAATATATTAAGATGGACGAGAACATAAAATCATGAAAAAAGAATGAGTTTGAGTTTTTCCAGAATAGAATATGAGAATTGATATTTCCTAGCACTAAAGAAAGATTATTCCAGAAGTGAGAGGCCACTGTAGAGAAAGATTCACCCCCACAACTATTTTTTAAGTATCTTTCTTATTGATTTTCATATTATAAGGATAGACACGGACACAGTATAAATGAAAACTGTGAAATCATACAAACAGCTGATGATAGCCAAAACTGACACCAGTCTAGTATGAGGATAAGTGTCCAACCAATTAACAGTACTTTTAAACTGTATAATCTGAAACCTGCAAACGTACAGGGAGGGGAAAGTCATAGAAAACCAGACTAGAACTAATCATGACACGGATAATACACTCACTTCAAATGTTAGTCAGGTATGTTGAATATTTATTCCTATGCATGTCAAAAGCCCAGAAAATTGTGAAACCAGAGTCTTGGAAAACAATGCCATAACCCTTGCAATCTATGTACTAGAGTCCAGTCACTAAGTGCACCAATCTTTTCTGTACCTCAAAGCATTTTTTAAAGGAAAGGTATGTAAGTGAGGTAATGGAAGGTGGCTGAAGAGCACAAGCTGGGATATATTTACTCAGTTTTGATTTTAGACATACTAAGTCCTCACTGTACAGACATTCATGGGCTAAACATTAAGGGATTTATTCGGACTGACCAACCTCCTGTCGGCGGTCCAACCTCTATGGGAGATTGTGCTGCAGTTGGAATCCAGCCGCAACACAAGCTCCCATAGAGAAATGGGAGTTTTTGTTAATCCCTGCACTGTGTGGCAAGCACCACACAGTGCCCGCCACACAGTGCAGGGATTGACGGGGAAACCATATGTGCCCCCTAGCCGCAGGCCACTGTCGCAAGGGTCCTAGCTAGGGGCCCCCACAGTTACTTTCCAGCAAGCTTTTCATGTCAGAAAGCCTGACATGAGAAGCCTGTGGGAAACTGACATCATAATCCCAATGGCGGAAACGCCGTCCTTAAGGAATTACGTGCCAGTTCTGACTGGCCAAAGGGGTACTTGAGCCTGTCGGAAGCCAGCCAGAATGACCATCTGGTTTCACTTTGATATTCATCATTGTAATACTCAGTGAGGACTCTTGAGGAGCCCCACAGTTTAGAGAGTAGGGGTCTGCTAGTATGGTCCCTTCACAGACTTGGAAGGTTCGGTTTTGGAGGAACAAGGTCAGCCACTGCTATAGAGTTTACTGGGCCCTTCCTATTTTTACTTTCATCTTACGCTGCTCATATATTCAGTAGCAAAAACAACAAATGATGGACGGAATGTTGCACAATGGAAAAACATTCACCCCCAGTCACAGATCTGGGTTTAATCCAACGTTATTTTGCTCACCACACCACCCCAGTTCAGACATGGCCATATGCAAATCAGTCTTGACCCTGTGCCTCATGGGAACAGTCCAGACCGAACTGCCAAGCCATGTCTTCCCTGGACCGGAATCAAGCTTCCTAGGACCGGTTTCTGGCTATTAGCCGTCATCAGCCAGGATAGCTTGAGTCCAGTGGCATGGAGAGCACGGGACTCACGTCTGAGCATACCCGTCCCACTCGGGGTGACATGCAAAAACAACAATTGATGGACGGAATGTTGCACAATGGCAAAACATTCACCCCCAGTTACAGATCTGGATTCTTGATTAGAGAAAATACATTGAGTTTCCTGGGTTACCCTTTCTAGATGTTTCTCGACCGATGGAGACTGACCGTTATTGCACAATAGGCGATACCAGTTCCCCAACCCTCTAAGCTTTGCTCTGAAAAAGGCAATCGCCAGCTTAGCCGGCATGCTAAAACAGAAATTTTCTCAATTATGAACATATAGGATCTGTAGTTATTCGATAAAACTGGCTTCCTCCTATCCCTACTTCTCATCTGCATCTCTTGCCAAGTGATTACTCTATTTTGAACTGAGAAACCCCTATTTCTTCTAGCCGACAGTACCTGTTGGTAGTGTTCCAAAAAAAACAGAGCAATCTCATCACTATTTGAGACTGCGGTTCTAGTCTTTGGATCTACCACCTCAGAGATTAAAGCCGCTTCATGTCCAGTTTTAGTGTAACTGGCTAACAGGTTGCCTACCATTTGGCTTTCTTCATAAACCCTTTGTTGGTAATTTTGGGAGCTGCGTATTTCTACTAATAAAAAGAATTCCCTCAGCGCCTTTTTTGGCATTTGCAAACTGCAGTTGTTCGGACTTGTTACTCGGGTCTTGTGCACTTTCCATGGCCTGCTGGAGTTCTGCTATTTTATCCCGACGTGTTTTCGACTGAGCGACCTAGTAGGAGATAATTTGTCCACACACTGCAGCCTTAAACCCCCCCATACTGAGAACGGTTCTGCTGTCCCCTCATTAAGCCTAAAATATTTGAGAATCCAAACTCTTAAACCTTCGACCCATTGTTGAGCTTGGAGAAGAAGACGATCCATCCGCCACCTGGATCTCTCTTTCCTCTCCTCTTAAATTTCTAGATCAAGCCTAATATATGAGTGGCCAGAGAAGGAATTAGCCCCGATATCTGCATTTAAGATATTGAATAACCTGGAAGAAAAAAAAATCAATTCGAGATGCCGTCTGAAATTGGCGAGAATGACATGTATAGCTGCTCGTAGCCAGATTGGCATTAAGCAATGGAACCTACAACTGATAGTCATGCATTATAACGTCAAAAACTCTTTTTCTGTTAGGTTTCAATTGTTTTTTATTCTTATTAGAGGTGTCTTTTTTTAGGGCCTGAATATAATCATAATCCTCCCCAGTAATGATCTAACCAGGGGCTCCCCTTAACAGCTCATTAATCTTTGCCAACACAGAGGGGTCGTCCATAATCAGACCATAGTAGTTGACAAAGTTCAGAATTCTCCAATTTAGTTTCACCACTACCCATAGCCATCTTCCCTGGGGATCTCTCCTAACTTGCACAAATTCCCAAGGCATATTTCTAGAAAAGTAAATGGCTATTCCTCTCATTGCAAGCCAAGCTGATGCGAAAAGGGCTTCGGAAAATGTGCTCGGCATAAAGAGCATTGGTGAGTTTGACTTAAGATGTGTTTCTTGGAGGAAAATAACTTAGGGATAAAGGAGGCCAGACATCTTATAACCCCCCTATATTTCTGTTTATTGAGAATTCCATTCACGTTTATTGATATAATGCTACATTTACTAGCCATGTCTATTACTTAAAAGCCATTGTGTTGGATCTAAAGCAAAATCCTGTTTTCTCCTTTCTTTGTTCCCTTTGCCACTGCTTTTTTTTACTGCTATGTACCCCTATCCCTCTCCCTCATGACCCTTCTCCCCAGAAATGTGGAAAACCCCTAACCACCACATCTCACCCTACCCTGATTCATGATGGGTGCCTTGTTGTTGCACCCTGGGTGACTCTTACCCCTCCCCCAGTCCTGAAGAACCTTAACCTTTAATTAAGCACAAAGTCATTTTACAAATGTCATTTCTTTCAATAGACCCTGGGCTTCTTCCCTTTGATGAGAACTCGGATCTTTGATTGCTGGGCTATTGAAGCCTGCGCCCCTTGTGCTTTGTAAAGATAAAGGAGTTTGACAATTTCTTTCCGCCTACGTACGGCTACCACGGACATGTCTGAGAAGATCCGACATTTAGAGACCTTGTTTACAAAGAATTGTTTCTGCTGTATTGCCTTGTCAGGATTCTCTCTTTGATCCGATAGTCTGCAAAGTTCGCAAAAATTGTGCGTGGGAATGATGAATAAGGTAGGGGATGTGAAGGGACACGATGTGCGCTGGTAATAATGTGATCACCGGAAAACTCTGGCAATACCTTCTGCTTGATAAAAGACTTGACCCATTGGAGAGTTTTAGAGCCCTCTCTCCCCTCCAGTACTCCAACGATGCGTAGATTTGGACGTCAAGAATGATTTTCGAGTTCCTCGAGTTTATTCTCCAAAGCGGGTTTGCCTTAGCAGCCTCCTTTACTTTCAGGCTCATTATGTTAATTTGACCATCCAGTACCGAGATCTTTGACTCGGCTTCTTGGAATCTGGCCAGTAAGCAAGACACAGCTTCTTCATTTTTTCCTAAACGAAGATGAAGGGAGGCTATTTCACATTCTTGCGACTTCTTCATTTCTCTAATTTCGTCCAAGATCAGATTCAGCATCATTTTTATATCCATTTGGTGGGAGAAACCTACTTCAGTTGATGACTGGGAGTCACTCTGTAGTGGCTTCCCACCTTGCTTCTTAGTCCCTGCTAGAGGATCTGAAAAGCCCAGAGCGAGCTGACAGTCTGTCTGAGACTGAAGCTGAGGTGGTGTCAGAACACTGAACGAAAGTACTGAAGGAACCTCCAAAGGTGACAGGGCAGAAGCTAATTCCGATGCCAGAGCTGGTGATTCAGATATTTCAAACTGGTTATTCTGAGATTGATTGGGCTTTTGTGGTTGTAGGGTGGTTGCAGAGGAGGCCGATGCTAATACCGTTTCCTGGCTCTGCTGTGGCAAAGGTGGAGTCTGCCGGGGGGGAGCTGGAGGATTCACCCCCTTTTAATCCCCCCTCCTTCCTCTGTATCGGGTCTTCTATAATATTAGGCAAAGCTGAAGCTGACTGTGAAACTTTTTTAGAGAATAATAGAAAGTCTTTGAGATTTCTCTATGTGTCTGTGTTGCCACTGACAATAGGCTCAGCGAGTAGTTACTTCCCCATTCTGGGCAGACCCTCTCTCGCCCTCTGTTGGACGGGGTCTGCCCCCACTTGACTCAGTTCATGAAGTTCTTGAGAATCTTCTTTGGAACTCTCACGACTAGAGTTTAGCTCCGGTTGGTTCAGAGTAATATCGATTCTTGCTGCCGAAGAAGCTGCTTTTACCTGAGCTAACCGCATTTTGACTTGAGCTCCATCACGGATTCAACTTTTGAGGTGGCGTTCACCTGTTTAAGGTGTTTATCCATCTCTCCATTTTGGCTTCTGTACCCTACTTGTCAGGTGGTTAGGGCCTCAATTAAAAGGCAGTAGTCTAATTTTGCTCTTAGACTTTAATGGTATGCAATGGTGGCTTCAAACACCGACAGCCTCCTACAGTCAAAGTTTAATGAAAGCCCGGGGTCCAAAGACACACCCTCTAGCAATTTAAACAACCAGTACAAACATTTCTCAGAGGGCTCAGTCAGACCTCTTGGCTAAACATCCTCGGCACCACTCTCAGTCCGCAAATCACAAAAATCCCAGTGAGTTCATGCAAGGAAAGGGCATCCGTTGAAATTCCCCGCTCCGGCGTTCGCCCATCCTCCAAAAACAGAACCATCCATCCATTCGGCCCACAATGTCAGCCAAGCAGCACTGCCAATACCTGGGTTCCCTTTGACGGTGAGCAGCCTTTCAGACCAGCAGAGTGTACTAAAGCCAAGAAGAGCCGTCGGGTGCAGCCGCAGCCACCGTGGAATGCAGTTTAGCTTCTTATCGGCTTGTCAGATATGTCTTGCCGGCTCCGGTTAAGCTCCAGGCTGATGCTGCACCCTGAAAAAAAACGGCCAACCTTCAGCCTTTTTTTATACTCCTTTCGTTCACCAGGGACCTAACGGGTATGCCGAGTAGGCAGCGGCTTCACCGTCCATTGCAGGGGGCGGAGGCGATCACCCGTGGTTAAGGGAAGGCGGGGCTCACCGCAACCATCCACCTGCCAGGTGCCAACTGTGGGGACTGAGGTTTGAATACAACTTCCGAATACTTCTCTTGGCTTACACAAGCAAATAGACCATGCTAAGGAAAGTGAAGTAAAATTACTTGACACACAAAGAGACCTCAATGGGATGTTTGAACCTGTCATTGGTATTGTTTTGATTGTGATCATCCTCTATGTTACTACTACATTAATAGTGTACATCATCCAAAACACTTGCAGAAATCAAGCACTGCTCACACTTTTACACTTGCTACCTCCCGGATGATGAAGGACATAATTATGATGAAATTAAAGACATGGGGAGATTGTGAAAAAGGTGGTCTATGAAAATGTATTCAATTAGTTTATGCTATACTCCATATATTCATAAGGAGGAAACGTGTGTAAACACATATATGTATGGATGTATTTACTGAACACCAACTATGAAGGTTGTTTCTTATGTTTTATAGCCTTGCATAGTGCTTTCGCTTATAACATTGCAAGGCCATTATAGTCCTGTAAACCAAAAGGACTCATGTTATACACTACACATTTCAGTAATGTAAACTCGTTTTCAGAGCTGGATTTTTTGAGAGAAGAATAGAGTTCCTGTGTTTATATATGAATATCTTCCCGCCATGGTTGTCATGCACTTCCATGGAGAAAAAGATCCAGATATCTTCACCCTAGATTAGTTTTTACGGAAAACAACTAATTGCTATCAAATCAGGCCTTGAAATATCTACTCGCCCACTCGCTATGGAAAGTCAGATTTAATTCGGACAAGCTATTTTTAGAGCTTACTGGTCCATTCTGGCATATAGTTAATGAGTAATAAATATGTATTTAAATCTTGTTTATATCTTGTCACTTTTAATGTGTGTTCAAAGACAGAGGGTAAATGTCAGTTTTCGTCTAATTACAACTTCCTGCTTATTTTATCCTGAAACTTGGGGGCATATTCACAAGCCCCCATCGCCACCACAGCCTCACTTGTGCAGCACACATGGAAAATGCAAAATGTCATGGTTTGTTTATGTACAGGAAGGTGTCCCTTCCTGTTCTTAAACAAAATTGTTTTTTATAAATGCCATTTTGTAACTCACATGTGTGCTGCATGAAGCAGCACACATGTAAGTAACAAACTGGCATTTTAGGTTTGTTTATGCGCAGGAAGGGACACCTTCCTGTACATAAACAAACCTCCCTGTTTGCAGACACACTTGCACTCTGGTACAAGGGTACCTGCGTTGGCGCTAAGTTTGAAACTTAGCGTCAACGCAGGGGAAAAAGCAAGGCTGCACCATGTCCTTGTGAATATGGTGGAGCCTTGCATTTCCGAAGTGGCGGAGAGAGGCGTTAAGCCAAGAAGGCTGACGCCTCTCTCTGCCACTTCCTTGTGAATATCCCCCTTGGTGTTTACTTTTCTCTCTCTGGCTGTAAAGTTAGATGATTTTGTTAAGTGAACTCTGACAATCTTGTTGGGCTATAGGAAGTGTGAAACAAAAGGCTCTTGGATGTCAGTTTTATTTCCTATACAGAACATTTAAATAGCTTGTAAATGAACAGGACACATATTTCAAAATATATCTTTCATTAGAAAAGCACTTATTTTATTCAGTAGTGTCATAGAAATAAAGATGTTTATAGGATCAAAACAAATCAGAACACTTTACTTGTTGATGTGCAATCATAAATATTTGCTGAAACCCAATTTCCAAACATTATTGTTTGTACACTATACAGTTTTATCATTAAAAGTGCATGTTAGTGGGATATTTTGTGGGCACTTTATTGAATAGAAAATGTGCTGTCTGTAAATGACTGTGTGCTACCATATCATGCTTTAGTAATATATTTATTAAAGGTGAGAAATTTAAACATAAACTGAGAGACATTCCTGACGCTGCCCTGATGACATTGCTCTTAGTAAGCATAGAGTCAAGTCAGGGGGATAACATGTAACCTGTAGATGGGCTAGATTCGTATTATACAAGGAGCAAACGTTTATTCTATTAAATTAAACAACATATTTTTTGTATAGCAGACATGTTGAATTCACCCATTCATTGGTGTTCTCATATATAATATTGAAGAAAAAGATGTCTCAGGGAAATCAATTACTAGCTAAGGATCACACAATTTGAGACCAATTTATGGGTCAAGAACTTTACAATGAGGTTGAGTAAATTAATCAAGTCACCTGGTTGCAGTTCTGGAAACATTTTAATGATTTTGTTAGGCAAGCACATGATCCAGCTACATTGACTTGTATTAAGAGAACATTTTCATAAGGTGTGGTGAATTTGACATATTTTCAGTATACTGCTCCAACAGATCCTTTTCTAGCGAGAGACTGGTCAGTTTTAATGACAACTGTCTATTGATATTTTGCTTGGACTTGAGCTTCCCTAGGTGTTGTGTTTTATTTTTTAACAAAGAACATAGTTTATGAATGTTGGGAAATGGGCAACTTTGCAGGAAAAGAACATACCCCACCAGTGGTGTAACAATAGCCCACGCAACCCCTATGGTGTGGGGAACCTACAGGCTCCAGGGGCCTTCTCTGGCACTGTGTAATAGTAGGCCTACAAACTCATGACTGCGTCCAGAGCATGGTGGGCCCTCTTAATGTACTTTTCAGAGGGGACCCCACAAGTTTCCATGTGCCACTGTACCCCATGGTTGACTTAAATCTGAGGAGGCAAGAGTGTTGGTGGCAGGGTGGAGTCCTCTGATTGATATGATGGCCAGATCAAAAAGTTTGGTCATAGGTTCAACACCTATCTGTTCCCAGTTGCCTTCTTACCCCTTCTTTCTTACTGTTAATGTTCAGATACATCTTGTGGCATCCATCAGTTTGTATTGCATTCAGAAGAGGTTTTGTTTTGTAAATCTGAAAGCACTGAGACCACTTACTACAGGGAAATCTACATGTAGAGATCTCTGCAAACATAGATTTCTGCATTTACTGCTGTTATGTTATTGTTCATTCCTATTTGGCATCACACGCCATACAAGTCTCTGGGTACTTAAAAGCAATATATTAAGATGGACGAGAACATAAAATCATGAAAAAAGAATGAGTTTAAGTTTTTCCAGAATAGAATATGAGAAGTGATATTTCCTAGCACTAAAGAAAGATTATTCAAGAAGTGAGTGGCAACTGTAGAGAAAGCTTCACCCCCACAACTATTTTTTAAGTATCTTTCTTATTGATTTTCATATTATAAGGATAGACACGGACACAGTATAAATGAAAACTGTGAAATCATACAAACAGCTGATGATAGCCAAAAATGACACAAGTCTAGTATGAGGATAAGTGTCCAACCAATTAACAGTACTTTTAAACTGTATAATCTGAAACCTGCAAACATACAGGGAGTGGAACGTCATAGAAAACCAGACTAGAACTAATCATGACATAGATATTACACTCACTTCAAATGTTAGTCAGGTATGATGAATATTTATTCCTATGCATGTCAAAAGCCCAGAAAATTGTGAAACCAGAGTCTTGGAAAACAATGCCATAACCCTTGCAATCTATGTACTAGAGTCCAGTCACTAAGTGCACCAATCTTTTCTGTACCTCAAAGCATTTTTTAAAGGAAAGGTGTGTAAGTGAGGTAATGAAAGGTGGCTGAAGAGCACAAGCTGGGATATATTTACTCAGTTTTGATTTTAGACCTACTAAGTCCTTACTGTACAGACATTCATGGGCTAAACATTAAGGGCTTTATTACGATGTCTGGTGGACACCGTAGTGGAATCGGGACTGACCAACCTCCTGTCGGCGGTCCAACCTCTATGGGAGATTGTGCTGCAGTTGGAATCCAGCCGTAACACAAGCTCCCATAGAGAAATGGGAGTTTTTGTTAATCCCTGCACTGTGTGGCAAGCACCACACGGTGCCCGCCACACAGTGCAGGGATTGATGGGAAAACCATATGTGCCCCCTAGCCGCAGGCCACTGTCGCAAGGGGGCCCTGCTTGGGGCCCCCACAGTTACTTTCCAGCAAGCTTTTTATGTCAGAAAGCCTGACATGAGAAGCCTGTGGGAAACTGACATCCTAATCCCTATGGCGGAAATGCCATCCTTAAGGAATTACGTGCCAGTTCTGACTGTCGGAAGCCAGCCAGAATGACCATCTGGTTTCACTTCGATATTCATCATTGTAATAATCAGTGAGGACTCTGGAGGAGCCTCACAGTTTAGAGAGTAGGGGTCTGCTAGTATGGTCTCTTCACAGACTTGGAAGGTTCGGTTTCGGAGGAACAAGGTTAGCCACTGCTATAGCGTTTACTGGGCCCTTCCTATTTTTACTTTCATCTTACGCTGCTCATATATTCAGTAGCAAAAACAACAATTGATGGACGGAATGTTAGACAATGGAAAAACATTCACCCCCAGTCACAGATCTGGGTTTAATCCATCGTTATTTTGCTCACCACACCACCCCAGTTCAGACATGGCCATATGCAAATCAGTCTTGATCCTGTGCCTCATGGGAACAGTCCAGACCGAACTGTCAAGCCATGTCTTCCCTGGACCGGAATCAAGCTTCCTAGGACCGGTTTCTGGCTATCAGCTGTCATCAGCCAGGATAGCTTGAGTCCAGTGGCATGGAGAGCACGGGACTCAGGTCTGAGCATACCCGCCCCACTCGGGGTGACGTGCAAAAACAACAATTGATGGACGGAATGTTGCACAATGGCAAAACATTCACCCCTAGTCACAGATCTGGGTTTGATCCATCGCTATTTTGCTTACCACACCACCCCAGTTCCGACATGGCCATATGAAAATCAGTCTTGACCCTGTGCCTCATGGGAACAGTCCAGACCGAACTGCCAAGCCATGTCTTCCCTGGACTGGAATCAAGCATCCTAGGACCGGTTTCAGTCTATCAGCCATCATCAGCCAGGATAGCATGATTCCAGTGGCAGGGAGAGCATGGAACTAACGTCTGAGCATACCCGTCCCACTCGGGGTGACAAATGGAAAAACAATTGATGGACAGAATGTTGCACAATGGCAAAACATTCACCCCCAGTCACAGATCTGAGTTTAATGCATCGTTGGTTTGCTCGACACACAACCCCAGTTCAGACATGGCCATATGCAAATCAATCTTGACCCTGTGCCTCATGGGAACAGTACAAACCGAACTGCCAAGCCATGTCTTCCCTGGACCGGAATCCAGCACCCTGGGACCGGTTTCTGGCTTTCAGCCGTCATCAGCCAGGATAGCTTGATTCCAGTGGCATGGAGAGCACGGGACTCACGTCTGAGCATACCCGTCCCACTCGGAGTGACAAATGCAAAGCCAACAATTAATGGACGGAATGTTGTACAATGGCAAAACATTCACCCCCAGTCACAGATCTGGGTTTAATCCATCGTTATTTTGCTCACCACCCCAGTTCAGACATGGCCATATGCAAATCAGTCTTGACCCTGTGCCGCATGGGAACAGTCCAGACCGAACTGCCAAGCCATATCTTCCCTGGACCGGAATCAAGGATCCTAGGACCGGTTATTGGCTATCAGCCATCAGCAGCCAGGATAGCTTGATTCCAGTGGCAGGGAGAGCATGGGACTAACGTCTGCGCATACCCGTCCCACTCGGGGTGACAAATGGAAAAACAATTGATGGACAGAATGTTGCACAATGGCAAAACATTCACCCCCAGTCACAGATCTGGGTTTAATCCATCGTTGTTTTGCTCGACACACCACCCCAGTTCAGACATGGCCATATGCAAATCAATCTTGACCCTGTGCCTCATGGTTACAGTCCAAACCGAACTGCCAAGCCATGTCTTCCCTGGACCGGAATCAAGTATCCTAGGACAGGTTCTAGGATGCTTAATCCATCATTACTTTGCTCACCACATCACCGCAGTTCAGACATGGCCATATGCAGATCTGTGACTGGGGGTGAATGTTTTCCCATTGTGCAACATCCCGTATATCAACTGTACAGCTCTTCCTATCAATATCTTGTGGGGAGAGAGCCCTGTCCTCCTATCAGGAGTACTATGCAGACTCATCAATACCAATGGCAATGCATCTGGCCAGTTCAATGAAGTCGACGAACAAACCTTTGACACACTCATCTTGATTGTGCCATTTATCTTCTCCACAAGACCAGAAGCCTCAGGCTTGTAGCTACAGTGCAATCTCTGATCAATCTTCAAAACTGTACAGAATAATTTTATGATTTTGTTATGGAAGTGTGTTCCTCTATCTGTCTCCACTGAGGTCGGAAATCCAAAACACGGTATCAGTTCCCTTAAGAGCAGTTCCACCACTGTGAGACTGTCTCATCATCTAATTGGATATGCCTCAACCCAACATGAAAAGATACACACCACCACCAAAACATATCTCAGTCTATTGTACCACGGCATTTCAATAAAATCTAATTGTATCCTGTTGAAAAGACCTCCTGATCTTCCAATGTGGCTCATTGTAACCACAGTTCTCTTTTCACCTTTCATTTCTTGACACATAACACACCTGTGACATACTGCTTCAGCATACACACGAAATTGTGAGTTAAACCAAGTTTGCCTAAAGACTCGTACCATGGCATCTCTTCCAAGATGAACTGCTCCGTGAATCTGTCTTGTCATTGGGCTTAGTAGACAGTTGGGTAGTACTGCTCTGTCATCTGTCAATTCCCAAATGCCATCTTCTCTTTTTCACAGTCTGCTATAACCCATTATTTTTATTATTATTATATTTAAATTTATATGCGCAACAGCTACCAGGAGGTTTCACGGCGCCTACGGACACAAGCAAAGCAGCAGAGCAGCCAGAGAGACAGAACTATATATTAAATAGCCAAGTTTCAATGCCTTTCCTCTATTTGATATAGTTTTGTTCCAAGCGAAGTGAGAAAGGCATAGAATTCCACAGAGCAGGAGAGAGCGAAGAGAAGGACCGGCCACCTATACGGGTCAGTTTAAATCTAGGAGTCACAAATTTGGCTTGCTCTGAGGATCCGAGGGCGCGAGTTGACTTGTATTTGCAGAGTGCTCAGATAATGGGGGGCCGTGCCAACATTGATTTTGTGCATATAGCACAAGGCTTTGAATTTGAAATGGTTATCGATTCTTAGCCAGTGTAGGTCCCGGAGTTGTTTAGAAATGAAAACCATTCGAGGTTGCTGACATAGGAGTCTGGCTGCCGAATTTTGGACCAAATGTAGCCTACGGATTACATCCTTGTTTGCCCCTAAGTACAGGATATTCCCGTAATCTAATCTTGATATAATTAGGGCCTGGACAACCGTTTTCTGAGTTGTAGAAGGCAGCATCCATAAGATCTTTTTTAACCATTTTAGAAAAACACATTGAAGCAACCTTAATTGCTTGTTGACGCATAGTCAACTGATTATGATGCAGCTTCCTCCTCTGAACCTCATCCTGCAGCAGCTTCACCTCATCCCAAGTATCGGCAATAGCTAACATCATGCTGAGGTCAGTCTCTTCTTTGCTCTCTCCTACATATTCGCCATTGAAAACACAAGCATGTATAGCACAAAAACGATTAACACAAGCATGTATAGCACAAAAATGAGCTACTTAATCGGCATAGTTATTTCCTTTAGTAACAAAGTCCTCTTCCTTTCTATGAGGTTCACATTTTACTACAGATATCTCTTTGGGTTTCTGCAAAGGCTGTCCGTATAGATAGTCCCTCAGACATTCGAGATGGAACAGGCATGTATCAGAGCAATAATCTCGGCCACTTGAGCAGAGTATACTCTTTTCAAACAGGCAGCTTCCACCACCCCCAAGATGGTGCACATAGCAAATGCTGCTCTCAAACACCCCTCATTGTCTCTTAAGCATGAACCATTGACAAACAGGACCAAATCAGATTCAGGCAACGGTTCATTAACAATGTCAGATCTGGGTTTGGTAGATGGCTCAGTAATGTCTAGACAGTCATGCTCTTCCCAGTCCTCTCCTTCGTCTTGCTATAGAGGTAACAATGTGGCAGGATTCAAAGTGGTACAATGTTTCAGAGTAAAATTTTCAGAGGCTAATATAACCTGCTCACAATTGGTAAGTCTGTTATTCATTAAATACTGTGTCTTGGTTCTTGTCATTAACAGTTCTACTGAATGTGGCACATAAACAATCAGTGGATGACCCATCACTATGCTTTCACATCTCTCAGTGCTGACACCTGTTGCAGCAACGTATTTGAGACATCCGGGCAGCGCAGACGCTACTGGATCTAACGTAGCAGAAAAATAAGCCACTAGGCTACGGGCACCTCCATGTGTTGACACAAGGACTGCTAATGCACATTCTTTCTTTTCACAGCAGAAGAGCGAAAACACTTTGTTGTATTCTGGCATTCCCAGAACTGGAGCGCGTCATAAACTCTCTCGCAGCTTGTGGAAGGCTCTCAAACAATCGTTATCCCATTGTACCGGATCACTAATGTCCTTTCGAGTCAACCTCAATAGTGGCTTTGCTTGCAAGGAAAAATTTGGGATCCACTGCCGACAATAGCTGTCCATTCCCAAAAACATGCGTACTTCTTTCGGTGTTTTTAGAGTTCCCATTTGCAGAATCGTCTCTATGCGAATCAGGACTGAGCTCTGAGGCATCACCAGCCCTTCGAGATTCTTTTTTAAACTTTGACTAAAGATAGAGGGGCTTTCTGTATACCCTTGAGGGATACGACATCATGTTAAAACACAGTCATCCATCCTAAATGCAAATAAATACTGACTATCCTCATTGAGCTGTATGGAGAAAAATGCCTGACATAAATCAATACCAGTAAACTAAGTAAGGGCGAATTTTGCGGATTTGCGGTCCGCGAAATATCACGAAATTTGCCCAAATACATGTGACCACGTGTGTCTGTAACTTTGCCACCGTGCTGAAAGGTGCCGAGGTCCCTCGAGTGAGCTGTCCATCATAGTGAGGAAAGGGCGCGAAGATGTTGCATACCCTAGTGTGTGGGGTGGGGCCAAACGGGCGGGGCTTCCATGCGAGATCACATGCCTCTTGTTTATAAAGGGTCAGAGATCGATCAAAGCAGCAGATGAGAAGAAAGCAGCCTCCTGGTCACTGAAAGTACATGTGGATTGCACTCGAGAAACTTGTGGATGCAAAGACCTCCATCAAGGATTACATCTAATTGTAGGCGGTAGATATGGGGAGAAAGCACACCTGCCTAGCCTCGACCGTGCTCACTTGTTGTTTGGGCTGATAATGCGTTACTGAATTTGAGCTTCAACTCGGGCACCTGCTTTATTTATATCTGTAAGTGCTTCCTGTTGAGCTTTAGTTTTTGTGACAGGAACATCGTGCCAGAATGAATCCTGCCTGCATATTTATCCACGAAGATGCCACCATGTTGTGCCATACCTCTACTCAACTGGAGTACTTTCTACTGGCTAATCAGTAAGTGCTAACTCATTGGGTAAATGTATAGTGCTTTTGCTACACTACAGCTGCGTATAGGGCCAGAAGAGTTGTCTCCAGTGACCACGTGTGTCTGTAATTTTGCCACCGCGCCGAAAGGCGCCGATGTCCCTCGAGTGGGCTGTCCATCATAGTGTGAAGAAAGGGCGGGAAGACATTGCATACCCTAGTGTGTGTGTGGGGGGGGCAAACGGATGGGGCTTCCATGCGAGTTCACATGCCTCTTGTTTATAAAGGGTCAGAGACCGAACAGAGCAGCAGATGAGTAGGAAGCAGCCTCCTGGTCGCAGGAAGTACACGGGGATTACGCTCGAGAAACTCGTGGATGCAAAGACCTCCATCAAGGATTACATCTAACTGTAGGCGGTAGATATGGGGAGGAAGCACACCTGCCTAGTCTCGACCATGCTCACTAGTTGTTTGGGCTGGTCATAGGAAGTACATGGGATTGCGCTCGAGAAACTCATGGATGCAAAGACCTCCATCAAGGATTACATCTAATTGTAGGCGGTAGATATAGGGAGGAAGCACACCTGCCTAGCCTAGACCGTGCTCACTAGTTGTTTGGGCTGATTATAATGCGTGACTGAATTAGAGCTTCAACTCGGGCACCTGCTTTATCTGTAAGTGCTTCCTGTTGAGGTTTAATTTTTGTGACAGGAGCATCGTGCCACAATGAATCCTGCCTGCATATTTATCCATGATGATGCCACCGTGTTGTGCCATACCTCTACTCAACTGGAGTACTTTCTAATGGCTAATCAGTAAGTGCTACCTCGTTGGGTAAATGTATAGTGCTTTTGCTACACTACAGCTGCGTAAAGGGACAGAGGAGTTGTCTCCAGTGACCACGTGTGTCTGTAATTTTGCCACCGCGCCGAAAGGCGCCGAGGTCCCTCGAGTGAGCTGTCCATCATAGTGTGAGGAAAGGACGTGAAGACGTTGCATACCCTAGTGTGTGTGGGGCGGGGAAAACGGGTGGGGCTTCCATGCGAGTTCACATGCCTTTTGTTTATAAAGGGTCAGAGACTAATCAGAGCAGCAGATGAGAAGGAAGCAGCCTCCTGGTCTCAGGAAGTACACAGGGATTACGCTCGAGAAACTCGTGGATGCAAAGACCTCCTTCAAGGATTACATCTAATTGTAGGCGGTACATATAGGGAGGAAGCACACCTGCCTAGCCTAGACCGTGCTCACTAGTTGTTTGGGCATATTATAATGCGTGACTGAATTTGAGCTTTAACTTGGGCACCTGCTTTATCTGTAAGAGCTTCCTGTTGAGGTTTAATTTTTGTGACAGGAGCATCGTGCCAGTGATGGAGCAAGGTGGCAAAACAAAATGTTGTGTACCCCTTGTAAATATCAATGTTCCATAACGTTAACATTTACTAATGGTGTGTTGTGGTAAAAAATTCAACAATAGTATAAGATGCACACAAATGCACACGTGGGAATACTAATTTTGCCTGCATGAAGCAATATAATTAACTAATTTGTATTGTTATTGTGATGTGAACTAATGCACAGCTTAAATATAAATAAACGCAGCGTGAATGTGCTTATTGTGCCAGAAAGTCGTCGGATATGTAAGTATGAAGCGCATTTATGTGGCTTACTTGCTAGGTAATAACTAATGGGGAAACATTAGTACGGTGGGAGGTAAACAGAAGGGCTTTAGTTCCATATTTAACATGAATTTGTGTTTGTTTCTATGATAGTTCCAAAAGTGGCCTCTGAGGCCTAGTGAAAACATGGCTGTTCTGGTTAACTGCGAGCAAGTGCTGGACTGCGCATGTGTGCCCAAAGCCTGCAAGTGAAAGTGAACTGCCTGTGCTCGGATGGGAAGTTCAAGGCTACTGTGACCTGGAAGTCAGGATGATTGCCAAAACATGGACATTCGAGTGTTCTGAACGTGGGAAAGAAACGTGAAGTTACCAGTCAAAGAAGTGATTAGGCCAAAGACTGTCCTGAACAATACTCTTTCATTAAATTGCTGAATCGCCGTGAATATGATGTTGTAATGGTGAGGAGATGTTCACCCATCCCAAATTTGTCCAACCAGAACCTGAGTTGGTGATGTTAGATACTTTTTAGATAGATTAATTTAGGAAATTAGTGTATAAAAACCCCTGATTTTGCTTAGAGAGGGTCACTCTTTTGATTTCATCTCGAAGTGCTGTCGGATTGCAGATCAATTCCTGGATGTAAGATACTTTGATTTATTTCTTGTTTGCTTTGCAGGACTGAACGATAAGATGAGGGCGTTAGTTAGGGATGTTAGGAGAGAATGAATTTGGAACTATCTATTCTTTGCTAAATTTTCAACTGACCTATAAAATAAATGACTATTTTTCCGAGCACTAAATAAAAATTATTATTCCGAATTTCAGTTCAAGATTTTTATTGGATAAAGAATTAATTAATGCCTAAATGTCAGACATATTAAAAGGTTGCTCTTAATAAAATTAGGAAAATGGAATATTAAAGCTGGTCTTGTAATTTTTCCCACGCCTGATTTTCTTTCTAGCAGATCCTTTGCCACTATGGTGGTGTGTCTGAATAAAATCCATTGTTTGTTAAAACCATGGTAAATTGCTTAAAGCTATAGATGTAAATAAATGACTAGTTAAATAGGTTTAGACACTCCGCCAATGTTATAGCATTACTCCATTGTATTTTGCCAATCCTTGAAGTCGAATTAAATGAGCAGAGAAAGTGTGCAGTGTTATGGGCCCCACTGGAGAATAAATGTGTGTCCGGAGGTTTCAGGGAAATGGTGATGCTGATTTAAAATTTTTGTTTTTGGAGTTCCGCTGTAGCAGTTATATCTTGGTAGCAGAGTAGTGGTTGCTAAGGAAATTAGCTAGGGTTATGTCTAAAGTACTATATAGAATTTAATGTACAAAATTATGAACTAACATCTGTTGAGTTTGTATTACGTTATATGTAGTTTTGAAAAGACTTCCAAGTGTTGCGTGAAGCTAGTGCCTTTGTCTGCAGGCAGAGGAAGTGTGGCAAGTAAAGTCACACAGTGCATTGGTCTGTTTCAAAGAAGTAGTATAGTCGTATACTGCGGTGGTATTGCCGCATATCACTTTTTAGGGACATTAGGTGTGAAAGGATAAATGTATAGCGTGGACAGTCTATAAAATCTTAGCCATCAAGTATAGGGATCATTGCGTATCCTGACTAAAACTTATTGCTGGGAGAGTAGTAGGACTTAACCCGAGCTTGATAGAAGGGTAAAGGAGTTGCGTCTACTTTACTAATGATAGAGAAATTCTGTGGTGGGCTAGAGGTAAGCGCTGCCTACTGGAAATGCAGAATTACAGTATGTATGAATAGGGATTGCTGTATGAAAGTGTGTAAATGAAATAGCAATATGCGTTCTTGTGAAACTCTGGGTTAGACTCTAAGGAGGTGGAAAAGATCTCTGTATGTGTTTTTCCTGGAAAAACTGGCTCGTTATTGCCTGATAGAAGGGTAAGGTAGAGGATAGTGCTACTTTATCAACGAGTCCATAATTCTGTGGAGATAGGCGTTGTCTACTCCACATACAGAATACTTGTGTGATTGAGGAAATTCTATCACTTTATTTAGTGAAACAGGCAAATGGTATTGTTTTCTGTAACTAACTAACTGATTTTGTAAATTATCTTGTAAATATGGCTTCTTGAAAATGTCCTGTAAAGTAGGGGTCAGTCGGCGCTGCAGAAGCCGGAGCGCTGGTGATGTCAAAAGTGTTGCGCAGGGATTGGTCCTTGTGACCAAGACAGGGAAAGGGCTGAGTGGTGCATCACGAAAAGCAGCAAAAGCTATTGGTTGAGCACTACAGTGACGTATCTTGTTCTAATTGGTACGTTAGTGTGAACCGCGCTGTGATAGGTTGGTGTTACGGAATAGCAATAGAATAGTACGCAATCTTTTGAAAGCAGGAAATTTACTGAAAATGGCTTACTATTATTATGACGGAGACAAGAAGAAACCTTCATGGTTTAAAAAATGGAAAAACATGTTTGTAAAAGACAAAGAGATAGTCACGAGGGAGGGAAAAACACTCCATCCACCAAAAATGCCTGCTTCCTATATGATGTCAAAATATGGTTATCATACGTGTGTTTGCTTGGAGATTTGGGTACGGTATACCAAGGATGATGGTGTGTTAGTTTTTCCAGAAGGAGGATCTTTTGACTTGGCAGTTTTGAGAAATTTGAGAGACATGATGATGCAGCTTGAACCGAGACCTAGATCGACTCAATATGAGGCACCGGTCGAATGGGAAGATGAGATGCATGAAATGGAGAGCGATAGGTTAAGCAGGCATATTAGTCCAAGAGGAGGAGGTTGAGATTTATGGGGAGAAACACATGAGAGTCGAATGCGTAGATGGAGAAACGGTAACAAGTGTGATGGCATGTATCCAGTTAGATTAACGGATGAATATAAGGGATGTAAATGCACAGAAAAGAAAAAGAATGTGGAGATAGGGAACCAAAGTTATGGTGAAAGCGAACCAGAGGATGCTGTATTGGAGGAAATATTAAATAGGAGACCGCCACCATATCAACCAGGTTCTTTATGGACTACCCCGAATGCTCCAATAGCAGATGAGAGAATTAGTAAAACTCCGAGACAACCATAAAATTTCCGAGAGTTTCCTGAAAGAGTAGAAACAAGATATATTCCAAGTACACCGATTGGGGAAGTTAGAATTACAGGTACTCCTGTACAAATAAATGACTCGAACAAAACTGTGCTAAGTACTGAAAAACAAAATAATGTACAACCAGATATTTCTGATTATGAACGTTCTGCACATGAATTGATCCAAAATATTACAAAAAACATGGAAGCAGTAACTGTCCCGGTAACAATAGGGCCTTTAATACCAGTGTTTGAGAATCAAAGAATAAAGGAGCCAAGCATGACAATTCCATTGCAACAGAGTTTACAGAAAGTAAAAGAAAATATTTATCCTGATTTGTCAGAAATAGAGCGGAATACTAATATGAATCTACCTGAATTGACTTTTAATCAAAATTCGTCATACAGATACCCGACTGGAGCAGAATCTGACTCTGCAACACCAGGGAAAAGTGTAGATAAAATAGATTTAACGCAAACACCTGTAGGACCATCAGATAGAGAATTGAGTGACTGGATTAAAACTTTTAAATTAAAAGAGCATGAATCAAAAGTGCTGGATGTGGCAAAATTAAAAGAAGACATGAAAGAATTAATTATTGGAACTATTGGAACAGACAGACTAAAAACGTATCAGGATGATGAGCTTATGTTTATGTGTAAAAGCATACCATGGAAGGCCAAAACGGTGTATGATCAGTTGGAAGAATTGGCAAGTGAATTTGGAATAGAATTTTCAAACATTAAATCATTGCAGAAATCATATAGAGTAGATTTTGCAGAAAAACACATTGAGAACATGAATACTGCTGGGAGGTTAGCACAAATAAAAGAGCTGATTGTACTGATGCAAAATGGGGAGATGTGAGTAAATGGAGGGTGAAGTGGGCTAAGAAGAAAGAAGAAAATAGTGATAAATCCACATTAGCTTTTCCAATTAGGGAAAAGAAGACAGTGACAACTGAGTTTCCCATGAGAGAGATACCTGGAGGAGGATATGTACATGTTCCTTGGAGCAGACAAGATATATTGTCATTTACAAATGATTTTACTAGGTTGAGAGAGAAACCAGTGGAATGGTATCGACAGGGAGACAGATTTGTAAAAGTGTCAAAAGTTTTATGGATCGATTTGGACGGATTGTTTTACATAGTGGTGCCAGCAGACTTATGGTCAGAATGCAAAATAGCTGTATATTGGCCAAGGGAAGAGTATCTCAGAGATAAAGTAACAGGAGCTCCATCACCAGATGTAATGTGAAAGTACGAACAAATGATAGTATGGCTGAAAAATAAGATACCTCCAAAAGAAACTGATTGGGTAAGAATAGAGAGGACCACACAAGAGCCAAAAGAATCTGTACATTCATTTTATGAAAGATTGCTGTTAGTTTTTAAACAGTATAGCGGTTATGAAGAACTAAATGAAAAGGATATGAGCCATTTTATATATAGATTCGTATATGGTTTGAGACCAGAAATTTCAGACACGATTAGACACAGCATGATAGGATGGCAGTCAAGCTCAGTAGACAAAGTGTTGAGACAGGCAAAATATTGCAGTGAGGAAATTGATGCAAAACAGAAAAAGTTGAAAGAAAAGGCCATGTGGGCACAAGTGAAGGTAGCAGAACAACAAGTAGCGCCAATGGAGAGTAAGAATGCAGGAAATCAAGGAAATTTTAAGGGTAAACCTAAATTTGTAGGAAATATTGATGAATTGAATAAGAAGTTCCCCTGTTTTAATTGCGGCAAATTGGGACATTGAGAGAAAGAGTGTAAATGTCCGCCGAGAATTAATACGGAAAATACATCATTGAATCCGCAGGTGCAGTTTGAGGTAAATCAACAACAACCGCAACAACAGCAGATAGCAAATCAGCAAAGTCAGGTGCCACAACCGCCACTGCCACACAGTGTAAACCAGCAGAGATACAGTGCAGAGACAGGATTCAGCGGAGGTGAGCAGGTAAAAAGACCGCAAAGAGTGAATGCGTGTCCTCAGTATTGGTTAGAAGAGGAGGGTGGCAGTGAGTCAGATGAAAGTTTCTGACGGTGCCTGAGAGAGGAAGAAAAGTGTGTTCTTGGAGCCACTCTTGAGGTAGATCAGTCTGGTTCATTTGTGAGCGGAAAGGTGAATGAGGTAGAAATAACTTTCCTAGTGGACACTGGTGCTACCCGTTCTACTGTTAGATCAGTGGAAGTTCAAAATCTTTCTCTCTCTGGAGAGTCGATCTAAGTTGTAGGTGTAGCTAATAGACAGATAAAAACTCACTTGACAAAACCAGTTGAAGTAGAAATTGGAACTTTCAAAGATATGCAACGATTTGTGGTGTGCGATAGTAGTCCTGTTAATTTGTTAGGAAGGGATATTTTGTGTAAAATGAATTGTGCCATATATTGTTCACCGGATGGCATAGAGTGGCAAACCCCAGATGAGGATAGCTTGTATAAAATGACAATGCTCATGATCGAGGCAGAGCAGAAAAAGCTATTTCCTGTTTTTGACCGAGAAAAGATTCCTGTTGAACTAAAAGAGGTAGTGAAAGAAGGAGTATGGGATTTCACTGGAAAAGATATAGGATTGATAAAAGGTGTTGATCCTGTAAAAGTCACAGTAAAGCAAGGTGCAAGTTACCCAAATATTCCTCAGTATAAAATGACTGCAGAAATAATTGAAGGAATAACTCCAGTGATTGACAAAATGATTGAGCAGGGAATACTGAGAGAAATAGAAAGCAGTCCTTGTAATTCACCAATCATGGGATTGAAAAAGCCTAATTGAACATTTAGAATTGTGCAATACCTTAGAAAGGTTAACAAAATTGTTGTCCCATGTTGCCCAATTGTTCCGAATCCAGAAGTGATTCTGTACCAAATTCCTCATGATGCAGAATGGTACAATGTGATTGACTTGTGCAATGCGTTCTTTACTGTTCCATTGCACCCAGAAAGCCAATCAATTTTTGCGTTTCGATTCCAGAATCGTATCTTGGCATGGAGTAGAATTCCACAAGCGTACACTGAGAGTCCATCGATTTTTAATCAGCTGCTAAAGAAATCATTAGAAAACGTGAGCATGCCTGGAGAGTCTGTGTTAGTACAATACATTGATGGTCTTTTGGTTGCATCGAAAACAAAGGATGCATGTGTAATTAACACGGTAGCATTGTTGAATCATTTGGCAGAGGAGGGACATAAAGTGTCTCCATCAAAATTGCCGTTTTGTCAAAATGAAGTACAATATTTAGGTCACAAGATTGCTAAAGGAATCAGACAAGTCACAATAGAAAGAATCAAAATGATACAAGGAATGCAGCCATCTAAAACTCAAAGGCAGGTGAGAATGTTCTTGGGAATGGTAGGTTATTGTAGACAGTGAATTAGTGGATTTTCATTGATTGCAAAACCATTACAGAGACTGACAAAAGCAGATATCAGAGACCCCATTGTTTTGACCAAACCAGAGATTGAAGCCTTTGAACATCTGAAAACGAAACTGTGTGAAGCACCAGCTTTAGGAATGCCTGATTATGAGAAGGAATTTGAACTGTACTGCAGTGAGCGAGAAGGACGTGCATTGTCAGTGTTGGTTCAGAGATATGGAAAATTGAGAAAACCAATTGCGTATTTCTCAGCTGTTTTAGACCCTGTTGCAAAAGCTTTGCCAGGTTGTCTGAAAGCAGTAGCAGCTACTAGTGTAAGTTTGGAGCAAAGTGAAGGAATAGTGATGGGATTTCCTGTGAGGGTGTATGTACCTCCTTTTGTGGAGATTCTCCTCACTAGGGCCAAAACACAGTATGTAACCAACAGCAGAATGACCCGATATGAGAAAATAATTTTGGGAGCTGAAAATGTAACAATTACCTGGTGTGTAAATGTTAACCCTTCTACATTGCTACCTGACACCATTGAGGCAGAAGTGAAAGGTGAGCTTGATCACAAATGTTTGGCTGTTCTTGAATATTGCACAAAACCCAGACCAGATATCAGACATGAACCTTTGCCTGAATCAGACTTTGTGATGTTTGTGGATGGAACATGCTTGAGAACGGAGAGTGGTATTCTAAGTGCTGCTTATGCCGTTTGTATTGTGGCAGAAGTGTTGGAAGCATCTTGTCTGAAAGGAATTCATTCTGCTCAAGTAGCGGAGCTGATTGCTTTGATACGAGCATGTGAATTGGGAAAAGAGGTGAAGGTAACCATAGTGACTGATAGTCAATATGGTTATGGAGTTGTTCATGTTTATGGACAGCTTTGGTCCCAAAGAGGTTATTTAACTCCTGCAGGAACACCTATCCGGAATGCTGAATTTGTAAAAACACTAACAGATGTAATTCATTTACTGGAGAAAATAGCTGTTGTAAAATGTTCAGCCCATAAAAAGAGTGAGGATTACATTACCCGTGGAAATAATTATGTGGATGCAATTGCAAAGCATTGGGCCAAAAATCAAATTTCAATCAATCGAGAAAAGCTTAAAGAACATGTTCGGAGTCCTTTAATGCTAACCACTGTAGTTGAGACTTGGCAGGAAGTGAAAAAGATACAGGAAGAGGCAGAAGCAGAAGAAAAAGATATTTGGTTAAAAGCAGGATGCAGACAAAGAGAGGAAGATGAAATTTGGGTTTATAAAGATGAAAGACCAGTGATGCCCGATAGCATGATCTCAGACATGGCCCCAATGTACCATGGTCTGGTCCACATTGGTAGAGATGCCATGATTCGTCTCTTTAGGCAGACTTGGTATAATCCCAAGTTCAGGATGATTGCTGAAAGCTTGTGCCAAAGGTGTTTAATATGCCAGCAATTCAATCCAAACAGGAGAACTGTTGAAAGTTTGGGAACCATAGGACGGGAGGGTGGTCCATTTACAAGGGTTCAGATGAATTTTGTGGAGTTGCCTCCATGCAACAGGCCTAGGTATATTCTTGTAATAATCTGTTTGTTCTCCCGATGGGTGGAAGCTTTCCCCACGAGAAGGAAAGATGGGTTGACTGTTGCTAAACTGTTTTTACGTGAGATAATACCACGTTTCGGTTTCCCAGTGACGATTGAGTCAGATCGTGGACCTCATTTCCAAAACGAGCTCATGCAAATGATCTCTGAAGCTCTGGACATTCGCCAGAAGCTGCATTGTGCTTACAGACCTGAGGCTTCAGGGGTAGTGGAGCAGGTGAATGGAACAATTAAAAACAGAATTGCCAAAATGTGTTTGGCAACAGGACTTAAGTGGCCAGATGCTTTGCCGCTTGTCCTGATGACATTAAGAAGTATTCCTGACAAGAAAAATGTACTAAGTCCACATGAGATTTTGGTGGGCAGGGTGATGAGGCAGGCCTATGTACCTGTTGATAAGTTGTTGACAATTAATGATGACATCATACTGGATTACTGCAAAAATCTATCTGATGTGGTAACTTCTGTGCTCCACCAGGTGGGAACTGAGTCAAATTCCAAAGAGAAAAATCCAGCTCATGATCTGGTCCCTGGAGACTGGGTTCAAGTGAAAGTGCATCACAGGAGAAATTGCTTGGTACCTCGGTGGCAGAAACCATGCCAGGTTATCTTGGTCAGTACTACTGTAGTCAAGTGTGCTGGACTGAAGAGGAGGTTGCATGCGAGCCACACCATTCGTGTGCCTGCACCTGAATACCCATACGACGGTGAAAGTACAACTGACTCTGATTCTGAAGCTGAACCAGAAAGAACTCCAGATACTGAAGATCGACAGGAACGTCGACATCTGGAAGTATCAGAAGCCAGTTCTGCTTCTGAAGGTGAAGGTGAAAGGGAGGTTGTGGAGATACCAGATTCTGAGGATCAATCTGAAGATCAAGAATTGGTAAAGACAGACATCAGTAAAGACGCAAAAGGAAGTGAAGACAAAGTTGTTGAAGAAGAGAAAACTGAAGAGCAATCTGAAAACTCTGAAAGCAGGAACGGAAATCCTGAGACTGGGGAAGAGGAAGTAACTCACGATAAGGATAAGATTCCAAGTACCAGTTATGAAGGTGTTCCTAACAGAGTAACAGAAAAGAAAGTTGAGTCTGATGAAGACAAAGACTTTGCGAAAATTATAATCAATGATACAGTTGAAGATACTGAAAGTGAAACAGATGACAGTGCAGATGAAACTGCATTAAGAAAAAGCCCAAGGAAAAGAGCTTGGAGAGTGGAGTATAACACAGTAGAGCCAAAGACTAAGAACATCTGTAAAGGAGATAATTGGCCTAAAGAAACTGATGGATTGAAATTTAAACTAGTGAACAGAGCAAAAGAGCCAGAAGAGCAAGTGAATGAGATCACTAGCCAGAAAGAAACACTGGGAAAGAAAATAGAAATTGTCCAAAGTCCAAAAAGAGTAAGGCGACCAAACCAGAAGTATAAATCACCTGAGTGGACATATATTGTCCTACCACCCATTGTTGAAGTTAATAGCAGTCAAGAAAACCTGTACTACCCAAAGATGACTAGAAAAAGTGAGTAAAGAAGTCAACTTAGGGAAAATAAATAAGTGCTCAAAGTATATGATAATAAGTAAAAATTCTGAAGTCCTGTGAGATGGATATTGTAAATATAGAAGAGGTCGGAGTTGACATAAGGTCGAAGAAAACCTGTTAGAAAAACTAATTATAGTATAATTTAGAATAGAATTGACATAAGGTTGAAGAAAACCTGTTAGTGAATTGAGTGGTGTATAATTCATAGGTCGAAGAAATCGTGTTAGAGAAAAATGGCTATCAGTAATCATAAAACAAAATGTTCTATTTTTAGAAAATGGTGTAGATGTTGCTCTATATGCATGGGATTATTGATAATATTATGGGTAATTTTAGCTATTGTTATTCCTTTCCAAGATAGTTCAAACAAAATTGAAACCAAATGTGAGTTTAAATAAGCCAAGTGAGAAAGAAAAAGTTCATGAGATTCATGTGCACAAACTAGAGGTGCATCAGGATAAATCTATCAGTGACTACACAAAGAATACATTTTCAAAGTTATTACTTGAGTATATTAAAACTATGAATGTTGATGATTGTTATGTTTGTGTAAAATTGCCAGCATCAGTGTCAGAAGGGGTGACCTATTGTAGTGTAATTGCAAGCTTGTTTTTATCAGACTGGGAAATTGGTATATCATTATTCCAATGTAGATGACATTTTTGCAAAATTAAAAATTGACAGTGCTTTGAACAAAAGGAAACCTGCAAAAGAGATGGGAGAGTATTTCTTAGAATTAGATGAGTTGACACATGAATATGCTTTTAATAATCATTTGACATGTAAAATGAGAGTTGAAGAGAAAACATTTTTGAATATGGTTGAAGAAAGAAGGGTTTCTTACAAACGAAGTGAGAAAATAAAACATGCGAAATCTAAATACTGGACATTTAATGATGAGAATCTGGATGATAAAAATGTGAATGTGGCTATAAACATAGATACTCCAATGTTAGGGACATTTTGTATTAGAAGAGACAATACTATGTATGATAATTATTTTGTGGGTGCAAGTCAATGCAAAGACACCTATAGAATTATAGGGGGTTGGGGATTTAAAGGAGGAGATGATCCTGTATTTCTGGGTATATACTTCATCTGTGGGAATAGAGCTTACTATAGGTTACCTGACCATTGTTATGGGACCTGGTATGTGGGCTTGGTCTTTCCTAACATTTTTCATGTAGATAGAGGTACTAATGGAAAGCATGAGATAGGTAAAGTCTTAAGTCGAAAAAGAAGAGAGAGTGTCATGGAAATAATAGGTGATGTCTTCGGAGCACTGATACCAGCAGTGGGAATTTCGTTTAATGCAATTAAAATGGTCTGTCAACAGATACCGCAGGAGGATTCCTAATAGTTGATACTGAAATTGTTGCTATGAGAGCTATGGTAATGCAAAATCGACTTGCCCTTGATATAATTTTAACAAAAGAGAGAGAAGTCTGTGGAACTTTAAAAGTGCAACATTGTTGTACTTATATTCCAGATAAAAGTCAAAATCTTGAGAAGTATATAACAAATATTACAGATTTACATAGAGAAATTGAACCACGGAAGGTTGAAGGTGTTCTTGAAAAATTGGGTAAAAGTTTTTCAGCAATTAAGCATTGGTTCCGAGAAATAGGTAGTTCAATTATAGGTAAAATACTAATTCCAATGACAATTTTAGTGATAGTGATTTTCCTGATAAGATTACGCTGTATATGCAAAGGTAGGAAAGATTTTAGAAAAGCAATAAAGAAGACAATTCAAGAACGAAATGCAAGGGAAAGCGAAAAGAATGAAATAGAAATGGAAGAAATTAGAGAGAAGATTTTTAAAGAAACAAAAGAGAAAGATACTAGAGTGTAGATTATACTAATATGAAGAATTCGAAACATGTTCTGCTAATTTTTTCAAAATGTTGAGAGATGTTTGGTGATAAAATCACCAGATGAGGGAATTGATGGAGCAAGGTGGCAAAACAAAATTTTGTGTACACCTTGTAAAGTCAATGTTCCATAACGTTAACATTTACTAATGGTTTGTTGTGGTGAAATAATCAACAATAGTATAAGATGCACACAAATGCACACGTGGGAATACTAATTTTGCCTGCATGAAGCAATATAATTAACTAATTTGTAGTGTTATTGTGATGTGAACTAATGCACAGCTTAAATATAAATAAACGCAGCGTGAATGTGCTTATTGTACATGTTATTGTGCCAGAAAGTCGTCGGATATGTAAGTATGAAACACATTTATGTGGCTTACTTGTAAGGTAATAACTAATGGGAAAACATTAGTACGGTGGGATGTAAACATAAGGGCTTTAGTTCCATATTTAACATGAATTTGTGTTTGTTTCTATGATAGTTCCAAAAGTGGCCTCTGAGGCCTAGTGAAAACTTCTGGTTAACTGCTAGCAAGTGCTGGACTGCGCATGCGCACCCAAAGCCTGCAAGTGAGAGTGAACTGCCTGTGCTCGGATGGGAAGTTCAAGTCTACTGTGCCCTGGAAGTCAGGATGTTTGCCAAAACATGGACATTCGAGGTTTCTGAACGTGGGAAAGAAACGTGAAGTTACCAGTCAAGGAAGTGATTAGGCCAAAGACTGTCCTGAACAATACTCTTTTATTAAATTGCTGATTCACCGTGAATATGATGTTGTAATGGTGAGGAGATGCTCACCCATCCCAAATTTGTCCAATCGGAACCTGAGTTGGTGATGTTAGATACTTTTTAGATAGATTAAGTTAGGAAACTAGTGTATAAAAACCCCTGATTTTGCTTAGAGAGTGTCGCTCTTTTGATTTCATCTCGAAGTGCTGTCGGATTTCAGGTCGATTCCTGGATGTAAGATATTTTGATTTATTTCTTGTTTGCTTTGCAGGACTGAAGGTTAAGATGAGGGCGTTAGTTAGGGATGTTAGGAGAGAATGAATTTGGAACTTTCTATTCTTTGCTAAATTTTCAACTGATCTATATAATAAATGACTATTTTTCCGAGCTCTAAATAAAAATTATTATTCTGAATTAAAGTTCAAGATTTGTATTGAATAAAGAATTAATTAATGCCTAAATGTCAGACATATTAAAAGTTTGCTTTTAATAAAATTAGGAAAACGGAATATTAAAGCTGGTCTTGTAATTTTTCCTCCAGTTGTCTCCAGTGACCACGTGTGTCTGTAATTTTGCCACCGCGCCGAAAGTCGGCGAGGTCCCTCGAGTGAGCTGTCCATCATAGTGTGAGGAAAGGGTGGGAAGACGTTGCCTACCCTAGTGTGTGTGGGGCGGGGCCAAACGGGTGGGGCTTACATGCGAGTTGACATGCCTCTTGTTTATAAAGGGTCAGAAAACGATCAGAGCAGCAGATGAGAAGGAAGCAGCCTCCTGGTCACAGGAAGTACACGGTGATTGGGCTCAAGAAACTATTGAATGCAAAGACCTCCATCAAGGATTGCATCTAATTGTAGACGGTAGATATAGGGAAGAAGCACACCTGCCTAGCCTCGACCGTGCCCACAAATTTTTTGGGCTGAACTTTACTGAATTTCAGCTTCAACTCGGGCATGTGCAAAAAAAAAAAACGCCTGCAAGCGGATTTGCGGATTTTTCGGCAATTTCGCAAGATTCGCGGATTACGAAATTGCCGAAAATCCGCAAGTTCCGTGAGCTGAACGGATTTTGCGCCCATACTTACAGTAAACCATTCTGCCTCACATGGTATCTGAAATAATACAACGGCTGGATTTGGTACCACAGGACAACATGTGATCACTATTTCATTAACCCTGCATAAATCCTGCACTATTCTGTACTTCCCACTAGGCTTCTGTAGTCCAATAATAGGTGAGTTACAGGGACTTCCTCTTATCTCCTTCAGAATGCCTTGTGAAATCATAGACTCGATTACAGGTCTTATTCCAGCCACAGTTTCTGGAGTCAATTTATACTGCGGAGTTCATGAGAATTCACCATTGGTTTGACCTGTATCTTAACAGGTTCAACCCCCCGAATCAATCCTCTCTCCTCACCTGTGACATCCCAGACTTTCGCAGAAACCGAATTTCTCAAATCATGGGGTAAGTCCTCTGTCGTGAGAACCACAAACATTTCTGCACACAGGCTCATATTGGCCATTTTAAAATCGACATCGTCATCATCAGTTTGCAACTCCATACCATTCGGAGTACACAATAAGGTACAATTTAGCTTACACAAAAGATCTGGTCCTAATAGACGGGGCTTCAATTGCACACCACAAATTGATTTTTTGCCTCGGAAAGGTCCTATTCTCACAGGTTACTGGTTTGTCAACCGGTTAGTCATTTTCAAATTGGTAACTCCCACCACTTGAACCGATTGTCCAGAAAGGGATAAATTTAGGACCACTACTGTCCTTACTGTGGATCGTGCAGCTCCAGTGTCTAACAAAAAGGTAACAGGATGTCCATTCACCTCTGCATCTACAAACAGTCCACTCTGATTTACTTCTAGAGCAGCACCCAAAATACACTCTCTCTGCACCCCTCCTCTGACGCTCATAAGGACCTTGAGTTTGGTCAAATCTGTCTCGCATCTCAAAATAAGGCTACATACATGGAACTAGGTCTTGTCATGGTGTTCAAACCCTCAGATATCTGTCCCTCTCCCTCATATTGCACTTGATCTGCTGGATTTAATTGACAATTGTGCTTCCAATACCCGATTTTGTGACAATAATGACAAGCAGTGACCTTTTTCTGATTTGCCACCCAATCACCTCCCATACCTGCATCCATACCCCTTCCTCCTCCCTGTCCAGGTTGAGGTACCATCTGCTGAGTCATTCTTCTACCACTTTCTCTTCCTCAACCCATCGCTCCTCTAAAGCCGTGTATCCACTCAGGCCTTTCGGCATTCTTCAACTGTACCAACATCAATTTATCTTTCATTTTCTTTTGTGCTGCCTCTACCTGTTCACTGCAGTATTTTGCATAACACAGAATTCTGTTCACTGACTTATTCTGGCAACATATCAAATGTTGCTGTATCATTAAACTAATATCCGATTTTAATCCCAACAATAACTTCGAGACAAACGGCCCCATGTCTTTCTGCTCAATGGTGTCCAATACACTATGTTATTTAAAAGCCACTAAAAGTCTCTCATAATAGTCATGTACCGATTCCTTAGGATCTTGAGTAGTATTATTGATTTTAAGCCAATCAACAGTCTGAGGAACTACTTTGGATTGTAACCATGTGATCACTTGCTCATATGTCTTCATTACCTCGGGTGAGGGACTATGAGTCACCTCATCTCTAGCTGGTTCTGCAGTGGGCCAATCAATGGCAACCTTGCATGCCGCCCACAAATCACCCAGGACCATTATATCAAACAAAGTATTCAAATCAATCCATAATACCTTTGAAATCATAACAACCCGGTCAATCTGTTTATACCAGTCAGCGTGTTTTTCCCTTAGCTGAAGAAAATCATTAGTGAATGCTGTCACATTACCCCTACTCCATTTTATATGTACATACCCCTCATTTTGCACTTCTCTCAGAGGGTACTTTCCTGCTGCTCCCGTCCCTCACCCAGAGGTGGAGTATCTCCTATCACTTTCTTGGCACTTTCTTTTTAGATCACCTTTCTTCCCATTTGTCTAATTCTCTCCACGGTCATATCCCAATCACATGTGGCCAGATGTAGGTAGGCTATTACCGGTCGGTAACGGCCAAATTCGGCCATTACTGACCGGTAATAGACTTTTTCTATGTAGGAGGCTTTTTTACCGATTCGGTAAATAAAAGAATCAGTATTTACTGATTCGATATTTACCGAATCATCATTTACCGATTCGATATTTACTGAATCGGTAAATGAGATGTAGGAAGCACTGTAAACAGTGCTTCTGGGCTTTAAGGATTCGTTATTTACCACTAACTATTAGTTGGTGGTAAATAATGAATTCCTATGTAAATGCAAATATGTGCATTTACACCTGTGCCATGTGACAGACATACATGCCCTTAGGGCATGTATGTGTGCCACATGTGCACACAAGCACTAATCAGGGGTGCAGCCACCCTTGACTTTTTCCCAATTTTACTGAATCGGTAATTACCGATTCGGTAAATACCGAATCTTAACGATTCGATATTTTTTATCGATTGATTACCTACATTGCATTTACCGATTCGAAAATACCGAATCGGTAAAATTGAGTATTTTCGAATCCGTAAATTAAAATTACCTACATCTAGCCCTAAGTCTCTAATTTGTGCCTTTAATCCTGTCGTTCGCTTTTCTTCCAAGACTTTATCAGTATAATTCAACCTGCAGATTCCCTGCATCAATTTAATCTTGGTGAAATCCACCTCATACCTTCATGCTAACTATACCAATGCTTTGTGAGCTCGCTTTGCCTGTTTTTTTAACATCCTTAGCTGCAAATAGCAACTCGCTTGGGTCTTATGTTTCAATTCTTTCAATGGCAGATTCCCTTCAGTCACCTCATCTATTTCTGCTTTTAATCTTACCACATCTATCAATGGTGCCTTCATTGCAACTTGTATAATTCTCTGACCTCTTTCACTTCCTGATTCTTCCCTGCCACAGCTTTGTGCTCTCCTTGGACCTACACTCTCCTCCATTCTCAACACTAGGCCACTTTCTCTCTCACAACTCTGACTTCTCAGAGGTTACCCTCACATAAATTCTGTGGTTTGAACAGTACTCTAGGCGCTTCTCATCTCATATCCAATTCCTCTCTCTGTATCATTGACTCCCTCACCAGCGAAACCCACATTCTGATGTCTGACCTAGGATTTGCCAAAGCTCCTGTACGTCTTTGTTCCAACCCACTATCCATCCTTGATGGATCAGCCGTAGCTGACAGTGGGATACTAGCTTCCACTGGCATCTGAGCCATCCCTGTTGCACTCATTGTAAGACTCCCTCCAGATATGGTCTCTTCCCCTTCTCCTGTTTGCGGTTGATTTCCACCTGTCCTCTCTCTAGGGTGATATATTGAAACTACAGGTCCAATTGTAACTGGTACTGTAAGAGCTTCTGGCAATCGCATGGTACATGCTGTTTCATCTGGCTTAGAAGCTGCGTACCCTATCCCTCCGGATCCTCCGGATCCTCCTGAAATTCTTGTTCCCACTGATATTCTCCCTCTTACTCCTGTTGTCTGCTCTTCTGAACCCATTCCTCCCACTCCTAAAGCTTCTTCTGTTTGCTGTGTATTCTCCAGCTCCAACCTGGAGTCACAAGGTGGAGGACGCTCTGCTAACAGTCTTTTTAGAAAACTATAATCTGTATCACTGTTCTCCTCTGTCTTTTTCTTTTTTTTTTTTTTATATCCTCATTCTGCAATAGTATGTATACGGAGTTTTCAGGGACCCGCTTCTCTGTTTTCTGTTCCTTCACTGCCCCTTTCTTTAATCCGAGGGTTGGATGCGATTTCGGGGAGTCTCCCTGTGTGCGTATTCAGAGTGGGGTCCCCTTATTTCCATAACACCTTCAATAAATCTTTCCATTCTGGGGGAACTGACCACCCTGGTCACTCGCACAAGCATTTAACTTGTAAATTTATTGCCATCGCATAATCATTGGATATAGCCAATTGCATATTATATATATAGGAAACAGCATTTAGTTTGCAAACTGAGAATCCTCTCATATGTCCCAGAAGTTGTACTTCCGACTAGGTTTCACTTTTCTGTCCATATTATTTACTCTCTTTACAGAGGCAACCCATTCTAAGTGTGTAGGAGGAACCAGTCTTATCCACTTAACACAGAGTTCCCTCTGTGCCAGCAAAATCAACAAAACCAAAAGATTCTCTTCATTTTTTGTTAAGTTTGTTACGCCTTCCTGCGCCTTAACCCCAAAAATAACAAGGTCTATACTTACATTTGTCGTTTTTCTTAGTACTGTGTCTAGGATTTTACTCACTTCCTGCCAGAAGACGTCGATCTGGTGGCACTGCCAAAACATATGTACATCGTCTGCTCTCGGTAACTCACATTTGGGACAGCTCTTTGTATTCGGCCCACTGAATTTAGATAACCGCTTCGGTGTCCAGTAGGCTCTATGGGAGGTAAAAAGGTGATTTCTCCTTAAGGCAGCAGATTTCACAATTGACCAGCATTTACTCACCTGGATATACCTGGATAGGGTCATTGCAGAAGTGAGAAAACTGTTAAAAGCCTGGGGAGGTCTCCCTTTGACTTTTCTCGGTAAATCCAACATAATTAAAATGTCTATACTACCCAAATTTACGTTTATCTTTCGTGCAATTCCATTAGAGTTTAACAGGGAAACCCTGAAGAAAGTACAAGGGGAACTCGCAAGTTTCATTTGGTCTTTAAAAAGTACACAAATAGCCTGGGGGAAATTAAGGAGAGGGAAAGCACAAGGAGGAATCGCAAGCCCAGATTTACTGGAATATTATAGGGCTTTCCAATTTAAGCATATAAGGATCCTGCTAGAAAAATATGACCAATACAGGGTTTACCTACAAGCAATGGTAGAAAAGTCCGGTCATTTCCTGTACAAGTTTGGCCATCCAAAATAATTTAAAAAGGTGAAACTAAAGATTCTTAAATCGGCAGCAAAATTGTGGTACCAGATAAGAAGCACCCTAAAGATACCATACTATAGTGAGTTTGCTCCAATATGGGACTCACAAGGAACCCGGAATGCCTCAAAGATAAATTGGCAATCCCTTTGAAAACAGCAGGTATCCAGGTATGGGGTCAACTAAAGGTTGAGAACACCATAGTGGACTAGGAAACTCTGTCTGCAAAGACAAACGCGTCCATTACAAAATTTCAATATTACCAGCTTGCGAGTTGGGCAAAAACTTTGAAGGAGAAAAAGGGTGGATATAAGACCATAGAGACAATTATGATAACGAAACCCCCGAAGAAAAAGGAAATAGCGTGCTGGTATTGGGCCCTAATCTTAGCAGGAGAGGAAGACTTCTTGATTCCAGAGGCGACCTAGCGGAAAGAACTGCCTTCGCTGGATATCCTGTTCTCCTCTGTCTTACTCTTTGCTCCAGACCCTTCTTCTAGCAACCTGAATGGATATAATCGCTCTACCCCTATGGTGTCTACTTGCCATCTCTTCAATTGTGCATCCCACCGGGCATCCTGCTATGCCTTCATTGCCTTTTTCATTCTTCGTTGTGTGGTGTATTTACTATGGGTACTGTATCGATCCCCCTATTTCTGACCCTTGTCTGGTTAATAATTAACTAGCAGCCATTCAACTGCACAGAAACCCGTTATCTGATTAGCCACACAATGGCACAGAAGACCGTTATCTGATTAGGTCATAGCGCATGCCATCTCATTAGGCAAGCACTATTTCTCCAGCCCCCTAATAGGCATACGGTGTTCTCAAAACAAATCAAACCTACCACGACCTGGGAAATCCCCCCAGCCATTGCTTTGATTTAGCCGAGAACTTCAGTAAAGAATGTGCGAACGACCAGTTCGTATGACATCCTTATTGACGTATTTATGTCCATCCTTACGTCAATCCCGGCACCTTTCAGGTATAAATAATACCGACATTGCCTTAAGCAAACACACGAGGTGGTGACAAGATTGGAGCAGCGAGACTTGCCGAGGAGCCCAGATGACAGCAAAGCCCACAGACGCTGCCCCTCCTTTCTGACGCCCTGAGAGAGAGACGCTGCCTTTTCTCCTGCCGAGAAATCCAGCTCCGGCGCTTCCAAGCAGCCCTCGCAGGCAGCTGGAATATCAAGACCTGAGATAGAGATACCAGCCCTCCAACCTTCTAAACTCCCAGGTACTGAACGGAATCATCCTTTGTAGAGAATTCTTGAAGCAGACCCTTGGCAAAGCAAACTTAACTTAAACTGCTACTTATCTACTCCCACCACGTATTAGGCTTAGGTCAGGTACATTGGGGTAGGCGTAGTTAGAAGCACCAGTTGAGTACGATTAGTCAATGTATATATGTATGTATCTATTTTATCCATTTTAAGTATCATATGGCTAAGAAACCATATCAATGCTTTTACAGTATTATTTTATAATTCTGTTATTACTGTATGCACTTTACTTAACAATATGTATTGCAATAATAGCGATTCATTTCTCTTGTATGAGAAAAGAGACTGATCAATAAATAACATCTTTTTATTGAACACGCCCGTCTCTTCCTTTTCTCTACAATCTGGTGAAACTAAGAATGCACTGAACTGACTGAGTAAAATAAGTTGTCTTTTGTTTTCACACGACTCTAGAGATACACTCTTGATTAGGGGAGAGCAAAGTTGTCATGTTCTATGGTTGTCAGAAACTAAATCCCTTCTTGTCTATCCAGGGAGGTTAAACTCCTCCTTGTCTATTCGAGAAAGTTTCTAGTGAACTCTGAGCTAGCTGGCAAACACTAAACTTTAAGTCTAATATCGACAGTAGAAGACCTAGTTAACCTCTGTCCTACGTCTGTACTATTGAAGATATTATTCCAATGCGCAGAGCCTATTGGGATGATAGGAACTACACTACATGGCGCCCAACGGTTTGGATAGGCGATAAATCTAACGTAAGACATTAGAGTAACTCAGTTGTGCTTTTTCACACAGACCCCTTTTCCCCATAATACTCCAAAGACGTCTGGAGTGGGTGAAAGGTTAAATCCGCCAAACTTAGTAGGAGGAGACTCCTATGTATGGTTCTTGGTTTATTCAACGTTGAAGGATACACTGTTCCAAAATATTGTGCATCTAATCTTTGTTTCCATAGAAACCTGATCTAGAAATAAATAAAATAACTTTCTTGACAGTAGAATGTTAGAAACTGAAGAAGAAAGGGAGACAGCTAGAATAGCAGCTCAACTCTTAGCGGCTGACAATAGTCTCCTACAGCAAGACCCGGAGGCAATACTCATCCCGGTCAACATAAGGAAATCTATAACTTTAAAACTTATAGAAAATGGGCTGACACCGAGAGGTGGTACAGTCATATTCGTAATTGAGGCACACGAATATCGGCAGATAGAGGTATTCTATTCATGGATAAACTTTCCAGCAGCAAACGCTGTAACAAAGGACTTCCATCATTACAAAATAGAGGAACCTCCTAATGAGTACACTCCTTTCGAGGAGGTGGAAAACCACTCAAATACCAAGAGCACCTGCTCTGGTTTATTGGCGCCCTAAAACATAACAATCACATCACCAGGCTTGGTCCACTAGGTAGACCAGGAGCAACGTGGCCGGTCCTAGCCGGATACACACCACATCCAGACATTGAAGAAATGTCTGCCCCAGATCTTTTAGCACAGCTAAAACAATTAATTAAAATACATAGACAATTAGTCCAATATGTAATGCGGACTTCAACAGTCCTACCAGCTAATAAAATTCCACAGCTGATCCCTCACCAGGGGAACACAAATACAATTACACCACAGAACATACAGTCCTGTCTAGGTAAAGTACCCGCAAAACGGGAACAAATTCCATTCTGGTTAGCACAAAAAATCACTCAAATAGAGGCGGTATTTCCAGATACCACCCCGGTTGAGAAACACAGGATTCTGGCTATCTGTCTTCCAATGGGAATCGCACCACATGTGGAGGACTGTGACACTTGGGGTACAGTCTTTGCTTACATTTACACAAAAACACATGGTGTTCCATCCATGTCAGTAATACCAGATGTGCTAAAACAAATTCAAGATGAATACGGTCCAGAACCTGCTTTAACTCTTGGTATGAAATTACTAAAAGACTTCAAGCAGGTCTCGGCAATATTATTAGCCAATATAAAAGGAGAAGCAGCAAATGTGGCGATCCGCCAGAGGTTGAAAGAGACAGATATAGCAGACCAACCATTTGAAATTGCCAGAATCATAGAAAAATCCTATGAAGAACTAGGAAGAGATAGTTTGGGTGGAAAACCGGTGAAACCCCAACTTATTGAAAAACCTGAAAAAATATTTATTGAGAATAATCTAAACACTCAAAAAAAGAGTTGGGATGGAAATAAACAATCCACTCCTAAAGAAAAAAGATTCCAGTCCAGAGGAAGGGCTCCTCGGCGGAGAGAAAGATCTCCGGACCAAGGACACAAGTCTCCCCAAAGGCAGCCCTCTGAGAAAAAATACAACCTTAGAAATAGGGATAATATAAAAAAACCTGATAGATATCAAGATATTGATACACGTCCCTCTCAATCTTTTCAGACTTCCTCGCAGAAATCGGAAAGAAGAGGACGATCAGAACACAGGGAAGAGCACGTCAAGTCAAAAGACAAGGAACCTGCTCATCAAAATAAAAAATTACAGTTTCCAAAAAAGAAGGTAGCCAGTATTAAAGTAATCAACCATGCCGAGAATACTGAGGACACAGCTGAAAACGGAGAATGGGCTCAGACAATGCTAGACAGCGCAGCAGAAGTGAGCATAGCTCGCAAGATCCTTATGAATCATCTGGAGACAGTGGACACGAATGAATACATTCAGGTGGAAACTGCAGATACCAGAGTTAGCAAACCTCATAAAATATATGAAATAACATTGCGTATAGAGGGGGATAAGACTAGGAAAATAAGGGGTCTCTTTTGGGATAATCTCTCCAAGGGCTATGATATCCTTCTAGCTGAAAGAGACTGGCCACCAGAGTTTGTCAGGGAGTGCCCTCATGGCGAAGAAATAATTATGCCTGCCTTCTCAAATCATATTCCAATACATAAAAAATATACACTTGCAAGAAAGTGGGCAGTAGCCCAAGCTCCTGCATTATATAAAAACCATGTGGGATGGGATGAGGACTCTCCTCCTCACAAAATCCAGTTAAAATCACAACCTACTGCTCACAGGCAGTACCCAATAAAGCAAGAAGCTAAAAAATGGGTAAAAGAGATCCTAGATCAACTTGAATACCAGGGGGTGATTGAAACCTGCACCTCACAAATGAATAATCCTTTGTTTCCTGTCTCCAAACCAGACAATTCATATCGTCTTGTTTTGGACTACAGACACCTTAACTCATGTTGCAAAACCTTTGCAGTACAAAACTCGCATAGTGCTGCACTAATGCATAACATAGTGCGCAAAAAATACAAAACAACATTAGACATCTCTAATGGATTCTTCTGTCAAAATATAGCACCAGAAAGCAGATATTTGACTGCGTTCTCAATAAATGGCACGCAAAAAAAATTCTGTTGTTTGCCCCAGGGGTTCAAGAATAGCCCAGGATTATTCTCAGCAAGAGTAAAAGAGTTACTACAAATATATGATGATGAGGCATTATCTTATGTCGATGACATCTATCTAACAGAGGATGACTTGGATACTCACTTGAAGAGAGTGAACACCATAATACTTGGGTTCGCAGCAGAGGGTTACAAATTCAACTTTAAAAAGTCAAGAATTGCCCATCTAACTGTCCTGTTTTTAGGATATGAACTATCAAGTGAAGGCAAAAGCCTGGCTGACAATTTCCTAGAGAAATGTGCTGTAATCCAAGCACCTAGAACACTAAAAAACTTACAATCAATTCTAGGTTTCCTGAATTTTGGAAGAACATACATTATAAATTATGCAGAGAGAGTTAAACCTCTCTATGATCTTATAAAACCAGATTTTAAAAGAATCAATTGGACTCAAAAACACACAGAAATTTTGAGATCTTTACAAACAGATATGTTAGTTAAAACAAAATTACAAACACGTGACAACACACGCAACCTTGTGATTCGAGTCATCCCAGGAAGATGCGGATTCACATGCCTGACCTCTAATGAGGGAGAGAAGGTACCAATTGCATACAAATCACATTTGTACACAGAAGCTGAAAAAACGTTCAGCATTAAGGAAAACATTGTTCATGCGGTTCAAACAGCTGTAGCAAAAGAAAAATACCAAGCAGACGGTAGACAGGTTACAGTCAGAACAGCAGAATCAGCTTTTGAGGCATTAACAACACCATGTAATTTACCGACAACTGCACTGAATCCAGAATGGATACAATGGGTAAATTCTGTTGCTACAGACAAAGTAAAATACTATTTTGACCCGGAAATGAAAGAATTAAAATATCTAGAATATGAGAGAGAATACCCTCTGCCAATCGACATTCTGCCTTTACAACAATACGCCTGTGTAATATATACAGACGGTCATGCTCAACCCTCAGTTTGGGGAGAGCTGGCTTACAACGCCACATGCGAAATTATAAAAGAAGTGTGGCGCGGAGGTAAATTAAGACCTCTACTTACAAAAACACACTCAGTGGAAAATAATTCAGAACAACAAACTGAAATAATAGCGTTAAAAATGGCGCTAGATAATGCCGATCGCGAATTCCCGACACTTATTGTGTGCGATTCGTATTACTGCGTCAGATCATACAATAACGACTTACAGAAATGGATTCAAAACGGTTACAAAGATGACACAGGTGCAACAATAAAGCAAAAAGTGCTTTGGGAACAAGTAGTTCTTTTACAGAAAGAACTACCAAAGACTCATGTGATACATACACTGAGTCATCAGCGTGATGGCGTTCACGTTGCAGGGAATTCATTGGCTGAGACAGCCACAGCGGTAGCAACTAAATCGGCTTCCGTAGCTACAAAAAAGCATGCAGTAAAATACATTGACGGTGAAACTGTGCTGGCAGTAAAAACGTCATCAAAAGGCGACTGCTCAGCATTACCAATCAATTACCCACTCAATTATACATACATAATCGATGCAAACTCAGTCCCTTTTGCTCGAATCCCTGGAGTGGGGGATAGAGTAATTCCAAACACGGACAGGAGAGGCCTGTTAATAGCAGACGCACATATGGGTGAGGGTCTCAGACACCTTAAGCTAAAAGATTCTCTGGAAGAATTACAATCAGTGTACTGGTGGCCAGTAAGCATGGGCGTAAAATCCGCTCCGATCGCGGATTTTTCGGATTTTCGGCAAATTCGCAATCCGCGAACTCTCGCGAATTTGTCGAAAATCCGTGAATCCGCTCGCGGCGGATTTTTTGCTTGGTTGCGGCGCGCGGCGTGGTGCACGGCGTTCACTTTCCGTCATTAAGCGTTTGCCGAGTTGTTTTTCTCGATCATATTTAGCGAGTGCCACGCCATTTTGGATCTTGCTGCGTGATCCCGCGGGAGTTTGGCGCCCGCGAATACGTAATCGCGGCTTGCCACCTTGCACAGCATACCTCGTGAGAGTTCGCAATTGCGAACACGTAGTTGCGGCGGAAAGGAACAATCTCGCACTCGCGAAATAGAGATTTTGCAATTCTGCACAAGAAAATCACCAGCAAACAGGATAAACCTTCAGAAAATTATGATTTTTATCAGAATCACTCCTCAGGTTGACATTTGCATGGCCTTTTTTTTGCAAGGAGTCCATTTTTGGGGGGGGGGAGGAAGGAAGTGCCCCACAGTCTCCAACTTCCTGTTCCTGTCCAGCAGGCTCCCCCAAGTGCTTTGTCCATCTCCTGGTCACTTTCATTTGGATCTGGAGCTGGAAGGATTACTTTTTGTGGGTGCTGCTGGATATTTGGATTTGAGGCTTTTTTGACTGTCTTTGGATCACTTTTGGATTAGAAATCAACTTTCACAAGTAAATTTGTTTGGAGCATTACAGTTGCTGCAAGTACAAATTTGGAACTTTTTCAGAACATTAAATAAATTATATTGTTGGTAGCCACAGTATCCAGTAGGACCAGGGTTGGTTAGGGGTGCATGATACAACTGTTTTGTTGAATTTAAACACCATTGGGGCCATGGATGGGCTGGGATTGTGCTGATTTTATTGTTTTTTGTCGTTTTTTTGGGGCTGCTGGTGGGGCCTTTTGCCAAGGGGTAGTGGTGCATGGACTGAGTGTGCCTGTAGTGTGGTCTCACTCTCTTTAATGTAAACATCATGGATGGCATTGGATTGTGGTGATTTCTGGCTGGTTTTCTGTTTTTTGGGGGGTGTACTGTTGATGTGGACTGTGGCCATGTGGGTGGTGGTGGTGGCCATCTTGAGTCCTGGCTGGTACAGGCAACATGTGCTTGGGGTGTAAGGGGCCATTTTGAAGAGAGGCAGTGTCTGAGGCCTGCACTTATTTTGCCTACTTTTCATCCATTATGCCCAGGAGTAGTGAGTGTTGCATGGGCCTAGTGTTTCTGAGGGGTGTCTTCTTGAATTTAAACACCATTGAGGCCATGGATGGGCTGGGATTGTGCTGATTTTATTGTTTTTTGTCGTTTTTTTGGGGCTGCTGGTGGGGCCTTTTGCCAAGGGGTAGTGGTGCATGGACTGAGTGTGCCTGTAGTGTGGTCTCACTCTCTTTAATGTAAACATCATGGATGGCATTGGATTGTGGTGATTTCTGGCTGGTTTTCTGTTTTTTGGGGGTGTACTGTCGATGTGGACTGTGGCCATGTGGGTGGTGGTGCTGGCCATCTTGAGTCCTGGCTGGTACAGGCAACATGTGCTTGGGGTGTAAGGGGCCATTTTGAAGAGAGGCAGTGTCTGAGGCCTGCACTTATTTTGCCTACTTTTCATCCATTATGCCCAGGGGTAGTGAGTGTTGCATGGGCCTAGTGTTTCTGAGGGGTGTCTTCTTGAATTTAAACACCATTGAGGCCATGGATGGGCTGGGATTGTGCTGATTTTATTGTTTTTTGTCGTTTTTTTGGGGCTGCTGGTGGGGCCTTTTGCCAAGGGGTAGTGGTGCATGGACTGAGTGTGCCTGTAGTGTGGTCTCACTCTCTTTAATGTAAACATCATGGATGGCATTGGATTGTGGTGATTTCTGGCTGGTTTTCTGTTTTTTGGGAGTGTACTGTTGATGTGGACTGTGGCCATGTGGGTGATGGTGGTGGCCATCTTGAGTCCTGGCTGGTACAGGCAACATGTGCTTGGGGTGTAAGGGGCTATTTTGAAGAGAGGCAGTGTCTGAGGCCTGCACTTATTTTGCCTACTTTTCATCCATTATGCCCAGGGGTAGTGAGTGTTGCATGGGCCTAGTGTTTCTGAGGGGTGTCTTCTTGAATTTAAACACCATTGAGGCCATGGATGGGCTGGGATTGTGCTGATTTTATTGTTTGTTGTCGTTTTTTTTGGGCTGCTGGTGGGGCCTTTTGCCAAGGGGTAGTGGTGCATGGACTGAGTGTGCCTGTAGTGTGGTCTCACTCTCTTTAATGTAAACATCATGGATGGCATTGGATTGTGGTGATTTCTGGCTGGTTTTCTGTTTTTTGGGGGGTGTACTGTTGATGTGGACTGTGGCCATGTGGGTGGTGGTGGTGGCCATCTTGAGTCCTGGCTGGTACAGGCAACATGTACTTGGGGTGTAAGGGGCCATTTTGAAGAGAGGCAGTGTCTGAGGCCTGCACTTATTTTGCCTACTTTTCATCCATTATGCCCAGGGGTAGTGAGTGTTGCATGGGCCTAGTGTTTCTGAGGGGTGTCTTCTTGAATTTAAACACCATTGAGGCCATGGATGGGCTGGGATTGTGCTGATTTTATTGTTTTTTGTCGTTTTTTGGGGGCTGCTGGTGGAGCCTTTTGCCAAGGGGTAGTGGTGCATGGACTGAGTGTGCCTGTAGTGTGGTCTCACTCTCTTTAATGTAAACATCATGGATGGCATTGGATTGTGGTGATTTCTGGCTGGTTTTCTGTTTTTTGGGGGTGTACTGCTGATGTGGACTGTGGCCATGTGGGTGGTGGTGGTGGCCATCTTGAGTCCTGGCTGGTACAGGCAACATGTGCTTGGGGTGTAAGGGGCCATTTTGAAAAGAGGCAGTGTCTGAGGCCTGCACTTATTTTGCCTACTTTTCATCCATTATGCCCAGGGGTAGTGAGTGTTGCATACTTGCATGGCCCTAGTCTTTCTGTGGGGTGTCTTCAATATAAACATCATGGATGGCATGGGATTGTGCTCATTTTTCTGTGTTTTGTCGATTTTTTGGGGTGTATAACTGAACTGATGTTCCTCTGTCTTCCATTGCTTTTAGGTGCACAAGACTCAAGAGAACCACCAGTGCCAGGAAGAAGTCCTGCAGCGGTGTGTGTGTGCAGCATAACGTCACGCGACGTCACGTCTGGACACAGACAACTCTGCAACTCGTGCAACTGCTGCCTGCTGTTCTGACCTGCTCTGAAGAAGATGGCCCCAAAAAAAGTAACCCGTAGCTCCTCTAGCAAGAAAGGTGCCAGTAAGGAGCAGAAGAAGCAAGTTACCAAGGAGACTGGTGTGCCACCCGCCCCTTTTTTGGGAGTAAAAAAAAAAGTATGCCTGCAGCAGCAGCGGGATCTGCTGGGGACCAAGCTGGCAGCAGCACCCCCGCTCCATTGGGCTCAGTGCCACCACTACCACCACACCAACTTAAGTCCAAGCCCTTGAGTGCTGCAGAGGCAGCCAGTATAGTTCTTCAATCACCATCGACCAGTGATGTTGGCTCATCGCAAGAAAGCAGCAGCAATGTCCCTCAATCAACACAGGTTGTTGTAGCTCATCTGACGAGTGTTGAACAACCACAGCCGCAACAACAATCACATGTGCAAGTACAAGCCCAAGTACATGTGGAAGGAGAGGCAGCGCAAGGAGATGCGCAAGCAGAGGTGCATGGAGGGTCACAAGTGCCCACAATAGTTGTTCCTCCCGAAGTAGGGGCACATCAGGAAATCGACAATCAAGGCGAGGTATCATTTGAGGAAGCCACTCCTCCTGATGATCCTTCATTGTCTTCCACTTCCCTAGCAAGGAAGAGATCAAGGGTGGTGTCTACATCTTCTTCAAGCACACCTCCTTCTGATGATACGGATCAAACTTGGGAACCAGCACCACTGCCGTCTGAGAGTGAGGCACACCATGATCCGACAAAGGTAGTTAAGCGTAAAAGGAAGCTCGTCCAAAGTCTCAGAGTTATGGAGTGTGATGAGGCTCAACAAGAAGTGGCGGATACTGCTGCTGATGAAGACTCTGCCAACGACGACCCAGTCATCATAAAGGTCACTGCAGCCCCAGCGGGCATGCAGCAAACAGACATTTTGACCCTAGCCCGAAGAGCTGCTGAGCGTGATGATGATGATGTTGTCGATGAGGAGGCAGTGGAAACACCACAATCATTGGAGTTAAGTAGTACACCAACTCGTCCCGCTTCCATATTTCTTTCTGGCAAGAAGAGACCTCCATCCACCTCGACCTTAATTAGTGGCGGTGAAAGTGCACAACGTACAAAAGTTGGGCAATCCAGATCCTCCACTTCATCTGGCATTAGCTTCATGACCACCACCACCAGTATCGCCGCCTCCTCCAGGTCCCACAGACACTTCAAGTCCCCAGTTTGGGACTTCTTTACTGTTTGTCAAAAAAATCCAAAGTTTGCCATTTGTACCCTTTGTAAGCTTGCAGTTAGTCGTGGTAAGCCAGGTACCAACTATGGTACCGGAGGCCAGAGAGGTCATCTTAGGAGACAGCACACTGTCCAATGGTTTGCGCACCTAGATGCGATCAAGAAAGGCCGAATTCAAGGAAACGTTGATGTTGCATCTGATGATGACGAGGAGGAAGAAGACGTGTCAAACACTTCCCTTACACCCAGTACCCCTGTCAGCAGCACACCCAATGTGAGGCACACTAAGAGTGTTGGAGCGAGTGAGACACCAACGCACAAAAGTTCACCAGCGAGCAAAATTGGGTCAACGAAGTCATTATCAGCCCGTAAATGCTTGGTCCAGGGCAACATTAGAACAATGCTTACTTCAGACGTGCCATATGAACGCATCCACCCACTGACGCGTCTGTATAACACTAAGCTGGCTAAAATGTTAGCTGTGGACCTTCTCCCTTTTTCTTTTGTAGAAGCAGTAGGTTTTCTAGAATTAGTGGCAACGCTCTGCCCTAAATGGAAGGTTCCTAGCCGGTTCTATTTTGCCAGAGTTGCGGTTCCAGCACTACATGAAGATGTGCTGGAGGCGATTGGGGCAGCTTTGCAGAAGAGTGCTGTTCACACAATACATCTGACAACAGACATGTGGACCAGTGGCGCAGGCGCTGATTACATGTGCATCACTGCACACTGGGTCTCTTTTTCAGGTGTTAAAGCAAAGCTAAACGCAGGTGTTGACCCGGACAAAGTTTTCAAAGCTGCTCGGAAACATGCAACACTAGCCATGTTTGGCTTGGAGAAAAGTCACACATCCCAAAACATTTTGGACGAGTTTGACAAAAAGGTCTTGAAAATGCTATCCCCAAAAAAACGCCAGATTGGTTATGTTTCCACGGATAATGGTGCCAATGTAGTTAAGGCCATGGCGCTGGGTCGCTATTTTAGAGTGCCGTGTTTGGCGCACTGTATCAACCTGGTAGTTCAAAAATTCTTGAGTGATAGAGACAGTGCAGCGTTCGCGGTAATGGCCACCTGCCGCAAAATGTGCAACCATTTCAGCCATTCTTTTAAGGCCCGGAAGCATCTGAGGAGGCTGCTACTTCAAAGTCGAATACCAGTGAAAGCACTCATCCAGGAGGTGGCAACACGTTGGAACTCAACCTTCTACATGCTTGAGCATCTGTATGAGCAGTATACGGTACTCGATCACTATTTCTTCACAGAGGGTACATCTCAGAAGGAGGACATGCGGATGGGTGAGGCGCAATGGGACATAGTTAAAAGCCTGACAGACATGCTTCGTCCTTTTGAGTTCTTCACACGTGCAGTCAGCCAGGAGGACTGTAATTTGGGAAAAGCTATCCCATTGTTGTGCATGCTGGAGCACCAACTGATGGCGGTGTCTTCTGAGTTTGAAAAAGATGAAAAAAAAAGACCATTTTATTTTGTCTGAGAAATTATTAGAGCGCCTACGTGGTGATGAACGTCTTCAAAAGATCAAGTCAGAACAGCATTACATTTGTGCTACTATTCTGGATCCACGCTACAAAAAGGCGCTGGCAGGCGAAGCATTCTTTCCTTTTGCTGATGCAGATGTTCAAAAGTACAAACATTGGTTAGCCTGGTCAGCCAAGAGGTTTGAAAAAGAACGGCAAGTTATTGAAGGAGAAGACAGTACATCAGCATCAGCATCAGCAGGCCATCCCCAGTCACAAGAATCCACTTCTGCACCTGTGGCTGGGGCACAAGTGACCTCTCAGCCGTTAAAGACACCGGCAAGTGGATCATCTGCACCACACACAATGACAACACTAAGAGTGGCTGCGGAGGAGGATTGGCTAAGTTTGATGGGGTATGGTTCTCGAAAAAATGTCACAGGCACAGCAAAAAGTAAGCAAAGTGGAGGAACCGTTGATGACCTTGAGTCGATGGTGCAGGACTATCTGAATGACTCAACAGAGGTCTTTCTTAATGATGAGCCATTGCAGTATTGGCATGGGAAAAAACAATTGTGGCCAGAGCTCTCCAACCTGGCTATAAACTATTTGTCTTGCCCACTCGCAAGTGTGTCTTCTGAACGTGTTTTCAGTGCTGCTGGTGGCATTGTAACTCCCAAACGGAGCCGCCTCTTGCCCCAAAATGTGGAGCGGCTGACAATGATCAAGATGAATCAGCACCTCATACCACCAGATTACAAAGTACGAGAAAGCACGCCGCATGAAGACGAGGAGGACGGCAACGTAGATGAGGGGATTTGTTCTCTGTTCGGTGGCACTGACCTCATCCTGCCTGAATTCGCAGAGTATGATGACGAAATCTTCTTCTTATTCCCTGACACCGAGCCCTGAAAATGAGACAATGAATCAATAACTTTCTTTTTCGTCCTTATTCACTTTTATTCCTGTGTGTCTCTCTTTCTTTGTTTTGCACAGTTAATTTAATTCAAACTTTAATCACCTAATCCCAAAAACAAGACCATCAGCAGAACTGTCTTCACTTGTTTGCTTATTGATTTGAAGGTGCCGCAGTCTACATTCCTCAGGTTCACAAGTTCTGAAGAACATGCTCCTCTATCCTCCTCCTCCAGACTGCGATTTCCCTCAAAGCAGAGTGCTGGATTACGCCCAATGAAGAAAGACTCAGCACTTGTGGGGGTGTTCTACTTCTTTGCGGGTGAGTTGACGGATTTGGGCCCATTGCTGTGAAGCTCTAATAATGGATAAAAGTGTTTTGGACCAAATATGAGGTGGAAATTTCTTGCCGTTTTTGCTGACTTGCTTGCCTTTGAGGTGCTCTTTGGCGGGGTTCCGGGTGTTTGTGGGTGAGTTTTGGGGTCTGGGAGCACTGCTGCGACAGTCTAATCTTGATTGCATTTGCTTTTCAGGAAATCCGTGGTGGAAAACAGGAGTTATGATGATTGATGATGACCTAGCTGCACATCGCGTTTGGACCGAAGGCCGAGAGATATTGTAAGTATGAGATTTAGCTTTTTCGCTGTTTGGGGGTGTTGTCGCGTGGTTTTTTGCGGGTGGGTTGGCGGGTCTTGGCTGGGGCATTCCTGGGGCATTCCTGGGAAGGTCTACTGCCGGATAGAAGTGTTTTGGACAAAATCCTTAAGGAAAAGCCTTTTTTTTGCTATTTCTTCTGACATCTTGCTCAATGTAGCGTTTTGTGGGGCTTCCTGCTGTTCGTGGGTGGGTTGCGGCCGGGGTCTCTGTCGAAGCACTGCTGCGACAGTCTAATCTTGATTGCATTTGCTTTTCAGGACATCCGTGGTGGAAAACAGGAGTTATGATGATTGATGATGACCTAGCTGGTAGTAGCTGCACAGCGCGTTTGGACCGAAGGCCGAGAGATATTGTAAGTATGAGATTTAGCTTTTTCGCTGTTTGGGGGTGTTGTCGCGTGGTTTTTTGCAGGTGGGTTGGCGGGTCTTGCCTGGGGCATTCCTGGGAAGGTCTAATACCGGATAGAAGTGTTTTGGACAAAATCCATAAGGAAACACCAGTTTTGGCACTTTTTGTAAGTTAGGGTTCGTTAGGGTTAGCCCTAGCAGCAGGATTGCATGTGTTTCGGGGTGTTCTATTGCAACGCAGTTCTGGGGTTTTAGAGCACTGTTGGAGCGATGCTGGCTATGGATACTTTTGCTTGCTTGCAAGTGGTTTGAATACAATCCACGGTCTGGATTTGGGCCTACTGTGACTTTCAAAGTACGTTTTGTCTCCATTTTTCTGCTAGGCATCGTTTTTGGAGATCTGATTGGGGGTCTTCTACATTTTTGCGACTGGCTTTAGTAAGGGTCTTGGTGGGAGCATTGCTGGGAAGGTCAAATTTTGTTCTAAAACACAGTTTACAGTACACCTACCTTGAGGGGAAAGATCCGCTATAATATTTTGGCCATACTTATTTATCCTTAAAAAGGTGACTCAGACAGAGCACGCAATTTCAAAAATATTCTACTGTCTATTAGGGAAATCAAAGTGTGACTTTTTGCACCACACAGCGTGCATACCTTTTATTTATTTATCAGTGGTATTGTAATAGCAATTCCTGTTTTCCGTTCAATAATTACAGGCCGGGTTTCAGTCAACATCCGCCAGGCAGGCAGTGGACAGGGTGTCTTCTGTCAGTGGTCACCAACATTGATGGACGAAGCGTCAGCTGGAATGGAGGAGTGCCGCTAATAAGAGGAATTGTTTGCTGCATGCAACTTACTTACCAAATTCAACAGGACAACTCCAACAACATACAGAATACAGATACAGTATCCATTGTTTTCTTCTATGAGTGTGACTGCATGTGCTTAGCTTTAGTTTGTACCCAAAGATTTCTTTATCTTCAATTATTGTTTGTCCAGGCGGTGCTTTTTTTTTCTTCTCTCAACAAAACCTACCCAAAAAGAAACCCCCATTCCCATCCATTTTCCAAACCCTAACCCTCTTCCCCCGGGCTGTGTTGTTTTGCTTGATGTCTGACTAAAATGACATCAATAATTCCACACACTTGCTGGGGAGGATAAGGTCATAGCAACAGGCTGGTGAAGGAATACGAGGATATCTTCTAGACTTACTCAGCTTCAGTACTATATCTTCTAGTAGTAGGAGCCAATGTCAAATAAATTCAACGCAAGTACTAGTTATACTTGCAAGCAAATACTTTACCATTTGTTAGGCTACATTATGGCACTGTTCTAGTGTACTGTCACCTGCTATATTCTCGATCGTACCGTAACCGTTGTAATGCTACAGTAAGGACAAACCAGGTTTCGTTTTCTTTTTTTCCATAGGCATGCAACTGCCACTGTGTCACACCACTAGTACCACCGCAATGAGGAAATTTCACCCGCCCAGGATTGCCAATGTTAATCCCCATTTCACGTGGAGCCAGCCCTGGGCCTAGCCCTAATTTCTAACACAAATTACAGGTAAGATAAGCGTTTGGTGGGAGGTAGTATAATGGAGTATTATTTAGGACTAGACGAGAGATTGACGGTAGTACTACTAAAGTCCTACGACTGTTCAGGAAAACAAACTTACTGTTACACCCCCGTCCCCCACCCACCAGACTGAAAAGCAGTAAAAAACAGGTATGGTCAGATAAAGTTTAAAAATGTATATTTATGTAGCCCTAACAAAATAATCTCCCTCAAGACCCACCCTAACCCCAACGATTGTCTTTGAAAAGTCCCAAAAAGAACCCAACTCCCAAATCCCACCCCCCAAAAGTCTCTAAAAAAAGGGCAAGGGATACTCCACTACTGGAGGGTGCTGGTGCATTTTGCGGCATGGGCATCATACTCCTTGCGGAGGGTGGCAAGCTCGAAGCGGAGGCCCTCCACCAAGTTCTTATAGTTCTGGACCTCCTGCTCCAGGTAGGACATTCGGACTCCTAGGCGGCGTTGGCGTGCCTTGCAGCTCCTGTGGGGGGCAGCTGGTCTTTCTGTTGCTTGGCGGTGGCGGTTGGCTTTGTTAGCCCGGCTCGGTCCCGCTGGAGCACTGCGCATGCTGGCGTCCCGTGGGGTCACGGAGGAGGATGCAGCTGTCCCAGTCGAGGATGTTGTTGTTGCACCGGTCGACTGCGTGTCCTCCTCCTCCTCCAGGGCCACCAGCCGCCGATATTCGGCGACAGTGGCATCCAGCCTCCGTTGCCGGGCCATTCGAGCCTGCTCCCTCCGTGATGTCGAATTGGAAGGAGCAACTATATGAAGAAAGAAAGACATAGTCTGTAACCAATGCTCCTTAGCATTAATAACACAAAGTGATTGAGCCGAAAGTTGGGTCACAGTACAAGTAGCAAATTGAAAGCACAGTACATAACTATTGAGGACAGTATCTATGTAACCTCCCACTTCTGCATCCTTGCTCTAACATTAGTGGTAGTTTAATGAACAAATTCTACGACCACTATGGACTTCCATTACAGTCGACTATGACAGTACACCAGTCTTATTCTTCTTCTTCTCTCTTGTTTAGGAAAATTGGTACGTTATCTTATGCAAGCCGGCAGAATGGCAGCACAGTGAACTTGCACCCGAGAAAAACAGTTGCACACCATGATGAGTGAGACAGACTTGCGTTACTGTACCGGTCCAGTACATGCAGGTGGTGAAGCTATTACTTTTCTATTACGGGTGGCACTGAGAATACTCTGTTACAAGGGCTACAGCTTAATTAATTTACCTTTCACCCTACAGTGCAAATGAGTACTAGAAAAGGAAAATGAAGAAGCTAAATAATTTGATTATCTATCACTTCACATGGGACGTATTTGATGACATATGGGATGACTTTAGGTGCTTTGCTTAATATTGAGTGAACAGTGATACACCCACACATGAATGACGTACTACAACTAAACTAAAGTTATTAAGAGAGGTACGGAGTGTCCACCGTAATAACCAGATATATGCTGTGCTTGCAGTTGCAATACAAAGTACTGCTACTATTCATGGTAGTATTGGACACATTTACAATTTCTTTTCCTTGCCTTCCCTACACTGGAACGGACGTGCGGGTGCGGTGGTACATGCTCTTCAAGGTAACACTTAGTTCATCCAGCGACCATCTACTCTCTCTAGATACACATGTGCTATCTAAGAGTCAGAGAATACCATGCTCCAGGCATCCATTCATTCAAAGTATACGCACACATACAGTTTCTGTTTCACCCACCCAGGCTGCTGTCCTTCCACCCATCCTTGCTTCATCATTGACCCAGCCATGCACCATACCATATTCTTTCCTTCCCAGCCACCTCGGGGGCCAAGCAAACACATATCGTTCTTCTTTGCCAGCCATCATACAATTTCGCGTCCCACTTACTTACACCCTTCTTTCGCTTTTCGTTCATCCCATCCATCACGTTCATCTAAGAACTTATTGGGATTCTTCTCACCAAAAACTTCACAGCTAAGTCGAAGTACATTTCGAGGAGGCTACTACCTGGTTGATTTGTAATACACCCGTGCAGAAAGCACACTATGCAGTCTTCAATCTCAATAAGTAAGGAATATATAGCTTACCTGTTCCCGCCACCACCGTGCGAACCCCCACAGGACCGTCCGCCGGCTCTTGCACCGCCTCCTCCCCAGAGTCCTCCGAGTCCTCGCCCAACACCGCCACCTCCGCGCTGGCCCCGTCACCAGATGTTCCACCTACAAAGTACATTTAAGAATGTTAGAATACACCACTCACTACTATATAATATTTGGTCTAGGAGTAATAAAGAAATGTTAAAAAAACAGAATACAATGTAATAATTTGTGACTGTCTACTCTAAAGTAAAAATGTCCCTTTTTCCAGGGAAGGCTGTTGTCTTGCTGCACTTTTATGCACAACTGATGAATGCTTGCTTTTTATTTTTAACACGCACCACTTTTTCTCCTAACAGACAGAAGCTTGACTCCTAAGAACACGACCAGGATCAAGTTCAAACCAGGTGAGAGCTCGGCTCGACCACAAGAAATGTGTCCAATTAATCGTCAACACTAAGCACTTTTCCGTTTTCAGTTAAATAGTTTTATGACAAAGTAGATTTTAATAAATGTGTTTACTTTTAATAAAGCTTTTAAACTTAAATAGACTCTGTGGTTTTTGGTCCTCCAGACTAGAGTGGATGAGCTAAAGGTTTTGGGATTTTTGCAAGCATGAGTGCCTCTGACACTTCTTGACTGTGACTCCGTACTCTTGTCCTGCGTACGATAATCTAGAGATCATTGGGGATCAATCATCGGTGACTTCGGGAGCTAAATGACTCTGCCACACTATCTAGTCAGTAAGGAGACAGTGCATAGAGCTATTGCTGAATAGAATGGGAGTACAATGGAATTGCCAAATGTCCAATCTTAGTTAGCTACACAGACAGACTAATAAGAATAATCTAGTAATACCACATGGAGTCATATTCGAGGCAGGATAAGAATTTATATCCAGTCTACAAGAAGATCAAAGACGATTTAGAAAAAATCGAATGAGGAACGCTAGGAAAAAATAGGTACTCTTTATTAAAATTTAAACTTACTGGGGCCAGCAAAGGAGCCCTCGCCTGCCCGATCCTGGCCTGCATCCTCCTGAACAGCACCCTCCTCCTGTGTCCTCTTGCCCTTGGGGGGAGCTGATGTACAACATGAAAGAAAGAAAGACCAGAAAACATGGATGAGATTTGTCAACCAAATCAAACATTTCAAAAGAACAATAACAAAATATTTTGGAGAAATAGCAAATAGATAGACAACTATTCCACGGGATCTATCTCATGTGGTATACTACGTTATTCGTATTGCCTGATTTGCGGACCGTTGACTTAGAAAGTTCCTATGTAACTCAATAAACAGACTACTAAAGAGGTTTGCCTAGGCCTGGCAGGCAGCAGTCCGCAGCAGGCGAAGTGACAGACAAAGTCCATCCTGCTTGCAGATCAGTGAATACTCAAACTATCAATCCACCGACCACCGCCACTATTTCTTCTTATAGCCATGTGTCTAAAGGAAGGACTGGACTTCAGTCTGTTGGGGCTGATTTAGAAGTCCCTTGCGGCTCATTTTCCTCCATTGTTGCATGACTTTTGTGACGCAGCGGCAGAACAAAAGACTCGCCATGGTGTTGGTGCGGCGTATATATGCATCACGTTGTAAAGCCCTGCGCCATCAGGGGGAGTTCCGGCGCAAGGGAGGGCGTACCTGCGCAGGAACAAATCCTAAAAGTGGCTGAGGGAAATCTACAAGATGTCAATCAGTCACTTTTAGGATAATGATGCATGACTCAAACCCTGCGCGCTTGAAGCCGACGTACGGCTTGATGCAGCATTGGGGAGATAGGGTACCCCAGAGCATTGCTGGAGCTGCGCCATCGTTGGCACGCAACTCCAGCAATGCGCCGCCTTTACGGCACAGATGCGTAAGGCTTCTGTGACATTTTGGGCCAATGGGTGGTGGTGGCATGGCACACAATTACTGCCGCACCCCTGCTACTTTGCAGGGATGCACCGGTAATTGAAAATATGACCCTTAGTGTCTAGCATTAAGCAGTTCTTATCTTTACACTACACTCATACATAATTTCTCAGGCCAATGAAATGAACACAAAATACAAAACAAATAAGCATAGTAGCAAGCAAGGCTACTGAGAAGGAGAGCAGTGCACCTGAAATGCATAGAAGATTTTGAAATATAATTTACCTACAATGTAATCGGCAGCATTATTGCTCTTGGTAAAGAACAAAGATTTGCAAATGACAGAGCCGGATAAAACAGAGTAGTGATGAATAGCTACTACTACTCACCAAGCCCGGGGACCTCTACGCCGAGCGCGTCCATCAAGTCCCGCTCCCGGTCCATGACATCTGTCCAGCGGTGGGTGGCCTGGTTATATGTGCGCCGGACCCCAGAGAGCTTAAACATGGCCCGGCACACCTTCTCCCACCGCTTCCGGCGCTCCCGGATGCCATAGCCGGTTGCGATCTTGCCGCCTCCCAGGATCGTCTTGGGGAGGCGGCGCTGGACGTGGAAGATGAGTGCGGCCACCTCCTCCGCGCTAAAGATCTCCCGTGGCACCACTTGCTCCCCCCTCAAACGCCCGCACGGGAGCCGGTCACGGGGTGCGGGACCCTTCCCCTTCTCAGGGTGCTTCCCGGCTCCCTTTACCATGGTCTTGGCAGAAATAAAGTTAAATGATAAAGAAGAAATAGAATAGTGAAGAAGAAAAGAAAAGAGTTTAAAAAAGTAGTTTAAAAGTAACTAAAAGCAGCAGAAAACACAAAAATATAGAGCTAGAAAAATAGAGGGATAGATTAATAAGTAAAATAGATCAAATAAACTTCAAACAAGCAAAGGATGGCAGAGATTCAGACAGGATACAGAAAGCATGCCCAGAACCATAGCAATGAATGAGAAACAAGATGGCCGCGCCCGTTCCCGACCGCGTGGGTAAGTTCGCGCGAGATTTTCCTCGCGAGCACGCGCGAAATTGTACTAGTGAGCAGCACACTTTGCGAGATTACACATAGCGGCCGGAAACGGAATTACGTCACGCAAACAAGATGGCCGCGCCCGTGTACGACCGCTAGGGTAACTTGGCAAACGTATAGCTACAAGCGCCTCGCGAACACGCACAAAATCACGCGAACATACACGTCGCAAAAAAAAAATTAGTGTATTTGCAAGCATTCGCGGCTTCCGAAATCGATCTCGCACGGATTCGCGCCCCAAAAAACGCGCAAAATTGCAGAAAAAACGATTTTTGCTAAACTGAAAGCAATGAGCAGGTGCAAAAGTTCAAACTTAACATTTGTAACATTCACTGTAGTGCTTCCTGAGGGGCCCCTCCAGAGTTTGCAACTATTCTATGACCCTGCTATGACCCAAACAGCAGGCTCATAGAATAGCTACAAGTAGACCATAAAGGTCCTGTGAAAAAAAAATTCACTGCAACAGAAAGCAAATTACAGATAAGGAAGGAAGCAGGTGCCAGCCAGACTGGAACTTTCTAAATAACTGACACATTAATCAACCCCAAATTAATTCATGGCAGTTGAAGTAGGGGAGGTGTGCTTGCTTTTTTCACCCCCCATAAACTACAGTGATAAACAAACCTAATGGGTGGCAGTGAGGATGTACCAGAGGGTGGCATGGGTGTCCCAGAGGGTGGCAGTGGTGAAACAGAGGGTGCTGTGAACCTGTGATGATAAACCAGACCTAGAAACAACATAGTCGCGGCCGTTGCGAGCCGAAAAGTAAGTCCGCAATTGCGAAATTGTCCCAAAATCAGCGCGAACGCGCGCCAACACAAAAAACGGGAAAATCCACAAATCCGCGAGAGTTCGCGTATCTTCGCGGATTGCGAATCCGTAAATCCGCAAATTCGCGTACGCAAGATCCGCTAGATCCGCCCATGCTTAGTGGCCAGGCATGAGCCTGCATCATCACATTTTTGTAAAAAACTGCCCAGACTGCAATAGAGATTGCAGTGGCGAGAGAAACGGTTTAATACAATGGCGTTTCACTCCAGAATGTATCAAATCGACAAATAAAAACCAGTATGAATAATGCTTCACATTAACATATAAAGACTATTTTCACTTATAATGTAGACCCCAACTTTCGGCTGACGTCGGAACTATTATACAAAGATTTGCGAGTCTATAATGGCATATACGCTAGAAGCATGTTACGTTCTGACCAAAATCTTCACTCTAGCTCTAAAACAGCTTATGGGGGGTGCCTGGCCAGAATGAACATTGCATTGCGGGACTCTTCTCACTTCCTTCCTGAGGGAAACGGGATGGTGTAAAGAAAAAACCAAGGCATAAAGCAATCTATAACAGCAAAGATATTAGGTTCGGGAGCTGGGTGGGTCACACATCTAATAAGTGTCCAACGTAGTCTAAATAACCTGCCAAGAAATTCTCTGAAAGGACTCAGTCCGTACGAACTATTGTTTGGGACTAGAATGTTAATCCAGGACTTAGATAGTCAGACTTCAGTGGTTAAAGAAAAATGCTTTGATATCAAAGATCGCTTGGCTATTTTACAGGACTTAAATGAAACAAGAAAAGACCTGAGCAACATAAAGTTGAAACAGCAGCCAACAACCACTGAAGAAAAACCACCTGTCCCAGCAAGGCCTGTCTGGATTCCAAAAGTCGGGGATCTGGTCAGAGAAAAGATCGCGGTAAAGAAGGAATTTGGGCTTTCTTACAGAAAAGCAGTTCCTGTCTTGTCTATCAACGGGACAAGATCAGTAGTACTACCGCCCCTTGCTGGTAAAAAGGAGAACCGAGTCATATCCATCGACCTGGTTAAACCACAATCATGTGGCCGATAACAAATAGTAGGCCAAGTGGACTCCCAAGAAGTAGCAGAACACCAAAGTTTGCTACATCAACAGAGGTTCAAACTGAAAGACTGATCACATTTGGAAAATCTACAGTAAAACAACAAGGACTATGCAACAGAGCAATAGAACTTGAACCTCTTAAAACCCAAATCAAAGCTTTTCATCAAGAAACAACAACCTACGATGATGTAACTACAGAGTTTTCTAATGAAACAAAGCAAAAGCCAAAAGCAAAAAGTAATCCAGAAGCAATTGGAACAATTGACAGAACAGCATCCGGCTACTTCATCAACTTCGATGATTCTTCAGAAGGACAAAGCGAACCAGAAGTACAGCCATCAACAAAAACTTTTAAAGACAAAGCAAAGGAACTTTTTCATCAACTAAAGAGAACCTATCTGACTTCTCCATGGATTGAAATTTGGGTGACATTAGGTGCATTTATCCTCATACTTTGGCTCATCATGGTACTATGCTTGGGACATTTCATTGAGGGAAAATATGCTAAAATGGACACAGCAAGCCAGAAAATCAACTTGGTCCTTAAACCACACACATCTTCACACGTCAAGAAAAGAGAACTTTCTTCAGTGAACTTCACAGCTAACCCTATACCAGGCGGTGTAGCATGGGACAATACTAATTATGAAATCTATGGCCCGGTTGAAATCCTGAAGTATCCACATCAATTCAAGATCTCGTTAAGTGACTTTGTAAAACCTAGCACATTTGCTGATGATTGGGACTTTGAAAGTATTAATGATATGATGTCTGACCTAGTAATGTCTGCTAAATTTACAGAACATGATTATTTGCAGGGTTCGTCTAATTATGATCAAATGTTCTGCTATAACCACTATGGTAACCATTATCTCCATAAATCTGCACAACCTAGAAATGTTTTAAATTATAACCAATGGGAACATTGTGCTACTCCACCAAAGGGTAGTTCCAAAACATTTTTTGATAAATATTCATACTTTTCAGGGTTTAACACAAGTAATGCAGAAACATTTTATTTCAAATTGTCAAATAAGACAGGTATGAAGACCATGCTTACAAACACAAAATTGATATATTCAGATTCGTTTTTTGAGCAAATGAATACATTTGGTTTTGATTTCTGGAACAGTAACATTGAAACAAAAACTGTTTGGGGTACAAAAGATTGGCAAGTACAAGGTATAGAATCATTGTTCAGAGCCTGCATGATCCCAGAACAAATTATATTTTTGAATGACACCATTCAACAAACTACCTGTCTTGGCTTAGCCAAAATCAAAGACTTAAACAAACCGTCTATTCCAAAGCCAACAACGAACAGTAATAGCTCTATAGATGTTGAGATAGACGTGAACCATATTTTAAACCAAAACAGAACACATCCTGATTGGAAACAGTGGTTGATCTGGCCCACAGACACTAATAACTGTCAAGACAGATTCCTGAACAAAATACAGGGGTTCAAATTGACCAGGCCAGACCCTAGATATTCCCAAAGACAACATCCAGGGATAGTAACTACTTACAGTGTGGGCAAGCTCTGCCTTCAATGGCTACAAACATCCACACTGGCAGAAATTAAGCAACACCTAACTTTACTTCAAGAGGGTGCTGACTTGCGTGATTTCATTATGGGACCACGCAAACGGCGTCAAAAATGTTTCATAGCGGCCTCTATATATGCAGCTTAAAATGAAGTTGGGAAAGTAACTCAAATTGAGACAGCAGAAAAAATACGGGAAATTGACCGTATTCATTTGGAAAAATCACTTTCTGTTGTGGACAATGGGTTAATGACTCTGTCCTCCAGAATATATTCACTGGACAGTATTGTGTCTTCAGCAATCGATATAATATCGCAAGACTTACTGATGTTACAACACGGTCAGTCCCAATTGCGTTCTATTGTACAACTTGGCTGGACGTTACAAAATCTGCGTTCAGGCTATGTGCCTTGGCGTTTAATCAACACAACGTCACTATTTAATATCTTTAACCTTACTGATAAACAAATCAGTTTGGCACAGAAGGATGCTGACTATACAATTCTGAGCATTGAAAAACTTGAGAGATTACCATTGACAATGTCAGAACGACCTGTCATTGAATGGATAATACATGGGATAATAAATATTCCGATAACAACTTTCCAGTTTCAATACTGCCAAAAATATATAAAGGCAGGCCAGTATGAAAGGTTGGGTAAAGGATACATTAAGTCAACATGGAACTTGCCCTATACACACGCATGTGTTAGTAATAAAGGACAAAGTGTGTTCCTTAGTGGCAATAATTGTGAAAGGTCACTAAGCGGTACACTTCTGTGTCAGGGTATTAGTTTGCATGGAGCATGTGAAGGGAACTCAAATAACTTTTCATGTCACCAGCTAGGCACACCTGCAACACAAACAGAACCATTCTTTAAGAGACTCTCGAACGGGAGTTACATTCTAATTGTAGATCGCAGATGTTGCAGTCTGCTGCCCGGAAAACCTTATCTCATAACCGTGACTACGAAGGTCATGTGCTGTGAACGAGTATTGTTCCCAAACGATGCCCGAGACAGGGAGGCAAGGTTGTGGCCCAGTTTGAAGATTTCTTCTATTCGAATTGATACTTTAAGCAGAATGAAGACAGTGCTCCTACAGACGCCAACCATGTTAACGTCATCAAAAGAAACGTATGATCTCCAAGTTGCAAGGACGACTGCTGAGATTCATTCACTGTTATCAACCAATTCCCCCATACATTTCGCAGAAATACTGAGCGAAATCTTAAATATTTCTGATACAAGCGGAATCGCGAGTGTATTTAAGACAGTGTTTTCAGGAGCTTTAACCCCATTCAAAGCCATCCTGGGTATTTTTCCTGATTTTGTCCATTCCATCTTTGGCGGACTTTCTCTCCTATTGGGACTAGTGGCAGGCATCCTATTTTTGATCCTGTTACTTCGCTATGGCAAAGCACGTCACAGACAAGACACCAGCGATAATGGAAGAAACAATCCGAGCTATTGGCTACCGGGACCGCATAACTAAAGTCCTTGGACTAGCACGGCTACGAGATTTGAACATGACTTGGTTTCTTTCATTCAGACCGATGTGGCAAAGTTGTGTTATGCCTGTATTAAGGTGCTTGCTATGCGGCGAAGAATGCGTGTTGGACACCTGTCTGACACTACAATCGGATATGCCAATGGACGCAGAGACTTTGTTGGGTCCGGTAACGGCTCATGCATTGTGCTGTCCCCAGCGGCTACCAATCCTGATGACGGCATTAGTGGAGACTTCACCACTACGATTGAAGAGTTGTGAAGTTCAAGATGAAAGCTGCATCGATCAGGTACGACCTTCTGTCAGCTATGCTGATCGAAACATCAATGAAGGCAATCATGCTCATGAATGCATGTTACAAAATTTTTCCGAGTTAGTGGAACTTTCACAAGAAGCAGTTGACAGTTTTTTCGAAAGTCTCAACAATATGATGTTTTCACCAGAGCAGAAAGAATGACTTTGAGCGAACTAGCACACGGCGTTCCCTACACCCTGAATTTGGCCTTCAACTTTGATAATAAAGCAATAAGAAATTTTCTCACCAGTTTTTACGGAGAGCGAGACAATTTTTTTCTCCCCTTCCATTTCCAAAAATATTTACGATTTTTTGGGACACTTATCTTCTGCTTAAAGTAAAACTATTCTTAGAGAACATAATTTCTATATTTAGCTACTCTAGAGACATTAGCTACCCTCTAGCATGTTCACAAGTATTTATGATTTTTGTGATGAGATGGTCTCGACCTTTTTTTCTGTATTAAGAGCCATTTCATGTGTAATTTCCGCATTTCGTTCATGCTGGTTTCAAAATATACGTTTAGATTTAGCATTATTATACTGCTTGAAGTGCATATAGTAACTATACTCATCTTTTCGTGTATTTCGCATTTCCAATTTTCAAAATGCAAATGATTGTATTTTGGGGTGCTTCGGTATACACATGCAGTACTGTTTTGTTTACTATGCCTAGACTTGTAAATATGGACATAGATTACGTGGTGTGGGTGTGGTGTATTTACTATGGGTACTGTATCGATCCCCCTATTTCTGACCCTTGTCTGGTTAATAATTAACTAGCAGCCATTCAACTGCACAGAAACCCATTATCTGATTAGCCACACAACGGCACAGAAGCCCGTTATCTGATTAGGTCATAGCGCATGCCATCTCATTAGGCAAGCACTATTTCTCCAGCCCCCTAATAGGCATACGGTGTTCTCAAAACAAATCAAACCTACCACGACCTGGGAAATCCCCACAGCCATTATTTTGATTTAGCCGAGAACTTCAGTAAAGAATGTGCGAACGACCAGTTTGTATGACATCCTTATTGACGTATTTATGTCCATCCTTAAGTCAATCCCGGCACCTTTCAGGTATAAATAATACCGACATTGCCTTCAGCAAACACACGAGGTGGTGACAAGATTGGAGCAGCGAGACTTGCCGAGGAGCCCAGCTGACAGCGAAGCCCACAGACGCTGCCCCTCCTTTCTGACGCGCTGAGAGAGAGACGCTGCCTTTTCTCCTGCCGAGAAATCCAGCTCCGGCGCTTCCAAGCAGCCCTCGCAGGCAGCTGGAATATCAAGACCTGAGCTAGAGATACCAGCCCTCCAACCTTCTAAACTCCCAGGTACTGAACTGAATCATCCTTTGTAGAGAATTCTTGAAGCAGACCCTTGGCAAAGCAAACTTAACTTAAACTGCTACTTATCTACTCCCACCACGTATTAGGCTTAGGTCAGGTACATTGGGGTAGGCGTAGTTAGAAGCACCAGTTGAGTACGATTAGTCAATGTATATATGTATGTATCTATTTTATCCATTTTAAGTATCATATGGCTAAGAAACCATATCAAGGCTTTTACAGTATTATTTTATAATTCTGTTATTACTGTATGCACTTTACTTAACAATAAGTATTGCAATAATAGCGATTCATTTCTCTTGTATGAGAAAAGAGACTGATCAATAAATAACATCTTTTTATTGAACACGCCCGTCTCTTCCTTTTCTCTACAATCTGGTGAAACTAAGAATGCACTGAACTGACTGAGTAAAATAAGTTGTCTTTTGTTTTCACACGACTCTAGAGATACACTCTTGATTAGGGGAGAGCAAAGTTGTCATGTTCTATGGTTGTCAGAAACTAAATCCCTTCTTGTCTATCCAGGGAGGTTAAACTCCTCCTTGTCTATTCGAGAAAGTTTCTAGTGAACTCTGAGCTAGCTGGCAAACACTAAACTTTAAGTCTAATATCGACAGTAGAAGACCTAGTTAACCTCTGTCCTACGTCTATACTATTGAAGATATTATTCCAATGCGCAGAGCCTATTGGGATGATAGGAACTACACTACAGTTGTGACACTTCTCTTCTCTTCGCCAATGCTGCCATCATCCATGTATCTAATGCCTCATATTGTCTTAGTCTAGGCGGAGATTTCAGAGAAGCCATCACTCTCCTCAGCTGGTACAGCACCTCCATTCGAAATGACCCATAACAAGGGAAAGCCAATACTCCCTCTTTCTCAGTAATTTTATGCCAATTTTGTAGCCACACTATGTTATGGAGTCCCACATTCGTTACCATATAATATGCCTGGGTATCCTCTGGTGGAGCTTCTTCTCTTAACCGAGTCACCACCCAGTGACACCTCTACACAAATCTCGAAACACCTTAAAACATCTCATCATGAAAATCAAAAATTTGCAACATTGTCAATTTTGAACTTTGGACGAACTTCCACCAATCCCAGTGCGGCGTTACACCAATCGACCTATCCCAGTGTGGTGCGCACTGACATCACTGCTCCCTCTTTGCAGCGGCTCTCCCTCCTTTACAATTTCACCTCATACACTTGCTCACACATTTGTACTACAAGTAACTGTATATCCAAAAACTATGATACCAGGTAACTGCTTCCTAACACAGTCACAATACCTTACAGTTACATAAAACAAGTAATTGTCCATCTGCTAAAAGATCGATAGCACTCTTACAAGAACATTCATCCGCTATGACCCCTGGTCACACAATCGCTATAGTCCACCCCTGGTACCTGAGGCTTTCTACCGCGACATATTCCTGCATTCACACAAAGTTCCCTATCACAAGTGAATCGTCAATAGCGCTTCACAACACCCATAATTTTGGTCAGGCAATTACAAATACAAATATCTCGGGATCTTGGTCTTCCCTTGAGTCTGCTAACCAAACTTCCTGATCCGCACGTGTCCGAACCAGTAAACCGATTAACTCACAATCATTCAACTTACATCCCAACTTCACAAGACATCACACAATTAATTCATCACCGCAATCTAAAACAACACACAAATTCATACTCACACTTACACCGTTTCCATCGCACCATCAGCATCCACCAACCTCAATCAGTCTTCACCTTCGACATCGTCTACTCTGTGTCCAGAGCCCAACTTTCTTCTGATTCTACTCTAATTGCTCTCTCTCCCCTCTCTTTTAGAGGCAACCCATCCTCTGCTATCATTTGATTACGCTAAATTTACTCCTTGCCTTCCGTACTGGAATTAATACCAATGGTCTTTTATTTGCCTGCTAAAAGTGGTAGAGGGGAGCAAAATAATTCAAGATTATACTTACAAATTAGTCATGCTTTAAAGGACCACAGACTCTGGACTTAGGGGCCTATTAGGATGGCGGACGGAAATGTGTCCCGTCCGCCATGGTCGCGGCAAAAACACCCCCGACCGCACAGCGGATAATCCGCGGTTGCGATTAGGATATTTATGTCAAGAAAAAACCGACCGCGGCGAACGAATCACATCAAACACCGTCCGCGGCAGACGGATCACACCAAAGACCACCGTAAGTGGACGGTACCAAAGAAACACCCTCCGCCGCGGACGAACATGACCGCGGAAACTCGCCCAACCGCCGCTATACCTGCCGCACGATTAGGAAAACGCCGCCATTCCAACGGAACTCACCACCTCCCTCCACCGCAGCGGAAACAATGCATCGACAAACGGAGCATGACTGCGGAAGGACCAAACGAACAACATCCCTGCCATCAAACCGATTACCAAATGGCTGACGGAAGTAAATAGAAAACACACTAAACAGGACACCCACCCACCTGAAACACCCACCCCCAACAACTACACGCCACAATGACACCCCCCCCAAGCACCGAAAAATGCATCCAAGTCACCACACCCACAGAACACCTGACTGGCAACATCCATTGGGACACAACCACCACGCAGAGTATAAAATGTATCCCTCCCATTACCACAATCCTTTGTATCACAGCATAGCTGCAAGCAAGAGGCAGAATACCACTAACAGCAGACACACACAAACACACATACAATCTGCACACAAACACACCCACCGCACAAACCCCTACAACACCATCCCTACACACCACACACCTGCACACCCCACCCACCAACATCTTGCACATCACACACCATGGCACCCAAGAAAAACCCTAAGTTCACAGACAGTGAGTTGAAGGTCATGATGGATGAAATCATCCGTGTCGAACCACATCTGTTCCATACCCTAGTCCAGCAGACCACCTTGGCAACCAAAAACAACATGTGGGACAGGATAGTGACCAGAGTGAATGCATCAGGGACCGTGCCACGCACCAAACATGAGATCCAGAGGCGGTGGCACGACCTCAAGGCAAGGGTGAAAGGCATCAGGGCCAAGAACCACCTGCGGGCACACCACACTGGCGGCGGCACTCCCCCGGAGCCCATACCATTTGCAGAATGGGAGGAGAAGGTGCTGGCCATACTGCACCCTGAGAGCCTGGAAGGAATCGAAGAGGGACTTGAGGCTGGTAAGTACAAACCAATGACCACTATCACACTGTCATGGTCTGCCTTGCACAACTGCCAAGACACATCTCCCAGGCTCCAATCCATGCATGTGGACCACACAGTCACCCAAATGTGAATTCCTGGGCTCAAATGCACCCACCATGACCAACCACAAATGTTGCCTCCTACGTTCCCAGGCTTGCATGTTGTCAAAGCAGCCAACACCACAACTCCCAACAGGCCCCCATGTCTACAGGGTGGGGGTGGGTGTGGTGTGTGAGAGACCAGCACTACAACTCCCAACAGGCCCCCATGTCTACAAGGAGGGTGGGGGTGGGTGGGGTGTGTTAGAGACCAGCACTACAACCCCCAACAGGCCCCCATGTCTACAAGGAGGGCGGTGGTGGGTGGGTGGATGAGAGACCAGCACTACAACTCCCAACAGGCCCCCATGTCTACAAGGAGGGTGGGGGTGGGTAGATGAGAGACCAGCACTACAACTCTCAACAGGCCCCCATGTCTACAAGGAGGGTGGTGGTGGGTGGGGTGTGTGAGAGACCAGCACTACAACTCCAACAGGCCCCTATGTCTTCAAGGAGTGTGAGGGTGGGTGTGGTGTGTGAGAGACCAGCACTACAACTCCCAACAGGCCCCCATGTCTACAAGGAGGGTGGGGGGTGTGTGGGGTGTGTGAGAGACCAGCACTACAACCCCCAACAGGCCCCCATATCTACAAGGAGGGTGGTGGTGGGTGGGTGGTTGAGAGACCAGCACTACAACTCCCAACAGGCCCCCATGTCTACTAGGAGGGTGGGGGTGGGTGGGTGCATGAGAAACCAGCACTACAACTCTCAACATGCCCCCATGGTTACAAGGAGGGTGGTGGTGGGTGGGGTGTGTGAGAGACCAGCACTACAACTCCCAACAGGCCCCCATGTCTACAAGGAGGGTGGGGGTGGGTGGGGTGTGTGAGAGACCGGCACTACAACTCCAACAGGCCCCCATGACTACAAGGAGTGTGAGGGTGGGTGGGGTGTGTGAGAGACCAGCACTACAACTCCCAACAGGCCCCCATGTCTACAAGGAGGGTGTGGGTGGGTGGGGTGTGTGAGAGACCAGCACTACAACTCCCAACAGGCCCCCATGTCTACAAGGAGGGTGGTAGTGGGTGGGGTGTGTGAGAGACCAGCACTACAACTCCCAACAGGCCCCCATGTCTACAAGGAGGGTGGGGGTGGATGGGTGTGTGAGAGACCAGCACTACAACTCCCAACAGGCCCCCATGTCTACAAGGAGGGTGGTGGTGGGTGGGTGGATGAGAAACGAGCACTACAACTCCCAACAGGCCCCCATGTCTACAAGGAGGGTGGTGGTGGGTGGGGTGTGTGGGAGACTAGCACTACAACTCCCAACAGGCCCCCATGTCTACAAGAAGGGTAGGGTGGGTGGGGTGTGTGAGAGACCAGCACTACAACTCCCAACAGGCCCCCATGTCAACAGGAAGGGTGGTGGTGGGTGGGGTGTGCGAGAGACCAGCACTACAACTCCCAACAGTCTCATCCCAGATTAAGATGGAGTCTGCACACCATTTGCTGACCAGGGCATCTCCTCCTTCAAACCTACTGGTAGATAGACATCTTCACAGGGGCACCATCCAATAGCAGGACCGGACCACATATATCCAAGTATTGTCTCCCCACCTCCACACCACCATATTGCCCTGTACTGTCAACCACAACAACATGATGACAACACCAACCATGTCCTGATTCCATAGTGATATGTAATGTTGCTACCAAAAACCTGTCATGTCCACAGCATAAATTCTGAAATTCTTGTCCCACAGGTGATCGCAACTTGACCGGCGAAAGCAGCAACCGTCAGCACAAGTCGCCCCCTCACAGCCCGGACCCTCTGGTGACGATCCCATTGACAGCTTGGGTGCAGAGGACGATGCTGGCCCAAGCACACTCCCAGGGCCATCAGGCTCTCAGGACATCCCTGCCTCCACCACCTTGGCCTGTGTCACAACACCAACACCTGCCATTGTGAGCTGTGCAGCTACCACCACCACCACCACCACCACCACTCCTGCCTGTGCCACCCTGCCTAACCCATCGCCCGAGGATGGGCCATCCACATCTCAGGCTAGTAGGGAGAGTGGACGGGAGAGGACACAGGTGAGGCCACAGCTCACAACCAGGAGTACAGGTGTTAGGCGAGGTCGGGAACGAGGCCCACCCCATCCTGGGACCGAGACCCTGGATGCCATTGCCAGAGTCCATGCCCCCTATGAGCGGTCGCAGGCACAGGCGGATCGGGACCACCAAGACTCGCTAGAGAGCAGCCAGCTGTTGCCTTCCATGGACACTCGCATTGGCCAAATTGTGGACCTCATGGCCCAGCAAACTGCTCTTTGGAGGGAGTGGTTATCCCGTGCCACACCACCTCCCCCTTACCCAAGTGCCCAGCGGGACAGGTCACCAACACCACCGCCACCATCACCTGAGGCCACTGACAGGGAGGTGGCCCCTGACCAACCTGCCCCCACAGCTGTCTCCGCTCCGGCTCCAAGACGGAGGGGCCGTCTGATGCTGGACCCAGCTGAGAGCAGTGGCAATGCACCATCCACCTGCTCTAAGAGGGGCCGCCACTGACTTCACCCTTCCTTGAGCCGGCCATTCACCCCACAAACTATCTTTTACCCAACAATGCCAATCATTGGCACACGTTCGTTGGACTAGGTGGACATCACACAATGTGGTGTCCCCACGGTGTTTTCATCTGCCATGACCTTCAACTCTCACTTCCCCCCAACACCTACTTGTAAATATGCACTAACATCAATCCACAACCTGTTAATAAACACCACGTAAACACTCAATGCTGTGTGACCTCCATGTTTTAATCACATGTTTGTCTTGTAAGTTGGGATCAAAGTTCTTGAGAATCATGCCTCTGTGGGAGTGACCTAGGGATAATGAGAGAACAACAAGCACAGGTCAGGAAGTGATTTACACCCATCACTGTACTGCAAAATCCCACAAACCACACTCATCACCAATTAAGTGGATCACAGGACACACATCAGGGAGCTTTGCATGTACAACATCTCCCACACCCATTTGCGAACAGAACATACCAGAACAGGCAGCATTCACACACCACATTCACACATCACCAGCAAACATACATGACGCATTGTCCAGCAGCACAAGAGGTAGTTACTCACATTCAAGGAAAGTCGTGATCAATGAGCTGACGCCTCTGGTCCACACCTTCTTCCTCCCCACTATCCTCATCAGTGGACATGGGTGGGATGGGAGGCGGAGCAACCTGTTGGTCTTCAGGGTCCATGATCAGTTCAATGTTATTGCGCAAGGCCAGGTTGTGGAGCATGCAGCAGGCAATCACGATTTGGCATACTTTGCCTGGTGAGTATGGCAGGGCCCCTCCGGTTTTATCCAGGCAGCGAAACCTAGATTTCAGCAGTCCAGAAGTACGTTCCACCACTCGACGCGTCCTCCCATGGACATCATTATAACGCATTTCACCAGGGGTAGTAGGATTCCGTATGGGGCTCAGCAGCCACGGCCGGTTAGGGTACACAGAGTCGCCAAGGTGTGGGGGGTGACAGACACATATATCATTACCAGGGTTGGTGGAAACACCATGGCACACATACAACACAATTGTCCTCACAGCACACTCACGTACAAGCCACGCACATTCTGGATGCATATTAGCCATCAGTTGGGGGACAATGCTGCTCTGCAGGATGTGTGAGTCATGTGGGACCCGGGAAATTTGGCACACACATGGGAGATGATGTTGTCAGCCAGGCACACCACTTGCACGTTGATCGAATGGTAGTGCTTCCGATTGCGATATACAGGTTCACGTGCCTGGGGTGGAATGAGACCAATATGTGTGCCATCAATGGAACCCACTACGTGTGGTATCCGGGCCAGGGCATAGAAGTCACCTTTCACTGCAGCCAACTCTGCCGCACGTGGGAAATGGATGTAATCATCCTTGTAATGCATCATGGCATTCAGAACATCCCTTAGTACCATGCTGAACATGGATTGTGACATCCCCCCGGCATGACCAACTGTGTACTGGAAAGTACCTGTTGCGAAGAAGTGAAGTGCCACCATCACCTTTGCTGTGGGTGTAATAGCTCCTGGATATGTCTTGCGTGGCTGCAGATGAGGTGCCAATTAGGCTACAAGCTCCTGCAATCTACGTCGGTCAAGCCAGAATTTGCGGATCACCTCCTCGCTAACCATGTCCTCCAGCACAGTGTAGGGTCGATGCACATTTGGAGCCCTCCTGTGTGGGAGTAGATGGGAGCAGATGTCAATTGATCAACACCGCATAGCTGTGCCACACTATCACATCTTGACCAACACAATACAAATATAACATGTTGCAGACACTGATTATATGTGTGACGTGACCGATATATAAGGCACTACAGCTAACTACACACACAATGTTCACACACAAACAACATCCTGTGTGCAAACATGTCCAAAGTAACGTGCACACATGTTGAAATAACTGCCAACAACACATGACTGAGGGCCCAAATGTGGACAAGCGTCCTCACAGACACACATGGACGTGCACACACAACACGAACATGGACACACCCTACTTGTCTTCATGCACCCATGACCCCACCTACAATGCTGGGCATCCTCACATGACATGCATGGGCACACAACAGGCGACACACATACGCATACACAGAATGCATGTATACCCCCATCATTGGTACTTGCACACACAAACCACACACTCACAACAGCTTCTGAATGTGGTTACACACCCTTGATGTACTGTGTAGATGTGTACAAATGGAAACGTGTGTCCGCCAAACCAAGACATCAACACATCGCCATGCACATCTGACGCAACTTGGGTGCACATCACTAGCCTTTGTTAACCACTGGCAAGGTCAATAGTTTGACCACACATGCAACAAATGGACATGAATGACACACGTGGACACGGGCCATTGACTTGACATAATGATTCATGCTGCATTCCGGACATGTCCTAACACACATGTACAACTATGATCATTACATGTGTGCGGAGACATGCAGTGTGAGTACACACGCCATCTGGGTACGCCTTCCACCAACACAGAAGATGATCCTTGATACTGCAATTGTGCATGACCTATGCTGCATGGTCAAGGACCATCACGGTCACAACCCGCCAAACGCATGTGCGCACTACCGCGACGGTGCATCTTTTGAAAATTATCACTCACTGGCGTCACTATGGCGGAGCACGCATTCCGCGGGGGCGGTGCTGGCTAACACATACATTTGAATATGCAATTAGAAATTGCAGTTGGTACCCCCCTTATAGTCACATTGCAGCACCCACTGCAGACCGCCGGCCCTGGCCGGTCACCCACTGCCGGCCCTGGCCGGTCACCCACTGCCAGCCCTGGCCGGTCACCCGCCGCCAGGTGCTGGCGGTGGGTGAGCAGCCTGTGCATTGAGGTCACCATGGCATGGATGGCCGTGGCAGGTCAACGAACCGCCAGCCCTGGCCGTTCACCCACCGCTGGCCCTGGCCGTTCACCCACCCCCGGCCCTGGCCGTTCACCCACCCCCGGCCCTGGCCGGTTACCCACCGCCGGCCCTGGCTGGTCACACACCGCCAGCACCCGGCGGTGGTTGACCGGCCAGGGCCGGCGGTGGGTGACCGGCCAGGGCCATCCATGCCATGGTGACCTCAATGCACAGGCCGCTCACCCACCGCCAGCACCCGGCGATGGGTGACCGGCAGGGCCGGCGGTGGGCGAACGGCTAGGGCCGTCGGTCTGCGGTGGGTGCTGCAATGTGACTGTAAGGGGGGGTACCAAATGCCATTTCGAATTGCATATTCAAATGTATGTGTTAGCCTGGACCGCCCCCGCCGAATGCGTGCTCCGCCATAGCGACGCCAGTGAGTGATTATTTTCAAATGATGCACCATCGTGGTAGCGCGTACATGCGGTTGCCGGTGTGTGGCCATGACGGTCCGTGCACATGTTGCCAATGGAAACAGGTAACGCGGGGCGCGTAACCGAATTCAAAAATAGCGGAAGCCGTGCACCGCCACACCAGGGCCAGACATTGGCTCAATTTGAATGAGGCATCCAGGGAAATCCAATTGCTGCAGGCGTGTGCCACTGATATGAGCTCAGGGCCCTATAAATGTGTCAGTTTCTGCAGCATACAGTCACTGCTTCCAGCCACTGCTGCCTGCGACCATCACTTTGACCTGCTGCTGCTGAGTTATCCAACAACTGCTGCCTGCGACCATCACCTCGACCTGCTGCTGCTGAGCTATCCAACATCTGCTGCCTGCGACCATCACATCGACCTGCTGCTGCTGAGCTATCCAACAACTGCTGCTGTAGTGCCACAGTCCTGGATCTTGCCATGCAGAGAGTGCGAGAGATCCGGTCTCGTCCCTTCACCGCAGCGGAGATGGATGTCCTTGTGGACGGTGTGCTCCGCCACTATGAATGGCTCTATGGTGCCCCCGGACAGGTGGTAAGTGCAGTGGGGAACATGTTGGTGGGCATGAGGTGGTCACTGACTCCTGGCTTCTGCAAGCTTGGCAGTGTGCTGTGGGACCTTCACATGTGTTGTACTAAGCATGGCTGCTGTAATATACGTGTTTCTACGATGTTTGTGAATGTCAAACTGTCCATTGATGTTCCCCTCTTGTCTCCCATCATGGTAGGTCAAGCTGCACCTTCGCAAGGCCGTGTGGAGGAACATAGCACGTGATGTACGGGCAGTGGGGGTGTGCAATAGACAACACACACACTGCCACAAGCGCTAGGACGACATATCTAGTCTGAGCAAGAATGTTGCGGAGATGACACTGGGAATGATTCCAAGATCAACCCGGCTTGCAGGACGCACCATGACCCCTCTAATGCACCGTATCATTGCTGAGACGCATCCTGACCTGTCCGCCCGGCTGAGAGGGGATCAACAGCAGACTAGCGGTAAGCAGACTGTATGTGTCTGTGACTTGTGAGTGCATGCATGTATTGGTGCTCAGACACAGTAGTGACATCCGTGGTGCGTATGTTTTGCTGCTATTGCATGTAGGTGCCATTAGCTGAGTGAGTGTTAGCATCCATGTTCGCCAGGTGGACATACCAGTTGCTTTGTAGTGGAGGTTTCCGGGACATGCTGTTGAGGTCTGTGGTCCCATGGCATGACAAGTGTGGTGGTCTGCATGCACTTGCCCTGTTTGTTTGATGTACATGTTTCACAGGCACCCCCGGTTCTTTGACATGAGGATGTCTGGTAGGGGTGGTTCGTGTGCAGGATGGGTACTACGTGTTAGTCGACTGTAAGGAAAATTGTGATTTTGTAACCTTCAGTACGTGAGTGTGGCACTTAGGTAAATATCTTTTCTCTCTCTTTCAGATTTTGCCGAGGGCACTGACCCACAGGCGACTGAGATGAGTGGTGGCAATGCATCCGGATCCGAGATCACACACACGCAGACTGACACTGAAGAGGGCAGCCCCGGAGAGGGGGAAAGAACCGTCCCTGAGGACTCACATGTGGAGACACCATCGTCCTCATCTTTAGACAGTGTTGGTGAGTCAGCACTGTTGGCAGACACATGGAGTGGGCAATCAACACCTTCAGTCGGTACACAGCATACAGGGCCCACACTGCCACCAACTGCAACAAGTACTGCTCGTGCTCGCCAGAGTAGGGGGAGCAGAGTTGCCTTCGGTGCAGGCACCGCTGCCCCTGCCCCTGTGACACAAAGTGCACTTTGTGCTGAGGCTGTTGATCTGCTGCGACAGCTGTGTGTAGGGCAGACCAACATGATAAATGCATTCCAAGACCACGATAGGAAGTTGGGGCAGGTGGTAGCATTCATGGAGGGGATGCATGGCGATGTTGCTGGTCTCCACAGAACAGTTCAGTCATTAGCAAACACTGTGTCTGCAGCCATTCTACAGTCGCATGGACAGGGTGCTACTTCAGTTCCCCCAACCACACCACTTGATGTCTCAGGGGAGAGTGACATTTCAGACCAGGCCTCATTTTTGGGGTATTGCACTAGAAGCAGCCACAGGCAGCAAGGCAGGGCACGGAGGACACAGACGCCATCCCCTAGGACAAGGAAATCTTTCACCGAACACGACATCAGCTACCCTGGAGTTGGCACACAGCATCCTCAAGGGGTGTTGGGGGAAAGGGATTCACATGTAACACAGGCATTCCCCTCAAAAGATACTCCCAAGGCCAGGGACACTCCCAAGGACAAGGACACTACAAAGAAAAGGGCACCTCCCAAGTCCAGGGACACTCCCAAGGACAAGGACACTACAAAGGAAAGGGCACCTCCCAAGTCCAGGGACACTCCCAAGGGCAAGGACACTACAAAGGAAAGGGCACCTCCCAAGTCCAGGGACACTCCCAAGGACAAGGACATTACAAAGGAAAGGGCACTTCCCAAGGCCAGGGACACTCCCAAGGACAAGGACACTGCAAAGGAAAGGGCACCTCCCAAGGCCAGGGACACTCCCAAGGACAAGGACACTACAAAGGACAGGGCACCTCCCAAGGGCAGGGACACTCCCAAGGACAAGGACGCTTCAAAGGACAGGGCACCTCCCAAGGGCAGGGACACTGCAAAGGACAAGCCTTCTCCCAGGGACAGGGCATCACCCAGAGATCAGCGACATTCCAGAGACAGGACACCTCCTACGGCCAAGGCACATCCCAGGGCCAAGGGTTCTCCCATGGACACAAGCTCCATCAAGGACAGGCATACATCACCCCTGGCTGCCCTGAGGCTGATGTTGTTGACGGAACGTAAAACACATGTGTCAACGGTGGAGTCCCACCATACCTCTTCTCCCATCCACACCCCGCAGAAGCAGAGGAAGGAGTACACTGTTGTTGCATCCCCCATTACACATGATGCAGAGGGCAGGAGGCAGGGCCACAGCAAACGTCAAGCAGGGTCCAGCACGTCCCCAGAGAGCAGACCCCCACCAGTACATGATCCACCTTTGATGGGTGATGTGTCTGATGAGGCCACACCACTTACCTTACCAGTCCAGTCATGCCCAGGGTGCCCCTACATATCCAAAAAAAAAAGGAGACACACACCAGTGACACCTGACCACCCCAATGTCGCTTCAGTACAGCTGTCCCCAGCTCCCAGTGCCACCCTGCCTCCTGGCCCATACAGCCCTGTGGCTCATCATTTCAGTGGTCCTAGTGGGTCAGCTGCAGTTCACGCTCATGTGTCAGATAGTGGCCCTGTGTCTGTTGTTCGCTGTCATGCATCATGTAGTAGCACTGTGTCAGTTGTGCCCTCTCCTGTTTCAGGTACTGGCACTGTGTGTGTCCGCCACTCTCAGATCTGAGATGCTGGCATGGTATTTGTTGGTCACTGTACAGGGACATGTCCTGGTAGTGTGTCTGGGTCTATGGCTCATGTGTCAGTCACTACATCTGTGGCTGTGTCTCACACTCCTGTTTCTGGTGCTGGCAGTGTGTCTGGGTCTATGGCTCATGTGTCAGTCACTCGAGCTGTGGCTGTGTCTCACACTCTTGTTTCTGGTGCTGGCAGTGTGTCTGGGTCTATGGCTCATGTGTCAGTCACTCGACCTGTGGCTGTGTCTCACACTCCTGTTTCTGGTGCTGGCAGAGTGTCTGGGTCTATGGCTCATGTGTCATTCACTCGAGCTGTGGCTGTGTCTCACACTCCTGTTTCTGGTGCTGGCAGTGTGTCTGGGTCTATGGCTCATGTGTCAGTCACTAGAGCTGTGGCTGTGTCTCACACTCCTGTTTCTGGTGCTGGCATTGTTTCCGAGGCGACTAGGTCAAGCAGTCCAACAGATTCTGTGCTGTGAGGTGTAGCTCCCATCACTCACATGTCATTTGACTTGGTGTCTAGATTGTCCATTGTAACCACCCTTGCATTATTAATGTCCTTGGGACGGGGCGCTTGACCCACGTACTTGTGTTGCCTCTGATGTACCTGCTCTGTTATGAACACTGCCCTGTTGCTGTTCTGATACTGCATTGTGCCCTCTCATGTGCTGCCTCCGATGTACCTGTGCATTGCCATGGACTGTTGATGCACTTAGCCCCTCTCATGTGCTGCCTCTGATATACCTGCTCTGTGCCTTGCCATGGACTGTTGATGCACTTAGCCCCTCTCATGTGCTGCCTCTCATGTACCTGCTCTGTGCCTTGCCATGGACTGTTGATGCACTTAGACCCTCTCATGTGCTGGCTCTGTTGTACCTGCTCTGTTATGGACACTGCTCTGTTGCTCTTCTGATGCTGCATTGTGCCCTCTCTTGTGCTGCCTCTGATGTACCTGCTCTGTTCTCTGCAATGGACTGTTGAGGCACTTAGCCCCTCTCATGTGCTGCCTCAGATGTACCTGCTCTGTTATGGACACTGCCCTGTTGCTGTTCTGATACTGCATTGTGCCCTCTCATGTGCTGCCTCTGATGTACCTGTGCCTTGCCATGGACTGTTGATGCACTTAGCCCCTCCCATGTGCTGCCTCTGATGTACCTGCTCTGTTATGGACACTGCCCTGTTGCTGTTCTGATACTGCATTGTTCCCTCTCATGTGCTGCCTCTGATGTACCTGCTCTGTGCCTTGCCATTGACTGTTGATGCACTTAGCCCCTCTCATGTGCTGCCTCTGATGTACCTGCTCTGTTATGGACACTGCCCTGTTGCTGTTCTGATACTGCATTGTGCCCTCTCATGTGCTGCCTCTGATATACCTGCTCTGTGCCTTGCCATGGACTGTTGATGCACTTAGCCCCTCTCATGTGCTGGCTCTGTTGTACCTGCTCTGTTATGGACACTGCTCTGTTGCTCTTCTGATGCTGCATTGTGCCCTCTCTTGTGCTGCCTCTGATGTACCTGCTCTGTTCTCTGCAATGGACTGTTGAGGCACTTAGCCCCTCTCATGTGCTGCCTCAGATGTACCTGCTCTGTTATGGACACTGCCCTGTTGCTGTTCTGATACTGCATTGTGCCCTCTCATGTGCTGCCTCTGATGTACCTGTGCCTTGCTATGGACTGTTGATGCACTTAGCCCCTCTCACGTGCTGCCTCAGATGTACCTGCTCTGTTATGAACACTGCCCTGTTGCTGTTCTGATACTGCATTGTGCCCTCTCATGTGCTACCTCTGATGTACCTGTGCCTTGCCATGGACTGTTGATGCACTTAGCCCCTCCCATGTGCTGCCTCTGATGTACCTGCTCTGTTATGGACACTGCCCTGTTGCTGTTCTGATACTGCATTGTGCCCTCTCATGTGCTGCCTCTGATGTACCTGCTCTGTGCCTTGCCATTGACAGTTGATGCACTTAGCCCCTCTCATGTGCTGCCTCTGATGTACCTGCTCTGTTATGGACACTGCCCTGTTGCTGTTCTGATACTGCATTGTGCCCTCACATGTGCTGCCTCAGATGTACCTGTGCCTTGCTATGGACTGTTGATGCACTTAGCCCCTCTCATGTGCTGCCTCTGATGTACCTGCTCTGTTATTGACACTGCCCTGTTGCTGTTCTGATACTGCATTGTGCCCTCTCATGTGCTGCCTCTGATGTACCTGTGCCCTTCTATGGATTGTTGATGCACTTAGCCCCTCCCATGTGATGCCTCTGATGTACCTGCTCTGTTATGGACACTGCCCTGTTGCTGTTCTGATACTGCATTGTGCCCTCTCATGTGCTGCCTCCGATGTACCTGTGCTTTGCCATGGACTGTTGATGCACTTAGCCCCTCTCATGTGCTGCCTCTGATGTACCTGCTCTGTGCCTTCCCATGGACTGTTGATGCACTTAGCCCCTCTCATGTGCTGGCTCTGTTGTACCTGCTCTGTTATGGACACTGCTCTGTTGCTCTTCTGATGCTGCATTGTGCCCTCTCTTGTGCTGCCTCTGATGTACCTGCTCTGTTCTCTGCAATGGACTGTTGAGGCACTTAGCCCCTCTCATGTGCTGCCTCAGATGTACCTGCTCTGTTATGGACACTGCCCTGTTGCTGTTCTGATACTGCATTGTGCCCTCTCATGTGCTGCCTCTGATGTACCTGTGCCTTGCCATGGACTGTTGATGCACTTAGCCCCTCCCATGTGCTGCCTCTGATGTACCTGCTCTGTTATGGACACTGCCCTGTTGCTGTTCTGATACTGCATTGTTCCCTCTCATGTGCTGCCTCTGATGTACCTGCTCTGTGCCTTGCCATTGACTGTTGATGCACTTAGCCCCTCTCATGTGCTGCCTCTGATGTACCTGCTCTGTTATGGACACTGCCCTGTTGCTGTTCTGATACTGCATTGTGCCCTCTCATGTGCTGCCTCTGATATACCTGCTCTGTGCCTTGCCATGGACTGTTGATGCACTTAGCCCCTCTCATGTGCTGCCTCTCATGCACCTGCTCTGTGCCTTGCCATGGACTGTTGATGCACTTAGCCCCTCTCATGTGCTGGCTCTGTTGTACCTGCTCTGTTATGGACACTGCTCTGTTGCTCTTCTGATGCTGCATTGTGCCCTCTCTTGTGCTGCCTCTGATGTACCTGCTCTGTTCTCTGCAATGGACTGTTGAGGCACTTAGCCCCTCTCATGTGCTGCCTCAGATGTACCTGCTCTGTTATGGACACTGCCCTGTTGCTGTTCTGATACTGCATTGTGCCCTCTCATGTGCTGCCTCTGATGTACCTGTGCCTTGCTATGGACTGTTGATGCACTTAGCCCCTCTCACGTGCTTCCTCAGATGTACCTGCTCTGTTATGAACACTGCCCTGTTGCTGTTCTGATACTGCATTGTGCCCTCTCATGTGCTACCTCTGATGTACCTGTGCCTTGCCATGGACTGTTGATGCACTTAGCCCCTCCCATGTGCTGCCTCTGATGTACCTGCTCTGTTATGGACACTGCCCTGTTGCTGTTCTGATACTGCATTGTGCCCTCTCATGTGCTGCCTCTGATGTACCTGCTCTGTGCCTTGCCATTGACAGTTGATGCACTTAGCCCCTCTCATGTGCTGCCTCTGATGTACCTCCTCTGTTATGGACACTGCCCTGTTGCTGTTCTGATACTGCATTGTGCCCTCACATGTGCTGCCTCAGATGTACCTGTGCCTTGCTATGGACTGTTGATGCACTTAGCCCCTCTCATGTGCTGCCTCTGATGTACCTGCTCTGTTATGGACACTGCCCTGTTGCTGTTCTGATACTGCATTGTGCCCTCTCATGTGCTGCCTCTGATGTACCTGTGCCCTTCTATGGATTGTTGATGCACTTAGCCCCTCCCATGTGATGCCTCTGATGTACCTGCTCTGTTATGGACACTGCCCTGTTGCTGTTCTGATACTGCATTGTGCCCTCTCATGTGCTGCCTCCGATGTACCTGTGCTTTGCCATGGACTGTTGATGCACTTAGCCCCTCTCATGTGCTGCCTCTGATGTACCTGCTCTGTGCCTTCCCATGGACTGTTGATGCACTTAGCCCCTCTCATGTGCTGCCTCTGATGTACCTGCTCTGTGCCTTGCCATGGACTGTTGATGCACTTAGCCCCTCTCATGTGCTGCCTCTGATGTACCTGCTCTGTTATAGACACTGCCCTGTTGATGTTCTGATGCTGCATTGTGCCCTCTCATGTGCTGCCTCCGATGTACCTGTGCTTTGCCATGGACTGTTGATGCACTTAGCCCCTCTCATGTGCTGCCTCTGATGTACCTGCTCTGTGCCTTGCCATGGACTGTTGATGCACTTAGCCCCTCTCATGTGCTGCCTCTGATGTACCTGCTCTGTTATAGACACTGCCCTGTTGATGTTCTGATGCTGCATTGTGCCCTCTCATGTGCTGCCTCTGATGTACCTGTGCCTTGCTATGGACTGTTGATGCACTTAGCCCCTCTCACATGCTGCCTCGGATGTACCTGCTCTGTTATGAACACTGCCCTGTTGCTGTTCTGATACTGCATTGTGCCCTCTCATGTGCTGCCTCTGATGTACCTGTGCCTTGCTATGGACTGTTGATGCACTTAGCCCCTCTCACCCACTGCCTCAGATGTACCTGTTCTGTTATGAACACTGCCTGTTGCTGTTCTGATACTGCATGGCGCCCTCTCATGTGCTGCCTCTGATGTACCTGCTCTGTGCCTTGCCATTGACTGTTGATGCACTTAGCCCCTCTCATGTGCTGCCTCTGATGTACCTGCTCTGTTATGGACATTGCCCTGTTGCTGTTCTGATACTGCATTGTTCCCTCACATGTGCTGCCTCAGATGTACCTGTGCCTTGCTATGGACTGTTGATGCACTTAGCCCCTCTCACGTGCTGCCTCAGATGTACCTGCTCTGTTATGAACACTGTCCTGTTGCTGTTCTGATACTGCATTGTGCCCTCTCATGTGCTGCCTCTGATGTACCCGTGCCTTGCTATGGACTGTTGATGCACTTAGCCCCTCCCATGTGATGCCTCTGATGTACCTGCTCTGTTATGGACACTGCCCTGTTGCTGTTCTGATACTGCATTGTGCCCTCTCATGTGCTGCCTCTGATGTACCCGTGCCTTGCTATGGACTGTTGATGCACTTAGCCCCTCCCATGTGCTGCCTCTGATGTACCTGCTCTGTTATGGACACTGCCCTGTTGCTGTTCTGATACTGCATTGTGCCCTCTCATGTGCTGCCTCTGATGTACCTGTGCCCTTCTAAGGATTGTTGATGCACTTAGCTCCTCCCATGTGATGCCTCTGATGTACCTGCTCTGTTATGGACACTGCCCTGTTGCTGTTCTGATACTGCATTGTGCCCTCACATGTGCTGCCTCCGATGTACCTGTGCCTTGCCATGGACTATTGATGCACTTAGCCCCTCTCATGTGCTGCCTCTGATGTACCTGCTCTGTGCCTTCCCGTGGACTGTTGATGCACTTAGCCCCTCTCATGTGCTGCCTCTGATGTACCTGCTCTGTTATGGACACTGCCCTGTTGCTGTTCTGATACTGCATTGTGCCCTCACATGTGCTGCCTCAGATGTACCTGTGCCTTGCTATGGACTGTTGATGCACTTAGCCCCTCTCACGTGCTGCCTCAGATGTACCTGCTCTGTTATGAACACTGCCCTGTTGCTGTTCTGATACTGCATTGTGCCCTCTCATGTGCTGCCTCTGATGTACCCGTGCCTTGCTATGGACTGTTGATGCACTTAGCCCCTCCCATGTGATGCCTCTGATGTACCTGCTCTGTTATGGACCCTGCCCTGTTGCTGTTCTGATACTGCATTGTGCCCTCTCATGTGCTGCCTCTGATGTACCTGTGCCTTGCTATGGACTGTTGATGCACTTAGCCCCTCTCATGTGCTGCCTCTGATGTACCTGCTCTGTGCCTTGCCATGGACTGTTGATGCACTTAGCCCCTCTCATGTGCTGTCTCCGATGTACCTGCTCTCTGCCTTGCCATGGACTGTTGATGCACTTAGCCCCTCTCATGTGCTGCCTCTGATGTACCTGCTCTGTTATGGACACTGCCCTGTTGCTGTTCTGATACTGCATTGTGCCCTCTCATGTGCTGCCTCTGATGTACCTGTGCCTTGCTATGGACTGTTGATGCACTTAGCCCCTCTCACCCACTGCCTCAGATGTACCTGTTCTGTTATGAACACTGCCCTGTTGCTGTTCTGATACTGCATTGTGCCCTCTCATGTGCTGCCTCTGATGTACCTGCTCTGTGCCTTGCCATGGACTGTTGATGCACTTAGCCCCTCTCATGTGCTGCCTCTGATGTACCTGCTCTGTTATGAACACTGCCCTGTTGCTGTTCTGATACTGCATTGTGCCCTCTCATGTGCTGCCTCTGATGTACCTGCTCTGTGCCTTGCCATGGACTGTTGATGCACTTAGCCCCTCTCATGTGCTGCCTCTGATGTACCTGCTCTGTGCCTTGCCATGGACTGTTGATGCACTTAGCCCCTCTCATGTGCTGCCTCAGATGTACCTGCTCTGTTATGAACACTGCCCTGTTGCTGTTCTGATACTGCATTGTGCCCTCTCATGTGCTGCCTCTGATGTACCTGTGCCTTACCATGGACTGTTGATGCACTTAGCCCCTCTCATGTGCAGCCTCTGATGTACCTGCTCTGTGCCTTGCCATGGACTGTTGATGCACTTAGCCCCTCTCATGTGCTGCCTCTGATGTACCTGCTCTGTGCCATGCCATGGAATGTTGATGCACTTAGCCCCTCTCATGTGCTGCCTCAGATGTACCTGCTCTATTATGAACACTGTCCTGTTGCTGTTCTGATACTGCATTGTGCCCTCTCATGTGCTGCCTCTGATGTACCTGTGCCTTGCCATGGACTGTTGATGCACTTAGCCCCTCTCATGTGCTGCCTCAGATGTATCTGCTCTCTTATGGACACTGCCCTGTTGCTGTTCTGATACTGCATTGTGCCCTCTCATGTGCTGCCTCTGATGTACCTGCTCTGTGCCTTGCCATTGACTGTTGATGCACTTAGCCCCTCTCATGTGCTGCCTCTGATGTACCTGCTCTGTTATGGACACTGCCCTGTTGCTGTTCTGATACTGCATTGTGCCCTCACATGTGCTGCCTCAGATGTACCTGTGCCTTGCTATGGACTGTTGATGCACTTAGCCCCTCTCACGTGCTGCCTCAGATGTACCTGCTCTGTTATGAACACTGTCCTGTTGCTGTTCTGATACTGCATTGTGCCCTCTCATGTGCTGCCTCTGATGTACCCGTGCCTTGCTATGGACTGTTGATGCACTTAGCCCCTCCCATGTGATGCCCCTGATGTACCTGCTCTGTTATGGACACTGCCCTGTTGCTGTTCTGATACTGCATTGTGCCCTCTCATGTGCTGCCTCTGATGTACCTGTGCCTTGCTATGGACTGTTGATGCACTTAGCCCCTCCCATGTGCTGCCTCTGATGTACCTGCTCTGTTATGGACACTGCCCTGTTGCTGTTCTGATACTGCATTGTGCCCTCACATGTGCTGCCTCAGATGTACCTGTGCCTTGCTATGGACTGTTGATGCACTTAGCCCCTCTCACTTGCTGCCTCAGATGTACCTGCTCTGTTATGAACACTGTCCTGTTGCTGTTCTGATACTGCATTGTGCCCTCTCATGTGCTGCCTCTGATGTACCGGTGCCTTGCTATGGACTGTTGATGCACTTAGCCCCTCCCATGTGATGCCTCTGATGTACCTGCTCTGTTATGGACACTGCCCTGTTGCTGTTCTGATACTGCTTTGTGCCCTCTCATGTGCTGCCTCTGATGTACCTGTGCCTTGCTATGGACTGTTGATGCACTTAGCCCCTCTCATGTGCTGCCTCTGATGTACCTGCTCTGTGCCTTGCCATGGACTGTTGATGCACTTAGCCCCTCTCATGTGCTGTCTCCGATGTACCTGCTCTGTGCCTTGCCATGGACTGTTGATGCACTTAGCCCCTCTCATGTGCTGCCTCTGATGTACCTGCTCTGTTACAGACACTGCCCTGTTGCTGTTCTGATACTGCATTGTGCCCTCTCATGTGCTGCCTCAGATGTACCTGTGCCTTGCTATGGACTGTTGATGCACTTAGCCCCTCTCACTTGCTGCCTCAGATGTACCTGCTCTGTTATGCACACTGTCCTGTTGCTGTTCTGATACTGCATTGTGCCCTCTCATGTGCTGCCTCTGATGTACCGGTGCCTTGCTATGGACTGTTGATGCACTTAGCCCCTCCCATGTGATGCCTCTGATGTACCTGCTCTGTTATGGACACTGCCCTGTTGCTGTTCTGATACTGCTTTGTGCCCTCTCATGTGCTGCCTCTGATATACCTGTGCCTTGCTATGGACTGTTGATGCACTTAGCCCCTCTCATGTGCTGCCTCTGATGTACCTGCTCTGTGCCTTGCCATGGACTGTTGATGCACTTAGCCCCTCTCATGTGCTGTCTCCGATGTACCTGCTCTGTGCCTTGCCATGGACTGTTGATGCACTTAGCCCCTCTCATGTGCTGCCTCTGATGTACCTGCTCTGTTACAGACACTGCCCTGTTGCTGTTCTGATACTGCATTGTGCCCTCTCATGTGCTGCCTCAGATGTACCTGTGCCTTGCTATGGACTGTTGATGCACTTAGCCCCTCTCACATGCTGCCTCAGATGTACCTGCTCTGTTATGAACACTGTCCTGTTGCTGTTCTGATACTGCATTGTGCCCTCTCATGTGCTGCCTCTGATGTACCCGTGCCTTGCTATGGACTATTGATGCACTTAGCCCCTCCCATGTGATGCCTCTGATGTACCTGCTCTGTTATGGACACTGCCCTGTTGCTGTTCTGATACTGCATTGTGCCCTCTCATGTGCTGCCTCTGATGTACCTGTGCCTTGCTATGGACTGTTGATGCACTTAGCCCCTCTCACTTGTTGCCTCAGATGTACCTGCTATGTTATGAACACTGCCCTGTTGCTGTTCTGATACTGCATTTTGCCCTCTCATGTTCTGCCTCTGATGTACCTGCTCTGTGCCTTGCCATGGACTGTTGATGCACTTAGCCAATCTCATGTGCTGCCTCAGATGTACCTGCTCTGTTATGAACACTGCCCTGTTGCTGTTCTGAATGATACTGCATTGTGCCCTCTCATGTGCTGACTCTGATGTACCTGTGCCTTGCCATGGATTGTTGATGCACTTAGCCCCTCTCATGTGCTGCCTCTGATGTACCTGCTCTGTGCCTTGCCATGGACTGTTGATGCACTTAGCCCCTCTCATGTGCTGCCTCTGATGTACCTGCTCTGTGCCTTGCCATGGACTGTTGATGCACTTAGCCCCTCTCATATGCTGCCTCTGATGTACCTGCTCTGTTATAGACACTGCCCTGTTGCTGTTCTGATACTGCATTGTGCCCTCTCATGTGCTGCTTCAGATGTACCTGCTCTGTTCTACCCAGTGCACATGCTCTTGGCTACTCTAGGATTATACCTCTATTATGTTTAATAAAGCAAGTCAATCATTTGTAGTGGTTTGACATTGTCATTCCTGGTTGTCTACTTGAATTGTTGATATATTGGTGCTATCGTAAATGCTGTTTCCCCAACATGACACTCCCCCTCCCAACGTAAAGGCCCCGGAAGGTACTCCCCTTCCGACAGCAGTTGGTGTGTTGGCGTACCTGCGTCGCCGGCGGTCCATGACTTGCTGGTGGTGGAGCACGAAGATTATCGGAAATGCGTGTAGCGCTGGGTCCATGACAGCGATCTGCTTGGGGTGGGTATCTCTGCAATGTGTTGTATCTCCGCTGTGGTGAATCCGCCGTGTTCATGCAGGTTGTTTTTCTGCAGCGATTTCATGTGTGTTTTCCGCCATCATGACTTAGAGGACGGTCGGAGTCGTCATTCCGTATGGCAGTGTCTCTGGATTGGTTACGTCCGCCGCTGGGTCGGGTGTAGTTCCGCGGCGGTGCGTGCTCTTCCGCGGCATACGGACATTTGACAGTGCTTCCCATCCTAATATGGCGGACGGACTGGCCGCGGCTGGCGGACTGTAAAAAGGCATTTTCCGCCTACTCCAGGCCGGCGGTCGGCCTTCCGTCCGCCATCGTAATCCACCTATTAGTTTTGATGGATTTATTATAAGATCAAAAATAATTGGATATAAACACACCTTAATATCAGAGTATATAGGTACATAAAAATCAATGCAGAGCTGAGTCTACGGATATAATTCATTAGGCACAAAAGATTTAATGTGATGAACTCCAAAATCAAAATGCACCCAGAATAGAAGCGGAGTCCAATTCTCTTTTCATTGAGAATCAAAACAAAAGGTATCTTTCCCTACACTGCTTTAAATGAGGGTCCTGCCTATCTCCTTTATATCATACCCCAAAGGTGTGTTGAATTCCTAAGAAGTACTCACGTCAAAATGGGTCAGATAGCTTAAGGCTATGGAGCTCGTTCTAAGATGCTCCTTCTCTGAAAATCAGAAGTCTCCCACATCTGTCCCTGCGCATCATACAAAAAAACAATGTTCAGCCCACAATACGTCTCCTAATGAACTTTCTCATTGCAACATTTTTAGTAACGTTCTGGAGGAGCCTTAGTTTGTTCAGCTCCTCTCCAGTGCCCTTGGTTCTAAGATAGGCCAGATACGAAAGGCGTGCTTCCTTTTCGCCTTCCAGTCTTCTTCAAAGACATTCCGAGTATCTCTATAATCTAAGAATAATGAGGTTAAATTCCTTCACCGGCAGAAGGATAAGAACATACTATCTTCAAATACAAAAAGGATTCATTTATTTATTTCTTGAGCAACCAAGGAGAATCAAAACTCCAAACAACCTTCAATTTGGGCCTACAATGCAGGCAACTTGAACTACACACAGTAACATTATAAGAGTATAATGTCATCTTGCACATTATATATATACAGGAATATTACACTTTTCTAATACATACAAAGTCCTACTTAAAAGTGCATACTACATTGCAAATGCTTATGTAACTTTAAAAAATGCATTTCAATAATCATGAAACACTGCAAACAACAAAATATATGTACGTGCATTTGAACCATGAGTATGATGCACCCATACAATTTAGAGTGCTGTTATCGCTCTATCACAACCTAGATCTTGCAGGATCCCTGCAATCATTAGATTGTCATTCTTATCAAAATGGACATCAAAATCCGCTAAATGGGTAAAGTTATTTTTTTCAGTAACATGTCTCGCTACCATCTCAGGTATCAAAACCATAAACCTGGTACATGGGTCAGGAGGCCTATATATAAATAATCCTGAAAAGGAGAAGGTGGGTGTAAAGGTTATAGTAAAACACAAGTTTTCACACTCCCTAGTAGTAAGAGGATTGCACGTACATCTATATATGTCCTTTAGTGAGATAGCAATACCCCCAAAGTTTTTATGTGTACGGTCTTTCCTGCATATAAAATATCCAGGGGGGAGGGCTTGATTGAAATCAGGTGTTCAGCAATTATTTTGGAGTCATGTTTTAATAAAAAAAAAAAAAATTCTTCATCCTCTCTTAAAGTGAAAAGCTCGAACCTATAGCACGGTAAGGACCTACATTTATAATGTTCCATTTTAAGGGTATGGGTTGTTGAATCCTGCCTTCATCCATTCTGCATAGCAAGAAATTACACTGAAAGTAATGCAGTTCCCCGTTTTCAGGTCAGTTGAGAGGGCAGCCAAGTAAAGAAGGTTTGGGCCTAATCGCAAGTAGGGACTCCGCTGAGTAATTTACCATTTTTTTTAGCATTTTGACCAGGCACCCTGGCCCCTGGTGCCATGCAGCCCGGACGGGTGCAGACAGGCTTACATGCGGGGCCTTGAAGTGCATGTCTGCTTTGCACCCACATCTCAGCTGCCTTTTAAGACCATGATATAGGGACTAATGCGCTAACCTTGCTAGTGTCTCTTTGGTAAAGTGCAAGAGAAAACTCTAAAGTTCAGTTTTGAATTGCCTCCAACAACAACATGTTATGGTCCAATTCCCCACTCTTTTTAGCAGTGTCCACCATGAAGTCTGACACAGACAGCTGAAACTGTCTTTCACAAGACCACAGAATTGTTCTGATGGTGCTCTCACCTGTAAGGTTTATAAAGAGGCAAGATTTAGGGCTAGATGTAGGTAAATCTATTTTACCGACTCATAAATACCGAATTTCACCGATTCGGTATTTATGAATCGGTAAAATAGAAGGAGGGAGATTTAGGTAAATTCGGTAATTGAATTACCGAATCTGTAAAAATCGGTATTTACCGAATTTTGCCCATTGATTCCTATGGGCCTTGAAGCCCATAGGAATCAATGGGCAATACCGAATCGGTATTTACCGATTCGGTAAATACCGATTTCAGCAAGGGTGCAGGGGGTGTCACTTTGACACCCTCTAGCACCCCAAATACAGGCATGTGTGCCATGTGGCACACAGACATGCCCTATGGGCATGTCTGTCTGTCACATGGCATAGGTGTGCATCCACACATGTGCATGCACACCTGGATTCGGTATTTTACCACCCAATTGGATTGGGTGGTAAAATACCAAATCTGTAAGGCCTTTGGGACTCAGAAGAGTCCCACCTACATCTAGAATTTACAGAATCAGTAAAAATACCGAATCTGTATTTTACCGATTCGGTAATTTTACCGAATCGGTAAAATTGCCCCCCTACATGCCAATTCTTAAATACCGGTCGGTAACGGCCGAAATCGGCCGTTACCCACCGGTATTTGGGCTCCTACATCTGGCCCATAATGAATGGGGGCTCTGGTTCAGAGATTCTTAGTCATAACACACCATCAGCATAACTCTGGAAGAACAGCAAGGACAGGTCAGCTCTGTGTTTGAATTTCAGAATATTAAGGGTGCAGAAGACAGGTTAAACATTAAGAGTTTAAAACTTTCACCATGAGGGCGTTCCCCGGTCTTTCACAAAGGCAAAGGAGTGCATCAAAGAACTTGGTCCACGATTATTGCTCTCACCTGTAACTCATTTAAAAATGGCTATTTTCCAGACTCTGTTAAGGCCGTCGCTACCTGGATGAGAGGCAGCTGCCTCAAGCTCAACTCGGACAAGAACGGATCGGAGTCCTCCTCCTGGGGCCCAACACCTCCATCTTGGAAGACTCCTGGTGGCCCGCCACATTAGGAACCCCACCACACCCAAAGACCATGCATGCACAAAACCTAGGCATCATACTGAACTCCACGCTCACAAGAACTACAAGGCCAATGCTGTCTCCTTATCATATTTCCACACTCTGTGTCTGCTTCGAAAGACTTTCAGATGAATTCCCACTGAGGCCAGAATAGACGCTCATACATGCACTCATCAGCATCAGACTCGGCTATGACAGTGCACTCTATGCAGGCGTCATCCAGAAACTCTTCAGGAAACTACAGAACGTTCAAAATGCAGCAGCCAGACTGGTGCTCAACATCTCCAGCCACAGGCACATCTCTGAACACCTGTGAGAATTCCACTGGCTATCAGTCAACCGAAGAATCACATTCAAGATCCTCACACACACCTACAAAGCCCTCCATGACACTGGACCAGCATACCTGAGCCAATGCCTCTCATTCCTCGTACCCACCAGACACCTCCCCTGAACTGGCCATCGCTACCATTTCCTGGATCCGCAAGAAGAGGACCAGAGGAAGATCCTTCTCCTACTTCACCGGCAAGACCTGGAACACCCTGACTCTTCACCTCAGGCTTTCCTCATAGCTAACCCAGTTCAGAAAGGATTTCAAGACCTGCCTCTTCGACTGAACCTCTGCCCTCAGTAGGACCTGCAGCCCCCACCCCAGTGCCTTGAGATCCAAGTGGGTGAGTAGCCTTGCTTAACACACACTGATTGATTGATTTACTGATTAATTGATTGATTGAAGGAAATACAACATACCCTTACTGCAGAAAATACATCTTGAATTCAATGCAATATGCGAATTGTCGAGCAGTTATTTCAATACAATTTATAATGTGGTAAAAGTCTGCCACTATTCCATTACCAGCCTTCTTATATGTCCACTATAATTTGGGATTTTGACGTCATGCCTTACAATCATCAGACCTGTTTCACTGAATTGCAGAAAAAAGCATCTGAGAAATGAATGCTGCACAAAATACCTCAACCCTTTTTTTCGGAATCTTTTGTTAGCGCTTACTTTCAAGGTTTATCGGCGAACTCGCTGACTGATTTAAGATGTAAAATAGTTTATTGTGCAATACAGTGGATACAGACCGACACTCTTCAACAGCAACAACAAAATTGGTGACAAAATACTCATATGGGCTGATTTAAGATCTGATTGACAAGGTGTAAATGCTTTTGAAAACAGAAATACTTGTTATTTTATCAAAAGTATTTGAGGTTTCTGTTTTATTAATTAGGAGTCCGACAAAGCGAAGTTGTGGAATCGGAATTCACTGAGTTTTTGTTCAACTTCATGGAATTACGCGTAGTAGTACTCCACCAATTACGCCCATCCCTGATAATATTTTGAAAAATGTAATGCTATTACACTTGAACAGAAAATGCAATATGGATTAGTGTGAGGACTATTAGCAGCTCTTAGGGCCTTCTGGAGTCTACATACAGCCCTGGAAATAGTCTTAAGGTCTTCAGATCAAGGTGCACAGCGGCCTGGTATAGAACACTACTGCTTGGAAAACATCTAGCTTTCAGCATTTACATAATTTAATTTCAGTTAATCGAATTAAATTCCTTTTATTGTTAAGGCATCCTTAAAAGAAATGTAAGCATATGCAATGAAATCGTTTAATTTTATATCATATTAGGTTCTTGTTCTTAATAATAAACAATGAAAGATAATTGTATAATTGTACTTTTCCTGAAATTACTTTATTAGCTTGAAAATAAATGACTGTTGTAGCATAATAATAACATGTGGAATGAAAATAAATATGCATGCTGAGCCATTAATCGTAGACTAAAATTATGTTGTCGGGTGATTTTTTAAAAGAATAGGTTAATCCAATGTAAAATTCATCATCTTTCTACCATTAATAAGTACTGAGCAATCTTCAAAAACGTATGAAGAGAAGAAATATATTAGCCAAGAAATTCACTGGAAATAAATGAAAAAAATAAAACCACTGTCGAAATTGTGGGCACGATTTTGATGGTCCAAACACAAGCTGCGACGTATTTACAACGTGACGCATCTAGGGAGATGTGTCACGTTGTCAAGCACTACGACACATGAAACCTGCGTCAGGTTTCATGTGGGCGTTCTGGCGCAGGGTGGGCGTTCCAGCGCAGGAAAGCCTCGGAAAAGTGCAAGATTTCACTCAGTGACCGTTCCAACGCCAATGCGTCTAAACCTTGCGCCTGCTTGAAGCAGGCATAAGGCTTGACGCACCACATTGTGTATTGGCAGGCCACGAGCATTTTTGAAGTTGCGTATCTCTTGCGACACGACTCCAGCAATGCGCCACCCTTCGACGGGAGATGCGTCACGCATCTGTTTATACTTGCGCCATGATGCGCTTCATTATAAATGCAGTGCATCTGTGGTGGCACAAGGGTAAACTTGCATGACACATGTGATCTGGCGCATCTCTGCTGATTTTGCAGGGATGCACCAGTCATCATAAATCTGCCTCTTTGTGTTGTGGATCACTGCAAGGAACTATATTGTCTGCCACCACAGACCATCATGGAATGAGGATGACACCGATGTGGCAGAATGTCACTACTATGATGAATGCATTCTAGTTATAGGTACAGATTAAGGGGTGACCTCTATAAGAAATGGGTGAACGAGAGGAGGACTTTGAAGAGGTTTTCCATGTTACAGGTATCATAGGCCTCCTGATAGGTAACACACATACTTCCTCAGTCACATCCTTCTCAATGAACACATCCTATCTAGCAAGAAACCTGACCTGTCTTATGACTTTCTGTGCTTAACTAATCTAGGTCCAAACTAGGCCTAAACTCCACCTTAAATTCAAATGAGGCCATGAGGTGTTACCATTTCTACTCTCATCACACGTGTTATAATGCTCGGTGTTGACATACTGCCCCATGCGCGCCGAAGGTGCGCCAAAGGTAAACCCGTCTACGCCCGTCCGCGCCTGGACCGCGCCCAGTGCCAGACCCCCTGGTCCCCACAAAACCCACTCCACCCGCATAACGTATGACGCCGTTACCCTCCTTGCCCTTAACTCAGGATGCACACCACAATGCTGCGAAGCTGCCCCAGGACACAGCCATGGACCCTTCGACTGCCACGCCTGCAAGTTCAACTGCATCAGGACCCACACCAAATCCGCTGACTCCAAACACAGTTCCGACCCTAACCACCTGAAGTGCATCCTACTGAACACCCGCTCGATCCACAGACACGCCACTGAACTCTGGGACCTACTCGACACTGCATCACCGGACATCGCCTTCTTTATAGAAACCTGGATGAACACCTCATCAGCACCCGACATCGCCATAGCCATCCCGGACCTTTACAAGATCATCCGAAAAGACCGCACCAACCAAACAGGAGGAGGCATCGCCATCGTCCACAAGAACACCATCCGAATCACGACCAGCTCCGACGACAACCTCGCTACCGCCGAACACCTCCACTTCCAGATCCACACCGACCCCAGGACCACACTTAGAGGCACCCTCATCTATAGACCACCAGGAACCCGCACACAATTCAAGGAAGACATCACTGACTTCATCAGCCCACATGCCCTCAACTCTGAGAACTACATCCTACTGGGAGACCTCAACTTCCACCTGGAAAAGAAAAACGACAGCAACACCACCAGCCTTTTGGAAAACCTGGCCAATCTCGGACTCAAACAACTTGTTGACACCCCCACCCACCTGGCCGGACACACGCTCTACCCTATCTTCACCTCCAGCAAACACATCTCCTTCGATCACACCACATCTCTCCATTGGACGGACCACAGCTGCATTCACTTCAACTACAAAAAGACCTCGACCCACAACCCCCCACAACCTGTTACTCGAAGAAACTGGAACAAAATCACCACCGATCAACTCCTCACATCGCTTAACCAAAACCCTCCTGCCATATCATCGGACCCAAACCAAGCTGCTACCAAACTCACACAATGGATCACCCACTGCGCTGACGAACTAGCACCCTTGAAAAACCACCAGATCAAACAAGGTTGTAAAAAGGCCCCCTGGTTCAACGATAACCTTAAGAAATCCAAGAAGTTATGTCGTACCCTCGAGAAAACCTGGAGAAAAAACCCAACCAATGACAATCTGACCACCTTCAAGGACGCCACCCGCAAACACCACCAATTGATCCGATCCACCAAGAAATCATCATTCAAGGATCGACTCGACAACAACGCCCACAACAGCAAGGAACTATTCAACATCGTCAAAGAATTTACCAACCCCACCGCCGGCACAAACGACATCACTCCCTCCCAACACCTCTGCGACTCCTTATCCTCTTTCTTCCACAACAAAATCGCCGACATACATAACAGCTTTAAAAACCAGTCTGAAGAACAGTCCACTCCACCCACCTCCGAACCTATTCAGAATTCTCACAACCTTTGCGCCTGGAACCCAATCTCTACTGAAGACACCTTCCTGCCTGATGAACTCCATCCACTCAGGATCGCCACCCGACCCATGTCCCCACCACATTTTCAACAAAGCAAACTCCATCATCGCACCCCATCTCCGCGATGTCATCAACTGCTCCTTCAACTCCGCCACCTTCCCAGAAAGCTGGAAACATGCCGAACTCAGCGCCCTTCTGAAGAAACCCACAGCAGACCCCTCCGAACTTAATAACTACCGCCCCATCTCACTCCTCCCATTCCCTGCCAAAGTCATTGAGAAAGCCGTCAATAGTCAGCTCGCCGCCTTCCTTGAATCCAACAATTCCCTCGACACCTCACAGTCCGGCTTCCGAGCCAAACACAGCACCGAAACCGCCCTCATCGCAGCTACAGACGACATCCGAACGCTACTGGACAACGGAGAAACAGTTGTCCTCATCCTACTTGACCTCTCCGCCGCCTTCGACACAGTCTGTCATAGCACCCTCATACAACGCCTCAGCAACGTCGGAATACAAGGAAAAGCTTTGGACTGGATCATCTCGTTCCTTGCCGGGAGAACCCAGAGAGTCCGCCTCCCCCCATTCAAATCAGAGGCCACCGAAGTCATCTGCGGAGTACCACATGGATCATCTCTCAGCCCCACCCTCTTCAACGTTTACATGGGAGGAAGATCCTTCTCCTACTTAGCGGCAAAAACCTGGAATTCTCTCCCCACTCACCTCCGCCTTACACAGAACCACCTTTTCTTCAGAAAGCAACTAAAAACCTGGCTATTCGATAAGTAATGCATACACCCTCCCCCAAGCGCCTTGAGACCCTCTGGGTGAGTAGTGCGCTATACAAATTCTTGAACTTGAACTTAGAATTTAATAACCTATCTTTTAGGAAGGATGTTTTTTAAATCCTGTGTTTGCAATTCGAAATGTGTTTGAGAACAGCACTTAATTGGTTGTCCATGATTGGTATGTTTGCCTTACTAGTAAAGTCCCTAATAAATTGCACTACGTGTGCCAGGGCTGGTAATGCAAATGCTACTAGTGGGCCTGAAGCACTAACTGTGCCACCCAAACTAGTAGCCTTAAAGTGAGAACTCCGGCCTGCCACAGCAGGGCCTGTGCACAGTTTGATAGCCTGCCATGTTGTCCTGACAAGTGCACCCACTTGCAGGGCCTTACCCTTCCCTTTCTATGCACATCAGACACCCCTATGGAAGGTCCAAGGTACCCTCTGAGTAGGGTGCAGTGTATGTGAAAGGTAGGGCATGTCCTGAGGTGTGTACCATGTCCTGACAGTGAAATACTCTCCATTTCGTTTTTCACTGTGGAAAGGTCATCTTGCCCATAGGATAAAATGGGAAGGCTGTGTAATATGTTTCCAGCCTATCTTCACATAGGCTTAAGATGGAGAGGTGAAGTTTATTGTGCCTGAACTCACAATTTAATAACACATCTGTTTGTAACAGTGTTTTTTCATTGTGTGTTTATAAACCACTCTTTAAGAAGTGACTTTGTTTTTGTGCTCTAACATTTCTGTGTGTCTCTGCCTGGTTGTAGATAGATTGTCTGGGTCTGAAAGTGATAGGATCTGGGGAATGTCTTGACCCAGAGGAGGAGTCGAGACAGCAACAGGCTGACCTACATCTGGAGTGTAGGGGTGAGGAGTAGCCCCTGGAGGTGAAGAGGCCTGGGTTGCTGACATAAAACAATGGCACCATCTCCTGCTGAGTGATTAAGGATACAGACCCCCACTATCAAAGAAAGAAGGTGTCACTGGCAGGGAGACACCCAGAACTGGTTTGGACAGGGGTTAGTGCCCCCTTGAACATAAAGACTTTAAAGACTTTGAGGGGTATAACTATGAGAGCTGCAACCCCTGGACTTTGGAATGGAGAAATGGAGTGATCAAGACTGTACAAGATTGAACCACTTTGTGGTCAAGAGGAACCTCTGTCAAGGAAGAAACAGCATAAGAGACTGAAGGAAAGGATTGACCCTTGCTGTGTGTTCTGGGGCTGGCCTGCAGTTTTCTGCTTTAACCAAGGAGAGGCTAAAGGGACATTGCTGTGTGCTGTGTCCCCCTGCCTGAAAGGACTTTGCTGTGTCCTCTGTCCCGAAGTAACTTATCCCCAAGGGCCCGAGGAGAGCTGGCTCCCGGTTGTGGGGGAGACAGCCATTACCACATGGTTTTTACACCGCGGTACCATTACAGCGCGTCATTCACAACGCAAATTGTTACAACAACTTGCGCTGGATGGCGCTATGTACTAAGGAATTGCATGATTTACAATTCCAACACCTTCCCTACTGTAAAGTGGGCTGGAGTTGGAATAGTAAATCATACTATTCCAAAATCCAGTGCCTCCTGTGCAAGTCGTTGTAACGACTTGCGTTGTGATTGACGCGTTGTAATGGCACCGCGGTGTAGAAACCGCGTTGTAATATCATACATTCCTGTTGTGGAAACTCAGGAACACATATGTTTTCAGGTGTGTCTCAGCGACACTGTGTGCGTTTGCTTCTTGCAGCCTGAGACCCTCATAAGAATCGCCCTGTGATCTTGGGCACCTGGAGTCCAAGCGAGTCTCAGCGATGCTGTGTGCATGTGCTTCATGCAGCCTGAGCCCTTCATGAGGATTGTCCTGTGATTGTGTGCACCCAGAGTCCAAGTGAGTCTCAGAGACACTGTGTGCATGTGCGTTGTGCAGCCTGAGACTTTCATGAGGATTGCCCTGTTATCGTGCACACCCGGAGTCCAAGTGAGTCTCAGCGATGCTGTGTGTGTGTTCCTTGTGCAGCCTGAGACCTTTGTGAGGATTGCCCTGTTATCATACACACCAGGAGTCCAAGTGAGTCTCAGCGACGCTGTGTGTGTGTGTGTGCTTCTTGCAACCTGAGACCTTTGTGAAAATTTCCCTGTGATCGTGTGCACCCGGAACTCAAATGAGTCTCAGTGTTGCTGTGTGCATGTGCTTCTTGCAGCCTGAGACATTCGTGAGGATTGCCCTGTGATCGTACACACCCAGAGCTCAAGTGAGTCTCAGCGACACTGTGTGCGTGTGCCCTGTTGCAGCCTGAGATCTTCGTTATCGCCACCTGCTTGGACCGGCAACCCCAGAAGAGCTGTGCCGCCGGCTCAAGCCTGCCGGTGCCAGAGCAGGACCTAGAACCAACCCTGCCGGGGGAGGGCCCGAGTCCCACTGCCCGGATTCCACAAAGTCGCATCAGATGCCCAAGTAGGGAGAAGAGGAGAGGAGAGCGAGTTTGCACACCCAGGTAACGTGCGACGCCTCCTGGGGTGGCGTGTGGGCTCGGGGAGAGATGCTCTCGACCTCTCCCATTCTTGCAGCGCGAGCCTCTGCTTCAGCTCGTATCGCAGGCCATACTTGACAAGAAGTGGCAGTACTGGGGCCGGAGTGCGGAGCTACACGTTTGTTTACACCATACCTGTGTTGGGGACATCGGTTGGCGGAAGCTTACTGCGAGTCAGTACCAGTGGAGGTGAGACCGTCTAAACCACCGTGATTGGTGCTGGAGTGTATTACGCATTGTATTATTTCTGCATTACGAAATACCTGATTGTTGCATTACGCATTGCATTAGTTCTGCATCACAAACTGCCTGATTGTTGCATTACGCTTTACATTATTTCTGCATTACGAACTGCCTGATTGTTGCATTACACATTGCACTATTTTTACATAATGAACTACCTGATTGTTGCATTATGAATTGCATTAGTTTGCATAACAAACTGTCTGATTGTTACGAACTGCACAGCATTGCATTAGGACTGCAGTGGATCATCTAGAATTGCTCATTAATATTGCCAGAACCTACATAAAAATCATCCACATCATTTTAAAAAGAAAAGTACAAGAATATATATATTCTTTAGTCGATCAAAAATATGATCATTTACAGTAATAAAAGCTTTTCATAAATATAAAACAATAAAATAATTTAAAACCCCTATGGGGGTTGGAAAACTTAAAAGATCTAACCCTAGCTGAAAACAAATTCATCAGGGCGATCCTGAACCTCCCTGCGAGCACCCCCTTATTGCAGCTAAGACTTGATCTTGGCCTAAAAACCATAGACCATTTTGCTATCCTCAGTGCACTCCTGTTTTGGATTAGAATCTGGACCAGTAAAACACAGGTCCCGTTGAAGGAGGCCCTGGAAGAACTAATTGCTTTGCACAAACAATCAGGCTGTATAAAATGGTTCAATAAAATAAAGGACTGGCTTTTGGCACTAGGGTTGGGGTGCGTTTGGGAGGACCCAGGCTCCATAACAAAATCAATGGTTACTCTCCTTAAAAAAGGTTTTGGGAGTATATGGATCATCAAAATATAAAAGGTATTGCACTTCAACCACTGGTTTTTTAAATTTTAAAGGAGTCTTTGGTTTCGAAATATTTATGGACAACATTGAACTGCCCACAGGCAAAAGCTATGTACACTCAATTTAGACTTGGGACATTACCTTTGAATCATAGAAGTAGCACGTGGGGGAATGCCACACCAGTTCTGAGACCATTGATAATTTTCTTTTTTATTGTCCCACCCATGCTGATCACAGGAAAACCTCGATAATCCCAGCATTCCACCTACTGTCGTTCAGATCTCCTAGCGAAGCACTACGTATTTTTAGATCTGATACTACACGGTGGCTCATATTTGCAATATCGAGATTTCTGCTGTATGCTTGTTGGAGAAGGTCCAAACTATATATAAGTGCCTCTGTAAATAGGACTGGCTAATACCTACTATTATTAATTCTGGTGACGAAATCATGTATTTTATGTATTCCCTTTAGTGCTGCTAAAGTCCGCCTGTCATAAGACTTTTATGAAATACTGTTTTTTAATTCTTTAAAAAAAGAAAAAGTACAAGAATATCCATTCTTGAAATCCTAATTAACATTATGTAGATTAACCTTTAAACCTGAAAACTTTCCCTAACTTTTTGTTCTGTTATATTGTGTTAGTACTTTTTAAATAGTAAAGTACTTTACAAACAGGATAGTTTATATTTATGTTGTCTTTTAAATGTATGAAAAAATAAATAAATTAATGATTGGTGAATTGGCTGAATTAATTGTAGCTGCTATAATAAATTTTTGCTACAATCCAATCCAGTGGCCAGAACACCTCAGTAATGGACCAGCTGTATGCAAAGCAGTCGTGGATCTGCTCCAATAGAACAGTCAAGTCTAAATTGCCAAGCCACGTCATTCTGAAGAGAAACACACACACGCTCATACTGGGTTTGGCCTATTTAGGCTTTATCAGGAGGGTGCAGTTTCAATCTGATGCTACAATGAGTATGAGACTTGCATCTCGGCATACACATCTGTCACTCTGAGGAAAACAAAAAAATTAGGAGTAGATTGCTTGAATTCATCTCACCTATGCTAATTACTATGAGCTGCAATTCCGTATTTTTTGCCTACCATTCCACCTCAGACAGGTACAAGCCACACGCAAATCACGTGTGTTTTGTGTAACATTTAAATATATAGTAATGGTGCAGAACATCATTATTTATTACACCATATTTTGTTACACAAAGATGTATTCCTGTTATCCACACAAAAACACTGTAACAAACCAATGACACTATCAAACAAATTCATCAAGAAGCCTGTGAAGCACTGTGTAATTTATTCCCGTTCTACCATCAGGGACAGGATGCCCTCATATTATCTATGAGGACCAAACTATCCTTTTAAAATGTATGGCTTTTAACATAATATCAAAGCACTAACGTTTACAATTCCTATCATTGATCAAACATCTTAGTACAAACAAACCGGAACCCACAGAATCGTGTTACTGCATCCTGTTTCCCTCCGATGCATCTTAAGTCCTTCGTGCATTTTCCAAGTAATCTCTTCATTTTTATATTTATGCCTGTCACTTAATTCGGCAGTAGGTTCTCTATCAGGTCCATTTTTTCCACATCTTCGGGCACCTACTTCCTTCGTATATAAACTTTTCTGCCAAACATAGACCAATCCATTTCCTGTTACCATGTTTCAAAATCCTGTTTCCCCATATCCAAGGCCATGCAACAATCGGATTCACCTCAAGAAATACTCCACTCTTGTAACAGCAATTTCTTACCGTGGATAGAGATATCGCAACAGACAAGCATCTAACTTTTGTGCTACCGCAGTTGCCGCATCGGATCCCAAGAGTCCACCCGAGGCAGCTCTAAAGTGCGGCAATCGAGTAATGTGTCGGAAGGGTCGCGCCACTAGAGCAATCAACATCGATTACCACGTTTTGCCCCCAGCGCCATCGAGTCTGCCCAAGGCAGTTTTTTGGAGCAACGGCGATCAAGGTGAGGAGTCGGAAGGGTCGTGCTGCTGGGTCAGGGCAACTCGGTCTACCTCGGCTCCCTTAAGACTCCAGAAGCAGAACTGAGGTGCAGGGTTAGAAAAGAGCGAAGACCACTCACCGCAGAGCAGTGCACAGGAACTTTTAAGAGTACCCCAGTGCTACTCGCAGAGGGGGGTTCACCTGGGCCCTCTCGCCATGAATGAGACGAGAATAGGGGACAAGGAGGCTAAGCGGAATCGAGCGCAACAGATGCACGGCGCTAGATCCACCCACACACAACTCTCACCGCCGGACCCGGGAAGTCTAAATGAGCTCACTATGCCACGCTGGGCTCTACCATTTCCCTGCTGCATCTGAGAGTCCCAGCTGGTCGTACATTTGCAAGAAACTGACACAGCACTATGACATGAGTGGGGAAACGAGGACCTCCATGGAAAATATGGAGGTGAGACAGGCTTCCAGCTTCTTTTCACCCTCAGCAATTTTGGGAAAACAACTCCTCTCCACGCCCCTGCTGCCATCTTGCCATCCTCTCTTCCACCACCTACCTTACGTTGTCTCCACCATCCTAGCCAGAAGACCCTGGTCTCCTGAGTAAGCCTAGAGATCCATCTGGTGGCCACAAGAAGAAATGCAGATACCTTGCTTCTGCTACCTTAGGCTACAGCTCACTCGGATCCACACTGCCTGTGTGGATGGTCAAACTTAGTGCTCCATCATGGGACCTAAAAATCAAGATATAAAGGCTTCCCTGATATGCTGGTGTATGATAGAGGACCGTAGATTGCTACTGCCTTTAACCAACAGCGCTACTAGAAAAGAGGTTTTTCAGTAATTCGCATTTCCCTCATTATTTAGACCGCAACAAGACTCAAATGCACAACTAACTTCTCCTCCCACCGATTCATATTGAGAACCCTCAGTCATTAAATATGACCCCGCCAAACCACACGCGGAACTCTAAACTCAGGCCCTACGGACCCAACTCATGGTCCATAAATCACCCAGGAAAATATAACCAATAATGCAAAAAAGAACCTAAAGCAAGAACCTTAAAACAACAACCAGAAATACTTATAGTAGACAACTACCACACGTGACTAATGGCCAGACAAAAACTAACTTCATCCTTTACATAAATCGCCCAACTAAGTGGAAAAACTCCATCCTTCTTTACTTTCAAGTTGCCAAGTCAGGTCACATTCCCTATAGCGAAAAAATCTCCACTACTGTCTTCCCTAACTTTAACGGGGAACTCACAATCTCCATCTTCTGAACGGGAAAATTCTCATACAGGCCACGGACCTGCACCTCACCATTTTTGATCGACACTTCCCAACATTACTCTCCTCTCCAACTCTTCAGGACCATCAAACCCAATCTCCTCTATCCCCCCCTCACCCTGACAGCAAACCCTGAACCAATCCAATCTCCCACCCCAGACGACCCACATCACAACTCATGGACATCCACCATCACTAATTATAACCTCACTACCCCTATAATCACACTCCGCCGTCAAACACCCATTACCATGGCTCCAACAGATACCAACAGGTCCAGCAAACATACAGTTAAGAAACACCACAAGGTGGATCCTAAGCTAAACCGATCGGACTCAATTGACAATCCTTCCGTTACTGAACTCACTACAGATATCCCCCATCCCGACTTCAGGAGTCCCGACTCTACCCTCGTAAACTATCCACAACTCCATTACTGGCCCTACTCTGTCACGTCTACTCCGGCTCCTCAGGATCAGGGTGTTGCTTAATGGGGTCCACCTCCTGACTTCCCCACACTCTGACTAATAAATCAAACAGAGCATAAAGGTAAACAAGCAAGGGAAAGGTAAGGGTGGGGTCTGCAGTGGAAAGGGATTACCTGAAACAACAAAAAACATAACATGAATACAGTACGATAATCCTGTCTACTCTCTGTAGGGTCTCGCTAGAATCCTGACTATACCTGTATAGGCTTCTCCCTAGAAGGTGCTCCCAATTGCTCTCATAAGATACCTCTCTTACTGTTATCGGAACAACACCACCTGAAAGAAACAAGATTCAGTCATCAACAACTCCAACAGAACCAACTGGAGGTAAGCAGCACACAAACCATTAGTCCATCATACTCACATTCATCTCCCACGCTTCCTAAAACCAAAAATAGGCACCAAAAAGCAAAGACCTAATCCATAGGTTTAGTAGACATAAACAGAATCCAAATCACAGTTCTGTAGATATTGAATATGCGAAATATTTTCCACGTAGTACTCCAATGGATTGTCCAGAACTCCCAAATTCAACAAGCCAAACCAAAAAATATAAAGAGTAGTTCAAATACTCCCCTGGGGGAGAGAGTCAAGATAAAGTAAGTGTTTGCGCAATAAAACGATACCTCCTGGATGGTAAAGGGGACACGATGCTCCTTCCTGTAGATTGGGCCCGAACAGGAGAAACACTCTACAGCCGCAAGGGGACTTAGACAACAATGTTCCAGCTTCGGGAGACTATCCGCCGCAGCCGTGAGGGGGAGGAGCTGGAAGCGTTTCTTGCTCAGTCGAGCGGAAAGAACCACCAATGCCCGCCGCAGCCGCGAGCGGGCGAAAGACCAGCAAACGTTCTCGCTCAGCCAAGCGGAACAATACAATTAGCTCGCCGCAGCCGCGAGCGGGCTCTAGGAATTCACTAGTCGCGTTCTTCACAGGAACGCGAAGAATCAAGGGGAGGCTCCACTACTAACAGCGCGGCTGTTAGGAAAGGCACCGGCTATCCAGAATCACATACAACACGGTCGCGTTGTCACGTGATTTTATGTTGTTTGGACCTTCCTTCCCAAAAGGCCTTCTGGGAACTGTAGTCCAAGGCATGACACTTTCTGTAGGCGCCTTTGACAGAGTCAATCCCTAAAAGTACGCCCTCCTCCCAAGCGCCTCCTAGCACCAGGCTTCCCGGGATGACAGGCATGAAACAGACGCACCTCCTGTGGAGCGTGAACCACCGCATTCGGTTCCCAGGAATCGTCTTCCGCCGAATACCCCTTCCAGGACACAAGGTACCACAGACGGCCCCGACGGACCTTGGAATCCACGATACGACGTACCTCGTATTCAAGCTGACCATCTTTCATCACTGGGGCAGAACCCAGCGACGGGCATTCTTGGCTGGCTTCAGCAAACCACAGTGGAGCACAGGATGGATCCTCAAAGATGCTGGAAGTTTCAACTTATAAGCCACAGGATTGACCCTCCGAAGAACAGTATAAGGGCCAATGAATCAAGGATGAAAGATACTGCAGCACCGGAATCAAATGTTCTTCGTAGAGAGCCACACCTTATCCCCTACCTGGTACTCCGGACCAGCTTGTCGTCGCTGGTCTGCCCAATGCTTGTACATACCTTTGGCCTGAACAAGAGTAGCCTGGATGCGTTTATGGAGAGTCAAGAGGGAACGCACCTGGGTCTGGACAGTGGGCTGGTTCTGCACGTCGCTAGGTAGAGACAACGGCAAGGTACGAGCATGAAAACCTGTGTTAGCCCGAAAAGGGGTTTCCCTCATCGAGCTATGCCGAGCATTGTTGTATGATAGTTCGGCCAGCCAAAGCAAAGGTACCCAAGAATCGGAAGTCTCCTTGGAATAACACCTCAAATATGTCTTCAAGGTCTGATTAAGGCGCTCCGTCTGCCCATCGGTCTGAGGGTGGAAGCTGGTAGAAAGAACGGCTTCAATCTGCAAGGCCTTACACCATGATCTCCAGAATCGGGCAATGAACTGTGGACCTCTGTCCAAAATGATCACCCTGGGCAGTCCAAGTGCTCGCACTACATTTTGCATGAGTAGCTGGGATGTTTGACTTGCTGTGGGTAGGTTTTTGCAAGGTATGAAATGACCCATTTTCATCAGACTGTCTATTACCACTAATATGGCATTGAATCCCTGCTCCTGTGGTAACCCAAGGACGAAGTCAAGACTGATGGTGTGCCAAGGTTGGGAGGGAGTGGGTAGAGGCATCAACAGTCCTTTGCTCTTATTATGTTCTCCCTTTGCTCGAGCACAGATTTCGCATTCTCCCACCCAAGCACTCACATCCTTGGTCATTCCTTCCCACCAGAACTGGCGTTTGATCAAATGCAAGGTTTTCCTAGAGCCAGGATGTCTCGCTGCCACACTATCATGACACCAATTAAATGCTTTCAGCCTCAGAGCATGACTAGGTAAGTACAGCTTGTAGGCATTTCTTCTTTAAGGGACCGGTGTTGGTTTTGTCTTGCCCATTGCTGCCATTGATACGATGTTCTGTGCCTTTTAACCTGATCAAGGAAACTCTCCACTGTAACTACGCATAGGACCTTGTCAGGACTCACTATCGCATTTGTGGTTTCCTGGCGTGTTAATGTATCTACTCCCTTCATGGACAATGAGTCCGCTTTTCTGTTACCAGCCCCTGGCCTGAAGGTGATTATAAAGTCATATTCTGAGAAGAATAGCATCCATCGCATCTGCCTTTGGGACAGGTGTCGGGCGGTTCTAATGAACTGGAGGTTCCTATGGTCCGAATACCCAGTGATGGTGTGAAGGGCACCCCACAGATAGTGTCTCCACTCCTGGAAAGCACGCTTTATGGCCAGCAATTCCTTTTCAGCCAAAGTGTAATTGATTTCTGCGGAGTTTAACTTTTTTGAAAGGAAAGCCATGGGATGCAGCTGACCTGTGAATCGATCCCTCTGAAACAACACTGCTCCAATAGCTTCATCCGAAGCGTCCGCTTCTGCCACAAGCGGAACGTCTGTCTGTGGGTGCCGCAAGATGGGTGCCGAACAGAAGGCCTGTTTCATTTGAGTAAAAGCCTCTGTGGCTTCAGAATTCCATAAAAACGGGATTCCTTTCCTCAATAATCTGGTTATGGGTGCGGCCAATAATGAAAAATGGGAGATGGACCTCCGGTAATAATTGGAGAAACCCAAAAAACATTGGATCTCCCTGACGTTCTTGGGTACCGGCCAATCCTGTACTACTTCAATCTTTCTCCCAGCCATACCAAACCGTTTTGGAGTCAAAATCACACCTAGGAATTCCACTTCTTCGACATTATACTCACATTTACTGAGTTTGCAGAACAACCTGTTTTCCTGTAATCTCTTAAGTATCAGTAGTACATGCCCTTCATGCTGTTCTTTTGAAGACGAATACACCAAAATATCGTCGATGTAGACGATAACAAACAGGTCGATGTATTCCTTCAATACATTGTTGAGGAAGCACTGGAATGCTGATGGGGCATTACAAAGCCCGAACGGCATTACCAGATACTCAAACAACCCGTACCGCGTTTTAAATGCCGTCTTCCACTAATCCCCCTCGCGGATGCGAACTAGGTGTTAGGCCCCTCTGAGATCTAAACGGGTGTATATTTGTGCCTCTTTCACCTGATCCAGCAACACCGGGATGAGTGGAAGAGGATACCGGTTTTTAATGGTATTTTTATTCAGCATGCGGTAGTCAATGCATGTCCTCAATTCATCATTAGCTTTCGCCGTAAACAAAAGAGGAGATGCCGCCTGAGATCGAGATGGACGAATGAAAGCTATGGAACAATAGTGGTCAAGGTATTCACGCAGGTGTTTAGTTTCGGGGTCCGACAGGGCATGCACTCTGCATGATGAAATAGATGCTCCTTCCACCAGATCTATACGACAGTCATAGTCGCGATGTGGTGGTAGAGATTCGGCCTTCACTTCACTGAAAACATCAACATACGTCTCATATTCTATGGGTAAGGTTATGTCCTTCTCCGCGGCCGTAGCTATCTGGTATCCCTGGGACAAAGCCAGAGCCTGAGAGAAGGCGTTTATTAAGCACCCATCCATACAATGAGATGACTGGAAGCTAATAGTTTTCTTCCTCCAATCGAAGGTGGGATTGTGTTGCCCTAGGCAAGGCATACCCAGTATCACCTCGTATTGAGGAGCCTCTATGATATTCAGAATGATTTCCTCCACATGGTTTTGAGGATCACCTGGCAGGATCAAACATAAGACCTCAGTGTGTTCTGTGATGGGCCCTGATTTCAGCGGTGTGCCATCCACTGCTAATACCTTCTCAGATGTCTCGCTGGGTACCCTAAGTAGGCCTAATCTTTGAACCAATCTGTCATCAATAAAGTTGCCTGTGGCCCCTGAATCGATCATAGATAGAACAGTATGTGTCTGTTCCCCCACCTTAAGAACCATGGTTAGTACTATGTGAGATTCTGTTTTTCTTGTTTCCGTGACTGCGAGAGACGTTACTTTCCATTCCTTACCTAGGACCTCTACCTCTGGGACCCCTGCCAAATTGGCCTCTTCTTTATCATGGTTTACTCGGGTGGTGACGGCTAATTGTTTACCCAGGACAAAAGGACCTCTCCTCTTGGGTTTGACCGTACAGTCCCAAACATAGTGGCCCTTCTTCCCGCAGTACATGCAGAGACCCTGAGCCCTGCGGCTTTCTCTCCCTGCTTTAGTCAACGGGGGTCTAACAGCTCCCACGTCCATGGGTTCATGGACAGATTCTTTAGTGGGAGGCAGTGATTTGCTTTCGGGATAAGCTCCCATCGACCCTCGGTCTCCTCTTCTCCGATCACCCCCTCTCTCTGCCATTCTATGGTCTAAACGTAGAGTGAGGTTGATCAGATCAGAGCAATTGGTGGGTTGGGGATCTATTTGGGCCAAGACATCCTTCATGTCCTCCCTCAATCCTTGATAGTAGAAAGTCATCCTTTTCTCTTTTGGCCATGCGGTTTCGACAACCAGTCGATTGAAAGCCGTCATATATGTTATGAGATCCTTCCTACCCTGACGTAAATCCAGTAGCTCTCTATCGGCACTGAGCGCGGTTGCCCTACGATCAAATACTCTCTCGAATTCGTTCCGGAAAGCGACCCAATCGCAGAGTACCGGATCGTCATTCCTAACTAAAGGAACTGCCCAGTTGGCCGCATCCCCTGTCAGGTAGGATATGGCAAAAGCCACCCGAGACAAGTTGGTGGGGAAGTATGCTGGTCGACAAGAAAAATGAAGGGTAATCTGCCTCAAAAAGGTCTGGATTTTTTGGAGATCCCCTGCATATCTCTCAGGGCTGGCCAAAGAAATGCGGGGAGGAACCGTCACCTGTATCTGTTGAGTAGAAGCGGAGGCATCGAAAGGGTTTCTCATCTGCCTATCCAAACTCTCCTTTAAAGCTGCAGTTTCTGCCCGGGATTTAGCCAGTTCCTGCTGCACTAAAAACATAGCCTGTAATACATCATACAAGGACGCCATTACCGAGAATGACCCTGATCAGGAGGAGTAATTCTTGGGTACGTGATTCTGTTACGTCTGCTCATGTTACACGCATCATCACAGTCTGCATCCCAACTCAGCCCCGGAGCCACTAAGTCTGTTCCCCGACATTCATGGACACTCTCTGGTCGAACAGTGGTGGCGTCTAAGCCTATGGACAAGGGGGCAGTTTTCACCCCCATGTAGCTGACACGAAATTGGTTGTGGCAATGGGCTGTCTTATTCCAGTCCTCCATTTGTTGCTTTTCGATAAATTCAAACCTTTTGGTGTCTTGCCCTGGTGGATACATTCCACTGTCCCCTGAATCACTCCGCAACATACAGCTCGGACATTGATGGTGAGCCGCTCAGGTTGCCTGGCCCATCTGACTGCACCGCAAGTCACCGTCCCATGGCTGGGTGCCTGTGCTGGCTGCAGTGCATTCGGGGCCACCAACTATGTGCTGGTCAAGTCTGGGACCCCTTCTCCGGGGACATAGGCTGGCCCCTGAGGCGTAGGCCTTGGGGTCAGCAATGCCATGACTCTGTGGCCTTGTACTGTATGCTGCCTCCAGTCCCAAATGCGTCCCACTAGGGCACAAACACCAAAGCGAGTCCAGACCGGCCCGGATGATGCATCACCACAGGAGGCACATGCCACCAACGCAAGGACCATCTCCAAACCCCATCTGCCAGAGTTTAAGCGGTGGTCCTGACAGACTTCTGGGTTGCTCAGGCATGTCATGGATGCCATCACCAGCCTGATTTCCTGCTCAGCACTCCAGGTGCCAGTGACTCAGAGCACTGCAGGCCAATGTCTGTTGCTGCTTGTGTTTTGTGCTGTGGACCAGTTGCGCAGGTATGTCACTTAGAACAGTGTGGGGACCCTGAGACGTTGATGGTGAGGATGATGCAGGTCTGACACACCCCACTGCATCTGCATCAGTAATGTATCGAAGGAACACAATCGGAGACTTTTACTGCACATGATCGCGCTCATCTCTAGTGTCCAGCAGTCCAGTGCACTACAACTCATGGACCCTTCTGTTTGCATGTTGGCTCACCCCATGTTGCTAAGTGGTTGTCTCTGTGTTGCATGTGTTTTCTGTATCTGTTGCACTGGTGTCCAATGTGCAAGTGGTTGCCAACACCAGACATTCCGTGCGCGTTGGCTTACAGTCACCCCACTCACTTCCAGCACAGGCATTACTGTACATGTGACCCTGCCAATAAAGTGGCCAGGCGCATGTGCCCGTAGCCAGTTCAACATGATCTCTGCCTGTGTCCCTGTGGTCTTGTAGTATGCATGTGGGCCCTGGGCCCTACAACTTTACATTGTGCTGTGTACATCGGATGCAGACATATCACCGGAGGCAGCGGGTTGGGGCTTGTACATGTAGCTTTGACGTCACTCACTCAATTTCACTGTTACCAGCTCTGTCAGCTGTAGTGGGCATGTTTGTGTGCATGTGCAGAGCCAGTTGTGTCCTCTGTTCTGCAGTGTCCGCTATGAGCGTAGTTACACGTCGTTGTCAATGTGGGTGTGGTGTTTGTGCTATGTGTGTGTGCTGCAGTGTACCAAGGGGATCTGGGACATGATCCTGGGTGTTTCTGGGTGTGCAGTGTGCTACGCCTCGTTGTGCATGTATGCCATCGTGCCCATCTCCACCTGTCTCCCCAGACCCTGTTTGTTGCACTCCCTGTTGGTGTTGTGTCAGGTCCTCTCGAGTTGTGTCCGTACTCCCTTCTCCTTGCACCATCTCCAATCTGATGACTGTGGGCTGGGTTTCCTCCAACTCCTCAGGTGGCGCTGGACTGCCACCTAATGTCGCCGCTGCTGCCTTCCTGTTGGCAGCGGTTTGGTGCAGGCTTTAGGTTGTCACGCCATGCCGTTGCCTATTGGCCTCCTGGATTGGCCTCCTCAGCACTCCGACTGCATTCCAGGTGGTCTGCTTGTGGGTCAGTTGCTGGTGGAGTTCTGTCACCTCCATGACGCTGGTCTTGTTTTCCTGCGGTCTGCACCCGGTCTTCCTCTTCCCCTTCTTTTTGGCCTTCCCCGACCCCATTGTTCCTTGCTGGTAGTATCTGGGGTTTGTGGGGTTCGAGTTGGGCTCTGCGCTGGGTCAGGGTGCATCCATGTTGCTATGTGCTTTGGCTTGTCTCTGGTGTGTTTTTTCTGTGGTTTTTATGGTGCATTGTCCCGCCAGACACTTGGGATTTGCAGGCCTGTGGCTGGTTTTTGCTACTTTTTGTACCGCGGTTGGCCTCATCGCATGTTTTTTTTGCATTCGCGTATTGCATTTTTGTGCCGTGGCGTTGATTTTCACGCGTACATTTGCCGCGTTGTCTGGTGTCTATCGCATGCTACCGCCTTGATGTGAATTACACGTTGACATGGGGGACATGGGGTTATTTTCCAGCGATGGGCTGTGATGTTGAAAGTTCTGTTACTCTACTCTTGCCGTAGTTATCAAACGTTCTTGTGAATATACCCCCAAGTCCCTCTCAAGTGGGTGTCCTAGAAAAAAACTGTACCCGGGCTGTGTCTTTGCATGTACCGATGGAACACCTGCCTTTTTATCTGATTTTCCGGGTGGGTCACATTCCAGGAGAAAATACCCAAATTCACATGTTACGGTTAATGACTCTTCTAGTCTGCCATTCCTTTTGGTTAGTTTCATTCGAGTCTCCCAGTGTGGTGCAAGCCATTATTTTCTTGTATCCCTGTTCAACGTGGTGCTTCTGCATAGAAACAAAAACACAACAGTTAGAACAATACCCTCCCTAACTTTTCTCCCTTCTGCCCAACACCTTGTGCTGGGGATATCCAACTGCACTCTTCCTGAATTCACACGGAGCCTGTGTCCCCTAACAACCCATCACTGTGCTCAGGGATGGCCAAGACAACAGTAGTAATAAACAACTAGATAGAGGTACAAGTTTAGCAATCTGAACTATTTCACCATATAATCAATCCCCTTTTTCTCATCCCCCGTATATTCTCCTCACTTGTGTCTCTCCGTCGTTTCCTCTTACATGTCTTTGAGGACAATATAAGATCAGTGATAGACAAACACTCCTTTGTCCAACCATCTGATCATGCCATCTCATCTCACCATGGCCCGTTACTGGTACTTTTCAAACATTATCCCTATAAGTTTCTTCAGGCCTCAGTGCTTAGGGCTATACAGCGTCGGATTGGTAAGGCGTGCACTCGGGCAATGCCCATGGGGATGGTGCTCAGTTCCAGCTGTGGGCTGCTTTTTTGAGCAGTCTGGGGGCGGATTTGGACAGTGTCTGTGTTAGGATGCAGCCAGTGGCCCAGTGGGTGCCTGACTGGGCTTTCTGGAGGTAGATGGGCGTCCATTACCTCCCTTCCATTAATGTATGTAGATTGCGCAGGGGATGGGGTGCTGAGCAGAAGTGTCCTCACTTGTTTTCAGGTGTGTTTCATCAGTGTAAACTAATCCGTGCAATTTTTACCCCTGCTCACCCTCCTCACCCTTTTTTTTTAAATACAATTTTTGCCGAAGCAGTATTTCGTGGAAAAGCAATACGCAAATGTGGGTCACTTTTTTTTAACAAGACCGGGCCTATTTTCAATTCCAATCCTGGGGCTATCAGGCGCTCCTCAGTTTGATCTTGACCCTGCTTTGGAGATTTCGAAGAGGTTTTATCCTCTTGGTGCTCTACCAGTGCAGTCTCTATCTGTATTGTTCGGGAGCGTCGGTAGGTCTGCTTTTTGAAACCATTCACCAATCTTCTATCCAATCCCAAGCCTCCTCCCATGATTGGAAGCTCCATGCCTTGTTGTTTGCTATAACTTGACGTTTTCCCCTGTTTCCTGGCAACTTGCAATATGACGTTTTTATCATAGTAATTGAATATTCTGGATATAATTGTCCTGGGAGGGGCTCCAGGTCTTGGCATGGACATGTGTATCCTATATACCCTTTAAAAGAGAAAAACTTGGCTAACCCCTTTAGTTTTAGCATTTCGGGACCCGGTCCTCCACAAACAACTAGACGCTCAGTCCTTTCACTCGTTCTAGCAGTCCTACTATACACATATGCCCATTGCCCCTTAAGGAGTCTTAACTTCACTTGTGAGTGAAGAAGGAAAGCAACAAGATTGGACCTTATATATACAAAATCTATATGGCTAGTCCCTCCTCTGGTGTACCAAAACTGACATATGTAAAGGATTTTGATTTAATTAATTTATTTCCTCACAAATTATTAAAGATATAATATCATCTCACAATTTAAGCAGGCCTGCCAGACCTGGTAATATGCCAACAGCCATAGCACAGGTAAACACGGAATGGTGGGTGGAAAAAATTGTGAGGCATATTTTCGAGGACTGGCGCATCTCTGCAAATCAGCAGGGGTGCGCCAGAATAGATGCGACACGCAATTCTCCCCTTGCACAACCACGAATGCATTGCATTTACAAAGCGGCACACCGTGGCGCATGGATAGGCAGATGTGTGTTGCATCTTGTGGCATAAGGGTGGTGCATTGCTGGAGTTGTGTCGCAAGCACAATGCAACTCCAGCAATGCTCAGGGGCCGCCCATACTTAACGTGGTGCGTCACTCCTTTCGTGTGCTTCAAGCAGGCGTAAGGGTTTGATGCAGGAGCTTCGTAAAACTGACTCAGTGAAACCTTGTAAATTTCACTGCGTCACTTTTACGAGACTTTCCTGCGATGGAATACCCACCCTGCGACGGAACACCCGCATAAAACCTGACGCAGGTTTCTTGTTACATAATGCTTAACAACCTGATGCATTTGCCTAGATGTGTCACGTTGTAAAAAAGTCACAATGTGGCGCATGGTTTACGCTGCTGCAGCGTCACAGAAGTGACGCAACAGCGACGCAAATGTGTTGCAAAGGGCTTGTGAATCTGCCCCTAAATTTTTATTTCAGTGGATCGCAGAAACAGGAAGGACCCCATAATCCTTAATGGGTGCATTATTAAACCTTCATAGAAGAAGGGGTGTTGTGTATCGATTTAGATTCCGCATGAATTTCCCGATTCATGCCCTTATATAGGTACAATTCACATTGCCCTTAAATAGGCATAGAAATCCTGCTCTTATTTACTCAATGCTCATGCTAACCAAATACAGGCATAGCTACTTATATGTGTTCATTTACGTCACAATGAGTTCTTGGAAAACCAGACTCTTAAGCCTTTAAGACTTCCCCTTGCTTGGTAATGGTTTCTCCAAGAACTCATTTATTATGCATGAACATCTATTCCTTAGGCGTTCATTCATGACGTTCTTATGCTTGACTTTTACGTCAATACTGGCATTCCTAAACACCTTCAAGGTATAAATATACCGTCACTTACTATGGCAAGGCACGGTGTGGTTCGCCTACCTACTTACACGACGCGGCTCGCCACAGCAAGTCCCGAAGAAAGTTGAGTTCCCAACTGATGCACTGACCAGACCCTGTCATCCTCCTCACAGAGAATGCAGCTGCAGTGTTTCTAACTCCCCTTGCGGGGTGTTAGAGATCGAGTCTCGGGAAAGCGATACCAACCTCTCTCATTCTAAAGTATGGAGCTGATTAGAACCTTGGCACAACTAAATTAAACTATAGCTTAAACAGCACCTACTTCTGACCTCGTACTAGACTTAGGTTAGGTACACTGTGGTAGGATTATTTTAGAAGCACCAGTTGAGTATTTTAGCCTGTTTTAGTTATGTTTGTATTTTAATGAATATATGTCATAGCTACAAGACATGCTGTTGCAGTTTTATTTCATCTTACTGCCAAAGCTGTACATTTTATATTTTGCATTCTGTCTTACGATTATAGCAGTTCATATCTCTTGCATGAGAAATAAGACTGTTCAATAAACCTTTTTTATTGAAACACCTGTCTCCCTATTTCTGTGCATCACTCTGTAGAAACGAAGCATGCACGATTGACTGGGGTGAAACGGTTATCTATTGTTTCCACGACTCGCAAGATATTGTTCCGACTCTAATGGAAACAAAGTTGTCATGTTTATGCGGTTGTCAGAAACATATCCCTTCTTGTTCATTCGAGAAAGTTTCTAGTGACCTCTGAGTCAGCTGGCACACACAAGTAATTAAGTTTAATGTACTCAATAGAGACATACTGACCTCAGTCCTATGTCAAAACTATAGTGTATATTATTCCAATGCACAGAGCCTATCAGGGATATAGGAACTACACTACATGGCGCCCAATGGTTTGGTAAGGCACCAATGTAACGCTAGATACTGAATTAACTCTGTTGTGCTTTTCTCAGAGACTCTCTACTCATAATACTCCAATAGATGTCTGGAGTTGGTATGGATACTATCAGCCATAGCTGAGTAGGAGGAAAACTCCTATCTATTAGCTTTTTTGGTTTGTTCAACGTTGAAGTATACAGTGTTCCAAAATATTATGCACCTTATCTTGTTCCATTGACACTTGCTTGGCAACTTACCTTAAACAATGGCCGACGAAGTCAATAACACCGAAACCGGTGAAGCTACAGGTGACGCCACCGTACCAGCTCTTAACTTAACAGCTTTTACTGAAACCGATGTGAATGCTATAGTCATTCCTCTAAATTTAAGGAGGGCCATTACTCTAAAACTTATAAAACTTGGCCTAACATCAAGAGGTAGTAGAACAGTTTTTGTGATAGAGGCAAATGAATATCACCAGACAGAGGTATTCTTTTTATGGATAGTATTCCCAGAATCAAATCCAGGAACACATTTGTTTCACTTCTACAAAGAAGATGATCCATCAGAGGAATATATTCCTTTCAAGGGTATTGAAATTCCACTCACATACCAGGAGCATGAGCTCTGGTTTAAAGGCGCCCTAAAACATTTAAATCACATTACCAGGCTCGGTCCACTAGGTATTCCAGGAGCAAAATTGGCCAATTTAGCCGGCTATACACCAGACCCTGACACTGAAGCAATGTCGGCGATGAATTACTTAGTAATATACCAAGACTAGTAGAATTATACAGTTAAACCACAACTGTCTGAAAGTCCTGAAAAGGCTTTTACCAAAAACACTCCTACCTCTTTTAAAAAGAAGTGGGAAAATAATAAACAACATTTAAAAGAGAAAGACTCTCAATCCCGAGGTAGGTCTCCTCAAAAGCAGCCCTCGGAAAGGAGGTACAACCTCAAGAAAACGGATCATTTGCGAAAACCTGGCAGGTATTAAGATACTGATACACGTTCCTCTCGTACCTTTCAGATATCTTCACAGACATCCGAAAGAACAGGATGGTCAGAAAACAAGGAAGAACGCGTGAAGTCCAAAGACAATCAACACGTTAAGAAAAGCAAAACCAAAACCTCAATTCACCAAAAAGAAGGTAGCAGATCTAAAAATCAGACATGCCGAGGATCTTGAGGACACAACTCAAGAACGGAGAATGGACTCAGACAATGTTGGGCAGCGCAGCAGAAGTACAAATAGCTCGCCAGAACCTGAAGGGACTTCTGGAGAAAGTGGACTTGAATGGAGACATTGAAGTTAAAACTGCAGATACCAGGGTTAGTTCTCCACATAGGTTATATGAAATAACACTCCAGATGGAGGGAGACATACCAAGAAAAGTGAAAAAACTCTTTTGGGATAGACTTTCTAAGGCTTATGATATACTTCTAGGTGAATAAGACAGGCCAACAGAATTTGTCAGGGAGTGCTCACATGGCGAAGACATCATTATGCCAGCCTTCTCTAACCATATTCCAATACATTTAAAATATACTTGTGCCAGAAATTGGCAGTTGCCCAAGCTCCAACATTATACAAAAATCATGTAGGATGGGATGAGGACTCACTTCATCACACAATCCAGTTAAAGAATCAACCAACTGCACAAAGGCAGTACCCAATTAAGCAATAAGCCAAAAACAGGTCAGGGAGATCTTAGATCAACTTGAAAACCAAGGGGTGATTGAAACATGCACCTCATCAATGAACAATCCTTTGTTTCCTGTTTCCAAACCAGACAGTATATATTGTCTAGTTTTGGATCACAGACACTTAAACTCTTGTTGTAAAACATTTGCAGTGCAAAATGCACACAGTACAGCATTAATGAATAACATTGTGCGTAAAAAATATAAAACCACATTAAATATTTCTTTTGTCAAACATTGCACCTGAAAGTAGGTATTTGACCTCTTTCTCAATAATGGGGACACAGCATCAATTCTGTCGTTTCCCTCAAGGATTTCAAGAATAGTCTGGGGTTATTCTCAGCAAGGGTAACAGAGTTACTACAAACTTATGATGACGAGGCATTGTCATATTTCGATGATATCTATCTGACAGACGATGACCTGAACAGGCACTTGAACAGGGTGAACACCATTTTATTGGGCTTCGCCTCTGAAGGGTATAAATTCAATTAAAAAAAATCAAGAATTGCCCATCTCAACATCCTTTTTCTAGGATATGAACTATCAAGTGAAGGCAAAAGCCTGGCAGCCAACTTTTTGGAAAATTGTGCTCTGCTCCAACCTCCAAAAACGCTGAAAAACTTACAGTCAATTCTAGATTTCCTGAATTTTGGAAGCATTTACATTCTAAACTATGCAGAAAGGGTTAGCCCTCTCTACGAATTAATCAAACCTGATTTTAAAACAATAAATTGGACAAAAAAACACACAGAAATCTTGCGTTCACTACAAACAGACATCTTAGCAAAAAAACATTTACAAACACGCGTAAACGTACGCAACTTAGTGATCCGAATCAGTCCAGGTCGTGCAGATTCACCTACTTAACTTGTAATGAAGGTGAGAAAGTACCAATTGCATACAAATCACATTTGTACACGCAAACAGAAATGAAATTCACTTCTACAGAAAAAATTCTGACAGCAGTTTAAACAGCTGTAGCAAAAGAAAGAGGCCAGGCAGAGGAGAAACGCATTATGGTCGTAACTCCGGTACCAGCCTTAGAGGCAGTTACAAAAGCTAGCATTCCGAATGCTAAATCCTTACATCCGAGATGAATACAATGGGTTAATTCTCTTGCTGCAACTGATGTTAAATAAGTTTTTGATCCTTATTGAAAAACACAAGCATTCCTTCAAAACGAACACAAATGTCCTCTGCATGATGAAATTCTACCTCTAGAAGAGTCTGAATGTATAATTTATACTGACGGATCTTCGCAACCTGCTACGGGGGGTAAACAAGCTTACAGTGCTGCATGTGTGATCGTTAAAGGTCGTATACGTGATGGCAAATTCAGACCTATGGTCACAAAAACGCAATCTCTAGGAGATTGTACAGCTCAGCGAGCTGAACTACAAGCATTCATAATGGCACTTGAAAATACGGATGGTGAATTCCCCATACTCATAGTGTGCGATTCCTTTTACTGTGTTCAATCATACAATGAATATTTACAGAATTGGCTTCAAAATGGTTTCAAAGATGCAAAAAGTGGCACAATTAAGCATAAAACGCATTGGGAACAAGTAGTTCAGTTGCAAAATGGATAAAAAAACACTCACGTGATACACACGCTGAGTCATAAACGTGATGGCGCTCATGTTGAAGGGAATTCATTGGCTGATGAGGCTGCGAAGGGGGCTGTGCAAATGGCTTCTGTAGCTATAGTCACTCGTTCAAAACGAAAATAGACAGTGAAATAATACTGGCTGTCAATGCTTCAAGCAAAGTCAGCAGTGTAGTGTTACCTAAAAAGTTTCCACTCAAATACTCTTATATAATTGATATGAACAGCGTTCCGTTTGCTTGAATCCCTGGAGTGGGGGAAAGGGTAATACCAAATATGGAGCGCAGGACTGCTTTGATGTACGAAGCACATCTGGGAGAGGGACTGATACATCAGGGGATCTCTAAAACAATATTAGCATTAAAAGAGACGTACTGGTGGCCAGAGATGAATGCACATATTCACATCTTCGTGATTAACTGCATAGACTGCAACAGAGATCGCAGTACAGAACACCACCAGATACCTAACAACAGCATAGCCAGCCCAGTACAGACACCATTGTTAGACAGCATTAGACTATCTATATGCAGGCGTCCTAATGGACGAATGCAGTCCCACAAACACTAAATCAAGGTTCATTTGGATGTGACCTCAAATTGTTATAACAGATTTGCGAGTCTTTATCGGCACATACGCAATGGGCACGCTTCATTCTGACCATGGTCCTGCGTTTAGCTCTCGAGCTTACAAAGAAGCCATGGCCAGTTTCGGCATTCAATTGCTGTACTCTTCTCCATTCCATCCTAAGGGAAATTCTGTTGTGGAAAGAAAAAAACGGGTCATAAAGCAGTCTATAACAGCTAGGGTATTAGGTTCGGGTGATGGGTGGGTCAAACATCTTTATGGGGTCAAAAGTAGTCTTAACAATTTGCCAAGAAGTTCTCTAGGGGGTATCACTCCATATGAGGTCCTATTTGGGACAAGAATGTTGGTTCCGTACCTTGTTTGTCATGCAACAGTGGTGGAAAATAAGACATTTGATATCAAAGATCATTTGGCTGTTTTACAGGACTTAACTGAACTAAGATCGAAACAAAGCAAAGTGTTCCTGAAGCCAACCACCACTGGGGAAACCAACCATCCCAGCAAGGCCTGTCTGGATCCCAAAGCTTGGTGATCTAGTCAGAGAAAAGATTGTGGACAAGAAGGAATTTGTTCCTGCTTACAGACAACCAGTACCTGTCCTAGCAATCCACGGAACAAGAACAGTGATACTACCGCCCCTTGCTGGTAAAAAGGAGAAAAGATTTGTGTCCATCAACCTGATCAAACCACACTATGTGGCCAATACTAAGCAGTAAGCCAAGTGGACTCCGCCAATGTAGCAGAGGCACTCCTCTAGCTACAATCCAAGAGGTTCAAACTGAGAGACTCATCACCTTTGAAGATTCTGCAGTGAGAAAAGAAGGACTATGCAGCAATGCAATGGAACTCGTTCCTCTTGAGACCCAAATACCAGTTTGTCCTGATTCACCCGTCTACAACAAAGTAACAAGTGATCAAGTGGTTCCAGCGAATTCAACAAATCCGGATGCAATTCCAACCATTGACAGAACAGCCTCTGGCTATTTTATTAACTGTGATACGTTTTCTGAGGATCCCAGTGGCCTGAAACGATGCCAGCAAAAAGAACTTCCAAAGAACAAGCAACAGACTTTTTTCATCTCCTGAAAAAGACTTATCTGGTTTCACCATGGATTGAGTTATGCATTGTTTTGGGAATATTCTTCTTTCTACTTTGGCTAGCTCTGGTAATAAATCTGGGTATGCTGATAAATGGAAGATATATTCAAATGGACGCAGCAAGTGATCTCATAGACGCAAATTGCTACTGCTGAGGTACGAGAGGAAACAACAGGCACGCAGGTAACATCCGATACGAACATTGCTGATGCGACCAATACTGAAGGCGATGCTTCTCATCTATGTGTGGTTAATCTTCTAAACGAGGTAATCCAACTTTCACCTACAATGGTAGATGCCTTTTTGTATACAGAATTAGAAGATTTCATGTTTTCTCCAAGCCCTAACACTGACTTTTGATTTGGCACACAGTGTTCTGAGAGACTATGAATTTGACTTTCATTTTTCAAAACAAGGTACTAAGTTTTGAGCTTTTTCCTATGATTAATTTTTTTGCCAAATTTGTATTTTTCATTTTTGGGCACAAGTAATCTGTTTCTAGTAGAACTATTCATAGAGAACACAAATTCTTTGAATACTTCCAGAGACAATATATGACCTTGTCCACAAACAAACAGTTTTATGTAATCTGACATGAAATGGTTTCGCCCCCTTTTTTTTCTTCTATATTTACAAGCCATTTCATAAATGTATATTTTCAGGATTCGTTCACTTTGAATTTCAAATGTCAACATATGCTTAGAATGAAACATTGCTTTGATATGTACAGTATCAATACATTTTTATGCTTACAACCAGTTCTAATGCATTTTACAATGTATTTTGGACATGTTCTTAGCATTTCGTGTGTAGATATATTTTAGATATGTATAACATGTGTAGGATTTAGAAACGTCGTACATATGAAAGTGGAGTGGGTGTTGTGTATCGATTTAGATTCCGTATGAATTTCTCGAATCATGCCCTTATATAGGTTAAATTCAGCCCTTATTTAGCCATTGCTCATGCTAACCAAATACAGGCATGGCTACTTACATCCGTTCATCTACGTCACAACGAGTTCTTGAAAAACCAGACTCTTAAGCCTTTAAGACTTCCCCTTGCTTGGATATTGATTTCTCCAAGAACTCATGAATTATGCATGATCATCTATTCCTTAGGGGTTCATTCATTACGTTCTTATGCCCAACTTTTACGTCAATACTGCCATTCCTAAACACCTTCAAGGTCTAAATATACCTTTACTTGCTATGGCATGGCACTGTGCAGTTTGGCTACCTATTTGCACGACGTGGCTCGCCACAGCAAGTCCCGAAGGAAGTCAAGTTCCCAACTGACGCACTGACCCGATCCTTGCAGAGAATCCAGCTCCAGTGTTTCTGACTCCCCTTGCGAGGTGTTAGAGATCGAGTCTGGAGCTGATTAGAACGTAGAGAAACTTTTGTCAATTCTTGGCACAACTAATCTAAACTATAGCTAAAACTGCACCTACTTCTTCCCTCGTACTAGACTTTGGTTAGGTACACTGGGGTAGGATTATTTTAGAAGCACCAGTTGAGTATTTTAGCCTGTGCTATTTATGTATGTATTTTAATGAATATATGTCATAGCTACAAGACATGCTATTACAGTTTTATTTCATCTTACTGCTAACGCTGTACATTTTATACTTCGCATTCTGTCTTACGATTGTAGCAGTTCATATCTCTTACATGAGAAATAAGTTCAATAAACCCTTTTTATTGAAACGCCCATCTCCCTATTTCTGTGCCACACTCTGTAGAAACGAAGCATGCACGATTGACTGAGTGAAACGGTTATCTATTGTGCCCACCACTCTGAAGATATTGTTCCGACTCTAAGGGAAACAAAGTTGTCATGTTTATGCGCTTGTCAGAAACTAATCCCTTCTTGTTCATTCAAGAAAGTTTCTAGTGATCTCTGAGTTAGCTGGCACATACAAGTAATTAAGTTTAATGTACTCGATAGAAACATACCATACTGACCCCAGTCCTATGTCAAAACTATAGTGTATATTATTCCAATGCGCAGAGCCTATCAGAGATATAGTAACTACACTACAGGGGGATGAAAGTAATCCCTCTAATTTTGGGCTAATAAGTATTTTAGATGTTTCTGAGAAAACACGTTTCCACATGATTGGTGGCCAAACTGAAGAAGTGAGTTTTTGCAAATAATAATAATTAGAATAAGTTAATTTCCAGGCAGGCCATACCACAACTGATCATTGTTTTACATTGTGGGAGTTGTGAGGAAGTCCATTGAGATAAATCGTGGATTGTTCTGTTGCTTTTTAGACTTCCAAACATCTCTCAGTGCCATGTATAGAGGTAGATTAAGGGAAAAATTGTCAGCTTGGAACGTACCACAGGGTCTGTTGACCATAATGCAAGCATTACATACCTCAAATTGAACCCAAGTAGACATAGACTCCTCTGGCCTCCTCAGTAAAAAGATATATTTTCATTTTAGTTTACATGTGACCTATTTACCTAGTTCATTTGATATGTTTAACTCTTTCTCTCCAAAAATGTGATGCACCTATTTGCCTTGCTTAATATACATAGATGGCCTGGTACTAATAATTATAATTAATATATTAAGAGACTATTGCAAGAAAAACCTTTTAAAGAAAAGTTAGGGGGAAACTTGCATTTGTTTTTGAAAACAGGTATCACATTTTACATGTTTTTTAGATAAGAGAAAATTGGAAGAAGTTAGAAATTACAAATATTTAGGGCTGTTTTTTTCTCATAATTTAAATTGGAATTAACATGTTACAGTTATTAAACCAGAGCACTTTTACAGTCAGGTTTCCTAGAAAAGTTTAATAATATGTATTGATCGTTGTCATTTACTCCACTCGTCAAAGCATTTTTGCACAAAATCCTACCACTAGCAATTTAGAAATATTCAGGTAGATTCATGAAGCCAAAATCGGCTCGCAAAGGGCCAGATTCTGAGAATCCGGCCCTTTGCGAGCGCTATTTTTGCATTTTAGAAATCGCTAAATTGCGAAGAATCGCATTTAAGGAATCTCAATTAGAGATTCCTTAAATGCTATTCATGAACCTTTTTAAAATTGCGAATTCGCAATATGGGGCCGCTATTTACCGCGAAGTGTAACTTCGTGGTAAATAGCGACAACTTATAAAAATGCACTTTAGTGCATTTTTCCAAGTTGTATGTTACACACACACATGTCTTTTGGACATGTGTGTGCGCAACACCTGTGTACATTTGCATTTCAGGGGTGCTACAGGGTGTCCTTTGGACACCCTGGCACCCTTGAAATGGCTTCCTTATTTGCGATTCGCTAATTGCTAATCGCAAATAAGGAATGACTCCCAATTCATTCCTATGGGACTTGAGACCCATAGGAATGAATGGGAAAGCCATTCCTTATTTGCGATTCGTAATTAGCGAATCGCAAATAAGGAAGCAGTAGAAATCGCAAAATAAATTGCGATTTCTACATGCATCCCGTTTTGCAAGTCTTTAATAGCGATTCCTTAATAATCGCTATTAAGGACTCGCAAAAGAGGACTTTGATGAATCTGGGGGATTATGTATTAACAATTTGATATTTAAGTTTCAATGGAAGACGTTGTTTGAAAAGAAAATTAATTTTGCTGAAAGGGAGGGTCCATGACCCAAAGTGTACATTGTGAAATGTACTTACTTGTATGGTCACATATGGTTGGTATCCATTTTTTCAAATTTCTTAATAAACTGTCTTTGGAAGACAAAGTTATCCTAGATCTGCAGGTTGGAGGAACAACACAGAGAGCTCAAGTGGGCAAGGGATCTCCTAAAATATACAAATGACATTAAGTAGAATTTCCTAGTTTAGGAAGTTTTTGTGGTTGGGTTTTGTCCCCTCATAAAAAGTTGCTTAAGTAAGGAGTGCTAGCCTTGTCTTTACAAAAAAAATCCTCCATTATGCCAACATTGCAGACCTTGAGAAATTGTATGGGAAGACAGGAGACTAACATTATGCATTAACTTTTAATTCCTACCTCCAAGCAGCAAACACTTCAAAGATCCAAAGTAAAACAATATTTGAGTAACACTAAAAACTGTACAACACATGGTTCATAAAGCACAACAAAATGCTATCTTCTCCCTCTTTTGATTGCTGCTTCTGGGAAAAAAAGCATATTCATTTGTTTATGTCTAGAGGAATGAGTGGTATTATTTGTAGTCTGTGAAGGATGTAAATCCAATTTATGGACTTTGTTGAAGTATTTAGGTTTGATTTTCTACATTAGCTGGAGATTTCAGGTAAGTACTGATACATTGCTTGTTTTCATTTTAAAACAGTAGATGCTAGCATTAGCAAGAAGTGTTTTTCCTAAAAATATTTAGAGAGGAATGTTAATTACTCTTGGTAGTTAATACCTTGTTTTTGGGTCGTGTAGTGACGATTGGAAGGTAAAACGTATTTATGTTGAGGCAAGATTTTGAAATGTGCTCCTTGCACTGCCTCGATCACGTGGAGTGAGGGCAAATATCCAGGAAATTATTTCCTATGCGATTTGAAAATGGGTGGCCTTCTTTGATGTGGGAAGGCACTGCTATAGGTCCAATTTGAAAAGGACTTTGGCCTTGTAATGCTCATGTGTTAGCAGAAATGCCATTAAACTTCAGAAACACAATCAAGTGATAGTTTAATGGTAAATTGAGATGATCAGAAGCCCAATTTTGAGGAGAAAATTGTGAAAGTGTTCCTCTCTATCTGTATCTATCAACATTCCTAGGCATCAGCGAACCAATAAAGGTTCTTCCATAACCAACTTCAAGACTGAAGGAAACCAAACTTGCGTCTCCCAAAAAGGAGTTGACAACACAGTCTGACACTTCTGTCTCATAACTTGGCTTAACACCCTCTGTATCATGGCAGATGGCAGAATAGCATACCCTCTCAGATCTCTCCAATACTGAGTGAACACACCCACTGCCATTTCCCTTGGATCTGAATGCCAGCTAAAATACTTCTCCTTTTTTAATGTCAAATGGGTTGCAATCAATCCACTTCTAATGGACCTAAACATGATTCTATCATTTGAAAAAATTCTCTCTGCAATATCCAATCACTGGAATTTCTCTAATTTGGAGAATTCCAATCCTCCACTGTATTCTCCTTCCCTGGCAAGTACTGGGCTAACACATATATGTTCTTCTCCTGAAAAAATACCCATAAATCCTTCATCATTCGGGCATGCCATAATCTCCAAATAATGTATATGTAAGTACAGTTCCTCTTTGGACCTTCTCCCTCCGGTTTCCAGGATTTTCAAATGTGCTTCCCAACCTAACACACTGGCATTGTTTCTAAAGTAAATTCTAGGGCATTTCCAAATATATCTTTTCCATTCCATATCTCTAGATGCTCCAACTGCCATTCTCAATCTCCCCGAGCCTCCAGGGACAATATATCTGAATCGGCATACCACAATCCTTTCCTTAGCCCACAGTTTTTAATCTCTGAACAGCCTTGTAATGTAGAGGTCACGACGAAAGTGCCTGAATGGATGAGGATAGAAAGCCAATTGTCCTTGCTAAGTCTCTCAGGGTTGACACATTTTTTCTTAAGATACATATCACCTGCTTCCTTATTTACTTTATCTTTTTGCAGGAAAGAAGTAACTGACTTTGCAGAGTGTCTACGTGGAAACCTAAAAACTCCATGATTTGACTTGGTACTCTTCAGATTAGGATTTAACCCCATTTTAGGAGTCTCATGTATGGCTGTGATAATGAAGGAAATGGAAGGGTTCTGTGTAAGTGATCAAAAAATAAAATGTACCATTGCACGTCTTAATAGACTGTCCCTTATTTTTAATATTGTGTCACCCATTTTTAAAGACTTGGGGCCAGATGTAGGTAGGCTTTTACCGGGTGGTAACGGCCGAATTCGGCCGTTACCACCCGGTAAAAGCAATTTGACATGTAGGTCCCTGTAATTTACAGACTCGGTAAATTTACCGATAGGTAAATTTACCGAGTATGTAAAATACCGAGTCGGTATCATTACTGATTCCGGAAAATTGGTATGTAGGTGGGACTCTTCTGAGTCCCACAAGCAGTACAAAATCGGTATTTTACCATCAAATACTACTTGATGGTAAAATACAGTTTCTGGTGTGCATGCACATGTGTGCATGCACACCTATGCCATATGACAGGCAGACCTGCCCTTAGGGCAGGTATGCCTGCCACATGGCACCCGAGCCTCTTTTGGGGGTGCCAGAGGGTGTCAAAGTGACACCCCCTGCACCCTTGTGACAGTCGGTATTTTCCGATGTGGTAAATACCGACCGGTATATGCCCAATCAATCCTATGGGCTTCAAAGCCCATAGGAATGCATGGGCATTAACTGGTCGGTATTTACCACATCGGAAATTACCGACTGTTTCCGATTCGGTAATTGCACATCTGCAATTACCTACATCTCGGTATTTTTATTTTCCGACCTCTGAAATACCGAGTCGGTATGACTCGGTATTTAAGAGGTCGGTAAATAAAATTTACCTACATCTGGCCCTTTGTATTTTATATTTTATATTTTATATGTGCTTTTGATATTGCTTTCAGATTCAGACGTTATTTAAGATTAATAGGAATTTTGAATAATTATGATGCATTGTGATGGGGATGTTTCTTTTGATCTGCAACAACAGTCTGCCATAGAGTTTGCTTCACTTTTTGCAGGTATGTGACGGAGTATTCCATTAACCGAGATGTAAAGAAGGTCCAATGTTAACTTGTGTGGTTCTGTAGTGACAGAGACAAAGAGTGTTATCTACTGCATAGGCTTAAGCAGTTTTGTCATACGAAAAGCCAGATTTATGTGGAATTACCTTTGGGTAACAAGTGCCATAGCAACAATCTAGGAATACCCTTCTTGGTGCATTTTGTTAACTAGAGAAAATCAAAATTCATTGACAAACTTAGATTTTTAACACAAATGTCCCAAAACTGATTTCTGGAAAGGTTGAAAATCTTTAGTTTGGAATAGACAGCCCCTATATCAGTTCTTTCAGATATGTATTTCCATCTGGTTGTGGAGGGGGGAAGAGGTGGAGAGTTGAGACAATTGACCTACACCACGGCAGACAGGGCCTTTGGGATTTTTATCTACATGTCAAAGGCAAGGCTTAGGGGTCCATTAGGATGTCGGGCGTTGGCACCACCCCGGTGCTGGCAATGGGGAAAAACGTATTTTTCTGCCCACGAGCAGCGGTAGACACATCCGCCACATTAGAATTCTAAACATAGGTCAATTCCCGTCCACCGCGGTGCGACGCGCACCGCCAACAAAGTGCGCAGCCACCGCAGCGGAGTGAGCCAATGGAGTCTCACCGCCGTGCTGAATGGCGTCCGCCCCGCTCCACAAATTAGGAAGCCCCAAACAAGCAGACGCAGCGGCGATGCAGCACAATCAGAGACGGCGGAAGCATGACAGAGGAGCACGAAACCAGAGTCCCGGTCCCCTCCACCCGGTCACGACCGCCATGGACCCCGCTCGACATGTGTTCCCGGTACTTTACCTGCTACATCACTATGAACTCGTGGCCCGATGTGGACGCCGCCGCAGGTACGCAACTACACAAATACAACACACATTACACAGGCTGACACAGGGTCCAAATCCACAACAGACACCTTGCTGGGACAGTAACACATCCACAAGGGCACCCACACATGACCCACCTGCCACCAAGTCACCCCTCTGCATCCTGGACACACATCTTCCGCGATCATGCAGCAATGTCCCGGTCACGTCACCACAGTGGAAAACACCAGGGAATACATGCGCACAAAAAAGGAGGCAGGGCCAGTCCAAGGCATGGGCAGGAGATACAGACCCCAGGGCCACACCTCCCCCCACCACACATGAACACACCCCATGTAGGAACATGCCATGTGCCCATCCTGTGCACACCCATGCACTTCAACAAGCCTGGACAAACCACACCCTGCACCACACAAAAAACAACGAGGGAGAGAGTGGCTGCACAGGAACACACAACACACAGCACAGTAGCACAGGCCCAGGGAAACACACACACCACAACACCACCACACACATGGAAACAAACATGAGTACAAGCACCAAATGAACAAATACAAGGAACAAATGGACAAACAGCCTGTATAGTCACACATACATACCACACACTGACACACACACACATACACCAAATGCCAACAGCAATGGATCCCAACAAATAGGAAAGCCAACGTGGGATGTACACAAATGGAAGGCCATGGAGATACACAACAAGCATGTACCCATCACATGCAAGACAAGGAACACAGAACACCGTCCTCAGACCATCAAACCGCACATGGCTGTAACAGTCAGTGAAGTCAAACCACAGGCACCACAGTGCAACAACACAGGGAGACAGCAAGGCATACCCGGTAAAGGCACAAGGAACAAAGGAAGACCTGGAAGTCAAACTGGGAATACCCAGCATACAACCACCTCACAGGAGTACACCACCAGCACAACACACAGGGCCCTTATACATACTCCATTACTGACAAACACCAGGAGGAATGTACACGCATACCCCCCTCCCAACAGCAGCACACAACACCAGTGCCACACACACTGAAGGCTGCCAATACTTGCCAGTCCATACACACAAAAACAAACACACACCCTGGGTGTTGCCACCAACATCACACATAGGGATGCCACAGCAAGTGTCTGCACAAAAACATCACACAAACACACAACCCAAATGAAACATACACAGAACCACAACACAAACAGACATACCCTCTCAGCCAAACTATGGCAAGGCAATGGAAGCACAGCCACAACAGGAGTGCACAACCTCATCACTCAGTAACAAAGCACACACAACATACCACAAATCACACAAGAAGTGCACCATCACAGAACGACACAGCCACATCAAACCAACTTCAGATGCACAGGCCAAACAAACCAGGGGATGCACATCAGGCTATGTCAAGGTCACATACACACAGCACTGTACGCACAACAAGCAGTGTGTGCACACCAAGCATACCAGTCACACACAGACATGAGTGACACAACACCAACCCATATAACACAAATCAGCACAGCACAAACACGACAGCACACCCAGGAAGTGAAGTAACAGCACAGCCAACACACATACATCCAGCACAACCACAACAGATGCACAGATCTGGGACACAATGGTGGAATTACATTGAACATAGCACTGGCCAGCACACACAGATGAACAGCAGATGAGCAACCATGACTGCCAAACAGCACAAGAACACCACAAAGGAGCAATCAGGGAAAGAACCTGAGTGGTACATAGCCCTAGCCCAAACAAATGCACCACACAGCACAATGTCACAAATGATGTGATGAGGAGGCACATACACACACACACTGAGCCCCACGCTCTTCAATGTGTACATGAGGCCGCTGGCTGGGATTGTTCGTCCGCATGGCATTGACATAATTTCCTATGCGGACGACACCCAGCTGGTGGTCTCCCTTGTACAGAAGAGCGGCCTCAAATCGCCGCCCAATCTATCGGCCTGCCTGGAGGAAGTGAGGACTTGGATGATGGACTCCTGCTTGAAGCTCAACGACGACAAAACCGAGCTCATGCTCCTAGGCCCGGCAGCCCCCTCCACTCTAGAGCTGCTATGGCCAGCAAGCATGGGGGCGGCTCCTGCCCCCAGCGACAACATCAAAAGCCTGGGGGTATGGTTAGATAAGTCGTTGAGCTTCAATACCCAGGCCACAAAGGTGGCAGCCACCTGTTTTGGCCTCCTTAGGGTAATCAAGAAAATCCTTCCCCTTCTCCCGATGGAGGCCAGGCAGATAATCATACAGGGCCTCGTCCAATCCCGCCTGGATTTCAATAATGCATTATACCTTGGAGCACCGGACTACACCCTACAGAAACTTCAGCGCGCCCAAAACTGTGCTGCTCGTACGCTACTTGGAGTCCCACGCAGGACCTCAATAACTGCTGGCCTAAAAGCGCTGCATTGGCTACCTGTTAGAAGCAGAGTTAAATTCAAGGCCCTGTGCATTGCCCACCAGGCTTTCTGGAAAATGGGCCCAGTAATTAACACCTCCCTCATCTCCCCATACCTGCCCAACAAGGAGCTTCGATCCTCCTCTGCTTTTTTGGCCAAAGTCCCTAAAATTTCCAGAGCCAGATCAGGGGGACGTTCCTTTTCCCTCAATGTGTCGAAACTGTGGAACTCCCTCCCCCTCCACATGAGAAGCAACCCTAACCTCACGTGGTTCCGGAAACAACTCAAAACCCTCCTCTTCCAGTAACCTAGAGCTTCTTGTTTCTAGAGGGCTTTTCTGAGAGTCATAGCGCCTGGACGCCTGAGGGCAATTGTAGCGCTTTATAAATGTTATTTTCATTTCATTTCATTTCATTTCAAAGCAGGGGGACAGCCGACATCCAAGTGAAGTGTGCTGCACGTCATCAGTGGACATGGCAGGAATGCACAACACAATCAGAGGGAGTCCAGGCCCACAAACAGTACATACAAGAAGCACACATAGGGGATGGCATCACACCACACACAGCATGCCATACAGGAGGATTAAAGGCATCATGTGCCTGCAATGCCTAAGAAACACAACCACAATGGCAGTGTGTAGCAGCAGGTCTGCACAGTCTGCACAAACAGAATCAAGACACATGGATGATCAAACAAACACGACACTGATGTCCCAGTCACACACTCTGCACACTCACAAGTGACTAAAACAACAAGTAGGAGTGAGACAGAACAGCATGGACAGACCAACACACTGCACACCTCTTGACAACTCAAGAGCACACATCTCATGTAGGTCATAGGACCAGGATGACGGGCCATCACAAGATGACCATTGACATACACAGCTGGGCACACATAAAGGAATAAGCCACATACATGATGGCATTGCCCAGCCTGCATGCAAACCTGTGCACAGAGTCACACTTTGTGCTGGCAGTGACCCCCCAAACTGACATGTGAACAATGTTGCCAGCAATTGAAAACCTGGAAAATGAGAACTGCAACACAGGTTAAAATGACACCGCAGATGCCACAAGTATCAGTGTCAGAAAGAACTGAAGTCCCTATCACCCCTGTGAAAAATGAGTAGGCGTAGGAGTAAGGACACTGAAAAAAACAGACAACAGGAGTAACTGTCTTTATTCACATGTTGTTGCATAGATAGGCACCAACAGTAGAGAAGAGCAAGGCACAAAATGCACAGCATATCCACGAGAAGCTGCACAGGCAAGGGCAGGGCAGGAAGCCCAGTGGGCATGGCAATGTGCAGAGTGAGTACATGAGAGGCTGCAGAGGGAATAGTCCAACACAGTAGAGCAAACGGGCCAGTGGCCAGTTTAGGGTGCACAGCAAGTACATGAGATGCTGCACAGGGAATAGTCCAACACAGCAGAGCAACAGGGCCAGTGGCCAGTTCAGAGTGCACAGCAAGTACATGAGAGGCTACACAGGGAAAAGTCCAACACAGCAGAGCAAAAGGCCAGTGTCCACGGCAAAATTCACAGCAAGAACATGAGAGGCTGCACAGGGGATAGTCCAACGCAGTAGAGCAACAGGGCCAGTGTCCATGGCAAAATTCACAGCAAGTACATGAGAGGCTGCACAGGGAATAGTCCAGCAGAGCAACAGGGCCAGTGGGCATGGCAAAGTGCAGAGTGAGTACATGAGAGGATGCACAGGGAATAGTCCAACACAGCAGAGCAACAGGGCTAGTGTCCAGGGCAAAATTCACAGCAAGTACATGAGAGGCTGCACAGGGAACAGTCCAACTCAGCAAAGCAACAGGGCAAGTCGGCATGGCAAAGTGGAGAGTGAGTACATGAGAGCCTGCACAGGGAATAGTTCAACACAGCAGAGCAACAGGGCCAGTGTCCAGGGCAAAATTCACAGCAAGTACATGAGAGGCTGCACAGGGAATGGTCCAACACAGCAGAGCAACAGGGCCTGTGGGCATGGCAAAATTCACAGCAAGTACATGAGAGGATGCACAGGGAATAGTCCAGCACAGCAGAGCAACAGGGCCAGTGGGCATGGCAAAGTGCAGAGTGAGTACAAGAGAATCTGCACAGGCGATGACAGGACAGGAAGGCCAGTGGGCATGCCAAAGTGCAGAGCATATCCATGAGAATCTGCACAGGCAAGGGCAGGACAGGAAGGCCAGTGGGCATTGCAAAGTGCAGAGCATATCCATGAGAATCTGCACAGGCGAGGGCAGGACAGGAAGGCCAGTGGGCATGGCAAAGTGCAGAGCATATCCATGAGAATATGCACAGGCAAGGATAGGACAGGAAGGCCAGTGGGCATGGCAAAGTGCAGAGTATATCCATGAGAATCTGCACAGGCGAGGGCAGGAAAGGAAGGCTAGTGGGCATGGCAAAGTGCAGAGCATATCCATGAGAATCTGCACAGGCAAGGGCAGGACAGGAAGGCCAGTGGGCATGGCAGAGTTCAGAGCATATCCATGAGAATCTGCACAGGTGAGGTTGGAACAGGAAGGCCAGTGGGCATGGCAAAGTGCAGAGCATATCCATGAGAATCTGCACAGGCAAGGGGAGGACAGGAAGGCAGTGGGCATGGCAAAGTGCATAGCATATCCATGAGAATTTGCACAGGCAAGGGCAGGATAGGAAGGCCAGTGGGCATGGCAAAGTGCAGAGCGAGTACATGAGAATCTGCACAGGCAGTGTGTGCGACTGTACCCTTCCATGGGCAGCAACACAGTCAGGGGGTAACAATGGGCAGAACAGACCCACCGGTGAGAGAGACAGGTGTGTGAGGGGGGTTAGTGCTCACACTTGGTTGTCAGGCGGACTGGGAGCTGGCTGTGTGTCGGCGACATCAGGAGCACCTGCTTGGGGAGAGAGTGGCCCAGGTGAGGTAGGACAAGCAGTGCTTGGCAAGCCAGAGGGCTGCTTGGACCAGGTGGTGTAGTGGCATGTGGAGGTGGAGTCATGCAGACCTGAGACACTGTGTGGGTGGGAGAGGTTTGAGGGGTACCTTTCCACTTCTTGGGAATTCGGAATGGCTTCCCTGTACTGGGGTTAATGGGAACTGGTGTTGACACAACAGGCACACACACCAACAGAGCTGCATCAGGTGCAGACACTGGCACTCCCTCTGGTGATGTGCTGGATCCTGCGGATGCTTCGTCTGGCTCCGCCTCTGACCGTCCTTCCCCTGTTTGCCAGGTGTACCCCCTACAGTGCCCTCCTTCCCCTATTTGCCAGGGGTAACCCATACAGTGCCCTCCTTCACCTGCTTCACTGGACTTTGAATGTGAATCGTGGTGGGAGAATGTGGCTCTGATCCCTTCCTAGGTGTACCCTTGCCATACAACACCTCCTCAGTGGGCAAATAAACTGCATGTCTTGCTTTGCATGACGTTTTAGGGACAGGAGAGTCCTTAGCTGGGGATGCCTCTGAGGCATGTGAGCCTGAGATCTGCTTCTTTGCTTTTTTGGGACTTGCTTTCCCTGATGGGCTCTTGTCTTTGCATTCTGGGGTGGCTTTGCTCTTCTGTGGGGATGGTGTCTGCAGGCGGGCCCGCTTGGGTTGTTTCTGCTGGGTGCTTCTTGTGCTGTATCGTGACTGTGAAGCATGGGAACTGTGGTCACTATCATCAGATGTGGCCACTAACTGGGGGGTGGATAAAGGCCCTGGAGCAGGAATGGGAGTATGTGCATGTTGAAGGGCAGACGTCACTGTGGACGACAAAGCCTGGACAGTACGGTGCAGCCCACCCAAGTTGGAATGTATGCCCTCCATGTAGGCAACCGCCTGGACTAATTTTTTGTCATGGTCACTGAAGGCATTGAGGAGGGCTCTCTGGCCCACACAAAGCTGGCACAGTAGCTCAACAGACTCAGCATTGAGGGCAGCAGGGGGGACAGGTACAGGGGCAGTGGTGCCAGGTGTGAATGTAACTCGTCCCCTCTTCCTGACACGTACACGGTCAGCACCTGAGGAAGTGGATGAGAGTGTGGGCACTGGCCGCTGTGTGGTAGTAAGTGATACAGATTCTCCATTCCATGTGTCCGCAAACATGGATGCATCCCCGCTGGCATCAGATGATGTGGTACTTTGTGTCTCCGGCAGGTATTCCTCCTGCTTACTCCTGTCCCCCTCCAAGGCGTTAGTGACCTATGTGTCACTGGGCTCTTGTGCAGCTGTAGTGCTAGTCTCACCCCCACTGGTGTCCGGCTTCTGTCCCTCCGTGACCAATGCAAAATCTGCATGAGAGAGAGATGCAGGGTCAGGTAAGTGACATCAACAGGACAAAGCAATGCAATCATTGCAGTACAAATCATGCCCAAATCTACCTGTTGCACACCACACTCTGAAATCACATTGCAGCAACTCACTACATAGGCCACAACAGTGCAAGTAACCCTGATCATCTGTCATGACTGAGCCATGTTTAGTTCAGAGTGGGACTGTCACCAGCCCCCAGAAATGCACAGCCTGAACGCCACTTTTGGCTGTTCCTTTAGAACCTTTTTATTTCCTCTTTTATCCAAAGTAATCCGTAACACTTAATCATTATTACTCCAAATCTTCTGAAAACGGGAACACGCACTCCGTGTAAACGTAATTTTTCAAGTTTCTACTGTTCCAATGGTGTCAATAAAAGACTTTTTCCAAGAACATGATCAAGACGTAAAATTCATTCCAAGCAGTGTTTATTCATATCTCATAACCCAATGCATTTCGGGCTTCACGCCCTTCTCGGTGGTCACTGTAAATAATGATATTACAACATGATTATAAAACTGTTTACACCAGTATCAATATTTTGCAATGTCAAATCATATGCAGCAACAATTGTCTCAAATTATTTTAAAAAAAGGTTCTCAGTTGAATTGATTTACGCGAGTGAACCGGTTAAGACAGCCTCAGATTCGAACCCATACCTATTCGCATTCCTTCCCACTGTTGAATCATGTTGAGCCACCCTCTTGTACTGACGACAAAACCCCCTTAATCCTAAAGCAACCTGTTTGTTCTATGCGCTTGTGTGTTTCTATATTCCACCATCAATTACATGTTCAAACGAACAAAGATCGACTCTAACGAAAATTCTCTACAGTATACATTATTTTTAGCACAATTTAACTAACGGTTAAAAAACCTGAGTGACCCCTTCGGTATCTCTAGCATTTTAAACAAACCCCGCACATATTCCAGCAGTCATCATGTAATTCCGTCCCCTGAGTTGTGGTGTTGGGTTCAAATCAGGCCTACATACTCTGCTAAACTCTCGAACACCTTAGTATAGAAGTTGGCACGGACACTGGAAAAGGTAAAAGACAATTTTATTAAGACCCCATGGGGTGGTGATACATTCCTACAGCACCCTTCGGCAATGTAAGAAGTAGCACACCGAACATCGGTGCGCGACCTTTTTTATATGGTTTAATAGCAATAAAAAGATAGGCGGTTACAAGTTACACATTTTAGGTACATATAAGGTCATTTTTGGAACACAGCCAACACGTGGGAGGAGTTACAACAGCACTGGTCAGTTAGCGTGAACATTCCTGAAGAGTGACCAAGTAGTGCGTAATGCGCATGTGCGCTTGACCAGTACTAAAAATAGCCTGTTGCCGAGCAAACTAGTGACCATGGGTATCGAGAAAGGACGAAAGGGCACACTGACCACGAGGCAGCGTGTTCATTGAAACGGAAGTCAAAGGGATTCAAAATGGCCCCCGTTCGTTTTGGTCAAGTTAACAGAAAAGACCGTGTAGCTGTGCTAAACGCTAACTCAGGAGCTGCCAAAACACGACAGACGGCCCTTTTAGCGTTTAGCAAAAGCTACCTCATAGTGGACATAGTCAGAACGTTCATCCTCAATGTTAATAGCCATAATTTTTAATACTTCATCATTGCTCAGTTTCTCTTGCTTGACAATAGTTCGTTTGGACGGAATGCAGGCTGTGATACATATAGAACATAATGTAGGGCCACATTGAATACATAGACAAAGGAAAAATAGTACTCCAATAAAAACACAGAGAATTGTTAGCAATTTCCAGCCCCAAGTACTAAGCAGGGTCCAGAACCAACCAGAAAAAGTCCATGTTCCATTCTCTGGGTGGATCTCAGCAGCTATCTTGTGTAATTTTGTAATCGATTCATATACAGAAGGTGAGTTATCTGGCACGTACACGCAACAACTACTTCCGATGACGCGGCATGCTCCACCTCTATCAGCTAGTATCACATCTAGAACCATTCTATTCTGGAGCGCTACAATTCTGGTAATTTGCAATTCCTCAGTAATGTTCCCTAAAGCAGAAGCAGTTTCGTTGGCAACGGCTTCCACCACACGTGTAAGCCGCCTTATCTTTCTACTATTTAATGCAGCTCCTACAAATGAAAATAACCCCAAATTGAAATCTACATATTGTTGCAAAGTGGTATCAGTCTGGTCTATTTCATCAAGGTCTATTGATCGTTTCGCTCTATTCAATATGAAATCATGGTACAAAACATAATCATTGTGATACATAGGAGGAGCAATAAACACAGGTGGTAATACAAATGCTATATAACACGTTCCCAACCATCCCAATGGTAGACGATGGTATCCCTTATTTCCACAAACGAAATATGTGTTATGCGAAGCTACAAATGCAATTCCAGTTGGTGTATCAAAGGTAAGTGTAATATTACATTCACTGCGACCTACGGGAATTGTACCTTTATTTCTAATACACAAATCTGCTTTTGTATCAATCACGGTTATTATATGCATGTTCGTAACATTTATAAGTCTTTGATTCGTATATACACGAGGCGTAGAAATATTGTCCGGACGATATTCTTCCCATTCAAATTTAGTTCCTTCAGCGTGTGGATAGCCATCTTTATCGTTATAGCATATTTTATTCAACCGAAAAAGTAATCCACCTTTCGTTGGCCATCGCAGAGTAAAAAGAAGAGTGTACCAAGCATGACAAGAACCATTATGAGAAAACGGGAGAGGAATGAGTGGTGTTCCTCCCTTCTTCTGATGTCCGGGCAACATTCCACATACCCAACAATTGGACGTATTGGTCATGTTATGAGTATGATGCAAAATCTTAATAAAACTGTTGTTCAAATAAGTCTGCCTATGTCTTTCTTCATGGAAAGGCAGAGTGAAATGAAAATGTTCAGACGGACTTGGAGTGGTGGGCAGTAAATGTTCTCGTGCAGGAAACAACAGTTCTATAGTCCAAGCTAATACTGCGATCACCACTACAGTCAAGACAAACAAAACAGCACCAAGAATTCTCCCTTTTCGTGTCGAAGGAGATGCCATGGTTCATAAAACAATACTCTTCAAAAAAAAAAACACTAAGCGAGAAAAAGGAAAAACGATGGTTCTGAACCGAGGCTGCCGTTGATTTGTTCTCCGGGATTCAAGACGGGTGTCGCTACACTGGGCAGAACTGATCCCCCCCCCTTGATATTCCCGGCTTCCGTTTCACAAACCTCAGAGCGGTTACCAACCAGTTTCAAAAAGAACACAAAAGGAAGCTTATTTCCTGGGGCGTAGATTATATTTCACTTTATCAGAAACAACGTGGTCCGGGAAGGCTCCCTCCAATTCATCAGGCGTGACAGCTGGGCTCTTTTCTGTATCCAAAATCTTTCTGTAGTCGGATAGTACCACAGGGCTCACCAGATCCGGAGAGACACGTCGGCAGTGCGTTGAATGAATCCACCGCTTCTTGTTGGTGACTCTCACAGCAGTCCGCGTAGCCAGCAGCACTTGCTCAGGGCCATGCCATCTCGGTTCCAAACTGCTGGATCGCTCAAAGATTTTGACCATCACGTGGTCCCCAGGGCGGAGATCGTGAGCCTCACCAATGGAGTTATCAGGGAGCGCCTCTCGAACCTGTTGATGAATAGAAAGCAAATCATTTGTCAATCGTGCCAGATAATCGTTCATCATTATACAAGGCATATCATGTATCAAACGAGGTTTTGGAACTCCCCAGATATTCATAGGCCTTCCAAACACTACTTCATAGGGTGTGAGGCCAGATCGAGAATGTGGCACTGATCGAATGGACAGCAATGCCAGAGGCAAAGCGTCCGGCCATTTCAGAGACGTCGATGCCACTATCTTTGCTAGCTTCAGCTTCAGAGTTGCATTGTATCGTTCTACTAAACCTGCTGATTGTGGATGAAAAACAGCATGGAATCGTTGTTTGATTCCCAATCCTTTCAGGACATATTCCACTACTTTTCCAATGAAATGAGGGCCATTATCACTCCACATAAGTTTACAAACACCATAGCGCGGGAAGTACTCCTTCAGTAACACCTTAGCCGTTGTCAACGCTGTATTGTCTTTCGTAGGGTAAGCCTCAATCCATTTGCTGAAGGCACACACCACTACTAGAACATACTTGAGATTATTACAGCGTTCCAGCTGGATGTAATCCATTTGTAGTACTTCGAATGGTGCAGTAGGTGGAACAAACCCACCTTTAGGAGTATGAGTCCCTTGTCCAGGATTATGCTGCAAACATATCAGACAGGTCTGCACTACTCTCTTAGCCGTGCTAGCAATGTCAGCATTTTCCCAAACTCGTGTAAGCAATTTAGTAATTGCGAGAGCTCCAATGTGTGCCAGTCCATGTGTCATTTGCACCATTGTTTGTAAATAGGCCATGGGTAGTTTCCATCTCTCCATATCTTTACTACGCCAGCAACCCTCATCATCCAATACTCCCTCGGTGGCCCATTTCACAAGTTCTGCCTCTGATGCTGACTTCTGTATATCGAGTATTTCTTCTCTAGCATCATGCCACCGCTCAGCCTGTGACTTCACCACATACATGGGGAAATTATTTTGTAGCATAGCGGTCTCTCTTGCAATGCGATCTGCAAAAGCATTGCCCTGTCCTATTTTGTCCGTCACCTTTTTATGTGCACTGCACTTGACTATTGCAACTTTCGTTGGGCACAACAGTGCATTCAGGAGATCGCTCACCAACTCTCCATGCATGATGTGTACTCCGTGTGAAGTCAGGAATCCTCGTTCCTTCCAAAGTAGGCCAAAATCATGCACTACTCCAAAAGCGTAACGACTATCCGTATAAATGTTCACACATAGTCCAGCACTTAACTCACATGCCTTCGTTAAGGCTATCAACTCAGCCGCTTGAGCTGATTTTTGAGGTATCCGTGCTGCTTCTACCACAGTCTTAAGTGTCGTGATCGCATAAGCTGCGGAAGTCGTACCATCTGGTAGCCTCACACATGACCCATCAACCCACAGTTCCCCATCCACATCTGGAAATGGCGTATCCTGTAAATCAATACGACCCTTTGTCTGTTCCTCAGTCAGAAAAACACAATCATGTTGTTCTTCCTTCTGGGTCTCAGCAACAGGATCCGGCAATAAAGTAGCAGGATTTAGTGCTGCACATCGTTTTAGTGTGATGTGCGGTGCCAACAACGTTAGCTCATATCCTGTCAGACGGGCACTGGTTAGATGCTGTGTTTTCGTTTGGTTCAGTAACGCATCTACTGCATGGGGAACTAGCACCAACAATTTGTGTGACAAAACTATTCCCTCACTTTGTCGTATTGCTACTGCTGTTGCTGCAACTGCTCGAAAACATCCAGGCAATCCTCGAGCCACAGGGTCAAGTACCGCCGAGAAGTATGCACAAGGCCTCTGTTTGTCTCCGTGTGTCTGCACTAACATTGACAATGCACACCCATCCTTCTCGTGTACATATAATGTAAAGATCTTCGTGTAATCAGGTGTACCCAACACTGGTGCAGAACAAAGAGCCTGTCTCAATTGCTCAAAAGCATTCTGACATTCATCCGTCCATTCAATGGGAATCGGTGTATCTTTAGACAACAATGCTAACAATGGTTTAACGATATGTGAAAAACCCAATATCCATTGCCTACAAAAAGACGTCAAACCTATAAAGGCGCGAACATCCTTCTGGGTGCGAGGGACTGGAGTATCTAGGATTGCTTGAATTCGATCTGGTGTCAATGCACGGCCCTCCTTAGACAAAAGATGACCGAGGTAGGTCACCTTTGGTCTACAATATTGCAGCTTTTTCTTCGAAACTTTATGATTATGTTTGGCTAGGAAGGAAAGCAAAGAAAAGGTACTCTTCTCACATTGTTCTGGCGTGTCTGCAGCTAGTAAAATATCGTCTACATATTGAATGAGAACCACTCCCTCCTGTAAGTCAAAAGAATCAAGCTGTCTTTTTAATGCCTGACTATAAATGCTAGGACTTTCAGTATAGCCTTGAGGAATTCGACAGAATCTGTACGATTTATTATTTAATGTAAAGCCGAATAGATATCGACTGTCAGGATGTACAGGGATCGAAAAGAAGGCATTCTTCAAATCGATAACTGTAAAAGTAGTTGCCGTCGATGGAACCAACGTAAGCAACGTGGTGATGTCAGACACCACTGGGTACTGAGGCACTACTATCTTGTTTATTTCCCTCAAATCAATAATGAAACGATAAACCTTAGTATCTGTGTCTCTCTTAAGGATCGGTAAAATTGGGCTATTGCAAACATTATAAGAAACTTCCTCAACTACTCCTGCAGAAATCAAATCATTGACAATGTGTATTAATGCAAGTTCCCCTTCTCTAGAAATCTTATATTGTGGGACACGTGGTAAAGATACTCCCTCCTTTACAGTAATTCGTACTGGAGGGATTAACATCTGCCCCACATCCGTGTCAGAAGTGGCCCATAACGTATTTGGTAAGGAGGCCAATACTTCAGATTCATGGAGAAAACACACTCGCTCAAAGTCTGGGTAATTCTCATTCAGCACAACTCGCACTCCTTCTGGGGCACAGCGAATAGTAGCTCGAAAGTGTTTTAACATATCGAGTCCAATAATATTATCGGGTGTATTTGGGGACAACAAAAAGGGACAAGGGGCAGCAAATTTATCAACATGAAATGCAACTGGTTGAGACAGTGGGCTAGAAGTAGGTGTTCCATCGAACCCTATTGCTGTAATTACCTCGCCAGACAGGGGAGCCCTTGGAACCAAGTATTTGGACAAAGCGCTACGAGTAGCTCCTGTATCGACCAGAAATTGGTCAGTAGAACCCAAAACATGTGCTTCTATGTATGGACCCCTCTGATCAACTGGTACCTCAACCGATTCCACACCCCATCCTACGCAATCCTATGCGTAATGCTCATCCTGTAGTTCAGCAGGACCACCCTCATTTATCTGATATTGATTGCGATTATCAAACGTATTATAATCTGACTGACCACGACCCCTTGCTCCATATCCTCCACGATCATTCGTGCCATAACCTCCTCTCGACCCTCCATAATAATTCCTAGATCTCCCACTTCCTCGTCCCCTCAAATTACGCTGCTCTCGAAACACCGGACAGTCTGTAATCCAATGCCCAAACTGTTTGCAGTATGCACATTGATTCACAGAAATGTCAGAACGAGGGGGAGGAGCATTACTGTATGATCCTCGCCCTCCTCTATTGTTCCCTCTCGTAGCCTGAACCTGAGCTAACATTACCTTCGTCTTCAAATCCTTCGCCTTCTTATCACTACTTTCTTTCGTCTCTAATTCCTGTCTTTCGTAATATTGAGCCATAGTCAATAAAGAAGCAGGGGTTGCTGTGGTCCATGAACTTTCACTCGCTTTTAATCGTTTCGCGATCTCCGGTAGGAGATTAGCTACATACTTATCAACGAATAGATGCCTGCCAGTATCTTCTGTCAATAATTGACCACTGTAATCATGGAACGCTTCCTCGAAGCGGGAAAAAAAATCAGAAACTGATTCATCCGCTTTCTGCTTACACGAGGCTAATATAGTCCAATCAATCTTTTTAGCGGGAGCAAGAGTCTTTAATTTTGTTAGTATGGCACCTGGAAGATCTAATATTAATTTACACGGTTTACATGCTGGTTCTCTATCTAAATCAGCCTGAACAATATCTTTCCAAGTGGCCCCGAGAGTCGCCTGGTCATCAAACCTACGAATTACTCTCCACATATCAGGGGGCAATATCAGCCCGAAAAATAGATCAATATCAACTAACGTCATGATACATGAAGAAATTGCACTTTCAACATTTTCATAAAAAGCCGCAGGGTTTTTACGGGGATCAGGTAACGCATTCTTAAGCGCCATAACATCTGCTCTATTCCAAGGCGTATAAACCCAATTATATACAAAATACCCTTTCGCGTCTTTGGAGCTTTTATCATCATCTGTGCCATCCCCTTTATGAGGGACATATAAAGGCGCAGCTTCTCGCATAGGTCTAACATTAATTGCAGCGATCTTATCTGTTTCAAAGATAGGGCATTCTTTGGATATCCCCGTCGCTCCGGACGTAGACGAATTCTTCGATTTTTCCAACTCCCGTAGCCGTGTCGTCTCACTACGCAGTTCAAGCAAACGCTTGAAGAAGTCGTCCGCATCTGAAAGAACAAAAAGACCTTTACGAAAATTCTCACGAGTCTTAGATATCTCCTTAGGTTCTAACTCGAGAGAATATTTTCTATATCGCTCAACAACTTCATCTCCAAAATGATCTAAAAAATACAGTCGTTCCTTATCAGACCACTGCTCCATTTGTTTAGTAACATCAGAAACAGTAACAGTATTACTATTTAGCTTTCGCGCAATCGAGCGCAATTCCGTAGCTCGTTCCGTATATAACCTGGTACGCTGTGTTCGATCACTATCCTCGTCCGAGTCCTCGTTCGGAGCCGTAGGTGCGACGTACGGAGGCGGACAACGATCTAGTAATGAAAAATCATCCGTTTCATTAGTAAGGACTGGATAAAGAGGACGCCTGATAGGGAATTGACCATTAACCTGTAAATTGCGTTCTCGTCTCTCCCTCTCTTTCTTTTCCTGTAATTCCTTCTCCTGTAGCTGTAAAGCTTTGTCATGTGCAGCCTTCCGCTGCACTTTCTCCGCCAAGGCTTCCTCACGCTTCGCTCGTTCACGCACCTCTTTCTCCCACGTACGCACACAATCAAACATATCTTGTCTAGACCTTCGCTGAAACAAACACTGCTCGACATACTGTACCTTTCGAAGGTCAAATGACCCATATAGTGGCCACTGTAATTCACGATCAGTCTTAGTATACTTATGCCATAATGCACTATACATTATAGGTGGAATACCGTATTTAACATACATTTCACGATTTGGAGTCCCCTCTGGGGGAGCCGGCTGTTTTTCACTCAATCGATAATTGGTACCATTTTCAGAACAGCACATCCTACGGAGTGTGCTAAAAACAGGCATGTTTCAAAAAGTACCACGAAACCGCGATACTACAAAATGACACCTAACACGGTGCACTCATTCAAATCAAAATAAATCAGAGAAATATCCCTACATGCCTGCCTATGTGAGGTGCACTTCACATATTCAAATTCAATATTCAAATTCAAAATTCAAAGATTCAAACCGTTAGCTAACAGATTCAAATTCAAAATTCAAAGTTTCAAAATTCAAAGTTTCAAAATTCAAAGTTTCAAAATTCAAAGTAAGTGTCAGTAGACTACCTCACCACTCAAAAGCTTACCAATTTTCTTTTCAAACGTCCAAAGTCCAACTGCCAAGTTCTGTAGTCGAATCAGCCAAAACGGCACATCACGACAATCCAAGATCAGAATCTCAGTCGAGGACCGGCGCCACCTGGAAGGTCAGATCGGAAGGAAGGGAAAACACACCGTGGGTGCCGAGACTCGGGTCACTCAATGGCAGCGATCGCGTCCATGGCGAGTTTCCTAACCTTCGTCACGACCTCTCCTTCGGGCCTCCGAGTCGCCGATGAGTCCCTTCGTGGTCGCCAATTGTGGTGTTGGGTTCAAATCAGGCCTACATACTCTGCTAAACTCTCGAACACCTTAGTATAGAAGTTGGCACGGACACTGGAAAAGGTAAAAGACAATTTTATTAAGACCCCATGGGGTGGTGATACATTCCTACAGCACCCTTCGGCAATGTAAGAAGTAGCACACCGAACATCGGTGCGCGACCTTTTTTATATGGTTTAATAGCAATAAAAAGATAGGCGGTTACAAGTTACACATTTTAGGTACATATAAGGTCATTTTTGGAACACAGCCAACACGTGGGAGGAGTTACAACAGCACTGGTCAGTTAGCGTGAACATTCCTGAAGAGTGACCAAGTAGTGCGTAATGCGCATGTGCGCTTGACCAGTACTAAAAATAGCCTGTTGCCGAGCAAACTAGTGACCATGGGTATCGAGAAAGGACGAAAGGGCACACTGACCACGAGGCAGCGTGTTCATTGAAACGGAAGTCAAAGGGATTCAAAATGGCCCCCGTTCGTTTTGGTCAAGTTAACAGAAAAGACCGTGTAGCTGTGCTAAACGCTAACTCAGGAGCTGCCAAAACACGACAGAGTAACACATACCTGCCGTTACAAGGTTAAAGGTCACATTGCCTCGCTTCTGGCTCCAACAACCCTCGAACATCCCACAATCCCTCTCCCTTTTGAATGCATGTCCAGTGATTTAATTGGCCCCAAGTCAGACAAGTTCCCGCTCTCTCCGTCTTGACTATTAATTACACCTGAGGACTTTTGCTAAAAAACTCCATCTCCCAACATCCACTTATCCCCTATGTAACTCATTATACTGAGAACACCTCTTGCTGCAAAACCAAATTATCCATGATCTATTAGTGCTTTTTCGAAAAGAGTTCTGGTGTTATGATCATCTCCAACAGTCTCATAATTCTACAGTTGCTTTTCTGCCTGTATCCTGAACCACGGTGTTGTTCAGTGCGTGAACTCGTGTAGTCGTTCAAAATACCACTCTTCTTATTTTGGGTGCTGTCCTGATAGTTGGGCTATAGTTATGATGCATTTTAATGAGAACAAGACGCACACCTATCTACTCGTCATTTTACCCATTTAATCCATGTAATCCTTAGATGCGTGCAATTTACTATAGTGCTATGCCCAAGAGCACAGGGGTACTAACATCATTCAGAGTGGGACTGTCACCAGCCCCCAGAAATGCACAGCCTGAACGCCACTTTTGGCTGTTGCTTTAGAACCTTTTTATTTCCTCTTTTATCCAAAGTAATCCGTAACACTTAACCATTATTATTCCAAATCTTCTGAAAACGGGAACACGCACTCCGTGTAAACGTAATTTTTCAAGTTTCTACTGTTCCAATGGTGTCAATAAAAGACTTTTTCCAAGAACATGATCAAGACGTAAAATTCAATCCAAGCTGTGTTTATTCATATCTCATAACTCAATGCATTTCGGGCTTCACGCCCTTCTTGGGGGTCACTGTAAATAATGATATTACAACATGATTATAAAACTGTTTACACCAGTATCAATATTTTGCAATGTCAAATCATATGCAGCAACAATTGTCTCAAATTATTTTTAAAAAAGGTTCTCAGTTGAATTGATTTACGCGAGTGAACCGATTAAGACAGCCTCAGATTCGAACCCATACCTATTCGCATTCCTTCCCACTGTTGAATCATGTTGAGCCACCCTCTTGTACTGACGACAAAACCCCCTTAATCCTAAAGCAACCTGTTTGTTCTATGCGCTTGTGTGTTTCTATATTCCACCATCAATTACATGTTCAAACGAACAAAGATCGACTCTAACGAAAATTCTCTACAGTATACATTATTTTTAGCACAATTTAACTAACGGTTAAAAAACCTGAGTGACCCCTTCGGTATCTCTAGCATTTTAAACAAACCCCGCACATATTCCAGCAGTCATCATGTAATTCCGTCCCCTGAGTAACACATACCTGCCGTTACAAGGTTAAAGGTCACATTGCCTCGCTTCTGGCTCCAACAACCCTCGTACATCCCACAATCCCTCTCCCTTTTGAATGCATGTCCAGTGATCTAATTGGCCCCAAGTCAGACAAGTTCCCGCTCTCTCCGTCTTGACTATTATTTACACCTGAGGACTTTTGCTAAAAAACTCCATCTCCCAACATCCACTTATCCCCTATGTAACTCATTATACTGAGAACACCTTTTGCTGCAAAACCAAATTATCCATGATCTATTAGTGCTTTTTCGAAAAGAGTTCTGGTGTTATGATCATCTCCAACAGTCTCAGAATTCTACAGTTGCTTTTCTGCCTGTATCCTGAACCACGGTGTTGTTCAGTGCGTGACCTCGTGTAGTCGTTCAAAATACCACTCTTCTTTTTGTGCGTGATGTCCTGATAGTTGGGCTATAGTTATGATGCATTTTAATGAGAACAAGACGCACACCTATCTACTCGTCTTTTTACCCATTTAATCCATGTAATCCTTAGATGCGTGCCATTTACTGTAGTGCTATGCCCAAGAGCACAGGGGTACTAACATCATTCAGAGTGGGACTGTCACCAGCCCCCAGAAGTGCACAGCCTGAACGCCACTTTTGGCTGTTCCTTTAGAACCTTTTTATTTCCTCTTTTATCCAAAGTAATCCGTAACACTTAATCATTATTATTCCAAATCTTCTGAAAACGGGAACACGCACTCCATGTAAACGTAATTTTTCAAGTTTCTACTGTTCCAATGGTGTCAATAAAAGACTTTTTCCAAGAACATGATCAAGACGTAAAATTCAATCCAAGCTGTGTTTATTCATATCTCATAACCCAATGCATTTCGGGCTTCACGCCCTTCTTCGGGGGTCACTGTAAATAATGATATTACAACATGATTATAAAACTGTTTACACCAGTATCAATATTTTGCAATGTCAAATCATATGCAGCAACAATTGTCTCAAATTATTTTAAAAAAAGGTTCTCAGTTGAATTGATTTACGCGAGTGAACCAATTAAGACAGCCTCAGATTCGAACCCATACCTATTCGCATTCCTTCCCACTGTTGAATCATGTTGAGCCACCCTCTTGTACTGACGACAAAACCCCCTTAATCCTAAAGCAACCTGTTTGTTCTATGCGCTTGTGTGTTTCTATATTCCACCATCAATTACATGTTCAAACGAACAAAGATCGACTCTAACGAAAATTCTCTACAGTATACATTATTTTTAGCACAATTTAACTAACGGTTAAAAAACCTGAGTGACCCCTTCGGTATCTCTAGCATTTTAAACAAACCCCGCACATATTCCAGCAGCCATCATGCAATTCCGTCCCCTGAGTAACACATACCTGCCGTTACAAGGTTAAAGGTCACATTGCCTCGCTTCTGGCTCCAACAACCCTCGTACATCCCACAATCCCTCTCCCTTTTGAATGCATGTCCAGTGATCTAATTGGCCCCAAGTCAGACAAGTTCCCGCTCTCTCCGTCTTGACTATTAATTTCACCTGAGGACTTTTGCTAAAAAACTCCATCTCCCAACATCCATGATGATGATGTTCTCATTAAAATGCATCATAACTATAGCCCAACTATCAGGACAGCACCCACAAAAAGAAGAGTGGTATTTTGAATGACTACACGAGTTCACGCACTGAACAACACCGTGGTTCAGGATACAGGCAGAAAAGCAACTGTAGAATTATGAGACTGTTGGAGATGATCATAACACCAGAACTCTTTTCGAAAAAGCACTAATAGATCATGGATAATTTGGTTTTGCAGCAAGAGGTGTTCTCAGTATAATGAGTTACATAGGGGATAAGTGGATGTTGGGAGATGGAGTTTTTTAGCAAAAGTCCTCAGGTGTAATTAATAGTCAAGGCGGAGAGACCGGGAACTTGTCTGACTTGGGGCCAATTAGATCACTGGACATGCATTCAAAAGGGAGAGGGATTGTGGGATGTACGAGGGTTGTTGGAGCCAGAAGCGAGGCAATGTGACCTTTAACCTTGTAACGGCAGGTATGTGTTACTCAGGGGACGGAATTACATGATGACTGCTGGAATATGTGCGGGGTTTGTTTAAAATGCTAGAGATACCGAAGGGGTCACTCAGGTTTTTTAACCGTTAGTTAAATTGTGCTAAAAATAATGTATACTGTAGAGAATTTTCATTAGAGTCGATCTTTGTTCGTTTGAACATGTAATTGATGGTGGAATATAGAAACACACAAGCGCATAGAACAAACAGGTTGCTTTAGGATTAAGGGGGTTTTGTCGTCAGTACAAGAGGGTGGCTCAACATGATTCAACAGTGGGAAGGAATGCGAATAGGTATGGGTTCGAATCTGAGGCTGTCTTAATCGGTTCACTCGCGTAAATCAATTCAACTGAGAACCTTTTTTTAAAATAATTTGAGACAATTGTTGCTGCATATGATTTGACATTGCAAAATATTGATACTGGTGTAAACAGTTTTATAATCATGTTGTAATATCATTATTTACAGTGACCCCCGAAGAAGGGCGTGAAGCCCGATATGCATTGGGTTATGAGATATGAATAAACACTGCTTGGATTGAATTTTACGTCTTGATCATGTTCTTGGAAAAAGTCTTTTATTGACACCATTGGAACAGTAGAAACTTGAAAAATTACGTTTACACGGAGTGCGTGTTCCCGTTTTCAGAAGATTTGGAATAATAATGATTAAGTGTTACGGATTACTTTGGATAAAAGAGGAAATAAAAAGGTTCTAAAGGAACAGCCAAAAGTGGCGTTCAGGCTGTGCATTTCTGGGGGCTGGTGACAGTCCCACTCTGAACGATGTTAGTACCCCTGTGCTCTTGGGCATAGCACTACAGTAAATTGCACGCATCTAAGGATTACATGGATTAAATGGGTAAAAAGACGAGTAGATAGGTGTGCGTCTTGTTCTCATTAAAATGCATCATAACTATAGCCCAACTATCAGGACAGCACCCACAAAAAGAAGAGTGGTATTTTGAACGACTACACGAGTTCACGCATTGAACAACACCGTGGTTCAGGATACAGGCAGAAAAGCAACCGTAGAATTATGAGACTGTTGGAGATGATCATAACACTAGAACTCTTTTCGAAAAAGCACTAATAGATCATGGATAATTTGGTTTTGCAGCAAGAGGTGTTCTCAGTATAATGAGTTACATAGGGGATAAGTGGATGTTGGGAGATGGAGTTTTTTAGCAAAAGTCCTCAGGTGTAATTAATAGTCAAGACGGAGAGAGCGGGAACTTGTCTGACTTGGGGCCAATTAGATCACTGGACATGCATTCAAAAGGGAGAGGGATTGTGGGATGTACGAGGGTTGTTGGAGCCAGAAGCGAGGCAATGTGACCTTTAACCTTGTAATGGCAGGTATGTGTTACTCAGGGGACGGAATTACATGATGACTGCTGGAATATGTGCGGGGTTTGTTTAAAATGCTAGAGATACCGAAGGGGTCACTCAGGTTTTTTAACCGTTAGTTAAATTGTGCTAAAAATAATGTATACTGTAGAGAATTTTCGTTAGAGTCGATCTTTGTTCGTTTGAACATGTAATTGATGGTGGAATATAGAAACACACAAGCGCATAGAACAAACAGGTTGCTTTAGGATTAAGGGGGTTTTGTCGTCAGTACAAGAGGGTGGCTCAACATGATTCAACAGTGGGAAGGAATGCGAATAGGTATGGGTTCGAATCTGAGGCTGTCTTAATCGGTTCACTCGCGTAAATCAATTCAACTGAGAACCTTTTTTTAAAATAATTTGAGACAATTGTTGCTGCATATGATTTGACATTGCAAAATATTGATACTGGTGTAAACAGTTTTATAATCATGTTGTAATATCATTATTTACAGTGACCCCCGAAGAAGGGCGTGAAGCCCGAAATGCATTGGGTTATGAGATATGAATAAACACTGCTTGGATTGAATTTTACGTCTTGATCATGTTCTTGGAAAAAGTCTTTTATTGACACCATTGGAACAGTAGAAACTTGAAAAATTACGTTTACACGGAGTGCGTGTTCCCGTTTTCAGAAGATTTGGAATAATAATGATTAAGTGTTACGGATTACTTTGGATAAAAGAGGAAATTAAAAGGTTCTAAAGGAACAGCCAAAAGTGGCGTTCAGGCTGTGCATTTCTGGGGGCTGGTGACAGTCCCACTCTGAACGATGTTAGTACCCCTGTGCTCTTGGGCATAGCACTACAGTAAATTGCACGCATCTAAGGATTACATGGATTAAATGGGTAAAAAGACGAGTAGATAGGTGTGCGTCTTGTTCTCATTAAAATGCATCATAACTATAGCCCAACTATAAGGACAGCACCCACAAAAAGAAGAGTGGTATTTTGAACGACTACACAAGTTCATGCACTGAACAACACCGTGGTTCAGGATACAGGCAGAAAAGCAACTGTAGAATTATGAGACTGTTGGAGATGATCATAACACCAGAACTCTTTTCGAAAAAGCACTAATAGATCATGGATAATTTGGTTTTGCAGCAAGAGGTGTTCTCAGTATAATGAGTTACATAGGGGATAAGTGGATGTTGGGAGATGGAGTTTTTTAGCAAAAGTCCTCAGGTGTAATTAATAGTCAAGACGGAGAGAGCGGGAACTTGTCTGACTTGGGGCCAATTAGATCACTGGACATGCATTCAAAAGGGAGAGGGATTGTGGGATGTACGAGGGTTGTTGGAGCCAGAAGCGAGGCAATGTGACCTTTAACCTTGTAACGGCAGGTATGTGTTACTCAGGGGACGGAATTACATGATGACTGCTGGAATATGTGCGGGGTTTGTTTAAAATGCTAGAGATACCGAAGGGGTCACTCAGGTTTTTTAACCGTTAGTTAAATTGTGCTAAAAATAATGTATACTGTAGAGAATTTTCGTTAGAGTCGATCTTTGTTCGTTTGAACATGTAATTGATGGTGGAATATAGAAACACACAAGCGCATAGAACAAACAAGTTGCTTTAGGATTAAGGGGGTTTTGTCGTCAGTACAAGAGGGTGGCTCAACATGATTCAACAGTGGGAAGGAATGCGAATAGGTATGGGTTCGAATCTGAGGCTGTCTTAATCGGTTCACTCGCGTAAATCATTTCAACTGAGAACCTTTTTTTAAAATAATTTGAGACAATTGTTGCTGCATATGATTTGACATTGCAAAATATTGATACTAGTGTAAACAGTTTTATAATCATGTTGTAATATCATTATTTACAGTGACCCCCGAAGAAGGGCGTGAAGCCCGAAATGCATTGGATTATGAGATATGAATAAACACTGCTTGGATTGAATTTTACGTCTTGATCATGTTCTTGGAAAAAGTCTTTTATTGACACCATTGGAACAGTAGAAACTTGAAAAATTACGTTTACACGGAGTGCGTGTTCCCGTTTTCAGAAGATTTGGAATAATAATGATTAAGTGTTACGGATTACTTTGGATAAAAGAGGAAATAAAAAGGTTCTAAAGGAACAGCCAAAAGTGGCGTTCAGGCTGTGCATTTCTGGGGGCTGGTGACAGTCCCACTCTGAACAATGTTAGTACCCCTGTGCTCTTGGGCATAGCACTACAGTAAATTGCACGCATCTAAGGATTACATGGAATAAATGGGTAAAAAGACGAGTAGATAGGTGTGCGTCTTGTTCTCATTAAAATGAGCCATGTTTAGGCCACACAGCACAACACCCTGCCCGTGGCTGAAGTCTACCAGACACACAACTTGCTATGCCCACACCTACGGACATGATGTGGGCACACCACTTGTTGCCCCTGACAGACCTTGAGTGAACAGGAGGGGACAACACAGACACCTATTATGACATGACAGTTCACAATGGCTAATAGCCCATGCTAAACACCATGTTGTACTCTGGGGCCCAAAGACTAGTGCACATTGTTTTCAGATTGGAACACTGCTGTTCTCTCCCGAAGCGATTCCCCAGACTACTCCAATGCTGAATAACCATGAAGTATACACAAGAAAACTCGGTATCCCACTTTTCGATATAACGGTAACCACACTAAATTCCTTTGTTGGTTAGGCTACAATCATCAGCTGATGATTATAGCCTAACCAACAAAGGAATTTAGTGTGGTTACCGTTATATCGAAAAGTGGGATACCGGGTTTTCTTGTGTAGATTTTGTATCTTGGGCCCTACCTGGTTCCCGTCAATGGGCCAAACCCCTTTTGTGGTTCGAATAACCATGAAGAGCATAACACATACAGCAATAGGAATCTCCAACAGGGAGGATCACATTTGTAAGAACAGTTTTGGCAAATGCACGACACTGGCACACATTCCAGCAGCCACTTGCATGACAATGCACTGCACCACTCCACAAACATCACATAGGCCACCGCTGGCACAGGACCTGTACGCATTTATCCGCTCCCTTCCAAAATCACCCTCCCCAAATACTCACCCCTGCCTTGTTGCTGATGCTCCTTCAGACGTGCTTCCAGCTCAGGATGAGTCACTGTCAAGATGCAGCCCATCAGTGGTGTCATGCTGCGCTGTGCCACCTCTTGTGGCAGTGGGTGTGCCGTCGGTTAGATACCCACAGAGCTCGCACCTTTGCTGCAATGGCCCTCCACACGGTCTTACGCTGGTGTACCTTGAGCTGCAGGCATGGGAGACAAGAGGGGGACATGATCAGTGACACAGTGTCATGTACCAACATCTATCAGTACAGTTGCAAGAAACAGACTCATTACCAAATCTAATCTCTGTCCATCCCACCCTGGGGTACATCTCACATGGGCACTCTGCCTGGGCTAAGCTCATGTGATTGCATGCATTTATGAGAGGGTAAAGAGTCCCTGAACATCTCACACACATGCAGGATGACAGCACTGAACCCCCTATTTGGCAAGCACACATCTCCAGTCCTATGCATGTCTGGGCACATCATACATCACATATCGAGCTGTGTCTGTGGGTAGACTCACTCTGTGCAAGACTGTGCAGCACTCAATGTGCATGCCCTGTTAATATATCAGTATGTCATGTGTGTGGCATTGATGGACATGGACTCACAAACACAATATAGAACTACACAAGTGTGGTTGTGTGCAATTATATAGGGCTGAGATTGTGTATAGCTGGATTTCACTGTGAAAAAGTAAGGATAAAGTAAGTGCAGTGATGTAATCTCGTCTTGTTGGGCGGGCACTGTGCCGAGCATCTGGGCTCACACTGAGTTGGACAACAGGGGCACACATTCAGCCAAGCAATCACTGTCCTGGCACCTTCATGGCCAACATACTGTGTCACTGTCTGGCTGACAATGCAACACACTTCACTCAGACAGGGAAACATGTGACAATGGGACACACACTCCTTCCCCCTGGAGACAGCTTGTTTGTCCGTGCTTGACACAACCCCACACTGTTAGGCATATACTGCAGCAGTCCAACTACATGTGTGCCCCCCTGCCCTACACCTCCGTTTTTGATTACTTACCACAACATTTGGGGCACCATACAGCCTTGGGTACTGTGCGAGCACCTCCTCCACCAGGACCTCCAGCTCCTCACTTGTGAATGGACTGGCAAGGATCTTCTCTGTCCTTGCCATCCCTGTGGACATGGAACACCTGTGGTGGAATTGGGTGGTGAGGGGTCTCTGGCAGCAGTCCCTGGAGGCAGCAGTAGATGAGGGGTCCCTGGCAGCAGTCCCTGGAGGCAGCAGCAGATGAGGGGTCTCTGGCAGCAGTCCCTGGAGGCAGTAGCAGATGAGGGGTGTCAGGCAGCAGTCCCTGGAGGCAACAGCAGATGAGGGGTCTAAGGCAGAAGTCCCGGACGCAGCAGCAGATGAGGGGTCTCTAGCAGCAGGCTCTGGGAGCAGTGGAAATGTGAGGCTCACTCCCACACACATATATAGCCCTCTGGGGTCGTGTCTAAGGTGCCAAGCTGCAACAATGGGTTGTCCAGGTCTGCCTCATTCAACAGCATCCAATGACCGCATCCGCGGTGGCGGTGCACGCCTACCGCGATTTTCAAAATTGCATCATGCCACAGCAATCATCCTTCCCATTGGCTCTAGGGCAGGCTCCATGGCGGTGAGACACTGTCCTGGCTTGGTGGTAGCTACCGCGATTTTGGGCACATACAATGGCAATGAGGCACCGCGATTTGGGTGGTGGAGCATGCCAAACACAATTTGGGCATGTAAGTCCAATTGGTCGCACACTGCTTGTCCTATCAGCGTGTTGCCCTAAAGCATTGTGGTCCATGAAGTAAGCATCAGCCAGTGCGCCTCTGTGCAGGGTCTTGAACAAAAAATCACTGTCGCGTTGGCCATCCCTGGACACGTGTTTCGCGGTTGTACCTCTCGTCAGCAGGGAATAGGCATATATGTAGGGGTGCTGCGTAGGCTGCCAAAAAATATCCTCAGGTCCGGTACCACTCGTGGCACGCAGGTGCGTAACCTGGGCTCGTCAGACCCCCCAGCTCAAGGGAGCTTGAATACAAAAAAAAGTCCAATTGGCCGCACACTGCTTGTCCAATCAGCGTGTTGCCCCAAAGCATTGTGGTCCATGAAGTAAGCATCAGCCGGTGCGCCTCTGCCAGGGTCTTGAACAAAAAATCACTGTCGCGTTGGCCATCCCTAGACACGTGTTTCGAGTTTGTTCCCTCTCGTCAGTAAGGAATAGGCATATATGTAGGGGTGCTGCATAGGCTGCCAAAAAATATCATCAGGTCCGGTACCACTTGTGGCACGCAGGTGCATAACCTGGGCTCGTCAGCCCCACCAGCTCAAGGGAGCTTGAATACAAAAGAAAGTCCAATTGGTCGCACACTGCTTGTCCTATCAGCGTGTTGCCCCAAAGCATTGTGGTCCATGAAGTAAGCATCAGCCGGTGCGCCTCTGCCAGGGTCTTGAACAAAAAATCACTGTCGCGTTGGCCATCCCTGGATACGTGTTTCGAGGTTTTTATCTCTCGTCAGCAGGGAATAGGCATATATGTAGGGGTGCTGCGTAGGCTGCCAAAAAATTTCCTCAGGTCCGGTACCACTCGTGGCACGCAGGTGCGTAACCTACCTGGGCTCGTCAGCCCCACCAGCTCAAGGGAGCTTGAATACAAAAGAAAGTCCAATTGGTCGCACACTGCTTGTCCTATCAGCGTGTTGCCCCAAAGCATTGTGGTCCATGAAGTAAGCATCAGCCGGTGCGCCTCTGCCAGGGTCTTGAACAAAAAACCACTGTCGCATTGGCCATCCCTGGACACGTGTTTCGAGGTTGTTACCTCTCGTCAGCAGGGAATAGGCATATATGTAGGGGTGCTGCGTAGGCTGCCAAAAAATATCCTCAGGTCCGGTACCACTCGTGGCACGCAGGTGCGTAACCTGGGCTCGTCAGCCCCACCAGCTCAAGGGAGCTTGAATACAAAAGAAAGTCCAATTGGTCGCACACTGCTTGTCCTATCAGCGTGTTGCCCCAAAGCATTGTGGTCCATGAAGTAAGCATCAGCCGGTGTGCCTCTGCCAAAGTCTTAAACAAAAAATCAATGTCGCGTTGGCCATCCCTGGAGACAAGTTTCGAGGTTGTTACCTCTCGTCAGCAGGGAATAGGCATATATGTAGGGGTGCTGCATACGCTGCCCAAAAATATCCTCAGGTCCGGTACCACTCGTGGCACGCAGGTGCGTAACCTGGGCTCGTCAGCCCCACCAGCTCAAGGGAGCTTGAATACAAAAGAAAGTCCAATTGGTCGCACACTGCTTGTCCTATCAGCGTGTTGCCCCAAAGCATTGTGGTCCATGAAGTAAGCATCAGCCGGTGCGCCTCTGCCAGGGTCTTGAACAAAAAATCATTGTCGCATTGGCCATCCCTGGACACGTGTTTCGAGGTTGTTACCTCTCGTCAGCAGGGAATAGGCATTTATGTAGGGGTGCTGCGTAGGCTGCCAAAAAATATCCTCAGGTCCGGTACCACTCGTGGCACGAAGGTGCGTAACCTGGGCTCGTCAGCCCCACCAGCTCAAGGGAGCTTGAATACAAAAGAAAGTCCAATTGGTCGCACACTGCTTGTCCTATCAGCGTGTTGCCCCAAAGCATTGTGGTCCATGAAGTAAGCATCAGCCGGTGCGCCTCTGCCAGGGTCTTGAACAAAAAATCAATGTCGCGTTGGCCATCCCTGGAGACAAGTTTCGAGGTTGTTACCTCTCGTCAGCAGGGAATAGGCATATATGTAGGGGTGCTGCATACGCTGCCAAAAAATATCCTCAGGTCCGGTACCACTCGTGGCACGCAGGTGCGTAACCTGGGCTCGTCAGCCCCACCAGCTCAAGGGAGCTTGAATACAAAAGAAAGTCCAATTGGTCGCACACTGCTTGTCCTATCAGCGTGTTGCCCCAAAGCATTGTGGTCCATGAAGTAAGCATCAGCCGGTGCGCCTCTGCCAGGGTCTTGAACAAAAAATCATTGTCGCATTGGCCATCCCTGGACACGTGTTTCGAGGTTGTTACCTCTCGTCAGCAGGGAATAGGCATATATGTAGGGGTGCTGCGTGGGCTGCCAAAAAATATCCTCAGGTCCGGTACCACTCGTGGCACGCAGGTGCGTAACCTGGGCTCGTCAGCCCCACCAGCTCAAGGGAGCTTGAAATCAAAAGAAAGTCCAATTGGTCGCACACTGCTTGTCCTATCAGCGTGTTGCCCCAAAGCATTGTGGTCCATGAAGTAAGCATCAGCCGGTGCGCCTCTGCCAGGGTCTTGAACAAAAAATCACTGTCGCGTTGGCCATCCCTGGACATGTGTTTCGAGGTTGTTACCTCTCGTCAGCAGGAAATAGGCATATATGTAGGGGTGCTGCATAGGCTGCCAAAAAATATCCTCAGGTCCGGTACCACTCGTGGCACACAGGTACGTAACCTGGGCTCGTCAGCCCCACCAGCTCAAGGGAGCTTGAATACAAAAGAAAGTCCAATTGGTCGCACACTGCTTGTCCTATCAGCGTGTTGCCCCAAAGCATTGTGGTCCATGAAGTAAGCATCAGACGGTGCGCCTCTGCCAAGGTCTTGAACAAAAAAATCACTGTCGCATTGGCCATCCCTGGACACGTGTTTCGAGGTTGTTACCTCTCGTCAGTAGGGAATAGGCATATATGTAGGGGTGCTGCGTAGGCTGCCAAAAAATATCCTCAGGTCCGGTACCACTCGTGGCAGGCAGGTGCGTAACCTGGGCTCGTCAGCCCCACCAGCTCAAGGGAGCTTGAATACAAAAGAAAGTCCAATTGGTCGCACACTGCTTGTCCTATCAGCGTGTTGCCCCAAAGCATTGTGGTCCATGAAGTAAGCATCAGCCGGTGTGCCTCTGCCAGGGTCTTAAACAAAAAATCAATGTCACCTTGGCCATCCCTGGACACGTGTTTCGAGGTTGTTACCTCTCGTCAGCAGGGAATAGGCATTTATGTAGGGGTGCTGCGTACGATGCCAAAAAATATCCTCAGGTCCGGTACCACTCGTGGCACGCAGGTGCGTAACCTGGGCTCGTCAGCCCCACCAGCTCAAGGGAGCTTGAATACAAAAGAAAGTCCAATTGGTCGCACACTGCTTGTCCTATCACTGTGTTGCCCCAAAGCATTGTGGTCCATGAAGTAAGCATCAGCCGGTGCGCCTCTGCCAGGGTCTTGAACAAAAAATCATTGTCACATTGGCCATCCCTGGACACGTGTTTCGAGGTTGTTAAATCTCGTCAACAGGGAAAAGGCATATATGTAGGGGTGCTGCGTAGGCTGCCAAAAAATATCCTCAGGTCCGGTACCACTCGTGTCACACAGGTGCGTAACCTGGGCTCGTCAGCCCCACCAGCTCAAGGGAGCTTGAATACAAAAGAAAGTCCAATTGGTCGCACACGTCTTGTCCTATCAGCGTGTTGCCCCAAAGCATTGTGGTCCATGAAGTAAGCATCAGCCTGTGCGCCTCTGCCAGGGTCTTGAACAAAAAATCACTGACGCGTTGGCCATCCCTGGACACGTGTTTCGAGGTTGTTACCTCTCGTCAGCAGGGAATAGGCATATATGTAGGGGTGCTGCGTACGCTGCCAAAAAATATCCTCAGGTCTGGTACCACTCAAGGCACGCAGGTGCGTAACCTGGGCTCGTCAGCCCCAACAGCTATAGGGAGCTTGAATACAAAAGAAAGTCCAATTGGTCGCACACTGCTTGTCCTATCAGCGTGTCACCCCAACGCATTGTGGTCCATGAAGTAAGCATCAGCCGGTGCGCCTCTGCAAGGGTCTTGAACAAAAAATCACTGTCACGTTGGCCATCCCTGGACACGTGTTTCGAGGTTGTTACCTCTCGTCAGCAGGGAATAGGTATATATGTAGGGGTGCTGCGTAGGCTGCCAAAAAATATCCTCAGGTCCGGTACCACTCGTGGCACGCAGGTGTGTAACCTGGGCTCGTCAGCCCCACCAGTTCAAGGGAGCTTGAATACAAAAGAAAGTCCAATTGGTCGCACACTGCTTGTCCTATCAGCGTGTTGCCCCAAAGCATTGTGGTCCATGAAGTAAGCATCAGCTGGTGCGCCTCTGCCAGGGTCTTGAACAAAAAATCACTGTCGCGTTGGCCATCCCTGGACACGTGTTTCGAGGTTGTTACCTCTCGTCAGCAGGTAATAGGCATATATGTAGGGGTGCTGCATAGGCTGCAAAAAAATATCCTCAGGTCCGGTACCACTCGTGGCACGCAGGTGCATAACCTGGGCTCGTCAGCCCCACCAGCTCAAGGGAGCTTGAGTACAAAAGAAAGTCCAATTGGTCGCACACTGCTTGTCCTATCAGCGTGTCACCCCAACGCATTGTGGTCCATGAAGTAAGCATCAGCCGGTGCGCCTCTGCAAGGGTCTTGAACAAAAAATCACTGTCACGTTGGCCATCCCTGGACACGTGTTTCGAGGTTGTTACCTCTCGTCAGCAGGGAATAGGTATATATGCAGGGGTGCTGCGTAGGCTGCCAAAAAATATCCTCAGGTCCGGTACCACTCGTGGCACGCAGGTGTGTAACCTGGGCTCGTCAGCCCCACCAGCTCAAGGGAGCTTGAATACAAAAGAAAGTCCAATTGGTCGCACACTGCTTGTCCTATCAGCGTGTTGCCCCAAAGCATTGTGGTCCATGAAGTAAGCATCAGCTGGTGCGCCTCTGCCAGGGTCTTGAACAAAAAATCACTGTCGCGTTGGCCATCCCTGGACACGTGTTTCGAGGTTGTTACCTCTCGTCAGCAGGTAATAGGCATATATGTAGGGGTGCTGCATAGGCTGCAAAAAAATATCCTCAGGTCCGGTACCACTCGTGGCACGCAGGTGCATAACCTGGGCTCGTCAGCCCCACCAGCTCAAGGGAGCTTGAGTACAAAAGAAAGTCCAATTGGTCGCACACTGCTTGTCCTATCAGCGTGTTGCCCCAAAGCATTGTGGTCCATGAAGTAAGCATCAACCGGTGCGCCTCTGCCAGGGTCTTGAACAAAAAATCACTGTCACGTTGGCCATACCTGGACACGTGTTTCGAGGTTGTTACCTCTCGTCAGTAGGGAATAGGCATATATGTAGGGGTGCTGCGTAGGCTGCCAAAAAATATCCTCAGGTCCGGTACCACTCGTGGCACGCAGGTGCGTAACCTGGGCTCGTCAGCCCCACCAGCTCAAGGGAGCTTGAATACAAAAGAAAGTCCAATTGGTCGCACACTGCTTGTCCTATCAGCGTGTTGCCCCAAAGCATTGTGGTCCATGAAGTAAGCATCAGTCGGTGCGCCTCTGCCAGGGTCTTAAACAAAAAATCACTGTCGCGTTGGCCATCCCTGGACACGTGTTTCGAGGTTGTTACCTCTCGTCAGCAGGGAATAGGCAAATATGTAGGGGTGCTGCGTACGCTGCCAAAAAATATCCTCAGGTCCGGTACCACTCGTGGCACGCAGGTGCGTTACCTGGGCTCGTCAGCCCCACCAGCTCAAGGGAGCTTGAATACAAAAGAAAGTCCAATTGGTCGCACACGTCTTGTCCTATCAGCGTGTTGCCCCAAAGCATTGTGGTCCATGAAGTAAGCATCAGCCTGTGCGCCTCTGCCAGGGTCTTGAACAAAAAATCACTATTGCGTTGGCCATCCCTGGACACGTGTTTCGAGGTTGTTACCTCTCGCCAGCAGGGAATAGGCATATATGTAGGGGTGCTGCGTACGCTGCCAAAAAATATCCTCAGGTCCGGTACCACTCGTGGCACACATGTGCGTAACCTGGGCTCGTCAACCCCACCAGCTCAAGTGAGCTTGAATACTAAAGAAAGTCCAATTGGTCGCACACTGCTTGTCCTATCAGCATGTTGCCCCAAAGCATTGTGGTCCATGAAGTAAGCATCAGCCGGTGCGCCTCTGCCAGGGTCTTGAACAAAAAATCATTGTCGCATTGGCCATCCCTGGACATGTGTTTCGAGGTTGTTACCTCTCATCAGCAGGGAATAGGCATATATGTAGGGGTGCTGCGTAGGCTGCTAAAAAATACCCTCAGGTCCGATACCACTCGTGGCACACAGGTGCGTAACCTGGGCTCGTCAGCCCCACCAACTCAAGGGAGCTTGAATACAAAAGAAAGTCCAATTGGTTGCACACGTCTTGTCCTATCAGCGTGTTGCCCCAAAGCATTGTGGTCCATGAGGTAAGCATCAGCCTGTGCGCCTCTGCCAGGGTCTTGAACAAAAAATCACTATTGCGTTGGCCATCCCTGGACATGTGTTTCGAGGTTGTTACCTCTCGTCAGCAGGTAATAGGCATATATGTAGGGGTGCTGCGTAGGCTGCCAAAAAATTATCCTCAGGTCCGGTACCACTCGTGGCACACATGTGCGTAACCTGGGCTCGTCAACCCCACCAGCTCAAGTGAGCTTGAATACTAAAGAAAGTCCAATTGGTCGCACACTGCTTGTCCTATCAGCATGTTGCCCCAAAGCATTGTGGTCCATGAAGTAAGCATCAGCCGGTGCGCCTCTGCCAGGGTGTTGAACAAAAAATCATTGTCGCATTGGCCATCCCTGGACACGTGTTTCGAGGTTGTTACCTCTCGTCAGCAGGGAATAGGCATATATGTAGGGGTGCTGCGTAGGCTGCTAAAAAATACCCTCAGGTCCGGTACCACTCGTGGCACACAGGTGCGTAACCTGGGCTCATCAGCCCCACCAGCTCAAGGGAGCTTGAATACAAAAGAAAGTCCAATTGGTCGCACACGTCTTGTCCTATCAGCGTGTTGCCCCAAAGCATTGTGGTCCATGAGGTAAGCATCAGCCTGTGCGCCTCTGCCAGGGTCTTGAACAAAAAATCACTATTGCGTTGGCCATCCCTGGACACGTGTTTCGAGGTTGTTACCTCTCGTCAGCATGGAATAGGCATATATGTAGGGGTGCTGCGTACGCTGCCAAAAAATATCCTCAGGTCCGGTACCACTCGTGGCACACAGGTGCGTAACCTGGGCTCGTCAGCCCCACCAGCTCAAGGGAGCTTGAATACAAAAGAAAGTCCAATTGGTCGCACACTGCTTGTCCTATCAGCGTGTTGCCCCAAAGCATTGTGGTCCATGAAGTAAGCATTACCGGTGCGCCTCTGCCAGGGTCTTGAACAAAAAATCATTGTCGCGTTGGCCATCCCTGGACACGTGTTTCGAGGTTGTTACCTCTCGTCAGTAGGGAATACGCATATATGTAGGGGTGCTGCGTAGGCTGCCAAAAAACAACCTCAGGTCCGGTACCACTAGTGGCACGCAGGTGCGTAACCTGGGCTCGTCAGCCCCACCAGCTCAAGGGAGCTTGAATACAAAAGAAAGTCCAATTGGTCGCACACTGCTTGTCCTATCAGCGTGTTGCCCCAAAGCATTGTGGTCCATGAAGTAAGCATCAGCCGGTGCGCCTCTGCCAGGGTCTTAAACAAAAAATCACTGTCGCATTGGCCATCCCATGACACGTGTTTCGAGGTTGTTACCTCTCGTCAGCAGGGAATAGGCATATATGTAGGGGTGCTGCGTACGCTGCCAAAAAATATCCTCAGGTCCGGTACCACTCGTGGCACGCAGGTGCGTAACCTGGGCTCGTCAGCCCCACCAGCTCAAGGGAGCTTGAATACAAAAGAAAGTCAAATTGGTTGCACACTGCTTGTCCTATCAGCGTGTTGCCCCAAAGCATTGTGGTCCATGAAGTAAGCATCAGCCGGTGCGCCTCTGCCAGGGTCTTGAACAAAAAATCATTGTCACTTTGGCCATCCCTGGACACGTGTTTCGAGGTTGTTACCTCTCGTCAGCAGGGAATAGGCATATATGTAGGGGTGCTGCGTAGGCTGCCAAAAAATATCCTCAGGTCCGGTACCACTTGTGGCACGCAGGTGTGTAACCTGGGCTCGTCAGCCCCACCAGCTCAAGGGAGCTTGAATACAAAAGAAAGTCCAATTGGTCGCACACGTCTTGTCCTATCACCGTGTTGCCCCAAAGCATTGTGGTCCATGAAGTAAGCATCAGTCGGTGCGCCTCTGCCAGGGTCTTGAACAAAAAATCACTATCGCGTTGGCCATCCCCGGACACGTGTTTAGAGGTTGTTACCTCTCGTCAGCAGGGAATAGGCATATATGTAGGGGTGCTGCGTACGCTGCCAAAAAATATCCTCAGGTCCGGTACCACTCGTGGCTCGCATGTGCGTATCCTGGGCTCGTCAGCCCCACCAGCTATAGGGAGATTGAATACAAAAGAAAGTCCAATTGGTCGCACACTGCTTGTCCTATCAGTGTGTCGCCCCAAAGCATTGTGGTCCATGAAGTAAGCATCAGCCGGTGCGCCTCTGCCAGGGTCTTGAACGAAAAATCACTGTCGCTTTGCCCAGCTCCAGGACATGTGTTTTGAGGTTGTTACCTCTCGTCAGCAGGGAATAGGCATATATGTAGGGGTGCTGCGTACGCTGCCAAAAAATATCCTCAGGTTCGGTACCACTCGTGGCACGCAGGTGCATAACCTGGGCTCGTCAGCCCCACCTGCTCAAGGGAGCTTGAATACAAAAGAAAATCCAATTGGTCGCACACTGCTTGTCCTATCAGCGTGTTGCCCCAAAGCATTGTGGTCCATGAAGCAAGCATCAGCCGGTGCGCCTCTGCCAGGGTCTTGAACAAAAAATCACTGTCTGGTTGGCCATCCCTGGACACAGGGTTTCGAGGTTGTTACCTCTCGTCAGCAGGGAATAGGCATATATGTAGGGGTGCTGCGAAGGCTGCCAAAAAATATCCTCAGGTCCGGTACCACTCGTGGCACGCCGGTGCGTAACCTGGGCTCGTCAGCCCCACCAGCTCAAGGGAGCTTGAATACAAAAGAAAGTCCAATTGGTCGCACACTGCTTGTCCTATCAGCGGGTTGCCCCAAAGCATTGTGGTCCATGAAGTAAGCATCAGCTGGAGCGCCTCTGCCAGGGTCTTGAACAAAAAATCACTGTCGCGTTGGCCATCCCTGGACACGTGTTTCGAGGTTGTTACCTCTCGTCAGCAGGGAATAGGCATATATGTAGGGGTGCTGCGTAGGCTGCAAAAAAATATCCTCAGGTCCGGTACCACTCGTGGCACGCAGGTGCGTAACCTGGGCTCGTCAACCCCACCAGCTCAAGGGAGCTTGAATACAAAAGAAAGTCCAATTGGTCGCACACTGCTTGTCCTATCAGCGTGTTGCCCCAAAGCATTGTGGTCCATGAAGTAAGCATCAGCCGGTGCGCCTCTGCCAGGGTCTTGAACAAAAAAATCACTGTCGCGTTGGCCATCCCTGGACACGTGTTTCGAGGTTGTTACCTCTCGTCAGCAGGGAATAGGCATATATGTAGGGGTGCTGCGTACGCTGCCAAAAAATATCCTCAGGTCCGGTACCACTCGTGGCACGCATGTGCGTAACCTGGGCTCGTCAGCCCCACCAGCTCAAGGGAGCTTGAATACAAAAGAAAGTCCAATTGGTCGCACACGTCTTGTCCTATCAGCGTGTTGTCCCAAAGCATTGTGGTCCATGAAGTAAGCATCAGCCTGTGCGCCTCTGCCAGGGTCTTGAACAAAAAATCACTATTGCGTTGGCCATCACCGGACACGTGTTTCGAGGTTGTTACCTCTCGTCAGCAGGGAATAGGCATATATGTAGGGGTGCTGCGTACGCTGCCAAAAAATATCCTCAGGTCCGGTACCACTCGTGGCACACATGTGCGTAACCTGGGCTCGTCAACCCCACCAGCTCAAGTGAGCTTGAATACTAAAGAAAGTCCAATTGGTCGCACACTGCTTGTCCTATCAGCATATTGCCCCAAAGCATTGTGGTCCATGAAGTAAGCATCAGCCGGTGCGCCTCTGCCAGGGTCTTGAACAAAAAATCATTGTCGCATTGGCCATCCCTGGACACGTGTTTCGAGGTTGTTACCTCTCGTCAGCAGGGAATAGGCATATATGTAGGGGTGCTGCGTAGGCTGCTAAAAAATACCCTCAGGTCCGGTACCACTCGTGGCACACAGGTGCGTAACCTGGGCTCGTCAGCCCCACCAGCTCAAGGGAGCTTGAATACAAAAGAAAGTCCAATTGGTCGCACACTGCTTGTCCTATCAGCGTGTTGCCCCAAAGCATTGTGGTCCATGAAGTAAGCATTACCGGTGCGCCTCTGCCAGGGTCTTGAACAAAAAATCACTATTGCGTTGGCCATCCCTGGACAGGTGTTTCGAGGTTGTTACCTCTCGTCAGCAGGGAATAGGCATATATGTTGGGGTGCTGCGTAGGCTGCCAAAAAACAACCTCAGGTCCGGTACCACTCGTGGCACGCAGGTGCGTAACCTGGGCTCGTCAGCCCCACCAGCTCAAGGGAGCTTGAATACAAAAGAAAGTCCAATTGGTCGCACACTGCTTGTCCTATCAGCGTGTTGCCCCAAAGCATTGTGGTCCATGAAGTAAGCATTAGCCGGTGCGCCTCTGCCAGGGTCTTAAACAAAAAATCACTGTCGCATTGGCCATCCCATGACACGTGTTTCGAGGTTGTTACCTCTCGTCAGCAGGGAATAGGCATATATGTAGGGGTGCTGCGTACGCTGCCAAAATATATCCTCAGGTCCGGTACCACTCGTGGCACGCAGGTGCGTAACCTGGGCTCATCAGCCCCACCAGCTCAAGGGAGCTTGAATACAAAAGAAAGTCAAATTGGTTGCACACTGCTTGTCCTATCAGCGTGTTGCCCCAAAGCATTGTGGTCCATGAAGTAATAAGCATCAGCCGGTGCGCCTCTGCCAGGGTCTTGAACAAAAAATCATTGTCGCTTTGGCCATCCCTGGACACGTGTTTCGAGGTTGTTACCTCTCGTCAGCAGGGAATAGGCATATATGTAGGGGTGCTGCGTAGGCTGCCAAAAAATATCCTCAGGTCCGGTACCTCTCGTGGCACACAGGTGCGTAACCTGGGCTCATCAGCCCCACCAGTTCAAGGGAGCTTGAATACAAAAGAAAGTCCAATTGGTCGCACACGTCTTGTCCTATCAGCGTGTTGCCCCAAAGCATTGTGGTCCATGAAGTAAGCATCAGCCTGTGCGCCTCTGCCAGGGTCTTGAACAAAAAATCACTATCGCGTTGGCCATCCCCGGACACGTGTTTCGAGGTTGTTACCTCTCGTCAGCAGGGAATAGGCATATATGTAGGGGTGCTGCGTACGCTGCCAAAAAATATCCTTAGGTCCGGTACCACTCGTGGCTCGCAGGTGCGTATCCTGGGCTCGTCAGCCCCACCAGCTATAGGGAGCTTGAATACAAAAGAAAGTCCAATTGGTCGCACACTGCTTGTCCTATCAGTGTGTCGCCCCAAAGCATTGTGGTCCATGAAGTAAGCATCAGCCGGTGCGCCTCTGCCAGGGTCTTGAACGAAAAATCACTGTCGCATTGCCCAGCTCCTGGACATGTGTTTTGAGGTTGTTACCTCTCGTCAGCAGGGAATAGGCATATATGTAGGGGTACTGCGTACGCTGCCAAAAAATATCCTCAGGTTCGGTACCACTCGTGGAACGCAGGTGCATAACCTGGGCTCGTCAGCCCCACCAGCTCAAGGGAGCTTGAATACAAAAGAAAATCCAATTGGTCGCACACTGCTTGTCCTATCAGCGTGTTGCCCCAAAGCATTGTGGTCCATGAAGCAAGCATCAGCCGGTGCGCCTCTGCCAGGGTCTTGAACAAAAAATCACTGTCGCGTTGGCCATCCCTGGACACGTGTTTCGAGGTTGTTAACTCTCGTCAGCAGGGAATAGGCATATATGTAGGGGTGCTGCGTAGGCTGCCAAAAAATATCCTCAGGTCCGGTACCACTCGTGGCACGCCGGTGCGTAACCTGGGCTCGTCAGCCCCACCAGCTCAAGGGAGCTTGAATACAAAAGAAAGTCCAATTGGTCGCACACTGCTTGTCCTATCAGCGGGTTGCCCCAAAGCATTGTGGTCCATGAAGTAAGCATCAGCTGGTGCGCCTCTGCCAGGGTCTTGAACAAAAAATCACTGTCGCGTTGGCCATCCCTGGACACGTGTTTCGAGGTTGTTACCTCTCGTCAGCAGGGAATAGGCATATATGTAGGGGTGCTGCGTAGGCTGCAAAAAAAATATCCTCAGGTCCGGTACCACTCGTGGCACGCAGGTGCGTAACCTGGGCTCGTCAACCCCACCAGCTCAAGGGAGCTTGAATACAAAAGAAAGTCCAATTGGTCGCACACTGCTTGTCCTATCAGCGTGTTGCCCCAAAGCATTGTGGTCCATGAAGTAAGCATCAGCCGGTGCGCCTCTGCCAGGGTCTTGAACAAAAAAATCACTGTCGCGTTGGCCATCCCTGGACACGTGTTTTGAGGTCGTTACCTGTCGTCAGTAGGGAATAGGCATATATGTAGGGGTGCTGCGTAGGCTGCCAAAAAATATCCTCAGGTCTGGTACCACTCGTGGCACGCTGGTGCGTAACCTGGGCTCGTCAGCCCCACCAGCTCAAGGGAGCTTGAATACAAAAGAAAGTCCAATTGGTCGCACACTGCTTGTCCTATCAGTGTGTTGCCCCAAAGCATTGTGGTCCATGAAGTAAGCATCAGCCGGTGCGCCTCTGCCAAGGTCTTAAACAAAAAATCACTGTCGCGTTGGCCATCCCTGGACACGTGTTTCGAGGTTGTTACCTCTCGTCAGCTGGGAATAGGCATATATGTAGGGGTGCTGCGTACGCTGCCAAAAAATATCCTCAGGTCTGGTACCACTCGTGGCACGCAGGTGCGTAACCTGGGCTCGCCAGCCCCACCAGCTCAAGGGAGCTTGAATACAAAAGAAAGTCCAATTGGTCGCACACTGCTTGTCCTATCAGCGTGTTGCCCCAAAGCATTGTGGTCCATGAAGAAAGCGTCAGCCGGTGCGCCTCTGCCAGGGTCTTGAACAAAAAATCACTGTCGCGTTGGCCATCCCTGGACACATGTTTGGAGGTTGTTACCTCTCGTCAGCAGGGAATAGGCATATATGTAGGGGTGCTGCGTAGGCTGCCAAAAAATATCCTCAGGTCCGGTACCACTCGTGGCACGCAGGTGCGTAACCTGGGCTCGTCAGCCCCACCAGCTCAAGGGAGCTTGAATACAAAAGAAAGTCCAATTGGTCGCACACGTCTTGCCCTATCAGCGTGTTGCACCAAAGCATTGTGGTCCATGAAGTAAGTATCAGCCTGCGCGCCTCTGCCAGGGTCTTGAACAAAAAATCACTGTCGCGTTGGCCATCCCTGGACACGTGTTTCGAGGTTGTTACCTCTCGTCAGTAGGGAATAGGCATATATGTAGGGGTGCTGCATACGCTCCCAAAAAATATCCTCAGGTCCGGTACCACTCGTGGCACGCAGGTGCGTAACCTGGGCTCCTCAGCCCCACCAGCTCAAGGGAGCTTGAATACAAAAGAAAGTCCAATTGGTCGCACACTGCTTGTCCTATCAGCGTGTTGCCCCAAAGCATTGTGGTCCATGAAGTAAGCATCAGCCGGTGCGCCTCTGCCTGGGTCTTGAACAAAAAATCACTGTCGCGTTGGCCATCCCTGGACACGTGTTTCGAGGTTGTTACCTCTCGTCAGCAGGGAATAGGCATATATGTAGGGGTGCTGCGTAGGCTGCCACAAAATATCCTCAGGTCCGGTACCACTCGTGGCACGCAGGTACGTAACCTGGGCTCGTCAGCCCCACCGGCTCAAGGGAGCTTGAATACAAAAGGAAGTCCAATTGGTCGCACACTGCTTGTCCTATCAGCGTGTTGCCCCAAAGCATTGTGGTCCATGAAGTAAGCATCAGCCGGTGCGCCTCTGCCAGGGTCTTGAACAAAAAATCACTGTCGCGTTGGCCAGCTCCTGGACACGGTTTTTAGGTTGTTACCTCTCGTCAGCAGGGAATAGGCATATATGTAGGGGTGCTGCGTACGCTGCCAAAAAATATCCTCAGGTCCGGTACCACTCGTGGCATGCAGGTGCGTAACCTGGGCTCGCCAGCCCCACCAGCTCAAGGGAGCTTGAATACAAAAGAAAGTCCAATTGGTCGCACACTGCTTGTCCTATCAGCGTGTTGCCCCAAAGCATTGTGGTCCATGAAGTAAGCATCTGCCGGTGCGCCTCTGCCAGGGTCTTGAACAAAAAATCACTGTCGCGTTGGCCATCCCTGGACACGTGTTTCAAGGTTGTTACCTCTCGTCAGCAGGGAATAGGCATATATGTAGGGGTGCTGCGTAGGCTGCCAAAAAATATCCTCAGGTCCGGTACCACTCGTGGCACGCAGGTGCGTAACCTGGGCTCGTCAGCCCCACCAGCTCAAGGGAGCTTGAATAAAAAAGAAAGTCCAATTGGTCGCACACTGCTTGTCCTATCAGCGTGTTGCCCCAAAGCATTGTGGTCCATGAAGTAAGCATCATCCGGTGCGCCTCTGCCAGGGTCTTGAACAAAAAATCACTGTCGCGTTGGCCAGCTCCTGGACACGTGTTTTTAGGTTGTTACCTCTCGTCAGCAGGGAATAGGCATATATGTAGGGGTGCTGCGTACGCTGCCAAAAAATATCCTCAGGTCCGGTACCACTCGTGGCATGCAGGTGCGTAACCTGGGCTTGTCAGCCCCACCAGCTCAAGGGAGCTTGAATATAAAAGAAAGTCCAATTGGTCGCACACTGCTTGTCCTATCAGCGTGTTGCCCCAAAGCATTGTGGTCCATGAAGTAAGCATCAGCCGGTGTGCCTCTGCCAGGGTCTTGAACAAAAAATCACTGTCGCGTTGGCCATCCCTGGACACGTGTTTCGAGGTTGTTACCTCTCGTCAGCAGGGAATAGGCATATATGTAGGGGTGCTGCGTAGGCTGCCAGAAAATATCCTCAGATCCGGTACCACTCGTGGCACGCAGGTGCGTAACCTTGGCTCGTCAGTCCCACCAGCTCAAGGGAGCTTGAATACAAAAGAAAGTCCAATTGGTCGCACACTGCTTGTCCTATCAGCGTGTTGCCCCAAAGCATTGTGGTCCATGAAGTAAGCATCGCCGGTGCGCCTCTGCCAGGGTCTTGAACAAAAAATCACTGTCGCGTTGGCCATCCCTGGACACGTGTTTCGAGGTTGTTACCTCTCGTCAGCAGGGAATAGGCATATATGTAGGGGTGCTGCGTAGGCTGCCAAAAAATATCCTCAGGTCCGGTACCACTCGTGGCACGCAGGTGCGTAACCTGGGCTCGTCAGCCCCACCAGCTCAAGGGAGCTTGAATACAAAAGAAAATCCAATTTGTCGCACACTGCTTGTCCTATCAGCGTGTTGCCCCAAAGCATTGTGGTCCATGAAGTAAGCATCAGCCGGTGCGCCTCTGCCAGGGTCTTGAACAAAAAATCACTGTTGCGTTGGCCATCCCTGGACACGTGTTTCGAGGTTGTTACCTCTCGTCAGCAGGGAATAGGCATATATGTAGGGGTGCTGCGTAGGCTGCCAAAAAATATCCTCAGGTCCGGTACCACTCGTGGCACGCAGGTGCGTATCCTGGGCTCGTCAATCCCACCAGCTCAAGTGAGCTTGAATACTAAAGAAAGTCAAATTGGTCGCACACTGCTTGTCCTATCAGCATGTTGCCCCAAAGCATTGTGGTCCATGAAGTAAGCATCAGCCGGTGCGCCTCTGCCAGGGTCTAGAACAAAAAATCACTGTCGCGTTGGCCATCCCTGGTCACGTGTTTCGAGGTTGTTACCATCATTCTCCGGGGTCACACACTGATGGGACGAGCAGTGTGCGATCTCATTCGGAATTACTATTTATACAGGCTCCCTTGAGCCGGTGGGGGTGACGACCTCGAGATAACGCACCTGCGCGCCACAAAAAGTTATCTGGACCTATGAATATTTTCGGCAGCCCACGCAGCAACCCCGTGCACACGCCTAATCCCTGCTGACGAGCGGTAATAACCGCGAAACACGTGTCCAGGGATGGCAAGCACTCCAAGTGAATACCTTCAAGACTCAAGACTCCGGTAGAAGCGCACCGGCTGATACCTACTACATCGACCATCATACTCCGGGCTCACACACTGATGGGACGAGAAGTGTGCGACCTCATTCGGAATTACTATTTATACAGGCTCCCTTGAGCCGGTGGGGGTGACGACCTCGAGATAACGCACCTGCGCGCCACAAAAAGGTATCTGGACCTATGAATATTTTCGGCAGCCCACGCAGCAACTCCGTGCACACGCCTAATCCCTGCTGGCGAGCGGTAATAACATCGAAACACGTGTCCAGGGATGGCAAGCACACCAAGTGAATACCTTCAAGACTTAAGACTCGGGTAGAAGCGCACCCGCTGATACCTACTACATCGACCATCATGCTCCAGGGTCATACGCTGATGGGACGAGCAGTGTGCGACCTCATTCGGAATTACTATTTATACAGGCTCCCTTGAGCCGGTGGGGGTGACGACCTCGAGATAACGCACCTGCGCGCCACAAAAGGTATCTGGACCTATGAATATTTTCGGCAACCCACGCAGCAACCCCGTGCACACGCCTAATCCCTGCTGACGAGCGGTAATAACCGCAAAACACGTGTCCAGGGACGGCAAGCACACCAAGTGAATACCTTCAAGACTCAAGACTCGGTTAGAAGCGTACCCGCTGATACCTACTACATCGACCATCATGCTCTGGGGTCACACGCTGATGGGACGAGCAGTGTGCGACCTCATTCGGAATTACAATTTGGGCATGTCTCCATGCCAATGAGTACCGCACCTGTGTCGGGGTGTTGCCGGTGAGACACTGCCGGGGCCAGGCGGTACCTACCGCGATCTGGGGCACATGCAATGGCATGAGGGACCGCAATTTGGGTGGCGGACCGTGCCAAGCGCCATTTCAGCATGTCTTCATGACAATGACGACCGCACCTGTGTCAGGGATGTGCCGGTGAGACACCGCCGGGGCCTGGCGGTAGCTACCACGATTTGGGTACATACAGTGGCATGAGGCACCGTGATTTGGGTGGCAGAGTATGCCAAGCGCTATTTGTGTATGTCTCCATGCCAATGACTACCGCACCTGTGTCAGGGGGGCTGCCGGTAAGACACCGGCGGGGACAGGAGGAGGCGACCGCAATTTGGGGCACGACTCATCCTGGACATCCCCCGTCACGGCCATATCTCTGACCACCTGAGAGACCTGCACTGGCTCCCCGTCAGCAAGAGGATCATGTTCAGACTCCTCACCCACGCACACAAGGCTCTCCACGACACGGGCCCCAAATACCTCAACAGCCTCCTCGCATTCTACACACCCACCCGCCAGCTCCGATCCGCCAGCCTCGCCCTCGCCACGTCCCACGAATTCGCAGATCCACCGCCGGAGGAAGATCCTTCTCCTACCTGGCGGCCAAGACATGGAACTCCCTCCCCACCCACCTACGATGGGTCATCTCTCCTTCAGGAAGCACCTCAAGACCTGGCTGTTTGAGCAGTAGTGACTCCCCCTCCCCCCAGCGCCTTGAGACCCTAGCGGGTGAGCAGCGTGCTTTACAAATCTATTGATTGATTGATTGATACAATTGCATTAGGCACCACGATTTGGGTGGCGGAGCATGCCAAGCACCATTTGGGCATGTCTCCATGACAATGACTACCGCACCGGTGTCAGGGGGGGTGTCAGTGAGACACTGCTGGGGCCAGGCGGTAGCTACCGTGTTTTGGGGCACATACAATGGCAATGTCCATCTGGAACACTTTAACAGTGCACAGTGGCCACATGGTGAAGGGCATACCATCATGCATACAATGCCAATGTTCCATTGACTCCACAGGTGCCTACGTGGGCCATGTTTGTGTATGTGTGACGTACATTGGTCTGTAGTCCCTAAAATGTCAAAAAGGCATTAGATGGTTGATGAGGCAGGACAGTGTTGTAGTGGACTCTACAATGTGTACCCATACCAATTTGTTGTGAGGCAGTGATGACCTCAGCAAGGCTTGTCTCACTGTATGATGTAGTTACTTAATTGTGCTTTTCTGTCCGCTCATACACACAATTGAAAGTTCACCGCCAACTGTGCTCATTGTGTTGTGATGTTTGCCAAGTTTGAATGATCAATTGAGGTGTGACAGGTACAGTAGATGAGTATGAGACAGTGGTGTTGATTTGTTGCACATTGGCTGGATGCCACACTCCCAGGCATGCACATGTGAAATGTGGCACTGAAACTATGTGCATTCACATTGACCTATGTGGTGTTTGAGGTACTTGTGTATTGAAAATAGAGAGGTGTGCCCTTTGTGTGGATCAAACGTCTCCCATGTGACCCAGTGTGTCACTCATTTGTCAAGTCAGTCTTTGTTTATTCTGTGTCATCCTGTATGGGATATGCTGTGGGCCATCTCCTGATGGATATCATTGACATGTGTCCACTTTCATCTCAACTAGGAGGAGGCCAAATCTGATTTGTCACTTGACATTGCTGGAGGACATGGAGGATGTGGCGATCATTCACAAATTCGGTCTAGATAGAGCCACCATGAAGTCCCTTTGTGATATGTTGGAGCCCCACCTGCAGCCTCGCCGGACATATCCAACAGCTTTCACCCCAACTCATAAAGTGATGGCAACCCTCCAGTTTTTTGCCACTGGATCGTTCCAGGAGACCGTGGCCAGTGCTGGTGGGATGTCTCAACCTATGTTCAGCTTGGTGCTGCGTGATGTTCTGTCCGCCATGATGTTCTACAAGGACAAATATATACATTTCCCCAGGGGTGCTGAATTGCTAGCTGTGAAGGGAGACTTCTATCCCCTTGGGCACATCCCCCATGTTGTTGGTGCCATAGATTGCACACATGTCGGTCTTGTGCCATCACAGGCAGGGGAGCACATGTTTCGTAATCCAAAACATTACCACTCCATCAATGTGCAGGTGGTGTGCCTGGCAAATATGATCATCTCGCATGTGTGTGCCAGATTCCCTGGATCAGCCCATGACTCCTACGTCCAGAGGAACAGCATTGTGCCCCGGCTGATGGCTAATCTGCTTCCCGAGCGAGCATGGATTGTGGGTGAGTATGCCTAGTCGTATGGTGTGCTGGGTGTGTGACCTGCTGCCCTCTGCCTATGCAACATTGCAATGTATATTTGTCATTCCTAGGTGACTCTGCATATCCCAGCCGTCTATGGCTGCTGAGCCCATTGTGGAATCCCAGTACTCCGGCTGATATCCGATACAATGAGTCCCATGGGAAGACACGTCGGGTGGTGGAGCATACTTTTGGTGTGCTGAAGTCACATTTCTGCTGCCTGGGCAAAACCGTAGGCGCAATGGCATACTCGCCCAAGAAGGTGTCTCAGATCGTAGTGGCATGCTGCATTCTCCACAACCTGGTGATTCACAAGCAGATTCCCTTGCTCCTGGTTGATGATGAGGACCCAAGGCCCCCGCCTGCACAACAATCTGAGTCTAGCGATGAGGACAGTGGAGAGGAACAAGGTGGTGACATGTGTCAACAGCTCATCACCCACTACTTCACTTGAAGGTGGGTAACGAAGTCCAACATATACATTGTCTGGTGAGATTGCTGTTGCCGTGAAGAGCTATGTACGAATGTTTTACACAGACTGATGTAGAGTCACCTTTGTGTGGATATGTGACTATGACATGTCATCTGTGAACGTATACAGAATGGGTATGTTGACACTTTTTGACCATTGTGTTGTCTGCGTATTGGTTTAGGTAGATGGTTGGTGTAGTGTAATGTCTGTGATGCCACACTCACACCAGTGAATGTTGTTCTGTTGTGTTTCCCTAGGTGCCTCAGACTTATCCTTGCCTACATACAGTACATACTTCAGATACATTATGGACATTTTGAAGACTGTACATCCTGCACTAAAGACAGATCTGACACAGAAACAGTGTGCAAGGTATTTTATTTACAAAGTTGACATGTGAGGGGGGTGAGCTCATTTACATGGAGGTGATAAAGGTGCAGTGAGTTGACAGTCATGGTAAATGAGATGTTAGTGTAGATACCACTTTGATGTGGTGACCCAGTCCAACAGACAGTTGATATTCACAAGGCAGTGTGGGGAAGAACAGTCCAAACAGTCAGTGCAGTGGGGAAGAGGGTTGCCATCAGGGCTGGCTCCGTGACTAGCGTTTGGCTGGTGCTTTGCCTCCAGAGATTCCCAGGTTCTTCTTCCGAGGCCCCTTGGTTGCTTGGCTTGGGTGGGCCCTGCTGTGGTGCCAGTTGTGTCTGAGGACTCACCCCTCTCTGTGGCCGCAGGAGAGGACGGTGAACTATCACCCTACGGCAAAACAGAGCGGGTGGAGGTGTTGGTTGGGACGCAGGGCTGTCCCTCAATAACGCCACTTGCAGGCCCATAAGTTCTACCATTTGTCCACAGTATGTGTCGATGGACCTCATCAGCAGGATGAGCTCGTGTAGAAGATCGTCCAACCGGCCAGTTTGTCCCTGGGCCTGTTTGTATGCCCCAAGGACTCTGGTGATGTGTTCCAGGGATGGGGTCCTAGCCTTCTGGTGTCGGAGGGTGACCCTGGCCATCCCACCTGCCCTGCCGCCACAGACCTGTCGCCTCACCACTGTGGGTCCCCGCACACTCTCCCTGCCACCCTCAGTTGTTGGTGTGGGGTGGACATCCCCTCGGACAGGGAGGGTGTTGCAGGTGGCACTGGTAGTGGTGGTGGTGGTGGCGGTGGACGCACAGGCCATAACAGCAGGGGTGTGCTGTGCAGTTGATATTGCAGCAGACGTGGTGGTGGGGAGGATGGTGTCCTGGGAACTGTTGCTCCCTGCCACACCAGATGGGCCGGCCTCGACCTCATTGTCCTGAAAATCCTTGCAGTCTATATCCGAGAGTCCATGTACCGGGGGGGGGGGGGAGAGACTGGCTCTGCTGCCCGTTGGTGTTGTCCTCAGCAGTAAGTTCTTGGTCACATGTGGATTAGATGGTGAATGGTAATTGTTGTGCACTCTGTAGGCATTCTGTTAGCTGTGTGTCATCCACTGTCTGTACACTACACAATTGACAGATCATCACATTGTTTTCTATGTGTACTACTGTGCCTCCTAACATTGTGCAGAGGTACATACATTACTTGTACATGTTGTGAGGTATCAATGCATACCATGCAAATCGTAATGGAATCATGTTCACCGGGACCTTTTGCAATGTAGGGACCAGCACAACATCTTGTCATTGTTGTCTGCTTGTTGTTTTGTCGAACCTGGCAGATGTCACATCTGGCCATGGACTGGGCATTGTATTGTACTGCATGACTTTTTCATGTCATGTACATATTTTGATTCATAAGCCCACACATGCTTAATAAATATGGAAATGGTCCTTGCTGATTGGACCACATGACAATGCACTCATCAGTGTGTGCTGTGCATGGTTGTGCCCAGTCTTTATTGTGCATGTACATTGGTGTGTGACTCTTTGGTATCTGTGACAGTTCCCTTTGCTTACCTGTGTGCACACTGTACGTGTCAAGTGGGCGTAGGTGTACATTTTTGTGCAATGAGAGGGCTGGTGTTGCCATATGGCAGCATTTCATTACTGACAAATGTGTGGGTGGACGCACTAGCTACCTCCTGTTATGTGAAGGTGAACAATGCAATGGCTTCCAACTGCTTATGGGTGGGAGGGAGTGCTCCATGCTACTGGGGTATGGGCCAGGGGGCATGGTGGGAGTAGTAGTGCAGGCCTCTCACCCCCAGGCAGCCCTCCCAGAGAAGATGGCTACCTACCTGTGTGTTTGATGAGGGTAGTGTGATGGCTGCCACATGCTTGTGGGTAAGAGGGAGTGCTCCATCCTGCTGGGGTATGGGCCAGGGGGCATAGTGGGAGTAATAGTGCAGGCCTCCCACCCCCAAACAGCACAACCTGGGAAGTTGGCTACCTACCTGTTAGGTAAAGGTGAACACTGCAATGGCTGCCACATGTTTGTGTGTGGGAGGGAATACTCCATCCTGCTGGGGTGTGGGCCAGGGGGCATGGTGGGAGTATTAGTGCAGGCCTCCCACCCCCAGACAGCACTCCCAGAGAAGATGGATACCTACCTGTGAGTTTGATAAGGGTAGTGTGATGGCTGACACGTGCTTCTCGATGGGGTGGGGGAATGCTCCATCATGCTGGGGTGTGGGCCAGTGGGCATGGTGGGAGTAGTGGTACAGGCCTCCCACCCCCGAACACCCTCCCAGGCAAGAAGGCTACCTACTTATTAGTTCGTTTGGTGAACAATGCAATAGCTTTCAACTTCTTGTGGGTGGGAGTGAGTGCTCCATCCTAATGGGGTGTGGGACAGGGGGCATGGTGGTAGTAGTAGTGTAGGCCTCCCAACCCCAAACAACACAACCTGGGCAGATAGCTACCTACCTGTTAGGTAAAGGTGAACATTGCAATGGCTGCCACATGCTTGTGGGTGGGAAGGAGTACTCCATCCTGCTGGGGTGTGGGCCAGTGGGCATGGTGAGAGTGGTAGTGCAGGCCTCCCACCCCGAGACAGCCCTCCCAGAGAAGATGGATACCTACCTGTGAGTTTGATGAGGGTAGTGTGATGGCTGACACATCTTTCTGGGTGGGATGGGAGTGTGCTCCATCATGCTGGGCTGTGGGCCAGTGGGCTTGGTGGGAGTAGTGGTACAGGCCACCCACCCCAAACCATTCAAGATGGCTACCTGCCTGTTAGTTCGCTGGTGAACAATGCAATGGCTTATTACTGCTTGTGGGTGGTAGGAGTACTCCATCCTGCTGGGGGCTGGGACAGGGGGCATGGTGGGAGTAGTTGTGCAGGCTGACTTTGCTCATTCTCCCATGGTAATGTTGGTAGCTACGTTTAGGGTAAATGGTAGTGAGTGACTGTTGGATCTGTGAGACAGGTTTTTGTGGGTGTATGGTGCAAATGTATGGGATTTGTCTTGGGTGGTGTGGTTTTTTGGTTGTGCAAGACAGTACATATCAGTGTGTTGGTTAACATTTGTTTGTACTTACCAGCCTCCCCTCCCCGGATACTCCTGTGAGACTCCTGTGAGACTCGCAGGATGCAGTATGGCAAGCACCTTCTCCTCCCATGGTATAATTGTTTTCGGTGGGATGGGAGGGCCACTGCCAGTCCGGTTAGCCAGCTCTCAGTTCTTGCTCCTCCTCTCTTTGACAACCCTCTTGCTGTCATGCCACCACTTCATGATCTCCTTCTTGGATCGCGGGGTGGTCCCCACTGCATTGACCCCATGTACTATCCTTTCCCACATTTGCGTCCTTGTGGCTATTGGTGTCTGTTGGACCAGGCTAACAAACAGTTGTGGTTCCACACTGACTATCTTATTCACCATGACTGTCAACTAACTCTCTGAGAATTTTGGCATTTTATGTGTGGACATGGTGTGTGGGGTGCAAAGTGTTTGTGGGTGCAGGGGTGTGGGTGGTGGGTGTGTGAAGTTGGTGTCTGAGGTGTGCTATGTGTTGGGGCCTTGTTGGTGCTGGTGTGATGGTGGTGGTGATGGTAATGTGTGTATGCTGTGTTTGTTTGCCTCTCCTCTCAGATCTGGTGTATGCCCTTCTCTATTGGGGTGTTGCAAAGGATTGTTGTCAGTGAAGGGGCTGGTTTTATATTCAGCAATGTGGGTGTGTCCAAATGGGGTTTTGCTGTCAGGTGTGTTGTGGGTGTTGTCCTGGAAATTGTATGTTTCAGTTTGGCATGTATTTGTTTAATTGGAATGTTTTTTGTGTCGTTGAGGGGCATGTCTCCTTTGATTTGTGCAATGTTTGGCATTATTTTTTGCATCGTCTGCCATGTTTTCTATGGATCGACTGCTGCGGTGACTTGCAGCAACTCTTCTGCTGGCTCTCCCATTCACTGCAGTGTGTGGATCGTACCGTGGGACCATCGGGGATATCCTAATTTTCTCATGCGGTGTCTCCGCTATGCTTGCGGTGGGTTGTAGATTCTCCACTGCGTTTCCAACCACCGCGTTCGGATTTTAGACATCATCACCCGCGACAGGCGTTTTTTCTTTGCCCACTTCCACCGCGGTTGGTCTTTTTTGTCGGTTGTTCCTAATTTGACCGTCGTTTTTTCCACGGTCCCGGTGTGCGGTTGTTTTCCGCTTCCATGGCGGTCAGAGTGATTTTCCAACCGCCATCCTAATTGGCCCTTTAGGGTGACAGGACCTTTTATCTTTTTCACATCTTGCTTGATAGAATTCTTTGCTTGAGGGAATATTACTTCATATATTTTAGTCTCCCCCCCACTTTTCTCTCTCTGGGGTCAACTATCAGTTCTTTGATCATTCCTCTCAGGGTTGACATTTGCACAATCTTTTCATTTGTATTTTCACATGTCTTGATAGGATGAAGGGTCCTGTGAGGCAGAAAGGTAATGTAGAAAATCTGCCTTTTGTGCATGGTCACCCCAGAATTTTTTGCCTTTTTCTGAACACTATTTTTACTGGTTTCAGAACTGTGTGGTCTCCACCTCTGCTAGGCAGGAGTAAAATGCCTGTACTCCCCATTTAAAAATTATTAAATGGCTTATTTCTGATGAGCACATTTAACTTAAAGAGGCCTTTTCCCTGGAGTGCCCAGGTGACCAGTAGCAACTGGCCCTGGACTGGATATTGCTGTTGGCCTCTTTTAGGGTGCGTCTCAGACCCTATGTTCTGCCTCTGACGTCCTGGGAGCCTTAGAAATGACCTAGAAGATGAGCTGCTCCAGAAACCCTGAAAAGTGGAACATAAAAGACTACGGGCCTGATCTACATTTAGGTGAAAAGGATTTACTGTATACGGCTGATGGAAAAAGTACTCTGTCGCCCTGAGGGAGTACCCACCCATTAAATTTAGGGATGTCTGTTAGCCAAGTAGACATCTCTTGCATTTGCAAAAACCACCGTCATGGCAATTTCTGTCAATGTATTAAAGGTTTAGCGGACAGCTCCGTCAACATGATAGACCTATACAGCAAACAAATCCCAAAGTGGGATTTTGTTTTTGAAAATAAATAAATAAGTAACCCCATCACCATGGGAGTTTTCTTCCATGAAAAGAGGGTCATTATGCAGTTTTCACTGCTCCTGACTGCCAAATTTTACTTGGTAGTGATGTGCAATGAAAAATTGCCATTTGTTTGCCCTCTCTAGACAAATGGCCCTTACTACGAGGTATGTCTCTATTGACTCTAAATGAAGCAGGCAGGCCTTAAGTTTCGCAGAGCGAGTACTCTCTCACATTTACAATTGCAAAACCTCTCAGCCAGACTATGAATCAGACCCTAAGTCAGAAAGTAAAATCTTTGACCGGGATAAACCTGGTTGGTGTAACAGACCTGCAAGACATCAAGCCTAGGTCCTGGTCTAAAGCTCCTAGTGACAATCATTGGCAATTTGTACTTTTTGGTGCTATTTCTACTTAAAACGTTAAAACAAAATCATATCTCCGGTTCCCCTTATTGTTGAATTTTGATCGTTTTGGTGAGATTTTGTTTATTACATTTTACTAAATATGTTTGGGGTTTTTATTACATGGTGTTTTGGCTTTATTACTGTTTTGATACTGCATTATCTCTTTACAAACATTGCCCTAAGGTACGACTGTCTACTCTGTGCTATAGCTACAAGGGGATTGAGCTCAGTTTAATTTAGTGACTTTGAAGCTTTACCCTGCATGGGTTGTGAATATTTCTTGCAGTGTGTAGTTGTCCACCCCCAATATTAATGAAATTTCTATAGGCAGGGAATCCAACATCCGTTCTCTCCCCAATCAGTATTTTCCCCTCTCTACTTCACTGCCTAATATCTTATTCAACTTGCCTGTGAAGCAGAAAGGCAGGGTATTGGACATCCTTCCCTTTCCCAAGTGCCATCCATCTCTTGAGACCTGCAGTGCTCCATTTGCATAATAATAAGTGCTGGACACAAGCTTTTGGTCACATGCCTACAGCCAACATTGTTGAATGTTGGAATTAAATACCATGGCTTCACATTTCTTATTCCACCTCTTTCTTCTTTCATCCCTGCTTCATCCTTAGTCGCCATTTGCACATCTTTCCCCTCCTTCTTCTTTCCCCATGTGTGTTTTTTTCACTTTCTTGCTCTGGGTCAACAATGGAAAAATAAGTTCTAATCCCCAAAGAAGAGTGCCAGTGGACCCCACCTACAACCACCGGCGCTATTTAAGCACTGGGAACCTGACGACAAACTTGATATGGGTCTTGGAAAATTATAACTTCACACATTGTGGGGCTGTCCTAAAATGCCGTAGGTAGCTGGAAGCGAGAAAGCTCCCACTTCTGTTTTCAAGCACCTATAGGTCCCACATGGTTTGCCTGCTCCTTTTAAATTTAAGCCTCGACATCTACTCAGCTCCTTACTTTCTGTTGCTTGCACAAAGGGGTTGCATGCCAACCTGCTACCTATGGGCTCCCAGCTCTGCAGAAAACCCCACTGCCCTTCCCCAGTGCTAACCATACAATACTGCTGTGATGTGCCTCAAGGTCTGCTTCCTCTCCATGCCACAATGCCAGTCTCTGGAACTGGCAGTGAATCACCTGCCACTGGCAACACCTGCCCTCCACACTGAGAGAAGTTACATCACATGAGATCGTATCCATTGACTACATTGTGCCTGGGCTTGGCCAGAATAACAAAACAGCTAAGGTAACCTGGCGGACCACGGAATTAGCAATGAAAATCCTGGAACACCCTGACATCTTCAAACAGTGGGGGATCACCATCAGCCCTGCAAAGGAACCAGGATATCCACACATCCTCAAAAGTCCAACAGATGCAGTCAGTTTAACAAATCAGCCCAGACTGGTCTACACAGTCCACAGAGGCGCACTAGGCAAAACACCAGCACCCATAATGGAGCAAATAAAGGGTGACCACAAAATCCAACCCTCTGGCACTGAAGGACCAGAAAAAATTGGGCATGGCTGTCAGGGATTCTGCACTCAACCTGACTGCTACGTTGAAAACCAGCCTCCAAACACCGAAACCCCTAATACCGAATCGGTAAATAAGAAATCGTTAAGTAATCGCTAATGCAATGTACAAAAAATCGGTAATACCGAATTTACGATTTTTCGATATTTAAGAGTCGCTAATTACCACTGACTACAAGCAGGTGGTAATCAAGTGCACTGCATACAAACAGCCCCAAAATGCAACAGTGTAAACTCAATGGCAGCCCTCTACGTAATAGCAAGGCGGCTACGTTTGCAAGCAGCAGGACTGAGGATCTGGAGACGGGAGGAGCGCGTGTACAGACTGCATGTTACACTGTTCCAAATTACTGAGGCTGAAATACATGAGAGGTACAGGCTACACCCCCAAACCATCCTAGACCTGATACGGGACCTGCACCCACTCCTGGAGCATCAGACACCAAGGGTGCATGCCATACAAACACATGTACAGGTGCTCTGTAGCCTGCACCTACTTGCATCAGGAAGTTACCAGGGGGTGATAGCTGTGGCAGGTGGTGTGTCACAGAGTTGCAAATCCTGTTTCTTCAACTCCTTCTTGGATGCCATGATGCAGAGAAAGCATCACTACATATGCTTCCCCAGCACACAGGCGGAACTGCAGAAGACAAAGCTGGATTTCTACCAAAAGGCACAGTTCCCATATGTAATAGGGTGCATTGATGGGACCCACATACCAATCTGCCCACCTGCAGTTACAGAATACATATACCGGAACCGCAAATCTATGCATTCCATCAACGTGCAGGTGATATGCGATGTGGACAACATCATCACTGACATCGTGGCCAAATTTCCAGGGAGTACCCATGACTCCTACATATTCAGGAATAGTGGGATCTACACACGTCCGGCTGGTGGTGAATTTGGAGAAGCATACCTAGGTAAATCAATGTGACACACTCTGATGTATACCTTTGATGAATGTGTTGGTCACTCTTATTAATGACACTTCCTTTCCCATTTAGGTGACAGCGCATATGCCGTGCAGGCATTAATCCTAACCCCATACCTCAACCTTTCCACCCCAATTGAGAAAAGATACAATGTGTCGCATAAAATCAAGCGCACATTGTGGAGCGCACCTTTGGACTTCTAAAAAGCAGGTTCCGTTGCCTACACAAAAGTGGAGGTGCACATCAGTACCGCCCCATCATCTGCTGCAAAATAATAGCAACATGTGCTGCATAACCTTGCCACAAGGAAAGGAACAGCAGTGGAACTAACTGACTCTGAGGACGAGGGTGAGGACTGTCCACAGCCAGAGCACAGCGCAGCAGGTGTGGCAGTAGCACCAAATGGGAGACGCAACTACTTCTGAGTAAGTAAGGAGACATAGGCAGTTACTGTAAGCGAGTGACGGTGTTTAATTATCATAGCACACCACCACTATATGACGTGCTTCACGTGCCAGGCCTAATTCTGAGCCAGTTTCCAAAACAAACACGGGTTACATCACCCAGTTTGATAAATAATGTGACGGTTGGCATCACTTCCTGCACCCATGCGCTGCACTGCTGCATTCCTTGGCCCCACTGTCCTCACTGCCAGTCTGTCCTGTGGCAGTGCTGTGATGTTCGCTGCAACTCCTGGACTCTGTGGGAGGGGGCGTGATGCTACTGTGGCTAGTAGCCTCTTCACTTTCACCACCATCACCTGTAGAGGCTAACGTGTCGGTTTGTAGCACTTCTAGTGCACTGGTCACTGTGACCAGCCCCCTCTCCACATCACGGTTGCAGTGGGACATCTCCTCCTGCATGGCCACCGAGCGCCTTCAGAGCAGAGAGGTGGCAGTGAAGAGGCGGTTCAGCGCCTTGGTGTAGTTGTCAATTTTCTGCCTCTCCCTGCGCCTTGCCAAACGGTCCTCATCCAATTTGTTGCACAGCAGCCTCACTGCCTCGGACATGTCCCTCATGCCCTCAGCAACAGTACTGTTCGTGGAACACATGCCCTCCTCAATTCGCGGCATGTGCCCATTCATCTTCACCCTCTGCCGCTGTACTGAACATTTGGCTTTGCCATGGAGGCGCTGTACCTTGAGCATGTTGCCCTCAAGTCCGGCGAACACACTCTCATCCTCGCCCTGTGAAGGAGCACTGGCTGCCCTTGCCCTGCAGGGTCTGGCATGTGTGTGGGCGCGCTCTGTGGGGGATTGCGAGCCTGCACCGTCGGCATCCTCAGCCACCGTGGACTGTTGTCCTCCTATGCTGTCCTCCTCGGACATCTCCATCTGCTGGAGGCTGGCCTCTGCATGCCTCCTGGCTCTGGGTGCTGGTGGCGTTGATGATGGTGGTGATGGTGGTGGTGATGGTGGTGGTGGTGGAGATGGTGACGGTGGTGGTGGTGATGGGGTGGTGTGCCCTGCAGGTGACAGGACCTCCTACTCCTGGGTCCTCTCTGTCCTGGGTGCCTTTCCTTTGCTCCCCTCTGCTGCCCTGCACGATGGCTCGCCTGTGAAGACAGAATGTACATTTGCTCACTTATCTGACAGCATTGCATAATAATACATTTCATGCAAGCCAAACAAACTGGCTGTCTTCTGCTTGCTAATTGCTGATGTGTGTCACATGCCTTAGGGTTCAGTGGACTGACTGTTCTGACATGTGTAACTTCTGGCTACATCTCCCATAATGCATTGCTGGTTTTAAGTAAAACATGTACTGGAGTGGGATTCACAATGCCACATCGGGATTGGGGTTAGGGAGTGGGGGCACAGCATGCAGTGCAAGCATCTTACCTTGTTTGTTTCCAGCTCTGGCAGAGATGTCCGCATCCCCAATTCCACTCACACTCTCCGGCTTGAGAGTGGACTCGACCAGGAGATCCAGGGCAGTTGGTGGAGGTGCTGTGTTCCTCCCTCCACCTGTAAGGTTGGCTTGCTTCCTCCTCCCTGCTATCCTCTCTTTAGCACCCTTCCTCAGGTCATACCAGCGTTGTTTTAGTTCCTCAATGGAGCGCTAGGTGACTCCAATGGCATTGATCTTTTCTTCTATGCCAAGCCTAATCTGCCTCTTCTGTGATTCTGGCACATGCAGAGACTGATTTCCAAAACGTTTTCCATGGTCCTTTGTGACATCCTCAATAATGACCTCCAGCTCCCTCTCGCTGAATTTGTGCTTCCTTTTTCTTTCTCATTTTTGGCTGCAAATTGTAGGTAGAGTTGCTCTTGGCTGGTTTACTCTGCTCCCTGCCTCCCAAACAGCTCCAGGATCAGTGCAGCTGCATGGGTGTGGCCACTTCCTGGTTGAGAGGTAATGAGGATGCACAGTATTGGCTGATTCCACAATTACCGATTTTTTAAATTACTGAATCGCTATTTACCGAATCGGTATTAAGGATTCGGTGCTAACGAATCAGTATTGGGAATTCGGTATTTATTTTTACCGATTCTTTCCGATTCGCAAATTTGTAGCAATTATTACCGTATCGATTTTTTACCTACATCTGAAATACAGAGTTCTTAATAGCGATTTGGTAAAAATCGCTATTAAGGACTCTGCATTTCAGTATTACCTACATCTGGCCCATAGTGTTCTTCTAGACACCCATTGGAACGCTTAATAGCAACTAGCTCCTCTTTGCCAGCAGGGTCTGCAGAAGAGGTATCATCAGAAACAATTGTGTCAAGATATGATGGGCCAGCTCTTAGGGAATCTTTTTTGACAACTGGTGGAAAATAGAGGCAGGACGGCCTCTCTGCCTCCTCCCACTGCAGTGTCAGTACCTTCTAGACAGCTCAATGTAAGCACAGGGATTCAGGTGCTTTGCTTTGATATTGAATGAAAATATCATCCTATTCTCCATGTTGAGACAAACACGAGAAGGCTGAATTATCCTTAAGTTAAGCAGATGGAGCTTGAAAAGCTTGTGAACCTGGACCAAACACCCCTTACATTGTCATCATCAGGATCAAACATGATGTCTTCATCCAGATCCCTCTAGGCATCTGTTGGTTAGGAGGCTGGTGCCTTGCATCCAAGAATGCTGTCACTGCAGATTCCATAAATTTTTAATCATCGGCATTGATGGTGATGCCTCTGGTGCCTCTGAGGAATCAGCATCAGGATAAACACTGTGACAGTGCTTATTCATTGCTATCCACAAAGTTTCTATAAATTCATTTGAGCAATGCTGGAGAAAGATGATACAATAACTGGCTTGATCCTCCTGTACAAAGCCCAAACACCCTTGACACCCTGCATTACAAGATCAGGCTCGCAGGAAAACAGGAGGCCAGAAATCAGTCTCCATCGAAATTCTCAAGAGAAGATGGGCATCTGATGATACACTCTACTCTGCAACAACAGTTGCCTGAGATCAAGATTCAAAATGTTCATATTGCTGGCCATGCTAGAGCAGGGCTTAAGCACATACCAGGAAAGAACAGAAAAGAACAGAACAGAAAAGAAAAGAACAGGAAGATGTAGTGACTACTTCTTCCCATTGTATGATAGGTGGGGTCAAGCAGCGTGCAGAGGGTGCTGTATTCAAGTATGTTTTATTGTAGCTTGGCTAGGTAACGAATGTCTGTGAGACTGGGGAATCGCTCAAATCCCAACGGACGAGGAAGACAAACAAGGAGGTAATGTGATTTAGCAGAATGATACAGGATGGCATTGTTCTTTTTTCCCTTTTTAGTTCAACTTTTACTTTGTGCTTCTTTCAGTCTTGTCTGCCGTTGTGAGCATCACTCACCCTTTATAGCAGATCCTTTGTCTAAATAGGAAGGCAGAGATATGCAACTGGTAGCTCGCAGTGTTTACATGAAGCTTATGCATGGTTCTTTTTCTCCTCTTCTTTTCTCCAGCTGTCAATCTGTGTTTTGCTCTTAATGACAGTAGGGCTTGAGCATGGATTGTTTCGTAGGAGCAGGGCCTCAGAAGCTGCTAACCTGTTTTCTCTTTTTTCTCTTACCCTGCATTTAAGCTAAGGCAGACAGGATTGCATTTCTTCCCTTCCAGATGAAGGTTTGTGTATTACTACCTCACACCCACCATGCTAGACCAAGTGCAGTTGGGATCAAGCTTTTTTTATTGTCACCAATTTTGTGCCCTTATGCCATGGGTGCCTTAGTGGTGGCTAGTGTTGGCTGAGCTATAATGGCTGGCTCCTGCTTTGCAAGACCACTTTGCCTAAATGCCTTTACACATGTGTTCTCTTGCCTGGATGATGGGCTGTGTGGATGCGTAGCTACAACACAGTCAAGCTCGTAAAAGAGCTGGCATGATAACATGGTAATTTTGTTACACCATGAGATGTAATAAGGCTTCTCTGCTGATTCATTCGGCAGAGGTGTTCCTGAGCTCAGGGTGGTGAGACAGTTTCACTGATACATATCTGTTAGACGAAGTGCTGATGAGCTTTTTCAAATATTTTTCAGATTCATCTTTTTGAGAACTTCAGAGTTGACAAAACTCTGTGACTGCGGAGAGTTACAGCTGCAAAGTAGAACAAGTCAGTCTCTTCACTGGGCGGCTGTTCATCAGCTGTGCTGCAACAAATTTCAGAGTAGGGATACTGCCATCAATGTTACATGACAGAACTCATACGTATTCTGAAAAATCCAATCATCAAACAAAGTCCAGAAAATGAGCCACGCCTGTTCAGCAGCCTAACATTCCTAATTGCTATTATATTTTGAAATATTCGTACAGTTTATTTATAAGTATTTACATCTTGTTGTGTTAGAAAAGAAATGGCACCTTATAGCTTCTTCTTTCTCATCAACAAGATTGTCACATAGTTCACTTTATAAAATACTCTCACTTTGCGGTCATAGAATAAAAAAGTAAATACAAATCTCATGTTAAAAGAATAAGCAGCAATTTGTCAGTAGACACAGCTGGGCATTTGACCTCTTTCTATGAAAGCCCAACAAAATATGACAAGATGTATGGAGAGCATCAGCATCTGGATGAGTGAAAACTGCCTAAGACTTAACTTGGGAATAACTGATGTTCTATTTGGCAATAATGTCACCATATGGCCCCGAGATTGGTGGCCACAGGATATATGCCCTCTTTCCACTCCAGTGGATAAAGTAAGAAACCTTGGAGTCATATTTGACATAAGGCTCACTTTTGAAAATTAAGTGAGCTAAATTGTCTCTACAGTGTTCTATCTCTCAAAGATCATCAGAAAGATCCTCCCATATATCCCAGCCTATCTAAATGTCTCTTGTCACAGCACTATTTCTGTCCAAACTGTATTACTGCAATGGACTTTATGTCAATTAGCAGCAGAAACTATTGGCTAAACGCCAAATACTGCAGAATGCAGCGGGACGTTTGTTCATTGGTCTCACCAAACATCAATCAGCCTCTTCGGCATCGCGTGAACTCCACTGGTTGCCGATAAGAACAAGAATCAACTTTAAAGCACTGAGAATTGCCTTTAAGGCCTTGCATAACTCTGGACTGGACTTTTTTGTCCGGAAAAGTCTATGGTACATGCCTTTTTGATCCCTTCGCTCCAACAACGCGATACTTCCAATCTTCAGTAGCCCCGATGGGGTGGCAGAAGCTTTGTAACCAGCACTGCAAAGACTTGGATTTCCCTTCCTCTTCACCCTAAATAGTCAAAAAACCTCTTTAATTTCAGAACGGTCTTTTCAATCACTAGCCACGTTATTTATAGTGTTACTCTCTGTTTTTTCGCTCCTTCCAAAGCAGCGCCAAGACACCTTCGGATGTCAAGCGATATATAAAAATATCTTAACATAACATATTAACAAGATAAACACTACATTAGAGTCCTTTTTATTGCTCATTTACCTTTGAACTCCAGCATGATTATTTAGGTGGTGCTGTAGCACTCCTGGCACCCGTACTTCCAGCACCTATGCCCATCACTGGCTGGGCTGTGACATAGTGGGGTAAGGTAAATTTAGCATCTAAAATATCAACTAAGTGGTTCATATTCAGGCTTGAAGCAAGTACTGTGTGACGCGGTGCTAGGGTGAGCATTCTGGTGGTCATCCTGAAACCAAAATGGTTCTGTGGATGATTGTGAAGGTCATGTTATGCCAACAAAGTTGGCTCCATGTGGAGCCCTTCTTTTCTCATCATACATTCCCCTAATAATACCTTATTTCTTAGTGGACTCTCATGTTCAAACTCACAATGAACTGGATTTCCCCAACCCCGCGATTTACCAGTAAGCCTGACATCAGTGAATTTGGGGGGAGTGGAGGGAATACTAGCCCCTTTCCTGGGCCACTGGTAATTAGATGCTAAATAATCGCTGCTGTGTTGGAAAGATGAAGTAATGAAAAGACAGGCACAACTTCTGTAATCTTAACGCTCTTATGGAAAGCAGCAAGACCTGCTTCTAGCCTGCAAAGTCACCACAAAGTCAATGCTCAGGAGGTAATTTCCAGAAGGGTAACCGACTTGCCCGCTGCGCTGTGGCTTCCGGCTGAACCTGCTTCAGATATGACAGTGCTCAAAATGGAAAGCCATTAACATTCTAAACTGTTTGCGGAGTCATCTTTGTTACCATAGTGACGTGAGGAAATTAATGCATTGGTCCAATGGTTATCTCTTTGCGCTAATGAAATAGACATTTTTCTGCAGTGAATTGAATCAAAACTAATTGAGCCATAATCAGTAGCGGCCCCAGCTTCAGATAAATGTTTGCGTTTTAATGCTTTACAGAGGCGTACAACCCATTAGCTATCTGGAAATGAGATTTTTTTTTAATTAGTCGAATCTCTGCAACCTATTCTGGGATGCATTTGTCCCTTCGCCCAAAGTTTTTTTTTCCTAATTTGTTTAGGGCTGTGGGGGAGCTTATTCTTAATTAATCTGTATATTGCCGGGTGTGAGGCAGACACGCTCCTTTATTTCCACTTGAACAGGAAACGTTGTTAACCAATCACATGCAGAGTATCGCATTTTTTAAATGAAGGAGGCTTGAGAGTTTTTTGGTTTTCCTCTGATTAGGGCAGGCTGACTACATCTGTAAAACAACCAAGTACTGCTGGGCAACTGCTTATCGACGCACCATAAGCACTCAGTTGTTCACTGGCAGCCGTACAAGTGTTGTTGTTGTCACAAGATTTTTCACAAACATGTCATTAAGAAAGGCGCAGGATCTGGTTATAGGCCCACCCATAGTTTTCCAGTTTCCAGTTTTTCTTATTCTTGCACACTCACTCAGATGTCACTAGTCTCTGGTGGCTGTATATTCTGAAACAGTAATGTGAGTAATTTGAGAGCATTTTATTTTGTTTGGGAGTACCTAGCTTGCTTAACTTTTTCTACTGGGAATTCCAAGTTGAGCTGATCACTCGCACGCTCTCTTCAAGTTCACAAGCCTTGCATAACCTTCCCAATTGACTGACAATGCAAATTACAGTAGAGTGTTGTGTCGTGGGTGGGCGACACACTATTGACGCTAGGCCCTACACGTGGAGATCCACAATAATGGCACGGACACAGGGCAACTGGTCACTGGTCTGCCCGGCGTCACCAACTGGCGTACGCAGGGGCGGAGTCCCTTTTTATTGTATAACATCACGTGTCCTGACGTACTACGCCCGTTACATCACAAGCGTAGAATGACCCCGCAGGGGGAGCGGCGCTCGACGTCTCCCCCTGCGGTTTTCGCGCACAGTGGTAGAGCCCAGGCGCAAGATAGGGAGCGAGCGTCAGGGCAGGTTCTTAGCGCGTAGGTTGTGAGGAGATTAGGCGCAGGCAGGTTAGAGTAGGGGATTTTGCTCTTCTAGCGAAATCGAGTGTCAGGCTGTAGTGTAGTTCCTATTATCCCAATAGGCTCTGCGCATTGGAATAATACCTTCAATAGTATAGGCCTAGACCAGACGTTAACTAGGTCTACTACTGTCGATATTAGACTTAAAGTTTTGGGTTTTGCCAGCTAGCTCAGAGTTCACTAGAAACTTTCTCGAATAGGCAAGGAGGAGTTGAACCTCCCTGGATAGACAAGAAGGGATTTAGTTTCTGACAACCATAGAACATGACAACTTTGCTCTCCCCTAATCAAGAGTGTATCTCTAGAGTCGTGTGAAAACAAAAGACGACTTATTTTACTCAGTCAGTACGTGCATTCTTAGTCTCACCAGATTGTAGAGAAAGGAAGAGACGGGCGTGTTCAATAAAAGATGTTATTTATTGATCAGTCTCTTTTCTCATACAAGAGAAATAGATCGATATTATTGCAATACTTATGGTTAAGTAAAGTGCATACAATAAAAGCAGAAGTATAAAATAATACTGTAAAAACATTGATATGGTTTCTAAGCCATATGATGGTTTAAAATGAATAAAATGAATACATACACATATACATTTGACTAATCGTACTCAACTGGTGTTTCTAACTACGCCTACCCCGTGTACCTGACCTAAGCCTAATACGTGGGCGGGAATAGAAAGTTACAGTTTAAGTTAAGTTTGGTTTGCCAAGTGACTGACTAGAGAATTCTCTGTGAGGGGTTATTCAGTTCTGTACCTGGAATCTAGGATGAATGAGGGATGGTATCTCTCGTCTCTGGTCTCGATATTCCAGGCGGCCTGCGAGGGCTACCCGGAAGCGCCGGAGCTGGATTTTCTCGGCAGGAGAAAAGCAGCGTCTCGTTCTCAGCGCGTCAGGAAGGCGGGGCTGCGCCAGCGGGGTCTGCTCTGCTCTGGGCTTCGGCAAGTCTGGCTGCTCCGATCTCGTCACCACCGCGTGTGTTTGCATAGGGCAATATCGGTAATATTTATACCTTTAAGGTGCCGAGATTGACGTAAGGATGGACATAGATACGTCAATAAGGATGTCATACGACCTGGTCGTTAGCACATTCTTTTGCTGAAGTTCTCGGTGAAATCAAAACAATGGCCGCAGGGTTTTTCCCAGGTCTGTCATAGGTTTGATTTGTTTTGAGAACTCCGTATGCCTTATCAGGGGCTGGAGGAATATCGCTTGTCTAAATAGATGGCAAGCGTTATGACCTAATCAGATAACACGTTCCTGTGCCGTAGTGTGGCTTTATCAGAAAACGGTTCCTGCATCATGGGGGTTTTCTGCCTCATGGGATGGCTGCTAGTTAACTTGTTAACCAGAATAGGGTCAGGAATAGGGGGATCGATACAGAACCTATAGGAATACATCACACCCACTCCACGCTAACTATGGACATATTTACGAATCTATGCATAGTAAAACATACTGTAGAGTATCGTGTATACCTTACCACCCCAAAATACATAAATGCATTTTGAATTTATCAAATATACGGAAAAAACAGTCACATGTAATATATGCACTCAAGCTGTAGAATAATGCTAAAGTAATCACGCATATCTATACATTATCACTAATTTGTATATGAGAATTTACACATGAAATGGCTCTTAATACAGAAAAAAGTTTCGAGACCATTCCATCACAGAATAAAATAATTATGAACATACCAGCGGGCAGCTAACGTCTATAAAGTATCTAAAAATAGACATTTTAGTTCTCTAAGAATAGTTCTTACTTTAAGCAGAAGATAAGTGTCCCGAAAAATATGTAAAAAATATTTTGGGGCTGCTGAAAAAATTGCTGTCCGTGAACTGGAGGGAAAATTGTTCATGGTATTTTGCTATTCTAGTTGAAGGCCAAATTCAGGGAACGCCATGTGCGAGCTTGCTCAAAAGTCTCTATTTCTGCTCTGGTGAGAACATCATATCATTTAGACTCTCGAAAAAGTTGTCAACAGCTTCCTGGGAGAGTTCCACTAACTCGGAAAAAGGTGTAACCATGCATTCGTGCGCATGATTGTCTCCATTGACGTTTTGATTATAATTGCTGACAGAAGGTCGTACCTGATCAATGCTGCTTTCATCTTGAACTTCACTACCCCTTAATCATAGTGGTGAAGCTTCCACGAATGCCGTCATCAGGATTGGTAGCCGTTGAGGGCAGCACAAAGTATGAGCCTTTATTGGACTCAACAATGTTTCTGCATCCATTGGCGCATCTGATTGTAGAGTCAGACAGGTGTCTAACACGCATTCTTCTCCGCATAGCAAGCACCGCAATACAGGTAAAACACATCGATGCCACATTGGTCGAAATGAAAGAAACCAAGTCATGTTCAGGTCTCTAAGCCGGGAGAGTCCCAGGATTTTTGATATCCGGTCCCGGTATCCAATGGCTAGGATTGTTTCTTCCCTTGTCGCAGGTGTTTTGTCTGTGACATGGTTTGCCATAACGAAATATGAGGACTAAGAATAGGATTCCTGCAATTAGTCCCAAAATGAGGGGAAGTCCGCCAAAAATCGAATGGACGAAATCTGGAAAAATACCCAGTATGGCTTTGAATGGTGTTAATGCCATCGAAAATACTGTCTTAAATACTTTTGAGACTCCACTGGTATCAGAAATATTTAAGATTTCATTCAGGATTTCTGCGAAATGTATGGGGGAATTAGTTGATAATAAGGAATGAATCTCTGCAGTCGTCCTTGCGACTAGGAGATCATACGTTTCTTTTGATGACGTGAGTCTGGTCGGCGTCTGAAGAAGCACTGTTTTCATTCTGCTCAAAGTATCTATTCGAATAGAAGTAATTTTCAAGTTGGGCCATGCCCTTGCCTCCCTGTCTGGAAGGGAGCTGGGGAACAATAAGCGTCCACAGCACTTGACCTTCGCAGTCGTAGTTACGAGATAAGGAGTCCCGGGCATAAGACTACAGCATCTGCGATCTACAATTAGAATGTAACTCCCATTATAGAGTCTTTGAGAGAATGGTTCTATCTCTGTTGCAGGTGCGCCTAGCTGGTGACAAGAAAGGTTATTTGAGTTCCCTTCACAGGCTCCATGCAAACTAATTCCATTACACAGAAGTGTACCGCTTAGTGGCATTGCACAATTATTGCCACTAAGAAACACTTTCTGTCCTTTATTACTGACACATGCATGTGAATAGGGCAAGTTCCATGTTGCTTTAATGTACCCCTTTCCCAATTTTTCGTACATGCCAGCCTGTATATATTTTTGGCAGTATTGAAACCTGAAGGTTGATATTGGAATATTAATTACCCCATGTATTATCCATTCACTGACAGGTCGTTCTGACATTGTCACTGGTAATCTCTCAAGTTTCTCAATGCTCAGGATTGTATAATCAGCACCCTTCTGGGCCATACTGATTTGTTTATCAGTAAGGTTAAAGATATTGAATAGTGACGTTGTGTTGATTAAACGCCAAGGCACATAGCCTGAACGCAGATTTTGTAACGTCCAGCCAAGCTGTACAATAGAACGCAATTGAGACTGACCGTGTTGTAACAACAGTAAGTCTTGCGATATTATGTCGATTGCTGAAGACACAATGCTGTCCAGAGAAAAAATTCTGGAGGACAGAGTCATTAACCCATTGTCCACTACAGAAAGTGATTTTTCCAAATGAATACGGTCAATTTCCCGTATTCTTTCTGCTGTCTCAATTTGAGTCACCTTCCAGGCCTCGTTGTATGCTGCATATACAGAGGCTGCTATGAAACGTTTCTGACGCTGTTTGCGCGGTCCCATAATGAAATCACGCAAGTCAGCACCATCAGTAAGTAAAGTTAGGTGTTGCTTAATTTCTGCCAGTGTGGAAGTTTGTAGCCACTGAAGGCATAATTTGCCCACACTGTAGGTGGTTATTATTCCTGGGTGTTGTCTTTGGGAATATCTAGGGTCTGGACTGGTCATTTTGAACCCCTGTGTTTTGTTCAGGAACCTGTTTTGACAGTTATTAGTATCTTTGGGCCAGATCAACCACTGTTTCCAATCAGGATGTGTTCTGTTTTGGTTTAATACATAATTTACGTCTATCTCTTAATCTGTGGAGCTATTGCTGTTCATTGTTGGTTTTGGAATAGACGGTTTATTTAAGTCTTTGATTTTGGCTAAGCCAAGACAGGTAGTTTGTTGAACAGTGTCATTTAAAAATATAATTTGTTCTGGGATCATGCAGGCTCTAAACAAAGATTCTATACCCTGTACTTGCCATTCTTTTGTACCCCAAACACTTTTTACTTCAACATTTTTGTCCCAATAATCAAAACCAAAAGTATTCATTTGTTCAAAGAATGAGTCTGAATATATCAATTTCGTGTTTGTTATCATGGTCTTTGTCCCTGTCTTATTTGACATTTTGAAATAAAATGTTTCGGCACTTGTGTTAAAACCTGAAAAGTATGAATATTTGTCATAAACGGTTCTTGAGCTTCCTTTTGGAGGGGTTGCACAATGTTCCCATTGATTATAATTTAAAACATTTCTAGGTTGTGCTGATCTATGTAGAAAATGGTTACCATAGTGGTTATAACAGTACATACTATCATAATTTGTCGAACCCTGCAAATAATCATGTTTGGTAAATTTAGCAGACATTACTAAGTCAGACATCATATTATTTATACTTTCAAAGTCCCAATCATCAGAAAATGAGCTTGGTTTTACAAAGTCACTCAACGAGATCTTAATTTGGTGTGGATATTTCAGGATTTCAACCGGACCATAAATTTCGTAGTCAGTTTTGTCCCATGCTACCCCACCCGGTATAGGATTGGCTGTGAAGTTGACTGAAGAAAGTTCTCTTTTCTCGACGTGTGAAGATGTGTGTGGTTTGAGGATCAAGTTGATTTTCTGACTTGCTGTGTCCATTTTAGCATATTTTCCCTCAATAAAGCGTCCCAAAGTTAGTATCATGATGAGCCAAAGTATGAGGATAAATGCACCAAATCCCACCCAAAATTCAACCCATGGAGAAATCAGATATGTTTCTTTCAGTTGTTTCAAAAGTACTTTAACTTTATCTTTAAAGGTTTTTGTTGATGGCTGTGTTTTTGATTCACTTGGGTCTTCAGAGGAATCATCGAAGTTTATGAAGTTGCCGGATGCAGTTCTGTCAATTGTTCCAATTGCTTCAGGATTACTGTTTCTTACATAGTCGTTTGTTACTTCATTATAGATTGGTGTGTCTCTGCTAAATGTTTTTATTTGGGTTTTCAGAGGTCTAAGTTCCATTGCATTGTTGCATAGTCCTTGTTGTAGTTCTGTAGGCGTTTCGAATGTGATTAGCCTCTTAGATTGAACCTCTGTGTTAGTAGTAAATCTTGGTGTTCTACTACTTCTCGGGAGTCCACTTGGCCTACTATTTGTTATCGGCCACATATTGTGGTTTTACCAGGTCGATGGATACAACTCGGTTCTCCTTTTTACCAGCAAGCGGCGGTAGTACAACTGATCTTGTCCCGTTGACAGACAAGACAGGAACTGCTTTTCTGTAAGAAGGCCCAAATTCCTTCTTTACCGCGATCTTTTCTCTGACTAGATCCCCGACTTTTGGAATCCAGACAGGTCTTGCTGGGACAGGTGGTGGTTCTTCAGTGGTTGTTGGCTGCTGTTTCAACTTTATGTTGCTCAGGTCTTTTCTTGTTTTGTTTAAGTCCTGCAAAATAGCCAAACGATCTTTGATATCAAAGCTTTTTTCCTTCACCACTGAAGTCTGACTGTCAAGATCTAAGACTAACATCCTAGTTCCAAACAATAATTCTTACGGACTGAATCCCTTCAGAGAATTTCTTGGCAAGTTATTTAGACTACGTTGGACACTTATTAGATGTTTGACCCACCCAGCTCCCGAACCTAATACCTTTGCCGTTATAGATTGCTTTATGTCACGGTTTTTTCTTTCAACAATTCCGTTCCCCTCAGGGTGAAATGGACAAGAGTACCGCAATGTAACGCCCATGCTGACCATGGCCTCTTTATAAGCTCTAGAGCTAAAAGCAGGACCATGGTCCGAATGCAGCATGCCAATTGCGTATGTGCCGATAAAGACTCGCAAATCTTTTATAACAGTTCTGGCGTCAGCCGTTTGCTGGGGCCACATCCATATGAATCTCGTGCATGAGTCCACTGCGACCAAGATGTATTTATAGTTACCATCCCTTTGTAAGGGACCACAGTGGTCTAGATAAACACAGGCTAATGGTTTATCCGAGATTAGAAGGGGCGTCTGCGCTGGACGTCTCACCGTTGATACTTTCATTCTTTGACATATTTCACATTCTAAAACATAGTTCCTTGTTTGTCTTCTCATTTGTGGCCACCAGTATCTCTGTTTTAATAATGATACTGTGGCTGAGACGCCAGCATGTATAGAAGCAAGCCCTTCGTGTGCCGCTATTATCAGTCCTAACCTATGTTCCATGTTTGGAATTGCCCTATCCCCCACTCCAGGGATTCGAGCAAAAGGAACATTGTTTGCATCAGTTATGTATGAGTATTTTACTGGAAAGCCTTTCGGGAGTGTTTCTATCGAATCCTTTTCTGTAGCGCTGACAGCCTGTAATATTTCGCTGTCTATTTTTGTTTTTGACCGTGTGATGGCAGCTACGGAAGCCGTTTGCACAGCTGCCTTCGCGGCCTCATCAGCCAATGAATTCCCTGCAACGTGAACGCCATCACGTTGATGACTCAGCGTATGTATCACGTGAGTCTTTGGTAGTTCTTTTTGTAATGGAACTACTTGTTCCCAGAGCATCTTATGCTTGATTGTGCCTCCTTTTGCATCCTTAAAGCCATTCTGAAGCCAGATCTGCAAGTATTCATTGTAAGACTGAACGAAGTAATACGAATCGCACACTATGAGTGTGGGGAATTCTCGATCGGTATTTTCAAGCGCCATCTTAAACGCCAGTAGTTCAGCTCGCTGAGCTGTACAATCTCCTAGAGATTGTGTCTTAGTGATAGCTGGGTTGAATTTTCCTTCGTGCCAGCGACCTTTAACAATCGCGCACGCAGCACTGTAAGCTTGTTTACCCCCTACTGCGGGTTGTGCTGATCCGTCTGTATATATTATCCAGCCGTAATGTTCTAGAGGCAGAATTTTGGTCGGCGGAGGACATTCAAATTCATATTGGAGAAATTCTTGTGTTTTTAAGTTAGGATCAAATTCGTATGCCACGTCTGTTGCAGCAAGAGAATTAGCCCATTGTATCCATCTCGGATGGAGTGCTTTAGCATTTGGAATGCTTGCTTTTGTTACAGCCTCCAGGGCTGGTATTGGTGTCACGATTATTATTCGTTTACCTTGTGCCAGGGCTCGTTCTTTTGCTATAGCTGTCTGTGTTGCTGTAAGAATTTTTTCCGTTGGGCTAAATTTCATTTCAGCCTTAGTGTACAAGTGTGATTTGAATGCAATTGGTACCTTTTCTCCCTCATTAGAGGTCAGGTATGTGAATCCGCATCTTCCTGGGATGACTCGAATCACAAGGTTGCGTGTGTTATCACGTGTTTCCAATTTTGTTTTAATTAACATGTCTGTTTGTAAGGATCTCAAAATTTCTGTGTGTATTTGAGTCCAATTGGTTTTTTTTAAATCTGGTTTTATTAGATCATAAAGGGGTTTGACCCTTTCTGCGTAATTTACAATGTATGTTCTTCCGAAATTTAGGAAGCCTAGAATTGACTGTAGATTTTTTAGTGTTCTAGGTGCTTGGAGTACGGCACATTTCTCTAGAAAATTGTCAGCCAGGCTTTTGCCTTCACTTGATAATTCGTATCCTAAGAACAGGACTGTTAGATGGGCAATTCTAGATTTTTTAAAGTTGAATTTCTAACCCTCTGCTGCGAACCCAAGTATTATGGTGTTCACCCTCTTCAAGTGAGTATCCAAGTCATCATCTGTTAAGTATATGTCGTCGACATAAGATAATGCTTCGTCATCATATGTTTGTAGTAATTCTGTTACTCTCGCTGAGAATACCCCTGGGCTATTCTTGTACCCCTGGGCTAACCGACAGAATTGTTTTTGAGTGCCATTTATTGAGAATGCAGACAAATATCTGCTCTCTGGTGCTATGTTTTGACAAAAGAATCCATTAGAGATGTCTAATGTTGTTTTGTATTTTTTGCGCACTATGTTTTTTATTAGTGCAGCACTGTGCGAGTTTTGTACTGCAAAGGTTTTGCAACATGAGTTAAGGTGTCGGTAATCCAAAACTAGACGATATGAATTGTCTGGTTTGGAGACCGGAAACAAAGGGTTGTTCATTTGTGAGGTGCAAGTTTCAATCACCCCCTGGTATTCTAGTTGATCTAGGATTTCTTTTACCTGTTTTTTAGCTTCTTGCTTAATTGGGTACTGCCTTTGTGCAGTAGGTTGTGATTTTAACTGGATTTTGTGAGGAGGAGAGTCCTCATCCCATCCTACATGATTTTTATATAAAGCAGGAGCTTGAGCTACTGCCCACTTTCTGGCAAGTGTGTATTTTTTATGAATTGGGATATGATTTGAGAAGGCAGGCATAATTATTTCTTCGTCCATGAGGGCACTCCCTGGCAAACTCTGGTGGCCAGTCTTTTTCAGCTAGAAGGATGTCATAGCCCTTGGAGAGATTATCCCCAAATAGTCCCCTTATTTTTCTAGTCTTATCCCCTTCTATACGTAAAGTTATTTCATATATTTTGTGAGGTTTGCTAACTCTGGTGTCTGCAGTTTCCACTTGAAGATATTCATTCGTCTCCACTATCTCCAGAAGATTCATAAGGACTTTGCGAGCTATGCTCACTTCTGCTGCGCTGTCGAGCATTGTCTGAGCCCATTCTCCGTTTTTCAGTTGTGTCCTCAGTATTCTCGGCATTGTTAACTACCTTGATACTGGCTACCTTCTTTTTTGGAAATTGTAGTTTCTTTTTTAGATGAGCAGGTTCCTTGTCTTTGGACTTGGCGTGCTCTTCTCTTTGTTCTGATCGTCCTCTTCTTTCCGATTTCTGCGAGGAAGTCTGAAAAGATTGAGAGGGACGTGTATCAAAATCTTGATATCTATCAGGCTTCTTTATATTATCCCTATTTCTAAGGTTATATCTTTTCCCAGAGGGGTCACTTTGGGGTGACCTGTGTCTCTGGTTCGGAGATTTTTCTCTTCGCCGAGGAGACCTTCCTCTGGACTGGAATTTCTTTTCTTTAGGATTGGATTGTTTGTTTCCATCCCAGCTCTTCTTTTGTGATGTTGAATTATTATTAAAAAATATTTTTTCAGGACTTTCAATCAGTTGCGGTTTTACTGGTATTCCACCTAAACTATCTCTACCTAGTTCCTCATAGGATTTTTCTATAATTCTGGCAATTTCAGCTGGTTGGTCTGCTATATCTGTCTCCTTTAACCTCTGGCGGATCGCCACGTTTGCTGCTTCTCCCTTTATGTTGGCTAATAATATAGCCGAGACCTGCTTGAAGTCTTTTAGTAATTTCATACCAAGAGTTAAAGCGGGTTCTGGACCGTATTCGTCTTGAATTTGTTTTAGCACATCTGGTATTACCGAAATGGATGGAACACCGTGCGTTTTTGTGTAGATGGACGCAAAGACTGTACCCCAAGTGGCACAGTCCTCCACGTGTGGTGCGATTCCCATTGGAAGACAGATAGTCAGAATCCTGTGTTTTTCTAACGGGGTGGTGTCTGGAAACACCGCCTCTATTTGGGTGATTTTTTGTGCTAACCAGAATGGTATTTGTTCCCGTTTAGCTGGTACTTTACCTAGGCAGGATTGTATGTTCTGTGGTGTAATTTTATTTGTGTTCCCCTGGTGAGGGGTCAGCTGTGGAATTTTAATTGCTGGTTGAATTGTTGAAGTCCGCATCACATATTGGACTAATTGTCTATGTAATTTTATTAATTGTTTTAGCTGTATTAAAAGCTCTGGTGCAGGCATTTTTTCGATGTCTGGATGTGGTGTGTATCCGGCTAGGACCGGCCACGTTGCTCCTGGTCTACCTAGTGGACCGAGCCTGGTGATGTGATTATTATGTTTTAGGGCGCCATTAAATAAGAGCAGATGCTCTTGAAATTTAAGTGGTACTTCCACCCCCTCGAAAGGAGTGTACTCATTAGGAGGGTCCTCTGTTTTGTAATAGTGGAAGTACTTTGTTACAGCATTTGCTGCTGGAAAATGTATCCATGAATAATATACCTCTGTCTGCCGATATTCATGTGCCTCAATCACGAATATGACTGTGCCACCTCTAGGTGTCAGTCCATTTTCTATAAGTTTTAAAGTTATAGATTTCCTCTTGATGACCGGGATGAGTATTATACTGCAAGTCTGTGTCTTGCAGTGCATTATCAGCTGCTGCGAGTTCAGTTGCTATCCTAACTGTCTCTCTTTCTTCATCACTGTCTCCCATTTTACCGACAGGAAGGTTATTTAGTTTGTTTGTAGATCAGGTTTCTTATGGAAACAAAGATTAGATGCACAATATTTTGGAACAGTGTATCCTTCAACGTTGACTAAACCAAGAACCATACATAGGAGTTTCCTCCTGCGAGGTCTGGCGGATATTACCTTTTACCCACTCCAGACGTCTTTGGAGTATTATGGGAAAAGGGGGTCTGAGTGAAAAAGCACGACTGAGTTACTCTAAATGTCTTACGTTAGTTTTATCGCCCTTCCAAACGCGTTGGGCGCCATGTAGTGTAGTTCCTATTATCCCAATAGGCTCTGCGCATTGGAATAATACCTTCAATAGTATAGGCCTAGACCAGACGTTAACTAGGTCTACTACTGTCGACACGCACTTACCTGCCGCCACCGCCGAGAGTCATTCCAGCCCACGAACAGTCGTTGACAGAGCCGACGCCTACGCCGCCACCACCGAGAGTCATCACAGGCCATTGGAAACCGCGTCGCCGCTCCGGGAGGACCACAACTCCCGGCAGGCATCGCGGCGGCGCGTGAAAGTGACGAGGAACGCGCCGGCAGAGCGCAGAGAGCCGCATAAAGGGAGGAGGTGACCGGCAGAGCGGGGGGACACGCACTTACCTGCCGCCACCGCCGAGAGTCATTCCAGCCCACGAACAGTCGTTGACAGAGCCGACGCCTAAGCCGCCACCGCCGAGAGTCATCACAGGCCATTGGAAACCGCGTCGCCGCTCCGGGAGGACCACAACTCCCGGCAGGCATCGCGGCGGTGTGTGAAAGTGACGAGGAACGCGCCGGCAGAGCGCAGAGAGCCGCATAAAGGGAGGAGGTGACCCGCATCGCAGGACGCGAGCGGGACGCCCGGGGCTAAGCCCGGGCAAAGGGCGGGCCGTCTGAGGCCGTCCGAGGTCGGACAAGGTCGGGTTGGGCCAGGGATTCTGCCTTTTTTACTACACACTCTCCCTTGGATAAAGTATACCAGGCCCACTGAACTCCAGGTAAACATAAATCTCATTTCTCCTGCGTTTATTAACTTTTTGTTTCAAGTGCACTTTTGCTGAGCAATGCCTGCTAAAAAGATAACCTCTGTCTCAAACACAATGGAGAACTATCTTGTTCAAGTTGTGACAAAAATTAACACTGATAGAAGGACTTCTTTGGGATTAGAATCCCCTATACAATCACCTCTGGTAGATATCGAGAACGAGGATTCATTCGCTTTGCTAAATAATAGCCTCCTGGGTGGGGCACAGGACTCCCTCCAGGACATAAATAGCATTCAGCCCAGTGGCACAGTAGCCAACACTGAAGAAAATAGTGACATTGACGCTTTTACTGTGCTTTCTACAAATAGCGACTCTATCGTCTCCATCGCTCCCCCCATCCCCGCTCCACGGGTTTCAGGGGGTAAAAAAAAAGCCATTCAAAAGCGTGGAGGCCTAAGATCATCCAAAAATAAAGCTGCTACGCCACCAAGGAAATCTACCGATGATGACGAGGAAGACTTGACTGGGGAAACCTACGTGACTCTTTCCGATGATCTATTACAGAAACTTTGTTGCCTGATGGACACAAAAATTAAAGGGATGGTAAAACCCCTGATTAGTAAAATTGATAAATTAACTGCTGAGGTAAGCAAACTGGAAGGTCTATTAGGAAAAACTCTGGGGGAAGTGAGAAAACTTCCAGAAGTCATTACAACAAGTGTCCAGCCATTGATGAGTGAAATCCAATCTGGCAAATTTAACGGACCGACTCCTGTTGTTGCACCAAACCCCCCATTGACTTCATTGACAAACTTATCTGATAGGCCCTCCAGTGACGTACCATCTGCTTTACTTCACGGGGAACCTAACTCCCTGAAAGGATCATCGGAGCTTGTTGTGGAAGCTTCACCATTAGTCCTTGTTCTTGCAAATGTACCCCCACTAGCCCCAGGTGATGTTGAATCAACTTCATTATTGTTAAACAAATCTTTATCATGGCTAACCAACAACATGGCCATAACTTCCTGGGGCAAAGAGCAATTAGCTGAAGAACTGGTGAATGCAAGAAGGGTTGAGTGGATTGGGAATAGGGTAAAAAAATTCAAGGGGGACTGTGTTGTGCTTAACTTCTCTGACCCTGAGGTTTTGCCAAACATCCTGCCCAATCTTCACCCACCTCAGAAAAGATTTACCCCAATTGTCCCATTGACCCTAGATTTCTTCTATCCTAGAAAAGGCAGAGGCCCTAATTGCAGCACACTAAGAACAAAATGGAACGTTGTAACTAAGAGGGGCAGCAAGAACCCTGATCCTGGTGAGTGGGGTCTAGGTTTGGTAAACAGATTTTCCGCTCTTTCCAACCTAGACGCATGCGATTGACTACCATCTATCCCCTCCACCTTGCTGCAAATTCCTACGGCTGCATGTTCTACAGAGGTGTCTAGTTGTGCAACACTTTTACAAAATGTGACAGTTATTAATGTACCTAGAGCTGGATTAACTGCAGTAAATATAAATGAAATTGGTATTGTTGATTCAACGCCAACAGGGCCAGCTCACAGTAATTATCCAATAATGGTAAATGCTACCGGGAATTTATTATCTTGGAATATTGCTGGGCTTTGTTCCAAAATGGATTGTGGAGAATTGTTTGGTTTTGTCAGCCTGTATGATGTTTGTGTTTTTCAAGAGACCTGGGCCTGTGACCCTGTATTTGCATTGGTCTATTTGAACTTTTATCTTCCAGCCACCAAGGGCCCAAAGGGGCGACCGATGGGCGGACTCACTATATGGGTGCGCCAGTCTCTTAGGTTTGATGTGAGAAACATTGAGCTTTATCAAAAACACATCCAGCTCATACGACTAAAAGGTAACCCATCTACCTCCATAGATATTTATAATGTATATGCTAGAGGGGGTAGTGTAGGAAAATCTGAGGTCCTTTTGTCTTTGTATAAATTGTTAGAAACTCACTCATCTGGGAAAAATACACTAATAGCTGGCGACCTAAATCGCTCTTTCGAACCTTTGGGCATTGGTGATGCACATTTGGGCTCGGTGGAAGATATGTTATGGGATATTCCCGCTCTTAATACAACCCCAATAACACGCTGGACTGAGGATATTCTTGGCCTAAACGCCATGTGCCTCGAACATGGGTTAAGGGCCTTGAACGGTCGGACAAAGTCTGACAGAGTACCAGCCATGACATTCAATAATGGGAGAAATAAGAGCCGTATTGACTACGTTATATGTAGTATGCCCCTATGGCCAACAGTCACTGATATGGTTGTTCTGGAAAGGCTCGAGAGTGACCATAATCCTTTATGTGTTTTCCATAAATGGTGGCTGTCTGATGTTGTTTCAAGTACTTGTGTTGAATCTCTTCCACCGTTGACTGTACCCACCAATGATATGCGCAGGCTGAGGTGGACTAGTGTTAGAACTGACCCGCTGGTCTTAGAAAAAATAAGTATGGCAGCTGATAAGGCTATACTGACCCTTGAAGGAGAGGCTGGGCATTCTCCTACCCAAAATAATGTTACCAAGGTCCATAATGATCTTTTTAAAGAAATAAAATGCCATTTCTTAAAACCAGCAAATAAAAAGAAGCCCGGGGTCTATAGGCCTGCTAAATGGTACAATCAGGACTGTAAGGGGGCCAGGGCCCGCTTGGGTGATGCAATCAAGAACAAAAATAAGGAGGCCACTAGGATAGCTAGGAATCAATATAAACGTTCCATAGCAAAAGCGAAAAAAGACTGGGATGAAGCCCATTGGAATTTGCTACAGAGTGCTTGTGACCAAAATCATTCCAGGTTATTCTGGCATATAGTCAAATGGGGTCATGACAGGCTTGAAGACGCCACTACAAATAATGTCCCCCAGGATGCCTGGGTAAAATTCTTTCGCGAACAATACGCTTCTAGTGACCAGACCATTGAAGGTGTACGCCCACCCTCTTCTTTGATAGAAGATGACATTTTTATGCAGTGTGAAATACTGATTGCACTCAAAACTGTTCATAGTGGTCGTGCCCCCGGCATTGACGGAGTTCCTGCAGACGTTTTTTTAAACGACACTGCTAGATGGTGTAAATATATTCATCTGTTAATAAACCATATTGCCAGAGGTGTAGATATTCCAGAAACATGGCGGGGTGCTGTTATTATCCCGATATATAAGAAAGGAGACCGCGCTCAGCCTAGTAATTACCGCCCAATTAGTTTGATCGACACTATCCAAAAAATAGTGGGGCGTGTAATCGTTAATAGGTTGCTTGATTGGGCTGAGGATAACAACATCTTATCCCCCTATCAGGCTGGTTTTCGCAGGGCAACCAGTACTGTGGACCAAGTCTTCCGTCTCCAACTGATTCAGTGGAGGACCGTGGTGCTAGGCGGAGGCAGCCTGTATGCAGCATTTGTTGATTTGCGGGCTGCCTTCGACCTGGTACCGAGGGCAAAATTGTGGGAAGTTCTTGCGACTCTTGGGGTCCCTGAGGAACTGTTGTCCTTAATTATGCGTTTACATGAGGGCAATTACGCCAAAATTCGCTGGGGTGGGTACGGTAATGACACTGCCGAATTCCCAGTTGAGCGTGGGGTTCGGCAGGGTTGTTCAATGGCCCCTACTCTGTTCACCCTTTTTATTAATGGTGTGGTTTCTTGTATGCAATCTCAGGCAGTGGATGCTCCCTCTCTTGCAGGTGAAAAAGTTCCAATTTTAATGTTCGCCGATGATACCTTAATTTTATCCAAAACACCAGCTGGGTTGCAAAAAGCATTGGCAATATTTGATGATTTCTGTGTAGTTCATGGACTGGAGGTAAATGGGTCCAAGACAAAACTCATGGCCTTCAATCCCCACAGAAATTTTAACCCTAAATTTTCCCTGAGTGGTCGCACCCTGGAGGTTGTAAAATCCTTCACTTATCTAGGGATCCATATCTCTAATGACAACAGGTGGCAGCTACATCTTAATATTGCTACTTTAAGGCACAAGCAATTAGCTGGCACAATTATTAAGGAGCAAAGGAAATCGCTCACTAAGCCCATTAAACCACCACTGATAATCTATGAGGCAAAAGCAATAGGGTCTGCCTTGTATGGTGCGGAGTTATGGGGGCATGAAAACCTTCAGGAACTCCAAACCTCAGAAAACAAATTTTACAGGACACTGATAGGTGCCCCCCAGAGCAGCCCGCTATTGCCCCTAAGATACGAATTAGGTAGGAGAGCGATCTCTGATAAAGCCAAACTGCGCCCGATTTTATACTGGCGCAGGCTTTGGACCACGCCAGAGCTCTCTCACTACGCGAATGGGTTTAAAGATGTTGTCAAGGCCGACTGCTATAACAAAATAAAATGGTTTAAATCATTAAAGATTGCTTTGTTTGAATTAGGACTTAATGCTCTATGGTTTGATCCAGCTGGGGCTTTATTTCCTTCCAAGTCCACCCTAAAAAACATTTACTGGGAACATGTTGTTAATAAGAGTATGCTTAGCACAAACAGTGGGTCTATGACCACTAGTTACTTGGAGATCAAATTGTACCCAATGTATGAAATGTATTGGGATTACATATTAAACCCCATGGACAGGAAATTGCTATTCCAATTGAGGGTAGGTTCCCTCCCCCTCTGTAACTTAACATCTAAATGGAAAGCAGGGGGTGTACCAATCTGTCCAGTCTGTGGGGTCGGTAACGAGACTCTTGGTCATTTTCTGTTCTCTTGTCCAATGTATTCCGCACCAAGGCGAGCATGGTTGGCTCCCATGTGCAGGAACCTAGGTACAAAAAATAGTATGGTAGCATTGCGGATTGTAAGATCTACTTCTGTTAATTGGATTATAATTGCTACTGCAAAGTACCTGGGGTGGGCCTGGATTATAAGACAGAGATTGCTGGCAGGATAACTATTTATCGCTTAGCTGACAGTAATTGTTAGATACATGTCTATTCTCTGTAACAATTCAATGTAAATTCAGAGACTGCTAGACTATTGTTTATTCTCTGTAGATGTTGATTAGTAGGCCAGAGACTGCTAGACTTGTGTCTATTTTACTTTCTTAATGTAACATACTAATTTAATGTATCATCGGTATGAAATTTTATGATACGAATGTTTTTACAAATTGCCTTTTGTGATTATCAATTAGGCACTTTTTTATAATGAACTTGCACCTGACATTTTATATGTGTATCGTTTTTTAAACATCATCAATGTGCTTATGTCTAATTGACACTGTAAATTTAATTGTTTTTTATTACATGTATGTATGTCTGCTTTTATGAGTAATACTCGAATAAAGCACTTTTGAACTTGAACTTGAACTTGACTTAAAGTTTTGGGTTTTGCCAGCTAGCTCAGAGTTCACTAGAAACTTTCTCGAATAGGCAAGGAGGAGTTGAACCTCCCTGGATAGACAAGAAGGGATTTAGTTTCTGACAACCATAGAACATGACAACTTTGCTCTCCCCTAATCAAGAGTGTATCTCTAGAGTCGTGTGAAAACAAAAGACGACTTATTTTACTCAGTCAGTACGTGCATTCTTAGTCTCACCAGATTGTAGAGAAAGGAAGAGACGGGCGTGTTCAATAAAAGATGTTATTTATTGATCAGTCTCTTTTCTCATACAAGAGAAATAGATCGATATTATTGCAATACTTATGGTTAAGTAAATTGCATACAATAAAAGCAGAAGTATAAAATAATACTGTAAAAACATTGATATGGTTTCTAAGCCATATGATGGTTTAAAATGAATAAAATGAATACATACACATATACATTTGACTAATCGTACTCAACTGGTGTTTCTAACTATGCCTACCCCGTGTACCTGACCTAAGCCTAATACGTGGGCGGGAATAGAAAGTTACAGTTTAAGTTAAGTTTGGTTTGCCAAGTGACTGACTAGAGAATTCTCTGTGAGGGGTTATTCAGTTCTGTACCTGGAATCTAGGATGAATGAGGGATGGTATCTCTCGTCTCTGGTCTCGATATTCCAGGCGGCCTGCGAGGGCTACCCGGAAGCGCCGGAGCTGGATTTTCTCGGCAGGAGAAAAGCAGCGTCTCGTTCTCAGCGCGTCAGGAAGGCGGGGCTGCGCCAGCGGGGTCTGCTCTGCTCTGGGCTTCGGCAAGTCTGGCTGCTCCGATCTCGTCACCACCGCGTGTGTTTGCATAGGGCAATATCGGTAATATTTATACCTTTAAGGTGCCGAGATTGACGTAAGGATGGACATAGATACGTCAATAAGGATGTCATACGACCTGGTCGTTAGCACATTCTTTTGCTGAAGTTCTCGGTGAAATCAAAACAATGGCCGCAGGGTTTTTCCCAGGTCTGTCATAGGTTTGATTTGTTTTGAGAACTCCGTATGCCTTATCAGGGGCTAGAGGAATATCGCTTGTCTAATTAGATGGCAAGCGTTATGACCTAATCAGATAACACGTTCCTGTGCCGTAGTGTGGCTTTATCAGATAACGGTTCCTGCATCATGGGGGTTTTCTGCCTCATGGGATGGCTGCTAGTTAACTTGTTAACCAGAATAGGGTCAGGAATAGGGGGATCGATACAGAACCTATAGGAATACATCACAAGGCAGGGCTATTTACGAGTGGTTTGTTTCAGATAGAGGTTAGTTTTAGTAGTGAAGTGTTAAAAAATGGAAATGAGTGAGCAGCTGTTGGCAGTTTTGCGAGTTATTCAGCAAGAAGGGAGAGAAGATATGCTGACGCAGTCGGCGCTTCAAGAAATGCTTCCACCTAAGCGCCCCCCGCAGAGGAAAGCGGCAAAGGGGGTGAAGTATGCCATTGAGGCTCGTCAGCCGGCTTCAATCAAAAAGGGGAGCAGGAGAGCTCGCTCTTTGAGCGCTGGTGTTGACAAGGCATTGAGACCTGGCGTGACAGGAAAAGTCGCGGCTGTACGCAGGGCTACCTCCCTCACCCGTCCACAAGCGGTGAGTGATATTGATAGTAGACAAAACATTTCTGAGGTGGATATGCAGGTCATGGGCGCAAACATGGGGGCCTCTAAGGGTACTACGCAGGTTGCCCTCAAAAGAAAAGGAAAAGAAAAGGTCGTAAAGAATCTGGCAGTTACTCAAGATAGGCTGGGCAGCCAGGGATTACCTTTGCTGCCCCCACCAATGAGCGTTTTGCCCGTTTTTGATGACTCTTGCATGGACAATGGGCAACCCAATGTCAGTCAGAAATTTATCGTGAGGGGGCGGACGGGCTCTTTGGTGGCTTATTCCAGTGACAGTGACGATGAGGAAGATTTTGAAGTGCAGACCCCCCAGGTTACCCCACACCTCGCGATACCCAGCCAATTACCTCAGAATAGTAGCGGGTTAGTGCGAGCAGCAGAGTTTAGCTTGGAAAGCCACCCTTGTCTACGCAGGGAGGGCCCCGGGCCAATCAGCTAGTTGGTGTACCTCAGGAGACGCAGGAGGAGAGTGATTCGTAGTTCGACGACGATTCTGACGGTGAGGAGGAAAGAGAGGACGACGGCGAACCTGAGCAAAGAAATGACACATTCTTTTCAGGTCAGGAGATCAGGAGATGGGATACCGAGTATTTATTTCCACGTGCTCGCCCTTCACCGTATGCCGCAACAAACATGAGGAGCACGCGCAACAGGAGTGGCAAAGGTCAGTGGGTTTGGGTTGAGCACCCAAGCTCCGCGGACAACCACTCAGAGAGACATAATTCCGCAGAAGACTCCACTTTTTCGCGAGGTGCTCGCGACATGGCTGATGCGCAGATGGTTGGGTTCCAGAATGTACCATCTGTTCGCGCGGCTGCCTCTACAGTATCATCGTACGTTGAGGGGCTTGGTAAGGTATATCCTAGCGAATCCAGAGCGGATTTTCCGCGGTCAGACAGACCTCTAGAGCGGAGTTCTGATCTGGTTTGGTCAACCTTTGATGGCGGGGTTTGGGATGGGGCTTGTCCTGGTACTAGTGGGGGGGTCAGAGGTGAGGGGTGATTTTAGTCAGGCTAAAAAAGGTCAGGCTGGAAAACCGATAAAGGGCAAGAAAATTGCGCAGAATAAACAAACCGTCTTGGGTACAGCTGGTAAAGCGCAGAAAAGGGCAGGGGGGGGCAACAAATTCTTCTTTATTGTTTCAGAGGTCAAGTGCGGACTCTTCTGCTGTGTAGCTGCATCCAAGAGATTATCAAGAGCGGATGTCTCCGACGGAGTTGCAGCAACGAGCGGTACAGCTACCATGCGGTAAGCCTCATTGGTGGGCAGTGTGGGATGATGGACGGGATAGAGGGACGAATGTCTGAAATTTACCTGTGGTTAAAATAGTAGGGGAGAGGGAAGGTAGGAAGAGTGTGTCGTTAGACAATTCAATACTATCTGGAGTGCTGACACCGCTTTGTGCACTAGGTGCAGGAGAGTCCCCTCAGGGGTTAGGCACTCTGGAGGGAGGGCGTAAACAGGATGCGGTGTCAGATCAGATAGTCTCTATTAATGTTAGACAACGCCTTCCTTGCATGGGCCTGGCGATGCCTTTGGGGTCACACTTATCAGATTAGACCAAGCAACGTATATGGAACCATGAGTTTGTTGACATCTTCAAATTACTTCACCGTGATGTGCAAGCCAAAGAGGGCTCAAAGGAGGAGGAATGGGAGTTAGCGCGACATCCCAGGGTGCCTCGTACAATTGAGAATTGGACCTCAGCCTTCCTGATATATGCAAGTATTTATTGCGAAAGATATCCGGAGAGGTCTGTTGCCCTATATAAGTACATGGATATCGTCATGAAGACGCAGCTGCACTTTGGGGGATACTCATGGTTGAACTATGACGAGGAATTTCGAGCCCAAATCAGCATCTGTGCTGAGAAGCCGTGGGGGGAAGTGGATTCCGAACTTTGGCTCCAATGGATGTCCACGTCTCACCCATCGGCTACAACGCACACGGCAAGTGGTTTGCCAGAACCTTACCGGCCCTTTCTGTGGCGTCCCGCTCATTTTGGAGCAGGTGCAGGGGGAAGAATTGTCACCTCGAGTACAGGAGCCTGTTGGAACTACAACCGGGGAATGTGCACTAGACCTATGTGCCGATTTAAGTACTATTGTTCCCAGTGCGGGGGGCGTCATCCGCTCACGCAATGTGGTTCCTCAGCGGGTGGTTTTAGCGGCCACAGATTCAGCAATCCACACAGATTTCAGGAACAGGGTGGCTGGGCAGTTAGGGGAAGGGGCGCATCTTTCCCTACTTTTCCAAAAGGCGCCTACTCCAGTTAAATTAGCAAGTCTGACACCTTGGTTAGATAAATATCCTGACACTGACGCAGCAGCTTGTTTGTTTTGGGGGTTTCGAGAGGGCTTTAAGTTGGGATATCAGGGCCCCCGACAACAGAGGTGGGCGGATAACTTGCGTTCGGCTAAGGCATTGCCGGAGGTGGTCCGTAAAATATTAGACGCAGAGATCAAGAGGCAGGATCGCGGGCCCCTTTCAGCATTGTCCTTTGCCGAATTTGATAGTGTCCCCTCTCGGTGTCATTCCCAAAAAGGCTACCGATGAATATAGGATGATACAACATCTCTCCTGGCCCGAAGGGTGTTCCATCAATGATTTCATATCAGCTTTAGATACCTCAGTGTCGTACACGACAGTGGATGAGGCGATGGATTAAGTTACAAAGATGGGCGAGGGAGCAGAAATGGCTAAATGCGATGTCCAATCTGCCTTCCATTTGCTACCCATTCACCCTTCTGATTTCGAACTGTTGGGTATGTTTTTCCCAAGACATTACTATGTTGACAAAGTCTTACCAATGGGATGTGCGGCCTCATGTGCGCTGTTTGAGATGTTTAGCACATTCATACAGTGGATCTTTTCACAAATATGTAAAGAAGGTGTCAGCTGTCATTACTTAGATGATTTCCTTTTCATAGGGGAGGCTAAGACAGGACAATGTACAACAGCACTAACACACTTCCAGATGCTTGCTGATTCTTTAGGAGTTCCTTTAGCGCCTGACAAGACTGAAGGACCTAGTACGATCATGACTTTCCTAGGCATTGAGTTAGGTACCATACAGATGACAGCGCGCCTTCCACAGAGCAAGATTAGTGAGATTAAAGCATTTTTTCTCTTTGTTTTGGACGCACGCAAGATTGAATTAAGACAGGTGCAGCGCTTGTTAGGCTACTTGAACTTTGCGTGTCGGGTGGTACGAGCGGGGAGGACTTTTTGTAGACGTTTAAGCATGTCTTTATCAGGTGCCTCTCTCCCACACCATAGAGTTCGTGTAACCAAAGGTATCAAAGAGGATTTGAGAGTGTGGTTGTGTTTTTTGGACAGTTTTAATGGCATACCTTTGCAATTCTTGGATGAGAATTTTGTTTGGCAAGTCCAAATTTATTCCGATGCTGCTGGATCGAGTGGATTTGGAATTTTCTGGGAAGGTCGGTGGTGCGCGGAGAACTGTCCGGAGCACTGGAAGAATCAAGGCCGAAGCATTGCCTTTTTAGAGCTGTTTCCCCTAATTGTGGCTTTGTTGGTTTGGGGTCACGACTTCCAAAACAAATCTGTGTTGTTTCACGTAGATAACACAGCTGTAGTGAATTTGGTAAACAATCAGAAGGCCAAGGATGTCAGAGTGTTGCAATTACTGAGAATGTTCATGCTTTTGAGTTTGCGTTTCAACATGATCTTCAAAGCTAAGCATGTCCCTGGGGTTGACAATTCCATTGCTGATGCTCTTTCCCGCTCTCATTGGCAGAAGTTCCGCGAGCTGGCGCCAGGGGCAGATATCACCAAAACGAAAGTGCCACACAACCTTTGGGCCCTAGGGGAATGAGGATCATACAGCTAGTCAAGCAGTCAATTGCCCCTTCGACTAGAAGAAGTTATGTACAAGCATGGCAGGAGTTCTTACACTATACACAGGTGGTAGGGGGGTCAAGACAAGTGGGAAAAGAGAGGGGTAACATTTGTGATTTCGTTCTTACGTTGATAGATAAAGGGTTATCTCATACAACCATTGCTGGAAAGTTGTCAGGTTTATCTTTTTATGGTCAACTGTTGTGGGGTTTCGACCCAGTTGATAATAGTTTGGTTAAGAGAATGTTGAGGGGTTTCCAGAGGAGGACAGTTAAGTTTCAGCAGCCGCGAGCTCCCATTACATTTGACCTATTGCATTGATTAATGGAGCAGTTGGAATTGTTTTGTTATGATCTTTGGGAAGTTGGGCGTTTTAGATTGGCCATGATTTGGATGTTCTTTGGTGCATTCAGGGTTTCGGAAGTGCTGGGTGCGGGGAGAGACAGAGGTTTATGCAGCACAGAGATTTCAGTCATGGAACACAGGATAGGCATATGGGTTAGGAAGTCCAAAACTGACCAGTTGGGCCGGGGTACATGGGTCTTTCTAAATAGCAGTGGTGTTTCATATTGCTGCCCTGTACTAGAATGGGTTCGATTTGCTTCTTTGCATACTTTTCAACAAGGGCGCATTTTCATTCATGAGTCTGGAGACAAAGGGGCATATTATCAAGTAAGGGCGTTACATTATCGCCGCTTTTATCGGCAGGAAACTGCCGATAAAGCGGCAATAATGGGCTTGATAATATGCTCTATGAATTCCAATCGAAGCCCATGTTAGATGTGAAGACATCTAACATGGGCTTCGATTGAAATTCATAGAGCATATTATCAAGCCCATTATCGCCACTTTATCTGCAGTTTCCTGCCGATAAAAGCGGCGATAATGTAACGCCCTTACTTGATAATATGCCCCAAAATAACTAGTTCACAATTCTTAGCAGTATTGCGGAGAGCATTAACGTTTTTAGGAGAGAACCCGCATTGCTTTGCCACGCATTCATTTCGTATAGGGGCAGCAACAGAAGCGGCTAGGTTGGGATTGGGTTTAGATGTCCTAAAGCATATTGGCAGATGGAAGTCTAGCAGTTACAAACGATATGTGCGAAAATAACTGTTTTGGGATGGTGGCACGCTTGATTGCGTCAGACTAATTTTTATTTTCTTGCAGGTACTGTGCGGGGAGTGAACTCGAGATTTAAAAGGCAGACGTGGTTGGTAGGTCATTCATTTGTAAAATGGGCAGCCCTGTTTGCTGAAAAGCAGATTTACGGAAGATCTCTGGGTATTCCTAGCGCACAGCATGAATTGGTGTGGAAGGTAAAAGGAGGTATGAAATGGACTGAACTGTTCCCAACGTTAACGCAGATGTTTCACGTAAGAGGTTGCCCGGACTATCTTCTTATCCATTTAGGGGAGAACGATTTGGTGAAATAATCGGGCCTCACACTCATCAAACAGATGCAACTGGACTTAGCGGTCCTCAAAACCAATTGCCCGACCACTCGCTTAATATGGACTGAATTAATTTATAGACAATCATGGCAACAGGCCAGGTGTCATGCTGCGGTTGAAAAGGCTCGGCGAAAGTTGAACAAAGCCATGAGGGTATTTTGCAAAGTCATGCAGATCGGGGTTATTGTACATGAGAGTATTACAAGCAGTGAAGGTCATCTCTTTAGAGACGACGGAGTACATCTGTCACATTTAGGCATGGCCTACTATTTGGTGGAGATCAGGGGTATGCTGGCTCAGGAATTACAGGTCAATCTGTGGTGCAATTCAAAATTGTGAAAGGATTTAGTTAGGTATTTAGGTGGGGCCAGGAAAACTCCTTGGTTTTCCTGGGTAGCATAAAACCCTCGGGGAGGAAAAGTCTAGAGCGGGCTTCTCCAGTTATTAGTTAGCTAGGGGGACTTCTAGAGAACAATTGTGGGGAAAGATGGAAAGAAAATGTTGGGGAAGTTATGTTAAGTTTGAATACAAGAAAATATATATATATTTGTTGGTTTCGGTATAAATTCAGATCTATAATAAAATAAAATAAAATGGTTTCGTGTTCAATTGCCAAATTACATGTTATAATATCAATGAACGGTTATCTGTTGGGAAATTCATATATCCTGAATAAAGTGGCCTTTTATGCTATAAGAAAGCAAGTGGTCTTGAATTTGTGGGCGATGGCCCCGCAGGGGAGCGGCGCGCGACGTCTCCCCCTGCGGTTTTCGCGCACAGTGGTAGAGCCCAGGCGCGAGATAGGGAGCGAGCGTCAGGGCAGGTTCTTAGCGCGTAGGTTGTGCGGAGATTAGGTGCAGGCAGGTTAGAGTAGGGGATTTTGCTCTTCTAGCGAAATCCCACCCACCCACCCAAAAAAAAAAAAAAAGAATTTATTATAAGATATATATATATATATTCACTGAAAAAACCATAGGTTATAGACCATATATAGTTAGGAATTAGCATTTACAAAACCTTGAAAATTCACTGAAAAAACCATAGGTTATAGACCATATATAGTTAGGAATTAGCATTTAAAAAAACCTTATTTTACTCACACAAAACCATTGAAATTCCATATATAGTTAGTTGTACTAACTATATATCGCGCACCCGCAATCCACTGCTGATCATGTCACATATTACATCATTCATGACATGGTCAGTGACATCACTGATGACATCACTGATGACATCTCAAATGACATCACTGATGACATCACTGATGACAACATCCAGTGACTGTATTTTTCTGTAAAGTTAAAATATGTCTTGAGTGGATGTATAAGTGTCTGGATGAAGGATTTAGTAGGGGCATGACTGACTGTATGAGTGACTGATTAAATGTGTCTCACTGAGTGCATGGGTTAGTGACTAAACTGTCTTAATTTGTGCATAATTATGTCTGTTGTTCTGTAAACTGCTGCATGTGTTGATCAGTAGCTATATGATTAACTATGTGGGTTATTGATTGGTTGCCCAAGCATTTGTATGGGAGACTGAGTGTGTGTGTGGGTGGCTGGGAGGTGTATGACTCTCTGCATAGATGTGTGAGCAGTTGATTGACTAGATGTATGGGTTCAAAAGTGCATGTGGAAACAGCTGTATGGGCAGTTGACTGTGTGCATGAGTGTATTGGTGAGTGAATGGATATCTCACTGCTACATGTTAAAGTAAGTACATATGTAAAATACAGTACATGTGAGAGTTGACATATATAAATAACTGTGCATAAGAGCCAGTGAATGTGTGAGTGGCTGTATGGATCATTGTGAACTTGTATCCAGGATTGTATAAGTGAGTAAATATGTTTTAGTATATGTTTGAATAAGTAAGGTGTGTATAACTGTATAGTTGAGGAAATGGAGGTGTGATTGATTCTTTGTATGGCTGACTAAGTGTCTGAGTAACTCCATGGATGAGTGACAGTCTATGAGTGTCTGTTTACACTGATTGTATCTAAGGTTATATTAGAGTCTGAAGAGGTTCATCGTATTATCACATGAATGATGTCATCAGTGATGTGATCAGTAATGTCAAATGAGATGTCATCAGTGATGTCATCAGTGATGTCATTTGAGATGTCATCAGTGATGTCATTTGAGATGTCATCAGTGATGTCATCAGTGATGTCATTTGAGATGTCATCAGTGATGTCATCAGTGATGTCATTTGAGATGTCATCAGTGATGTCATCAGTGATGTCACTGACCATGTCATGAATGATGTAATATGTGACATGATCAGCAGTGGATTGCGGGTGCGCGATATATAGTTAGTACAACTAACTATATATGGAATTTCAATGGTTTTGTGTGAGTAAAATAAGGTTTTTTAAATGCTAATTCCTAACTATATATGGTCTATAACCTATGGTTTTTTCAGTGAATTTTCAAGGTTTTGTAAATGCTAATTCCTAACTATATATGGTCTATAACCTATGGTTTTTTCAGTGAATTTCATTGGTTTTTTAAAAGCTAATATCTATAGCTGTAAAATGTATTATTCTTTAAATCCAAAAATATATTTTATATGTTTATTAATAATTTTTTTAAATATTTTTTTGTTTCGCTCCCGGTCCGCGAACCGGGAAGCTTCCCGTTAGCTCAATTTAATTCCGCGACCCGGTCCGCGAACCGGTAAGAAATCAACATAGTGACGGTATCGCGTTGCCGCGTAATGCGTCTTATGACGTACTGCGTTAGCGCACCCGGAAGTGCCCCGGGGCGCGGACCGAGGCGCGAAACGCAGCTCCCCGGAAGCGATCCGCGGCGCGAAAGCGCGACGTATCGCGTTGCCGCGAAATGCGTCTTGTGACGTATCGCGTTAGCGCACCCGGAAGTGTCCCGGGGCGCGGACCGGGGCGCGAAGCTTAGCGACCCGGAAGCTAACCGGGGAGCGTTCCGCAGCGCGTAACATGAGCGTGAGAGGTTATGTGACTTGTTAATAAAACTTTTCATTGGTTCATTTCACTTTTGGTTTCATAATGATGGAAGGCTAGGTCAGGTGACTTAAAAATTACACTTTTCATTGGTTGAGAAGTATTGTTTTTTCCCAAATGATGAAAACCCCTCCTTCTTTCCTCACTCTGACTTTCATCATTGTGAGAGGAAGACCTATTTTGCTTGTTGGAAAATGGCTTCATTGGTAGCTTCAGCTGGTGGACCCCCACCACCACCACCACCTCCTCATGGGAAGAGAGGACCACCTCACCAGGTCCTGACCAACACTGAGGAGGAAGAGGAAGAAATGGATGAGGAGGGAGAAGAACCACAATTTTTAGAAGAGTTGCCCCGGGTTTCCAGAAAGAAAGCCAGTTTCATCTGGCAGTTTTTTTCAATACCTCGTGGCCAAAAAAAAGTCAACGCGAGGTATGTCACCTGCCTGATATGCAAGGAACAATTGTCCAGAGGGACGGACAAAAAATATAGCTTTGGAAATCATACAATGCACAGGCACATGACGAGGAAACATCCCCTAAATTACAGCCGGGCGGAATTAAGGGATATGCACGACAATCCAAGACCAACTCCTGTGGCCAGACCAACAATACCGGTTTCTTTAACACCAGAAGAGGCACGGGAAACTGTGCCAAATATTCAAGAAAATTCTGGGCACATGATTCACTTATGTATGCACTGTCGTGCATTATTAGCTTGTGGCAACATGAGCATCAATGCACTCAACCTGGCGTATGAACACCATGATTGCCCTAACCGCCCCCAGTAATTTTTTTTGCTCCTGTTGAGCCCTTTTCAACGCCTGTTTTTTGTTGTTTCCCCCCCCCCAAAAAAACCAAAAAAAATATAAAATCGTTCAAAAAATACAAAAAAACCAAAAAATGTTCAAAAAATAAAAAAAAATATAAAACAACAAAAATATAAAAAAAAAAGTTCTTTTCAGAACTACCTTCCCTTTCCAAAAAAATTGCTAGAATGTTTAGCACTCTGGCAAGCTCTATTTCTTTTGGTTCGCTTCCGGGTTAGCTTCCCGGTACGCGGACCGGGAGCTAACCAAAAAAAAAAAAAAAAAAAAGTGTAAGTATAAGGAAAGGAAACAGAGAGTGATGTTAAAAGAAAGACAGCTATAGGGAGTAAAGAAGAGATACTGTTTAATGGATCTATTTACCGAAGAAAAGACAGAAGAGGGTATAATTGTGAAAAACAAAATAGATAACGAAGTGAAAGAAAAAAAAGAGAGTATAACATTAACAAAGAAGAGTTTCTTGGAGAATGTGAGTGAATGTTCAAAATAAGATTAAAACATGAGGAATAACAGAGAGAAAAAATAGAAAACAGAAAACAAAAAATAACAGAAAAAGATTAATTGAAACAGCAAAGAAATGTAAGTAACATAGAGCCATATCATCAACATAGGCAATAAAAGTTTTGCAGCTTTTATTGGCAGAAATGTGTCGCTAAAGCTGCTTTTGTGGCAGAAAACTGCCACTAAAACCACTTTTGCACCAGTTTTCTGCCAATAAAAAGAGCAATAATTTTATTGGCTGTGTTCATAATATTCCCCTTAGTGTGCTTCAACTACACAGAGAAAGCATTATGAACAAGTAGTGATAGAGTGATCAGTCAAAGACACTAAGAGTAATAGAGACGCAGTGAGTGAACAAGAGTGAGGAACTATGAGAAGAGAGGGACTGAGAAAAAGAGTGGAAGGAGTTGAGTAAGTAGGTAATAGAGAAAGGAATGAGGGAAGTAGCAAAGGCAGGAAACTGAGGGTTAAAGAAATGAAGCTGTCAAACTACTAGTAGGTGAATGTGATAGAAATGTAACGAAAAGAGTACAAAACATTTACCTTATAATTGTCATTAACTTACTCACTTTTTGTTTTTATACTTTCAATCTGTGAAAGAGAGAACAAACATTTGAAAAATATTAAAACATGTATTTAAAAATTAGAAAAGACAAGGGAAAAGATTGAAGGACAAACAGTTTTTCAACAACTTTGACACTTACAGAAGCTTCTGCTTCTCCAGGCCCCCTACACAGTCCTAAAGATATACATTTTAAACTAACAGTATCTTGATGCAGATGAAGTGAGGCCTATCTTAAAACATGGTGCATCTTTTGCATTGCTGTTGTTTCAGAAAAGTGTCGCAAGACACTAAAATTTTAAATAATTGCTTCAGGATGCCAATAAGATGTCTACTATCCAGAGGTTTGTTTCAGGTGAGGCCTACTCAGGGTTGCAGATGAGATTTACACTTGTTGAAGAGTACAGAGGAGATAATACATGTGAAGGTCTACCAATGAAGTGAGTCATGTCCACTGCACTCTTCAACAAAGTTCAAACCTCCTATGTTTCCCTGGACAGACCTAAACTTGATCTGCACAATGTGATTCGTAATGATAGGAAACACAGGTGATGTAAATGAAATACGTGCAATTTATTTTGCTCATTTAACAATCACATCACTTGTGTTTCCTTTGCTTAGGTATCTCATTGTGCAGATGTAGTCTATCATATGAAAGAGTACGCAGAAGTGCAGCACTGCATGCAACAACTTTGACACTTACAGAAGCCTCAGCTTCTCCATGCCTCCTACACAGTTCTACATATACATCATAAATGAAAACAGTACAGAATTAATTATACATGTTAAATGGTTTATTTTTGCTGTTCTCAGAATGTATCAAAATTCACTAAAAACAGTGACTTGAAGGTATTCATCATATAACAGCGGGGAAAAAAAAACACAATCAAAATGATTGTGTTTAAAAAACCCATACAACATAAGAAATGAAAATTCAGAACTCCTTAAAGTTAACTTACTTTCCATGACGTCCAAGGATGTCCTATGAACAGCTTACACTCTTTTGTGCTGTTATTACTTTCAGCCCGCCACTTTCTGAAAGAAAATCTCCATCGTTTTTAAAAACACGTTACATGCAATAAATGACTTCTTGCTCTCTACCACAAGTTTCCACAAGGCCAAATCTGGTCAGAGCCATTTATAACTCTTGGATTTCTTGTAAGCCAATCCCGTCATTTGGCATTTCCGCAACTTTCAGAATTAAAATGTTGAAGATCATTTTCACAATCCTGGAATAGTAATATCTTCCCCTTCTTGCTCAGTCATGTTCTACATTTCCTATGACACTGATACTGCTTACTATGAAGCAGACTTACACTACCTCTATGACTACTATAATTATTTAATTCTCTACATCACTTTTAATCACAAAGCAATGTAAAACAGTAGACAGCATTGCAGACTTACATTCCCTCTACTCCATGTTTTGATTGGCTGCTTCAATTAGCTTATAAAAAGAAACAGTTTTTCTGAACTCATTCAAAGTGCACATATTTCTCCATGATGTCCAGTCCTATGGTTAGAAGTTATGTCTCTGAAATACACTTATCCTCAAGGCCAAATTGTGTAGGAGCCATTAGAACTTCTTGAAATTCCACAGAGCACATCCCGAGATTATTTCCCTAAAATTTTGGTTTTAAAAACACCAGGTAAGAGTTTTTAAGGTCATACGGCAATTTTTTTTTGACAATTAAAACAGAATCATTGCAGAATGACCAGCCATTTCTAGACTTTAAATAAGCTGTGTAATGTCCTGATGTTATTGAAGGGCCATCATGATATATAATTGCTGCAGTTACAAAAGTCCTTCCTGATATTGACAACTGCGAAGCTACAAAATTTTTAATTAAAGTTGTCAATTTTGTTCCATCAGGCCTACATCGTTGGAACATTAAAATGACATACTGGCCATATGTTCGTATAAATAATGTGGACATCATTTCAGATTTACATTGGCTACACTCCATGTTGTGATCAGCTGCTTTTACTAGCTTATTAAAGGAAACTGATTTACTGTCTGGCAAAGTTAAATATATAAATCTTTCTGAGTCTACACTAGTAGTACTTGATACCATACAGTTCTCGCAGTCATGCTGCCATTGATAAGAAAGCCCAAACAGCTGATCTACATCTACACCTTCAGCATGTAATACATCAAGCATATACATTAAAAACTCCTGACAATCTTGCTGAATATTTTGAGAGAATTGTGTTTGGCCTGAACATCTGTCTAACAGATTTCGAATTTCAGACACACTTTCTATGTTTCTTCTATCAGTGGTACATTTCTCTAACACAGAATTTAACAAACTGCAAAATCTTTGATCAGAATTGACCACAATCTCTTCTTTTACATTTTTTAGAGAAAACAAAACATTAACCACTACATTAGCATAGCAGTTGACACCAGAACTGTTTTCAAACTGAAAACCAACAACATCTTCAACAGAATCCTTTTTGTTTCTGCTTGTAATTTTAGGTTCATTGACTTTTTGTCTTTTTGCTACAACCTCTCCAGTATTGTTCTCATTTCTTCGTTTCCGGCCTACCACACGTTTCTCAAACAAAGGATACTGTGGCAAATGTGGCGCATACTCTCTTCTTAACCTATTGTATTCCTTAACACAATCTAGATCCGCACAAATGTTTGTGACATCACACTCAATCAAGTACAATCCCGATAAAGTTCTAACTCGTGACAATGCCACATATGCCATACCCTCCTTGAACACAGAACTGCCAATATTCACCAATGCACTGTCTACACTTAAACCTTGCGATTTATGAATTGTCACCGCATATGCCAAGCAAACAGGAAACTGCTTACGGCGAACATATAAGTCTTTTACAAGCAAAAATCTAGCAGAACAACGAGCAATTAGCTGTACTTCCTCAATGCCATCAAATTTAATTTTTAAAAATTCAATTCCATCTCTATTTCTGTATTTCACAAAATCAACAACATTACCCATTGATCCATTTACCAGACCTCTTTCAACATGTAAATTCCTTCTTAAAATTATACGGCAGTTCAAGCACACATTCAGAGTCTTTTCAAAACCTGCAGTTTTAGATATACTCTTCTCTAATGAATCCAATTTTGTTTTCAGATTCTCAGACAAAATAATTGTTGATCCCATATGCTCTACTCTATCAATAGCTTCCAGTTTCACAATCTCTTGCTTTTCTAAATGCAACATTTTGTTGTTAAATTTGGCACATTCTGCAAGAGTTGGCATCAAACATATTCCAGATTTCTTCTCAGTAATTTTCTGAAAAATATTCTCAGGCACAACATCTTGTTCTGGATATAAATTTGACAGTAATCGTGCATGTAAAGCTTCTTTCCCATGCTCGGTCACTTTTCCAATTCTAACATCTTGTAGAATAGTCTTGTAAACTTCATCCTTCGCCTGACGCATATTTTCATGCAGTTCAGCATAATTGAAGTTTAACCATATATTGACGTTGCCAATGCTGCCTAGGCACTTCCTGGTATCTTCATGCGTGAGCATTTTGAACACAGGTTGCCCTTTCACTGGTGTCAGCTGCAGAAGATCTCCGAAAACAATGATGTGTTTGCCACCAAATAACACATCATACTCTGTTTTGAGAACTTCTTGCATCCTCAAATGCACAAAGGCAAGCATGACATTGGAAACCATGCTTACTTCGTCAATGATAAGAAGTTTCATTTTCCTCAAGATTCTTGAAACTTCAAAACAAGCATCTCCAGATAGCTTGTGATATTGTAATTTGTTGTCATGCTCCACTGGCAGCATCAGTAAACGATGTAAAGTAATCCCTTTAATATTATGTGCTGCCAGTCCAGTTGGAGCAGTGACAACACAAGACAGCGATGACTCTGTCCTTTCCTGCAAATAGCATGAAATTGCTTTAATGAGGAAACTTTTTCCAGTTCCCGCTTCTCCACTCACGTACAGTCGGACAGGCTTCAACGACGTACATGAGCACTCTTTCTTATCATGACTTAATCCATTATCAATTTGCATGGTAACTTCATCATATATTTTCCTCTGCTCAACGTTGAGTTGTCTTTCCAACTCTTCTAAGTTAACCGCATCCTCTTGAGCATGTGCCATGGCTCTTTCCACTTCATTCATAGCAGTGGCAGCTTCATTTTCAATAACAGGTCCTCCTAGTGGATCCTGACTCAATGAAGCAGAACTCTGACTGTCCTGAGAACTGTCTCTGGCAATCTCGGCTGCAATCGTTGCTTCCTGCTCAATTTCCGCATTCAACATTTCTACATATTTGGGAAAAGCAGGACATTCTATGGTCTCCTTGGCGGCATTGAAAGAGTCTTCGTAACAGAGGAAATCTCCAAGCAGTTCCTCTTCTGCACGCCAAGGCTTGAAAAGTTGCAAAAGTGCTAAATAGAAAAACTCCTTTTTTTCAGGAGATTCGCCACTCAATTTTCGATGGTTTACCAAGTGGCATTTTCTTTGCTTGACCAGACATCCCTCACTTCCTATTACAGCATACACTCTTTTCTCAGTATATTCTTTGATGTTCCTCTTGAATATGTAATTTTGCAGAACCTCATACAGACAAACATTCTCGAGGTGACTGCTTCGATTTGGATAATATGTATCCAACATGTTTGTCTTCAAAATGTCGGTACTGTTTGGCTCCTTTTCCGCCAAATACTCAATTTCCCGCACAGGTTTGAGAACTCGATTACGTGTTGCTGCAAGACCAAGACTCGCCCAAACGATACTCCTGGACTTGGCATAGAGACTTGCTGAAGACAACCGGTCAGAACATTCGTACGCTCCGATTTCTTGATGCGACAACATCTTCAGACTGAAACTGTACAACTTCTTGCTGAGGCTCTTTTCATGGGAAATGTCCTCCCACATATCCTTCAATTCTGTCTTCTCTTTTTTGGTGATGTAAGACGTCACATACCGAGCCACAGCCATACAGTTATCAGCCACAAACTGTATATCCATGTTAGCATTCCACATGGACAAAATCACCGGGTTGTAGTCGTTGATGTACTTGGACTCTTCTTTCCTCTTCAAATTGTAAGTGTTTTTAGGTGATTTCTTCATGACATTGTGTCGCAGCGAAGACATCAAACTGTTTACTCTTCCTTTAGAAATCACCGGTCGTGGAAAGCCGAAACGACATTTAGTGTAGAACTTGTCCTTGTTTCCGAATTTACGACGGCAGTACTTTCCACATCGATGGCTTTGGAAACGCAGAACTTTTTCTCTTAGGCTTTTCTTCTCCTTTGCGTTTGGAACAGCACACGTAGAATACTGTTGGATGAAACTCATCACTGAGTCTTCTGGATCCGTTCCAAATTTAGGTGCATCCTTGATCCACAGCAACATATGTATATGAGGAGCACCTCTTGCTTGGTACTCCTTTCTCCAGAAGAAATCCAACACCTCTCCAAGAGGTGGATTCTTCTTATTCATGATGAAAGACATCATAGCTTCAAATCTATGATTGAAGTACCTACATACATTGACTGGATCCAAAGAGCACAGTTCTCCGGGTGTCTTGAATTCGATGTTATCTACGTTAGCATTTGCCTCTCGTAGAAATTCAAGTAAGTCTTCCCAGCCATACTCGGCACAGCTCAGAGTGAGGAACCATGTGGGAGTACCTAAGTTCCTCAACATACATTTTAAATCACCATGACGACGGTACCAGTACTCATTAGTACCACGCTGACACGCCATGAGATTAATCAGGTGAGAATCCAAAATACTGTCTTGGACATTGACTTTATCCATAAAGTCACTTGCCGAGATGTTTTGCATGTGTATACCACTTTTCAAGATGTGGTTCACTGCATATGACAGTCCAGACAGATCGCTTTCAAACAGGAGATGAAACAAATAGGGAATGCATTGTCGAAACCTAGCATCTCCTGCATACAATCGCAAAGTCCGGTATTCAGAAGCAGGAATTTGATGAGGTCGCTCATCATATCTTCCTCCCTGACCTGTTGGAAAAAGCTGTGGGAAACACCGAGCTTCCAAACTTTCCTCCCAAACACTAATGGGACTCCCTTTGGCTTGTTTCATTTGAAACAACTCAATAGCATTCCCCATGACTTCCTTGGAATGCAAAGGATGAACACTATAATGTTCATATATTTCTTCACTAGTAGAGGGTTCTACTTTCTCAATTTGACCAGCACACAAATCGCTATCCTCTTCCTCACTTACTTCCTCTTCTGCAACATATACATTCTTATAGTATTTATTATTTTTTTTCAAATACAATGTTGCCTTTTTAACTTTCCTAACATCTACTAAATCTTGCCATATTTTCTTATTCTTTGTCGGAACCCCATTAACTAAGATAACCAGAGGTTCCTCTTCCACTTTTTCTACTCCAATTGTGTTAATGTTTTTCTTCAAATCTAGAGGCAAATAAACAACTCTTCCCTTTAATCCTCTCTGTAAATCTGATGGAGGCAATTTCCCTGTCTTTGGCTCCATTCTTACAATAGCCTGAAAGGGATGGATACTTTGAATCAAAATAGATTCATAAGTATTTAAATCCTTCAATTCAGAAGGAATCTCAATCAATTCCAGATTATTATGAACTGCTCTAGCAGGCATCTGGTTTTGATTTAATTTGTTACAACAATAAGTACACACACGTTGATCCAATCCCAAATCAAAACAATTTTCTACCATCAAGTATGTTGCGAAATCCTTCCATTCACTATTATTTTCCCTTTCACTTTTTGCATATAAATCCACTAACTTAGTCTGATTCTTATAATAAGTGCGTCGACAACACACACAAGTGAAATTTGGCCTCTCACTTGATTTGACCTGAAACGTCGCAATTTCCCTCTGGAAATTATCTGTACTGGAAACCTGTACACTATCTTCCACATTACCCGCTTCTTCTTGGTCAATTTCAACATTCTCCTCTTTACTTCCAAAGTAACAAAACTCAATTTCTTCACATATATTCTTCACATCTATTTCAGAACCATGCAAAAGAGCAGCGCATAATTGTTTAAGCATAATTGCTGGACTCTTAGCATAATACAACATTCTAACTAATTTCCTCACTTTATTATGATGCACTGCTAGCATCCTGAAATGATGAAAAACACTCTGGCATACTCTCCTGGAAAGACAAGCCAGTGAATGACCATGCAAACCTGTCACTTCTCTCACTCTGCAAGGATCTAATTCTTGCAACAACATCATTTTCTGCTTCAAACTTTTCTTATTAAATGACCGTACAAAATCACAAAGCAAATTGATGGAATCCTGTCGCACACTGCAAATACTACTACACTTCCAGGTGTACACAGGACCCTTAGCACGTCTTCCTAAAACCTCATTACCTAACACCTCTTCTGCCTCTGTTGTCACAAGTTTTTCTTTTTCAACTGGACAACCATCTTTCACTTCATAAGCACGACCACTGGTGTCAACTGCATGCACCAAATCATTATCCTGGAAATAACTCTCCTCATTAAAAAATGCCTCACAGCTTGAACTATGCATCCATTCTCCAGAAAAAACTTCACAAAAATTACTACGATTAACTATTCTCTTCCATCTACTATTTCTTTTGAAATCATAAATTGCCTTGTTTAGCTTCCTAATTCTATTGATTATCAAAATAAATAACTTATGTTTAATTTCAAATGCCTGATCAATAACTTTCTCAACTTTTTTTTTCTCTTATAAAAAACCAGTTTCTGTTGACCTTTCTTAATATTTTTTAACAAATTGCCAATTATCCTGTTGCGGAACATTCGTTTACGAATCTCCCTAAACTGTTGTTTCCTTCTACTATCATGCACAGAGTTATCTCTTGCTCTAGCAGTAACATTTTTCATTGGCCTTTCCTTTCCATTTGAATTCCTTCTCGTTTTATGGACTGAAACATTTTCTGTAGTAATATTTTTTTTACTACACATATTTCTTATGAAATATTTTGTGCTCTTACCCGGTGCATTCTTCGTGACTTGACAAATCTTTTTGTTAGAGGACTGCTGCTTATTTTGTTTCACCTGCTGTCTTTGACGTTTTGCAGCCTTTCTCTGTCTTTCTATTGTTGGCATGGTGAAATCTTGGAATGATCTGCAGTTGAATCTGTGGTAAAATATAATAAAAAATGTTATTAACCATTATTACCAAACAGTAAAACAATAACAGTGATCAAAAACTTAACACACTACTTGACATTTTAAATAGAAGATTTTTTAGTCCTTGCAAATTTACAATACAGAAATAGCAGAAAAGAAATGACATTTATATTTATGTTACCTGTGCTATTTTATATGTGAATCTGATCTAATTTTATGAGCATATTTTAATATTTTATTGAAGACACTACACATAACCTGCTTTTGAAGGTGTCTTTATTTTTAAATTAAACGGTTTACCTTTTTACTTTTTATTAATTATAAATTTTAAAAATAAATGTTTATATTTCCATAGGCTCAAGCAGGTCAGCTTCCCATCCTATGTCATATAATTCGGACAAATCTGCATCCTCATCACGCTCTTCTTCATCCTCAGGATTTAAATCATCCAAGGGATCAACATCCACTGATGTTTCAATTACAAGTTCAATGATGAGGTCAAAATCAACTGATTGCAGATTGTCGCTCATGTTGAGGTTGTCTTTATCTTTAAAGAAAGATAACAACAATGAGATGTTGCAGAGTAAGAGACAAATCTCAGAGATTATAATAGTAAAATTGTTTAACAAGAGTAATATTTTGCAGCTATTATTTAGCCATGTCCAGCAATGCTGAGCAGGTGAAGACTATGTCTAAATTTTCAGTGAACAGGACTCATCTCTTCTTAACGTTGGATAAGCCTCACCGACTCTGTGTGTCCTGCACATACTTAAATGTAAAGGGGCAGATTTATGTTAAATGGCACATCCCCAGGCATGCACCAGTTAACGTGCACCACTACTCTGCCACCCATGGTGTGCCGTATTTACAATCAGATAGGAGAAAGCTTCGTCAAAACCCTTCGCCTGCTTTAAGCAGGCATAGGTCTTGACGCAACATTGTGGAGATGGGGCACCCCTGAGCCTTGCTTGAGCTGCATCGCACTTGCGATACAACTCCAGCAATCACTACCTTTACAGCACAGATACGTCACGCATCTGTGCCATTTTTGCCCCATGATGCCCCGCATTCTAAATGCAGCACACCATGGGTGGCGGAACAGCGGCGCAGGATGACTGACACATCCCTGGTGATGCACCAGTCATCATAAATCTATCCCTAAGCTTCTTATCTTGTTACAGATGAACCGCCATATGTAGCATGAAACTATTTTGCATTTCCTAAATAGCGAATTTTAAGGAATAAATAGCAATTCTTTACCATTCCTAATTTGCAATGAGCAAATTGCTAATTGCAAATTAGCACCGCCGCTGCATCATAAAAGTGACGCACAGTGGCACAAAAGAGGCATACACCTATCATAAATCTGTCCCTAGCATTTTAAATGATTAATCCAGGATGACAATAAGGTGTGGCCTATCCAAAGGTTTGTTTAAGGTGAGGCCTACTCAGGATTGCAGATTAAAGTTACGCTTGATGAAGAATACAGAGGAGATAATACATGTAAAGGCCTACCAATGAAGTAAGTAATGTGCACTTTATTGCGCCAGTCATCATAAATGTATCCCTAAGCTTCTTATCTTGTTACAGATGAACCACCATATGTACCATCAAACTATTTAGCATTTCCTAAATAGCAAATTTTAAGGAATAAATAGCAATTCTTTACCATTTCTAATTTGCAATGAGCAAATTGCTAATTGCAAATTAGCACCGCCGCTGCATCATAAAAGTGACGCACAGTGGCACAAAAGAGGCATACACCTATCATAAATCTGTCCCTAGCATTTTAAATGATTAATCCAGGATGACAATAAGGTGTGGCCTATCCAAAGGTTTGTTTAAGGTGAGGCCTACTCAGGATTGCAGATTAAAGTTACGCTTGACGAAGAATACAGAGGAGATAATACATGTAAAGGCCTACCAATGAAGTAAGTAATGTCCACTTTATTGCGCCAGTCATCATAAATGTATCCCTAAGCTTCTTATCTTGTTACAGATGAACCACCATATGTACCATCCAACTATTTTGCATTTCCTAAATAGCGAATTTTAAGGAATAAATAGCAATTCTTTACCATTCCTAATTTGCAATGAGCAAATTGCTAATTGCAAGTTACCCATTCACTTCCATGGGCTAGGAGGCTCATAGGAATGAAGGTTGCAATTTGCGATTAGCAATTAGCTCATCACAAAATAGGAATTTTTTCAAGCGTGCAGGGGTATCTCAAGAACACCCTGCTACACCCCTGAAAAAGAAATTTGGGGGCATATGGCACACATACATGCCCTAAGGACATGTATAGGCGTCATATGGCACCTTTTGTTTTTTGGAAAAAAAATGCTTTTTGAAAAGAATTCGCAAATTACCACAAACTAGAAGTTGGTGGTAGTTTCCAAATCCTTAATATCATTTTTTACATATTTTTTGTTTGATACATTGCATTTAAGGAATCGCAAAATTTGCAAATCCTTCAGTGCAATCGCAAAATAAGGAATAGCAAATTTAAGAATTAAGGACATTTTAAGTAATTTCCACATGTGCAGTGTTTTCAAATTATGATTTGAAAATCGTTTTTGGGGAAAAGTAATGGTTTGCAAATTTATGACAAGGACATAATGGTGTATGCTTCTCTATAAGGCATTTCAGTGTCTCTGATGTCATTTTTCCCATATTACATTATAAGACCTTTCCCCATAGAGCACATTCCTTGTAAATATGCTCCCACCTGTGCATGGTGAATTTAGATTTTGACTGTTTGAGTCACATAGCCATGTTAAAAGTCACCCCAAAAAATTGCAAACGCTTTAAAAAAACACATTCATGTGTCTTAAGGACATTTTAAGTCATTTCCCCGTGGACAGTGTTTTGTAAGTGGCGCAAAAGAGGCATACACCTATCATAAATCTGTCCCTAGCATTTTAAATGATTAATTCAGGATGACGATAAGGTGTGGCCTATCCAGAGGTTTGTTTAAGGTGAGGCCTACTCAGGATTGCAGATTAAAGTTACGCTTGATGAAGAATACAGAGGACATAATACATGTAAAGCTCTACCAATGAAGTAAGTGATGTCCACTTCATTGCGCCAGTCATCATAAATGTATCCCTAAGCTTCTTATCTTGTTAGACATCAACCGCCATATGTATCATATAACTATTTTGCATTTCCAAAATAGCGAATTTTAAGGAATAAATAGCGATTCTTTACCATTCCTAATTTGCGATGAGCAAATTGCTAATTGCAAATTACCCATTCATTTCCATGGAGCAGGAGGCCCATAGGAATGAAGGTGCAATTTGCGATTAGCAATTAGCTCATCGCAAATTAGGAATTTTTCCAAAGGTGCAGGGGTGTCTCAAGAACACCCTGCTGCACCCCTGAAAACGAAATTTGTGGGCATATGGCGCACATAAATTTTAACAACATTCCTTTACCTCAAAAACGATTTTCAATTCATAATTTGAAAACACTTCCCACAGGGAAATTACTTAAAATGTCCTTAAGACACATGAAAGTGTTTTTTTATTGCCTTTCCAGCATGGTTGGGTCACTTTTAACATGGCTATGTAACACAAACATTTAAAATCTAAATTTCCCATGCACAGGTCGGAGCATATTTACAAGCAACTTGCGCCACAGAGAAAGGTCTTACATTAAAATGGGAAAAATAACATCAGGGACAGTCAATTGCCGTATAAAGAAGCATACACCATTATGTCCTTGTCATAAATTTAAAAACAATTCCTTTTCCCCAAAAACGATTTTCAAATCATAATTTCAAAACACTGCACATGGGAAAATTACTTAAAATGTCCTTAAGACACATAAAAGCGTTTTTTGATTGCCTTTGCAGCATGTTTGTATCACTTTTAACATGGCTATGTAACACAAACATTCAAAATCTAAATTTTCCATGCACATGTGGGATCATATTTACAAGCAATTTGCGCCACATAATTCATAATTTTCTCCTTAAAGCACACTATTCTCTATCTAAATTAAAGAAATATTTTCTCACCTTAGCAAATACTTTGAGTTTGAAAACAGTCTCAGAAACACACCAATTTGTCTTCAGCAGAGCAAAAGGTATGCACTCCAGAGTCTGCAGCTATCAAAAGCACAGAAATGCTGTAAATCTTCACACATATCTCTCATGTCACCCAATCAAAACTCTTCCCTCACTTTTTTTCAAATGAAAACCCTTCCCCCCTCTGCCATTTCTTGCCTTTTCTGCATGGCAACCACCTCATTGGAAGACTTCTGGTGTTTGCAAGTTCACACAACTTTGTTGCAATTGAACTCTGAACTCTCAGTGCACCTGCATATCCAGTGCATTCTTTCATTTAATGATTTTTTATTGACCATTCAAAATACATCTTTCAAAGAACACATCCGTGCACCCTAACTTTCTGTTTTCAGCAATCAAAATCCACCAATCACTGTTACTGCTTCATGAACACAGAAACTCCACAGTTTTTTTCATTTTAAACTCTCATTTTTTCAACTGCCATTTCATTGCCACACTTCATCTGACTGCAGGAGAACCTTCTCTCACCATGTTTTCTGTCTGGATTGTTGGACATAGTTATATTCACTGGGCTCAAAGGTACGTTGAAAACAGGAATTTACCTAACCTCAATTTACAAGATGTGGAAATTAAGTGGTTTGGCCACAGAGGATTAAAATGTCACCAATTGATACCATTGGTGAAAACCTTTATGCATTTGCCCAAACCTGACCTGTTAATTGTGCACTGTGGAGGTAATGACTTGGGCACTTTGACTGGGGTAGGTCTGGAAATGCTTTTAAAGGACACCTTTGAGCAATTGATGGCACTTTTTCCTCAGACTGCCTTGGTATATTCAAATATATGCCAAAGACAGAAATGGAGGTGGTCAAACCAATTTTGTCCACAAATTGAGAAGTCGAGGAAGCATGTAAACAAATCTGTTTCAGCTTACATGAGAGACCATGGAATGGGCTCCCTGTACAACAATAACTTGCGTTACTACATGCAAGATATCTACAGAGGAGATGGAGTTCACTTCTCAGATGAGGGCAACAGAGTTTTCACTCTGAATTTAAGAATGTGCATTGGTACCTACTTATAAGTACCTAAATGTACCATAAACCCAAAAGCTCTTCTCAGAGCTACCCTACATCTAATCACTCACAATTATTATTTTACTCTAACATTTTTCACTAATTTTCAACAAAGTACGCTCCCCGGGGCGCTACCCGGTACGCGAACCGGGAGCTAACCTCGCGAAATTTTTAAAAAAATTGTTTTTTCCGCACATATAAGCCTCCTCAGCCACCCTCACAAAACCTAGGGTGTCAAGATAAGTCTACCGTGCCCCCTTCTACCCATTCTGAACATTATTTGCCCTCCATTTTGTATCTTAATTCGACCGAAACACAAAATGGTGGACTCCCGTAACGCTTAAGGTTCGCGTACCGGGGCGCTCACCGGTTCGCGTACCGGGTCGCTCCCTGGGAAGCGCACCATAAAAAAAGGTGGGAAAGTAGTTCACAGAAAAGCCACTGGAGACAATTTCACCAAATATAGATTAGCTCATACTACATACCAATCCCTACCATTTTCACAAATTTGATTGGAATTCCATTTAGTCATTTAGCCTGTAGACCTCTCTAAATACCCTGAGGTAAATTACTTCACAAAACACATCTGAAGTGTTGGAATTGACAACCAATGAAAATGTTACTTTCATTTTCTACTTTTTTTACCTGACATTTCATTGGTTATATACCTGAATATATATAAAGGAAGAGAAGAAAACACAGCCATTTTGACTACTACTTCTTGCTGTACATTTAAATAGTATTTTCACTAATTCCTTCAACTTCTTTCTAAAGGTAAGTTTTTATTTTTAAAACTGAAGTATATTGTGCACTATAAGTTAATATGGTAGACTTTTTCTGATAGATATATACTATCCCTCTGTAGTAGTTATAGATTTAGAGAGACTTCTCTGTTATAGTTATGGATGGAGTTAGGCTTCTCTTGTATAATTATGAATTTACTTACGTTAAATCACATACACTTTTTTAAATTCCTACTTCCACTCTGATACTATACACTGCCCAAAGATAAATTCACTGATAAAAAATGCCTATCTAAAATTATTCCCAACATTGCCCTATCTCTACTAATATATATTTTTTTAATCCAAATTTCAGGCAAAATGGAAGGCGAAAACCAAGTTTCTTTTGAAATGGACCTGCAAGAGAGCAGCCAAGAATTGATTGATACAATTGATCAAATTGACATTGAATTTTTCGATGAAACTTGGGACAATGAACTACTGGAATGTGTACAAGCAGTAGATAACCTCCTTGCAAATGAGGACATTTTACACCCTCAGATACTACAATGTATATTCCATGATAATTATGAAATTTCTGACAATGAAATGTTAGAAAGTTTAATAAATTATGAAACACAATCACAATAAAAAAAAAATGCTTAAAAAATAAAGAAAATAAAAAATAATCAACAAAACCAACAATCAATTAACATACTGCATTTGAAAAGTCTCTCATTCTTTTTTCATTGTAGTACGCTTCCCAGAACGCTTCCCGGTCCGCGTACCGGGCGCTACCCACGCAAAAAAAACAAAAAAAAATTATTTTTTTTTGCCCCGCGGGGCCCTTTTAAAGCCTCCACATTAAACCTAGGGGGTCAGGGAGGATCTACTATGCCCCCTTATGGTCATTTCCCCCTTTGTTTTGGCCTCCTCTTGTCTCTCAATCCTACCGAGAGACAAGATGGCGGCCGCTACGGACTGTTTAGAATGTTGACAGACACCGGAGAGCGAATCAGCTTCGCTATGCGAAGTTCCGGTACGCGCCCCGGTCCGCGAACCGGGGCGCGGACCGGAGCGCGCTTACAGATATATATCTTTTTTTAAACGTTAATTTCTCAAAATCCACTGGAGCACATATATTGAGACCTACAAAAGGCACATCGGGCTACCAGTCCCTACAATTTTGCCAAGTTTCGTGCAAATCCATTCAGCCGTTCGGGCTAAAAGTGAGGCCAACCGCCCTATGGAAAACTCAATGTTAAAAACACGTTTTGGGACCCCCTTTTTTCTCGGCCCCCCCTGGACGAACCCCCCCCAAATTTTCAAGGGCTGCTCAGAAACAAAATGTTCCATTTTCCAGAAAATTTCAGCCAATTCCGTCCACAAACACCAAAGTTATTAGACATAGAATTTTCAAAAATCCCATAGGGAAAAAATCCTAACTATATATACCTACTGGCGACCGCCAGTAGGTAATATATATATAGGTATATAGCTGCAGGTTTATATACGTATATATATGTTTGTTTATATATTTATATATTCGCCACTTCAGGATGTGATTCCCATAACAGATTTCTTGAGGCATAAAACCCTTGGGGAGGAAAAGTCTAGAGCGGGCTTCTCCAGTTATTAGTTAGCTAGGGGGACTTCTAGAGAACAATTGTGGGGAAAGATGGAAAAAAAATGTTGGGGAAGTTATGTTAAGTTTGAATACAAGAAAATATATATATATTTGTTGGTTTCGGTATAAATTCAGATCTATAATAAAATAAAATAAAATAGTTTCGTGTTCAATTGCCAAATTACATGTTATAATATCAATGAACGGTTATCTGTTGGGAAATTCATATATCCTGAATAAAGTGGCCTTTTATGCTATAAGAAAGCGAGTGGTCTTGAATTTGTGGGCGAACACTAGAACACAACAGTAGAGCACGAAATAATCACGAACGTCGCAATTTTCATGTGAATGACCAACTTGTGGACAACTTCAGTGCACTTTACATGGTTTTAAGACAAATATATCGAAATAGAGTGGAAAAATCTGTACAACTTTGCACACCAAGCAGTGACGTTATATATGAGATGTTTGTATGTGTTGCTGGTGTGTCGTGTTCGAAAATAAAATGCCCTCAGTGAACAACATTGGAACGATGGCAGAACAATGTATGTATGTATGTGCTATTTCTAAAGCGTGAACCTAGCCAAAAGCACTTGAGTGTTGTACATGGACAAAGGCTAGCTAGCTTAAAGTCAGCAAGCATTGGGAGTTGCAGATGAGTTGTGGACAATTAATGCATATTGATGTAGTGTTCTTTAAAGAGGTGAGTATTCAACTCTTTCCTAAATTCAAACAGCTTGGGGTGGGGGAGCAGTCCTGAAAGCTATGGAGATGATGATCCAGATCCTGGGTGCATGGATGGAAAAAACCTGTTGTCTTGTTTTTTCTTTTTTAGTCCGCAGTCTGATGGTCTCCTTGCTGCTGGTGTCCTGAGAACCACCATAGATAGCAAGCTTGTCGGCAAGATAAGCAGGGGTGTAGGTTGTGATGGCTTTTTTAATAATGTAGCTGGTTTTGATGATAGTGGGGGCTGGCAATAGGAGTCAATGACTTTTAATCAGGGTGGGGGTAATGTGATCATATTACACAAGCAGTTTCACTGGTGCATATCTGTTAGACAATGCGATGATGAGCTTGTTCTATATTTTCCAAGTACATCATTTTGAGAAGTTCAGAGTTGGCAAAGTCTTCTGACCATAGTATGCTACAGCTTCGAACTAAAACAAGTCAGTCTCTTCAGTGGGCAGCTGTTCATCAGTGATGTTGGAACAAATTTTAGAGCAGGGGCATATTTCAGAGTTGGGGTGCTCCCAACAATGTTTAATCAAAGAACTCAAAGGTATTCTGACAAATCCAATCATCAGACAAAGTCTAACAAATGAGCAACGCCTGTTCAGCAGCCTAACTGCTGATATATTTTGAAATATTTGTACAGTTCATTTATAATATATACATTTTGTTGTGTTAGAAAAGAAATGACACCCAATACCCTTTTCTTTCTCATCAGAAAGATTGTCACATAGTTCACTTTACAAAATATTCTTACTTTGCAGTCATAGAAAGAAGAGTAAACACAAATCTGCATGTTAAAAGAATAAGCACCAATTTGTCAGAAGACTTTCTATAAAAGCACAACAAGATAAAAACAAGATTTACAGTCCTCACATTGAGCTTTGAACTCTTGCTTTTTTTAAGGGGTGCTGCAGCACTTCCTGCGCTCATACTTCCAGCCCTTATGTCGATCATAGGCTGGGGGAAAATGTTGCAGTTAAAATATCGACAGTGGTTCATCTTCAGGCCTGAATCAAGTACTGGATGCACCGTGCTGGGGTCAGCATGAGGCTGCATATGGTTGTAACCCTGAAACCAAAATGGCGCTGTGAATGACAGTGACAGACCCTGATATGCCCACAAAGTTGGATGAGAAGTGCTGCAGTGTGTAGAATAACCTTAATGAAGACCAGTGTGGAGTTTGGGCGGCCACAGAGTAGGGTCTGACCACCATCTATATGCGAGAGTATAAGAGCTTGAACAGCATATCTTGGGCCGTATTACACATTATCACTGTTTGCGCACGGTGCACCTTTCTTAAGGTGCGCCGGATGCAAACATTAATAATGTGCCCCATTATGGTGTATGCACCGCTCCCAGGGCAGCTGCAAACTTGCGCAGCCCTGGGGGCAGTGCATTCATGTGAAAACACGGAGCGGCTGCTCAGTGTTTCCACAGTGCATGCGGCACCCGCCAGCACTTTCACAGGGGATTAGAGATCCCCTTGCAGGCAGGTGCAGTCAGTGACTGTTAGATATCTCTGAGGAGAGCAGCAGGCAGCTCCATGCAAAGGTCGAAGAGACAGGAGACAGTCTGGAGGAGCTCATGTGAATAAACTAGTGTAAGTTGAAAAAGTAGTAGGAAATCAGTGGAGGATATTGCTGGTAAATCCCATTCACTTCTCGAAGCCGTGTTTGTAGTGGGATGGTTGACTGAACCGAAGCTAGCTGAGAGGTCCAGCAATATCAGGAGGCAAGTGTCATATTCATCAGTGGTCAAGAGCGCATCGTCTACGATGTGTAAGATGGCAGTTGCAGTGCACCATGATCTGAACTGAGACTGGTAGTCATGCAGGAGATGGTTTCATTGCTGTGATCTTTGAGTTGAACATAGACTGATTTGTCAATGTTGTCGACTTCACCAAATCCCTTGGTATTACTCTAGATAAAGACCTCACAATGCAAAACCACATCAGTGTCATCACTACAGGACCTAACTATCAGCTGAATAACCTTAGGAAACTAAAACCTTTTCTCCTCATGGCCAACCGTACATCTGCGACTCAAGCATTTGTGCTTTCAAAACTAGACTATGCTAGCGCTACCGTAGTGGGCTTCCCAAAAACCTCACTTACTCCCCTTAATGCTACACTTAATGCAGAAGCCAGGCTCATCCCGGGTTCCCCAAAAAATGATCACATCACCCCTGACCTTTGAGTTCCGAATTGGCTACCATTGACTACCAGGACACATTTAAAAATTGCTTGCATATTGCACTATATTGCACATAAAGCACTGCACCATAATGCCCTTTCCTACCTGTCCCAGAGACTGACCCTTACAGGTGAAAACAGATCCTCCAAAAGTACATGCATGTTACTTCTCAAGCCACAAAAATTCAAGAAAAGAAAACCTACAAACGATTCTTCTCTGGAATGGCCCCAAACATTTGGAACTCTCTCCTTACTTAGATCAGATGCAACCCATCCACATCCCTCTTCAGGAAAGAAGCAAAAACTCTTCACTTCAACAAACTCCTCTCTTACTGAGGAATAGACCACGACCGCTCTCCGTTTAGACCGCACTCTCTATCTGTTCACGGCCACTCGGTAATTCGTCCTGGACTTATGTTACACTGCCCTCTTAATGTAAATCTATACATAACTACCTCGGGGAAAATTGTGCTTTGACTCTCCCGATCCCTATATCTCCCTTCCGCAACTACCTCGGAACGTTTATATACTCTTTAATTCGTATCCTTCTGTTACTTATTGTGGCTATGTACTTTCACTCACACTTTGTGCAACTCTGGTTCTGGCTGCTTCTTTGTTACATATCCCACTGTATTTCATCTACTCCTTTCTTACCATTGCAGTTATTTTTATTTGCTGTCTATGTACCTCAATTTTCTGCTCTTGTGTTTACTCTGTTTAGCGCTATGATGCCATTCGCATTAATTACCTTGTGGAAATACCCGTGCAACTCTCTACTATATCTACCTCAGAACTTTGCTTCCTCCCATCCCTCTGTCTATCGGATTCTTCTTTTATATAATGTTGATATAATTTTATTTACACTCTATGTAACTCGGGCACTTGCCACTACTTTACCTACATATCCCATTATATACCATTTGTTCATTTTACTGTTACTATTTATATTAATATCTATTCTCGATGTACCTCATGTTATTGTTGTTGTGCTTTCTCTGTTAAGCACTCTGATACCTGCGGGTCTAGTACTCGCTACATAAAACTCACAAATAAATAAATGACCTTGTTGATGAAGGGTAGGTTACTGATAGGCTGGTATTTGTTAAGGTCATCATGTAGGTTTCTTTAGGAGAGGGAGCATCTGTTCAGCCTTGAAAGCTACTGCAAACCTCGATAGCGAGATAGCTTTGATGAAGAAGGATGGTAAGACATCATCTTCATAAGAAGTGGCTTTGAGGGAGTTGAGTATGTGAGTCAAATCTGAAAGAGAGAAGGCTTTGAAGGTTGACTAGTGCATTATTCTACAGATATGGTTGGGTGTGATAGATGAAGCAGGCTTTGGTATTGTCGATTTTCTATATTTACTCACTGAAGTAGAGGATGTTAGCAAAGCCCTTTTCTGTGGAGTGAGGAAGTGGACAGTTCAGTCCAAAGGTATATGAGGTATCAGCAGCTCTATATAGTTGAGTGTTACTTACTTGCTTGCCTAATGTGCAGGACCATGAGGACTTTTGGTGTGAGTGAGGCGTCCTGCCTTCTTATGTGCAGAGTTCGCACAATGGATGCTGTAGCCTGTGGGAAAAAGGACATCTAGGATGTGTGAAGATGTTGGGTTGAACCATGTTTCTGTGATGAAGAGGGTGTCAAGCTAGTGAAAGGTGATGAGATCTGCAATGTTTGGTGTGTGGAATACTGCAGAACGAGCACTTACGAGAATGAGTGGTAAGGTGTATTGTGTATATAAGGGTGTGGTAGTGAGATGGATCTATGTGTTGTGCGAAGGCTCTTCGAGTTTCTGGGTTGTCCATATTTGGGTGTATTTGTCAGGATTGGTAGTATAGGGTGCTGAGTGAGGCACATTATTATAATCTTGCACGTTTTACTGGAACAGGGTTTCTTGCCCAATGTCCTTCCAGTCCCTAACAGGCAATGCCCTTGTTTGTGTCTACCATTTGCTGGGGGGCCTGGGCATTGGGAGGCCGTGAAAACTTGACTGAAGTAGACAAAAATGCAGGAAGTGATGTCATTGTCTGTGTAGATGGATGGTGGGAAATTAAGTGGTTACTTTCTGTGCAGATTAGTGATTGGGGAAACATATGGGGCTTCTAAAACTATTTAAATGTTTTTGCTGACTTTGACTATTATTACTGGCATTATGTGATCATTTTCCAGTTGGTTAAAGCTACAGCATTACAGTTCTGACATCAGATTTAGAGCAAGATAATATAGTGCTCTAAGTAGACAACTTCTCTATATAATTGTTTTCCATTTGGCAGAAACGCAGGAGAATGAACAGAGGAACTGAAACTACCCTGCTCCTTCAGCCCCTGGGATACAGGGGCACCTCACCCTTTAAAGGGCCCTCCATTCACCCAAAGCCTATTCACATCTATGAGATGTGGGATCCAGAGGGGCTCCCTCACCATATTCTGCAGGAGGGTTTAGTTATTTTCTGTTATGCTGTTAACCTAAGCATGCAACAATAGAACTCCTCATCACCATGGATGAAGAAAAGGGGCCACTCTTGTAGCCCTTGATTTTTTTACAGCTTAAAACATGGTGGGATAAATAATTATTTTACAAAAATGTAAATACTGAGTTCCAGTGGTGCCTTGAAATTGGTCTATTCCTTCCTGTCCGACTACACTCAAAAGCTAAGCATTGGTCTTGCTCTTTCATCCACAAGCAAGAAGAAATGCAGCATACCCCAGTTTTTACCTGTCTTACTTCTTCTTCTCAACATGCACATGACCACTTTGACAAAAGTTGCCTTTCAAGTGCCACCCAAAGTATCATGAATTTGGTAAGGCAATGGGTAGTTGTGAGACAGTGTCCTTTTTGGCTGCTTACTTCAGTTTTTTTCACTGAAGCTGCTATATTTATTTACTGTGCACTAGGACACTGCTACTCAGACCAAAGTGTAGGTTTACTGATCCCTAAAGTGTTATAAAACTAGCTAACTCCTCATTGGCATATATAACTTTTCTATAAGAGCATATTATATGTCAGGAAAGCTAAATATCCCCAGTGGATTGAAGCACTTGTTGTGCCAACCACTAGTATAGGATGGAAAACTTGGCTCCAGGCCAACCAGTGTAGGCTGACTGCTACAGTTCAAACTGCAGTCTGAACTTTTAAATGATCTCCTTTTTGACAGGATAACCCTCTCTTTTAAAAATGAATGTCACCCTTACGTAGGCCTTGTAGCCCACAAGGTGGGGTGTATGTTATTTAAAAGTGGAAGAGGTATCAATGTAATGTTACCATGTGCCTACTGTGACAAATCCCTAAAAGCTATGTTCATTTTGTAAGGCTCTGGCTGTCCTATTGTTAGTAGTTTTGTACCCTGTTTTCAACTCAGGAGTTCATTGTCTGATCATTACACAAACACATGCCCTCTGAACAAGCTGTGCATGGTTTCTTTGAATTCCTGGAAATTGTGTAATGGTGGGCCGCCTCTTTCAACCAAGGGTATAGACCACAAAGCTGCATCTCCTCTCATATAGGACCAAATGAAGATGACGCGGGCCACATAATCTGGGTGAGCTGCAGGTTTAGCCATAAAATGCAGGTGACACTGATTCATAAATATACCAATTTTGTTGCTTTATCCATAGTAGCATTCAGGTGGCCCTAAAGGAATGGGAGTATGGGTTACTACTTGGATTTGTGTAGGTGTGGTCTCATCTGCAGAATCCACAGATCTGACGTTTACCAGAGTAGTTGGTTTCAATATTGGGTTACCCTTGGGTTTAGCTCCTCCCAGGTTCTATCCGAGGGGTTTGTCAACTGAGTCTGTAAGAATGTGAGGTCTTAACGAAGAGCTCGGTTCTTGCTCTATAATACTGCTAACTTACTTGCGTTATCTCACAAGGTAATATTGGAAGCATTCTACATCGTCTCGGCAAGGCCGTATTGTGGGCCTTGCCTTCTGCTAATGGTGCTGTTGTATTTTCTTACCTTACGAGGTATGACAACCTTGCACAGACGATATGGAAAACAAAATTATTTTATCAGTTATTATATAGTTGCACAACTAGAGGCCTGATCAAAAGAGAGGAGATTGACACTTGGGGTTTGGTGTGTTGGTCTACTGTCACGTTTTCAACCTGAAGTGATACGAAAATATAGAAACACCTTTGAGAATTACATTCTGCTCTAGCACCTGCTCTCCGTCTCTCCCAACCCTCCAACCCAACCCCAGTGCCCCTTAAATACCTGCGAGTCAACTTGAGTTATCTTGCACCAGGAAGGTTGTTGTGGTACCAGAATATGTGGTTGAAGTAGGGAGATGAGTGGACAACACAAGGACTCTTGCTAGCGTTGCTAATCAGTGCAAATGTTTAAATTTTGATCTAAAAAAAGTGTTACATGTATACTATCACAGTACATACATGCAATTGCTATCTTTAGGCCTGATGTAGATCTTGGTGGAAGGGTTACTCCATCACAACAGCGACAGATATCCCATTCGCAAAAATATAAATCCCTTTATATCCTCTCGAAAGGATATCCGTCACCGTTGCGCTGGAGTAACCCATCCACCGGGATCTAAATTAGGCCTCAGTAACCATAGTTTTAAAGTACACAGAAGTACATTATATTGCGCCTTTTTTAATTATACCTGACAGGCAGTAGCGATCGGTGGTGGGAGTAGCTGCCGGGCGGTGACGTGGGGAGGTGGAGGGGCAGGAAGGGGGGTAGTAATCTATGGATTACGGAGGATTACAGGTAAGTAAACATATAAATAAATAAAACGAATTTCGTTGCATGCACTGCATCACATTTGGGGATGCAGTGCACACAAGGAAATTCATTTTATTTATTTATATGTTTACTTACCTGTAATCCTCCGTAAACCATAAATTACTACCCCCCCACCACCCTGCCCCTCCCCCTCCCCACGTCACCGCCCGGCACCTACTCCCACCACTGACCGCTACTGCTGACAGGGCTCTAGACTGCTGCTGCACAATGAGATCTTAATGTTCCTTCACATTAATATCTTGATGCCTTTATAAGACTTGTGTACTTAAGCCTTTTGTTCTTTTCTTTGTTTAAATAGAAATAATTGAGAGTTTACAAATGCACAACAGTGCGTTTAAACATCACTAGCCATGTCAGTTTTTGCGTTTGTGTTCAAAAGTAAATGTCATGGTGTACCTTATCTTCTTTCCTTTCTTCTCGTTCGTTGGAGGTACCTGGGATGTAGGCAGGCAACAGGCGGTATAATATTGTGGGCTGCAAACATATCATCACAAGGTAAGTTGTTTTTCAAGATCTTACATAAGTTCTGGTTCTTCGCATGACGTGATGCTTCAGGCGCAATGTGATGCTGAAGGTGCAACGGTGATCCTGCAGGCGCGATGGTGAATGTGAAGCGGGCAGGGACAGGAACAGGCTTGTTGCTGCAGGCGAGAAACCACTGTAGGTTAACCCTGGGCGTAGTGTGCGGAGTGGGGCTCCGCGGAGCTACGCGAAGTGGGCACAGAACTACGCCCACCCGCGCACTCCGCGTAGCCCCACTACGCGCCGCCCGCCTCCCTCCCGCCCTCCCTAAATACTTAAATAAAAGGATAGAAAGCTTTTAAAAACACTTACCTTGTCTGCCGCGTCCCCGGGGCTCCCTCTCGCCGTCCCGCGATTCGTGCCGCCACCGATTCAGATACTAATGCGCATGCGCGGGCGCCCGCGCATGCGCATTTCTCATGAGAAATGCGCATGCGCGGGCGCCCGCGCATGCGCATTAGTATCTGAAATGGCGGCGCGAATCGCGGGACGGCGAGAGGGAGCCCCGGGGACGCGGAAGACAAGGTAAGTGTTTTTAAAAACTTACTATCCTTTTAGTTAAGTATTTAGGGAGGGCGGGAGGGAGGCGGGTGGCGGCCGGCTTCGCACCGTCTGCGGAGCGCGCGTAGTGCCGCCTGGCTACGCCCGCTACGCAAAATGCTTAGGAGACGGCACTACGTGCACTCCGTGCACGAAGCATAGCTGGCCGCCCACCCTTACTGTAGGTACTTGTAACATTGCTGTTACCCCCAATAATGACGCTGCAGCAGTTGTGGGTATAACTGGTTATTTATTGTATTTACGTTCCCTAAAGAGCGCCGAGCCGCTACCTCCGTACTCTGGGCTTTCGCGCCACTCAATGCGCAGTGCGCGCGCAGCCTCAAACATGGCCGCCCAGCACGTCACGTCGGCGCGTGACGTGCGACAACTAGACCGCGCCACCACAGTACTGAAGGTTCTCGAGGCAAAGCGTGCCTCTGGACTTGGGTGTGGTTTAATTAGAGAACCGTTGACTACATCCAAGATATCGGCAGAAGGTATTCGCATGTGTTCGGCGTGCGGACCCTCGGCATGGGACCTCCATGTTTTCGGCACGCAGCTCCTCACTGCAGTCTAGTTTACATTTGGCATTACGCTGCAGTTTTGTTTACACATGGCATTTCAGTTCTCTTGGGCATATTTTAGGCATTTTATTTCTGGGCACATGGTAAACAAAACAAAACAGTATAAAATAAAGATAATGAATACAGGTGATCGCAAGAGTTATATTGGGCATAATAGTAAATACAGCTATGAATGCACATTACACATTTCACAAAGAAACGCGCATGAGCTCTGGTTTGAGCGATGACTGCATGCCTATTTTTTATATGAACCAAATTCCTGCTCTGTTCTCAGGCGGTATGGGTATGTGGGGGTTCTGACCAGGTCAATAAAGTAAGGTTGAGGCGATAGGGACAGGATCCTCACAGTACCTCCTGTGTAAGAATGAGCCTGAACACCACAGAGATGGGATGAGCTTTAGTGCGATGGTGCACATGGAAGTCTCGAATGAGGCAGGAAGCATTGGCTACACCATGATCAATTTTCTAGGCTGTAACCCTTCCAGTCTACCAGATAGTAGAACTTTCCCCGGGAACGCTTGGAATCTAGGATGGCTGCTACTTTGTATTCATCATCCCTATCCACCTGGATTGTGGGAATGGAGTAGTCAAACAGGTCCCCGGTGTTACTAGCTATAATAGGGACACATGGAAGACGGGGTGAATTTTTATGTGAGGGTGTAGCTGAAATTAACCTGCATTAGGATTTATGATGTCTGCGACTACATAGCAACCAATGAATTTGGGTAAGAATGTTTTACTGCCGCGTAGATCTAAATTCTTGATGGACTATGGCAAGATTAGAACACCCTGAATTATGGGCTGTTAAATATACGGTTTCTGGAATATTTTGCTGAAGGATTGATGATACAACTTTGACACAGGTATTTTATAAGTTTTTACTCTGATGGAGGCATATGTGGGGGACTATACTAAGTTCAAGGTTAACACACAATGCTCCTTTTGGGTTATTTCCTAAACGTGTGTGAACTGTTTTGAATATAAAGATTTTTTGTTTTTGTTTTTGTTGATGCTATTCAGCACCAATTTAGGCATAATGGGGAATTGGGTATCTCTTGATGAGTATGATACTTTGTTTTCACTATGAAGGCAATCATGCCTTACTATGTTTACCCAATGTAGGTTTATCATTATGTATTTTTTACTTTTCGTAGACCTGTCTCTTGCTGAATTCAGCATTTGTTTAGCCCAATTTAACAGAAGTGTTTTTTTCTGAATCATTTCCAGATCATCTTTGCGGGGCACTCGTTCACTGATGCAGGCATTTTGCTCACACAAACTTTTGTCTTGAATATTTACAGGCCACTGATCATTTGCGATACGCATATTGTCACACATCAAGCAAGTAGGGAGGAGCATTGTCTGCCATCTTAGGTCCGATGGAAATTAAAAAGTAATTGAGGTTACTTTTATGGACTAATAGACTTTACCGTTGTCTTCAATTTTAAGTTGCTACCGGTCTGTTTGCCTTGAAGAATTTCCTTTCAAGTAATATTGTGCTGAAAGTTCCACAGAGTATTTATTTAGTCACACGCTGCCCGGTTACCAGTATAACCCTGAACCTGTGTGTGTCTGGGTCTTCCATTAATAATATCAATGTGACCAGTGTTGATTGTATATAACTTTCTAAGCAAATTTCAAATTTTTCACCATTTCACTTGCACAGTATCTTCATCAGGAGCACCTACTACCAACTATGTTTTTTGTTTATTTTTGTTGCTCATAAATATATTTGTATGTTATTGTTAAAATGCATCTTTCATTTATTGATATCAGAGAATATGTATTGTCTCTCTTTACAGCCCCAAAAGACGAAATGGCATTCTAATTATTGAATCCGAAGAGAATATTGTGTATGTTTATATTTATACTCACCCGAGTCTCTAGGAATACTGGCTTTCCCCCGTGGTTTATATAGAGCATAAATAAATTCAGCAAAGTGTGGTAGGCCACTAATGGCTACAGGTTAATGAGTATAGATCCCAGGAAAAACACACGTATGTTAGCAGCTTTAACAGCTGCACATGTTCTTTATGCAAAACTCGATTATTACCTGTCCTAGATTATGAGGTGAAATGTTTATGTACATTTATGTAGAACAATGGGCAGCTGTATATTTTAGTGAATCAGTGGTGATACAGTGCCAAAACGGTTCATCCTTTACACGACATTGAAATAAAATACACTATGAGAATGACAACATACATATAAACTGAATGTGCACCATGCACACTGTTTTAGAAATTTAAGTGATTATGAGAAAATGAAATGCATGCACCTTAAAAGAGAGCTTAGATTTTAGAATTAGTAAGAAAATGTAATGTGTTTCTAAAAATATCTAATAGTTGATTTTTGTAAAGGTTTTGAAGTTTACTGAACATACTAAACAGATATTCATTTACTTATTACACTGCGACTTTCAAAATTTCAAAATTAATAATTGATGTATGAACATATAGTAATAAATATTACTAAGATTACTTACAATTATAATGATGTACATGATAAATTCAAATGTGGATGTTTGAAAACTTTGTTCTAGTCATTCTCTAGTACACTTTGAAAACTTGGTGCAACTCTGCTAATCGCTTGAAGTTAAAAGAATAAAACTTTCCAAAAATATTCCTTATACAAAAGGAATCTTAAATTTCCTAAAACGATATTGATTAACAAATGTATGCATATATGTTACATTTGTTATCCAAAAAATATAGCAGCAGGCTGTATTTTCCTATATAACAAGCCTCTTATGATAATCTATGACACTCAAGCTGAATAGAAGACTGCAATAAAGAAAGTATTTACAAAGCAACAAGTTCTTACCTAAGAATAGATGGGGGAACTAACCTCACACCTCTAACAAGCAGAACACCATGCTCAGAGAGTTCATCCTCGACATGCCAACAATTACCTAACTCATCTTCGCTTTTGGGTTTGGTCTTCCAACCAGTCTTGACACTTTCCAAAACCTCAAGCAACACTCTGTCAGAGTTCAAAGGTTCTAAGCAACTTTGTCTGGTAATACTGTTACCCTCAATGTAACACACCATGACATCGTCTTCTTGTACACAGTCATCTGATGAAGCTTGTTCATCTGAACCAACTAGATGTCACAATGCATCAGCGACCTTATTGTCCACTCCAGGCAGGTACTTAATCTCAAAATCATAATCTAGTAGTGCAACACCCCACTTGGTGATCTTACTAGATACTCCATCAATGACCTTTTTCTTTTTCAAAAAGGTTTTTGAGTTTCTTAATGGACCAGAAAACAGCGAGGGCTTCTCTTTCTACAACAGAATTTCTCAATTCAGACCCTCGTAGACTCTGTGACAAAAAACAGATTATGTCATTGTGTCCTTGGTTCATTTGTAGTAGAACGGCACTAAGACCCTTCATGCTGGTATCCTTTATCACGTACTATTTCTTTTGGGGATCAAAGCAACTTAATTTAGATGCAGCATTCAACCATTCCTTGAGATTGCAAAACTCTTCCTCACATGCCTGGTCCCACGCAAATTCACACCCTTTGCGTAACAATAACCTCATCTTGAGACACAGAGAGGCGAAACCTTGAACAAACTTGCTACAATACGCCGCCGTCCCTAAAAAACTCATGAATTCTTCATTATTGGCAGGTGAATGTAGTCTGCAAATTGTATTAACAAGATCAGCCTTGGGCATGACACCCCTCGCAGAAATGGAGAGACCTAGATAGTCAATGGATTCTTTCCTGAATTTGCACTTCCCAATCTTAACCGTCAGATTCAAATCATTGAGTCTACCCAACACTTCCAAAACACATTCATCATGCTCTTTATTATCTCTTCCATTGATTAATATATTATCTTGATATACTCTCACACAGGTGAGATTTCTTAATACATGCGCTAAGGCTCACTGAAAAACCGAAGCTGCTGACACCAGGCCAAAAGGAAGCCTGGGAAAGTGAAATGTGCCAAATGAAGTCACAAAGGGCAGAAGGTCTTTTGAATCTTCACTCAATTTAATCTGATGATAAGCAGATTTAAGATTGATGGTACTAAAAACTTTGGCTCCTTGAAGCAACATCAACATATCAGCAATCCTCGGCAAGGGGTATCGATCAACTACTACATGTTTGTTAAATTCTCTTAAGTCTACAGACAGACGTAAAGCACCATCCGCCTTCTTAGCAGCTACCAGCGGAGGGGTGGCTTCAACCTCCTAAATTATGCCATCAGCTTTCAAGCGTTCTAATTCACTCAGCACTTGCTCACGCACTGCAAAAGGGATGTTGCGCACCTTACTGCACAGGGGTTTAGCACCAGGGGTTTAGCACCATCAACCAGCGGAATGTGATGTACATAATCTCTTAAGCAGCCCAGTTTTGGAAAAGACTTGAGGAAACTTCAGTATCAACATTTGCATGAAGTCCTCAGAGGAGTTGTCTCCTACAGAAGAGATTGCATGTGTGTTGGAGTTCTCTCTTACGGGCACATGCATCAAAGGAAATTGCATTCGCAAACGGTGCGAATCGCAAAATTCGGCCGTTTGCGAATGCAATTTCCATTTTTGGGATGCATTATGCATTTTGTTGTTCTCGCAATTTAAGAAATCCCAAAATTGCAATTTCTTAAATTGCGATTGCATTTAAGGAATCTCAAATTGAGATTCCTTAAATGCAATGCATCAAACTTTTAAAATTTGCGAATTCGCAAATAAGGGGTGCAAATTACCATGAAGTTGACCTTCATGGTAATTTGCGAAAACTTTGAAAAATGCACACAAGTGCATTTTTCAAAGTGCCATTTGACACACACACATGCCCTTGGGGCATGTGTGTGTGAAAAATGTACTTAATGGCAAATTTCAGGGGTGCAACAGGGTGTCCTTTGGACCCCCCCTGCACCCTTGAAATTGCATTCTCATTTTGCGATTCCTTAATTGCGATTCGCAAAATGAGAATGTCTTCCCATTCATTCCTATGGGCCTGTAGGCCCATAGGAATGAATGGGAAGGGATTCCTTAATTGCGATTCTTAAATTGCGATTTCTTGATGCATTGCAGTTTGCGATTCCTTATTTGCGATTCCTTATTTTTCGCAATTAAGGAATCGTAAACTCCAATGTTGATGCATGTGCCAGCAAGTCTAATAGCAGGTGAGGAATTAGGATCTAAGATTATACCAAGATCCCTCTGGTGGAACCAGCTTAATATGCTGTCCCCTTTTTGAGAAATGTAAATTTTAGCATTGATCATTCTGTTTTTGTGTTCTACAGGTCCACAAAAATAACCTAATAGCTTAATTGGCTCACCCCCATAAGCACGTGGTGTAATGTCAGGAGGGCAGATTTTTCTTTTATGTTTAATTTTCTTAAGGTAAAACTCCTTTGAAATGATGGTGATTTTAGCACTAGAGTCAAACAAAAGTGAGGTGCTTTCACCTTGTACTAAGACCTCATCTATGGGACCATTCTTACCCTCGCAATTACCATGACTTGTAGCAGAATTTGACCACAATCAAGTTGAGGATCCGTATCATTAACAGCTTCGTAAATGTCATTTACTTTTCCCTTGTAGGATTTACTTTTACATTCCACAGCAAAATGACCCTTTCTTTTACAATTGGTACAGGTGGCTTTCCAGCCTGGGCAAGACCTGTTGTTGGCCAAATGACCTAATTTGCCACAGCGAAAGCATTTGGGATGAAAGGTATTGAATTTTCTATTGCTACTTTGATCAGGTTTCTTTTGATACAGTTCTTTCGTTACTTTTTGAGTTTGTTTGACAACTTGAAATGAATCTTTTTCTTTCTTGTCACCTTTCTTTTTAATGACCTCTATGCCCTCAAGAGAATGTTTGATCCTTTTAGCAATGACCAGAACATCCTCAAGCGAGGGATCATCTTTTTGCCATAGTCCCTCTCTGACACGTTCAGTATTAAATCCCAACATAAACTGGTCCCTAATTCCCTCATCAACAGTGGAAACAAACTTATAAGATGAATCCAGTTTTCTCAAAGCAGTTATATAATTTTCTATGGACTCATCTTCAAGTTGGCTCCTGCAAACAAAATGGTATCTCTCTAAAATGGTACTGATTTTGGGCAGATAAATATCAAATTCATTCAGATCTAGTTCATGTATTTGAGGAAGGTGGTCAAATACCTCTTGTCACTCTGATCCTAAATAATGTAGTAATAAAGCTGTTTTTCTTTCAGCACTCAAAGAAGAACCACAGACTCTGGCGTACCTTTCGAAAACTTTACGCCATTTTTGCCATCGTATGGAAGGATCACCAGGGGTGGAGAGAGAGAAAGGTGGGGCAGGCAAATTTTGCATTTTATAAACAGTATGTTATAAATTCCCGAATTATAAACAGGCTTTTGAGCTGAATTAAATGTAACAAAGGATATTACAAAATGTAAATATATCATAGAAGCAACACACACTTTACAAAGAACGAAGTGAGTCTTTTTAAGAAAATGTGTGAAAAGTCAAAATGAAAAAAAAACAGTAACAATAAAATAAATTACTCAATTTGATAGTGTGTGTGTGTGTCACAGACTAAATTTGTACACAGTAATAAATTGACACTGAAAGTAATACTGACACACAAATTTGATAGTGCAGTGCAATGTGAGTGTGTCACAGGAGAAAGACGTATGGCATAATTATTAGTGTGCGATGAGCAATTTACTGAAGTTGACACTCACACGCAATATGATGGTGCTGTCCAATGTGAGCGTGTCACTGGAGAAAGATGAATGGCGTAATCACAATAGTGTGCACATGCCTGTAATGATGAGCAATAGGCTTTTTTCCTTAAAAACTGAAAGATACCGCATCAAAGTGCTTCTTCCTTAAAAAGTGTAGCATAATCACATTAGTGTGCGCATCACTGTAATGATGAGCAATAAACGTTTTCCTTAAAAATGAAGGATACTGCATCAAAGTGCTTCTTCCTTAAAAACAGAGAGCAAGCATCACTGACATGCAGTGCTTAATTTGTAAAATATTAAGTGCAGGTGCTCAAATTTTTTAGGGAGGCCACACCCACTTTGCCGGCACCGCCCACTTTCTCCAGATGCTCCACCCACTTCCTTTATTGGTTCCACCCACATCCACAAGCCTCAACACACCATAGCCACCTCCTCACATCTTGAGTTTCGCAAGAAGCTGAAGACCTGGCCCTTCACATAAGCACCTCGGGGACCTCACACCTACACACCTGCCCAAGTGCCTGGATACCCTCTTGGGTGATTATGTTTTCTAAAAATCAATATAACTTAACATAATGTAACATATGCAAAGCCTATGACAATAACTTGGTCTTGTTCCATGCCAAATATTCTGACCTGCGCAGCCCCAGGTCCCAACCAAATGGGCTCTAAAAATGATCAGACCATCTTAATTCCAGTGAGAGGTTGACTGTGAGATGAAGGTTCGAGATAACAAGGTCTAGGGTGTGCCTGGCTCGTTGAGTTGCCGTTGAATTCAAATAATTCAAAGTAAGAGCACTACATGAATTTATTATCGACTGACCATGTCTACCAGTTGATACATACCCCTGAAGATTGAAATCCTCCAGAACTGTACAGTTAAATTAACTCAATGCCACCTCCTATGCAACCTCCTCCCAAGGTCCAGAAAATCTGGTGGATTACTAGGACGATAGTGTACTAATATAACAGAAAAATAAACGTTTGGTGGAAGGATAATGCAGAATCCAAGACTCTCCTCCCCTTGGACTCTCAGTTGGCAACTTGACACATTTGAGTTCATTACGGTGATATATTACAGGCAATCAATCTGAAATGCATTTTCGTACAACACACCATGAAGTTCTCCTACATCTCTTGGTAGTTAAGATTGGACTTTCAGGTGTACCACTGGATGGATTCTGTTGTGCAGAATCGAAGACAACAATTTAAAATTAAGAACACGTTTCCCTTGTACACAAACACTCCAGAAAATCGGGGTGCAGACCTGGGGGATTTATATGAACACAGAACTTTCGGCACCCGGGAAGCGTTGTTCTGGGACCGGCAGCCAACCACAATGGAGTTATTCCTATATGTCAGATTGCGTCAAGGCGTCAAAACTGCTACCCCTGACTTCCCCACTGAGCCTACGATCCTTGCCCCATTGCATGCTCTGCTTCGAAGAGCTGCACCCACATATGTGGTCTCCATGCTATATCGCACTACCCAGGCAGCAAGCCCTGAGGTGAGACAGAACTCATAGGCTCATTGGGATGAGGACTTGGGGAACCCCCTTAGTGATGAGCAGTGGAAATGTTGCTGTCAACCAACTGGGAAAGTGGTGGCAAGTAGTAGACTGTGCATCATACATTTTGAATACCTGCATCGCATATACTATACCCCTGCTCTGCTTCACCGATTCCAGCTACAAGAGGATGACTGCTGTGGTAGGTAGGGCAGAGCAGGAGCTGACTTCCTGAATTTGGCATGGTACTGTGACCCTATTCAGGGATACTGGCAAAAGGTCCCAGAGGTCTCCAATTCCAGACACCCCACTCACGGTGTTGTTGGGATACACAGAAGAGATAGACCCCTCAGTCAGAAAATATGTCTTGTTGGGTTTGTTGTTAGCCAGACGCAGAATAGCCTGTAGCTGTGGAAGAGGGCGAGCCCCCAAGTTTAAGAAGTGGATGCACGATCTAATATTCTGCCAAGAGCAATTACTCACATATGCAGAATTAATGCCTTTTGCCTCCCGGCCACACGATATATGAAACCCTTTGCGAACATACTTGATAGAACACCCAATTGCATCAGGCACCACCGTGTAGGAAGCATGGGGAGAGTCCATATATATGGGATAGACAGTGGGGAGGGGATGGGGAGAAGGAGGCCATTGGGAGAGAGAGCACCTGGATCCAAAAACTGCAAAGGATACAACCTGAAGGTAACGGAATGATGGGGGGAAGAACAGCTCTAGAGCTGAAACTGCCTAGTGTAATAATGTGGACCCCTATTGATGTACAGAGTCATAATGAAAACCAGACTGAAATACTGCTTAATGAATGAGACCTTAATGCTAAGTATGACTGTACTATACATCAGGATGGTAACAAGATGTAATTTTTTGTTTTTTTGTTGTTCTTTGTTCTGAACTATAAAACATAAGAATATTTTTTTGTTATAAAAAGAAACCGTTTTCCTATTTCTTTTGCCTTTATCTTGGTGTCTCCCAAGCTATGCCCCTCAGAAAGATTTACATAATCTCGCTAGATTGAATGCTGGAGGTGTGCGGATTGCCCTATCCAATCAGTGATGATGGCGATGATTTAGTGATATACGATCGCAGATCCCCGAAACCTAATTCGGAGTCTCGGATGGGAGGAGAGGTAAAAAGGACTGGCTGCGTCCTCCCTTTTACATTAATTTCCACAATAAGGTATCCTACACATTTAACTGATCTTTCTGTGGATATTGGATGATGGATGATGTACATGGAGGCAGTAGCGGTCGGCAGTAGGTGTTTCTGTAGGGCGGTGATGTGGGCAGGGGGAGGGACAGGGTGGGGGGTAGTAATGTATGGATTACGGAGTTTTACAGGTAAGTAAACATTTAAATAAATAAAACGAATTTCGTTGCGACACTGTATCACATTTGGTGATGCAGTGCGCGCAACGAAATTCGTTTTATTTTTTTAACTGTTTACTTACATGTAAAACTCCGTAATCCATACATTACTACCCCCCACCCTGTCCCTCCCCCTGCCCACGTCAACGCCCTACAGAAACACCTACTGCCGACCGCTACTGCATGGAGGGAAGCTACACCCATAATGTTTGGGCATAAAACTGTTGTTAGGTAGATGATAATTTAGCGATGTAAAAAGCTACTTCATAAGAACCGTCCCGTGTGCAGACTATACCCAATGCACCATTACAGGCAGCTCCAGGTCAGTGCGGATATAAATGCAGCATGTTACACATGGGCGTCCGCAGGGGGGGCAAGGAGGGGCGCTTGTCCCCCCCTGGAGCACCCCTCCTTGCCCCCCTGCCTGTGCCAGCTCTAGGGTGGTGTGACCGGTGCCGTCGCACTGGGTGCTGGCTTTCTGGGGGCGCCGTGTTTACAACTTAATTATGATTTTAAAAGAGCCTGCTGCACATTCCTTTCCTCCTGCAATTTCGAGGCCTCACAACAATGTCAAGATAACTCCTGTGATTAATGTTCTTCCTAGCCAGAGATCAGAGTTTTGTGTAGTTGAGTTTTTTGATGTATGTGAAGGTAGTACAGAGGGGTAATATGCCTGCTGCAAAGAACGTGTACCAAGTAGATTAAAGAGTGCATTTAATGTAACTAGATCAGCAGGTTACTGCTTTTAAAAGAGCCATCCTTTTCTTACTTGCAATTTATAACTTAAAGTCCTAATATAGAATAATGAGGTATTAACTTTCATCATTGAAGTGCATACACTCTGCTAAGTATAGAACATTGATTAATGTTGCAAAAAGGGTTAATTTGGGTAGAAATGGAGTCTTATTATTAAAGAAAAGTCCCAACTATGCTGTTTCTTTTTCGACTCTGAGTTTGTGCTTCTCCACACCAAGCACTCCTAAACTATACTGCCTACCAGTATGAATGACATGTGACTCCTACACTTTTAGGGGCATATCATCAACGGCCAGCGATAATTATCGCTGGCTGTGTGTAGCGTTCAAAAAATTAACGCCGCATATCGCTGGATTCTATCGCCTGGTGAGCACACTATCAGCAAGGCGCATCGCCCAGGCGATAGAAATCCAGGCAAACGCGGCGGAAAGAGTCGAAATCGCCGGAATTCCAGCGATAGAAAACCGCGTTAGGGAAAACCTAATCTATAATGGGAGACGTGGACTCAGCATTACAATCCATCTCCCATTATAGATATGGCTTAGTAAGGAAAATAGCAGGTGTTACAAAGCGGCGAAAAACCCGGTTAGCGCTGATTATAATATCGCTATGTGTGTTAGCGATACACTTGAAAATAGAGAGAATCAGGGTTAGTGATGATATCCCATGTTGTTTCACGGGACACGCCTCCCTTGCATCTCATTAGCGATGCAAGGCGATGCGATGTTGAAACCAGCGCTAATCCCATTGAACACGCGTTAGCGTGCTCTTGTAAATAAAGCAATATTTTTATCATCGCATTTTGTCCAAAAACTGACGCAAACTTGGCGATAAAAATATCGCTAGGCTTTGATAATATGCCCCTTTGTCCTTTGACTTATGTAACATTTCCTATACACTGATTTACACAAGTATGATTGATTGTCTGCGTAATGTGTGTGTGATGCAAAGTGCTGTGACATACTTTAATGTTATGAGTAGTGCTATATAACAAATTCAATGCATCTGACAGAGAGTGGTTATAGAGTCTTGGTCACTGTTAAAGGGTGCTAGTGAGAGAATCCGTGGTGGAGGTGGTCATTGGGGGCACCAACTAACATTGTCGCACTGGGTGCCACCAGCGCTAAAGCTGGCCCTGCCCCCTGCGGATGCCCATGCCACTATGCATTACACATGGTGCTCCAGCCATGGTTCCTCTCCAGCTCGCACTCTCTGTTCTATTCTGAAGCTCCTCCGCATTTCAGGGCTCAGTAGGACAAGACGCGGGCTTCATTTTCCTGCACCCTCCCTTTGGCACTCTCTTCTAGGTGAACTCCTGTGCATCTCATAGCACGTCACATCTAGACAACACCTGGAGACTCTGCTCTTTTCTGGATCCTTCTGAGTACCCTCTGTCCCCTCCCCCTTCCATCTTATAATTTAGTCAGAAGCGCCAGGAGACCTCGGACTTTATAGCGCGCTCTGACACATAACAAGATTGAGGCAAAGTCTTTTCAAATAATTATTGGATTATAGTGATGGACTGCCTAGAACAGTTGCTGTTAAGTAAATTACTAAGCAGAAAGAATAGTCACATTTGAATAAAAGAGTAGCGTCTGCCTCTTGCTCTGGTGTTGTTTTTGTCCTCGGGCTGCTCCCGACCCCGTATCACCTCTCTGAGAGCCAGTACCCCCTTTGACCCTCTACCTGCCGCCCACCCCTTCCCCGCCACTTTTCCCGGTTCACACCTTGGTGCTTTCACACTTAACGTCACCTCCAGCTCTCATTTTCAGAGAGGGCCCGGGCTCCCTATCACCAACATGAGGAGGAGGAAGAGAGAGGGGGGATAGAGGAAAACTTGGTGGGGTCGGGGAGACGGATACGGTGGGGGTGAGAGTGAAAGAAGAGGGGGGAGAGAAAGAGAGAAAGAAGCAGTGGGGAAAGAGAGACTGAGAAGTAGGCAGGAAGGAAGATGAGAGAGCAAGTGGAGGGGAGTGGGGGGTCTGGGTGAGGGAGAGCAGCTTCAGAGAAGTGAGACCTGTGTTCTAACTATGCCAGTGAAGACAGCGGGTCCAAAGGAGAAAGAACCAGGCCAGATAGAGTAGGTCCAGGCAGGCTCGGTGGGTCCGGAAGAGGGACAGGGCAGGCAGAACAGCTCCAGAGAAGGGTGAGCAGAACCAGACATGGGCGAGCCGATCCGGACCAGCAGATCCTCCCTGAGCAGGGAGACAGTGCGATACACAATCAGAATGTAGTGTTCAGCTTTTGTGGTGCCAGGGAGTAACTTGAGAGTTCAGGGTGAGTGTGGGTTTTAAGGTGCCAGGGAGTCATTTTAAGGTTCACGGTGGGTTAGGGATTGGGGTGCCAGGGGGATAATTTCAGGGTTCAGGGTGGGTATGAGTTTTGGTGTACCAGGGGGGTAATTTTAGGGTTCAGGGCGGGTACGGTTTTGGGGTGCAAAGGGGGACATTTTTGGGTTCAGGGCGGGTATGGGTTTTGTGGTGCCAGGGGGTAACTTGAGAGTTCAGGGTGGGTGTGGGTTTTAACAGCCGCAGCCCGTGGAGGGAGTTACGGTGGGGCAGGGAGGCGGGGAGGGGGAGGGGGAGGGGAGGGGTGGAGGGTGCTACAAACCGGCATATGGATAATTGCAGGTAAGTAAACAATTTAATTAATGCCTCTTGATCAGTGCGTCAGCTGAAGGGTCGGCTTCCTTCTGCACTTGCTGTAGCGAGCTGCGTCGGGCAAGTAGATAGTCAAACTGCTCCGAACCACCGTAGTTTGCCATAGCAAGTGAAGGTATATTTATACCTTGAAGGTGTTTAGGAATGCCATAGATTGACGTAAAGTCGGGCATAATAACGTCTATGGAATAGTTGTTCTTTGCAAAGTACATGAGTTCTTGGACAAATCAATATTCAAGCAAGGGGAAGTTCCCTAACTGCTTAAGCCGATTTTCCCAGAAATCGTTGTGACATTTGGTATGGTTGGAAGTAGCCATGCCTGTATTTGGGTAGCATGGGCTATGCCTAAATAAGGGCTTGATTTCTATGTCTATATAAGGGCAATATGAATTGTACCTATATAAGGGCATGAATTGGGAAAATTCACTCGGAGCCTAAAACGCCACACAACAAATGCTGAATACTTAATAATCGCCAATGTGTGGCAAAACCGAGCAGTAATAAGGCACGTGTGAGCGTAGAAGCATTGAGGGTGAATACTACAGCGCTGCTAAATCCACTTGAAATGTTCCTAATGTCACACTTGAGTGAGCGCAATAAATTTAAGGATTCATACTTAAAAACTGCCAATGTGTGGCAAAACCAAGTAGGTAACAAATAAGGCCCGAGGCATTAGTAACTTCCCAGACACAGTGCAAATTGAGAAAACGCACAGCACCTTGGGAAAACGAGACGTGAAAAAAAATAGACATTTTCAGAAGGCTGTTTGAAGTCCAAGGGTTCCTTGAAGATAGTATATAAGCTCAGTGAGGAGAGCTTAAAATAACAGGTGTTCAGATCCTTTTCAAGTATATCCCATCGTTGTCGCCAAACGTAACATCCAACTCTGCGCAGATCGAAGTTATGAAGATAAGTTTATTTGCATGAAGAAAAGGATCCCATCCACAGGAACCCTTCAGACATGAAGGAGGCTCAGCTTCAACTGACAGCCTCTTACATAACACATTCTAAAACCCCTGACAACAGGTGTAGAGACCAGAATGCTACACTGGTTCTTGTTAGGTAGCCAACATTGACGCCCTATAGTCCTTCACTCCTCAATGCGATGAGCAAGATCTATCGGAGGACCAAGTGAAGGAGAGAAAATAAGCAGTTGATAATATATGTTGATTATTTGGGCCCAGTGTGAATAGAGAAAGAAAATGCTGCGTCAGTGGATTCATTGTTGCAGCAGTAACACAAATGCTGCCTGAACAGGTCTTCAGCTGTAGCAAACATATGCAGACATGGGGGCAGATTTACAAGCCCTTCGCACCACGTTTGCGTCATTTTTTCCATGTTAAAAATGACGCAAAATTGACGCAAGGGGCTTGTAAATCTGCCCCATCGTACTGAGACTGCTCCTTTTACTGTGCGGGGCAACAATAGGATGTTGTTGGACATTGTTTATTTGTGCTGTGCCAGTCCTATTGGATCTTTGTGCTGCATTAGACATGGTTTCTCATCCAACTTTATTAACTAGATCAAACATGCCCCAGGAATTTAGAGTAAATGTAAAGATCCCAAATTGGTGGCTGGTGGATTTTGGAAATGTGCCTCGACTGCTCCTGACAGAAATTAATATTGGAGTTATAATAGACTCTGCATTGAGTATGAATAAGCATCTCAGGTATCAGAGACTTGTGTTCTTCATCTAAAATTGTCATACATATGTAAAAATGCTGGCAAGACTTCAACATGTTCAAAATTAGGCCGCTACAGTCAAAACCAGAAATTGAAAATATGATTTAACCTCTGTCGCTATGAATGACCTACACTGGCTGCAGATAGGTCAAAGAGTACCTGTTTTACTATCCGACCTTCCATCGAATGGGCCCAGTAAGTATTTCTGAGAAATTACATCAGTACATTCCAAGAAGGACATTGAGAGTGGGACTTGCATTGAGTTCTACCATTCCACACTTTTATTTGGAAAGGAAAGGTGGCAGAGTCTTCTCAGTAGTGAATCCAACATTTTGGAATAATATTCCTTTCACCCTAACGGTAGAAAAATATCACTCAAAGTTCTGTAAGCTTTTAAAAATGTATCTGTTCCAAAAGGTAAAACTTCCCTTAAATCTCAGTCAGTTAATTCTTCAGATCAGGACGCCCTTGTTTAGGGTATACGGTGTGTGCCTTTTAAATATAATCGTCATCATCCTTCAGTTTTAAAGCATTTTCATTTTATTTCATTACATTTCGTGCCTCCACCAAACTGTTGACCAGGAAGAGCAACACTGTCGAATGCATACAGCAAGACGAAGAAAGGTAATGATCTTTTCTCTGGCAAAGAGTTAGATGAGGGGGACAATGACAATACATAGTGAAAACTTAATTGGGCACAGGGATATTAAAACAAGAATTAAGCTGAGAGGAGAGTATGTATCTTTGGAAGACAGGTGTTTGACGTGAAGCAATACCATGGGTATTTTAAAGACATACAGCCTGATTCATGAAGCAAAATTGCACTCGCAAAGGGCAAGATTCTCAGAATCTTGCCTTTTGCGAGTGCAATTTTGGCATTTGGGATTCACAATCCCAAATGCAAAAATCGCTAATGAGGAATTAGCAAATATGCGAGGATTAGCATTTAAGGAATCTCTATTAGAGATTCCTTAAATGCTATTCATGACACTTGCAAAAATTGCGATTTAGCAAAATTGGGCCGCTATTTACCGAGAGGTCAGACCTCTCGGTAAATAGCAAAAACATAGAAAAATGCTTTTAAAAGCATTTTTCTAAGTTGCATGTTGCACACACACATGTCCTTTGGACATGTGTGTGCGCAACACCTGTTCAAATGTGCATTTTAGGGGTGCTACAGGGTGTCCTTTGGACACCCCTGGCACCCTTAAAATCGCTATCTGATTTGCGAGTAGCAAATTGCTACTCGCAAATAAGGGATACTCCCCATTCATTCCTATGGGCCTTTTGGCCCATAGGAATGAATGGGGAGTTATTCCTTTTTTTGCGAGTAGCAAATTGCTACTCGCAAATAGAGAACATGTAGGAATCGCTATTGATTTAGCAATTCCTACATGAATGCCGTTTTGCGTGTCCTCAATAGCGAGTCGCTATGATTCGCTATTAGGGCCACGCAAAACGGCCCGTACATGAATCAGGCTGAAAGGCCCACATGCATCAAGCATTTTTGTAGTCGCAAACGGTGCGATTCCTTAAAATCGGCCGTTTGCGAATGCAAAAGTGCTGTTTGGGATGCATCATGCCATTTTAGAAGTCGCATCTTTTTTACGATTTCTAAAATTGCGTTAGCATATAAGAAATCGCAATTGTGCGATTTCTTAAATGCTATGCATCATTACTGAAAAATGTGCGATTTTTAAAATTGGAAGTGCAAATTACCACGAAGTTCAACTTCGTGGTAAATTGCGAAATTGTTTAAAAATGCACAAAAATGCATTTTTTAAACTGTTAAGCTACAGACACACATGTCCTTAGGACATGTGTGTATGTAACTTATGCTGAAAAGTAAATTTCATGGGTGCAGGGGGGGGTCATTTTGACCCCCCTCTCCACCCTTGAAATGCATTGATGAATTGCAATTGCACATTGTGAATTCGCAATTCCCATTCATTCCTATGGGCATTTTGGCCCATAGGAATGAATGGGAATTGTGAATTCGCAATTGAAAATTTGAATTTTTTTTGCAAATCGGTAAAAATAGCGATTTTTACCGAATTGCAAAAAAAAACCCAAAATATTCATGCATAGGCTTTTGCGAATTCTAAATTGCGAATCGTTATTTTTCGCAATTTAGAACTCGCAAAAGCCGATATTGATGCATGTGGGCCAATATATGGGAAGCCAGAAAAGGATACAAAGAAGCTGGTTTAGAGGTTGGTAGACGGGTACTCTGTCACAAATGTGGGTGATAGCCTGTCCATTATATTGTATCACATGTGCCATATGATATAATGCACGTGTAATAAGTTAGACAGAATATTTATTATGTTTGTGATAGAGTAACACACTTGCCAAACTCTAAATAAGGCCCAGAGGTTGCAAGGAACTCAGCTGAAGGAGACAAAATGGAGTAACCCAAGAAGTGGGAGAGAATCAAAATATAGGAAATACAAATAGTTTGATTGGGGGTAAAAAATGAGCTGAAAATCGAGGAAGAATTGAAATTCCTTTAGTCTGCTTTACAAAATAAGGACTGAGAACAGAATTTTTGTTGCAGGAAATGCGAGAAGTGACTAGAAATGACAAGTATTTGCTACAGAAGAGGTGTATGTATGGAAGGAAAAAGAAGATTCAAAGAGTACACCAAGTTTATAGGCAGTGCAAAGCAGAACGAGATATGAAGGGGTCCTGCATGTTGTCGGGAGATAGTGTCTTCCCCACACTTAGTACTTTTTGGCCTGAGGGCCCCTGCAGTGTGAAGTTTGAAGGTGGACTTTATGAACCGGATGTTACACAATTGACTGCACGTTTCCACAGCTTTGATTGTTTGATAGGGTCGGGGATGGACTCGGCAGCTGTTGAACTTCCCCCTACTATATCAACAGATAGCTGTAACAAGCGGATGGTACAGGGTGGGGCTAAACCGGCTAACTTAACTAAACAGAGTGGGACGGAGGGCGCTACTGATAAAGAGGGAAGAGGGCAGAAAGGGGAAGCATGTCAGGCAGGCAGGAATAGATACCTGCTACGTTCACTGCCAGAAAAAGAGTTTTTTGTAGCCGACTCAGCAGGGAGTGTAGTCCCCAAAACTCCAAGACAGAAAAAGAAGGAGCGAAAGGAGAAGAGCAAGACGGTTGTGGTGAAAAAAGTGGGCTTAGCACCTTAAAACTCACCCCTTCATTGAAGTCATACTTTAAAATAATGGAGAAAGTGTTAGACCAAAAGTCTGCTCACCCTGTTGACAACCGTGGCAGTCCTGTAACCACGGCTCCGCAAACATCACCTAAACAGGCCGAGGTACAGATTGAGCAACAACTAGCCCCCGGGTCACGCGCCCTAAGGAACCGGTTAAGCTTCTGAGTAGGCTTAATCCGCTTCTATCGGAGCCGGAGACGGATTTAGGCACACAGGGTTCCGGCTCAGAGGTGGAACAGAATGTGGAGAAGGCCCCGGCCTTAAAGCAACAACTAGAGCCTGGTCTTTTGTCTCCCGGATCCTTAAGCGAGGACGCCAGCAGGGATAACATGGTGGGATGTCCATCAGAGGAGCAACCGAGGGGGCAGAGAGGAACCAGTTGGAGCACCTGCTCTGCTCTCTGCGTGAGGATTTATTCGCTAAACTGCTCCCACGGTTTGAAATCTCAGAAGGGAACCAAAAGGAAATCATAGAGAAGTGCGCTAGTCTAGAGAATAAGCTTGACGATATTTGTACCAGGACAGAGGCGTTGGAAAGCGAAGTTGCTAACCTTGCGAGAGTATCCCAAGGTCACTCAAAAACTATCGCTGACCTTAAATCTCAGAATAGGACTCTGCAATCAGATATAGAGAGATTAGAGATCCATGCCAGGAGGAACAACTTGAAGTTTTTGAAAATACCTGAGGGGGCTGAAAATGGAGATGTGAAGTCCCTCATATGCAAGCTACTGAGAGAGGGGGTCCTAAAGGACAGACCAGATATCGACCTTGAAAGCGAAATCCAGCGGGCACACAGAGACCCATTTAGACAGCACCCGGATAGGAAGGCTCCGAGAAAGATCTTAGTGAACTTTCATACTTATACGATTAAGGAGTTGATATTAGGCAGAGCCTTAGTGGATACATCTCTACACATAGACTCTACTAAATACCTTATCCGCTCAGATGTAGGGAGAGCGACCGCGCAGAGGCAGTGGGAGTTGGGTTCGCGGATGTCTGACTTTAGAAACCTAGGAGCGCAAGTGATGATGAAGTTCCCCGCAGCCTTAAGGGTGGTCTGGAGAAACAAAACGCATAACCTTACCTCCACTCAGGAGGTTGATATGTTTCTAAATCAGATGAGGGAAATGCAGCACTAAGCCCCTCACTGAACAGTTGATAGCTGGAAAAATATCGCATTAGTGTTAAACATATAGTAGACTATACAGTATAAGGGGTAATACATGGAATATTAAAAAAAAAAGGGGTGTCCGCATGGTTGTTAATAAAAAATGTTTTTAAAAAGGGCACGTTTATACTCCTTGTGCATACTCCCGACCTTTAGGTACTAAGATATCACTCACCATACATGGATGCACATACTATGAAAAATGTTTTCAATTGTTAGAGATAGATTTTGGGTTAGGGATTGGGCTTTCATAGGGCGATCAATATCCCCAAGGTCCATGAGGGGGGTTCCTAAGGGTTGGAGGTAGGAGGTGGTGGGGGGTGGGGCAGATAAAGAAAAAAATCATTCCTCATGTAGCCAAAAGAATAAATAAGTTGTTGGGCATGACCATGAAGCAGTTTTCTAGGACTCTTATTATGTGTAACGTATCTGGCCCATAGATATGGCGAATGTTTTAAATAAAATCAAAATAGTGAGCTGGAATGTCAATGATTTGAGGGAGGGCAGGAAATGTAACAGAATATGCGAATTTTTAAAGAAATCAGGGGCCCACGTTTGTTTGTTGGAAGAGACTCATCTTGAGTCTCAAGAATGTAAGGAAACTTTTAAAAAACAAAGTTGGGTACAGGAGCTTCTCTGCTCTCATCAAAGTGGGAATACTAGGGGAGTGGCGATGCTAATCCGGTCAAAGAGCAGTATTAGAGTTGAGAAGCATGATACGGACACCTCAGGTAGATGGCTGACTGTGTCCTCAGTGGTAGATAGTTTCCACGTGGCTTGTGCGGTATATTATGGCCCAAACCAAGACTGCCCGGAACATTTGGTCAACCTAAAAGTAAGTCTTTCTAATCTAATTGTTCCTATTATCTTAGGGGGTGATTTTAATTTGGTTTTTGACCAAGCTTTGGATCGGACCTCTAGGGTCATTTCTTTCCCTCCACATAAAATGAAATCTGAACTTAAGAACATAATGAAAGATTTTAGTTTATTAGACGTATGGAGGGCTAGAAACGCCAAGAATAGAGATTACTTTTACTATAGCCATAGATATAGGCACCTCTCTGGAATTGGTTTCTTTTTAATAGATCAAAGCTTGTTTCCGGTCGTTGACTCTTCTACATATATTTCAGCTCTCTTATCGGACCATTCGATGGTGGAGTTAACAATTAAAATCGCAAGAGGAGGACAAACAAGAAGATGGACCCTTGATAGATCAATATTACAAAGGGACAAAGTAAAAGCTTGCTTGGAGTCTCAGATAGAAGAGTTTTGTAGGTTCAATATTGGATCTGCGTGTGACCAAACTGTTTGGGAGGCCTTCAAGTCTTTCTTAAGGGGGATATTAACTACCATTGTGATTGAGAGAAATAATGATAGCAGAAAAGTGGAAGCCGATTCTCTTATGAAAATAAAGCATAAAGAGCAACAGTTGCAATTAGCCTCACTAGAACTGCATTCTAATCTTGAGTCTTTACAATATGAGTTGAATTGCTTAAAGGCAGAATATCAGGCAAAATTGGATAGACAAATCAAGGATAGATGGGAGGCAAGTAGGCTTCAAAATTTCTCTTATGGAGAGAAATGTGGGCATCTTCTGGCATGGAAGGCTAGGTCGGATAGGGCCAGAAATCAGATTACAAGTCTAATTATACAGAGTACAGGGTCACAGTCATATGACAATAATCGGATCGCGGAAGAAGTCAAAACATATATGTCTAAGCTGTATGCCGAGAGTGGTGACTTTTCACCTGAAAGAGCAGAAAATTGGTTGCGGCAACTAGAATTACCACATTTGACTGAAGTAGATAGGGCTTTTTTAAGCTCACCTATCAGAGAGGGAGAAGTACATATTCAACTAAAAAGAATGGCAAAGGGCAAAGCAGCTGGCCCGGACGGACTCCCAGTAGAATTATATCAAATCAGCGCAGAGGTCATTGGCCCAGTCCTTACAACTTTGTTCAATAAAATACACCTTGGAGATGAGGCTGCCCCACAAACATGGTTGGAAGCCACAGTAGCACTAATATTAAAGCTGAATAAGGATCCTCTGACGGTCGAGTCCTACAGGCCAATCTCGCTGTTGAATACTGACTATAAAATTTTTGCGGGGGTATTGGCAGCGAGATTGGCCAAAGTTATCAAAACAGTGGTGCACGAAGATCAGAGGGGTTTTATGCCGGGTAAGCAGCTGAATGAACTTACATTCCAGGCCATAGCTGCTATAGACGTCGCCATCAACGAGAAGTCATCTTTGACTATAGCGGCTATAAATGCCACAAAGGCTTTTGACCAGGTCAATTGGTTTTATTTATGGGAAGCATTGGCTGCATTCGGTATGCCATCAAACTTTATATCATCTATCCGACTATTATACTCAAACCCCCAAGGCTAAAACTTTGGTAAATGACCTTCTAACAGAGTGGATACCAATATATCGTGGTACCAGGCAGGGGTGTCCTCTTTCCCCTCTTTTGTTTAATTTATATATTGAACCTTTTGTCACTCAGTTGAGATCAGACCCCCTGTTAAACCCTTTAATATCGCAAACCTAGAGTTAAAATTTGCCCTTTATGCTGACGACCTCTTAATGTTCACCTCAAATCCTGATGAGGCTATTCCTCGACTCTTTGATCAGACAGAAGAGTTTGGGGTGATTTCAGGTTACAAAATAAATAAAGAGAAAACTGATGTCGTGCAGTGGAACCAGGAGGCGGGGTTCCCTGGGTCTAAGACACGGATGAGGTATTTAGGTATTCATCTGGTTCAAGATATAAAACTGCTATCAAAAGTTAATCTGGACAGAGTTTACAAGGAGGTATGTGGCTTATTACAACGTTGGTCGGGTCTCCCATTAAACATATTCGGCAGAGTAAACCCAATAGGTTCATTTATTTGGAACACGAAGTCACCAAGAATATCTTGGAAGAAACTGAGGAGGAGATTAAAATCAGGAGGCCTAGCCCTACCAGACATACTTATTTTTTGCCACTCATTCCATCTAAAAAACTTTAGACTATTGGCAGATAAGGCAGACACATCTTCTCTGGGCCGTCTGTTCCAGGCAATGCTGAATGGTACACGCCAGGGGCACGAATATTTCCTTTTTAAATACGAGGATCCCAGATTTTACAAAAAAGTAAGACTAAAGATCTTAGAGGCGGCCCTAAAAAACTGGGTATTTTAGGAATTGCTTACTACGCTCCCCAGGCCCCAATCTGGGATTCCCCGGGGACTCCCGAGTGTCTCAAAGACCAATTAGCACGCCCTATGAGGTTAGCCCGCATAACACACTGGAGAGTTATATTAAATGACTCACAGCTTATTGATTGGGAAGCACTTTCTGGATTGACAGGAAGAACACTCACAAGGTTCAAACATTACCAACTCTCGGGCTGGTGGGCCACTATGGCTTGGGTAGCTGGTTCATTAAATCCAAAGTTTGATCTAGTAAGTAGAAAGGGCAAATGGAAAAAAGGAATATCTTTCTGGTATTGGGCCATGCAAGAGGGAGAGGGAGAGGGAGTGGCAGAACCTGAACTCCAAAAGATATGGTGCATTGAGGTTGTCTTAGATCATAACAGTCTTCAAGATCTATGGATGGATTCTTTCACGATGTTGCACACTGTGGTTAAGTCAGCTCCACTTGAAAGGAACCTCCTGTTTACCCTATATAGAGTCTATATCACACCCAAGAAGCTAGCAAGGTTCAAAAATGCAGAATATCGTTGCCCACGGTGTAAACTCTCGGCTGCAGACGACATACATATGTTTGTAGATTGCCCTATGTTAACAAATTATTGGTTTAAAATTGGTGAGTTCATTGCTGCAGTATTGAACATACAATTTGTAAATACTCCAAGTATAATTTTGTTTGGCCTGGCTCGGGAATATCACCCTGATGATATGAAGTGTAAATTCATCTTCTATGTAATGTTATTGGCCAGGCACGAAATATGCAGGGCGTGGAAGAACGAGATAGCACCTAGTTTTCCAGACTGTTTGCAACAGGTCATTTTTGTAAGTGAGTCTGACATAGCCTGTGACAGCTCAAGTAGTGATAAGATCTGGGCAGCCCTAGCGGCATGGCGGAACGGATAAACGTGTTCCAATGATTTTACCTGGGCACTGTTGGGGCTCAGTCTCCAACATAGCGAAGGGCAGTCCAGTGAGATACTGTTGGAGTGGATCGAGCAAACTGTGAATACTAGAGGGGATGTGCCTCTCTCTCTCTCCTGGGGGGTCAAACATCGGAACCAGAATATAAAAGTTTGCAGGAGAGAGGGGGAGGTTGCCCACCTAGAACGCCCTTTTTCCTATTTTGGTATATAAGGAATACAAAAAAAAAAAAAAAGAGAGATGAAGGGGAATCTGAACAGAAATGTGAGGAGAGAAGTTATGGAAGGTGGTTCAGGTAAGACGAAGATGTAACTTTATGTAGGATGTTTATGACGGGGATGAAAGTTCATCAAAGACTGCACTGAAGAGGTAATTAAAAGGATCGTAGAACAGTGGATCATCATTACAGAAGTGAGAAGTTGGACCAGATTAGGACATAAGACAGTAGAGTAAAAGAATAATACCAGTGGGGCCGAGGAGAGAGTTCTTAGAGAAACTCATACTGAAGATGAAAGAGATGAGAATATTGACCAGTGCTATTCATAGAATATGAGCAGCCCTGCATATTGGATGAATTCCAGATCATGCATAACAAGAAATGCCTAAATAATCGAAAGTGGAAGTGATATAGAGTATGTCAAAAGCACTAAGAGAATCAGTAGAGACAATTGATTTGTGTGATGAGTCAAGCTCATGATGAAAGACGGTTGACAATGGAGAAAAGGGAACATGATTACGTTTAGGAGGTTGGAAAGAAAATAAGAAAATTAGATGTAAATTGAAAACACGTAGCACAGGAGAGAGTTGAGTGCATTAAAAACACAGTGAAGATCCAAAGGAGAACAGTAGATAAATAGAAAAGAGAGTGATGGTTTCGGTGAACTATTTGAAACCACAGTACTACGAAGAATTAATAGGTTAGTAGAAGAGATGTGAGTGAACCACAGATAGTGCCTCCAGGATCAGCCCTATGGACAAAGAGAAATGTAAGTAAGAAATGGACATCAACAGTAATAGCTGCAGTAGTATTAAACAAAGGAATCCAAATTCACGTGATACACAACAACTGAAGGTTGAGTTTAAAGTACAGATTGAGACTAAGAGAATATGTATTATACATTCATTATGGTCCACTGTGCACAGTAGCCAAACAGCAAAGCTTATAGCAATGCCCTGGTTATTGACCTGCAAAAACATTACCTCAGTGCTCAGTATTTAGGTGCTGCACCCACGACATGGCTACCAAATGTACAATGCAAGCTGAAGCCAGGATTTGGCATGATTTGTATCCCTGGCTTGCGTTCACAATATATCGCCAGAGTCTCCTTAGCACATGAAGCAGGCACTTAGGTGCCACTGTATTATTTTGCCGTTTGCTAACAGGCATTCATAATATTAGGTAATCTAATGCAATGCTTCAGATCACTTTGTGTCATGCAAATGCCCGACCACAAACCCTTAGTGTATAACACCAAACCCATTTGCATGTTCTAGGAAAATTACTTGTTTGACGTCCAATATGGTAACAGACAAAGGAAATTTCCCCTACGCACAGTAGTCATGGCCCTAGCCTGTGATCATCCTCAGTATCTACTTCACATTGGATATGGTCAATATTGACTGTAAATATGGTTCAGAGATTGTTCACGTGTTGTGCGTACTTCATCGACATTAAAGACAATGACTTACTGCTATACTCTCTGCATAATACTTTTGTTTGCAGTAATCACAGAATATGACCTACAGCCATATGCATTGACTACTGCACATGGCATTTGCCTGTCAGTTTGACCCATGTGCAGTACCTGTGCCCATTGTACACAAGGTTTACTTGGTATGGGCCGTTGACATACAGCATGTTGTTGAAATGAAATGAAATGAAAAAGAAACTTGCTGAAGCGCACTGCGGCCAAGCGGCTTCCTGGCGCTGAGGGTGGGACCGGATTCTACAAAGCAACCAGGGGGGCTAACCGGGGAAGGCCTGGGAGAAGAGAAAGGTTTTTAGGGCTTTCCGGAAGGAGGAATAAGTAGGGATAGAGCGAATGGACAACGGAAGACTATTCCAGAACCGGGGGGCCAAAACCGAGAAGCGGGTGCCACCAATTCCGGATTTACGGTAGCGGGGAACTTGGAGAAGAAGAAGAGATGAAGAACGGAGGGTGCGAGCCGGAGTATAGGGAATGATTAAAGAAACAATAAAGAGGGGGGCAGAGTGGGTGTAGGCCAGGAAGGCTAAGCAAGCCAATTTAAAAAAGATCTGAAGTGCACCGGGAGCCAGTGGAGGGACTTGAGAACAGGCGTGATGTGAGAGAATTTGGGGAGATGAAAAATGAGTCGGGCTGCCTGGTTTTGAATGGCCTGTAACCGTCGTGTTTCAAAGGCCGGAATGCCGACGTAAAGGCCATTCCCGTAATCAAGGCGGGAGGTGATGAGGGCCATAATGATGGATTTGAGGGCATTCAAAGAAAAAAAACGGGAAATTTTTCGGATGAGGCGGAGGGAGAGAAAACAGGATGAGACGACGGAGCTGACTTGGGCATGCATGGAAAGGTCATTGCTAACCTTGATGTCCAGGGTACGGACAGAGGGAACTGGTAGGGGGGGAGCGCCAAAGGAAAGGGGCCAATTAGTCGGGGACCAGGGATTAGTGGGACCACCTGTGAGGACAAGCTCCGTCTTGTCCGGATTCAATTTAAGGTGATTCGTGGTCATCCAATCCGAGATAAAGACTAGGATAGAACTAAGAAAAAGAGGAGAGTCAGAAGTAGAAAGATCAAAGATGAGCTGGAGGTCATCCGCGTAGTTATACACGGAGACCCCCAGCTTGCAGAGAGAAAGAATGAGAGGGTAGATATACAGATTGAAAAGAAGAGGGGAGAGAGAGGAACCTTGGGGGACCCCACACACAAGAGGGCGGGGGGAGCGGAGAATCCTGCAAGATGGACTGCCTGGGTCCTACTTTGAAGAAAGGACGCCAACCAAGAGAGTGCCACGCCCCTAATGCCGGCTGCGCTGACACGGTCGAGAAGAATGGCATGGTCGACCGTGTCAAACGCAGCCGACAGGTCGAGGAGCACCAACGCTTGGGGAAGATTAGAGTCCGCTTTTCCCCTAAGCTCATCCAAAACAGCAGTGACGACAGTCTCTGTGGAGTGGCCCGGGCGAAAGCCCGCATGATGGGAGGCTAGGAGACAGTGTTCCTCGACATGTGAGGACAGGCAGGAGGTGACATAGCTTGCCAAAATCTTCCCTAAATAAGTAAGAAGGGAAATGGGCCTGAAATTAGGGGGGGAAGAAGGATCCAAACCAGGTTTTTTATTGATGGGGAGAACTGTAGCGGTTTTAAAGGAAGAGGGGACGGAACCAAGGGCCAGCGAAGAATTAAGCAAGGTAAGAGGGGGACCAGGACAATGGGTGAAGAGGGTTTGAAGGATCCGGGCCGGAGCGCAGTCGGTCGGAGAGCCGGACTTGACCTTAGCAAGCAAGAGGAGAAATTGTTCGTTAGAGCAGGGAGGAAGTGGTCCAACAAAACAGGCGGCGGTGGGAGAGGGGAGGTAGCTAGGGGTTGAGAAACTGCGGGGATATTGGCTTTGATGATGGCAATCTTGTCGATGAAGTAATTATTGAGTGCAAGGCAAAATGATTGAGATGGGGCAAAGCTGATGTTCGTGCGATCGGAGGTGGCAAGCTGCTTGACAAGAGAAAAGATCTCACGGGTTTGTTTACAGAGAGAGCAACTCTCTCTGAAAAATAGTCTGTTTTGGCCGCCACAATTGCTTTCTTATAGCTGTTAAGCAAAAGTTTATATTTGGTGCGGAGTAGGGGACAATATTTACGCCTCCAGTGGTGCTCCGAGCGCCTGAGACTAAGTTTGAGATCTTTGAGTTCGCTAGTGAACCATCTGTGAGCATCGTGTGGCCGAACAGATTTGACTTTCTTAAGGGGGGCAGCGATATCACAGGAAGAAGAGAGCCAAATATTGATGGCGTCAGCTTGGCATTCGAGAGGAAGGTCCGTCAAGTCAGGCACTGAGGAGGCCAGAGAAGAGGAGAGAAGGGTGAGGTCCGTCTGGTTCCAACAACGGGCTGACACATTCTTGGGGAGAGGGATTTTGGCAGAAGAGGCAGAAAAAATACTAAAAGAAATCATAAAGTGATCCGACCAAATGCACGGAAGGATGGAGGGAGGGGAAATTTGACGACGCAATGACCAGATTTGGTCCAAAGTATGGCCCTTATCGTGAGTGGGGGCAGTGATATGAGGAATAAAATTTAGTGACTGAAGAGTAGCAGAGAAGTCTTTGGATGCAGAGCTTTCTCTGAGATCATCAGGCCAATAATTAAAGTCCCCAAGTAGGACGACTGACGTGTTGTTTACTGCCAGGGTGGCCAAGAGGTCCTGTAGTAAGGGAACAAACTGAGACATGGGCTGGGGAGGCCGATAGACGAGAACAAAAGTAAGGGGATCAGTAAGGTTGATGGACCGGGCTACCAGGAAGTCCACATTGGGTATAGGTGGATGATCAAGAAGCTGGAATCTAAGCGTGGAACGAATAATCATTGCCACACCGCCGCCGGCTTTTCCAGCCGGACGGTCCACGCGAAGAGCGTAATGAGTATCTGGGAGAATGGCCAAGAGGTCGGGATGTGAATCTGTAGAAAACCAGGTTTCGGTGAGGAATAGATAATCGGGAGAATCTGAAGATAGGAGATTGAAAAGTTCGATTTGGTGCTTAACTGCCGACCGAGTGTTAAGCAAGAGAGCGGAGGCTGCAGGTGGTGAAGGTTGGGGGGGAAGAGTTACCGAATAAGCTGGAAGGGAGGGAGTGGAAGGGTTGGGAAGGGGGAGTGAACAAGGAAGATGGGACGCGAGGACACCAAATGAGTCAAGACGTTGTGCCAGTGTAGGAGAGAGAGGGCTGGGGGTCATGAGTGCAGATAGTTGCGCAGAGGTGTATGACACAAATTGAGCAGGGTCTGTGGCCCCTGGTCCCGGCCGGTCGCGGACGGGCGCAGACGGCTTGCCTTGGGCGCGCCTTCGGCACGCAAACGGCACGCCCGCTGCGCCCGTCCACTGGGTGAGAGTATTCTGCTTAATTCAGAGACTCTGTCCATCACCACCCCTTGTTGTAAATATTTTTGTCCACCCTAAGCGTGGAAGGGTGTACTCAGATGTGAGTCCCTTGCTCATTGCACCATCAGGATTCAAGCAAGCCGGGCCGAAGACAGCTGAAATGCCAGAAACCGGTCCCCGGAAGCTTGTTTCCTTCCCAGTGTAAGAATTGGCTTTTGTAGTCTGGTCTGCCCTGTTCCCATGATGCACTGGGCCAGGGACAGACTAATTTGCATACAGCCAGGTTCTGAAACTGGGATGGTGCAATGAGCTAAAAAACGGTGTTAGATCTAGCCCAGATCTCTTGACTGGGTGAGAGTATTCTGCTTAATTCAGAGACTCTGTCCATCACCACCCCTTGTTGCGCGTACGGGGGAAACACATGATTTATAGGGCCGTTCAGGGCGTGGCCAGGTGGAAGTGGGCGTGGCTCGGGGAGCGGCTCGCTGATGGCGGCGAGCGAGGGATCCTGAACCCGCTGCAGCGTCTAGGTCGGCTGCGCGGGGAGCAATGAGACAAGGGAGAGGTCCCTGCAAGGGTGGGTAAGTTTTAATTAAAAGCGCAAAATAAACGCTAAACAGGACAAAAAAGTTTTAAAAATACAGGGCTTCAAGTAGGGCTCCCGCGGAAGGCAGGGGAGAATCCAGAATGGCGAGCTAGTAGTCAACTCCTAGTTTTTAAGCCCTAAGTGGGCGTGGCCAGGTGGAAGTGGGCGTGGCTCGGGGAGCGGCTCGCTGATGGCGGCGAGCGAGGGATCCTGAACCCGCTGCAGCGTCTAGGTCGGCTGCGCGGGGAGCAATGAGACAAGGGAGAGGTCCCTGCAAGGGTGGGTAAGTTTTAATTAAAAGCGCAAAATAAACGCTAAACATGACAAAAAAGTTTTAAAAATACAGGGCTTCAAGTAGGGCTCCCGCGGAAGGCAGGGGAGAATCCAGAATGGCGAGCTAGTAGTCAGCTCCTAGTTTTTAAGCCCTAAGTGGGCGTGGCCAGGTGGAAGTGGGCGTGGCTCGGGGAGCGGCTCGCTGATGGCGGCGAGCGAGGGATCCTGAACCCGCTGCAGCGTCTAGGTCGGCTGCGCGGGGAGCAATGAGACAAGGGAGAGGTCCCTGCAAGGGTGGGTAAGTTTTAATTAAAAGCGCAAAATAAACGCTAAACAGGACAAAAAAGTTTTAAAAATACAGGGCTTCAAGTAGGGCTCCCGCGGAAGGCAGGGGAGAATTCAGAATGTTGAAAGTAAATACCTCACAGGAGTCCAGGTAGAAGTTCCAGGAAGTGTCTTTATTCAGGGTGTAGTTACAGAGAAGGTAAGTAGGTAGGTCAGGGTAGTAGGTAGGCCAAGATGTAAGTTGGTAAGAAGGCCTCACCAGGAGCTGCTTCCTTTAGCTCAGCTAGGAGCCAACTGACAAACATGAGTCACCCCACATTCTGTGACATCATTAAACATTCTACATGTCCCCAGACTGAACAAGAAGGGAAGACAGGGTGGAAAGGAGGAAGACAAGAAAAGACCTTACAACACATGGCTACTTCACTCAGTAAAAATAATTTCACAATTTACTGAACATGGATTGTACGTTGCTGTGCAAGATCTGCAGAAATGTCAAGGATCTTGGCTACGTATTTTGGCTGCAGTACCCACAGGACAGTTGTAGCAGTCAAGGACCCACCTTTCCCTCTTGAGGTGTCCATTAGTGTATGTTCAGCCCATTACATTTGTGCTTTAAGTATTACTACTGGTTTGAGGTGTTATAGAAGATCAAAAGTAGATACTCCTAAAGGACCATATACAGTGAAGTGTAACGTAAAAATAATGTTATTGAAGACATTTCCAACTGTAAATATGTAATTGCGGGACAGGATAATTATGCCCCCATAAACCATTGCGTATGGTGTTACAACGTGCAAAATCATCAAAGGAGTTGTAATACTATTTTTGATAGAAGCAAATGCCTCCATCCAAAAATAAAATGCCACTCAAGAATAGGGGTTTGAAATGTACACAATGATTTTGCTTTTGAAATGTGCACCATGATAAGGAAGTTAAATGCAACAAGTAACAGGCAAGACTTTTTTTGTGTTGCAAACTCTTGGGAGTTAAATGACTTATAGGAGTGTGAGTCTTTATCTACACAGCGGAAATTAGATGGACTGGGGTGAATGCAACATTTTCTGACAATGTACTTCAGTAGCCTCACTCAACCAGTCTACAGGGCTCAGACTCCTCAAACTGTCTGTCCTTTTCCCCTGCAACTCACACAATTTGTCCATTTTACCACATACCTTTATCCATCTGCCTAAAAGTACTTACACTGTGTCTCTGAGCTCGTTGTGTGCTTATGCTCTTCACAATGTATTTCTAGTGCACTCAAATATTTCTACCATCTGTCCATGCACCTCAAAATCCTTGAATAGTTGTCCATGTCATGATCTTCAGACTGTTTGTAAATAACAATCCTAGGCAATTATAGTGTTAGGATAAGACAAGCGAGGACACTCTAATGAAACCTAATTTTGTATTTTATTACATATTCATATTACACTCATAACTCATACAATTTAATGACACATCTTGCAGTTATACAATTCAATTAAAAAGATGTGTTATACTAAACAACACAAAAATAGAACTTAAAAACATAACAGATCTTGATTCCGTTTTACTGAGTTTGGCGTTGAAAGCAGAACACTGTGTTCTGGCCGGGGAATTTAACTTCCGGATGGACGATTCGCTTGATGCGGCCACTATTAAAATCATAGAGGCCACGGCACCATTGGGATTGCATCCCTATCTACATGGGCCGACGCATAACAAGGGGCACACCTTAGACCAGGTTTTCTCGACCTCCCCTCTTGAGGGGTTAGAGATTATCCCGGTTCTATGGTCAGACCATCGGCTGGTTAAATTTTCCATCTGTGGCACAGTTAATTTGACTGTAGCCGCCCCACGGCAGCATGGTCAAACCCATAGGGCATATCATCGAGTGACCCCTGAGATGCTGGCTCAGGCTGCTCTGGATCATCCTTGCCCTCTTGTGGGTGACCTGTCGCAGGATTTGGAGTCCCTGCAGGTATGGCTGACTGACAGGCTTAACGATCTTGCCCCGGAACTGGCCCCTCGTCGCACTCCGAAACGAGTGTCCGCCCCCTGGTTTACCGTTGCACTGTCGGCTAAGCGGCAGCAGTGTAAGGTGGCCGAAAGAGCTTGGCGGGTTAAATATGATGAGGTGGCCAAGGTGACTTTTAAGAACATGGTTAAGGAGTATCACCTGGAGATTCGCCTAGGTAAGAAAGCCTACCTGGCAGGGAGGATAGAAGCTGCCTCCAACTCCTGCAAGGAGATTTTCTCTATAGTCAGGGAATTTACATCTCCACGGTTAAACACCGCTGAGGAGAGGCCCTCCGACTCCTGGGCGGCGGATCTTGCCGGCTTTTTTACGAGCAAGATCCAACTTATACAGGCCTCTTTCCCATCGGCTACACCCATGGAGCGAACTGCCACTGAGGACATTCGATCGCCTCTGGCCTTGCCAGGCCCGATACTGGGGGCTTTTCCACCTATACTGGAATCCGTCTCCTTAGCACTCTTGGCCAACTTGAAATCTGGCTCGCCCCTGGATCCCTGTCCTGCTAAGACACTGGCGAAGCTGGCTGATGTGATCAATCCTTTGGTCAGCCCGCTGCTAAATCTTTCATTGAGCCAGGGAGTGGTCCCGCAGGCTTGGAAGCAGGCGATGGTCATCCCGCTGCTTAAGAAGCCTGGTCTGGACCCTAAGGCCCTTGTTAACTACCGGCCTATCTCTCTGCTGCCGGCTCTTTCGAAAATTGTTGAAAAGCACGTACAATCGGTGCTTTCCAATTTTCTAGAGGCGAATGAGATTCTGCATGCCTCCCAGTCAGGTTTTCGCCCTAATCTTAGCACCGAGACCGCGCTCCTCGAGGTCTCTGAAACAATCAAGGAGATCCTGGATCCAGGGGGTAAAGCCATGCTGGTGATGTTGGATTTGTCGGCGGCTTTCGACACCGTTCCCCACGAGGGTCTTCTCACAAGACTCTATGAGATTGGTCTTCGGGGAACGGTGCTCAGTTGGTTTTCTTCCTTTCTAGCCGGCCGCCGGCAAACGGTCTGGGCCTCACCAGATTCCGCCGTGATGCCTCCACTGGGAGTCGGGGTCCCTCAGGGCTCTATTTTGAGCCCGACCCTCTTTAATATCTTCATGACCCCTTTGGCGGCATTGGCGGAGTCGTTCGGGGCCCGGATCGTATCTTATGCCGACGATACCCAGCTCCTCTTCTCGTGTAAGAGAGGAGGAGATTTCGAGGGGGAGAGTATCCGGGATTGCCTTGGGGCTGTGTTCCAATGGTTCCAACTGCACAGCCTCAAGTGCAATTCCGACAAGTCTGAGATACTCTTCTTTGGGTGCGACACGGAGCCAGACTGGCAGGCCTGGTGGCCTAGCGGCATGTTCCCCCCTATGCGTTCTTCCCAAATAGCGAAAAACTTGGGTGTTAAGTTGGACACGGGGCTTACAATGAAAGCCCAGATCCTAGGGGTGTCGGGCATGTGCTTTGGCCTCCTCAGGATGCTGCGGAGGTTTCTTCCCCTGTTATCGGAGGAGCACCGGAAGCTGACTGTACAGGCCCTGATTGGCTCCAGGTTGGATTATTCAAACATTTTATACCTGGGCCTGCCAGAGTACCTGTTACAGCGGCTTCAGGTTGTACAGAATGCTGCGGCAAGGGCAGTCTATGGAGTTAACAGGCGTACCAGCGCTACGGGTTTGCTCCAGACCCTGTACTGGCTCCCAATCCGCAAGCGGATTGCCTTTAAGGCTCTGACATTGGCATTTAAGGCCCTTCATGCGTCTGGAGCGAAGTATCTCCAGAGGAGACTGACTTTCTACCAACCAGCTCGCTCTCTGAGATCAGAATCTTTATTTCTGGCTACTGTCCCACGGGTGAAAAGAGCGCGTCTGGGCGGTCGCTCCTTTGGGTTACTGGCGCCCCAATTATGGAATTCCCTGCCCCTCTCCCTTCGGGGATCCACTGGCTTATTAGCCTTCAGAAAGGACCTTAAGACCTGGTTGTTTGTCCAGTAGGCCTTCCTTGTGTGCTGTTTTTTTTCCACTGTGTTGTCTTTTATTCTTTTAATGTGTTATGTTAGTTCACTGCAGCCTGCCTCAATTAAAAGCGCCGGGACACTCTTTTTGAGTAGCCGTTGCGCTCTACAAAAAACCATTTAACATAACATAACATAACATAACATAATTAAAACCGTGGCAATTGGTACAATCGACGCGCGTTTCGGCGTTAGGAAAACGCCTTCATCAGGAGCCACAAATAATTCTGAAATATAACAAAGCAAATCAAAATTCATTATATCAATTTATCTAAATTTGATTTACAGACTCAAAACATTTAATAAAATTCATTCAGTTTGCATGTATAATACCTGGAACCAATTTAAATTACCAACCTTACCCTATTACAGTACAGATAATAAGTGTCCAAAAAAGCATTTGACACAACATTTACATAAAAAACAATATTGGAGTAGTCGCATTCCCTATAAAATCTATAGGGGTCAAGAGAGATATTAATTTTAAAGGAAAAAGGTTTTTAAATCCCAATTTAGTCATACCTGTTCTCATAAATCTAGAAGAGAAACCATACATAATCTCTCAGGTAATAGTTACTTTAATAGTGGAATTTTACAAGATAAAAAAGACCACATTCAGAATTGTCTTTGTAGCATACAAGACATCTTACCGCTGAAGACTAACTACAAATCTATAAATAAACGTTAGTCTGAAAACCAAACCTGCTCACCTTTTGTAGGACTATGATCCTTAAGCAGACAATTAATATTGTTCATGTATATTGCGAGTCTCAATGGACCGTATTTTCAAAGGTTGCACATGCAGTGTATCTACAAGAAATACATAGCATGGAACATATATTTCTATATAGACATACTACAATGCAAATAGTAAACCTACTATACTCTGATATTAACTCATTCTTGGATTGGAGCAACTTACCAAGAAATATATAGGGACATTCCCGAACATGATAGGCGTTGGTTGTTCGATATATTTAAAATAAAATTGATTATTCCACAAATTCAATGCAATATGGTCACACCTAATGCCATGTTGTTTCCGAATACTCCCAAGGTAGAGGATTAAATATCCAGAACATCCTAAAAAAATGATAAATAAACATACTAAATACTAATTATAAAAGAGACTTGGTAACAGAAAACCAGTTCCATACAACACCAGCGCTTACTGAATTAACGCCGTTCGGGTAGAGAGACTTGCGTTTATAAAACTTTTTTATCGTGTTGCTTTAAAACCATAACGTTGATTGATTTCAGGCACACAAATCTACATGAATATGAACCAAACAAAAATACGAAACAAGAGAAGTCAAACTAATGTTTGGTTTGTTAAGATCTTCTACTATGCCATCTACTCGACTAAACGTGAAGGCCCATTCTAACGGCTAAAGACACTCACCTAGCTGCAACCGCTATTCCCTCACGTAGACGATTACACAGAAGATAGCTGTTGGCGTCTAATGGTTGTATAGAGGATCGCTGTTGGCGTTTCACGATTAACTTGATAAACGATCTAACGAATAAAAATAAGAATAAATAACCAGGGATATTAAAAATAGCCTAACAAACACCTGAACGATATTAGCAAGATCGGGGTCGGTTTTTGACGAATTATTCGTCATTTCAATGCAAACCATTCACCTCGCTTACAACGTAGTCTAACGGAAAAGAGACGCCAAAACAGGAGGTAGCTGTTGGCGCCTAACGGCTAAGGTGCGCATAGGTCAACCGAGTTAACATCTGGCGAGAGGTTAAATAGACGGCAGGTGAAAATCACGTGGGTCAGAACCTAAGAATTTTTAAAGGTATAGTAACACGCAAACCAATTGTCGCTCTGATAAGTCCAGCAAAGCCGTCCGGCCTACTCAGGTATTAGTGCAATTAATTTAGATCCATAAAATATATAAAAAATAATAACACAAATAATCTTGGGATATCGGAATCTTATAAAGATTAATCAAATTAATGAGAATGTTTGAAATGCATCAAGTTCACCATTGTTGCACTCAAACAGAGAACAATTGAAACAAATATATGAGCATAAAATTGCTCGATATGTATCAAAAGATTTGACTTGATGGAAAACGCCCATCAAAGGAATCGTAAAATTCGTAAAATTCAAGGATGAAAATAAAAAGAGAATGATTCCAACAATAAAGCACAAAATTGGATACATTAATATAAATATGAAGCACAGAGGAATATCATGTGGTAAAAAACCCATCCTCAGACTGTCAACAAGTAGTGTATACATTACTAAATATGCGTAATCTTATATTATGTAGTCCTTCAGTTAATGGGGTCAATGATTACAGTTAGTTCATAGATTCACGAACGTACAAACGGGTGAATCGCGTACATAAAGCAATTAAAATATCGCATTCTCCCAGGGAATCTCACTATTCAATCCTTGTTTAAAGGTATTAAAAACAAAAATCCAATAAACTTCCCTCTTCTTTCGAATAGCGCAACCACCCTTGCTATCAGGTGTCCGAATTTTTTCTAAAATGCGCCATTGGAAATCTTCTGGTTTATGGTTTTTTTCCAAGAAGTGTTTAACCAAAGGTGCTGCTAGCTTGCCTGTTCTTATAGCGGATCTGTGCTCTGTTAAGCGGGTCTGGATAGATCTACAAGTTTCACCGACATAACCGAGACCACAAGGGCATAGGATAAAATATACAATGTTGGCTGTCTTGCAATTCCACATTTCATACGCTTTGGTAGAAAAACCATTATGGGAAAAGTCTTCTCCTTGTAAAATGGTCGCACATGATTTACATGATGAGCATTGATCAGACTGATCATGCGTTGAAGAATGTTTGTCCACCAGAATTTAGTGAATCATCTTTTACTGCAGGATCTCAGCATATTTCTTTTTCTTTTATAGACCAACTTTAACTAGTGTCATGCACTCCGTGCACTGTGACAGTGCCATTCAGTGCCACAGATTGTAGTCTATTGCCTAAACACTTGGGAGATTATTTATGAGACCGTTGTGCCGTCGTTGTGTCACTTTAGGTGACGCTGTGTTGTAGTAAGAAATGCACCATATTGTGCCATATTTACAAAGTGACTATTAAAGCAGATTCATCACTTTGTAAAGTCCTGCGCTAGATTATACCTGTGTTGGGTATAATGAATGAAGGGTGGGCATTCCCCTTTAAAAAAGGTTTGAGATTTCACTACGACAACTCCAGCACTCCACTGCTTTAAAATCTTAGGCCCGCCTCACAGCAGGCGTAAGACTGAAGCAGGCACCTTTAACATGAGACCTGCCCATGTGTAATGACCCATCAGTGGAGTAGCATCGCTTTTGTGACACACTCCGGCAATGAGTTATTCATGCGCCTACAGATTCGTCAGCAATACTGACGTATCTGTAAATCCTTGCGAAATGGAATGCTGTACAGTAAATATAGCGCATCCATGGTGTCGCAAGGAGGGCGCACTGAAAAGAGTTGAACTTTTCATAAATGAGGCCCTTACTGTGAAATGAGACTCAACTGTCTCTCAGTTTTCCAATAAGGCTATGGTAGGTTGTTATAGGAAATGCACCAATGGCATGGAGGCTAAATGAAATAAGTGGGCTGCTTCACATTTGTGGGCACACACCCCACATTTATTCTTAAAGTGAGCACATCTTGGTCTGGGCTATGTTGCAGTTTAAAAACACTACAGTGACACGTGGTAAGAAAATTCTTTACAATGTAGAAAATCTACTTTTTTAATGTAATATGTGAGCTGGGGGTTTAATCTAAATATCGAAATACATCCCAGCAGGAAAAGATTGATACAACATGTCTGTCACTGTGTTGGGCAAGTCACTTTTAGATGAATAAAAGTCGACTGTTACAACTCAGCCTGGGAAAATGACTCACATTTGCTTAAAAGTTATGTTTCATATTTTATCAAAATACTACTTCAGTAGTGAAAAAAGATTTTTGATGTAGTGGAAACAAAACATTTACAAAGTCTATTTTGTTCTGTTGAAAGCAAATAAGAATAAATCCATTCTGGGAGTCTTTCCTTCACCAACCTAATTACCATCCTAAATAAGTAAGAAGTGCTGGCCTCCAGAATGAAAATGAAAATATTTCTAGCCGGTGAGCTGCTGAAGTATTATCAGCAACTGACCACTTAGCAGAGATAAGTCACCTGGTTCAGTACGGGAATAGATGGTAACAAATAGGACTCCCACAAATGCTTCCTCTTTCAATTGCAAATTCCAAATGTGGACGCAAATGACAGAAACCTCTTCAGTCCCAAAGGTCTGTCCGGCATTCAGCACATGGGAAAGTTATTCCCGGAATGGGAAGTTCCCTAAGTTCCATATGTGTGGGCATGGGTAGTGGATACCAGGCTCCTCCAAAGGAAAGGCCATTTTCAATTAAGAACTCCAGTATGATTAACATTAAGGTGAAATAGGAAGTGCTGAAAAAAGGAGGATGAATTTCATGGGAAATCCGGGTATAGGGTTTTTCAAATTGTAGGCTAGTACACAGAATGGAACTTCACCACCACCTTACTGGACATAGTAGAACACTATAAGAAGATTCTGTCTGATAACTGTCGAAAGAAGACTGAGGGACTCTACTGTCACACAGAAACTGCGGTCTAATGGCCATGCTGCTGGCATCCTTTTCACTGCTACATGGACATCAAAGGCGGAAGTGATCCATCATATTATAAGATCCAGGTGTCAAGTAGTGAGTGGATTAAAGAGGGTGTTGACATATATTTGGCTGAAGTGACACCTGTGGACCAGAACCCTGCATGAAGGAACTGGGATCTGCAGGAGAGATCACAAGTTACTTTCCTAGTAGCAAGAAGCAGTGTCAGAGAGGCCTGCTTCACTCTTCAATCTGTAACTGAAGTCCTATAGAAAGTTGAGAAGAAGATTGAATGCCTCTGCGTGGTAGTCATTTCCTAGTCTCATTTTGGTTCTGGTGTAAAAGCCAGCTCTAGTGACCGTTTTGTGTACAGCACATAGAATGACAGTGAAATACAATAAGATAGGAATTCACTCATTAATAGTAATTCAAAATTGACAAGTTCACAAAGTAGGGTTGTGTAAAAAACAAACTGTTTTATTTATTCCACCGAGAGTGCCTAAGTGATGCAAAATTCCATCCGAATTTTATCATCAGTCTGTCGACAAGTGTTTTGTCATAACAGTGACTTTTTCATGGTTGATAGGTGATTTGTGCAACTAAAAAACAAATAATATCAGCCAGAGTTGTCAGCTATGCCTCATGAAATAGGTTACCGTATGCCTCATAAGTTATACATGCAAATTTGGGAGATTAATTTTCAGAGCATATTAGCAACTAGTACTTTGGTAATGGAGGTAAAGGAAATAGATGAGAGGAGGCCGTGGTAAGCTCCGATTTGTGCCTTTTGTAGTACAATTCATTACTCCTTTAAGGTAAATTAAATGAAATTAAATGAAATTTGTAACGCACACTAATATTCAAGGGTGGCTAGGCGCTGGTACTACTTACTACTACGCTCTAAAGATGAATCTCCTGAAATTCCAGGTCTAACTTATGCTTCATACATTTACCTATTTCATGAGACATATCCAACAATTCTGGATGATAGTATTAGTTTTTTGTGGCTCAAATCACCTTCCAGCCTTGAAAAAGTCACTGTTACGACGAAATACGTGTTGGCTTCCCGATATTAGTACTTTTGATTGCTTGGGAACTCTAAGTGGCATAAACAATACTGTTTTTGTTTTTTACAGAACCCTACTTTGTAGACTTCTAAATTTTTATTTGCTATTAATGAGTGCTTCCGTATAATTTTGTATTTGATTGTTGTAAGAGAAACCCAAAGGCTTACTATCAGGCACATACACGAGAGCAGCAGGGTAGTAGATACCTATAGAGTACCACCACACACAATATAACATTTCCCCTTTCTAGACCCTATACATAAAGCACCAAATAGGTGTGATTAATTAAGTCACAGCTACTCAATCCTTTGTTCACTTTAGAATGACTTTTATGGCATTATTTTCCCTATGTGCATCTTTGAAAGTTTTGCCTTAAACCCTTTAAAAAATAAAATCACACCCCTGGTTCCTAATATTTATTTTAGCCATGTTTGTGCCTTTTTCTCTTATTTCATTTTTCTTGATTTTGCTGAATGAATGTGGAAATGTTATTCTGTTGTGTTCTTAACTATAATACTGTTTGGTTCTACCTGAATGTAGCACACATTGCAGAGAATCACGTTGGAAAAATATTGTGACATTACTAAGTTGTGCTGTTGAAATTTTGTAGAGATTCCCTTTCCTAAATGAATACTCTAGTTCCTAACTTATAGGGAGGTACTATCCACCCCCTATCCATCCTGGAAAGAAAGAACAGCTTAGGGGCTGTGGTCCTATTCTGTTTTTACCCCTGAAAATTTGGAAATGTCATAATTCTATGCCAACAGTGGAGGAGTACCCCCTCTGGGTCAAAAAGATTTTATACTTTGAAGAGATTCCTTCAGTATCGGGAGCTTAAGGCTCTGGTTTTAGCAAAAGATTGCCCCAACCTTTTATTTAAAAGGACAGTCATAGTCCTTATAGAAGACCCCTCACTCACCAACCTAGTTGGTGACATGCTTCATCATTGGGGTCCCACCCCATAGGCCGAGTGCCTATAGGGTGTGCTGCGACACCTGATTACAGTGGAGCGGGTTTTTTTGATTTTTATATGTGCAAATGGTAATTGTGACAAGTGTGTTAAAAAGGGTTCAAGTCTACTCACACCAAGAATTTATTCTGGAGTGCTTGGACCCTATTAAAATTATATGTTGCACCAGTGCCTAATTAGGTAGGGTTAGGTGCTACGAGACGTGTGAAAAAAAGAATAAAAATAGCGTAGTGTGCTATGTGAATTATTTACAAGTTAAAATAGGTCTACATGTTTCAACCATTGATAGTATTATGTGGTTTTCGTCAGGACCGTGTTGTTTGAATGGGGTGGTACACACACGCTAAGGAGTGTCCAGTCCTCATCCAAAAACAGACCATAAATAGTGGTCTGATGTTAAAAAAGTGCTTTTTCCTGAATTCAGGAGAAAAACCTGTGGAAATAAAAAACATATAAAAGGTTGGGTAAACGTACTGGGGATCACAATACAAGGGTACATCTTATCGTGGTTATTGTGCTAGGTGAGTACTCATGTGGTAGTAAAACACCTCGTATTACACGTCGTACCCGTGGTCTGTCTGTGGTGGTTGACAGAAGTACTCAGGCGGAGTTTACCGGAGCATATATGTGTTGACGATAAATCCAACAGCTAGTTGAATACTCTCGTCATAGGTACACGTGACTGGGGAAAGGGAGTGGGAGAGCAATCGCTATCTATAGTGCGGCGTCACAACACGCCCAAACAATTCTGACCGGTATCTAAGTTTTGCATTAATTCACAACATCACTCATTAAGGGGTTGTTTGGCTTACACTCGAAGCTGCAATTTGCGCTTCATGGGCATCGAGTTGGCCAAGACTGCAGGTATCCGTTACCTAAAGAATTGCGGCAAAACGGAAGGTTTGTATCCCATGATACTGTAGTAGCAAAAGGGCGTGTACTGATTCGAGACGCGGTATTCACGTCTCGATTCTGTGAGGCAGGGCACTTACTTGCGGCTTCTGCTCGTCAGGCTTCTCAACCTACTTGGTTCCGCACTCGGAAATGCCCCGTGGAGTAACCCGTAGCGGCAACGGTGTCTAGAAGTAGACTGGTCGTTACTTCCTGGTTAGGTGTGGCTACGTACGGGGAGTTCCCGCGAGCCAATCAGTGCGTGGCTCACCGGTGATGCCCGATGATGCTGTGTGTGACGTTATGAGTCACGTTGCTTACAGCGTTATTCGGTTACCATGGTGAATGAGAACGCGAACAGCGCTCGAGGGCGGGTCGCGCATAGGGAAAGGGAAAAAGGTATTAAAAATCTTCAAACGCTTGTAATTAAACGTGAAAATAGCCCAGAAAGCCAAAGAGGTAACTGATTGTGTAGGACATGTACCCATGGTAGGTACATCTGTTTTGGTTGCTTAGTTCTTAGTGTAATCTTAGGATCTTCATAGCTAGCAAGCCATGTGTGGAACCAAAATAAGGATTCTAGAGGATATTGCTTACACACCATATTGCAGGGGCTACCCCATTACTGAGTTCCATGGGATGTTATCGTTGAGCCCAGTTATATGGGTGGCAAGTCTATAAACCCACCTTTGCTCCTTCTCAAAAAGGCGTTGGTTTATGTTGTTTCCTGGTCTTAATTGTTCTATTATTGTCCAGCGGATGTCATCAGCACTGTGGCCCACCGACAGGAAATGTTCGGTAAGCCTTGTATTTGTCTTTTTGCACCTAATGGTGCTTCTATGTTCACCAATGCGTGTCTTAATTTTTCTGCCAGTCATACCCACGTATCTGAGGTCACAAGGACACGTTAGTAAATATATCACATTTTCACTATTACAGTTCGTATGCCCCCTGAGCGTCCATATTTTGTTAGGTTCTAGTTGTAATGTTTTCACATTGTTGGTGAACGGGCAAACGCTGCAATTTCCGCATTTATAGTGTCCTGTCACTTTTGGTAAACCCCATTTGTTCAAAACAGACTCAGTCTCTGTTGTGGTTGTTTTTGGTCTGGTATTTACTACTGCATCTCTGATGCTCCTGGCTCTTTTATATGAAAAGAGGGGCTTTTCCCAATGTAGGTTTCCAGTATTGAGGATGCTCCAGTGTTTTCCTATGATTTTTGTTACTTCATTGGAAATTGTATTATATGTTGTGACACAAGTTAATGGAGGTTCCTTTTCTGCTCTGGTTGTATCCTCTAGGAGGGCCGCTCGGTGTTGGTTGCGGGCCCGTTTTTGGCTCTTATTCAGGATTTTGTTGGGGTAACCCCGATTTTTCAATTTGTTTGTGAGATCCTGTGCCTGATGTTTATAGTCATCAAGTTCGCTGCAATTTCTGCGAAGTCGTAGGTACTGCCCATATGGTAAGTTTTCACGGAGGGGTCTGGGGTGAAAGCTTTCAAAGCGGAGCAAATTGTTTTTGGCTGTGGGTTTGTAATGAGTGGCAGTTGTTAGTTTGCCATTGGCTTTTGTTATAGTGAGATCCAGAAAGACCAGTGAGTTTGAGTCTTTTACAATGGTGAATTTTAAATGTTCATCTCTTGTATTGATCCAATTGAAGAAGCTCAATAGTGTATCTTCACTTCCTTTCCAGATTGTCAGAACATCGTCTATATATCTTCTCCAGAGTAAGATATTAGAACTGTAGGGGTTTTGCTGACTCAGGATGTACTTCTCTTCAAAATCGTAGACGTACAAACCCGCTATACTGGGAGCAAATTTACTGCCCATCGATGTCCCCCCTATTTGGAGAAAGATCTTGTCCTCGTATTGAAAATAGTTTTTTTTCAGAGCCAGTCTTGCACATTCTAAAATAAATTCTCTTGGGGTTCTTGAGGTCCAGTCTTCTTTTTCCAGAGCTCTTTTGAGTACCTCTAGTGTAGCATCTTGAGGAATGCTTGTATATAAACTCTCAATGTCAAAGCTAACCAAGATGGTGTCATCATCTATGGCTAGCTGATCAAGGAGGCGTAATACGTTTTTAGTATCCCGTAAATATGTACTGGTTTTTTGAACCATTGTTTTGAAGAAGACATCGCAAAAACAAGACAGGGGTTCAAGTAATGAGCCAATCCCTGAGACAATGGGCCTCCCTGGTGGTGGAATTTTGTTTTTGTGTAATTTGGGCAGCGTATAGAAATAGGGAATCTTGCCTTCGCTTTTGCAGAGGAAATCCGCCTCTTGTTTGGAGAGGTAGCCTTCTGCTTCCCCATGTTCCACTAATGATATGATCTCTCCTCTGAGGTCATCTGTAGGGTCCATCGGTAGTCTTCGATAGTTCAAGGGATCATCCAGTAACCTAAGGCATTCTGTCTGGCAAGCTGATTTTTCCTGGATGACTATCCCTCCGCCTTTATCAGCTGGTTTAATGATAATGGTGTCGCAGTTTTGAAGATTTTTCAGTGCAATATTTTCTTTTCTAGTAAGATTCATGGAAGGTTTCTTGGGGGATGTTTTTTCCACCTCGTTGAAAACGGCCTGTTCGAAAGTAGAGATTTCCACAGGAACCGTGTGAGGAGGGGGTGTGAATGTGGACTTATTTCGAAGTCCGGTTTCATTTGGATCAGTGCTTTCCTCAGTTGAGGTTCTTTTTTCAAAAAAAGCTTTTAATCTTAGTTTCCTAAAAAAGGAAGCTAATTCATAGTGGAGTTTGAATTTGTCCAGATTTGCGGTAGGTACAAAACCTAACCCTTTGTTAAGTACTGATTCCTCATCTTTTGTGAGAGGTCTGTTAGACAGGTTTGTAATTAGGTTCTCCGATTGCTCGGTCCTGGTTGTTGGGTCTTGTTCTTGCCCTGGTTGGTATTCGGATCTTCCGGTGCCCAATGGACTTGGTTGCCCTGGTTGGCGTTTTTTCTCCTGCCTCGTCCTCTCCCGCCCCGGTTTAAAAAAGGGGGCATATAAGGGTTTTGGGGAAAGAAGGGTTGTTGGAAGGGAGGTTGCCATCCGTACATAGGGAAGTTTGGTTGGTTATACACATCTTGAAAATGTGGCATTGGCATTGGATTAAATGTAGGCCAATTGTTTTCCCCTCTGCCTCGTCCTCTGCCTCTCGCTTTGATGCTTCCATTGCTGGAATTACCACTGGAGTTAGAAGTGTTGCTGGACGCATTACTTGAAGCGTCAGAGTTGTCGTCCCCCTTGGATGGTGGTACATACTCTGGGTCCGAGTATGGATATGCTTTCACCATGGTGAATCTTTTTAAATCTTTCTGAAATTTTTGCACTTTTTGTTGCGTTAGGTTGTCTTTATAGTCTGTCATCTCTTTGTTTAGTTCGTCTAGCTTTTTCTTAAAGCCAGTGATAGTTGTTTTCATGTTGCCTTCAGCTGTTTGAATTTCTACTAGAATTTTTTCGGAAAGTCTTAATGCTGTTTTTAAAATTAAGACTATCCAGTCGTGGGTACAATGCCACGCTATAGCAGCCCAATCTTTACGAAACACGGCGTCTTCCAAGAAGATTCGTGGGGCATTAGATACTAATAGCCCTTTGGGTGCCATGTTTTTGTCCAAATATTGTTTTAGGATAGTCCCGTGCAGGATTGTCCTAATTCTGTTCCTCTTTAGCTCTGTTAGATTTTCCCAATCCGTGGTTGCAGAAATGCTTTGAGCGATGCTGGGGTCCGCAAAGATAGAGAGATCACTCATCACCTCCTCGACCTCTTCAGAGGTGTAGGAGAGGCCTTGGTTATCGGCCATGGTTGAAGAATTATATTCTGGTTATGTGTCGCTCTCGCAGCTGTGCGCTGCCTAGTATGTGTATAACAGAAAGGAGAGTAAGGGAAGTTTGCACAGTATTATGTGTGGTGGGAACTCCTGGTCCCCTAAACTAGAATTCAACAAACAGTGGAGGAGTACCCCCTCTGGGTCAAAAAGATTTTATACTTTGAAGAGATTCCTTCAGTATCGGGAGCTTAAGGCTCTGGTTTTAGCAAAAGATTGCCCCAACCTTTTATTTAAAAGGACAGTCATAGTCCTTATAGAAGACCCCTCACTCACCAACCTAGTTGGTGACATGCTTCATCATTGGGGTCCCACCCCATAGGCCGAGTGCCTATAGGGTGTGCTGCGACACCTGATTACAGTGGAGCGGGTTTTTTTGATTTTTATATGTGCAAATGGTAATTGTGACAAGTGTGTTAAAAAGGGTTCAAGTCTACTCACACCAAGAATTTATTCTGGAGTGCTTGGACCCTATTAAAATTATATGTTGCACCAGTGCCTAATTAGGTAGGGTTAGGGTTTGTACGTCTACGATTTTGAAGAGAAGTACATCCTGAGTCAGCAAAACCCCTACAGTTCTAATATCTTACTCTGGAGAAGATATATAGACGATGTTCTGACAATCTGGAAAGGAAGTGAAGATACACTATTGAGCTTCTTCAATTGGATCAATACAAGAGATGAACATTTAAAATTCACCATTGTAAAAGACTCAAACTCACTGGTCTTTCTGGATCTCACTATAACAAAAACCAATGGCAAACTAACAACTGCCACTCATTACAAACCCACAGCCAAAAACAATTTGCTCCGCTTTGAAAGCTTTCACCCCAGACCCCTCCGTGAAAACTTACCATATGGGCAGTACCTACGACTTCGCAGAAATTGCAGCGAACTTGATGACTATAAACATCAGGCCCAGGACCTCACAAACAAATTGAAAAATCGGGGTTACCCCAACAAAATCCTGAATAAGAGCCAAAAACGGGCCCGCAACCAACACCGAGCGGCCCTCCTAGAGGATACAACCAGAGCAGAAAAGGAACCTCCATTAACTTGTGTCACAACATATAATACAATTTCCAATGAAGTAACAAAAATCATAGGAAAACACTGGAGCATCCTCAATACTGGAAACCTACATTGGGAAAAGCCCCTCTTTTCATATAAAAGAGCCAGGAGCATCAGAGATGCAGTAGTAAATACCAGACCAAAAACAACCACAACAGAGACTGAGTCTGTTTTGAACAAATGGGGTTTACCAAAAGTGACAGGACACTATAAATGCGGAAATTGCAGCGTTTGCCCGTTCACCAACAATGTGAAAACATTACAACTAGAACCTAACAAAATATGGACGCTCAGGGGGCATACGAACTGTAATAGTGAAAATGTGATATATTTACTAACGTGTCCTTGTGACCTCAGATACGTGGGTATGACTGGCAGAAAAATTAAGACACGCATTGGTGAACATAGAAGCACCATTAGGTGCAAAAAGACAAATACAAGGCTTACCGAACATTTCCTGTCGGTGGGCCACAGTGCTGATGACATCCGCTGGACAATAATAGAACAATTAAGACCAGGAAACAACATAAACCAACGCCTTTTTGAGAAGGAGCAAAGGTGGGTTTATAGACTTGCCACCCATATAACTGGGCTCAACGATAACATCCCATGGAACTCAGTAATGGGGTAGCCCCTGCAATATGGTGTGTAAGCAATATCCTCTAGAATCCTTATTTTGGTTCCACACATGGCTTGCTAGCTATGAAGATCCTAAGATTACACTAAGAACTAAGCAACCAAAACAGATGTACCTACCATGGGTACATGTCCTACACAATCAATTACCTCTTTGGCTTTCTGGGCTATTTTCACGTTTAATTACAAGCGTTTGAAGATTTTTAATACCTTTTTCCCTTTCCCTATGCGCGACCCACCCTCGAGCGCTGTTCGCGTTCTCATTCACCATGGTAACCGAATAACGCTGTAAGCAACGTGACTCATAACGTCACACACAGCATCATCGGGCATCACCGGTGAGCCACGCACTGATTGGCTCGCGGGAACTCCCTGTACGTAGCCACACCTAACCAGGAAGTAACGACCAGTCTACTTCTAGACACCGTTGCCGCTACGGGTTACTCCACGGGGCATTTCCGAGTGCGGAACCAAGTAGGTTGAGAAGCCTGACGAGCAGAAGCCGCAAGTAAGTGCCCTGCCTCACAGAATCGAGACGTGAATACCGCGTCTCGAATCAGTACACGCCCTTTTGCTACTACAGTATCATGGGATACAAACCTTCCGTTTTGCCGCAATTCTTTAGGTAACGGATACCTGCAGTCTTGGCCAACTCGATGCCCATGAAGCGCAAATTGCAGCTTCGAGTGTAAGCCAAACAACCCCTTAATGAGTGATGTTGTGAATTAATGCAAAACTTAGATACCGGTCAGAATTTTTGGGCGTGTTGTGACGCCGCACTATAGATAGCGATTGCTCTCCCACTCCCTTTCCCCAGTCACGTGTACCTATGACGAGAGTATTCAACTAGCTGTTGGATTTATCGTCAACACATATATGCTCCGGTAAACTCCGCCTGAGCACTTCTGTCAACCACCACAGACAGACCACGGGTACGACGTGTAATGCGAGGTGTTTTACTACCACATGAGTACTCACCTAGCACAATAACCACGATAAGATGTACCCTTGTATTGTGATCCCCAGTACGTTTACCCAACCTTTTATATGTTTTTTATTTCCACAGGTTTTTCTCCTGAATTCAGGAAAAAGCACTTTTTTAACATCAGACCACTATTTATGGTCTGTTTTTGGATGAGGACTGGACACTCCTTAGCGTGTGTGTACCACCCCATTCAAACAACACGGTCCTGACGAAAACCACATAATACTATCAATGGTTGAAACATGTAGACCTATTTTAACTTGTAAATAATTCACATAGCACACTACGCTATTTTTATTCTTTTTTTCACACGTCTCGTAGCACCTAACCCTACCTAATTAGGCACTGGTGCAACATATAATTTTAATAGGGTCCAAGCACTCCAGAATAAATTCTTGGTGTGAGTAGACTTGAACCCTTTTTAACACACTTGTCACAATTACCATTTGCACATATAAAAATCAAAAAAACCCGCTCCACTGTAATCAGGTGTCGCAACACACCCTATAGGCACTCGGCCTATGGGGTTGGACCCCAATGATGAAGCATGTCACCAACTAGGTTGGTGAGTGAGGGGTCTTCTATAAGGACTATGACTGTCCTTTTAAATAAAAGGTTGGGGCAATCTTTTGCTAAAACCAGAGCCTTAAGCTCCCGATACTGAAGGAATCTCTTCAAAGTATAAAATCTTTTTGACCCAGAGGGGGTACTCCTCCACTGTTTGTTGAATTCTAGTTTAGGGGACCAGGAGTTCCCACCACACATAATACTGTGCAAACTTCCCTTACTCTCCTTTCTGTTATACACATAATTCTATGCCAGCCAGCACTGAGCAGGAATAATTGGCAATTAAATAGGGGTCGGGCTTTGGCTTAGTTTCAAGTGAGTGTACTGCCATAAATCTTTTCTATTGCTAGAAGCGATATGAGGTCTGGCTGTACCGTTGTTTATATAACTGTAGCAAAGTTGTTCCAAAGCAAATATCAAAAACCCTGCAGAGAAACATTTTTGGATCTAGCTTCCCATGGCAGAAAAGTAGAAGGCTCCACTCTGTTATGTATTGCCTAAGGTGAACCTGCACAGGCAGGTGTTGGTTCATATAAGTTGATTTGTTTCAACGTATTTTTTATTTGTAGATCATTAAGAATTCACGTTTTTTGCATGTTTATTGTTGCTTGCAGTAAGCTTCACCTAATTGTAGTCTATCCATTTCTACAATGCATTCAGGAGATTAGAAACCCATGTTCTTACACTGAAAATTGATTATTCAGAAACTGACCATTAGCATGTTACGCCTGCTTCAAGACCTGCAGTTAGTGACCCACTCACTCACCACTACAAAAATGTTCATTTTTAGGTCGAGCCTACCAGACAGCGAGCTGCCTCGTTGGAAAATAACTATTTGTCAGCTTATCAAGTTTTTACAGTGGGCTTAAAGATCGCCCCATTGCTTTCCATTGGTTGGCTTCTTTTTGTCACTCTCATTTACACTCTTATTCAATAGTTTTTCTTCTACATATTTTATTTCTCCTTGTCCTGGACCATACCCTCTTTATTTGGGTCCTTCCACTGCTAACATGTAGGGGGATACATTTCTCTTTTTGCTTCAGCACTCCGTGACAGTGCATGTGTTTTCTAGTTGTCTCCTTCATATCCTTGTCTCTTCCCTCACTCCATATTGTTCAATCTCATTTCTGTGATACCCTCACACACTCTGTGTTGCTATGCCTCTAACCCGGGTTTTTTTCCTCCTCTGTCAGTTCTGTGTTGGTCTCTATCACTGTTTGCTTCTCCTCTCCTCTTGTACTGCTCTCCCTTGTGAACTGCTCTTTTACTCCCCTGCCCACTCCTCGTTGCTTCCCACCCATATTCACTCCTGTGTACTCCCTCACCTCAGCATACAAAATCACGCACCTGCATAGCATTTTTTGATTTTTGTTTGTGCTTTTATTGGCTTTGGTAAAATGCACATTTTGTATTAATAATTACTTGAGACTGCACAAATAAGCAGTACTGTGTTTGCAAATAGAGAAGACTGCCGCTAACAAGAGACTCTGTAACTCCCTTTTCAGGTCTCAGCTAGAGTAGCCTGCGCACATGCGCAGTCTTGCTGGCGAGATTTTATGTCTCTGAGTAGCGAGGTTAATTCCCGCCCCTCTTCTCCATTGGCTGGCCTCCTAAACGTGGCCAGCCATTGGAGAAGAGGTCTCAGTAATGTCATTCTTCCTATCTAAGCCCCGTCTTTTTCGGATTGAGGGGTGTGTTTTTCCGTTTCTTTCTCTCCTCTTTCCATTGGCTGGAATGTAAACAACAACAGTCAAAAACACGCCCGTTATTTACATACCAGCCAATGGATAAGAGGGGATAAAGAAAAACACGCCCCCCAGTCTGCAAAGAACGGGGCTCAGTGAAAAATGGCGAGCGCTTGTTTTTTCTTTTGGGTGAGGGCTTGTTTGTTTTCCCTCGTGGAAGAAAGACTGCATCTTGATACCCCGGGCTCATTGTATTTTTAATGTGCAAGCCCTGGTCATACTATAGCAAAGATGCCATTCCTCCTGAGCCTCTCACCTCCTTCCCATTATAGCCCGTGAGGGTCCGCACGGGCGCAGTCGCCTGGCCGGAGTCTGGTTTACCTCCATTGCCTCCGTGGGGGCCACGAGCGCAGAAAAGATGCCCGTTGGCAAGAGCCGGAGAAGCCCATTAGCCGCGGGCTCCGGTGATTGGGCCGCGCGGGGGAGCCAGGAGACGGGCACTGAATTATTCATGTGTGCTTCTCTGCATGTGAGAAGGGAGGGGGGCACACGCATGCACGCACGCAGGACACTCTGAGCACGCGCGCCGAAGAACTGCCACTGGCCTCAGCTCAGTGCCAGGATTAAAGGCTGGCCCAGCCGTCTTTGTTCCGCTGTCGGTGCCTCCTGCCTCCCCCCCTTCGAGGCATATGTGTGGCCTCCCTTGCACCCAGACCTCGAGGGTGGATAGCGGCGGCGAGCAGCGCCACCTGACTCCATGACACACAACTGGTGGGTAAGTTGGGATCTTTATCTCCCCTTAATATTCCTTCTCAATGTATGGGGCGTGCGGCACATGGGGACATGTGGGGGAGGGGCTCGGGGGGACGCACATTTTGGCTGGGTGGCTTGTGCTCGCCGTTGTCACTGTGACTGTTTATGTGCATGCGGGAGCGAGCGGAGCGGGACACTGTGGGTAGCGTGGGGTGCAACCTGCTGTCAAATGGCAGAAGGTAAAATACAGGAGCGGAGGGCTGCATGCTGCAGCTAATCCTGGCAGGTGTAGGCTCTCAGGATACACGTGGAATGCTATGTTTTCACATCTCAGCCCACCATCCTCATCAGTCCTCCATTCATGGCTAGGGAAGATATGAAAGCTGTTGTGGGTGCCAGGGGGCAGCCAGCCGCCCAAACAGCAGTGTTTACCGAGCAAAGGGGGCAGTGCAGCGGCTCCCACACACAGTCACTGGCCTTGACCTAGGGACCGACACGACAGCAGGCCCACCCAGGTCGGCGGCGGTATCAGATGTGTTAGGTTTGTCTGTAGCGTGTTTTTTTCCCCACCGATGTCTCTATCCTGTCCCGACTGTTCCTGTCTAATATCTATGAATCTGACCCTGATATTCCATGATTTGGGATCTATACATCTGCTGCCCTTGTTGCACAGCCGGAGCCAATTGCCACTGTTATGAAGTCTGATCTGCCCTAGTCATCTTTCCAGTGAGGGTTTCCATAGTATACAGACCGAGGTCCTGCTGTGGTTAATGGCATTGATCCTCCGGGCCAGAGACTCACTGTCTGCTGTCCTTGTCCTATTCTGGAATGTTTGTTTTTGCTGCCCCCATTCTCCTTGACTGTTTATGTATTTGAGCGCTGATCCAGGCCATAGGTTGTGTGCGTTCAGGTCCAGAATAGCAAGCTGGCACACAACCAACTCGACATTGAAAGTAAAGGACATCGTTTAGGTGTAATGGTAGCTACCCCTGTTTTGCCCTTTGATTTGATATCCCTGACTTCATCTGTCACTGCCCAAGACACCCCTGGTCTCAGGAGAACATGAACTAAGTATTAAAAAATAAAGTTTTTTTCAATGTTTTCAATGCTCTGTGTGTGTGGCTCTGTGTGTGTGTGGCTCTGTGTGTGTGTGGCTCTGTGTGTGTGTGTGGCTTTGTGTGTGTGTGTGGCTCTGTGTGTGTGTGGCTCTGTGTGTGTGTGGCTCTGTGTGTGTGTGTGTGTGTGGCTCTGTGTGTGTGGGTGCAAATGCAATAGGTCTCGTATTTGCGAGAGATTAAGCTATTGGGATTGTAAATGACAATGCAATTTATTTATCTGTTTTCAAAACCAACACATAAATAAAAAGTTTGTCATTTACAATGCCAATAGCTCTAACTTTTCCAAAGGCGAGACCATTGCATTGTAAATGCTTGTCCCTTTATGGTAGCTGTGAACCATGTGTAACCTGCAATTCGGAAGATTTAGTCCTGACTAAGAAGTTCAATGGATTAAGGACCCCCACGCCCCCCCCAACGCCTTGAGAGCCTCAAGAGAAGAGCACGTTTTATAAACCCCTGATTTATTGATTGATTGACTATATGTACAAACTCTTTTTGCAGTCTGAAATAGTCCAATCTGCAGATTCGGGCCATTTCCAAGAGCAAAAATGCTTTTCCGTATACACACAGCATAAATTGTAATTGGGTAACATGCTACTGAAATGCAATTTGTGTTCAGAGATTCTGTATTTGGAAAGGCCATGTAGAGGGTGTCCCTTTTCCAAATACTGAATTGCAGTGCTTTGTATGACTATCTTAGAACCGAATTATGGACAGCTCTAAGGTGTTGGTAACCATTCCCAAATGGGAAGGGTGTCCTTGGGACCCCTACACTGTTGTGAATGTAGGAAAAAATACTTTTTAAGAGCAGGCAGTGGTCCTATGGATCACTGCCTGCTCTTAATAAATGAAACTTAAAAGTATCATTTATTTTTTGTAAAGCATCTGTTTGCCTTAAAAAAAAAGCTTTATTAAAAAAATATCAAATACAGTGTGGTCTGCTGACCCCAGCAGACCGCTATCACATGTGATGGAAGCAGTTCATAATGTGTTGCAAACTGCAACATACTTCATTTATATTCTTGAGACAGGTCAATTTGCAACCTATTAAGAATTTATATTTTAGACTTGTACTTTTTCGTACATTAGAAATTGTGATTTCCTCATTGTGATCCATTAGGAGTCACAATTTGGAAATCACAGCCCCTATATTTTAGTAAATATGGCCTTTAGGTCCTTCACCAGTACTGCATGTAACCTTCAGGGCCATGTTTAAATCTTACCCAGCGAACTCTGATTCTTCTGGTCATTTACTCTTTAAACTCCACCGTTTTTATTGCTCATTCTAGCCATATGTTGTGATTATCTTGTTTTCCATTCAAAATCAATGTTATGCGAAAATTGTGTTTCTCCCTAATGTGGAGCATATCTCTTTATCATTCTCTTGATTTGGCTGACTTGTGTCCTTCCCCTGCTCAATCTAAAGAAACTACATTTTTCTTTTGAAATACTCCATACGAGTGCATGTGTTTTCCAGTTCTCTCCCTCGTGTGCTTGCCCCCAAATGCCCACCCCACTAGCACTCCTTGTTTCTCTCCTGTACACTTTGCCTCCACACTACATGTTATTCTCTTACTTTTGTCCTTCTCCCTCACAACCTGTATAGTTGTCATCCTCTTGTGCTGCCTGCTCTCTCATGTGCTTCTCCCCTTGCTCAAGCTCCGTGTTCTTTACTCCATCATATTTCCACCCTGCTGCTTCATAACCCAAATCCCTGTTTTTCTCTCATTCTTCTGTGTTGATATCACCCTTCTCCCTCCCACCCACCCCTCCCTTGCCTCTCCAGTTAATTGTTTTTGTGTTTTCATGCTCAAAAGTAAAAAAATAAAATATTTACCGATGTGAGTGGCATCTGCCATTTTGTATCTGAAAGTAAAAAGAAAATTAAATGGTGCCTGCAGAATTTTGCTGGTGTGCACATATATCATCAGACATGTGTATGGCAGTGGAAGATGCAACCTCCAGTGATTTCCTCATAGATTACAATGTCGGGCAGACACCCTGTATCGATCTGGAACCGCTCGACCAAAGGTCAGCGGTTCCAACCTCACAATTTGGATGCGACCGTGCATAGTGCAGTCAGAAACATTCATTTCATTATGGCGGCTTGTGCGTAAATGGTTTGCAGCACAAGCTGCCATAGTGAAATTGATGTTTCTAAACATCCCTGCACCGTGTGGCAGGCACCACACGATGCCTGCCACACTTTGTAGGGTTGTGTAGCGGACACCATAGGTGCCCCACCTGATCCCATACCGGAGGGCCAGAGGGAAGGGGGCCCTGCTAGGGGCCCCCAAAGTCATTTTCCAACAACCTTTCCATGTCAAAATGGCCGACATGGAAAGGCTGTTGAAAAATGACATCTCAATGCAGATGACAGAGCCGCAGACATTAGGGGAGTATGGTGTCTTTCTAATGCCTGTTGGAAGTGCTGCGGATGGTCCCTCTGTCTGATGGCTCTGCCCGCTGCATCGTAATGTGGCGGACTGACCGCAGGGGCAGATGTCGGTGAGTCCAACCCCAACTCCACGTCAGACCCACCATTGTTCTGTCAGTGTCGGACTCACCGATATCATAGTCAGCCCCACAGTGTAGTTTTCTATCATTTCTTATAAAAAAGCATTTTGCTTTTTCTCCAATGTTGTGCATAATTGCTTCAAGGCGTTGGCAAAGCTAATAGGTCCCAAATGGCCAAAGCCTATTGTCTTTGCCAATGCCTGTTTTATTTCTGACACTTCAAAAAGCACACTGCACGCTGTTTGAATGTTAATCATGCCAAGAAAGTGAACCAAAAATAAAGCAAAAATGAGAATAAGGGATCAACTAATTTAGTAGATGACTTCAAAAGGCACCAGAGATTATAAGTAAATGAAAATACAGCTTCGATCAAGAATGATTGGACTATGTTCTATGTTATATTGTTTGCTGCTGAAAGGCTTAGTATATGATGCTCTAATCAGGCTACACCAACAACCATTAGACCCATGGGAACCTGGGAAAGTAAGAATCTTGAATCCAACAATGCTTCTCATTGTCATCATTTAACGAGATATTTTATGAATAAGAGGGACTAATTAGTCAAAGGATTTATACAGCAACGCCATACTTGAGGATAACAATATTTAACTTTACAGACATTAGACAACAAACACAAATGTTCACTTACAGAATTCCACATAAACGTTTAAGTTTGAATCATTGTAATTGTTTAGCTTTGGCACTGGGGAGACATTGCACTGTGTGGAATTTAATAATTGAACTCTTGCCTTTGTTGTCTAATATCTGCAGAGATAAATAATTGTATTCTCATGTAAGGAAGCTGTTGTTTTGTGAATCATTTGATATGCTCTCAGGCTCTTGGACTATTTAGCCCCTCTTATTCCTAAATTATCTCGTTAAATAATACCAAAGAGACCCATTGCTGCCTCAAGATTATTATATGACGTGTCGTCGGCACCCCTGTCATTGTTTAAAAATACATGGGAAACCTGAACTAAGTATCCTGTTTTTCTGGCTACATTGTTTTGTTTCTCCATCATAATGACTGTATAACTCCAGCGAAGAAGAACAAGTGCTTTGCGGTGCGTAAATATTTGATGATGCTCCTGTATTGAAACACATTAGCAGAATAACCACAGAATGAAAAGCGAGAGAGAAGTGAGCGGTAACCAACAAACAAGCAAGCAGTATGCACCCAGGGAGCTGTATTTCTGAGGAATAGCACCCACTACAAACCAACTCCGCAAACCAAAGCAGAAAGCTGCATGGTATCTTACTTCTGGTTGTTTTTTTTTTTTTAATAGGGAGTTTTGCATGCAAATCCTGCTGGTTATGGGAGATTGCAGTGTTGCAGAGGGAGCCTTTCCTCCCAAAACACATATGCTGTCTTCTGCCTATAGTGCAGGTCATACTTTAAATAAAGCTGTGAAACCACCCCAGATTTCTCTTCTAGTCATGGAAATTTTCACAAGCTGTAATACAGTAAGTGCACTAGGGGCAAAACAGGCTTTTGTGTTTGCATATTGTTCCCCAGAGGACTTTGGTTGTATACAATAGGTGGCAGATGCTTGTGCGACCACTTCTAAATAAAATGATTTAGCTGGTGGAAATTTTGCACTAGCCTAATCACTAGAGAGCATTCCTCCAGCCCCATTCAAATGAGGAATCACTTTGTCTGTGAGCCTGAATGTTCTAAAAGACATGGGCACACAGGCAATAAAGCTATCAGTGGCATGCTGACTGTGTGCCAGATAGGAGTGGCACTCAATCCGTACAACTCTCAAGGGCATCTCTTGGGAGGCTGGCATTGGGTTCCCAGGGACCCACATCCCCCATAAGGTATTGTTATGTAGTTCTTAGGAGACTCCCAGGACCTGCGCATTTTGGGTGACCTAAACTGAGGGCTTGGTGTCCCAAGCGCTTTTGGACACCACGCAGGATATGTCAGCCATTAGACAAGCTAGCTCTACAGTGCCACTACCACCCCCCTGTATTCTACAGTGGTGCAAGTAGTTTTTGGCAACTACTGAATATGATAACCCTGATTCCTCAGGTATCGTGGACAACAGTACAGTACATTTTGGTTACACACTCATGTTTGCTTTCTCACCAAAAATACACAGGCTGGTGATTAGGACATTTCAATAATTATTTATTAGTCCAGCAATAGCCTAGTGTAAAACTTATGTGCTGCGACAATTAGGAGACAGAAGCATACGAAAGAGATTGCTAGTACCAATATAGAGAAAAGTAGATACTGCTGATAGTGCTAATAAGATGAACAGAAACAGTTCAGATAAAAAAAGTAGCACTGCATATTCCTAAAATGCATGCCCTAAGTAAATTGCTAAAATGTACCGAGCCTAACCTGGATGTGTAGGTGTATATGTGCATAGACATGTGTATCTGTAGCCAAGAAACCCCCAAGGATGAACCAGCCCCTCACCTGATGGTTTGGAAAGAAGGACCCCGTCTCTGCGTCGGGGATGACAAAGCGCATGGAATGTCAGACCGCTGTGTGTCGAAGATTTGCCATGCAGGACCCCTATCTCAGCTTGCAAGGAATTTTCCTCTAATTTGTAGGGGGGAGTGTGGGTCTTTTATACTTAAGTGGTCACTCCAAGGTTTTTTCTAGAAGTGATATGTTTTTAAAACAACCATGGATGTTTTGAAAACAATCATAAATGCTTTCTAAACAATCACAGATGCTTTTCTAAACAATTGCAATCAGCTGGCTGTTGGAAAAGGATGAAAAAAATTGGTGACCCTTATGCAGAATAAATCTGCTGTGCCAGGGGACATGTTTATGTACGTCAGGTACAGAGATTCTGATAGAAGACTAAAGGGCAGATGTATCATCATTGTATTTTGCGAGTCCTTAATAGCGAATTTTACCGATTCGCGATTAAGGACTCGCAAATTGTAATGTATGTAGATTTTGCAATTATAATTGCGATTCCTACATATTTCTTAATTGTAAATCACAAATTGCGATTCGCAATTAAGGAATACCTTCCCATTCATTCCTATGGGCCTATAGGCCCATGGGAATAGGCCCATGGGAATGAATTGGAAGACATTCAAATTGGCAAGTACCCAATAGGTATCGCAAATTGCAAATGAAATTTCAAGGGTACAAGGGTGCCAAAAGGACACCCTGTTGTACCCCTGAACTATGCATGTGTGCACATGTGGCGCACATGCATGCATAGTGTGGCGCATATGCATGCCCCTGAGGGCATGCATGTGTGCCACAAGGCAAATGCAAAACTATGCATTTTTCTTGGAAATCAAAAAGTACCACCAACTTGAAGTTGGTGTTAATTTGCAATGTCATAAGGCCAGATCGCAACTTTTTGGTGCTTGCAAAATTGCGATTCCTTAAATGCATTTGCAAAATATGGAATCGCAAATATTGAGATTCCTTATTTTGCAATGGCCTTTTGGGATGATACATCCCAAAAGGCTTTTTCCCGCTCGCAAACGGTCTGATTCTACGAATCGGCCCGGTTGCGAACGTGAAAATCTTTGATACATCTTGCCCTAATAACCGGGTGTCGAAGAGACTGGAGCAAGCTATTATGTAAAGGTCACCTGTTTAGAATCGTTATTGTCATGTGGATGGGATGTTGTATGTAAAATGGAGTATACATGACAGAGCTATCCTAAAGGACATGACATTGTCACTTTGCAAGGCGGTGCAGCCCCTTCCTGCACCCACCTGCATGGGGATCCCTCCACCTCCATCAATTATGAGGCCGGGCATGCCACCTTTGTGAAATGTAGACAGGAAGCCTCAAACAGCAGTAATCCAATGCTCAGTCTGCATGTGTGAGTTGCCTCTGCACTGGGAACACCATATTCACTTTAATGGGGTGTACTGTGCCGGTTTGCACCAGCCACAGCCCGAGAACTCTTATGTAATATAGGTGCTAGTTTTCCATGTGCCTTGTTTTAAGAATACTGTTATAATGGGTGTTGGATAGATATTTGAGTTAGGAGAAGGATAATGGTGGGATCTCGGCACCTCCTAAGATCTCCACTTGTTAACAGTCACCTTCTGCTGCAGCTACACGATTTCAGTCATCCATCAGAGGAGACCATTGTGAAAACTGGAGGCCTTCTGGGGACTTTTGCTGCCATGTGGTTGGACCTCCATTGTGCCTCATCTTTTGAAGACCTACGTCTGATGGGCACTCAGTAGAGCATTTCTTCCTCCTCTGAGGCTAGGGCCCCTTCAGTTACTAGGCACTCGCAGCCAACTAACTGTGGAGTAGCTGTTCAGCAATGCTCATGTGGGTGTTTAAATGCTGCGCCCCACAATTAAATTAGAGTTGTCATGACTGTTCATGTGGAGGGGTCACAATATCAGATTTGTTTCCTTAGAGGTATCCATATTTCCTTCCGGTAGACCAAAAACATCTAGATTGATAGTCTGAATTTACTTTTAGCTTACCACTATGTGGCACAAATGGCAACAGTCATCTTGAACGTAAAAATGGTTGCCATTATTACTAAGGGCTATCTATCTGCCCTTATCTGCCTCTCAGCAAATGCAGTGCTAGCATTTAATCGATTTGTCGCATTCACATTAGATAGATCTTTGATTGGACCTGGATTTACTGAGTGTAGGAAATGCCATATGCAAATTAGTCTTGACCCTGCTCCCCAAAGGAACAGTCCAGCCTGAACTGCCTGGCCTGTTCCTCCCTGGGCCAGAAAGAAGCATCCTGGGACCGGGTTCAAGGTATCACCACTCATAAGCCAGGCTAGCTTGAATCCACTGGCACACAGAGCACGGGACCCACATCTGGGCATACCCTTCCCACTTATGGCAACAAAAGTAAAAACTACAAATGATGGACGGAATGCTGCACAAATCATACATTCAACCCTAGTCACAGATCTGGGTTTAACCCATCATTCCTTTGCCCACCATGCCACCCTAATTTGGACCCAGCCATATACAAATCAGTCCTGACATTGTTCCCCATGGAAACAGTCCAGCCTTAACATCCAGGCCTGGTCCTCCCTGGACCAGAAACAAGAATCCAGTGGCACACTGAGTACAGAACCCACGTCTGGACATACCCTTCTCACTTAGGGCAACAAAAGTCAAAAGAAAAAATGATGGATAGAATGATGAGCAAATCAATCATTTACCGCAATCACAGATCTGGGTGTAATACATCTCTAAGTAGGGCTTATCACCCTAAAACAGGCTGCGTGGTATTTAAAAGTAGGACATTTAAAATTAAACAAGAACTTACGTGACTATCACTTAAAAGCTTTTTTGACTGCAGCATGACTGGCTGTTACATAGAAAAAGACTGTTACATTTAATAATGCTATCTTCAGCTGGGAAACCGTTCGAAATGTTATTCTTTTCTCTTTGTATTATTTCTTAAAATCCGCATACACTGATGAAGTCTGATTTTAATACATTTTAAGGAAATGGTCCTCCTATGGGCTGGGTCAATTCTTTGTATACAAATGTTATAATTAAGCACATACATCTGCCACAACCAATTGACAGGCCAAGCAGTCAGAACAAAATGGAAATGATTTCAAGTCATCCCCTTGGGGATGGTTCTTAGTTTCATTTCCATGGTCCAAACGTTCATGCCTCCCTCCACTGTTGCCATTTGTGTCTGTGTTTCAGCATCTTTATAGGGCAATCGATCACAAGGCCTTTAAGTATTTAGGGCAGAAAGGTCTGTGAATACATTTGATGGGAGAACTCAAGCTCCATAAATGTAATTAAGTGGGAAAGAAGAAATCTTGAAAATTTTGACTGTGCAAATGTCCGAAATGTATCCGGTCAGTGAGGAACCTGGCATTTGTGTGAAATTTGAGTTTCTCCCACTCAGATCTTTCCTGCCAAAATCCAATGGCGTTACATGACCTCATCCAATGGCTTAGTGACTTCTTGGGGGTACTCTTCAGCCACGGCCTGCCTGGAAGAACATTTTTGATTCCCATTTTTGTGGCTGACTTCCAAGCTAAAACTTCCAATGGTTCGATAGTGGTTTCTGTATCTGACCTACACTCCATCAAGGTCGGCCCCATATTCACACTAACTACTGGTCTACCAAGACCAGTTAATCACATTTGGTGCTTATTGCTTTTTGGTGCTATTTTCATGTAAAAATTAAAACATTCATACCTCCGGTTCCCCTTGTAGGATTTTGTTGTTTTTGGTGTCCTTTTATTATTTTAATTTACTCTATTTTTCACAATTGGTTTGGGAATTCCTCGTGTTGAGTTTTGACTTTTTAGGTCGAGCATCGGCATGCATGTTCTGACTGCAAGACCTGCCGTAATCACTCTACTGAGTGTAATTACAGCTGCTTGCATGCTGTTGCATGCCATTAAATGCCAACCCCATTGCTCCAATTTGCTGGTTCCTTATTGGCCGGTGCTCCTGATACATCACATTTGTTTTTGAGCCAGGAGCACTGGCCAATTTAGTTTCCTTAGATTCTACGGACTTCTCTGCTTCTTTAAGGACAACTTATGTATTAACCTGGTGCCTGTTCAACTTAAAGCCACATACGTTTTATGTACACGGGTGCCATGCTTTGTTTAAGCACAGCACCCACTTTCAGGATACAACAACACCAGCCACAGATTTATTTATAAACATGAAGAATGAGAGTATAAATTATGCACATCTTAGTTTTTAATTTTGACTCAATTACTTTTCTTATTTTATACTGTGTTGTGTGCACCTGTGACCTATGTCTGCCTGTACATGAATATCTAAACAAGAAAATAGGCCAGGTACCTGATGGGCTACCTGGTCTCACATGTGCACTGCTTTGGGGATAAATACCACTAGCTAATCCGTATTTACATTCAATAATTCCAATTCATCAATTGTTTTGCAATGCTTGTGTTTCATTTAATCAACACATTATATTCTGAAAAATTCTTCCACAATTCATACCATCGTATTAAATCACTTCATTGTACTTATACATATGTTTCAAAACATAAAATATGAAGGACAAAATCCAGATGAAACAAATCCCAATGCATTTCGGGATGACCTGTCCCTTCTTCAGGGGCCAGTAATCTGTAAAAAACATATATATCATTTACCATTGACTTTTCTCTCAGAGCCAAGTCTTTCTTACTCAGTGTGTATGATTGCCAAACATGCTATTAGTGTGATTAATATACAATGCTATATAATGTACACAAACCCAATCTTAACGCATATGACATATCTATATAAAGCCATGTGACTCTCTTTTGACCAAACCAAATTCGTAGTGCAAAACCATGCCGATCACCAAGATATTGAACTTACTTGTTGAAAAAGCAGTGCCAAAAATCAAATATAACGGTGGATGATTCATAGAAAACAAACCACCTGGACTGTCACAATTAACTACATCACTCGTCCATAGAATCGGATTTACAAGAATAAAGTAATAATTGACATGACTGCCCATACCTTGTTAAAATAACTCAATTCAGGGCTTCACGTCTATTTGAATCTTAAAATCCTGACCGTGCCTTCACGCTCCAAACTGTATGTGCAAACAGACTATAATTACTCTAACAATCACGGCTAGTATATAAGCTCGTAAAGCATTATACGACAAGATTTTCTTACCATTAGTCAATACTTCCTTCGTATCACCACCCTCGGACTTCACTATTCCAAGCTTTGCTTTGCTGCCTGTAACATGAAGGATCACGGTAAATAATAATGTTATCCCAAGGCTAAATAATAATCAAACCACAGTCCTGTAGCACTCCTTACCGTGCTTATAGCCTCTAAGATGGTAATATTCTTCCAATCTCCTCTGTGAAGGTACAACTGCTGCTGGGCCCGATGCCGACGTTTTCAGTAACATATTTTGCTCTACCTCCGTTTTTACCATTGTCACGTTCGCTTGCGTGATTACATTTGTGACATCAAAAAAACGTGGGCGCCATTTTAGAATGGGTAATTTACGTATACCTACTTATTCGTGCCTATTACATAAATATACAAGTTTTATAAAATGACACAAATTTGATATAAGAAACCTGTATCTTTCGGCTACCTTGAACGAGTAGACCATGTGATTAGCCGTTCATGAGCAGCAGTTTGCTCTAAATCCCGCGTGTGGTTAAAAAAAGATCTCAGGACGGATGCTCAAGCTATGAACTGTCACTGTACACACCCGTACCTGATAATGCAGTCCAGAATGTACACTTATGTGGACGATGATGCAATCACTTTAAAATAAAAAAAAATCAAATATAAACCTATGCCTCTTTGATTCGTGGTGTTAGTGAGATAAACCTTAGTAACCTAGAATAAATTGTGATATAAATGATACTGTAAATTTTCATGGCACTTAGAACAAATCCTTCATTCATAATGTCTATGTTGCTTGACATGGTCTACGATTTGGCATTACTTGACAATTATAACATCATATTTAGGAAAGATTGAACTAACAGATGTTATCTGATGTTTATTAAGCTATATGCTATCTAATTAGGATTCTGAGCGTACTCCATTAGTAGTATGTGTGAATTTGTATTAGGTATTGTGTGTTTTTTAAAAACATGACATATCAAATTTGACATTCAATCCAAATGGCATGAGGGTATTAAGCTTTTTAATCCAATAAGCTTCTCTTATTTATTTATTTATTTATTTATTTTTGCAATTTTTAAAGCGCACAAATACCCATACGGGTGTCTCGGCGCTGCAGTAATAGTTTGGAATTGTCCATCCCTTCGCGTGGGGGTATCTTTTCAATGATTTCAAATGTAATATGTGCTATTGTGTGTCAAGCTTCTTCCCAATGTATTGCTAGACTCGAGGTGGTGTTCTTGTTCCTAATCCAACTTTTATGTTCTGTTAGGCGAGTCTTCATTTTTCTATCAGTTTTGCCGATATGTATGTCATAAGCCACAAGGGCATTTGATTGAATAGACTACTTGAGTTGAATTGCAGTCGAAAACCTGTTTGATTTTAATGCGTTTACTGGTTCTAGGGTGTAATAACATATCTCCAATGATAGCATTATTTCAGTGAATGCAATTTCCACATTTCGTTGTGCCAGGTTTGATCATTGTGATATTAGTTTGTTTATTTGATAAGATTTCTTTCAAGTTTCGGGCTCTTGTAAAGGCAAAAAATGGTTTGTCTTTGAAAATACCATTAAAGTCAGATTCTTCCATGAGAAGTTCCCACCACTTGTGGATAATGTATTTCAATTCAGTCGATACAGTCAAGTATTTTGATAGAAATACTATTCTGTCAGTTGTCTCTTTGGTACTCTTTGCTAGAAGATCTTCTCTAGCTTTAGACTTAGCTTGTATCATATGAGCTTCCAAAAATGTTTCTGAGTATCCTCTGTCTATATAATTTTCCTTCTTAGTTGCCATGGTTTTTGTGCTTGTGTCTGTGTTGGTGGTGATGCGATGGATCCTAAGGAATTGTGCATATGAGAGGTTTTTGATTTTTTGATCAAAGATGGTTGGTGAAAACTCTGAAATTGGAGTGCATTATTGCGGTCGGTATCTTTTTTATACAATATGTGACGATTTTGTTGGATTCTATTTCATCCCATGTATCCAAAAAGGCTGTTCCGCTTTTCTTGATAGCGTTGGCGAATTGTATTCTGGGATCTCTAGAATTCAAATCAGTAATGTTGTCAATCAAGGGTTCTTTCATGCTCTTCCAAATTAGGAAAATATCATCAATAAATCGTCTGAAAAAAATCAAACCTTCCTTCCATGCCACTTTGTTTAACCCCTTCGGGGCTGATGACGAGCTGGGCTCGTCATGGCGTAGCCTCCTCGCACGCTCATGACGAGCCCAGCTCGTCATGAGCCCCACCCTCGGGGGAAGCGCCAGCGCTCCCTCCGAGTCTGCCTGATTTTTTTTGTTTTTGCGGGGATGGCAGGGGAAGACCTTCCCCTGCCTCCCCCCGCCCTCCCCGCCCACGTCATCAATGACGTCAGCGCGCGAGGCGCGCTGACGTCACCGGAGGCTTCCTTTGTTTACAGACGCGCAGGGAAGCCATTTGCTTCCTGCGCGTCGTTGCACAAAGAGGTTAGTTTTGCGGCTGGGGCGGGGGGGATTGTGATGCAACTTGCATCGAGGGAAAGGAAAGGCTTTTCCTTTCCCTCGGTGGCATTTTAGAGGTTTCCTGCTGCACGATCGTGCGATCGTGCAGCAGGAATGTTAGGGATTTTTTTTTTTGGGGTTTTGTGATCAGTTTCTTAGTTCGGGGAGCGGCCCCTTGGGGAAGGGTCGCTCCCCTTGTTGGGGGAACATTATCTATGAAGTCTTTTCTTGGCTGCAATGTTTTGGAAAGGCCGTTTTTTGTACAAAAATGCTGATGGGGGTCATTTATAAAGTAAAATGATAGTGCATTGTAATGAAGGATGCAAGTGCCTCTGTCCTTCATTACTTATACTGATGTGTGTTTCTGAAGTGGCTAAAAAACACACCTGTGCTGCCTAGGCAAAGCTCACTAGTGTTTTTGGCCTGATGAATGTTTTTTTTTGTGTGCTGCTTTTCAAACACATGCTTTGTCTCCAGTGACCATGTGTGTGTTACTATGCCATGTGCGAAGGGGTCCCTTGAGTGAGCTGTCCATCATAGTGGGAAGCTCACAAATGTTTTTGGGCTGTTGATTGTTACCTGAATTTGTGCTGCAACTCTAGCGCCATCTTTGTCTCCATTGACCATGTGTGCGTTACTATGCAACTGCACAAATGTGCGCAGGGGTCCCTTGAGTGCGCTGTCCATCATAGTGGGAAGCTCACAAATGTTTTTGTGTTGATGATTGTTTTCCTGAGTTTGTGCCGCAACTCGAGCGCCATCTCCAGTGTCCATGTGTGCGTTACTATGCAATTGCACAGATGTGCGCAGGGGTCCCTTGTGTGAGCTGTCCATCATAGTGCTTGGTGTATGCACGAAACATGTCGACGATAGGAGTTGATAGGTACATCTGGACACATTACGTTTAGGGCAGCCTATCTTTCCACCCCGTTTATTACCACCTAGAGGCAAGAATAAAGTTTATTGTAAACCTACTGGGCAGGTATTTCACACATCACATAGTCCACTCCTCAAATACACATGCACCACACATAGTCTAATAAAGTGCTCCTACGTAACTTTCGCAAGTCGCAGCACGCCCCAGCCCGTAGAGGACTGGGATGGCCCCAATGATGAAGCATGTCACCGTGGGTCAACCCTGGTGAGTGAGGGGACACCTAAAAGAGGAGCATTTCTCCCCTTTTTTGTACACAATACCATATTTTCACAATCGACCCCAATCGACCCCAGTGTGTGTTGGTTGTTATCTGAATAAACTAGCAAGGCTCTTAGGTATCTGGAAACAGAGACCATTTGTTCATCATAGTGGGAAGTTCACAAATGTTTTTGGGCTGATGATTGCTTTCCTGAGTTTGTGCTGCAACTCGAGCCCCATCTTTGTCTCCAGTGTCCATGTGTGCGTTACTATGCAATTGCACAGATGTGCGCAGGGGTCCCTTGTGTGAGCTGTGAATCATAGTGGGAAGGTCACAAATGTTTTTGGGCTGATGAATGTTTTCCTGAATTTGTGCTGCAACTCGAGCGCTTGCTTTGTCTCCAGTGTCCGTGTGTGTTACTATGCCATCGCACCAATGTGTGCACAGGTCCCTTGAGTGAGCTGTCCATCATAGTGGGTAAATTTAGGAAAGATGGTGCACTCCGCTAGTTGGTGGGCGTTGCCAATAGGGGATCTTCTGTGTGAGTTCACATGCCTCTTATGTGTATAAATGGTCAGAGACTGTTGAGAGCAGCAGATGGAAAGAAGCTCCTGGTCATAGGAACTGTTTTAGGATTGCGCTTGTGAAAATCAAGGATGCAAGTGCCTCTGTCCAGCATCGCAGTTAACCACAGTAATTCTGTTGTCCCCCTCCCCATGAGAATCCCTGATGATGTCAGCGCGCACAGCACGCGCCAACATCTTCAGGGATTCCCAGGCGGTCGGGAAGCCATTTGCTTCCTGCGCCTGGAGGTGTTAGGTTGGTTTTGAGATATTTGGGGGGGTTTGCAAAGAGGCTTCAGGGGAGAGGTAAGTGATTTTCCTCTCTTCTGATGTCTCTTTGCAGGGCATTTCTGGCTCACGGTCGCGCACAGCATTGCGATTGTGCGGTGGAAATGCCCTCACTAGCACCAGGGATTTTATTTTAGATTGTAGGAAGTGACCCATTGTGCAAGGGTCGCTTTCAGGTGGGTCGGATTTTAAATTTAGATTTTCTGGCCCCCCCCCCCGGTGGGCAAATCAACCCGTACTTTTGTCCGTTTTGCCCTTTTTGATGGCCCATCTGTGTGGATGTGATTTTGGGGGTACATTTGTGTATTGTTTATTCATTTGTTATGTTGTTTGTGAAATGTAGTATTAAATTATTTTTTTTCTTCTTTGTTTTTGATCCAGGCTTTTGCTGTTTGTATTGGTGTAGGTTGTGGTTCGGTTAATGCTGGTTTTGCAGCTTGTGTAGTTGCATGTGCTTGGTAAGTAAATGTTTTTTGTACTATTTTTCCTAGATAAAGTTATTGCTGTTTGTGTGGCTTTGTGTTTCTTGATTGTTAACTTTTTTTTTTGTATTGCTGCTTGATGTGTACTTTGTCTAATCTATACTTGTTTTTTTTTCTTTCCAGTGGGATTTCCTTTCTTTTTGCTGTGTTTCAGCAGAGTAGGTGCTGGTGAGTCTTCTTATATTTGGTTAGATTTGAATTGTTTTTGAGTGTATTGATTTTTGTGTGAAGACTCTACCTTGTTTACTTCTTCCTTTGCACAGTGTAGGTTGTTGTTCACTTGTGTGTGTAGTCTTCTTGATTTGTAAGGATAATGGCTGCTCGCAGGATTACTGCTAAGCAGGTTGTTAGTTTGCTTTTTGAGTCTTCCTCTGACCATGGTCCAGACACTGACTCCGATTCGGAGCTTGAGTTAGGTGCAGAAGATTCAGGCAGTGAGTTTTCTCTTCGCATGGTATCATCGGATGATGATTCTTCTTCTAGTGCTGATGAAGTGCCTGTGGTAGAGAGGGACATTGATGTGCCGGTAGAGAGGGAAGAGCCATGTGAGCGGCAGCCTAGGTCCTCAAGGTTTCCCTTTTTTTCTCGTCAGGAACAGGCAAGTGTGGGAAAGGCTGCGCCCAAAAGGTTTCACATTGCTGTGGTGCGCCAAAGGTTATCTGGTGCTGCTAGTCTTCCTGTTGTTGAGCAGCATGAGGCATCTGGTGCTGCTAGTCTTTCTGTTGTTGTTGAGCAGCAAGTGGCATCTGGGGATGCGAGTTCTTCTGTTGATGTTGAGATGCAAGAGGCAGCTGGGGATGTGAGTTCTTCTGTTGGTGAAGAGATGCAAAATGTATCTGGGGATGCTAGTATTCCTGTTGGTGTAGTGAGGCAAGAGGCATCTGGGGATGCTAGTGTTCCCGTTGATGTAGTGCAGCAAGAGGCATCTGGCCTGCAGGCTAGGGTGGCTTCTTCTCCTCATGTTAGTGATGACGTCTGGGTTGCCCCTGGCATGGTGCAGCCGGAATTGCCAGACTTCACTGGTGTTCCAGGGTGTAGAGTGGATACTGACAATTTTTTGCCAATTCAATATTTTCAATTGTTTTTTGATGATGAGTTTTTGCAGGAGATTGTGGAGCAAACTAATTTGTATGCAGAGCAGTATTTGAGGGACCACAGTGCCAGCCTTAAGCCCCATTCCAGAGCTACCCATTGGTCTCCCACATATGTTGAAGAGATGAAGAAGTTTTTGGGATTAACTTTTTTGATGGGCTTGCTAAGGAAGCCATCAATGTCTTCTTATTGGTCCACTAGTCCCTTGATGGCAACATCTATATTTCCAGCACTTATGACTCGTGATCGATATATGCTTCTTCTTCGCATGATGCATTTTGTTGATAATGATTTAGCGTTGCCACGCGATCACCCTGATTGTGACCGTCTTTTTAAGATTCGGCCTGTCCTTGATCACTTTGTTGATCGTTTTCCTGAGATGTTTGCACCTGGAAGAGAAATAGCTGTGGACGAGTCTTTGGTGTTGTTCAAGGGCCGCTTGGTTTTTAGGCAATACATTCCTAGTAAGAGGGCACGCTATGGCATCAAACTGTATATGCTGTGTGACAGTGAGACTGGATATGTTTATAATTTCAGGGTGTACACCGGTAAGGATTCCAGCATTAACACTTCTGCTTGTCCGTCCACTTTTGGAGTGACTGAGAAAATTGTGTGGGAACTAGGTAGACGATTATTTAACAAAGGCCACCATTTATATGTAGATAACTTCTACACTAGTGTGCGTTTGTTCAAGGAGTTGGCCAAAGTGGGCACTGTTGCATGTGGCACGATGCGCAGTAACCGGAAAGGTTTTCCAATAGAACTTGTTTGCAAAAGGCTTGTGCGGGGACAGTCTACTGCATTGCGATGTGGGAAGCTTCTAGCTGTGAAGTTTTCAGACAGGAGAGATGTTTACATGCTGACTACTATCCATGACGAAAGCACTGAAGCTCTGCCAGTTCGGGGTGAGACTGCTGAAGTGCGTAAACCTGTGTGCATTTTAGACTATAATAGGCACATGGGTGGTGTTGACAGAGTAGATCAGAGGTTGGAACCTTATGCTGCTCTTCGAAAGGCTTACGTTTGGTACAAGAAGTTGGCTATCCATCTTTTCCACTTGGCATCCTTTAATGCTTTTGTTGTTTTCCAGAAATCTTGTCCTGAGTCAAAGATGCCTTTTGTTAAGTTTCAGGAGACTATAATAGGCAGCCTTGTACTAGTGGAACAGGCAAGTGTGCCAAGATTTGGAGTGGTGGAGGAAGTGGCTAGACTGAAAGATCGCCACTTTCCAGAATACATTCCTCCCACAACTGCAAAAGACAAACCCACTAAAAGATGTAGAGTCTGTTGGCGAAGAGAAGTGCGGAGGGAGTCTCGTATGCACTGTCCTGACTGTCCTTCAAATCCTGGATTGTGTGTGCCAGCTTGTTTTAAATCGTACCACACACAAAAGAAGTTTTGGGAGTTTCATTGAGCTTGTAAGTGTACTGTCTGGTTTGTTTTCTGTAATATTTTTTTGTTTGCTTTTAGGTTTGCATTAGTGCAAAGCATTTAGGTTTTGAATTTGTGTTAGCAGATTTGTAGGTTTCTACATTTGATTTGTGGTATTTCTTTAAAAAATTCTAATTTCGATGGTGGTGTGTGCAGGATTGTGCTTGGATTGTTGGTGTGCGTGGACAGGCGCTTGGCTGGTGGTGTGCGTGGTCTGGTGCTTGGCTGGAATAGTGCATGGATTGGAGTTGTGCTGGGGGGGTTAGTGGATTTTTGCTTGGCTGGCGGAGTGTATGGTTAGGTGCTTGGCTGGCGGTGTGAGTGGAGTGGTGCTTGGCTGGCGGTGTGTGTGGAGTGGTGCTTGGCTGGCGGCGTGTGTGGAGTGGTGCTTGGATGGTGTTGTGTTTGTGGAGTGGCGCTTGGCTGGTGGTGTGCGTGGAGTGATGCTTGGCTGGTGGTGTGTGTGGAGTGGTAGTTGGCTGTCGGTGTGCGCTGAGTGGTGTTTGGCTGGCAGTGTGCATGGTCTGGTGCTTGGATGGTGGTGTGGGTGGACTGGCGCTCGGCAGGCGGTGTGTGAGTAGTTACTTTCTGTTGGTCACTACACACACTGCTAGTTGAGTGACACTCCACACAGTCCATCATTTTGTGTAGTTGCAGTGTCAGAAATGTGGGCGTGTGAAAGTGATGGGCCCTTGAATGGCGCTGTTTGCTGGTGTGAGTGTTGAAATGTGATGGGTCCGCGGCTGGCGGTGTGAATGTTTTGTATGTGTCACGCGTACGAAAGGTGTATGAATGGCCTGTAAAGAGGTTGGTGCCTTGACGTGGCTTTACAGCTCACGAGCTGCGAGTCAGTGGTTCAGTTTATCATACTTTCAATTATACGCAGTGTATTTCATTTATGATGAAATTACTTGCGTATCCAATTGTATGTACTGAATCATCACTCACCCTCGTGCCAAATCCAACCAGTATGTGTGTGTGCTTGCGGATTAGATGGGTGTGCAGTAATAATTGTTTTTTTTCTAATTTCTGCAGTAGGGTGTACCTTGCCCCTTATTGTGATTGTTGTTATGTGTTGCTTTTCCATTCGGATGGTGTCAATGGTCTGGTTTGTATCAGGTATGAAAGGTGCGTGAATGGCCTGTAAAACGGTTGGTGCCTTGTCGTGGCTTTACAGCTCACGAGTTGCGAGTCACTGGTTCAGTTTTTATGCATTTATTTATTGACAGAGCATTTCATTTTTTTGAAATATCTTATTAATAAAATTTTATGTACTGAACCATCACTCGCCCTCGTGCCAAATCCAACCTGTATGTGTGTGTCTTTGAGGAATAGATAGCCGTGCTTGAATGTTTGACTTTTGAGTAACTCTGTTAAGGTGTGGTATCCTTTTACTTGGGAGAACAAGGGGAGCGCAGGGTGGTAGGACTTTTTTGCCGGCACGGCGATCCCACGCCAAAATGTTTGGAAAAGTGCTATTTTTACCTATTTTTAAGGTTTGCAAGGAGTTCTGGGTAGGAAAACATTGGTGGACCCACACATGCCATACCTCCCTGGACTCTCCCGGGTGTCTAGTTTTCAGAACTGTTTGGGTTTGCTACTTTCCAAAGAATACCACCCACCCCGGGCCAAAAACTCAGGTGCCTCCCCCCCAAAAAATCAAAGTTATATTGCTTCAGGGTATTTTATATTCACCACTGTTAGATTTGGACCTTTTCCTGTTGCAGCCACTATGGCTACCCACGCAAGTGAGGTACCATTTTTATCGGGAGACCTTGGGGAACGCTGGGTGGGAGGTAATTTGTGTGTGCCCAGTGATGCCACGCTTTCCCACACTAAAACGTGTGAAAAAACTGATTTTTTACCATGCAAAAATTGAGGTTTGCAAGGGATTCTGGGTAAAGGAACGTTGGCGGATCCACGCAAGCCATACCTCCTTGGAAGCGCCCGGGTGTCTAATTTTCAGAAATGTGTGGGTTTGGTAGGTTTCCATAGATGGCTGTCTCGCACGGGGCCAGAAACCCAGGTAACCCCTAAGTCCACCAGCTTTTGCAAGAGGGATTACCTGGGTTTTTGGCCCCGTGCGAGACAGCCATCTAGGGAAACCTACCAATCCCACACATTTCTGAAAAGTAGACAACCGGGGGCTTCCAAGGAGGTATGGCTTGCGTGGATCCTCCAACGTTCCTTTACCCAGAATCCCTTGCAAACCTCATTTTTTGCATGGTAAAAAATCAGTTTTTTCACACGTTTTAGTGTGGGAAAGCGTGGCATCACTGGGCACACACAAATTACCTCCCACCCAGCGTTCCCCAAGGTCTCCCGATAAAAATGGTACCTCACTTGCGTGGGTAGGCATAGCGGCTGCTTTAGGAAAAGGCCCAATTCATACTGTGGAGACAAAAACTTTACCTTTAGCCAAATAATCTTATTTTTTGAGGGGGTCACCTGAGCTTTTGGCCCGGGGCTTGGCAGGCATCTTTGGAAACTACCAAACCCAAACAGTTCTGAGAACTAGACACCCGGGGGAGTCCAGGGTGGTATGGCATGCGTGGGTCCCCCAATGTTTTCCTACCCAGAAACCCCTGCAAACCTGAAATTTTGGTCAAAAAACCCACTTTTCCATACTTTTTTGGGTGGGATCTCGCTGCCGGAACAAATGTCCTACCACCCAGTGTTTCCCTTGTTCTCCCGAGTAAAATGATACCTCACTTGTGTGGGTGGGCCAAAGGCATGTGACTTAGGCTGGGGTGCTTAATTTGTAAAACGTAAATATGAGTAAAAACTACTTTTTTCAAAATTCATTTTTGGCGTATTCTGCTTTGGGGCACCCACACAAGTGAGGTATCCTTTTACTCGGGAGAACAAGGGGAACGCAGGGTGGTATGACTTTTTTGCCGACCCGGCGATCCCACGCCAAAAAGTTTGGAAAAGTGCAATTTTTACCTAATTTTAAGGTTTGCAGAGAGTTCTGGGTAGGAAAACATTGGGGGACCCATGCATGCCATACCTCCCTGGAGTCCCCCGGGTGTCTAGTTTTCAGAACTGTTTGGGTTTGCTACTTTGCAAAGAATACCACCGAGCCCCGGGCCACAAACTCAGATGCCCCCCCCCAAAATCAAGGTAGTTTTGCAATAAGGTAATGTAAATTCACCACCGTACAATTTGAACCGTTTCCTGTTGCAGCCACTATGTTTACCCACGCAAGTGAGGTACCGTTTTTTTCGGGAGACCTGGGGGCACGCTGGGTGGGTGGAAATTTGTTGATCCACGCACATTCCAGAACTTTCCACCACAGAAATGTGAGGAAAATGTGTTTTTTTGGTCAAATTTTTATGTTTGCAAGGGATTCTGGGTAACAAAACCTGGGGGTAGGCAGGCGAGTCACCCCATCCTGAATTCCCCTGGGTGTCTAGTTTTCAAAAATGTATAGGTTTGCTAGGTTTCCCTAGGTGCTGGCAGAGCTACGGCGCAAAAACAAAAGGTAGTCTTTTTGTCCGAATCGTGCTAAATTTCACTGGGAAATTGAGGTGCGACCATGCTGCGTTTTGCGCTGTTTCATGTCGCAGCCACTATGCCTACCCACGCAAGTGAGGTACCGTTTTTTTCGGGAGACCTGGGGGCACGCTGGGTGGGTGGAAATTTGTTGATCCACGCAGATTCCAGAACTTTCCACCACAGAAATGTGAGGAAAATGTGTTTTTTTGGTCAAATTTTTATGTTTGCAAGGGATTCTGGGTAACAAAACCTGGGGGTAGGCAGGCCAGTCACCCCATCCTGAATTCCCCTGGGTGTCTAGTTTTCAAAAATGTATAGGTTTGCTAGGTTTCCCTTGGTGCTGGCAGAGCTACGGCGCAAAAACAAAAGGTAGTCTTTTTGTCCGAATCGTGCTAAATTTCACTGGGAAATTGAGGTGCGACCATGCTGCGTTTTGCGCTGTTTCATGTCGCAGCCACTATGCCTACCCACGCAAGTGAGGTACCGTTTTTTTCGGGAGACCTGGGGGCACGCTGGGTGGGTGGAAATTTGTTGATCCACGCAGATTCCAGAACTTTCCACCACAGAAATGTGAGGAAAATGTGTTTTTTTGGTCAAATTTTTATGTTTGCAAGGGATTCTGGGTAACAAAACCTGGGGGTAGGCAGGCGAGTCACCCCATCCTGAATTCCCCTGGGTGTCTAGTTTTCAAAAATGTATAGGTTTGCTAGGTTTCCCTAGGTGCTGGCAGAGCTACGGCGCAAAAACAAAAGGTAGTCTTTTTGTCCGAATCGTGCTAAATTTCACTGGGAAATTGAGGTGCGACCATGCTGCGTTTTGCGCTGTTTCATGTCGCAGCCACTATGCCTACCCACGCAAGTGAGGTACCGTTTTTTTCGGGAGACCTGGGGGCACGCTGGGTGGGTGGAAATTTGTTGATCCACGCAGATTCCAGAACTTTCCACCACAGAAATGTGAGGAAAATGTGTTTTTTTGGTCAAATTTTTATGTTTGCAAGGGATTCTGGGTAACAAAACCTGGGGGTAGGCAGGCGAGTCACCCCATCCTGAATTCCCCTGGGTGTCTAGTTTTCAAAAATGTATAGGTTTGCTAGGTTTCCCTAGGTGCTGGCAGAGCTACGGCGCACAAACAAAAGGTAGTCTTTTTGTCCGAATCGTGCTAAATTTCACTGGGAAATTGAGGTGCGACCATGCTGCGTTTTGCGCTGTTTCATGTCGCAGCCACTATGCCTACCCACGCAAGTGAGGTACCGTTTTTTTCGGGAGACCTGGGGGCACGCTGGGTGGGTGGAAATTTGTTGATCCACGCAGATTCCAGAACTTTCCACCACAGAAATGTGAGGAAAATGTGTTTTTTTGGTCAAATTTTTATGTTTGCAAGGGATTCTGGGTAACAAAACCTGGGGGTGGGCAGGCGAGTCACCCCATCCTGAATTCCCCTGGGTGTCTAGTTTTCAAAAATGTATAGGTTTGCTAGGTTTCCCTAGGTGCTGGCAGAGCTACGGCGCAAAAACAAAAGGTAGTCTTTTTGTCCGAATCGTGCTAAATTTCACTGGGAAATTGAGGTGCGACCATGCTGCGTTTTGCGCTGTTTCATGTCGCAGCCACTATGCCTACCCACGCAAGTGAGGTACCGTTTTTTTCGGGAGACCTGGGGGCACGCTGGGTGGGTGGAAATTTGTTGATCCACGCAGATTCCAGAACTTTCCACCACAGAAATGTGAGGAAAATGTGTTTTTTTGGTCAAATTTTTATGTTTGCAAGGGATTCTGGGTAACAAAACCTGGGGGTAGGCAGGCGAGTCACCCCATCCTGAATTCCCCTGGGTGTCTAGTTTTCAAAAATGTATAGGTTTGCTAGGTTTCCCTAGGTGCTGGCAGAGCTACGGCGCAAAAACAAAAGGTAGTCTTTTTGTCCGAATCGTGCTAAATTTCACTGGGAAATTGAGGTGCGACCATGCTGCGTTTTGCGCTGTTTCATGTCGCAGCCACTATGCCTACCCACGCAAGTGAGGTACCGTTTTTTTCGGGAGACCTGGGGGCATGCTGGGTGGGTGGAAATTTGTTGATCCACGCAGATTCCAGAACTTTCCACCACAGAAATGTGAGGAAAATGTGTTTTTTTGGTCAAATTTTTATGTTTGCAAGGGATTCTGGGTAACAAAACCTGGGGGTAGGCAGGCGAGTCACCCCATCCTGAATTCCCCTGGGTGTCTACTTTTCAAAAATGTATAGGTTTGCTAGGTTTCCCTAGGTGCTGGCAGAGCTACGGCGCACAAACAAAAGGTAGTCTTTTTGTCCGAATCGTGCTAAATTTCACTGGGAAATTGAGGTGCGACCATGCTGCGTTTTGCGCTGTTTCATGTCGCAGCCACTATGCCTACCCACGCAAGTGAGGTACCGTTTTTTTCGGGAGACCTGGGGGCACGCTGGGTGGGTGGAAATTTGTTGATCCACGCAGATTCCAGAACTTTCCACCACAGAAATGTGAGGAAAATGTGTTTTTTTGGTCAAATTTTTATGTTTGCAAGGGATTCTGGGTAACAAAACCTGGGGGTGGGCAGGCGAGTCACCCCATCCTGAATTCCCCTGGGTGTCTAGTTTTCAAAAATGTATAGGTTTGCTAGGTTTCCCTAGGTGCTGGCAGAGCTACGGCGCAAAAACAAAAGGTAGTCTTTTTGTCCGAATCGTGCTAAATTTCACTGGGAAATTGAGGTGCGACCATGCTGCGTTTTGCGCTGTTTCATGTCGCAGCCACTATGCCTACCCACGCAAGTGAGGTACTGTTTTTTTCGGGAGACCTGGGGGCACGCTGGGTGGGTGGAAATTTGTTGATCCACGCAGATTCCAGAACTTTCCACCACAGAAATGTGAGGAAAATGTGTTTTTTTGGTCAAATTTTTATGTTTGCAAGGGATTCTGGGTAACAAAACCTGGGGGTAGGCAGGCGAGTCACCCCATCCTGAATTCCCCTGGGTGTCTAGTTTTCAAAAATGTATAGGTTTGCTAGGTTTCCCTAGGTGCTGGCAGAGCTACGGCGCAAAAACAAAAGGTAGTCTTTTTGTCCGAATCGTGCTAAATTTCACTGGGAAATTGAGGTGCGACCATGCTGCGTTTTGCGCTGTTTCATGTCGCAGCCACTATGCCTACCCACGCAAGTGAGGTACCGTTTTTTTCGGGAGACCTGGGGGCACGCTGGGTGGGTGGAAATTTGTTGATCCACGCAGATTCCAGAACTTTCCACCACAGAAATGTGAGGAAAATGTGTTTTTTTGGTCAAATTTTTATGTTTTCAAGGGATTCTGGGTAACAAAACCTGGGGGTAGGCAGGCGAGTCACCCCATCCTGAATTCCCCTGGGTGTCTAGTTTTCAAAAATGTATAGGTTTGCTAGGTTTCCCTAGGTGCTGGCAGAGCTACGGCGCAAAAACAAAAGGTAGTCTTTTTGTCCGAATCGTTCTAAATTTCACTGGGAAATTGAGGTGCGACCATGCTGCGTTTTGCGCTGTTTCATGTCGCAGCCACTATGCCTACCCACGCAAGTGAGGTACCATTTTTTTCGGGAGACCTGGGGGCATGCTGGGTGGGTGGAAATTTGTTGATCCACGCAGATTCCAGAACTTTCCACCACAGAAATGTGAGGAAAATGTGTTCATTTTGTGAAAAACTTAGCTTTGCAAGGGATTCTGGGTAACAAAACCTGGTGGTAGGCAGTCGAGTCACCCCATCCTGAATTCCCCTGGGTGTCTACTTTTCAAAAATGTATAGGTTTTCAAGGTTTCCCTAGGTGCCGGCAGAGCTAGGGTGCAAAAACTACAGGTAGGCACTTTGCCAAAAAAGGGTCAATTTGTAACTGCTAAATTTAGGTGTGACCACGTTGCATTTTCCGCCGTTTCCTGTCGCAGGCACAAGGCCGACCCACACAAGTGAGGTACCGTTTTTATCGGGACACTTGGGGTAATTCAGATTTGTAAATCAACTGTTATTACCAATTGAGCTTTCATGCATTTCTCCCTTTGAATGAAAGACATTGAGTAAAAAAAAAATCTTTATGAAAAATGACCAATAATTCTCATGCTAGTATGAGTATTCCCAACTTTGAAAATGTGCAATTATATACTGTTTCTGAAGTCTATAATTTGTACCCAATTCAGAAATACATAGGTGTCTTTCATACAGATTATTCCATGTATACATTTTCCAAGACAAAGTGCACTATACCCAGTAAATGAAAAAATACCATTGCAAGTTGCTGCTCAGTTTTTGGATCTGGGTTCGTCGGGTTCTTGGTGAAACTACAAGTCCTATATATCCCCACAACCAGGAAGGTCTAACGGATGTAACGGTATATTGCTTTCCAAGAGCTGTCAAAATTAGAAAAAGTTATAGGTGAAAACGTTGAGACAAAAGGCTGTTTTTTTCAACAAAATTTCAAATATTCCAATATCTAACTGTTAGTTTCTATAACGAAACCTTCATGGATTTAGACAAATGACCCCTTTCTGGATTCAGAATCTTGTCTACTTTTCGAAAATGTAAAGCTTTCCAGGATCCATTATTGCTTTTAAACTCATTTCTACCATTAACTGGAAGGAGGTTGAAAGCTCTAAAAATAGCAAAAATAGGCTATGTCCCAGAAAAATGCCAAAACTGAGTGAAAAATTTCGGTTCTCTGACAAAAGTCTGTCATTCCCTGAAAGCTGAGAAAATGGAGATTTCAGCCCCACAAACCTTTTTGTGATACCATTTTCAGGGAAACACCCAGAGGCTTTCATTTGCAGCCCGTTTTTCCCATTTTTCTGAAAAAAACAAAAAAATCACTATATTTTGCTAAATTTCTGGGCCCCCTCCAAGGGAATCCACAAACCCAGGGCGCCTTTAGAATCCACATGATGTTGGAAGAAAAGGACGCAAATTTGGCGTGGATACCTTATGTGGTCAAAAAGTTACAAGGGCCTAAGCGCGCACTACTCCAAAACGCCAAAAAAAGCCTCAGCACAGGAGGGGAAAAGGCCTAGCAGCGAAGGGGTTAAGATATGATCTGACTCAAACTTTGCCTTCAGTTACTCAAAGAAGAAGTGAGTGATGAATGGTACCTGTGCACCATTGACGTGGTTGCATTGCACACCTCGATCCCGCATGCACAAGGAATTGAAGCCACTGAATGGGCATTATTAAGACAATCAAATTCAGACAATCGAAATTGCTTTGTGATTGAGTTGTTAGAATTTTGCCTTAATGGAAAAAGAATTCTTCCTGCAGCTCAATGGAACTTCGATGGGCTTTCCTGGAGCCCCAACCTACGCCAATACAATAATGGCTTGGCGTCGGTCCTGAGATTTTGTTTTAACCACACGCGGGATTTAGAGCAAACTGCTGCTCACGTACAGCTAATCCCATGGGCTACTCTTTTAAGGTAGTCGGAAGATAGAGGTTTCCTATATCAAATTTGCATCATTTTATAGAACTTGTATATTGATATAATAGGCATGACTAAGTAGGTATACATATATTACTCATTCTAAGATGGCACCCACGTTTTTTTATGTCATGAACGTAATTTCGTGAGAGTACGTGACAACGTTAAAAAGGGAGGTAGAGCGAAATATGTTACTGAAAACGTCGGCATCGGGACCGGCAGCAGTTGTACCTTTACAGAGGAGATTGGAAGAATATTACCATCTTAGAGGCTATAATCGCAGAAAGGAGTGCTACGGGACTCTGGTTTGATTATTAGTTAGCCTTGGTATAACACTATTATTTACCGTGATCCTTCATGTTATAGGCAGCTAAGCAAAGTTCAGAATAGTGAAGTCGGAGGGTGGTATTACGAAGGAAGTGTTCACTAATGGTAAGAAAATCTTGTCGTATAATGCTTTGCAAGCCTATATGCTAGCCATGATTGTTAGAGTAATTATAGTCCATTTGCACATACAGTTTGGAGCGTGAAGGCAGGGTCAGGATTTTAAGATTCAAGAAGACGTGAAGTCCCATATTGAGAATTTGGTTTGGTTAAAAGAGAGTCACATGGCTTTATTTAGATATGTCATATGTATTAAGATTGGGTTTGTGTACATTATTTAGCATTGTATATTAAGTACACTAATAGCATGTTTGGCAATCATACACACTGAGTAAGAAAGACTTAGCACTGAGAGAAACGTCACTGGTAAATGAAATGACTTTGTAGAATGATGAATAATACTGTTCATTATAATCATACGCCGGTACCACTGAATGCCAGAAAAATGCTATCATATATGTTTTTTTACAGATTACTGGCCTCTGAAGAAGGGACTAGTCGTCCATTGGGCTTTGTTTCATCTGGATTTTGTCTTCATGTTTTATGTTTTGAAATATATGTATAAATACAATGCAGCGTTTTAATACGATTGTATGAATTATTGAATGATTTTTCAGAATATTATGTGTTGATTAAATGAAACACAAGCATTGCAAAAACAATAGATGAAGTGGAATTATTGAATGTAAATACAGATTAGCTAGTGGTATTTATCCCCAAAGCTGTGCACATGTGAGACCAGGTAGCCCATCAGGTACCTGGCCCATTTTCTTATTTATAAACATGACATGCTTCCATTTTATGTACACGGGCGCTGTGCTCTGTTTCAGCACAGCACCCGCTTTCAAGATAGAACAACACCAGTCATGTTTTATTTATAAACATGACATGTTTCCGAGCAGGGTCTCACCACAGCCCACGAGACAAAGACAGAATACTTAGCTGCACTTTCTTTTTAAACTTTCACTTTAATCTTTTGCTTGCAGCTTTGAAGCTGCGTTTCTCTGTAGAGTGCCCTACCACCACCAAAAACAAGCTGCCTATGTATTCTCCTCCCACTCCCACTGCTGGGTTGCGGAAACTGTGCCTTTGTTATTGCTTCGTCAATGGCCGTGTCAGCCTCTCGTGGGATCAACTCTGCAGCTATAGATGCCACGTTGATCAGTTGCTGAGCTGGACTCCGACCTGCCCTCGTCCCCTAGTGCCAATATTGGCAACACTCCCCATCCCTCCCACTGCAACATCCTGGAGAAATAAACAGACAGGAAACCTTCTTTGTGGAGAAAATTGCTGCAGGTTTATTTGCATAACAAATATACCAACAAGGTGGGTTATCTTATGGGCGATCCCAGGGCAGGCAGCCCCTTGTCACCGGCCCACCTGATGAGCAGAATTACACCGTGGCCCTAGCCAACCGGTGTTTGCCAGATTTGGGGGAGGGGATAGCCCCTCCCTCCAGTGGACCACCAGTCCACCCCCTTACTCACACCCCCCAGAAAGCGGGAGGAGCATTGCAGGCAACCCCCGGTTGCTCAGGTCCACAACCACCCATAGGACTAACGGGGCACCGTCGCTCCTCCAGGGTCCAATGCGAGGACCTCCCTGGGGTATTTGGCCTTTACACTCTTGTGGTGCTAGTGCAGAGGTTTCCCCTCTGTATCCTACAGCCTCCCCTACAGCCTCTGGAACCCCCTGTAACTCCACCACGTCACTTGATGTGCCACCGTCACCACAGGGCTTCCCATCACGATAGGCCTAGTTACCTACACTCTGCTGATTCTAAGGCCTCCCCCAGAACAAGCAAGAACAGGTCCATTCCCACTTTGGAGAGGTGTATCACATCTTCATCAAAACACCCTATAGACTTGGCATGCAGTAAACCATGCCGGATGAAACCAAAACTTCTTTGTTTGGTGAATTTACACATGGCGCTGTTAACCCTCCTGCACAAGGTCTCCATGGCTTCCCCTGATTGCCCACCTACACCGAAAAGTCAAGTCATTGCCTCCCAGGTGTATGGCCAAAACTGTTGGGAGGGAAGACACCCCCTCTTAGTCTGTGTCGCAGCCTCTACAGCAAGCTGTTCCAGCGAATGCCTGGGACCCCCACTCACAGGATACCCGGAAGGCCCTCCCCCACACCGTTGGTCCTGGCAACTTGAAGAAATGTTAGGTTGCAAAACCCCCTTTGTTGAGCACTGCACACTATTCTATACAATTATCCCAAAATTCTGACCCGTACAGGGATCGGTCCCACGACCTTGGCATTATAAGCACCACTCTCCAACCCACTGAGCTAACTTGCCATGGCTTGCGCATATTTGCCTCATAACACTGCACCCCAACAAACCTCAGGTGCCTTTGGTATATTCACCATTCGCCTGTACTTAAAATACTTAACCTGTCCTCCGGCCACTCCCCTGGGTGGCTGTTGACGGATGTACCTCTTAACACATTGGGATTCACCTCGCCCCACCTGCATGATGCGCTCCACTGACAATCCTGCCCAGATCGGTGGGCTTGCTGCCCCTTCAAAAGAGTGTTTGCAAAGTTGCCTGTCAAGACCCGCAAGCCAGATATTTAATGATGCCTTCCATACCCGTCCAACCACAAAATGGTAAGGGGTGTGCATTCAGCATGAACCAGAGACAGACAAACTGGGCCATACATCTATCTCCCAGCTAGGTGTAACAGAATACCCTTCAGCCGAGCCTGGTCGGAATGAGCCCTTCTCCCTACCCCTTGCAAGGGAGTACCACACCCACCCATCTCCCTCGGCCAAAATTGGGACATTCGTCCCCTAGTTGGCTGACTGCTCCCAAGGATATTTTGCTTAACTGAAGCAATCTGTATCATGTCGCTGTGGATCGGAGGCCATGGAATAAACCTATGGTCAGTGTACTTGTACCCTCTTAAATATCAAAGCAAAATGTGCTCTGATATTCAGTTTTTGTGATCCTAACCCTCAATTCCAACAATATTATGGTACCAGCACCCTATTGGGAATGGTAAATTCACACCCCAGCTGACAGGATAGCCTTTTCGTACTCAATCTAAAAGACCCAACCGACACCTCAAACCCTGACAAGAGGAGACCTGCTAACCTGTCCCCCTCTGAGTAAACAACAACCTGTGCAATAGTTGGGGAAGCTTCCACCCAGTCACTCCTTGGCCTGAAACTAACGACATTCACAAGTGGATGAAGTCGAAAGACCCATTCTACAGTGCATGCTTGCAACCTGTCCCCTGCATCACCCTAGTCAGAGAACGATTGAAGGGAGCATGCCGAGCAAGTCATCCCCATATGATGGCCCAGGTTCCCACCCTCATGTGGGTAGCACATGGTCAGACTCCTGCTGCCGTCTAACAGAATGCCGTCCTGCATGTGGAAAATCTACTGGAATTGGTCCCTGGAAAGTGGACCTACCAGGATCTGGACCTACCAGGATCCGAACCTGTTACCAAGAGGTCGAACTCAAGCCCCTTACATTTCTGCTGATCCACAGGCCTGTGAAATTGTATCCCAGGGCTGGCTTCTGGCACCTGAACCCTTACTTGGACGTGCCCGAGCTAGAAACCCACATCTAGAAGGCCTGCCAACCAGCTGACCACCTCCAACACCAGAGTGTCACGCCGCCACTCCGTAGCCATGAACTAAACCAGGTATATATGTATCGGAAGAACCATCTCTTGGCACAAGCCAGCCACAAAATTCACTGCGTATCCTAGTCTGTTAAAACCAGGGCACAAGGTAGTCTGCAGAGCTAAGCCCACAAAAAAATTGCTCGCCCTTGCGTGCAGACCATGCATCCCTTACTCGCTCCGCCACAGAGACTTGCATGTTACATGTAGCTGTTATGCACTAGTCCTACCCTGCTTGCACTGGACGTGGCCCAAATTCCAGTCACCTTATAATAGACAATGCATGACCTCACTGGGTCCCTCCTAATAAGACATTCTATATCATAACCCTAAATTGAACTTGCGTGAAGCTTTACTACCCATGCCAGGGTGCAACTAGGGGGTTGCTGTGTCCCTGCTGACAAGTTTTTAACCCCATGACCCAACCCTGAAATGATCTCCGCTGAAAGAGTTTGTGTGGAATGTCCTAGTCGACCAAAGGGTGGGGACTGGCCTGAGTCTCCCTGCCCAGAACATAACACAGACACCATAACACCCAAAGTTATTGCTCACCGACCTGAGCGCAGGAAGATGCACTAGCCAGTCATTTGACCAATGGACCTCTAACCCCAAACAAGGTGACCTACCACAAACAACTGAAATTGCCCTTATGGTCAACCCGCATTCACCAAACAGGACTGCTGGGAGCACAGACCACCAACTTCGCCGACCACCGGCAACAGGACAGGCCGTGCTCATACCCAAACCGAGCCACACAAGCTACCCCACACGTTGCACAGTTCCCTTGCCAGGTTGCTCCAACCTTTTTTTTTCCTGCACCTATTGCAGGAGCCTGGCAAATAGTTCTTGTGATCTGTATTGTATAAATCAGTGAAAGATGCACGTTTGAACTGGTAGCTGAAAATGTTACTTAAGCCTGCAAATACTCAGCTCAGAACAACCCGCTAGACAGTGGATTGCACTGAAAAGGCGGTGCCAACAGACCTCCAAGCACCGGCGGCAGTACATCTTAGTATAGCTCTAGTCTAACAGATGCCCCCTGCATCAGATATCAACCATACCACACCTGGCAGAAAGCTGCTCAGTGCTTCTGATGTATCGGCGCTCTCTGACCCCCAGCCTGCTCACCCTGATAAAATCAGCTCATGACTGGAACTTAACAGTGCGATGAAAGCACCAGACACTCTTGACCGACGTTAGCTCTTCAACCAGGCTCCACCACAAAATCCCTTAACAAGCCATGTGGCCTAAAACATTCGCCCTGTGGGGCGGTTGCAAATGAACTTCAAACTACTCCTAGGCATTCTCTACCAATATTATAAGTGGAGTTATCTGGTTGGCTAAGGTCTGCACCTGAGCCTGGTCGAATCCACCACTAGTCAGGAGAAGGGAGTACCCACTTAAGCTAACGCCTGCTCACACTAGGCAGAGCCTTAGGGCTTATCCCAGAGGCAGTGAAAATGTAATGTGCCACCCGCACACCCACAGTAGCAAACTAAGCACACCACAGAGTAGACTCCATAGAAGGTTATTTAAATTATCCTTCATATCCTCCATAAGAGAAAACTTAGTTCCAACTGCCTATATTACTCTGTGCTACAAAACCTTGTCATGACGTAATCACTAGGTCAATTGGGTCACTGTCCTACAGATCAGTTAGCACAACCCAGTAGTTACTGGTAGGACTGTACTTAACATAACACATTATGCCTCAACTCAATCAGCAGTGTACCCTTAACACTTGTAGCCAGGCGCATATCAAAAGTACCTCATGTACAACTTAGGCATCACAGATCACCATAGCGTTGCCTACAATTGGCATCAGAGAGGGACAAGGGTGCAGCTTCTACACCCTCCTGTTGGCCAATCTCTGGTAATACTTGGAACACAGAAGCCTCTGGGCCGGTCCCATGCAAACTCTACCTTCGCACGCTACGAGTCAAAGAAAACACAAGCGACGGACATTCCTGCGCAGTCACAAGTTGAGGTAAGGGCAAAAGTGACTGAAGGCCCTTGCCACCCAGTGTAGTGTAGTTCCTGTATTCCCAATAGGCTCTGCGCATTGGAATAACATAAACGATAGTTTAGACGTAGGACTGTGGTCGACTAGGTCTCTATTGAATATGTAAGACTTAATTATGAATGCCAGATAGCTCAGAGGTCACTAGGTGGTGTTAACTTCCCTGAGTAGACAAGAAGGGAATAGCTTCTGACAACCGCATAAACATGACAACTTTGCTCCCTCCAGAACAAGGAGTATATCTCCAGAGTCGTGAAAACAATAGACACCTATTTTACTCAGTCAATCGTGCATACTTAGTTTCACCAGAGTGCAGAGAAATAGCGAGACGGGCGTTTTCAATAAAAGTTGTTATTTAGTGAGCAGTCTTCTTTCTCATGCAAGAGAAGTGAGTTGCCACAATTGCAATACTTATCAGAAAGTAAAGTGCGTACAGTAAAAGGAGTATTATGAAATAATACTGTAAATGCATGGTACAGTTTCTTAGCCATACCGTGTTTAAAATAGATAAAATATATACATACATAAAATCATTGACTAAACGTACTCAACTGGTGCTTCTAGGATACGCCTACCCTGGTGTACCTAACCTAAGCCTAGTACGTGGGAAGGAGTAAGTGAGCTGTAGTTTTAGTTAAGTTAGTTTTTGCCAAGAATCTGAATCAAGAATTTTCTAAGGATCTGATCAGCTCCGTACCTTGGGTATAGAATGAAGGAGGTCTTGTATCTCGTTTCTCAGGACTCGCTCTCCCAGAAACCCGCAAGGGTGACTGGAAACACTGGAGCTGGATTTCTCGGCAGGAGAAAAGATAGCGTCTCTCTCAGTGCGTCAATGGGAGGGTCGGCTTCCTTCGGCTCTCGCATCAGCTGGACTTCGGGCAAGTAGATAGCCGCTCTGCTCCAAACCACCGTGTGTTTGCTTAAGGCAACGTTGGTATATTTATACCTGGAAGGTGCCGAGTTTGACGTAAGGTTGGACATAAGACGTCATTAAGAACTTACAGTTCTTTCTGGACTCCAGGAGTTCTTGTTCAAATCAAAACAAAAGCAGGGGGATTCCCCGGGCTGCTGGAGGCTTGGTTTGTTTAAAGAATGCCTTGTGCTTTCTAGGAGTCTATGGGAGTAGCCTTGCCGTATTTGGACTGCATTGGCTATGACTAAATATGGATGTGATTCTTATGCCTTTATAAGGATATTATTTGTTATAACCACATAAGGGCACGAATCGAGAATATTTAAAATAGGGTCCTAGATACGTTTACAACATCCACTCCACGTATTATGTCAATCATTACTAAAATACTAAGCAATACTAAACATAAAGTGATGCATGTGTTTTCCAACCCACCCCAAAATACATAAAGTGCATTTGAAATGGTATATGGTATATACAGGAATATGAGTATTTGTACTGTACGGTTTTCAAGCAGTGGTATCATTCAGATAATGCATGTTTAAATATCGGCTGAATGAAGTGCGAAAATTACATTTATGAAATGACTCTTAATACAGAAAAGAAGCTCGAGACAATTTCATCACATATTTATACAATACTGTACATGTGCTAGAGGCTGAATCAAAATATTGTCTCTAGAGATTCAAAATCGAAGTTCTATTCTCTAAGAATAGTTTTACTTTAAGCAGAGTACCGTGTGCCAGAAAAAAGGTAAATATTTTGGAAATGGAAAAATAATTTCGCTTTCAGGGGAAAAAAATAGTTCCAATTGTTTTCAGTAGTTCTGTTTATCAAAACTGAAGGCCGAATTCAGAGTTCAGGGAACGCTGTGTGCTCGTTGTTTTTAAATGTTATTCTCGTTGTTAGGAGAGAACATCAAATCAGACAGGCTTGCGAAGAATTGGTCTACAACAGTAGGTGATAGTTCGACCAAGTTCGAAAAAGCTGATATTGTGCATATGTGAGAATGATTGCTATCATCGATGTCTGGATCAGCAATGCTCACAGAAGGTTGTACCTGTGTGGTGCTGCTTTCATCTCGTACTTCACCGCCACCTAATCGTAATGGTGAAGTCTCAATGAATGCCGTCATCAGAATAGGTAGCCGCTGGGGACAACACGTTGCATGAGCCGTTACCGAACCAAGCAAAGTATCGATATCCATAGGTACTGCTGATGGTAGTGTTAGACAGACGTCCAACACGCATTCTTCTCCGCATAGCAGACATCGAAGCACAGTTAAGATGCAATCTTGCCAGATTGGTCTGAACGAAAGAAACCAGGTAGTACTCAGATCTCTTAGCCGGGCAAAGCCGAGGACTTTAGTGATCCGTTCTCGGTATCGTATAGCCACGATCGTTTCTTCCATTGTAGCCTGAGTTTTGTCTGTGACTTGACTTGCCATATCGGAGCAGAAGGAACAAAAATAAAATTCCTGCTACGAGTCCCAATAGAAGAGGCAGTCCGCCAAATACAGAATGCACAAAATTCGGGAAGATGCCCAGAACTGTTTCAAAGGGTGCTAACAGTCCCGAAAAAATGGTCTTAAACACATGTGCGATGCCACTGGTATCAGATATGTTTAAAATTTGACCTAACATTTCTACGAAATGCACGGGGCAATTTGTCGATAATAGGGAATGTATCTCTGCCGCTGTCCTTGCAAATTGCAGATCATATGTCTCTTCGGACGAGGTTAAAGGCACAGTTGTCTGTAAAAGAATAGACTTCATTCTGCTTAAAGTATCAATTCGAATAGAAGAGATATTCAAAGAAGGCCATATTGCTGCCTCCATGTCTGGTTTGCTGTTTGGATACAATACTTGAATACAGCAAATGACCCTGGAAGTAACGCTCACGAGATAGGCTAATCCTGGCACCATGCCACAACAGCTGCGGTCATTTATTACAACGTAGCTGCCGTTGGAAAGCTGTCTGAAAAAAGGCTCTATCTGTGTTGCAGGAGTGCCATGCAGGTGACATGAAAGGTTATTTGATGAACCTTCGCAGGCTCCATACAAGTTAATGCCTTGACACAGAAATGTACCGCTTAGTGAATTTTTACAGTTATTACCACTAAGAAATACCTCTTTTTTCCCTTCACTATAACATTTATGTTTATAAGGTAATTTTCAGGTTGACTTGATGTATCCTTTACCCAACCTTTCATACAGGCCTGCTGGTATATATTTTTGGGAATATTGAAACTGGAAAGTTGTTATCGGAATTGTAATTGTACCATGTATTATCCATTCAATGACAGGTCTCTCTGACATTGTCAATGGTAATCTCTCAAGTTTTTCAATGCTCAGAATCGTATAATCTGCTCCTTTTTGTGCCAAACTGATTTGTTTATCAGTAAGGTTAAAGATAGAAAATAATGACGTTTTGTTGATTAGACGCCATGGCACGTAGCCTGAACGCAGATTTTGTAACGTCCAGCCTAGCTGTACAATAGAACGTAATTGGGACTGGCCATGTTGTAACATTAGCAAGTCCTGCTCTATTATATCAATAGCAGATGATACAATGCTGTCCAGTGAATAAATTCTGGAGGACAGAGTCGTTAACCCATTGTCCACTACAGACAGTGATTTTTCCAAATGAATTCGATCAATTTCTCGTATTTTTTCTGCAGTTTCAATTTGCATTACTTTCCAAGCCTCATTGTAAGCTGCATATATACCGGCATATATGAAACGTTTTTGACGCTGTTTGCGCGGTCCCAATATGAAATCTCGCAAGTCAGCACCTTCTTTAAGTAAAGTCAAGTGTTGCTTAATTTCCAGCAGTGTGGTTCTCTGTAGCCATTCGAGGCATAGTTTCCCTACACTGTATGTTGTAACTATCCCTGGATGTTGTCTCTGGGAATATCTTGGGTCTGGCCTGGTCTGTTTGAACCCCTGTGTTTTGTTCAGGAATCTATTTTGACAGTTATTAGTGTCTGTGGGCCAGATCAACCATTTTTTCCAATCAGGATTTGTTCTGTTCTGGTGTAAAATATGGGATACGTCTATCTCCACATCTGTAGTGTTATTAATATCAGGTATGGGCTTTGGAATAGACGTTTTTTAAAGTCTTTTATCTTGGCTAAGCCAAGACAGGTTGTTTGTTGAATGGTGTCCTTCAGGAACAATATCTGTTCTGGGATCATGCAGGCTCTGAATAATGATTCTATACCTTGTACCTGCCAGTCTTTTGTACCCCAGATGGTGTTTGTTTCAATGTTGTTTTTCCAAAATTCAAAACCAAATGTAGACATTTTTTCATAACATTTTTCAGAATAAATCAATTTAGTATTTGTCAACATTGTTTTCATTCCTGTCTTATTTAACATTTTAAAATAAAACGTTTCTGGATCTGTGTTGTTAAACCCTATAAGTATGTGAATTTCTCATAAAATGTTTTTGAGCTGCCTTTTGGCGGTGTTGGACAATGTTCCCATTGATTATAAGTAAAAACATTTCTAGGATTAACAGATTTATGCAAATAGTGATGACCATAATGATTATAGCAATACATTTCTTCATAATTTGATGAACCCTGCAAATAGTCATGCTCTGTGAATTTTGCTGACATTTCTAAATCTGACATCATATTATTAATATTTTCAAAGTCCCAATCATCAGAGAAAGTACTTGGTGATACAAAGTCACTTAATGAAACCTTGAACTGATGTGGATATTTCAAGAGTTCAACCGGGCCATAGATTTCGTAATCCGTTTTGTCCCATGCTACACCCCCAGGTATAAGATTGGCTGTGATGTCCACTGATGACAGTTCTCTTTTTTCAATGTGAGAAGATCTGTGAGGTTTTAGGGCCAAGTTGATGTTCTGACTTGCTGTGTCCATTGTACTATATTTTCCATCAATAAATCTACCCAAACATAAAATCATGATGAGCCAAAGTAGAAGGAAAAGTACTCCTAACACAATCCATGATTCAATCCATGGTGAAATCAGATATGTTTTCTTGAGTTGATGAAATAGTTCAGTCACTTTTTCTTTTAAAGTCTTTGTTGCTGGCGTTTCTTCATGTTCACTTGGATCATCAGAAAAGTCATCGAAATTGATGAAGTAGCCAGATGCAGTTCTGTCAATTGTTGGAATTGCTTCTGGATTTTCATTAATCTTTGATTCTGTATGTTCAGAGGTTACATCATTGTAGACTGGTGTTTCTTGACGAACTGTTGCAATTTGGGTTTCAAGAGGCACAAGTTCCATGGCTTTGTTGCATAGTCCTTTTTTATTTACTGCAGGTTTATCAAATGTGATTAGTCTCTCAGTTTGAACCTCTTGGATTGTAGCAAGGTTTGGTCTTCTGCTACTTCTTGGGAGTCCACTGGGCCTACTACTTATTATTGGCCACATGATTGTGGTTTTACCAGGTCGATTGATACAACTCTGTTCTCCTTTTTACCAGCAAGTGGCGGTAGTACTACTGATCTTGTTCCGCTGACTGCTAAGACAGGTACTGCTTTTCTGTAAGAAGGCCCAAATTCCTTCTTCACCGCGATCTTTTCTCTGACCAGATCCCCAATCTTTGGAATCCAGACAGGTCTTGCTGGGACAGGTGGTTTTTCTTCAGTGGCCATTGGCTTTAGCTTTATGTTACTTGGACTTCTTGTTTCATTTAAGTCCTGTAAAACAGCCAAACGATCTTTGATGTCAAAGGATTTTTCTTTCACCACTGAAGTCTGACAATCTAAGTCCTGGATTATCATTCTAGTACCGAACAAAAGTTCGTATGGAGTGATACCTCTTAGAGAATTTCTTGGCAGATTATTAAGACTATGTTGGACACTTGTTCGATGTTTGACCCACCCATCACCTGAACCTAATACCCTCGCTGTTATAGATTGCTTTATGTCCCGGTTTTTTCTCTCCACTATCGCATTTCCCTGAGGATGGAATGGACTAGAGTACCGCAATGCAATGCCCAAGCTGACCATGGCCTCCTTGTAAGCTCGAGAGCTAAACGCAGGACCCTGGTTAGAATGTAGCATGCCAATTGCGTATGTGCCGATAAAGACTCGCAAATCTTTTATAACAGTTCTGGCGTCAGCCGAGCGCTGGGGTCTCATCTAAATGAATCTTGTCTTAATAATTATGGGATCGACTTTTTCCATCTGGATTTTTCCGTATAGATAGCCTAATGCTTTCTAATTGAGGTGTCCGAGCTGGTATCTTGTCCGGTTCACAACTGCGATCTCTATTGCAGTCCTGACAATTAGTTGCAAAGTTGTAAATTTGCACGCTCATCCCCGGCCACCAGTATTGTGATTGTAATTCTATGAGAGATTTCAAGATCTCTTGGTGCCTCAGACCCATTCCCATGTGTGCTTCTTGAATCAAGTAAGCCCTCCGGTTCGTGTTTGGAATTACTCTATCCCCCACTCCAGGAATTTGAGCAAAAAGAACGGAGTTTGCATCAATTATGTATTTATTTCCGAGTGGATAATTCAGAGGTAAAGGCGCATAGTTGCCTTCCATTGAGGCTTTTACTGCTAGTAGCGTTTCACCGTCTATATGTTTTTTAGTGCGCTTTTTTGTAGCTACGGAAGCCGGTTTGAAAGCTGCCTTTGTGGCTGTGTTAGCCAATGAATTCCCCGCAACGTGAACGCCATCACGTTGATGACTCAGTGTATGTATCACGTGAGTCTTTTGTAGTTCTTTCTGCAAAAGAACTACTTGTTCCCAAAGTTTTTTATGCTTTATTGTGGCACCTGTCTCATCTTTGTAACCATTTATGACCAAAGTCTGCATGTCATTATTGTAAGACTGGAAGCAGTAATGCGAATCTCACACTATTAGTGTGGGGAATTCGCGATCGGCATTTTTAAGCGCCATCTTTAAAGATCTTATTTCAGCTCGCTGAGCTGTACAGTTTCTGATTGATTCAGTTTTGGTGACCATCGGTCTGAATTTACCTAAGCGTCAGAGACCTTTAACAATCGCGCATGCTGCATTGTAAACTTGTTTTTTCACAACGTAGTGTTGTGCAAATCTGTTTGTGTAGATTATACAGGTATATTGTTCGAGAGGCAGAATTTCGATTGACAGAGGATACTCCTGTTCGTATTCTAGATCTTCTAGTCTTTTAATTTTTGGATCAAAAGCGTGTTTCACGTCTTCTGCAGCAAGAGAATTTTCCCATTGTATCCATTTTGGATCTAATGCCACTGCATTTGGAATGCGTGGTCTCGTTACTGCCTCAAGGCCTGATACTGCTGTTAAAACAGATATGCTCTTGTCTTGGGCTAGGGCTCTTTCTTTTGCTACGGTAGTTTGAACCGCAGTCAGAATTTATTCAGTAGAACTGAATTTCATTTCAGCTTGTGTGTACAAGTGTGATTTATAAGCTATTGGTACCGTTTGTTCCTCATTAGAGGTCAGGTATGTGAATCCGCATCTTCCTGGGATGACTCGATTACAAGGTTGCGTTCGTTTGCGCGTGTTTGCAGTTCTGTTTTAGTTAACATGTCTGCTTGTAATGTTCTTAAAATTTCTGTGTGTTTCTGAGTCCAATTGATTGGTTTGAAATCAGGTTTTATTAATTCATAGAGAGGTTTAACCCTCTCTGCATAATTTAGAATGTATGTTCTTCCGAAATTCAGGAAACCTAGAATTGATTGTAAGTTTTGCAGCGTTTTTGGAGCTTGGAGTACTGCACACTTCTCTAAGAAGTTGTCTGCTAGGCTTTTGCCTTCACTTGATAATTTATATCCCAAAAATAGGACAGTTAGATGGGCAATTCGGGATTTTTTAAAGTTGAATTTATACCCTTCAGCTTCGAAACCAAGTATAATGGTGTTCACTCTTTTCAAGTGTGTCCCCAGGTCGTCGTCTGTAAGATAGATGTCATCGACATATGATAATGCCTCATCATCATACATTTGTAGTAACTCTGTTACCCTGGCTGAGAATAATCCTGGGCTATTCTTGAATCCCTGTGGGAGTCGACAGAATTGTTTCTGTGCCCCCATACAGGAGAAAGCGGTCAAATACCTGCTTTCTGGTGCAATGTTTTGACAAAAGAAACCATTTGGGATATCTAATGTTGTTTTATTTTTTGCGCACGATGTTATTCATTAGTGCTGCACTGTGTGAGTTTTGTACTGCAAAAGTTTTGCAGCATGAGTTTAGGTGTCTGTAGTCCAAAACTAGATGATATGAATCGTCTGGCTTGGAGACAGGAAACAAAGGATTGTTCATTTGTGAGGTGCATGTTTCAATCACCCCCTGGTATTCAAGTTGATCTAAGATCTCCCTGACTTGTTTTTTAGCTTCTTGCTTAACAGGATACTGCCTCTGTGCAGTCGGTTGATTTTATTTCTGAATTTTATGGTGAGGAGAATCCTCATCCCATCCTACATGATTTTTATATAATGCAGGAGCTTGAGCTTCTGCCCATTTTCTAGCAAATGTGTATTTTTTATGAATTGGAATTTGATTTGAGAAGGCAGGCATAATCATTTCTTCGCCATGTGGGCACTCCCTGACAAACTCTGGTGGCCAGTCTTTTTCTGCTAGAAGGATATCATAGCCTTTAGATAGTTTGTCCCAAAAGAGACCTCTTATTTTCCTAGTTTTGTCCCCTTCTATACGTATGTTATTTCATATAATTTATGGGGTATGCTAACTCTGGTGTCTGCAGTTTCCACTTGAATGTATTCATTCGTGTCCACTGTCTCCAGAAGATTCATCAGGATCTTGCGAGCTATGGTCACGTCTGCTGCGCTGTCTAGCATTGTCTGGGCCCACTCTCCGTTTTTCAGTTGTGTCCTCAGAATCCTCGGCATGTTTTATTTTAATACTAGCTACCTTCTTTTTTGGAAATTGTGTAAATTTTAACTTTGATGAGCAGGTTCCTTGTATTTGGACTTGACGTGCTCTTCCTTGTGTTCTGACTGTCCTCTTCTTTCCGATTTCTGTGAGGAAGTCTGAAAATATCAAGAGGGCGCCATTAAACCAGAGCAGGTGCTCTTGGTATGTTAGTTGAATTTCAACGTCCTCGAAAGGAACGTATTCCGCTGGAGATTCCCCTACTTTGTAGTAGTGGAAATTGTGTGTTAAGCGTGTGCTGCTGGAAAATGTATCCAGGAATAGAATACCTCTGTCTGCCGATATTCATGGGCCTCTACCACAAATATGACTGTACCACCTCTTGGTGATAGTCCATTTTCTATAAGTTTAATAGTTATAGTTTTTCTTACATTGACTGGGATGAGTATAGCATCCGGGTCATCATTTTGGAGACTTGTGTCATCCGCTAGAAGTTGAGCTGCTATTCTAGCTCTCTCCCTTTCATCGTCACTTTCCACCATTTTACTGACAGAAAGTTTTTGTTTGCAGAGCAAGTTTCAAGGAAACAAAGATTAGGTGCACAATATTTTGGAACACTGTATCCTTCAACGTTGACTAAACCAAAAACTAATACATAGGATTCTCATCCTACTAAGTTTTGACGGATATTAACCTTTTATCCACTCCAGACGTCTATTGGAGTTTTTACGGGAAAAAGGGGTCTGTGTGAAAAGCACAACTGTGTTACTCTAGCATCTAGCGTTAGATTATCGCCTTACCAAACGTTGGGCGCCATGTAGTGTAGTTCCTATATTCCCAATAGGCTCTGCGCATTGGAATAACATAAACGATAGTTTAGACGTAGGACTGTGGTCGACTAGGTCTCTATTGAATATGTTAGACTTAATTATGAATGCCAGCTAGCTCATAGGTCACTAGAAACTTTCTCGAGTAAACAAGGAGGTGTTAACTTCCCTGAATAGACAAGAAGGGATTAGCTTCTGACAACCGCATAAACATGACAACTTTGCTCCCTCCAGAACAAGGAGTATATCTCCAGAGTCGTGTGAAAACAATAGACACCTATTTTACTCAGTCAATCGTGCATACTTAGTTTCACCAGAGTGCAGAGAAATAGAGAGATGGGCGTTTTCAAAAAAAGTTGTTATTTATTGAGCAGTCTTCTTTCTCATGCAAGAGAAGTGAGTTGCCACAATTGCAATACTTATCATAAAGTAAAGTGCGTACAGTAAAAGGAGTATTATGAAATAATACTATAAAAGCATGGTACAGTTTTCTAAGCCATACCGTGTTTAAAATAGATAAAATATATACATACATAAAATCATTGACTAAACGTACTCAACAGGTTCTTCTAAGATACGCCTACCCCGGTGTAAGCCTAGTACGTGGGAAGGAGTAAGTGAGCTGTAGTTTTAGTTAAGTTAGTTTTTGCCAAGAATCTGAATCAAGAATTCTCTAAGGATCTAATCAGCTCCGTACCTTGGGTATAGAATGAAGGAGGTCTTGTATCTCGTTTCTCTGGACTCGACTGGAAACACTGGAGCTGGATTTCTCGGCAGGAGAAAAGACAGCGTCTCTCTCAGTGCGTCAATGGGAGGGTCGGCTTCCTTCGGCTCTCGCATCAGCTGGGCTTCGGGCAAGTAGATAGCCGCTCTGCTCCAAACCGCCGTGTGTTTGCTTAAAGCAACATTGGTATATTTATACCTGGAAGGTGCCGAGTTTGACGTAAGGTTGGACATAAGACGTCATTAAGAACTTACAGTTCTTTCTGGACTCCAGAAGTTCTTGTTCAAACCAAAACAAAAGCAGGGGGATTTCCCGGGCTGCTGGAGGCTTGGTTTGTTTAAAGAACGCGTTGTGCTTTCTAGGAGTCTATGGGAGTAGCCTTGCCGTATTTGGACTGCATTGACTATGACTAAATATAGATGTGATTCTTATGCCTTTATAAGGATATTATTTGTTATAACCACATAAGGGCACGAATCGGGAATATTTAAAATAGGGTCCTAGATACATTTACAACACCAGTGGCCCCTAACTTGGCAGTACTCCGAAATTGTGTCCCCCAACCCGTAACTAATCAATTCTGGTGAAGGGGGCTATGAACACGGTGCTGTACTAAAGCAACATATGCTTGTTCTCTCTCTCAAACTTGTATGATACTCTATGACCTCAACTTACTCCAGCCCCTCTCCTGTATTTACTGCGCGCCATAGCATCCCATCTTCCCTACAATTGTGAACTCTGGAATCCCTTTAACTGGTCATTTCTAAAATGCTCTGACACCTTCGGGCAAGTTTACATTGAAGCAGGGCCACTACCTTAACCTGCTGGCTACATTGATATCCGAGTGGGATGTTACCCCCTAGGCTATACCCTTGGCCTTGAAAAGGTTTTAAACAAATACCCGGTGCAGTAATTATGAAGGTGCTATTGCTAGAATGAACTTTGGATGCTTGTGAGGGTGCTGTGCCATCATGGTGAGAAGCAGAAAGGACACCGAATTATACCACAATAATGTGCCTGAATGACCCAAGCCAACTGTATCCCCTTTGTAAGGATGTGCCTCTAACGGTGAACATTAACATTAGATGTATGTGTGCACACAAATGCTATTGAAAACGAAGTGCAATTCAAAACAGAATGTTGTTGGACACAAGAGCTAGATCAATTCCCATCAGCACACCCTTGTGGTGGAGTTGTCGTCATGTGGGAGTTGCTAGTCATACCATTCCACATCCGACCAAATAGTGACGGTGCTGGAAAGGATGTCAGTAATCTAGCCATGATGTTCATCCTAGATTAGTGGAAAATTAAGTGCAGTGCTCAGGTGATAGTGACAAGTAAAATTGACTACCTAGATTCTGAAAAACAGGAAAACAGAAATCTATGTGTCAAGAGTTAAAAAACACGCCGAGTAGTAAGACTACCCCATGGCGCTAAGCAGGACGGTCGACATGTTTCAGCCAAAGGGGCTTGTCCCCGGCTTTCTTCAGGACCTTAGACATGTTATCGCTACTGCAATGACACATTGTACGATAAGTGGAAAATAGCAAACAAAGTACTTCAAAAAAGTTACATATCTACCATGAACTTTGAAGGTTTACATGCCCACTAAAGGGAGAGAAGCATGTCTTCTTCCTAACAGAGAGATAGAAGATTTTATTATTTATACAACAGCACTAGATTACACACACACAACCTAATGCACACACAAAGACCGCATAGACGGACACCCCTGCATGAATAATTTGTTTTCTGCATTTATAAAAAGAAGCATATTAGCTATATCACCCAGAGGCATTTCCTCGTAGCGATACTCACCCAGCTTTGTGTGGGTGACGGCCTCACCTCACCCGGCAACCGCTCGGGAGTATGAGACCCCGCTCTATAGTGTAGTAAAAAGGACACCATCAGCACACAACTTTGAGGTGCCCAGCCAAATTGCTCTACACATTTAACCCAACAGACGTGTGATAGAACCCCCTATCGTCAAACCATAGACCAATCCAAACCAAACACGGGCTCCCAAGGGCCGTTTGGAAATCGCACATACTACGAAATTCCTCATGTCTCAGGACAGAGTATAAACACAAATGTGCACCTCTAAACATATTTATAGTTAGATTAACACTTGGAAAACTTACTGAAGCCCACAGCACAAGGGCGGAGTTAGATGCCCATAGATAGCTATCCAGGCCACCCACCGTTGAAAAAATACCCAAGTATCTGGGAACATGAAACGACAGAGTCCCCACTAAGGAACAGAGTCATATAGGATTAGAGGGTCATCCAGACTCCTTCTGATCTGTTCTAGTCCACAGGAATAAGTTTATCTATTCCCCTCAGCAGGAAAACATAGAGAAAGACACAAGGGACGGCCAACAGGCAACTCACCTGTCCGTCGGTACCCCCAGTTTCAAACCAAGCGGAAGTGAAGGTGTAAGTTATACTGCCCTTCATCCTTTAATAGCCGCCGGTAATTGGATATGAAGCCGTGCGGGGCCTATAGATTGAGCAAATAGGAGGACCCCATGTGGGAACAGTGTAGTTATACAATGAATTTCCTGGAGTACCTCCACATATTAGTGGAAAGTGGAATGGATATTGTTATCGCTAAGTGTCAAGAAAGCAAGAGAGGAATGGGTAGGGTGAGGTAGGCGAAGGGGAAACGTGGGTGGGCTGATGGGAATTGATCTAGCTATTGTGTCCAACAACATTCTGTTTTGAATTGCACTTCGTTTTCAATAGCATTTGTGTGCACACATACATCTAACTGTTTCATGGTCACCGGTATAGTCACACACTTTTTCCAGACCTGGTCTGCTCTGTTGTGTGTTTTGCATCTTGTAGACAGGGGATTGAACAGACAGGTCGTTAAATATTCCCCTTGACCCTCGACAAGTTTTGTTTTTGTAGTATGTAGAGCAACCTTCGGTTGAGGGTCTTATATGTATGGATGCACACGTACCTTTGTTTGCACCCTTCTAGCTCACCCAACTTAATTCTGCACGTTTCCCCTTAGCCCACCTCACCCTACCCATTCCTCCCTCGCTTTCTTGACACTTAGCGATAACAATATCCATTCCACTTTCCACTAATATGTGGAGGTACTCCCGAAATTCATTGTATAACTACACTGTTCCCACATGGGGTCGAGGCCACGTTACATCATAAAGTGACTCTTGAAGGCATGTACGTTTTTTGGTTAACATTTGAATCTGGGGTGTAGCTAGACCTTCTCAAGATAAGTATTTCGATGTGGAGTTATTCCAGAATGATCGTGCCTTTACATATAACTATCTAGAGAGCAGTTAGGATGAATTTTCCATTACACTCGATTTGGACGTTTCCACATTGAGTATAATCTTTGATCTTTTGTAGCTTGCAGATAAACTATTGACTCCATGGCACATTGGTGATTCCCAAGCCGTGAGATGCGCCTTCGGGATGTCCCTTCACTTCGAACTGTCGAGCCCGTTTTTGTGATAGCTTTCATGCACACGCCATAGGGAATAGCGTTCTCCTTTTGCGTCATGAGTGCGACGATGGACCTAAAAATAATACAATATCCGGCATACGTGGATACGGGAGTCTGGTCTCCCGTGTACCCGCTTGAGCGATTTGGCAAGGGAGCTCTCAGAGCGATCCATTCCCTTCTCTAAAGGTGAAGCGCGGTGGAATAATATCCCATCAGTTTGCAGTTTCTACCCACTGCGCATGCGTGAAGGAACAGTGGCCTTCTTCGCGCGTCCTCCTGCTATTTGCTCAATCTATACGCCCCGCACGGCTTCATATCCAATTATCGGCGGCTATTAAAGGATGAAGGGCAGTATCACTTACACCTTCACTTCTGCTTGGTTTGAAACTGGGGGCACCGACGGACAGGTGAGTTGCCTGTTGGCCGTCCCTTGTGTCTTTCTCTATGTTTTCCTGCTGAGGGGAATAGATAAACTTATTCCTGTGGACTAGAACAGATCAGAAGGAGTCTGGATGACCCTCTAATCCTATATGACTCTGTTCCTTAGTGGGGACTCTGTCGTTTCATGTTCCCAGATACTTGGGGATTTTTTCAACGGTGGCTGGCCTGGATAGCTATCTATGGGCATCTAACTCCGCCCTTGTGCTGTGGGCTTCAGTAAGTTTTCCAAGTGTTAATCTAACTATAAATATGTTTAGAGGTGCACATATGTGTCTATACTGTGTCCTGAGACATGAGGAATTTTGCAGTATGTGCGATTTCCAAACGGCCCTTGGGAGTCCGAGTTTGGTTTGGATTGGTCTCTGGTTTGACGATAGGGGGTTCTATCACACGTCTGTTGGGTTAAATGTGTAGAGCAATTTGGCTGGGCACCTCAAAGATGTGTGCTGATGGTGTCCTTTTTTCTACACTATAGAGCGGGGCCTCATACTCCCGAGCGGTTGCCGGGTGAGGTGAGCCCGTCACCCACACAAAGCAGGGTGAGTATCGCTACGAGGAAATGCCTCTGGGTGATATAGCTAATATGCTTCTTTTTATAAATCCAGAATACAAATTATTCATGCAGGTGTGTCTGTCTATGCGGTCTTTGTGTGTGCATGCGGTTGTGTGTGTGTAATCTAGTGCTGTTGTATAAATAATAAAATCTTCTATCTCTCCGTTAGGAAGAAGACATGCTTCTCTCCCTTCAGTGGGCATGTAAACCTTCAAAGTTCCTGGTAGATATGTAACTTTTTTGAAGTACTTTGTTTGCTATTTTCCACTTATCACACAATGTGTCATTGCAGTAGCGATAACCTGTCTAAGGCCCTGAAGAAAGCCGGGGACAAGCCCCTTTGGCTGAAACATGTCGACCGTCCAGCGCCATGGGGTAGTCTTACTACTCGGCGTGTTTTTTAACTCTTGACACATAGATTTCTGTTTTCCTGTTTTTCAGAATCTAGGTAGTCAATTTTACTTGTCATTATCACCTGAGCACTGCACTTAATTTTCCACTAATCTAGGATGAACATCATGGCTAGATTACTGACATCCTTTCCAGCACCGTCACTATTTGGTCGGATGTGGAATGGTATGACTAGCAACTCCCACATGACGACAACTCCACCACAAGGCTGGGCTGATGGGAATTGATCTAGCTCTTGTGTCCAACAACATTCTGTTTTGAATTGCACTTCGTTTTCAATAGCATTTGTGTGCACACATACATCTAACTGTTTCACGGTCACCGGTATAGTCACACACCTTTTCCAGGCCTGGTCTGCTCTGTTGTGTGTTTTGCATCTTGTAGACAGGGGATTGAACAGACAGGTCATTAAATATTCCCCTTGACCCTCCACAAGTTTTGTTTTTGTAGTATATAGAGCAACCTTCGGTTGCGGGTCTTATATGTATGGATGCACACGTACCTTTGTTTGCACCCTTCTAGCTCACCCAACTTAATTGTGCACGTTTCCCCTTAGCCTACCTCACCCTACCCATTCCTCTCTTGCTTTCTTGACACTTAGCGATAACAATATCCATTCCACTTTCGACTAATATGTGGAGGTACTCCAGGAAATTCATTGTATAACTACACTGTTCCCACATGGGGTCGAGCCACGTTACATCATACAGTGACTCTTGAAGGCGTGTACGTTTTTTGGTTAACATTTGAATCTGGGGTGTAGCTAGACCTTCTCCATATAAGTATTTCGATGTGGAGTTATTCCAGAATGATCGTGCCTTTACATATAACTATCTAGAGAGCAGTTAGGATGAATTTTCCATTACACTCGATTTGGACGTTTCCACATTGAGTATAATCTTTGATCTTTTGTAGCTTGCAGATAAACTATTGACTCCATGGCACATTGGTGATTCCCAAGCCGTGAGATGCGCCTTCGGGATGTCCCTTCACTTCGAACTGTCGAGCCCGTTTTTGTGACAGCTTTTATGCGCACGGCATAGGGAATAACGTTCCCCTTTTGCGTCCTGAGTGCGACGATGGACCTAAAAATAATACAATATCCGGCATACGTGGATACGGGAGTCTGGTCTCCCGTGTACCCGCTTGAGCGATTTGGGAAGGGAGCTCTCAGAGTGATCCGTTCCCTTCTCTAAAGGTGAAGCGCGGTGGAATCATATCCCATCAGTTTGCGGTTTCTACCCACTGCGGATGCGCGAAGAAACAGTGGCCTTCTCCGCGCGTCCTCCTGCTATTTGCTCAATCTATACGCCCCGCACAGCTTCATATCCAATTACCGGCGGCTATTAAAGGATGAAGGGCAGTATCACTTACACCTTCACTTCCGCTTGGTTTGAAACTGGGGGCACCGACGGACAGGTGAGTTGCCTGTTGGCCGTCCCTTGTGTCTTTCTCTATGTTTTCCTGCTGAGGGGAATAGATAAACTTATTCCTGTGGACTGGAACAGATCAGAAGGAGTCTGGATGACCCTCTAATCCTATATGACTCTGTTCCTTAGTGGGGACTCTGTCGTTTCATGTTCCCAGATACTTGGGTATTTTTTCAACGGTGTGTGGCCTGGATAGCTATCTATGGGCATCTGACTCCGCCCTTGTGCTGTGGGCTTCAGTAAGTTTTCCAAGTGTTAATCTAACTATAAATATGTTTAGAGGTGCACATATGTGTCTATACTGTGTCCTGAGACATGAGGAATTTCGCAGTATGTGCGATTTCCAAACGGCCCTTGGGAGCCCGTGTTTGGTTTGGATTGGTCTCTGGTTTAACGATAGGGGGTTCTATCACACGTCTGTTGGGTTAAATGTGTAGAGCAATTTGGCTGGGCACCTCAAAGTTGTGTGCTGATGGTGTCCTTTTTTCTACACTATAGAGCGGGGCCTCATACTCCCGAGCGGTTGCCGGGTGAGGTGAGGCCGTCACCCACACAAAGCTGGGTGAGTATCGCTACGAGGAAATGCCTCTGGGTGATATAGCTAATATGCTTCTTTTTATAAATGCAGAATACAAATTATTCATGCAGGTGTGTCTGTCTATGCGGTCTTTGTGTGTGCATGCGGTTGTGTGTGTGTAATCTAGTGCTGTTGTATAAATAATAAAATCTTCTATCTCTCTGTTAGGAAGAAGGCATGCTTCTCTCCCTTCAGTGGGCATGTAAACCTTCAAAGTACCTGGTAGATATGTAACTTTTTTGAAGTACTTTGTTTGCTATTTTCCACTTATCACACAATGTGTCATTGCAGTAGTGATAACCTGTCTAAGGTCCTGAAGAAAGCCGGGGACAAGCCCCTTTGGCTGAAACATGTCGACCGTCCTGCTTAGCGCCATGGGGTAGTCTTACTACTCGGCGTGTTTTTTAACTCTTGACACATAGATTTCTGTTTTCCTGTTTTTCAGAATCTAGGTAGTGAATTTTACTTGTCTCTATCACCTGAGCACTGCACTTAATTTTCCACTAATCTAGGATGAACATCATGGCTAGATTACTGACATCCTTTCCAGCACCGTCACTATTTGGTCGGATGTGGAATGGTATGACTAGCAACTCCCACATGACGACAACTCCACCACAAGGTTGGGCTGATGGGAATTGACCTAGCTCTTGTGTCCAACAACATTCTGTTTTGAATTGCACTTCGTTTTCAATAGCATTTGTGTGCACACATACATCTAACTGTTTCACGGTCACCGGTATAGTCACACACCTTTTCCAGACCTGGTCTGCTCTGTTGTGTGTTTTGCATCTTGTAGACAGGGGATTGAACAGACAGGTCGTTAAATATTCCTCTTGATCCTCCACAAGTTTGGTTTTTGTAACATTAACATTAGCCTTGTGTGGTTTAGTGTTTACAACTATTTTGAAAATGCACACTGGTTACCCTAATTAAAGCTGTGCCGCTTTAACTGTGCTATGGCGATGCTGGCTCCAGATAATGGTAAAGCTGTTTCTTGATGAAGGGACAAGACTGCCCTGGACACCCTGAACACTGCCCGCACACACTGACATGTTCAGCATGCGAAGAAGACTTAGCAGTGCAATGAAGGCGCAAGCCATACCTGCTCGACCCTAGCCCTTCCCGGCTCCCACACCAGAGCCTTACCCCGGGTTCAGATGGCCCCCCTGCTCGGGAAGTGACCCTGAACCTCTGAATGTGTGGCCCTCTCCCCCCTGAATCGTTGTGCCAACCCTGATGTGCTCCCTACTCAGACGTGGCTCCGCCGTACATTATCGCAGCATTACTTAAACCATGAACCAGGCAGCCATATACATTTGCTTGAGTCGCCGCCAAGTGCCGTGACAAGCGCAACATGTTGCTTACACACATGATGGGATGAAAGTAACCTGTATGCCATCAGGATACTAATTCTGCAAATTACTACCGCGGTCTCAGATAAACGCTTGCCATAATAATCTGCCCCCAAGACATGAACTATTTGCTAGCGACAACCATTATCACCCTTCGCTGCAATACTACCCACAAATGGACATCATGTGAGAGGCTGCCGCTGACAAGGCCCGTGCCGTTGACTAGACACTTGTGTTGTTGCCGACATCTGGGGTTATTGCTTGTTCCATCGCAAATTAAAAAGCGGGGGGAGCGACGCTGCTCCGCCCCCCCCACCCACACGCTTGCAGGCACACATGATGAAATGATTATGCATACGGTGCAATCCTGTCACCACATATTTATCCTAGTAATTTATTTTAGAATAATACTGGCATGACTCGAACCCCTGACTTCCAGCATGAGAGTCTGGGCCCATGCCACCAGCCCACGCCTGACTGCTCTATAGTACCCAACACGAGTAAGTGTCAGAGACCTTAGCCGCTGTCAGGGGTGGGGCCTGTGCCGCCTGCATCATCCCAGCCCCGCACTGTCCCGACGACCACATCCATCGGAATCAATCCTGGGGCCGCGCCTCGCCGAGACACGGGATCCACGGCTGGTGCAGCAAGGTCCTGGAGCGTGCCTTCGCCAGCAGAACTCCTGGCAGCATGTAGCCAGCAGGGAGCGCCCCGATATGCACAACCCTCACCTGCAACCGGTGGGGGAACAGTGCGCTGGGTTCCCCACGTGCCTGAGTAAGCTGAGCAGGACTGTGTGGCTGGGCACATAACTAGGTATGTGTGTGCATGTGGGGGAGAGGCATCGGGAACTGACAGCAATATGCTTAGACCCGCTCAGCTCCCTGCTCAGCTCCTCCACAGTCCCCTCATGCCTCAGCCCGGACACCCGGTCGGGAATGATAGGGAAGAGAAAAACCAGCGCTGGTTCCATCCCCATGCGCCCACCTTCTATGCCCTGCCAGGCTGGGGCCTAGCCCGTGCATTCTGTCCTGCACCACCCTCCAACTGGGGGGGGGGTGGCGGCACAGCCCCAGGACACATGTGAAGCACGTCCAACGGCTTGATGGGGAGATGCCAGACTGCCAGCGACTTTCATTGGTGGAACCCAGGTGGGCCTTCCGGGTCCTTCCCCCTTGGCAACCTCCGCCTCCCCCGCTACCAACTCTCCCCCATCGGCCCCGGGCCTATGCCACTCCAGGACCTGGATGGCAGGAAGGGGGACGAGGGAGCCTGCACAGCATCCCACCCAGATACCCTACTGGGCCTATGCCTTCCCCCAGCACCGTATACTTAGGTGCCCCTCACGGGTAGAAGCCTAGCACCCCTCACCTGATCCTAGGCCAGGGAGACAAGCGTGCCGAGGAGGCCTGGGGACACTAGCCCATACCAAACCGGCACCTGGTGCAATCAAGGGAGGGAGCTACATGGTGATCACTGCCCCCCCACGTCCCCTAAGCGACAGACCGCATGGGCCTAGGGCCCCCTATTCCCATGTGGGCAGAGGCCCCGCGTGGCCGTTGAGGCACTCAGACCCTGCCGCGAGATGCTGGTTGCCCCCTCCATGCTCATTGGAGTGGAGGCCCGGGACACTTCAATTCTGGGCCCCAACCCCGGGCCAACCCCGGCCGCCCGAGCACCTTCAGGACTGTACATAAAGTCAAAGATAAGCCCGGGTCAGGGACCCAAGCGAGCCTCAGCCCGCGGGGGGGGTCAGAGCCTGCACTCACCAGCCGCACAACGAGCACTTACAACAGCAATCCTGGGGGAACCTGCACCACAACCAAACGGCGTCAGGGCAGCAGAACAAAGAGGGCGCCCAGTGGGCGGGAGCGGTATAAGTACTTCGTCCCCAGGCCCCTCCTGCCCGGAAGTGACGTGGGCATGTGGATCCTTGAGGGTCCCAAAACACTGGGCGGCTGACTCGTGTGCCATTGTGTGGCACTAAGGGGGGCCGCCCTCTGGGAGGGCCCCCTTCGTGGGCCCAGCGCAGCCCTGCATTCCTCCCTGCAGCAGCTGATCAGCAGCCCACAACACATCTCTGCAGCACTTGAAATAGCTGGGTCACTGCTCGACAGAAACAACCGCCTGGATGTAAACTAATCTCCTTGCTGATAATGGCAATTTCAGAGCTCTACAAGGGTTCGATTCTCTTCGGTTTTTCAAAATGCTACATTACATTACCATACACCGCGTCCAATGTTACCTTTTCAACACAAATGCTTTTCAATGTAATGTACTGTTTAGCTGAGGGAAATACAGATCTCGCAGTTCCAGCTTCCCTTCAAAGAAGTGTCAGACTTCCTGTTTTCCTGACAGCATTCTGTGAGCCAGGCAGAGACAGCTCTGCTTCCGGAATGCCTCCTTCCCTGGGATCAGAAGAATGGGCAGTCTCCTGTGGCCTTATTCAGCAAGGTGTCAGACTTCCCCTGGGAAGATGCTTTAAAAACTGTCAGGGTTCATTTTTGGGAAGAGATAAGTCATGTGGCGCACTTATGAGAAGAAAGCATGTGGGCCAATGTCTTGTGCGATCAATGTAATATTTCGTTGTGTTTGTTAGCGCCTGCTCAGCCCTGGCACTTAGCATGAATGGAGAGGCTCATTGCAGAGCAGGTTTATCATCTTTTGTGGCTGATCATCTTTTGTGGCTGGTAAGACCCATACGGGGCTACACAAACAGTTGTTATCTTGCAATAAAGCCATCTTTATTTTAAGGAGACAATGGCAGACAGTGGGGCATTGTGGGATAGGTATTCCATGTAATTTCCCACCTATTCTTGATTACAGCATTTAGCATTACTGACACTACCCTGATTACAGGGTAGTGTCAGTAATTCATCTTCAGATGAGAGGTTTTGTGTGTGTAAATTAACTATCATCAGGGAATCAGGGAACCCTACATTAAGCATCAATGAAAATTACAAACAAAGGCATACTATACACACAAAAGTCTTTCGAGATACCGGCACGAGAATGGGCAGAGAAGACCTCCTCTTTTGGCTGCAGTCTTGCAACTCTCTTAAGATATGTTCTGCATCGACCTAATCTCCCAATAGATGATAACTGCAAAATGGCACAAAAGGTACCCTGGGCGAAGTACTACGCTACCCTCGCGTAGTTTGCGAAGTTTGCGCCTTTTCACACTATGCGAATTGCACATAGCACAGTGCAAACACGCGTCGCATAGCGGTCATTTTTTGCTTGCTCGCGGTCCTCAATGTCAAGTTGAGGACCGCGAGCGAGCAAAATGACATCCCGGCAAGAATTTTTCCTCGTTCGCTATCAGCAACATCAAGTTGCCAATCTAAAGCGTGGAAAATAAACCTCCCAGCGAGTTTCTGAACGCGGGGAGGTCAGGTTTCTCATTGCGAGTGGGTGCGTATGCTCGCGACTGCTCGCGATGAGAAACTACCAGTCCGCATTGAGAAGCTGCCGCTCAAGTAGAAATCTACTCGAGCTACAGAAAACGACCGCTCTCACTGTGCAAGATGCGGTTGGCACTGATTGCACAGTGCGGACAAGCATTCAGCACAGGCCCATAGGAATCAATGTCAATTACCGAATCGGTAAATACCGATTCGGTAAAATTAACGATTTTGCAAGGGGAACAGGGTGTCACTTTGACACCCTGTTGCACCCCTGATTTTGGCTTGTGTGCCATATGACACACATATGAAATTTAACAACCTAGGCAATTAATTCTTAACACTCATAAGGTAAGTGACATGAGAGAGAGGAATTCTTAGGACATAGGTTCAGTAGCTCAGGTTTTATTAACAATGTAAATTAAAAACAATATTAAGAAGTTGATTCTCAAATACAATTAATCAACTATCATCAATAATAATTAAATTAACATTACAGAATATAACAACCAAAAATACAATTGACATTTAAAAAGGTGGCATAAGATATTTCTCGACGCGCGTTTCGGCGACCAACGCCTTCTTCTGGAGTAGCCACGTACTACCTATAAAGAAAAATAATGACATAAAATAGATACTATTTAACAGGTTATTGATTATAATGTTGACATATTTTTAGCTAAACAGAATCACCAAGCATGACGTCACTTTCTCTGTGACCGACATTATTTTTAACGACCCCTCTTTATGTCTCACAAAAGGCACATAACATACGATAGTTACAGACAATTCATAGCAATCACTTGGCATATTTATTTCATTGCTCATAATCATTTAGAATATTCTCAAATTGAGAAAATGTCAGATAAGGGATATGATATCCATTCATTATTGAAATAGCTATTTTATCTATGTTGTCATTGCTAATGGTATATTATGTAGGATCTCTCATCATTGCTAGCTACACAGACTTATGACGATCTTATATACTTACTGCTCCAATAGTTTATCAAAATTAAAAACTGAAGCCGTAGTCTGTAAATCAGGGACGATTAACTACAAAGAAATAACAAAAATTTAATGTAACACACTTTACTATCCTAAATATGTAGCCCAACTCATTTAATAGATTGGAGCTAACTTGATTTAAAAAAAAACGGAAAACTTACAATTCTAGATGATCTAGATATAGAATAGTTTCAGATTAGTCAAAGTCTTATTGTAGTTAACTCCCATAGGCCAAATCTTCAGCGAAGGGTATTGATATTTGATGGAAGCTCTCTTCTAAACGAAATCTACAAATCAAGAGGGTTTTTGTCATTTGACAGAGCAAGATTTATTTCTTTATATATTTCCTTTTCTAGTTTTATAGGCACCATTATACATTTGTCATGGGTATGCATAACATCGCATAGATATAATATACTGAGTATATTTTCTGTTCTGGATGTCGAAGGAGAGATCCCTATATTTAACCATTTGAGATAAGTTACAACATTTAATAATTCACATGACAGGCAAGGATTTCTCAATAATGGTGATATATTACCTTTATCCAAATGACGCCTGTATTACTTCTACGATTGTTTATTAACTGGATGTTTCAAGACAGATTGGATATTGCACAATGCAGGTTTAGAAAGTAAACGTGTGAATCTGTAAAGCACAATAGCGAAAAGCTTTTTTAGATATGACAACAATAGGGGTTAATTTCCAACAGACCCATTTCTGAATTTGCATATTTACCTTCATGTTATATAAAGAATATATTGCGTGTAGTCACGATGTAAACTTTGGCGCAATAGGAGATGAAAGACGTGCGAATCTAAAGGGCATAATCATGAAAAAGAAGGGGTGTTTAAAAGTAGAAATGAAATTGTAATTTCTAAAAAAGGGGAATTCGTGACTCAGAAAGTTTACCTTGAGCAACGTATGGCCTCCTGGTCACAAGAATAAGCAGATGATACACTGATGGAGAAAGCATATATTTCAGATTAGCCGGTATTTTATGCCTCCATTCAGTTCAAAAACATTTAGCAGCTGCCGTTTTAATTAAATAGATAATTATTTTTTACCTGCGTGATAACTGATAAGAAGATTGAAGCGGGCAAACACCTCCGAATATGAGTTTTAAGGTCAAAGTTCCCGCTTAGAGAAATCAAGATAAAACAGCATGTCAGACTCAAACGTGTATGGCGTCTAACACCCTTAGGGCATGTATGTGTGCCACATGGCACAGGTGTACATGCACAGATGTGCATGTACACTGGAATTCGTTATTTACCATGCAATTGTATTACATGGTAAATAACGAATCGGTAATGGCCTGTGGCACTGTTTTCAGTGCCACCTACATCTGGATTTACCGATTCGGTAAATTTACCGATTCGGTATTTTACAGAATCGGTAAATTTACCTAATCGGTAAATATACCGATTCTGTAACATTAAGGCCACCTACATGTCAAATCCCAAATACCGGTCGGTAACGGCCGAAATCGGCCGTTACCGACCGGTATTTGGCGACCTACATCTGGCCCTAGGAGTGTTTAGGCATCTGACCGGCACAAGGTATCTGAAATGGCACCTTTATGATATGTAGTTGCTACTACAATGGCACATTGTGTCTGGCATGGCACATATGTTATATAGTTGCTAACAAAATGCACACAGCAACTCATCCTCCTATGATGTGCCTAGACATTGGCTTAAAACAGGATGAAATGGACAGTTTAGCTAGAATATGGCCAAAATGATGCAGACACACCACATAGTCAAATATTGTAACCAAACCATTAAGAAACACTGTAATCACACAAGTAAAGTGTAAAAAAGGAAAACAAAACAAGACAGTAGGCCTTTTCAATTTACTTTCCCAGGACCAGGAACAATATCCCCGTATCCATCGGGACCCCAAAATGCTGCTCCGATTTAGGAAAGACTCACCTCTTTAAAGAATATTGCGTCACAATCCTTCAACCGTCTATAACCCAGCTTCCTCACCTCAGTGAACTCGTGCTTGTTTTTAACCATACTCACTAGGTTTCTACTACATAACTGCCATATATACACATACATACATACATACATACATACATACATACATACCAAAGGCCAGGTAGCCAAATCTCGACCTTGAAAATGCAACAGTAAATGGAAAGCCTTCGTCCCTTAACCTTTAAACCCGATGACCATACAGCCACAGCACAATAAACCAAACAGTGCCATTTGATCAGGATAATGACCAAAATACAATGATCATAAAACATCATCGCTACGTGAAACAGTCTCAGGCCTGCCCTTGGAACCTTATGAAACTTCATCAGTCTTCCAGGATTCTAGGAGGCAATATATCACAGGATGCAACGCTGCTAGAATCCAACATTTCCCAATTCCTTTCAGGAATAGACTGCACATGCAATTATCCCAGTCAGCCATTTTTATTGGGTGAATCATGAGAATACAATTGAAGAAAATAAACTGAAATTCAGACCTTGAAATCGGATGTAAAAATGTAATTATTAACATTAGCTGAGATTATTTCAAGCTTTCTAACCCTAACCTTTTTAGGTTGCTCCTATGCAGCGCACGCGCTGCACAGCAAGGCATGCTGTATTCAAATATGAACTTGAAGGTCCAAACACTCTCCACCTATATTTATGTTATTGTCCTTTGTAAATACTGCCTTCTGATTCAGTAATGGGATTGTTAGTCCTTTCTTAGTACTGCCTTGTCTTCATTTGTACCCTCCCACAAGGACTGGCCCTTTTGCTACTGTTGTTACACTATTTACAACAAGGGGTGGTTGTAAATATTTTGTCCACCCTAAGCGTGGAAGGGTATACTCAGACATGAGTCCCTTGCTCATTGCACCATCAGGATTCAAGCAAGCCGGGCCGAAGACGGCTGTAATGCCAGAAACCGGTCCCCGGAAGCTTGTTTCCTTCCCAGTGTAAGAATTGGCTTTTGTAGTTTGGTTTGCCCTGTTCCCATCATGCACTGGGACAGGAACAGACTAATTTGCATACAGCCAGGTTCTGAAACTGGGATGGTGCAATGAGCTAAAAAATGGTGTTGGATCTAGCCCTGATCTTTTGACTGGGTGACAGTATTCTGCTTAATTCAGAGACTCTGTCCCTCACCACCCCTTGTTGTAAATATTTTTGTCCACCCTAAGCGTGGAAGGGTATACTCAGACATGAGTCCCTTGCTCATTGCACCATCAGGATTCAAGCAAGCTGGGCCGAAGACGGCTGTAATGCCAGAAACCGGTCCCCGGAAGCTTGTTTCCTTCCCAGTGTAAGAATTGGCTTTTGTAGTTTGGTTTGCCCTGTTCCCATCATGCACTGGGACAGGAACAGACTAATTTGCATACAGCCAGGTTCTGAAACTGGGATGGTGCAATGAGCTAAAAAATGGTGTTGGATCTAGCCCTGATCTTTTGACTGGGTGAGAGTATTCTGCTTAATTCAGAGACTCTGTTCCTCACCAACCCTTGTTGGAAATACTGTTGTTACACAGCACGTCTTATTGAGGCTGTAAGCACTATTTTTTTATAAGTTCTCCTACTGCAGGCACAACATGATTTCTTGCAACATTCAGCGTACCATGTATGCTTTCACTTTCCAAGCTGCCCCTGGCAATGGCGGCACCTTCTTTGAAATGAAATAGGTCTCACACTTACCTGAGTTTGAGCTATTGGCATTGTAAATGTCAATGCCTTTTATTTGTGTTAATTATCAAAAAACGATAAATACCAGGCATTGTAATTTACTTTTTTTTTTGTTGAATGTTTTTATTGATTTTTTCTCAAAAACAAACATCTGGCATTTTACTTTGCTATAATGTGATTCAGTACTTATCAGGACTACAATTCCATGATACAGGGGCATATTACCAACCAATAGAGATAATTTTTGTCTCTAACCTGTTTAGAGACAAAAATTATCGCCGCACATCGGCGATTTTTATCGCAGATAAACCTTGCTATTAGCAAGGTTTATCGCAAATGCGATAAAAAACGGCCGCAATGCATGAATATCGCTGAAAAGTCAGCGATATTCATGCATTATCGAGCAAATGCTCTTAGCCATGTTATCCACCTCCCATTTGATAACATGGCTAAGAACTGCTCCTGGGTAGGTGTTAGCTTTTGGAGATATTCGCGCTTAGCGCGAATATCTCCAAAAGTTGGTAATAGGAGATAGCGATGTTAGCGACTGTTTCCAGTCGCTAACATCTTGGCACGCCCACTTTGCATGTCATTAGTGATAAATATCACTGGCATGCAAAGCGGGGCCCAAGATGGTCACTATCTCCTATTAGCTGTTGCTAACTGGTGTTAGCGACAGCTGGTAATAGGGAGATAATTTTATCTCCGCTTTCTTGGCTTTTAAAGCCAAAAAAGCAGATATAAAGCACCTTGATAATATGCCCCACAGTCTTTTGACATCCTTGTTTATGCGTTTATATGGCAACACGTTTCACAATCTTAAGTCTATCTCTCATGTCCCCTCCTCCTTATAACATTCCACAATTGCATTTAGAGTCATTTTCTGGCCACCTTCAAAACAGACTTCAGTAGCCTGACTGAAATTCGCATCAATATGTAAATAAGCCAGTCCCATTCCCACTTCCCTCCCCGCCCCTTGCCACTAGTGTGTCCATCTTGCATATAATGAAAAAGACAGTATGTTATATTATTCTAGATTAATGTAGCTCGTCAACATCCCGTCTACTCAACCCAACCTATTATTTCCCATTTGTACAGCGGCGCCACCAGGAATGCCAGGAGCCTCCCCTGTGCTCCGGCGGCTCAGGGTGTTCCCATCGGCATATCCAGCGCCGAGTTTCCATCTGACTCCGCCCCAGGAACCTGTAGTAATACAACTAAGACCTCCCACGCTTTTGCAGTCTCCAGCTCTCTATCATTATTAAATCTCTTAGCTTGCTGGAACCGTACTGAGCTCTCACTGGTTGCCCATTTAAGTAATTCTGCCTTCCATCTTGCAATACTGGGCCCTTGTCTGGATTTCCAATGCGTCGTGAGATCTCTCTTGGCTAGCAACAATCCTAAGTCCAAAAACTTTCTCGTGACTTTTGTTCTAGGTAATGTGGAATCAGTGCAATAAACACGTACCCATGTCCGGCTCTATCTGTCTTTCTGTAATCTCACAGAGCATGCCAACCACCTCCTCCCAGTATGTTCCTAACTGCGGGCAACTCAACATCATATGATGAAACTCCGCCCCTTCTAAATTGCAACACGGGAAGCGGGCTGTATCCACTTTAAAATACCTGTTGATCTTGGCCGGAGTTAAGTTCGCCCTATGTAATATATAGAAGTGAATCAGTGGAACCTGGCATTACACATGCTCTTCCACGCTCTCTCAACTAGTCGGGCCCACGTTGTCTCAGGAATCTCCTTACCAAGGTCTGCCTCCCATTTCTGTTGGCTCAAGGGTTTCGTCCCCTCGCTCACCATTCGTCTATAGAGACATGTAATAGCTTTGAAGGTCCCCGCTGCCATCACCACATACTGGCACACAATAGACGCCTGCAGTTCTAATATCCCCCCTCCCCAATGATGTTGAATTGTTGACTTGAGGGCTGAATGCAATAAGAAATCTCCCCTGGGAAGGCCATACCTATCCTGCATGGCCTGGTATGGTAAGAGAACACCATCTTCATATAAGTCTCACAATACTTGTACCCCCAACTCCTCCCATGCGGCCAGAGCGGTCCAATCCCCCCATGTGGAAGAGCAGTACACACACCCAAGGGAATGTCCAGAGCGTATGGTCGGGCAATCCCACTTCTGCAATGGCTCCGGTTCTAACACAGCCCGCTCTTCATGGGATAGCGACCCAAGGTGCAGTCGCTGATGAAGTATAATAAAGGACAATACATGATGTGAAATCCACCGACCCACTGGGCCATCTGGGCCCCTAAACTCCCTAGCCACTGCCTAGGTAAGCCATTGCAGTTGAGCAGCCAAATAATACAGTTCGAAGTCTGGGACCGCCCACCCTCCTTCGTCTTGCGATCTCATCATTGTGGCCAAAGCCACCCTCCGTCTGCCATTCCCCCATAGGGATCCTCCTACCAGAGAGCGGAGCGTTTTGAATAATGAGCTCGGTATCCAGAACGGCAGTGTTCTAAAATAATACAGCAGCCAAGGAAGCGCCACCATCTTCAGGAGTGCTACCCGACCTGCTACCGATAGCGGCAGAGTACTCCAGAATGCTGGACTACCCTTCATCCCTCTCATAGCGCTGCCTATATTACCTTCTAACAGGTCCTCGTGCATATGATAAATATTAGTTACAAGGTAAGGTAAGCAGTGAGGTTCCCATCGTATATCCTCCAGCCGGGTAGGGCCCGTCATCGATGCGTCCACAGGGAACAGGCAGGTCTTCGCCCAGTTCACCCGCAGCCCTGAAGCTGTGCCGAAAGTGCGCAATAAAGACATTGCCCCCTTCAGAGCTTACCAGGAACAGGAACATGAGTAAATCGTCTGCATGAAGTGATATATATATATATACTGAATGACCCCGCGTAATTCTAGACCTAGATAGTGCCTCCCTGACCTGGCTTGTGCCAGGCATTGTAATTTACAATGGCAATAGCTTAAACTTTTGCAAATGCCAGACTTATTTCATTGCAAATGCTTGTTTTTACTGTTTTGGTGCTGAATAAATACTTTACACATTGCCTTTCAGTTAAGCCTGCCTACTCAGTGCCATAGCTACCAGGGGTTAAGCTCAGCTTAGTGACTTAAGGTGATCAACCTAACTAGTATTGTGTTTATTACTTAATGTGGGTAGTTCCCCCTTCTTCACTAGTAGCCCAGATTCTTACACTGAGATGTTGGGATGTGATTCTGCTGCACATCTGGATGGTTACCTTGGTACAAACAGTACAGGTAGTAGAGATGCTGGAAGAGTACTGACGTCTCACAGGAGATGGGTGGTTTCTGCCTAGCAAAAGGGCAGACTATATGCCTGGACACCCCAATCCTTCAGTTCTGGCCTTCATTTGGTGGCAGGATCACATATTGCTTGAATATATCCTTCAATCTTTATAATGTTAGCTGCTCTTAGGCAGATTTTGCTCTTATGTGTTCCTTCTTGAATCTGTGGCTATGAGAACTGCTTGTATGCAGTAAGAACTTTTATTCTTGTAAAATGTAGATAATCATGATATCTGCATATTCCAAGAGACATGGGCAAGGGAAGAACGTCAGAGAGCAGGCTTCACTTCTTTTAATATTCTGGCTACCACAATGGGGAGGGGGAGACCGTCAGGCAGTTTATCTATTTGGGTGGGTACACTTCTGGGCGATAAAGCCGAGCAGATTCCATCCTCCACCGATGACGTTGAATGTGTTCTGTTAAAACCCTCCTCAAAGACACAAATAGCCCTAATCAATGTCTACTCCAGACCTGTGAACAACAGACAGGAATCGGGTGCCATAGAGGAGCTGGGATATCTTATATCATCTCTGGTCCCAGCAGTTTTGTTAATAATAGGAGGCGATTTTAACTGCCAATTCGAGCCTCTTATTGATCCATCCCTAGACGTGCCCACTGAGGAGGACCGATTCATAAAGGGGGTGGTGATGGACAGAGTATCTGAATTAAGCAGAACACTTCTACCCAGTCAAAAGATCAGGGCTTGATCCATCACCGTTCTTTAGCTCACTGCACCATCCCAGCTCAGAACCTGGCTACATGCAAATTAGTCTGGCCCTGGCCCAGTGCATCATGGGAACAGGGCAGACCAAACTACCAAGCCAATTCTTTACTGGAAAGGAAACAAGCTTCCGGGGACCGGTTTCTGGCAGGAGGACCAGCATTGGTCAATACCCGACCCACAGAACCCACTGGTTAAAGCCTGGACACCACTGGTCATGCAATTTAACTCGCTCACCTTGGCCCTCTCATTGAGGGCTTGCAATGGGAGGACCAAATCTGATAGACTGGGCCAGCTCACGTTTAATAGAGAGGGTCAGACCTCCTTGCTTGACTATATTCTGGTCGAGACTAGGACCTGGGATAGGGTCCTCGATTTATGTGTCCACCAGAGGCAGAATACCGACCATAATGCCCTAGTAATGACTCTAAAAGCAGGGAGTATGGGTTTGTCCAATCCCCCACCAATGCTTAATAGAGAGCCTAATGCACTAACCCTATCTAACAATAGCCGGAGAGTGAGCCACGGCTGCTGCCGCTTGAGTGGAGGCTGCTTCCGCTTGAGTGGAGGGCTTCTTTGACCTATAGTTGTGCTCCTTTTGGAGACGGGCCTTCCCGGGTGATTACTACTTGTGGGAATGGCGGCGCCGTCGCGCAGTGGACGCGCGCAGCGGGCGCGCCGTGGGCGCGCTGAAGGCTCGCCAAAGGCTAGCCCGTCTGCGCCCGTCCGCGCCAGGTCGGGCTCAGGGGCTAGGACCCCTGCTCCTCGGGTGGTCTACTCTAGGCAGTCCCTTCTGTGTTGGGAATCCGAGGCCCGCCCACTGCCCGATAAAATATTGTCAAAACTTAAGCGGGAAGGGCTCTTGAGACCGCATGTAAGCTCAAAGTTGGTAATTAGGGCACCTTCCCTTCCTATTCCGCCAAAGCAGGGGTGTAGGTTTTCATTACTCAACACTCGCTCATTACAGAAGCACTGTCTGGAGGTCTTTTCCCTTCTACAGGAGGATAACCTAGATCTTCTCTATGTCACTGAATCCTGGCTCAATGAATCCTCGACGCTGGATCTGGTGGCAGCCCTGCCCCCCAATTTTTTTGCCATCCATGCCAACCGTCCAGATAACATTGGAGGGGAGGGGAGTTGCCATCCTTTTCAAAGATACTCTGAAAACTGAAATACTCTGCTCAGAGTGTATTGAAGGCGCTGATGTCCTAGGTGTGAAGCTCTGCTCCCCTACAGACTGTGTGGTTTTCCTGTTAGTATATCACCCGCCTAGCACATCAGTTAGGTTCATGGAATCTTTCTTGAAGGTGGTGCATGACCTTCGTTCCTGCTATAAAGGACTGGTGGTGCTTGGTGATTTTAATTTTCACTGGGAAAGGACCCCGAAAGATGGTCAGATTCAACAATTGGAAGAGGTCCTAGTATCCCTAGGTCTTACTCAGCTGGTGGGGGAACCTACACATGAGAGGGGTCACACGCTAGACCTAATTTGGTCTTCCCGCCCACTCTTAACCCCGCTCGTGATCTCCCCCTGTCCCTAGTCAGACCACTATTTGATTGAAGGTCACTTTCCACTTTCCATAAGACGGCCGGAAGTTAAATCAGACTGGAAAGGGTTGTTCAGCTGGAACCAGGTCAAGGCTGCAGATTTGACAGCTATTCTATCAACATCTGACTATACCCTGTCTCTGGTGGATAATTTGGAAAGTGAAAGCACTGCCCTGGGGTCTATACTTAAGGAGGCTATTGAGGTAGTTGCTCCAGCCCATAAAATTAGACTGAGGGACAAGGGCAAAGGAGCACTATGGTTCAATAGTGCTCTTAGAGAACAAAAACAAGTCCTCCGCAAATGCGAGAGAGCTTGGCGCAAATCTCGCACGCCTAGTGCACGGGATGTCTATACTGCACAGTTTGCAGTATACAAAAAAGCCATCCGCTTGAGGAAAGCCGATTTTTATGAAGCTGCTATCTTGGAGGCGGTCAACCCACAGGAAGAAGTATTCAAAGTTTTTAATGATCTTCGAACGGTGATCAGGCCAAATCCGACCTTTAATCTAAAGGACTGTCAATACTTTCAGGCCTTCTTTATGAATAAGATAAAGGACCTGATGGTAGAGATCAGGCAGACCCCACACTTCCCTTGCTCTATTGAGCCACCCTTTATCTCCCTGAGGCCAATATTGCGCTCCCTGATGGGGCTGCCAGCCCTCACAAAGGAGTCTCTATTCACTATAATGAACTGGGTGAAATCAGGATCCCCAGCAGACCCCTGTCCGCCCAAGATCTTCAAGCTGGGTTGGTCTGGAATGGAGGACAAAGTCCTCACCCTGTTGAACCGATCCTTAGAAGAGGGACTTGTCCCCTCTAATTTTAAGGAAGCACGGGTGGTCCCCCTCCTAAAGAAACCTGGTGCTGATCCTAAAAACTTAAAGAACTTTAGGCCAATCTCCCAGCTACCCTTTCTTGCTAAGATCCTGGAGCAACATGTTTTGCACTCTCTTACACACTTTTTAGAAAGCAATCATCTTCTTGAGCCTAATCAGGCAGGTTTCAGAGCTCATCACAGCACGGAATTGGTGATGCTCTCCGTACTGGATGACCTGAGACTGAAGGCTGACAAAAAAAAAACATGTGCCCTGGTCCTTCTGGACTTATCCGCGGCATTTGATACCGTGAATCACTGTCAACTTCTGTCGCGGGTTGAGGACTTAGGGATTCAGGGTACAGTCCTGGCCTGGCTGACCTCCTTTCTTAAGGATCGCTCACAACGAGTTCAACTGTCTGACCTCATGTCAAATCCAGCTAAGCTGACATGTGGAGTGCCCCAGGGTTCAGCTCTTTCGCCCTCTACTCTTTAATATATATCTACAGCCGTTGATTGCAGCCCTGAACCAGATGGACTGCAGGGTTTACAATTATGCCGACGATACGCAAATTCTGATCCAGATCGAACATTCACCTGCGGCCTATTTGAGAATGCAAGACATTCTCAAATTTACGATTAACTGGATGTCGGACAATTCTTTGAGAATTAACCCGGACAAAACGGAAATCCTGGCAGTTACCACAGCAGCTAACCCATGGAGTGATCTGTTCTGGCCAGCTGAATTGGGGCCGTTTCAAGGACCAACAGTAGCAGTAAAAATCCTAGGGATCAAAATTGATGCCCTGTTATCCATGACACAGCAGGTGTCGGCGGTGGAAGACACCTGTGTTAGCTTATTACGCCAGCTCCGGAAACTATCCCTACTGCTGTCCGTTCCCACCCTCAGGCTGGCTGTTTCCGCTCGGATTCTGGCGCGGCTGGATTATGGTAACTCCTTATATTTGGGTCTACCAAATAACCTTCTAGCCAGACTCCAGGTAGTAATGAATTATGCGGCCAGGCTCATTTCTAATAAACCTAGGCGAACCAAGGCAACACCCTTACTACAGGACCTACACTGGCTGCCAATTGCTCAAAGAGCTAAATTCAAGAGCCTCTGTATTGCACATAAAGCCGTCCATGGCTCAACCCCTACTTACATAAAGGATCGGCTGACTAAATATACACCAAACAGGACCCTTCGGTCTACTGAGGCGTGCAACTTGATGTGTCCTAGGTTCAACCTGGTATCCAAGGGCGGCAGAGCCTTTTCAAGCACGGTCCCCCAAGCATGGAACCTTCTCCCAGCTAAACTGAGGAAAGAAACTAATCTTCTTCTCTTCAGGAAGAATCTGAAGACGGTGCTCTTCCTGGAAGCATGGGGGCCACTGTGAGTGGGTGGCGTGGTGTTCCTACCGGTGTTGTTTGTCCGCTGATAGCGCTTAGATACCTCTGGGTGATAAGGCGTTTTACAAACTTATAATAACATAACATAACATAACATAACAGATGGGGTCACACCCAGCAATCCCTACCAAACTAGCCAACTTATATCAGCATGTGCTACCATTGTTAATTGATAAAGGGGGAGGTAGGAAGCGGTGAGTCTCAAACAGGCTTACAGGACAGGCCCCTAATAATCCATGAGCAGCTAACGGCAAACTTGCTTGATGCATTTTTTCCAGTGACAAATCCAAGGAAAAATAACCGTTCTAAATGTCCTTGGTTTAATGCAAGTTGCCGCAAAGCCAAACAGGACCTCCTAAATGCAGTGAAGACAAAGGATAGGCCAGTAATCATACAGCTTAGGGCAAGGTATAAGTGGATTACCCAAACAGAAAAGAAAAACTTGGAAGTGGAGAAGTGGGAAGCCCTTAGGATGGCCCTGAATGATAAAGATTTGAAATAATTTTGGGCAATAGTAAGTTCCGGGGATAGGGGAGGGCGACCCGCCCTAGAACCTAATATAGCACCCGAAGTTTGGGAAACACACTTTGGGGCACTATATGGTGAGCAGAATGAAGTGGGCGACTCTATTGTCTCTCAACGCCTTCCCAGGAGTTCCAGCTGGAAGGTGTGTGTGAGATTACCCAGGGTGAAGTGGAGCGTGCTATTATTAAACTGCAGCCCAATAATGCACCCGGCCTAGATAAAGTACCCAGGGATCTCTTCCGGATGGAACCCAAAATCTGGGCCCCCTACTTGTGTGCCCTGTTCAATGCCATCCTGAAGGGCATGGACCCCCGGACACTTGGCATGGGGCCGAGATAGTCCCTATACATAAAAAAGTTTGCCCTCTCCTTCCCTCAAACTATAGACCCATAAGTCTAATAGACACTACTCAAAAACTCATAGGACGGGTCATTCTGGACCGAATACAGAGTTGGCTAGAGGAGATGGAGATACTAAGTCCATACCAGGCCGGCTTCAGGGCGAGTACATCAACCGTCGACCAGATATTCAGACTTCAGCTCCTTTACTAGAAGACGGTGAGTATAGAGGGTGGCAGCCTCTATCTCATATTCGTCGACATGAAGTCGGCCTTGGACTTAGTTCCCAGGGAAAAACTCTGGAAAGTACTATGCAACCTAGGATCCCACTTTACCTCCTTGACGTGCTAGTGAGGCTGCACACAGGGAACTATGCGCAAGTAAGATGTGGAAAGTATGGGGAACTCTCTGCACGCTTCCCTGTCAAAAAGGGAGTACGCCAGGGATGTGTCCTTGCACCCTACTTTATTCTGTATCTACATAAATGGGCTTATCGAACACCTAAATAGTATTAAAGACAGCGATGAACCAAGGTTAGCTTCGCGGAAAGTTCCTGCGTTGATGTTCGTGGACGACACCCTGTTGTTGTCCAAAACACGAATGGGCATACAACGCATCCTGGATGGTTTTGCAGAGTTTTGCAATTTGAGGGGCTTGGGGATCAATTTAACTAAGAACAAATTCATGATCTTCAACCCCCCCAAAACCACCCGCCCAAATCCCTTCCTAGAAGGCATACCTCTGGAAAGAGTAAGGACATTCGACTACCTGGTTATTACACTATCAGAACATCTTGAGTGGGAAACCCAATTGGCCAAGGCAGGTCTCAAACTAACGCAGACGGTGGGGGGATTATGAAAATGCATAGAACCTCTACGTTCAAGCCAGCTGCCCCTGTTATCGAAATATATAAAGTCCAAGCCAGGGGTGCCACACTATACGGGGCTGAATTGTGGGGGCATTGTAGGCCCTCTAACCTCATGAAAATAGAGCACAATTTCATGAGGCAATTATTGGGCCTCACTCGTAGCACCCCCTTAGTCCCCCTCCGCATGGATTTGGGTCTTCAACCCAATGACGAAGAGATTGCCCTAAGGCCCATTACATTCTGGCGTAGGCTATGGGCGTCGCCGGAGTTGTCGTGCCACAGAGCAGAGCTCAGGGAGGTCCAATCAAGTCTAACTAATGAGAAAATACCGTGGCTTATCCACATAAAGGATCTCTGTGCTAGGCTAGGTAGGCAGGACCTCTGGAAAATGCCGGAGCCAGCGTGTCCACTAATATCCAGGTTAGATCTTGTGCGGCACTATATGCATCTCAACCTATTAACCCTCCAAGAAAGGGCCACCGGTGGTCGACTGACAATAGAGTTCCTCCAAGTAAAGGCTGAATACAGAAAATAACACTGCCTGGATGTGATTTACCCCCCCTTGGCTAGGAAACTCTACGTGCAATTTAGAATGGGGACCCTTCCATTAATGGCCCTTTCTAGTAAATGGGCCACAGAAAATAAGGAAGAATGCCCGGCGTGCAAATATAGGGTAGAGTCTGAAACTCATGTGCTTTATGTCTGCCTTGCATACCACTTACCACACAAACGATGGCTAGCCCCAATATGCAAAAACTTAGGGTTTAGGTACTGTCAAGAGGCCTATAGGATACTAAAATACGACACCCATTCCCCTTTTGTTTTTGCTGTCTCGCACTTTTTAAATGGTATGTGGTTTAGGCGCAGGGGCTTCCTGAAGTGACTCTGCAGAGAGTTGGGTTTTTTTTGTATACTATTTTCATCAAATTACTGTAGGTCTAGTTACCTGGGAAGTATGTAATGCTTCTCGGTTCTACCCTCCGTATGATCCTAATACCTTACTAGCCTCAAATGAATTTTACTATCGTTTTTACTTGATTTTAGGATAATGGTTTGCCATTTTTTTTTATTGTAATGATTGTAGATACATGATTGTACAGTCTATTGTTATTTATTTTTCTATTGATTGATGATTGTAATGATGCACTTTTATGGTCCGAGTTGGCCGAAATAAAGTTATTGACTGACTGAAAACAGTTTTTCTGTGGATTTACTTTGTATTTCCTTTATTATTTATTTGACTAGTAATCACCTTTATTTCCACTGTTATGCACATTCCGCATAGTATTCCGAGGTGTAGGCTGTTTATCAGCGGCAGATACAAGAAGCAGTGCAATTAATTAGAACTGGAAAAAAGGCAATAATAACTCTTTTTTGAGCAAGCATAACATTTTGCAAAACAAAACTCTTACTTTGTGGTCCCCAACTTATTGCATCTTATGGGCTGTATGTGCAAAGTCTAAGTATAAGAGAATAAGACAACTAGATGGTGGCAGCAGTGTACTATATTTAATCAGACCCACCCCAGACTCATCTTCTGTTACCATGGGCACCATGAGGTAACCGTCAAGATCCCCTTGCTCTTCCTAAAGTTGAATGACTTACCACACTCTTTAGGTGATAAAGCTCACTCATTGCTGTACCTGAGCAAAAGCTAAACTTCTGCTGCTAAACTTTCCTTAGTTATTTTAGGCACCACCTTTGAGGCCCCTAATTATGTGGGAAGAAGTGGTGCTTCCATGTGCTATCAGATGCTGCTGTGTCCCAGTTTGTTGCTGCTATGGGAAAGAAGTACTAAAAAGCAAAGCGACTCAATAGTTTGATGATGTTTATATCTGTAACCTTACAACTGGATAACGTGTGTCCTACTTGCTGGAAATGAGGGCCATCCGAGGCTCAAGTTGCCTAATTGACACGGGGTATTACTTATGCAGGAAGGTGCCCCAGTTTGCTTGGAAAATGAGGTCTATATTAAGTAAATGGATCCCTTATTAAAAAAGACTTGGCGAATGAGAATTGTATGTACAAGGGCAGGAGTCTACACTTGCTGGCATAATTCACAAAGTCCAAAACATGCCTAAAAGTCCTAGTCCTACTTTAGTCAGTGAGAATCTACTGTGTCCCGGGCTCCCCTTTTTAAGGAAATGTTTAATCTGCGGCCAACATTAGAAGCAAACTCAAATTTTCCTAGCATTAGCATGCATTCACATCAAGCGTGCATACATACTTATGAATTCTATTTCTAGGCTAGTCTACTAAATCACCTCAATAATTCCATATGCCCGCTATATTAAACAAAGCATATCAGGTCTACTTGACGTTCATTCTTTTAAGGCTCTTACCGCTATATGTATCAAGCTATTTAGCATTCGCAAAGGCCGAAATTCTGCGAATTTCGGCCTTTGCGAATGCTAAATAGACAAATGGAATGTATCAAACAAGTTTGATGCAAAATAAGGATTAGCAAAATTTGCTAATCCTTATTTTGCGATTGCACTTAAGGAATTGCAAATTTTGCGATTCCTTAAATGCAATGTATCAAACAAATATTATGGAAAAAATGCCATTAAGGATTAGCAAATTACCACCAACTTCTAGTTGGTGGTAATTTGCGAATTCTTATCAAAAAGCTTTTTTGAAAAAAACCAAAGGTGCCATATGACGCCCATACATGCCCTTAGGGCATGTATGTGCGCCATATGCCCCCAAATGTCATTTTCAGGGGTGCAGCAGGGTGTTCTTGAGACACCCCTGCACCCTTGGAAAAATCCCTAATTTGCGATCAGCAAATTGCTAATTGCAAATTGCACTTTCATTCCTATGGGCCTCCTGGCCCATGGAAATGAAGGGGTAATTTGCGAATGACAATTTGCTAATCTCAAATTAGGAATGCTAAGGAATCGCTATTGGAAAGCGATTTTGTACATACATACCGTTTTGCATTTCCTAAATAGCGATTCCTTAAAATTAGCTATTTAGGAAATGCAAAATGGTTTGTTGATACATATAGCGGTAAGTGTTCAGTCTGTTTATCCAGTTTATTTATTTATTGCTGTATTAGCCCGGTTGTTTTGTCCAGACCTTGAACCACACTGGAAATGATTTTGAGAACCTGGAAGCGCAGTTGGGCAGTGCTGTGTTCCTTTTCTGTGAAAAGTGATGATGCACCGGTTTGAGATTGCAGTTTCTAACGGTGCTTTTATGTTAATTCATGCGGCTCTTAATTTATGCTCAGTTTTTCAAATGTTACCTGGACCAGGCAGACATTTAATAACATATTCACACACTGTGTGTTAAAAGCTTGACAGGTGTTACCGTCTGATTGAAACATTCAACAAACTTTTAATACATTGACAGAAGCAGCAGTGTGGAAGTCCACTGGACGGTGCAAACCTCTCATAAATAAGTAATTGAGGGGCATATTACCAACGATTAATGATATTTATAGCTAACGATGCTTAGCAACACATTTTTTAACGCTAAGCATCGCCAGAAATTATCGCAGAGATAACTTGCTATTAGCAAGGTTTATCTCAGAAGTGATAAAAATCCTCGCGCTAACTGCCAAATGAGAGATTATCGCTGGAAAACCAACGATAATCTCTTGAAGTTTGGCGTTAGCTTGATGATAGGGGCTCACAAACTTAGCCATGATATCCACCTTCCATAGGATATCATGGCTAAGTCAGGAAAATACCAGGTGTAAAAAAAGCAGTGCTAACCGCGGTTAGCGCTGCTTTTTTTTATCACTGACACGGTTAGCGAAATCCTTGATAATAGGAGAAAGATTTGAAATAACTGCTTTGCAACATTTCTCCTATTATTTTTCTCTGGAACGCCCCCTTTGCATCTCATTAGAGATGCAAGGGGAAGCGTAGAGAAAAAGGGTGCTAACATGCGAATTTGCATGTTAGCACCCTGTTGCTGATAGGGAGATAATTTTATCTCCGCTTTCTTGGCTTTTAAAGCCAAAAAAGCGGAGATAAATCCCTTGATAATATGCCCCTGAGTATCCTATATACCACACCACACCAGCTACTGCCTAATGCCATAAAAATACTCCCATCTTCCTTTCCACTCAGCCAAAACCTTCATCAAAACATGTGTCCCTAATTAATTAGACTATTTAAAAAGCCTCCTGCCTGGCCTACCCCCAAAACTCATTCTGTCCCCCAGACAATGTAATACACTTCATTATGGGTACACCTAACAATTCTTACTGAAATCTTGTGCTCATGCTGCCCGCCTATCTTATTCCAGTCCAGAAATTCGTCTGCAGGAATTAGAATTTCTTCAGCATCCCAAACAAACCTGATCCATTGTATGATCTTTTTATATACTGGAGTACTGCTAGTGCAACTCATTTAAGTTTTCACTGAAAATTCACCTGATGCTTCTCAAGTAAAGAGTTACTGAATCAGGTTTCCACACACAACTCTACTGTTTAAATGAAACCCTAGCAATTCACCTATACCTAATTACCATGTTGCCTAATTTAAATAGACACTAACCTACATCTATAATATTAACTAGCTTACCCGTCGCGCGTTGCTGCGATCTCAGAAGAAAGGAAATTTAAGGAAACTTGTTATGATAAATGTTGTATCTATCAATGCTTGGTATTGTTCTGAACAGAATCCCAGCTTGTCATTACGTTTTAATGTTCCAATTCCAAGTATTAACAGTTGGAGCCACTCTGTGCTTGAGAGTGGTGCACAATGATTACTCTTGACTTATTTAAGCAATCATTGGACGATCGGAAGCTATTTCCTCAGGATAGGGCCCCTGTGTCCTACGAAGGACATAAAATAGACTTAGAGGGGTTCATTGAAGATATTTTGGAACTTAAGGGAAGAAGGATTCATGGGAAAATTTACGTTGCTGTTCGTGGTTTGAATATTTTGGGTTGGTTCCATCAGGGTTTGTTAGGGATGGAGTTGAGACCCGGCGCAAAAGAACAAATACTTGTGGGTCAGATTTCCCTGATCCACTGTGTTTAGAGAAAGAATTCCCTAGTGTTTTTTCGGATTCTCTTGGAGAGATTTCTGGTTTTAAGCATAGAATAAAGGTTAAGGACAATGCTGTGCCTGTAAAGCACACGGTAAGATCAGTACCTTTTAGTTTAAGAGCTGATCTTAAAGCAGAACTCGAGAGGTTGGAAAAGAATGGCATAATTGAGCCCATTGAGTCGAGTCTGTGGCTTAGTCCATTGGTGGTGGCCCGTAAGAAAAATGGTGAGATCCGTTTATGTTGTGACCTTAGAAGTCTTAACAAAGAGATCTGGGTGGATGCTCATCCACTCCCTAAGATTGGTGATCTTTTGGAGGAGTTGTTTTCTAAGATTGATCTGGCCTCTGCGTATCACCAGGTTGTATTGGATGCTGAGTCTAGACATTACACTGCATTTAATTCTCTTTTTGGGTCGTTCCTGTTCTGTAGAATGCCTTTTGGTCTCGCTTCGGCGGCCTCAGTCTTTCAAAGAGTTATGCAGAATGTTCTTAAGGATGTTAAGGGTGTAGTCATCTTCCAGGATGAAGTGCTGATCTTCAGTAAGTTTTTGGAACAACATGATCTCATACTTAAGTCTGTTCTTTCTAAGTTTGAAGAGAAAGGCATCGTTGTGAAGAAAAACAAATGTGAATTTTGGAAGAAGGAGATTGAATTTTTAGGTCATCTAGTTTCTGGTGACGGAATATCTCCCAGACCGGGTTTGGTTAAGGCTGTGGTTGATTGTCCTGTCCCCAAGAACAAGGATGAGCTGCGCTCATAAAAAAACTTCACACAATGTCACAATGTCTCCGACTCAGCAGTGTAAACAATTCAGGACCTCACACCGGAATTCCAAGGGCTTGCGTAGTACGTCAGTCACACTGTAGCTCCAACGACGTGAAGTCCAATCACCAACTTCCCGTGCACGTTCCAAGACGTCATCAGAAAGAGAAGACGCTAGCCGAGTACAGATCGAGCAACACAGGAGATTCCTCTCAACGGTTACAGGAAACTGAATCAGACCGGAATGGAAACTGACAGTTGCTTTAAGTCAGAGTTGTGCATCTCGACAGAACCAAAACCTTGGTTGAACACGGAGCGAAACGTAAATTATTAGAAAGGAAATTAAAGGGGCCCACTAGATCTATGCCAACTTTCAACCATGGTTTAGAAGGAAAAGGGATGGGCTGTAAAGAAGGCGTTACAACTTTCAACCCTTTTTCTGCACTGGAACAGATACAACACTCATTAACACTTTCCTCAACATCACGATCCATCGATGGCCACCAATAATGTAACCTCAAACGTTTCTTGGTCATGGTGACACCAAGATGCCCTTCATGTGCATGATCTATTAACCCCACACGAAGCTGGAAAGGAGGAACACATCTCTCATCCCTCATTACAATTCCATCTTCAATAGACAGATCACCAGAAACTTTCCAAAAAGGTTGAATGGCAAAAGGAACACTCTTTTCTCTAGGTCAACCATCAACTATGTACTCTTTAACCTTTACAAGGGTGGAGTCGGCACTCATGGCATCCAGCCATTCCTTTTCACAACCAGACACATTCTCACTCACATCTAAAGCCGCAATAAAACAATCTTCCCTATGCACCACTCTCAAGCACAGAGTGGCTCCAACTGTTAATACTTGGAATTGGAACATTAAAACGTAATGACAAGCTGGGATTCTGTTTAGAACAATACCAAGCATTGGTAGATACAACATTAACATTTAATTTACATTGTGTCATTTTTATTGAAACGTCTTCATTTTAATATGGAAAACATTTTAAAGTGTTATTTTAATTCTGTTAATTTATTCGAGTGCTTGTGGATACACGTTTTTTTTTGTTTTTCCGTCTGGTGCATACGCGAATAAATCAGAAGGTTTTCCGACACGTGAGCTGGCCACATACAGTTGTCCATGTGAGAAGCACAGATTCTCCAATTCTAGTCCACACACTTTCAGCGATTGTCCTTGTGCTTTGTTGATGGTCATTGCAAAAGCGAGTCGCACTGGAAAGTGTAAACGTTCAGTATTGGAAAGATTATGAGGGCCCTGGGGGGCCGGTGGGCCCATATTTAACACATTTCTTTTTTTTTCCAGAGACCTTCGCGGGAGTGTACTCAACAACTTTTAACACATTTTTAAAAAATATTTTTTTTAATTAATTTTGTGGGCCAGAAACCTTCGCGGGAGTGTACTGAACAACTTCCCAAATTTTCATGGCGATCGGATGAACGGTGTAGTAATGCATAAAAGACAAACAGACATACTTTCGATGTTATATATATAGACTAGCTACAGATCTCCTAATCACCAGTGCATCCCAACCTACTCACTCAAGCTGATATTAACCATATGTACTATATATCTGCTCTTTACTGTTTTTTTGTTAGCAATGTAATCCAAATGAATAAATACATACTGCAATCCAAAAGCTATTTTGTTTTAACAAGTTTATCCGAATCAGCAATATAACTCTACAGCATGCCATCATGTAAAACAAATAAAACGTAGGTGTTTGATGCATGGGTTTGGGGTGGGAGCTCCACATTATTTTGGCAGTGCTCTCACAGTGCCAAACGCATTGTTTCCCCCACTAAAAGATGGGGCAACATAGGATTTCTGCTGGCAGAGGCTCAGCTGGCTTATGTGCAAAACCATGGCTCGCAGCTCTTTCTCTTCTGGGTCGTCATGTCCCAATGAGATTTGTCTCATGCTATTTAGGGTAGGACCAGCATGACTGTCACAGAAAGGAAATGGATGTGACAATGTCCCTGATGCTCGCGAAAAAAATCCTTGTGTTAGGGATATTTTCCTTTTGCTTTCCTAAAAACAAACCCCCGCTTAGGAGTTTTGTTGCTTAAAGGCAAACAAGAATTCTGAGTTGTACGAATAAACTTGACTACACACTAAGCTTTCTCTAATGATGAAAATGCAGCTGCTGAACTGGGGAACACACTTTCAACGCTGAGATACCTGGCACACAGGCAGCATCTGTGACGGCCGGTCCTTTACCAGGGCGCAGGTGGCCAGGGCTTCAACCGACCTGCCAGCCTATCAGGTCAGCTGCCAAGCTCTAATGGAGATTCTTTGTTATGAAGTGTGTCTTTAACTCTTAGTGCAGATTTATTTTTACATTTTAGGTTGTTGATTTAATTGCATGTTTTGCTTGCTACGATATGGGTGTTTGTAATTTGTATGTACGGTTCATGACGTTCCTTTATAGTTCATTAGTAATGGAATGTTGCCAAAAAAAGGAAACTGTGCCCCCTACAGATTTTTTGTTTGATGTTATAGCCGTTGAAGGCTAGCTTTTTTGACAGCAGTTTCCATCTTAAATAATAAGACCAGGAACGTTCCATACATTTTAAATTCATTAGACAATTCTTCTCTATTTTACATTTTTTTCAAGAAAGGTGACACACATCCAAGAAGACTTGACTTCAGCCTCTCTGTCTTGCTAAACACTGTTGGAATCCAATGCAGCGCTAAACAAGTATTGGCAACACCAATAGGTCTCGGCAATGCCCGAGCTAGTTGCAAATGTCTTTTAGCCATGCTGTCTGGCAGCACATCTGCTGTTCAGCATGGGTGAAAGTCACTGGAAGCCCAGAATCAACAGATGTTGAGCTTACATCGAGTCTCTTTGCCGTCCCATGTTTAGTTTAGTGTCCTGCCCCTCCTAACACAAAAGAACACCTTGGTGTTGCCTGTGCTGGCCGCTTCATAGCGATTTTTTCAGGAACTTTCAGCCATGCTGAACAGCAGATGTGCTCCTAGACAACACGGCTAAAAGACATTCAAGTTGACAAGGCCAATAGCTTGGGCATTGCCCAGGTCTATTGGCTTAGCGGTTGGTTGTCCAGTGTTGATGTGGTCTTGCTGAACAATTATGTAACTGATAATGAGAAACAGTTGAGGAGCTTTAGAAAAAAGCAAGAATGTGGTGTAACAGCCAGAGCTGCCGAAGGGAACTGGGGAACCAGGTTTCAACCACGCGGCCAGCTGAACAGTTTGTGAATCTGGGAAAATCATTTATATTTCCCCCTGCGTACGAAAATGAATATGTCATTCTGTAATGTAACTGGTGAGCACTTAAAGCACTTCAATGCCATCGGCTGATGTTAGCACTATGGCAAGATGAAGGAAGGAACAAGTGATCCAATACCATCAGCTGGTGAAAAAATAAAAAATAAAAGCAACAATGATGAGGGAGGTAGTGGGGGACCAGTCAAGCGGGAAGCAGAAGGGGATGGGAGATGGGCAAGCAATCACAGGAGAGGGCAGGAGGAATCCTCAATGAAGGGGGTAAAAATACCTTAATTGAAGCAGGATCATTGAAGGAGGATCGGTGACGAAAATTCATGTGTCATTGTGGAATGTAACTGGTGAGCACTTAAAGCGTTTCAATATCATCGGCGCTATCGCAAGATGGAGGACAAAGCTAGCGCTTCAATACCATTGGATCATGGAATTTTTTTTTTCATGTTTTAACACATTTTTAAAACATGAATTAGTTTATGTACATGTGCATGCATTTGAGTGATGTGTGTACAAGGGAGATTATGGCAAGACAGAGAACAGAACATGCGCTCCAATACCATTGGATCATGCAAAAAAAAAAACAGCAGCAATAAGGGAGGTAGTGGTGGGAGAGGTCATGCAGGGAAGCAGGAGGGATGGAGAGATAGGCAAGCAAAGACAGGAGAGTGTGGGAGGAAGCAACAATGAAGGGGTAAAAAAATACCTTAATTGAAGAAGGATCAACTACGAAATTGAATATGTCATTATGGAATGTAACTGGTGAGCACTTAAAGCTCTCCAATGCCATTGGCTCGTGTTAGCGATATGACAAGACAGAGCAAGCGATCCAATACCATAAGATCATGCAAAAAAATATATAAACAAATGCTGTTCATGTTTCAGCAACTTTCTAAGAAATGCATTCTTGGATTTTAATCGTATGTGTGTATGTGTACAAGAGAAACTGCCTGAATACTCAAGTACTCCTATGGAATGCTTGAAAAAAAAGCTGCACAAAGTGGGAGCAGTGTAACAAGACATATACTTGGTCCTAGCTCTATGGGAGTACCAAACAGAAGAAGAGGGCATGATTCCCACATGCCATGACAAACAGCATCAAAGAAAATGAGAGAGACACTGAAGTTTACCAATGGTAGGAGATGGGCGGCCTGTAAGCCCACAGATAGAACACAACATTTCTCTTTGAGAGCAGTGCATGCGGTGTCTAGTTGAGAGTGCATGCGCTGTCTAGCCAAGACCTTAAAACAATAGATTTTGCACGGGCGAAACCTTCTGGGCTCGTCAATTCTTGTTGTGTTTAGAAACGGGGTCATTATCATTAAGTAACTTATTTGTGATCTCAAAAAATATGGAACCGAGACTTAAGCAAGGGAAATGATATGGAACCCTTTTGAGAGAGGATGTGGCAAAAGGGCCAGATCTAACGAGTATCAGGCACATGCATCAAAAGAAAAACCGGTTGCAAACGGGCAGATTCTCAGAATATGCCCCTTTGCGACCGGTATTTTTGCATTTGAGATGCATCATCCCAAATGCAAAAACCGCAATTTAAGTAATCTCTAAATTGCGATTACTTAAATTGTGACTGCATTTAAGGAATCGCAAATTGAGATTCCTTAAATGCAATGCATTAAAGTAAAGAAATTACAGCCTGATTCATCAAGCCGAAATCGGCTCGCAAAGGGCCAGATTCTGAGAATCTGGCCCTTTGCGAGCGCTATTTTTGCATTTGGGATTCATCATCCCAAATGCAAAAATCGGTAATAGCGATTTCGCTATTTTGCGAGGAATTACATTTAAGGAATCTCTATTTGAGATTCCTTAAATGCAATTCATCATCCATTTAAAAATTGCGAATTCGCAATTTCGGCCCGCTATTTACCGCGAGGTCAAACCTCGTGGTAAATAGCGAAAACTTAGAAAAATGCTTTTAAAAGCATTTTTCTAAGTTGCATGTTGCACACACACATGTCCTTTGGACATGTGTGTGCGCAACACCAGTTTCAATTTGCATTTAAGGGGTGCTACAGGGTGTCCTTTGGACACCCCTGGCACCCTTTAAATCGCTATCTTATTTGCGATTAGCTAATTGCTAATCGCAAATAAGGAATACTCCCCATTCATTCCTATGGGCCTTTTGGCCCATAGGAATGAATGGGGAGTTATTCCTTATTTGCGATTAGCAATTTGTTAATCGCAAATAAGGAAAGTGTAGGAATCGCATTTGTTTATGCAATTTCTACATGAATCACGTTTTGCAAGTCCTTAATAGCGATTCCTTATGAATCGCTATTAGGGGCTCGCAAAACGGGAGAATGATGAATCAGGCTGATAGTGATTTCGCTAATAGGGGGTGCAAATTACCATGAAGTTGAACTTCATGGTAATTTGCAACAATTTGAAAAATGCACTTTTGTGCATTTTTCAAAGTTTCATGGTGTGCACACACATGCCTTAGTGTGTGCGCAACATATTTGTGCAGATCAATTTCAGGGGTGCAACAGGGTGTTCTTTTTTACACCCTTGCACCCCGAAATTGCATGTGCAATTTCCAAAGACCTATTGTTACTCTCAAATTGCGCTTGCATTCTCCCATTCATTCCTAGGGGCCTGTAGTCCCATAGGAATGAATGGGAAGCCATTCCTTATTTGTGACTCGCAATTTGCGAGTCGCAAATAAGGAATGTGTAGGAATCGCTATTTTTACAGCGGTTCCTACATGCATAGGCTTTTGCGAGTCCTTAATTGCTAATCCATAATTATCGCAATTTAAGGTCTCGCAAAATTCTACCTTGATGCATGTGCCAGTACATGTCTGTAAACTGAGTTCCGCGTCGGCTGAACATCCTTTATTTTGGGCAAATCACTATCTCTTTGTGCCTACAAAACTGAATGTGTATAAAGTAACTGGTGCTAATGTAAAGTGCTCCCATACATTTGGGTGGTGTTGATGTTATATAAAACTGCACAAATAAAGTAACTAACTGATGCTTATGTAAAGCACTCCAATACATTTGGATGGTGTTTGCACTACATAAAACATCACAATAAAAATTAAAGGAGGAGGGGATCTGTTCAAGGGAGTTCAGCAGGGGCAAGCAGCGATGTGCAGGAGGCGGATGGGCAACCAACAGTAAATGCGGGCAGCCACAGGAAGATTAAGTGACATGCTTGTAATCACAACATGTGCAACTGAGGCTGAAGCTAGGGAGATGATGTGGCATTCTCATGGGAGAGGATGTGGAGTAAGGGTCAGAGCTGCTGACTAAGGAGCTTGTAAAGCAAGTTTGAGTTTTGGCGTTTGCTTATCATCGTTGATTCTGGACATATCACCTAATCTCTCCCATGCCTACAAAAATGAATGTGTCTGTGTAAAGAAACTAGTGGTAATTTAAGGAACTAACAGCCTGATTCATGAAGAAAAGAAACAGCGACTCTCAAATAGCGATTCACAGCGATTCGCAAATGGAAAGGCGCAGATCGGAATTCATCATAGATAGCGAGTAATCAAAGCGATTCGCACACGGGCGCTAAAATCGATAGCGAGAAAATGAAATCGCCGAAAAAGTCGCAAAAACCCAGATATTCCGTCTCTATTTAGCGCCACGCAAATCCACATTAGCGACATCTCGCCAGTAGCGAGAACTCACCAACGGGAAGTCGCTTTACGAGCGCCGTGATGACGTCGCAACCAGGAAGCAGGCAGTTGCCACACCCATTGTGAACTGCGAGGCCGACCGCGAGTCTGCAGCGAAACAGAGAGCTCCTACCGGGACACCTCCAAAGTAGCGCTAGTCACCCTTCAGCGACAGTAGCAATGACAGAGGAGACTGCACCAGGGCCCAGTGACACCGGGCGCAAGAGAAAGCTCAAGTTTACCGAGCCGGAGTTGGAGCACCTCATCGAGGGAGTGGTTGAAAACCACGCAAAACTATTCGGAAAGGACTCCCGGAGGGTGCCAGAGATGGAGAGACGTCGCATCTGGCTAGCAATTTCTGCCAAAGTGAACGCTGTGGGCGTGACACACAGGTCACTGGACGAATTAAAGAAGAGGTGGTACGACCTCCGAGGTCGTGCCAAGGAAAGGGTGGCAGAGAGGCTGGGCGAGACATCTGGTACTGGGGGCGGAGACCCTACTGTCCCTCCCAATACCCCCATGGAGGACCGCGTGGAGGACACCCTCGAGACAGAGGCATGCATAGGTGTCACCAACCTGGACTCATCCCGACCCAGCCAAGACAGCCAAGGTAAGTGGCATGCGACTGCGACCCTGTCCCCTACCAATGGCCATGGCCCTATAGCCTCCCATATGCATTCCAAGTCATACAAACAATGCACATGAGATCATGGCCACAAGCAATGTCGGACATGTAGACTGCCCATAATGTAAAAGAACCCCAAAGCAGCCACACGTAACCCAAAATAAGCTATCGCTAAGCTGTACGTGTGACAGATACATGGCATTAATGTAAGTCCAATTCCCCTCACAGGTGGCGGCGACTACAGCAGCGACAGCGACATGCTGCGGATCGATGAGTCAGAAGAGGATGCGGAGGAGGTGCCAACACCAACACCTCCTGCACCATCAGGCGTAGCCCCACACACCGCAGCCAGGCCAACACCAACAGGTCCAGCACCATCATTGGCAGCACCAATCCCTGCAGCCAGGGCCAAACCAACAGCGCCAGCACCATCCGGCGCTGCACCTAACCCTGCAGCCAGGGCGAGACAAACAGCGCCAGCACCAACCGGCGCAGCACCTAACCCTGCAGGCAGGGCCAGACAAACAGCGCCAGCACCATCCGGCGCAGCACCTAACCCTGCAGGCAGGGCCAGACAAACAGCGCCAGCACGATCCGGCGCAGCACCTAACCCTGCAGGCAGGGCCAGACCAACAGCTTCAGCACCATCAGGTGCTGCACCTTTGCCAAGCACAACTCCACCACCCGTGGCACCATCTACTCCTGGTGCATCAACTGCGGTGACTGTGCACACACCCACTGTGGACAGCCAGCAGAGCAGCCATGTCAGGGCTTCCCACCATGACACATCACACAGCGGCAGGAGGGGGATGGCTGTGCGCATGCCAGGCATGAGCACTGAGCGCCGGATGCTACGCATTCACCAACAGCAGGCACGACGGCAAGGGGCCATCCAGCTGCAACTACATAAAATTGCCCGCAATGTGGCCAATGTGGGTGGTAGGATTGAGCGCATGGCGGCAGCCATGGAGGCCAACACTGCTGCAGTTATATCGCAGCGCAACTCCGCCCGCCGACGCCACCGGCAGCTCCTAACGCGCCTGACAGCCTACACCCACTCGAACTACATAATGGGGAATGCCACCTCCCAGCTATCACGACGGTGCCTGGCGCAGCAGCAGCAGCTGATACAATGTGTCGAGGATATTGGACGGGTGCTGGAGCAGGTCACCACTGCCGTACTGGCACTCCATCCTACTGGTGAAGGCAATGTGGGGAGGGACGACACCAGTGAGTGCGCCTCCAGTGTCAGCAGCTTGTCTGCCTCAATGGTTGGCGTGTTACGCCGCAGCACCAGGCCCACTGCAGGGACACGTGCCGTCCCAGAGGAAGAGCCAGAGCGTCGTTTGGGGGCTGCGCAGCGGAGGCGCAATTGAGTTACTTGCAAGTTGCCTAGTTAATGCTGATGATACAAGCATGTCCAGTGGCTAGTTAGGAGCAGTATGGCGCAATACTGCTGCAAAATTATGAATGTAGACTTTACGTTATTATTGTGGATTTAACAATAATATTTATTCATGCAACATACATGGGCCTCCTGTCATTTTTTACATTGCCATGCAGGAGTGAATGTTGGGTGTGTGGATTGTGGCCTTCAGAAACTGTTCATAGTGATGTGGTTGCGCCGTCTGTGTCCTTCAGCAGGGTTCTCCCCGCGTGCATGCCGCACATGTGCTGGCGGACGGTCGTCCCCTTCAGACTCACTGCCAGAGATCTCGACTGGTATCCGGCGCTTGGTTGCAATGTTGTGTAACATTGCGCAGACAGCCACAATGCGGCAGCACACATCAGGACTGTAGTACATGGCCCCACCTGTCTTGTGCAGTATGCGGAACCGGCTCTTGAGTAGGCCGAATGTCCGTTCTATACAATTCCTTGTCCGTATGTGAGAAACATTGTACCGCCGTTGCTGTGGTGTAGCCGGGTTGAGGTATGGGGTGAGAAGGTATTCCCGGAGGGCGTAGCCGCTGTCACCTGCATGTGAGGGGCAGAGGGTGAGTGCCTGTGCTGCGCAGCTACATCATTGCAATGTGTAATTGTTGACAATGTGTACTTACCAAGTAGGTGTCCTTCCCCAAATTCTCCCCTGGCCAGTCGTGTGTGGAGGCCGCTGTGCCGGAATATAAAAGAGTCATGGGTACTCCCTGGGTACTGGGCCACGATGTCAGTTATGATAGTCTTGGCATTGCAGACCATCTGTATGTTGAGGGAGTGGTATGACTTCCGATTCCGGTACATGTACTCCGTCGCAGCTGGCAATGTGGGTGCAGTCTATGCATCCTATCACAGATGGGAAATGGGCCACATTGTAGAAGTTTAACTTTGTCAAGTCCAGTTCCTGTTGGCTGGTGGGGAATCTGATGTGTCGGTGTAGCTGGGTGAGCATTGCGTCAACAAAACTCCGGAGGCAGCGTGACATGGTGGGCTGGGATATCCCCCCTGCTGCGGCTACTATCCCCTGGAAGCTACCAGAGGCCAGGAGGTGCAGGCTACACAATACCTGTACATGTGTAGGCACTGCATTGGTCCGCCTTGTTGGGTGCTGCATCAGGGGGTGAAGGTCGTGTATGAGTTGGATTATCATGGCCCCATTCAACCGGTACTTCGCATAGATCTGCTCCCTGGTTTGTCCCAGCAGGGTGATCCGCTGGCGGAATATCCTGTCCTGTATTCTGCGTCTCCTCCGTGCTGCTCGCTGTAGCCTTCGCCGCCTGACCACCATGTACATTCCTGGCATTGTGAGACACCAACTGCTGCTGCTGTGTCTCCTTATGTGTGTTTGGTCAGCCCTGTCCCTGTTCCTGATTGGCCAACTGTTTTTCAGAATTTTCGCTAATCACTTTTATGGTTACCACCTGCTTTGGGTTGTCCTTAATTTGCGCGGCGCTAATGGAGATTTTGAGGTTTTTCGCTATTAGAGAATTTTCATGAATTCCGATTGCGCTAGTATTGCGAATTCGCTAAATTTATTCTCTAATTCCGTGCTTTGGCGCTAACCTACTGGGATTCTGAGAATTTATTAGCGAATTCGCAATCTTTGTTTTGCGCTTTGGTTATTTTCTTCATGAATGCCGATTTGGGTAATTGCGGGCGCAATGGCATTTTCGCAGCTATTGCGCCCGCAATTTAGCTTCATGAATCAGGCTGTAAGGAACTATAAATGTCTCCAAGAACTATGTTTTGGTAGAGGACATTATTGAATATAACTTCTAATGGATGATGCCTCTAAAATTGTGAAATAGCTGTGAATAAACCTATAGAATAAAGTGCATAACACACTCAGCAATGTGTAGAAACACCATTGAAAGATGGCGCCCATGTGGGGGCAGGGATGTGACGCGGGGGAGTCAGCTGACAGCTAGTGCCACATTGACGAGCCAGCATTTAAATATGCTACATTTTGGTAGAAGTACTGCGCCGGTACGAGTTAAGGCTAACAGTCCAGGGAGATGCGGTGAGAGTGTGCGTGTGTCCAGTTGTTAAAACTGGGACCGATTGAATGCAGCCCCTTCAGGATGCGGTTTTATGAAATGAGTGCATCCTGACAAGAGAAACTCGCTTAAGAAAATGGAGGCTCCTCTCGGCCGGAGACCTGGCAGGGTGATGAGTGTGGGATTTGAAAAACCGCTTTGTGTATTAACGAGGCTCATGATTGAGTGAGCGTGAGGTGAATACATTGTGTGATTATCGTTATTGTCACAATTAAAATGTCAGTATGTATGATGCCAATGCTTCCCAGTTTTAAAGGATAAACCCCCAGATGCATCAAGCCCTGATTCTGCGAATTCTAATTTGCGAAAAATACCGAATCGCAAATTAGAAACCGCAGAATGGGATGCATCAATAAAAGCGATCCAAAAATGCGATTTGCAGTCAGCCGCAATCGCCGAATGCGAATTTCGCTAACTCCTTTAAAAAATCGCAGAATCGCCTGTTTTCCATGTTGAAATTGCGATTTCGCAATTACCGAAATCGCAAATTGTGATCTCGCAAATTGCAAGATCGCAAAAACGGGAAGTTGTATTTCAAGCACATTGATGACATTACAACCAGGAAGTAGGCAGTTCCCTCACTCATTCTGAACACAGAGCTTGAGAGAGGAAGAGGCACAGCACTGAGCTCTATCAGACACACCCTGCAGCCCCACAACAGGACACACATCCATCTCCAGAATGTCCCAGGATGCAGCAAGAAGCAGTGCAAGTGGCAGAAAAAGAAAAATTAAATTTTCAGACCAGGAGCTGGAGTTCCTCATTGAGGGAGTCAGCAGGGACCATGATAGGCTTTTTGGAAAACAATCCAGGAAAGTGCCTGAAGCAGACAAGAGGCGCATTTGGCAGCGCATCAGGGCGAAGGTAAACTCTGTAGGAGTGACCCAGCGCTCAATTGATGAGCTGAAGAAGAGGTGGTACGACCTCAGAGGCCGTGCCAAAGAGCGCATAGCAGAGAGGCTGGGGAGCAACATGCCAAGGGAGGAGGTGACCCCACAGTTGCGGCCAACACACCACTTGAAGACCTGGTTAAGGACACCATCAACCCTGCAGCCTGCGTGGGGGTCACTCGGCTGGACACCTCCCGACCCACCCAACAATCCCAAGGTGAGAGTCATGCAACTGCGACCCCATCCCCTAACAATGCCCATGCCCCCAGAGCTAGCCATTTGATAACCCCAGTAATGCAGCCCATGCACATCAGAAACACCATCTTGCATTGTGGGACCTGTAGTGTGATAATAGTTCCCTGATAGCCACACACAGCCAGACCTGTCAAGTGAAACATGTCCCTAAAGCCAGTCAGGGAATGCAAGCCTGCATGCATGTTGCAACATCCCATGTGCAAGATTCTTCTCATTAATCATGCACCCATTTACATCACAGGGGCTGCAGAACAGCAGAGCACAGACAGCGAGGCACTCCAAATTGAGGAGAAGCAGGAGGACACCGAGGGAGAGAGCCATCCTGCCCCACGACCTGGACCCTCACACACACCTGCACCAGTACCACCACCTCCCCATGCGGACAGGGCCACCCCTGCAGTCACAGGAGGAGAGCAACCACCACATGCGTTACACATGGCAGTAGAACAGGCCACACCACCACCCAGGAGGCAGACACGGCGCACAGCCACTGTGTGGTCGCAGTCAAGCGGCCGGATGAGGCAGCAGCGCAACGTAGCAACACGAGGTAACAGGGGGCAACATGCCCAAGATCCAGGGCTTGGCATCGAACGCCGGATGCTAGCTGTCCACCAAAAGCAGGCACGGCACATGGCAGCCATGCAGCTGCCGCTTCACAAGACTGCGCGGAATGTGGGCCAGCTCACCAAAACGTGCAGGTGTTAATGGCTGCAGTGAGGGAGAACAGCCAAATCATGGTGTCCTAGCAGGACATCACCCGCCGCCGCCACCGCCAGCTGCTGACCCGGCTGTCAGCATATACCAGGTCTAACCACCTGATCGGGAATGCTACATCACAACTATCATGCCAGTCCCTGGCAATGCAGATCCAAATGGTGCAATGCTGCCAGGATGTTGCTAGGGCATTGGAACAGGTCACAACCGCTGTCCAAAACAAGCAGGTGTGTGGCCATGCCCATGCAAGGGGGGGTGATGATGCCAGTGAGGGCACATCCAGTATGAGCAGCTTGTCCCTGCTGGTGGTACAAGAACAATGCCGCAGTACCAGGCCCAGTGCAGTATCACGGCCCGATACTGGGGAGGTGGATGTGGAGAGGCGACAGGGCGCGACCGGCCGGAGGCGCCAGTGATTGACTGAACATTAGCAGCAGTGCCATGCTGAAGTAACAAGCACGCCTGCTTCACAATCATGGGGCTGTATGACGTAATACAGTTTTCATGTTTTCTGAACACAAAAAGTAAATGAAAAATCCTGTTTACATAATTATAAGAATGTATTTCAAAGGCAAATCCTACTCATGTCATTATTTCATTTGGCATGCATGAGTGCAGTGCTGTGTGAGGGGTATGGGTGCACTAGAAATAATTCAGTGTGATGTTGTTGCGGCGCCTGTGTCCTTCAGCAGGATTCTCCCCGCGTGCATGAAGCACAGGTGCAGGTGGGCGGTTGTCCCCCTCCGACTCACTGCCAGAGATCTCCACAGGTATCCTCCGCTTGATAGCAATATTGTGGAGTATGGCACACACGGCCACGATGCGGCAGCAGACCTCAGGCTGGTATTTGAGGGCCCCACCAGTCTTATGTAGGATGCGGAATCTGCTCTTTAACATCCCAAATGTCCGTACAATGACATTCCTGGTGTAAATGTGCGCAGCATTGTAACTCCGTTCCTGTGGTGAGGCAGGGTTGAGGTATGGGGTGAGGAGGTACTCACGGAGGCCATAGGCACTGTCACCTGAAGGAAAGGAGCAGAGGGTCAGTGCCTGTCATGCGCAGCTACATGGGCTTGATGTACTGTATGTGGGCATGTGTACTTACCTAGGAGGTGTCCTTTGCCAAAGTCACCCCTGGCCAAGCGGGTGTGTATGCCGCTGTGCCTGAATATGAAAGAATCATGCGTGTTCCCCGGGTATTGGGCCACTATGTCGGTGATGATTGTCTTTGCATTGCAGATCATCTCGATGTTGAGTGAGTGGTAGGACTTGCGGTTCCGGTACATGTATTCTGTCTCAGCGGGTGGGGAGATGTGGATGTGGGTACAGTCAATGTATCCAATTACATGAGGGAATTGCACAATGTTATAGAAGTGAAGCTTTGTTTGATTTAAGTCCTGTTGGGTGGTTGGGAAGGTTATGTAATGGTGTATCCTGGTCAGCATGGCGTCCAGGAAACTCCATCGGCAGCGTGACAGTGTGCTCTGAGAGATCCCCCCTGCAACTGCAACTATCCACTGGAAGCTTCCGGAGGCCAGGAGGTGCAGGCAGCACAGGACCTGGACATGGGTGGGCACTGCATTGGTCCTCCTTGTTGGGTGCTGCATCAGGGGGTCAAGGTCTTGGATGAGCTTGGTTATCATTGCCCTATTCAGCCTGTATTTGGAGTATATCTCCTCTTCAGTCCGGCCCAGGAGTGTTATCCGCAGCCGGAAGATGCGGTCCTGGATCCTGCGTTGGTTCCGGGCTGCAGCCTGGAGCCTCAGCCGCCTTGCCACTATGTATAGCCCCGCCCATTTTTCTTGTTTGAATTGTTTTTTTTCCCTATTGAACTTCATGGTTACCATCTGGTTTGACTTCTCCTTAAATTTCGACTCGCATTTAGCGATTTTGTTTTTTTTCGCAATTTGCGATGTTTGATGAATTGAATTTGCGATTTATTTGCGAATTCGCAAATTAATTCACAGAATAAGTGGAAGATCACTGTTACAGACTCGCTAAGGGGGTTCCACATTGATTCTGCGAATTTATTTTTGCGAATTCGCAATTTACTATTTTTGTGCGTGATGAATAGCGTGAGCCGTAATTGCGATCGCAATAGCTGTTTCACAGCTATTGCGAGCGCAATTTCGGGTGATGAATCTATGCCAAAGTGACTAGATAGTTGGCCGAGAAATAGCAATGTCGACTGTAGGAGGTTGCGGTAAAACACGGTGTGTAGTCGGGGTCTTCCTGGCGAGGAGGACTAATCATGTGATACATGATTTCACATGTATAATCTTGGTAATTGTGTGTGCCGGATAGAGGGCATTTGAAGATAATGCCCCTCTTCATGGTGGGAAGCCGGTACGATTGACTTTGGCTACCACATGGTAAATATTATTGAGGAATAATGTGGCATGAGCCAGATCCGAGTTGAGCATGAGTAGTAACTTTGGAGATACAACATTCGGTTTGGGGGGGTTTTAATTATTGTTCTTTTTGTTTATCAGTAGTTCTTCACACAAAAGTTGGATGGAGTCCAGGGAGGTGAATGACAACCTCAAGCCCTGATGAAATTGCTGCAAAAAACAAGAGGCAATGAAACATGTTGGCCCATCTTTAAATGGTCTATAACGTGCAATTTGGTTTTAATGTTGAGTAAAGGTCACAGTTTGGAATAAAATTGAAGTTTGGAATATGTGAGTCCTAACTCAATTTTATATTAGCTGAATTTTTCCTTCTTGCACACTGAGGTCTGTCCTAGACATACATATCACTGTCTGCACCTGTTTTCTTTATACTGGACATGTTTCTTTCTACTTTTTCTTCAATGTTGAGAGAGATTCCGATGATGAGAAACGTGGGCAAGCCGGTGAGAACAAACCAGCAGCCCCTCTGGTGAATTGCATGTGAGTGACTTCTCCCCTTCACACAATTGTTTGTTTGTTTACATACTATTTTCTATCAAGGGGTATGTCTACAGTGAGAGGACTGATAAACTATTGTTTTTTTAAGAATGTTCCTAGAGCAGTTGAGACTGGATAAAGACTGAAAAAACCCTTTGGTAAGCAGCAGAGGATTGGAGGATATAGAAATTGCTTATCCCCTCTGTCCAGTGTCACAAAGGGAGTTATGTAGATTGTGTGCCCCTTTTTTGTCAGGTCTTTGTGGTTATTGCTATATAAAAATGCATCAAACAAAAAGTAACTGGTGTTTATGTAAAGTGCTCCAATACCTTTGGGTGGTGTTGGCACTGCATAAAACTGCACAAAAAAACAAATGTAAAAAGCAGATTCGGGGGAGGAGGGGATCTGAGGGAGGAGTGAATCTGTGCAACGGGCGTTTAGTGCAGCCACGACCCATGCAGGCAAGAGCGGTGGAGCCGTGTATGGGGATTTCAACAAACAACGACGAGAGAATACTATTTATTTATTTAATTTTTCTTCCCGGTTGTCTCTCGAATCCCCCCCAACCCGGCCACACCGCTCCTACCTGCACAGGCTGCTCCTGGTTTAGTGTTGACAAGCATTGACGAGCAGGAGGTTGACGGGCAACCAACAGTAAATGTGGGCTGCCATGGGGAGATTTAGTGATTTGCCTAGGTTTACAGTGTCCTTGTAAATGTAACTGTTGCTAATGTAAAGTGCTCAAATGACTTCTGGTGGTGTTTGTGCTACATAAAACTGCATAAAAAAGTTACTGATGCTAATGTAAAGAACTCTAATATCTTTGGGTGGTGTTGGCACTATATATAACTGCACAAAAACATTTGAAAAAGCAGAGTCAGAGGAGGAGAGGATCTGTGCAATGGAGTTCAAGGGGGCAAGCAGTGACGGGCGGGAGATGTAAGGGTAGCCAACTGCAAATGCGGGGCTGCCAATGGAGATTAAGTGATTTGGCCATCATCCCAAAATGTGGAACTGAGGCCAAGGCTAAGGAGACAATGTGGAGTTGTCTTAGGAGAGGATATGGCATAAGGGCCACAGATGCCGACTATGGAACGTGGAACCTGGGTTTGAGTTTCACTGATGGGTTAACATACTTGATTCTGGGCAAATGCGTAATCTCCCTGTGCCTTAAAAAATTCAGGTGCCCTTGTGTAAAGGAACTAGTGCTAATTTAAATGTGGTGTTGACGCTAATGTAAAGCACTCCAGTACCTTTGGGTAATGTAGGCACTATATAAACCTACACAATAAAACCCCAGAAAGAATCATAGTGTTGGACTGGTTTACGGTAGTGAACATGTGAATATACATCGCATCAGCAGCAACATTAAAAGGACTACTTTTGCCATAGATCCTGAGGGGAAAGCAGACCTTGATGACATAAAGACTCAGCCTGGCTCCTTTGAAGAGAATCCAAGTTAAGCAACTATGGCGCATGGAAATACTTCACCGATGAGTGCAGAAAATGTGAAAAAGTTTCCCAACAGGAGAATTTTGAAGAAATAGATTGCCCCCGTATGAAATGAGAAGCAACAAGGTGAGACACAAAAGCTTCATCATTTTGTTCAGGAGAAACGTGGCTATGTAATTACAGCAGAAGACACAGGTACTTTAGAAGCTCCGACATGCCCTATGATAATGCATATCTGATTCACGTTTGGTCTGATTTTCCAGCTATAAATACCATTTCTGAATAACCAGATATGGTGTAAACACGCACACAATGAATACCCACATGTGTGGAAAATAAATAGAGAATACACATGTGCCAAGTAATAGCAGTCGTGCACACATGCTCCAATCAGCATGTCCACTATACATTAACAGGACATTGAAAGGCAGAACACCACCACTCAGTAGAACGAAACAGACTACAATGGGGGTTTCAAACAGTGACCAGGGAGGTGGTGATTTGTGGACAGGGAATGCACTGTCAAGTGCAAAGGAGCAAGCGGTGATGGAAGGGAGGAGGTGGAGGAAACGAAAAGCAGCTACAATAGGAAAAACAGTGATGGGGAGGGGGTGATTTGTGTATGTGTTATGAGGGCGGGAGGTTATATTTTGGAATGAGATCTGGTCACAGCACAAGCACTGTGTAGAATGCTGAAATATAAAAAAGCAGGTCCTAAAATATTCTTAAGAACGGGAGTAGTGGATGTTTATTAGTACTTGTCCATGCTCTTGGGGAAAGGCAAAACACAAGAAGAGGAATGGCCATGCCTGCCAGAGACAAAGAGTACAAAGAATATGAGACAGAAGATGGAGCGAGCAAATGAGACACCTGTGGTTGGGCTGAAACAAACTAATTAAACACAGCATGCCTCTTTGAAACAATGCATGCGTTGCTAGGCAAGACCTAAAAACACCTCTAGGAAAGCGCTCTACCAACGCATCATGTTTCAAACATGTAACTGTCCTTCATTGGGGGTTTTCAAGTACTTTAGTGAAACCAGGGCAACGTTCATAGCACTTGTAAGTAGGAAATTCAAAGGAATGTTATAGGCTTTTTATTCATATCCTGAATAGCATAGGTTTCCTGTCATCTTCAACCTATACATGGAACCTCTTGGCGCTCTACTACTTTCGACATCCAATGCCTCAAACACTACTTGCACATTATCCAGGCCTGGATATTCAGGGCCTACCTGAAGCTTAACCCAACCAAGATTAAATTCCTATTGTTTGCCAAAAACAATGAAGAAGATACAGTACAAACCTGGCTCAATGACATGAACCATGACAGCTTCGAACCCCAACTCTCATCGATTGCCAAATCACTTGGATTCACTTTGGAGGCTAACCACTCCCCTTGAGCTACACATTGCCAATAAACAAAGATAGCCTGGTTCTCCCTCTCTCTTCAAAGAAAGTCAAACTATTTCACCCAGCAAGCGAGTTCAGAACTGCTGTTCAAGAACTCATACTCTTGTATTTGATTGATGGTAATAACCTACGCTTTTGTTTAAAACAAGTTATATAGATATTTTTTTTTAAATCACAAGTTTCAAAATCATTTGAGAGAATAATGGGGCATATTATCAAGGGGCTTTATCTCCGCTTTTTTGGCTTTAAAAGCCAAGAAAGCGGAGATAAAATTATCTCCCTATTACCAAGCTGTCGCTAACACCAGTTAGCGACAGCTAATAGGAGATAGTGACCATCTTGGGCCCCGCTTTGCATGTCAGTGATATTTATCACTAATGACATGCAAAGTGGGCGTGCCAAGATGTTAGCGACTGAAAACAGTCGCTAACATCGCTATCTCCTATAACCAACTTTTGGATATATTCACGCTAAGCGCGAATATCTCCAAAAGCTAACACTTGCCCAGGAGCAGTTCTTAGCCATGTTATCCAATGGGAGGTGGATAACATGGCTAAGAGCATTTGCTCGATAATGCACGAATATCGCTGACTTTTCAGCGATATTCATGCATTGCGGCCGTTTTTTATCGCATTTGCGATAAACCTTGCTAATAGCAAGGTTTATCTGCGATAAAAATCGCCGATTTGCGGCGATAATTTTTGTCTCTAAACAAGTTAGAGACAAAAATTATCTCTATTGGTTGGTAATATGCCCCAATATTCTTTATTATTCAGTCAAACAATATTCAAATACATCTTCACATTACTATTAGCAAGCTGAGGCATCCAGTTAACTTGTAAGGCTTTGTTGTCTTTTCATTAAGTATCCCATAATATGTATTCTTACAAATAAACACTCTCACTTTTAAGCCATTCCCTTAAAGATTTCTGTTAAGCAAAAAGTTTCACACCTTACTGATATAAATAGATGGATGGTAGTAGCACAGCTATGGTCTTGTCATCGTCTCTCTGATGGGTATTTGTAATTTATGGAGCCTGTATTCTGTGTAGTTCATGCCTGCCAGCCGGGCAATTGAGTTGGTTTCTTGACCATGTGATTAAAATAAAAGTGTGGCATTGGGCTTCTGAAAAATGGATTTAGAGTATCTACCATCATTGTCTACATTCGCTTTAAAAGTGTGTGTTATCTCTTATGCCACAGCTCAACAATTATTCTTTTGCGCAGCCCCCTCCTTTCTTCCTTTGTAACTGTCCTGCTTTCAACCTCTGCCCAGTGAAGGACCTCTCAGCTACAAGCGACTAGCCCTGGGGTCCTGGTCCATTTCTTATCATTATGATAGCGCTTTTGGCCAATAATGCAGTTAAATAATAGAACGTTGCTGCCAACTTGTAATTCATGTGTCAGGTGAGAATCCCAAGCAAACAACCCTCTACACCCCGCTTGTCAGTTTTCCCAGTCATGCGTCCTTTTTTGTCTAGCATTCAATCAATCAATCAATCTATTTGTAAAGCGCACTACTTAAATGTTAGGGTCTCAAGGCGCTGAGGGGAGGGGGGGCCACTACTGCTCGAAGAGCCAGGTCTTGAGGAGTCTTCTGAAAGGGAGCAGGTCTTTGGTCTGCAGTAGGTGGGTAGGGAGGGTGTTCCAGGTCTTGACGGCGAGGAAGGAGAAGGCTCTGCCACCGGTGGTCGTTCGTTGGATGCGGGGGACAGTGGCGAGGGCGAGGCTGGCAAACCGGAGCTTGCGGATGGGGTAGTAGAAGCTGAGTCTGCTATTGAGGTAGGTTGGTCCGGTGTTGTGGAGTGTTTTATGTGCGTGGGTGAGAAGCTTGAAGGTGATCCTCTTGTCGACGGGGAGCCAGTGTAGGTCTCTCAGGTGAGGGGTGATGTGGCTGTGGCGGGGGACGTTGAGGATCAGTCAGGAGGAGGTGTTTTGAATGTGTTGTAGTCATCGCAGGAGTTTGGCCAGGATTCCTGCATAGTGAGCGTTGCCGTAGTCCAGCCTGTTGCTGATGAGGGCCTGTGTCACTGTTCTTCTTGTTTCGGTAGGGATCCACTTGTATGTCCTGCGGAGCATGCGGAGGGTGTTGTAGCAGGAGGCAGAGACAGCGTTGACCTGCTTCGACATGGAGAGGGAGGATTCGAAGATGAATCTTAGGTTGCATGCATGGTCGGTGGGTGTTGGTGCTATTCCCAGCGTGGTCGGCACCCAGGAGTCATCCCAGGCAGAGGGGGTAGGTCTGAGGATGAGGACCTCCGTCTTGTCAGAGTTCAGCTCAGACGGCTGCTCCTCATCTAACCAGCTACGGCCTTCATTCCCTTGTGGAGTTTGGTTTTGGCGGTTTGCAGGCCCTTGGTGAGGGAGAAGATGAGCTGGGTGTCGACGGCATAGGAGCTGATGTTGAGGTCGTGCTGGCGGGCCACTTGTGCGAGGGGAGCCATGTAGACGTGGAACAGCGTCGGGCTGAGGGATGAGCCCTGGGGTACGCCACAGGTGTTGGTGGCTGCAGAGCGGAAGGGGGGAGTTGAACGCTCTGGGTTCTGCGGCGAGGAAGGACATGGTCCAGTTCAGGGCCTTCTCTTGGATTCCGGCTTCTTGGAGGTATGTTTTTAGTGTGCAGTGGCAGACCGTGTCGAAGGCGGCTGACAGGTCCAGGAGGATGAGGGCTGATGTTTTCCCATTGTCTAGTTGACGCCTGATGTCGTCTGTGGCAGCGAGGAGGGCTGTCTCGGGGCTGTGGTTCTGTCTGAATCCAGTCTGGGATGGGTCTAGGAGGTTGTTGTCTTCGAGGTGGCAGGCCAGTTGCATATTGACGATTTTCTTGATGACCTTCGCTGGGAACAGGAGCAGGGAGATGGGCCAGAAGGTCCTTGGGGTCCGCCTTGGGCTTCTTGAGGAGAACGCTGATGTCAGCGTGGTTCCAGCTCTCCGGGAATGTCGCTGTCTCGAAGGAGATGTTGATGACCTTCCGTAGTTGGGGTGCAATGGCTACGTCTGCTTTGTTGAATACGTGGTGTGGGCAGGGGTCTGATGGTGATCCTAAGTGGATGTAGTTCATGACCTTGCGTGTCTCGTTGTCATTGATGTTGGCCCAGGAGGTCAGGCGGGTGGTGCGTGTAGTGTTCGCAGGGAGGGTGGAGTCAGGTGTGGTCGGGCGGTCGAGGTGATGAAGCTGTCATGGATGTCAGCGATCTTGCGGTGGAAGAAGGTGGCCAGTGTGTCGCACAGTTCTTGTTAGGGCCGGATATCGTTGGTGTTGGCGCTGGGGTTGAAGAGTTCCTTAACGATGCTGAATAGTTCTTTCCTTTTGTGTGCCTTGTTATCCAGGCGGGTTTTGAAGGAAGCTCTTTTGGCTATTCTGATGAAGTGGTGGTGTCTGCGGCTGGCATCCTTGTGGGCTGTATGGCTGTCCAGTGTACGCTCATGGAGCCATTTCTTCTCCTGCTTCCAGCATTCACGTTTGGAGGTCTGGAGCTCTTCAGTGAACCGGGTGGCTTTCTTGCTGGTGCGGCTGTTGGAGTGTTTCTTGGGCGGGGCGAGTGTGTTGGCGCAGTCGTTGATCCACTGTCTGAGTTTGCGGGTGGCGGCGTCAGGGTCGGTGGTGTCGGTGGGTGGGTTCTGGGCAAGGGTGGTGGTCAGCTGGTCTTCGGTGACTTTGCTCCAGCAGTGGCGGGGCAGCTGTTGGGTGCAGTGGAGGGTTTCTTGAAGGTAAAATGGATGCAGCGATGGTCAGTCCAGTGGAGTTCGGTGGTGTGGTTGAACGCAACATGATCCCCCGTGGAGAAGATGGGGTTGAGCGTGTGGCAGGCTGCGTGAGTGGGTGTGGTGACGAGTTGTCTGACATCAAGGTTGGCGAGGTTGTCGATCAGCGTGGCGGGGTTGGCGTCGTTGTTGTTGTTCTCGAGGTGGAAGTTCAGGTCCCCGAGGGGGATGTAGTCCGTGGATGCGAGTGCGTGGGTGCTGGCGAGGTCGGCAATGGAATCGCTGAACTGTGCTCGGGGTCCGGGGGTCTGTAGACGAGCGTTCCTCTGAGGGTGATGTTGAGGGTCAGTGTGGATCCGGAAGTGCAGGTGTTCGGCGGTGTTGAGGGTGTCGTCTGAGCGTGTAGAGACCTTGAGGGTGGATTTGTGGACGATGGCTATTCCTCCTCCGATTCCATTGGCGCGGTCCCTGCAGGTGATCTTGTAGCCGTCCGGGATGGCTATGGCGATGTCGGGCGCCAATGAGTCGTTCCACCAGGTCTCGGTCAGGAAGGCGACGTCTGGGGCGGAGGTGTCATCAGGTCCCAGAGCTCGATGGCGTGTTTTCGTGCGGAGCGGGTGTTGAGGAGTATGCAGCGGAGGTTGTTGTGTCCGTTCTTTGGAGGTTTGGTGGCTTTGTCGCAGGTGAAGCTACAGGTGCGGCAGGAGAAAGGTACGTGGGTGCGTTTCGGGGCAGCCTGGAAGCAGTTGTGGTCTCGTCCGGGGTTGAGTGCGAGGAGAGTGCTGGCGTCGTAGCGGGGTCTGGCGTTGTGGCTGTTGCGGGGACCAGGGGTTTTGGTGATGGCCGCGGTCCAAGTGCGGACAGGTGCAGACGGGCTTGCCTTTGGCGCACCTCCCGCACACCAGCAGTGCAGCCGCGCAGCGCGGACGCACAGCGGCCGCCATTTGAGGCGGGGAGGGAGAGAGGAGCAGCTGAGAGGCGGGGTGGCGAATCATCTGGCGAGGGGGTGGGGCCACAGAGGAGCAGCGGCGGGAGCGGCAGGCTACAGAGAAAAAAGGGGGGAGGGGGTGAGGGTTACGGCGCAAAGGGTACAGTTACAGTGCCAACAAAAGATAATAAAAGACAATTACAGCAATGACACAAATGAACAAAAAAATAGAGAAAAGGCAAGCGCAGGTGGGGGCCCTGGGGCAGCCGGGCTCAGAGGGACTCGAACTCACGGCAGCAGCGGTGGCGTGGAGGGAGATGGCACGGACACACAGGTGGGGCTGTGCGGCGTGGGGCGTGACCTGGCCAGCAGGCAGGGACAGGGGTCGCTCTCACTGCCACGCAGTGGCCGCCATTTGAGGCGGGGAGGGAGGGAGGAGCAGCTGGCAGGCAGGAGCGTCGAATCAGCTGGAAATGGGGCGGGGCCGCAGGGGAGCAGCGGCAGGAGCGGCAGGGTACAGAGGAAAAAGGGGGGAGGAGGGGTGAGGATTACGGCGCAAAGGGTACAGTTACAGTGCCAACAAAAGATAATAAAATACAATTACAGCAATGACATAAATGAACAAAAAAATAGAGAAAAGGCAAGCGCAGACGGGGGCCCTGGGGCAGCCGGGCTCAGAGAGAATCAAACTCACGTCAGCAGCGGTGGCATGGAGGGAGAGGGCACGGACACACAGGTGGGGCTGTGTGGCGTGGGGAGCGACCTGGCCTGCTGGCAGAGACATTGAATTCCAATATGTACGGGGTGTGGGGCAGCTCCAGATCATGTGCGGAAAATGGGTTGCTCCGTGTCCGCAAATAGGGCCGGCCCATGGTGCCCCTGGGTATATCTTCCTTATTTTGTGCTAAGTAAGATGCACCCTATGCAGTATATTAAACCGAATATATCTGAATCTGGCTTTCCGGGATATTTCCTTGGGGTACCCTTGAACCTAATGCCACTCTTCATCATTGAATGCATGACCTATAATGTGTTCCCATTTATTCCTCAGTGAGTGGAGAGAGATCCCCGTAATCTCAGTTAGTCATTTATATAGCCAGGTGATTAATTTGTGTCCTCTACCTATTGTGTATAATGCCTTCATCATTGCATGTACTGGAGGCTCAGAGACATCTATATTCCACTTTAGAGGTGCATGTAGTATCCTTCAATAAATAACAAATTGTCCTCTAGAGAGATCCCATTCATCCACTATTCTCTGCAAGCTCTTCAGAGTGCCATTAAGAAAGAGGTTCCCTATCGTGTCAAAACCCACTGTGCTCCAGCTCTGTATATCTTGGTGTACTATATAGCCCTTCATGCCTGGTAGTCCCTGTTAGAGGGTTACCGGTGCATATGTTAGCTCTGGTTTCTTTGGGCCCGATTCACGGAACTAACTTAAGACACAATCCTAATCGTACTACCATTTTGGTATTCACAGAAGGCACTTACTCATTTCAGTATTCACAGAAGGCACTTACTCATTTCGGTATTCACAGAAGTTAGGAGTCCTAACTTTAGGACTCCTAAATGCCTTCTGTGAATACCGAAAGTCTTTAAGTTAGGATTTTTCTCAGTTTAGGAGTAGTAAAGCTAGGACTCCTAACTGTACGACTCCTAAATGCCTTCTGTGACTACCGAAATTCTTAAGGTTAGGATTTTTCTCAGTTTAGGAGTATTAAAGTAAGGACACCTAACTTTAGGATTCCTAAATGCCTTTGGTAAATACCGAAAGTCTTAAAGTTAGGATTTGTCTCAGTTTAGGAGTAGTAAAGTTAGGACTCCTAACTTTAGGACTACTAAATGCATTCTGTGAATACCAAAAGTCTTAAAGTTAGGATATGTCTCAGTTTAGGAGTAGTAAAGTTAGGACTCCTAACTTTAGGACTCCTAAACTGAGAAAAATCCTAACTTTAAGACTTTCGGTATTCACAGAAGGCATTTAGGAGTCCTAAAGTTAGGAGTCCTAACTTTACTACTCCTAAACTGAGACAAATCCTAACCTTAAGACTGTCGGTATTCACAGAAGGCATTTAGGGATCCTAAAGTTAGGACTCCTAACTTCTGTGAATACCGAAATGAGTAAGTGCCTTCTGTGAATACTGAAATGAGTAAGTGCCTTCTGTGAATACCAAAATGTTAGTACGTTTAGAATTTTGTCTTAAGTTAGTTCTGTGAATCGGGCCCATATACTTGATATCTTGCTGTCCATTGCATAAGTAGTCACGTTTCTGACCAGTAATGGAATGGACCTTTTTTGTTGTAGAAGGTTTGAACAGTGTTGCTCCACTTGCCCCCTCTCTCATTTCGTTATGTGTACTGCCTGTTTCGCTTATGTGGTGTTCTACCAGCTGTAGAGAGAGCTATTGAAGTTGGGCCACTAAAAGTACTCCTTATGGCTAATATGCCCTTCCTTCTCTGACAGTGGGCTGCCTTAGCTGGGCTAGTGTTAGCCCGTTCCCCAGATCAGGGTTCCTAAATTGGTATGAAGTTCCCAGCATATGCCAGTCGATAATACAAATGAGTATATTGATCGAAGTGATAAAATAACCACGGTAGGATAACCATTTTGCCCACCGCAATGCATCTGTGACCTTAACGATCTTCTCGCACTGTGGATTTTTCCTGCTAATATATCAGCTCTGCCTCCTTTATTAGAGCGGGGGACATTGTCCCCTATATTTACCTTCCCACAGCCCAATTTTAATGTAACTATATCTACAGACTTTGAATATTTTTGTTACGGTCACAAGCGCTGTGCATTTTGTGTTTTTTTTTTATTGGCCACCGCATGAGCTGGGTTGCTTAGTGTTGAGTGGGTGGGGCTTAAAAATAGAATGCAGGCTCACCTCCAGGTGGAAACAAACACACTTTAAAGTGCGCATGTCAGGTTGGCTCACTGCCTTTCAGCAACCAGCCCGACATGCGCACTAGAGGCCTCTCATTATCCTTGAGGTGAGAGGCGTGGGCAGTCATAGCTCCCTGACTTCAAAATGAGCGCTAGGTTCACCTGCCCGATCCAATCCAGGCACTACTCTCGCCAAGACTTCCAGTACTAACAGCATTGCAGCCTCGGTGGTTCTAGCCAGGTTTCATCGTGACCAAAGGCAGCCCTTTGAGAAGGCACGAGAGGCCCACTACCACAGCATAAAAAAGATGAGGTAATACGACACATATTCAGGAGTGAGATGTACAGGTTCTTATTCGGTCCTCGTGCCAGCTGCCCCTAGGTCATTGTCTCAGAAAGAGAGATTTATAAGCGCATCACCATGAAATAGATGCCCCCTACCTTCCACGAAAGTTCTCATCCATGCTGTCCCACACCAAGCTCTAATAAACAGGGAGGGCAGAGCCAAGCCAAGAGCACACACAAGCACTGAAAATGTTAACTATATACGTCATACAAAAAACATGATGTAAACTATTATAAAGTCTATTCAGAATTCAAAAATGTGTATTTATTTAGTGGAAGTTTTGGCATTCATGCGTCACACTATAGCACTGAACTGAGAAGTACCTATTAAAACTGATAGGTTTTAAACATGGATCATTAGTAAACTAAGTGCCAAGACAACCTGGAACAGATTACTATGTATCAGTCTGCTTGCTTGTTTGTGCATATATCTGTTCTGAAGTTCTGTGGTTATACTGAATAAGCAGCTAGCTATGTCATTAACTTATGAAATCTTTTTTATTGATGTCATAACTTCAATTTCACAATTGCTTTATTAACCGTCTTTCTTCCTCAAATATGCTTGAAAATGCACCATTTGCCCACTCTTTTTTCGAAAATTTCTAGAGGGAGCCCTGCCCCAAACCCCACTTAAGATGCATGGGCTGGCACACTCTGCATGCTCACCGTCGGGCATTCAAACAAACTTCTACACTCACCACCTTCAAATGTCACCAGCCACCATTTTAAGACATCAGCCTCACCATAATATGTGTTTATATCTGAATACCTGACTGTGCAAGTTTCCTGTATCACTCCCCACCTAGTATAGTGGGTCATTTTGGCTGGGATTTCTTCAAGGGAAACACACAAGTTTTGTTATATTTGACCTTGAAGACTGAAATTTCCCCAAATTCTACCAAGAGGGTAACTATGAGCGTTAGGTCCATTGCCATATCTCTCACATATAATGGAATATCAGCTGTGTAGAGCAAGACTATATGGCTTGAGTCTCTCAAAGATAGCCCCTAGTTTGGGCCTCACGTTCTCCTGACACTTGCTAATGGTTCTATAATCAGAGAAAATAGAATGGGGGATTGTGGGAAACCCTGTCTAGGTGGCTGACATATAGCGACCAGTTTTTACTCTGACTCTTGGTTCTGTGCATAGGAGCTTAATACAGGACATCATATGTTTGCCTATATGGTAGTGGCACAATATTCTATGCATATAGTCACTTTTGATGGAATCAAAGGCATGCTCTAGGTCTATAGCAAGGCATACTGAATTGGCAACTTGATGCATGCAGTTTCCTAGATATGGCGGAACTTTCTCCGGTTAAGGGAGGTATTCCTGCATTAGAAAGAAAACTCATTTTTGTCTTCATGTATAAGCTCAGGACTTAGCAGAGGTAGCCTATCTATCAGGTTCTTGCTTAAAATGGTGTAATCTGATTAAGATTGACAACAGCCTATTGGAGGCCATGTCATTTGGTTCTCAGCCTGGATTTATTATAGATATTACCGCTGATCCCCTAGAGGTAGCAGTAAGACATCCCCCATCTCTTGCTGCTCCATACAAGTCCTTCGCACTTCTGCCATGGTTCTGATGAATGCCTCTCTCTTAGCCCTACCTTAAAGGAATTAAAGACCCATCTCATTACCTATGGGGTGACATCCATTTCTCCTACAGGCACTCCAGAAAGCTTGATTGTTCTACATTGGGTAAGTACACACTGCCCATCACAATTAGACTCCCATCTAGCCTTCCAGTAATAAATATGCATCATCCCTCAGTGTCTATCTGGGACTCCTCAAGCACGAACAGCCGCCCCACCCTCAGCCAGACTGCCTTCCCCTTACATATGCAGAGTATGTGGTATGGTATATCGGTCCTCTCCATTTTCACTTCAGCTTGCGTCCCTTATGCTCCAACATGATTGTTTTTTGTAGAGATGATATCTGTGCTCCCCTCCTCTTTAGTTGAACTTGGATTTTGTATTGTTTTTTCAACTGTAATACCCTCTATCGCCTCCCAGGCTCCACACTATCAGTTCTTAGACATATCCTACATGCATTAGCATGTCTCTTCCTTTGACTATTTAAATATTATCAGATAAACCCCCACCCTAATGGAACTCCATTGTCTCCGATTGTGGCCCCTACCCGTACCGTCTTCAAAACCAGCTGCATTTTTTTCAAAGCCATCTCAACCAGCACCTCCACTTATCTTACCTCTCCATCTCTGGTGGTTCTCAGCAGACCTGCGACAAGGACGCCAACATATTGCACAGTACGAAATGTGGAAAAGAACAAAACAAGACAACAGGCCTCTTCCATCTAGGCACCCAGGATCTGGAACAACATCCCCATATCCATCAGGCCTCACTGCTTCACCAATTTAGGAAAGAGTTGAAGACTCATCTCCACAGTGCCTTTACTGTCCACAACTAAGCTTACTCACAGATTTTAAGCTTCCCTTTGGCCATCTAGCGACTGCTGCTGCCTTTGGGCTAGATTTGCGCTGTAAAAATACCACATACATACATACCTACATACAAATGAGCTCTGGACATCCACAATTGGATATTAACCAATCATGACACAGGGATACAAATCAGCAACAGGCGTTCTCTGGCGCAGATACTACCATAGTCTGCCTCTGGGGTATAGGCAGCACTGCTATCAGTTTATGGTAAAAAGGTAACAATGAAGTCTGTCACTGTGATATATTGTTACATCCTATTTCTGGAGAACAAGAATAGCATTGCTTTTTGTCTTTGGGTATCCGAGAGCTTCACAGCTCCTGAAGCTAACAATAGCACCTCAGTCAGTGTCTGTGGCACAGAAACCCCTTAGCATGTTTCTAAGATACACTGTGATCTTACCCTCAGCCATATCACTGCACACAAAGCCCAGTGCAGTTTGACTCTGGGAATCATTGTAAACAATGAAAAACTGTCTGGCATGCTGTGCAGTCTTTCTTTTTGACAAACAGAAATCGGCCACAAATGTAATGCAATGAGCCCCTCAGACCCCGGTGCTGCTGCACCTGCTTCACTGATGATAACTACTGCCCTTTCCAAGTGGGCTGTCTCCTCTGCGCTTTGTTAAAAACATGAACTTCCATTTTACCCCATCCCAGTCACTGTCAAGTCGCCTTCTCTTCAATTTCCCCCACCCTTGGACCATTACTCAGAGACACAAAGCAACGCTGCCTGAGCAGGTGACCACTGAGCCCTAATGCAATTTAGGAAGAATAGTATAACTGACTTGGGGTATAGCTGACCCCTCATACCACTGGGACCTGTTGACACAGCACTGGTCACACCAATCATACCTACAACTCTGCAAAGTAGGCTGGCTGAACTGCCAACTCCACTGGGCCATCACTCCTAGGCCTGAGATGCAAAGTAGTCTTTCTGTCCCTTTGTGTAAAACATACACCCTAATCTCTGCTACCTGAAACGTAAATGTGTGCAATTGGTTAATCACACATATAAAGGGTGCTTGGGAACCAGTATAGACTTTGTGAAGCCACTTGGAGCTACACAGCATCATTGTCATTTGGGATGTCATCAGTGATGTCACTGACCATGTCATCAATGATGTAATATGTGACATCATCAGCAGTGCATTGCATAGCAGAACTAACTAAAAGGGGGGAATTTCCATGGTTGTGTACAAGTGAAATGTCCAACTAACTATAACGCCCCTGAAACCTATGTTTTTTTCATTGAATTTCTAAGATTATTTTAAATGCTAATTTCTAACTATAACAGGCCTAAAACCTATGTTTTTTTCATGGAATTTCAATGTTTTTTTAAATGCTAATTTCTAACTATAACGTGCCTGAAACCTATGTTTTTTTCAGTGAATTTCAGTGGTTTTTTAAATGCTAATTTCTAACTTTGCCTACAAAGTTAGGACATGTGAAGAAAGAGGAAGAAAAGCACAGAAAGAAGCAAGACAAAGGCAGAAAGAGGCAACAGAAGTCCAGAAAGACAAAGAAAAGTGTAGGAAGAAGCAAGAGATGTGCAGAAAGAACCAACAGAGGAGCAGAAAGTCCTCCTGTTCCCCCAACTTTTTAGTGACAGGTACTGGTGGTAACTGGTTCTGACTTACCAGGTCTGGAGCCAGTGCTATGCTAAAAGACACTTAGAATACAGTGAAAACACCTACATACACTAGGGAACACTATGCATTGGGGTACCCCTGTAATTAGCATGACCTCCTCTGTATTTGCCACGAGTTAGTGCCTTGGTCATTGCATGACTACATTGGTAGTGACTGGATGATTAGAGTGCTGCAAGGACAATGCATGGTGATTTTCTAACTGCTTGAGATCTGGTGGAGTGATTGGATAAGTACATGATGAGGGATGGGTGATTTGAGGAGTGCCTGGGTTGTGACAGAGGGATTTCTGGAGTGCATGGGTACAACCTGGGTATTTGGAGGAGTGAATCAGTACTGTGTAGGTGGTTAGAGGTTAGAGGTATGCATGGGTAGTGCACAAGGGATTATAGCAGTGCATGTGTTAGTGCCTGGGTCATTCCATGAGTACATGGGTACTGACTTGAAGATTAGAGTACTGCAAAGAGAGTTCATGGTGAATTTATAAGTGCCTGGGTCTTGGCGGAGTGATTGGATAAGTACACAGTGCTCACTGAGTGATTGGAGGAGTGCATGGGTAGTGACAGGGCGATGGCTGGACTGCATGGGTACTGTTCAGGGTATTGTAGCAGTGCATGAGTTAGTGCATGGGTCATTGCATGAGTGCACGGGTAGTGACTGGATGATTAGAGTGCTGCAAGGAGAGTCCATGGTAATTTATAAGTGCTTGGGTTTTGGTGGAAAGATTGCATAAGTACACACATGTCACATCAGGCCCGCGCCCTCCCTTCACCACTGTGCAAATTTGGGGGATTAATTCCCATTAAATCCTGAGGGTCCCTGGGGGCCAACTAGCCCACCAGGTACCTCCAGTAAGTGCCAGAGAGGTGGTTTGAGGCCACGCCCCGTTTTACACTTCTGCAATCCAACTCTGTGGCGCTTACTGAATGTCCCTGGTGGGGTAGTTGGCCCCAGGGACCCCCAAGATTGAAGGGGACTTCATTCCCAACTTAAAACGTGCCACAGGGTGCGTTTACACACTTGTCACCTCAGGCCATGCCCCCTCCCTGCACCACTGTGCAATCGCACCCCCTGGTGTGTTGTAATTTGGGGGATTAAGTCCCCTTGAGTACTGAGGGTCCCTGGGGGCAAAGTAGCCCACCAGCTACCTCCAGTAAGCTCCACAGAGGTGCATTGCAGAGAGGTGTAAAAAGAGGCGTGGCCTCTGAAAACCTCTCTGCAACGCAGCTCCCTGGCACATACTGAAGGTACCTGGTGGGCTAGCTTACCCCAGGGACCCCAGGATTGAATTGGGGGACTTAATCCCCCAATTTACAATGTGCCAGGGGGTGCGTTTGCACACTTTCTGTGTCAGGCCCTGCCCCCTCCCTGCACCACTGTTTAAACGTGCCCCCTGGTGCGTTGTAAATTGTAACCAACTACCCCACCAGGTACCTCCAGGAAGCGCCACAGAGCTGTGTGGCAGTGAGGTGTAAAAAAGGGGGTGGCCTTTGAACACCTCTCTGCAACACAGCTCCCTGGCACATACTGGAGGTACCTGGTGGGCTAGATGGCCCCCAAGGACCCTCAGTATTCAAGGGGAATTAATTCCCCAACTTACAACACGGCAGGGGGTGCGTTTGCTGAGTGCTGCAGGGAGGGGGCGGGGCCTAGCCACGATGCTGGCTTTAGAAAAAAATATAATAATTAAGAAGTGGGGCTGTGTATCCCCTTCTCTTTCCTTTTTTGTTGGCCCTGGGGACCCCATTTTTTAAAGGTAAACAGGAAGGGGGCTGCGTGGCCCCCCTCCTGAGGCCAATTTCAGCCCTGGCGACCCCATCCCCTAGGGCATGGCTATCATTTTTTTCTTTTTTAATGTAGGAGGGGGACTGCGTGGCCCCCCTCCTAGGCCCCAGTGACCCCATCCCCCGGGGCCTGGCCTTTCTGTTGGGGACCATGGGGGGACCCCAATTCCCCAACGGTCCCGCCGGCTCCCCCCTTTCTGTTGGAGCCAGCATTGCTTTTCCACATGGGAAGCTGCTGACATGCAGCTCCTCCTGTGGAAAAGCAATCTGGTTTGGATTTTGTAAGCTAGAGCTTACAGAATCCAAACCAGTGTTTGCTATGACAGGGCGGGAGCCGCACGCTCCCGCCCTGCCATAGCAAACAGCAGTGACCCGGCGGTGGGCACCCCGGGACACTGCAGGAGTTGGACCTGGGGGGTGGCGGTCCCCAGGGCCATAAAGGGCTCCACAAGGGGGGCCATGTGGCCCCCCTCCCTAGGAGTGCAAAGTCCCGGGGAGGTGATGGTCCCGGGGGTTTGGGGGTCCATACCAAACCCCCAAATTTAAATATACAGTGCCCGGGGAAGGTGGTGGTCCCCAGGGCATGTGGGGAGGCACGTGCCCTTCCCACATATTTTATTTAAACTGAGCCCTGGGGAGGTGACAGTCCCTGGGGCTGGGTGCCCCCACAACTCATAAATCTTGCCCCAGGGAGGTGGAGGTCCTCTGGGCAGAGTGGGGGGGGATTGGGGCCCCCCAGGCTTTTAAAAAAAAAAATATTGAAATGAGCCCCGGGTAGGTGGCAGTCCCCGGGGCGGCAGGGGGGCTGCATCCCCCCCTGTAACTCATAAATCTTTCCCCAGGGAGATGGCGGTCCCTGGCACATTATTTTCAGTGCCCCTGGGATCTGACCCAGGCACAACAAAGCTTTTTTGGGCACTAGGGGCCGATTCGAAGAACCAACTTAAGACAAAATCCAAAACTTACTACATTTTGGTATTCAGAGATGGCACTTACTCATTTTGCTATTCACAGAAGGCACTTACTCATTTCGGTATTCATAGAAGTTAGGAGTCCTAATTTTAGAACTCCTAACTGCCATACCGAAAGTCTTAAAGTTAGGATGTTTCTCAGTTTAGGAGTAGTAAAGTTAGGACTCCTAACTTTAGGACTCCTAAATGCCTTCTGTGAATACCGAAAGTCTTAAAGTTAGGATTTTTCTCAGTTTAGAAGTAGTAAAGTTAGGAATCCTAACTTTAGGACTCCTAAATGCCTTCTGTGAATACCGAAAGTCTTAAAGTTAGGATTTTTCTCAGTTTAGGAGTAGTAAAGTTAGGACTCCTAACTTTACTACTCCTAAACTGAGGATAATCCTGACTTTAAGACTTTCGGTATTCACAGAAGGCATTTAGGTGTCCTACAGTTAGGACTCCTAACTTCTGTGAATACCGAAATGAGTACGTGCCTTCTGTGAATACCAAAATGGGTAAGTGCCTTCTGTGAATACCAAAATGGTAGTAAGTTTAGGATTTTGTCTTAAGTTAGTTCTGTGAATCGGGCCCTGGGGGTCCTTGTGGGAAACCCTGAGTAGGCCTAGGGCTTCAGGGTGTTTCTACCCTTCCCCCTTTCCTTTTTTTCAACTTTGTTTTTCTGTTTTCTTGTGACTCTGTTCTACTGAGACACAAGATGGCTGCCAACACTTCCTGGTTTGGAGTGATGACAGCCAATTAGAATGAAGCTCGTGGTCTGGAGGGGTCACAAATCCACTGTTGCCCTAGGTATCGAAACTTTTATTTTTTTAATTTCTCAGCAACTACTAAACAGATTTACACCATTAAAAAAAAGGTCGCTTTCTGATCGAAGCACTACCGTTTTGTAAAATTTGGTGTAATTCCGTTCAGTAGTTTCGGCTGTAGCCATGCCCAAAGTTTCCTAAGAAAAATAGATTTTTTGACTCTTATTTTTTTTAATTTCTCAGCAACTACTGAACGGATTTACACCACTTTATAAAAAAAGGTCACTTCCTGAGCCAAGCTCTACCTTTTTGCCAAATTTGGGGTAATTCCGTTCAGCAGTTCAGGCTGTAGCCCATCTCAAAATTTCCTACGGAAATTAACATGGGGAAAACACGTTTTGGGACCCTCCGTTTTTCTCAGCCCCCGCTTGACGAATCACCCCAAAACTTGCAGGCTAGGAGCTGACCTGGATAGACTTTTTTTGGGAGAACTTGGCGAAGATTCGTCAAACGACGCCAAAGTTATTAGCAAATCAAAAAATGCTTTTCCTATGAAAACTCTGTTCTAACTATATCTACCTACTGTTAACCGCCAGTAGGTAATATATAGATATAGATATAATGACATACATATTCACAGAGCTTTCTCTACTGGCTAGGACTTTGTAGCACTATAAACAGCCACTATTTCCCACTGCGCGACTAGGATTACTTTCTGCCACTGCCTTGTCACAGACAGGAACTCTAGAGGAAACACATTAGCCAAATGTTGTTTGACTACATAAAATAGTACATTTCCCACTCATTCGTTTAACTTGCATTTATTTTTCATTCATCATGTGCCTGCTATGTTTTATGTGCTATAAGTAAGTGAAAAAACTAAAATATAGTTACAGAATACGTTGCTCTTATTTAGCTACATCTTTGACCCTGTGACCCCACTTACTGACCCCACCCCATGGCACTCAGGATCGCAGTTAACACACTTTTTTATGCAAATGATGACAGCCTGTAAGTGGGCCAATTAAACAAGATCACGATTCCAAGACATCTTCATTTACAAATAGTTGAAGACGCATTTGCGCCCCCTGGGAATGCAGCCATAGCCCTCCAGGGGGGCGCGCCCTACAGTTTGAAGATTTCTGTACTAGATATTCCCTAACACACTGAGCCTGGAAAGGCTTGTAGGTCTGTCTTTACAGGGCTTAGCCATCAACCTAGTGACCACCTGCAGTGATACTAGTCAACCACCAGAGTCCGAGACCAGGGATAGCCAGGCCTCCGCCTTTCTTGAAAAGGTTCCTTTGTTTACCCTTTCTCCTGTTGTTTTCTTTAAAGAAAATATTGCATCAGAAACAAACGATAGTATCTGTGCCCTTATGGAGAGGTGTACTCTTTTGTGGTTGGATATGTCTAGTTAGAGGTTTGAAGTTTCCTGAAGCCCTGACAAGACTTACCTTGATCAAATCCGGAAGCGACGCCAGCTGCTCAACTTTCTTGGACATTGAGTTTTAATTTGCTAAAGCAGCCTCTAAACAATGTGGCCCGCAGCCCGGGAAAGGTTTGTCACTGCAAGACATGGGCAGACCCATTTTACAATTCAAGGGATGGATCAATCACATTTAAACCAATGGTACAAAAAACAGGGGCAGGATTGGACAGTCCTGATCCCTCAGGCATAAATGTGTTCCACTGATTGGATGACTAGAAATGCTCAGGCACACTGTTATTGTTTCAAGAAGTTGAATAAACTTGGAAAGATCTGCAATGCAATTAGAGCATACTTTGTCAAAAATACAAAACAAAGACTGCAATGTGCATCACATTGTACAGAAGTGTTTATTTTCTTGTTCGGCGGTACGGCCTCCAAAGAGGCTTAGGACAGCATCCATGGCCAAGAGACATGGCTATCAGCTTTGGGTGTTCCTGAGGAGGACCTGAAGACTGAAAATAGGGCGCTGGTATTCTCCAAATGGCACTTTCCAGTCACCCCAAATCACATCCAGCAGCCCTGGGAGCAATGCTTCATGCAACTGCCTGCTTTGTAACAGGTCTCAAAATATTGATCACAGTTCTCCTGTTTATTGCACATTACATTGGCTTCCCTCTGAAGCACAGCTCAATGGAAGCTAGCACGCATCACCGAGAAACCCTCATATATGCCACACCCTCCTACATAGTTGAATTGTTTATTTTTTGTTGTGCTCAGTGGGTATCGAGAAATGCTGAAGCCCTCCTGCTGGAACAGGCCTTCAGCCTAGAAAGCTTCATGAAACATGCATTCTCTGGTATTGCATCAAATATGTGGAGCCCCCTCACCAACTATTCACACACCTCTAGTCTTGCCACATTTGTAAAGGGACCCAGAATCCTTATATTTGAGAGACATAGGGGCACATTACCAAGGAATAGCGATATTTATCGCAAAATGCGCTTAGCGCATTTTTTTTTATCGCTGCCTATTGCTGGATATGTTAGCGGAGAAAACATGCTATTAGCAACTTTTTTCTCCATTGTGCTAAAATATCCAGCGATAGCGGCAAAATGCGTGAATATCGCTGAGAATACAGCGATATTCACTCATTAGCGACTAAATGCTCTGAGCCATGTTATCCACCTCCCATTAGATAACATGGCTAAGAACTGGTCTGGGCAGGTGTTAGTATTTGGAGATATTCGCGCTTAGCGCGAATTTTTCCATTGCTACGCCTGCCTTGTTAATAGGCTATTGCGACGTTAGCGACTGCTTTCAGTCGCTAACTGGTTGGGTACGCCCACTTTGCATGTCATTAGCGATAAACATCGCTGACATGCAAAGCGGGCCACACACCGCTCGCTATCACCTAAAAGCTGTCGCTAACATCAGTTAGCGACAGCTTGCTAATAGGGCGATAGAATTATTGCAGCTTAGCGGCCGAAAACGGCCACTAAACCGGCGATAATTGCCTATTGCCCCCCTTGGTAATATGCCCCATGTTTCCTAAAGCTCTTATCACTTCTCTGCTTACCCTTTTCCTACTGATCAATGTATCCAGATAAACACTCTTTGAACGAGCTCCCCTGATACAAACTGCTGGGCTTGTCTGTTTTCTTTGTTGCTTATCTGATATTTTTATGGGGATTGTTATAGGTATTTTATTTTTTGCTCTCTTATAAAGCGCTCTGCTGCCCTTTGGAAAGTTTCTTCTAAATAAAACTGCACAAAAATAACAAATAAAAAAAATTAGGTCTAGCTTTGAAAGATGTGTTGCTGGAGTGTCGCATTACAGTGGGCATCATATTTGCAATGTAAATGTTGTCCTTTTGAGAAGCATGGAAGGCTGATAACTGCAGTGCGAGTCCTGATGGGTCTTAGCGAACCATCCAAATCCGAGGGCATGCCAGCGTGGCAGGAGGTGCAGAAGTATTTAGGCCATTACTCTTTAAAAACTTGCCATGGGGGTTCCTGCAGAGGAGGAGGAGGAGCGGTGGCTGATGGGATATTGAATACTAAATTAGCTCAATGCTATCCCGCTAATTTAGTATTCAGTTAATTTAGTATTCAGTATCCGAGCAGACACTACAGAAACATCATTTGAGAAAGAAGTTCAATAAGCTCGCCACCAGTGATTGCACTTTGCAGCTGCGGGCCATTGAAAAATGAAAGAATTTAATAAATAAACTCAGGGCGGGTGGGGGACATGGGGGAAGACTAGGATGGGTGGTAGTTTGCAGTTCACAGCCTGACTTTGTATTAGAGGTGGCAGGGCAGACTGACTTTGTGTGTGCGCATGAGACAGAGAGAAGAGGACAAGAGCAACTACTTCTTGGATGTTTACATTTACAAAATGCTGTGGGTTTTAAAAACATTGCTACACAGCCCAGTAAGCCAGTGCCCAAACGAACAATATTGGCTAATGGCTGAAATGACTGTATACATATAAAGAAAGCGGCTGTCCAAAAGTAACTGTCTATATATGGTTGCATAAATATGTGTGAATATGTGTGTTGTGTATGTCTATGTGTCTGTAGGTGAGACCTAACACAAAAAGCAAATGGAAAATGCTACTTTCCCATCCAGTGCAGTGAAACGCAGATTTCCTTCCATTGCTGTGACCGAAGTCTACCACGTTGCCTTTCCGACCCAAAATGACTGGTTCTTTGAACTATTTGCTATGTTATGTTATGTATACTTATTTGTTATGTTTTCCATATGTTTATTAAAATGGGGTTTCCTTTTCTGAAATGGCTTTTTATCGCATGATCATCTACGAGCTACAGGGAAAACATTTCATATTGTTAGTATTGTACTCTGTACCCGTACTCTTTCTACTACCTCTTCTCGCAAGCATTTTGGGACCCAGAAGTCGCTCCTCTTTCATTTTTCCTTTTTAACTTTCTGTGAAGCCTTGCCATTATGGATTCTATAAACAGAAACAGTGGTTCCTGTGGACTAGTACAGTTAATACTGGTAATTATAAGCACAATCAAAATAGAAAAGCGTTAGGTCGATATCCCAAGGAGAAGAAACCATATATCACTCAATGATTGGTAATAGCAGTAGTTATTTATATATATATAACAAAGAAATTCTACAAAAAAATATATGTATATAGTGCAAAGTGTCCCCAGTGAAAATGGAGCCCACAGAAATAGTAACATATTGTGACATAAACAAATGGCTTTCAAAAGAAGTAAAGTCGACCATCAAAAATGATAAACAATAGAAGCAGCCTCCTTATATAATAATAGGGGCTGTTGATTGGTTCACTTATAATTATTGTCGATGGCGTTTCGACCCTATAGCAGTAAGAGGTCTCCTCAGGACCTAATGATGTAGGGACATCTGGAAAGAGGATGTCTGTCAGCATGACAAAAGTGCACCACAAGGAGGTGAAAAGGTAGGAAGGGTACTCACATGGTACCCATCCAGGCGCCCAGTGAGGGGAAGCTGATAGGGAGGGGTCAATGGCAGTGATTCGCAATTTGGATTAAGAAGTATGTGGCACTGCTGGAGGAACACAATAATGTGTGTATTTGGATGAGTATCAGGGGAAAAACAATTAGTGCTTATTGCACTGATGTAAACCACTCCGACCTGCGAAGGGTAAACATCCAAAAAATGTTTGATGGCAGAGACACGTTGATCCATGTATACCCACTGTTTCTGTTTATAACCTACTTACCCTTGTTACTCATGAGTAGGGTTTCCCTTGTATCCTGTTCTCGATTATGGATTCTAAGCATATGAGTATTATGGTACCAGATCCTGTAAAGTGTAGAATATACACAGAGTAGAAAGTACAAAGAGAATTGCACAATCGGCTAAGAAATGTATTGCATGAAATCCTGCTTAGCATTCCTGTGGATGTTCTACATGGTTGACCTCCATCCCATGATTATGAAGAGCCTCTAGTTAACTTAAGTACCTACCTGGCCTTTCTATGAATTGGTATTTCCTCATGATCAGTGAATGCCCTCACCATTGTGACTGCCTGCAGACAGGACTGGACTGAGAACCCAAAGCAGCTCTGTCAATTTTGTCAGACCTACCCCCCAGAGGGTGGGGGGATTTTCAAGTGTGCTTTTGTTACTGGGGGCCAATATTGCTGCACAGACTGGGCCCCAATAATAGAACCAGTCCCCACCTCTGCAAAACCAGCCCCCACCCTTCCATCCTCCCGGGGAAATGCCCAATGCCCGCTACGGCCAGCCCGGCACTACTGCAGGGATATCATTTACTCGCTGTCATGCTCTCCTGTGTAATGTGGAAACTACTGAATATTCCATTGGGTAAGCTTCTCCTTCCTGTCTGCTGTAAGTACCAGGCTCTCATACAACAACAGAGGCCTTTACAGGCATTTGGACTGCCATCATCCAAAGCAGGCTTAGGGGCCAATTACAATGTCGTTAGGAAGGGCTCAGGATTGGATTTGGTACTGTCGAATCCGATTCGGAGCCCTTGTTTTCTACCAAATTGGTCACCTTTCCGGGCAACCGAGTAAGATGCAAGGAACCCATCTGGGCTGTCTGAATCGGTTTCGAGCGGGATTCAGGCAGCTCGAGTCGTTTGGAGCCAAATTATGCAGCCCAATGGAGACAGTATCCAAACGAATGTGTACGATGACCTATTCAGACAGCCATTCCAAATCTGTTTAACAGAGATAAAACGGCTTTTGGAATCGGTCTTTGGGGGCCCATTGTGGGCCCCCTTCACTCGAAGTTGACCATAAGTGGCACATGGATGTACCCAAGGGTGCCCTATTCCCAACCATGCACAATGTGGCAGGAATCATGGGGTGCCCGCCTCAGGTTGCAAGGTTTTCCCCACCCATAACTTTTTCAGATGGAAGCCTGTGTTCTTGTTGAGAACACAGGCTCCCATTGAAGTCAATGGGAGTCCAACTGAACCAAGTCGTAAGCATCCGGACACAGTATTAAGTTGGTGGGACACCCTAAATACGAATCGTCCAAAAAGAATTCCTAATCCGATTCGGTGGGAATGTTTTCCTAACGACAACATAATCGGCCCCTTAGTAATTAAAGTGGCTGCCCTGGTCATATATTTGAATTGTCTTGTCAGGAGCAACTATCCCTTCAGGGATTAAACACTGGTGATTATTACTAAATTGGTTCACATACGCTATCAGTCAATGCATCATCATTCATTCCCTGTCACCATGGCGCACTATCCACATGTGTCCTCTAGTTGTGTGTTGAGTAGTTCTTTTGCTGTGAATCTCATGGCATTTCCACGCAGATGACCTTAACACAATTTTGGGGGGCACACAGATTATTCAGGTACCGAGGATCTTTCATTTCAGCCTTAAGCCCCAGCTTCCCCAGTATCCAACCCTAGGCTTGGGAAATTGATTGTGGTAAACAACTGAGAATGGATTTGAAAGCATGGGTGTCATTTGTAGCAGACAACCCCAATTTGGACATTGTCAGAAACAAAAACCTGCTGTACTTACATCAACATGGCAATCAGTGGATATATCAATCTATTGTCAAACATGGAATTCACAACTTTATGTACGCTGAAAGCACTAAGTCATTCCTGGTGACATTTTTTATTTTTGATTATGAGGTGAAACAAAATTGTAGAGCATATTTCTATTTCCAGTTGCAGAAAGCTTTGTCCATTGTGCTGATTACAAGGCAAAAAGCTACGTACATATCTGAATTTATTCACACATATTTATTGTCAGATTTTTGCTTTGGCGTCTCAACATTGCCCTTCAAAGTAAAGAGGTTGCAAGCCTTGTCAAGTTCAGGGCATGACACAATGTGTTCCTCATGCTTGTGCCCTGGCATTTCATCTTTTAAATAACACAGAGAAGCAAACTACCCACCTAAGCTGCGGTTTAATCACTAACTAGCTCACTCCATTAGCACTTCAAATGATTTTCATGTCCCCAATTGACACTTGCATCAAGATTTCAAAGACAAAGAGGTAAAGAAAGGCAATAGTAACATTTTGGCACCGTTAAGTCTTCTACCTGTGCTACAAAGAATGTCTTCTTTTGGCCAGTATAAGCCACACCGTCCCCCACACTGATATATACTACTTACTTGGATTGTCTGCTAAACTCCCTTGAATCAAATAAAACCTGTATTAAAAGGCCAAATCATTATGAGTCCTGATTTCAGAAAGTTACTTTCTATTCCGGGGAGGTTAAGTCATGACAGATGTTAACAGGGAACTCTTAATTTGCCTCACACAGTACCCTAGCTGTTAAAGATTGGGTTATTGGTTGAGGGGGTAGAAGCCCTCTTCAGGCAACAACCACAATCCTTGTTAGGGTGAACCACAAACAGTTGCTAAATTAACCAGTGATGACTTTCTGGTTGCTTGGCACAAAAGCAGTCAGGTTTAACTTTGAGGCAATGTGTAAAAGTGTTTACGCAGCACACAAACAGTGTTAAAGTGTAAACATAACACAAAAAAATCCCATACCAATTTAGAAACAGAGAAAAGTGTAATAAATAAATTGACATCAAGCAAATTAAATCCAATCAGTAGTTACACATTTTTAAAGTATTTTGTGTAAAATATCATATAAAAGATCAAAATGCCAACTGAGGATATGTGGTCGGGGAGACCAGAGCAAGGACAAATGTAATGGCCAACTGCGAACAAGTGCGGGTCCGGTACATGAGGTGGATTGGCTCGGTCTTGGTTTATCTTCGTACTTAGGGCCTAATTATGATTTAGGCGGTACATTGGACCAACGAACCCTTGGTGGTGGTGTGGCCACCGCTGCACTGTCGGTTGGACTGCCACAGGACCAGCACAGACCATGGATCCTGTGGCGCAGCAGTCAGAGGCCGCAATATGCTAATGGTGCTGATGAGGCTCCACCAAGCATATTACGAGTTACTTCACTGCGACCATATCGATGGTGGTGTGCCCGGTGTCATGCCTCCAATTAGTCTGGGGTGACAAAAGACTGTTGTCAGATTCCTTTGTGTTTGCTGAGGGCAAGCCCTCTGAAGTGTAAGTGAAGCGAGCACCAGCTCTATCCCAGCCATCCCAGCAGGATAGCCCATCTTGCCCACACTAAGTCCATTTTGTCACAATGTGTGGCTGAAATACATTAACCTAATAGAAAAGAGGGCAACCCAATATTCCTCTTGAGACTGGGTATAATCAATCGACAAAATATAAGTGTCCCTGGAGGAATAATTTTAACTCTTATTTCATGATTTCAATACTGTCACATTTGTGAACACAATTTATAAGAATCAGGGAATTTCTCACAACATGATTTTATACAAATACTTGTTTTTAATATAAAACTTTTATGCAATAAATAACTAACAAGTACGGCAACTTAAACACTACTGATAATGTCAGTTTGTTCTACAGTAGTGATCCAACCCCTTTTGTATTTCTATACATATGGAAGATCAACCCCATACGTCAGAATTAAACAAATAATCTTTCACAATATATTTGTTGTGTCTTTACAGAACATAAATATATAACAAAATGGTGTGAGATTGACGACGTTTCGGTGTCTTGACAGTCTAGAAGATCCACGAGACCATCTTTAGGACGATGTTGCAAAAACAATCTGACATCATAAAAAAATAAAACAGATAACATGTATAAAGAGAACCATGGGTTTAAAGATATCGACTGCTCAACACTCAAGAGAACAGAATTAATCATCTATGAGTTTATACCACTAAAAACACAAACAACAGCAAACATGTGAGTACCACCACATCCCAATATGCATATTCTTAAAACTAATCACTTCAATGCTCCTAGGTGCCACCAGAGCCAAAATAGCTCAGCATATAAATTTGCAAACCAGATACCAGTGACCAATATTATCACCGTGCCATTAATAACTAAGCAAACTATATAATTTCCTATCAACTACTAATGACTCATAAGAAACTCCTTCTCACCTTTCCGTTGTAATCGGGATCTATAAATGAAAAAATGACAAACTATGTCAGACCAAACCATCACTAAATGGTATACATGACTTCTCTACCCAATTGCACCCAGCGTCGTGCAAAACAAACATCATACTTACACCACAAGCCGTATGAGTCAATCTTTAACAAGCCTGAAATTAATAAAATGCACGGAAGGCTCAGTACAATACGGCTGTCTAGAACTTCATAAACGCACCGACATTTGAACAATTCCATTACAGAGGAAGGGATATCGACTTACTGTGTTTCGCAACTGGCGCTGCTCAGTGCCCTCAATCCAACATGGAAGACCGAGTATTGCGTCCTCCTTCCGCCAAACTATAAACTTTAGCCAGCATCGACATCAAAAGCGGTGTGTATATGGCAGCGATCTTGGGTGAGTCTACCAAACATGAACTGCCTTGCTATATCCTCCTACCAAGTCAATAAATGTCCCTGTTCATCATCCTGTTATTGTGCGATAGTGAAACCGCAACAATATACCTTGCGAAACCAAAATAAAGTGTGTATAATATGTTACGCAAATAATCCAGGAGATAGATGCTCAATCTAGCGAATGTTCCATGCTCATCTTCTCTTTATTGTGTGATATCCACAACAATGAAAACATCTCAGTAAACCATGAGAAACCACAATACTTCATAGTGTATTTAGCGAAAAATCCATGTGGTAGATGCTCAATCTAATGGGAGAAGATACACTTATAATACCACATTTCAGAGGTGTTTAAGTGTAAAGATCTAGAAGACTACTACAAATAGGGTATATATATATGTGAAATTAAGTGTACTCCACAAAATGTAGGATAGGGCAGAGCTACACAAGAATGCCAACACGATAATATTACTGCCCACATATACATGCCCAATCCTCACGACCAATAGGTAGAATGAACGGCCATTAGTCCCTTGCTCATAGTACGTATTAATATGCCGAACTCTAGGTATAACAGTGATAAAATTAGAGAGTTGCTAGTGTTTGCCATTCAATAAAAGAGTTCAACCCTCTTTCAACAGTCTTGCATGTCCAGATCCATCTGTTCTCTTTCAGTGTGAGCAGTCAATCGACATTCTGTCTTCTCTTTGAGCTTTAAACTGTTTAAAAAACAACCATTTCATGTCAGATGCAGTATGTGATTTTTCTAGGTAGTGCTCAACCAAGGGTGCAGTTGTTACTTTACAGCGGATTCTTGATTGGTGCTGCATAATACGTTTCTTGACCGCTTGTGTGGTCTTTCCAAAATACAATAAAGAGCACAGGCATTGTATGCAATAGATCACATTCTTTGTTAGACATTTTTAATGTTGTTGCAATTTCCATTCCTTGCCATTAAGGATACATGTTTTTGTTACACTTGTGGTGGCGCAAGCCGCACAATTACCACAAGGGTAATGCCCTATTACCGGCATTAAACCCTTTATATTTTGAATTGTTACTGGGGTCTGTTCATTATAGGCTCTGACTAGGTGATCTCTTAAGCTTCTTGCCCTCTTAAAGGCAAAGGGTGGCTGTTTTAAATGTGGTTCCGCTTTTTTATTCAAATGGCAGTTTTTTACAATTATTCTTCTGATTACATTCGACTCAGTTCCAAATGTTGTCGCACAGGTAATTACATCCTGTTGTCTGTCTTGATTCATCTTTTGATCATCTTTGTACAGAAGTGCCTGTCGATCATAATACCACGCACGTTTCATAGCATGCTTTCCTAGTCTGTATGGATAACTTCTCAGCACTAACTTTGATTGCAACACTTTGTCCTCTTTGAAGTAATCCTCTCTTTTGGTACAGTTGCGGTTAATACGCAAAAACTGCCCAAAAGGGAGATTATCCCTCAAATTGCGTGGGTGATGGCTGGTATATTTTAAAAGCGTATTCTTCCCCCGTCGCTTTGGTATAGAAACTCATAGCTAAATTCCATTCCTAATTCCAAATAGTCAGATCCAAAAAACTAATGGAATATTGATTGCTTTCAATAGTTAATTGTAAGTTCATGTTTTGCAAATTCAGCCATGAGTGAAAACTATGTAACTCAGCCTCAGTGCCTTCCCATATTAAACATACATCGTCGATGTAACATAAGTATTTCTTTATGCGGGAGCTAAAGGGATTGTTGTTATAAATCACCATTTCTTCAAATGAAGCTACATACAGATTTGGCTATGTCCAGTGCAAAAATAGCACCCATGGCCACCCCTTTCACTTGGCCATAAAAGTTTCCATTAAACATAAAGTAGCTCGAGGGCAATTTTGGCACAGTTAACAATAAAATCACTTGGAACCTGATGTGGATGGATCCTCTCTTTTAGGACTTCACCAATGATGTCATGATCTTCTCCCTGGGGTATGCTTGTATATAGGCTCTCTATGTCCATCATCACGAGAATATTACTTAATATGCCATAAGGTTCCCCCTCAAGTTTCGTGATGAAATCTCTACTATCCTGTGTGAAAGATCGTGTGGAGGAGACGGGGGTTTTTAAAAAACAATCGACATACACAGCCAAAGGTTGTAAAACAGACTGGCAACCCGCAACTATAGGTCTCGCAGAGGGGTGCAAACTGTCCTTGTGTATTTTTGGAAGCGTATAAAATGCCGGAATCATGAAGACTTTTTTATTAAGGTAATCAAATTCCTTTTTACGGAGCCATTGACCTTCCAGTCCAGTCCATGAGCAGTGAGACACAGAATTTCTTTTCTAGTCTTGCATGTGGGATCTCTTGGTAGTTTTGTGTAATGTGCTGGGTTGTTAAGTTGTCTAACCCCCTCTAAATCATACTTGGTCTTGTCCTGTATGACAGCGCTTCCACCCTTATCCGCCGGTTTCACAATTAGGTCTTCACGGCTGGTAAGGACTCTTGATGTGAATTGTTCCTCTTTAGAAAGATTGTATCTAACATACTTCCTTTCTTGAAACACCTGTTCTACCTCAGTCATAACAACATTCTCGAAAGTAATGAGCTCTTTGGGCATTAGGTTGGTTGCCGGAAAAAACGTAGAAGGGCACTTAAATCCACTCACATTACTTTGAGAATTGAATGGATTTTTCTAAAAGAAATGTTTTAATCGTAATGTTCTAAAGAAAACATGTAATTCAACAAAGGTGGAAAATCATCATTCCTGTTCGTGGGAACAAACGATAACCCATTGCTAAGGAGTTCAATTTCTTTTGATCGCGAATAATATGAGGACAGATTAAAAACAGGAACAATTTCCATGGTCGAATCAGTGTGGATGATCTTATTCTCAACGGTCTCTTCACCATTTGAGTCTACAATTCGTAATAGTTGTTGCGAGTTTGACAAAACCAGTGAGTGTATTGGTTCTTGTACCAACCCCTCCTTGTGTTCCGAGCTCGACCTCTCTGTGGTGGTTGGCCTCTCGATAAAAAAGAAGAAGGATTATGTCCTCTCCCAAACCTATAATTTGGTGTGCTTCCATGACTGTTGTTCTCGTCAGAGCTTGATGAGGCTATGTCCGAAAAGGTTGTGTGTTTGGGAATCCAATTTGATTGATTCGGATCTGTTGAAAGAAATCGTTCTTCAAATAGGGGTAAGTGCGTTCTCTACTGTAATTCTTAATATCTTTATGGAGTTTTTCAATTTTTTTAAGAAGATTATTTCTTTGGAAATTGGATATAACTGTCTCTAGTTTTTTGATAAACTCATGTGCATCTGTTGTTGCAGGATCTTCCAGAATCTGTTTTTCTAATTCTGCAAACTCCTGTTTAAGTTTATCAATATGTCGTAGGGCAGTTTCAATACTAAGGACCATCCAACTTCATGAACATTTGTTCGAAACAAAGATGAAACCTACTTTGAAATCCTCGTTGTCCACAAAAATTATGGGTATATTAAGTACTTGAGGTCCACCTGGGATTATGTTGTTGTTCAGACAGTCTGTTAAGAATTTAGCATGTAACTCTGTTCTTATGAGTTTTTTTATGTAGTCTTTCTAGATATTATGTACTACGCTTTGTTGTGTGCTGAATGACGTGCCACTAGGTTGGGGTCTAAAAAGAGGAAGGACCTTCGGCCATCTTAGCTATTTATTCATCAGTATAGGTCAGAGTTTCCTTTTCGGACATTTGAGTGATTGCTCATCGATTGACAACTACAACATTTTATAAACATCAAAGCAAAACAAAGCAAAACAAAACATTAAACATAAATGCAGACAGATACACTTTCATGACTAATCACTTTTAGAAAAAACATTTTTAGAAAAAGGGCCCTTGCAGACAGCCCCTGCACTTACAATCTAATAGAAAAGCGGGCAACCCAATTGTCCTCGTGGGACTGGGTATAATCAATCGACAAAATATAATTGTTTTAACTCTTATTTCATGATTTCAATACTGTCACATTTGTGAACACAATCTATAAGCATCAGGGAATTAATCGCAACATGATTTTATACAAATACTTGTTTTTAATCCAAAGCTTTTATGCAATAATTAACTAACAAGTACAGCAACTTAAACACTACTGATAATGTCTGTTTGTTCAACAGTAGTGATCCAAAACCTTTTATCTTTCTATACATATATAAGATCAACCCCATACATCAGAATTAAACAAATAATCTTTCACAATATATTTGTTTTTTCTTTACAGAACATAAATATATAACAAAAAGGTGTGAGAGCGTTGACGTTTCGGTCTCTTGACAGTCTAGAAGAAAACACAAGACCAAAATTCAGGTTAATGGTGCACAAAGAGTCTAATATCATAAAAACATAAAACAGATAACATGTATGAAGAAAACCCTGAGTTTAAAGCTATCATATGCTCAACACTCAAGAGAACAGAATTAATCATCGATGAGTTTATGCCACTAAAAACACAAACAAAAACAAACACGATAGTGCCACCACATCCCAATGTGCATATTCTTAAAACTAATAACTTCAATGCTCCTAGGTGCCACCAGAGCCAAAATACCTCAGCATATACATGTGCAAACCAGATACCAGTGACCAATAATATCACCGTGCCATTAAAAACTAAGCAAACCATATCATTTCCTATCAACTACTAATAACTTATAAGAAACTCCTTCTCACCTTCCCGTTGTAATCGGTATCTATAAATCAAATAATAGTAGTTCCTCACCTCATCCCATTTTAATCATTCATATCAGATATCATCTGCCTTGTTGTAGTAGTCAGGGTAAAAGTGAAATTGAGCAGTTGCCATTGATTTAACAGAGTATGGCCATAATAGAAAAATAGATAATTGTGTAGTTGTGGACTACAGCTGCCCCACCTGCAGACAGTAGTAAAGAAACATGCGTCTGTGACTGTGACACATGTTTGTCTATCTAGGGCACAAGCTGACTGAGCTGGCATACCTACAAGGTTAATTTAGCTAAACAAGAGGGAGAAGAGGATGACTTGTCTACTCCATAGTACCTAGTACTATGTGGTACTAGTGGTCCCTCCTCCACTCTTACTCCCCCACTAGAGTTCTCCGCTCATCTAATAAAAATCTCCTCCTGGTTCCCAGATTCACACAGGCAACATGGTGAGGTAGAGCCTTCTCTATCCTAGCTCCCAGACTATGGAACTTGGTTCCCCCTGAACTTGCAGGGCAACCCTCCCTTGTGTCTTTTCGCAAAGCTTTGAAGACCTGGTTTTTTACCGAGGCATACCCGTAATGGTGCCTTAAGGGAATTACAAACTTTTGACCTGTTTGGCGCCTTGATGCCCTTGGGCTAAGTTGCGCGGTATAAGTCTCCTTTCATTCATAGTAAGGCCTGAAACTCCCACACATGTTAGAGGCTGAGGAAGTGGGAGGACACCACAAATGTTATGTAGTGTGCTTGCTAGTGCTACTGTGCCACTATAATTTTATGTGTATAAATAATTTTGTGCTACTCTTTAGCTAAGATTATTGGTTATAATTGTATTTTTTCTTTCTTGACATAGCTACTCCTTCCCAACCGAAAAAATAACCAGACAGGAGGGGGTTAGCAGGCATGGCCTGGCAATGGAAGCTAGAGGCCATCCAAGATGAATTTCGGCTGCTGGTCCTTCTGGTGGAGGAGGAAGCAGCAGCAGCTGCATCTTCCTCCAATGCCCCGGGCCACAGCCAGTCCCGCGAGCGCCTCCAGTGGTAACACACCATGGTCCAGCAGCTGCCCGCCACACTTCTTTAAACACTGCTGCCCACACCTGTTCATGCAACTGCAAGACATTTCAGTGCTGCATGCTTCTTCGAAAGGAATGCCTAGAGGAGGAAGATCTGTGAGCCCGCCGCTAAACCTCCGTCACCTTGCCCCTCTTTTAATGTTTTTTAGAGTGGGTGGGAATTGGGCATTGGGGAAAACTTTATTTTTTTTAAATAGACATTTTAATTTATGGACATTTGACAACTGCACTCTTAATGATGGACAATGGTTGGGGTTAGGGAGAGGGGTGGGCCCAGGTGTTGTGTTTTTTTTATTGTAGTTAGTTTATTTGTTAGGGGAATATATTATTTATACTTTACATATGATGTAAATCTTTTGTGGGAAGATTACTCTTTTACTTCACAATGTTTCCTGTGTTGTAGGGCTCATCCAGTTTTTAATAAACATTATACCTCCACCAAACTACTTCTCTTAACTGTGATTGATGTTTATACTTAGGCGAAGCGATGGCTGCATGGTGATGGTTTAGTTTCCATAGGTGCCAAGGTGGTGGCAGTAGAAGTAGACACTGTCAGTAGCATTTGCAAAAAAAATAAATGAGACAGTCAGTCAATTGAGGGAGACTAGGGAATGAGTAGTAGAAGTACATTACACAAGAAGAGTGCCAAACAAGAAACCATGATGATTATAAGCAATGTTAAAGTAAAATAAACCAGAATGCCTGGAGGGCTAGCCTCGTACAGGTAACAAACTGAAGTTTAATTGAGCTATGAAGCAGTCAAGCGGCTCTGTAACCTTTAGTGTTGGAACTATGATGATTGATGGCTCAATGCTGGCAACCAATTATTTTATGATGGTTTATGTTCCTGTGGAAAAGAACTTTGAATATCGAATACTGTGCATGGGTGGGCAATCTAATATTGCCAGTGTGGGCTTTAGTATTATATACTTAGAGCATAAGAAGATCCTCGCCCTGCCTTGAGTTAGTGTTGGTTTCACCACATCCACACCAGCAAGTGTGTGATCAATAATTGTATAAATTTAATTTAGTCACACCTTGATATAAACCACACAGCCCGAGGGAACATGGTTAGGATTTGATGAATAGTTGGGAAGGGGATTTGAGAGAAAGGTTTGACAAAGACAAACACTAAACATGGACAACACACAACACACGTAATCTTGGCAGCCGACCATCATAAATCTGTTAAGGGAGAAAAAGGAAATGCATGCATGATGATGACTTGATGAGTGTAGTACTAGACTGGTGCAGGGCAGTATATTAATAAATACAATGCAATTGCCTTGCCTGTCTGCCCCCAGAGTGACCCAAGTTACATACATTGTATGTTCTGTTGTTGTACCAGGCTTCCTTTGAAGGATAGCAAAGAAAATAAAAAAATCTGTAGGAGTCAAACATATAAGCAAACATAAACAACAACACAACCAGTTGTAATGATTGAAGAGGCAAAATGAATCAAATGAAATGATACCATAATTGTTGCCAAATTGGGAGTTGCATCTCCGCATTCCTCTTGGTCCTTCCTTGGATTGTCTGTCCGTCAATCTTGGGTGCCTGCCTGGCGGATGCGGTTTGGTAAGGTAAGTGTGAGTTGTTTTGCCAGAATAGCACAGGGTGAAGGCTGGCCTGTAGATGGAAAAACAAAAAGTATATTGAAAAATCAAGGAGAAAGGTTAAACTGCATAAATTAAGGAGTGCAGCAAGAAGACTTGCAGAGGCGGCATGGCTAAATCATGTCTGTTTCCAGCAGTTACCACCAACAACAGGAGCAAACCCCCCACCCAAACTCCACTTAGCTTAGAATTTGAGCCAGACAGCACTGAGCACACATACACACACAGCAACATAGCATTTTCCAAATTGAGTAACAAAATCAATGCCCCGCTGTCAGTCACAACACCACACTCACCTCCACCACTACACAAACATATAGGTCTGGTGTTGTTGTTTACCTTTTAGGCCACTTTTCATGAAACACCTGAGTTATTCCATGATTCTTCTCGGATCCTACTGATTGGCTGCACGTGTGGTATGGTCATGGTGTTCAACTCTGTAGCGTCCCAAGTGAGTCCAGACTCAAAAATGCAATGGATCGGCCTGCAGTAGAACAATTTTGTTATTGAACAAGAAGGGAAACATTGACATGAATCACTTTTTTGTGTGTGTAGAATAGTAGTAGACATCATGCACAACAAACACCAATCACTCAGAGTCAACGTGCAATGCATGCCATCATGTACCTTCTGGGCAGTACCGCTAGGCTCGGAAAGGAGGATAGATATATAGTCAGGTTTACTTTGGAGGGACTTGATGCAGGCACACATTTCACATGTGTTGTACTATTCTCCATCCAATGTCTGGCTCGGGGGAAATGGATTTAGGGCAAGTCAGGAGGACTGGACTCACTTCTTCACTGATTGCATCCAGTTGCAACTCTAATCCAGCAATAGAAGAGTAAGACAGTGGTGATGGATGCGCTGTGATTCGAACCAGAAAGACAGTGATCAATCAATCAATCAATCAGGGGTTTATAGAGAAAGTTTCAAAGGTGCTAGGTGGGAAAAGCTCCGGGTCAGTCGAGAGCCAGGTCTGGAGGTCCTTCCTGAACGTGTGAAGGGTTGGGGAGCGTCTGATGTTGACCGGGAGCTCGTTCCAAATAATAAAGTTAATAATATTCCTTAGCTATATATTTTATGGGGTTTTTTTGGGTCTCAAAGAAAAGAATAAAGTAACTTGAATGCCTAGTTGTCAGGGAAATAGAACTCGTCTTCAAACTCTGGTGGTTCGCCCAGAAGAAAGTCACCAAATACACTATGGCCTGAGTCACCGCCATCATCTTCATGCTGCGCTACTTCAAGTATGGTGTAATCTGGTGGCATAAAGTGCGATTCATTTAGATCATGGTTAACCTCTCCATGTTTTGGGTGAGAGACTGGTCCTTCTCACTGCCAGAACGTCACCAGCAGCACTGAAAACACACTCAGCGGAGACACTTGCGACAGGGCAAGCCAGATAGTTTATCACCAGCCTCCTGAGCTCTGGCCATTGGCGCCTTTTCCCATAGCAATACAGCAATGGGTTTTGATCAAAGTAGACCTCTGTTGGGTCATCCAGATAGGCCTTGACCATCCACTCAATGCTCATGGGCGCTTAACTTTGCTCAGCCTCTTTTACCTTTGCCTCAGCACTGGACTTAAGCCCTGCCTGTAGACACCATACCAGTTCTGATTTTGGGGCTGATGCTCCTGTTCTTGTTGATGTTGTTGTTGGTGTTGTTGGTCGTTGTGGTTGCTGTGAGCCAAATGCACTGCCCTCAGGCTATGAAGTTGAACTTGAAGGCTGACCTGCAGTACTTGTTGTGCCCTGGAGAAGCAGGCCTCCAATTCCCGGCCGTTCTTTTGCTAGCAGGCTGCCTTGGACAGCTAGCCAAGTTTTTTAGCTAGCAACATCCCTGTTTATAAAGGAGTGGAAGTGTGCGGTAATGGTTTACACTGTGGATCAAGAACTGTTGCACAGATGTAATGGGGAGAGGAGTCGGCCTAACGGCTATGGTGGTCAACCTCGAATCTGGGGACTAGGTTTGATTCTCGGCAATGACGCTGAACAGCCTGTGATTCTGGGCAAATCACTTAATCTCCCCATGCCTCCCAAAAAATGAATGTGTCCTCATGTAATGCAACTGGTGCTATGTAAAGCGCTCTGATACCTGATTCAGGTCAAGTTCGCGCTATATAAAATTCTGTAAAAAAAAAAGAAATGGTTGGGTGACACAATGCCTCTTTGCACCCTTGTATTTTCAGATAGGCGAAGGATTAAGCTCTCCACCAACTCATATGCTTCTTTTTTTCCACCACACCTGCATACATTGCAGACACCCCCTTCATCTGTTCCTGTAGCATGTGCAACAATGGGATTGCTTGGCCCATAGTACAGTCCTCCTTGCTGACTTGACGTGTGAAGACCTTGAAAGGAAATAGCATCTCTGTCAGGCATTTAACTATGCCCCATTGGTCCATCTAAATGATCATGCCTTTCACAGTAGCATCCCCTCTTTGAATGACATATTCGTTGATTGGTCTGTACTGCTCAAACAGAAGTTCAAGCATGCAATAAGTTGAGTTCCAAAGCGTTGGCACTCCTAGATGAGTGCTTTTACTGGCATTGTATTATCACATTGAATGATCCTCAGCTGCTTCCGGGCTTTAAAAGAATGGCTGAAAATGTGTGCATATTCTTCTGCAGGTGGCCAGTAAGTTGTTGACTCTGTCTTCTTTTTTCAAAAAATCTTGAACTATTATGTTAATGCAGTGCGCTAAACACAGGACCCTTAAATAGCCACCATTGGTCATGGCCTTAACTATATTACTGCCATTGTCCATGGCAACAAAACCAATGCTAAGCCCTCTTGGTTGCAGCAATTCAAAGACCTTGCTGTCAAAGTCTTCCAAAATGTTTGCAGCAGTATGAGATTTCTCCATTGCGAACATGGCTACAGTTGCATGTTTCCGAGGGGCATTAAATCTCAGCAGTGTAAACACCTGCAGATATCTTTTCTCAAATCCCCTCAAAAGAGATCCAGTGTGCAGTGATGAACATGCAATCAGTGGCTTGGTAACTGGTCCACATATCTGTTGTCAGGTGGATAGTGTAAACAGCACTCTGCTGCAAAGCTTGTCTAAGTAATTCCAGCACATTGTGATGCAGTGCTGGTACACCAACTTTGGCGAAATAGGACTGGCTGGAAACCTTTCATTTCGGGCAGAAGGTACCCCTTCCACAAAAGAAAAAGGGAGGAGGTCCAGCGCTAACATTTTAGCTAGCTTCGTGTTGTACAAACGTGCCATTGGGTGGTTGCGTTTGTACTGCCTGTCTGACCTAAACATGCTGACAATGGTAGCCTGGATATTTTCTTTTCTGGTGCCACTGATGCAGGGGACTTCTTGACATCAGATGTTAGACTTAATGCACGTTTTTGTGCTGCTGTACTCTCTTGCCTTAGACCCCTTGGTGTCTCAGCCTGACTCATGTGCAATTTTGATGTTGCTGATGATGATGTGGGCGGTACCACTGAACTGCTAGGGACAGGGCTGCTTTGTGTAACAGAGAAAATGTCTCTCTTCTTCACCTTCAATCGTGATTGGATCTTCTTCTTCTTCATCCCCTCCACCAAAAACACGTGCAGATTATTGGCCTCCTAGGTGTGCCTCCCACTGGATCAAGTGGTGTTTTCTCTGACGGCTTGTTTGGCCTCTGGTACCATAGTTTGTACCAAGCTTTCCCCGACGAACACCTTGTCCACAAAGGGAGCATATAGTGTGGCGGGAATTCTGTTCTCCTACAGAACTGTGCATAGAGATTTGGAACCTCAGCGAATTAGGGTGGCCCAAAACTCACCTTAGTACCCAAAATCCCCTTACCGAGCTAGCTACAGTGTCTCATTGGTCATAAGAAACTCCCAATGTTTAGACAGACCAGAACATGAACTTAGAATACCTCAGGTATCGTGGAACACATGAACTCTCTTTCGCTATACAATCATTTCAAACCATAACGTGGAGTAAAAGAGGACACGTGCATATTTGAAATATTTATTTACTAATGCCGTTTTCTCAAACGCAGTATCTTAGATAATACAAGGAAACATATTATCAGAAGCAAAGTTATCAGCATAGTTACTAGTCCATAAAAGGCAAACGGTGACAGCATGCTAAAATGCTGTAATGAATAGGAGTTAACAACACCTAATTCTCACCCTCCCTAACTAGCATTGGACATTATATCTATGAAGGTCTCTTTGGGTTTGAGCAGGGCGGGCCCATACCTCAAGATCTCAGTGTTAGAGGATCACATCATCTTCCACCAGCTCTCTGCATGCGAAGCACCATCAAGTGTGTTACGTGTCCTCTAAGCAAAGCAATATAAAATGCGTGCAAAGCCAGATTTTGGCAGCAGCTGCATTCATGTTATGTCTAGAAAGGTGCAAAGATCAGTCCTCACAACACTGTGTCGAGCTATCCTTGGAAGCTTCAGCACTCACTGTACAGACATATTTTACCAAGCAAGCTGATATCAGAGCAATAACATATTATTCTCATGTAAATCACAATGCTCTTCTAGGTTGAAAGCTAAAATAACAATTATGTGTTGTGTGCAAAAGCAGCAATAGGAAAAATGGCGTTTAAACATTTAATAAGCTCATGCTAACTTAACACGGTATATAGGTAAGCAGTAACTATATGACAATAGCAATGTTCACCTCCTTCTTGCTAACTGAAACAATAGCTGTGCCACAACCCTCAGAGAAATTTGGGATGGGTAATGTTGGTCTCCTCTGGGGCAGGACTAATGTCCATGATGACTGTCTCATCATCAACCTCCTCTTCTACATCTACCTCCGTAACTCTAAGGCTTTCTGGAACCATCCTTTTCCCTAGCTATGCTTCTTGGCATGTCTCACTTTCATACTGAGATGGCTTCCAAGTGATGTCTAGATGATCAGAAGGGGGCTTTCAGAAGTAGGTGATGGACTAACCCTCCTTTTCCTTGCTGGGGATCTGGAAGACAATGGATCTTCTGAAAGAGTGGCTTGCTCTTCTTCTTCCTCTGCAGGAAGCACGATCTCCTGAACTGCCGGAATTGGGGAGGAACAACTACTATTGGGGGTGGTTGCAGCTCTTGTTGCCTACTTATTTGAGTTTCCTACATTGGGGACTACATTGTGTTAACGATAAGTCAATGTCAACATCACTGCTTGTTTGCGTTGAACTCAGGATTAGACTGGCTGCCTCTGCGACAGACATGGGGTTGTGCCTAGGTTGGTAGGTTGGGTCCATTGATGCAGGTGTGCTGCTCCCAGCTTGCTCCCTGGACACCGCTGCTGCAGGTGCAATTTTTGGTTCCCCATAAAAGGTCTTGGGCGACATACCGGTCCTGATAAGTGGCAGTACCTTCTTCTCCCTGGCAACTTTCTTGGTACTGGACTTTCTTTGGGACCATCTTGAAGATGTCAGCAGCACGCAGTGGCACAAGTTGAAGAGATGTCTGTGGTCACACGTCACATAACGTAGTTCACAGCAGGACTTCTGTCTGGCACTGCAATGCCTGATGTTGTTTCCTCCTCTTTTGTGCACCTAAAAGCAAGGAAGCAATAAGAACATCAGTGAAATGTGGCATTCATTGCTGTGGTTCAATTACTACTAGTACAAACAAAGAAATATAAAATATAACCTAGTGTGTGGTCACACTTGTTAGTGTTATTAATATTATTAAATGTATTACCTCAGTTATTTAAAAAAACATAATACAGTGCAACCATTTATGGGACTTTGACAAAAACACAGGCTTTAATGGTGTACTGTACAGTACACTCAGGAAGGGTAGGAAAGAAGTAGAACAACAACAAAAATACAAATGTAACAGACCCGGTTTGGCATTGTGCATCATGTGGGATGCAGCATTCAATGAACTGCAGCTGACAATGGATGGAATCAATAAGCCAAGCCACACGGTCACTCACAAGTCTCAACAAAAACAAGTAGGAGGCCTGTAAAACAATGAACTCAAGCAGGCCTAAATGGAGTGGACACATACTTTACCAAATTAACCCTGGCCACATAAGGAGGCTCAAACAAGGCAAATGCTGACTCACTATTACAAACACACTCACACACTGGCTAGACAAAGGAGGCATGCGAACCAACACAGCTTAATTCAACAATGTCAAAAACGAAAATCCACAGAGCTAAAAAAGGTTTGCACGTTACAACCACACACACCCAACAAAGTTATTTATTTTACTAATGAAAACTCCCCCCAAAAACTTTTGCATTTCAATCCAATGCCATCCATGCCCTAAATGTTGTTTAAATTCAACAGACACCATAGAAACAGTTGTTTTATGCACCCATGAGTAGCTCTGGGCCTATTGGCTGGAAACTCCATTGACTGACTAGGCCACATAGTGAATCAATTCAAATCAATAATTTTGCAAATTTATTAAAAAATGTAGTGAACTGTGCTACATTTGTGTGGGATAAAAGAAGAAACAATTGCATGCAAAACAACAATCAGCCAGAAGGCATGACCACCACAAAAAAGGCTTGCAGATCTAATGCAAAAGCACACTGGCTGCCACTTAACAAAATTGCTGCCAGCCACATTGCCAGGCCACAATAACAAGAAAGGGAAGACAGACAATGCAGGCCTATGGCAAAACCACACAGGTTGCCTTTCCAAAATGGCCACAGCCACATGGCCAGGCCACAACAAGAAAGGAAAGACAGACCATGCAGGCCTATGGCAAAAGAACACCGGCTGCCTTCACAAAATGACCGCCAGCCACATGGCCAGGCCAGAACAACAAGAAAGGGAAGACAGACAATGTAGGTCTATGGCAAAAGCACACTGGCTGCCTTCGCAAAATGGCTGGCTGCCACATGGCCAGGCCTCAACAACAAGAAAGGGAAGACAGACAATGTAGCCCTATGGCAAAATCACACTGGCTGCCTTCACAAAATGGCTGTCAGCAACATGGTCAGACCACCTCAACAAGAACCAATAAGCCAAGAGTAACTAAGGAAAGACATGCAGGCCTATGGCAAAAGCACACTAACTACCACCACATGGTCAATCACAACAACTGCAAGCAGGAAACCTGGAAAACAATGAACTCCAGCAGGCTTATATGGACACAGAGTTTAGAAAAAGGCCCCTGGCCACATGGGGAGGTTCTGCCAAGGCAAAAGCTTTTAGTGGGCTGGTGGGAGAAGCACGTGGCCTGGGCAGGCAGACACGATGAATGGGCTGACAAGATAGCACTATGGGCGAGGTACATTGACACCCTTTTTATCGTGTGGCGCAGTAGTCGCTCCTCGGCAGAGGAATACATTACATCATTAAAGAGCAATCAATTGAATCTTGATCTTTACAGCGAATATAAGTGACACTAAATTTGTTACCTAGATCTCGAGGTACGTGTAGAAAGTGACAAGCTGCTGACTAGGCTATATAAAAAGCCCACGTCGGGAAACTCAATCCTGTACGCAGGAAGTTATCATCTGAAAAGTTCAGTTAATAACATTCCCTAAGGGGAATTACTGTAGATGAAACGTAATTGCACCAGAGATTCTGATTACCAGCAAGTTTAAAATGAAGCTCTACAATGCTTCAGAATAAGAGGCTCTACTAATACCAGTTTATGTCAAGCCGAAGCAAGGGTGAACATAGTGACAGGATCACAATTGTTAATGGCCAAAAAGAATAGTGAAATGCAGGAACATAGCAACACTGAGCCTGTTAGAATGGTCACTCAGTATAATGAACAATCACAGATAGTCCAAATCTTTAAAAAGAATTGGCACATTTTACAAACGGATAAGATTCTAAAGAAATCAATTCCTCCTAGACCAACAATAACATATAGGAGATGTAAGTCTCTGGGTGATCACTAAGTACACAGCCACTTTCGTTCTGCAACACCACGAAAATAAATGATCACAGGATTTTACCCCAGCACTAAGTGTAAGGCTTGTAGAGTCAGCAAGAAAGTCTCACAGTATAGGACAAAAGAGGATGACCCTGAAACATCATGGAAGATCAATGTATTTCTTAATTACAACTCTGAATACACCGTTTACTGCCTGGTATGCCCGTGTAAAAAGCGTTATATTGGGAGTACTATTCACCCAAACTCAAAAAACAAAGGTGTGGAGGGTCGAGGGGAATGTTTAACGACCTGTCTACTCACTCTCCATACTTAGGATACATAACACTCAAAAGAGTAGACCAGGTCTGAAAAGTGGTGTGTGTCTAAACAGATGACTGTGAAGAAATTGGATGTAAGTATAGGCGAAAAGGGCTGCTGAGTCACAGAGGTTTGAATAAATCCCATCAGACCACCCAGTTGGTGGAATTTCATCATATGGGAATTGATGAATGCTCAAAACCTCGCCTGACCATGTAGTGCCAGGATAACATCACAACTCTATGTGTGTCGTTCCTCAACATAATAGTGTTAATAAAGTGCAGTGCTCAGATAATCGTGATAAATAAAATTGACTACTAAGACTCAGAAATTTTTTCAAAATAGAAATCTAGGTGTCAAGAGTTTAAAAACACGCCTAGTAGTTGAGAATAGATACTACCTTGTGGCGCTAAGCAAGATGGTCGACATGTTTCAGCCATTTGGGGGACTACCCCGGCTTTCTTCAGGACCTTTTATGTGGAATTGCTACTACAACTGACAGTGATTGTGATATGAGGAACAGAAAAAAAATGTTTGTACTTATAAGACATCACATATCTACCAGGAATTTTGTGCTCCAATATTCGCTGGCGGAAGAGAGACAAGACTTCTTCCTATCAAGAGATAAAAGATAACACAACAAAACAGGACTAAGTCACCTGCATACATCCGCATGAATACACATACACCGCTCAGATGAACACACATGCGTGAACAGTTTCTATTCCGCATTACTGAATCAAAAAGCATAATAGATACATCACACAGAGGCATTTCCTCATAGTGATACTCACCCAGCTTTGTGTGGGTGACGACCTCACCTCACCCGGCAACCGCTCGGGAGAATGAGGCCCCGCTCTACAGTGTAGAAAAAGGACACAGTAAGTGCATCTTCCATGCCCAGCCAAATTGCTCTACACATAAACCCAACAAACGTGTGATGGAAACCCAAGAATCAGACCACACAGTTATCTACACAGGGGTTAGCAATAGGACAAATACCGAATGGTTTAGAGGTGTTTAAAAACCGCCGTATAGGCACTACTAAATGCCTCTGAATTGCCACCTATCAGACACGATGGAAGCACTCACTACAAGACACAAGATTTTGGTTGAAGATGTGATCTTAATATAAGACCCACAGTCTTTAAGCAAATCATAGACGATATTGATAAAGATCTTGGTTGTAGATATGATCTTAATCTAAGACCCACAGTCTTTATGCAAATCATAGACAATATTGATAAAGAACCCTACTTGTCTGGATAAGCCTTCCATTTAAAGGAACTTGTCAAATGCCCCTCGTTTAGGAAGCACGGTCACCAGAGTGTGAGGACAGTCTATGCTGGTAGCAAACATACTGACTGTCAAGTAAAAACCAGTTTGTGCAGCAAAGGCATCTCGCTTCTTACCTATCCGTCGGTGCCCCTCATGTTGACCGAGCGGAAGTGGAGGTATTTGTCATTCCGCCCGCCTTCTCTTTATAGAAGGGCACTGATTGGTTAATTGGTCACATAGGACCAATTTCGCGCTAAAACTTCACAATGGCAAGCTATAATAGTACAAAATATATAAGGCGTTTACCAATATGAAGACATGTCCTAAGGAGAGTTATAAACAAAAAGCGCCGCTGCGCTGAATTAAGAGATCGATGTCCGGGTCCTGACGTGTGTTACTACGCATGCCTACAGCGATAGCCGCTGTTCCCTGGTGCATGCGCATTAGCAGTGGGGCCGCAATACCGTCAGCACTTTGATTACTTGCAAAGCCCCTAATTTAAAGCATCGCGCTGTGCTGAAAGTGATAGAAAACGAGCGCCACTAAGAGGGAAAAAGCGGGGCAATGTAAATACGTGCATATCAAGTGAGACATGGTTGTTAGTCTCGATGGCATTAACGCTGTGCACGCATGCCTAAGTCATGAACATTGTTCACTAGATGTCTAAACACTGACAGGTAAATATGATACTAATAATGAAAACATTGTGTCTCGAGTATATTAACAATGATTATAACTCCGGAGCGAGTGCTTTTGCTAAAAGCTGCAGAAACCGGAATCACTGTATATTGAAGCACTAAGTGAGACTAATATTAATTGCACATGTCAATCTATAATGAGTGTATGTAATTGACAGTGACTGTGAAAATTGTTAGTCAGTCATGTGATTGATATAATGTAGTTATCAACGCGGATCTAAAAGCCAGAAAGGATAAGGCTAGGTCTGTACAGGGTCCCATCACAATTGAGTTGGGTGAGCTGCAAATGTATACAAAGGTGCGTATACATAACAGGATGACCCGCAACATAAAGCTGCTCTAAATACTCAAAAAACAAAGGTGTGGAGGGTCGAGGGGAATGTTTAACGACCTGTCTACTCACTCCCCATACTTAGGATACATAACACTCAAAAGAGTAGACCAGGTCTGAAAAGTGGTGTGTGTCTAAACAGATGACTGTGAAGCAATTGGATGTAAGTATAGGCAAAAAGGGCTGCTGAGTCACAGAGGTTTGAATAAATCCCATCAGACCACCCAGTTGGTGGAATTTCATCATATGGGAATTGATGAATGCTCAAAACCTCGCCTGACCATGTAGTGCCAGGATAACATCACAACTCTATGTGTGTCGTTCCTCAACATAATAGTGTTAATAAAGTGCAGTGCTCAGATAATCGTGATAAATAAAATTGACTACTAAGACTCAGAAAATTTTTCAAAATAGAAATCTAGGTGTCAAGAGTTTAAAAACACGCCTAGTAGTTGAGAATAGATACTACCTTGTGGCGCTAAGCAAGATGGTCGACATGTTTCAGCCATTTGGGGGACTACCCTGGCTTTCTTCAGGACCTTTTATGTGGAATTGCTTCTACAACTGACAGTGATTGTGATATGAGGAACAGAAAAAAATTGTTTGTACTTATAAGACATCACATATCTACCAGGAATTTTGTGCTCCAATATTCGCTGGCGGAAGAGAGACAAGACTTCTTCCTATCAAGAGATAAAAGATAACACAACAAAACAGGACTAAGTCACCTGCATACATCCGCATGAATACACATACACCGCTCAGATGAACACACATGCGTGAACAGTTTCTATTCCGCATTACTGAATCAAAAAGCATAATAGCTACATCACACAGAGGCATTTCCTCATAGTGATACTCACCCAGCTTTGTGTGGGTGACGACCTCACCTCACCCGGCAACCGCTCGGGAGAATGAGGCCCCGCTCTACAGTGTAGAAAAAGGACACAGTAAGTGCATCTTCCATGCCCAGCCAAATTGCTCTACACATAAATGCACTATTCACCCTACAAAGAAGCACATACTAGAGCACATGCGGGCAATCAACAATTAGGATAGTAGTTACCCGGTAGCTCATCACTTTGAGAGTGTACACCATAGTAATAAGGACCTTATGAGCTTCTTTTGTCTAGATCAAGTTCCTAAAGACGAGAGAGTGGGGGATAGGATCAGGAAATGATGCATTGTTGAATCAAAGTATATAATAAAGCTACAAACGATGGCCCCCCTAGGTCTCAACATTGAAGAAATGTGGGAACACCGTGGCTGAGACATCTGGCTTCATCTGTATATGGAGCTAGCCCTGTCCCTTTACTCTATACTGCATCTTGTGCAACAACCAGTTATTCACTCCCATATTCCATTACATGCACTAGGTATAAGTACGACAGGAATTGAATAACACATCTCCTAGTGTAAAGATATAGGAATCAATTGATAACATCTATATCTATCTTTGTAGAAATATGGATCTGGGTAAAAGTGATTTGATTACTGCACATGCCAATGAAATTATCTCCGTGACTATATGGGCATTGCCCATTGAGGGCACAATTATGAATTGGATATTTAATTTTTTTTGCCGTTTTCCGTGTACAAGATATGAAATATACCAAACCATCGGAATTTGTGATTGATGATTTATCGGATGTATCATATTGTCAAAATCGATTGCCCATTAAGGGCTCAATTATGATATACTATATGAATTCGATGACACTAGAGGGGAGTATGTGGTTGAAACAGGATTATAATGTAATATGCATGTAATCCCCTATATGCCATTATTTAGGATTGCTTATTTATATGTATGCGGAAACAGTTACCTGCGGACAAAAATGTCTCTCTTTTATATATTATTGTTTGCACTTGTAATATACACTGTATTATTTTAAACACATTCAAAGATGGCCGCCATAATTCTGGTGACAAGAATGAGCTTAGTGAACCATCTTCGCTGTTTATTCCAAAACATGTGACACATTGGATTGCACTTAATGACTGCGTGAAAATGTAGTAACCAACATCGAAAAAGGCCTAACGCCGAAAAGCGTCTGTTGGTGCAGGAGGCTTGCACATTAAAGGAAGTATTTACTTATAACTCCGTGAGTACACCCGCTTTTGGCTTTGTGAATCCTTGCCAGAGTGTAGACATAATACGCGTCTCACCAACGCTTGGGCAGCACCCGGGAAACGTGGAGCAACAGCGATGACTGGAGTTTAAAAAACAAATAGTTATATATATATATATATATATATATATATATATATATATATATATATATATATATATATATATATATATATTGCGCTCGTCACAATCCTGAAATCCCAAGGAAGAGATGACAGCACTCGGGGGGTACCTTTGATCACACAGTAGTTTATTCAACTACAAGCTTGCCACAGACGCGTTTTGGCACTTGGCCTTCGTCAGTGTGTGTGTTTACACACGTATAACCGGTACATTTAATACTGATGACAAAGTACAAAGGTTACACCTCTCAGTCGACATCGACAGAGGACTATAGCTCTCCCAACAAGCGCCATCTTGTAATGGTAAAATATACGTACATTATTGAATGCTCATAATAAGTGTTCTCAACGTAATCATACCTACAGATAGGTGAATATGCACGGATGGGAGGTATCTTATACAATTCAAGTGACTTGTTATACACTATTTGATATAGCCGTGGATCGGCAATGGTCCTCTAAAACACAGAGAGGGAACTCTATATACAACCTATTGTACAGAATTATGTACACTACGAAATTAAACGTGAACATATCATACATAGTGCAAAGAGTGTGAGGTGCCAAAGAAATCGAGAAGATATACCAGTGGTGAGTTGTAATCTAGTTAATGTTAATGTAACATATAACATAGGAATCAAAGAGCCCTTTGAACCTATTAAAGTACCACTTATTTAGAACAATGTACGTGTATAAATATATAAAGTTATAAAGTGGAACTAATTCTCTGCATTAGTTAAATATATGTGTGCTAGAGAGGCAGTTTATCAATTCATCTTAATTAACCTCCCCTGTAACTGTACAGGGACATATAATATATATAAACACAATGATATATACAGTGATCCACAAAACTTTAGTGAAAACAGAAAACATTTAGATATAGAGACAGCAGTGTTACTATTTGCCTAAGTGAAAGACCATTTCTTCCCCACTATTCATCCCTTTTGGCCACTTAGTAGAAAGATCTATAATGTAGCGCGACTCAAGCCTGCGTAGTCGTCGCAGGCGATCACCCCCTCTAGCGTTGTTTTTAATGGTATCAAGACCAAAATATTGGAGCTGGTTGCGATCCCTGTTGTGTTTTTCGGCAAAATGCCGGGCAACAGTGTATGTTTGGTCGGCCTTGTCAATAGCTCTTAAATGTTCTAAAATCCGCAACTTCAGCATATTGATAGTGCTCCCTATGTAGCGGAGACCGCAGGGGCAAACCAAACAGTAGACTGCTAGGGGAGTGCTGCAAGTGATGAACTGTTTGATATGCAGTTTTTTGCCAGTGTCTTGATTTTCCACTGAGAGAACTCTTTTGCTCCCAGCACACGCTTTGCATTTTCCACAATGGAAAAAACCACTCATAGATTTTAAGGTGTTACTTTTGGGGAGTGGTTTTTCTAGATGGCTGGTCACCAGATAGTCTCTTAAAGATCTGGTTTTGTTAAAAGTTATAAGTGGGTGAACGGGTAGGTCGTCTTTGATAGTGCTATCAGTTTTGAGAATATGCCAGTTTTTACGCAGCATGGATCTGAGATCGTTAGCTCCAGCCGAAAAAGGGGTTATAAGCCTAAACTTTCCTTTACCATCATCTGCTTTCTCAGTGGCTGGTTCAGTAGTGATTAGGGAATCTCTAGGGATGGCCCTTACTTTCCTCAAGGTGTTTTTCAGAAGAGACTCTCCATACCCCCTGGCCTTAAATCGATTCACACACTCATTGGCTGCCTCATCAAAGTCTTCTAGTCTTGAACAGTTCCTACGGAGCCGAAGTAACTCTCCGTACGGAATGCTCTTGACTAGTTGAGGAGGGTGGCTGCTGCTAGCAAAAAGAGTAGAATTGCCAGCAGTTGTTTTTCTGTGTAGAGCTGTGTGGATCTGCTGGTCTTGTGAAAACACTTTCAGGTCTAGATATTCAGCTGATACCGGGCTTACCATCCCTGAAAAGTGTAAATTATAGGCATTCTCATTCAGTTTGTTGATAAAGGCTTGTGCTGTTGCTAATGAGCCCCGCCACACAATAAACAGATCGTCAATGTACCTGAACCAGCCCTCCGTCTTTCCTTCCACTCCATCCACCATACAGCTCCTGGGCACCTGCTCCTCCCACCAGCCGACGAAAAGGTTCGCGTAGCTGGGAGCGAAGCAGGTACCCATCGCTGTCCCAGACACCTGTCTAAACAATTGATCCTCAAATAGGAATATATTGTTGTTCAAACAGAATTCGATGAACTCAAGAATCATGATATTGTGGGTAGTGAACCTCAATTGTCTCAAGTTCAGAAAGTGCTGGATAGCCTCTAGGCCCTGTTGATGGTCAATGACAGTGTACAAGCTTGTGATGTATATATATATATATATATATATTACCTACTGGCAGTCGCCAGTAGGTAGTTATAGTTAGGACCTAGCTACCATAGGAAATCCGCAACATTCTATTGGGAATAACTTTGGCGCTGGTTGAGGAATTTGCGTGTAATTTTCCAAAAGTTTGGCCAGCTCCGCTCTGCTCCTGCCCTGAAAGTTTCGGGGGGATTCGTGAAGTGGGGGCTGAGAAAAAAGGGGGGTCCCAAAACATGTTTTCCCCATGTTAATTTCCATAGGACGGTCTGACAAGTCTACAGCCCGAACCGCTGAATGGAATTACGCCAAACTTGGCAAAATTGTAGGGACTGGTATGCCTTTGCTATATTTGGTGTAAATTGCTCCAGTGTTTTTTTTGAAAATTAACTTCAAAAACATATATATGTCTATAGGCGCGCTCCGAGCGCTCACCGGTACGCGTACCGGGCAGCGTACCAGGCACGCTACGGGAGTGCGCAACCGGAAAGCTGATTGGTTGTCGGGTGTCTGTCAACATTCTAAACAGTCCGGAGAGTCCGCCATCTTGTGTCTCTGTAGAATCGAGACACAAGAGGTGAAAAAGAAAGGGGGAAATAATTAAAAGGGGGCAGAGTAGACACCCCCTGACCCCTAGGTTTTCTGAGGGGTGCCTAGAAGGACCCTGAAGGGCAAAAACACTTTTTTTTGTTGAACTTTTCGCGGGGTAAGCGCTGGGTGCGTTCCCAGGTGCGCTCTCGGGTACACGCACCCTGAGCGCACCACGGGGAAAAACAGTGTAAGAAAATAGAGTAAAAAAATAATTTTGAGTGCTTAGAGGTAGGGTAGCTCTGAAAAGAGCTGTTGTGTTATGTGGGTGTTTTTTGTACCTACAAGTAGGTACCAATGCAGAGTCTTACATTCAAGAGGAAAACTCTATTCCCCTCATCTGTAAAATGCACACTATCTCTCCTATAGATGCCTTGCATGCTGTAACGCAAGTTGTTGTGGTAAATGGTACCCATACCATAGTCTCTGAGGAAAGCAGAAACAGATTTATTTACATGTATCCTTGCTTTCTCAATCTGTGGACAAAATTGGTTGGACCAGTTCCATTTTTGCCTTTGGCATATATTAGAAAATACCAAGGCAGTTTTTGGAAAAAGTGAAATCAATTGCCCAAAGATGTCCTTTTAAAGCATCTCCAGACCTACCCCAGTCAAAGTGCCTAGGTCATTTCCACCACAGTGCACAATATTAAGGTCAGGGTGTGGAAGATGCATAAAGGATTTGACCAATGGTATCAATTGGTGGCATCTTAATCCTCTCTGTCCAATCCATACAATGTCCACATTTGGTAAATCAAGGTTGTGAATACCTCTGTTAGCTGCGTATTTTTGACTCCAGTGGACAAAGCTATGACCCACAAACCAGACTTTTGGCATCTTGAAGGTAGATGTGCTTGTATTCAGATGAGTTGTGGAAATGAAATGGCAGTTTAAAAGTAGGAGTTATGTAAAAAAGTGGTTGAGATTCAGTGCACTTGAAAAACAAAACAATGATTGGTGCTTTCTTAAAATTCAGCACTGAAAATTAGGGTGCATGCTTTTTTTTTAAAGAAGTCATTTCAATGGTTGAGGAAAAGTCATTTCAAGAAACATTGCACATGATTAGCTGGTACATTAAGAGGTCAAACACCCTTGCTACATTTTTTGCAACATAGTATGATGAACTTTTGAACAGTGTGCTGGGTGAGGAGGGAGTTACCACGGTAACAGGGGAATGAGCACTGGGGGGATGGGTGAATGTTATGTGACTTTCAAAGTGTTCAAATGTACAACCAATTAAAATGTGCAGTTTCTGGCTCCACTTCATTAACTCCTTCTCTTTCTTCCTCTGTCCTCTTTGTTCTACACTCCCCTTCCCTCAATCTCTCTCTGTTAGCCTCATTCTCTCCGTCCCCTTAGTCTCTCACTCCTCTTCTGTCACGCTCACTGCCTATAACTCAGCCATACTCCTACACTCACCTTCTTTCAGACCTTCTCTTTTACTTTCCTTCCTGTCTCTTCCCTTCTTTCGCTCCTTCACACTTTTCCCTTCCCCTACTCTGCTTACTCCACTTCACTAACTCCTTCTCTTACTCCGTTTGTCCTCTTAGTTCTACACTCTTCTTCCCTCATTCTCTCTCTGTTAACCTTATTGTCTTCGTCTCCTTAGTCTGTCACTCCTCTTCTGTCACGCTCACTCCCTACAACTCAGCCACACTCCCACACTCACCTTCTTTCAGACTTTCTCCTTTAGTTTCCTTCCTCTCTCTTCACTTACATAATTCCTTTATTCTTTTCCCTTCACTTACTCTCCTTACTCCACTTTACTAACTCCTTCCCTCTCTCCTCTTACTTCTACACTCCCCTTCCCTAATTTTCTCTCTGTTAGCCTCATTCTCTCCATCCCCTTAGTCTCTCACACCTCTTCTGTCACGCTCACTCCCTATAACTCAGCCATACTCCTACACTCACCTTCTTTCAGACCTTAACCTTTACTTTCCTTCCTGTCTCTTTCCTTCTTTTGCTCCTTCACTCTTTTCTCTTCCCTTACTCCCCATACTGCACTTCAGTAACTCCTTCTCTCAATCCCTCTGTCCTCTAACTTACTCACTCCCATTCTCTCACTCTCTCTCTGTTACCCCCATTCTCTCCGTCCTCTTAGTCTCTCACTCCTCTTTTATCACGCTCACTCCCTATAACTGAGCCATACTCCCACACTCATCTTCTTTCAGACCTTCTCCTTTACTTTCCTTCGTCTCTCTTCCCTTCCTTCACTCCTTCACTGTTTTCCCTTCCCTTACTCTCCTTACGCCACTTCACTAATTCCTTCTCTTACTCCCTCTGTCCTCTTAGTTCTACACTCCCCTTCCCTCATTCTCTTTCTGTTAGCCTCATTCTCTCCGTCCCCTTAGTGTGTCACTCCTCTTCTGTCACACTCACTCCCTATAACTCAGCAACACTCCCACACTCACCTTCTTTCAAACCTTCTCCTTTACTTTCCTTTCTGTCTCTTCCCTTCTTTCGCTCCTTCATACTTTTCCCTTCCCTTACTCCCTTTACTCCACTTCACTAACTCCTTTTCTTTCTCCCTCTGTCCTCTTAGTTCTACACTCCCGTTCCCTCATTCTCTCTCTTTTACCCTCATTCTTTCCGTCCCTTTAGTCTCTCACTCCTCTTCTGTCACGCTCGCTGCCTATAACTCAGCCATACTCCCAAACTCACCTTCTTTCAGACCTTCTCCTTTACTTTTCTTCCTCTCTCTTCCCTTCTTTCACTCCTTCACTCTTTTCCCTTCCCTTACTCTTCTTACGCCACTTTACTAACTCCTTGTTTTACTCCCTCTGTCCTCTTAGTTCTACACTCCCCTTCTCTCACTCTCTCTCGGTTAGCCTCATTCTCTCCATCCCCTTAGTCTCTCACGCCTCTTCTGTCATGCTCACACCCTATAATTCAGCCATACTCCCACACTCACGTTCTTTCAAACCTTCTCCTTTACTTTCCATCCTGTCTCTTCCTTTCTTTCGCTCCTTCTCTCTTTTCCCTTTCCGTACTCTACTAACTCAATTTCACTAACTCCTTCTCTTTCTCCCTCTGTCCTCTTAGTTCTACACTCCCCTTCCGTCATTCTCTTTCTGTTAGCCTCATTCTCTCCGTCCCCTTAGTATCTCACTCCTCTTCTGTCACACTCACTCCCTATAACTCAGCTACACTCCCACACTCACCTTCTTTCAAACCTTCTCCTTTACTTTCCTTCCTGTCTCTTCCCTTCTTTTGCTCCCTCTGTCCTCTTAGTTCTACACTCCCCTTCCTTCATTCTCTCTCTGTTAGTCTCATTCTCTCCATCCCCTTAGTCTCTCACGCCTCTTCTGTCATGCTCACACCCTATAACTCAGCCATACTCCCACACTCACCTTCTTTCAATACCCCGACTTCACTTCCCTTCCCCTCTCGTCCCTTTTTTTCCTCCCTCACTCATTTTCCTTTCCTTTCTCACTGCACTCCACTTCACTCACTCCTTTTGTATTTGTTTAGAATACAGCTCTTTTTGGAGAATTGGAGGTAGTTCTAAAAAGAACTGTTTTTTTCTTCTTTTTAGGTTTTCTTAGAGAACAAAAACAGGGAATGTCAAACTGCTAAACAGGAGCAAAAAAAAGAGTCAAAATTAGGGATGTGGACGGCAGCGGTGGTTTTCTCTTGTTCGGCAATGTTCATAATACTTTGTTCACCGTAACAAAGTAGTTCATCACAGTCTTTACATTTGATAGTGATGCCATCAAAAACAAGCTGAATATTAGGAATCAGCTGTTCAGGTCGCCCCCTCACTGATGATGCAGTTGGTCCTCCAGTCAAAGTTGAAGCACCATCCCTTGGAGCATCTCGTGCCAGAGCTCTGACATTCTCCCGGGCATAGTTCTGGAGGTGCCTCCTCTGAACGTGCCGAATCATGGTCGAATTTCCAAAACTGTATTTCCTTGTAGGGTCACCCCAGGAAAGGACAGTATGGCAAATTCTGCACTCCACCTTTGGAGCATTCACCTTTTTTTTTATTAGCTGGTATGGAAAAAAACTTCCAAATGAAGTGCTCCTTTACCCTGGGCTGAGGAGCCTCTTCCTGTTTGAACTCATCCGAGTCCTCACTGCTACTGGTGGGTCTAGCAGCCATTTTAATCTCTATACGGTTCAGCAGAAAAAAACAGGTCTTGCAGTGACAAAAGTGAAAGAAGAAGTGAAGGAAATGGGTGGGGTTTTCATTCTTTTTAAAAAAAACTGTTAGCAACCAATGAAAATTGTTATTTTAAGGTCACATGACTTGACGCGCTTACGCTGCGCGCACCGGAGCGCTTCCGGGGGCGCTTACGCAGCACGAATGTGGGCGCATCCGGGGGCACTTACGTGGCGCACCTGAATGAAGTTTTGGTAGCTTTACGGAAATGCAAAATCATTTTCATTCAAAAAATCTAAAATACTACTTTTATAAGTATAGTACTGAATGTCTTGCATTATTATTTAGTTTTCAGACATATTTTTTTTAAGTATGCAGAAATAGCGCTCTCGCTGCGCTCTTGGGAGTGCTTACCGGTGCGCGCACCCTGAGCGCTCCAAGACAAAATGATACGGGTAAGCTTACCGGTGCGCGCACCCTGAGCGCTCTAGGAAAAAATTATAAAGAAAGAAAAATACATTGAACAAATAATTTAAAAAACCAAAAATTAATAACAAGTAATAGTTATAAAAAACAGCTAATAAAAAAAACACTAAAAATCATAGGTTATAAACTCGATATACAAAGTAATTTGCTTTTAAAAAACCTTTAAAATTCACTGAAAAAACCAGAGGTTTCACAATCGTTATAGTTAGGAATTAGCATTTAAAAAACCTTTGAAATTCACTGAAAAAGACCATAGGTTTCACATTTATTATAGTTAGGAATTAGCATTTAAAAAACCTTTGAAATTTACTAAAAAAAACATAGGTTTCACACCAGTTATAGTTAGCTGTACATTTTACTCATACAAAACCATTGAAATTCCCACGTTATAGTTAGTTGGACTCACTATAACTCGCACACCCGCAATCCACTGCTGAAGATGTCACATATTACATCATTCATGACATGGTCAGTGACATCACTGATGACATCACTGATGACATCTCAAATGACATCACTGATGACATCTCAAATGACATCACTGATGACATCACTGATGACATCATCCATGTGATAATACGATGCACCTCCTCACACTCTAATCTAACCTTTGATACACCCAGTGTTAAATACAAACTACCATTCCTGAAATTATTGACACACCAATACCCGTAACTACATACGCACTCACCGATTCCTAGGTCTACACACACATCCATTCATTCACCCATACTATCACTCATATATACAGAAACTCATCACTACAACACTATCATATGCACTCATACACCTATACAGACACTCACACACTGCCACTCATCCATGGAGTTACTCACACACCTAGTCAGTCATGCAAAGAATCAATCACACTCCCATTTCCTCATCTATACAGTTATACAGACAACACCTCAATTATACAAACATATACTAACACATACTTACTTTCTTATACAACCACTGATATAAGTACACATTGATCCATACAGCCACTCACACAATCAGTGGCTCTCATGTATAGTCATTTATATATGCCAACTCTCACATGCACTGTGTTTTACATATGTACTTACTTGGGCATGTAGCACTGAGATATCCATTCACTCACCAATACAGCCATGCACTTAGTCAACCGCCCATACAGCTGTTTGCACATGCACTCTTTAACACATACACCTGGTGTATCAACTGCTCACACATCTATGCAGAGAGACACACACCTCCCAGCCACCCACGCACACACTCAGACTCACATACAAATACTTTGGCAACCAATCAATAACCAATATAGCCACTCATATAGCTATTGATCAACAGATGCAGCAGCTTATACAACAACAGACATACTGATGCACACATTCACACAGTTTAGTCACTAACCCATGCATTCAGTAAGACACATTTAATCACTCACTCATACAGTCAGTCAGTTACGCACCAACTAAATCCTTCATCCAGACACTTATACATCCACTCATTCTTCAATATGTAAAACATATTTAAACTTTATAGAAACACACAGACACTGGATGATGACATCAGTGATGTAATCAGTGATGTCATTTGAGATGTCATCAGTGATGTCATTTGAGATGTCATCAGTGATGTCACTGACCATGTCATGAATGTTGTAATATGTGACATCATCAGCAGTGGATTGCGGGCACACGAGTTATAGTGAGTCCAACTAACTATAACGTGGGAATTTCAATGGTTTTGTATGAGTAAAATGTACAGCTAACTATAACTGGTGTGAATCCTATGGTTTTTTCAGTGAATTTCAAAGGTTTTTTAAATGCTAATTCCTAACTATAACAAATGTGAAACCTATGGTTTTTTCAGTGAATATATATATATATATATATATATGTATATATATTGTGAACACCGGAATCCCTCAATCCTCGGGATACACCTTCAACGAGAGCACACGGAGCCACTATCTCGTGGTTGAGCCAGATTTATTAGGATTTCTCTGCAAAAAACAATAAGCTCACAAACGCGTTTCGGCGTTTCCGCCTTCGTCAGAAAAAAAAAAAAAAAAAAAAAAAATATGTATATATATATATATATATGCATATATATATATATATATACCGTTAGGTCCACAAGGCGGGCTTCCAGGCGCTCTAGGGGCGGTGCGTTCAGAGCGTGGCAGAACCAAGCCACGAATTAAATTATTCCAGTTTCCCCCGAGGGGAAGATTATCTCCGCGCACTCCCGGATATTTAGATAAATTACCAAGTCATATAACCAAGATAGTAGTTCAGTCTTCAATTTATTTCAGCAAGCCAGCTGCACCTGACGCGTTTCGGTCTCTACGGAGACCTTGCTCACAGGAAAACATTTCTACATTTTTTTGTGTTACGTTTAAATAAAATAAAAAAAATAAAAAATTGCAAACATCCTCCATCGTGTTACATCACTTCCTGTTACTAACACAGGAATTCTGGGACCTGTAGTTTTTCAACTTATTTCATTGTCAAAGCAAATTATTAACTTTTTGGTGATTGAGTTTGAAACAATAATATTTCTTATGCTTCTCAAAGTCATATTAATCATATTTGACCCTCTGGTGGGTCCATAACCATTTAATAACACCCTTGTCATCAAGTAATTAACTTATGATATCAGCTAAGTTTTCAACTCAGATTCACTCATGCAACCCTCTGGTGGGTGATTTATAGATTAATCGTAATTCCATTCTCTATGTCTCATGTCTGCAATCGAAGACATTTAAACAATATATTTCGTGAAAAAATAAGTAGGTTAAAAGGTTACTGAGAGAGATAGTTCATGTTTGTTTCCTTTTCAATACAGTTTTAGAGTTTCAAAGATGGCAATGAAGTTCTTCATCCAAGTTAATCCCAAAAGGGTTCATGGTTCGAAAGTTCATTATATGTTTAGATTCTTTTTGCCTCATTATTTTCTCGCGATCTCCTCCTCTTTGATTTGCTCCCACACTTTCAATCCCATTGAATGTTAGTTCTTTCCAGTTGCCTTTGTGTTCTTTTTCCATGTGCTTGGCCATGGCGTTACTTCTGTCACTGTTAATCGTTGCACGGACATGTTCCAATATTCGTAATTTGAGCTCTTTTTTTGTGCTCCCAATGTATTTGAGTGAACATGGGCACTCTAGCACATAAATTACGAATTGTGTTTTGCAGTTTATCAGTTGATTAATTGTCCAGGTCTTGTTGTTTGCCATTTTAAGTTCTTTGGTATTTTGGGCAATACAGCACACCTTGCAACTTGAGCATTTGTAGAAACCTTTGGACTTGTACCAAGCCTTTGTTTTGATCTGCTCCTGAAAGTGGCTTGAGATTAATTTGTCCTTTAAGTTTTTGGCCCTGCGATACGTTACATTTGGACGATCTCCTACGATTTCTGCAATTTTTGGGTCCATGTGCAAAATATGCCAATTTTTTCTCAGGATTTTGATTATCGAATCATTGGCTGTTGAATGTGTGGTGATAAACCGGATCTTTTGATTCTCGGTTTCTGGTTTTGGTTTTTCTTTCAGCAACTCAGCTCTGTTGATAATGGAGGATCGTGTCAGTGCGTTTTGGATCATGAAAGGCTTATATTTACGTTCTTCGAATCTTTTTCTTGTCAATTTCTGGTTGGTGATCCAATCCTCTTCTTTTGAGCATATCCTTTTGATTCTCAAAAACTCCCTGTATGGAATATTACGGATTAAAGTTGGCTGGTGAAAACTTTGGGCATGCAGTATTGCATTCGTCGCTGTACTTTTACGATGCAAGGTTGTTTGTATTGCATTATTTTCGATGAAAATTTCCGTGTCTAGGAAAATCACTTTTGATTCACTGATTGTGTAGGTGAATTTGAGACCAAAGTTGGAATTGTTCAATATTTCAAAATAATTTGCAAACTCCTCCTCCGTTCCATCCCAAATCAAAAGTAAATCATCGATGTATCTCAGCCAAGCTATGGTTTTTGATACTGACACATCGTTTTCACATCTCCGGGCCCATGTCCTTTCCCAATGGCCCATCGTTAGGCAGGCATATGATGGACTAAAAGAAAAGCCCATTGCGGTGCCCTTGGATTGGCACCGCAATGGGCTTTTCTTTTAGTCCATCATATGCCTGCCTAACGATGGGCCATTGGGAAAGGACATGGGCCTGGAGATGTGAAAACGATGTGTCAGTATCAAAAACCATAGCTTGGCTGAGATACATCGATGATTTACTTTTGATTTGGGATGGAACGGAGGAGGAGTTTGCAAATTATTTTGAAATATTGAACAATTCCAACTTTGGTCTCAAATTCACCTACACAATCAGTGAATCAAAAGTGATTTTCCTAGACACGGAAATTTTCATCGAAAATAATGCAATACAAACAACCTTGCATCGTAAAAGTACAGCGACGAATGCAATACTGCATGCCCAAAGTTTTCACCAGCCAACTTTAATCCGTAATATTCCATACGGGGAGTTTTTGAGAATCAAAAGGATATGCTCAAAAGAAGAGGATTGGATCACCAACCAGAAATTGACAAGAAAAAGATTCGAAGAACGTAAATATAAGCCTTTCATGATCCAAAACGCACTGACACGATCCTCCGTTATCAACAGAGCTGAGTTGCTAAAAGAAAAAACAAAACCAGAAACCGAGAATCAAAAGATCCGGTTTATCACCACACATTCAACAGCCAATGATTCGATAATCAAAATCCTGAGAAAAAATTGGCATATTTTGCACATGGACCCAAAAACTTGCAGAAATCGTAGGAGATCGTCCAAATGTAACGTATCGCAGGGCCAAAAACTTAAAGGACAAATTAATCTCAAGCCACTTTCAGGAGCAGATCAAAACAAAGGCTTGGTACAAGTCCAAAGGTTTCTACAAATGCTCAAGTTGCAAGGTGTGCTGTATTGCCCAAAATACCAAAGAACTTAAAATGGCAAACAACAAGACCTGGACAATTAATCAACTGATAAACTGCAAAACACAATTCGTAATTTATGTGCTAGAGTGCCCATGTTCACTCAAATACATTGGGAGCACAAAAAAGAGCTCAAATTACGAATATTGGAACATGTCCGTGCAACGATTAACAGTGACAGAAGTAACGCCATGGCCAAGCACATGGAAAAAGAACACAAAGGCAACTGGAAAGAACTAACATTCTATGGGATTGAAAGTGTGGGAGCAAATCAAAGAGGAGGAGATCGCGAGAAAATAATGAGGCAAAAAGAATCTAAACATATAATGAACTTTCGAACCATGAACCCTTTTGGGATTAACTTGGATGAAGAACTTCATTGCCATCTTTGAAACTCTAAAACTGTATTGAAAAGGAAACAAACATGAACTATCTCTCTCAGTAACCTTTTAACCTACTTATTTTTTCACGAAATATATTGTTTAAATTTCTTCGATTGCAGACATGAGACATAGAGAATGGAATTACGATTAATCTATAAATCACCCACCAGAGGGTTGCATGAGTGAATCTGAGTTGAAAACTTAGCTGATATCATAAGTTAATTACTTGATGACAAGGGTGTTATTAAATGGTTATGGACCCACCAGAGGGTCAAATATGATTAATATGACTTTGAGAAGCATAAGAAATATTATTGTTTCAAACTCAATCACCAAAAAGTTAATAATTTGCTTTGACAATGAAATAAGTTGAAAAACTACAGGTCCCAGAATTCCTGTGTTAGTAACAGGAAGTGATGTAACACGATGGAGGATGTTTGCAATTTTTTTTTTTTTTTTTTTTTATTTAAACGTAACACAAAAAAATGTAGAAATGTTTTCATGTGAGCAAGGTCTCCGTAGAGACCGAAACGCGTCAGGTGCAGCTGGCTTGCTGAAATAAATCGAAGACTGAACTACTATCTTGGTTATATGACTTGGTAATTTATCTAAAAATCCGGGAGTGCGCGGAGATAATCTTCCCCTCGGGGGAAACTGGAATAATATATATATATATATATATATATATATATATATATATATATTCACTGAAAAAACCATAGGTTATAGACCATATATAGTTAGGAATTAGCATTTACAAAACCTTGAAAATTCACTGAAAAAACCATAGGTTATAGACCATATATAGTTAGGAATTAGCATTTAAAAAACCTTTTTTTACTCACACAAAACCATTGAAATTCCATATATAGTTAGTAGTACTAACTATATATCGCGCACCCGCAATCCACTGCTGATCATGTCACATATTACATCATTCATGACATGGTCAGTGACATCACTGATGACATCACTGATGACATCTCAAATGACATCACTGATGACATCACTGATGACATCTCAAATGACATCACTGATGACAACATCCAGTGACTGTGTATTTCTGTAAAGTTAAAATATGTCTTACATATTGAAGAATGAGTGGATGTAGAAGTGTCTGGATGAAAGATTTAGTAGGTGCATGAATGACTGTATGAGTGAGTGGTTAAATGTGTCTCACTGAGTGCATGGGTTAGTGACTGAACTGTGTTAATTTGTGCATCATTATGTTTGTTGTTCTGTAAACCGCTGCATGTGTTGATCAGTAGCTATATGAGTAAGTATATGGGTTATTGATTGGTTGCTCAAGTATTTGTATGGGAGACTGAGTGTGTGTGTGGGTGGCTGGGAGGTGTATGACTCTGTGCATTGGTGAGTGAATGGATGTCTCAGTGCTACATGTCAAAGTAAGTACATATGTAAAACACAGTACATGTGAGAGTTGGCATATATAAATAACTGTGCATAAGAGCCAGTGAATGTGTGAGGGGCTGTATGGATGATTGTGAACTTGTATCAGGGATTGTAAAAGAGAGTAAATATGTGTTAGTATATGTTTGAATAAGTAAGGTGTGTATAACTGTATAGTTGAGGAAATGGAGGTGTGATTGATTCTTTGCATGACTGACTAGGTGTGTAAGTAACTCCATGGATGAGTGACAGTCTGTGAGTGTCTGTTTACACTGAGTGTATCTAAGGTTATATTAGAGTCTGAAGAGGTTCATCGTATTATCACATGAATGATGTCATCAGTGATGTGATCAGTAATGTCAAATGAGATGTCATCAGTGATGTCATCAGTGATGTCATTTGAGATGTCATCAGTGATGTCATTTGAGATGTCATCAGTGATGTCATCAGTGATGTCACTGACCATGTCATGAATGATGTAATATGTGCCATGATCAGCAGTGGATTGCGGGTGCGCGATATATAGTTAGTACTACTAACTATATATGGAATTTCAATGGTTTTGTGTGAGTAAAAAAAGGTTTTTTAAATGCTAATTCCTAACTATATATGGTCTATAACCTATGGTTTTTTCAGTGAATTTTCAAGGTTTTGTAAATGCTAATTCCTAACTATATATGGTCTATAACCTATGGTTTTTTCAGTGAATTTCAATGGTTTTTTAATAGCAAATATCATAAGCTGTCGAATGTCAAGTACGTGGTAAGAATTTTTTTTTTCGTGTTTATGCACACTGATCTGCTTTGAATGCTGCCCCCCCCTCATTTCTATTAGGAGTACTCTCTCTTTGCAGATAGTGAAGGGTAGTTAACGCAGGCCTTTGCCCCCGTTGTAATCCGTCGTGCCTGCTTCTCTCTCCATTTGATTGATTGTTATCCAAGCATTTACTGTTTTAGAATTGGTTCTCTTTGGTTCATTCTCTATTTACAAACAAGCACAGAGTCGCAATACTCTGTTTAGTCTTTGCAGATAGCGAAAAATCGTGTAAAAAAACAAAAGGAATCGAGCAAAATCAGTGGGCCACTAATGGGATCTCTTTTTGACCTCGCTAAAATAGAAACATTAGGAACAACCCCTCATGACAAATACGAAACTAGTGAGATGAACTGAACTCCACACCATGATGGCTGCAAGACAGCTCGGCTCCGCCACCCACCCCGCCCAAAATAACGATAAACTCTATGCAAATATATACAACACACCAGCAAAGTAACAGGGTAAAACATTTTATTAAACAACTATTTACATAACTATTTTAAACTTTTTGTTGCCCGATCCGGCTAGCTCAATCGATCGAGCATGAAACTCATGCACTCTGATGATTCAAAGTTTTGAAGAGTGCTTGTAACACTGTCTGAAGCCTATTTGCACTTGCTTCATCTTCACTATTCTAAAAGTAAGTGGGGGCTGTTTGAGTACGTTACTGCATTTGTAAACAATGTGATGCGGTGCCACCCTGAACCGCTTAACGGAGGCCCCCGAGGGACGGTGTGATGGCGCGGACTCGGAGGGGGCGCTTGGCTCCGGCCCCCTCCCCAAGTCGTGTTCTCCTGGTGTGGCCTGAGATCGCCCCTGACATAGGTGGCCGGCTCCCGGGATCAAGCGGAACTTTTTGCCTTTTGGTAACTCTTCCATTCTTGACCTTGTCCCACAATCCGTTTCACCTAAAGACACGCTGTAGTGGGGCGCCCCTTTACCATTTCAGTTGCCATTCCGCCCGCTTTTGCTACACTGTGCCTCTTCCGCTATTCAGCTGTTTACCGCCCGCTCTTTCGACTACAACGTCTCGCTCACCATGTAGTTGAGTTGCTCCCGCTCTTGCGGTGCAGCGATAGGCGGCTGCCACAGGACTCTCAAAATGGCGGCCGGCTCTTCAGATTTGGGCGTGGTCCACTAAAATGGCCCTGCGACACCTTGGAACTCGGACGCTTGTCTGCTAGAGCTTGGGCTCCATTCTCGAAAGCGTCCCCTCAGCCTTGAAGATTCTACTAAAGTCTTGGGGGCCCCCGACTCCCGCAGGCTTCTGGTGGGGAGCGGCTAGCATGATTGCTCGTGGAATGGCCACGACGGAGCTACGAAATGGTGGTGCTCTCATGCTAACTCCAGCTTCAGTCTGAAACATCCAGAAACTCTGTAGACTACCAATTCGATAAGTTCCGGTAGCGCCCCAACGTGACCCGGTAGAGAAGAACTTGCCCTCCCCTCTTTGACTGATGGTTCTTGTTGCCTGTCCCTTCTGTTGTCATTTAACAGAACTATTTAGCCTGCTGAAAGGGGTTGTGTTCCGACCGCTGGTTGGTGGAGACATTTTGACTATATTCTGGACCTGCGTTGTCGCGTAATGCGTCATATGACGCGCCGCGTTAGCGCATCCGGAAGTGATCCAGGGCGCGCCGCGCAGCGCGTAACGTAAGCATAACAGATCATGTAACTTGTTAATAAAACTTTTCATTGGTTCATTTTACTTTTCTTATTCTAATGATGAAAGGCTTGGTCATATGACCTAAAAATTACGCTTTTTATTACTTTCAAACATTATTTTTTCTTAAACATATGTTATAATGTTCCAGGCTAATGTACTTTCCCGGAAAATTTACAACTGTCCTGCAAGTAAAATATATTCCTTTTTCGAGAAAAAGGGCGTTTCTTCGTCCCATGACGGAGCCGTTGAGCAAAAGAGGGTCGGCCTGCTGTCTTAGTCGCCGATACGCCAGAATATCAGATTCTTATCGATCACTTTATGTTGCAGGAGTAGAAAACCCAACAACCCTTGACCATTTATCTTTACTGCGTTCCTGCGTATTATACCTTTTACCCTTCATGTAATTCGAATGCTTTATTTCACTTGCCTTTTACTGATTCTAAAACAGTGACTATTATTAAAAACTTTACCAATGTAAATACTACTACCATGTTTTCTTTTAAAAACCTTTATTGTGAAAATGTCAGTATACAAATACGGGCCTATAACCACGTGGGCCGGCCACGGAGCAAACTGTAATCGTATATGATGAGTAGACATTTACACTGTAGAGGAACGTAACGGGCGGGCCATTAGGTTGCAAGAACTAAGGTGTCTAACAGTTGCGGAATCGGTGGACGTAACTTTTATAATTAAAATACGACAGGGCCAGTTACAATAAAATTATCTAGATATACATTTGCGGGCAAGTACCATGGGTGACGTTAATTCGAACTTTCAATAGTACAGTAATCAATAACACATCAGAACTTAATATCAATAGGGATGTCGAAATATTCAATCAATTCTCGTCCCCTCCCGCCATGTGCTTCAAAACTGCATACGTATCTCGTGATTTCAATGTTCTGCAACCAGTACACAACAAGGAGTTACGACTCCCATTTATTCTGGCGCCATTTTGGGCGAGGACGGGCAGGTCCAGGATATAGTCAAAATGTCTCTACCAACCATCGACTATGATGATCATATGCTGTATTTATTAGAGTAACACTCATCTGTCCACATGAAATTAATTTGCCACAATCTAAACATGTCATTTTAATCTTTCCAAAGTTCTTCTAAATATTTGGGACCGTTTCCCTTGCCTCTGATGCTGTCAGTGCCAGTTCTTTGATGAATGTACTGGCAGGTCGGGGGTTCTCCTCCAAATCTCTCTTTTATGCAGCACTATAATTAATCGGTGCCACCTCTCCATATGACGATGCATGGTATATTTACCATAACTATATTTTTTTTCGGTTCCTCTGGAGAGTACATCGTGGCAGATGAAGCGTGTAACGTACCGGGAATTTACCTTTTTTGCATGTAGAGGAAAGGAAAAAAAATTCGAGCGTCCGAGTTCTAAGGTGTCCCAGGGCCATTTTAGTGGACCAGGCCCAAATCCAAAGGACAGGCCGCCATTTTGAGAGTCCTGTTGCAGCCGCCTGTCGCTGTAGCATCAAGAGCGGCCAAAACTCAGCTGAATGGCAACTGAAACGGTAAAGGGGCGCCCCACTACAGCAGACGAGCCTCCACCTGGGAAGGCCCGTTCACGCCGCCTCCCCCCCCCCTTCGGGCACCCCACGCCGTTATTCGGAGCAGGATTGTAGGATGGCCACACCAATGCGGCAACTTGCTAGACACCACCTCGGTGCCAACCGAATCTCAGCGCCTTGTGGTGTCTTCTATTCAGAAAATATTGTTGTGCTGCCTTCGACCTATTCGCCGCAAGTGCGCACGCAACTCAGCTGCATAGCTTGCTAGACACCACCTCGGTGCCATCCGGATCTTGGCGCGTTGCGCTGCCTTTGGCCCCATTCGCACATCGGTCCGCTACTGACGCCACCTCACAGGCCAACGGGGCGCCCCACGCCCACTTTCAGCATTGTAGGATGGCCACACCAGTGCGGCAACTTGCTAGACACCACCTCGGTGCCATCCGGATCTTGGCGCGTTGTGCTGCCTTCGGCCTATTCGCACATCAGTCCGCTACTGACGCGAACTCACAGGCCAACGAGGCGCCCCACGCCGACTTTCAGCATTATAGGATGGCCACACCAGTGCGGCAACTTGCTAGACACCACCTCGGTGCCATCCGGATCTTGGCGCGTAGTGAAGCTGCAGCAGCTGCAAATAAGCTTCAGACAGTGTTACAACCGCTGCTCAGAACTCTCAACTATGACACCACCTCGGTGCCATCCGGATCTTGGCGCGTTGCGCTGCCTTTGGCCCCATTCGCACATCGGTCCGCTACTGACGCCACCTCACAGGCCAACGGGGCGCCCCACGCCCACTTTCAGCATTGTACGATGGCCACACCAGTGCGGCAACTTGCTAGACACCACCTCGGTGCCATCCGGATCTTGGCGCGTTGTGCTGCCTTCGGCCTATTCGCACATCGGTCCGCTACTGACGCTGCCTCACGTGCCAACGGATTTTCTACGCTTTTTATACCCTATGCCGCATAACAGGTCATGTGACTTGTTTATAAAACTTTTCATTGGTTCATTTTACTTTTGGTTTCCTAATGATGGAAGGCTTGATCATATGACCTAAAAATAACACTTTTCATTGGATGAAAACTTTTTTTTTTCCCAAACGATGAAAGCCCCACCTTGTTTCTGGATGTTTCAGACTGAAGCTGGCGTCAGCATGAAAGCACCACCATCTCGTGGCTCCGTCGTGGTCATTCCGCGAGCAATCATGGCAGCCGCTCCCCACCGGAAGCCTGCAGGAGTCGGGGGCCCCCAAGACTTTTGTACAATCCTCAAGGCTGAGGGAACGCTTTCGAGAATGGGGTCCAAGACCTAGCAGACTAGCGTCCGATTTCCAAGGTGTCCCAGGGCCATTTCAGTGGACCAGGCCCAAAAAGGAAAGAGCCTGCCGCCATTTTGAGAGTCCTGTGGCAGCCGCCTATCGCTGCACCGCAAGAGTGGGCGCAACTCAGCTGAATGGCGGATTTTGACACAGTGGACCAAAAGCGGACGGAATGGCAACTGAAACGGTAAAGGGGCGCCCCACTACAGCAGACGAGCCTCCACCTGGGGAGGCCCGTTCACGCCGCCTCACCCCCCCCCCCCCCCCGGGGCACCCCACGCCGTTATTCGGAGGCGGCAACTTACTGGACATCACCTTGGTGCCATCGTTCTGCTGCCTTGGAACTATTCGCACAACAGACCGCTACTGATGACCCACCCCCCGCGACGCCCCACGCCGGATACCGAAATCAGTGCGGCACCCAGGCAACATCACCTGGGTGCCGTCCAGAAATCTGGACGTTGTGCTGCGTTGGGACTATTCGCACAACCGACCGCTACTTCCTTCTTTTTCCCTAAAAATGTTTAAATGTTTTTACTGTTTTTGTTTTGTTGTATATATTTATAAGTTATTAAAGTTTTATAATCCTACTACTTTGTTGGAGTGCTATATATTTTTAATGTGACACATAATTGTAAAAACTTTGATGTACAAAGAGGCATCCCTGGAATCTTCCGCTTCAGGCTCGGTCCCCTCCCCAATCACAATACAGAATGGTTTTCAGATAGTAGGAACGCGTGTGGTGTGACGGATCTCATCGGGTGTGGGCCTTGATCTACTATAACTCCTTTGAAGAGGGGTGATTCTTTACAGCTGGGGCCATAAACTACATCTGCAGGGCTAGCTGATAGCCTGGGACCGGCCTGGACAATCGGACACAGAGGAAGAGGAGTGTCAGAGGGTGCGGTAGTGAATAGGGCGAAAGGGAGGTGTCGGACAGGCACAGGGTGTGATTCTCAGGGAAGAGCAGCGCAGATGGGGGGAGGTTTATTGCCCATGCGTAAGACAGAGAGCGGGGGTGACCAGTGCCTGGGGGAGATGCTTGCGAGGGTGGGGAGCCATGCTAAGGATCGACAGCGTGCAGAGAGTGGGTCTGGTCAAGGCATCTAAAATGGCTGCCGTGCACGACAAAAGTGTGGCATTTGAAAAAAGGCAAGATGGCGCAGACAATGTTTATCAACACTTCCTGATTTCCTTCGAATCGAACGTTAACAGACGTTATCTCTACCACACTACCGGTCCCCCTGGGCTTAAACGCCGAGATGGTAGGGACTGCATCCCGTGGAGATAGGCCGAGACGTCACTCAGCAGAAAAAAAAGAAAAAAAAAGTCTATAAACATACAATAAGTTAAAAGTCAATCATTCTTGTTTCCTTGTAGTACGCTCCCCAGGCCCGCGGGGCCCTTTTAAAACCTCCACATCAAACCTAGGGGGTCAGGGAGGATCTACTATGCCCCCTTATGGTCATTTGCCCCTTCGCTTTGGCCTCCTCTTGTCTCTCGATCCTACCGAGAGACAAGATGGCGGCCGCTACGGACTGTTTGGAATGTTTACAGACGCCGGAGAACCAATCAGCTTCGCTTCACAAAGCTCCGTAACGCGAAAAGTACGCGAAGCGGAGCGCTGCCTGGTCCGCTGTCACAGATATATATCTTTTTTTGAACGTTAATTTCTCAAAATCCACTGGAGCACATATATTGAGACATAGCAAAGGCACATCGGGTTACCAGTACCTACAATTTTGCCAAGTTTCGTTCAAATCCATTCAGCCGTTCGATTATTATTATTTATTTTTTTTGCCCCGCGGGGCCCTTTTAAAACCTCCACATCAAACCTAGGGGGTCAGGGAGGATCTACTATGCCCCCTTATGGTCATTTGCCCCTTCGCTTTGGCCTCCTCTTGTCTCTCGATCCTACCGAGAGACAAGATGGCGGCCGCTACGGACTGTTTGGAATGTTTACAGACGCCGGAGAACCATCCGGTCCGCTGTTACAGATATATATCTTTTTTTGAACGTTAATTTCTCAAAATCCACTGGAGCACATATATTGAGACCTAGCAAAGGCACATCGGGCTACCAGTCCCTACAATTTTGCCAAGTTTTGTGCAAATCCATTCAGCCGTTCGGGCTAAAAGTGAGGCCAACCGCCCTATGGAAATTAACATTGGAAAAATGCGTTTTGGGACCCCCCTTTTTTCTCGGCCCCCCCTTGACAAACCCCCCCCAAATTTCCAGGGGCTGCTCAGAAACAAAATGTTCCATTTTCCTGAAAATTTCTGCCAATTCCGTCCACAAACGCCAAAGTTATTAGACATAGAATTTTCAAAAATCCCATAGAGAAAAAATCCTAACTATATATACCTACTGGCGACCGCCAGTAGGTAACTACTGGCGACCGCCAGTAGGTAATTACCTACTGGCGGTCGCCAGTAGGTAGTTATAGTTAGGATTGCTTTCCATAGGAAATCCGCAACATTCTATTGGGAATAACTTTGGTGCAGATTGAGGGATCTGCCTGTAACTTTCCAAAATTAAGGCCTGCTCCGCTCTGCTCCTTCCCTGAAAGGTTCGGGGGGATTCGTGAAGTGGGGGCCGAGAAAAAAGGGGGGTCCCAAAACATGTTTCCCCCATGTTAATTTCCTTAGGACGAATAGACAAGGCTACAGCCCGAACCGCTGAACGGAATTAGACCAAACTTTGCAAAATTGTAGGGACTGGTACGCAGAAGTGCCTTTTCTATATTTGGTGAAAATTGCTCCAGTGGTTTTTTTTTAAATTAACTTCAAAAACACATATATATCTATATGCGCGCTTCTAGCGCTTACCGGTACGCGTACCGGGGAGCGCACCCTGCTCGCCACGGAAGTGCGCGAGGGGAAAGCTGATTGGCTCTTGGGTGTCTGTCAACATTCTAAACAGTCCGGAGAGTCCGCTATCTTGTGTCTCGGTAGAATCGAGACACAAGAGGTGAAAATAAATGGGGGGAAATGATTAAAAGGGGGCAGGGTAGACCCCCCTGACCCCCTAGATTTTCTGAGGGGGGCCTAGAAGGACCCTGAAGGGCAAAAAAACTATTTATTTTTTTAAAAATTTTCGCGGGGTAAGCGCTGGGTGCGTTCCCATGTACGCTTCCAGGTACGCGTACCCTGAGCGTAGCACAGGGAAAAACAGTGAAAGAAAATAGTGTAAAATAAGAATTTTGAGTGCTTAGAGGTAGGGTAGCTCTAAAAAGAGCTGTTGTGTTATGTGGGTGATTTAAGTACCTACAAGTAGGTACCGATGCAGAGTCTAAAATTCAAGAGAAAGACTCTGTTCCCCTCATCTGAGAAATGTACACCGTGTCCTCTGTAGATTTCTTGCATGTTGTAATGCAAGTTATTGTGGTATATGGAACTCATACCATAATCTCTCAGGAAAGCAGGAACTGATCCTTTTGGGACCGCCTGAGAAGGCCTAGGGGGTGAGGGGTACTCTACTTTGCCCCCTTTTCACGTTCTGAACTATTTTATTTTACTCTCTTCTGTAATTACACAAAATGGCAGCGATAGGATGCATCAGAGACAGACAGTGAGAGAAAGGAGGCCGGAGATGAAGAAGAGATGTCAAATACACATTGGAGATAATATAGTGGGAGAAGGGAAGTAAATATGAGTAAACTTACTATGTAACATAAAAATGTTGCACTCTATACTATAAGTCTCATTTTATACTACAATCACTTTGCTACAACCTCATAAATTAAAAATAAAAATGAATAATGTCTGAAACAATTTTTGATTTCTAAATATACATTTATTCTTCTGAATTTTCATAATTTGAAAGAACTAGTAACATGTCCTCATCAGGAATTTCCTCTTCAATCATCTCATCAGGAATCTCCTCATGAAAAGTCTGCAATGATGATTCTTGTAACTCTATGGTCTCCAAACTTTCGATAAATTCGCCGTCAAGAGATTGATCAAAAAAATCATTCAAGTCATCTCCTCCTTGTGAGAATATTTCATTATTGGTGCTGTCAATTTCAATAAATGTAGTGGATAATTCAAAAGAAATTGCCACGGTCTCTTCATTGTGATCCATTTTATTTTGAAATTTCTTGCTGTAAATTGCAGAAAAAAATAATCACATTCATTTATCGTTTTTAGTAATACATAATATAAAACTAACTTTATCAAGTATTTAGTATAACAGAAGGACTGTAAATAAATAACAGAAAACATTTTTCAAATTATCTTAAAGTGTACAACATAGTTCCCCTTACAACTCACCTTTTTGAAAGTAGGAGAAGCGTTAGTACTGTGTAAATCAAACACCAGAAATTGAGCACCAAAAATTCCTCACAAATGTACCTCAGACAGTAGTATCACAAAATGGCTGTGGTTTCCTCTCATTTTAGATATATACATAACCAATTAACTTTCATCACACACAAATACAAAACCAAAGTAACATTTTAATTGGTTCTAAATTTCAACACTTTCAAATGTGTTTTCCCCATGCAATTTTCCATAGGACATTTAGATACGTCTACAGCCTGAATGGCTGAACGGAATTACACCAAACTTGGCAAAATGGTACATCAAACCTAGGGGGTCAGGGAGGATCTACTATGCCCCCTTATGGTCATTTGCCCCTTCGCTTTGGCCTCCTCTTGTCTCTCGATCCTACCGAGAGACAAGATGGCAGCCGCTACGGACTGTTTGGAATGTTTACAGACGCCGGAGAACCAATCAGCTTCGCTTCACAAAGCTCCGTAACGCGAAAAGTACGCGAAGCGGAGCGCTGCCCGGTCCGCTGTCACAGATATATATCTTTTTTTGAACGTTAATTTCTCAAAATCCACTGGAGCACATATAATGAGACATAGCAAAGGCACATCGGGCTACCAGTACCTACAATTTTGCCAAGTTTCGTGCAAATCCATTCAGCCGTTCGATTATTATTATTTTTTTTTTCTTTTTTGCCCCGCGGGGCCCTTTTAAAACCTCCACATCAAACCTAGGGGGTCAGGGAGGATCTACTATGCCCCCTTATGGTCATTTGCCCCTTCGCTTTGGCCTCCTCTTGTCTCTCGATCCTACCGAGAGACAAGATGGCGGCCGCTACGGACTGTTTGGAATGTTTACAGACACCGGAGAACCAATCAGCTTCGCTTCACAAAGCTCCGTAACGCGAAAAGTACGCGAACCGGAGCGCTGCCCGGTCCGCTGTTACAGATATATATCTTTTTTTGAACGTTAATTTCTCAAAATCCACTGGAGCACATATATTGAGACCTAGCAAAGGCACATCGGGCTACCAGTCCCTACAATTTTGCCAAGTTTCGTGCAAATCCATTCAGCCGTTCGGGCTAAAAGTGAGGCCAACCACCCTATGGAAATTAACATTGGAAAAACGCGTTTTGGGACCCCCCTTTTTTCTCGGCCCCCCCTTGACGAACCCCCCCCAAATTTCCAGGGGCTGCTCAGAAACAAAATGTTCAATTTTCCTGAAAATGTCTGCCAATTCCGTCCACAAACGCCAAAGGTATTAGACATAGAATTTTCAAAAATCCCATAGAGAAAAAATCCTAACTATATATACCTACTGGCGACCGCCAGTAGGTAATATATATATATATATATATATATACATATATATCTCAACCTCTACTTCACCAAAAAGTCTGACGAAGCCACTTGTAAATATATCAGAATTTTTACATCATGCCACCATTGAGCGCGTTTCGGCTTCACCCTGCCTTGCTTACTGGTGGCATCATCTTACTTTTTGGAAAAGGAGAGGTTGATTTATTGTGGACCCTCTCTTGTAGGATCCGCTGACACGACGCGTCCTTCGATCAGGAGAAGCGGCGGTAATCAACAAGAGCACGGGCGAAGGAATATATAAATATATACGTTCCAAACTCCTGCCACTGCTGCCACTCGGATCTGGATTCCGACACAGAAAAACAGGTACAGACCACACAACAGCGCTATAGATGATTGCAGAGGTGGTTTATTGACCCCTTGTCTCCAGCATGACACGTTTCGGCTACGTCACAGTAGCCTTGATCACATGACATTAGGAACCAATAACTGTGATTTAAATACTGTGCACAATCAAATGGATGGGCGTTAACAGTTAATAGACATCGGAAACATACTTTTAAAATTGCAATCCAAGGATAAATACATTTTGCCTGAAACACGGTAAATATAAAGTTTCACATTAATAAACTTGATGAAGGACATATCAATTTTGATATAAATGTCCAGCCATGTCTACCACACATGGATAGTATATTAAAACTAAAGCTTTACTGTTTAAAAAAGTCTATGTACACAACGTTGACATAGGTGTATAAAAAACCCATACAGATTAAAAAAGTGCTAGTGCAACAATCTAAAATAAAGTGCAAAACGTGCAAAGTGCAAATTGAAAATTCAACTGTAACTTAGAGATGGGAGATATGCCCATCTCATATACTATTAAAGTTAACAGTAAATTCATTATGCATAGGAAAGCAATGAAATAAAGCATGTTAAAACCCCTATTATGAAGGTTTACATGTTTTATATTTAACAAATATTATCGACACTTCATATGAATATATGACATTGAATATTATCATGACAGTTGACTTAGGATGGAACATTATGGCATAGTGCCCATTTCCCCCTATATGAAATGCTGTCAAACGAAGCACATAATACATCACAAGTTGCCAAAAATTATGAAAATTGCTAGAATAAATGCAGGTGCAATGCTGAGGTTCGCCATCCCCGGATGGGAAATCATACATTTAAAGGCAGATGGGAAACACAGATTAGAAAAACAAATGACAGATAACAACAATAACTGGTACAGAATGGGATAGGCAACCAGGGGTCATAATGATATCAGACCTATAAGGGTTCACTCAAAAGAGCAGAAGCCTGCCACATTCCTGTTATCTTATATTTTATAAAAAACAGTGCAGATCCTCCCCTGTATTCATCCCATTAGGGATCCTGGTGTCTAAAAGTAATATATATTTACTTTCCAGTTGTCTCAAAGTTTTCTCTCTGTTGCCCCACCTGATGTTTTTGGGCACTACATCAATGATAAAGTATTTGAGGTCATTTAAATTCTTCTTGTGGACCAATTCAAAGTGGCGCGCCACTGGGTAACTTTCATCTGAGTTGACAATCGCTCTGAGGTGTTGGAGGATGCGATTAAAGGCCTGCAATTTTGTGCTCCCAATGTACTTAACCCCTTCATGTAAACTGGAGCACATAGACCACAAAATCAGTGCGGCAGGCAAAATGACCCCTAATCTGAATGGGTTTAGGATCAAATCGAGAGTGGTATTCTTTTGTATTCATACCAAACTTGCACGCTCTGCAAGAGATACATTTAAAAAATCCAAATGCATCTGATAACCAGTTTTTCTTTATTACCACCTCAGGGCTAGATTTAACCAGAGCATCCCTCATAGAGGGAGCTCTTCTGAAAACAATAGATGGTTCATCTGGTAACAGTGGAGCCAAACTGATATCGGTCTTCAGTAGCGGCCAATGTTTCTTCAATATCCCCCTCACCTTCCTTTCTTCACCATTAAAAGTAGTGATAAGGCTAATCTTGTCATTCGATTCCTCTATTGAATTAGACAACTTGTGGGTGGGATTCACGCTTACAGAAGTGAAATACTCCTCTCTACTGAATCTATTAGCCTTGTCCTTAGCCTCCTGTAATAGCGAGGCACTGTAGCCTCGCGCACAGAATCTCAAGAATGCTTCATTCTGGCATCTCTCCAAATCTGACTCAGAACTGCAAACCCTACGCATCCGCAGAAATTCCCCATAGGGGATACTTCTGACGAGATGACCAGGATGCGAACTGCTAGCGTGCAGAATCGCATTACCCGCTGTAGGTTTTCTATGAAGTCGGTCTGCAATTTCCCTTCAAAGATGTAAATTTCTACATCTAGGAACTGAATCTGGGTGGTACTGATTTGGGAGGTGAATCTTAGATTGAGTTGGTTGTCATTGATTTCATCGACAAACTTAGTGGCAGATTCTACCGAACCCATCCAAACCATACAGATGTCATCAATGAATCGCCAGAAATGCGCTATGCTATTGGGAAATGATTTGGCGAGTGAGCCCATGAGGCCATGCTCCTCTCACCACCCTACATGTAAAAATGCATAGGTGGGGGAGAAGCATGCCCCCATAGCCACTCCTCTCAACTGCTGGTAGATCTCCCTGTTAAACAAAAAAATAGTTATTGTTCAAACAAAGTTCCAACATTCTGAGCAGCATAATGCTATGTTGACTAAATGCAATGCTACGTTTCCCCAGAAAATATTTAACGGCATTCAGTCCATCCACATGTGCAATACTGGTATAGAGTGAGTTTATATCTAAAGCTATAAGTACAAACTCACTTTCCCATTCAATAACATTAATTTTAGAGAGGAAATGTCCAGTGTCCTTGATAAAAGATGGTAGGGCTCCCACATACTCATGTAGAAAATGATCCACGTATCTAGAGATAGATTCCAATAAGCTACCCTGGGCTGAGATGATCGGTCGCCCAGGTACAGGTGAAATTTGCTTATGGATTTTGGGAATTAGGTAGAAGAACGGTGTGATCGGGAAGTCATTTTTTAGAAAAGCATGTTCTTGTTTGCTTAACAACCCGTCACGCTTCCATTGGTTTAATTCCTTATGTATGGTGTCCTTAAGGCACTTGATATCATTGAAACTGCCTTTTCTGTAACATGCCGTATCACTCAAATGTTTGTCCGCTTCCTCCATATAAAGCGTACGAGGCCAGCTGACTGTGTTGCCCCCCTATCGGCTTTGTTTATTATCAGGTTAGAGTTACTTCTCAGTTTTTTCATCAGATTACTATATTGTTTTTCCATATATCTGATTCGTTTAGTTCTCCGTGTAATTGTATATTGTAGTTCTTTCAAATCCTCCACCACAATATCACAAAAAGCATCTATATTATCCTTAGGCATCATAGGATAAAAAGTTGAAGGCGGTTTGAATTTTGTGGCACAAGGTCGATTCGTTGAAATACCCATGTTCGATAGATTTTGTTGGGTGGTGCCTTTTTCAAACTCTTCATCAAGAGCCAACTCCTGAGCAACTCTTAAAGCTTTAGCATCTGATATCTGGAACACACTGGAGGGTTGAGAGTTTCCAATAATATCCGATGCCCGAACCTGAGCATTAGTTAATTTAAAATGCTTTTTAAGCTTGAGCTTGCGGATAAACTTAAACACATCAACACGTGTTTGCAACATAGTTGAAAGAGTTTTTAGGACAGTAAGACAGACCTAAAGAGAGTAGTTGCAACTCAGCATTGTGAGGGTAGTATCTGATAGATTTATCACTGTATTTTCATCAGAATCATTTGGCACTAGATCTGTAGCTGTAATAGTCATATTCTCCTTATCATTGCAACTGCAGACTGAATAGCAGAGGGCGCGGCTGTTACCACTTCTTTCCACTGCCTCTCTTTGATGAACCTCTGCCTCCTGAGTTTCCTCCTTGCACTGCGCTTTTTGTTATTTGCTCTTCGTTTATTTTCCGCTGCTGTCGAGTTTGCGGTCGCAGTGTCTTAAATCTGTCCTCTACGAGAAAACCCAGCTCCTATGAGGGGGTATACTTAGTGGGTATTTTACCTTGATTTGAAATACCCACAGCTCCATCGTCACAGCTGCTTGCCACCGATCTCAACTCTGTCTCGGATAATTCTGCACTTTGATTGTCCTTGGATGTATGATCAATGTTTATAGGTGCCAAGGCTTGTCGCTTCGCATTATCAAATTTGCGAGCGAACGTGAATATTCTTCCCGTTTCGTAGTCATTTTATCGCGCACAAATTTGTATTGCTTCCTGGTGCTGATTGTTTCTTGATGTTTGACCAGCCTTACATCTATTTCCTCTCTATATTTCTTTATAAAGTCCTTATTTTCTTCCTCGTCCAGCTCTTTATTCAACTGCTCAATTTCTTTTAAAATGTCATTACGGTCGATTTCAGCATATTTTATCAAAAGACAAACCATATTCATAGAAGCATCCAGGTTCCCAGAAGCCCATTCTTTAAGCATCAGGGAATTGGGGTTCTCAAAAGATGGCGCTATAAAAACCCTCAACCCCCTTGGAACACGACCCACTTCTTTATACTTTTCCAGTGAGCGTTTCTCCCACCATTTGGTAGTTTCAGTTCTCAGCAACTTCTCCATTTTTTTCTGTTTACTTTTCAAATCCATGGCTACATCACCAGGCTTCGTAGTGTCATTTCTTGTTTTAAGTGCCGGTAAATTAACAAACATGGCATCCACCAAAGCTTCCCGGTTCCTTAAAGTCTCTGCTGGCGTCGACATTTTATAGGGGCAATAAAACCAATTCCTCCAACAAGAATTGCAATAGTGATGTTACTTGGTTAAACTTCGTAGCGCTTAATCCTTTCTCCCGCTTTAATGGTAAAATTGCCTAAATGACGGCAAACAACCTTTCGTCGGCTTACCCCAAACGACAATCGAGCGGTACCTCTTCAGCGTCCTCCGACTCCTACGAAATCCCAGCACCGATGCCTTTGAGTACTCAGGCAGGGAGATTAGCGTTGTACCACTGCGGGGGGCTATCTGCTCAATTACTCCTTCAGGGTCAATTGTTCAATCGCTTCCTCGTTCGACCGCATAGCTCTGCGGCCCAAAAACGAAAGGAGGGTCTGTAAAGGCGGCAACGGCCATGCACCACCCAAATGCAATACGTTCCAAACTCCTGCCACTCCTGCCACTCGGATCTGGATTCCGACACAGAAAAACAGGTACAGACCACACAACAGCGCTATAGATGATTGCAGAGGTGTTTTATTGACCCCTTGTCTCCAGCATGACGCGTTTCGGCTACGTCACAGTAGCCTTGATCACATGACATTAGGAACCAATAACTGTGATTTAAATACTGTGCACAATCAAATGGATGGGCGTTAACAGTCAATAGACATCTAAAACATACTTTTAAAATTGCAATCGAAGGATAAATCCATTTTGCCTGAGACACGGTAAATATAAAGTTTCACATTAATAAACTTGATGAAGGACATATCAATTTTGATATAAATGTCCTGAAATATCTATCACACATGGATAGTATATTAAAACTAAAGCTTTACTGTTTAAAAAAGTCTATATACACAATGTTGACATAGGTGTATAAACAACCCATACAGATTAAAAAAGTGCTAGTGCAACAATCTATAATAAAGTGCAAAACTTGCAAAGTACAAATTGAAAATTCAACTGTAACTTAGAGATGGGAGATATGCTTATCTCCTATACTATTAAAGTTAACAGTAAATTCATTATGCATAGGAAAGCAATGAAATAAAGCATGTTAAAACCCCTATTATGAAGGTTTACATGTTTTATATTTAACAAATATTATCAACACTTCATACGAATATATGACATTGAATATTATCATGACAGTTGACTTGGGATGGAACATTATGGCATAGTGCCCATTTCCCCCTATATGAAATGCTGTCAAACGAAGCACATAATACATCACAAGTTGCGAAAAATTATGAAAATTGCTAGAATAAATGCAGGTGAAATGCTGAGGTTCGCCACCCCCGGATGGGAAATCATACATTTAAAGGCTTATGGGAAACACAGATTAGAAAAACAAATGACAGATAACAACAATAACTGGTACAGGATGGGATAGGCAACCAGGGGTCATAATGATATCAGACCTATAAGGGTTCACTCAAAAGAGCAGAAGCCTGCCACATTCCTGTTATCTTATATTTTATAAAAAAACAGTGCAGATCCTCCCCTGTATTCATCCCATTAGGGCTCCTGGTGTTTAAAAGTAATATATATTTACTTTCCAGTTGTCTCAATGTTTTCTCTCTGTTGCCCCCCTGATGTTTTTGGGCACTGCATCAATGATAAAGTATTTTAGGTCATTTAAATTCTTCTTTTGGACCAATTCAAAGTGGCGTGCCACTGGGTAACTTTCATCTGAGTTGACAATCGCTCTGAGGTGTTGGAGGATGCGATTAAAGGCCTGCAATTTTGTGCTCCCAATGTACTTGAGCCCGCAAGTACACTGGAACACATAGACCACAAAACCAGTGCGGCAGGTAAAATGACCCCTAATCTGAATGGGTTTAGGATCAAATGCAGAGTGGTATTCTTTTGTATTCATACCAAACTTGCAAGCTCTGCAAGAGATACATTTAAAAAATCCAAATTTATCTGATAAACAGTTTTTCTTTATTACCACCTCAGGGCTAGATTTAACCAGAGCATCCCTCATAGAGGGAGCTCTTCTGAAAACAATAGATGGTTCATCTGGTAACAGTGGAGCAAAACTTATATCGGTCTTCAGTAGCGGCCCATGTTTCTTCAATATCCCCCTCACCTTCCTTTCTTCACCATTAAAATTAGTGATAAGGCTAATCTTGTCATTGGATTCCTCTATTGAATTAGACAAATTGTGGGTGGGATTCACACTTACAAAAGTGAAATACTCCTCTCTACTAGCCTTTTCCTTAGCCTCCTGTAATAGCGAGGCACTGTAGCCTTGCGCACAGAATCTCATGAATGCTTCATTCTGGCATCTCTCCAAAGATGACTCAGAACTGCAAACCCTACGCATCCGCAGAAATTCCCCATAGGAGATACTTCTGATGAGATGACCAGGATGCGAACTGCTAGCGTGCAGAATCGCATTACCCGCTGTAGGTTTTCTATGAAGTCGGGTGTGCAATTTCCCTTCAAAGATGTAAATTTCTACATCTAGGAACTGAATCTGGGTGGTACTGATTTGGGAGGTGAATCTTAGATTGAGTTGGTTGTCATTGATTTCATCGACAAACTTAGTGGCAGATTCTACCGAACCCCTCCAAACCATACAGATGTCATCAATGAATCGCCAGAAATACGCTATTCTATTGGGAAATGATTTGGCGAGTGAGCCCATGAGGACATGCTCCTCCCACCACCCTACATGTAAACATGCATAGGTGGGGGAGAAGCATGCCCCCATAGCCACTCCTCTCAACTGCTGGTAGATCTCCCTGTTAAACAAAAAAATAGTTATTGTTCAAACAAAGTTCCAACATTCTGAGCAGCATTATTATTATTATTTAACGATTTGTAGAGCGCCTGGTGACCCGGAGGCATCCCCGCGCTATAAGAACCTGCGTTGGCCAAAAGAGAAAATTGACTTATTTGGGAAAGGGAAGGGTTTTAAGCTGTTTGTGGAAGCGTAAGTAGCATGGTTCCAGCCGCAGATAGCGGGGGAGCGAGTTCCAGCCTGAGGATGCTTTTACTGAAAAGCGTCGACCTCCAGTGCGAACCCTCCTGAATTTGGGGACATTAGCCAGATGCTCATTGTCCGAGCGCAGGGATCTCGAGGCTTTATACGGGGTGACTATGTCTCTCAGGATGGAAGGGCCTTGACCGTTGAGGAGTTTGTGGGCGGTGCACATTGCCTTAAACTCTATCCTCTCTCGCACTGGAAGCCAGTGGAGAGCCTTAAGCGCTGGTCTGGCAGAGGCTCTGGCGGGAAGACTCATCAGCATCCGGGCAGCCGCATTTTGGGTACGTTGTAGCTTGGCCAGGGTAGTTTCGGGGGCTCCTAAATAGACGGCATTACTGTAGTCCAATCGTGCAAGGAACAGTCCTTGAACCAAGAGTTTCCTGGATGGAGGAGGGAGCAGCGGAAGGATCTTGCGGACTGATCGCATGAGTCCGAAGCAAGTTCCCGCTGTTTTGGTTGCCTGGGTTTTCATGGACAGGTCTGGTTCGAGCCAGACCCCCAGACTCTTGATTTCCTTCTTCGGGGCGGGCACCTCACCCAAAGCATCGGGCCAGACAGATGGTGGAATTGCTGACCATTTCTTGCCCATCAGCATGACTTCAGTTTTTGACCCGTTGAGTTTGAGTGAGGACTCGCACATCCAGAGGTGGATTTCCTGGAGGCAGTGCAACAGATTGTCTGGGCAGTGGTCAAGATGTGAGAGGGAGACGACCAGTTGCGTGTCGTCCGCATGACTCACAATCTTGATGCCGACGGGGGCAACTATGTCCTCTAGAGGGGCCATATAGGCGTTAAACAGGGTGGGACTTAGTGAGGACCCCTGGGGCACCCCGCTAGTCAGAGGCAGGGAGTCAGAGCGGGAGTTGCCATCCCAGACCTGGAACGAACGGCCGACAGAAATGACTCTATCCAGGCCAACGCGGTGCCCCCGAGTCCCGCCCTGGCCAGCCGGTGGAGCAAGACACAGTGGTTCACCGTGTCAAACGCTGCACTAAGGTCCAGGAGGATCACTGCCACTGACCCCCCTGAATCAAAAATGCACCTTGCCTCCTCGATGACTGCGAGGAGGGCAGTGTCCGTGCCTTAGCCAGGACGGAACCCAGTTTGGGACCGACGCAGTAGGTTGTTAGGTTCCAGGAACTTGGACAGCTGGACGTTGACCGGTTTTTCGGCCATTTCGCTGATGCCCGGGAGGAGCGAGATCGGCCTGTAGTTTGCCAGATCGGAGGGGTCCAATTGGGGTTTTTTAAGAAGGGCTTTTACTACCGCCCCCTTCCAGCTAGGAGGGACGGAGCCTTGGGACAGCGAGGTGTTGATCAGCTCCATGATAGGGGACACGATTGCAGGGGCAACTGCTTTCAGGAATCTCATGGGAGCAGGGTCACAGTGGGAGCCACTTTTCATCTTGGCCAGAGTCTTTCCAACCTCGTCCAGAGAAACCGCCCTAAAAGCGGTCAGCTGTGGGTAAGAGGTGTCTCCTGGGCAGGTGTTCGGCGCATCGTTGTCCCTGTAGTTTAGCTGGCTGGGCTGCGGGAGTGAGGCTAGGATGTGGGAGATTTTGGAGTCGAAGTAGTTAGCAAGTTCATTGCTCCTGCCCGGAAGGGACCTGTTAGGTGATGGAGGTTGTGGTATTTTCAGGAGCTCTTTGGCAATGAGATAGGACTCTCTCGCCGAGTTGGAGGCATTTTTTATCCTCTCGTCATAGTAAGAAGCTTTGGTAAGTTTCAGAGCAGATTTATATGCTTTTACCGCCCTTCGGTAGGCGTCCTTACTAGAATGGAGCCAGTCCTTTCTCCACAGTCGCTCCGCTTTTTTACATTCCTTACGGAGGGTTCTGAGTTCTGGGCTGAACCAAGGGGCTGACCCTGTCTTTCCGTTTTTATCTTCGTGGGTTTTTATAGGGAGGATAGAATCGAGAGAGTTAGAAATCCACTTCCTGAAATTGCTGTCCGCTATGACAGGATCCTCTGAGGGGGCAGGGGACGTGGATTCCAGGGCTCTGGCCCAGTCCTCTGTAGAGAGTCTGGACCATGCCCTGTCCCGGGTATAGGTGACAGGCTTATGGGGCTTCCTGAATTCTCCTGGCCAGAAGAGAGGGACCAAAAAGTGGTCCGTCCAGGGGAGGGGGTAAGAGGCTTTGGCCTGGAGGGTGTGAACATTAGTAAAAACTGGGTCTAGCAGGTGGCCCTTGATGTGGGTGGCTCCGGAGTTGGCCTGTTGGAGACCATAGGCAGCCAGGTCTAGAATCAGGTCGGCAGCCCCTGAGTGTAGGGGGTCGTCAAAGTGGATATTAAGGTCCCCTAACACAGTAAAGTTAGGTGTTGAATGGGCCAGTGCTGATATTGATTCTAGTAGGGCGCTAGCGAAGGAGCCAAAATGCCCGGGGGGGCGATACACTAAGAGGCCTGCCAGAGAGGTTGTCGGGGCCAGCTGGATGGTAAAATGGCAGCTCTCTGAGTCCATGATGTGGGCATCGCTGATTCTGCAAGAGAAGTGGTCCCTGTGCAGGATGGCTAGTCCGCCTCCTCTGCCAGAGGGACGTAATTGAGACTGGATGAGGAAACCCGGGGGCAGGGCTAAGACCACATCCGAATCAGAGTGTGTAGTGAGCCATGTTTCCATGAGGAACAGGATGTCTAGGTCGTGGTCCACAAGCAGGTGATTGATAAGCAGGGCGTGCATGGGGAGCGACCTGCAGTTTAGTTCTGCTAGTTTAAGGCCAGAGAGTGAGGTCGGTGCATGGGTAAGTTGTAAATGGACTGGATGACAGAGTGCACAATTTGTAAAGAGTCCATCTGAGTCATGTACATAATTACACATTGGGTTATTTGTGGGTCTAAGACTTAGAAGGGCCCGACGCGAGTAACTCACCCTCTTGGGAGCTGAACCCGGCATAGGGTCTGGCCCTGAGCCCGTTCGAGCGCGGACGGGCGCAGACAGGCTTGCCTTAGGCGCTCCCGCTGCGCTCGTCCACTGCGCTTCCTCCAGTGGCACATTTTATAGTGAGGAAGGGGCAGGGGGGCGTGGCCAGATAGGGGGCGTGGCCTCGGTGCACGCCGTGAATGGCGGCAGCCAGAGGGCGTTGTCTGAGTTAGGGAGGCGCTGCTCGCTTTCAGCAGGGTCCCAGGACGTGAGCAAGAGGGCTTTGTCAGGTAAGATGGTTTTTAAAACAACACAGTTTTAAATCACACTCAAATGTTAAAAGCTTTAAAATCAGCACAACACAAAATACAGCTCCCGGCTTTCCGCCTCAGGAGTAATGATTCTTAAAAGCGCGCTTGCTTTCAGCGCCTTTTAAGCTGGGCGGGGGGTGTGGCCAGATAGGGGGCGTGGCCTCGGTGCACGCCGTGAATGGCGGCAGCCAGAGGGCGTTGTCTGAGTTAGGGAGGCGCTGCTCGCTTTCAGCAGGGTCCCAGGACGTGAGCAAGAGGGCTTTGTCAGGTAAGATGGTTTTTAAAACAACACAGTTTTAAATCACACTCAAATGTTAAAAGCTTTAAAATCAGCACAACACAAAATACAGCTCCCGGCTTTCCGCCTCAGGAGTAATGATTCTTAAAAGCGCGCTCGCTTTCAGCGCCTTTTAAGCTGGGGGGGGCGTGGCCAGAGAGGGGGTGTGGCCTCGGTGCACGCCGTGAATGGCGGCAGCCAGAGGGCGTTGTCTGAGTTAGGGAGGCGCTGCTCGCTTTCAGCAGTGTCCCAGGACGTGAGCAAGAGGGCTTTGTCAGGTAAGATGGTTTTTAAAACAACACAGTTTTAAATCACACTCAAATGCTATGTTGACTAAATGCAATGCTACGTTTCCCCAGAAAATATTTAACGGCATTCAGTCCATCCACATGTGCAATACTGGTATAGAGTGAGTTTATATCTAAAGCTATAAGTACAAACTCACTTTCCCATTCAATACCATTCATTTTATAGAGGAAATGTCCAGTGTCCTTGATAAAAGATGGTAGGGCTCCCACATACTCATGAAGAAAATGATCCACGTATCTAGAGATAGATTCCAATAAGCTACCCTTGGCTGAGATGATCGGTCACCCAGGTACAGGTGAAATTTGCTTATGGATTTTGGGAATTAGGTAGAAGAACGGTGTGATCGGGAAGTCATTTTTTAGAAAAGCATGTTCTTGTTTGCTTAACAACCCGTCACGCTTCCATTGGTTTAATTCCTTATATATGGTGTCCTTAAGGCACTTGATATCATTGAAACTGCCTTTTCTGTAACATGCCGTATCACTCAAATGTTTGTCCGCTTCCTCCATATAAAGCGTACGAGGCCAGATGACTGTGTTGCCCCCCTTATCGGCTTTGTTTATTATCAGGTTAGAGTTACTTCTCAGTTTTTTCATCAGATTACTATATTGTTTTTCCATATATCTGATTCGTTTAGTTTTTCGTGTAATTGTATATTGTAGTTCTTTCAAATCCTCCACCACAATATCACGAAAAGCATTTATATTATCCTTAGGCATCATAGGATAAAAAGTTGAAGGTGGTTTGAATTTCGTGGCACAAGGTCCATTCGTTGATAAATATATATGTATATATACACACACACACACACACAATAACATAAAAACCATATCAAATTAACTGGATAGTTTTTTTTAAAACATACCAATTTAGACATAAAAAAGTAAACAATATAATAAATTACATTTTACTAAATATATATTACATATTACAAACATTACTTAATACACATATATATAATGTTAGATACGCAGAAACATCATAATATAAATGGAAACAATGGAAACTATGCAACTATAGGAATAATACATATACTATTGCCTTACTATTACTATTAACTTCTTTCTGGGCAGCGTTGGACTCGAGAAGGGTAATATTTACTATTCCAACAAAAATATGAAAAAATATTTATCTTTGTACACTAATATTGAAGACAAAAATATAATGTCTTAGCACACAGAAATATATATATAAATATATTTTTTCAAACAAAAGACGCGGCACTCTTTTGGGGCTTGGATGCGGCCCTTACGTCTGTACCCGCTGTTGTGCACGCTGGAAATGAGTGTATAAATATATATATATATTTTTTATATATATATATATATATATATATATATATATATATATATATAGAGAGAGAGAGAGAGAGAGAGAGAGATAGAAAGATATATATATTACCTACTGGCGGTCGCCAGTAGGTAGTTATAGTTAGGATTGATTTCCATAGGGAAATCGCAACATTCTATTTGGAATAACTTTAGCGCCGGTTGAGGAATCGGCCTGAATTTTTCAGCAACTTTGCCTCGCGATGCTCCGCTCCTTCTCTGAAAGTTTGGGGGGGATTCGTCAAGTGGAGGCCGAGATAAAAGGGGGTCCCAAAACGTGTTTTCCCCATGTTAATTTCCATAGGGCGGTCGGTCGCACTTTTAGCTCGAACGGCTGAATGGATTTTCACCAAACTTGGCAAAATTGTAGGGACTGGTAGCGCGATGTGCCTTTGCTATGTCTCAAGATATGTGCTCCAGAGGATTTTGAGTAATTTAGGTTCAAAAAAATGTATATATCTATGGCAGCGCCCCGGTACGCGCACCGGGGAGCGCTCCGGGTGCGCCATGCGACTTGGGCACGGGAAGCTGATTGGCTCTCGGGTGTCTGTAAACATTCGAAACAGTCCGGAGCGGCCGCCATCTTGTGTCTCGGTAGGACAGAGACACAAGAGGTGGCTAAAAACAAAAGGGGGAAATGACCAAAAGGGGTCAGGGTACACCCCCTAGGTTTGATGTTGGGGCCATAAAAGGGTCCCGCGGAACAAACAATTTTTTTTATTTTTTTTCGATTTTCACAGGGGGAGAGCCCGGTACGCGCACCGGGGAGCGTATCGTGGAGCGTACTTTGGTGAAAAATAGTGAAAATAATAGTGTAAAATAATCATTTTGAGTGATTACAGGTAGGGTAGCTCTGAAAAGAGCTTTTGGGTTCTGCGGCTGTTTTAGGTACCTACAAGTACGTCCCACACACACCCACACGCACACACTCCCACACCGACACACCTTACACATCCACACCCACACCCACATCCCACACACCCACACTCACACACACACCTCACCCCCCCAACACACACACACACACGCACACACAGATACCTCACAGACACACCCCACACATCCCACACACACCTCCCCCCCCCACACACACACACACCTCACAGACACATCCACACATCCCACACATACACACACATCCTACACACATACCCCCCACACCCACACACACCCCACACACACCTCACACACCCACACCCACACCCCCACCTACACCCAAACACCCCACACACCCACACCCACACACACACCTTACACACCCACATCCCCACCCACACCCACATACCCCACACACCTACACACACCTATACACCTCATCCCCCCAGACACACATACACACCTCACAGACACACCCCGCACATCCCCCACACACACACCCCCCCCCCACACATGGGGAAAACTCAGTGAAACACTAAAATAATAATTTAAAGTGCTTAGAGGTAGGGCATCTCTTAATAGAGTTGTTGTGTTGTGTGGGTGATTTAAGTACCAACATGTAGGTACCAATGCATAGTCTTAAATTCAATGTACACCTTTTTTATGTAGATATCTAGCATGTTGTTATAGAAGTTATTGTGGTATATGGAATCCATACCATAGTCTGTCAGGAAAGCAGAAAGAACATGGAGGCAGGAGATGAAAAAGAAATGTGTAATACACATTGGAGATAATATAGTGGGAGAAAGGAAGTATCTATGAGCAAAATTACTATCTAACACAAAAAAGTTGCACAGTATACTATAAGTCTGACTTTACATTATAATCAATTTGGTACTAGTTTAAGAATTACATATAAAAATGAATAATGTCTCAAACAATTTTAGAATTATTAAATATGCATTTATTTTTCAGATTCTTTTTCTAAATTAAACATAACTTCTATCATTTGACTGTCAGAAACGTCCCCATAATGAATTAACAAATCCACAGATTCTACACATTGTAGAAGTTCATGGTCCTGTGATTCATCCATGAATTCCAAGTCATTGGGTTCAATGATTTCTTCATTGTTCATCTCTAGGACAATTTCAAAGGAAACGTTTTGATCTCCTTCCATTTTTGTGCTAAAATTTGCATTAAAAAAAAAAATCTGTAGAAATATGGCACTGTTGGGTTTAAGTTCAGACAGGTAGTTTGGATTTTTTAACAGTGAATTTATCTTTGGGTAGTGTATGGTATCAGACTGGAAGTAGAAATATAAAAAAGTGTATGTGATGAAGCCTAAGTAAATTCATAATTATACAAGACAAGCCTAAATTCATCCATAACTATAACAGAGAAGTCTATCTAAATCTATAACTATTACAGAGGGATAGTATAAAACTATCAGAAAAAGTTTTCCAAATTAACTTAAAGTGCACAACATACTTCAGTTTTCAAAATAACAACTTACCTTTCAAAAAGCAGTTTAAGTTCTCAGTGAAAGTTTTCTTGAAATCTACTTCAGGAGGTAGTAGTCAAAATGGCTGGGTTTTCCACTCTTTCTTTATATATATTCATGTACATAACCAATCAAATGTCAGGAAAAAAAAGTAGAAAATGAAAGTAACATTTTAATTGGTTGTCAATTCTAACACTTCAGATGTGTTTTTGTGAAGTAATTTACCTCAGGCTATTTAGACAGTGCTACAGCTCAAATGGCTCAATGGAATTCCACCAAATTTGGGAAAATGGTAGGGACTGGTATGTAGTATGGCCTATTCTATATTTGGTGAAAGTGTCTCCAGTGGTTTTTATGTAAATTAACTTTTATTTTATTTTTTGGAGCGCTTCTCGGTGCGCGCCCCGGTACGCGTACCGGCAGCGCTACGGGAGTCCTCCATTTTGTGTTTCGGTAGATTTGAGTCAGAAAATGGCGGACAAACAATGTTGGGAATGGGTATAAGGGGGCACGGTAGGCACTCCCTGACCCTCTAGGTTTTCTGAGGGGGTCTTAGGAGGCCCATATAGGCCAAAAAAATATATATATTTTTACATTTTCCCGGGGGAAGCGTACCGGGGAGCGTACTTTGGTGAAAAATAGTGAAAAAAGTTAGAAAAAGATAATCATTTGGATTGATCAGAGGTAGGGTAGCTCTGAAAAGAGCTTTTGGGTTCTTTGGCTGATTTAGGTACCTACAAGTAGGTACCAATGCACAGTCTTAAATTCAGGAGGAACATGCTATTCCCCTCATCTGAGAAGTGGACACCATCCCCTCTGTAGATATCTTGCATGTTGTAACGCAAGTTGTTGTTGTATATTGAACCCATTCCATAGTCTCTCATGTAAGCAGAAACAGATTTATTCACATGTTTCCGTGCTTTCTCAAATTGTGGACAAAATTGGTTGGACCAGTTCCATTTCTGCCTTTGGCATATATTGGAAAATACCAAGGCAGTTTGAGGGAAAAGTGCCATCAATTGTTCAAAGGTATCCTTTAAAAGCATTTCCAGACCTACCCCAGTCAAAGTGCCTAAGTCATTTCCACCACAGTGCAGAATTATGAGGTTAGGGTGTGGCAAATGCAAAAAGGTTTTCACCAATGGTATCCATTGGTGAAATCTCAATCCTCTCTGGCCAATCCATTTAATCTTCACATTTGGTAAATCAAGGTTGTGAAAATTTCTGGTAGCTGCATACCTTTGAGCCCAGTGGATATAGCTATGTCCAATAATCCAGACAGAATACATGGTAGAGGAGGTTCTGGTGCAGTCAGATGAAGTCTAGGAATAAAATGGCAGTTGGAACAGTAGGAGTTTGCAAAAAAAAACTGTGGAGTTTCAGTGCTCTTGAATCACAAGCAATGATTGGTAGATTGAGATAGTTGAAAACTGTATGTTAGGGTGCATGGTTGTGTTCTGTGTAAGAAGTAATTTGAATGGTTAAAAAAAAGTCATTTAAAGAAACATTGCACCAGATAAGCTGGTGTATTCGCAGGTCAAACATCCTTGTTGAGGTGATTTGCAACATTGTTGAATAAACTTTTAAACCTTGGAGCTCAGTGAGGAGGGAGTTGCTATGGTAACAGGTAGAAAGGGCTGAGGGGGGGAAGGGTGTTGGTTTGAAAATACAGAGGGAAGAGTTTTGATTGGTTACCATGAGCAATATGTGGGTAGATTTAGAGATTTTCTGTGCCATTAATGGTTGCAGTGCCTGGAGAACATACCTTTTGCTCTGCTAAAGAAATATTGGTGTGTGTATCTGACACTGTTGTGAATCTCCTAGAGCATTTGTAAAGGTGAGTTATGATTCATTTAATATACATAGAGACTTGTATACTCTATGGAGAAGATTTGGAAGCAAATTGTGGTTTTTTAATGTTGCTTTGTGTCATGCTTTTTGATAATGCTTGGTAAAAAGGTTTTACTGCATAGAGGAATTGTATTTTGTAAAATTGTGAAGTTTTAGTAGTGACATGGAATGCTTGTACATAGGACCTGTGCTGTGTTTCTTAAATGTGATGTCAAAAACGATTTTGGGAAAAATGAATGGCTTTTACATTTTTTAAAAGGAATAAAGAATGTGTGCATGTTTAAAGAAATAAATTTGACTCTTTACAATGATGTTACCTGTGTTAACTCAGTGTAGGAAGAATATTGAGTTTGTTTGCATAGAGGAATTGTATTTTGTAAAATAGTGAGGTTTCAGTAATGACATGGAATGCTTGTACATAGGACCTGTGCTGTGTTTCCTAAATGTGATGTCAAAAACGATTTTGGGAAAATGAATGGCTTTTACATTTTTTAGCATAATGTGGCGCAGAGGTTTAAAAAGTGACGTATCTACCTACATGCGTCACTTTTTAAATATGGTGCAAAAAGGTACATGTTTGGGCTTTCCTGGGGAGCGTAGGTGGTGAGGCTTGTGTCTAAGAGTGCAGTGGACTAGGCTTCATGAAGCCTATCCCCGACTGCACTCTTAGACACAGGCGTCAATTTGACTCTTTACAATTATGTTACCCGTGTTAACTCAGTGTAGGAAGCATATTGAGTTTGTTTGCATAGAGGAATTGTATTTTGTAAAATAGTGAGGTTTCAGTAATGACATGGAATGCTTGTACATAGGACCTTTGCTGTGTTTCCTAAATGTGATGTCAAAAATGATTTTGGGAATATGAATGGCTTTTACATTTTTGAGTATAATGTGGCGCAGAGGTTTAAAAAGTGACGCATCTACCTACATGCGTCACTTTTTAAATATGGCGCAAAAAGGTACATGTTTGGGCTTTCCTGGGGAGCGTAGGTGGTGAGGCTTGTGTCTAAGAGTGCAGTGGACTAGGCTTCATGAAGCCTATCCCCGACTGCACTCTTAGACACAGGCGTCAATTTGACTCTTTACAATGATGTTACCTGTGTTAACTCAGTGTAGGAAGCATATTGAGTTTGTTTGCATAGAGGAATTGTATTTTGTAAAATAGTGAGGTTTCAGTAATGACATGGAATGCTTGTACATAGGACCTGTGCTGTGTTTCAGAAATGTGATGTCAAAAACGATTTTGGGGAATATGAATGGCTTTTACATTTTTTAGTATAATGTGGCGCAGAGGTTTAAAAAGTGACGCATCTACCTACATGCGTCACTTTTTAAATATGGTGCAACAAGGCACATGTTTTATGCCGCCAATGCATCACAAAAAGTGACGCATCAGTAGCGCAAAACTGACGCATGGCTTTATAAATGAGGCTCATCTTTTTCTTGCACACTACTCCAGTTTAGTCCTGTCCACTGCATTCTTGGACAGAAGCCTCATGTTTTGTGCTCCCCTGGACAGGATTCATCACATGAGCAGTCCTGCTTAGGCCTCATAATCTTTTTTTAGAATGAAATTTGATAAACAGAGATAAGGTGATATGTATAAGCTTTTCATTACACTACTGAAACATTTATAGGGCAAAGTAATGTGTTTTACATTTTTGAGAAAGAATAGATGGTGTGTGCATGATTACATTTGATCTTTTCACAATCATGTCACCTGTTTTACCTGAGATTAGGAAGTAGATTGTGGAGATGAGGTGAGGCATGTCCATAGGGACAGAGGAGGTGAGATCTATGTTCAAGACTGTAGTGGGAGAGAGGCCTTTCCTGGGAAGCATAGGTGGTGAAGCCTTTGTATAAGAGTGCAGTGGACTAGACTTCATGAAGTCTATCCCCTACTGGACTCTTAGACACAGGTCTCACCTACTTTGTACCTGTGGACAGAGCTGTGTTCCACTACACTCTTCAATACAGGCCTCACCTCTTCTGCACCCCTGCAGAATCCTGACTTGATCTGTAACCCTGAATAGACTGTTTGCTTTTTGTCATTGCTTTGTTGTTTGGTAATAGTGGTCTATAATGTGCTATTTTTTTCTTTAACACAGATTGAAATCAAGATTTCAAGAGTAAGCAAAGATGCCATCAAGGGAAAGGAAACGAAAACAACGTAACCGCCAAAAAACAAAAACAGCAACGGAATTACAGCACTCTTCCACAACAAATACTTCAAAAAACAGGAACCAAGCTCCTGGTAAGACAACTAAGTCTTTTATACGGAACATATGTACTTTAAAAAAAAATGATGGACAGCATGTAGAAAAAGAGAATGAGAGAGTAAATTTGAAAAGGAAGGAGAGAACCTCAAAGAATCCTACAACTGGAGCAGGAGAGAATAATATGTATAGGAATAGAAGGCAGAATCAGTTTAGAGACATTCGCAAAAAGAATGTTTCGCAATAGGGTGGTTTTAAATTTGTTAAAAAACATTAGGAAAGGTAAACAGAGAGCTGATTTTAATAAGAAAAAGAAAAGTGTAGAGAAGATTGTTGATCAGGCTTTTGAAGTTAAGAAAAAACTATTTATTTTAATAATCAATAGAATTAGGACACTTAACAAGACAATTGATGTTTTCAAATCAAACAGTAGATGGAAAAGAGTAATTAATCGGACTAATTTTTGTAAAGTTTTTTCTGGAGAATGGATGCACAGTTCAAGTTGTGAGCCATTTTTTAATGAGGAGAGTTACTTCCAGGAGAATGATTTAGTGCATGCAGTTGACACCAGGGGTCGAGCGTATGAAGTGAAAGACGGTTGTCCGATTGAAAAAGAGAAACTTGTGCCTAGGGAACCAGAAGAGGTGTTAACTGATGAAGTTATAGGGAGACGTACTAAGGGTCCAGTGTACACTTGGAAGTGTAGTCGTATTTGTAGTGTGCGACAGGAATCAATTGATTTGTTTTGTAATTTCTTACGTACATATAGTAAGAAAAGTCTAAAGCAGAAAGTGAAGTTGTTGCAAGACTTAGATCCTTGCAGAGTGAGAGAAAACACAGGTTTGCAAGGCCATTCACTGGCTTGTCTTTCTAGAAAAGTCTGTCAGAGTGTTTTTCATCATTTTAGGATGTTAGCAGTGCATCATACCAAAATGAGGAAATTAGTGAGAATGTTGTATTATGCAAAAAGTCCAGCACTTAAGCTTAAACAATTAAACAGTGCTCTTTTGCATGGAACTGAATTAGATGTGAAGAAGATTTGTGAAGAAATTGAGATTTGTTATTTTGGTGAAAAAGAGGATAGTGTAGAAATTGACACAGCAATTCAAGGTAATGTGGAAGACAATGTACAGATTTCAAGTACAGAAAAGTTTGAGCAGGAAATTACCAGGTTTAAGGTGAAATCAAGTGAAAGGCCGAATTTTACTTGTGTGTGTTGTCGACGAAGTCACTATAAGCATCAAACTAGATTAGTTGATTTATACGTAAAAAGTGAAAAGATGAATAATTATGAGTGGAAGGATTTTGCAACTTATTTGTGGGTGGAGAATTGTTTTGATTTGAGTTCTGATCAGCGTATTTGTAAAAATTGTTATGTTAAATTAAATCAAAACAGAATGCCTGCTAGAGCTGTTCATAACCAACTGGAGTTGGTAGACATTCCCCGTAAATTGATGGATTTAAATACATATGAGTCTATTTTTATTCAATGTGTCCACCCTTTTCAGGCAATTGTTCGCATGGAGCCTAAGATAGGGAAATTGCCTCCTTCAGATTTGCAGAGAGGATTAAAGGGAAGAGTTGTTTATTTGCCTCTTGAATAAAAAAAAAATTGATACAATTGGTATAGAAAAAGTAGAAGAGGAACCTTTAGTTATTCTAGTTAATAGGGTTCCATCAAAGAGTAAGAAAATCTGGCAAGATTTAGTGGAAGTTAGGAAAGTCAAAAAGGCAACGTTGTATTTAGTCAAAAACAATGAGTATTACAAAGATGTATGTGTTGCAGCAGAGGAAACGGCTGCAGATGAAGACAGTGATTGTTCAGGTGGCCAAATTGAAAAAAGTTGATGTGTCTAGAAGTGAAGAAATATATGAACATTATACTGTTCATCGTTTGCATTCCAAAGAAGTAATGGGGAATGCAATTGAATTGTTTCAAATGAAAACAGCAAAAGGAAGTCCCATTAGTGTATGGGAAGAAAGTTTGGAAGCTCGTTGTTTTCCACAGCTATTTCCAACAGGTCGAGGTGGACGATATGACGATCGTCCACTTCAAATTCCTGCATCTGAATATCGAACTGTAAGATTATATGCTGAAGATCCAAGGTTTCATCAATGCATTCCCTATTTGTTTCATCTACTGTATGAAAGTGACTTGTCTGGGCTTTCTTATGCAGTAAACCATATACTGAAAAGTGGAGCACATCTGCAAAATGTTTCGGCGAGGGACTTTATGGAGAAAGTGAATCTGCAAGATAATATTTTGGAGTCTCATCTAATCAATCTCATGGCATGTCAGCGTGGTACAGATGAGTATTGGTACCGTCGTCATGGGGAATTGAAATGTATGCTAAGAAACTTAGGAACTCCTACATGGTTCCTCACTCTTAGCTGTGCCGAGTATGCATGGGACGACTTACTTCAATTTCTACGAGAGGCAAATGCAAATATACAAAATATAGAATTCAAAACACCTGGATAACTGTGTTCTTTGGATCCAGTGAATGTATGCAGATATTTCAATCATAGATTTGAAGCTATGATGTCTTTTATTATCAACAAAAAAAATCCTCCCCTTGGAGAGGTTTTGGATTTTTTTTGGAGAAAGGAGTATCAAGCGAGAGGTGCTCCTCACATACATATGTTGTTGTGGATTAAAGATGCACCCAAATTTGGAACAGATTCGGATGAAACAGTGATGAGTTTCATTGAAGAGTATTCAACATGTGCTGTTCCGAAAACTACAGAGGAAAAACGTTTAAGGCAACAAGTTTTACGCTTTCAATCCCATCATTGTGGAAAGTACTGTCGTCGAAAATTCAGAAACAAGGACAAGTTCTATACAAAATGTCGTTTCAGCTTTCCACGACCAGTGATTTCTAAAGGAAGAGTAAATAATTTGATGTCTTCTCTGCGACATACTGTGACGAGGAAATCACCAAAAAATACATACAATTTAAAAAGAAATGAAGAGTCCAAGTACATCAACGACTACAACCCAGTGATTTTGTCCATGTGGAATGCTAACATGGATATTCAGTTCGTTGCTGACAACTCTATTGCTGTGGCTCGATATGTGACGTCTTACATCACAAAAAAAGAAAAGACAGAACTGAAGGAAATGTGGGAGGACATTTCACATGAAAAGAGTCTAAGCAAGAAATTATACAGTTACAGTCTGAAGATGTTGTCTCATCGAGAAATTGGAGCATATGAATGTTCTGATCGATTGTCGTCAGCGAGTCTCTATGCCAAATCTAGAACCATCATTTGGGTGAGTCTAGGTCTTGCTGCAACACGAAATCGAGTTTTGAAATCTGTACAAGAGATAGAGTATTTGGCGGAGAAAGAACCAGAAAGTACAGATATTTTGAAGACAAACATGTTGGATACATACTATCCAAATAGAAGTCCTCACCTTGAGAATGCTTGTCTCTATGAAGTTCTGCAAAGATATATTTATAAGAGGAACATCAGAGAAGATATCAATAATGGAATATATGCCGTCATTGGATGTGAAGGATGTCTAGTGAAACAGAAAAAAGGTCATTTGATTAATCATCGAAAATTGAGTTGTGAAAATCCAGATAAAAGAGAATTATTTGGCTCTTTTGCAACTCTTTAAACCATGGCGAGAAGAAGAGGAACTATTTGGAGATTTTCTCTGTTATGAAGACTCTTTTAACGCTACGAAGGATACCATAGAATGTCCTGTTTTTCCAAATTATCTGCAAATGTTGAATGAAGAAATAGAGCAAGAAGCAAAAATTGCTGCAGAGATTGCGAGAGACAGTTCTCAAGGCAGTCAGAGTTCTGCTTCATTGAGTCAGGATCCACTAGGAGGACCAATTATCAAAATGAAGCTGCAACTGCCATGGATGAGGTGGAAAGCGCTATGGAGCAAGCTCAAGAGGATGTAATTAATTTAGAAGATTTGGTGAAACAATTAAACCTTGAGCAGAAACTGATATATGACGAAGTCACAGAACAGGTTGAACATGGATTGAGTCATTAGAAGAAAGAGTGCTCATGTACATCATTTAAGCCTGTCCGACTGTACGTGAGTGGAGAAGCGGGAACTGGAAAAAGTTTTCTGATTAAAGCAATTGCATCTTATCTGCAGAAAAGGACTGAATCACCGCTGTCTTGTGTTGTTACCGCTCCAACTGGGCTGGCAGCACATAATATTAAAGGGATTACTTTACATCGTTTACTGATGCAGCCAGTAGAGCATGATAACAAATTGGAGTATCACAAGCTATCTGGAGATGCGTGTTCCGAAGTTTCGAGAGTCCTGAAGAAAATGAAACTTCTTATCATTGATTAAGTAAGCATGGTGTCAAATGTAATGCTTGCTTTTGTGCATTTGAGAATGCAAGAAATTCTTAGAACAGACTATGATGTTTTATTTGGAGGAATCATATTATTGTTTTTGAAGATCTTCTGCAGTTGACTCCAGTGAAAGGACAACCTGTGTTCAAAATGCTCATGCATGAAGATACCAGGAAGTGCCTAGGAAGCATTGGAAACGTTAATATATGGTTAAACTTCAAATATGCAGAACTGCTTCAAAATATGCGGCAGGCAAAGGATGAAGATTATAAAAATATTTTACAATACGTAAGAGTAGGAAAAATAAGTCAGCAAGGGAAAGAAGCTTTACATGGACGGTTAATTTCAAATTTGTACCCAAATGAAAACATTCTTCCAAAGAATATTTTTAAGAAAATTAACGAGAGGAAATCTGCCATATGTTTGATGCCAACTCTGAAAGAATGTTCCATGTTCAACAACAAAATGTTAAATTTAGAAAATGAAGAGATAGTGAAACTGGAAGCTACAGATAAAATAGAGCATATGGGAGCAACAATTGGTTTGTCTGAAAATTTGAAATCAAAATTGGATTAATTAGAGAAGAGTATATCTAAAACTGCTGGTTTTGAAAAGACTCTGAATGTGTGTTTGAATTGTCGTGTCATTTTGAGAAGGAATTTAAATGTTGAAAGAGGTCTGGTAAATGGAGCAATGGGTCATGTTGTTGGTTTTATGAATTACAAAAATAGAGAATGAATTGAAATGTTAAAAATTAAATTTGATGGCATTGATGAAATAGAACAAATTTGTCGTTGTTCAGCTAGATTTTTGCTTGTGAAAGACTTATATGTTCGCCGAAAACAGTTTCCTATTTGTTTGGCATATGCAGTGACAATTCATAAATCTCAAGGTTTAAGTGTAGATAGTGCTTTGGTGAACATTGGAAGTTCTGTGTTTAAAGAGGGTATGGCATATGTGGCTTTATCACGAGTCAGAACTTTATCAGGATTGTACTTGATTGAGTGTGATGAAACAAAGATTTGTGCTGATCTAGATTGTGTTAAAGAATACAATAGGTTAAGAAGAGAGTATTCTCCACATTTGCCTCAATATCCTCTGATTGAAAAACGTGTGGTAGGCCGAAAAAGAAGAAATGAGAGTTATTGCAGTGAGGTAGTAGCAAAAAGACAAAAAGTTGATGAAACTGTAATTGTAAGCAGAAGGAAAAAGGATTCTGTTGAGGATGTTGTTGGATTTCAGTTTGAAAACAGTTCTGGTGTCAACTGCTATGCTAATGTAGTAGTTAATGTTGTTTTTTTTCTTCAAAATTTACAAAAACTGATTGTCGAAAATCGGGAACAAACATTGTGCTGTTTATTTAATTCTGTGTTAGAGAAATGTAGTAGTGATAAAGGAAAAATAGAAAGTGTTTCAGAAATTAGAAATCTTGTAGACATATGTTCAGGTCAAAATCAATTTTCACAGATGATTCAGCAGTATTGTCAGGAATGTTTAATGAATATCTTTGATGTATTGGAAAATGAAGGAGTAGATATAAAACATTTTTTTAACCTTTCTTATCAATGGCAACATGACTGGGATAACTGTGCTTCATCAAGTACTACTAGAATAGACTCTGAAAGATTTATATATTTGACTTTACCAGACTGCAAATCAGTGCCTTTTAATAATCTAGTTAAAGCAGCGGATCACAATATGGTGTGTACCCAATGTAAGTCTACAATGCTGTCCACATTATGTAATGTAATGTAATGTAATTGCCCATTTATACCGCGCAAACATCGCTCCAAGGAGCATCTCGGCGCCCCTGCATAGTCACCCTAGTGTCAGATGTTACATTAATGCTTGATTTGACCATGGCCGGGATCACACTAAAGCTCTGGCCGTTATGTCTGGGAGCTTGTAGATCCAGGTTTTTAGTTGTTTACGGAAGTCTTGTTCTTTGTCTAGCGCTCTTAGGTGTGGGGGGAGGACATTCCACGCTTTTGCACCTAGTACCGCCAGGGATTTGCCCCCTCGAGTTTTAAGTCTAAACCTTGGAACAGTCAATAGATTAGCATTAAGGGATCGTAATGCTCGGGTTGGGCAGTATCTTATAAATTTCTTCCTCAAATATAGAGGGCCTAGATCGTGGGCAGCTCGAAAGGTGATTACAAGCACTTTGTGGTATATAAATAAATAATACCGGATCTAGGTTTGACTGGACATAGCAATAACAGATAGCTCAATAAATAAGAGTCAAGATTCGAGGTAGTAGGAGTTTGCAGGTTTAATACAGCATAAGGACAGGAACAGGACAACCTGCACGCGAACAGGATGGCAGCGCTGCCGGGGGCAGGATCAAGGGAAAAGGAATAACTTTTAATAACAATGCACAAGCATATATACTAAAACAGTTGCATTACAGTGAATACAGTAGGCGGAGCAGTGGGTGTGGTCAATAGCAGTCGCGAAAGATAAGGGTGAAAAGAGGTGTAACAGGAGGCGTATACATGGACATGTGATGTAAACGTAACAGAATATGTCATAAATGGGGCGGAAACATGGAGGGGGCTACCTAAGGAGCCGGGACCTCTAACCTAATGGTGCGCGCAAATTGACAATGACGTGTTACTAGGAGAAGCTGGGGGCTATGAACTCTGTGCTAGGAGTAGAGACTGAAGTCTGGAGAGTCAGGGCGACATGTACCTAAACCCTATCTAGTATCTAATGTTTAGAGGACATGTTGATATAAACTAAGAGTCAGGAGGGGAGAGGCTAACCGACTCTAAGACTGGAGCATGCATTATTCTACATGTAGTGCGTGTTGAGGAATATTAAATGACCATTAAATGCAGTATTTCTCTTACATGGAGACGTAAAGGCTAGACAATGACGGAAACTATTGATGCGATTCAGTAGCTTAGGAATGCAGAGAAGGAGGGTTGGACTGATAACTAGAATCATAACATACTCTTGGCAGACTCGTAGGCAGAGCCAGGCCGAGCCGGGCACTGTGAGGCAGGAAGTAAGTGAAGGGTCGAGGATACAGGTGGGGGCTGTATCGCTCCTCAGCGAGGGTTCAGGAGACAGGAGCTGAATCTGGTGTCCGGGCCCTTTTGAGGCCTAGAAACGGGGACTTTTCAATGAAATAACGTGCACACTGAGAAACGTGGCAACGTAACCTTACATAGGCCTAATACTCGTAGCTTTCACGAGAACTGGGAACTGGCATACTAGAGATGGACACAACTGTAATTGCGTCTTTAATCGAACATGGGGGATACATATGCATATTAATCATGCACACATAGCATAAAATGGGGGACACGTAGGGACACAGAACATGGCAAAATTTACTTTTCCACAACTTTATGCAGGATCCTTTTAGTTATGGGCAACCAATGTAGTGTGTTGAGGGCTTTGGTTGCTGAGGATTTTCTCGGCCATTTTAAAACCAGCCTTGCTGCCGCATGCTGTACCATCTGGAGTTTATGGGTGACCACTTTGTTAGTGCCAGCATATAGGCTATTGCAATAATCAATGCGTGATGTCACCAATGCAACCGTAACTGTTTTCCTTGCCTCAAAGGGCAGTAGGTCAAAGAACTTCCTGAGCCCCTTTAACACCCCAAAACAGGTGCCTGCTACTTTTGCAGCCTGATGTTTAAAAGACAGGTCGGCATCAAAGTGTACCCCAAGGTTACGAGCCAAAACGGTGGTGTGCGGTGGTATTTCTGCCTTCTCCGGCCACCATAATCTGGGAATGATTTCGTTTTTTGGGCCTATTGGCATGATATCAGTTTTGCCTGTGTTGCATTTTATATGATTTCTCCGCATCCAATCAAATGTGGCCGTTAGGCAACATTTGAGTTTTTCCTCCCAAACCTGGTTGTCTTTATCCATTACCAGGATAAGTTGTGTATCGTCGGCATATGCTATTACATCCATGCCAAATGACGATATTAACTTTATCAGAGGTGCAGTATAGACATTAAATAATGTCGGACTCAGACTAGAACCCTGAGGAACCCCCGTTGACAGTGGTTTCTCACTGGAACGGAATTCCCCCAAGGTCACCACTTGTCTCCTGTCACTTAGGTAGTTCTTTATCCACTCCAGGGCTATGCCTGCAACGCCAGATGTTATTAGTCGGTCTATTAAGATAGTATGCGAGACCGTGTCGAAGGCCGCCGACAGATCTAATAATATCAAGACGGCATTCCTACCTTGATCTAAGGCTGAGCGGATAGTTTCAGTAGTGAACAGGAGAGCTGATTCCGTGGAATGTTGAGCCCTGAAACCTGCTTGGTTAGGATGCCATACTTCAGTGTCTTCCAAAAAGCGTGTAAGTTGTTTATTTACAATTGATTCTGTGATTTTACACAGTGCCGGAAGTAGTGAAATGGGGCGTAGATTTGAAAGTATAGTGGGGTCTGGAAGTTGTTTTTTTTGCAGTGGTTTCACTGCTGCCAGTTTCCACTCTGGGGGGACATTGGCCGTAGACAGTGAGTTATTAACAATGTCATTTATGACTGGGTTGACAGTTTCTGCAATGAGGTGCAGGAGTCCAACAGGGCATGGGTCCAATGGTGAACCTGATTTTGTTGCCAGGATTGCTCGTTCAGTCTCCTCCAGACTGATAGTAGAAAAGGCTGTAAGCTGGGTTGCCTTCTGCCTTATGTTGTCAGCCTCTTTCTGTAAGCCTAGTATGGGGATCTCAAAGTCCTTCGTCAGCCCTGAACCTTTTCTTCAAAATAATCTGCGATAGAGTCACAGAGTATTTGTGAAGGTGGAATATCCTGCATTAAACATTTGGGTTTAGTAAAATCATTCACGATTTTATAAATCGCTTTATGTTTATTCTTGGCTGTATCTATTGCTGACGTAAAATGCTTCATTTCTGCTTGTTTAATTAGGGCGTGGTAAGTACTCTTAATTTTTTTATATGTGCTACGTTCTGTGCTGCGATAGTTTTTCCGCCAGCTACGTTCAGCTCTTCGTAGCTCCCCCTGTTTATTTTTAAGTTCTCGGTCGAACCGGGGCGCGGACGTCTTCTTTTTCCCAGGTCTACCTTTACTACTTCTCTGACCAGTCATACCTTTTAGTTCAGTCATCCAAGCCCTAAAAGTGTTTACGTTAGATGTTCCTAGTGGCTTAGGTCTGCATTCTCTAGCCATAGTAGTTAGTTCTGGGTGGATCATTATAGCTTTCCATTCATTACGCCTAATCTGATAACAATCTTCTGCATATTTATTCTTTCTGTTTATCTCTGACGGGAAGGTAAAAGGGATTAGTGCGTGGTCCGTCCACGTTTGTGGTTTAGGGCGGTCAGTAGTTAGCATAGCTAAGTTAGTGGCAATGCAATCTATTGTGTGTCCGGCCTCATGGGTGGCTTCAGTGTCACAAATAGTGAGACCCAGTACACCCATGGTTTCCCTAAAGGAGGCAGTAGATGCTTCCATTGTAGACTCTAGGTGGATATTTATATCTCCTAAAAGAGTGAAGTTAGAGTATCTGAGTATCAATGGGCTTAGCACATCTCCAATGCTCCCCAGAAAACCTGTACAAGGTCCAGGTGGGCGATAAATAAGTGCCCCGGCAAAGGAAAAGTTGTCATGAATTTTAAGACAGAAGCCCATCCCTTCCGCATCCTTTAGCTCATGGAGTTCTGTCACAGATCAGCTGAAAGTATCTCTGTGTATAATAGCCACTCCTCCTCCCCGTTTTTCATCTCCTCTGTCAGCCCTTTGAACACCATACCCCAGAGGTAGGGCATGAACTAGGTCGGGGGTACACCACGGTTTGAGCCAAGTCTCTGTGATAAAAAGACAATCTAAGTTGTCATCAATAAGAAGGTCCTGAATATGCTGGGCATGCCTCGGCACGGATCTGGCATTGATTAGGCCTGCCTTCAAAGTATAATTGGATGTATGCGGGGCGGACACCGGAGACCATGAGAAAGTACAGTGGCAACTCTGACAACTCACTGGGCCTGTCCAGCTTGAGGGATCTAATTTATGAAGGGCACATCTGAGAGCTGGTTTAAGGGCCAGTAAATCTTGCGTACTGTAACTCACTTTGGTGTTGGTACTAGCAGCGTTCCCGGCCCCGTGCCACGGTCTGTCGCGGACGGGCGCAGACGGGCAGGACTCTGGCTTGACTCCGGCGCGACTACGGCGCTCCCGCTGAACGCGTCCGCTGCGCGGAGTCATAGCCGTTTGTTTTTATACCGGCGCCTCTCGCCCCCAAGGGAGGAAAATCCCACCTAAGATGGCCGCCGCAATAGCCCTGCCCGTATCTCAGTTCGAAACAGCCCTAAAATCGGCCGGAACCTCAGGAGAAGGCAGCGCTACATGAGGTGAGTACAATCCAATTAAAATAAAAATTAAAATAGTGTATTCACCAGAAATCGATGTTGACACCAAGCGTCGCGCTAATTCCGCGCGCTAGTGCAGGGGGGGGAGGACACAAAGGGTAAATGCTTCCAAATAGTTTTTTAAAAATAACAGCAGGAGAAAAGAGTGAAACGCCCGGCTCAAGCCTCAGGCGACCTATGCAGTGATCTTTGAGAGTTTGTCCCTTCACTGTTTTTATACCGGCGCCTCTCGCCCCCAAGGGAGGAAAATCCCACCTAAGATGGCCGCCGCAATAGCTCTGCCCGTATCTCAGTTCGAAACAGCCCTAAAATAGGCCGGAACCTCAGGAGAAGGCAGCGCTACATGAGGTGAGTACAATCCAATTAAAATAAAAATTAAAATAGTGTCTTCACCAGAAATCGATGTTGACACCAAGCGTCGCGCTAATTCCGCGCGCTAGTGCAGGGGGGGGAGGACACAAAAGGTAAATGCTTCCAAATAGTTTTTTTAAAATAACAGCAGGAGAAAAGAGTGAAACGCCCGGCTCAAGCCTCAGGCGACCTATGCAGTGATCTTTGACAGTTTGTCCCTTCACTGTTTTTATACCGGCGCCTCTCGCCCCCAAGGGAGGAAAATCCCACCTAAGATGGCCGCCGCAATAGCTCTGCCCGTATCTCAGTTCGAAACAGCCCTAAAATCGGCCGGAACCTCAGGAGAAGGCAGCGCTACATGAGGTGAGTACAATCCAATTAAAATAAAAATAAAAATATTATTTCTACAAAATTATGGTCACTATGTCATTTTAATGTTCCAACGATGTAGACCTGATGGAACTAAATTGACAACTTCTATAAAAAAATTCGTGGCTTCTCAGTTATCGATATCAGGAAGAACCTTTGCAACTGTAGCTATTATTTTTCATGATGGTCCTTCTACAACATCAGGGCATTACACATGCTATTTAAAAACTTCTAAAGGTTGGACCCAATGTAATGACACTCATTTGACTTTCAAACAACGTTTGCCTTTTGGCTTTATAAATTCATACCAAGTGTTTTTACAGCCAAAATTTAGGTAAAAGTAATTGGCCAATGAAGACGGGAGCAGTTAATAAAGGTTATTTTGCTGTTTAAAAATATTCTGAGTAAAAGTGATCCAGGCAATATAAAAAATTGACTTGTCATATAGGTACTGTAAGTGGATCTCATAGTAAGTGATATTAGTATTATGAGTGATGTCACTGACCATGTCATGAGTGATGTAATATGTGACGTCATCAGCAGTGCATTGCATGCGCAAGTTATATTGAGTCCAACTAACTATAACGTGGGAATTTCAATGGTTTTATGCAAGTAAAATTTCCAGCTAACTATAACTGGTGTAAAACCTATGGTTTTGTTCAGTGAATATAGATATAGATATATATTTAAATGTAGTACATAGTAATCATCTTAAACATATTTACACTAATATAATGTAAATTGGATGTAATTAAATAATTTACAAATATATAAATGTCATACTTATTTTAAAAAACACGCATATATTTATGAGTGTATGTTTATTAAACCTATATAAATTAATACCAGTATTAAAATAATAGTCTTAATGTATTTTATAATTTACACACTTTTGGTAAATTGAATAATATATATATATATATATATATATATATATATATATATATATATATATTCACTGAAAAAACCATAGGTTATAGACCATATATAGTTAGGAATTAGCATTTACAAAACCTTGAAAATTCACTGCAAAAACCATAGGTTAGAGACCATATATAGTTAGCTGGACATTTTATTGACATAAAACCAATGAAATTCCATATATAGTTAGTTGCACTAACTATATATCGCGCACCCGCAATCCACTGCTGATGATGTAACATATTACATCATTCATGACATGGTCAGTGACATCACTGATGACATCACTGATGACATCTCAAATGACATCACTGATGACATCATCCAGTGACTGTGTGTTTCTGAAAAGTTTAAATATGTTTTACATATTCAAGAATGAGTAGATGTAGAAGTGTCTGGATGAAGGATTTAGTAGGTGCGTGACTGACTGTATGAGTGAGTGATTAAATGTGTCTCACTGAGTGCATGGGTTAGTGACTAAACTGTCTTAATTTGTGCATCATTATGTCTGTTGTTCTGTAAACTGCTGCATGTGTTGATCAGTAGCTATATGAGTAACTATATGGGTTATTGATTGATTGCCCAAGTATTTGTATGGGAGACTGAGTGTGTGTGTGGCTAGCTGGGAGGTGTGTGACTCTGTGCAGATCAATCTGTACTTGTATCAATGATTGTATAAGAAGGTAAGTATGTGTTAGTATATGTTTGAAAATGTAAGGTGCTCTATGTTTAACTGTATAGACAAGAAAATGGAAGTGTCATTGATTCTTTACAGGACTGACTAGGTGTGTGAGTAACTCCATGGATGAGTGGCAGACTGTGAGTGTCTGTATAGGTGCATCAGTGCATATGATAGTGTTGTAAAGATGAGTGATTGTATGTATGAATGATTGTATGGGTGAATGAGTGAAGGTGTGTGTAGACGTAGCAATCAGTGAGTGCGTATGTAGTAACTAGTATTGGTGTGTCAATGGTTTCAAAAATTATACTCTCTTTTTAACACTGGGTGAAACAGAGGTTATATTAAAATGTGAGGAGATGCATTGTATTGTCACATGAATGATATCATCAGTGATGTGGTCATTGATGTCAAATGAGATGTCATCAGTGATGTCATCAGTGATGTCATTTGCGATGTCATCAGTGATGTCATCAGTGATGTCACTGACCATGTCATGAATGATGTAATATGTGACATCATCAGCAGTGGATTGCGGGTGCGCGATATATAGTTAGTGCAACTAACTATATATGGAATTTCATTGGTTTTATGTCAATAAAATGTCCAGCTAACTATATATGGTCTCTAACCTATGGTTTTTGCAGTGAATTTTCAAGGTTTTGTAAATGCTAATTCCTAACTATATATGGTCTATAACCTATGGTTTTTTCAGTGAATTTTCAAGGTTTTGTAAATGCTAATTCCTAACTATATATGGTCTATAACCTATGGTTTTTTCAGTGAATTTCAATGGTTTTTTAATAGCAAATATCATAAGCTGTCGAATGTCAAGTACGTGGTAAGTAAAAACATTTTCGTGTTTATGCACACTGATCTGCTTTGAATGCTGCCCCCCACCCCTCATTTCTATTAGGAGTACTCTCTCTTTGCAGATAGTGAAGGGTAGTTAACGCAGCCCTTTGCCCCCTTTGTAATCCGTCGTGCCTGCTTCTCTCTCCATTTGATTGATTGTTCTCTTTGGTTCATTCTCTATTTACAAACAAGCACAGAGTCGCAATACTCTGTTTAGTCTTTACAGATAGCGAAAAATCGTGTAAAAAAACAAAAGGAATCGAGCAAAATCAGTAGGCCACTAATGGGATCTCTTTTTGACCTCGCTAAAATAGAAACATTAGGAACAACCTGTTGAAAATAGCAATGCGTATGTACATAAGCGGCGTTCATTTGTGTTCACAGTACCCCTTGTTGATTGTTTGAATCGAGCATTGAATTGTTCGAAGTTGGTTCTCTTAAGGATCTTCTCTGCCTGCAAACGAGGAAGAATAGGAATATTCTCTCTCCCTTTGCAGATAGTGAAGGGTAGGTAACGCAAGCCTTTAACACGTCGTACCTATTTCATTCCTCATTGATTGATTGATTGTCCGAACATTGACTGTTTGGGAATTAGTTCTTTTTGGAGGTATTCCCTGTTTGCAAATAAACGTAGGAAATGCTTTGCAAGTAGTGAAAGGGTAGGTAATGCGGACCTTTCTCCCCCGTTGTAATCTGTCATGCCTATCTACTCCCCACTGATTGATGCACCTGTTTCACCCGGACCATTTACTAGAGATACGTCATCTGGCCCGACCAGAGAGCACCCCTAGTGAAAAGGACATATGCAATAATAACGAAGTGATCACTGTATCCTGTTAACAGAAACTTTAGCATGAAACAACCTGGAAAGAAAAGAATAGGAAAACGAAAATCAGTAGGCCACTGATGAACATGAACTTTTATTAAACAACGAACAAAGAAACGATAACATAACGTAATGATAAAACCTATTAATGTCCTAGAAACAAGAAAACGTTAAAATATGCCAGTGGTGAGAGACCAGAAAAACAGTAAGAGAAACCAAATCACCCCTCGCTGTCCCACCGCCTGCCATGCCAAAAAAATCGATAGACTAGGGAAAATGCAAGTCAGTAGAACATCCGCCCCCACTCTGGAAACTTCCAAGGTGGGGCAGGGTTGCGGCTACGCCCAGCCGGGAGCGGCCCATATAAGGCAGGTCCTGCTGCCACGCCTCGGCCAGGAGATCCTAACGTAGGGTGTAGCCGGAGGAGAGGCCGAGGCCAGCGGGACCCGGCCAGGGGATTGCCTTTACAACGCTGAACAGTTGCAGGGGGGGGAATGTCTCCTCGACCCTCCCCTCTCTCTCCCAGTCCGGCCGCGGTGGCCCTTGAGAGTTGCAGGTAATCCCGCCACATGCTCTTCCGGTCCGGCCACCAACGGTCAGGGGGCCGAGGCCGACGGGATCCGGCTGCAGCCGATAAACCAAGAAACCCGTTCATGGGGCCAGAGCCAGGGGCGTCCGGCCGACATCTACCGGAAGCCCGGCCCGAAGACGGACGGGACACTTCTTCTTTCTTGAATAATGGCTGCGACAACACTGGGGGGGGATGTCTTGCACATGCCTCTGACCCCCCCCCCCCCTCGTCCTCATCGCCTGGTCCGGCCATAACAAATCTCAAGCGAGACGCCGTGGGGTGCACTGGGAGGGAGAGACGGTGCGAACAGGCCTCTCCCGCCTCCCCAGGTGGAGGCTTCCCAGCTGCACCCTCAGCGCTCCAGGCGCCCGGAAAAGGGTTCTTCCACTGTGGCCATGCTGCAACGTCTCGCCCGGCAGGGTGGAGCCCGTCCGCTCATTTGACCCCGCGATCGCCAGTAGCTACCGAACTCTCAAAATGGCGGTCGACCTGGCAAGAGCGGGCCCAGCATAAAGAAATGGCCCGGTCACTGGTTGACTCCACCACCGTACTCCTCCACGACCTTGAAGATTCTAGAGGAGCCGCGGGAGTCTCCGACCCCCGATGGGGAATGACTGCCATGATCGCCCGTGGAGTGACGAAACTGTATCCGCGGGACGTCGGCGCTCCCATGCTGGCGCCAGCCTCACTTTGAATTACTAGAATCCTGCAGACCTCAGTTCCGGTGAAAGCACAGTGTGACCCGGTAGGAAAAATTGTTGCACCCCCTCCCCTTTTTGACTGATAGTTCAAACCACCGATCCTTTCCTTTGCCCTTTTAACAGAACTTTGGACTGCCTCCCCCTCTTTTACATTTTCTAGAGAAAACAAAACATTAACCACTACATTAGCATAGCAGTTGACACCAGAACTGTTTTCAAATTTAAAACCAACAACATCTTCAACAGAATCCTTTTTGTTTCTGCTGTGACCCTGCTACAGCACAGGCATTGTCCCCAGCAGTAATTCTGCAATGCCGGTAAGAATAGCTGTGGTGCCTACTGGACTCACTCACCCCCGCGGCGCCCCACGCCGTTATTTGCTGGGCGGCAACTTACTAGACATCACTTTCGTGCCATCTAGATTTCAGCGCGTTCTGCTGCCTTGGAACTATTCGCACAACAGACCGCTACTGACAAGAATATTTCATTATTGGTGCTGTCAATTTCAATAAATCTATTGGATAATTCAAAAGAAATTGCCACGGTCTCTTCGTTGTTTAAATGTTTTTACTGTTTTTGTTTTGTTGTATATATTTATATGTTATTAAAGTTTTATATTCCTACTACTTTGTTGGAGTGCTATATATTTTTAATGTGACACATAATTGTAAAAACTTTGATGTACAAAGAGTCATTCCTGGAATCTTCCGCTTCAGGCTCGGTCCCCTCCCCAATCACAATACAGGATGGTTTTCAGATAGTAGGAACACGTGTGGTGTGACGGATCTCATCGGGTGTGGGCCTTGATCTACTATAACTCCTTTGAAGAGGGGTGATTCTTTACAGCTGGGGCCATAAACTACATCTACAGGGCTAGGTGATAGCCTGGACAATCGGACACAGAGGAAGAGGAGTGTCAGAGGGTGCGGTAGTGAATAGGGTGAAAGGGAGATGTCGGGCGGGCACAGAGTGTGATTCTCAGGGAAGAGCAGCGCAGATGGGGGGAGGTTTATTGCCCATGCATAAGACAGAGAGCGGGGGTGACCAGTGCCTGGGGAAGATGCTTGCGAGGGTGAGGAGCCATGCTACGAATCGACAGCGTGCAGAGAGTGGGTCTGGTCAAGGCATCTAAAATGGCTGCCGTGCACGACAAAAGTGTGGCATTTCAAAAAAGGCAAGATGGCGCAGACAATGTTTTTCAACACTTCCTCATTTCCTTCGAATCGAACGTTAACAGACGTTGGGGCATATTACCAAAGTTAAGCGATATTTATCGCTAACGATGCTTACCAACGAATTTTTTACCGCTAAGCATCGTCAGAAATTATCGAAGATAAACCTTGCTATTATCAAGGTTTATCGCAAATGCGATAATAAACGGCCGCAATGCATGAATATCGCTAAAAACTCAGCGATATTCATGCATTACCGAGCTAATGCTCTTAGCCCTGTTATCCACCTCCCATTGGATAACATGGCTAAGAACTGCTCAGGGCAGGTGTTACTTTTTGGAGATATTCGCGCTTAGCGCGAATATCTCCAAAAGTTGGTAATAGGAGATAGATATCTTGCATGTTGTAATGCAAGTTATTGTGGTATATGGAACTCATACCATAATCTCTCAGGAAAGCAGAAACTGATCCTTTTGGGACCGCCTAAAAAGGCCTAGGGGGTGAGGAGTACTCTACTTTGCCCCCTTTTCACGTTCTGAACTATTTTATTTTACTCTCTTCTGTAATTACACAAAATGGCAGCGATAGGATGCATCAGAGACAGACAGTGAGAGAAAGGAGGCCGGAGATGAAGAAGAGATGTCAAATACACATTGGAGATAATATAGTGGCAGAAGGGAAGTAAATATGAGTAAACTTACCATGTAACATAAAAATGTTGCACTCTATACTATACGTCTCATTTTATACTACAATCACTTCGCTACAACCTCATAAATTAAAAATAAAAATGAATAATGTCTCAAACAATTTTTGATTTCTAAATATAAATTTATTCTTCAGAATTTTCTAAATTTGAAAGAACTAGAAACATGTCCTCATCAGCAATTTCCTCATGAAAAGTCTGCAATGATGATTCTTCTAACTCTATGGTCTCCAAACATTCGATAAATTCGCCATCAACAGATTGATCAAAAAAATCATTCAAGTCATCTCCTCCTTGTGACAATATTTCATTATTGGTGCTGTCAATTTCAATCAATGTAGTGGAATCATTCAAGTCATCTCCTCGTGACAATATTTCATTATTGGCGCTCTCAATTTTAATCAATGTAGTGGAATCATTCAAGTCATCTCCTCCTTGTGACAATATTTCATTATTGGTGCTGTCCATTTCAATCAATCTAATGGAATCATACAAGTCATCTCCTCCTTGTGACAATATTTCATTATTGGTGCTCTCAATTTCAATCAATGTAGTGGAATCATTCAAGTCATCTCCTTGTGACAATATTTCATTATTGGTGCTGTCCATTTCAATCAATCTAATGGAATCATACAAGTCATCTCCTCCTTGTGACAATATTTCATTATTGGTGCTCTCAATTTCAATCAATGTAGTGGACAATTCAAAAGAAATTGCCACGGTCTCTTCATTGTGAGCCATTTTATTTTGAAATTGCTTGCTGTAAATTGCAGAAAAAAATAATCACTTTCATTTATCGTTTTTAGTAATACATAATATAAAACTAACTTTATCAAGTATTTAGTATAACAGAAGGACTGCAAATAAATAACAGAAAACATTTTTCAAATTATCTTCAAGTGTACAACATAGTTCCCCTTACAAATTAACAACTCACCTTTTTAAAAGTAGGAGAAGTGTTAGTACTGTGTAAATCAAACACCAGAAATTCACCACCAAAAATTCCTCACAAATGTACCTCAGACAGTAGTATCACAAAATGGCTGTGGTTTCCTCTCATTTGACATATATACATAACCAATCAACTTTCATCACACACAAATACAAAACCAAACTAACATTTTAATTGGTTCTAAATTTCAACACTTTCAAATGTGTTTTCCCCATGCAATTTTCCATAGGACATTTACATACGTCTACAGCCTGAATGGCTGAACGGAATTACACCAAACTTGGCAAAATGGTACATCAAACCTAAGAGGTCAGGAAGGATCTACTATGCCCCCTTATGGTCATTTCCCCCTTTGCTTTGGCCTCCTCTTGTCTCTCAATCCTACCGAGAGACAAGATGGCGGCCGCTACGGACTGTTTGGAATGTTGACAGACGCCGGAGAACCAATCAGCTTCGCAAAGCTCCGTAACGCGAAAAGTACGCGAAGCGGAGCGCTGTTACAGATATATATCTTTTTTTGAACGTTAATTTCTCAAAATCCACTGGAGCACATATATTGAGACCTAGCAAAGGCACATCGGGCTACCAGTCCCTAATATTTTGCCAAGTTTCGTGCAAATCCATTCAGCCGTTCGATTATTATTATTATTTTTATTTTGTTGCCCCGCGGGGCCCTTTTAAAACCTCCACATCAAACGTAGGGGGTCAGCGAGGATCTACTATTCCCCCTTATGGTCATTTGCCCCTTCGCTTTGGCCTCCTCTTGTCTCTCGATCCTACCGAGAGACAAGATGGCGGCCGCTACGGACTGTTTGGAATGTTTACAGACGCCGGAGAACCAATCAGCTTCGCTTCACAAAGCTCCGTTGCGCGAAAAGTACGCGTACTGGAGCGCTGCCCGGTCCGCTGTTACAGATATATATCTTTTTTTAAACGTTAATTTCTCAAAATCCACTGGAGCACATATATTGAGACCTACAAAAGGCACATCGGGCTACCAGTCCCTACAATTTTGCCAAGTTTCATGCAAATCCATTCAGCCGTTCGGGCTAAAAGTGAGGCCAACCGCCCTATGGAAAACTCAATGTTAAAAACACGTTTTGGGACCCCCCTTTTTTCTCGACCCCCCCTGGACGAACCCCCGCCCAATTTTCAGGGGCTGCTCAGAAACAAAATGTGCCATTTTCCTGAAAATTTCAGCCAATTCCGTCCACGAACGCCAAAGTTGTTAGACATAGAATTTTCAAAAATCCCATAGGGAAAAAATCCTAACTATATATACCTACTGGCGACCGCCAGTAGGTATATATATATATATATATATATATATATATATATATACATATATATGTATATATATTACCTACTGGCGGTCGCCAGTAGGTATATATAGTTAGGATTTTTTCTCTATGGGATTTTTGAAAATTCTATGTCTAATAACTTTGCCGTTTGTGGACGGAATTGGCTGAAATTTTCAGGAAAATGGCACATTTTGTTTCTGAGCAGCCTTTGAAAATTTGGGGGGGTTCGTCAAGGGGGGGCTGAGAAAAAAGGGGGGTCCCAAAACGCGTTTTTCCCATGTTAATTTCCATAGGGCGGTTGGCCTCACTTTTAGCCCGAACGGCTGAATGGATTTGCACGAAACTTGGCAAAATTGTAGGGACTGGTAGCCCGATGTGCCTTTTGTAGGTCTCAATATATGTGCTCCAGTGGATTTTGAGAAATTAACGTTTAAAAAAAGATATATATCTGTAAGCGCGGACCGGGCAGCGGCCTAGGACGCGTACTTTTCGCGCAACGGAGCTTTGTGAAGCGAAGCTGATTGGTTCTCCGGCGTCTGTCAACATTCCAAACAGTCCGTAGTGGCCGCAAACAGTCCGTAGTGGCCGCCATCTTGTCTCTCGGTAGGATCGAGAGACAAGAGGAGGCCAAAGCGAAGGGGCAAATGACCATAAGGGGGAATAGTAGATCCTCGCTGACCCCCTAGGTTTGATGTGGAGGTTTTAAAAGGGCCCCGCGGGGCAAAAAAAAAAAAATATAATAATAATCTTACGGCTGAATGGATTTGCACGAAACTTGGCAAAATTGTAGGGACTGGTAGCCCGATGTGCCTTTGCTAGGTCTCAATATATGTGCTTCAGTGGATTTTGAGAAATTAACGTTCAAAAAAAGATATATATCTGTAACAGCGGACCGCTTCGCGTACTTTTCGCGTTACGGAGCTTTGCGAAGCGAAGCTGATTGGCTCTCCGGTGTCTGTAAACATTCCAAACAGTCCGTAGCGGCCGCCATCTTGTCTCTCGGTAGGATCGAGAGACAAGAGGAGGCCAAAGCGAAGGGGCAAATGACCATAAGGGGGCATAGTAGATCCTCGCTGATCCCCTAGGTTTGATGTGGAGGTTTTAAAAGGGCCCCGCGGGGCAAAAAAAATAAATAATAATAATAATCGAACGGCTGAATGGATTTGCACGAAACTTGGTAAAATATTAGGGACTGGTAGCCCGATGTGCCTTTGCTAGGTCTCAATATATGTGCTTCAGTGCATTTTGAGAAATTAACGTTCAAAAACAAGATATATATCTGTAACAGCGCTCCGCTTCGCGGAGATAAAATTATATCTGTATTACGTAGCTGTTGCTAGCACCAGTTAGCGACGGCTAGTAGGAGATAGCGACCATCTTGGGCCCCACTTTGCATGTGAGTGATATTTATCACTAATGACATGCAAAGTGGGCATGCCAAGATGTTAGCGACTGGAAACAGTCGCTAACATCGCTATCTCCTATTATCAACTTTTGGAAATATTCGAGATAAGCGCGAATATCTCCAAAAAGTAACAGCTGCCCTGAGCAGTTCTTAGCCATGTTATCCAATGGGAGGTGGATAACATGGCTAAGAGCATTAGCTCGGTAATGCATGAATATCGCGGAGTTTTCAGCGATATTAATGCATTGCGCTCGTTTTTTATCGTATTTGCGATAAACCTTGATAATAGCAAGGTTTATCTGCGATAATTTCTGACGGTAAAAAAATCTTTGCAATGCATCGTTAGGGATAAATATCGCTTAACTTTGGTAATATGCCCCAACGTCTGTTAACGTTCGATTCGAAGGAAATCAGGAATTGTTGAAAAACATTGTGTGCGCCATCTTGTCTTTTTTCAAATGCCACACTTTTGTCGTGCACGGCAGCCATTTTAGATGCCTTGACCAGATCCACTCTGTGCACGCTGTCGATCCTTAGCATGGCTCCCCACCCTCGCAAGCATCTCCCCCAGGCAGTGGTCACCCCCGCTCTCTGTTTTATGCATGGGTAATAAACCTCCCCCCATCTGCGCTGTTCTTCCCTGAGAATCACACCCTGTGCCCGCCCGACACCTCCCTTTCGCCCTATTCACTACCGCACCCTCTGACACTCCTTTTCCTCTGTGTCCGATTGTCCAGGCCGGTCCTAGGCTATCAGCTAGCCCTGCAGATGTAGTTTATAGCCACAGCTGTAAAGAATCACCCGTCTTCAAAGGAGTTATAGTAGATCAAGGCCCACACTCGATGAGATCCGTCACAGCAGAAGCGTTGCTATTATCTGAAAACCATCCTGTATTGTGATTGGGGAGGGGACCGAGCGTGAAGCGGAAGATTCCAGGGATGACTCTTTGTACATCAAAGTTTTTACAATTATGTGTCACATTAAAAATATATAGCACTCCGACAAAGTAGTAAGATTATAAAACTTTAATAATTTATAAATATATACAAGAAAACAAAAATAGTAATAACATATAAACATTTTTAGAGAAAAACAACGAAGTAGCGGTCGGCTGTGCGAATAGTCCCAACGCAGCACAACGTCCAGATTTCCGGCGTGGGGCGTCGCGGGGGGTGGGTGATCAGTAGCAAACTGTTGTGCGAATAGTTCCAAGGCAGCAGAACGCGCCGAAATCTAGATGACACAAAAGTGATGTCTAGTAAGTTGCCACCCAGCAAATAACGGCGTGGGGCGTCGCGGGGGGTGGGTCATCAGTAGCAAACTGTTGTGCGAATAGTTCCAAGGCAGCAGAACGATGGCACCAAGGTGATGTCCAGTAAGTTGCCGCACTGGTTTTGGTATCCTACAATGCTGCTCCGAATAACGGCGTGGAGCGCCCCGGGGGAGGCGGCGTGAACGGGCCTCTCCAGGTGGAGTCTCGTCAGTTGTAGTGGGGCGCCCCTTTACCGTTTCAGTTGCCATTCCGTCCGCTTTTGGTCCACTGTGTCAAAATCCGCCATTCAGCTGAGTTGCGCCCACTCTTGCGGTGCAGCGATAGGCGGCTGTCACAGGACTCTCAAAATGGCGGCAGGCTGTTTCCTTTTTGGGCCTGGTCCACTGAAATGGCCCTGGGACACCTTGGAAATCGGACGCTTGTCTGCTAGGTCTTGGACCCCATTCTCGAAAGCGTCCCCTCCGCCTTGAGAATTCATCAAAAGTTTTGGGGGCCCCGACTCCTGCAGGCTTCTGGTGGGGAGCGGCTGCCATGATTGCTCGCGGAATGACCATGACGGAGCTACGAGATGGTGGTGCTCTCATGGTGACGCCAGCTTCAGTCTGAAACATCCAGAAACAAGGTGGGGCTTTCATCGTTTGGGGGAAAAAAAAAGTTTTCATCCAATGAAAAGTGTTGTTTTTAGGTCATATGATCAAGCCTTCCATCATTAGGAAACCAAAAGTAAAATGAACCAATGAAAAGTTTTATAAACAAGTCACATGACCTGTTATGCGGCATAGGGTATAAAATGCGGAGAAAATACGTTGGCACGTGAGGCGGCGTCAGTAGCGGACCGATGTGCGAATAGGCCGAAGGCAACACAACGCGCCAAGATCCGGATGGCATCGAGGTGGTGTCATAGTTGAGAGTTCTGAGCAGCGGTTGTAACACTGTCTGAAGCTTATTTGCAGCTGCTGCAGCTTCACTACGCGCCAAGATCCGGATGGCACCGAGGTGGTGTGTAGGAAGTTGCCGCACTGGTGTGGCCATCCTACAATGCTGAAAGTCGGCGTGGGGCGCCCCGTTGGCCTGTGAGTTTGCGTCAGTAGCGGACCGATGTGCGAATAGGCCGAAGGCAGCACAACGCGCCAAGATCCGGATGGCACCGAGGTGGTGTCTAGTAAGTTGTCGCACTTCTGTGGCCATCCTACAATGTTGAAAGTCGGCGTGGGGCGCCCCGTTGGCCTGTGAGATGGTGTCAGTAGCGGACTGATGTGTGAATGGGGCCAAAGGCAGCGCAACAATATTTTCTACTATATTTCCGGTGTAGAAGAGACCACAAGGCGCTGAGATGCCAAGATCCGGATGGCACCGAGGTGGTGTGTAGCAAGTTGCCGCACTGGTGTGGCCATCCTACAATGCTGAAAGTCGGCGTGGGGCGCCCCGTTGGCCTGTGAGATGGCGTCAGTAGCGGACCGATGTGCGAATAGGCCGAAGGCAGCACAACAATATTTTCTGACTGACACCACAAGGCGCTGAGATGCCAAGATCCGGATGGCACCGAGGTGATGTCTAAGTTGCGGACTGATGTGCGAATGGGGCCAAAGGCAGCGTAACAATATTTTTTGTATGGAAGATACCACTAGGCGTTGAGATGCCAAGATTCGGATGGCACTGAGGTGATGTCTAGCAAGTTGGTGTGGTCATCCTACAATGCTGAAACTCGGCGTGGGTCACCCCATTAGCCTGTGAGATGGCGTCAGTAGCGGACCGATGTGCGAATAGGCCGAAGGCAGCACAACGCGCCAAGATCCGGATGTCACCGTGGTGGTTTCATAGTTGAGAGGCACTTCATCTGCAGTGGGGCGCCGAGATCCGGATGGCACCGAGGTGATGTCTAGCAAGTTGCTGTACTGGTGTGGTCATCCTACAATTCTGAAACTCGGCGTGGGTCGCCCCATTAGCCTGTGAGATGGCGTCAGTAGCGGACCGATGTGCGAATAGGCCGAAGGCAGCACAACGCGCCAAGATCCGGATGTCACCGTGGTGGTTTCATAGTTGAGAGGCACTTCATCTGCAGTGGGGCGCCGAGATCCGGATGGCACCGAGGTGATGTCTAGCAAGTTGCTGTACTGGTGTGGTCATCCTACAATGCTGAAACTCGGCGTGGGTCGCCCCATTAGCCTGTGAGATGGCGTCAGTAGCGGACCGATGTGCGAATAGGCCGAAGGCAGCACAACGCGCCAAGATCCGGATGTCACCGTGGTGGTTTCATAGTTGAGAGGCACTTCATCTGCAGTGGGGCGCCGAGATCCGGATGGCACCGAGGTGATGTCTAGCAAGTTGCTGTACTTGTGTGGTCATCCTACAATGCTGAAACTCGGCGTGGGTCGCCCCATTAGCCTGTGAGATAGCTGTTCTTTGGATTTGGGCCTGGCTCGTCTGCTGTAGTGGGGCGCCCCTTTACCGTTTCAGTTGCCATTCAGCTGAGTTTCGGCTGCTCTTGATGCTACAGCGACAGGCGGCTGCAACAGGACTCTCAAAATGGCGGCCTGTTCTTTGGATTTGGGCCTGGTCCACTAAAATGGCCCTGGGACACCTTAGAACTCGGACGCTCGATTTTTTTTTCCTTTCCTGTACATGCAAAAAAAGGTAAATGCCCGGTACGTTACACGCTTCATCTGCCACGATGAACTCTCCAGAGGAACCGAAAAAAAATATAGTTGTGGTAACTATACCATGCATCGTCATATGGAGAGGTGGCACCAATTAATTATAGTGCTGCATAAAAGAGAGATTTGGAGGAGAACCCCTGACCTGCTAGTACATTCATCAAAGAAGTGGCACTGAGAGCTTCAGAGGCAAGGGAAACGGTCCCAAATTTTTAGAAGAACTTTGGAAAGATTAAAATGACATGTTTAGATTGTGGCAAATTAATTTCATGTGGACAGATGAGTGTTACTCTAATAAATACAGCATATGAACATCATCATAGTCGATGGTTGGTAGAGACATTTTGACTATATCCTGGACCTGCCCGTCCTCGCCCAAAATGGCGCCGGAATAAATGGGACTCGTAACTCCTTGTTGTGTACTGGTTGCAGAACCTTGAAATCACGAGATACGTATGCAGTTTTGAAGCACATGGCGGGCGGGGACGAGAATTGATTGAATATTTCGACATCCCTATTGATATTAAGTTCTGATGTGTTATTGATTACTGTACTGTTGAAAGTTCGAATTAACGTCACCCATGGTACTTGCCCGCAAATGTATATCTAGATAATTTTATTGTAACTGGCCCTGTCGTATTTTAATTATAAAATGTACGTCCACCGATTCCGTAACTGTTAGACACCTTAGTTCTTGCAACCTAATGGCCCGCCCGTTACGTTCCTCTACAGTGTAAATGTCTACTCATCACATACGATTACAGTTTGCTCCGTGGCCGGCCCACGTGGTTATAGGCTCGTATTTGTATAATGAAATTTTCACAATAAAGGTTTTTAAAAGAAAACATGGTAGTAGTATATACATTGGTAAAGTTTGTAATAATAGTCACTGTTTTAGAATCATTAAAAGGGAAGTGAAATAAAGCAGACCAATTACATGAAGGGTAAAAGGTATAATACGAAGGAACGCAGTAAAGATAAATGGTCAAGGGCTGTTGTGTTTTCTATTCCTGCAACATAAAGTGATCGATAAGAATCTCATATTCAGGCGTATCGGCGACTAAGACAGCAGGTCGACCCTCTTTTGCTCAACGGCTCCATCATGGGACGAAGAAACGCTCTTTTTCTCGAAAAAAGAATATATTTTACTTGCAGGACAGTTGTAAAATTTCCGGGAAAGTACATTAGTCTGGAACATTATAACATATATTTAAGAAAAAATAATGTTCGGAAGTAATGAAAAGCGTAATTTTTAGGTCATATGACCAAGCCTTTCATCATTACAATAAGAAAAGTAAAATGAACCAATGAAAAGTTTTATTAACAAGTCACATGACTTGTTATGCTTACGTTACGCGCTGCGCGCCCCGGATGACTTCCGGATGCGCTAACGCGGCGCGTCATATGACGCATTACGCGACAACGCAGGTCCAGAATATAGTCAAAATGTCTCCACCAACCAGCGGTCGGAACACAACCCCTTTCAGCAGGCTAAATAGTTCTGTTAAATGACAACAGAAGGGACAGGCAACAAGAACCATCAGTCAAAGAGGGGAGGGCTAGTTCTTCTCTACCGGGTTACATTGGGGCGCTACCGGAACTGATCGAATTGGTAGTCTACAGTGTTTCTGGATGTTTCAGACTGAAGCTGGGGTTAGCATGAGAGCAGCATCATTTCGTAGCTCCGTCGTGGCCATTCCGCAACCAATCATGGCAGCCGCTCTTTATCGTTATTTTGGGCGGGGTGGGTGGCGGAGCCGAGCTGTTTTGCAGCCATCATTGTGTGGAGTTCAGTTCATCTCACTAGTTTTGTATTTGTCATGAGGGGTTGTTCCTAATGTTTCTATTTTAGCGAGGTCAAAAAGAGATCCCATTAGTGGCCTACTGATTTTGCTCGATTCCTTTTCTTTTTTTTACACGATTTTTCGTTATCTGCAAAGACTAAACAGAGTATTGCGACTCTGTGTTTGTTTGTAAATAGAGAATGAACCAAAGAGAACTAATTCTAAAACAGTAAATACTTGGATAACAATCAATCAAATGGAGAGAGAAGCAGGCACGACGGATTACAACGGGGGCAAAGGCCTGCGTTAACTACCTTTCACTATCTGCAAAGAGAGAGTACTCCTAATAGAAATGAGGGGGGGGGGCACCATTCAAAGCAGATCAGTGTGCATAAACACGAAAATGTTTTCACTTACCACGTACTTGACATTCGACAGCTTATGATATTTGCTATTAAAAAACCATTGAAATTCACTGAAAAAACCATAGGTTATAGACCATATATAGTTAGGAATTAGCATTTACAAAACATTGAAAATTCACTGAAAAAACCATAGGTTATAGACCATATATAGTTAGGAATTAGCATTTAAAAAACCTTATTTTACTCACACAAAACCATTGAAATTCCATATATAGTTAGTTGCACTAACTATATATTGCGCACCCGCAATCCACTGCTGATCATGTCACATATTACATCATTCATGACATGGTCAGTGACATCACTGATGACATCACTGATGACATCTCAAATGACATCACTGATGACATCACTGATGACATCTCATTTGACATCAATGACCACATCACTGATGATATTATTCATGTGACAATACAATGCATCTCTTCACATTTTAATATAACCTCTGTTTCACCCAGTGTTAAAAACAGAGTATAATTTTTGAAACCATTGACACACCAATACTAGTTACTACATACGTACTCACTGATTCCTACGTCTACACACACATTCACTCATTCACCCATACAATCATTCATACATACAATCACTCATGTTTACAACACAATCATATGCACTCATACACCTATACAGACACTCACACTCTGCCACTCATCCATGGAGTTACTCACACACCTAGTCAGTCCTGTAAAGAATCAATCACACTTCCATTTTCTACTCTATACAGTTAAACATAGAGCACCTTACGTTTTCAACCATATACTAACACATACTTACTCTCTTATACAATCATTGATACAAGTACACATTGATCTGTACAGAGTCACACACCTCCCATCCAGCCACACACACACTCAGTCTCCCATGCAAATACTTGGGCAATCAATCAATAACCCATATAGTTACTCATATAGCTACTGATCAACACATGCAGCAGTTTACAGAACAACAGACATAATGATGCACAAATTAAGACAGTTTAGTCACTAACCCATGCACTCAGTGAGACACATTTAATCACTCACTCATACATTCAGTCATGCACCTACTAAATCCTTCGTCCAGACACTTATACATCCACTCATTCTTCAATATGTAAGACATATTTTAACTTTACAGAAACATAGTCACTGGATGTTGTCATCAGTGATGTCATCAGTGATGTCATTTGAGATGTCATCAGTGATGTCATCAGTGATGTCACTGACCATGTCATGAATGATGTAATATGTGACATGATCAGCAGTGGATTGCGGGTGCGCAATATATAGTTAGTGCAACTAACTATATATGGAATTTCAATGGTTTTGTGTGAGTAAAATAAGGTTTTTTAAATGCTAATTCCTAACTATATATGGTCTATAACCTATGGTTTTTTCAGTGAATTTTCAAGGTTTTGTAAATGCTAATTCCTAACTATATATGGTCTATAACCTATGGTTTTTTCAGTGAATATATATATATATATATATATATATATATATATGCTTGAAGATCCTTGCTGACGCAGTCGCTCCATGCTGCAAGAAAGGACCTGCACCCCTGATAAGTCCAAATACAGTTTATTGAGGTAGGTGACGCGTTTCGACAGAAAGGTATTTGTTAAAGCTGGAGAGGAGACATTGTGGCATTGTATTTGTTGCATACATTGAGACACAGTTGAAAGACAAATCCACATAGGAAATAGACTTTGGGCATTTAAAATAATGCAAACTCATCAGTCATAAGGAAGAAAGACTATATTAGTCAAAAAATGAAAGAAAGCAAAACAATGTTTTCATCCCAAAAATTAAAAAAAGGTGTCTTACCAGCACATAAAAAAATATATAATATATACATAGAGAGAGGTAAAATATTAAAACATTTGATATAAGAAGAGAATTGCAAGTGCAAGTAAAAACATCTACTACATACTCCTTTCTGTTGCGCAGAAGAAATGTTCCCCAGTACGCATATCCCACAACGAAACGATCCTTCTGGAAGCAGCGGATCCTTAGGGAAGTGGTGCATATGCCGGCGGAGCACACTGGCAGTCTCAATGAACAATATCCGCCTCTGTAAACAGGCACTCTCAGAGCCAGGTAGGGTGCCGTCAATTGTAACAATTGCCTTCGTCAATTGTTACAATTGACGAAGGCCGATGCCGAAACGCGTCATACTATGCTGTGAGGTTTCATAATAAACTGGCTTGTGAAACCACCCCCGCGTGTGCCACGATCTTTATGCAGGACCAGTACCTGTGGATGTGTTGAGCGAAATTTGGAAAACGGGTACATCCCCGTTACGTGAGCACCCGCTCGTGAGTGCGGCAGGCTGGTGTTGTGGAAGCTGCAATATATATATATATATATATATATATATATATATATATATATATATATATATATCAAAATCAAAATCCACACTCGATTCCTTGTGTCCCAAGGTCAGTATGAAAAAGCACGAACTCAAGTTGCATCAAATGAGTTTATTCGGCGAAAGGCAACAAAAGAGTAACTCGACGCGTTTCGGGAAACCTCCCTTGCTCACGAGTCAAGTTGTGTGCATTCAATTGGTTAAAATAAACAAAACATGTGATAAAATAACATAAGCAACAGACTACCGTTCTCATTAACATTACGCCGAGTAGTCAGAATGTGTCTATACAATTTCATTTTGTGCAATGCTGTCATACTTAATTCAAAGGGAGATTTAAACCATGTAATTCTAACTGGTGTTCAAAACAAATCAATTACAGTTGATATTTCAACTTGAACACACCGTGTTCATAGTCATGTTGTCATTAAAGTTATTCAGCCTTTTCTTTTTACTCCCATTTGTGCCCCAATCGGTTGGAAACCACTTATCATATACACAATCTACAATAACAATCATAGATTTCCACGTACTGCCCAAGTGGGCTAAAGCCTTTTTTTCGTTCCGATCTAGTTTTCAAGGGAACACATCTTATAATTTTTATAATAAATATGCAACTAAATAACCATCAAAACTTTTTGGTTGTTTGTAGTAATCAGCACCCAGTTTTGCCCAAGTGGGCATACATTTTCAGTGTTATTTTCAATCTCCTGAATAATCAATGTGGCAGTGCAGCAGTATTGTTTCAATGTTGTGACGAAAACACATTCACTGAAATAAAATAAAAAAATACTAGTGAATCACACAAATTCCATGTAAAATCACGTATAAAACACACAAACATGATATTTATACAGAGTTAAAAGAGACTACATACGGGCACATCTATCATTAACAGAAATCAGATTCTCACAATGGACCAACTGCGAGGTTCCAAACGGGGAGTGAACTAAGTCAAATTTCATTATTTATGCAGTGTACAACCTAGACTATTCAACCTAAATGCACTTCCATTTCCTCATCGTTATTGTGTCCTAACGGGGCCATTGTTCTGTGTTGTATTATAATTTTAGACTCAAGTCTACGCAACTTGAACATGGTGTGTTCAAGTTGAAATATCGACTGTAATTGATTTGTTTTGAACACCAGTTAGAATTATATGGTTTAAATCTCCCTTTGAATTAAGTATGACTGCATTGCACAAAATGAAATTGTATAGACACATTCTGACTACTCGGCGTAATGTTAATGAGAACGGTAGTCTGTTGTTTACATTATTTTATCACATGTTTTGTTTATTTTAACCAATGGAATGCACACAACTTGACTCGTGAGCAAGGGAGGTTTCCCGAAACGCGTCGAGTTACTCTTTTGTTGCCTTTTGCCGAATAAACTCATTTGATGCAACATGAGTTCGTGCTTTTTCATACTGACCTTGGGACACAAGGAATCGAGTGTGGATTTTGATTTTGATATATATATATATATATATATATATATATATTCACTGAAAAAACCATAGGTTATAGACCATATATAGTTAGGAATTAGCATTGAAAAAACCTTATTTTACTCACACAAAACCATTGAAATTCCATATATAGTTAGTTGCACTAACTATATATCGCGCACCTGCAATCCACTGCTGATGATGTCACATATTACATCATTCATGACATGGTCAGTGACATCACTGATGACATCACTGATGACATCTCAAATGACATCACTGATGACATCACTGATGACATCTCATTTGACATCAATGACCACATCACTGATGATATCATTCATGTGACAATACAATGCATCTCCTCACATTTTAATATAACCTCTGTTTCACCCAGTGTTAAATACAGAATATAATTTTTGAAACCATTGACACACCAATACTAGTTACTACATACGCACTCACTGATTCCTACGTCTACACACACCTTCACTCATTCACCCATACTATCATTCATACATACAATCACTCATCTTTACAACACTATCATATGCACTCATACACCTATACAGACACTCACAGTCTGCCACTCATCCATGGAGTTACTCACACACCTAGTCAGTCCTGTAAAGAATCAATGACACTTCCATTTTCTTGTCTATACAGTTAAACATAGAGCACCTTACATTTTCAAACATATACTAACACATACTTACCTTGTTATACAATCATTGATACAAGTACACATTGATCTGCACAGAGTCACACACCTCCCAGCCAGCCACACACACACTCAGTCTCCCATACAAATACTTGGACAATCAATCAGTAACCCATATAGTTAATCATATAGCTACTGATCAAAACATGCAGCAGTTTACAGAACAACAGACATAATGATGCACAAATTAAGACACTTTAGTCACTAACCCATGCACTCAGTGAGACACATTTAATCACTCACTCATGCATTCAGTCATGCACCTACTAAATCCTTTGTCCAGACACTTATACTTCCACTCATTCTTCAATATGTAAGACACATTTTAACTTTACAGAAACATACAGTCACTGGATGTTGTCATCAGTGATGTCATCAGTGATGTCATTTGAGATGTCATCAGTGATGTCATCAGTGATGTCACTGACCATGTCATGAATGATGTAATATGTGACATCATCAGCAGTGGATTGCAGGTGCGCGATATATAGTTAGTGCAACTAACTATATATGGAATTTCAATGGTTTTGTGTGAGTAAAATAAGGTTTTTTAAATGCTAATTCCTAACTATATATGGTCTATAACCTATGGTTTTTTCAGTGAATTTTCAAGGTTTTGTAAATGCTAATTCCTAACTATATATGGTCTATAACCTATGGTTTTTTCAGTGAATTTCAATGGTTTTTTAATAGCAAATATCATAAGCTGTCGAATGTCAAGTACGTGGTAAGTGAAAACATTTTCGTGTTTATGCACACTGATCTGCTTTGAATGGTGCCCCCCCCCCCCTCATTTCTATTAGGAGTACTCTCTCTTTGCAGATAGTGAAAGGTAGTTAACGCAGGTCTTTGCCCCCATTGTAATCCGTCGTGCCTGCTTCTCTCTCCATTTGATTCATTGTTATCCAAGTATTTACTGTTTTAGAATTAGTTCTCTTTGGTTCATTCTCTATTTACAAACAAACACAGAGTCGCAATACTCTGTTTAGTCTTTGCAGATAACGAAAAATCGTGTAAAAAAAAAGAAAAGGAATCGAGCAAAATCAGTAGGCCACTAATGGGATCTCTTTTTGACCTCGCTAAAATAGAAACATTAGGAACAACCCCTCATGACAAATACAAAACTAGTGAGATGAACTGAACTCCACACAATGATGGCTGCAAAACAGCTCGGCTCCGCCACCCACCCCGCCCAAAATAACGATAAAGAACGGCTGCCATGATTGGTTGCGGAATGACCACGACGGAGCTACGAAATGGTGCTGCTCTCATGCTAACCCCAGCTTCAGTCTGAAACATCCAGAAACACTGTAGACTACCAATTCGATCAGTTCCGGTAGCGCCCCAATGTAACCCGGTAGAGAAGAACTAGCCCTCCCCTCTTTGACTGATGGTTCTTGTTGCCTGTCCCTTCTGTTGTCATTTAACAGAACTATTTAGCCTGCTGAAAGGGGTTGTGTTCCGACCGCTGGTTGGTGGAGACATTTTGACTATATTCTGTACCTGCGTTGTCGCGTAATGCGTCATATGACGCGCCGCGTTAGCGCATCCGGAAGTCATCCGGGGCGCGCAGCGCGTAACGTAAGCATAACAAGTCATGTGACTTGTTAATAAAACTTTTCATTGGTTCATTTTACTTTTCTTATTGTAATGATGAAAGGCTTGGTCATATGACCTAAAAATTACGCTTTTCATTACTTCCGAACATTATTTTTTCTTAAATATATGTTATAATGTTCCAGGCTAATGTACTTTCCCGGAAATTTTACAACTGTCCTGCAAGTAAAATATATTCTTTTTTCGAGAAAAAGAGCGTTTCTTCGTCCCATGACGGAGCCGTTGAGCAAAAGAGGGTCGACCTGCTGTCTTAGTCGCCGATACGCCTGAATATGAGATGCTTATCGATCACTTTATGTTGCAGGAATAGAAAACACAACAGCCCTTGACCATTTATCTTTACTGCGTTCCTTCGTATTATACCTTTTACCCTTCATGTAATTGGTCTGCTTTATTTCACTTGCCTTTTAATGATTCTAAAACAGTGACTATTATTAAAAACTTTACCAATGTATATACTACTACCATGTTTTCTTTTAAAAACCTTTATTGTGAAAATTTCATTATACAAATACGAGCCTATAACCACGTGGGCCGGCCACGGAGCAACTGTAATCGTATATGATGAATAGACATTTACACTGTAGAGGAACGTAACGGGCGGGCCATTAGGTTGCAAGAACTAAGGTGTCTAACAGTTACGGAATCGGTGGACGTACATTTTATAATTAAAATACGACAGGGCCAGTTACAATAAAATTATCTAGATATACATTTGCGGGCAAGTACCATGGGTGACGTTAATTCGAACTTTCAACAGTACAGTAATCAATAACACATCAGAACTTAATATCAATAGGGATGTCGAAATATTCAATCAATTCTCGTCCCCGCCCGCCATGTGCTTCAAAACTGCATACGTATCTCGTGATTTCAAGGTTCTGCAACCAGTACACAACAAGGAGTTACGAGTCCCATTTATTCTGGCGCCATTTTGGGCGAGGACGGGCAGGTCCAGGATATAGTCAAAATGTCTCTACCAACCATCGACTATGATGATGTTCATATGCTGTATTTATTAGAGTAACACTCATCTGTCCACATGAAATTAATTTGCCACAATCTAAACATGTCATTTTAATCTTTCCAAAGTTCTTTTAAATATTTGGGACCGTTTCCCTTGCCTCTGAAGCTCTCAGTGCCACTTCTTTGATGAATGTACTAGCAGGTCAGGGGTTCTCCTCCAAATCTCTCTTTTATGCAGCACTATAATTAATTGGTGCCACCTCTCCATATGACGATGCATGGTATAGTTACCACAACTATATTTTTTTTCGGTTCCTCTGGAGAGTTCATCGTGGCAGATGAAGCGTGTAACGTACCGGGCATTTACCTTTTTTTGCATGTACAGGAAAGGAAAAAAAAATCGAGCGTCCGAGTTCTAAGGTGTCCCAGGGCCATTTTAGTGGACCAGGCCCAAATCCAAAGAACAGGCCGCCATTTTGAGAGTCCTGTTGCAGCCGCCTGTCGCTGTAGCATCAAGAGCAGCCGAAACTCAGCTGAATGGCAACTGAAACGGTAAAGGGGCGCCCCACTACAGCAGACGAGCCAGGCCCAAATCCAAAGAACAGCTATCTCACAGGCTAATGGGGCGACCCACGCCGAGTTTCAGCATTGTAGGATTACCACACAAGTACAGCAACTTGCTAGACATCACCTCGGTGCCATCCGGATCTCGGCGCCCCACTGCAGATGAAGTGCCTCTCAACTATGAAACCACCACGGTGACATCCGGATCTTGGCGCGTTGTGCTGCCTTCGGCCTATTCGCACATCGGTCCGCTACTGACGCCATCTCACAGGCTAATGGGGCGACCCACGCCGAGTTTCAGCATTGTAGGATGACCACACCAGTACAGCACCTTGCTAGACATCACCTCGGTGCCATCCGGATCTCGGCGCCCCACTGCAGATGAAGTGCCTCTCAACTATGAAACCACCACGGTGACATCCGGATCTTGGCGCGTTGTGCTGCCTTCGGCCTATTCGCACATCGGTCCGCTACTGACGCCATCTCACAGGCTAATGGGGCGACCCACGCCGAGTTTCAGCATTGTAGGATGACCACACCAGTACAGCAACTTGCTAGACATCACCTCGGTGCCATCCGGATCTCGGCGCCCCACTGCAGATGAAGTGCCTCTCAACTATGAAACCACCACGGTGACATCCGGATCTTGGCGCGTTGTGCTGCCTTCGGCCTATTCGCACATCGGTCCGCTACTGACGCCATCTCACAGGCTAATGGGGTGACCCACGCCGAGTTTCAGCATTGTAGGATGACCACACCAACTTGCTAGACATCACCTCAGTGCCATCCGAATCTTGGCATCTCAACGCCTAGTGGTATCTTCCATACAAAAAATATTGTTACGCTGCCTTTGGCCCCATTCGCACATCAGTCCGCAACTTAGACATCACCTCGGTGCCATCCGGATCTTGGCATCTCAGCGCCTTGTGGTGTCAGTCAGAAAATATTGTTGTGCTGCCTTCGGCCTATTCGCACATCGGTCCGCTACTGACGCCATCTCACAGGCCAACGGGGCGCCCCACGCCGACTTTCAGCATTGTAGGATGGCCACACCAGTGCGGCAACTTGCTACACACCACCTCGGTGCCATCCGGATCTTGGCATCTCAGCGCCTTGTGGTGTCTTCTACACCGGAAATATAGTAGAAAATATTGTTGCGCTGCCTTTGGCCCCATTCACACATCAGTCCGCTACTGACACCATCTCACAGGCCAACGGGGCGCCCCACGCCGACTTTCAACATTGTAGGATGGCCACAGAAGTGCGACAACTTACTAGACACCACCTCGGTGCCATCCGGATCTTGGCGCGTTGTGCTGCCTTCGGCCTATTCGCACATCGGTCCGCTACTGACGCAAACTCACAGGCCAACGGGGCGCCCCACGCCGACTTTCAGCATTGTAGGATGGCCACACCAGTGCGGCAACTTCCTACACACCACCTCGGTGCCATCCGGATCTTGGCGCGTAGTGAAGCTGCAGCAGCTGCAAATAAGCTTCAGACAGTGTTACAACCGCTGCTCAGAACTCTCAACTATGACACCACCTCGGTGCCATACGGATCTTGGCGCGTTGTATTGCCTTCGGCCTATTCGCACATCGGTCCGCTACTGACGCCGCCTCACGTGCCAACGTATTTTCTCCGCATTTTATACCCTATGCCGCATAACAGGTCATGTGACTTGTTTATAAAACTTTTCATTGGTTCATTTTACTTTTGGTTTCCTAATGATGGAAGGCTTGATCATATGACCTAAAAACAACACTTTTCATTGGATGAAAACTTTTTTTTTCCCCCAAACGATGAAAGCCCCACCTTGTTTCTGGATGTTTCAGACTGAAGCTGGCGTCAGCATGAAAGCACCACCATCTCGTAGCTCAGTCGTGGTCATTCCGCGAGCAATCATGGCAGCCGCTCCCCACCAGAAGCCTGCAGGAGTCGGAGCCCCCAAAACTTTTGATGAATTCTCAAGGCGGAGGGGACGCTTTCGAGAATGGGGTCCAAGACCTAGCAGACAAGCGTCCGATTTCCAAGGTGTCCCAGGGCCATTTCAGTGGACCAGGCCCAAAAAGGAAACAGCCTGCCGCCATTTTGAGAGTCCTGTGACAGCCGCCTATCGCTGCACCGCAAGAGTGGGCGCAACTCAGCTGAATGGCGGATTTTGACACAGTGGACCAAAAGCGGACGGAATGGCAACTGAAACGGTAAAGGGGCGCCCCACTAAAACAGATGAGACTCCACCTGGAGAGGCCCGTTCACGCCGCCTCCCCCGGGGCGCTCCACGCCGTTATTCGGAGCAGCATTGTAGGATACCAAAACCAGTGCGGCAACTTACTGGACATCACCTTGGTGCCATCGTTCTGCTGCCTTGGAACTATTCGCACAACAGTTTGCTACTGATGACCCACCCCCCGCGACGCCCCACGCCGTTATTTGCTGGGTGGCAACTTACTAGACATCACTTTCGTGTCATCTAGATTTCGGCGCGTTCTGCTGCCTTGGAACTATTCGCACAACAGTTTGCTACTGATCACCCACCCCCCGCGACGCCCCACGCCGGAAATCTGGACGTTGTGCTGCGTTGGGACTATTCGCACAGCCGACCGCTACTTCGTTGTTTTTCTCTAAAAATGTTTATATGTTATTACTATTTTTGTTTTCTTGTATATATTTATAAATTATTAAAGTTTTATAATCTTACTACTTTGTCGGAGTGCTATATATTTTTAATGTGACACATAATTGTAAAAACTTTGATGTACAAAGAGTCATCCCTGGAATCTTCCGCTTCACGCTCGGTCCCCTCCCCAATCACAATACAGGATGGTTTTCAGATAATAGCAACGCTTCTGCTGTGACGGATCTCATCGAGTGTGGGCCTTGATCTACTATAACTCCTTTGAAGACGGGTGATTCTTTACAGCTGTGGCCATAAACTACATCTGCAGGGCTAGCTGATAGCCTAGGACCGGCCTGGACAATTGGACACAGAGGAAAAGGAGTGTCAGAGGGTGCGGTAGTGAATAGGGCGAAAGGGAGGTGTCGGGCGGGCACAGGGTGTGATTCTCAGGGAAGAACAGCGCAGATGGGGGGAGGTTTATTACCCATGCATAAAACAGAGAGCGGGGGTGACCACTGCCTGGGGGAGATGCTTGCGAGGGTGGGGAGCCATGCTAAGGATCGACAGCGTGCACAGAGTGGATCTGGTCAAGGCATCTAAAATGGCTGCCGTGCACGACAAAAGTGTGGCATTTGAAAAAAGACAAGATGGCGCACACAATGTTTTTCAACAATTCCTGATTTCCTTCGAATCGAACGTTAACAGACGTTGGGGCATATTACCAAAGTTAAGCGATATTTATCCCTAACGATGCATTGCAAAGATTTTTTTACCGTCAGAAATTATCGCAGATAAACCTTGCTATTATCAAGGTTTATCGCAAATACGATAAAAAACGAGCGCAATGCATTAATATCGCTGAAAACTCCGCGATATTCATGCATTACCGAGCTAATGCTCCTAGCCATGTTATCCACCTCCCATTGGATAACATGGCTAAGAACTGCTCAGGGCAGCTGTTACTTTTTGGAGATATTCGCGCTTATCTCGAATATTTCCAAAAGTTGATAATAGGAGATAGCGATGTTAGCGACTGTTTCCAGTCGCTAACATCTTGGCATGCCCACTTTGCATGTCATTAGTGATAAATATCACTCACATGCAAAGTGGGACCCAAGATGGTCGCTATCTCCTACTAGCCGTCGCTAACTGGTGTTAACAACAGCTAGGTAATACACATATAATTTTATCTCCGCGAAGCGGAGCGCTGTTACAGATATATATCTTGTTTTTGAACGTTAATTTCTCAAAATGCACTGAAGCACATATATTGAGACATAGCAAAGGCACATCGGGCTACCAGTCCCTAATATTTTACCAAGTTTCGTGCAAATCCATTCAGCCGTTCGATTATTATTATTATTTTTTTTTTTTGCCCCGCGGGGCCCTTTTAAAACCTCCACATCAAACCTAGGGGGTCAGCGAGGATCTACTATGCCCCCTTATGGTCATCAGCCGTTCGATTATTATTATTATTTTTTTTTTTTGCCCCGCGGGGCCCTTTTAAAACCTCCACATCAAACCTAGGGGGTCAGCGAGGATCTACTATGCCCCCTTATGGTCATTTGCCCCTTCGCTTTGGCCTCCTCTTGTCTCTCGATCCTACCGAGAGACAAGATGGCGGCCGCTACGTACTGTTTGGAATGTTTACAGACACCGGAGAGCCAATCAGCTTCGCTTCGCAAAGCTCCGTAACGCGAAAAGTACGCGAAGCGGTGCGCTGTTACAGATATATATCTTTTTTTGAACGTTAATTTCTCAAAATCCACTGAAGCACATATATTGAGACCTAGCAAAGGCACATCGGGCTACCAGTCCCTACAATTTTGCCAAGTTTCGTGCAAATCCATTCAGCCGTTCGATTATTATTATTATTATTTTTTTTTGCCCCGCGGGGCCCTTTTAAAACCTCCACATCAAACCTAGGGGGTCAGCGAGGATCTACTATGCCCCCTTATAGTTATTTCCCCCTTTGTTTTGACCTCCTCTTGTCTCTCGATCCTACCGAGAGACAAGATGGCGGCCGCTACGGACTGTTTGGAATGTTGACAGACGCCGGAGAACCAATCAGCTTCGCTTCACAAAGCTCCGTTGCGCGAAAAGTCCGCGAACCAGAGCGCTAACCGGTCCGCTGTTACAGATATATATCTTTTTTTAAACGTTAATTTCTCAAAATCCACTGGAGCACATATATTGAGACCTACAAAAGGCACATCGGGCTACCAGTCCCTACAATTTTGCCAAGTTTCGTGCAAATCCATTCAGCCGTTCGGGCTAAAAGTTAGGCCAACCGCCCTATGGAAAACTCAATGTTAAAAACACGTTTTGGGACCCCCCTTTTTTCTCGGCCCCCACTGGACGAAACCCCCCCAAATTTTCAAGGGCTGCTCAGAAACAAAATGTGCCATTTTCCTGAAAATTTCAGTCGATTCCGTCCACAAACGCCAAAGTTATTAGACATAGAATTTTCAAAAAACCCATAGAGAAAAAATCCTAACTATATATACCTACTGGCGACCGCCAGTAGGTAATATATATTCACTGAAAAAACCATAGGTTATAGACCATATATAGTTAGGAATTAGCATTTACAAAACCTTGAAAATTCACTGAAAAAACCATAGGTTATAGACCATATATAGTTAGGGATTAGCATTTACAAAACCTTATTTTACTCACACAAAACCATTGAAATTCCATATATAGTTAGTTGTACTAACTATATATCGCGCACCCGCAATCCACTGCTGATCATGTCACATATTACATCATTCATGACATGGTCAGTGACATCACTGATGACATCACTGATGACATCTCAAATGACATCACTGATGACATCACTGATGACATCTCAATGACATGACTGATGACATCACTGATGACATCTCAAATGACATCACTGATGACATCTCAAATGTCTTACATATTGAAGAATGAGTGGATGTATAAGTGTCTGGATGAAGGATTTAGTAGGTGTGTGACTGACTGTATGAGTGAGTGATTAAATGTGTGTCACTGAGTGCATGGGTTAGTGAGTAAACTGTCTTAATTTGTGCATCATTATGTCTGTTGTTCTGTAAACTGCTGCATGTGTTGATCAGTAGCTATATGAGTAAGTATATGGGTTATTGATTGGTTGCCCAAGTATTTGTATGGGAGACTGAGTGTGTGTGTGGGTGGCTGGGAGGTGTATGACACTGTGCATAGATGTGTAAGCAGTTGATTCACTAGATATATGGATTCAAAAGTGCATGTGGAAACAGGTGTATGGGCGGTTGACTGAGTGCATTGGTGAGTGAATGGATATCTGAGTGCTACATGTCAAAGTAAGAACATATGTAAAACACAGTACATGTGAGAGTTGACATATATAAATAACTGTGCATAAGAGCCCGTGAATGTGTGAGTGGCTGTATTGATCATTGTGAACTTGTATCAGGGATTGTAAAAGAGAGTAAATATGTGTTAGTATATGTTTGAATAAGTAAGGTATGTATAACTGTATAGTTCAGGAAATGGAGGTGTAATTGATTCTTTGCATGACTGAGTAGGTGTGTGAGTAACTCCATGGATGAGTGACAGTCTGTGAGTGTCTGTTTACACTGAGTGTATCTAAGGTTATTTTAGAGTCTGAAGAAGTTCATCGTATTATCACATGAATGATGTCATCAGTGATGTCATCAGTAATGTCAAATGAGATGTCATCAGTGATGTCATCAGTCATGTCATTGAGATGTCATCAGTGATGTCATCAGTGATGTCATTTGAGATGTCATCAGTGATGTCATCAGTGATGTCACTGACCATGTCATGAATGATGTAATATGTGACATGATCAGCAGTGGATTGCGGGTGCGCGATATATAGTTAGTACAACTAACTATATATGGAATTTCAATGGTTTTGTGTGAGTAAAATAAGGTTTTGTAAATGCTAATCCCTAACTATATATGGTCTATAACCTATGGTTTTTTCAGTGAATTTTCAAGGTTTTGTAAATGCTAATTCCTAACTATATATGGTCTATAACCTATGGTTTTTTCAGTGAATTTCAATGGTTTTTTAATATCAAATATCAAAACCTTTACAATGTATTCTTCTTTAAATCGAAAAATATTTTTTACATGTTTTTAATACAATTTTTTTTAAATTATTTTTATTGTTTCGCTCCCGGTACGCGAACCGGTTAGCTTCCCGTTAGCTCAATTCGGAGCCGCGACCCGGTCCGCGAACCGGTAAACGTTCCGTTTGCGCAACTGTCGCGTTAGAAAACAACATCGTGACGCATCGCGTCAGCATGACGTTTCGCGTTCTCGCGTGATACGTCATATGACGTGCTACGTTAGCGTACCCGGAAGCGCAGCGGTACGCGAACCGGAAGCGATCCGCGACGCGGCGCCGACCGCGTAACGTAAACACAGCAGGTCATGTGACTCGGTAATAACACTTTTCATTGGTTCATTTCACTTTTGGTTTCCTAATGATGTAATACTAGGTCATGTGATCTAAAATGAACACTTTTCATTGGTTTAGAACTTTTGCTTTTCCCAAATGATGAAAACCCCTCCTTCTTTCCTCACTCTGACTTTCATCTTGGTGAGAGAAAGACCCTTTATTTACATTGTGACATGGCTTCATTAGTAGCTTCAGCTGGTTCTAACCCACCACCTTCACCAAATCCAAAGAAGAGAGGACCACCTGCTGAAGTAATTTTACAACAAGAAGAGGAAGAACAGGAAGAGGAGGAAGAGGAGGAAGAGCCAAGGTTTTTGCCAGAGGAGCCCAGGAGGTATAATCGAAAAGAGAACTACATTTGGCAATTCTATAAATTTCCTGAGGGGCAAAAAAAAGTAAATGCACGCTACGTGTTTTGCCGTATATGCGGTGATAGACTGTCAAGGGGAACTGAAAAAAAATACAGTTACGGCAATCACACTATGCATCGGCATATGAGTAGGTGGCATCCTAATAATTATAGTGCTGCCCAGCTACGTGATGAGCAACAAAATCCCCTTCCGATGGCAAGAAGATCGGTTGTTCCAGAGGTGTCGGGACCAGAGGCGAGGGAGATGATCCCAAACATTCAAATGTTGTTTGGGCACGTGAAGCAAGTGTGCGTGCACTGCGGCGATTTCATTTGCTACAGGGAAAGTAGCATCATTTTGATTATGAGAGCTATTCAGAATCATGTTAATGTTTGTCCGAAACGCCCCAAAAAATTAATTCTTTTTTTTTTGTTGCTCCTGTTGAGCCCTTTACAATGGATCGTTTTTGTTTCCCCCCCCCAAAAAAAACCAAAAAAATATAAAAACGTTCAGAAAATACAAAAAAAGTAAAAAAATGTTCAAAAAATACTAAAAAAAATATAAAACAACAAAAACATTAAAAAAAAGTTATTTTCAGAACTACCTCCCCGTTATAAAAAAATTGGTAGAATATTTGGAACTCTGCCAACCTCTATTTCTCTTAGTTCGCTCCCCGGAGCGCTACCCGGTACGCGAACCGGAAGCTAACCAAAAAAATTATTTTTAAAAAAAAAGAACAGTAAGTATAAGGGAAGGAAACAGACAGTTATGTGAAAAGAAAGACAGCTCTAGGGAGTAAACAAGAGATACTGTTACCCACAATCCACTGCTGATGATGTCACATATTACATCATTCATGACATGGTCAGTAACATCATCAGCAGTGGATTGCGGGTAACAGTATCCTTAGTTTACTCCCTATAGCTGTCTTTCTTTTAACATAACTGTCTGTTTCCTTCCCTTATAGTTACTGTTCTTTTTAAAAAAATAAAATTTTGATCAGTCAGAAACAGTGACATTAATAGAAACAGAGAGAGTGAACAAGAGTGAAGAACTATGGTCCTCCTCAGCCACCCTCAGAAAACCAAGGGGGTCAAGATACATCTACCGTGCCCCCTTCTACCCATTCTGAACATTATTTGCCCTCCATCTTGTATCTTGATTCGACCGAAACACAAAATGGTGGACTCCCGTAACGCTGCTGGTTTGCGAACCGGGCCACTTCCCGGGAAGCGGTCCAAAAAAAAAGGTGGGAAAGTAATTCACAGACACTAAGAGTAATAGAGACGGAGTGAGTGAACAAGACTGAGGAACTATGAGAAGAGAGGGACTGAGAAAAAGAGTGGAAGGAGTTGAGTAAGTAGGTAATAGAGAAAGGAATGAGGAAAGTAGCAAAGGCAGGAAACTGAGGGTTAAAGAAGTGAAGCAGTGGAACTAATAGTAGGTGAATGTGATAGAAATGTAACGAAAAGAGTACAAAATATTTACCTTATAATTGCCGTTAAATTACTCACTTTTTGTTTTTATACTTTCAATCTGTGAAAGAGAGAACCAACATTTGAAAAATATTAAAACATGTATTTAAAAATTACAAAAGACAAGGGAAAAGATTGAAGGACAAATAGTTTTTCAACAACTTTGACACTGACAGAAGCTTCTGCTTCTCCAGGCCCCCTACACAGTCCTAAAGATATACATTTTAAACTAACAGTATCTTGATGCAGATGAAGTGAGGCCTATCTTAAAACATGGTGCATCTTTTGCATTGCTCTTGTTTCAGAAAAGTGTCGCTTCAGGATGCCAATAACATGTCTCCTATCCAGAGGTTTGTTTGAGGTGAGGCCTACTCAGAGTTCAAGATGAGATTTACACTTGTTGAAGTGTACAGCGGAGATAATATCTGTGAAAGTCTACCAATGAAGTGAGTCATGTCCACTGCACTCTTCAACAAAGTACAAACCTCCTATGTTTCCCTGGACAGACCTAAACTTGATCTGCACAATGTGATTCGTAATGATAGGAAACACAGGTGATGTAATTGAAATACGTGCAATTTATTTTGCTCATTTCTCAATCACATCACTTGCGTTTCCTTTGCTTAGGTATCTCATTGTGCAGATGTAGTCTAGCATATGAAAGAATACGCAGAAGTGCAGCACTGTATGCAACACCTTTGACACTTACAGAAGCCTCACCTTCTCCATGCCTCCTACACAGTTCTACATGTACATCATAAATGCAAACAGTACAGAATTAATTATACATGTTAAATGGTTTATTTTTGCTGTTCTCAGAATGTATCAAAATTCACTAAAAACAGTGACTTAAAGGTATTCATCATATAACAGCGGGGAAAAAAAACACAATCAAAATGATTGTGTTTAAAAAACCCATACAACATCAGAAATCAGAATTCAGAACTCCTTAAAGTTAACTTACTTTCCATGACGTCCAAGGATGTCCTATGAACAGCTTACACTCTTTTGTGCTGTTATTACTTTCAGCCCGCCACTTTCTGAAAGAAAATCTCCATCGTTTTTAAAAACACGTTACATCGAATAAATGACTTCTTGCTCTCTACCACAAGTTTCCTCAAGGCCAAATCTGGTCAGAGCCATTTATAACTCTTGGATTTCTTGTAAGCCAATCCCGTCATTTGGAATTTCCGCAACTTTCAGAATTAAAATGTTGAAGATCATTTTCACAATCCTGGAATAGTAATATCTTCCCCTTCTTGCTCAGTCATGTTCTACATTTCCTATGACACTGATACTGCTTACAATGAAGCAGACTTACACTACCTCTATGACTACTACAATTATTTAATTCTCTACATCACTTTTAATCACAAAGCAATGTAAAACAGTAGACAGCATTGCAGACTTACATTCCCTCTACTCCATGTTTTGATTGGCTGCTTCAATTAGCTTATAAAAAGAAACAGTTTTTCTGAACTCATTCAAAGTGCACATATTTCTCCATGACGTCCAGTCCTATGGTTAGAAGTTATGTCTCTGAACTACACTTATCCTCAAGGCCAAATTGTGTAGGAGCCATTAGAACTTCTTGAAATTCCACAGAGCACATCCCGAGATTATTTCCCTAAAATTTTGGTTTTAAAAACACCAGGTAAGAGTTTTTAAGGTCATACGGCAATTTTTTTTTTAAAATTAAAACAGAATCATTGCAGAATGACCAGCCATTTCTAGACTTTAAATAAGCTGTGTAATGTCCTGATGTTATTGAAGGGCCGTCATGATATATAATAGCTGCAGTTACAAAAGTCCTTCCTGATATTGACAACTGCGAAGCTACAAAATTTTTAATTAAAGTTGTCAATTTTGTTCCATCAGGCCTACATCGTTGGAACATTAAAATGACGTACTGGCCATATGTTCGTATAAATAATGTGGACATCATTTCAGATTTACATTGGCTACACTCCATGTTGTGATCAGCTGCTTTTACTAGCTTATTAAAGGAGACTGATTTACTGTCTGGCAAAGTTAAATATATAAATCTTTCTGAGTCTACACTAGTAGTACTTGATACCATACAGTTCTCGCAGTCATGCTGCCATTGATAAGAAAGCCCAAACAGCTGATCTACATCTACACCTTCAGCATGTAATACATCAAGCATGTACATTAAAAACTCCTGACAATCTTGCTGAATATTTTGAGAGAATTGTGTTTGGCCTGAACATCTGTCTAACAGATTTCGAATTTCAGACACACTTTCTATGTTTCTTCTATCAGTGCTACATTTCTCTAACACAGAATTTAACAAACTGCAAAATCTTTGATCAGAATTGACCACAATCTCTTCTTTTACATTTTCTAGAGAAAACAAAACATTAACCACTACATTAGCATAGCAGTTGACACCAGAACTGTTTTCAAACTGAAAACCAACAACATCTTCAACAGAATCCTTTTTGTTTCTGCTTGTAATTTTAGGTTCATTGACTTTTTGTCTTTTTGCTACAACCTCCCCAGTATTGTTCTCATTTCTTCGTTTCCGGCCTACCACACGTTTCTCAAACAAAGGATACTGAGGCAAATGTGGCGCATACTCTCTTCTTAACCTATTGTATTCCTTAACACAATCTAGATCCGCACAAATGTTTGTGACATCACACTCAATCAAGTACAATCCCGATAAAGTTCTAACTCGTGACAATGCCACATATGCCATACCCTCCTTGAACACAGAACTGCCAATATTCACCAATGCACTGTCTACACTTAAACCTTGCGATTTATGGATTGTCATCGCATATGCCAAGCAAACAGGAAACTGCTTACGGCGAACATATAAGTCTTTTACAAGCAAAAATCTAGCAGAACAACGACCAATTAGCTGTACTTCCTCAATGCCATCAAATTTAATTTTTAAAAATTCAATTCCATCTCTATTTCTGTATTTCACAAAATCAACAACATTACACATTGATCCATTTACCAGACCTCTTTCAACATGTAAATTCCTTCTTAAAATTATACGGCAGTTCAAGCACACATTCAGAGTCTTTTCAAAACCTGCAGTTTTAGATATACTCTTCTCTAATGAATCCAATTTTGTTTTCAGATTCTCAGACAAAATAATTGTTGATCCCATATGCTCTACTCTATCAATAGCTTCCAGTTTCACAATCTCTTGCTTTTCTAAATGCAACATTTTGTTGTTAAATTTGGCACATTCTGCAAGAGTTGGCATCAAACATATTCCAGATTTCTTCTCAGTAATTTTCTGAAAAATATTCTCAGGCACAACATCTTGTTCTGGATATAAATTTGACAGTAATCGTGCATGTAAAGCTTCTTTCCCATGCTCGGTCACTTTTCCAATTCTAACATCTTGTAGAATAGTCTTGTAAACTTCATCCTTCGCCTGACGCATATTTTCATGCAGTTCAGCATAATTGAAGTTTAACCATATATTGACGTTGCCAATGCTGCCTAGGCACTTCCTGGTATCTTCATGCGTGAGCATTTTGAACACAGGTTGCCCTTTCACTGGTGTCAGCTGCAAAAGATCTCCGAAAACAATGATGTGTTTGCCACCAAATAACACATCATACTCTGTTTTGAGAACTTCTTGCATCCTCAAATGCACAAAGGCAAGCATGACATTGGAAACCATGCTTACTTCGTCAATGATAAGAAGTTTCATTTTCCTCAAGATTCTTGAAACTTCAAAACAAGCATCTCCAGATAGCTTGTGATATTGTAATTTGTTGTCATGCTCCACTGGCAGCATCAGTAAACGATGTAAATTAATCCCTTTAATATTATGTGCTGCCAGTCCAGTTGGAGCAGTGACAACACAAGACAGCGATGACTCTGTCCTTTCCTGCAAATAGCATGATATTGCTTTAATGAGGAAACTTTTTCCAGTTCCCGCTTCTCCACTCACGTACAGTCGGACAGGCTTCAACGACGTACATGAGCACTCTTTCTTATCATGACTTAATCCATGATCAATTTGCATGGTAACTTCGTCATATATTTTCCTCTGCTCAACGTTGAGTTGTCTTTCCAACTCTTCTAAGTTAACCGCATCCTCCTGAGCATGTGCCATGGCTCTTTCCACTTCATTCATAGCAGTGGCAGCTTCATTTTCGATAACAGGTCCTCCTAGTGGATCCTGACTCAATGAAGCAGAACTCTGACTGTCCTGAGAACTGTCTCTGGCAATCTCGGCTGCAATTGTTGCTTCCTGCTCAATTTCCGCATTCAACATTTCTACATATTTGGGAAAAGCAGGACATTCTATGGTCTCCTTGGCGGCATTGAAAGAGTCTTCGTAACAGAGGAAATCTCCAAGCAGTTCCTCTTCTGCACGCCAAGGCTTGAAAAGTTGCAAAAGTGCTAAATAGAAAAACTCCTTTTTTTCAGGAGATTCGCCACTCAATTTTCGATGGTTTACCAAGTGGCATTTTCTTTGCTTGACCAGACATCCCTCACTTCCTATTACAGCATACACTCCTTTCTCAGTATCTTCTTTGATGTTCCTCTTGAATATGTAATTTTGCAGAACCTCATACAGACAAACATTCTCGAGGTGACTGCTTCGATTTGGATAATATGTATCCAACATGTTTGTCTTCAAAATGTCGGTACTGTTTGGCTCCTTTTCCGCCAAATACTCAATTTCCCGCACAGGTTTGAGAACTCGATTACGCGTTGCAGCAAGACCAAGACTCGCCCAAACGATACTCCTGGACTTTGCATAGAGACTTGCTGAAGACAACCGGTCAGAACATTCGTACGCTCCGATTTCTCGATGCGACAACATCTTCAGACTGAAACTGTACAACTTCTTGCTGAGGCTCTTTTCATGGGAAATGTCCTCCCACATATCCTTCAATTCTGTCTTCTATTTTTTGGTGATGTAAGACGTCACATACCGAGCCACAGCCATACAGTTATCAGCCACAAACTGTATATCCATGTTAGCATTCCACATGGACAAAATCACCGGGTTGTAGTCGTTGATGTACTTGGACTCTTCGTTCCTCTTCAAATTGTAAGTGTTTTTAGGTGATTTCTTCATGACATTGTGTCGCAGCGAAGACATCAAACTGTTTACTCTTCCTTTAGAAATCACCGGTCGTGGAAAGCCGAAACGACATTTAGTGTAGAACTTGTCTTTGTTTCGGAATTTACGACGGCAGTACTTTCCACATCGATGGCTTTGGAAACGCAGAACTTTTTCTCTTAGGCTTTTCTTCTCCTTTGCATTTGGAACAGCACACGTAGAATACTGTTGGATGAAACTCATCACTGAGTCTTCTGGATCCGTTCCAAATTTAGGTGCATCCTTGATCCACAGCAACATATGTATATGAGGAGCACCTCTTGCTTGGTACTCTTTTCTCCAGAAGAAATCCAACACCTCTCCAAGAGGTGGATTCTTCTTATTCATGATGAAAGACATCATAGCTTCAAATCTATGATTGAAGTACCTACATACATTGACTGGATCCAAAGAGCACAGTTCTCCGGGTGTCTTGAATTCGATGTTATCTACGTTAGCATTTGCCTCTCGTAGAAATTCAAGTAAGTCTTCCCAGCCATACTCGGCACAGCTCAGAGTGAGGAACCATGTGGGAGTACCTAAGTTCCTCAGCATACATTTTAAATCACCATGACGACGGTACCAGTACTCATTAGTACCACGCTGACACGCCATGAGATTAATCAGGTGAGAATCCAAAATACTATCTTGGACATTGACTTTATCCATAAAGTCACTTGCCGAGATGTTTTGCATGTGTATACCACTTTTCAAGATGTGGTTCACTGCATATGACAGTCCAGACAGATCGCTTTCAAACAGGAGATGAAACAAATAAGGAATGCATTGTCGAAACCTAGCATCTCCTGCATACAATCGCAAAGTCCGGTATTCAGAAGCAGGAATTTGATGAGGTCGCTCATCATATCTTCCTCCCTGACCTGTTGGAAAAAGCTGTGGGAAACACCGAGCTTCCAAACTTTCCTCCCAAACACTAATGGGACTACCTTTGGCTTGTTTCATTTGAAACAACTCAATAGCATTCCCCATGACTTCCTTGGAATGCAAAGGATGAACACTATAATGTTCATATATTTCTTCACTAGTAGAGGGTTCTACTTTCTCAATTTGACCAGCACACAAATCGCTATCCTCTTCCTCACTTACTTCCTCTTCTGCAACATATACATTCTTATAGTATTTATTATTTTTTTTCAAATACAATGTTGCCTTTTTAACTTTCCTAACATCTACTAAATCTTGCCATATTTTCTTATTCTTTGTCGGAACCCCATTAACTAAGATAACCAGAGGTTCCTCTTCCACTTTTTCTACTCCAATTGTGTTAATGTTTTTCTTCAAATCTAGAGGCAAATAAACAACTCTTCCCTTTAATCCTCTCTGTAAATCTGATGGAGGCAATTTCCCTGTCTTTGGCTCCATTCTTACAATAGCCTGAAAGGGATGGATACTTTGAATCAAAATAGATTCATAAGTATTTAAATCCTTCAATTCAGAAGGAATCTCAACCAATTCCAGATTATTATGAACTGCTCTAGCAGGCATCTGGTTTTGATTTAATTTGCAAGAACAATAAGTACACACACGTTGATCCAATCCCAAATCAAAACAATTTTCTACCATCAAGTATGTTGCAAAATCCTTCCATTCACTATTATTTTCCCTTTCACTTTTTGCATATAAATCCACTAACTTAGTCTGATTCTTATAATAAGTGCGTCGACAACACACACAAGTGAAATTAGGCCTCTCACTTGATTTCACCTCAAACGTCGCAATTTCCCTCTGGAAATTATCTGTACTGGAAACCTGTACACTATCTTCCACATGACCCCCTTCTTCTTGCTCAATTTCAACATTCTCCTCTTTACTTCCAAAGTAACAAAACTCAATTTCTTCACATATATTCTTCACATCTATTTCAGAACCATGCAAAAGAGCAGCGCATAATTGTTTAAGCATAATTGCTGGACTCTTAGCATAATACAACATTCTAACTAATTTCCTCACTTTGTTATGATGCACTGCTAGCATCCTGAAATGATGAAAAACACTCTGGCATACTCTCCTGGAAAGACAAGCCAGTGAATGTCCATGCAAACCTGTCACTTCTCTTTCTCTGCAAGGATCTAATTCTTGCAACAACATCATTTTCTGCTTCAAACTTTTCTTATTAAATGACCGTACAAAATCACAAAGCAAATTGATGGAATCCTGTCGCACACTGCAAATACTACTACACTTCCAGGTGTACACAGGACCCTTAGCACGTCTTCCTAAAACCTCATTACCTAACACCTCTTCTGCCTCTGTTGTCACAAGTTTTTCTTTTTCAACTGGACAACCATCTTTCACTTCATAAGCACGACCACTGGTGTCAACTGCATGCACCAAATCATTATCCTGGAAATAACTCTCCTCATTAAAAAATGCCTCACAGCTTGAACTATGCATCCATTCTCCAGAAAAAACTTCACAAAAATTACTACGATTAACTATTCTCTTCCATCTACTATTTCTTTTGAAATCAAAAATTGCCTTGTTTAGCTTCCTAATTCTATTGATTATCAAAATAAATAACTTACGTTTAATTTCAAATGCCTGATCAATAACTTTCTCAACTTTTTTTTTTGTCTTATAAAAAACCAGTTTCTGTTGACCTTTCTTAATATTTTTTAACAAATTGCCAATTATCCTGTTCCGGAACATTCGTTTACGAATCTCCCTAAACTGTTGTTTCCTTCTACTATCATGCACAGAGTTATCTCTTGCTCTAGCAGTAACATTTTAAATTGGCCTTTCCTTTCCATTTGATTTCCTTCTCGTTTTATGGACTGAAACATTTTCTGTAGTAATATTTTTTTTACTACACATATTTCTTATAAATTGTTTTGTGCTCTTACCCGGTGCTTTCTTCGTGACTTGACAAATCTTTTTGTTAGAGGACTGCTGCGTATTTTTTTTCACCTGCTGTCTTTGACGTTTTGCAGCCTTTATCTGTCTTTCTATTGTAGGCATGGTGAAATCTTGAAATGATCTGCAGTTGAATCTGTGGAAAAATATAATAAATAATGTTATTAACCATTATTACCAAACAGTAAATCAGTAACAGTGATCAAAAACTTAACACACTACTTGACATTTTAATTAGAAGATTTTTTAGTCGTTGGCAAATTTACAATACAGAAATACCAGAAAAGAAATGACATTTATATTTATGTTACCTATGCTATTTTATATGTGAATCTGAACTAATTTTATGAGCATATTTTAATATTTTATTGAAGACACTACACATAACCTGCTTTTGAAGGTGTCTTTATTTTTAAATTAAACGGTTTACCTTTTTACTTTTTATTAATTATACATTTTAAAAATAAATGTTTATATTTCCAAAGGCTCAAGCAGGTCAGCTTCCCATCCTATATCATATAATTCGGACAAATCTGCATCCTCATCACGCTCTTCTTCATCCTCAAGATTTAAATCATCCAAGGGATCAACATCCACTGATGTTTCAATTACAAGTTCAATGATGAGGTCAAAATCAACTGATTGCAGATTGTCGCTCATGTTGAGGTTGTCTTTATCTTTAAAGAAAGATAACAACAATGAGATGTTGCAGAGTAAGAGACAAATCTCACAGATTATAATAGTAAAATTGTTTAACAAGAGTAACATTTTTCAGCTATTATTTAGCCATGTCCAGCGATGCTGAGCAGGTGAAGCCTATGTCTAATTTTTCACTGAACAGGACTCATCTCTTCTTAACCTTGGATAAGCCTCACCGACTCTGTGTCCCCTGCACATACTTAAATGTAAAGGGGCAGATTTATGTTAAATGGCACATCCCCAGGCATGCACCAGTTAACGTGCACCACTGCTCTGCCACCCATGGTGTGCCGCATTTACAATCAGATAGGAGAAACCTGCGTCAAAACCCTGCGCCTGCTTGAAGCAGGCATAGGTCTTGACGCAACATTGTGGAGATGGTGCACCCCTGAGCCTTGCTGGAGCTGCATCGCACTTGCGATACAACTCCAGCAATGCGCCACCTTAACGGCACAGATGCGTCAAGCATCTGTGCCGTTTTTGCCCCATGCTGCGCCGCATTGTAAATGCAGCACACCATGGGTGGCGGAACAGCGGCGCAAGATGACTGGCACATCCCTGGTGATGCGCCAGTCATCATAAATCTATCCCTAAGCTTCTTATCTTGTTAGAGATGAACTGCCATATGTATCATCAAAATATTTTGCATTTCCTAAATAGCGAATTTTAAGGAATAAATAGCGATTCTTTACCATTCCTAATTTGCGATGAGCAAATTGCTAATTGCAAGTTACCCATTCATTTCCATGGGCTAGGAGGCTCATAGGAATGAAGGTTTAATTTGCGATTAGCAATTTGCTCATCACAAATTAGGAATTTTTCCAAGGGTGCAGGGGTGTCTCAAGAACACCCTGCTGCACCCCTGAAAAAGAAATTTGGGGGCATATGGCACACATACATGCCCTAAGGGCATGTGTTGGCGTCATATGGGACCTTTTGTTTTTTTTAAAAAAAGCTTTTTGAAAAGAATTCACAAATTACCACCAATTGACCACAATAGTTTCCAAATCCTTAATGTCATTTTTTACATATTTTTTGTTTGATACATTGCATTTAAGTAGTCACAAAATTTGCAAATCCTTCAGTGCAATTGCAAAATAAGGAATAGCAAATTTTGCTACTCCTTATTTTGCATCAAACTTGTTTGATACATACCATTTGTCTAATTAACATTCGCAAAGGCCAAAATTCGTAGAATTTTGATCTTTGCGAATGCTAATTAGCTTGATACATATGGCCCCAAGTGAGGCCTGTCTTACGACATGGTGCATCTTTTGCATCACTGCTGCATCGGTTTCATGTGGTACGTTTTTTTTACACCATGACATATCTGCCTAAATGCATCAATTTGTAATGTTGTCGCCTCATAGCAAATCTTTTGCACCACCGCTGCATCATAAAAGTGACGCACAGTGGCACAAAAGAGGCATACACCTATCATAAATCTGTCCCTAGCATTTTAAATGATTAATCCAGGATGACGATAAAGTGTGGCCTATCCAGAGGTTTGTTTAAGGTGAGGCCTACTCAGGATTGCAGATTAAAGTTACGCTTGATGAAGAATACAGAGGAGATAATACATGTAAAGGCCTACCAATGAAGTAAGTAATGTGCACTTTATTGCGCCAGTCATCATAAATGTATCCCTAAGCTTCTTATCTTGTTACAGATGAACCACCATATGTACCATCAAACTATTTTGCATTTCCTAAATAGCAAATTTTAAGGAATAAATAGCAATTCTTTACCATTCATAATTTGCAATGAGCAAATTGCTAATTGCAAATTAGCACCGCCGTTGCATCATAAAAGTGACGCACAGTGGCACAAAAGAGGCATACACCTATCATAAATCTGTCCCTACCATTTTAAATGATTAATCCAGGATGACAATAAGGTGTGGCCTATCCAAAGGTTTGTTTAAGTTGAGGCCTACTCAGGATTGCAGATTAAAGTTACGCTTGATGAAGAATACAGAGGAGATAATACATGTAAAGGCCTACCAATGAAGTAAGTAATGTCCACTTTATTGCGCCAGTCATCATAAATGTATCCCTAAGCTTCTTATCTTGTTACAGATGAACCACCATATGTACCATCAAACTATTTTGCATTTCCTAAATAGCAAATTTTAAGGAATAAATAGCAATTCTTTACTATTCCTAATTTGCAATGAGCAAATTGCTAATTGCAAATTACCCATTCATTTCCATGGGCTAGGAGGCTCATAGGAATGAAGGTTGCAATTTGCGATTAGCAATTAGCTCATCACAAAATAGGAATTTTTTCAAGCGTGCAGGGGTATCTCAAGAACACCCTGCTGCACCCCTGAAAAATAAATTTGGGGGCATATGGCACACCTACATGCCCTAAGGGCATGTATGGGCGTCATATGGGACCTTTTGTTTTTTGGAAAAAAATGCTTTTTGAAAAGAATTCGCAAATTACCACAAACTAGAAGTTGGTGGTAGTTTCCAAATCCTTAATATCATTTTTTACTTATTTTTTGTTTGATACATTGCATTTAAGGAATCGTAAAATTTGCAAATCCTTCAGTGCAATCGCAAAATAAGGAATAGCAAATTTTGAATTAAGGACATTTTAAGTCATTTCCATATGTGCAGTGTTTTGAAATTATGATTTGAAAATCGTTTTTGGGGAAAAGTAATGGTTTGCAAATTTATGACAAGGACATAATGGTGTATGCTTCTCTATAAGGCATTTCAGTGTCTCTGATGTCATTTTTCCCATATTACATTATAAGACCTTTCCCCATGGAGCACATTCCTTGTAAATATGCTCCCACCTGAGCATGGCGAATTTAGATTTTGACTGTTTGAGTCACATAACCATGGTAAAAGTGACCCAAAAAAATTGCAAACGTTTTAAAAAAACACATTCATGTGTCTTAAGGACATTTTAAGTCATTTCCCCATGGACAGTGTTTTCTAAGTGGCGCAAAAGAGGCATACACCCTTCATAAATCTGTCCCTAGCATTTTAAATGATTAATTCAGGATGACAATAAGATGTGGCCTATCCAGAGGTTTGTTTAAGGTGAGGCCTACTCAGGATTGCAGATTAAAGTTACGCTTGATGAAGAATACAGAGGACATAATACATGTAAAGCTCTACCAATGAAGTAAGTGATGTCAACTTCATTGCGCCAGTCATCATAAATGTATCCCTAAGCTTCTTATCTTCTTAGACATCAACCGCCATATGTATCATATAACTATTTTGCATTTCCAAAATAGCGAATTTTAAGGAATAAATAGCGATTCTTTACCATTCCAAATTTGCGATGAGCAAATTGCTAATTGCAAATTACCCATTCATTTCCATGGGCTAGGAGGCTCATATAAATGAAGGTGCAATTTGCGATTAACAATTTGCTCATCGCAAATTAGGAATTTTTCCAAAGCTGCAGGGGTGTCTCAATAACACCCTGCTGCACCCCTGAAAAAGAAATTTGGGGGCATATGGCGCACATAAATTTTAACAACATTCCTTTACCTCAAAAACGATTTTCAAATCATAATTTCAAAACACTGCACATGGGAAAATTACTTAAAATGTCCTTAAGACACATAAAAGTGTTTTTTGATTGCCTTTGCAGCATGTTTGTATCACTTTTAACATGGCTATGTAACACAAACATTCAAAATCTAAATTTGCCATGCACAGGTGGGAGCATATTTACAAGCAATTTGCGCCACAGACAAAGGTCTTACACTAAAATGGGAAAAATAACATCAGGGACAGTCAATTGCCTTATAAAGAAGCATACACCATTATGTCCTTGTCATAAATTTAAAAACAATTCCTTTTCCCCAAAAACGATTTTCAAATCATAATTTCAAAACACTGCACATGGGAAAATGACTTAAAATGTCCTTAAGACACATGAAAGCGTTTTTTGATTGCCTTTCCAGCATGGTTGGGTCACTTTTAACATGGCTATGTAACACAAACATTTAAAATCTAAATTTACCATGCACAGGTGGGAGCATATTTACAAGCAATTTGCGCCACAGAGAAAAGTCAGGGACAGTCAATTGCCTTATAAAGAAGCATACACCATTATGTCCTTGTCATAAATTTAAAAACAATTCCTTTACCTCAAAAACGATTTTCAAATCATAATTTCAAAACACTGCACATGGGAAAATTACTTAAAATGTCCTTAAGACACATAAAAGCGTTTTTTGATTGCCTTTCCTGCATGGTTGGGTCACTTTTAACATGGCTATGTAACACAAACATTCAAAATCTAAATTTTCCATGCACAGGTGGGAGCATATTTACAAGCAATTTGCGCCACATAATTCATAATTTTCTCCTTAAAGCACACTATTCTCTAAATTAAAGAAATATTTTCTCACCTTAGCAAATACTTTGAGTTTGAAAACAGTCTCAGAAACACACCAATTTGTCTTCAGCAGAGCAAAAGGTATGCACTCCAGAGTCTGCAGCTATCAAAAGCACAGAAATGCTGTAATTCTTCACACATATTTCTCATGTCACCCAATCAAAACTCTTCCCTCACTTTTTTTCAAATGAAAACCCTTCCCCCCTATGCCCTTTCTGTCTTTTCTGCATGGCAACCACCTCTTGGAAGACTTCTGGTGTTTGCAAGTTCACACAACTTTGTTGCAATTGAACTCTGAACTCTCAGTGCACCTGCATATCCAGTGCATTCTTTCATTTAATGATTTTTATTGACCATTCAAAATACATCTTTCAAAGAACACATCCGTGCACCCTAACTTTCTGTTTTCAGCAATCAAAATCCACCAATCACTGTTACTGCTTCATGAACACAGAAACTCCACAGTTTTTTTCATTTTAAACTCTCATTTTTTCAACTGCCATTTCATTGCCACACTTCATCTGACTGCAGGAGAACCTTCTCTCACCATGTTTTCTGTCTGGATTGTTGGACATAGTTATATTCACTGGGCTCAAAGGTAAGTTGAAAACAGGAAATTACCTAACCTCAATTTACAAGATGTGGAAATTAAGTGGTTTGGCCACAGAGGATTAAAATGTCACCAATTGATACCATTGGTGAAAACCTTTATGCATTTGCCCAAACCTGACCTGTTAATTGTGCACTGTGGAGGTAATGACTTGGGCACTTTGACTGGTGTAGGTCTGGAAATGCTTTTAAAGGACACCTTTGAGCAATTAATGGCACTTTTTCCTCAGACTGCCTTGGTATATTCAAATATATGCCAAAGACAGAAATGGAGGTGGTCAAACCAATTTTGTCCACAAATTGAGAAGTCGAGGAAGCATGTAAACAAATCTGTTTCAGCTTACATGAGAGACCATGGAATGGGCTCCCTGTACAACAATAACTTGCGTTACTACATGCAAGATATCTACAGAGGAGATGGAGTTCACTTCTCAGATGAGGGCAACAGAGTTTTCACTCTGAATTTAAGAATGTGCATTGGTACCTACTTATAAGTACCTAAATGTACCATAAACCCAAAAGCTCTTCTCAGAGCTACCCTACATCTGATCACTCACAATTATTATTTTACTCTAACATTTTTCACAAATTTCCAACAAAGTACGCTCCCTGGGGCGCTACCCTGTACGCGAACCGGGAGCTAACCTCGCGAAATTTTTTTTAAAAATGTTTTTTTTTCGCACATATAAGCCTCCTCAGCCACCCTCAGAAAACCTAGGGGGTCAAGATAACTCTACCGTGCCCCCTTCTACCCATTCTGAACATTATTTGCCCTCCATCTTGTATCTTAATTCGACCGAAACACAAAATGGTGGACTCCCGGAACGATTAAGGTTCGCGAACCGGGGCGCTCAACGGTTCGCGTACCGGGTCGCTCTCTGGGAAGCGCACCATCAAAAAAGGTGGGAAAGTAGTTCACAGAAAAGCCACTGGAGACAATTTCACCAAATATAGATTAGCTCATACTACATACCAATCCCTACCATTTTCACAAATTTGATTGGAATTCCATTTAGTCATTTAGCCTGTAGACCTCTCTAAATACCCTGAGGTAAATTACTTCACAAAACACATCTGAAGTGTTGGAATTGACAACCAATGAAAATGTTACTTTCATTTTCTATTTTTTTACCTGACATTTCATTGGTTATATACCTGAATATATATAAAGGAAGAGAAGAAAACACAGCCATTTTGACTACTACTTCTTGCTGTACATTTCAATAGTATTTTCACTAATTCCTTCAACTTCTTTCTAAAGGTAAGTTTTTATTTTTAAAACTGAAGTATATTGTGCACTATAAGTTAATATGGTAAACTTTTTCTGATAGATATATACTATCCCTCTGTAGTAGTTATAGATTTAGAGAGACTTCTCTGTTATAGTTATGGATGGAGTTAGGCTTCTCTTGTATAATTATGAATTTACTTACGTTAAATCACATACACTTTTTTATATTCCTACTTCCACTCTGATACTATACACTGCCCAAAGATAAATTCACTGATAAAAAATGCCTATCTAAAATTATTCCCAACATTGCCCTATCTCTACTAATATATATTTTTTTAATCCAAATTTCAGGCAAAATGGAAGGCGAAAACCAAGTTTCTTTTGAAATGGACCTGCAAGAGAGCAGCCAAGAAATGATTGATACAATTGATCAAATTGACATTGAATTTTTCGATGAAACTTGGGACAATGAACTACTGCAATGTGTACAAGCAGTAGATAACCTCCTTGCAAATGAGGACATTTTACACCCTCAGAGACTACAATGTATATTCCATGATAATTATGAAATTTCTGACAATGAAATGTTAGAAAGTTTAATAAATTATGAAACACAATCACATTAAAAAAAAATGCTTAAAAAATAAAGAAAATAAAAAATAATCAACAAAAACAACAATCAATTAACATACAGCATTTGAAAAGTCTATCATTCATTTTTCATTGCAGTACGCTGCCCAGAACGCTTCCCGGTTCGCGGACCGGGCGCTCCCCACGCAAAAAAAACAAATTTTTTTTTTGTTTTTTTTGCCCCGCGGGGCCCTTTTAAAACCTCCACATTAAACCTAGGGGGTCAGGGAGGATCTAGTATGCCCCCTTATGGTCATTTTCACCTTTGTTTTGGCCTCCTCTTGTCTCTCAATCCTACCGAGAGACAAGATGGCGGCCGCTCCGGACTGTTTAGAATGTTGACAGACACCGGAGAGCCAATCAGCTTAGCTACGCGAAGTTCCGGTACGCTTAAGGTCCGCGGACCGGAGCGCTGCCCGGAGCGCGCTTACAGACATATATCTTTTTTTAAACGTTAATTTCTCAAAATCCACTGGAGCACATATATTGAGACCTAGAAAAGGCACATCGGGCTACCAGTCCCTACAATTTTGCCAAGTTTCATGGAAATCCATTCAGCCGTTCGGGCTAAAAGTGAGGCCAACCGCCCTATGGAAAACTCAATGTTAAAAACACGTTTTGGGACCCCCCTTTTTTCTCGGCCCCCCCTTGACGAAACCCCCCCAAATTTGCAAGGGCTGCTCAGAAACAAAATGTTCCATTTTCCAGAAAATTTCAGCCAATTCCGTCCACAAACGCCAAAGTTATTAGACATAGAATTTTCAAAAATCCCATAGGGAAAAAATCCTAACTATGTATACCTACTGGCGACCGCCAGTAGGTAATATATATATATATATATATATATATATATATATATATATATATATATATATATATATATATATATATATATTGCAGCTTCCACAACACCAGTTGGAAAAATAGAGTTCACAATTTAGTACAACATGTTTTAAGGAGAGTAATGGGGTGAGTGGGGGTTAATGGGTGTAAGGAGTTTATCGAGAGTGAGAAAAGAAGAGGAAAAAAAAAAGGGGGAAGAAGAATAAAGAGAAAGGAAAAAAAAAAAAAAGGAATACATAGAGGGGAATTACATTTTGAAAAAAAAAAAAAGAAGGGAAAAAATGGGTGAAGGAAAAGAAAGAAAAAAAAAGGGGAAAAGGGGAAGTAGAGGGAAAAGGGAGAAGAAAGAAAAAGGTAAAAATAAAAAAATTAATAAAAAATAAATAAAAAAGGGACAAAAAATAAAATAAAACATAAAATAAAAATATATATATATATAATGAGCTGAATCAGAATATAATCAGTCGGTTAGATGGTCGGGTGATCATGGCTGGTTAGGAAGATTAGCAAGATTACCCTTTTTTGTTTTTTGTGTTGGACTTTTTCATTGGTCAACTAATAAATTAATGTATTCAGCTTTTGTCGTATCCTCAAAGCTAAATAAACCACAAGGGTCACCATCCAGTTGTCTGGTGTGCTCCCGATTGGCGACAGGATCGCCGTAGGAGTAAAGGGGGGGTTCCTCAGGGGAGGGGGGGATGAGGGGGGGAGTAGGGGGTAAAAGAAAAAAAATGAATCCTCATATATGTTTGAAATTAAATCACAAACAGGTAGGGAACCGGCTCAGAATGCATAGAGTGATCATAAAGAAGCATGGCCAATACGACATGTAGTATAAAATTAATAAGCTGGAATGTTAATGGGTTAAGGAATAGGAAGAAAGCAAGAAGGATTAATGATTTTTTGTTTAAATCAGGGGCTCATATCTGTCTACTCGAGGAGACGCATATGGATAGGGAGGAATGTAATCAAATTTTCGGGAGATGCGGATGGGTCCAGGATGTTGTCTCTTCTGGACAAAGTGGTAGTACACGGGGGGTGGCCATAATTATTAGGGCAGGCACGGGGATCAGGCTGATTAAACATGAAACAGATAACTCAGGCAGATGGCTGATAGCTTCCCTGATTGCAGGAAGTACCCCAATTGTTTGTGCAGTTTATTATGGCCCAAATTTGGATGCTCCGGGGGCTCTGATGAAACTAAAAACCAACTTAATAGAGACAGCAGGCCCGATAATTTTAGGGGGAGATTTCAACCTGATATTTGACAGAGATCTAGACAGAACATCAAGAGTGAGATTTTCCCCCCCAAAAAAAACAAGTCAAGAATTGAAGAACGTTATGAGGGAGTTTAACTTGAAAGATATTTGGAGACTTAAAAATCCGGGGGGAAGAGATTACTCGTTCTATAGCAGAAGATACGGGCACCACTCTCGGATAGATTTTTTTTTGCTAGACAATAATCTCTCATCGGCAGTTGACTCCATACTATATGTTCCGGCAATTTTGTCAGACCATTCAATGGTGGAATTGGTGGTCAATTTGAAACAGGAAAAACTTCAAAGGAGATGGACATTGGACCGGACGTTGCTACTAGAAGAAGGGGTCAGACAAGACTTAGTGACCCAGTCTGAAGAGTTTTTTAGGGTCAATACCGGGTCAGCAAGTAAACAAATCGTTTGGGAAACGTATAAAGCCTTTTCTCGAGGCTTGTTAACAACCCTGATGATCAGGAGGAACAGACTGAGGAAAGAGAAAAGGGAAGCATCGATCCTAAGAATCAAGCTCAAGGAGCTGGAGTTGCAGAAGGCATCGGCCGAGGAGTCGGATAATAGGCCAATCCTCCAGAGGGAACTGGATGGTCTGCGAGCAGAATTTCAAGCGGAGATGGATAAGGCTCTGAAGGAAAAGTGGGACATAAGTAATCTACAACAGTTTGCCTATGGTGAGAAGTGTGGGCGTCTCCTAGCCTGGAAGGCCAGAGCGGACAGAACTAGAAATCAGATAGACAGTCTGGTATTAACAAGCACAGGGGAAAAAACCAACGAGGACGATCGCATCAGGGAAGAAGCAAAGAGATACATGCAGTCTCTATATGGAACTATCCCTTCTATGGGTAGGCAACAAGCAGAATTGTGGTTTGCAAATGTCCAGCTTCCTGAGTTGTCGGAGTCAAACAGGTCTTATCTTAGTTCAGAAATTAAAGAAGGGGAAGTCAGGGCTCAGTTGGTGAAAATGGCTAAGGGCAAAGCCGCAGGCCCGGATGGGCTTCCAGTGGAACTGTTCAAGATTGTTTTAGAGCAGATTATAGGGGTCCTGACTATATTGTTTAACGAAATCTTGCTCAGGGGGGGGCAGGTCCCTAGTTCATGGGCTGAGGCGACGGTCACAATATTGTTGAAACCCAATAAGGACCCGAGTAGGATAGAGTCCTATAGGTCCATTTCATTATTAAACGTGGACTATAAGATTTTTTCGGGGATACTGGCTACAAGACTAGCAAAAAATTGAGAAGAGGTCTCAAGTCAGGAGGGCTTGCTTTCCCGGACCTACTGCTGTATTGCCACGCTTTTCATTTTAAGCATTTTAGAACCGTGGCGGGCCATTTGGACCAATCATCGATGGGTTTGCTATTTTCTGCTTTGCTAAAAGAAGTTCCTCAGGGATTAAGCTTTTTCCTTTATAAGTTTGGGGACCCAATTTTTTTTTTTAAAGTGAGGCTGAAGATCTTGAGGTCAGCTTTGAAAAATTGGGTATTTGTTAGGAACAAACTAAACATTTCTTATTATGCGCCGCAGGCACCCATATGGGACTCACCAGGCCTTCCATCCTGTCTAAATGATCAACTTTCATTACCATTGAAGCAGGCAGGGCTGGAGAGGTGGGGAGACTTGCAGGGGGAAGGCCAACTTTTAAGTTGGGAAATATTGTCGAATCTAACTAGGGGGTCTCTGACGCGGTTTAAATATTATCAACTTTCAGGTTGGTGGGCAACGAGATCTGTGACCCCCGGAGACAGTAACCCCCCAAACCCAAAATTTGATGCGGTAGCTAGAAGGGGTAAGTGGAAGAATCAAATATTTTTTTGGTATTCGGCAATGTTAGAGCGTGAGGATGTTACGGAGGATGAAATTAGTAAATTGTGGTGCAACGCTTTTACTCCGACCAGCGGGTCCTTCATAGATTTTTGGCATGACTCCTTTAGGGTGTTAAACTCTGTAATTAAGCCAGCAGCGCTGAAAAGAAACCACATATTTACAATGTACAGGGTTTATATAACTCCTAAGAAACTGGCCAAATTTTCAAATATAGACTACAACTGCCCAAGGTGCGGCCTTTCGAAGGCAGATGATGTACACATGTTCGTGGATTGCCCTGAATTGATCGATTATTGGAGCAAGATAAGGGAATTCCTGGAAGAAGTCCTTGTAATGTCTATATCAGTCCCAAGGTTTACTGTGATGTCTGGGCTTGTCATGAACTATCAGGTGAATGATCTTCCCACGAAATTTGTATTTTACATTATCCTATTAGCAAGGCGTGAGATTTGCAGGGCATGGAAAGAACCAACTCCTCCCTCTTTTGCCAACTGCCTGAGGCAGATTATGATAACTAGTAAATCAGATGTGGCATGTGATCCCAGAAGTGAGACGAACGTTTGGGCGGCCTTGGCGGCCTGTTTAGAATGTTGACAGACACCGGAGAGCCAATCAGCTTAGCTACGCGAAGTTCCGGTACGCTTAAGGTCCGCGGACCGGAGCGCTGCCCGGAGCGCGCTTACAGATATATATCTTTTTTTAAACGTTAATTTCTCAAAATCCACTGGAGCACATATATTGAGACCTAGAAAAGGCACATCGGGCTACCAGTCCCTACAATTTTGCCAAGTTTCATGGAAATCCATTCAGCCGTTCGGGCTAAAAGTGAGGCCAACCGCCCTATGGAAAACTCAATGTTAAAAACACGTTTTGGGACCCCCCTTTTTTCTCGGCCCCCCCTTGACGAAACCCCCCCAAATTTGCAAGGGCTGCTCAGAAACAAAATGTTCCATTTTCCAGAAAATTTCAGCCAATTCCGTCCACAAACGCCAAAGTTATTAGACATAGAATTTTCAAAAATCCCATAGGGAAAAAATCCTAACTATATATACCTACTGGCGACCGCCAGTAGGTAATATATATATATATATATATATATATATATATATATATATATATATTGCAGCTTCCACAACACCAGTTGGAAAAATATAGTTCACAATTTAGTACAACATGTTTTAAGGAGAGTAATGGGGTGAGTGGGGGTTAATGGGTGTAAGGAGTTTATCGAGAGTGAGAAAAGAAGAGGAAAAAAAAAAGGGGGAAGAAGAATAAAGAGAAAGAAAAAAAAAAAAAAAAGGAATACATAGAGGGGAATTACATTTTGAAAAAAAAAAAAAGAAGGGAAAAAATGGGTGAAGGAAAAGAAAGAAAAAAAAAAGGGGAAAAGGGGAAGTAGAGGGAAAAGGGAGAAGAAAGAAAAAGGTCAAAATAAAAAAATTAATAAAAAATAAATAAAAAAGGGACAAAAAATAAAATAAAACATAAAATAAAAATATATATATATATAATGAGCTGAATCAGAATATAATCAGTCGGTTAGATGGTCGGGTGATCATGGCTGGTTAGGAAGATTAGCAAGATTACCCTTTTTTGTTTTTTGTGTTGGACTTTTTCATTGGTCAACTAATAAATTAATGTATTCAGCTTTTGTCGTATCCTCAAAGCTAAATAAACCACAAGGGTCACCATCCAGGGGTCTGGTGTGCTCCCGATTGGCGACAGGATCGCCGTAGGAGTAAAGGGGGGGTTCCTCAGGGGAGGGGGGGAGGAGGGGGGGAGTAGGGGGTAAAAGAAAAAAAAATAATCCTCATATATGTTTGAAATTAAATCACAAACAGGTAGGGAACCGGCTCAGAATGCATAGAGTGATCATAAAGAAGCATGGCCAATATGACATGTAGTATAAAATTAATAAGCTGGAATGTTAATGGGTTAAGGAATAGGAAGAAAGCAAGAAGGATTAATGATTTTTTGTTTAAATCAGGGGCTCATATCTGTCTACTCGAGGAGACGCATATGGATAGGGAGGAATGTAATCAAATTTTCGGGAGATGCGGATGGGTCCAGGATGTTGTCTCTTCTGGACAAAGTGGTAGTACACGGGGGGTGGCCATAATTATTAGGGCAGGCACGGGGATCAGGCTGATTAAACATGAAACAGATAACTCAGGCAGATGGCTGATAGCTTCCCTGATTGCAGGAAGTATCCCAATTGTTTGTGCAGTTTATTATGGCCCAAATTTGGATGCTCCGGGGGCTCTGATGAAACTAAAAACCAACTTAATAGAGACAGCAGGCCCGATAATTTTAGGGGGAGATTTCAACCTGATATTTGACAGAGATCTAGACAGAACATCAAGAGTGAGATTTTCCCCCCCAAAAAAAAACAAGTCAAGAATTGAAGAACGTTATGAGGGAGTTTAACTTGAAAGATATTTGGAGACTTAAAAATCCGGGGGGGAGAGATTACTCGTTCTATAGCAGAAGATACGGGCACCACTCTCGGATAGATTTTTTTTTGCTAGACAATAATCTCTCATCTGCAGTTGACTCCATACTATATGTTCCGGCAATTTTGTCAGACCATTCAATGGTGGAATTGGTGGTCAATTTGAAACAGGAAAAACTTCAAAGGAGATGGACATTGGACCGGACGTTGCTACTAGAAGAAGGGGTCAGACAAGACTTAGTGACCCAGTCTGAAGAGTTTTTTAGGGTCAATACCGGGTCAGCAAGTAAACAAATCGTTTGGGAAACGTATAAAGCCTTTTCTCGAGGCTTGTTAACAACCCTGATGATCAGGAGGAACAGACTGAGGAAAGAGAAAAGGGAAGCATCGATCCTAAGAATCAAGCTCAAGGAGCTGGAGTTGCAGAAGGCATCGGCCGAGGAGTCGGATAATAGGCCAATCCTCCAGAGGGAACTGGATGGTCTGCGAGCAGAATTTCAAGCGGAGATGGATAAGGCTCTGAAGGAAAAGTGGGACATATGTAATCTACAACAGTTTGCCTATGGTGAGAAGTGTGGGCGTCTCCTAGCCTGGAAGGCCAGAGCGGACAGAACTAGAAATCAGATAGACAGTCTGGTATTAACAAGCACAGGGGAAAAAACCAACGAGGACGATCGCATCAGGGAAGAAGCAAAGAGATACATGCAGTCTCTATATGGAACTATCCCTTCTATGGGTAGGCAACAAGCAGAATTGTGGTTTGCAAATGTCCAGCTTCCTGAGTTGTCGGAGTCAAACAGGTCTTATCTTAGTTCAGAAATTAAAGAAGGGGAAGTCAGGGCTCAGTTGGTGAAAATGGCTAAGGGCAAAGCCGCAGGCCCGGATGGGCTTCCAGTGGAACTGTTCAAGATTGTTTTAGAGCAGATTATAGGGGTCCTGACTATATTGTTTAACGAAATCTTGCTCAGGGGGGGGCAGGTCCCTAGTTCATGGGCTGAGGCGACGGTCACATTATTGTTGAAACCCAATAAGGACCCGAGTAGGATAGAGTCCTATAGGTCCATTTCATTATTAAACGTGGACTATAAGATTTTTTCGGGGATACTGGCTACAAGACTAGCAAAAAATTGAGAAGAGGTCTCAAGTCAGGAGGGCTTGCTTTCCCGGACCTACTGCTGTATTGCCACGCTTTTCATTTTAAGCATTTTAGAACCATGGCGGGCCATTTGGACCAATCATCGATGGGTTTGCTATTTTCTGCTTTGCTAAAAGAAGTTCCTCAGGGATTAAGCTTTTTCCTTTATAAGTTTGGGGACCCAAATTTTTTTTTAAAAGTGAGGCTGAAGATCTTGAGGTCAGCTTTGAAAAATTGGGTATTTGTTAGGAACAAACTAAACATTTCTTATTATGCGCCGCAGGCACCCATATGGGACTCACCAGGCCTTCCATCCTGTCTAAATGATCAACTTTCATTACCATTGAAGCAGGCAGGGCTGGAGAGGTGGGGAGACTTGCAGGGGGAAGGCCAACTTTTAAGTTGGGAAATATTGTCGAATCTAACTAGGGGGTCTCTGACGCGGTTTAAATATTATCAACTTTCAGGTTGGTGGGCAACGAGATCTGTGACCCCCGGAGACAGTAACCCCCCAAACCCAAAATTTGATGCGGTAGCTAGAAGGGGTAAGTGGAAGAATCAAATATTTTTTTGGTATTCGGCAATGTTAGAGCGTGAGGATGTTACGGAGGATGAAATTAGTAAATTGTGGTGCAACGCTTTTACTCCGACCAGCGGGTCCTTCATAGATTTTTGGCATGACTCCTTTAGGGTGTTAAACTCTGTAATTAAGCCAGCAGCGCTGAAAAGAAACCACATATTTACAATGTACAGGGTTTATATAACTCCTAAGAAACTGGCCAAATTTTCAAATATAGACTACAACTGCCCAAGGTGCGGCCTTTCGAAGGCAGATGATGTACACATGTTCGTGGATTGCCCTGAATTGATCGATTATTGGAGCAAGATAAGGGAATTCCTGGAAGAAGTCCTTGTAATGTCTATATCAGTCCCAATGTTTACTGTGATGTCTGGGCTTGTCATGAACTATCAGGTGAATGATCTTCCCACGAAATTTGTATTTTACATTATCCTATTAGCAAGGCGTGAGATTTGCAGGGCATGGAAAGAACCAACTCCTCCCTCTTTTGCCAACTGCCTGAGGCAGATTATGATAACTAGTAAATCAGATGTGGCATGTGATCCCAGAAGTGAGACGAACGTTTGGGCGGCCTTGGCGGCCTGTTTAGAATGTTGACAGACACCGGAGAGCCAATCAGCTTAGCTACGCGAAGTTCCGGTACGCTTAAGGTCCGCGGACCGGAGCGCTGCCCGGAGCGCGCTTACAGATATATATCTTTTTTTAAACGTTAATTTCTTAAAATCCACTGGAGCACATATATTGAGACCTAGAAAAGGCACATCGGGCTACCAGTCCCTACAATTTTGCCAAGTTTCATGGAAATCCATTCAGCCGTTCGGGCTAAAAGTGAGGCCAACCGCCCTATTGAAAACTCAATGTTAAAAACACGTTTTGGGACCCCCCTTTTTTCTCGGCCCCCCCTTGACGAAACCCCCCCAAATTTACAAGGGCTGCTCAGAAACAAAATGTTCCATTTTCCAGAAAATTTCAGCCAATTCCGTCCACAAACGCCAAAGTTATTAGACATAGAATTTTCAAAAATCCCATAGGGAAAAAATCCTAACTATATATACCTACTGGCGACCGCCAGTAGGTAATATATATATATATATATATATATATATATATATATATATTGCAGCTTCCACAACACCAGTTGGAAAAATATAGTTCACAATTTAGTACAACATGTTTTAAGGAGAGTAATGGGGTGAGTGGGGGTTAATGGGTGTAAGGAGTTTATCGAGAGTGAGAAAAGAAGAGGAAAAAAAAAAGGGGGAAGAAGAATAAAGAGAAAGGAAAAAAAAAAAAAAAGGAATACATAGAGGGGAATTACATTTTGAAAAAAAAAAAAAGAAGGGAAAAAATGGGTGAAGGAAAAGAAAGAAAAAAAAAAAGGGGAAAAGGGGAAGTAGAGGGAAAAGGGAGAAGAAAGAAAAAGGTAAAAATAAAAAAATTAATAAAAAATAAATAAAAAAGGGACAAAAAATAAAATAAAACATAAAATAAAAATATATATATATATAATGAGCTGAATCAGAATATAATCAGTCGGTTAGATGGTCGGGTGATCATGGCTGGTTAGGAAGATTAGCAAGATTACCCTTTTTTGTTTTTTGTGTTGGACTTTTTCATTGGTCAACTAATAAATTAATGTATTCAGCTTTTGTCGTATCCTCAAAGCTAAATAAACCACAAGGGTCACCATCCAGGGGTCTGGTGTGCTCCCGATTGGCGACAGGATCGCCGTAGGAGTAAAGGGGGGGTTCCTCAGGGGAGGGGGGGAGGAGGGGGGGGAGTAGGGGGTAAAAGAAAAAAAAATAATCCTCATATATGTTTGAAATTAAATCACAAACAGGTAGGGAACCGGCTCAGAATGCATAGAGTGATCATAAAGAAGCATGGCCAATACGACATGTAGTATAAAATTAATAAGCTGGAATGTTAATGGGTTAAGGAATAGGAAGAAAGCAAGAAGGATTAATGATTTTTTGTTTAAATCAGGGGCTCATATCTGTCTACTCGAGGAGACGCATATGGATAGGGAGGAATGTAATCAAATTTTCGGGAGATGCGGATGGGTCCAGGATGTTGTCTCTTCTGGACAAAGTGGTAGTACACGGGGGGTGGCCATAATTATTAGGACCGGCACGGGGATCAGGCTGATTAAACATGAAACAGATAACTCAGGCAGATGGCTGATAGCTTCCCTGATTGCAGGAAGTACCCCAATTGTTTGTGCAGTTTATTATGGCCCAAATTTGGATGCTCCGGGGGCTCTGATGAAACTAAAAACCAACTTAATAGAGACAGCAGGCCCGATAATTTTAGGGGGAGATTTCAACCTGATATTTGACAGAGATCTAGACAGAACATCAAGAGTGAGATTTTCCCCCCCAAAAAAAACAAGTCAAGAATTGAAGAACGTTATGAGGGAGTTTAACTTGAAAGATATTTGGAGACTTAAAAATCCGGGGGGAAGAGATTACTCGTTCTATAGCAGAAGATACGGGCACCACTCTCGGATAGATTTTTTTTTGCTAGACAATAATCTCTCATCTGCAGTTGACTCCATACTATATGTTCCGGCAATTTTGTCAGACCATTCAATGGTGGAATTGGTGGTCAATTTGAAACAGGAAAAACTTCAAAGGAGATGGACATTGGACCGGACGTTGCTACTAGAAGAAGGGGTCAGACAAGACTTAGTGACCCAGTCTGAAGAGTTTTTTAGGGTCAATACCGGGTCAGCAAGTAAACAAATCGTTTGGGAAACGTATAAAGCCTTTTCTCGAGGCTTGTTAACAACCCTGATGATCAGGAGGAACAGACTGAGGAAAGAGAAAAGGGAAGCATCGATCCTAAGAATCAAGCTCAAGGAGCTGGAGTTGCAGAAGGCATCGGCCGAGGAGTCGGATAATAGGCCAATCCTCCAGAGGGAACTGGATGGTCTGCGAGCAGAATTTCAAGCGGAGATGGATAAGGCTCTGAAGGAAAAGTGGGACATAAGTAATCTACAACAGTTTGCCTATGGTGAGAAGTGTGGGCGTCTCCTAGCCTGGAAGGCCAGAGCGGACAGAACTAGAAATCAGATAGACAGTCTGGTATTAACAAGCACAGGGGAAAAAACCAACGAGGACGATCGCATCAGGGAAGAAGCAAAGAGATACATGCAGTCTCTATATGGAACTATCCCTTCTATGGGTAGGCAACAAGCAGAATTGTGGTTTGCAAATGTCCAGCTTCCTGAGTTGTCGGAGTCAAACAGGTCTTATCTTAGTTCAGAAATTAAAGAAGGGGAAGTCAGGGCTCAGTTGGTGAAAATGGCTAAGGGCAAAGCCGCAGGCCCGGATGGGCTTCCAGTGGAACTGTTCAAGATTGTTTTAGAGCAGATTATAGGGGTCCTGACTATATTGTTTAACGAAATCTTGCTCAGGGGGGGGCGGGTCCCTAGTTCATGGGCTGAGGCGACGGTCACATTATTGTTGAAACCCAATAAGGACCCGAGTAGGATAGAGTCCTATAGGTCCATTTCATTATTAAACGTGGACTATAAGATTTTTTCGGGGATACTGGCTACAAGACTAGCAAAAAATTGAGAAGAGGTCTCAAGTCAGGAGGGCTTGCTTTCCCGGACCTACTGCTGTATTGCCACGCTTTTCATTTTAAGCATTTTAGAACCATGGCGGGCCATTTGGACCAATCATCGATGGGTTTGCTATTTTCTGCTTTGCTAAAAGAAGTTCCTCAGGGATTAAGCTTTTTCCTTTATAAGTTTGGGGACCCAAATTTTTTTTTAAAGTGAGGCTGAAGATCTTGAGGTCAGCTTTGAAAAATTGGGTATTTGTTAGGAACAAACTAAACATTTCTTATTATGCGCCGCAGGCACCCATATGGGACTCACCAGGCCTTCCATCCTGTCTAAATGATCAACTTTCATTACCATTGAAGCAGGCAGGGCTGGAGAGGTGGGGAGACTTGCAGGGGGAAGGCCAACTTTTAAGTTGGGAAATATTGTCGAATCTAACCAGGGGGTCTCTGACGCGGTTTAAATATTATCAACTTTCAGGTTGGTGGGCAACGAGATCTGTGACCCCCGGAGACAGTAACCCCCCAAACCCAAAATTTGATGCGGTAGCTAGAAGGGGTAAGTGGAAGAATCAAATATTTTTTTGGTATTCGGCAATGTTAGAGCGTGAGGATGTTACGGAGGATGAAATTAGTAAATTGTGGTGCAACGCTTTTACTCCGACCAGCGGGTCCTTCATAGATTTTTGGCATGACTCCTTTAGGGTGTTAAACTCTGTAATTAAGCCAGCAGCGCTGAAAAGAAACCACATATTTACAATGTACAGGGTTTATATAACTCCTAAGAAACTGGCCAAATTTTCAAATATAGACTACAACTGCCCAAGGTGCGGCCTTTCGAAGGCAGATGATGTACACATGTTCGTGGATTGCCCTGAATTGATCGATTATTGGAGCAAGATAAGGGAATTCCTGGAAGAAGTCCTTGTAATGTCTATATCAGTCCCAAGGTTTACTGTGATGTCTGGGCTTGTCATGAACTATCAGGTGAATGATCTTCCCACGAAATTTGTATTTTACATTATCCTATTAGCAAGGCGTGAGATTTGCAGGGCATGGAAAGAACCAACTCCTCCCTCTTTTGCCAACTGCCTGAGGCAGATTATGATAACTAGTAAATCAGATGTGGCATGTGATCCCAGAAGTGAGACGAACGTTTGGGCGGCCTTGGTGGCATGGCAATCTCGATGATTGGTATTCCAATGATTTGTCTGGAGCCCTGCTGGTTCCCCGATCTCCTAAACAGCATGGGGCGCTCAAAGATCGGCGGAAAAAGGAGAACGGATGGGAAGGTAGTGGCTACTTGAGGGTACGGGTAAACCAACTTGCATCAGGCCGGAATCAACGAGGGCCGGTACAGAACGTCCACTGGTGCATGGAGGAGCCAGTTTCCCATCAAGATTTCCATCTGTGATATATGAGGATTACCAAAAAAAAACAACAAAAAAACATGAGTTCGTGCTTTTTCATACTGACCTTGGGACACAAGGAATCGAGTGTGGATTTTGATTTTGATTTAAGGACTCGCCACCCAGCACGAACCTCTGTCGTTTAGAGGAGGAGTCATGGCGCCGTTCAGCGTCTGCAGAACCTGGTGATTTAATATATATATATATATATATATATATATATATATATATATATCCGCTTCAACAATCCCTCCCCGCAATCCTCGGGAAATAGGAAGCAGCACTCCAAAGATAGGTTGTCACAAAGATATTTATCTCACAAAAGCGCTTTCGGCACTCGGCCTTCCTCAGTTACGAGACAGTGAAATATTACAAGCATCAATCATTTAAACCTCACGTTGCGTGCCTGCACATAAACATCAAAAGAGGACTTTGACTTGAGACGGCGTCCGCCATCTTTGAATGGGTTATTTTTGTTATATATACATAAAAGCATAGTATAGAACAATCCAAACTACTAGCAATTTACATAATTCAATATTAAATATTCAAAGCTCAATGTATCCGAGATCTCTATGCCATGTAATCAATTAGATGCGTATCATCACAATGTTAAGCCCTGAATGGGCATAAACCATTCTGCGTGTCCTCACTTAATCACGCCCAGGATGGGCATACATCATTCATATGTCTGCAACGTGTCACAACCCTTAATTAAAATTATGAATCTTACTGAAAATCAGTTCATCTTCAAACTGGATAGAACCAACAGAAAAAGCAATGATGCAGTCAATCCATTATTTTCCAATAGTATAATGTAAGTTAGCAGTAATCATACTAGATGAACAGCTAAGTCCTCATGCATGTTTAATCCAGTAGGTGTTTTGCTAAGCAGATCTATAATATACCGTGATTCCAGTCGCCTTAACTTCAGAAGTCTATCTCCGCCCCTGACACTCACTGGGACAGAATCCAAGCAGAAAAAAGTTAATAGTTCCCTGTTGCGTGCATGCTCTTTATCAAAATGTCTGGCAACTGGGTAACTTGCGTCTGCATTCTGGATGGCTCTCTGGTGCTCTAAGATTCTAAGTTTCACGGGATTCGTTGTGCTGCCCACATACCTTCTGCCACAAGGACATGTGAGACAGTACACAACATAAGGAGTGGTACATGTGAGGAACTTTTGTATTCTCTTAGGTTCTTTAACCCCTGGTATACTATATTGGATGGTACGTTTACTGCCCTTACACGCCTTACAGCGTCCACAGGGAAAGAAACCCTTCAAGGGTTCTGTTTTGGGTTTGGACTTCAGTTCCTCATGGTGACTATGGACCAGATAATCTTTTAATGCTCTGGCCTTCCTGAAAGTTACTAGAGGATGGGAGGGCAGATCTTGTTTAATAACACTATCTGTCATCAAGATATTCCAGTGTTTACGTAAGATACGTTTAATATCATCGGAATTCCTGGAGTAGGTGGTTATAAGCCGAAACTGTCCAGTATCAGCATTTTTGCCAGGCATTTTATTTTCTAGCAACTTACTCCTAGATAGAGTCTCCACTTTGCTCAAAGCTTGTCTGAGTACCCCTGTCTTGTACCCCCTTGCTTTAAACCTCTGTATACAGTTGCTGGCAGCTTTTCTGAACTCGTTATCTTTCGTATTGTTCCTCCTTATCCTCAATAGTTCACCGTATGGTATACTGTTGACCAGGCTCTTGGGATGTCCACTGGTAGCATATAGCGTAGAATTGCCAGCGGTGGCCTTACGAAAGAGCTTCGTATGAAGATTGCCATCTTCAACAAAAACAGTTAAATCCAAAAAATTAACTTCAGTTTGGCTGATTTCTCCTGTAAATCTCAAATTGTTGTTATTATTATTGAGTACCTCTAGATACTCCTCAGCTAATTCCACCGACCCTTCAATGATAATAAACAGGTCATCTATGTAACGATGCCAACATTTTACCCTATTGTTCCATTTCTCGTTGGCTTTAGACCAGGCCACCCGTTCTTCCCAATGCCCCACGAAAAGATTCGCGAAACTAGGGGCCGAACAATTGCCCATCGCTACACCTGTTAGCTGTTTGTAGAGATTTTTTCAAACAAAAAAATGTTATTGTTGAGACAGAATCTGAGAAATTCTATCAACATTTTGTTGTGTTCATAGTATTTCACTGGTCTGCTCTCCAAAAACCAGGAAATAGCTAGTAGTCCTTCCTCATGTACAATGCATGTGTACAGGCTAGCAATATCAACAACCATCATGGTATACCCTTCAGTCCAATTCATTTGCTCAATACAGTTCAAGAAGTGTTTCGTGTCTTTAAGGTATGATTTCAGATTGACTACATGCGGAGAAAGAAAAGAGTCAACATATATGGATACATGTTCTGTTAAGCTACCCTGGGAAGCAACAATTGGCCTACCCGGGGGATTCACCAGATCCTTATGTATCTTGGGTAGATAGTAAAAGGTTGGAGTCACAGGATTTAGGCACCTCAGAAACAAATGTTCATCACCATTAAGCATATTGTTGTTATACCACTTCAAGATCATATCATGGTACTCTTTTATACTATTATTATATGTTGATTCGTTAACCCTCATGTATGTATGTGGATCATTCAGTTGTCGCAATGCTTCTTGCTCATATTGCATTTTAGTCAACAGAACAATATTCCCTCCTTTATCAGAGGGTTTGCATACCAAGGACGAATCATCACAAAGCTTTTGTAGTGCTAATTGTTGTTTATTGGTGAAATTGAACCTGCCATGTCCGGATAGTTGTTTGCTTCTGAGAGATCTTAAATCCTGAATCACAGCTTCAGAAAAAGTATCTATCGCATCCGTCCCCGTTACTGGCATGAAGGTAGATATGGGTTTGAAATTCGTAGCACCCCCTCTCTGCTGTACATCCATGTATGTTACCATTTGTGTATCTCTTAAGTTGGCCCCATCTTCTTCTTCCACCTCTCTTCTCAGCTCTTCTAGGGATCTGATTCCCGCAAGATCTCTACATAGCAGTGTACTTTCATCACTGTTACCAACAGCCGTCGGTTTAGGTGGGGGTGGTTTCAACTTAAAATATTTGTACAGTTTCAGTTTGCGGGTGAATTTAAATAGGTCTATACGTGTCTGTGTGAACTCGAAATTTTTCTCGGGGCAGAATGTAAGTCCCAACTTCAAAATATTTTGTTCCTCGGTAGTCAAGATTTTAGGTGTCAGGTTGACAATCGTTAAATTATCGTTGATGTCTACGTTTTCTTCCTGTAGGCATGCTTCATACTCCTGGTTAAGGGTGGTGAGCCCACGATGTTTGCGGCTCCAGCCCCCCCTCCTCGTCTTCCTCTTGGTGCTCTTCTTTCGGGGGGTTTGCCCCTCCCCCCTTGCTGTTGTGTCGTACGCATAACTTCGTACTCCTCCTGAAAACCCGAAGTCTCGGGTACATCATCCTGACCATCCTCGCTTGATACCTCTAGCGATGATTCCGAGGTTACAGGCTCCGTTTTGCTTGTTGCCGATTGTTTTTTCTTCAATTTTAATTCCTTGCGGGGTTTGTCATATTTCTTTGAGAAGGTAAGAACCCTTCCCAAGCGATAGTCCTTTTCATCCCTCTCAAATTTCTCCTCTTTTCTCAATTTTATTTTTTCTTCGTATTTTTTTAGACGTTTCTTCATTGCTTCAAATTTCTCTACCAGTTTGGGTTGGTCCTGTTCTTTCGTGAGGTCATGTTCAATATCTTTAATTTCCGCCAGGGCTTTATCCCTATCGCTCCAAGCGAAGCGCACCAATATTTGCAAGCTCCCTTTACATGACTGGGCAGTATGCTCCGCCCATGCATCTAGAAGCAGGGGGTCAGGATTTTCATACGCTGGAATTGTATAAATCCTGAGTCCCCTAGGCACACGTTCAACGTCTATATAATTTTGAAGAGAGGTGGCCTCCCACCATTTCCTACATTCTCTTTCGTAAAGACGTTCTAATGCAACTAGCTTCGCATTCAAGTCCGTTGCATTTTTATCTATAGTCTCTGGTGCCTCTCCTTGCGCCCCAGCATTCTTATTCTTGTTTTTGAACATGCCCTCTTCAGCTTTCCGTCTCTCCGTTTCACAAAACATTATTGACGCTCGTGGTTACAGCCGTGACCACGATATGTGAACCTATCTCGCCAGCAGTATCCCAACTTTGCATGTATGGTTCAAGAGCGGTAACGCCCTTACCTGGTAAGATCCAGGGACGCTTGTACACAGTTGTTTCCTCAAGAAACGGCGTCCTCACTCTGGGCAAACCGCTGTTATATCCATGCGTTGGTCCTGCGGTGCAACGGGGTTATTAATCCAAGCTCCACTCGCACCAGCCTGTTGCACTCCAAGGCGGGTGCCTGCCAGTCGGGGGTGCACCTGACAACAATATCCGCTTCGACAATCCCTCCCCGCAATCCTCGGGAAATAGGAAGCAGCACTCCAAAGATAGGTTGTCACAAAGATATTTATCTCACAAAAGCGCTTTCGGCACTCGGCCTTCCTCAGTTACGAGACAGTGAAATATTACAAGCATCAATCATTTAAACCTCACGTTGCGTGCCTGCACATAAACATCAAAAGAGGACTTTGACTTGAGACGGCGTCCGCCATCTTTGAATGGGTTATTTTTGTTATATATACATAAAAGCATAGTATAGAACAATCCAAACTACTAGCAATTTACATAATTCAATATTAAATATTCAAAGCTCAATGTATCCGAGATCTCTATGCCATGTAATCAATTAGATGCGTATCATCACAATGTTAAGCCCTGAATGGGCATAAACCACCCGCAAACTGAAACTGTACAAATATTTTAAGTTGAAACCACCCCCACCTAAACCGACGGCTGTTGGTAACAGTGATGAAAGTACACTGCTATGTAGAGATCTTGCGGGAATCAGATCCCTAGAAGAGCTGAGAAGAGAGGTGGAAGAAGAAGATGGGGCCAACTTAAGAGATACACAAATGGTAACATACATGGATGTACAGCAGAGAGGGGGTGCTACGAATTTCAAACCCATATCTACCTTCATGCCAGTAACGGGGACGGATGCGATAGATACTTTTTCTGAAGCTGTGATTCAGGATTTAAGATCTCTCAGAAGCAAACAACTATCCGGACATGGCAGGTTCAATTTCACCAATAAACAACAATTAGCACTACAAAAGCTTTGTGATGATTCGTCCTTGGTATGCAAACCCTCTGATAAAGGAGGGAATATTGTTCTGTTGACTAAAATGCAATATGAGCAAGAAGCATTGCGACAACTGAATGATCCACATACATACATGAGGGTTAACGAATCAACATATAATAATAGTATAAAAGAGTACCATGATATGATCTTGAAGTGGTATAACAACAATATGCTTAATGGTGATGAACATTTGTTTCTGAGGTGCCTAAATCCTGTGACTCCAACCTTTTACTATCTACCCAAGATACATAAGGATCTGGTGAATCCCCCGGGTAGGCCAATTGTTGCTTCCCAGGGTAGCTTAACAGAACATGTATCCATATATGTTGACTCTTTTCTTTCTCCGCATGTAGTCAATCTGAAATCATACCTTAAAGACACGAAACACTTCTTGAACTGTATTGAGCAAATGAATTGGACTGAAGGGTATACCATGATGGTTGTTGATATTGCTAGCCTGTACACATGCATTGTACATGAGGAAGGACTACTAGCTATTTCCTGGTTTTTGGAGAGCAGACCAGTGAAATACTATGAACACAACAAAATGTTGATAGAATTTCTCAGATTCTGTCTCAACAATAACATTTTTTTGTTTGGAAAAAATCTCTACAAACAGCTAACAGGTGTAGCGATGGGCAATTGTTCGGCCCCTAGTTTCGCGAATCTTTTCGTGGGGCATTGGGAAGAACGGGTGGCCTGGTCTAAAGCCAACGAGAAATGGAACAATAGGGTAAAATGTTGGCATCGTTACATAGATGACCTGTTTATTATCATTGAAGGGTCGGTGGAATTAGCTGAGGAGTATCTAGAGGTACTCAATAATAATAACAACAATTTGAGATTTACAGGAGAAATCAGCCAAACTGAAGTTAATTTTTTGGATTTAACTGTTTTTGTTGAAGATGGCAATCTTCATACGAAGCTCTTTCGTAAGGCCACCGCTGGCAATTCTACGCTATATGCTACCAGTGGACATCCCAAGAGCCTGGTCAACAGTATACCATACGGTGAACTATTGAGGATAAGGAGGAACAATACGAAAGATAACGAGTTCAGAAAAGCTGCCAGCAACTGTATACAGAGGTTTAAAGCAAGGGGGTACAAGACAGGGGTACTCAGACAAGCTTTGAGCAAAGTGGAGACTCTATCTAGGAGTAAGTTGCTAGAAAATAAAATGCCTGGCAAAAATGCTGATACTGGACAGTTTCGGCTTATAACCACCTACTCCAGGAATTCCGATGATATTAAACGTATCTTACGTAAACACTGGAATATCTTGATGACAGATAGTGTTATTAAACAAGATCTGCCCTCCCATCCTCTAGTAACTTTCAGGAAGGCCAGAGCATTAAAAGATTATCTGGTCCATAGTCACCATGAGGAACTGAAGTCCAAACCCAAAACAGAACCCTTGAAGGGTTTCTTTCCCTGTGGACGCTGTAAGGCGTGTAAGGGCAGTAAACGTACCATCCAATATAGTATACCAGGGGTTAAAGAACCTAAGAGAATACAAAAGTTCCTCACATGTACCACTCCTTATGTTGTGTACTGTCTCACATGTCCTTGTGGCAGAAGGTATGTGGGCAGCACAACGAATCCCGTGAAACTTAGAATCTTAGAGCACCAGAGAGCCATCCAGAATGCAGACGCAAGTTACCCAGTTGCCAGACATTTTGATAAAGAGCATGCACGCAACAGGGAACTATTAACTTTTTTCTGCTTGGATTCTGTCCCAGTGAGTGTCAGGGGCGGAGATAGACTTCTGAAGTTAAGGCGACTGGAATCACGGTATATTATAGATCTGCTTAGCAAAACACCTACTGGATTAAACATGCATGAGGACTTAGCTGTTCATCTAGTATGATTACTGCTAACTTACATTATACTATTGGAAAATAATGGATTGACTGCATCATTGCTTTTTCTGTTGGTTCTATCCAGTTTGAAGATGAACTGATTTTCAGTAAGATTCATAATTTTAATTAAGGGTTGTGACACGTTGCAGACATATGAATGATGTATGCCCATCCTGGGCGTGATTAAGTGAGGACACGCAGAATGGTTTATGCCCATTCAGGGCTTAACATTGTGATGATACGCATCTAATTGATTACATGGCATAGAGATCTCGGATACATTGAGCTTTGAATATTTAATATTGAATTATGTAAATTGCTAGTAGTTTGGATTGTTCTATACTATGCTTTTATGTATATATAACAAAAATAACCCATTCAAAGATGGCGGACGCCGTCTCAAGTCAAAGTCCTCTTTTGATGTTTATGTGCAGGCACGCAACGTGAGGTTTAAATGATTGATGCTTGTAATATTTCACTGTCTCGTAACTGAGGAAGGCCGAGTGCCGAAAGCGCTTTTGTGAGATAAATATCTTTGTGACAACCTATCTTTGGAGTGCTGCTTCCTATTTCCCGAGGATTGCGGGGAGGGATTGTCGAAGCGGATATTGTTGTCGGGTGCACCCCCGACTGGCAGGCACCTGCCTTGGAGTGCAACAGGCTGGTGCGAGTGGAGCTTGGATATATATATATATATATATATATATACACGCACAATAAATTAAAAACAGTAACAAACTAACTGGTAGAAATTGAAAAAACATATCAATTTAATTACACATAAAAAAGTAAACAATATAATAAACTACATTTTAATAAAAATATATTACATGCATAACAAAATAAAGATGATTTAATGTTAAATACACAGAAGCATAATAATATACATTTCAACAATATAAACAAAACTATAAAATCGTACGAAAAATACATATATTATTCCCCCTCCAATCTGTGAAACAGTAAGGAAAGTGTTGGACAGGAGGGGTAAAATGTATTATTCCCTTTCTTGTCATTGCAACAGTAGGGAAAGCGTTGAACTCAGCAGAAGTACAAATTACTATTTCCACTCCTGTCAATGCAACAGTAGGAAAAGTGTTAGATTGCTGAGGGGTAAAATTGACTAATTCCACTCCAGTCTGTGCAACAGTAGAGAAAGCTTTGGACTCCGAAGGGGTAACAATTACTATTCCTACTCCAGTTGTGCAACAGTAGGGAAAGGGTTGGACTCACGAGGGGTAAAATATACTGTTCCCACTCCAGTCTGTGCAACATTAGGGAAAGCGTTGGACTCATCATGGGTACAAATTACTATTACCACTCCATTCAGTGCAACAGTAGGGAAAGTGTTGGGTTGCAGAAGAGTAAAACATACAATTCGGACTCCAGTTGGTGCAACAGTAGGAAAAGGGTTGTACTCAGGAGTGGTAACAATTTACTATTTCTACTCCAGTCTGTACAACAGTAGAGAAAAAGTTAGACTCCAGAGGGGTAAAAATTACTATTCCCACTTGAGTCAGTGCAACAGTAGGGAAAGTGTCTGTACAATAGTAGTGAGAGAGTAGTTCACTTCAAACAAATACAATATTTTACCCATATTAAATAAGAAATATACATATTTAAATATAAATAAATATATATCTGTGTTTAAAAAAATACATAACTAATAAATAATAAATATAAATATATTAATAAATATTTTAAATTAAAACAAATGATATTCATATAATTAAAATACCATACTATATTCTCACAATCATAACAACCAACAAATATGTTATTTACAATTAAAAGCATAAAACAACACATAACATAATAAATAACACCATTTTTTATGAATGAATACCTATTTTTACATTTGTTATTATTACTTAAATCACTTCCTACCCTACTCCGCTACAAACTAAACAACACACACCTAAAATATATCATAAAAATTATACTAAATACATATGTTACATAATTAACTATCAGTTAAACAATTAACAATAATTATCTAATAATAAGTTAATTATATTTATGTAACTTCCCACCCTTTTTCCCTACAAACCCAACAGCTCTCACCTGATATATATTTAAAAAAAATCTTCATTTCACAATTTAACTAATTATATATTAATTAAATAATTATGAATATTTAAAGTTAATTATTATAGTTAATTTACTTCACAACCTTTTCCCCCAAAAAACCCACAACCCCCACCAAAAACATAAATAGAAAAGTGACATTAATTACACAATTGACATAATTATCAATTAAATAAATAATACAAAGTAAAAATTATGAAATAATCATAATTAAATTACTTCTCACCATATACCCCTAAAAACCTCACAATTCACACATAAAATTGAACTTTATAAAAAACAATTACACAATTAACATAATATTTATCAATTAAATAATTCCTATTAATTAAAAATGAATTATGTATTGATTATCATTAAATTACTTCCCACACTGTACCCCTATAAACCCAACAACCCGCTATGGCACTAAAAATGACAATAAGCTATTCAATTAAATTAAAAAACAAAACAAATGACAAACTATATTAAAAAAAAATTAACAATAAACAATTTATAACATAAAGAATTAAAATATATAGTAAAATACATTCAAATAAAAATAATATTATTAACAGCGATATTTTTGGAAAAGAAATTAACAACATAGGGTATGATTATGATGTTGGTCGGACGAGAGTCTGACTGACACCATCGTGGAATGGAACCGCCCGTCTATTAGTAGGCGGTTCTATCTGCAGTATTAGGATGCAACCGCCCATGGGCGGTTGACAATATCAATTTTTCTATTGCAGTTTGTGCGCCAGCCGGAAAATGACCGCAGCACAAGCTGCAATAGAAAAATAGTATGTTTTCAAACGTCCCTGCACCATGTGGTAGGCACCATGTGCTGAACCAGGGGGGAAGAGGGCACCAGTAGGGGGCCCTAAAGTCACTTTCTGCCTGCTTTTTCATGGCAAACCAACTGCCATGAAAGGACAGGTGGAAAGCGACATCATAATCCTGATGGTGGAGCCGAGGCTGGCTCCACTGTCATTTTGGTATTACTATTCCCCCACCACCCCGAGGGGCTCAGTGAGCCCTTACGAAGTGGATGGGTTTTCCTCCGACCGCCAGTATCATAATGCTGCGGTAGGACGGAAACCTATGATGTCGCGCGGAAAGACTCCGATAAGCTGTCAGATGGCTTTCCACCAACATCATAATAAGAGCCATAGATATTTGTAACATCTATATTAGCAACATAGACATTTTTTTTAACAATATTAGCAACAAAGGTATTTTGATATCGATATTACTTATCTTAAAATTAATATTCTTGTCAACTATATTTTTTAACATGATATTTGTGCATCACAATATTTACAACTCGATATTTCTGTATGTCAATATTTTTTTATTTTTATATTTTGTCCAAATACCAAAGCCAGGTCCTCCTTGAAACAGAATATCTAGGTCCTGATAAGGACTCATCAACCAGATATAGCTTGATTACAGTGTCACATTTAGCATAGCACACACGTCTGGGCATACCTGCCACACTTAAGGCATCAACTGCAACAACAACAAGTTGATGGATTTTATGCTTGCATTCATCTCTCGAGCTGCATCCCCAACCATCTTTTTTCACCCACAATGCCACCTCGGTTTGGACCCAGCCATATGCAAATCAGCCTTGACCCTGCTCCTCATGGGAACGGTCGAGCCTGAACTGCCAAGCCAGGTCCTCCTTAAACCAGAATACAAGCAACATAGGACGAGTTTCACACTGATAAGGGCTCATCAGTCAGGTGTAGCTTGATACCAGTGGCTGACAGCACGGGACCCACGTGAAAATATGGCATTTTCAGAATGTGGACTTTAATTCTGATTTTGCCAATAAATAGGATTGTAAATTAAAATGTATTTATGTCCAAACATGATATTTCGATTTGCTTTCAATCAAATAATAGCAAAAAATAGCACTTATTGAATGCAGTAAGGCAACACAGTAAAACACAAATTTAGGAGCATTTAAGTAAAAGGACATGTAAAACCTAAACCCACATGTCGTTATTTTTAAATACAATACACTCTGCCCTATGGGTCCTTAGAGACTACTGTGTATTAAAAAAGAAGCTTTTGCCCTGGCAAAAGGTTTATTTTGCAAAGTAAATTTGGCAATTTAGAACAGCATCTACAGGCTGTAGTGGCAGACTTGAGACAAGTTTTAAAGTGCCACTTTATTGGGTATCACAATTAGTGCTGCAGTCACACTGGTAGCAGTTAATTTATAGGCCTTGGGCACCTTATAGTACTAGGGACTCACAAGTAAATTAATTATGCCAATCAGGTGTAGGCCAATTTAACCCATGTTTTAGAGAGAGAGCACGAGCACTTTAGCAATGGCTAGCAGTGATAAAGCCCACAGAGTCCCAATGCCAAAGAAACAAATTCAGAAAACAGGACGGGTGAAGGCAAAAGGTTTGGGGTGACCTTTTAGAGACAGCAACGTCCAACAGTAGTTGTGCCATCCATTCCCTAACATCCTTAAAGTTACACCTCTATGTTTTGGTGGAGCATGTTCTCTTGTAATGAAAGCATGGAAAGGTAGCCAGAGAAGACGGGCTCACCCATGTGAAAAGTTTGAGGAAACACTGTAGCATTTTACACCTATCAGATGCATGTTGTAATTCTAAACTATGTGAGTTGTGAAAATACATAGCTGCACTTTCCTTTCAATTGCTAATCATTTAGGTTAGAATTAACTAATTACTTAGCTTTCAAAATATATGAAAATATCTATATTTTTAAATTACTATTTTTAATATGATTTTGGTAATCTGGGTTGACATGCATAGAAGATTTATTTCCTAATGTAAAATGTATTTAACTGTATATTGCCATGGTTTAGAACTGAGTTGCCTTTGTTTACAGCGCTGGAGGATTTTTACAAATGATGATCATTCAAGGTGAACAGTGCCATGAGATTCCTATGACTAGTTTTCGGGGGACTGGTACAGGATACACCCTAGCCTGCAAAGGGCATAGCAGTCACCTCTTGTTCTAGATTTTAATGGAGTGGTTCATTGGAGATGGACACTCAAAGTAGAAGTGGGGACATCTTTCCTTAGGGTTCAGAGAAAGGCAGAAGTATTTGTGAGGACACACATGGGGCGAGTGAATTTCAATTTTTGGTTTCTCCAGAAAGAGAGGATGGTTATTTAAGAAAGGCCAGCATATGGTGGGTGGTCTCAGTATCTTATGGTTCCAGTAAGAGAACTGGACTTCTAGGTGCACCCCACAGTGTGAAAGAAATCAAGATGCATGCCTTTGAGAGAGGGATCCAACTTTCTTCAGCAGGGGACTGGTATTTGGAGGACTGACTTCCACCAACCAGGTAGGGGAGGCTTCTCTTTTTTATGCAAGCGGAATCGTACACTCTTACTGCAACTACCTCTGACTCCATAGCAGGGTACGTAGGGCATTACACGCAGGAGGCCAGCACCCTCTTATCCTCTGGCCAAGCTAGCTGGAGTGTTTAATGAAAGTCAAAGACATGATGAAAGGGCAGTAAGTAACCAATATTATATTGGCGTTGGTGATACAGGCGTGGGAAGGAGGAGACTGATCATAAACCGGAAAACCACCTTACACCAGCTCCTTCACGGGGCACTGGCTCCAGAGTGTTGCATTTAGTATATGGGAGTCGGTAGAGGCCAGCGTTCTTTTTGCCGAGACTGCTGCTCCTGCATTGAGCCCACTTGAGCAACAACAAGGACACGGCAAACTGTCCCATTTTAGTGGTTTTGGCCAAGGCTGTGTTGGGACCACAGCAGTGCTAGGGGACAAGGCAGAATTTCCAGACATTGGTAGTCCGCAAACACAATACACGACCAACACTACAACATCGTATCATGGTGCTCTTCCAAGGCCATGCGCATTTGATGCGGCTCTATTCTTGAAAGAAAAAACTATTCCTCCTACCTAAATGTCCAGCATGTATTTTTAATTTCTTGAGGATTTATGCTACTTTTAATGCTTCATTTCTGTAACTACTCAGCTGCTTGTACCTTCTTTCTCAGTGTGACATCACCTGCAAGGATTGCAGTGTAAGGTATGCTGGGAAATTTTCCTTTTCTCCAAGAAACCCAGTGGATTGATGTTGTCCTTTTTCCATTTGCTAGAACATTTACATATTTTTTTAAACAAAACAAAAATCAATGAAGTTATTTTGTTTTATACCCCAGAGGTTGCACAAGGTATGGTACGAAAAAAAGTCCTCTGTGTGAGTGTGAAAAATTGACACATTTATTTTGCATTTTACAAAGCATTATGAATCTGGATGTTGCTTTTTTTCAGTATTTTTGTCGTTTTTAATTTTGGAGACGTTATGGGGAAGGGGTGGGTTGCTTTTTTTATAGATCACCTTATTTCATCTTCCATTAATTCATATGCAATATGAAAATCTAAAAAGAAACCATTTTCACTGGAGGACAAAGTGTTATTTCAAACTGGAAATAAAGTGAATCGGTGCATGCCCCCTCCTGGGGATGCAGATCTGAAATGTGCCATGGTTTATAGCAATATATATTAAATAATGATGACTCAACAATATAATCGGTGCTTAATTTGAACTGGTGGTTTTAGGTGGGCCCACGTTCATTCTTTTTTGGGGGCCGGGTCTTTGACCTGGAACAAGACACAGAAGAGTAGCAAAGGAGGAAAGAAGGAGGAAGAGAAAGACGGAAAACTGTGAAAAATGAAGAAATTAGGGGTTAAAAGAAACCTATGAGAGTGCAGTATAGAGGCAGCAGGATAAAAGGCATACCACTATACGGCCTCTGTATTCGACAACTTTAATGTACTGCCTCGGAGAGCTTCTTAGAACCATTTGGGCCCTGGCACATATTCTTTTTCATGAATAAACCACAGAATATAATGACATTTTAGGGAGCATTGCGTACTTTCTGACACTTTTCGATCATTAGTATTATTCTACCCTGGCAAATATTTGGTACAAATTGTAGAAAATGATGCATTTAAAAGCAAAAGAAGAAGGTCTAAATGACCAAGACAGGATATAAATGCACATGTACGAGGGCAATCTTGTTGCTGGAATTCCCAGCAAGTTTATGTAAAATTACACATTAAAAGAGGGACCCAATAGCCGTGGTAAAAAGTGGTAGAATCGAAAAAAAGTTAAAAAGTTGGGAGAATGTCCCCAAGCGTTTTTTGGGGGGGAAATCGGGTGATAAGTTATGTTTTTAAAAAAAATATTTGTCCACCCACATTTAGAGAAAATAGAATAGAATGTAATTATATCTTTGTGGGGGGTTGTGGCTGGTGAAGCTCTCCACTGAGTTTTTCTTTAAAATGTGTGTCAAATCATTAATTTTCAAGACCATTTTCAAGACCATTCCACTAAAATATCAAGGAAAGCCACATGTTTCTTTGGAAGTTGTGATAAACAACAAAGGTAAAAAGACAGCAGGCATGATTGTACGAACGATTTGGGGTGTTCCAGCTCGCTCAGAATTTTGTCTCGGTAAGAATAGGTCTATATTCGGCAAATTAATGGTGTTTTCCTCTTACTGTCAAGACTCTCTGCCTTCGGAGCACTTCTGTGTCTGCATACAGAGCGTGCAACGTACAAGGTCTTAACACTTATGCCTTTTGCGTACTTCACCTGTTCCAAGATGACAGCGGTGTGGTAGTAGTGGCTCCATGGAGCACCTGAGTCTGATTTCCGTACTGGGCTCTCTGCTTCCTGGCATCCACACTTTAGTACAGTTGTTGTCAGAGAAGATGCGGTGGCTCCCTGAGAGGTTGACGTTAGCACAGGAGGCCTGTGCAGGGTTGGGTGTGATGGACTCTGTTCTGGACATCCTGTGCTACCTGAAGGTACATGCTGTAGCATTTCTGGTGGTACCTTGCTCCAATTAGTTATGGGCAGGGGGATGCTCTCTTCATCGGAGCGCCAATTGGCAGATGTTGTAGCTCGTGATCCAGCAGTGGCATAGTCTTTGCCTCTGGGTTTTCAGGAACCAGGGATAACAAGAGCCTCACTGTGATAGGTGGAGGCTTCGTAAGCAGGCAGTACTGGCCAGGCATGACTACTGGGATGCATGGATGTCCACCTACTGTTCTGGCAGGGAGTTCGAGGTCAATGGACCTTACAAGGGTGCAGATAGCTCCAGGTGCGAGGTATGTGTTCCTTGCATGATCTGCGGGCTACGGAAGAACACTGTGTCAGGATATGGGCTCCTATGTGTGAGAAGATGGTTCTGCCCACTTAATCCACCTGGATTTTTCTCTTTTTGATCACCTGTCTTTTGCTGAGGGGAACCTTCGTAAGCTGTACCTCGCCTATGGTAAAGGGACTGCACATGTTTACCACCAGTGTGCGCTTGTTAAGATAAGGATGCTGTGACGTAACAAGAGTAAAGCGCACTTGGCTGCTTGCAGCTGAACACGTGTGCACATGTGTGAGGGCTGCATGTGGGATACTCTTGTCTGGTGCAGCCTAGTAATGGCACACAGGTAGCCTGACAGAGAGGGGACTCTGCAGGGTTGGTTATTAACCCGGATTTGGCCTCCCAATGTTGGTGTACACTCATAGGGAAAATCAGTGTGGTTTACTGCCTTCACTGCAGTGACACTTCATTCTACACCTGTGGGAAGGGCTGCCTTAGGGTGCAGTTTTGCTTCCCCTAGGCCAACAGACACCAGAGTAATACTTATTTAGGGTGTAACTGCTATAAGAAAATCAATTGTGCAAAGTCCACAAACATATCTGCACAACTTATGGGTCATCTAGAAATGTCATATTTGTCTGGCTCAGCTCAGGATCAGGGCCCTGTCCTTTTGTCACCCTGCTGGGCCAAGTTAATTACATTTCTCTCCAGCCCAGGAACAAAGGCGTCCCCACACAAAGATAGCAATTAACAGTGCTTCACCCAGTTCCTGAGGAGGCAAGGGGTGGGGCAGAATGCTCTGAATCGATCACCCAGCTGTTACACTGTGCCGGGGATGGGCCTGCTCATGCCCACCAAAAAGAGGAGGAAGCCCAGTCCTCTGAAGCCAACCCAGTAGGGGGGTTCCTTTGAAGATTTTCTAGTAGTGATGTCATCGAGGGGCAGAGCTAATGCCCCCAGAGCAGATGTGCCAAGTGACTCCTGGGTGATTCCATGTTGAAATGTCCCAGAAAAATGTGCAAGAAGGATGGGGCAGGGGGGAGAAGTGATGTGACACCCCAGGATAGGCCAGAAGTGAATCCCTGCTGGATCTGCTCACCCCCACTCAAAAGGTCTTGTGCAGGGGGGAGTGCTTTCTTGTGGTTGTGCTTTTCTGTGGCACACTAGGACTGGAAGCAGACACCAAGGACAAATGTAATGAAGAACCCCCCGATGGCCCTCTGGACTAAAGACTGACTTTAATTGACCTAGGACCAGTTGGGCTCTCCCCTGGACCAGGGAACTTGGTCCCATTACATAGCTTGAGGACTAGTTGGGGGAAACACTGGGATTGTGAAAGAGTAAAGTCCAGAGGAAAAACAATGAGACAGGCTGGTGCAGGGAGCAAGTGAACAGAGATCCCTGCAAAGGTTCTCACCATTGAGGCCAGGAGACTCAAAGAAGGTGTTCCAGGTGAATAGGACTCACCACCCAGGCCAAAACGAGACCAAGATCATCTGCAGTGGCCCAACGAGGCCCGAGTTATGGATGACTGAAATTTGGTGACTTTAAACCCTACCAGCGATGGACTGCGTCGGGCTCCGCTGCCGTTTCCTCATTTGCCTCCAGGATGGGCTAGGGCCAGGGGTTGGCGTAAGGAGGGTTTTTGGGGTTGCTCTCTCGGAAGGGGCGTACATGGGGCCCACCCCTCTAACTCTTTGATCCACCCAGAGACCCCTTCCCCTGGGTTTACCCACACTCCAGGGGGGGCTGGAAACCTATCCCCGGCCCCACATGTGGAAATTGATGGGGGGAGTGCTGTCACCCTCCCCCAGCCATGGCCAGCCCACCTCGTTCCTCCTGTCTGGGGGAACAGGAGTATGCCAGGGCCACATCACATGCCAGCATGAAGAAAGCTTGCAGGTTCCTGCAGCTGCCCGAGGTAGTACTGCCTGCATGGGGAGCCAGTGGGGTTGGCCAGGGTTATGCTCCAGGCACCTCTAAAAAACAGGAAAGGGCCATGCAGCAATAAGCAATTTGCAAAAATATAGCACAGTGGCTCTCCCCGATGCAGTGGATGAGCTACTCATTTAAAATGCATGCCACACGCGGACCACCCCCTAATGTCATGTGGAGCTTGACCATTTAAGTACAAGTTGAAGTTTAGACTTGAGGGTTTTTTAACAAGACCCCCTATGGGGATGTCAAAAGTGTTTAAGCAATATCATCAAAAGATATTTCCATCACCCTTATGCATATTTGTAAATTCCACCGTAGTATTGAGTACTGGGTGTGTAATAAATGTACTTTTTCATTTTCAAAAGAAAAAGCACAGGCTGGACAGTCATTTATTGAGTGTTATTATAATGTGCAGGCGAATGGTGATTACTAGCCCACACCACCTCCCTTGAGTAGGCCTTGCACTGCTCTGCTTCGTTACCCTGTGAAAGTCAAGCGCTACAATGGGGTGTTTGACTCCGAGTGAAGGACAAATATGGACCCATTACATGTGCAGGCCGCACAACTAATGACTTGTTTTCTAACTCCATACAAAAAGTAGATTTGAACCCGACCTATCCCTTTAATAGCCAACCGTGGTCAGAATGTTACTAAGTGGCCACATGGCCAGCTGCCTTAAATGCCTGCAATTTATGACTGTCGGACATGCAAGTTTGGATGATGAGTTCTGTGATCATTTCCTTCTCCTTTCCACAGAAGAAGTTTACAAGCATCTGTTGTAGATGAAAGTTCATTTTAAGATAGAAATGGTAAATAGTAAAACATTGTTACGCCTTTGTCCTATAACTTTGAAACTGTGCTAATATAAACTGTGCGGGGCATATTCTCAAGGAGCTATCACTGAGTTAACAGCACTTTATCGCAGCCAAAGTTGCGATAAAACTAATGCCCCATTCACAAGCTGGTGCCAACAGCCCATAGCACCAGTTTACCTGCGATAGAAGTCGCAAAAAACATCGCCACAGATGACCCCGGCAACTATCGCTAATGAGATGCAGAGTAGGTGTTCCCGTGCCAAAAGTCGTGACAACCCGCTCTGCAAACTTCTCACCGACTGGATCTGTGATAAGAACCCAAAACATGCGATAAGGCGCCTTAGCAGCAGGAAACTAAAACCTGCTCTCACCTGCTCTGACCTAGTGAAAAGTCAGACCACAGCCTACCCCACAAACAAGAGCCAAGCCCAGACCCTCAGTTGAAGAACAACAGATGCCATGGAGCCACCGAACATGTGGGCCGGACACCCAAGAGGGCCACAACACCCACCGCCACCACACCCAGGACCCCCCCTCCTCCGGTCCCCCCCTGATATGCCAATTCAACTACTTCTTCCTACTCTTCTTCTCCTTGGCCTTCCCTGACCCTGAGGTCCCAGGCAGGTCCTCCGGGGGGCTTGTGGGGTTCTGGTTCTCTACCGTACTTGCTCCGGCACCATCCATTGTGCTTCGCTGTTGTTTGGAATTTGTTTGTCAGTTTTTTTTCTACTTTAATGGTGATTTTTCCCGCCTGACGCGTGTGACTTGCAGGCCTGTAGCTGGTTTTCGCTGATTTTTGTATCGCGATTGGCCTCATTGCAGCTTTTTTTGCATTAGCGTTTTGCATTTTTGCGGCGGGGCGTTGATTTTAACGGGGTCATTTGGCGTGTTATCTGGAGACTATCGCATGGTACCGCCGTGTTTTGAATGGTTGGTTAACACAGGGTAATTTTTCTGCAATAGACTACGATGTTGAAAGTTGCGTTCAGACACAAAGGGAAATCAAAATAAACAAACAGACAAACAAACTTGAATGGCATTTGAAAAGTTTGCTGTTCTAACAGTGTGAACAGTCTATTCACTTTCCTTATGTTACGGATGGCAATGGAGGGCCAAACTTTGGAACTCCCTGCCTAGTTCTCTGAGAAGCCATAAGGACTACCTGCCGTTCAGGAAAGTGCTGAAAACGCACCTCTTTCCGAAAATTGGTTGAGCAGTGAGTAGTGTACCGTCCAGAAATTCATAGCTCCAGGATGCCCTCTGGGTGACAGGTCTGTGCTCTACAAATACACTAAATAAATAAATAAATAAATAAATGGAGTGACATTTAATTTTATACTGGTCGTGCCCTGCTAGCAGTTGTGTATTAGATGGTTCTTTATAACAATGTTGTGTTAAAAGACAATGGTAGCAGTGTGATTTCTATATTTTATGATATATGTAACAGTGGTTGTGTTGACCTTTCGTATCATACATGAGCAAGATATATGCAAATAATTGTACCTTTGTTGCATACCTAATGCAATAGCCCACTTTCTCAGCCACTTCAGAGTCCTTGCTAATACCCATTATACAACAGACACATTGGTTTTGTTTTTCAAGGCAATTGCTGAACGCTGACTAATCCCCTTTTAATTACTTTACAGTGTGCTGTTAGTTGATCATATAATTTTAAATTAGTGTGTGTCAGCAAGCATGCCAGGCACAAAATATGCAAACTGCCTTTGTTCTGGAGATAGGACCGTCTTGTTAGTGATCATAAATGAGTTGTGTTTTTCATACTTATCAGTGGCTCGTAAATTTAATCAATGATGGCATTATTCTGTTGTAATTGATAGAGAGATGTTATAATTACTGAGCCCTTTGAACAAAGCTTTTCAGTTTTCCGGAAAAATATTACTTTCTTTAAATGGGTGTTTCTTTTCTTGCAATTAAAATGTGGTTTTATCTGGGAACCGTGACATGGATCTAAATGTGATAGAAAAATAATAATCCTAATGTGGGCGTTCAAACTGCGGTCTGTATGTGAACATAGGACAATATGTATGTATTTTATTATTCTTTTGCTACATTTATTATAATAAAAATTCATTTCTGGAAATTGCCTATCCGCACCTGGCTTTGCGGTTTGCTGTTTTCAATATATGATGATGTGTTCACTGGATCTGATGGGATGTTGCTAAATGAACCAGATTTACAGAAAGTGTTGCATTTGATGTGGTCAGACACTTTCCACTACGTGTGATATTTGGCTAATGGGTACATAACTGTATCTCAGTTTCTGAACCCGAATATGGGAGTACCGAGATGCAGTCCTTGAGGAAGAAAAATGCAGAATTCCTACCAACTAAATGTGAGATAGAAGAATGCAAAGGCTTAAGATACTCTTGCTGTAGGAAAGCTGGACTGACAAAACCTGAAAATAGCAAAAGGCAACCATTCATCTGTTCCTGTGTTTATTGGAACAATAAAGAAAGGTACTATTGAAGGGGTATCCCGATGCCATATACATTTTAGATAAATTGTGCTCATTCAATCTAAGAACTAACTGAACTCTGCCAATACCAGGTTTCCAGATCTCCCCTGGTTAAATACCTATGTCACCACGCATGTCTTTCTAAAGTACTATGCCTACCTTTGACAAGGCACTACAGTGTAGCACTTTATTATCTTAAGTTTGATGTTGTGAATGAAGGCTACTACTTACAGAAATGTGATGAAGAAATGTAATTCCTAATTCAGAGGAGTGAAGTGACATTGAAAACAGCAGAGATTGGAAGACTCCACATCCATTTCCCCAACTTTCGCAACCAAAGCACAAACTAGTGTATCCAGGTAGCAGACATGGCCATTACAGAAACTCCTCCAGAGCTAACATGTGCTCCACTAAGGTAAAGAGTTAATTTTGTGAGACATGGTTGCTTATCAGCCAGAGAGACTGGGGCATGTAAGCCATTTTACTCTAGCCTTACAAGAAGTGATGGACATTGGTTAATTATCTGCCAGAGAATTTTTCCATCATAGTGTCTTCTCCAATGGAGGAATGGCCAACTTTATGGAGAAACTGGCACAACATTATATAGTCGATTTTTTCACCCCTCTAAGTTGATATTGCTGGTTAATCTACAACACTGTTGAATGAAATATTTGCCTGTTGAATTATTATTCAGGGCTATAATGCCTTCTCTCACAAATGATGCACACTGTAATAATATACAAACAGCAAAGACCAGTTATTGGTATTTTCTACTTGCCTTTTCTTTTTTAGATTTCCTCTGCTGTGCTACAGACTGTTGAGCATGTTATTGTTTTCAATATAAATAGAGCGGGCTTTAGGTCATTGCCTTGTTCATGACTGAATGGGTTTGCCTATCCCAGTTGTCCTATCTTGATCAGATTCTTGTGTGTCTTACCCAGGAGCATTTAAGGGCATTAAGGACTCGCGGTGTTCTGAGTTGTTGACTTATATCCTTCCATTGCTGATCTTGCTTACATTCAGTAGACTACGTTTTCTTTTCTTTCAAGCACAGCGGAGTGTATGTGTTTCTTTGCTCTCTGTTTGCAGATTCTCCCTTGAATTTGCTACCCCCCGCCGCTCACTCCCTTTTGCTTCCTCAGCTCCTCTCAATCTTATTCATTCTTTCTCACTATTGGCCATCCAGCACATTTTTCTGGTTAAAGCCTACCAGACAGCGGTGCTGTCTGGTTGTTTAAAACTTGCTGGAGACATTCTGTTTAAAACTTGCTGGAGACATTCTGAAAACTGACCTAACCATACATTCTGCCCATTGCTCACCACTGGATTTGTGGTTTGCAACTCACATGTGCTTGCTTTATTTGTTGTAGGCTGTCCAACATGCATTTGTCCCTCCTGTGGAGCATAGCCTATTCACTGTATTTTTCCACAAGTACTTGTTTTCTGTAAACAGGCTTTTACATGTTGTACTTATCTTGTCACATTTGCAGTGCATTCAAAGATGGAGATCAAATGTCAGGCTCTGTCTTCGGAGGGAATGTGTTTTTACTATTCTTTCTCTGACTTTCAAAGTGAGAGGATTTATCTGACAATCTGGGGGTGAGAAAGAAAAATATTTCTTCAGGCACACAACAAAATGTAAATGTCTGTACAGGAGCTGTGAAAATATTTCAGAATATTTCTGAATAAGGAAGACATTTTTTTGTAATTCTGAAGTGTGGTGGAAACAAACGATAAAAAAAATCAGCACACTATGTAATGCCATTTCCACACTTTATCATTTGTGTGCTGTATAGTTCTATCAGTAAAACTATGTCTGTGCAATTGTAATGGTAATTTTAATTGAAAATGTGTTTTCTGAGATGGCAGTTCATAACCACATCATGCGTACTTCAATCTATAACACTCCACTCCACTCTGTGCCACTCTACGCCCCCTGACTTTATGCCACTCCACTCTTTGCCCTTCCACTCTACTCCACTCTACACCACTCTTCTACACTTTACCTCACTCTAATATACTCCACTCTACTCTAATCTACTTTGATCGACATCACTCTACGCAGTTCTACTTCACTGTACGCCACTTCACTCTGCTCTATGCCACTCCACTCTGTGCCACTCCATTCTATGACACAATACTCTGCTCCACTCTACAACACTCTGACACCCCACATCACTCATCTCTACTGCACTCTACACCACTTCACTCCACCAGACTCAACTCCACCTTATGCCACTCTACTCTGCGCCACTCTATGACACTCCACTCAACGACATTCCACTTTATTCCACTCCACTCTACCCTACAACACTCTGAGGCACTCGACTCCACTCTACAAAAGTCCACTCCACTTGAAAACACCCTAAGACACTCTGCACACTCTACACAACTCCTGTCTAAGATACTCTACTGCTCTCTATAACACTCCACACTACGACACTCCCCTTTACGACACTGCACTCCACCTTCCACTCCACAGCACTCTATGCCACTCCACTCTATGACATTCTCCTCCACTTTATGCCACTCACCTCTAATCCACTAACTTTTAGCCGTGCTGATGTACAGCATGGCTAAAACTCCTTAGCAAAGCCAATAGCTCTTTCATAGGTGAGACCTATCGCTAATGTGTGTTTAAAGAATTTCCCCCTTACTCCTGCTGCTCTGAGGCTCCCTTGTCCTATCCCGCTTGTAGCGTAACTCCCTAGCAACTCTCCCACCTCATTTTCCATTTTTAAAACGTGTTTGTAACTGCTGAACTACCGTCAGGTGTCTATCTTAAAAAGGATTTTTACACCTTTCAAAGTGGCCAACCACTTTTGTGCATGTGCATACATGCACAGTAGGAGCCAGAAAATGGGACACTATGCCTGTTAACAAACCCAATCTGAGATAGTGCATGCATCCACAGTGGCCATCAGTTTGGAACATTTTATCAAACGCATACAAAGATGAACGCCGTTGGAATAAGTGGATCCATGGCAACATTTTAACACAAAAAAAATTGGAATAGCTAATAGATTTCGCTGTTGAGATATATTTGTTTTGCCAATGCTGTTTAATAATAAGGTTGTTGTTTTTCTACTAGCCTTGACAAAGACTACTTGTTTTTTTGATTACCTTGGTCTCTGGACATTTTTGTCCTGAATTAGAATAACATATAAATAGATTTGAGGTTTTACTATGTTTAAGACATTTAGTCAGTGTCCAAGGGTTTACAGGGTTATATTGTGTTGACCAATCACAGTGAAAAGATTTCATCTTGAAATCCTACCTATAAGTGTTATACATGGTATCATTTAGGGGCTGATTTCTATCTAGATCGGAAAGCTCTCCGACCGAGCCGGATCCGGAGTCCTGCACTCCGACCTAGCGAGTACGATGCGGCTGCATGCTGCTGGACATCAGTTCGGTCAGACTCCCATAGAAGTCAATGGGAGCTGGTCATACGACGCGTATATGGGCTCCCATTGACTGAATGGATACAGCTCGCACAAGGGCGCCCCTACAGTGGGTATGCGTCGGTGCCATCCGCACCATGCATGCCTGTGTTGGGGAGACTATAGGGTCTTCCTCTGTCCCCGAGTTGCACGGCTGCGGGTGACAGGGGGTCCGTCGCGGACCCCCAAAGGCATCTTCCCAGACGTTTTGCGAGCCGGAAATTTTGGATCGCACCGGCTGTCCGACGTGTGCATCGTAATGGCTTGGTCATAAACCACATCCATTACATGGCACGGTTTTCTTACGGACAAGACATACGGAGCGGTTGGGACCCAGAAACGACTCAGTCAGTGAATTTTGCGTTGCTCGCATCATACTTGCTCGCTCGTACAGCTGTATGAGTCGGACGGAAAACACTCTTACGGCTCGTACTTTTTTCAGCCGGATCGCGTTCGGTGCCCTTCCGAGCGAGATTGGAATCAGCCCCTTAGTGTGATTTTCTCTGATTTTTTGCTTACTGACCTCCTTTTTTGACTGTGTGCTGAACTATGTTTTTGCTGGCTTTTGAACTCTGTGCACGTTGTTACTGCCAATCAGTGCTAAAGAGCAAGTGCTCTGTGTCCAAAATGGGATGGCATTTGGTTTCTTCATGATTGGCATATTTGATCTACTGATAAGTCTCTAGTACAGTGCATTACATTTGCCTGGGGCCTGAAGATCCAATGCTACTGGTGGGCCTGCAGCACTGATTGTGCCACTCACACGAGTAGCCCTTCAAACATGTCTCAGGTCTGCCACTGCAGAGTCTGTGTGTGCATTTATAAAACTACCATTTTGACATGGCAAGTTCGCCCACTTGCCAGGCCCAAACTTTCCCTTTCATTACATATAATCCATCCCTAATGTAGGCCCTAGGTAGCCCCATGGGCAGGGTGCAGTGTATCTAAACAGTAGGACATGTACTTTTGAGTTTTACATGTCCTGGTTAGTAATAACTGCTAAATTTGTTTTTCACTACAGCAAGGCCAATCTCTCCCATGAGTTGAAATTGGAGCTGCCTTGTAACATTTTCGAAGTCTAACTTCCGATTGGGAAAAGATAGAAAAAGTAAATTTGGTGTCTCAGGGCTCCCAATTTAAAAACACATATTTTAGTGAGGTTGGATTTTAAATTGCAGGTCTGAAAATGCCACTTTTAGAAAGTTAAACTAAAGGGGATGATGGACGGAGTGTTGAACATTGCAAGCACTCACCCCCCGTCAACTGATCTGAGTTCAATCCATCATCGTTCTTTAGCTCACTCCGCCACCCCAGTTCGGATATGGCCATATGCAAATCAGTCTCACCCTGTGCCTCATGGGAACAGTCTTAGAAAAAAGAGGGAGGTACCCTACTATTAGAAATAGGGACAGGATGAGTACAGGTCACAATACAAAACGTCCCGAATCAGAAGCACAGCTATATGCACAATCTGGACCTCATAGTAAATGACAAATAACAGGAGATAGAATTGCGTTAGCGAACACAGAAAGATCTAAACCAAACGATATAGTTAAAAAATATAACTTGTGTCTATTTATTACATTAGCATATTATAAAAATAATACATTCATAAAGTTAAAAACAATGCATACATTTCATACAATAAAAACATTGCAATCAATATTTAAGAAAACAGGGTCGACTCAGCGTTTCGGTGATTCGAGAGATGTTCACCTTCTTCAGGACAGTTTTCTAGACAGTAGAGAAAAACTCTATTATTTAAGCAATCATGTGTTGCTGACGACAACCTCTAGCTAATCTCCTACAGAATGCATTTTTATGCGAGAATTACCTATTACACTCAAGCAGTTGTTACAGTTATTACACATATAATCTCAGATATATAACAAAAACATTAATTTTTACACACAAAGACATAGTTGAATGAGACAGGATCAATCTGGTCTATTTACTATTGATCCTTTGGAAATCTAGTAAATTGCAGAGGGAAACATCTTTACTGTCCTACGTCTTGCTAGTTGAGGGCTTTAACTCCTCCTAGCTTCTGTGTGGTCACTTAGGTCGAAAAAGAGTAAGGTGTATTACATCTCACCTTTAACCAGATATGCTGTAAAGAGATGTTCTTGTGTGAGATTTTCTATACATTAACAGATAGTTTCACTTTAAGCATAAGGAGGAGATTGGTATTCCTTCTCTATACATACCACTGGGTTCGTATTCAATTATTGTGGACCTTCGTTAGAGCCACCGACTTATAAGCATAAAATAAAACATCAACTGTTGGAGCAAGAAAGAGTGTTTTTTAGTATAAGAAGTATTGCATAATACCATTCAGATATAGAGTAAATTCTTACTAGGGCACAGCACTTGCCTCTTAAAAGCCTGTCAAGGAGCCTAGTATAGGTCAACTTTAAAGTCGCGTCTGGATATCGACTGGGCTTGAAGTCACACCATAAGTTCTCTTTCTAGTTTTTGAACTATGGATAAAAAGTTTTTTTTTTTTTTTAATTGAATGAAAGGGTAATATTGAGATTGATTTTCTTCTCCGCTTATTTTATCACACCACCTATTTATTACCCGGTATTTTGTGGAAATATCGCTGTACAGATTACAATACTTGACAGACCTGGAATTACAAAAATTAAGCCGATCGATATTAGGATTTCCTCTTGGTTCGTTTTCAACACTATTTGATTAGTAATGCTTCCTGGTCTCAATAATAACGGAATACTGTTGGTTATTAAACCCCTTCAATACTTTATACTCCTCTATTCGGGAGGGCAGGGAAACTGACTTTTCATATATTCGTTTTTATGGGAGCATTAACTATTCTCCATCAGGTATCAGTAGGATATATTTAATATAATAGTCACAATACTACGACATGATTTTCGGTTCATTTACTTCTAGTATCTTATACAATTTACTCTATGTACCTTAACCTAATCTCACGGTAAAACTTTTGAAAAATAATAAGTTGTGGAGGTATTCCCTACATGATTTATTGGAAAACATGTGAAATATGCTCCCACCATTCAAGCGGTCCCGTATAATTTAATGGCATGCCGTTGACTCGTTGTTGATATATCCCTTTTAAATCAATTTCATCAGAGTTAAAGCCCATGCTTGCGCCTGCATGGTAGCGCTACCCTTACCTTTAAAAGTAAAAACGTCCTCCCTGCATCCAGCGTGGTCCCGTTCCAAATGTGGCTTGACTTGTTTGTACCGCGTTCGGCCATTAAATACGTGCCAATGCGTGTGAAAGGGGAAAGGTCACAGTCATATTCTGCGGCTAATTTCAGGAATAGTAGTGTACTCTAATAGTCTGCTGAATTCTTAACACACCCTCCAGAAATCTTAGATAGAGGCGTATTCCATATATTGACACATTTTCTTTTTTCGTCTCTCCTTCGAGCAACGGGCGATCTAATATAATGGCGGTCACCTTAGAACAGTAAAGGTGTAACACTTTTTTGTTTAAGTTACACCTGTATATTTCATAGGCTAATGGGAACAGTCCAGCCCGAACTGCCAAGCCATGTCTTCCCTGGACCGGAAACAAGCTTCCTGGGACCGGTTTCTGGCTAATCAGCCGTCATCAGCCAGGCTAGCTTGAATCCAGTGGTAAAGTGAGCAAGGGACCCACGTCTGGGCATACCCTGCCAACTTAGGGCAAACAAAGCAAAATCTGAGCGGGATGGGTATGCTCAGACGTGAGTCCCGTCCTCTCCATGCCACTGGAATCAAGCTATACTGGCTGAAGAGGGGTGAAACCCCGAAATCGGTCCTAGGATGCTTGTTTCCGGTCTAGGGAGGACCTGGCCTGGCAATTCATGCTGGACTGTTCCCATTGGGCACAGGGTCAAGACTGATTTGCATGTGGCTGGCTCCAAACTGGAATGGCATGGTGAGCAAAAAAATGATGAATTTAGGCCCAGATCTCTGTACTGGGGTGAATGTATGTCATTGTTCTGCATTCTGTCCATCAATAGTTATTTTTGCATTTGTCAACCTGAGTGAGACGGGTATGCTCAGACATGAGTCCCGTGCTCTCCATGCTACTGGAATCAAGCAATCCTGGCTGAAAAGGGGTGAAACCCCAAAACCGGTCCTAGGATGCTTGTTTCCGGTCCACGGAGGACCTGGCCTGGCAATTCGGGCTGGACTATTCCCATTAGGCGCAGGGTCAAGACTGATTTGCATACTGCTGGGTGAAAACTGGAATGGCATGGTGAGCAAAGAAACAATGGATTTAGGCCCAGATCTCTGTACTGGGGTGAATGTATGAGATTGTTCTGCATTCTGTCCATCAATAGTTCTTTTTGCATATGTCATCCCGAGTGCTCAGACGTGAGTCCCGTGCTCTCCATGCCACTGGAATCAAGCTATCCTGGCTGAAGAGGGGTGAAACCCAGAAACCGGTCCTAGGATGATTGTTTCTGGTCAAGAGAGGACCTGGCACGGCATTTTGGGCTGGACTGTTCCCATTGGCTGCATGGTCAAGACTGATTTGCATATGGCTGGGTCCAAACTGGAATGGCATGGTGAGCAAAAAAAAACGATGGGTTTAGGCCCAGATCTCTGTACTCGGGTGAATGTACGACATTGTTCTGCATTCTGTCCATCAATAGTTCTTTTTGCATTTGTCACCCCGAGTGGGATGGGTATGCTCAGACGTGAATCCCGTGCTCTCCATGCCACTGGAAAGAAGCTATCCTGGCTGAAGAGGGGTGGAACCCCGAAATCAGTCCTATGATGCTTGTTTCTGGTCCAGGGAGGACCTGGCCTGACAGTTCGGGCTGGACTGTTCTCATTGGGCGCAGGGTCAAGACTAATTTGCATATGGCTGGGTCCAAACTGGAATTGCATGGTGAGCAAAAAAACAATAGATTTAGGCCCTGATCTCTGTACTGGGGTGAATGTATGACATTGTTCTGCATTCTAATCATCAATAGTTCTTTTTGCACTTTTAGAAAGTTGGCATTTTCTTACTTTAACCATTCTGTCATCCTGTGTATCTGCCTGTCTCTGAAATATATCTCTGGGTTGGGTGACAGCTGTACTTTGCGCATTCCCCCTCGACAGTCACACACAAAAGGAGCTGAGGTGTGCCCTGCATATCCTGATGCCCCATTACCAGGCTGAAGTGTCTTCCTGAGCTAGATTGAGAAGGAGGTGCTTACACCTGCAACTGAACATGCCTGTGCCTGTCCCCACACAAATAGTTGCATGCCCCCCTGTAGTGTGTCTGGAGCCAGGGCAGGACAGGGCAGGGTCTTCCGAACTAAAAAGTCCTTTCATTGAAGTATCCCTACTTCAATGGCTAAAATGGGTTTAAGTCCTGGGCCTCTGACATGATATACTCAGAACACTTCTAGAATTGAGGACATTCTGCCAGAAAGAAGAGCTGTTGTGCTGTCAGGAGGGACTGCCACCTTGCTGCTTGCTTTACTGTGTTAGCCTGCTGCCTGCTGCTTCTTGCCTGGTAGTGAGAGGACTGGACTTGAATCACCACTGCTGCATAAGTCTCCAACACCACATGGCCAATGTCTGTGAAGCACTGTCCCCGCGTCCAACAGATTCCCAGCCTTGCAAGACTTTGCACCAACGCATCCCCTACAACCTAGCAGTTGACGCGCAGCGCTCTTAACATCGACGAATCAATGACTGCCTAACTTCAGAACCTATACATCGCTTTTAACAGCAATGCATCCCTTCCATTTTTCAACACATCATCCTGGGGCTTCGATGAATCCATGGTACTGTCAATGGGTTGGTGAGACTTTTGTATCCAAACCTGTACTCCATTTTGGCCCGGCTAATCTTTTGGATTTGTCTCATTCAAGCACAACCATACTGTAGTGGTTAGAGCTATTGATTTCATTTCGATTTAATCTCAGAGAAATTCATAACTTGACTTGTGTATGTTGGATTTTTATCATTTTGGTCTTGTTTTAGTTAACCCTGGGCGAAGCACTAAGCTACGCTCGTGTAGTTTGCGAAGTTTGCGCAACTTACACTATGCGAGCTGCACGTAGCACAGTGGGAACACGCGTAGCGCAGTGTAGCGTAGTGCAGCGGTCATTTTTTGCCTGTTCGCGGTCCTCAACATCATGTTCGCGACCGCAAGCAAGCAAAATGACATCCCGGCGAGAGTCTCAATGCGGGTAGGTCAGGTTTCTCATTGCGAGTGGTCATGCATGCTCGCGACCGCTCGCAATGAGAAACTACCAGTTCGCGTTGAGAAAGCTGCCGCTCGAGTAAAAATCTACTCGAGCGGCAGAAAACTACAGCTCACACTGTGCAAGATGCCGTTTTCAATCATTGCACAGTGCCGGATGCTTGTTCGCACTGTGCAATCATTGAAAATGCATCTTGCACAGTGCGAACATGCTACTACGCAGCTCGCGTTGTGCTACGTGAAGTTTGCGTAGTGCGAAGTGCGCTTCGTGTAGCTTCGTGTAGCTTCGCGTAGCGCTACTTCGCGAACTACGCCCACCCTTAGTTTTAGTCAGATAAATATTGACTATTTTTCTGTATTGGTGTGGAGTACTTTTGTTGTGTTTTCACTGTGTTACTCTGTGTGTGGGTTTGTGTGTGTGTGCATGTTTGTGTGTGTCTTTATTTTAGCTGGACTGTTCTGTGGCAAGCTACCAGAGGGTGAACACAGGTAAACTTTTAGGGCCAGACTACGAGTCTGGCGGTCCTCAGAACGCCAGACTCATGGTGGCGAATAAAGCCACTGCTGCACCCGTCCTCCGACCCCCCGATTACGACTCGGGCAGTCAGACCTCACTAGGACCACTGAAGCAGTGGTCAAGGGTTGCAAAATGCTTGGTGGACCGCCACGGTCCCGCCAAGCACATAACGAAACATATATAATTATTTTAAAACATATAATAAGAAAAGACATCTGAGAAAAACATATTTGTACCATTCACAAAGATGCTGAGGTAAAATATTATGTTTCAAAAAGAAGGGAAGTCCTACTGCAAGATAAAGATGGTAGGCGTGAAATCTTTAAGCATGCATCATATAAGTCGAAACTCCAAAAATAAAGTTATAATAAATACATACACAAACCTGAAAATAAGCAAATAGGAAAACATCAATTAGAATTTCTCCAATTTGTAATTTCATTTGTTTTATATACTAGTAGATGCTAAAGAAGAAAAGGAGTGGAGCATACTGAAAGAACATTGATATCCACGATAGCTCAGTCTCATTGTCCAGTTCATGCTGCTTCACTGCTCTTTCGTATACTGTTGATAGACTGCAAAGGCAGATACCGGTCGCCATTTTTCTAAGCAAATGCCTGAGGAAAAATTGATTCTGGAAACAAGAGTGCGAGAAGCAGTAGAAGCAACGAAAATGCTCTCTGGTAATTGCAGGGTACTTATCGTCCAGACTGATGATGACAAATAATAACCCACTTTGATCAGTCTTGTGTGACACAAATCCCTGCTCCTAATTCCGCCTGATTCTGCTGGGCTTTGATTTTTTTGTCTCTAAAACAGCGTCAGCGAAAGTTGTTTTCCTTTGTAGATGTTCAGGTTGGAATGAAAATAGCTTCTTTGTAAGCGAACTGAATAACAAACAAACAGAATAATGCCCCGTTAAGGCGCATTACAAAAGAACACATTTATGGCTTATGACACTCCTAAAATACCTTTATTTAATAATGAAAACTTCATTACGAAGGCTTCGGTTGCGATGGCTGCAAGGGGCCCGGCGAGAATCCCCTGCAAGATCTCTCATCTTGACAGAAGTTCTAAATTACAGCATTAGAGCTCTAACCGAGAGGAAGTTATTACCTATGCTGTCCGTCCAGGGAAATAAAGACACTCGTAGCCGTAGAGTGGTTATTGAAATCTAATAGCCGGGAATATTAAAAATGGGGTAGAAAATCTCTGCGCCTGGCCACTGGGGAATAAATTAAGTGCTAAACCGTGAGTGTTTACCAGTCTTTCATTATTTTGTGGGAAAAAAGTAATTCATCTTTATTACAGCTGAGGCTGTTGGGTTGTGCATCATTAAGGAGACACAGCGTTCAGACCCTTGCAGCTAATTTCCAAGCGAGCAACAGTATCATCAGCAGCGTCGTGGGTGTAGTAGGCCCCAGTCTGATTTCCCACCCCAGGAAATGTTTTGTTTCAAACTCAATCGGATGTGACCAGCCTAATGGTTCATTAGAAGCTTGTCGGTGGGTGTGGGTGGGCGAGTGGCGAGTTACCCTTCATTGCTAACATAAAATTGCACATGATCTCAGTAAGAAATCTGCGTTGTATCATTGTGGAGTAATCCATAAAACTAGAGTGGACATTCAAGAGCAGGGCCTGTGTGTAACCTGATCGAGATATAATAAACCGCTGGTGAAACAATTAAGTGACATGAAATATTTACTTTCGCTTACTGCTTCATTCTGTAATCATTGTCGCCATAATATAAACACTTTATGGGGCATATTATCGAGGACGGCGTCAAAATTATTGCCGGGTTAGCGGCAGAAAACTGCCGCTAAACCGGCTATAATGGGCTTGATAATATGCCCTGGAGAATTCAAATAGAACCCCATGTTCACACCAAAACATGGACTTCTATTGGAATTCTCAAGGGCATATTATCAAGCCTATTATCCCTGCTTTAGCGGCAGTTTTCTGCCGCTAAACTGGCGATAATTTTTAACCCCGTCCTTGATAATATGCCCCCATGTTTTTGGGGGGTCAAACAGCACCTTCATAGACTGATATCTGTATTAGCTGAGGTGAAGTAACGTACTAACCGATGTCATGTAGTGTTATGTTGGAGGTATTTGTATAGCACACATTTGTCAAATAGTACGTCCTCGCAGCACTGTCTTAGGTCAGCTTGCTCCAAAACTTGTTTCTTGTATTTATCAAGACCATATTATGATTCATTTATTGACAATAACGCTAGTAGTGTGTATAAGTCCATTCCTGAGTTATATGCTTCCGTGATGTTCATTGATTGGTAGGAGAATGATTTTGTCTGATGAAGTTGGATAATGTTACCAAGTTATTTAAACATAGATTGGAAGAAACGGCTGTTAAATGGCACAAACCATCATTAAATGCCTAAGCCACAGGCAAGGGCCTAGAACGAGGGAGAAGGAACTCAACAACCATTATTGCCCTCCGTGGCAAGCTACAACGCTTAAACAGAAAATAGTTTGGGCCTCATTACGATGAGACTCGGAAAGCTTCTGACCACTCAAGGAGCCCGTCGGGCAATGGGAGGCATGACCATAACCCCAATGGACTGCGTTTCTGACGTTGGGATTACGATGTTGGTTTTAGACAGGTTTTCCATGTTGGGCATTCTGACATGAAAAACCTGTTGGAAGGGGACTATGGGGGACCCTAGTGGGGCTCCCTTCTCCCTGCGGCCTCTGGGTGGGGGCTGAGGAACGCCAGGTGCCCTACTGTTCATTACTGCAGTGCTTGGCAGGCACATTAAGGTGCCTGCCATGTGGTGCAGGCATGAACTGATTGTCCCATTTCTCTATGGGAGCTTGTGCTATCCCCGGTTTACGGTCACAGCAAAAGCTCACATAGAGAAATGGGAGAATGCAATAGCACCATGTGTGGTCGCAATGCAATGCTGCGTCAGGGCCGCAGTCCAGAGGTCAGTTTGTCCCCATTTCGCAACGGCGTTTGCCCAACATAATAATAAGGCCCCTTGTTAATGAGGGATATGGTTTTGTGCTACATAGATGCCCCCATGTTAGAAATGGGATTTCTGATTGGCTAAGGCTTGCGCCAAAGCCAGGCAGAAACCACCATTCCCAAGTCAGGGCAAGGAAGTCACCCGCCAAGACAATCCCTGCTCACCCTCTTGGTAGCTTGGCACGAGCAGTCAGGCTTAACTCATAGGCGATGTGTAAAGCATTTGCGCACGCACCCACCAGCAACAACATCCAAGGCCCCCACAAAAAGAACTCCACACAAGGTATATGTAAAAATAGCCTTTGTATTGCAAACACATTAGATAGAAACACACACTTTACAAGGTGCCAACAGGCACGGGCAGAAATTACAGGGGATTATGTACAGGACAGGGCCACAGGCACAACTGTCAGGAATATGCACTTAGTAGAACTAGCACTTAGAACATATAACAATCAGAAGCTTCACACATGATGCATAGAACATTCAGAGGTGTGGGAAAGACACATGATGTATAAACATACATTCAGCGGTATAAGAATAAGGTACATGATGCATCAAAACACATTCAGAGGTGCAGCACAGGAGAACACATTGCGTAAACAACACATTCAGAGGTGTAAGAACAAGGCACATGACGCATCAAAACACATTCAGAGGTGCAGCACAGGAGAACACATGATGCATAAACAACACATTCAGAGGTGTAAGAACAAGGCACATGACGCATCAAAACACATTCAGAGGTGCAGGAGAAACACATGATGTATAAACATACATTCAGCGGTGTAAGAACGAGGCACATGATGCATCAAAACACATTCAGAGGTGCGGCAAAGAACATTTTACAGAAATCACATTAGCACAGAACTTACATCAAAGTCCAGGTTACGCCACTGCGCCAAAACCTAAACGTAGCAGCTGCCCACTACTTGCTGGGCAGCTGAGGGACAAGACAGGGCCTAAACGCTGCAGCTGGCACTAAGTGCTGTGCAGCTGGGTAAGGCCAGGGTAGGCATGAAGGAGTGCGACTCACTCCTGAGTCCCAAGAACAAGTCCCTAGGAAAGAAAGACCTACATGGTGCAGCTGCCCACTACTTGCTGGGCAGCTGGGGATCCACAAAACTGCGACAGGGCCCTCACTGACCTTAGAAACCAAACTGCGCAAAAGGTTGGAGCCCTCTAGGCTCTGGAACAATACTACTGCGGCACAGGTTGGAGCCATCTGGCTCTAGAATAGTTAATGTGCCTTTTTGGGAGCCCTCTGGGCTCTGGAAAAACTTGTGCACAGCATTGGAGCCCACTGGCTCTGAAAATCATGTCCCCCTGGAGCACACGGCTCCTTAACTAAGTATGGGCCGGCAGTAGAAGGAGAAGAACGAGCCCCCAGACATGGTGGAGCCACGGGGCTCTGCACAGGCTCCTCAGGCCCTTCAACTCAATAATGTGCACATCTTTGTAGTCCCCGCTCTGGGGACTCGGAAATAATGCCCTCGTTGTGGGAGCCTCAGCAGGCTCTAAACACTCAAAATGCCCCGGAGCTTCTTGTGGGCTCTAATCAATAAACTGCCATCTGGCGTTGGAGTCCCCCCTCGGGGGACTCGGGACCAACTGTGCCCCCCCACTGCAAAAACGGGGCCCCACTCACCGGGACTCCTGGTGCGTCGGGGAGCTCCACTCTCCAGTGCGGCGGTAGCGCTTTGCGGGGCGCTCTCACCACGAGAGCCCCGCCTTCACATAGCGCCCATCTCGCTTCACCCGGTCCCCCATCTCGGGACCGGGAGTTCTAAAGTGGAACCCGCAAGGCTCCAGGACGTCTTACAGCAACTCGGGGAGGCGGGGTGGGCTCCCGGCCTCCCCACGCAGCACCAGCTCCTTGCAGGGTGGCGGGCAGCATCTCCGGTCTCCCTCTTGACCCGGGAGACCGGCACAGCGGCAAAGGCTTCCCCCAGGCAGGGGGAAGCGGAAACAACGTCCTCCCAGCCCCGCCCACAACCAGGCGGCAGGCCGGACATCTCCTTCCGGCACATTAGAGCCCCGGGCTGCGGCGGTGAGGCGGGGAGATACACGAGGGGTCGGCTCCCTCGAAATAAGCAATAAAGCGAGGTGGGCACTCGCTTGGGGGCCCAAAAGAAATAGCGGCACGGTCCCTGGCGGGGTGGGCACATGCCAGGGGACTCTAAAGTCGGCAATTCAGAAGGGCAAATGCCGGGTGGGCACCGGCTGAGAACAAACAGCGCTCCCAAGCGCTAGGCAAAATAAAGCGCTTCCAGGCGCTTGGGTCCTAAAGGAAAGCAACAAAGTCCTTCAGTAGTCCAGGACATCAGCAGTCCAGGGGCTGGGCAGGGCCCAGGGAGGCAAGCCTTCCCCTGGGCCCCAGCAGCAGCACGCCCGTGGCAGATTCAAGTAGGCACACAAGAACATTTTGTAAGGGGACACAGCCCCTTTTTATACTGTGAATTTCTTTGTCTGAAGGTGCAGGGTGGGGGAAAAACCAGGCGCAGCTGGTTTGGGAGCACTCTTGATGTGCTCAGCCCCTCACTCTATTCACTGGCAGGGCTAGGGACATTAGACGTACCACAGGGGGCGGAGTCAGCATTGTGTGGGGAAAGCCCAGCCCTATTCAGGACCCAGGTGCACCCCTCCCTCACATCAGCATGCTAATCTCTCCGTTCACCACCGGGGCAGACCCATCCAGACTCCTGGAGCCAGGCTCACCAGCCAGCTCCAGCCAATCACGTGCCAGCACACTCACTGCACATGCACACCCATGTCTAGAAGTGGCACTTCCACACTAAACACATACACGCTGCATACATCATTACGCAGCATTCAAACACACGAGTCCGCACATAGCAGACTCGAGCCTGCACACCCCACGCATCAGGAACTACCAGGGACACATACATTCCCCATGCATTCCTATGGGAGGGCAGGCCTACCTCACCACATGCACTCAGAGTGCGCACACACTTTCCACTGGGACACAGTGAAAGTGCGTAGAGACCAGATATCGTCATAATTATTTAATAATACTAGGCAAAAAGTTCAGGGGTGAACCTGCCAGAAGGGCCAAGTCCAACACAACCCCCTTCCAGCCAAAACGCAGGGTAGACCAATCACCACTGTGATGGACTTCCCTGCTTTGGGCGATAGAACACGGATGCGGGCCCGCACTGCTGGGACCCCCTTCGGTTCTACACTTTGTTGATCTATAGACAAGCATACTTAAAAAAAACAGGCTTTACCAGGCTACCCCACTGGTACTCCTTAGTTGTCCACGGCTAGGACCAGGCCCTAGGCCACCCAGATACCACTGGTCTATGCCAATCCAGAGTGGGGGGTGGTAACCCCTGGCATACAATAGCCATTCTCCACCCTCCTTCTCAGTGTAGTTCCAAACTACCACTGATCCTTCAACCTGGGGTCCGCACCCTCAGGCTGACCAGAGGTAACGGGCAAGAATGCCCCACCCTACCTCTACTTCTGAAGCACCCTCCAGAACACAACTCTCCCACCTGGGATCCACATTCACCGGATGCACAGGCTCCCTCTGACCCCCTTCCAGAATTCTGCACCCTCCCAACTGGAGCGGTACCGCCAGACACCAGAACTACTGAAACCCTGTTCACTGATGTTCCACGTTCTTCAAACACTCTGGATGATCCTCCTCAAATGACCTATCGGTACAGCCTAGGCCCCCGACCTGACGTTCCCTTCAGAAACATTCCAGGCCCTGAGACTGGGTTTCGGGCACCTGGAGACACGCAGTCCCACCCACTCCTTTTCCTCTGTGACAGGACGTGAGCCCCTACACCGAGACCTAGCTGGGCTACACTGAACCTCTTCCACCACACTGGGTTGGAAGACACCTCAGCCACTCCTTTTGGAATCACTCCATCCCCTATGTCTCTCTCCTCCCAGAACCTTACCAACTCCAAAATTCTGTCTCTAAACAGACCACAGAAATCAAAAGCAGGCTCCACTTCTGCAGACGTTCTTGGGAAAAGTTCAACACACGGGACTTAGGTATCTGAGCAAAACAAGAGCACACAAGTACCTACCTCACCACACGCACTCAGAGTGCGCAAACACTTTCCACTGGAACACAGTGAAAGTGCGTAGAGACCAGATATCGTTTTAATTATTTAATAATACTAGGCAAAAAGTTAGGGGGTGAACCTGCCAGAAGGGCCAAGTACACCACCCTAGATAATTAGAGACAACATCAGCATTATTAGCATAATTTGATGAATATACATAAGAAAGATGCTATTTTAAATGACACAGCAACTTAATGGACTTATTCTAGAAAAACTTGAAATTTTGGAATAGATCAGTGCGAGCGGAAACTGCTGAAAAGGGATTTGAGGGGAAGGCGTGGAAGAAGTTTTGTGTCCAGAAGAGTAGCAGAATTTGATAATTGCTGTAATGTAGAGTTATTATATAGGGCAGTTAAGTTGATAAGACCTCAGATTTCAGACAAAGTTGTTCAGCAGGATAGCCCATCTCTCCACAAAAATGTTTTTTTTCTTAAAGCTAAATTCCTAAAATAAGTAGAAGAGCAGAAGTGATAGAATGCAAAGTATTACAAGCTACAAAATTCAGTAAGGGCAGAACATCTTATACCTGCAATGGACATTAAACCATACAGCTTCTCCTGCCATGCAAAGATTCTCTGTGGAAAGCGAGAACAAGAGAGCAGAGAGCAGAGTGTAGAGCAGTGCTTGGGTGTTATAACTGGATTTCACATCTAGCTGGATGTGGATCAGTTACGTTTGTCTAACAAAGCCAGTGTCATTCAATCAACATGACACGGCATTGCAGAAGCAGCAAATGATGTAATGCGAATGTCTGTGTGGGTTAGAACCATAGGACAATCTGGCAGAACCAACATATTTATTTTCCTCACGTACAGGTGATGTCATGCTTGGCTAGTTGTATATGGCATCTGGCCCGTCCGATGCACCAGACTTGTGGACTTTTCAGGATAGTGTGGCACCCCTACGAATGCCCCAATAGGGTAACTGTGGTTGAAGGTTTGATGGAGGCGAGGAATATGCCATGGGGACATAATTTGGCATGTGTGGCACCAATGCAGGTTCACATGTGAAGTCTTGCTGTTTATGTCCTGGGACTTGATCATGTGGTTCAGGTGAGTTAGCATTTTACATGGCGTCAATATGTTTTGAATGACCAAGCACAAGCAAAAGCAGGAGAGAGGGGTTGGCCTAACGGCTAAGGCGCTCGACCTCGGACCTGGGGATCTGGGTTCGAGTCTCGGTAACGATGCCGAAAACCCCCTGTGATTCTGGGCAAATCACTTAATCTCCCCGTGCCTAAAAAATGAAAGTGTGTGTCCTCATGTAACGTAACTGGTGCTATGTAAAGTGCTCTGATAACTGATTCGGTTCGGTTCTAGTTCGCGCTATATAAAACTCTGCAAAAAAAAGAATCCTGCGGACATTGCTACTAGTGAGGCATATTATCATGCTTACACTGCCGGCTGGTTTGATGATTGACAATCGTCCGTTTGCTATACTAACGTCAAATGATACTATGAGAGAAAGTACTATTTACAATAGCAGGATCTAGAGCAGCTAAAAATAAACCGAATAGATAGTAACCCCACCACCAGTGTCTTTTGTCGCCAGGTAGCATTAAAAACCTAATGCAAAAGAGAGGAAACAGGGACGCTGTGCTGGCATGTTGAATGCACCTGATGTTTGCCCCACAAATCTCCCTGTCTGTAGCAACTTCTCTGGAGAATCAGTGTGGAGCTGTTGGATAGCGGTGAAGGCAAGGAGGGTGAGATGTGTAAGTGGGTTCTCTCCTAGCAAGATTTACAACTGCCAGTTAGATAGCACTCATGTCCCTACCCATCCAGTATTACAGGCTTTGTTTTTAATTTGAGTAATGGTGCTCTTAGGCCTTTAGGTTACCAGCAGTGTTTTTGTTTTCTTTAAATGGATATATATTCAGCATTTATTACTCAATCCTCTGTACAAAGAGGCAGTTTTCTCATGGTCTTCCTCATTGTGTATTTCTTCCACATGATTTGAGTGTGTTCAGGGCAATTTTCAAAGCGTCAGTGGCACAATTATTGCGGTGTTCGCTGCTAGTTACCGGCCTTAGCGTGTGAGTAGCCAGAAAATAAAAATACTCCCACTTGAAATACACCTCTAATTACACCGAGCACATAAAGTGAGCCAACCCAACCCTCACAAGACGAGTTCTTTTTAGCCACCTATTGTCTGTGTCACCATTTATTCATCCTTCAAGGATGTACGTTGTTACCACGCGATGTATTACATCGCAGTACATTACAACGCGTCTTTTACAACGCAAGTCGTTACCACGACTTGCGCTGTAGGGGTGCTGGACTTAGGAATAGTTACATTTACTATTCCAACACCAGCCTACATACAGTAGGGAAGGTGTTGGATAGTAAATCTACTATTCCTTATCCTCGAGCGCCCTCCAGCGCAAGTCTTGGTTACGACTTGCGTTGTAAAAGACGCATCGTAACAGCACTGCGGGGTAATATCCGCTTGTAAAGGATGTTCCCCTCCTTCAATGTCTCCATCCAACTGTCTATCCCTTCACCTTCCCATCCACTGATCCATTGCCGGTCCAAACATACTTTATCCTATCAATCCATCCTTTCATATATATAAATCGATTCTTTCACCCTTCCACTCATCGATATGTTCATGTTTTCACCCGCCTTTCCTTTCTACTATTCAGCCATTCATTCTACTTCACCTGTCCATTCTTTTACCCTTCCATCCATTTAACCGTTCACCTCTATCGGTTCAAACTTTAATCCAGCCTTTTACCCTTCCATCTAGCCACCCTTTCACCTTTGTATCCATTCATTCTTTCACCTTTCAGTCCTACCTTTTTCCTTCTTCCCTTTTAATGTTTTATTGATTCCTGTTACCCTTCTTTCCTACTCTCTTCCCTTTTTACCTTATCTCTCTACCAATCTGTTTCCTTCTTCCATACTTTTTTCTTTTCTGCCTTTCTCTTCATGCTCATTTTTTCACTACTTGTGTCTCTTTGTATTTCTCTATTTTGATTACTGCTCATTCGCGGTGTCCTTCACTGTGCATACATGCACGCGCATAGCCCACAAGAGTCTTTCTTGGTATTCCCAAACAGTATTAATCATTAGCATGTTGTCTGCTGACTGCAGACAGAATGAGCCCCAAAACAACTAATTAGTGCTTACTTCGAACCCAGTTCATCAGCCCATGGGGCCCAGTGTAGCACCTGGTGAGTCTTCTAGAGTTGGGGGGCAGGAAGGCGGGAGGCGTGGATCACTATGCACCTGCGGTGACTGCCGTGCTGTGAAACTAGTGGCCCTCAAAGTACAATAAAAAAACTCACCGTGTGTTTGTGTTTTCCCCTCACTTGGAAGAAAGGCATGGTTCTTCTGTTCTCGCTGGAACTCTCTCCTGCTGTTTTGCTTCCATTGATTCGTCTTTCACGGTCATTATTTTGGTTGCCACTATGATGTTATTTGTTTTCGCTTGCAAATGCATTTCCGTTATAACCTTTTGATGCTGTTTGGTTTCGTTGTAAAGCTCCAATGTTGCTTGCTGTATTAATCTTGTACATACTGCAGCAGTTTCGGCCGTTTATGTTGCGTTTTAAAACATTGAGGTCTTAATACTGATGGATGCTGAGGATTACAGCTGGTGTGTCTTTGACTGTAATGATGATGCGTATATGCTGCTGGAGGTTGTCTGGTGCGCAATTATGCCCTTTGTTGTGTGCTTTATAGAATAGTCCTTTGATGTTGAGTGCTTCCTTATGCTCTCAATTGTTGTACGTGGTGCATAATATGTTGCATGTAGTGCTTATTACGCTCTTGGGCTGTTCGATTTGTTGTTCACTCTGCTTATTCAGAGGTGTTGCTATTGCAGGGGGGTGGGTAGTGTTGGTGGTAGGATGTGCACGTCCCTGCTATTATCTTGGAGTTTTTCTTGCTGTTGAAGAGGGAAGTGTTAGTACCCACTATTTTGTAAGGGAAAATGTGGTGCTATTATTATGGGAAGTGCGAGTACTCACTATTGTTGACAGTAAGTGATGAGTAACTTGTGAGGACCTGGGATTGTTGTAAAGGTGTATTTGTACCAGAAATAGGGAAGTGAGTACCCATATTGGTGTAAATTGTTCTATGGCTAGAGGTCATTCGGGTACTCCCTATTTATTGAATGTTAGAAATGGGGATCTCTGGTTCGCTAAGGCTTGCGCCAAAGCCAGGCAGTCACCACCACTCTAGTCAGGGAAAGGGAGTTACACGCCAAAGATAACCCCTGCTCACCCCCTTGAAAGCTTGCCACGAGCAGTTAGGCTTATCTCGGTGGCGATGTGTGAAGCATTTGCACAACACACACAGTAACAACACACTAGGCACACCACAAAAGGAACTCCACACAAGGTTATATATAAAAATAGCCTTTGTATTATAATAAAACACATCAGATAGTAATCACACAATATACACTGTGCCAACTGGTACGGGCAATATTTACAAGGGATAATTTACACATGACAGGGCCACGTGGGCCACTGTCAGAATTAGCACTTGGTAAAGAAATAGTTAAAGTAAGAATAAATATGAACTCAGAACACAGCTAGTAATCACTGGCAGACACTATACTCAGCGTCAACCTGTAACATAAATCAGGACGGGCACGGTATCACATAAGGCGAGAACTCTATTCTGCGCCAACCTCATAAGCTAAAATAGGATAAACCATAATCTCCTAAACATACTTGCATTAGGAAATAAACTCAGTAACATAACCTGCAGTAGGGAATAAGTCTAACCTAGGCCACAGCAGAGAAATAAAACAATAGGTAAAACCTAATCATCATAAAAGCACATCTATGAGCATAAATCAAGGTGCATAAAACATACAACAAACATGACATTCCCTAGCACCTATAAAAATGACATTAGGGCCTTGCGCCCTCCAAAACCTAATAGTCCCCTGGGCCAACTGGCCATCAATAACGTCTCAAAATGCCCTTTGTCCCAAAGTCAGGGCGTGCTGCCTATGCAGCGACAGTTACAGGGGCGCACTTGCCACAAACCTAAACGTGGCAGCTGCCCACTACTTGCTGGGCAGCTGGGAATCTCAATGAAGGCCTAAACGTTGCAGCTGGCACTAATGCTGTGCAGCTGGGCAGGCCAAGGTAGGGGCGAAGGAGTGCGTCTCACTACTGGGTTCAAAAGCAAATGTCCCCCTAAAAGAAACAACCTAAACTGTGCAGCTGCCCACTACTTGCTGGGCAGCTGTGAAAGCAAAAATGTGGCACTGGGCTCTCACTGGCCCTTAGAACAAATTGCGCCCAATGTTGGAGCCATCTAGGATCTAGAAACAACTTAGGCAAATGCTGGAGCCCCACAGGGCTTCTGGAAGTAAATGCAGCGCATGTGGGAGCCATCTAGGCTCTAGATATAAAGTATGTACCCCTGCTAGACATCTGACTCTGAAAACATCTATGCCCCTGTTGGAGCCATCTGGCTCTGAGACACTGAGGCCAATCATTGGGAAGAACACGGGCCCCTCTGGCCCCTTAAACAATCATGGCCACGTGGGAGCAGCCCACTGGCTAGGGGGGCCGCTCAGGGAATCAACAGGGTCACGGGGACCGAGACGGGCCCCTCTGGGCCCGAGTAAACACTGCGGCCGCATCGGAGCAGCCCTCTGCTAAGTGGGGCTGCTCTAGAGCGAGGCACTGGCAGGGTGCCTTGGCTCAACTCCCCCAGCTGGCTTTTACTCACTGGCTCTTAGGCGGGGCTTCTCCTTCTTGGTGCAGCGGCATGCGGGGGCTCTCCCTACTCATGAGAGCCCCGCTCTGCCAGGGCCTTGGTACACCCGGTCCCCCATCTCAGGACCAGGACTTAGAGTGGAGCCAGCGAGGCTCTAGGCTGCCGCCTCTTCTTCCGGCCGGGGTAAGTATCTATGGGGTGACACACTATCCCTAAGAACCTGGGCAGTAAATATAAATGTAAATGTAAATGTAAATGTGGGATATTTGTAAAGCACACTGTTACTCTACCCAAGTGTCCTGGGGCTGTAGACCGCTGGGGAACCCGTCCTGGTTTTCCCTGTGAGATGGTCCCTTTCTGGGTATCTCCAGGGTGAAACAAGGCATCCCTGGCGTCTGTGGGGGGCCGTTGTAGAGATGAGTCAAGCTTAACGCCCAGTGTTACCGAGTGTGTTCCCTGGTTAGAGTAGGCACTGAGGCAAGAATTATCGAGTCCGTTGACCCTGGTCCAAGACCCTGCCGCGTCGGGAATTGAACCCTGGTCCCGGGCCGTTCTCTGCTTACAGGTCTGCCGCCTCTAACCAGTGAGCCACACCTCTCCACGTAACGTAAATCATAAACAACTGGTTCATTCGGGTGCACTATATTTCTTCACTTCATACATAGTTTACATCATATAGTCATTGCAAGATGAATAAATCAAAACAAATTCACGAAATAGAAAGAGGAATCCAAACACTCTGCAGTATTGCAATATACTTTGTAAATTGTATTCATTTATAAGTACTTTCATTAAAGGTATAGAAGGCTGTCAGCTTTATACAGTAGTGCACAATGTGAACATTATTGTGACAATTGGTGCTCAGTGAGAATAGTGCCAGTGTAATATACAATATATACAATGCTGATTTTTGGTAACAGATGGGTAGGGAGGGGGAGCATGACCAATGTTAAACATTAACTAAGAGTGTTCTGTATATCACAGTAGTCAGTTTAGAGTACAGAATCCTTAGGAAGTTGGTTCACTGATATGTTTTGTTGACATTTCAACCCTATCATAGCACTCTTGAAGCGTCTGCGCTGGTCTTCATCAGGACTGTGTGAGGGAGGTAGGGGTATGTGTGGCAGCCTAATGGTTAAAAAGGTAACTGTCAGGTTTGGATTCGTAAGAATCTGAATTGATTTGCTATAAAAATTAAAACTTAAAAAGGCGGCGCAAAGTGCTGCCAACTCACCTCCAAGTAGACCCAGCCGGGTTTTCCTATGGAGTAGCTAATCAAACAAGAGATATGACTTCTTGGGTAAAGATTCTGTGGAGGAGAATGTTGCCTAATTAGTTCCTCCTGATAAGTCCTGCACAGGTAATTACACTACAAGTGGTCAGGTTCTTTCCGCTTACCTCGATGGTTCATGTCAATTCCCCATCTAATGTCGAGATCTCTTCAGGTTTCTTGTAGCATCAAGCGTATGTACTGATAATGTATCAAGACGTCACTACGGAGGAAGGGGCAATGTTTTTAGCTTTGTGCATAAACAGAGTATGACTACCGAACTAATGTAGTTCCGGGTGGTCGAACTGCAGGAGTTGCCTATCCGCTTACCTTCCAAAAAGGATTTCTTATGTTTAGTATGGTCCTGAAAGGATCCATGGAACTGCTCGAGCCGGCAGCGCAATATGCTCTGTCCCGGGTCGGCTTCGCTTAGTGACAGCGTTTGAATAATTTTACTGGTTAAAACCGGGGTAGCAAGCGCAAGGACGCTGTTACGTCGATCACACGTTGCCGGTTGCTAAGCAACGCTTGCAACGTCGAAGCCAAACGATGACTGCGTGCCCCATATGGAGGAAAGCGTTACCGGTTGCTGAGCAACCCTTTCCCCGTCGGAGTCAAATAATGACTGCGAGCCCCATACGTAGGAACAATGGATGTTTCTATGAATGTATCACAGTCTTCTCCTAACGTGATATCTGACAAAGCGTGGAATGAGAGTTTTAACTGACAAAGCATGGAGTGAGAGTTTTAACTATGTCTGTCGCTCCGTGGCTAATGATCTTGTGACATGTTAAAACACACATTTAAAAGGTAGTGAGCAAAGGGTAGATTAGAAATGTTACCCAATATGTTGGTTGCAACGTGAAACATATTCAGTATACTTAAGGACATGCTTAACATACATGTGTAGTAAGGGCACCTAATAGAGCATGGAATACGAGTTTTAGATATGTCAATCATTAGTATTGTGACATATACGAACACAGCGATGTTATCTTTTAAGTTATTCTTGAAAAACAGAGAGCTACAAAATCATGGGTTTTACAGTGATGCCCATTAGATTATTTTTCAACACCTGGGTGAATACATATTAAGTACATGTTAAGGGGGGCGTGGCTAGCAAGCCACGATGGCGTACGGAGTCTGCTAGAGCTCCGGTGCCGCCGGGGATTCAAGATCCTGCCCGGGTCTCTGAGGGGCACTAACCGACACACAAAGCGCTGCCCCTGAAGTGCTGCGGGCCTCGGAGGAGCTGAGGAGCTCCGGCGGCTCTGGCGGTCCAGATTTGGCGGCTGCCGCGACTGCCTCGTGTGCGGCCTGCTCCCCTGTTCGAAGCCGGGACCTAGATTTTGGACGGCGGGCCGGAGGACCGCGGAGGGCCCCCCACCGGATGAGCGGGACTGCGACCCGCGAGGGACTTTCACGGCGCCCCCCCTTGCTTACGGATTGGGAGCGGGGGGCTGCAGCGCCCGCCTGCCTGCCTTGCCGGACTGAGGAGCGACTCCCTGTGAGGCCCAGATCGGGTTGTACCGGACCGGGGCGACGGCTCCAAGAACTGCGAACACTGGTGGCTGAGTTCGGACCTCTGCGTCCGGGACCGGCAGGAAGAGGGGGCGGACGGAGGTTGGCCGGTGGGTCTCCGTTGCTGTGTGCTGGGGCCTTGTTCCCCCACTCCTTTTCTCTTCCCCCACCCCCTCACGGAGATGGTGGCGCGCGGCGGCTGCTGACGCCGGCCTGCGCATTGAGGGGCGGAGGGCTACGGGGCACGGACAGATCATCGGGGGATCCCTGAGTGGGGGGTTCCGCTGGGCCTTGGATGAACATATACTGGCCAGCCCCGCCCTGCCCGCAGAAAGTGGCCTCCGGGAGACGGTGTATGAGCGGACAGTGACACCCGGGCTCTTCCCCCTTCATGGACTCCCTGAAAAGCCCGCAGGGCCTGGCGTATGTTGGTGAAGGGCCGGGGGGAACAGAGGTGGGGGTAAGCCACCAGGCACCGGCGGACCCCCTTGGGCGGCGACCTACCCCTGCACGACGAGTCGACTGGGTGCGGGCCGCCATGGTCCGAAAGGGGGCCAGGCTACTGGATGGCCGCGACGGCTCGATGGCCGCGGGGCCTGCTTTAGATCCCACACCTGAAGGTACTACACCAGGAACGTCTGACCAGTTCTCCGCCGGGGGCCAACACTCTGATACACTTGACCTGATCCTGAAGGAAATCAGAGACTCCAACCGCGCCATGGAGGCGCAGATGGGGACTATTACTACTAACCTTTCACTACTGAAGGCTGACCATGGTAAACTGGTGGACAGGGTCAAAGATCACGACACGCTGCTCGCAGAAATGTCCCAGACGGTGGCGGAGCACACAGCCTCCATCCAACAACTGCAACAACAGGTGGCGTCCCTATCAGACCGAGTGGAGGACGCGGAAGGCCGCAACCGACGCAATAACATCCGCGTTATTGGATTTCCGGAGCGCAGCGAGGAGACACACGCGGCAGAATTTATGGAGCAGTGGTTCAGGGACTACGTTGACGCAGAGAGCCTGTCACCATTCTTCTGTGTAGAAAGGGCGCACCGCATTCCCACTGGACAGCCGAGACCTGGTCGGCCGCCACGCCCGCTGATCGTCAGGATCCTGAATTATCAGGACAGGGACATCCTGCTCCAGAAGGCCCGGGAAAAGTCTCTCATAGAATATGAGAATCGCCGCATTTCCCTGTACCCAGATTATACTAACACAGTGCAAAAGCAGCGGTCCTCCTACTTCGAGGTTAAACGGCGGCTCCAGAAGGCTAAGCTCCGATACGCACTGCTGTTCCCCGCACGTCTAAAGGTCATCTATGACAAAAAAACGCACTTCTTTGAGAGCCCCACCGACGTGGAGGAATGGTTGGAAGTGATGGACATAGAAGGCAGTCAAGTGGAGGCCTCAGATGGGTCGGCCGGAGGCTCCGGCCAGGCCCCGAATCGTGAGGGCGGATCTTCTCCCACGCAGACCCCGGAATCAGACAGGCGTAGACCATCCAAAACGCAACAGAAGACCGACCAGATGACCGCGGTGGCCATGGTGGGCACCTTCAGAGACGAACAGGAAACGATCAATACGGACACGGAAGACAGTACCATCCACTCTGACTCTGAACACAGTGTACTCCTCTTTGAGACGGTGACGCCGAGAGTGGCAGATGACCTATTGGATAACGCACAGGAGTAACCCCTCATGGTGAATTGCCTTGAGACCACAGTAACGATTGATATCCTTTTTCAGTTGTACCAATTCCATGTTTATGTGCTCTGTGGGCTGGAGGTGGGACCTCGGGGCGGATGGGAGGTCTGTCATGGGGATACATAGAGGACAGCTCTGGGCTCGGACTATCCTACACTTCTTAGTGGACACATAAAATGAGTGGCCCTGATGGCCTGTGTACTCCCGTAGACCGCTGCGGCCTAATACTGGGCCCCCGGAGTGACCCCACGCAACTGGTGTCTAACCAAAGTTCTCCCCGGCGGCGCCGTAGAGCCGGCAACGACGGCACGAATGGACAGATGGCATAGAACGGTGCTTGGCTAGCCCCCCAAAGGCGTATGCACCGATGACCAATGCCAGCAATGTCACTACTACACATAGTGTGGCACTTGTTAACTTTTCCTGGGGAGGGGTAACTGGCCTAAAAAGAGTTGTGGTTAGTGCTGATCTCCCAGTAGAATGTTTGTTGGGCAATGACCTGGAGAACTCTCTATGGTCAGAAATTGAGTACAGGACTCATGAAGAGATGTTAGGGATATCATCACATGTCCTTGCTGTGACCAGGTCACAGGCCAAAGAGTGCCTCTCTGAACCTCAGGTCTTGGATCCTGGAACAATGGACCAAGTACCTTCCAAGAAGAAGAACAGGAGGGTAAAGGCTGTGCCTTCCCAACTGCCTACAAGTGAGGATCAGCCTTCACAGGAAGATGATCTTGAGACCCCTGAAGGAACTGTCCCTGAAGAGCTTGAACCTGATCAGGTTGAGTTTCTGGGGACAGGGGGACCTTCTAGGGCAGACTTGGGGCAGGCTCAGTTAACCTGTCCTTCCCTTGAACCCCTCAGACAGCAGGCTGCTGCTGAGGCTGCTGGGAATGCTCAAGGTACCCATAAAGTATATTGGGATGATGGGCTCCTTTATTCAGAGGGTAGAGACCCCAAGCCTGGTACAACCAGGAGGTTGGTCATACCTCTGCAATTTAGGGGCTTCATTCTCACCTTGGCCCATGATATTCCCTTAGCAGGACACCTAGGCCAGAATAAAACTTGGGGTTTGTTATGGTTGTTATTTTAATGTTCGGCACGGCAATGTTCTCTAGCTGCGCCATGAGAGTTTGGGGTAGGGATGGGTGGGTGTACGTCTCCTGGCTAGGGCTGTTACTACATGTCGTTGAGAACATGATGATGATGCTAGTGGAGCTTATGTTTGATTATGGATGATGTACTAGGGAAATACAGGCTGGCGACCTGGAATGTGCGGGGACTTGGTGCTATACAGAAGAGGCATCGAATACATGCCTTCTTACTCCGACAGCACACTCAAATAGTATGTATGCAAGAATCACACTTAACACACTCGGAAGCACAAACCTTGCGGAAGAAATGGAGGGGTACTGTATTTTCCACCTCGTACTCGGCGTTTTCTAGAGGGGCGACTATATGGGTAAGGCACGGCACCCCATTTGTGGAATTAGAGAGGCGAGTAGATGATCAGGGCAGGTATGTTCTGGTGAAGGGTACGTTGGACGGCACACTGCTGGTCCTGGGCAGCATATACGCCCCAAACTTTGACCAAGACACATTCCTGGCTAAGGTGGGGCGGGCTCTGGCGGATTGGGCAGATATCCCCTGGATGCTGGCCGGGGACTGGAACATGGTCATAGATGTGGATCTAGATAGATCACACCCCCCTCTCCAGGCGACTGGAGTGCACACGCTAGCAGACTGTTTCAAGACTTGGCTCACAGGGTGGGGACTGGTAGACGTCTGGCGCTCTTTACATCCCAACCATAGAGAGTACTCGTATTACTCCCCAGTACATAACCTCCATACCCGCCTGGACAGATTTCTATGCAGCAGCTCCTTGTTGCCCAAGTGTGTGTCCACCGAATACCTAGCCAAAACCTTTTCTGATCACAGACCCCTAATGCTCGATCTGGCGTGGGGGAGGGTACCATCCCCGGTTCCTACCTGGAGGCTAAATCCCTTACTGTTGGAGGATGGCCCCTTCCGCGCGTCGATAGCACATACGCTAGATAATTACTTCTGGAAAAATTGGGACACGGCAACGTCCAATCTACTGGTGTGGGACGCCATGAAGGTCGTAATCAGGGGGGCGGCCATAGGACAGTTAGTGGGAGCCAGACAGGAAATCCACAGGAAGCTCTGCGACGTCGAAGACCGCTTGAAACACCTAGAAACTGTGGCGAGTGTAGACCCTGGACGGAAAAAGAAAATACAGGAGGGAAATATAGAACACGCAGAGCTGAGAGTTATAGATTACAAGGACTACTTACATCGCCAACAAACCGAAACTGACAGATCGGGAGCCCTGTTGGCCCGCGTGATACGGGACAGTCCTGTCACTCTGGTGATTACCCAAGTTAGGGATACGACAGGGCGGATAGTGCACACTTAGTCGGATGTCAACCTTGCCTTCCGAGACCATCTGAGAGCGCTGTACGCCCCCCTTCCCAATGAAGACGTGGGGAGAATTTCAGATTTCCTGAGAGACTTACCCGTCCCTGCCCTCCCTAGGGATGTGGAGAAGGAGATGGACGGTCCTATCACACCACAGGAAATCCGAGGGGCCATCAATGCACTTAACCGAGGTAAAACGCCCGGCATGGACGGATTGCCTGTGGAATTCTACCAGACCTATTCCACCACCCTTGTACCTATACTGGAGAAAATCTATAAGGCGTCATATGAGTCTGGTCGCCTGCCTGCCTCGACAATGCAGGCTGCGGTGACGTCCATACCCAAACCTGGAAGGGATACTCTGGATCTGACTAATTACAGACCCCTCTTGATGCTCTCCACGGAGTAAAAGATCCTCAGCAAAGCTATTGCGCTGCGGATGCAGGCCCATCTCCCTGGCCTCATACATCCGGATCAATGCGGATTCCTCCCGGAGAGGAGTACTTCCCAAAACACGCGCAGATTACATGCCCTTATGTCTGCTATGCCACAAGACCTTCCACGAGCCGGTTGTGTGGCGTTGGACCTCAGGCAGGCATTCGATTCCCTTTCCTGGGCTTTCATGTTTGAAGTCTTGCGACGGTTCGGTTTCCCCGAGTCCTTGATAAAATGGATACGATTATTGTATACAAACCCCTCGGCCAGGGCACGCACGGGTAGTTATATCTCGGCGGCCTACTTGATTCACAGAGGCACCCGACAGGGGTGCCCTCTGTCCCCATTGTTGTTCGTCCTGACACTGGAGCCACTGGCGATAGCCCTTCGGGCTAGAGCGGATAGAGTGGGCATCACCATAGGGGGGACGCATAACCTGATATCGATATACACGGACGATATCCTGTTGTACTTTCAAGACCTAGAGGCAGACCACACGCCCACAGTGAATATCTTTGACCGCTTTGAGGCTGTGTCGGGTCTAGCAATTCACCAAGCGAAATCGGTGGGTTTTTATTTCCATGAGCTGCAGCGGCCCCACCACTTGCAATTTGGCGGCTATCAGATACCGATAACGCTGACCACCTTTAGGTATCCGGGCATCAATGTATACAGATTGCCTGAAGATCAGATCGACGGTAATGTCTACAAGGCCATTAATAACCTCCGTAGTAGCGTGACCTTTTGGACATCCTTACCCCTGTCCGTTATGGGTAGGATAGCGGTCTCAAAAATGGTCCTGCTTCCCCGTATGTTGTATTATTTTGTGAACCTACCGGTGATCCTTCCACAGCATATCTTCGCAACCCTGAATACGATCCTGACTAACCTAGTCTGGGGCTCTGGGCGACGACGGATAAGTCTTAGGAAATCACAGCTCCGGACCAGGGCAGGTGGCCTCGGCGTGCCGGACCTACGGGGTTATTACTATGCAAGCCAATTGCAGTGGTTGTCCCGCTGGGTGGCGGGTAGAAACCTGCACGAAATAGACTTTTCAATTGACCAATTGAACCGCGGAGAGCTACATTCCCTCCTCCTACCTGGGGCAAAGAATCCCCAGAAATTGTCATCCCCTATTGTACACCGCCCTGATGTGCTGGCGGAAGGCGCTTGCGTACACATCGAGGGAGAAACCCTATGCAGATAATATTCCCTTGTTAGGACTGCCAACACCGCAGGGGCGACTGACGCAGCGTAGATTGATGCCTTGGACGGAGGCAGGAGTTGAACGGGTGGGCGACTTCTTTGGAGACGATACATTGCTAGACCATGGTTCCTTCACACAGTCTACGGGGGCCCCTCCGCATTTATATCTCCTACACGCTGCAGTGTCACACTATGTACGGTCCACATGGGCCCCACAGCGCACCAAGCCTACGCAACATGAGCTGGTACATCTCCTTTATTACATGGGGACAGGAGGACACTTAGTGAGGTGGCTTTATGTTGGGATCAGGGAACACGCGGCCTTACCACTTAATGCGCTCAGAGACACTTTGGCCCGGGAGACGGGAGTGGACCTGACAGATGGGGCCTGGAAAATCATTCTGGAACACCCCAGAAGAGTGTCCAGGAACGTCAAGTTCAAATTTATACAAGCAATGATATTACACAGGGCATACCTCACTCCTAAGAGGCTACACAAGATGTTCCCCAATGCTCCACAATGCGGTCCCCGTTGTAGAGCGGATGAGGCCGACCTGCTCCACATGATGTGGTTGTGTCCCGGTCTGCGTAACTACTGGGGAGCGATCTGTCATATATTGCACACTGTTACATCCCTGCAGGTCCCTGAGGAAGCGACACACTGCCTGATAGGACATAGGAAACGTCCCAAGACCCATAGAGCTCAATTAAAGTTTTTAGATTTGTCATTGCTGTTAGCAATTAGAGTCTTGACCATGAGGTGGAAGTCCGCCAGGCCCCCAGAAGTGAGGATGTGGCGTTCAGATCTGTTGAGGTGGGGGGGAGCAGAGAGTGCGGCTTTGCGTAGGGAGGAGGGAAGGTGTCTCCGGAAGTATCCAATTGCACAGGACTGGGACCGAATGCTGCTGGAGGTGGAGGAACTGAACTTGACACACTCACAAGCAGATAGCACATCCTAAGGTACGGAGGGAGGGTGGCAATGGAGGAGCCCGAAGGGGATTAATCGGTGCATGTCCAGGCTGGCCAGATGAACATGTAGACAAGTTTCACTAGATGAGAATGGTTTACCTTCTCTGTAACGCAGTCGGCTGACATTATAGGCCGAGAGGACAGGAGACGTACGGGGAGGGGGGATGTTGGGCGAAATGGGGAAAGTTTAAAGGTTATTTTAAGCGTGAATAAAAAGCGGTATGTGAAGGCAATACCTGACAATGTAGGGTCCAGACCCAGCCACGCAGAGATTTGGTTGTATTATTTAGTTACGACCTGCTGGAAGCAAAATTATAAGACTGGCGTGTAATTGTAAACCTTTCAACCTGTCACAGCTGCCAGGGGAAAAAACAGAAAAGATTGTGAATTGCTGAAAATGTGTATCGCTGTATAATACCATGTCCCACAGTCGCAAATAAAGATATAAAAAAAAAAGTACATGTTAAGTCGAATAACCATCATTATTTATGAAACATTCAACATATCTATATTGGTCGAATCTTGTGGTGAAGGAAAACACGTATTCATCTTTTGTACCCATACAACTATGGGTAATGTCCTTCATCGCTAAAACAGAATGTAAGCAATCAACATACATAAAATGTATTAATACATTTATTGAAGGACAAAACACATACGTAGCTTAGTTCACTGATTGGAATGTTCCTACCCTTTTCGAGGCAACCTCAACGGTCGGACACAATCCCGAGTCGGTGATGTTAGACCAACTCATAGTGACGACTACTCAAATCAACGGGACCTAAGGGGCACTGGTTGTTATAGCTGTCCCATTTGTCTGGTGATTTCCTCAGTCTCATTCAGCCCATCCTGTAGTGAGTTGAGTGGGTGTATACAACAACATTCCTTATAGTTCATGGAGCGCGTGATGAAGCGACTCCTCGGATTTGTATGTATCTTTTCCAAAACCCACCATTCCATGTCATCAGGTGTGTGGTTAAGTGTAGTGTAATGTTCAACCAAGGGCGCCCCTAGTGTTTTGCACCTTATACGGCTCTTGTGTTGCAAGATTCTTGATTTTACTTATTGCGTTGTCTGGCCCTCATAAATCTTGGCGCAAGGGCAACGAATAGCATACATGAGATTAGTACTGTTGCAGTTGGTGAAATCAGTCAGTTTGTAAGTCCTGTTATTGTGGGTGAAATCACTTCCCTCTTGGCACACGTCACAAGCTGTACAGGTACCACATTTGTGGTGTCCAGTAATCGGAGGCAGACCGAAGTAGTCCCTCAGGTCTGTTTGTTTGGGTGGGTCTAAGAATTCTTTCACCACGTCTTTGACATTCTTTCTCCTTTTGAATGCAAAGATAGGTTTTTCAGTGGTTCCAAGTTCACCCACAATCAGATTCTAGTACTTGAGCACGATCTTTTTCACATCATTACTCTTCGTGTTGTAAATGTAAATGTAGTTGAGCTTATATAGCGCACAGCTACCCGCAGTGGGTTTCCCGGCGCTTGCTTAGGGAACCCTTCCTGGTATTCCCCTGTGAGATAGCAGGGTATCCACAAGGTGAAAGTCAGGCATCCCGCCGCGAGGGGCTGTTGTGGAGATTAAGCAAGCTATTGCCCAGAGTCGCAGAGTGTGAACCCGTGAGTCGAGGAGGCACCGGGGCGAGAATTATCGAGTCCGTGGAATTTTTAGCCCAAGACCCCGCCGAGGCGGGGAATTGAACCCTGGTCCAGGACTGATCTCAGCTTCCGGGTCTGCTGCCTCTAACCCCTAAGCCACACTTCTCCAGTGAACGTGGTAACACATACGATGTTGTTGGTGTCATCAGATTTTTCTCTTACTTCCAATAGTTGTTCCGGTGGGCAATACCACGCCAGTTTCTTTGCACGTTTTAGCAAGTTCTTGGGGTATCCCCTCTCGTTTAGGCGGTTGGTCAGCACTTCAGATTCTCTGAAGAAATCTTTTCTGTATGTACAGTTTCTTCTTATCCTAAGGTATTGACCGTAGGGCAAGTTATCCCTCAAGTTCCGTGGATGGTGTGACCCATACATCAATAATGTGTTCTTCTCCATTGGTCTGCGGTAGAGGTCACAAAAAAGTTTGCCTTCTTCTGTTCTGAAAGTAAGGTCCAGGAAGTCTATTGACTCCTTGCTACTAGTCATCGTAAACTGAATGGCACTGCTCCTCCGATTGAGCCAAGAATGGAACTCCTCTAGGCCATTCTATTCACAGTCCCAAATTGTAGGAAAGTAGGGTCTGCTATCCAATGGTCACCCCAAATTTTTGCTTTTTGCTTCACTGGTTTATGACTTAATGTGGCTGTGGGCCTGCTAATCAGACCCACAGCCTGCTGTTCTCTCTCTAAATTATTGCCAATGTACTTTAGGTGCATTACGAAATTGGAACTGGTTCACCTTATTGGCCCCTGTAACAGTGTACCCAGGTACCCAGGGCATAGGTGCTTCCAAGGCCTACCAGGGGCTGCAGCACGTATTGTGCCACCCCTGGCCTGGCCTCCATATTTGACACAACTGGCTGATCACTCAGCTGGGGTAAGTCGGTGTAATCACCCCTTACTTAGGTATAGTATGCCTATGCCTAACCTAAAATGGACACATATGTTCCTATCAGCCACTCCTATGGAAGGCCTCTTCAATCCTGGAGGCAGAGTGCTTGGAAATATGTGAGATGGTGCTCTGGTATGAGCTGAGCCTGTCTGCAGCTTTCGGAACCAAGTCCTTTAGCTGTTCCATGATACTGCCATACCATATACTCTTAAGTGCATTATGAACCTCGCGGTTAAATGCTATCTTTGGTTTGGCTTTATCAAAACATGTCGAGTAAGGTGTCATACGAATTGGAATACTACCCCCTCACCAGTTCTGGCGACGGGGGTAGCATTCCACCCTTCTAGAGGGATACGACATGTACCTAGCCTGAACCCCGGTTAAAGTTAAACATGAGCCTCAGCATCACAAAATGGATGCTGCCACCACAGACACAAGTCTGACCTCCTGCTGCTGGGAGTCCTTCCAGCGAGGGCAGCTTGGACAAAGGGTTTCCTGCCTTGGGAGGTGCTAGCACCACCCCAGACAGGATTTTGTCTATTGGACAGGACAGGGCTGAATAGAATCAGACATGCCTGGGGCACACAAGGTGTCCCTGTGCATAGGCCAGTTCAAACTGGTCCAGGGGCTCTCCAGCCCCAGTCCTGGCGCAAAACTGGACAAAGGAAAGGGGGTGTAACCACCCCCCTTCCTGGTCCCACCCAGAGGAGGGACCTAGCAGGTAATCCGGCCCCTAGAATTCGAATAAGAGTAGGAGCTGTGTCCCAAGACTTCAGATCATCCTGAACTCGACTTGAAACTAAGAAGAAGACTGGACTTCGACATTCTGCTGCACAGAAGACTGAAGAGAATCTCCCTTGTGGCCAAGGAGTGACCACCCTGTGAATACAGGCACCAACCAGCAACTCAACATCTGCTTTGCCGCCACCTCCCGCCAGAGCCTGAGCCCAGAGCCTGACAAGACCCAGACTCCCAAACATCTCAGAGCCTGATCCACAGTCCCTGAAAAGAAGAGACCCGTGGAGGCACCGAGAGACGTGGGAACGGACATCTTGGAAGACCCCCGAAGAGCTGACTGCGCAGCACCCGAGGCACTCTCGACACTGTGCTTTGGGGTTTGAGAAGCCCCGACACAGAGCAGCATCTGCACCGAAGATCAGCCCCCCAGCATCTCCATGATCTGCGTGGGGCCCTTTTGCACTTTGCCACTCGACGCGCCATCCCGGTCACTTGCCACGCGGGTAGTGGCCATCTTGGCAATGAAAACTATGACTTACACTGCTGGTCTGATTGCTCCAGACTGGCCCTAGCTCCCCTGAAAAGGAGCACCCGCTCTGACCTTGCTGGTCCGAGTGAGAAGCTTGCATCGATTCCTGCACGGCTTGCTTTAGCCAAGGCCTGTTTGCTCCAATCAAGTTGCCGACACTGCCATCAGCGAGAGCCTACGTGGGACAGCTTGTGACCGACTCCTGGACGTCCTTGACATCTTCGTGTCTACGTGGCTGCAGAGACAATCTTCACTTCATCACCTGTTTGCACCCGACATTGCCTGGTTCCATCCTGGTTCCACGGTAGTCACTGGCTAGTGACTTTGAACATTATCCCCTCTGCTTTCAGGTCTTCACCTCTTCAGATCCACCCTTGGATCCACCGGAACTCTCCTCGACGACCCGCCTGCAGCATCTTCAGCTCCAAGCACCATCGACCTGCGTGACGAAACCCGACACTACTTCGTACCTGTGCACCCGCTTCCTGTGGGTGAGGTAACTCAGCAACGCCGGTGTTCCCACACTAGTATACACCTCTAGTGCCTGTGTCTAAAGTTTTATCCTTGTAGGTCCATCGGAAGGTTCCTTAAACACTATCTTTGTAACTTTTACGCACCATTGACTTAACATTGGTGGATGCGTGCACTTTGAGCACTGCACCCGAGTCCCGCGGGCCTTTCCCGGCTTCATCACTGCTAGTCCCGAACAGCTCCAGCGATTCCCCAGGCCCTAGGCCTCTTTCCTTTCCCCATAGTGGTTCTTATACCACTATTTTAGTATATGGTTTAGGTGGCCCCTATGGCTCATCCATATTGTGCAACTTTTGTATATTTAAACTGTGTTTTGTTTTAACGCATTTGCTTCTGTGCTCATAAAGAGTATAGGGGATATTTGTAGAAATAAATCTATATATATTTTCAATATATATCTGTGTGGTGTCCTTTCATTTGGTATTCCAGGGGATTGTGTATGGTAAAACAGCTTGCTTCACATGCCTTTACAGAGTTTAGCCTAAGACTGCTTTGTCCACGCTACTAGGATAGCTGGTCTATTAAGGTTGACTTACAACCAATCATCATAAGGGTTGCTTGGCATGGTACAAGGTGATCACTAGAACTAGTGAGCATCATATACCAGGCCAACTTCTCACATTGGTGAGCAGCGGTTGGGATTTGAGCTTGCTGTTGTTTTACCATTACAATCTTTGGAGAGTATCATTTGAAAGATCATACAGGTAACTGATAGGTACACTAAAACAAGACTAGTGTACTTAAGTTCTACTGAACTTAGTTGTTGTAGAGGATAGGGAGTAGCACACCCTGACTACAATTACTAGATAGGTTTGGTAGGCAAACACCAGTGTAGGTAGATTGCAACATATCCACCCACACAAGAGCAATGTCTGGAGCAGAGGGATCCGCTGGACCTATCCCTGTTGAGAGTGACCCTCCAAGGGCACCATCCAAATTTGCTATCTTTACTTTTAAAGAACTGAGGCAGCTGTGTTCCTTAAGAGGAATCAAAACGGGTCCTACCCCTACAGCAGGTCACCTCAGAGAGCTTTTAGGCCAGTCTGAAGCTCTAAAGACCTCCAAACCAGGCCCCTCAGGGACTGGAGAGGGAGGCTCTCCCACAGAAGATGACAACACTGACACCCCTGCCCCTGTCATCCAGATAGATGAGGAAGACCAGGTCACTGGAGATACTCAGCCAGAGGATGAGGAAGAAGAGGAGGAGGAGGAGGAAAGAGGGTCTGATGATGAGAGAAATAGTCAGGTGCTAGTCAGCAGGCTTAACCAGGCTAACTTAAGCACATTTGGGACTGAAAGTGGGTCCAACCCATTCAGACCCCCAAGTGGACTTAACCTGGAGCAAATGAGGAGAAGGAATCACTCAGGTGAGTCCAATGCCTCCCACGCTTCTAGAGGTTCTCATGGACACTCCAGAAGGGAGTTGTCTAGCCCTCAGAGAAGGGAACATGAGGCCAAAATGAGAGAGGCTGAACTTAGGATCCAGAAGCAAGAATTAGAGGTTGCCCTGGCCAAAGAGAAACTTGCTAGAGCAAGGCAGCCTAGAGAGAGTGGATTAGGATCCACTGGTGGCAGCAATATCCAAAAGGATAAAGAAAGGTCCTATGACAATAGAAACCTGAGTAAGATTGTGCCCCCTTACAAGAGTGGGGATGACATCCACAAATGGATGACTGCACTTGAGAGAGCCTGCAGAGTACAGCAGACCCCTCAGGAGCAGTGGGCAGCAATCGTGTGGCTCTCCTTTGAAGGTAGAGGCCGAGACAGACTCCTCACAGTTAGTGATGGGGATTCTAGAAACTACCTGGTCCTGAAGAGTGCTCTGATTGATGGGTTAGGCTTAACCACTGAACAGTACAGGTTAATGTTCAGAGACACCCAGAAGACACAGACTCAGGACTGGTCTGAATTTGTTGAATGTGCCACTAAGGCTCTGGAGGGCTGGTTGCTGGGAAGTAAGGTTACAGACTATGAAGGATTGTACAATTTACTGATGAGAGAACAGATTTTTAATAACTGTCAGAACCAGCAGTTGCATAAACATTTGGTTGACTCAGCTCTAACCTCTCCCCAAGAATTGGGAAAGAGGGCAGACAAATGGGTTAGAACCAGAGTTAAGCAAAAGAAGCAGAACCAGAACCAGGGTGATGACCAAAGGAAAACAGACCAGAAGGGTGGGGAGCAGAAAGCTAAAGACCAGAAGTCTTCAACAGGGCCCCAAACTAATACTGAGGGTGGGTCCCAAACTTCCAAGAAGAAGAAGAAAGAAGGTCAAAGAAAACCCTGGTGTAGTACATGTAAAAACACCTCTCACTAGACAAGTGAGTGTAAAAAGGGTGGAGCCCCCAACACTGCAGCCCCTAAGGCACCTGCGCCCAATAGTACAGTCAGCAGTGTTGGTCCACAGACAAAGGGGGTAGTTGGTATCACCTTGGGAACTGAGGGAGATTCTGGCCTAGTCAGAACCCCTACACAGGCTGTTCTGATCTGTGATGTGGAGATTGATTTGTTCACTACTGTCAGTCCCAGTAATCTGGCAAGTACAGGCAGACGCCTTTGATTAATGACAAAGTGGCTCAAGCATACAGGGACACATGTGCCAGTGTCACCATGGTGACACCTAGCTTTGTGGCCCCTGGACAATACCTACCAGGTGATAATTACCTGGTGACCAATGCCAGCAATGTCACTACTACACATAGTGTGGCACTTGTTAACTTTTCCTGGGGAGGGGTAACTGGCCTAAAAAGAGTTGTGGTTAGTGCTGATCTCCCAGTAGAATGTTTGTTGGGCAATGACCTGGAGAACTCTCTATGGTCAGAAGTTGAGTACAGGACTCATGAAGAGATGTTAGGGATATCATCACATGTCCTTGCTGTGACCAGGTCACAGGCCAAAGAGTGCCTCTCTGAACCTCAGGTCTTGGATCCTGGAACAATGGACCAAGTACCTTCCAAGAAGAAGAACAGGAGGGTAAAGGCTGTGCCTTCCCAACTGCCTACAAGTGAGGATCAGCCTTCACAGGAAGATGATCTTGAGACCCCTGAAGGAACTGTCCCTGAAGAGCTTGAACCTGATCAGGTTGAGTTTCTGGGGACAGGGGGACCTTCTAGGGCAGACTTGGGGCAGGCTCAGTTAACCTGTCCTTCCCTTGAACCCCTCAGACAGCAGGCTGCTGCTGAGGCTGCTGGGAATGCTCAAGGTACCCATAAAGTATATTGGGATGATGGGCTCCTTTATTCAGAGGGTAGAGACCCCAAGCCTGGTACAACCAGGAGGTTGGTCATACCTCTGCAATTTAGGGGCTTCCTTCTTACCTTGGCCCATGATATTCCCTTAGCAGGACACCTAGGCCAGAATAAAACTTGGGACAGACTTGTCTGTCATTTTCACTGGCCTCACATGTCTGAAGATACCAAGGAGTTTTGTCGCTCCTGTGTGACCTGCCAAGCCAGTGGCAAAGCAGGTGGTACTACAAAGGCCCCCCTGATACCACTACCTGTGGTGGGGGTGCCCTTTGAAAGAGTGGGGATTGACATTGTAGGACCAATGGATCCCTCTACAGCATCTGGGCACAGATTCATACTGGTGGTGGTGGACCATGCCACCAGGTACCCAGAGGCAATTCCACTTAGGACCACAACAGCTCCTGTTGTGGCCAGGGCCTTACTTAGAGTTTTCTCCAGAGTGGGGTTTCCTAAGGAGGTAGTATCTGATAGAGGTGTCAACTTCATGTCAGGATACTTAACAGCTATGTGGAAGGAATGTGGTGTCAACTACAAGTTCACCACTCCCTATCATCCACAATGCAATGGGCTTGTTGAAAGGTTCAACAAGACCCTAAAGGGCATGATCAAAGGATTACCTGAAAAGCTCAGGCGAAGATGGGATATCCTTCTGCCCTGCCTTCTGTTTGCTTACAGAGAGGTACCACAAAAGGGGGTTGGCTTCAGCCCCTTTGAATTGTTGTTTGGGCACCCTGTAAGAGGACCCCTGTGTTTGGTGAGGGAAGGATGGGAGTTACCTCTCAAAAAGCCCAAGCAAGACATAGTGGACTATGTACTTGGTCTCCGCTCCAGGATGGCTGAGTATATGGAGAAGGCATCCAAAAACCTTGAGGCTAGCCAAGAATTACAAAAAGCTTGGCATGACCAAAAGGCTGTCCTGACTGAGAACCAGCCTCGACAGAAGGTATGGGTGTTGGAGCCAGTGGCCCCAGCAGCACTCCAAGACAAATGGTCTGGACCCCATACAATCATTGAGAAAAAGGGAGAGGTTACCTACTTGGTGGACCTTGGAACTCCCAGGAGCCCCCACAGGGAGCTCCATGATCACAGGCTGAAGGCATATGTTGACAGGGCAGACATGGGCTTGCTCATGGCTACAGATGAGGGCCAGGAGGAAGAGAGTGACCCTCTCCCAGACCTGCTGACTCAGAACCCTGAGGATGGTTCAGTTGATGGTGTGGCCTTAGATGGCAGCCTCACTGAACATCAGCAAAATGACTGTAGACAAGTTTTGCAGGCATATCGACATATGTTCTCCCTGACACCCAGTCAGACTAACTGGTGTACCCATGTGGTGGACACTGGTGATAGTCTCCCTGTAAAGAACAAAATTTACAGGCAACCTGACCATGCCAGAGATTGTATCAAGACTGAGGTGCAAAATATGCTGAATTAGGTGTCATTGAGCCTTCAGAGAGCCCCTAGGCTAGCCCAGTGGTTCTGGTCCCCAAACCTCACACCAAAGATGGGAAGAGAGAGATGAGGTTCTGTGTGGACTCAATGCTGTCACCAGGACAGATGCACACCCTATTCCAAGGGCAGATGAGCTCATAGACAAATTGGCTTCTGCCAAGTATTTGAGCACATTTGACTTGACAGCTGGCTACTGGCAAATCAGGTTAGCTGAGGAGTCTAAAGCCAAGACAGCATTTTCTACCCCAGATGGGCATTATCAATTTGTGGTAATGCCCTTTGGTTTGAAAAATGCACCTGCCACCTTCCAAAGGTTGGTGAATCAAGTCCTTACTGGGTTGGATGACTTTTGCGCAGCATATCTGGATGATATTGCTGTCTTCAGCTCCACCTGGGAGGATCACCTGGTCCACCTGAAGGAAGTGCTAGAGGCTCTGCAAAATGCAGGCCTCACTATCAAGGCAACCAAGTGCCAGATAGGGCATAGTAAAGTTGTATACTTGGGCCACCTTGTAGGTGGAGGCCAAGTTCAACCACTGGAGAGTAAGATCCAGACCATAAAGGACTGGTCCCCTCCAACTACCCAGACTCAGGTCCAAGCTTTCTTGGGCCTGACTGGGTACTACAGGAAGTTTGTTAAGAACTATGGGTCCATTGTGACTCCTCTTAATGATCTGACATCCAAGAAGATGCCCTAAAAGGTTCAGTGGACAGAATACTGTCAAAAGGCATTTGAAGACCTGAAGAAGGCCATGTGCTCTGCACCTATCCTGAAGAGCCCTGACTACTCAAGAGAGTTCATTGTCCAAACAGATGCTTCTGAGTTGGGAGTGGGAGCTGTGCTTTCACAACTTAATGTAGATGGTCAAGACCAGCCCATTTTTTTTTTAGCAGAAGGCTGACCCCCAGAGAGAAACGTTGGTCAGCCATTGAGAGGGAGGCTTTGGCTGTGGTGTGGGCCCTGAAGAAGTTGAGACCATACATGTTTGGCACTCACTTCAAGATTCAGAGCGACCATAAGCCCCTCTTATGGCTTAATCAGATGAAGGGTGAAAACCCCAAACTGCTCAGGCGGTCCATTTCCCTACAGGGGATGGACTTTACAGTGGAGCACCGCCCATGGACTGACCATGGTAATGCAGATGGTCTCTCCAGGTACTTCCACTTAGAACATGAAGACACAACTGGTCAAGGTTAGTCTAATGTCCCTGCGTTTGGGGGGGGGGTTGTGTAGGAGAGTAGGGTCTGCTATCCTATGGTCACCCCAAATTTTTGCTTTTTGCTTCACTGGTTTATGACCTAATGTGGCTGTGGGCCTGCTAATCAGACCCACAGCCTGCTGTTCTCTCTCTAAATTATTGCCAATGTACTTTAGGTGCATTACGAAATTGGAACTGGTTCACCTTATTGGCCCCTGTAACAGTGTACCCAGGTACCCAGGGCATAGGTGCTTCCAAGGCCTACCAGGGGCTGCAGCACGTATTGTGCCACCCCTGGCCTGGCCTCCATATTTGACACAACTGGCTGATCACTCAGCTGGGGTAAGTCGGTGTAATCACCCCTTACTTAGGTATAGTATGCCTATGCCTAACCTAAAATGGACACATATGTTCCTATCAGCCACTCCTATGGAAGGCCTCTTCAATCCTGGAGGCAGAGTGCTTGGAAATATGTGAGATGGTGCTCTGGCATGAGCTGAGCCTGTCTGCAGCTTTCGGAACCAAGTCCTTTAGCTGTTCCATGATACTGCCATACCGTATAATCTTAAGTGCATTATGAACCTCGCGGTTAAATGCTATCTTTGGTTTGGCTTTATCAAAACATGTCGAGTAAGGTGTCATACGAATTGGAATACTACCCCCTCGCCAGTTCTGGCGACGGAGTAGCATTCCACCCTTCTAGAGGGATACGACATGTACCTAGCCTGAACCCCGGTTAAAGTTAAACATGAGCCTCAGCATCACAAAATGGATGCTGCCACCACAGACACAAGTCTGACCTCCTGCTGCTGGGAGTGCTTCCAGCGAGGGCAGCTTGGACAAAGGGTTTCCTGCCTTGGGAGGTGCTAGCATCACCCCAGACAGGATTTTGTGTATTGGATAGGACAGGGCTGAATAGAATCAGACATGCCTGGGGCACACAAGGTGTCCCTGTGCATAGGCCAGTTCAAACCGGTCCTGGGGCTCTCCAGCCCCAGTTCTGGCGCGAAACTGGACAAAGGAAAGGGGGTGTAACCACCCCCCTTCCTGGTCCTACCCAGAGGAGGGACCTAACAGGTAATCCGGCCCCTAGAATTCGAATAAGAGTAGGAGCTGTGTCCCAAGACTTCAGATCATCCTGAACTCGACTTGAAACTAAGAAGAAGACTGGACTTCGACATTCTGCTGCACAGAAGACTGAAGAGAATCTCCCTTGTGGCCAAGGAGTGACCACCCTGTGAATACAGGCACCAACCAGCAACTCGACGTCTGCTTTGCCGCCGCCTCCCGCCGGAGCCCGAGCCCAGAGCCTGACAAGACCCAGACTCCCAGACATCTCAGAGCCCGATCCACAGTCTCTGAAAAGAAGAGACCCGTGGAGGCACCGAGAGACGTGGGACCGGACATCTTGGAAGACCACCGAAGAGCTGACTGCGCAGCACCCGAGGCACCCTCGATGCTGTGCTTCGGGGTTTGAGAAGCCCCGACACCGAGCATCATCTGCACTGAAGATCAGCCCCGCAGCATCTCCACGATCTGCGTGGGGCCTTTTTGCACTTTGCCACTCGACGCGTCATCCCGGTCACTTGCCACGCGGCTAGTGGCCATCTTGGCAACGAAAACTACAACTTACACTGCTGGTCTGATTGTTCGAGACTGGCCCTTGCTCCCCTGAAAAGGAGCACCCGCTCTGACCTTGCTGGTCCGAGTGAGAAGCTTGCATCGATTCCTGCGCGGCTTGCTTTAGCCAAGGCCTGTTTGCTCCAATCAAGTTTCCGACACCGCCATCAGCGAGAGCCTACATGGGACAGCTCGTGACCGACTCCTGGACGTCCTTGACCTCTTCGTGTCCACGTGGCTGCAGAGACAATCTTCACTTCATCACCTGTTTGCACCCGACATTGCCTTGTTCCATCCTGGTTCCACGGTAGTCACTGGCTAGTGACTTTGAACATTGTTCCCTCTGCTTTCAGGTCTTCACCTCTTCAGATCCACCCTTGGATCCACCGGAACTCTCCTCGACGACCCGCCTGCAGCATCTTCAGCTCCAAGCACCATCGACCTGCGTGACGAAACCCGACACTACTTCGCACCTGTGCACCTGCTTCCTGTGGGTGAGGTAACTCAGCAACGCCGGTGTTCCCACACTGGTATACACCTCTAGTGCCTGTGTCTTTAGTTTTATCGTTGTAGGTCCATCGGAAGGTTCCTTAAACACTAACTTTGTAACTTTTACGCACCATTGACTTAACATTGGTGCATGCGTGCACTTTGAGCACTGCACCCGAGTCCCGCGGGCCTTTCCCGACTTCATCACTGCTAGTCCCGAACAGCTCCAGCGATTCCCCAGGCCCTAGTCCTCTTTCCTTTCCCCATAGTGGTTCTTATACCACTATTTTAGTATATAGTTTACGTGGCCCCTAGGGCTCATCCATATTGTGCACCTTTTGTATATTTAAACTGTGTTTTGTTTTAACGCATTTGCTTCTGTGCTCATAAAGAGTATAGGGGATATTTGTAGAAATAAATCTATATATATTTTCAATATATATCCGTGTGGTGTCCTTTCATTTGGTATTCCAGGGGATTGTGTATGGTAAAACAGCTTGCTTCACATGCCTTTACAGAGTTTAGCCTAAGACTGCTTTGTCCACGCTACTGGGATAGCTGGTCTATTAAGGTTGACTTACAACCAATCATCATAAGGGTTGCTTGGCATGGTACAAGGTGATCACTAGAACTAGTGAGCATCATATACCAGGCCAACTTCTCACACAAATCATGATCACATCGTCGATGTATCTCTTCCATACCTCGATCTTGTTGAGGTATGGGTTGGTGTCACTGTATAAATGCTCTTCCTCATGGCTATCCATAAAGATATTCGCTAGACTAGGGGCATATGTGGCCCCCATGGCTACTCCCTTGCATTGATAGTAAACTTGTCTTTCGAATACAAAGTAGTTATTTTTCATTTCTATTTCCAGTAGTGTGATGATGAAAGAAGGGGGTACCCAATGTGGGCTTGGTCTCAAGTCCGACACCCTTCTAATTACTTCAGTGGCTCTGTCCTGTGGAATCGATGTATAGAGCGATGATACATCCATGGTGACTAATATTTGTTTGCGGTGGTCAAATGGCTGGTATTTGAATAGCTGTATTGTATGCATAGTATCATGTTCATATGATTTCGTCTTTGGGAACAAGGCTGCAAAACAATGATCTATAAATTGGTTCAATGGTTCCAAAGCCGACCCACACCCTGAGACAATAGGCCTCCCCGGTGGGTTTTCAAGTCTCTTGTGCACTTTCGGCAGGGTGTAAATGGTTGGAATCATTGGCTCCTTTTGATTCAAGAACTCAAATTCTTTCTGGCTCAAGAAACCTTCATCAAGGCCCACTTGTGTCACCCCTTTAATTAGAGTTCTCAATTCGGTAGTGGGGTCTCTTGGAGTGGGTTGATAGCTCTCAACGACTCCCAACTGCTGTTGAATTTCTTTTGTACAGTTTTCTCTATTTTGTAGGACCAAAGCCCCACCCTTGTCTGCCGCCTTTATGACAATGGAGTCATTGCATCCAGCGAGGTGAGTGGTAATCGTTCCTCCTTGCTGATATTATAGGGGATAAACTTTCTCGTATCGAGTAGGCGCATCGTGTCTTCCATTACGATTTTTTCAAAGGCAAGAATTCTCTCGCTCATCATGAATGAGGCCGGCGTGAAAGTTGAAGCCAGTCTGAATGTCGTTGCTGAATCTGTTCTGGCTGGGGGCAGGCCCGCCCCCAACCAGGCAGACAGCTTCTGGGTCACACTAGACAGCAGCCTGCTGTGATTAAGATACAAGTCCGGGCTGTGGCTACAAAACGAGTGGTAGGCTCCCTCTGAAATCAAATTATAAAGTGGGGTGGGCACCCGCGATAAAGGTCGCAACAATGTGGGCTGGGCACCCGTAATTATGAACAATGAGCGGGGTCGGCACCTGAGCAATTTACATAAAAGCACCATAAAGCGGAGTAGGCTCCCGCTATGTCAAATATTAAAATAAGCGGGGTAGGCACCCGCTCGGAGCACAAAGGGGGGGAATCCCTGGGCTGGGGATTCCTCCAGCAAGGGCTAAAATAGACTGCTCCCAGGGGGGGAAATCAAGCACTCACCAGGCCAGCCTTTCAAAAGTACAGCAAAGCGCTCCAATGCCGCCAAAGGTCCTGGGGGCTGGGAGGAAAGGTGAAAGGGTGCCAGGAATCATTCCAGCAAAACAGGAGGGTCCCCAAGAAGTCCTCCAGGCATCCAGGGGCAGGGCAGAGCCCAGGGAGGCAAGCTTTCCCCTGAGCTCCAGCAGCAGCACACCCCTGGTAGATTCCAGTCCAATACAAGAACATAAAACTTTTACATGGGGTCACAGCCCCTATATTTATGCCACAAACACCTTTGTCGAAAAGGTGCAGGCAAGGGGAGAACCAGATGCAACTGGTTCTGGAGCACTTTGTTTTGCTCAGCCCCTCTCCCTATTCACAAGACAGGCCAGGGACATCAGACGCACCACAGGGGGTGGAGCCAGCATTGTGGAGGGAAGGCACAGCCCTATTCAGGTCCCAGGTGCAACTCCTCCCTTCCATCTAGATGCAGATCTCCCTATTCATCACCGGGCAGACTCACCCTGGCTCCTGGAGCCAAGCACACCAGCCAGCCCCTGTCACTCACTAGCCAGCGAGGCAATTCACATCTCACAGCACACAGAAATGCCAACTTCTAAAAGTGGCACTTCTACACTAGACACAATAAATCTGTGCACATCATTGCGCAGCATTTATTACCACGAGTTTGCACATACCAAACTCGCCCCTGCACTCCCCACATATCAGGAATTACCATGGGCACACATATCCCCCATGCATTTGTATGGGAGGGCAGGCCATCTCACCACATGCAGTCAAAGTGCGCACGCACTTTACACTGGGCCACTATGCTTAAGTGCGCAGAGGCCTAAAATCACTACCACCATGTCAGAGGTTAAATGCAAAAAGTTTAGGGGTGAACCTGCCAAAAAGGCCCAAGTCCAACATTGAGGAAGTAAGATCTGGGATATTTCAAGATAGATATTGTCCCGGATTGGTGCTCTGCAAGTGAAAGATTGAGCACTCTGGGTGTTTCTGTTTATTCTGGGGTTAAGGAGAGTGTGATGAGAAGTGTATTTTCTTGTTTGTGTTTTTGATTAAATCAGTGTTGTTTTTTAATGGTGTGACTTGTTTTTTGTGACTTGACATTATGTGGTTTGTGGTCAGTCATGAAGATGGGGATGTGTCCTGCTTTATATGTAATTTTCCGAGTCATTAGGACGTGGTATGGTGAAGGTTGAATGTTTGACGTCTTAAGTTCTCTATCTGTTAATGTTCTAAAGGATGTCAGTTGGAGAGTTTAGCAATCTGTACAAATTGTTCATTTGTTGTATACACATAATCGTACTTAAGTTGAGAATAAAGACAACAACTTATGCTAGAAGGAAAATACTTCCTCCTGTCTCTAAGCAGGATTCTGTGCCCTGTAGGGGTGACACTTGGTAACTGCGTGTGGAGATGGGTCTGAGGAGGACATCATGATCACATGTTTTTTTACTAAGCATCTGGCATGTGTGGTACAAATTCAGAGGCACATACAGTCATTTGTCACTTGATGAATGTCACAAAACCTCTTCTAGTTGAGTGTGTTTTAACTTCATCATCAACTACATCACATTCTCTTCTTTCTTCAGGATTATCTAAAGTCACTCGTAACTGGTTTACTCATATAATGTTTACATCTAATATATCTTTTACATGTTGCAACAATTTGTTAAGCTATGTAGTGAGGCAGTTCTGCAGGGGTCTATTGTAAGGAGCAAGTCCCCACAAAGCAATGAAGAAGAGTACTTTTACTTGTAGATGGGAACACAGATCAATCACAGAATGCCCACACCAGCCTCAGGATAGCTTCAAGTGCAGAACCCTCACAGCTTTGCCGAACGACTGCACAGAGCAGATCTGAATGCTGAGAGGCTCTTCTGATGAGGTGATGGGCCATTACTGATAATATGGTCGAATTTAATTGAAGGGGACGGATGCCCTATCGCTGGAACATTGGTATCCTTGGCGACAGTGAGCCCTGGAACCATTTTTGGAATCATACACCTGAGATACCTGAGTAGCCAGGCTTGGCACCAGGCGTAGGTTGCCACCTTCTGCCTGATGAAGACTCGCAGCTGAGGCCCCAAAGCTCCCTCCTCGCATCAGCTGAGTCGAAACGTCGACGCTGCCCTCCCTGAACATAACCTGTACCCGCATATCCCTCCTGTTGTATCATGTAAAATGTATTGATTACATACTACAATTTACAGATTACGTGTAAATGAAAGTACTAATCGGGACAGGTCTATAGAGTCTGGTTTTAGTTACCAGCGAATCTAAAATATCAGAATGTCTTTACCTTAATTTCTATGATTTACACTTCCCCCTACCCACCACCACCACCTTACTATTTTCCCCTCTTCTTTTCGCGCGCAACCAAGGAGTATTGCAAAAGTAACCCTTGATCTAATAAATATTATTGTTGTAAATGTATCTTACATTGTGGTGCTTTTTTCTCTTTTTTCCCTTTTTCCTTGTATGTTTTTGTAATATGCATGCATATAAAGTCATTATTACATGCATTTAAATATATCCGATTAATGTTTGTTCTGTGTAGTTAGCAAACATCAGTGCTGTAGTTAACCTTACATAGCACGGAATATTTTATGTTTGAATTGAATTCATTACAATATATGGTCATGGACCGTTTCTTCATTCCCTCACAGCTGGTAGCACACTCCGCATTGAAATTCTCGGCATGCGGAGAATTCTACATAAGTAAGTGACAACACATTCATTCCCTTTCAATAAAAACAAGTAAAAATAAACTTGAAAGTAACAATAATAGAACAGAGATCCCACAGTGTAAGATCAAGAACAGAGAAAACAAAACAAAAAAAAAGAAACATATTCCGTAGGTACATTGTATTATATACTGCTGTAAATTGTGCCGGGCACCCTATCTCACATTGTCTTGTAAGTGCTCTGGATCCTCCGACACCTTGGCACTCTCTCCCTCCTTTGGATATCAGGAATAACTGTGCTCCACTACTGTCTCCTCCATCCCTTCTTGCAACATCTCTTCCTGTCAAATCCTTTCTTTTCAACAAATCATCATCATACATGAGAAGCAACTACTGCACTGGTCTTTTTTATCTTTCTTACTGTACAAGGCCACCTCCACTTCTTTTCCATCTTTTGCCATTTTCCCACCCCACATGAAAGTCATGCACCTCCCTTACCTTATTTGGTCCACGAAATTTTGTAACACTCCTTTCCACTTGTACAAATCTGATTTTCACCAAACTTCCTTTTCTTATGCCACCATTCAAACTGTGTCTCTCTGGACTCTGTACATTTACACCTTCACAACTCACCAACAAATACATCCAACCAGCATGCTTCTTCATGTCAGCTTTTCTTCCTCTCAACATCTCAAAAGGTATCATTCCTGTGACACAATTTTTCATAGTGCAAAAAGCCCAGACCAGATCATTCACCATGATATGAACTTCTTTCAAGGGCAGCGCCAATCCCCCGCTTTAGCATCTCCAGTAGGGATGGGCTTTTAATCAGCATTTTCTGTCTGCAACTTGGTAGACAAAGTCTCAAAATAAACTCGAAAGGGTGGAGAGGTGAGTGAGTGAAAGCATGGATCGAAGGATGGATGCATGGATGGATGCTCAGGAAATAGGAGGACTTATTTGCTGCAGCAAGAAGTGGTGACCATCATTTTTTTTGGAACACTATCTCCACGGACAGTGTTGAAGGTTTTTGTCCTGTTGAAAAACAGATTTCCATGTCTGGGTTCTCACTTTTCAAAATTGCACTCTACTGCTGGCCAGAGTGAAACCCCAGTACAAGAAATGAAATGATAATAAAATGTATAAAGCGCAAGAATCACCAGGGGGTATCTAGTGCTAAGGGAATACTGATAGGCTAGAAAGATCCAGTGGATAACACGGTTATTTGCTAAAAAGCCAAGTTTTTATATTCTTCCTGAACTCAAATTGATTTGTCTTCAGTTTTAGTTCTGTCGGGAGTGAGTTCCACAGTCTCGATGAATGAAATGAAGCCTCTCCTACCCCAGTTAGCTTTCTTAAATCTGGAGTTTACAAGTTTTCCACTTGAGGATTAAAGGAGGGAGCGTGCTTGGAAATAGCGTTGAAAATGCAGTATCAGGTAGTCAGGGCCGACTGCTTGTTGTGCCCTGAAGGCAATGCAAAGTGCCTTAAACTGAACGCGTTTATCTATGGGGAGGCATAGTAGTTGGTTCAAGGCTTGAGAAGCAGATTTATGTTTCGGGTTGCCCAGCAGTAGCCTTGCTGTGGCATTCTATAGCGTTTGTAACTTATGTAGAAAACGCTTTTGAATTTTAATAACGAGTGCATTACCATAGTCTATTTTGGAGGTGATAAGAGTCGTAACTACCTCCCTTCTGCAGACTCAATGGAATGAAAGGCAGCACTTCCCTTAGAGTGTTCAAAATGAAGAAACATGAGGAGGTGATGTGATTTATTTGTCCTTCAAAAGATAACTTGGTATCAATAATCACCCCAAGGTTTTTTGCTTTGTAACTAGGGGTCGGCAGAGCCCTAGTGCTGGGGGCCGCTAATTGTTTTACCAGCAGGATGCATTGTTACCAAACAACAGGACCTCAGTCTTTGAGGAGTTTAATTTAAAAGAATTGCTGCTCATTCACTTCCCGATATGAAGCAAACAGTCGTGAAACTGAGCTGCCGTAGCTCCGGAATTATCAGTGACAGGTACAACAATCTGTGGGTCATCCGCATATGAGACTAAAGAGAAGCCACATGATCTAATCAAAGCTGCAAGTGGGGTAACATTAAAATCGAATAAAGTGGGGCTCGTAGATGAGCCCTGAAGGACCCCACAGGGCAGAGAAAAGGTTGAAGAGGTGAAATCACCAAGAGACACTGTCTGAAAGCGGTCAGCCAAAATAGAAGTAATAAACTTAAGTGTGTTGTCTTTGATCCCAATTGATTTAAGGCAATCAACTAAAAGAGTGTGGTTGACCGGGAAACATTGTTTACAACGCATGCGTTACAACGTGTGTCATTACAACAAATGTTTTACAATGCAAAATACATTACAACGCATGTCATTACATCGCATAATCCATTACAACGCATTCCCCAAAGTAACACCCCAGCGAAGTTAGAATAGTAATTGTGTTGTAATGGATTATGCTTTGTAATGAAATGCTTTGTAACGACATGCATTGTAATTGATTTTGTGATGTAAAAAATGTGTTGTAATGACACGCATTGTGACGCGTGCGTTGTAAAGTGTCATATTCTGGTTGACCATATCAAATGCAGCTGAAAGATGAAAAAGGATCAGAGTCACATTTCCCCCACGGTGTAGAATCCAGACTCTTGGTTTTGTCGAGAAAGGAGGTCAGTTCCTTGTTGATTTTTTAGACCAATTTGGCAGGAAATGGTAATCTAATTATTGTTCGATAGTTGTTGGTATTAGTGGTGTCTATGGTCTTTTTTTAATAATGGCAGAATACACCCTACCTTCCAGTCTTTTGGAAAATATCCTTCTTCAAAAAGGTTGTTAAAAATGCCTGTGAGGTGTAAGGCTACCATCTCTGGGACCTAATGAATTATTCTGGATGGGTATGGATCCTGTGGTTAACCCGATTTAATCTGCATCAGTCTCCTTTGCGTCTGATCAACCGTCAAAGGCCTGAAATGGGATAAGGTGCTGATGTAGTAAGTGCCCTTCAGTGATCTACTATTTAGGTTGACAGTTTGACTTGTATCTAAAAAGTAATCACAGACAGACCTTGTCTTGGAAATGAAGTGCTAATTTGTTGCAGAATTGTCGGTTAATATTTGGGTTCTTAGAATCAGAAAGTTTTGATAATTTTTTGACTGGTGTGAATAATTCCTTGGAGGAATTCATAGCTCCTCCTATTTTTGCCACAAAGTAGTTCTTTTTCGCCAGTAAAATAATCTTTTTGTAGGTCTGCAACTTGGTTATACATATCTCTTTATCTACTGATTTCTACTCAAGTCTCCATTTACATTCTGATCTCCTACATTACTGTTTTTATGTCTAAGATCATTGTTAAACCAGTGTTCAGAAGGATTAGTCTCATGTCTATGAGATTTTTTTGCTGGAACTAACTGCGTTAGCGATATATCCAGCCATTGATGGTAATTACGAACAGCTGAATCCATATCAGGGCAGAGCAATGGAGTTGACTGAATAAGGGATGCATTAAACTGACCAGCATCAATTGCACTCCACGGGCACTGAGTAGTATTCCTAGTTTGTGGGCGAATTTTTTCTGCCTCGGGTAGTCCATTTATCTCAAACATGATTGCCTTGTGGTCAGACCATGTCAAAGGGAGAGAGGATACCCAGTGGAGTTGTGACTTGTCAGTAAAAATGCCATCAAGAAGATGACTATCTCTGTGTGAGGAATCCTGGACAATTTGTGTGAGACCTGCACCAGCCATATGGTCCAGTAAATCCATGGAGTCAGGATCAAGCGAGCATTCCATATGGAAATTAAAATCGCCTAGAATAGTAAAATCTACGTCATCCACTCTTTGTTCTATAAGACTACTGATGTATTGGGTAAATGCATCGGGTGGTCAATACATGAGAAGTCTATTAAAAGAATAGTGACTGCTTAGTTCCATTTTAAAATGTATATATTCAGAGAGTGGCACATTAGGAAGAATGTTAACTAGTTAACAAGTACTAAGTTCCTCATGCATTGACATTCACGACGGGACCCAACAGAGGACAAATGCTGCTTCATGGCTGATCGAGCAATTGGGTGTTGTGGACTTTAGCCCTGAGGAAGTTAGACAAGCTATATGCAACTAATTTCTGCAAAAGCACCAGGGTTTGAGAAGGTACATTTAGTGCCATAATAAAGGGGCACCCATTCCACCAACCTTGGCCGGGGCAGAGATTGTTCACATCTTTTAAAAGGGCTTGCATGATCTCCTCTTTACCTATAGGCCTATAAGCCTTATTGAGAGTTCCAAAAAGCTCTTTGCAAAGGATCATTTTGTGCAGACTACAAGACTGGAAGACTGCCAAAGAAACATTGACCCCATTACTAGCTGGCTTTAGAGAACGCACCAGTACAGTTGACCAGGTGTTTTGACTTCAGTTGCTGTACTGGAAGACTGTTCTATTAAGGGGCAGGTGCCTCTATGTGTTCTTCATAGAACGAAGGTCTGCATTTGACCTCATTCCTCTATCCACCCTCCTGCAGACCTTGGCTGACATTGGTATCCCAGGTCACCTATTGGATATGATTAAGAGACTTCACTGCAATTACTTTGCACAAGTAAGATGTGGGCCAGCCTGGAAAATGGCAGATCCATTCCCACTTAACAGAGGGGTCAGGCTGGTCTGCTTTCTTGCTCCCACCTTCTTACACTGTTTATTAATGGCCTGAATACTTTTGTGAACCATTGTGACTCTGATGCTCCACGTCTTACAAACAACAGGGCTCCTGACCCGATGTTTGCAGATGATATGCAGCGACTTTCCAAATCATCTATGGGACTACAGGATATCCTTGACCATTTCAACCTCATTTGTAAGTTAAGGGGCTTAGACATTAATATTGACAAAACCAAATAGATCGTCTTTTACCCATATCACTCTACCCACTCTAACCCCATACTCAGATGGCTCCCTTGGAGCATGTACATACCTATGTATACTAGGAGCAGGCAACATACGCTGGTTTAGGCATTTAAAACCAACTCCCACTGGGATTAGTATGGAGAGAAAACTGGATATTTCCGAGGAGGCCAGTTTGACACCTAAGGAGGTAATCAAGAGAGTATATTAACAGCAGAGGCAGAGCATAATGCAGTGGCAGTCAAGCGTAGGCCCCTTGATGTCTAACTATTTAATGATGAAAGATGGTTTTGAAGTGGAGAGGTTCATGGATGACATAGAACCAGTAACCAAAGTAAGCTGTATCTGTAATTCAGTTATGGCACTATGCCGCAGTTGGGGGGGCGTACCTGGGCCAAGTGACAGACAGTGCCCTTTCTGTACCAATTTGAAAGAATCATAGAACATGTTATGCTCTGTTACTCCACTTACCAGAGTATTAGGGGAAAACAGAATCTACCACACTGCCGAAACATAGGGGACAAGGACTATAGAGACGCTTCACTAATTTTAAAAACCGATACAAGTCAGTGTGTACTATTTGTGGTCTCTAAATTCTTGCTGGCAATGTGGAAGGTTGGGAGAAGAAATATGTCCTAATGTGCATGTATGGATTTTTAAGTATGTAATAATCTGAGCCCATCTTTAAGCCTTATTAATCCTTTATATGTAGTAGTCCAGATCAAATCCCAGATTGTTGCAAAGGAATTTGTTTGGTTTAAAATTGATATGCATATTTGTATTTATTGTAATTTATATATTGGTTTTAGCAACTGTACGGTGAAGTTTTATGCACTTTGGTGGCAGATTTTCTGAATAAAGTTTTCTGAACCTGAATCTGGATGAATGGGTGTGTAAAGGGATGGATGATGAGAGAAAAGATAGATGGATGAGTGAGTGAAAGGATGGATAAGTGAAAAGGCGGATGAGTGGATGGATGGAGTGAAAGGATTAATTGATAGATGGAGTAAAAGGGTGGATGGATGGATTAGTGTAAGTGTGGATGGATAAGTGAAAGGATGGATTCAAGGACAGACGAGTGACAGAATGGATGAATGAGTGAAAGGGAGGATAGATAGAAGGATGGCTGGATGAAATGATGGACGGGTGGATGAGTGAAAGTGTGAAGTGATGGATTTATGGAGTGAAAGGGTAGATGGATGAGTAAAAGGGTGAATAGATGATAGAAAGGATGGATGGATGACTGAAAGGATGGATGTATGGATGAATGGATGAAAGCAGGGATGAATAAGTTAAAGGAAGCAAGACTGAGTGAAAGGATGGATATATTTGATGGGTAGGTTTGCAGATAGATAGATATGTTTGGATATGGAGGGGTGGAAGGATGGACGCCACGGCAACAGACTGAATATTTTAATGAAAGACTGAATGGATGGCAAAATGTAAAAGTGAAATGGTGGATATGAGCGGGTAGGTGGAAGGATGAAAAGATGAATAGACAGATGCTTGGATGGAAGAGAAAAGCAGGCTTTCCTAGGGAGGGTAGCAAGGACGTGCTTTGCTTGCTTGGTGACATAAGACCTTTGGTTCAAAGTGGGAGAATTTAAATTTTCTGGCAACTCCCTTGACGTCTTTTCCGCTGCTCAAAGCCATTTCTATGTCACACTTTACCATGCCATTACACCTCTCAACTTATACCATTGGTTTGTGGGTTGTATAATGATGTGCAAGAATAACGTACAACTGAAGATTTGACGAATTTCCCATCTTTAATTATTTTTAGCATTGGCTGCACAAACTTGTTTAGTCGTATACGAACAGCTAATGTTTCTCCTTACATCATGGACTTCTAATAGCATCCCATCTTTTCAAGCTTCAGTTATACTAGTTATGTATTAACTATCTTAGTTCTCTTTCATCTCCACACATGACAGCTAATTCTTGTCTCTCGGTCTCCTCTTCATTCACCCTCTTTTCCACCTTTAAGTTGTCACTCCTACATGATTATTTGCCATTTAAGGACATACATAATAACCATTGTGTGAGCTCTACCTTTTCTTTAATAGTATTTTTAGGTTTTGCACAAATTGTACTATATTAAGGAGACGAGTCAATATTATATTCTGCAGGTAGTGTGAAGGTAATTACCACTTTGACTACTAAGCTATGCCATTTTTTAACCCCTTCGACGTGCATGACAAAGCCAGCTCGTCATGGGCGTTACCTGCGCTACGCGCATGACGAGCTGACTTTGTCACATAACGCGCGATTTTCAAAAAACCCGCTAGCGCGCATGAGGTTAAACCTGACATGGACCTACCATAATGCCAAAACTTCAAATAAAAGCTTTGGGAGTAACTTCAGGACAGGGGATATTATTCTTTGGTGCAGTTCAAATTACTCCTACTTGGAATATATGCCACATGATCAAGTAGCAGTATAAAAGGCTAGTTACCTAACGCAACCCTGATAGACATTGCACAAAGGGAATCTTCTGTTCAGCTGCAGCTTATGTGTTTTTACACATTCCTCTATGTATGTCAGAAGAAAAATAAGGGTAAATATGTCACAGGCTTCAATTAAAAAAAATGCCAGAGGTAGTGGAAGTGACATCACATACCCTTTGACCTTAAGGATGTCACAGGAAATTACATCATCTGATTCTTGGCCTTATTGTTTCTCAGGAAAGCATGACCCATGACTGTAATAGCACAAAAATTGACATTGATAGAATATAATGATAACTTCATGATTACTATAACAGAATAAAACAAAAAAATATCTAATTTTATATACTAACTATATTATTGTGCTGACTTGATCTTTGAAAGTACTGGAGCATAATACTTGAAGTGAATTTTAATGCGTGAGCAAGGCGTGTATGCCAGACCTCTTCTAGGAAGTTGAAAAGAATTAGGTGAAATAGTACATTTCAATGGACAATGCTCAGATAAACGTGGTAAAATGCCATAGGCAGTGAACAGGCGCTCATTAAATATTCAAATATTTTCATGGTGTACCATGCCAATTAAACATGAGATTCCCCAGGAGTTGACCCCATTTACAAAATGTGTCTGGGCACCCACACGTCTATAATTACCGCTATTGTGCCAGGGCTAACACTTTCCCACAGTTTATATTAAAATAGACATTAAACGTGACAGTGACAGAGTTTGGCAATTCATGCTGTTCATTTACCATTGGTGACCCGTAATCAAAAATTACTTCAGTGTGTCAGGGCCAGTATTTTGCCATGGATGGCATGCACCCTCTTATATGCCATGTTGTCCACCAAGAGTTACCTCAATTGTGCTACTACCAGTATTTTGCCATTGGGTCCACATGGCAAAAATTCTTTCAGATATGGCAGTATTTTCCCATGGGTGCCCAATGTCGCAGCCGAAGTATTTTATCATTGGTGTCCATTATGTCATGATTCCATCCCAGTGCACCAGTATTTTGGCACAGGTGTTTCTTGTGCTAAGATTGACTACAAGTATGCCAGTGCCAGTACTTTGCCCTGGGCATCTCAACAATACAATAACTACCTCAGGCAAATTCACTCACGCTCATTTTTCTTACTTACTCACACTCACTCTCACACACCCCTTTACATTAATTTTTAATTCCGTTTCACTTGTTCATTCATTTTCATTCACTCTTAATCTCACTCACCTATTCCTACTCACACTCAGGCCCAGGTTTACAAACTCTTTGCACAGTGTTTGCATCAGTTTTGTGACATAATCCCGGTGCAAAGTGTTACAGTGGTTTTTACTATCCAACCAATGTCAGGATTATCGTTGTTTACCATCTCAAAGCAACACAAAGTTGTGCTATGCGCCATCTTACGTTATTTTTCATCAACGAGGCTTTCCATGGATAGTGCAAGGGCGTTCCCATGCAACCACCCATGGGTTTTGATGTAAATCCCAATAAACAGACATTATTAGACAGGAATTTGTGCACACATCTTACATCTCCTGGAGACTGGTGTAACGTGGAGAAATGTTTTAATTTCTACTTCGTTTTCCAGCTTTGCATGTGTGCTGCTTCATTCAGCAAACATACAAAGTCGGAAAAACCTTAAGGTATATTTTTGTACTGGAAGGGATGCCACCCTATGCTTCAGATAACAAGCGCACAGCTCCAAAAAAGGCATTAGTGCATAGGGAGAGAAAACATGCACCATATCTCAGCAGTTTTTCTATCTACATTTGAGGCAAGGCAGCACAGCAACTTTGGTTCTGTATTGACTTGCATCAAAGATTAGTAAATCTCACACAATCTCACTCAATGCATGTCACTGGCTCTCTCTTCACTTTCACTCACATAGGCACTCTTGCACATACAGAGAGACGTGATCACAGATGCACACACACTCTCTCACCCACAAGCAGGTACACAACATATATTTAAAACCATGTCCACTTCCCACAGTAGACACCAAAGGTCCTGTTACGGGACTGACAGAATATTATTCAAAATTAGGTAATACATTTGGTAATGAAAAACGGTCTTAAAATAATGAATGCGTAGCCCCCCCCCTGTGTTCTTTTCACTGATTTTCCGGGGCAGATTTATGAAGGCCTTGCGCCGCCGGTGCGTCACTTAATTTGACGCAACGGCGGCGCAAACAATGCACCCTATTTACAACGTGACGCATCTAGCAGATGCGTCACGTTGTAAAGCCCTGCGCCATCAGGAGGCGTTCCGGCGCAGGGTGGGCGTTCCGGGGCAGGTGCGCCTCGCAAAAGTGGCTGAGTGAAATCTATAAGATTTCACTCAGTCACTTTCAGGACAATGCTGCGTCAAAAGCCTGCGCCTGCTTGAAGCAGGCATAGGTCTTGACGCAGCATTGTGGAGATGGGGCACCCCCGAGCCTTGCTGGAGCTGCGTCGCGCTTGCGACGCATCTCCAGCAATGCGCCACCTTTTCGGCACAGATGCGTCACGCATCTGTGACGTTTTTGCCCCATGGTGTGCCGCATTGTAAATGCGGCGCACCATGGGTGGCGGAGCAGTGGCGCAGGATGACTGGCGCATCCCTGGGGATGCGCCAGTCATCCTAAATCTGCCCCTCCATCTTTAAGGCCAGGGGTAGCAGACACAGCACCAAAGGCTTCAGGGTAAAGCCAGGGGTTACAGCTATGACCCCTGGTGATCACTAACTGGCATCCATGAAGACTGCTAATTCAGTAAAAATACCAAGCGAAACCAATAAGCTCCAATCAGTGCCAACATTAAGTATGAAGAATCGCCTGCAATCAACTACAAAATTCTCTCTGGTAGCTCAGTGGATGGTCAAGAGATGCATATTTCAGTCATGTAGACACAACATAAACCATTTAAAACTGTCATCTCTTATTTCCACCTGCAAAGAGAAGTGCAAGGGTGTTTCGAAGGAACATTCAAACAAACAGTATTCCTCCATGCTACTTGTGTAAAGGTTAAGTAAGGTCTGTCACTGGCACGCTGACATCCTTAGAGATTAGTGTATGTCTTTCTTTTAAGCTAACTTGAAAAAAGTAAACGGGCTTTTGCCCTGCTGATCAAGTAACTTGATTACAAGGCTGAATACATGGAATGCTCATAGCTCAGTTCTATCAAGAAAGATTACTGTTACTTGACAATTCTTTAAAAATATTTTACATAATAAGGGCTGAAACATGCTGGTGCCATCATGTGATAGGGTGATACATATATGCTGAATGCATTGCATTCAAAACTGGTGTTGTGTCTTGCATTCTGTCAGAAAGGACTAACCTTGGAGTCTGGTTCCAACAGGAGCTGCAAATGTGCCACATGTCTTCAAATCTAGAGCCTACTATACACCCGATAATATTTCTATTAGAAAGGACCGTATTTTATGTGGTATAACCCCAGCATTTTTCCTTAACTGTATTTGCTGGATGTAGAGCTCTGTGCGATTTACCCCTGCTAACCATTGGTATAGTATCTGTGCTCCCTCTTTTAACTTGATGAAATTGGCATACCCTAATTGGCATATCCCTAACAATCCCTAGTATATGGTTCAAAGAGTACCCAGGACCTGTAAGTTAAATGTCTCTAGTGGGCAGCCGCACCCATTGTTCTATTCAATGCAGTTACAGTGCAGACATGATTGCAAGCCTACCTTTTGTAGCTTGCCCGATGCAGTTTTAAAATGCAAATTCTACATGTCAAAATAACCCCTTTGGACAGGCCTAAGCCTTCTTTTTAAATACTAAGTCATCCTTAAATTGGCTCAACTGTTCTCAAGGCAAGATGCATGATCTAGAAAAGTAGAACAACAAGTTTAATGTTAAACATTTCTTCACTGAAACAAGGTCCCAAAAGCTATTTTCGCTATAGCAGTGTGGGCTTCATTATTATGTTTATTCATTTCTTTGGCTAAGAAGCAGGTACAAATTTCATTTTTAGACTTCTTAAAATATTTATTACAAACCCAATCCACTAGTGAAGTTGGATTTGTGATAAATGTTTTGGAAAAGGGTGCTTTTAAAAGGTTAACTTCTCTAATGCCCATTTGCATAAGAACAGCTTTCACGTAGTAGCTGAATTGTTCCCTTGATGAGGTGGGAACTTGCTCCCAGAGCTGAAAGAAAGGTTTTGGGTGAGGGAATGTGTTGTTTTTCCCTTGGAAGGATGCCTGTGTAAGGTGCCTCAGAACTTGACTAACTTTAAAGAGGCCTACCCTATCACAGGCAGAACTAGCTAGCACCTGGTCCTGCCCCTTCCTGTTGTATTCCTGGCCAGTCATGCACCAGTCCCAGTGGGAGATGAGGTGCCCCCAGAACTGGTTTAGAGAGACTACAGAGGAGGGGCTGCTGGTTTTCTTGGCCACACCTTTGAGGTGGCATAGATGTGCGGCACAGCTGAAGAAAGTTTCTGTCATCTTGGTTCTAGGTAGAGAGAGGCATGGTAGGATTGATTGCAGTAGGACACACAGGAAATACTACAACATTTGGTTGACTTACCCCTGTGACCTTGTATCCCATTGATTAGGGAGTGGCCAAGAGAAGAGTATATCAAAGTCTCATCATTCAACTGGTACCTTCCTGTTCCTTGTGAAAGAAAACATGAGTTTTAAATCCTCAAACGATAGCTCTAAAGCAATACTTCAGCAAATAAAGCCTGTCTCAACAAACACAAATGGATTCCAATTAATACTTCTCTGTATTTGGCTGATCCTTCCATTGTTTCCAAAGATGAACACAAACAGTTCCCAAGGTTTCCCATACCCATGACAACAAGGTGCTGCCTACAACAATGTTTTTCAATTGCTACACAAGGGCACTCTGAACCGCAAGTAATTTATGCGTTGTAAATTGAAAATGGCTAATTTCACTTGCATTTAATTTCCTTGACTATACTCAGCAGTCCTGCATGGTACCTCCAGCCAAAAAGTGTGACACATCTCTCCAAGTTGCATGAGCACTCCACATGCTACTATTCTTTCCTTCCTCTGAAGGTGTGCAGTGCCTGGGAGTCCAGAATTACGCTCATATTCCTATCGAGCATAAAGAGGTTAGTGCAGGCCACAGACTATGGCATAATTCTCCCATTCTGTATGAGGGCAAAATGTTTCATTCATCACTTCAAATAAGTTACATCTTAAGCACAAAGTCATAGTTAATTTTTAACTATAATAATACCCTTTCAGATATCCTTTGGAGGAAGCAGGTATTAAGAATGGAAAAGATGGCGATGGCACATCCTTTAATATGTCATTAAGGGATAGCCATCTTGGAAGGATAGTGTGCCAAGAGTTCTTGTATATGCAAATTGTCATAGAACCCAGTCATGTAGTTGGGAAAAAGTTATTTATACTAATGACCAGTATCAGATGGTTCTACACTGACTATAGAAAATTGTCCGTAGACAAATTCAGAAATCAGGGGATGCTCACATATCACTTGCTCCACAGGATGTACACCCTAAGAGGTGAGGTCTATTTGCTTTGAACATACTAAAGATCAACGAAAAGCGATATGAGGGGAATGATACCGCAACAATGTGTGCCATAGACACATCTCCCCATACATGGAAATTTTGGAAATAGATTACTGTCCGATGAAACGACAATGGTATGTGTTAAAATGTACCAAATTGGATGACGGATATTGTATATTTATATAACAATAAATATTTATGTACTACATAACACACACTGAATTGTGTCTCTTCTCTAACTTGGGTCCGTATGTTTATCCAACTCAGCAGTACTCATATAATTGATTTGAGAAAGGTGAAATGCTGCTGGAAATTAAACCGGTGACATGGAGGTTTTTGGCAGAAAATACATCAAATTAGATATTTCTGCCTTTAAAATGAAGGACTGATCAGAAATTTCAGGAATTTGAATAAGAAACTATGTCAGAATGTAAGTTCTTTTTTCCAACTGATTAGAAATTGCCTGGTAGTGGTTATCATGTTCCCCTCTACAACACAGCGAGGTGGGGGCAGTAGCGAAAATACTTACTGAATCAGATTTTGTCCACAATTTCACAGGTTAATGACTCATATGACGCTTAACAAAGCCTGTAATCCTTTTGCACGGACCCGGACCTTCATAAAAGCGAGAGCCTACCTCGCCAACGCTGTTTCCCGTGACTCCTGGTGCCTGTTGGTCCCGGTCCCCCTCCCGCCGCCGCAACCGTCACCTTGAAGCGGCCGCCGAGTGGAGGGGGGCACAGGACTACGTTTCCCGCCCAGCTTTGCGGCGGAGGACGGCGCTGGTCATCGCGCCAGGCGGTGCATAAAGAGCGCGTCACCCCGGTGGAGCGGCTGACGCTTAACAAAGCCTGTAATCCTTTTGCACGGACCCGGACCTTCATAAAAGCGAGAGCCTACCTCGCCAACGCTGTTTCCCGTGACTCCTGGTGCCTGTTGGTCCCGGTCCCCCTCCCGCCGCCGCAACCGTCACCTTGAAGCGGCCGCCGAGTGAAGGGGGGCACAGGACTACGTTTCCCGCCCAGCTTTGCGGCGGAGGACGGCGCTGGTCATCGCGCCAGGCGGCGCATAAAGAGCGCGTCACCCCCGCGTCGCGGGAGCGCGCGGGAGCGCCCGGGGCTAAGCCCGGGCAAAGGGCGGTCCCTCTGTGGCCCTCAGGGAACAGAAGGAGACGGGACGGGCCACCTCCATTCGTCTTTAGTATTCCGAGGTGATAGCATCACATCAGATCTCATCATTGACAGTGAGTTTTTACTATTAAGTGCTCAGTACATCACCTATCAACTTGGATATTTTCAACATGATGTCTAAAGCTAGAAATACTCCTGTGGCTACAAGATCGTCTACCAGAAATATGGCCGTTCCATCTACACCTCTACCGACAATCACAGCTATTGACTTAATGCTACAAAAGACTATAGGTATAGTAGCAGATGCCATACAAAATACGGAGAGACGTCTTTCTTTGACACCAAATATGTGCTTTCCTAATCTATCATCACATACTACCACTAATGATAACACAGTAAATTCTTCTATTAACTTAGAGGAGTCACTTTTATTGCAATCTTTTACCGGGTTGCCTAGTGGTCAAAGCAGTAGGAAAAAAGCACTACCAACCTCCCCTATACCGTTAAACAGCATAGAAAATAGTCCTGTACTAACTTCTATCCTTGGGGAAAACCTGTGCTCGCCCCACTTGGGAGCTATATCACCAAACTCTCCAAGGACAGGGGTTGAACTCGTAGAGAGCTCACCCATAATAGAAACAATTGAAGTAGATAAGCCAGTTTCCCCCAAAAAGTCAAAGAGGCAATATAGGAAAAAAATTAAATCAATAACGAGGAAAACATATCGCCCCCTAGGCAATCACAAAACATCAGCAAAGGATGTCTGGGCAAACTTCAGGCTGGTCAAACCATCTAGTAAAGTTACTAACTTAACTGAAAAATTTCCCAATCAAGGTGTATTATCACCGCAAACTCAAGCGTGCCCAGAGTACATCAAAAACTCTACAGTCCAGTCAACCCAGACAGAAAGGGCAAGTACATCAGATAATTTACACCTCACAGAACTGGAACATTTAGTCAGATCCCTCTTGCAGCCAATAAGTGATAAAATCACCAATTTAGAGCAAACTTTAGTGAAGTTTGAAAAATCCCAAAAAGATGACATTGCGAGCATGTTAAAAACTTTCAATGTACTCACACCAAAGGTCAGTCTTTCGCAGGTTAATAGTACCCAAAAGCATCTTAACAAAAAAAAGACACAAGACAAGATTAACATTCATAATGATAGCTCCAGCTTGTCACCCACTCCTTCCTCAAGTGCCACAGATCACAACATCGCAACCTCAACTGTATGTGCAAACACCCAAATGGTATTAGCCCTGCCCTCGCCCCCCATCCAAGATGTGGTAACAATCAGTAATGATGAAAGCGAATGGGCCACGGAAGGCTCATCTTCCGATCTACCTGATGATTCAGGTGATCAGGTTGAGCCTCAAAGGCCAACACTAACACAAAATGTAGCCAGAAACACACGGCCGGTGCAAACACCAAAACCGAAGCAATCAAAAAAACTCGCCCATGTAAACCTCCCCCCTGAATCCCACTTATACACCATAGTAATGATTGGTGTACCTCAACTACAAGAGGGAAAGGCCGAGAGCTATGGGGATTTGAAAAATAAAGTGAGTCATTGGCTAACATCTCATAGACCAATCCCCCCTCACATAAGTGGAAAAATAACAAATGTCAGGAGGGTGGACTGGGTGGGGCATAGATATAAATCTACTGAGGGTGACTGCATTGTCGTCAACTTCAAGGATAACCGTGTGGCAAGGCATATCACCAGCCTGATCCGCATTATGGATCTAGGTTACTTTTATCCCCCAAAAGATCATAGTCTAGCTAAAGTGCACCTACATCCTGCTTTAGAGCAGGAGAAACCTTACGGCAATTTTAACCAATACCATGATGGAGTAACCCCAAGAAACCGTGGACACTACCCAGCAGGTGACCAAAGACAGTACGGGAGAGACATATCATGGGAGCCCAGACAAGTTAACTACCCAGTACCTTATTATGAGAGTCGGGAGGCTTCACATGAGTTGTATCACCACCACAATCACCCACACTCAACACACCCTAACACTTATTATAACGTCCCTACTTCTAATAGGTTTGAAGCTTTCTATGATGAGAGTGGCTTGGAGGGGGTCGACTGACTGCAAGCCGCCCCCACCACATCAACCCACACTGATCACATGCTAAGCCAATTAGTACATGGGGAAACTAGGGCTACATATGCAGTAAACGTTCCCCCCCTAGCCGTTGAACTAGATATCAACAGACAGATAGAGCTAGACTCAGATTTATTAACGGATAGCCCCACTTTATGTGAACACACCACTATACCGCATGCCTCACTTAAGGCTTTTAGCCCCCTTCCACCTCATGAAGAATCTAGTGCTTCCCTAACAGATATCCAGGGAGAAACTAACACAGTACAACTTATTCGAACGTCCTCAGAATTCACCATTATAGAACCTGCCATTGGGACAGAACTGGTTGACGTTTACAGTGCGAACTTAGTCTCATGGAACATAGTGGGCCTAGCTGATAAAATATGTGATCCTGCTTGGCTGACATTTATTAAGAAATACGCAGTAATATGCCTCCAAGAGACATGGATGGAAGATAATAACGTTTTTATTGAGGGCTATCAAAGCTTCCTGAGGCCAGCGGCTCCTTCAGTTAGTGGAAGAGCAAAGGGGGGCCTGGCCACTTTCATTAGTCTGGCACTTACCTGCCAAGTAAGTAACTGTTATCACGAAAACCAGAACATTCAAGTGCTGGAACTAAAGAAAGGCAAATATACCCTGTCTGTAATTAACTTTTATAATGCCATAAACAGTCAAGGGGAATGTAATATACTGCTTCTAAACAAGCTGTTGAGAGAGGACGTTGGCATTTTGCCTCGAGATTTATTGATTGCAGGTGATTTTAATGTCCACCCGTGTGGTAATCCAGGAATTACCCCCATGGGATCATTGGGTTGTAATAGTGTGAATGGTTTTCACTTTGATCACTCTAGACGTGGAACCTGCCTTAATGACCTGATGAATGAAAACAACCTAACTGTAGCTATGTCCATGGTGCCGGAGTTTAAGGTTTTTGATGTCACCACATTCAAAGGCTCAGCTCATGGTTCCTTTATAGATCACATATTGCTATCTGCCGATCTCGCCAATCAGGCCTCTAGATTCACTATTAAAACAAGCATTTATAGTGATCATAACCCCATATCTATTAGACTGGGTGGAAGAGTACTTGAATGGCGACCGAACTGTGAAAGCAAGGGAACCCTGAAATGTACAAATGGTAAACGCCGATTAAAATGGTCAGCGGTAAATTGTGAAAACCTGTATTCCGAAATTAATAGGGTATGTGGGGAGGAACTTAACGTTTGTGTATCTTCAGCCACACCCTCAGAGCAAACATTAGCTGTTTTTGAGGTTGTGGTGTCACTGGTGGGACCTATGTTAACAGTCCCAATGAAAGTACAAAGCAGTAGTACCCCCAAATGGTTCGACCACTCATGCTCTAAGGCAAGCAGGGACTTGAAAAAAGCATTGAAAATCAAACCCAGAAACCCAGGACAAATTAAAATCCTGCGTTTGACTTACAAGAAATTACTTCTTAAACGGAAAAAAGAAATAAAGGCAGGCATTTGGGAGTCTTTGCTCGACCCATCAGTCCTGGGCAACAGTAGTAAATTTTGGGAAATTATAAACAAACCTCTGTTTGACGATCCCAGTGATATTGCACTTGGCACTAACATCCCAGAGAAGGAGTGGATCACTCACTTTGGAGCTATTTTTAAAAGCAATGAGCAGCAGGCAGAATATGATTTTTCGTCTCCTAAGGAGAAATTTTTGTGCTTTTCAGTTAATGAAGTAGAGAAGGGCATTCAAGGGTTATCAAGTAACAAGGCCCCGGGCCCGGATGGTTTGCCTCCGGACCTTTTTAAATCTTGTATCCCACTATGGGCCCCTGTCCTTACAGCTGTAGTAAATGCAGCCACGGTTCTTGGATGCCCAAAGTCTTGGGGGGCATCGACCATAGTACCCGTGTTTAAAAAGGGTGATCGCAGAAGCCCGACATGCTATCGCCCAATATCTTTAATTAATTCTGTAGCCAAAGTGGTAGGGGGTGTAATCCTGAATAGACTAACTGCATGGGCAAACGAAAATAATGTCATATCCCCGATACAATATGGCTTCAGACCTGGACATTCGACAATCACCCAATGTCTGAACCTATATTTGATCATAGGAAAATATACTATGGCCCGGCAGGGAACAGTCCACATGGCCTTCATGGACTTATCGTCCGCATTCGACTGTGTGGACAGAGGCAAGTTATGGGTCACCTTATTAAAGATGGGTGTAGAGCAGAATGTAATTAATTTTTTGGCTGACCTGCACTCTGACACTAGAGCCAACGTTCGATACACCCAAGACCTGAAAGTGACGGGGGATTTTAGAATTAATCGCGGTGTGCGGCAGGGATGTATCCTACCCCCATTCCTTTTTAATTTGTATATCAATGAGTTAGAGGAACATTTGTTAAAAACAGGGGCAGATTACCCATATGTAGGTCAGAAAGACGTCCCGGTCCTGCTTTATGCGGACGATGCTGTCCTCATTGCTAGGACAGCAATCGGCCTCCAGACACTTTTAAACTCTTTTTTTAAATTCATGAAGTCCCGAGGCTTAAGTATCAATAACTCTAAGTCTTACGTTATGAAGACAGGCCTGGGGCTGCGAAAAACCAATCTTTTTAACATAAACGGGGAAAAAATTCCAAGCACCAAAACGTTCTCATATCTCGGGGTCCTCTTTGACCACCAATTATCCTGGGGCCCCGCTATACTGAGAAAGAAGGGCGAGGTAACGCGTGTGAACGCGGCTATACTTAACTTCGCAAGAACAATTGGTAACAGCCCGGCTGCTGCCCTGCTTAAATTATACCAGGCAAAGAGCATTGCCGTTGCCTGCTACGGAAGTGAGCTTTGGGGCTATAGTCGGTCGCGAGATCTGGAGGTTGCTGAAAATAATTTCCTGAAGCAGTTACTGAGGCTGCCAAGGGGAACAGGTAACTTCTCTGTACATGAGGAACTAGGGGTGTCCTACCTAAGCGATAGAATAGCAGTTAACCCCCTGGTGTGTTGGATGAACTGTTGGTTAAATAGTGACATACCGCTTACCCATGATATACTAAAAGAAGCCCTAACATGGGAGTGTAGGTCCAAGGTTCCGTGGCTGAAGTATATCTGTGATTGTTTTACCGCAATGGGACGGGCTGATTTGTTTCTAATTCCAAACTCTATTACCAAACTGGATGTCACTCTTGTGAAAAATACATTTCTGACAAATAGGTACTTAGCTCGGGAAGAGGTTGAGTTACAGAAAGACAGTGTTAGGAAACATGTATTGCTCAAAACCTGTCTTCAAATGGAACCATATCTATCATGGCCCATGACAGGCTATGAACGCTATTTACTAACAAGGTTCCGTTTTGATTTGTTTCACCTTTTACTGGCAGTACCGAGTGGAGCCCATCGAGGCCAAGTGCTGCCAGCTTGCGGCTGCGACGGAATGTCTCCGCAAGACCTGGCGCACTTTTTATTTATTTGCCCTTTTTATACAGTACCCCGGAAGTTATACTTAAAACCTTGTCTTAAGGAACTGAAATTTGCACAGATTAAGCCAGCACTTTATTACCTTCAACTCCTGAACTGTGACTGCACTTTGTTTGTATGTTGCTTCATGAAGTTAGCTATAAGATTCAGAAAAAGTATGGAGGGATAATATTGTTGCTGTTGCTAGGTATAATGCAAACTTTTTAACTTTGCTATAAGTATTTATATTTTTAACGTGTATATTCTGCCTGTTATCCGTGTTTTATAGCGTTCACATAATCCTGTCTTACACATGAATTGGATCACCTGCTTTTTTAACTGTATGTTTATCAACTGTGCTTTTATGATTGTACAACTAACAATCGAATAAAGTTATTTGAACTTGAACTTGGACTCATATCATTCTTCCCACTCCATCCCTGTATGGAGGGCAAAGGCAAGCGAGTATCTCTTTTATGGGTCCGTCAAACATACAAACTTCTCATTAATTTACATTAGATGTAACGTCCTCTAGCATTATCTTTAGGTCTGTCTACAGACAGGTATAGCTCCGTTCTTGAGCTTATGTTATTAACACACAAATTACTGCACAGGTCAGAGGACACAGAACACACATTTACCTTGCATGATTGGTTTCTTGGAACTGAACAGCCTTTAAAATCTAAAAAGAAATAAAATACGAGGTTTACATTTTTGAGACTTTGTAATGGAAACACAGAGAATAGGTAAAGTGTAAGAACAATAATGGGGCATAATTTTGATGACGTCACCTGTAGCATCAGTGATTTTTCTCCTACCTTTTGTTGATGTTTCACAAAGGAACATCTAGTGTCAATGTGAACCCCTAGGTATTTGTAGGATTGTTCCGTCATGATACTTTTGCCGCTGTAGGACCATCCTCTCCTTGATATTTTCTCCACGTGTATGTCACAACCTTGATTTTAGTCAGATTCACAACCAGTTTATTGACAGTTGTTTAAATACACAGTTGGTCAAGAAGCTGTTGAAGGCCACCCCTTGAGTAACTGAACAAGGCAAGATCACCAGCATACAGCAGGTCACTGATCCCGGTGCCACCTGTTTATGCGGAGTGACTATGAGGGACTAAGATAAATCTGCAATTAATAAATAAAAAAGCAGGTTGGCCAGTCTGCACCCCTGCTTCACTTCTCATGATGTCATTATTTACCTGGAAACACAAGCTCCCTCGCCAAGTTTAATGCGGATTCATGTGTCAGAATGCAGCTGAATTATGGCCTCCAAGAGAGGCCGAGGTATTCCCCACCCGGTAGCTTAGTCCACAGTAAACCCGTTGGCACTCGATCAAACGCCACCTTGAAGTCGACAAAGCAGCAATGTATTGAAGAATTTTAAGATTTTGCTTTGAGCATCAGGACTGTTATTGCCCCTGTTAAAGTCCCTGATTAAGCCCCAAATCCAATTTGATTAAAGGGGATTAGCGATTTTGTTCCACCCGTGATGTTATGTCCTCTAGCAACAGGCTGGCGCAATATTTAGCGTCATTGTCAAGGAGGGCTATACACCTATATTTTTTGGATCTGATCTTATGTCTCCTTTGTAGTTTCGGGTGTATTATGGTGCCTCGCCATGAGTGTTGTATCTGTGAGGTCATCTGACAGTAGTCAAATAGGGTTGTGGACTGTGGCCCAGAACGGGATAAATTAAATGGCAGGATAATAATCTGTGGATGATGGTTACTCGCCTTCCGCTGGGCATTATAATGATTCTCAACCACAGGACACATTTCACCATTACAGATGGAATATCCGAGGTAGGAGCGTGTTTGCTCATTGGATCTTGTCCAGTTTGGCAGCTTGTCCTGCAAGAAACTACAGTACAATATTGTGTAGCCCATGCTACTAAGTTGCAAAACCATGTATTTGCCAATCTTGCTATACTTACAGCTGCTGGGTTTAATCTGCTCAGTGATAGTTTGGTCTCTCCCTGGATAAGGTACCTCGTAATCTTCCGGACGTTCTTGGAAAAGATTTGTATTGAAGTCCTTTGTGATCAAGGAGGCTGTGTTGGAGTCATCATTGATTAGGTCACACATGGTTTGTGTTAGTTGGTTGAATTTGGTCATTTTCTATCTGGTGTTTATACTGTAGTAATATTTGCTGTAAGCTTGAACTACTGATTTTGATACCAGAAAACCAGATCTCCTCAGTGCTAACTGATCAATAGTGGCTTTTAACTTGACTGACCCATAGGTTGATAGCCTACCTTTTGGTCTACTCAACTTATGGGCCCTGGAGGTGGATGTCCTGTTCTATAGATATTCCAGGTACACATGGATAGTGATGGCACATTAATGTAGGTGGCTATTTGAAGACTGGTTCAATCAAGACTTTTACTGATTAATGCTGCTGACAGCCGTGCCCATTCAATCCCGTGTGATCTGGATCCTGCACCCTTTGTGCCCTGTCATTTACAAAACCACAACTTGGAGCATTTGTTCGTATTGAGAACGGCTTCTTCCTGGCAGTAATTGTAATGTCCAATTGTTTTGCTAGAACTGTAGAATAGCCTGTGTCCTTCAAGGGGAATATTTTAATACCCCATGTATTCAATAGCTCTGTTCTGGATATAACTTGCTGTGTAATTGTTGTCGAGATTAATGTGACTAGTGTTGGGTCTGTATTTGGTGACCTTAGGGAGAAGAAATTCTATTGCTTAAATGTCACTAGACTCCAGTCAGCTCAGTTCAGGGATAGACTTGAACAGCCTGAGGATATTTCCCCCATTTAAAATACCGTGAGGACCTTGTGAAGGGTACTCCAGAATGAACAATAGCCTGCCATTTTAGTTTGGCGGGCTGTGTCATAACAGTGACCTTGATTAGAACCCCTGATCCTACATTGGGCCTGCTCCATCCTACGTGAATCAATTGTTTTTCCCTGCTGGCACTCCTCAAGGGGATCATAATGCATATGCCCAATTTTGAGCAATGTTTACTTATGCAAGGTCGGAGTGCCCAGGTCCTTTGTATTTGTAACTCTAATGGTACCCTTAGGGAAAGGTGCTGGATCATCGCTGGCTGCTTTTTAAATGTAAAGTTGCTCAGTAACTGCATTTCAGGTGGACAACTGGGTTTGTGCACTCAGGTTTTTATCAGCCTTGCTTGTTGTGACTCCCATTCCACTAGGTGTGAGGGTCATGGGTGGTGACATCAGATCTACTCTACTTGAACCACTATGGTAGGATAATGTTATTCTCCCACTGGATCTGCACCAGTATGAACTGGAGATTGCCTTGGGTCACCCTTTGGTCTAGGGTCCTGTGACTTGGAGCCCATAGGTTCATCTGCCTCCTCCAAGGTTGACTTCGGAGTAGGATGAAGCCGTGGTAGACTGCTTTTGCCCACAGTTGAATGAGATTCTGCTCTGTCCCTTGCAAAAATTGGAAACAAGTCACGTGTTGCGTGTTGGATAAGATTATTTATCTTATTGCGCTGTTTTCGGAGTCTTTTATTTTCCATCTTCCTGGGGGGTCGTAATGAGAGTGGGTCATCAATTCTGCCTCTCTGCTACCTGGTGGTGTCTTCATCAAAGTCAACTGTGTTATCCATAATTCTGACTGGTCCAAGTTACGCATCTGGAGAAGCTGAGACTTTTCACTCGTTGTCCTTGCAGGAAGATTGTCAGATGCAGATGTGGTTGCTTCTTCTTCTGCTACTGTGATGGCACTCAGACAAAGAGCGTCATTTCAAGTATTAGCAGCTGCATTTACCTCATTGTGTACTTTAAAAGCCTTCAGAGTGACCAGGTCTGTATATTGTGATAACTGTGCCAGTCCATAGGTAGTTTCTTGATGGTAGCCAGGACTGTGGTGAGGAACGTTGCTCCTCTCATATCAGGAATTACCACTGAAACACTTATCAGGGAATCCCCAATGTATTCCTATGAGAGGGCAGCCTCACAGCAGTGAGAAGCCAAAATGCTACCAGGACATGTCACGCACTTAAGGTACATGTCCTACCTTTTACCTACAATGCACCCTGCCCATAGGCCTAGCTAGGGCCTACCTTAGGGGTGAATGCCATGCAGTAAAAGGGGGGTCGCAGACAAGGCACACACGTTAGGTGTCATCTCACAGCAGCAGTACACTGTGCGCACAGGCCCTGCAATGGCAGAGGCCTGAGACATGTTTGAAAGGCTAATTTGGTGAGTGGCACAATCAGCGCTGGAAGCCCACCAGTATCATTTAATGTATCGGCCCGGGTGCTGAGATTCCACTTTACAAGGGACTGACAGGTAAATTAAATATGCCAAACAGGTGGAGACCAATCTTAACATGTTTACCACAGAGAGCACACACACTTTACACTGGACTGCAGTGCTAAAGTGCCCTGAGTCCTAGAACCACCAACACCATGTCAGAGAAAAGGCTAGGAGGAAGACAAAAAGTTCAGGGATGACCCTGCAAAAAGGGCCAAGTCAAACAGACACACTGAAGAGGCACAACATTTATTACAACTGAATCAGAGGTTACAAAGTGAGTCAGAGGGAGCAGGGTGTAAGTTTCCTTCAAACACCAAATAAGGTATAGAACAAACATCCTATAGTTAAGATTTCCTTGTACCCAGAACAAGTGTAAGACAGGAATTGGATGACCAAGAAGGAAAGCATAGGCCCACTGTGGAGGCCTTCTGACCTAAATAGTGCATGAAGACATGTGATGGGAACAGTAATCTGCTTCAGGGTTCTACTGTTCCAGTCTTTGTGTGGTGGAGCAAAATCCAGAGGCCGCCCAATTTTGATTTAATATCTGACTTTACCATTAAAGAGGGCTTTGAATTACAATTCTTTAGGCACCAAAATCCATATTCCTACCTACTCCCAATTGAATGTTACCACTTATTTATTGTAATAAGGTAACCCAATGTTATCCTACGGAAAATCAAGCCTTGCAGTTGTGAAAAACTAATTGAGGAGATTTTCACTACCAGGCTATGTAAGAGTTTAAAAGAACATGCCCATCTTTTTAAATACACTGCACCCTCACCTATGGGCTATTTTTGGCCTATGCTATGGGTGACTATATGTACTAAAAAGGAATGTTTTTAGGACTGGTAATATATGTATTTTACCAGGTGGAAATTAGGTAGGTTTAATACTACACACACAGGCTCCAATGGCAGGCCTGAGACATGTGTAAAGGGCTATTTAAGTGGCAGGCACAGTAAGTGCTGCATGACCACTTGTAGCATTTAACCTACAAGCGCTGAGTGCATGTAGTACCACTTGACCTGGTCTTTCCACTAAATTAAAATTGCCAATTGGGGGTAAGACAATATCAACATGTTTAGTAGAGAGAGCACGCATGAGTTAGCGCTGGTTATCAGAAGTAAAGTAAGCAGTCCTAGGGCAAAATGTTTTGGGGAAAGACCATTCTAAGGCTGACTCTACGGTACGGCCTAAAGGCTCATAGGGCAGGGTGCACTGTACTAGAAAGTAGGACATGTGGGTTTAAGTTTTTCAAGTCCTGGTAGTGAAAAACTCCTAAAGTCATTCTTCACTAATGCAAGGCTTTCTCTCTTGTTGGATACAATTAGGTTACCTTCTTACACTTAAAAAGTGATGACTTCAGTTTGGGGGTAGATAGAAAAATGGTGATTACACTCAAAAGATTTAAGTCACAATTCAGAAAATTCAGCTTTTAGAAAGTTGGCATTTTTTTTTACCTAACCATTTGTTCCTTCTGCTGGTGTCCTGGGTCACATGACTGGGATTAGCTTAGCTTTTAGCCTTTGTGTATACCTCTCAGACGGTGAGACACGGGGGAAAGGTATTCTGCCTCAACCATCCTGGCAGGATGTTGCATCCTGTCAGAATGTTGAGGCAGTGCTGTTTCGTGTCCTCTTACATTTCAAAGGGCAGCCTCCAGCACATGCTCAAAAGAAGTTGACACCACTCTGTTGTCACCCTGGACTACGTGGAGCCTTGAAAGGGAAGGGAAGAACATTCCAGAACCAGGGGTCATGGTAGTCCATCCATACATGGCAGTCCCCAACTCTGGTGTTGGGCTTGCACTGGCAAAATATCAGTAACTGTTAGTATTCTTATAACACTATTACTATCCCTATCTGTGTCATCAGCCATTGTGACTGGTGTAACCAATCTAAATCCATTCATGCACTCTTATTTATCTGTTCATATGCACCATTTCATCTATTCAAACATAAAGGCATGCACATATTCAACCATCTATTCAATTATAAACTCATTCACCCAAAACATATCCAGAACTCTGTCACATGTTTATTCATGGATGAAAAATGTACTCATCCACCCAACATTTGACTCTTTATCACATTCACCCACCTCAGACATATTGGCTTTGTCATTGCCTCTTTCCCTTGCGGTTATAAAAAGATGAGTTTTGCCTTTTAACGGGCTATCAGCTCAATTTAACAGAGAAACGCTTTGCTGCTTACCTAGTGAAATTGTCAAATTGTCCTTACTGAAATCCAACCTGATTGCAATGAAAAATAGAAATTGCCACCATTAAACAGAGTGAAAGAAGTGAACCAAATTACTGCAAACGGCGGTACATTTAGGGCCTTTTCAATAATGGGTTATCTCCAATTACAAGCCTGTGTTAGGAAAAAATGAAAAGAAATCCATGCTGAATGGGAGCCGCTTGGGGAATGACAAGCAATCTCAGCATAGAAAGGGACATTGATTTACAGGCGAACAGAAGCTAATGATAGCAAAGTACTTGCCAATTGTGGGCACGCCATAATTTCTCTAAGTGCAGCACATCATATCAGTCTCGCTGGCTAACGGGTTCATCTTCATTTATCTGTGGTGGGATCATGTACACCTATGAGATTTGCATGAATTTGAATGGTGGCAAAATCACACCATAGGAAAAGGGGCAAAGAAATGTTAGAGATTTAGATCTCTGCATGTATAATCTGAAGCCTCTAGCTCTTTATCATATGTCCAGTAGAAATGTGTGCACGTGTATCCTGGATGGTAATTGACCCATTTTTTGATTCATGGTAGAAAAAAGTATAGATTTATCTCTGATGACATTATCTCTCCCACTGAAGCACCCGATTGAATGCAACTGCATTTATTGACCCATAACTTCGATTACATCAATTACTTTATTTGTCTTTGACATTTTTATACAGCGTTCTTGGACAACAGTATATCGAATTGCTTTACATTGTAACTCATCTTCGTGTTACATTAAACAATACAAAAAATCATTAAACCAGACGATAATGCAGAAAGTGACAGAACTAGAGTAAATGTCTTTATGTAATTTGTGAATGCAATTGTGGGCCTAAACCTAATATTCATAGTTTTTGAAATTGGATTTCTGGTTGGCAGGGGGATGCACCTTGTCCAGCAGGCACCACAATCCGAGTCAGGGTAAGTCACAAACTCACCATGAATAAACCTGTCCTTCCCCCCCTTGGTAGCTTGGCAAAGAGCAGTCCGGCTTAATTTAAGAGGCATGTGTAAAGTATTTGTGCAACACTTCACACAGTAAAACAGTGAAAACACAACACAAAAAAAACGGGCCTGGTTAGAACAATAGAGGTTAATTTAAAGAACAAAACAAGAATAAAACAACAAACATCCAATAAGTATAACCATAGTTATGGGTATTTAAAGAATCCATTGAAATGTAGTGCTTAAAAGCATAAAGCAACATTTGGGGCTCTTTGGCCGTGCTAAACCAGGTCACTTCCAAAAGTTCAGGCCAACCTTGATGTAGCATGGGTCTAATACATAAGGACCAGCCTTGGCCCACTGCAATCGGCAATGTGTTGCAGTGGGACCTTGCAACGGCGGTGATGCATCCTGGTTGAACCTTGCAGCAGCAGCGGTGTGTCGTTATCGATGTAGATGCGCCGGTTCCAAACCGCACAACAGTGTTGATGCATGGATTCTAGCTGGATCAGCACTCTACACCCACTTCCAAGGGTCCAGGACTGTGTTGCCACCACTTGGGAAGGCAAGGCCATCCGATGGCAAAGTCCAGGTGCTGTAGCAATGAGAGTTGGAACTCATTGCTACAGCACCTGGACTATCAAACAGGAGGCAAGGCAGCAAGCCCTTTGAAGTCACCCTGGGTCCGGATTAGAGAAATGCAGGTCCACTCTTTCTCACTCCTAGGCCAGAGGGTAACAGGCAGTAAGTAAGCACAGCAGAGCAGGAGTCCAGCAGAGTAGCAGTCCAGCATAGTGGTTGTCCTTTCAGCATCACAGAAGTCCTTCTTCCTGGCAGAGTATCCACTGGTCAAGAAGTATACTTGGCCCAGCCTTTATTCTCAGTTGTGACTTTTAAATGAGGGAGACTTCATAGAGATGCCTTTGATTTGCACAGAGTCTTTGCCCGTCCTGCCCTGGCTACAAACTCAATACAAGGCAGGATGTTACTCTTTATGTGGGGACAGGACACAGCCTATTCAGGTGTGAGTGTCATCTCCTCCATCCCATCTTTCCTAGGATGGCCCATCAAGATATGAATGCCCCATCAATTCACACCAAAGCTCCCTTTGTGTGTGGCTGTCAAGAGGAAATGCACAAATCACAGCTGTCACCCACCCCATATGTGTAATCAAAGGTAGGCAGAAGGCACCATATGGCTAAATTGAGAAAATGCCAACTTTCTAAAAGTGGAATTTCAGAATTACGATGTAAAATCGGACTTCACCATGAGTTGTGATTTTAAATTGTGATTCCAGACACACAAAACTTGGGGTCCAATCTCTTCCCAATTGAAGATTAGACTTATAACATGTAATACGGTATCCCAATGTTTTCCTATAGAAGAGATAGGCCTTGTAGTAGTGAAAATGAATTTAATAGTTTTTCACTGCTAGGACATCTAAAACTTAAAAGTACATGTCCTACTTTTTGAATATTCTGCACCATGGCCTTGGGCTGTCCAGGGCCTACCCTTTGGGTGACCTATATGTTTTAAAAATAAAGGTTTGTACCTGGCAAAAGCGTTAACTTTGAATAAATAACAAGCTTGGTTTCAGTGGCACACTCCTTCATTCGTCAATGTACTCTGTATTAATCTAACCATCAACTGTGTTCAAACTGTTTGTGTGTGCTACACATTGTTTGGGGGCTGCCAATCCCCCATTCTGACAATTCGATTAGTGTTAAAGTAAGCATGTACCTGAATATCCGTGTGCACAGCAATATGTATTATACGTATTTTTTAAAACATTACATTATATCACAAACATTACAATCAAGTGATTATGAAACAACTTATTTTTTTGCAAAAAATCAACCAAATTACATAAGAATATTGATGATGAGAAAAGTCAACTTTGATGTCCCGCTTGTCTATACGCTGCCCTATGAATTTCAAGACTAAGTATTCCCTTCTTCAGGGGCCTCTGGAATAATGAAATTACAACCAACATCATCATCAACTTTAGACCACTACCAAAAAAATCCTACATCCCTGTGGGTCAATAGCCATAACATCTCCACCATCTTAACCCTGTAGTTTATAGCTTTATCAGGGTGAAATCAACGCACCATGCCATTTACCAATGTTCCAGCAAGCTGTAATACACCAGCTACATGGCTTAAAGTGACTCTTAGGTTAGTGACAGCACCACTGTGACTCATTCTGCCAGTTATGTGGTTAAGAAGGGGGCAGAACCACTAAGAAGGGGGGCCCCTGATAGCGAATAATAGGCAGGTAAAGCAGGGGAAAACAACCAGACTAATACTAGGGAAGTCAACCTGCCTATATGGAGAATATGTATAGTGCCCTAGTAGGGTCACTCAATAATAGACAACACTGGGCTAGCATATGAACATAATCACAGTAAATCCAAGAACAGAATTATTACAACATTTCTATATATTTATTTTGATCATTATAGTTCATTTAATTTATCACGGTTCACAAGGTGAAAAACAGCAATAGATGAATAATATATAATAAACATATACAAATAGGTCCTACACAAAGCATTCATTAAAACAACACTCATTCAAAATTCCAGGATTGCATACACACTCATACGTCACTAACAATCAACAACGTTCTAACAATCATTCACATTGCTGAAATTAACAATCAAGGTTGCTATACAGCCAAATGATGTAAATATTAAAGGCTCTTGTGTATCCTCTCGATAATAGATAGAGGCTGGACCCAAAAACACGAGGTCATTCAGCGCCAACGCATGTTTCGCTGCCTAGCCCAAGGAGGACTACACCTTCATCAGGGCGGTATCTATATAGAGGGCGTGGGACACACAAAAAATGACCAATGAATATTCAACATAAAATTTTACCAGCAACCGAATAAAATGTAGAACATATCAAGCCATCTGTTCTTAACATCATATAATATAGCCTACCTGATTAGTCATGCGCCGCGTATCAGTGGTAATCCGTCCGTCTCTTTCTATGACTTCCCGGCAAATTACCTTTTAGTTTCCATAGCTGGATGACGGACTATAACAATGAACACTGACTCTGCCCCCTTCTTAACTAATACTAGGGAAATCAACCACCTGCCTAAATAAAGAATATGTATAGTGCTCTGGTAGGGTCACTCGATAATAGACAACACTGGGCTAGCATATGGACATAATCACTGTAAATCCAAGAACACAATTATTACAAAATTGCTATACATTTATTTTGATCATTATAGTTCATGTAATTTATCAAGGTTTATGTAAAGATGTCTCCAGCACAGGAATATGAGTTGGTAATCTTTATTAGCAGTACAAAGATAACAAGACCTCCAGCTACTTCTCCAACTCCAATGTCTATCTGCCCACTTCAAAGAACAGCATTCTATTAACCTAGCAACAACTTAACATTCCACTATGAGTAAATCCCCACATATCTCCCCCCTTACATAGAACAATAATGGAAACATAATAAAGAAAACATAATCTTCAACTTGCATGCGGAAACACATAAAGCAAAAGAACATAAGGAGCATGGCATTTGGAAACTTAACCACAACTTCAAGCAGAACCATCCGTTAAGAAAAGAACATTTTTCTTTACACTTTTTACTTGTATAGGTTGAGTAAACTTACTTTCTCCCTTAGTAACAATTCCTCCTCTTCTAACCATAACCCAATCACCTTCTTTTATATCCAATTCTTTAACTCCCTTTCTTAGATTGTGACTTGTGGCAACTTTCTGTTGTCTCTCCATGCCATCTTCTACTGCAGCACGATCCACCCACACACATTCTTTATTCTTCAACCACCCTGGGACTTCTTTCACACCCGGCTCACGCCCCTTAAGAGAAACAAAAGGGGAAACCCCAGTTGTAGAATGTGGTGTAACGTTATATGACCACACTAATTTTTTAAGTACTTCGGACCATGCTAATCCATTCGCTAATGAAAGTTGAATGTTGTCCATTAACAGACGGTTGATCCTTTCAACCAAACCATTAGTTTGCGGCCTGAACAGTGCAACTTTCTCATGATTAATTCCCATTTTACATAAAAAATCCTTCATTCTTCTAGAAACCAACTGAACTCCATTGTCCCACACCAATGTTTTCGGTATCCCTTCATTCATGAAAACTCTTTCCATGAAACTAATCATTTTTCTGTTTGAATGCAATCAGTAGACTCCACTACAAACCATTTTGAATGGTAATCCACAAGAACCATCAAAAACTTGCTTCGAGATCCCAACTTAGAAATGGGACCAAGAAAGTAAATTGCTACCTTTTCCCACGGACGTTTGGGAAATTCCATGCAAGCAAGAGGAGGTTCTCTAACAACCTTTGTTTTGTCACTTCTAGCACATGCGTAACATTCCTTAACAAGTTCCTCAATATCATTGTCCATTCCTAGCCACTTGAACGATCGCCGAATTCGCCTCTTGGTCATATTCCTACCTAAATGTCCTTCGTGTGCTATACTCATTATCTTACTCCTCAATTTAGTCGGTCGTACCAATTTGTTCCTACTCCATAACTTTCCTTCATTTATACTCAACTCAGTCTCAACATGATAAAAACTTCTAAAAATGAACATCATCACAATATTTCTTAGCCCATCCATCTGAAACACAGCTCATGACTTGATTCATCAACTAATCATCCGACATGGCATTGTCCCATTGTTCTTTATCAAACACTTGTTCCTCATTGCATTTAATCACATCCACTTCGTCCTCCAGATCTTCCCTGGCAACATCCATTGGCATTCTAGATAAATAATCTGCTACCACATTTTTCAAACCTTTCATATATTCCATCTCAAAATTGTACTCACGTACAGATAAATTCCACCTAGAAATTCTGGGGGTCACATTGCCTTCCAATCCTCTGCCACCTTTAAAGAAATGTACTAGGGATTTGTGATCAGTGCGAACCCTGAATGGCAAACCCCAAAGAAAATATCGAAAATGCTTAATACCCCAACAACACGCTAGAGCTTCTCTCTCAATCACAGAATATGAGGTTTCTGCCCCCTGAAGTCTTCTAGACGCAAAACCGATAATCCTTTCCACTCCATCATAGACTTCAGACAACACATCCCCAATTCCCATCTCACTAGCATCGGTAGTGACAAAAGTTTTAGCCTTGAAATTGAAATGTCCAAAGGTAGGTGCATGTAAAATGCCATTCTTCAAACATTTGAATGTTTTTTCACACACTTCATTCCACTCAAATGCAACTCCACTTTTCATTAATAACCTCAAAGCTTCCACTATTTCTGAGAACCCACTGATGAATTCAGAGCAGTACTCAGCAAGACCCAGGAAGGACTTCAACTGATCCTTGTTGAGGGGAGTGGGGGCATCATTAATTGCAGAGACAGTACTTTTCTTTGGTTTTATTCCTAACCCTGATATTTTGTGTCCTAAATAGGACACACAATCTGTTTTCAGTTGACATTTTTCCTTTTTTATAGTCAACCCATGACTCTCCATACGTTTCAACACTTCAGTTAAAATCTTATCGTGATGGTCAGAATTCTTTCATACAATTAGCACATCGTCTTGAAAACACAAGACATTGCTCATATCACCAGAAAACTGCTGCATGACCCTTTGAAACACCGCTGAGGCAGACGCCAAACCAAATGGCATTCTACGCTAGCGAAATGTCCCCAGCGGTGTTACAAATGAGGTGAGGTGCCTAGATTCCTTGTCCTAATCGACCTGATGATATGCAGCAGACATATATATAACACTGAAAATTGCGCCTCCACCCATAATTTGTTGAGTTCTTCTTGAAGGGGACCTCTCATTAAATAAGGTAAATTTCTCACCTTGTGAACCACTGGTACTGCATTTTTCTTGAGGATGATCTTATGAGAAAAATTCACTAATTTTCCTAATTTCAGAGAAAACATTTGAAAATATTTCCATAACATCAGTCTCATATCCGTCAACATTAAGAATAGGTAAAGATTTAACTGGTTCAGGTGCATTAGGATTAAGCATAATCCCCAAATCTTTTTGATGGCGCCAACCTAACAAATTGGAACCTTTTTTCATCAGATATACTCGTCCATTCACTTTCCTACCTGAAAAACTGATTATCATCCACTTAAGTCCCAAAATGTCCATGGTCTTTCCACTGTAACCAACAGTTTAATGTCAGGCGTATTCCAGGAATCCACATCACTCTCATCACCCAAGACTTCAAGATACATGTCATTAGATAACAATGTATACAAGCTACCCGAATCAACCAACTTTCTGACATCTTTAGTACCAAAGTATCTGGCATCTTTAGCATCAAAGTTTATAATGCAGTGTAGTTTTTCAAGTTTATCAGAGCTTTCAGTAGCCACATCAACACTACAAACAGATTTTGGACTAACATCCTCTTGAATTGATGATCCTTCAATACATAACATGAGCTCTTGAATATTCTCACAGGTGTCATAAATTTCATGGACATATTGGGTTTTAGGATTACAAGCTTTAACAATATGTCCTCTTTTTCCACACGCTCTACAAATCGCATTTCTAGCCATACATTTGGTACTAGAAGCAATATGTCCTGGAGCTCCACATCTGTAACACTTGAAAATACGTGAATTAGATTGTGGGGCTAAGTTTGTAGGACGGGACACTCCAGAAGGTTTACTAAAGGACTTAGGTTAAAATTTCCCCCCATTTTTTATCACTTTTGTTTCATCAACACATGCATGGATTTGTGATCCTTTTGATTCAGAATCTTTTGATACCACGTCTTTTAATACTATGGAGCTAGTACACTTATCCATTTCCTTAATCCATAGATCTGTATTCTCTAAACCTTTAGCTATTTGTATAGCTTCATCTAAGGTAGAGTCTTTAATAAACAGTTTTTCTCGTACTCTTTTGCTGTAAGTACACCTAACAATTTGATCATGTATAAGTGAGTCTCCTAAATTCTCAAACTGGCAAGTTAAAGACAGCCCCCTCAACGCAGCTACATAGATTGCAATATCTTCATCATCTTTTTGAACACGGCAAAAAAATGTGTGCCTCTCTAATACTGTATTAATCTTGGCAATAAACCTTTTCGCTAACATTTGCATGCTCATATCATAGACATTGGTTGGTTCCCATTTCCCATCCCTAGGTATATTTCAGGTAAGTCTTCATATAAACGACGCCCCTCAACACCTAGATGGTGAAGAAAAATTGCTTGTTTGCGAATAGGACCATATTTATCTGCCCCTGTTGCTAAAACATAGGTTAAAAATATTTTTTTCCATTCTTTCCAGGGTATGGGAGGTTCTCCGGGGGTTGGAAGAAATGAAGGAGGAGCTGCTAACCCTTGGTCAGCCATTAAATATAATGAACTGATCCAATGCTAATATAACCTGAACGAAAAATAATGTTAAATAAAATAATAATTTAAAATAACAAATTACTGTCATGAAGAGTTACTTGAAGTTCCTTGAAAGAACACAAGTGTCATGAATTGATGATCCTTCTTGAAGAATACTTTGAAATTCACTTCAAAAACGTCAAGTTGAAATTACAGTAATGAAAACCCCTCCTCAATTTTTTTTTTTTGCTGAGCGCTTCGACGAAGTATTATGATTGTCGTCACGGTATAAAAACAGATCTTTTCAAGTTCACCGATCTTGTTTGTGTTGAAGTAGTATTTCGGTCTATTTCGTGAGGAAGTTGGTGTAACTGCTTCCCGGCCAATCAAAATGGCCGCCTTGCATAGGTCACACCTTTGACCTCACGCACGTTGTACACGCAGAGTTGTTTTCAACAGGCAATTGGGCACAGCAGGTAGCAGGCGATAGAGCACAGCGTGCAAAGTGTTACCAGGATACAGCGGGGATTTCAGAAGAGGCAAGTTTCATTCGTTACGATTTTTACAAAATGCGGCATAACGGTAAATACTTCATTTTCTTCGAAACTCTTCCAATTTGTGCACAAGCAGCAAATTTAGTGTGTTTCTAATAGTTCATCTCAAAACATACAAAGTCAGTTTTGTTTGTGTCTCTTACATTTCCTTCAGCGCACAAGACTATTTTCTAATGATACACCAGGTTCACTTTTTAAAGTGCACAAAGCAAGTCATTCACAGCGCAGTATGAAGAGCAGCACCATTCTACAAAAGAGTAATAAAAGTCAATGTATACTAAATCCAAAGCAAGAATGTATAGGGGATCGATGTCCAGAACAAATGTAGAAGTAACATTTTTCCTAGTCGCATGATAATTATTTTAGAATTGTGGTAGAGTAAAGAAATGGATATCCATTAGATCCAAAGTACATACCAGTAGCAAAGCATCTTGTAATATCCTTAAAATTCTTGAAATTCTTGAAAACTTGAAATGTATACCAAATCCAGGTATCATCCAGGGGTGGAGGTTCTTGATGTCTGTCCCCTGCACAGACTGTGATCCTTGTCGCCAATGTAAAGATGTCTCCAACACAGGAATATGAGTTGGTAATCTTTATTAGCAGTACAAAGATAACAAGACCTCTAGCTACTACTCCAACTCCAATGTCTATCTGCCCACTTCAAAGAACAACATTCTATTAACCTAGCAACGGCTTAACATTACACCACGAGTAAATCCCCACAGTTTACAAGGTGAAAAACAAGACTAGATGAATAATACATAATAAACATATACAAATAGGCCCCACACAAAGCATTCAACAAAACCACACTAATTCAAAATTCCAGAATTACATACACACTCATACGTCACTAACATTCTACAACGCTCTAACAATCAATCACATCGCTGTAATTAACAAACAATCAAGGTTGCTATTCAGCCAAATTATGTAAATATCGAAGGCTCTTGTGTATCCTCCCGATAATAGATAGCGGCTGGATCCAAAAACACGAGGTCATTCAGCGCCAACGTGATTTTCGGTGTCTAGCCCAAGGAGGGCTACACCTTCATCAGGGCTGTAAATATGTAGAGGACGTGAGACACCCAAAAATGACCTATAGGGGTAGGGATACAGGGAGATAAATTACAAACAATCAGTGCGCATATTTGTCAGCAATTTAAAATAACCATATACAGTACAGAAAGCAATAAGCATGCAATATATGTATATATATATATATATATATAGAATAACAAAGGGGCATATTATCAAGACAGGCGAAAAAATTGTCGCCCTTTTAGCGGCAGAAAACTGCTGCTAAAACGGCGATAATGGGCTTGATAATATGCTCTATGGAATTCCAATTGAAGCCCATGTTAGATGTCCTTCACATTTAACATGGGTTTCAATTGGAATTCCATACAGCATATTATCAAGCCCATTATCGCTGTTTAAGCGGCAGTTTTCTGCCGCTAAAACGTCGATAATTTTATCGCTTGTCTTGATAATATGCCCCAAAGTTTTTCAGACCATTTTGCCCAGAGGGTGAAAGTATGCTAGCCACAGTGATGTCAGGTCTTTATAAAGTAGATATATCATAATAAACTTTCAGTAGATGAAACGGAAGAGAGTGCACCAAGATAGACAATAGAAGGAACATGTATCGTGATGAAAGGATGGACAAAATGTGGAAACTATACCAAAGCTCACCCTCAACTCATGTGATGAGGTAGGTAAACATATACAGTGAAGACCTTCGGCCCAAGACAAGAATACATACATATAGACATGTGAGACACAACAACAAAATAACTTTATAACCATAGTCCACTCAAAAGTTAGAGAAACACACACTGTTGAGTCCAGCTCAACAGGAAGATATCTATAAAGGTAAGAATACATTTCGATATCAATCAAATTGATATAGGGAAAGCTAGAGAACAGAATTCACGAATGATCCGTACATACAACTTACCCATAAATGTAAAAACAGGCTCCAGACATCTCATTAGGTATCAAGACGGGAAAGGAGTAAAGGAATGCGAAAGTCATTGGTCAATACGTTTTTCTGTGGGAATTTTAAGTAATCCAAATAGGCTCTAAAATACCTACGGGACAAAGAAACAGAAAAAACAGATAAGGGATGCAATCAGAGTAAATGCAGTGAGACAAACTTTTCAATCCAAGGATTGGGAACCCTGTATCCAAATTAATTACAAACACTGTAGAAGCCTTATTTTTTTAATCAGAAAATAATACGAGGGGCAAAGGCAGAATAAAACCCGAAATAAGAAACAAAGGAATTCGGATAACCAACATGACACCCCGCCAAGGGTTGCTAAGACCCTCTGTTGTCACGTTCGGGGGCGCTGGCAGGGGGTTGCTACTACGTCACCAGTTAGTGGAATGAGGCCATATAAATAATAGACTTCCCCGATTCAAGAGATAGATGGCGGATGCCCAACGTAGCGGCTGTCTGTTAGTGAAATAGACATGCACGGAGGCCCCACAAGTTTAAAATGTTTAACCGAGGCAGAGAGAGGTGACAAGAAAATAATAATAAAGGGGCATGAAGAAAAAAAAATCCGAAAATAACCTGGGGTAAATGCAGGCGTAATGCAAAGGCTAGCGCTTACAAGAATAGGTTAAAAACGCGCCGCAAACTGGAGTCCTATGGCGGCAAACGGGGCAGAAGGTTCCCGGATACCATTCGTGATGCAAAGTCAATACACACAGCATTTAAGAGCTCAGAGGAAAACTGGCGCCAAACGTGGGAGGCAGGGCTATAGATTAAGGTAATAGAAATAGGACTATCACAATCTGGTTCAGACAAATGGATTCGAAGCGGCCATATTTGAACAGGGAGGCTAATTGTTTCGTTTAGACATCGCACCTCGTAATAATTGACGAAACCCAATTAGCAAGAGAAGATATCAGACATCTCAAATGTAAACTAGACAGAATAGATACATAAGTCTTCTGTGTAGAGAAAATGAGGACTAAGGATATAAAAGATAAAAGGAACCGAATAAAGTACTGTTACAGAACAAGACCAAAACAAGGGTCAGTCTCAATTAAAGAAAGGGGGAACTAAGGAACAAGTACCAAAGCCTACAGGGAACATCCCAGCCAATCCAAAATTTAAATGGACATAGGGATATGATTCCGGATCTAGAAAGTCAGTACACTCCTCATAGACGGAAACAAAAGATAAGAGATTCACCCGAAAAAGAGGACCAAAAGGACTAAACTTTACAAGATGGCATTCTCCCAAGGGCATAGTTTGTTAAGTCCTTTTTCCACAGAGTTCAGAAGATAGATCCAAAAAACCTCTCTTTTTCTCCTTATAGTCGTGGTATCCTTTCCTAACAGGCCTAGTATTTTATCCAAAATCGACCACTTAAGGTCTATGTCTGTATGACCAAACTCCAGTCAATGATTCACAAGGGGGGCAGAACGTTTCTTTGTTCTGATGTTAGATTTATGCTTTCCTATCCTTGTTCTGCATTCTCTGCCTGACTCTCTGACATAGGCCAGATTACAGGACAGAGAATAACATATATGATGTTGGAGGTGCGGCAATTTGTCATTTCATGCAAAGATACAGTGCACTCGTTGCTCCGATGCCCACGGTAGCATCAGGACAATGCTTTTGTGTATTCTGTTCTTTAGCTTTCCCTATATAAATATGATTGATATCTAAATTTATTCTTACCTTTATAGATATCTTCCTGTTGAGCTGGACTCAACAGTGTGTGTTTCTCAAACTATTGAGTGGACTATTTTTTTTTCTCCTCATTCGCCACCAATCTCACTTCGAATACACATTCAAGCAGTTCGTACCCACAATCAGAGAACTGAGATGCGTAGACGGCTAAGGATTGAAAAAGCCCACCTACCGGCACCAAGACTTGTGTGTACCAACTGAGATAACTCTATTTACGAGCTCCAGAAGCTAGATGGCCTTTGCCTTAAGACTTCCAGCTTTAAACTGGAAGTATCTGACCTGGCCCATAGAGTATTGAGGAAGCATAATCATAGGAGCTGATAGTGAGAGAAAAAAGAAAGAAAACAACTATACAACCAACTCCGGGTCCCATCTTGCTTTCAGTATGTTCCAAAACGTTCTCTTCTTTTTGCTGCCTATTCTCAGTAGATCCAACTTGGAAGTCACCAGAACAGAAGATTGCCCGTGAAAAAGGAGGAAGGGATAGAATCTGTCCATTTTATACATATTTGTCTGCTAGCTAGGAGCATAGCATAAAAAAGTAACTATCTTACAGGGCCTCTGACTTTATCCTGCAAGCCAAAGATGACCAAGGGCAAGTCAATAATAACAGGGCTTCCTTTTATGTCCAACAACATTTTCCCAAAAAGAGGCCAGAGCTGGACACTTTTTAAAGATATGGATGTCAGAAGCAGAGGCCAGTCCACATTTCTTACAGCATACCGGCAACTCTTTGTTGATGTTGGAAAGCCTCACTGTGGTAGAATAAGCCCTGTGAATGGTGAACAGGTGGTTCCTTTTTAACCACGCCGGTTTTACAATTTCATGTAAGATTTTACACAAACAATGCCACAGTGTGTCCCAGTCTTGAGCAGGTAAAAACTTCCCCACACTTCCATGGCAAGTTTAAAATCACCATCCACTTCCTCCAAAATTGCCTGATACCAAAAGGAAACTTCCTTCTTCCCTCTGGGTCTAGTCACAAGCTTATATTCCAGATCATTACCTCCACCCAATAAGCTTCCATGAGTTGTTTGTGTGTGTGACTGAACCCAGCTGGCCAACTGGAGATATTTAAATTTAGAAAGGCCAGCCCCAACCCTTTCCCTAAGTTGTTCCCATGTTACTAGGGTGCCATCTGAGATGAGGTCCCCCCAAACTGCCAATCTGGCTTCCCGCAAAGGAGCCGCCAAACTGTCTCTCAGACACTCTGGACCACCGGGAGAATCCCATAAGGGCGCCATGCTAGAGAAGTATCTGAGAGCGACCAACCTCCTCAAATCTGCCCATGTTTTACCCAGGCCCTGCAAAACCTTGAGCCTAACTTTAAAAAAAATGTAGCATCCCCGAATTTAAAAAGAAAACCCTCCACCGGTAAATGTATACCCTGAAGCATAGCTGAAAACATCTCTCCTGCTCCAGTGTTGACCGCCTTTTTCAATAACATACGTGCATGGGAGAATTGGAAGGCCCAAGCAAAAAGCTGGATATCTGGCATGGCAAGGCCTCCCTTCTGCCTACTACGTCTTAGCTTTTTCCAAGCTATCCTCGAGAATTTGTATCTCCAAACAAAGGAGTTGATATCCCTCTGAATTTTGTCAATTTGTGATTTCTCAAAGTGAAGAGGAATACTATTAAAAAAGAAGGTAATTTTCAGGAGTATTGACATTTTAATTAAGTTGAATCTGCCACTGATAGAGAGGGGGAGTGAGGCCCATATTTTCAACTTCCCACACTCTCTCGCCACCATAGTCAAATTAGTTTCAGCTATCTTAGCTATGTCTTGCACAATGTTTACCCCCAGGTGTCTCATTCTGGGGCTTATCTGGTGCTGATATTTATTTGCCGTCTGGTTCCAAACCATTATCTCAGTCTTAGTAGCATTGATTTTGTAACCGAGGCTAGTCCAAACTCCTGGGCTTGGCTGATGACAGCTCGAAATGCCATATCTAAATCAGCTATAAAGATTAAAATGTCATCAGCATAAAGGGCTACCTTCCTCTTCCACTCCCCATATTTGAGAGGCTGAATGTTGGAATCCTCTCTAAGCCGTTGGGCAAATGGCTCCATATATAAATGAAAGAGGAGAGGGGAGAGTGGGCAGCCATGCCTGGTACCCCTAGATATATTAAAGGGCCTGTGATACCGCCATTTACCAAAAGTGTAGCCGTAGGTCTCCAAGACCTCCGACAGGTATGTCCAATTCACCCCGTCAAAGGCCTTGGTGGCGTCTAAGGTCATAGCTCCTAAAGGGATGGAATATGTGGAGGCCAGATCAATCGCCCCAATTAGATCATATGTTAGGTGCGATAGCTGGCGGCCCTTTACGAAGCCCTTCTGGTCTGAATGCAAAATGTCACCTGCCACTAAACCCAATCTTGCTGCCAATATAGAGGTAAAGATTTTATAGTCGGCATTCAAGAGAGATATGGGTCCATAAGACCCACATTTGGAAGCCGCTTTCCGTGGTTTCAAGATCAGGACTATATGGGCATTGTTCCATGAATCTGGCAGAATCCGTCCTTCGTGCAAGATCTGATTAAAGAGGTGAGTCATAATAGGAATAACCTGATCACCTATTACTCTATAAATCTCAGCAGATAGCCCATCCGGCACTGCGGCCTTTCCGTTCTTACCATTGAAGATGACGTGCCTTACCTCGGCACAGAAAAAGGCCCTGTCTAGATATTGCTGCTGTTCTGAACTAAGAGAGGGAAGACGGATACCACCAAGCCACCTCTGTGCACTCTGGTTATCTACGCTGCCATCCTCATGGTAAATAGATTTTAAAAAGGCCTGAAAGGCTTCCCGAATTTCCTCATCAGTAACTAAAATACCTTTCTCATTTCTGATCTCCTTAATATAACTCCTTGCTCGGTCCGATTTACTCTTCCATGCAAGGAGTTTGCCCGCTCCTTCTCCATACTCGAAGTGGAAGATCTTACTGGCTTCCCATCTTTGAGTAAGCCTGATGTTCAAAATGTTTTCAAGCTGGGCTTTTAATCAGCTGACCTTATCTTGCTTCTCTTGTAAAATTTCAAGGGGGACTGAGCCTGAGAGATCTACCTCTGCGTCTTTCAGCCTAGCTTCAATATCCTTGATCTCTTCTTTATATTTTTTGTTCCTATGACAAGACCTGCTAGTAATTTGGCCACGTAGGAAGGTTTTCAGAGAGTCCCAAACTGCAGTTATTGAGGCTGTACCAACGTTCGCCTCCAAAAACCCTTCCACTGCTTGTGAGAGGAAGGAGACTTCCTCCTCCCCCAATAGTAAGGCTAGATTAAAGGACCAGGTCCTAATTGAACTGGGGACTGGGCATTTCAGAACCAGAAGGACCCTGGAGTTATCCAAGAGATGGGGTGCCAAATATGCAGTATTCTTAACCTGGCTCCTTAATGAGTAACTGACCAGGACAAAGGCAATTCTTGTCTGGTGCCTATATTTATAATTTCAATATGACACCCCTAACTGCTGCCCTGATCTGTCTCTCCAGATATCCGATAGAGTGAACTGTCTCATGGCCCGAGCATGTACTCTCGAGATTTAGAAAAACCAACAGCTCTATTAGTTTGAGTTTTATCCAATCCAGGGTTCAAGACAATATTAAAATCCTCTGCCAGGACCATTGGTTCCGGGAAGTCCAATAAATGTGAAAAAATAGACTTCAAACTAGTGGGGTCGTCGTGGTTGGGACCATAATATCCAATTAATGTTAGCATGGTCTCCATTATTGTAACTTTTACGATGACCCATCTGCCATTTGGATCTTTTCTCTGAGATAATATATGAGCCCTGGCTATTTTTTTTTTTAAATAATTGACAGCCCATCTAATATTTGCTGACTGATTTGTAAATACATGGGAGCCTACCCAGCTTTGAGACTTTAGCAGGGAAATCATCTCTTCTTCCAATAAATGAGTTTCCTGGAGGACAATGACCTGCGCTGGAGAGTCCCGTTGATATTGCAAAATCTTATCTCTCCTTGGTCTAATGCGCAGGCCATTGACATTCCAGGAAAGAACCTGAAAGGAGCTCATGGTGGCTCTAAATTCCCCTTGTTCAGCAGAATCAAGATATGGGTTATCAAATTCCGCACCTTCGACACATGCGCACAGATCCTTCCACTACCTACGCCCTTAACCTTAACTCTAGAGTTGGACATACCAAAAGTGGCGAAAATGAGGATTTTAAAAAAGTGTTTCACCCTACTCCCCTACCCCTGTGCACTAATATCCCCTCCCCCCACCTGTGGAGAACCCTACCCCAGTCATCCGGACAAATGAAGTCCAGATAATTGCACCCCGGAGATTCCCACCCTCGTCCCCACCAAAAAAAACATAAACAGGAATACTGAGAGAAAAAATAGGAAAAAAATGAAAAAAGCCAACCTAGCTTTACCTAAGCCGACATATTACAGTGCAATAAATATGAGATGTAATGTGAGAAAGAGGGGGGAAAAAAGAGAAAACTTGTCAATACCCATCTTATTCTCATTTTTATTTGTTATTTATTTTTTATTTATATAATTTTTTACGTATGTGAGACTTTTTTTTTTAAAGCATTATCTATTCCCCCCTTGACCTTACTGCATAGAGACTTGCTTGTGATGTGAGTTTTGGTAGGCTATCCTGGGAACCTAGGGAGAAACTGGGGAAAGAGGTTAGAGCTAATTATATGAAGATCTAGCTAACCCAGTTGCATGTTAGCAAGCAGATCTTCTGCCTTCTGTACTGATCTCATGTTGTAAAAATTTTTTTAAACATGATCTTCAAGGAGGCAGGAAATTTAAGTTGAGCCACAGCTCCTAGCTTTTTAAAATCCTCCAGCTTCCTACCCAGCTCCCATTGCCTATCTAATGTGACTCTGGTCACGTCTGATCTAATCTGAAATGGAAAATCATTGCCCTTCAATGATTTATATTGGAGAGATCAATTGAGAATCTTCTCTTTCAATGAGTAGGTATGAAAATTTATAAGGATTTTCTCATTTAAAATCAATTTAGATTTCTTCTGAAGGGGTCTCGATGGATTCTCTTAATGTCCCGGCCCAATTCATCACCTGAGATCTCTAGATCAAGTGATTGTTTTAAAAGTGTGATCATGAAGGGCTTAAGATCATCACCCACACTCCCCTCTGGGATATTCAGTATTCGCTGATTATTCCTACGGGAATTATTTTCTAATGTTTTCAGCCTGTCCCGCAGGGCCCCCTCATCTGTTTTGAGAGCCACTAGGTCAACTTTCAGGACATCGAGCTGCTCTGTTAGTGCCCCCACATTAGATTCTAATGTCTCCGTCCTTGTATTTAAAAGGTTCACTTTCTTGTCCAGCGACTCGCAAAAGCTCCTGATCTCTCCTTGGTATGCGGCGGAGACCTCAAACCCTTTTTTTATGTCTACTGATAATGAGGCCAAAAGAAGCTGCAAGGAAGAAATCAAGTGTGCCTCTGGATTAGGAGCAGTCGCTCCTCTGTCCGATCCTCCTTCCTCCAAAACCGGACCCTTAGATTAGACCTGGGGTTATCTGGAGACTCAGCTTGAGGTACTTGGTCTGCCACCTCCTTCACTACCTATATCTCGTTATCTCTCCCCTCCAAAGCAGAATTTTCAATATCAACCGGCGCTAAACCCCCAGCAAGTGTATGGCCCCCCGACTTTATCTTCTCTGCTTTTAAATCATCTGGGTTAGCAGGTCCAGCAGAAAGAGGTTCCAGATAAGTTATGTCCTTTTCCCCCAACTTTCCAGCCTCTCCCTGTCTCGCAAATCACAGAACTTCTGGTAGGACCTTGGAGTACGGCCTTAGGGAAGGAGTGATCCTGGGCTTAGCTTCTAGAAAAATGCTCTTAGACCTAGATGTTTTAGTATTATTTTTTTTGACATCCCCAAACGAAACGGTCGAGGTATTTTTTTTTTCGGTCTTTGACTTCCTCTTAGTACTTCTATTACTGTTACCTTCCCTAGTACTATTATTCGTGGTATTGCCAGCACTTTCTGTACTTGTGTCCAGACTGCCATCCTGTCTTTTCAGATGTGCCTGATTAATGTCCTTCCCGGCAGTCTTAACTTTTGCGTACCCTCCTCCTCCCGGGCATCTTTTGCCCTTCTTGATACACTTATTGTTGCCCAGGGGAGAGGCAGAAGCTGAAGCAAAAGCAGAAGCGGAAGCCAGCACAAGGGAATTTAAGTCAGCTGGAATGCGTTTTACCTGAATGTGGGGCACCCCGCCAACCAACAAACCACCACAATCGTGCACACGCCTAATCCCTGCTGATGAGCGTTAATGAACGCGAAACACGTGTCCAGGGATGGCAAGCACACCAGTGAACACCCTCAAGAATCTAAACACTGGTAGAAGCGCACCCGCTGATACCGCCTACATCGACCATCATGCTCCGGGGTCACACGCTGATGGGACGAGCAGTGTGCGACCTCATTCGGACTTACTATTTATACAGGCTCCCTTGAGCTGGTGGAGGTGACGACCTCGAGACAACGCACCTGTGCGCCTTTAGAGGTATCTGGACCTGTGAATATTTTTGGCAGCCCACGCAGCAACCCCGTGCACACGCCTAATCCCTGCTGATGAGCGTTAATGAACGTGAAACACGTGTCCAGGGATGGCAAGCACACCAGTGAACACCCTCAAGAATCTAAACTCGGGTAGAAGCGCACCCGCTGATACCGCCTACATCGACCATCATGCTCCGGGGTCACACGCTGATAGGACGAGCAGTGTGCGACCTCATTCGGACTTACTATTTATACAGGCTCCCTTGAGCCGGTGGAGGTGACGACCTCGAGACAACGCACCTGCACGCCATAAGAGGTATATGGACCTGTGAATATTTTCGGCAGCCCACGCAGCAACCCCGTGCACACGCCTAATCCCTGCTGATGAGCGTTAATGAACGCGAAACACGTGTCCAGGGATGGCAAGCACACCAGTGAACACCCTCAAGAATCTAAACTTGGGTAGAAGCTCACCCGCTGATACCGCCTACATCGACCATCATGCTCCGGGGTCACACGCTGATGGGACGCGCAGTGTGCTACCTCATTCGGACTTACTATTTATACAGGCTCCCTTGAGCCGGTGGAGGTGACGACCTCGAGACAACGCACCTGCGCGCCTTAAGAGGAATCTGGACCTGTGAATATTTTCGGCAGCCCACGCAGCAACCCCGTGCATACGCCTAATCCCTGCTGATGAGCGTTAATGAACGCGAAACACGTGTCCAGGGATGGCAAGCACACCAGTGAACACCCTTAAGAATCTAAACTCGGGTAGAAGCGCACTCGCTGATACCGCCTACATCGACCATCATGCTCTGGAGTCACACGCTGATGGGACGAGCAGTGTGCGACCTCATTCGGACTTACTATTTATACAGGCTCCCTTGAGCCGGTGGACGTGACGACCTCGAGACAACGCACCTGTGCGCCTTAAGAGGTATCTGGACCTGTGAATATTTTCGGCAGCCCACGCAGCAACCCCGTGCACACGCCTAATCCCTGCTGATGAGCGTTAATGAACGCGAAACACGTGTCCAGGGATGGCAAGCACACCAGTGAACACCCTCAAGAATCTAAACTCGGGTAGAAGCGCACCCGCTGATACCGCCTCCATCGACCATCATGCTCCGGGGTCACACGCTGATGGGACTAGCAGTGTGCAACCTCATTCGGACTTACTATTTATACAGGCTCCCTTGAGCCGGTGGAGGTGACGACCTCGAGACATCGCACCTGCGCGCCTTAAGAGGTATCTTGACCTGTGAATATTTTCGGCAGCCCAAGCAGCAACCCCGTGCACACGCCTAATCCCTGCTGATGAGCGTTAATGAACGTGAAACACGTGTCCAGGGATGGCAAGCACACCAGTGAACACCCTCAAGAATCTAAACTCGGGTAGAAGCGCACCCGCTGATACCGCCTATATCGACCATCATGCTCCGGGGTCACACGCTGATGGGACGAGCAGTGTGTGACCTCATTCCGACTTACTATTTATACAGGCTCCCTTGAGCCGGTGGAGGTGACGACCGCGAGACAACGCACCTGCGCGCCTTAAGAGGTATCTGGACCTGTGAATATTTTCGGCAGCCCACGCAGCAACCCCGTGCACACGCCTAATCCCTGCTGATGAGCGTTAATGAACGTGAAACACGTGTCCAGGGATGGCAAGCACACCAGTGAACAACCTCAAGAATCTAAACTCGGGTAGAAGCGCACCCGCTGATACCGCCTACATCGACCATCATGCTCCGGGGTCACACGCTGATGGGACGAGCAGTGTGTGACCTCATTCCGACTTACTATTTATACAGGCTCCCTTGAGCCGGTGGAGGTGACGACCACGAGACAACGCACCTGCGCGCCTTAAGAGGTATCTGGACCTGTGAATATTTTCGGCAGCCCACGCAGCAACCCCGTGCACACGCCTAATCCCTGCTGATGAGCGTTAATGAACGTGAAACACGTGTCCAGGGATGGCAAGCACACCAGTGAACACCCTCAAGAATCTAAACTCGGGTAGAAGCGCACCAGCTGATACGCCTACATCGACCATCATGCTTCGGGGCCACACGCTGATGGGACGAGCAGTGTGTGACCTCATTCCGACTTACTATTTATACAGGCTCCCTTGAGCCGGTGGAGGTGACGACCGCGAGACAACGCACCTGCGCGCCTTAAGAGGTATCTGGACCTGTGAATATTTTCGGCAGCCCACGCAGCAACCCCGTGCACACGCCGAATCCCTGCTGATGAGCCTTAATGAACGTGAAAAACATGTCCAGGGATGGCAAGCACACCAGTGAACACCCTCAAGACTCTAAACTCGGGTAGAAGCGCACCTGCTGATACCGCCTACATCAACCATCATGCTCCGGGGTCACACGCTGTAGGGACGAGCAGTGTGCGACCTCATTCGGACCTACTATTTATACAGGCGCCCTTGAGCCGGTGGAGGTGACGACCTCGAGACAACGCACCTGCGCGCCTTAAGAGGTATCTGGACCTGTGAATATTTTCGGCAGCCCACGCAGCAACCCCCTGCACACGCCTATTCCCTGCTGATGAGTGTTAATGAACGCGAAACAGGTGTCCAGGGATGGCAAGCACACCAGTGAACACCCTCAAGAATCTAAACTCGGGTAGAAGCGCACCCGCTGATACCGCCTACATCGACCATCATGCTCCGGAGTCACACACTGATGGGACGAGCAGTGTGAACCTCATTCGGACTTACTATTTATACAGGCTCCCTTGAGCCGGTGGAGGTGACGACCTTGAGACAACGCACCTGCGCGCCTTAAGAGGTATCTGGACCTGTGAATATATTCGGCAGCCCACGCAGCAACCCCGTGCACACGCCTAATCCCTGCTGATGAGCGTTAATGAACGCGAAACACGTGTCCAGGGATAGCAAGCACACCAGTGAACACCCTCAAGAATCTTAACTCGGGTAGAAGCGCACCCGCTGATACCGCCTACATCGACCATCATGCTCCGGGGTCACACGCTGATGGGACGAGCAGTGTGCGACCTCATTCGGACTTACTATTTATACAGGCTCCCTTGAGCCGGTGGAGGTGAGAACCTCGAGACAACGCACCTGCGCGCCTTAAGAGGTATCTGGACCTGTGAATATTTTCGGCAGCCCACGCAGCAACCCCGTGCACACGACTAATCCCTGCTGATGAGCGTTAATGAACGCGAAACACGTGTCCAGGGATGGCAAGCACACCAGTGAACACCCTCAAGAATCTAAACTCGGGTAGAAGCGCACCCGCTGATACCGCCTACATCGACCATCATGCTCCGGGGTCACACGCTGATGGGATGAGCAGTGTGCGACCTCATTCGGACTTACTATTTATACAGGCTCCCTTGAGCTGGTGGAGGTGAAGACCTCGAGACAACGCACCTGCGCGCCTTAAGAGGTATCTGGACCTGTGAATATTTTTGGCAGCCCACGCAGCAACCCCGTGCACACGCCTAATCCCTGCTGATGAGCTTTAATGAACGCGAAACACGTGTCCAGTGATGGCAAGCACACCAGTGAACACCCTCAAGACTCTAAACTCGGGTAGAAGCGCACCCGCTGATACCGCCTACATCGACCATCATGCTCCGGTGTCACACGCTGATGGGACGAGCAGTGTGCGACCTCATTCGGACTTACTATTTATACAGGCTCCCTTGAGCCGGTGGAGGTGACGACCTCGAGACAACGCACCTGCGCGCCTTAAGAGGTATCTGGACCTGTGAATATTTTCGGCAGCCCACGCAGCAACCCCGTGCACACGCCTATTCCCTGCTGATGAGCGTTAATGAACGCGAAACACTTGTCCAGGGATGGCAAGCACATCAGTGAACACCCTCAAGAATCTAAACTCGGGTAGAAGCGCACCCGCTGATACCGCCTACATCGACCATCATGCTCCGGGGTCACGCGCTGATGGGACGAGCAGTGTGCGACCTCATTCGTACTTACTATTTATACAGGCTCCCTTGAGCCGGTGGAGGTGACGACCTCGAGACAACGCACCTGCGCGCCTTAAGAGGTATCTGGACCTGTGAATATTTTCGGCAGCCCACGCAGCAACCCCGTGCACACGCCTAATCCCCGCTGATGAGCGTTAATGAACGCGTAACACGTGTCCAGGGATGGCAAGCACACCAGTGAACACCCTCAAGAATCTAAACTCGGGTAGAAGCGCACCCGCTGATACCGCCTACATCGACCATCATGCTCCGGGGTCACACGCTGATGGGACGAGCAGTGTGCGACCTCATTCGGACTTACTATTTATACAGGCTCCCTTGAGCTGGTGGAGGTGAAGACCTCGAGACAAGGCACCTGCGCGCCTTAAGAGGTATCTGGACCTGTGAATATTTTTGGCAGCCCACGCAGCAACCCCGTGTACACGCCTAATCCCTGCTGATGAGCGTTAATGAACGCGAAACACGTGTCCAGTGATGGCAAGCACACCAGTGAACACCCTCAAGACTCTAAACTCGGGTAGAAGCGCACCCGCTGATACCGCCTACATCGACCATCATGCTCCGGTGTCACACGCTGATGGGACGAGCAGTGTGCGACCTCATTCGGACTTACTATTTATACAGGCTCCCTTGAGCCGGTGGAGGTGACGACCTCGAGACAACGCACCTGCGCGCCTTAAGAGGTATCTGGACCTGTGAATATTTTCGGCAGCCCACGCAGCAACCCCGTGCACACGCCTATTCCCTGCTGATGAGCGTTAATGAACGCGAAACACGTGTCCAGGGATGGCAAGCACACCAGTGAACATCCTCAAGAATCTAAACTCGGGTAGAAGCGCACCCGCTGATACCGCCTACATCGACCATCATGCTCCGGGGTCACGCGCTGATGGGACGAGCAGTGTGCGACCTCATTCGGACTTACTATTTATACAGGCTCCCTTGAGCCGGTGGAGGTGACGACCTCGAGACAAACCACCTGCGCGCCTTAAGAGGTATCTGGACCTGTGAATATTTTCGGCAGCCCACGCAGCAACCCCGTGCACACGCCTAATCCCTGCTGATGAGCGTTAATGAACGCGAAACACGTGTCCAGGGATGGCAAGCACACCAGTGAACACCCTCAAGAATCTAAACTCGGGTAGAAGCGCACCCGCTGATACCGCCTACATCGACCATCATGCTCCGGGGTCACACGCTGATGGGACGAGCAGTGTGCGACCTCATTCGGACTCACCACAATCCTTGGGCTGCTCTGCCGAGGTCTCCTGCGGCAGCACTCCGACTCCTCCAGCATCACCAGTCCCCTCCTTACGGCCGTACTCACTGCTTCCGATACTCTCCAGTTTGGCCACTATGCCCCTGGTGCTGCCCCTGGGGACCGTGGGCCGCAACTCTCCGGCACCTTCTCAGCTCCAGCACCGCCATCTCCCACCGCGTTAGGCAGGGAGTAGCGGAAGCCAGGCCAGTACTGAGAGCCACACCACCCCCAACACACATCCACCAAAAAGCCGACTGCAGAAACAAACAGGAGGGGAGCCCGGATAAGCAAGCAGCCGCCCGAAAGCGGGAACACAAAAAGAAAAAGAATGCCCCAAGCAAAAGGTAAGCGGTCTTTCCTGCATTGACCACGTAGACCCCCTCATAAAGCGCCTCGCAGCATTCCGGCTTACACGCAGGTTCACTTGGCGTGGGGGACGGGCAGAGCCTCCAGGTGCAGTGGCAGCTCAGCTTGCTGCCTCCATGTTCTCCATCGTACACTTTTGAGTGGACTATTGTTATAAAGGTATATATATATCTTTTTGTTGTTGTGTCTCACATGTCTATATGTATGTATACATTTCTTGGGCTGAAGGTCTTCACTGTATATGTTTACCTACCTTATCACATCAGTTGAGGGTGAGCTTTGGTATAGTGTCCACATTATTTCCATCTTTTCGCCACGATACGTGTTCTATTGTCTATCGTGGTGCACTCTCTTCCGTTTCATCTACTGAAAGTTTATTATGATATATCTACTTTATAAAGATACCTGACATCACTGTGGCTAACATACTTTCACCCTCTGGACACTATGGTCTGAAATACTTTGCTATTCTATATATATTGTATGCTTATTGCTATCTGTACAGTATATGGTTAACTTAAATTGCTGACAAATATGCACACTGATTGTTTGTTATTTACCTCCCTGTATCCCTACCCTTATAGGTCACTTTTGTGTGTCCCACACCCTCTATATATTTACAGCCTTGATCAAGGTGCAGCCCTCCTTGGGCTAGACACCAAAAAGCGCGTTGGCTCTGAATGACCTTGTGTTTTTGGATCCAGCCTCTATCTATTATCTGGAGGATACATGAGAGCTTTCGATATTTACATCATTTGGCTGAAAAGCAACCTTGATTGTTTGTTTATTTCAGCAATGTTATTGATTGTTAGAACGTTATTGATTGTTAGTGATGTATGAGTGTGTATGCAATTCTGGAATTTTGAATTAGTATTGTTTTGTTGAATGCTTTGTGTGGGACCTATTTGCATATGTTTATTATGTATTATTCATCTATTCTTGTTTTTCACCTTGTAAACCTTGATAAATTATATGAACTATAATAATCAAAATAAATGTATAGCAATTTTGTAATAATTGTGTTCTTGCATTTACTGTGATTATGTTCATATGCTAGCCCAGTGTTGTCTATTATCGAGTGACCCTACTAGGGCACTATACATATTCTATATTTAGGCAGGTTGATTTCCCTAGTATTAGTTAAGAAGGGGGCAGAGTCAGTGTTCTTTGTTATAGTCCGTCATCCAGCTATGGAAACTAAAAGAACACTTGTCGGGAACTCATGGAAAGAGACGGTCGGATTACCACTGATACACGCCGCATGACTAATCAGGTAGACTATATGGGGTTAAGAACAGATGGCTTGATGTGTTCTACATTTTATTCAGTTGCTGGTTAAATTTTATGTTGAATATTCATTGGTCTGCCTCCGATTTAGGTCTAGCTTGACTAGACGCACGCCGGAAATGTAGTAATATAGAAAGGTATTACATTGTCATGCACAAATGGTGAGGTGTTGGGGCTAGTATATAATATAATGACATTCACAATACACAGAGCAATGAATTAATGAATGGCTAAGTTCGTACTTGTAAATCTTAGTGTGCACTTGGTGAGGGGGTTCCACCCCAACCCCTATGATACTAATTAGAAAATATCTTGAACCTTTGGTCTAGATACCATGGGCTGTAATATACATTATCATTGTTTGCGCCTGGCACACCTTTCAAAGGGTGCGCTGGGCGCAAACAATGATAATGTGCCCTATTTTCATGAATGCACCCCTGGGGCTGCCACAAACTCTCTCTGCCCTGGTGGCAGTGCATTCATGTGAAAACACGAGCACCCGCCTGCACTTTCAAAGGGGATTAGAGATTCCCTTGCAGGTGGGTGCGCTCAGTGACTGAACCCACCTGCAAGGGGATGTTGGGGGGGTCCATGAGACCCCCTTTATCTCCTGCAGATGGCTGCTCTCAGGGGGCGCACTGGCAGTGCGTGTCCTGAGGGTTTCTTTGACTCTGCGTACTCGTCTATAATATGGTCTGTGTGCAGAGTCAAAGGTATTCCCTGATTTGCATGGGGCACGCCCCTATGCAAATGAGAGAACACCCTCTGAAGGTAGGGCTGGCACTAGCCCTTGGGGCACCTTCTGTAATATGGCCCCATGAGCACTACTGAGTCCCTATCTGGGGTTGCTTAATGTTAATGTTAATAGTGCTTATAAAGCGCGACACTCATCTTAAATGGATATCACGGCGCTGAGATTGAAAGGTGTACGATGGAATGGCACGAATGACTGGGAAATTTAGTCTGCTTTGGAAAATAGTATAGTTTTAGGTTTTTTCCTAAAGGTAAGGTAGCAGTCTGTGAGTCTTAGATCTGTTGGCAGATCGTTCCACATGTTTGCAGCGCGGTGCGAAAAGGCACGGCCGCCCATCCTGACTCTCTTTGTTCGAGTAGTGACGGCTCTTGCAATGGATTGGGAGCGGAGGTTTCGGTTCGGTATGTAGAAATGAATCCTGTTTTTTAGGATGCTAGGGCCAGTATTGTGCAGCACTCTATGGGTGATGTATAGCATTTTGAAGGAAGCTCTTTGCCTCATTGGGAGCCAATGCAGGGCTCTCAGACAGCTTTTAGCAGAGTCGTACTTTTTTTTCTTGCAGACAGCTTTTGCTGCCGCGTTCTGCACAAGCTGTAGCTTTGAGAATAAATAGTCCGGCATGCCAACAAATAGGGAATTCCCGTAATCGAGTCTGCTCATTAGCAGTGACTGGACTAATATCTTTCTACATTCCACGGGAATCCATGGGAAAACCCGTCTTAACATTTTTAATAACGCAAAGCTTCTGCTGCAGATAGTTGTTACATGATTTTTCATCGACAGTACGTTGTCAATTTGGACTCCCAGGTTTCTGGCAGTCTGGGTTGGTTTAGGGGGTGTACCGAGATTATTGGGCCACCGCTGTACATCCAATTAGATAGTTCAGTAAGGTGCCTTGAGGGCTTTGCAGGCAAATGTCTCCTTTTGGTGTTCCCTCAAACTGCTGGTAATGGCCAGGGTGGCACTGTCCAAGATGGGGGGAGGATTGGGTGCTTCTGATTTTGAAGCCTACTACTTGGCAGCACAGCTCCAGTGGCTAGCTAGTTGGCTTGCTAGAAGGGGGCTTGACACATTATCACTGCCGGCTAGTAATACACAAGTGGTTTAGCTCTCTAGAATGCTCAACCGTCACCAGAAGATCAAACATATGGGGACTTTGCTCTAAGTGGCAATGACGTGTTGGGATAGATGCACGGCAAGATCCAAAGACAGGCTGCTTTATACACCAAGTATTCCTCATACAGGACTCCCACAGGTAGGGATGCGCCCCCCTCTCATGTAGTGGCAGTTGCAGGGCTGGGAGGAGACAGGAGTGCTGACAGTTGGGTATTGCTATCAAAATGGCACACTGCTCCCACTGGAAGACTTCCTGGAATATCATGTCTACGGGGAGCACAGACTGAGCTGTGGGGAGGAGACACTATGGAACCTGCCAGTCTTGCGGCCCTTCATGCAATGGTAACTTGGGTTCAGCGGGACACCTGGTAAAATGGCTTTACCTAGCAATAATGGAAATGACTTCTCGGCCTTTTCCTCAAGTGAAGGAGAGATGGGAGGGCACCCTAAATAAACAGCTGACTGAGAAGGAGTTGAAAAAGGTCCTGGGAAGCTTGAATAAAGTGTCTAGAAATGCGGCTTTTAAGCTCCAACAATTCAATATCCTCCATAGAATATATCTTACCCCACACAGGTTGAATGTAGTGTATGGTAGGGGCAATCAGGCCTACGCCAGATGGTCATTACTCAATGTCAACTTTGACCATATGGTATGGTCTTGCCCTGGGCTTAAAGATTACTGGACCAGGATAGTAGACATTGTCAACAGGGTCTTGGGCCGCAATTTAGGATACTCCCCAGAGGTGTGCCTTCTGGGCCTCTTCCTGAGACCAATACCCAAAAATATGAGTCACAGGTTTGTAGACCTGGCTTTCCACTTAGCTAAGAGACGAATAGCTCTTAGGTGGAAGGCCCAGCCGAGTCCCTTGGTCCTAGATTGGGAAACTTATGGATCCTGTTGGGCTAGAGCAGATGAGAAGGCCTTGATCAGGGAGGATAATATTACAAAGAGGTGCAAGCCTTTGGCAGAGCCATGGGCGGACATACAGCATGCATGGGACACACGCAACACACCAGATCAAGAGTCACAAACGAGCATGACCGACTCTGAGGGTCCAGGGGAGGCACACAACCCTTGACTAGCTGACTAGCGTGGTGCTTCGGCAAGATTGAGCCCTGGGGGAATGGACTGGGATAGCCCCCCTATATTAGGCTGCTACTAGGATGCCTCCATGGATATGTCTGTTGCTGGTCCCTGCCCCTAATTAAATGGGGCTCTCTTGGTATTTCCCTCTTCTTTCCCCCCCACTCTGGAGGCCTCCCAACCTATTAGTAGCGCTAATCACATTATCTTTGTAAACAAATGAAGAACCCTGGTCGGCGTCCAGTTGTTAGTTGTGCATCACGTTTATGGGTGCACTGAGTTAGTTTTCCTTTTTATTTTATTTGTTACTTCAGTTCATTCTCTTTCTCTTATTTATTTTCTGAAGTATTGAATGACAGTCACATATGCACCCAAAAACGTATATATATGTGATTTTTAGTGATGATAACAAACCCAGCCCTTCACTCTCACGCATGCTGACCTAGCGAGGGGTTTATTTATTGTTAACATAAAGCCAGAGGCTATTATCACGTTGGAATCAATAACCATGATCTCAATGATGTACTGGGCTGATATCTTGACTCAGAGGTACATATATAATGTGACAGTAGGAGAAATGTTAAAAACTATGGCGCATATCATCAAGGACCGGCGATAACTATCGCTAAGCGCACTTAGCGCTAGGATAATTATCGCCGTGTAACGTGGAATTTTATCGCTGAGATAGCGTGCTATTAGCAACGCTTATCTCCAAAGCGATAAAATTCCAAGCGCTAACTGCCAAATGTGAGATTATCGCTGGAAATCCAGTGATAATCTCACAAAGTTTGGCGATAGCTTGATGATAGGGCAAGGCATACTTAGCTATGGTATCCACCTTACACAGGATATCATGGCTAAGTTAGTATTGAAGCAGGCGTAAGGAAAGGAGCGATAACAGAGATTATCGCTTCTTTGCTTGTCGCTCTGCAGGTTAGCGTGCCCATTGATAATTGCAGAAATGTCGCTTAGCGACATTTCTCCAGTTATTTCAGGGTAGGAACGCCCACTTTGCATCTCATTAAAGATGTAAAGCTGGGGGTTCAAAAAACAGGCACTAATGCAAGGTTTCACGTGATAGCATGACCTTGCTGATTAGTCGATAAAATTATCGCCGCTTTTTGTCCGAAAACAGACACAAAAGAGACAATCATTTTTTATTGCCTCGTTGATGATATGCCCCTATGTTTGCAATGACCACTGCTACGGATATGAAACTAATTAGTGTGGAAATGTTACTTTTCTCCAAATGCCAATAAAACAGATCTAATTTTTTTTTTTTAAACCATAACCACAGTATCGCCCTGTGTTTAACAAAAATCATTACCTCTTCTCTAGCCTCGGGCTGTGTACCTGATTCCCTTCAACTAGGTCAAATCACACCCATTCCTAAGAATCCCAGGGCTGACCCAAATTATCTCAACAACCTATCTCCAACCTCCCACTCCTAGCCAAAACTATGGAAAAATGTGTCTCTACAACAACTCAACCCACATATCGAGGTTTCTAACCTACTTGACTCCTTGCAATCAGGTTTCAGGAAAAGATTTATTACTGAAACTGCCATGCTTAATATCACAGATGACATACATAGGTCTCTCTTGGACTCCCCCAGGACTCAATCCTCTCCCCGTCACTGTTCAATCTCTTCATGGAGCCCCTTTCTTATATCCTGAAGCAAGCTGTAATCGAATTCCACCTCTATGCAGATGACACAACTCTATACCAATATTAAATCCCCCAGTGACATCCGTCATCTCAATGTCACACTGTGTAATATCCAATCGTGATTTAACTCTAACCATCTAAGATTAAAAATCGAACCAAAACAGAAATTATCCTGTTCTTCCCCAAAAGTAACCACCTTCCTATCAAAGACTGGATCAATGTCCTAACTGCACTAAACTATACAATCACTCTTTCAAATTCGGCTAAATACTTAGGATTCACCCCGGATAAAGACTTGTCAATGAAGCAACACATCAGAAACTCAGCCAAAGGAGCAATGTACACACTTAAACACCTTAAAAAAAAATCAAACCATTCATTCCCTCGGATTACTTTAAATGGGTCGTTCAATCTCTGGTCCTCTGCAAACTTGACTACGGGAATTCTGTCATCACAGGGACCCCGAAATTGCACCTCGCTCCCCTCATATCTGTACTAAACATGGCAGCCAGGCTCATAACAGATGTTAAACGATTTGAGCACATTACACCTACATTCAAGACTCTCAAATGGCTTCCTATTGAACGAAGATGCAATTTCAAGACCGCCTATATCACCCACAAAGCCATTCACTCTCACTCCCCTGAATACGTAAACAACAAACTCATTAAATCAGGAAGAACCAGAGCACTGAGAAGTTCCAACATAATTTTTCTTTTTCCTCCCAAACTAAAACGAAATCTACCCAGGATCGCTCGTTCTCGGGTAACGCTACCAACATGTGGAACTCTCCACTGAAGGACATACAATGCAACCCTTCCTTCAATGGCTTGAAAAGAGACCTCAAACGCCTTCTCATCAAGAAATACTGGAACACTTGAACAATTCTTAACCTTGGTCTTATCAGTCTCTCTTTCTGACCCGTTAAACAGATCGCTGTTTACTTCTGTTTTGCCTCTTTTTACCTTGAATGTTTGTTCTCTTGCTGGGCTCCTAAGTGGCGACAAGCCATTAAGCATTAACTGCCATCAGGGCCTGGCAGCTGTCTGTGTACATAGTGTGATCCACGTGCATTGCCTAATTTTTCCATCTGTATTTATTGCTGTTTGTACATTAGCCTAAGATTGTTTGTACGTCAGTTACTAAGTGTCTTGAATATTGCCTGCTCCAGATTATGTAAAGCGCTCTGATACCCCCGGGTCTAGCTAGCGCTATATAAAACTTTTGATGAATAGATAAATAAATAAATAAATGTGGCCAGACGCACCCACTCAGAAAACCCTAACATCTTCAAGTGGCAACTGAGCTCCAGCTCACCCCAGGCAGCATGCTCCAGGTCATTGCCAAGAAGACAATTCACAGGCATGGATAGATTCACAGCTACCTTCAAGGAATCTGAGACCCTGCCCCATTCAATTGAAATCAAAGCCTCTGGGTAGTTGTTAGCTGCAACAATTTGGTGGAACACATTAGTGACTACCTTCTCCGGAGACACCAGTTGATACCTGATAGTTCTCATGATGGCTCCAGTGTCTCTCAGAGCCTCCGTCCTCTGCTCCTTTATGGTGACAAACTACCTTTATTTCTTAGTATAACTAGGCATGTAAGTTCTTTACACATCCTTCTCTTACCCAGGTCCACTAGGGTAACATTTACTCCATGCCCCACACTATCTGGGACGATCTCCTCCCTAAGTGCTACACTAGCCAACCCTGTCCACCTGTGGGGTGCTGTGCCCGCTTGGGACACTTGGCATTACACTTGAAGTGCCCTTTCTATTGGCTTTCAAAGCACTTAGGTAGTGCCTTCCCTGAGGACTTCCTTGCAGGTTGCCTTCTCTTTTTATTCTTAGTGAAGAGATGGGAGTCCTGAACCGAGAAACTATTTTGGGACCCTTTTGAGCAACCTTTGCTTTTGTTTTTCTATCCCCTTCCTTCTTCTGGTGAGGTCCTGCCCACCCTTGTGGTGATCCCCCTGATACTTTCTGGTGTATCCTGGTGCTGACCCAGTGGTCTGCCTCCTTAGCAAACTCCCTGGTGTCAGAGAGCTTACTGTCAATCAAGTGTTAGTGCAGATCTAGAAAACAAAGACTGAACATGCGCTCTTTTACACTCAAGTGTTTTACAGGCCCTGATAATCCTCAATTTCACTTCCCTTCACTCAACCAACCAGTGCATTTCAAAAAGAATCAACACAATCCACCCTGGTCTGTTGGGAAAGCTTCTGAATGTTCATGAACATCTACCTACACCACTCTTGTATCAAGCCATATTTTCGGATCAGGGCTTCTTTCATGGGGGGATACCACATCCTGTCAAAGGCATCTTGGCCCAGTATGGTTTTTCTTACCTCACTATGGATGTGCCGCCACAGACTAGCTCTCCAATTCCCGTCAGGGATTTTGTGCATCGGTAGGGCAATCTCATAAGCCTCGAACCATCTATCTATGTTATCTTACACCACAAAGTCAGGCACCAGGCCTTTAGGAATGTGGACCCTCTTGTCAGTGGGCACTGAAGAACTGCTTCCACCACTGGACTCCACTTGCTTAGCTCTGATGTCCTATTCCTTATGACTTATCTCATAGGCGATCCTTCTTTCCTCCATGGCTAATTTCTTTGCCTCTAACGCTCTCTCAACCTTCTCCTTCTACAACTTTAATTTGGCCAGCTCTAATTTGAATTTCCTCTCCTCTCATCTGTCCTCCAGTTCCTCTGGATTGGTCTTAGATGTTTAACAGTAGTGTACACCAAGTCACTGTATGGCACAGCACTAACACAAGTCCCATCCTCACCGCTGATCACCAATTGTTAGAAATGTGGTTTTTGGTTGGCAGAGGTATGCACCCTGTCCAAACAGCAACCACAATCCTAGTCAAAGTAAGTCACAAATACACCCTAAATTAACCTGTGCTCCCACTTGGTAGGTTGGCACAGAGCAGTTAAGTTTAACTTTAGACGCAATGTGTAAGGTATTTGAGAAGCACTTCAAACAGTGAAAAAGTGAAAACATCCCACAAAAAGATACCACACCTAGTTAGAAACACAGAGCTTAATTTAATGAACAAAACAAGACCAGAATGACAAAAATCCAATACACATAATCAGAGTTATTATTTTTAAACACTAAACTGAAATGTAGTGCTTAAATTCATAAAGCGCCAATCAAGGCTATCTGATCACACTAGACTGAGTCAAATCTAAACGTTCTGGCCGACAGTGATACAGCTCAGGTCAGATACAGCCACCAGCCTTGGCTAGCTGCAAAGTACCTTGTTTGTGCAAACGTAGAGGACAAAATTTGAGGGCCAGAGGAGGCGATGCGTCATCTGTGATCCTTAGGGTGAAGGCGATGCGTCAGTTCCAAGATGCACAAAGTCAGAGATGCACTGGAACTGAGGTTACTGTGCAGTGCAGTCGGCGATGCTTTGCAGTGGGACCTCACAGTGGCAGTGATGTGTCGCGGTCAAGCAAAAAAGATAATAAAAACCTACCTCCACAAACATGCTCTACAAATAGAATTGTTAATTAAATGCTGCAACACACAAACTTTTTTTACTGGAAATATCTATATTTCTTTTGTGTATTTGAAGTATATATGGAAAATTTCAAAATAATTATTTAATATTAAATATATATGAATCATCTCATGACTACAAACACAAACAAGGATTATTGTACAGCTCCATACCATCAAGCTACACACATACCACTCATATCTTGCATCCCATCCTAAAACACAATAAAGCCTTTAAAGAACACACATATAATTGACCTTCCAAAGAATCAGAATCCATCAAATTTGCATCTCCTCAAACTGCTTAGCTAAGTACCACCACTTAATACTACCTCTAGTGATAACAATACGTACAGACCAGATATCTAAATTTACAGGTGTTAGAAATGGGGTCTCTAGTTGGCAGTGATTTACAGCCTGTCCAAGTAGGGACCCTCCCTCGGTCAAGGTAAGGAAGTCACACAGCTAAGATAGCCCCTGCTCACCCCCTTGGTAGCTTGGAATGAGCAGCCGGGCCTATCTCAGAGGCAATGTGTAAAGCATTTGTACATACACATACATGATGCGTTGAAAATCCAGACGAGCTGTGTTGATTCCACAGCAATGAAGCAGGTGCTGTGCCAGAGTTGGATCTGTGCCTCATGGACTTTGGTGATGTGGTGCTCGAAACTCATGATGCAACGGTTCTTCTGAAGCACTGCAATGGAAAGCTGCAGCCTGCAGTAAAAGCTGGGGTCCATGCACCAATCGGGAATCACGCTCCAATTCTGGCAGTCATGATGTTTCAAAGTTTGAAGTGATGTGTTGATGAAAACAGATGCTGGGAGATGATGTGTGGATTTTCTCCTTCAGTTCACCAGATTCCACTTCCAAGTCCCAGGGACTGGAATTGGCACCACTTGGTAAGTCAGGACTCAGCAGAAGAGCCCAGGCACTGGTAGTTGAAGTCTTTGATGGCACTGAGATTTCTTAACAGGAGGAAAGCACACACAAGCCATTGAAGAACGTTGGAAGTAGTATACAGAAGGTGAAGTCCTTTCCCTTCACTCCCAGGATATAAGCAGAAAGCAGCAGGCCAGCACAACAAACAACAGGCCAAGTGTCATTCCCTCCTACAGCATCTAGCTCTTCTTCCTGGCAGAATGTCCTTTAGTCCAGAAGAGAGAAGAGTTCTGATTTTGGGGTGCCAGTGGTCTTATACATCTTTTTGTCTTTGAAGTAGGTACACTTCAAAGGAAAGTCTTTTAGTGCTCAAGACCCTGTCTTCACTGACCTGGCTTCAGACCTATTACAGAGTGGTGGAGACAGCTTTGTGTGAGTAAAGGCACAACCCTATTCAGGTGTCAGTGAAAACTCCTCCCACCACTCTAGCTCAGGAAGGCCAATCAGCCTGGTGATTGCCCATCAGGATATGCAAGGCACACGTCAGCTCCCTTTGTGTGACTGTCTAGAGTGAAAACACAAGAGTCCAACTGTCATCCTAACCCTAATGTTGATTCTATAGACAGGCAGAGGCACAGAATGTTTAAGCAAGAAAATGCCCACTTTCTAAAAGTGGCATTTCTAAACATGCAATTTAAAAACTAACTTCGCCAAAAAATGTATTTTTAAATTGTTCAGAGACTCCAAACTCCACATTTCTATCTGCTCCCAATGGGGAATTCACCTAAAAGTTATTTCAAGGCACTCCCCATGTTTCCCCTATGGGTGAGATAGTCATTGCAATAGCGAAAAACAAAATCAACAGTGTTTCACTATTAGGACATGTAAAGCACAACAGTGCATGCCCTTCCCTTTAAATGCACTGAACCCTGTCCTGGACCTACCGTAGGGGTGACTTACATGTTGTAAATGGGTAGGCACTTGTAAGGTCGAAATGGCAGGTTAAAACTGCATACACAGACACTGCAGTAGAATATATGATTTCTCCTACTATTATGTCTGGTATATAAAGTGCACATATACTAAGTACAGGAACAGATGTCCTGATAGACCTGTAAATTCATATATCTGGTCTGCATGCTTATGCAACACTAGAGGTGATGTGAATTAGCTGCAGAGTTTGAGGAGATGCTCATCTGATGGAGTATGGTGCTGTGGAAGACTGATGATATGTGTGTTTTAAAGGTTATATTGTGTTTTAGGATGGGATGTAAGGTATGAGTGGTATGTGTGTAGATTGATGGTGTGGAGTTGTACACTTTTGCTTGTTTGTGGAGATAAGATGGTTCATATATATTTATGATTAAATTATTTTTTAAAGAAATTTTGCTTATATGCTTTAAATAAACAAAGGAAATAGGTATATTTCCAGTTAAAGAAGTTTGTGTGTTGCTGTAGTTAAATTACAACTCTTTTTGTAGAGCGTGTTTTTGGATGTTGGTTATTTTTTCAATTGTTGCTTAGATTTTTCTTGTCCCACTCCAATATAATTTTCCTTGGGGCACCCCTTTACTAATGTGTCACAGTTGATCCCCCTGCTGCAGCTGTGATGCGTTGTCATCAATTGAGGGAAAGTTAAATAAATAGTTAATTTTCCCTTGGCATTGTCCCTCGAAATACCCCCCCCCCCATATGGCCCCACCGCCCCACTGCCCCACCCCCGTTACCGGCACGGACCGCAGCTGGATTTGATCCTTACAATGGAGTTGATGAGTGGATTTTAGCTGCAGCAGCACTTCATATCAACTTTCAAGGTCCCAGGACTAGGCTGGGACTACTTGGCAGGGCAAGACTCCCAGATGGCAGAGATCTGGTGCTGTAGCAAGGTGATTTGGAAGTCCTTGATGTCCCTGAGACTTCAAAACAGAAGGCAAGCCTGCCTCTTTGGGTTCTGGGTTGGAGAGATGCAGGTCCAGTCCTTCTCACTCCCAGGCAAGAGGATAGCAGGCAGCAGGTCACCACAGTAGAGCCATAGTCCAGAAGATTAGCAGTCCAGCTGCATTGCGTCCTTCTTACTAGTAGAGTATCTGCAGGTCCAGAAGTGTACTGAGTTGGGGATATCAGAAGTCCAGTACTTATACCCAGTTGTGCCTTTGAAGTAGGAGAGGCTTGAAAGAGATGCCTCTGATGTGACAGAGTCCATGCCCTTACTGCCCTGGCTACAGACTCACTACAGAGGGGTTCAAAGTCATTTGTGTGGGGACAGGAACCAGCCTATTCAGGTGTGCCAGCTCCTCCCTCCCATCCTGGCCAGGAATGCCCATAAGGATGTGGGTCTGTCTAGAGGGATTGTAAAAAGAAAAACCTGTCACCCACCCCAGATATGTATTCAGAGTCAGGCAGAAGGCACCAAATGGTTTAAGTAAGAAAATGCCAACTTTCTAAAAGCCATTACATAGCAATGGGGTAACCCAATAGACTGTCAGACCTGGGTGCATATGATAGAGAAATGAGCGGTCAAAACTAAAAATCTACAGATATAGCAATACCATTTGCCTATCCTGACTCCAAATTGGTAACCAAATGGCCCTAATCCAAAGGACAGGAACCCATAACATTACTGAGTGTACCACAATGACAACACAGGAACTCACAGAGTCTAGCTGAAAATTAATTAAAAATTCAGCAGTATTCCAGTAAGGAAATAAAGTTGATACCAAAGCAAAAGCCAGCTGGCTCTTCATCTTTAGGGAATTTATAAGCCCCATCATATAGGTATAAGTAGATCCAATATACAATTGTGCCTTTCACAGGGAGCTTTGTTTTAATTAATTACATTTCACCATATAATTGCACAGGGGGTCATCAAATTCCATCAAGGTACAGAGTTTTTACAGAGTTTTTACACATCTTTTTATTAGTTTCAACAGTACATGTACATAGATATGTCATTCGGAATTTCCAACAATCACATACTGCATCGTTACAATATATAGGGGGAGAAAAGCAACATTTACAATATGACGACATCTCGCTCACCACTACGTGCATTTCAAGTTCCACCGATGGGGATACACACAAGTTTCCACAATATACATTCCACTTGCCCCATTTCTTGTCCCATTTTTTGGGACACACTTGTGTTGTAAATACTTCCTTTTCTCGCAATCATACACTTGTCTAACTCTTTCACCCACATTTGAAGAGACGGTGAGTCCTCCACCCCCATCCGCTCGCTATTTCCCCCTTGACAAGGGTATAGCCTAATGTGGCCAGTTGTTGTTCTATCTCTGTGAGGTCAGTAGGTGTCCAGATGTTGAGCAGGCCTAGTCTCAGTGTAAGGGTTAGTTATTTCCCCAAAGCAGTCTCAATGTGAGTCGAGGCCCCTTCCCATATTCGCTGCAGCTCTGGGCATTCTTAAACCGTATGGTAGAAGGTAGCTGTGTGTCGGCATCCCCTAAGGCAAAGTGCATCTGACCTAGCTCCAATCCTTGCCAAGGTATTCCCTGTTAAGTATGATCTATGTAGAATCCTGAGTTGTATCAGTCGAAAAGGGAAGGGTAATAGCCGCTTCCTTGGGTGACATTAGTGCTGTTTGCCAGTCTTCGTCATTGATAGGTCCCAGGTCTCCCTGCCACTGCCCTCTAAGTTTGTGGAATGTGTCAGGTAGGTTGTTGCATAGTTTTTTGTAGGTCAGCGATATGGCTTTTGAATGTAGTGATCGGTCCTCCAGCGGTGACGACTTGGTATGTCTGTGGGATCGGGGAAAGTTGTGGTAAGGCGTGTCTAATTTGCAGGTACCGGAACATTTCCCCTTGGGCCATTTCGTATTGTCTGTGAAGTTCTTCAACCCTAAGGGTCGAACCTTTTTTAATCAAATCCCCAACTATGGAAATCCCACTAGCATCCCATTTGTCGAAGCCAGGTTGGTGACACAGATGACCCAGTCACTGGGCATACCACAAAGGCATTGCTTTTGTAAGAACATTCAACCAACTCAGAGGGGTGTTCACTTGATGCCAGATCGTTATGGTGTGTGAGGTAGGCCCAAAATATCGACCTCTTCTAACTTTTGAATACAATGGCCCTAGATGACCTGTTTGAGATCTGTCCAGTAGGTAGGCAGGGTCAATAGGGGAGCGGTATATCAAGTGGCTTACTACCATTAATTGTAATGCCCAGTAGTAGAGTCTAAGGTCTGGAAGGGCGATTTCCCCATCGTACGATCCTTTTGTTCGCTTTTTTCCTCGCAATACGAGGGCCCCTACCATCCCATAGCAGCGTACGGACTTCACTCTCCACTCCTGAAAAGTATGTGTCTGGGACTCAGTGCTGGCAGTTCTGGAGAATGTAAAAAAGTGTGGGAGGGCTAGCTTCTTAAAACGGACAGCTCGACCTACTAGGGATAGAGGCAGGGACCTCCAATGTTTCACATCTGTACGCAACCGGGCCAGCGGGGGGATAGATTACGATTATAAAAAAGGGTTGGGTTCGAGGTTACATATATTCCCAGATAGCAGAAGCCCTCCGTGGCCACCTTCACTGTGCAGTTTACTAGGAGACGCGAGACCTGGCACGGAGAATGAAAAACACCAACGTACTCCAGTTTCTGGCGTAGCCAGAGTATTTCCCCAAATTTGTGAAGATGTTTAGCACCCTGTTAAATGGATCTATAAAGGGAGGCGAGTTAAACTAAAATATCATCAGTGTAGAGGGATATCTGATCTTCCTGACCCTCTGCCCATTTTAAGCCTCTTACCGTGACATCACCCCTCACCCAGGCAGCCAACGGTTCTAACATGAGGGAAAATATCAATGGGGACAGCCCTGCCGGGTACCTCTCTGTAGCGTGAATGTACGAGATGTGTAGTTGTTTACTCGCACTTGACCCTCTATATCTGTACAGAGTAATTTCACCCATCCCAAAAACTTCGGGCCGAATCCCATCCTATTGAGGACTTCGAATAAATATTGCTACTATATAGAATTGAACGCCATGTAGCCTCTAATAAAAGCACAACTGCGTCTTCTTCCATGTATTCTCTACGTGCTAGCACATTTGGAGATGCCGGATGTTGAGGGCTGTATTCCTCCCTGGCATAAAGCCTGACTGGATAAACTAAGGAGGAGATGACTGCGATCAGCCTTGAGGCAAGTGCTTTTGCTAGAATCTTAGCTTCTACATTAATTAATGAAATCAGTCGGTATGTACTGCAAGCATCTACGGGCTTTCCAGGTTAACGGATCACAACTATACATGCAAGGCGTTGGTCATTCGGCAGCACCCCTGCTCGTAACTTTCGTTATACATGGCCCGTAGGTGTAGGTCTACCTGTGAGGCAGTTAGTTTAAAAAATTTGATGGGAGTCCCATTGGGCCCCATCGCCTTCCCAGAGTGGATCTGGCTTATGGCCTTCTGGATCTCCTCGTCTGTCAAGTCCACATCAAGGGCTTCTTTATCCATATCAGAGATTGTTGGTATGTTGCAATCGGAGAGGAATTGGCAGGAATCCACTGCTGTGTATGTAGTGGAGGGGGAATAGATCTGCGCTAAATGATCTGCGAATGCTTCCGCTATATCTCTGAGGTGTGTAATTGTTGTAAAATCTGTTAAGGTCAGTCGCGGCACCCATCTGTCTCCTTGCTCTCTTTTTTCTAGCCAGGCCAAAGTTTTAACATCCCTATCGCCCAGTTCATATATTCTATGTTGAGAATGGAGGAGTTTGGTCATCATGTGTTCCCATGCTCTAATCTTGTATCCTCTTGTTTAATTGTGAGACGGTGGAGTGTGTCTTCCGATCGCATATTAGTGTTGTCGATTTCCAATTGGTGGAGCTCGCTTTCTAATTGGACTAGCTGGTGGCGTTTATTCTGAATGTAATCCATCTTCAGAGACAATGACTCCCTTCAAGACCACTTTAAAGGCTTCCCATATAGTTTGTGCCGATTCAACAGTACCAACATTCCTTTTAAAATAGTTGATGGTTTGTGTGTATTGTTCCTCTTTGATGTTTGGGATTTTTAACAGCCATGGTTTAGAGTGATCGTGGCCCGCGGCTGCCATTTCCAATGTGTAAATTCGACTTTAACCGTGGAGTGATAAGAGATATCTCTTGGCAGAGATGATGGTTGCAGAAGTTACCAATTGAGGCTGTGTGCATTATAAAGTAGTCAATACGAGATGAGCTTTTGTGTGCGTTAGAGAAATAGGTGTACTGGGTTCCGTCTGGTTGTAGCATACGCCACACATCCGTCAGACCCATAGCTGTGGGGAATTCTTCCATTAATACGGTTGGTCGCGCCCTTTGTGGATGTCTGTCTATTCAGTCATCCATGGTCATGTTTTAGTCCCCTCCCAGGATCAGGCCGATTGGAAGGTCCGTTAATATTTTACCTAAATCTGTCAGCGCCTCCTTGCTCAGTGTTGGCGGTAAGTACAGTGAAATCACATTGAACGTCCTTCCCTCCCATTGTGTAGTGTAGTTCCTATATTCCCATTAGGCTCTGCGCATTGGAATAATATACCCTATAGATATGATATAGGACTGGGTCAGTATGTCTCTATCGAATATACTAGACTTAATTGTGAGTGCCAGCTAGCTCAGAGGTCACTGGAAACTTTCTCGAATACACAAGAAGGGATTAGTTTCTGACAACCGCATAAACATGACAACTTTGTCTCCCTAGGTCTAGAACAAATATCTTCCGAGTCGTGGAAACAATAGATAACTATTTCACTCAGTCAATCGTGCATGCTTCGGTTCTACAGAGTTGCAGAGAAATAGTGAGACGGACGTTTTCAATAAAAAGGTTTATTACAGTCTTCTTTCTCGTGCAAGAGAGGTGTACTACTACAATCGTTAGACAGAATGCAAAGTATAATGCGTATAGCGAGAATAGTATTATAAAATAATACTGTAGTAGCATTGTCTGTTGCTATGACATATATAAAAATACATACATTAATAACATAGGTTAAAATATTCCACTGGTGCTTCTAAAATATGCCTACCCCAATGTACCTAACCTAGGTCTAGTATGAAGGAAGAAGTAAGTACTCTTTTCGCATAAGTTTTAGTTCTGCCAAGATCTGACAACGGTTTCTCTAGGTTCTAATCAGCTCCATACCTTTAGAATAAAAGAGGTTGGTATCTCTGTCTCGGTACTCGATTTCCTCAACACCCAATTTTTTCACCTCAGCAGTGAGCTTATCGATTTTGGCCATCATTGGTTTAATAATGGCCTTGATTTTACACTCAACCATATCAGCTATCCTAAGAAGTAACTCATCATCCACAATATGCTTAGTATGGTTTACACTGTCCTCTCCAACATTCATACTCTTATCCTTAGCTTTCCGTGGTGGTGAAACCCTTTTCCTCCTCAACCCTGACCGTAACCCGCCACGCTTGGGCTGGCTCTTTCTACATGTTCTGACAGCCCTTGATGGATGCTCTGGGGAAAAAAGATCCCCTTCTGTAGCATGGACATGTATTTCAGGGGAGTCAGAAACACTGGAGCTGGATTCTCGGCTAGAAGGACAGTTTCTTGTCAGTACGTCAGCTGGAGAGTCAGCTTCCTTCGGCACTTGGTGTAGCGAGATGTGTCAGGCAAGTAGGTAGTCAAACTGCACCAAACCACACCGTGCTTTGTCATAGCAAGTGAAGGTGTATTTATATCATGAAGGTGTTTAGGAATGCCAGCTTTGACGTAAAGTCTGGCATATGAATGTCACGGATGAACCCCTAAGGAATAATTGTTCATGCATAATAAATGAGTTCTTGGAGAAATCAAATCAAATCAAAAAGTCTTTATTTCGATTTTTTTCAATCATAAAAGACAGTTACAACCATGACCATTTTCAACAATAAAAAAAAACTTTTAAAATTGCCTTTCATTGGCAACTAGTAAAATCCACAGTTCATTGTTCCATTCTCAATTGACAGTTATTGTTGGCCTATCGCCAAACATTGAGCCCATAAATTACAATCATTAAATGAGTTGTGTTATAAAACGAAAAATAAGCATAAACATATAATACTTTACATTCATTAGAAGAAAGATATATTTTAAAATTCATCACTAGATACATTACTCACTAGGTACTTTTTACAATCTCATGTAACATAGGCCAAGATTCCTGTAGACTCATTTTGCGGGCCCGAATTATCCACATCCAATGAAGAAATTTAGCTACAGCTATGACTACGGCTTGGGAGCTGTCAGCTCATAAGATCCTGACAGCCTCACCACCCGTTTTGAGACCTAACTGTACACAAATAGGTTTTAACCAGGATCTCCTAGGCACCTTGTATTCTGGGCAGGCAAAGAGAACATGCCCAATGCCTTCCCGCTGATCGGGACAGAAGGGACAGGCCGATCCCTGTCCCCCACGCCATTTTGCTGTGAGGGCATTTAGTGGTAACGACCCCACCCTAATCTGATGATATTTCTTCCTGTCCCCTGGGATAGTAATCCAGTCCCAATAAGCCTCAAGGGCCGGAGAGTGCTTGAGTTGTAAGAAATCTGCCGTAAAAGATGGTTCAATACAGCGGCCAAATCTATTTGTCTCAAGTATGTTCCAGTACAGGTCTCGAAATATTTTCCTAGGTGGAAAAAGGTTCCCTGCCGGATCGTCCCAAAGCGGAGATAATCCCATAGCCTTGTATATTGTTTTTACCTCCCTCATCCATGATATTTTGTGAGCCTTATCTGAGTCTCTCACATCGAGGAAGGCCCGTGCATACTGGGAGAGTTCAGGGGTGACCCATAATCTCCTCCAGTAGGCAACCGATCTATATCGGGCCATATCCTCGAGTCCATGTGACCCTAAGTCATAATGGAGAGGGATCAATGGAGTGGAAGCCGGTAAACCTGTGATGATGCGTCAGCCTTTTTAAGTTGCTGAGCCCCCACCGTTCCGCCCCATAGTGAACTTCTGCTCCAACTTTGGCGTTATAAATCTTTAAAACCGGGGTAATTGGCCTAGTGTGAGATAAATAGAATTCCTTTGTGAGTGCTCCTGTCAATTGTGCGTGCTTCGTGACCAGCTGGTTGGTGTGCTGTTTCCAGTCTAATTTAGATGATAAGGTTATGCCCAGATAATTAAATACATGGGTCTGCTCCAATTGAACCCCACCCATAACCACCCTCCCTCTGACATGTTTGCCCTTATGTAAGACCATGAACTTCGTCTTGGATGTATTAATGACAAGACCATGGTCATTACAGAAAGCTTCAAAAACTCCAACGGCCTTTTGAAGGCCCTGCTGTGTCTTAGAGATTAAAAGCGTATCGTCAGCAAACATCAACAGGGGGATCAGCCTGCCATCCAACTTGGGGGCATCGGTAGGCTGCTTTTCAAAATAGCTGGTCACCCTGTTGATGTATAATGAGAAGAGTGTAGGGGCAAGTAAACACCCTTGGCATACCCCCCTTGAAATGGGGAATTTGTCGGTTACACTACCCTGCTGGTTCCAGCGGACTCGGGCAAAATTATCTTCATGCATTCTAATTAAGAGTGACAGGATATCAAAAGGGATACCCTGTTCTTGTAAGGCTGCCCACAGCTTTATACGAGGCACCAAATCGAACGCTGATTTTAGATCAACGAAAGCTGAAAAGAGCACACACCCTCCCAGCAACACTACACGCCAATATAGTAGAACAAATCTAAAGACTTGGTCAATCGTGCTGGTGTGGCTACGGAACCCTGCCTGCAAGGGTGACAGAATATCCTTTTCCTCTATCCAGCCCTGGATACGCTGCAATAGGAGCCTTGCCACCACCTTTTGTATACATGCTATAAGGCTAATGGGCCTACAGTTTCCTGGGTCCGAGCACTCCCCCTTTTGAAAAATTGGGATAATCTTGGCACCCTTCCAGGACTCTGGTATTGGTGAGCCCATCGCAATGCCATTAGCTAGCAATTGGATGTAAGAGGCCCAAAGATCCTTATCATGCATAAAAAGGTCTGCTGGAACAGAGTCCAGGCCTGGTGCCCTTGCTCTTGGGATATTATTCAAAGTTTTAATAATGTCAGCTTTAGTAAATGAAAGGTGGTTTGCGCCCTCAATTGCTTTTAGGAGAGCCTCACGCTCTTCTCCCTCGTCTTCCACAGCAGTAAACTGGGACGCATAGTGAGAGACCCAAGCATTTGGTGAAACATAATCAGTAGGTTCACCCCTTTTAATCCCCCTTTCCCATTTGACCATATCCCAAAAGGAGCACATAGACCTTTCTTTACAAGCACTCAGGAGCTCCCTCCAGTACTCATCGTCCCAGTCGCTTTTTGCCTTAAGTTGCGTTTTTTTATACAGGACACGGGCAGTCTTGATCTTAGCTATATCTTTGGTTTTTACTGCATCTGATAGAGCCCTATATGCAACCCTACAGGATTTGCCATACCATTGGTCCTCCTTTCTCACAGGCCTACTCTGTTTTTTAGACATCTTTTTATTAAAAAAAGGATATTAACTGATTAAAAAAATTGTCGTGAATCTGACTTACATTTAATATGATTGCCTCCACAGTGGAATTGTTCCTTAAATCCCTTATAGCCTGGACAGTCAAGTCCCTCATGGCAGCAACACCTTCCTCATTCATTGCGCAGTTAGCCCATCTTATTCGCCTGTAATTATTTGAGAGGGCTATCTCCACACAGTCACTCATGCCTTCATTTTTAGATAACTCGACTAATCTAAATGACAGGATAAGTGGGTCATGGTCACTCTCCACCCGTTCCTCTATTCGCATATCGTCAATACTAGACCAATACTCCTTATTTGTAAGAATATAGTCTATGCGGCTATGGGAAATACCGTTATTAAAGGTGGAGGCGCCCTGTTTGTCAGAACCCATCCTTCCATTTGTGGCACGTAGCCCGTGCTCCCCACATAGCACTTTGAGTTGTAGAGCTGCCTCTGACCATTTTTTAATGGGTGGTAATGTCAACTGAGGCATCTTCCAAATGTAGTCCTCTTCCAATGTAAGGTCCATATCATTGCTATCTAGGGGTTCAAAGCAACAGTTGAAATCACCGGCTACAATAGAGTTGCCTTTTGTGCAATATCGCTCAAGAAGGGAATCTAATTGGTCAACTGCTTTGGTGGGTTTGCCACCTGGGAGCCCCCTAGAGTAAATATTAAAAACAAAGAGGTCCTTATGATCAGCACTTTTAATTTTGACTAACAGGATATCTGGGCTGTTTGTGGCCAGATGGCTAACAGAATATCTACTATCCTGCTTGACCCATGTCAACAGACCTCCCTTTGGTCGGCCCCGTAGACTAGGGATGGCTGGAGTATAAAAATGTAGATATCCTTGCTTAAATTCTGGGGTTACCTGCCATGTTTCCTGGAGGAGGATTATGACCTTGTTATCCAGAAAGGCTAGCCAATCCAGAGATGTTATCTTATTTCTGAGCCCTGCCACATTCCATTTCACCAAGGTGGATTGGGCGAGAGGATTACTACTATTAGATATAATGCGAGGGTCAGCACTAACCCTGCCCTCTTTGATCAGTGTGCCCCCGCATAAGCTAGTATCTAATACCTCCGAATTTAAATCAGTGTTATTTTTTTCTGTGTCGTCAGTGGTAGAATCAGATGATTGATTTACACCATTTATCCCTTCCAAATCCACTAAGGTAATACATTCACCCATAACGATAGTCTGGGGCATGGAGATGTCACTTATAAGGGCAGTGCTCAGAGCTACAGTATCACCCATTCTACACTCCTTATTTAGTGTAGTACATACCGTATTGGAATCGCTCTTAAGTCAGTCGCAATCATTTAAGCCTGACAGGATCCCAATTCTATTACCTAGGCTAATCCCCCATTCATTGGCTGGAGCACCCACACCCCCACCCCATCTGTTCGTCGCAATATCCCACCTTGGCCCTGGAGTCTTAGGGTAAGTCACATTGTGCTGCTCGCCATAAAAAAATTTTAGGGTGAGTGGAACAACTGTGCCACTCCTGCGTTGGGGGGGGAGTATATTTGACAGCACATTCGGGAGTACAGCCGAATTAGAAAAGTTCACCACTACACAGTCTCCTTTGAACTTTTTTGGTCTGTTCCCTATCCATGTTACCCTTCTAGCCGTCAGAATCTCTCCTGCTAACTGCTGTTTCCCTCCTGGGGCCATCTGCATGTTACCTGACAACCAGTGAAGCGCCTTGCTAGAGAGGAATGTTGGGGATTCTAACTGTCCAGCTACCAAGGGTGGAATGTTTGCCAGTACCAACACCAGGGGTGAAGCTTCTTCTATAAATTGAGGAGAATCTATCTCCTGACATGATACAGGTGGAACAGTTGTTGATAGCAAAACATCCTCTCTCACTACTGGGTGGTTATCTGGATTTACTAATACCTGACCTGGGGGGATACTCACATTCCTCCCTGCCTCTGTCACACTCAGACCATTCTCCCCAGTTTTGCCTACTAGGTCTGAGACTAGGGTTACTATGCTTTCAACCTCCCCCTCAACCCTGTTTTGAATCCCACCCAATTTTTTCACCTCAGCAGTGAGCTTTCAGGGTCGGAGTCATCATCTCTTTCCGGGTCAGTTACAAGGTCGACTTCTAGATCAGCCACTAGGGGTGCACTTTGGACATGCTTACCACTATCGTGGAGATTAGTCTCTAGGGCGTCACTACCAGTTGCAGCCTGTAATGATGTGTCTACCAATAAGGATGATGATGGAGATGGGCTCAGGAGGGGGAGAACTGGAGATTGACTCAATCCTAATGACTGTCGCCTCTCACTATTTATTTTCCTTACCACCTGAACCATATAGTTATCCATCGTATTGGATGTGGTAGAAACTAATTTTTTCGGCATGCTAAACAATTGGAGGTTGGCGCTCAAAAATTTGATGGGTGTATGTGACACAGAATATGTGGTACTCAAACAGAGAGATGCGCCAATAATCCTCTATCGCATTTAATAGTGTAAGATGAAATAGTCTTACTACAAATAACAGCCTCGATCATAGCAGGGACAGAGTGTTAGGCCCAGTCCAGTCGCGGCCAGTCTCGGACTGTCTAAGACTGTCCGCCCTTTGTCCGGGCTTCGTCCGGCGTCCCGCTCGCGTCCCGCTCAGCGATTGAGGCCGTGGCTAAATAGGAGGGGCAGGGGGCGGGAAGAGACTCCAGGTGCGCTGCGTTGGACTTGCGCTGTGAACCCTGGGTCTCGCAGTCCTGGCCCCTGTGTGCAAGCGGCAGTAATTCCTTTGAGTCAAGGCTGGGTCCAAGTTGCAGAAAAACAGCTTCCAGGAACGTAGTCACAGAGAACAGCTACGAGCGGCTCCCGCGAAGCGGGGGCCGCGAGCTGTAAATAGCCAAGGATGCTGGGAGGAGCAGGAGGCGGGAAGAGACTCCAGGTGCGCTGCGTTGGACTTGCGCTGTGAACCCTGGGTCTCGCAGTCCCAGCCCCTGTGTGCAAGCGGCAGTAATTCCTTTGAGTCAAGGTTGGGTCCAAGTTGCAGAAAAACAGCTTCCAGGAACGTAGTCACAAAGAACAGCTATGAGCGGCTCCCGCGAAGCGGGGGCCGCGAGCTGTAAATAGCCAGGGATGCTGGGAGGAGCAGGGGGCGGGAAGAGACTCCAGGTGCGCTGCGTTGGACTTGCGCTGTGAACCCTGGGTCTCGCAGTCCCGGCCTCTGTGTGCAAGCGGCAGTAATTCCTTTGAGTCAAGGCTGGGTCCAAGTTGCAGAAAAACAGCTTCCAGGAACGTAGTCACAGAGAACAGCTACGAGTGGCACCCAAATCAATATCCAGGCAAGGGAAAGTCCCTTCTGCTTAAAAGTCTGGTTTTCCAAAAAATCATTGTGACGTAGATGATAGGATTGAAGTAGCCATGCCTATATTTGAGTAGCAAGGGCTATGCCTAAATAAGGGCTTTATTTCTATCCCTATATAGGGGCAACATGAATTGTACCTACAAAAGGGCATATATCTGGAAAATTCATTCAGAATCTAAAACGACATACAACAATTGGGCCTCTAAGATCGCAAATATGCCCACAGAATCCGCCCAAGTACGCTGCACTATAAGAGCCAGGTTCTTCTTAACCAGAATACACGTTCCCCATGATCCCGTGGTGTAGTCTGCATGTACCAGGAGTTTATAACCCCATCTTGTGAGGGCCTTAACTTTATTGCCAACCATGAGGGTCTCCTGTAATAATACCACAACAGGTGCCTGTAATTTTAGATATTGCTGGACTATTCCACGTTTAATTTTGTCCCCCATCCCGTTCACATTCCAAGTAAGTACATAGAGTGACGATTCCATATTACCCCCGTCATCCAGTATTAAGACAATCAGAGAATGACATTCCAATATTGTCGTGTGCTCAGCATTCTCAACCTGTATAACTAGTGTATTGTGGCCCTGTTTTCTCCCCTGCAGCTGAAGTTAACAATGAAACCTGTACCTGGCAGTATGTAGTTCTTGATTTTTAAATCGCACAAATCTTGAAAAGGTACACACCCATCCCCCCATCCCCATCCATCCCCCCTCCCTGCTCCCCTGTCCATGGATTTGAAACTACCCACTCCCCGACTAGGCAGAGTGCCTCTTTCCCCCCCAAAAATATTGAAAGGTGTGCATTGGTAGTCTTCCCACCCCCGCTAACATCCATTTTCTTATGCTTACGATCTGTGGGCTTCCAGCCCAGCTACTAGGAGGCCTAAGAGCCCCAACCCACAGCTGGTTATCGGTGGTATTGACAGTCTGGAAATCAAGTCTATATAGGACCCACATTTTGGTAACACCTTAAGAACCATCTCACCACTGCAGCAGAGCGCATATCTGCGTAGAATTCCAGGCAGTCCCGAACACAGATATGGTCCCCTTATCTACTCGTTGTCTCTTTTATCAGCTTTCGTGGAGTCATCTTCAGATTGTGTCCCACCATTCACTCTGTGCGACCTTTGTCCTCCATTTCAATCTCAACGTTGGCCTCCCACTCTGCGCCAGCCAGTCCCACATGTCTTCTGGTGAAGTGAAGAACCATGTCTTGCCTTCTGATTCCACTTTAAGTTTCGTTGGGAAGAGTATGGCATATTTCATTTCGCGGTCTCAGAGCTCCTTTTTCATTGTCTGAAAGCTATGCCGTTGGGCCTGGACCTTGGCTGTGAAGTCTGGTAAGAACATGATTTCATTGTTGTCTAGCTTAAGGGGAGGGTTGGACCGTGCAGTTTGAAGGATGGTGTCTCTGTCTCTATAGTTGAAAACACGGGCGATAAGTGGCCTCAGGGGGGCTCCTGGCTTTGACCTACCTCCTGGCACTCGGTGGGCTCTTTCAATCAAGAAATAGCTGAATAGTCTCCTGGGCTGGAGATGCTTCAATATTAAGTCTTCCGTGTAGCGGTCAGCTACTGGCCCCTCGGCAAGTTCAGGTATACCTAATATACTTATGTTAGTTCTTCGAGCCCTCCCTTAGTACTCATCGAGTTGTTGCGCCATCTGTGCCTGTTGACTTTGAATTTCGGTGACTTGCTTCTGGAGTTGAGACGTATCTGCTTGTAGTGAAGTCGTCACCACTATAAGGTCTTTTACTCTTTCATCCATTTTGAGAAAGTCCGCCCGTATAAGGGACATCTCTATATTGACTGAGTCAAGGGAGGTACGCACTCTGCTGATAGCTTCCATGATATCGTGGAGTGTAGGTTCTGATGGCGGTTTCGGATTATTCTGTGTATCTGGTGCCTACATACGTTGTGACCCCTGACCCACTTGCAGGCCAAGTCGCCCCCCCCTACCGCCGCACAGCTCCACCTGACTGTCGATTCGCCGCTGCCTCAGAGCGCGAGTTCGCGGCCGCTGTGCCCGCTGCCTCTGCTCGCCGCTGGTGTGTAAAGGTTCTTGTATTTTTTCCGCCTCTCTTTTATTTTGTGCATTCTGTGATTATTGTGCCGCTGTTCTGACCTTTTTCTGCCCAGCTCACCCCCACCCCCTTTTCTTTTCTGTACTCCTGGTTTTCCTTCCGCTGACCCATGCGGCCACGCCCCCTGCCGCCCCACTCCCGCCTCCCAACTGCCCCTCCATCCCCCGCCTTAAATGGTGGCTGCTGCCCGGATGAGCAGCGGTAGTGTGCAGCGGGCGCGCTGTTTGCGCACCGAAGGTGCACCAAAGACAGGCCCGTCTGCGCCTGTCCGTGCCTGAATCACGCCTAGCGCCAGAGCCCCTGGACCCGGCACACGCCAAGTCGCCAGGCTCCGATATAACGCTAACAGCCTCCACGCCCTCAACTACGGCCGAGACCACCGCTGCTTCCAGGCCGCCCCGAAACGCACCCACGAACCCTTCTCCTGCCACACCTGCAAATTCACATGCAACAGAACCACCAAACCTCCCAGGACCGGACCCAACCACCTCCGCTGCATACTCCTCAACACCCGCTCTGCACGCAAACACGCCGTCGAGCTCTGGGACCTGTTCGACACCTCCGCCCCAGACGTTGCCTTCCTGACCGAGACCTGGTGGAATGACTCCTCAGCACCAGACATCGCCATAGCCATCCCAGACAGCTACAACATCTCCCACAGAGACCGCACCAACGGCATTGGAGGAGGGATAGCCATCGTCTACAAATCCATCCTCCAGGTCCACACTCTCCCAGACGACTGCCTCAACGCTGCTGAACACCTCCACTTCCGGATCCACACCAACCCCAGCACTACCCTCAGAGGAACACTCATCTACAGACCCCCCAGAACCCAGGCCCTCTTCAGCTACTCCATCGCCAACCTCGCCAGCATCCAAGCACTCGCCTCTTTGGACTACATCCTCCTCGGGGACCTGAACTTCCACAACAACAATGACACCAACTCCGCCGCCTTGATCGCCAACCTCGCCAACCTCGACCTCCGACAACTCGTCACCGAACCCACCCACACCGTCGGCCACACGCTCTACCCCGTCTTCTCCACAAGCACCCACATCGCCTTCAGCCACACCACCGAACTCCACTGGACCGACCACCGCTGCATCCACTTCACCTTCAAGAAACCAACCACGCACCACCGCACCCAACAGCTCCCCCGTTGCTGCTGGAGCAAAGTCATTGAAGACCAGCTGACTTCCACCCTTGCCCAGAACACACCCACCGGCCCCACCGACACAGATGCCACCACCCAAAACCTCAGACAGTGGATCGACGACTGTGCCAACACCCTCTCCCCACTCAAGAAACCCTCCGCCAACCACTCCAGCAAGAAAGCCGCCTGGTTCACTGAAGAACTCCAGACCTCCAAACTTACATGCCGGAGGCTGCATTTAAAAAAAACTTTTTTATTAAAAAGCAGTCCCAGACATGGTGGTCTGCTGAGCCCAGCAGGTCACCACCCAAGAGAGGGCTGTCATTGCCAATGGGTTCACAAATTGCGAGAGGCTCATTAATATTAATGATCCTCGCAATATGTGACTCCATTAGGAATCACAAAAATACACTGTTGTACATCGGAAATTGCGCCTCGCAAGTTGCGACTCGCAAAAAAGTCTCAATTTGTGTTGCACCATTTTCTTGGTCGTACATCTGGCCCTTGAAGATTACACTTCAACAGTTTATATACCCTACATAGAAACTCAAGCAAGGAACATGAAATGATTGGATCTTGTGAGGGATATATGTATTATTGGACGCATCAAGCAAAGTGTTAGAGAAAAAAAGGTAAGGGTCTTTGCAAGTGAGTTGAATCTAACACTCCTGCACCCAAATATTGGCACAGTTTCCTTAGACAAGACGAAAACAAGACATCGAAGGGAAGCAAGTAATTGTCACCTGTAGTTGCAAGCTCCACACCAATTACGAATTTTGAAATGATATCGCATTGCAATCATGAGCAAGTGGACCCAAGAGTAATGTTTAATTCTTTCCATGCAGCAACTGAAGGTCATTCCAAAGTAATGATTTATACAGTTGATACTGATGTAGTCCTTCTTACAATTGCTAATTTTAAAAACATTGGTGGTCAGAATTTGGTACAGGAAAACAGTTCTGCTGCACACCAACTCACAGTATTTCAGCAAGTTTAGGCGTTTATATATGTCAATCTCAGGCCTTATTCCATGCTGCTACCGGTTCCTACACCACATCGGCTTTTCATAGGAAAGGGAAGAAAGCAGTTTATGACACCTGGATGACACTATCTTCTGCTACTCTGCATTTAAATTTCTGTCAGATTGACCAAGTTCTGGTGATTCTGTTTACTTGGAAATGTCGAGAGATTCATTGTACTAATGTATAGCCAAACTTGTCCATTACATAAAATAAATGGTGCTCACAAATTCATGTTGGCAAGTGGCAACAGAACTATTAGAAACATCTCACCAACACAAGATGCTCTTATCCAACATGCTAAATAATCTGCATACCAAGGGGACCATGTTTGGAGTCAGACTTGACAAATTCAAATAATTGGGTGCAAACAGCTATGCCAAAATCAGTGAAAATGCTCAAAAGCGATCCTCCCATGCTCCGACCTTTGCTTTTGCAGTGGAAACTGTTATCAAGATTAAGGGCCATATGTATGAAGCGAAAATCCCGTCGCAAACGCTGCGAATTGCTAAAAATAGCGTTTGCGACATAACAAATCGCTAATCCCAATGTATGAAGGCTAAAATGCATGCAAAATAAGGAATCGCTATTTAGCGAGTTCCAAACCTAGCGAAAGTGCTAAATAGCGATTACGATAGCGAATTCCAAATTTGCGCTGAAACCTGTTAGCGAAATTCGCTATTCTGGAAATCGCTATTAAGAATTTGCAATGGTATGTATCAACCATTCGCAAAAAGCGATTTAAGCAAAATCGCAAATTAAGGAATCGCAATTACCATCAAGTGGGAGCAGGTGGTAACCATGTGCAAAGTATAAAATGAATCCCAGAATGCAACACACTCTGTTCCACAATGTCTAGGCTCTACATGATACTGAGGAGGCGAAGACTGAGAGCTGTGGCGCAGAGGAGGAGGCGGCAGGAGAGGATATTCCGTTTGCGCACCACCATCTTCCAGCGCACTGAGGAGGACATATACAGCCATTACAGACTGGAGGAAGAGAGCATACTGGATTTGATTGAGGAACTCAGGCCCCACCTAGAGCACCCCACCCGCAGGACACAAGCCATACCCACACACATCCAGGTCCTGTGTTCACTACACCTGCTGGCCTCAGGTAGTTTTGAGGGGGTCATAGCCTCAGCAGGAGGGGTGTCACAAAGTGCCCTGTCACGCTTCTTTCATGCGTTCCTCGACGCCATGACACATAGGATGCAACACCACATCCACTTCCCCAGCACCCCACAGGAACTAGCACAGACCAAGCAGGATTTTTACAACATTGCCCAATTCCCCCACGTAATAGGATGTATAGATGGGACACATGTTGCCATTTCACCCCCCTCAAACATAGAGTATGTATTCCGGAACAGGAAATGCTACCAATAGCTCAACATACAGATGGTGTGTGATGCCAAAAACATAATCACCGACATAGTGGCAAAGTATCCTGGAAGCACACATGACGACTTTATATTCAGTCACAGTGGGCTATACCGTAGACTCTCAAGAGGTGATTTTGGAGAGGGATACCTACTAGGTAAAAGCACACAATGACAGGCCATATTTCTAATGACTAGCATGGGCATTACAGTGACTGACCTTTAAACATTTTCACCCACAGGGGACAGTGCCTATGCAGTTCGGGATTTCATCCTGACACCCTACCTAAATCCTGCCACTGCTGGGGAGCGGCGCTACAACCGGGCACACATTTCTACAAGAGGAACCATCGAGAGAACATTCGGCATTCTGAAGAGCCGATTCAGATGCATACATAAAAGCGGAGGAGCCCTCCAATACAGCCCTGAAACATGCTGCAAAATTGTAGTAGCTTGTGCCATGCTGCACAACATTGCAACCAGGAAAGGGACACCAATGGAGCTGAGTGACTCAGAATCCTCTGACGTGGAGGGACCTGGACCTGTACACATGGAAGCTGGCGTAGCTGTTGCTGCAGCAGGGCGACAGAGGCATGATGAGATCATACGCAACTACTTCTAGGTGAGTAATAATGATACAATGACAACTTAAGCCTTTGATAATGTGTTTAATTCCCAATAGCAACAGTCACACATCCAAATAAACAAAAATGAACTCTCCCAATCCAATGCACATGTTGAATTCACAGTGCAACAATTTTAGTGTACTAACAGCAAATGCTACACTGTTGCTGTCCCTATTTCTCCCCTGTGAGTTATCGTCATTTGGCAGCAGTTCCTATTGGTGTGTGGCAGGCCTGTTGCTCCTGCCACTACGGCGCCTCTCAACAGTGGGTGGTGGGGTGTTGGAGCTCCGCACTGACTGGGAGTCCTCCTCACTGGGGGTCAGCACCCCTGGACCAGCAGTACGCAGGGCGCGCAGTTCATCCAGGGCAGTAGTTGACTGCACTACCACAGTGGCGATATCCTGAATTCCGTGAGAGAACTCACGCTGGGTCTCTATGGTACGCCTTGCCAGCATATTGGTGGAGGAGGCCAGCCGGTTAATTGCGCGAGTGTAGTGGTCCATGCGGGCAATCTCTTTGCGCCTGGCTGCGCGTTCTGCACACAACTCTGCAGTTAGCTCCTGCACAGCCCCCCTGATTTCTTGGCAAATTGCCCTGTTCCCTGCCCTAATCTCTCGCTGAATTGCCTTCATATTTTTTGCTTGTAGGCGGTGTACCTGAAGCATGTGCAGTTCGAGCCCTGCAAAAACAGATTCATCCTGATGCTCCCTGGAGCTGAAGCCCGTGCGGGGTCTACGCCTGCCTGTGCCCTGTGGTCTTGACTTCAGCTGCTGGGAAACTGGTGCTTCAGACTGCACTGACTCATTGTTGTCCCTATCCTCTTCATCCATGATTCTCAATGGCCTCAAGATCCTCCTTCTGTGTCCCTGTGGTGGGATGAAAGGACTGTCCTCCCCATCTGTGTCCTGGCCCTGGCTAGCTGCTCCAGAGGCTTGGGGTCCTGTGTCACTTGCACTGGCTGTTGCATTTCCACTTGCAGGTGCTGTGGAGAGAACAGCACACATACATTTTTTGTTCCTGTCATATGATGTTAAAATAAATTATTTCACAGTTTTCCCTAACTTTACTTGTGTCATTCACCTTCCCTGACCTGCACATGTGAAATTGCATTAGATGGATGCTACTTCCAACATTACTAACTATTGTGACTACATGTCCCATAATGCATTGCTGTGACTGCCTGTGTACTTGCTCTAGGCTGACATGTGTTACCCCTAATCCCTAGGTTGCTGCAGGGGGTTGCTGGGGGTGGTTTAGGGTGGGAAGGCATGCTTCTTACCAGGTCTTGCAGCTGGTTGGGCTGAGCTGTCTAGCACGAACACGCCCGCAACACTATGTGGAGGCAGTGGTGTTGAGTCTGTGACATTGGAGGTTCCCCCACCGGTGAGTTGGGACTGCTCCAGCCTGGCAGCCAATTTCTCCTTGGAGCGCTGGCGCAGGTCGTACCAGCGCTTGCGCAACACATCTACAGTCCTGTGTGTCACTCCAAGGGCATTCACTTTGGCTTGAATGCCTTCCCAGATCCGTGTCTTCCTGGTTTCTGGCACCTTGTGTGAGCTCTTCCCAAATAAAATGTCATGGTTGGGCACCATCTCTGTAATGAGGGTTTCAAGTTCTCCCTCAGAGAACTTCAGCTTTCTCTTCCTGGCTGCCTCCCCATCTTGCTGCTCCTGCTGGGTTGCTGGAACATCCTTATTTCCACCTTCTGCCATGGCTCCTTAGTAGCAAACAACACTCACACACTCTCTCCCAGGCAACACTGCTGCACCATGGGAAATCACTCACTTCCTGGATGGTGATGTCATCATAAAGCATCAGGATTGCGATTGGAAGGTTCCAGAAAATCGCTAATTAGCTAATTTTCCCGTGGGAAAATCGCAATTTTGCGATTATCTTGGTGCGATCGTGCAATTTTGCGAGATTTTACCGATTAGGGAATCGCTATTGCCCATTGCGCAAATATTTAGCGATTCTGGGCGAATCGCTAATTATTTGCGTATGTGTTGATACATGCCGATTTGCGATTCTGATTTTGCGATTCGGTAAAAATCGCAAATTCAGAATCGCAAATCGTGTTCTTGATACATATGGCCGTAAGACAGTATACAAACTCAAATCATTATTGTTTCACGTGATAGAAATGTAATCAAGGTTTACTATAGTCATGTATTGTTTCATTGCAATGGAAACATTATCCACATGTCCATAGTATGTATTTTTTTTTTAGGTTTTAAAATTCTTTATTGCATATTACACAATTATACAGAGCCATTCGCCTACAACCCTAGGGCCGGCAGCATGACATCTTTGTAACCACAGCTAATAAGCCAACATCCCAAGGGGCAGGCAGAGTACATTGATGAGTAATAAAAGGATGACATATATTTACATTAATAAAAAAATAACCCCAAAAATTCACGAAAAGCTCCATAAACAATATCCTTTTAGCCTACGTCCGTACCATGCTGTCAAATTGCATATATAGTGTTGTGTTGATGCTTACAAATGTCCACACTGAGGGGTGCCATATAAATAGAGTGATTCAAACCTAGACCCGGGCTTCCCACCCTCCCGGAGCCCCAGCAGCAGGGGAGTGACGACTAAGCAAGTTACAATAATACACTCCTGAGAGCCCACACATGAGGTCAAAACCCAGTGTGGGTCAATCACTGTCAGTATGGGTAGCGTTGCCTGGAACCGTGGTATTGGCGGTTCATATTATGTATTATAAGGATAAAAATGATGCAGATTATAAGTTTACTTTCGCTACAATGTGTGTTACTTATTCCTGGCATCCTTGTGGGTGGCCATTTTGAGTTTATATTTATGACTGACAGTCTTGATCCAATGTGGGCATGCACATGACATGCACTGACGTGTGAACATGACCTTTTGTGCCAAATGTGATGCCAATCAGAAGATTTTAAATGATTTTTGATATGTGTCATCCACCTCGGATTTTGATTAGGCTATATGACGTCAAGATTCACTTAGGGCTCTTTCTTATATGATTACTATTACAAAGACGAATGTCTGTACCAACTTTCAGCTTTCCGTCACAAAGTGAACAATCTTTCAGACTAACAACTATACTATATCTGCTGTACTCCCATGACAGAAACCAAACTCTGGAGTGTCCCATACATCAATAAAGGGCCCTGTTCAAATTTCCCCAGTGCCAACAAGTAAGCTTCTTCCAATTTCTTTGATTCCTATTTCCCTTTGGGTGATAAGGTTGTTGAGTTTGGCAGAGCAGTCACAGTGTTTGCTCAGACCCACCAAGCTCCATAGATTGAAATTCAAACTGATACGAAATTAAAACAAAGGAGGCAGTTCATAGCTCTTGAATCTACACTGTGTTGCCTTTTCTGATATCTTTATCAATTTGAGTATGAAAAGTAAAAATCTAGTAAACGGAAGAGACTCATTTCAGTGGCCCTATGTGGTTTCTTTCCACCCCATTACCAGATGTGTGCTGTTGAAGTCAATGGGACTGTCACAGTAGTCGTTAAACCTTTTATGCTCCACCTTGCTTTAGTTATCAGTCCCCTCTTGACTCAATGTAACTTAATTAGTTAAAACATGGAACGATGAATAATGAATAGTGAAAATACAGCAATTTGGAAATTAAGGGCCATTTTCATGGTGCTAAAATGATGGTGCTAAATTCACAGATAGCAGAATAAGTATGATACCCAATAATGCATTCCACTGACCACATCTGTCAAATATTTAATATATTGTGTACCCAACAACATAATCAAAGCAGGACGCTACCACAGTGCAAGGCACTGAAGCACACCAACATACACTGAAGAGGAACAACATTTACAGCAAGTTAATTAGAGGTTACAGAGTGAGTGGTGTAAGGGACCCTCACACACCAAATAAGGTATAGAACAGAGATCCTAAAGTTAAGCTCTCCTTGTACCCAAAACAAGCGTTGCACAGAAATTTGAATGCCAAGCATAGGCGTATTGGGCTACTGTGGAGGCCTCAAGACCCAAATACTGCATGCAGGCAAGTGTTGGGAACAGTAATATGCTCCGGGGTCCTACTGCCCCAGACTATGTGTGACGGAGAAAAATCAATAGACCACCCAATGGAAAGTGGTGCTTCTCTTTGCAGTAACCTACATCACATATAATCTGTATGTGCACATATAACTATACACTCTTATTTTACCATGCCACTTGTTAATACTGTCTTGCAGGGTAGTAGCAATAGACAAAACTGCTTGTAACATGCAGATTACAAGCTCACACCTTAGCAAGATAGCTGCTGCAACTGGTTGTTGCATAGACCCATGTGTAACTTGCAGTTATTTTATGGTATATAGTTTGCGGGTATGTTCACCTGCTAAAACACGAGCACATACCTGCAACACAGAACTATCAACCATGGCAGCGCTTCCTCAAACACTCACTCAGGGTGAGAACTTGAGTGCCATTGACTTGGGAAGCACCAAGGTCTGTTCTTGAGTACTAAATAAAATTGACATTTGCATGGTCCGTATTTATGTAGTCAATCCTAGCACACTTTAAGATATGTATATACTGCATGACAAGAAACTTAATGAACATGTTGTTCATACCTAGAATGAAGACTGGATGCATCATACTTGCTGTCTCCGCTTGTTCTTCCTCATTAGTCATTACACACAATTGTCTTAACTTTCTCCTTGTAAAAATATGTATTTTCTGGAAGCTTGGAACAATACAATTATTTTATTTCTAGTTTCACCGCTTGGCCAGCTTGTGAAGACACAAGACAGACATTATCTGTTTTAGTTGATGACTTGGTGAGACTACAGGTAAAAAGTGGTGAAATTTTGCTTTGATCCCCGCACCTGGATATACAATATTCCCCAAGGAAAGAGTTTACTGGAAGCCCTCTCTTTAAGTTTAATGATTATATAGACATGACAATAAGCCCCTATTGGAAAGAGCAGTGGTGCACACAATTTGAAGACCACTCGGTTATTTACACAAGTTTCTCCACTCTTCATTGCCCAGTGGGACATGGTGAAAAGAGGGCACCTATTGGTCAATACAGAGAGCTTATAATGAAAATAGATGTTCTGTCAATCAAGAGAGGGAGCCATTGTTTTGGCTTTCTCCTCCTGTGGTCCAAGAGTCATGGGAAATTAAGCCAGTATGGCATGATGCCAAAGTTAAGTGGTGTAATAAGGCTTTCTATGGCAATAGCCTGGGGTATAGTAAAGTGTTGACACTGTAATTAGGCAAACAATTCGTTAAGCCAGGTATCACAATGAACCACCTGTTGCCACAACACTGCTGGGACAATTCTTTCAAAAAGGCTTATCGCACGTATAGAGCTACCGTCTTCTGGGTTTCTAGTGTTAAACCAGAACTTACTTATTCTTAAGACACTGTGAAGAGAAATGATTCAATTCATTTCCATTCAATACATCAGTAATGGGGAGTCACTCTTAGGGATGATCAACTGGCAATAATGGCACTCTGGAGACCTGGGGGAAAATGCAGACTTTGAACAGTTTCACTGCAGGCAAACTTTGGGAAGGATTACTATTTTTTCCTCTTAATTTGTTACCCAAGTTTCTTAAAATTCCTTAGCTACCACTTAGACGTTGGAAATTGTGCCTGCTTTTAAAATATGTATTTTGCTCATAAATCTGTGCCTTTATTGAAACTTAGCACATTGTGTGAGATGGTTTTCTAATAGTGGTTGGCAGATGATTGGTATCTCGACTGGTTCTGAGCTGAATATAAAATGGTCTGTCTATATATGTGGTGTTTTTTAAGTTTACATTTGCTGATATAGGTCCAGACAGCATCACCATTGATCATGCACATAAATTGGTATAAATGCCTAACTCATTCTTTTAACAGTTAATTTTAAAGTGATAACAATAAGGGGTCCAGCTTTTTATGAAAGTAGCCGCTCAGCTGATTTGCATTTTAGTGACAGCCAGCAGTGGCCCATCCTAAAGGGTGGAGAGGTCTGCCCCCTCACCGTTTTGCAGTCATGAAGATTTTTATGTTATGTTTAGGTCAAGTAGCCAGCTGCAATTCATGCACTGAATGTGAGGTGCCTGGCTTCCTGAGCTTACATTTTTAGGCTGAAAATGTCACAGCCCTCAAGGCGTGAAGTCCTCACCCTAGCAAAATGCTTGGAGGTCCTCTCCCTCATGATGAGTGTCACTGATAGACTTGGACCTCAGCGCTTCAGTTTTAGGCACTGAAGTGCTCAGGGTGTACTGTTCATCAGGTATGCTTGTCACAGAGTGGGGTGGTATTCATCCCTCTGTGTGACGAGAAAGGAACTGCCGCCTCTTCTCTTTGGCTGACCCATAACGAGGTAAGCCAATGAGAGGAGGTGGCAGCCCAATCTTACAGAATTCACTGAGGCATTCCTCCCACCACCTGAGAACACCTTTACGGGGCAGTAAGTTGTTTTTTCAATATTTGTTGTGTGTGCAGTTGTCTATGTATGAATTTTTGTGTATTTGTTGTTGTATGCTGTGAATGGGTGTGTGCGTGTGCATGCTTTTGAATGCACGGGTGTGACAGTGCATTTAGTTAGGTGAGTGTATGTGCATGAGCTTGTGTGTGGCCTGCCCACCACTCTACTGGTAGAATTACCAGCCACCAGTGGTTACAGCAGATAGAGCCAAACTCTGAGATCCAACTTGTATGCTGGAAAAGGTAGCAACATGAGTTTGCTGAATTAAACAATCTGATATGTGCACCTTGGCCTTGAGACATAGGAGCCTGGACACACATGATATGTCAGCAAACCCCACATTAGTTCCTTCTTGTAAGAAATCTACAATCCACAATTCTGGCCAGGGTGAACCAAAAAAGTCACTAAATTAACCAGTGCTTAACCCTCCGATGGCTTGGCACAAAAGCAGTGAGGCTTAATTTAGAGGCAATGTGCAAAGTATTTATACAACATACAACACAGCAATAAAGTGAAACACAACAAGAAAAATCCCAAACCCATTTATTAGCCTGGGGTGAAGTTAAGCATGTTGTCTTCCTTCTCAGTGAGCAGGGCAGATCTCACAGGGCAGCTCTCTGATTGCCAAGGTAGTCCTCAAGCAGCAGGGCCATCCTGTAATATCAGCAGGGCAGTCCTCTGGGGAGTAAGGCAGTCCTTCATCGGTAATGTCTCAGGTCCAGTAGTGTGCTGAAGAGTGGCTCTGAAGGTCCAGTATTTATACCTGGTGCCAGACATTAAAGTAGGGGGGTTTCCTATACAAAACCCACATCTGGTTTTGGAAAGTTCATCCCTTCTCGTATCAAGTCTCCAAGTAGCCTGGGGTGACAAAAGACTAGTGTTAGGTTCCTTTGTGTGCGTAGGAGGCAAGCCCTTTGGAGTGTAAGTGGGTCAGGGAAAAGCTCTGACCCCAGCCATCCTGGCAGGATGACACATCATGCCCACACTTAGTGTCTATTGTGTCACGGTTTGGGAGGGATACACAACCCCCATCAGCAGAGCCATTAACAGTCATGTGACCCAGGATACTGACACAAGGCACACATGGTTAGGACAGGTAAATGCTAAGGGGCCCATTAGGATGGCGGACGGTTCGCCACCGCCGGCCCGTCGGGGAACCGCCTGACATCCACACCAGAAAGACCCCCTCCATATAAAGATGGCTGGAGGGTCCGCGGCGGACGGAAAGACCGTCCGCCACTTTTCCGACGGTCGACTCGTCGACCGGGCGGAAAACACCTTTAATATAGTGGCGGTGTCTGCAAGACATCGCCATCCATATTAGGATGTATGCAGAGATCAGCCTTTCATGGCGGCGTTGCCGCCATGGAAAGACATGCGGTCTTTGCAATTGGGGGCCCGTTGCTGGCCCCCAGGGTTTTGGGGCGGTGGGGGTGCACATGGGGCGTACCTATGGTATCCCCCCTGCATTTGCATGCACAAGGTGGCAGGCACTGCGCGGTGCCTGTCACCTTGTGCATGCAAATGCACAACCTGCATTTCCAGCATAGTGGCGGGTGGTGCTGTGAGCACCGCCACCACAATGCTGGGAATGGGGGATGTCACTGCCATGGTGGCATCCTAATTGCAGGTGTGGGACCGCCACACCCCTGACAGATGGTCCCGCATTCCGTTATGGTGGTGGGCGGGCCATCGTAATGGACCCCTACGTTTCTAAAAGTGAGATTTTCAAAACCATGACTTAAAGTCTGATCTTACCATTACAGAGGATTTATAATTACAATTCATTTGAGTGTAAGCACCAGGGGCCTCATTTCTGAGGCCGCGCGTCACCTTTACGCCGCCGGTGCGTCACTTTTTGGTATGCATCGCGGCGTAAAACATGCCTCCTGTTGCGCACTATTTACAAAGATGCGTCACTTTGTAAACCCCTGCGCTACATTATACCTGCATCAGGTATAATGTATGCAGAGGGAGCATTCCCCCGCAAAAAGCCTCGTAATAGTGACGCAGTGAAATCTATGAGTATTACTGCGTCACTTTTAGGACGCTGTTGCGTCAAAATCTTGCGCCTGCCTCACAGCAGGCGTAAGACTGACGCAAGCCCTTTCACATGGGGCTTTCTCCATGTGAAAGAACGCATTGCTGGAGTTGCGTCACTTTTGTGACACGCTCCAGCAATGCGTCACTTTTGCGCTTACAGATATGTCAGAAATACTGACGTATCTGTAAGTCCTTGCGCAATGATGCATCATTGGGGTCGCAAGGAGGGCGCAATGAAAAGTGACGCATCGCTGTTTTCACGCAGCGATGCGTCACTTTTCATAAATGAGGCCCCAGATCTCTATATGCTGCCAATCACGTTAGCACTTGTGTAATAAGGTGACACAGTGTTAGTCAATAGGAGAACTGTGAAAAATGACTTTAGGTGTTTTTCATTGCCAGGATTAGTAAACACTAAATCCACATATCCTACTTTTTTAAATGCAATGCACCCTTCCCTATGACCCTTTAGGGCCCACTTTAGGGCTGACTTACATGTTTTAAAAATGATGGTTGAGGCCTACCAAAATGTTTATTTCTCCAGATTCAAATGGCAGTTTAAAACTGTACTAAAGGTTGCAGTGGTAGGCCTGAGACATATTTGAAGAGGCTACTTCAGTGGGTGGCACAATGAGTGCCATAGGCAAGTAAATTAAATGTGCCAAACAGTTAGATATCTATTGTACCATGCTTTTAGGGAGATAGTACAATCACTGTACCAGTGCTTAGTGGGGGAAAAGTGCACAGAGCCCTATTGCCTTTAAAATGGGTTAAAGAACTGAATGCAAAAATCTGAGGGTCAGGTCCAACACTTCAGATATGTTTAACTTTACAGTCACCCAACTGTAGCTTGTACGATTGAATAAAACTTCACTACTGTGGACTGAGTCATAAAGGTGAAAATGCACATGTATAATTACTCATGTATTATCCTAGGTGCAAATATACACTTTTTTGCTGTTCACCATTTTCTAGTGTACAATTACATCTAGGTGTAGGCTTATGAAGGCGGAGACTTGAGGTGAATTAATAAACGTCATTATTCTTTAAAATATTATATAAAATATATTAATGCACAATATGAATCCACATTAATTTAAAATATTTATTAGGAATTCAGAACAAATAAGTTAAAATGCAACAGCCATTAACTCATTAAATTAAACGTGAATTAAATAAGGAATTAATACTGAATTTAAATACATTGAATGTAATTCAAACATCATGTGTTGAGTTATATATAGCTATAGATATTTAAATGCTGTAATAATTTAATTAATTTTAAAATTACTTACATTAGGTGTTATTTTAATTTCCTGCGTTCTCAGTGTCCTATGAGACTGTATTGCAGTACCTGTCAGTGGCCCTGTGTGATGCCTGACTTGCTCTAAAGCTGTGATGAAGCACATTAAAACCTGTTTAGACATAGTTAAGACTGTAGGAACTTTAGACGCGTAGTATGTGAATACAAATTGAACCTTCCTATACCCCTCCTTTCATTTCCCTAAGCCCCTCCCATTTAGTAGTAAGTATTCCTCATTTTTCAGCCACTCACTCTTCTTCTTCCCACATTTACTATTAAAGATATACCTATATACATCTCTGAAAAAAAAAAGGTTGAAGAGGTTAGGTGAAAGTCTCCAGCTGTAGTTTTGTGAAATGAATTTTACAGTATGTGAGCAGTTCTACTATAGAACTACTGTATATGGTACAAAGTACAGTTCATGATCGGGCCCCTATTGTTTAAAACTATCAACTTTTGCTATGTCTTTTCTGTGAATGTACTATTGTTCTTTGCTGAATGCTCAATTTCAAATTCGAAAGCATATATTGAGCATATAGACACTAGGCATAACCAACACCTTTTCAACACATTGGAAGTATCGTTACATACTTTGTGATCCACTGGCATCAGAGGATGAGGTAGTGTAAGATTTTTAACATTGATGACATCAAGGGAAACAGTATTAAGTTAATTAAAAAGGCACAATAGATGTAAGATGTACAAAGTAATACAACTGAAGGGAAAGAGTTAATTTAGAGTTCAGTCAGAGGTAACAAAAGAGTGCTGACTTAATATCCCAAATGTGTGGCCATGAAATACAATGGCCGCATCCATCTCAGAGAAGATATGCTAGGACAGTCTCCAGTGCCCAAGGAGTGCCATCAAATGCAAAGTGTGTCTCAGATATAGCCACAGGCTAAATATGGCCTCATATGCTGAAATGCTTTCCTGTTCTTCATTATAGCCTGATAAGCATAAGCACTCTATCCTAGAATCATCCTTAAATTCACAGACAGGGTTACATGGTGGGAACGTATGTGCAGGGAAAGCCATAAATAACCTGCTACTAACTCAAAGGTCAAAATTAGCCACCAGTCACCAGAAAATGCCCTCAAATGTCAGGTACCAACTATTGAGCCAGGCATAGCTTTTAGTGTTGAGCTACAGTGCCCAAGTGCAGCCTAAGGTGCATGCATGCAACTAGCATAGTCCAATGCAAAGCTTCAGATGACCAGATACAACCTCAAGTACCAAATGCACCTCTTATGACCCGGCACACGCCTTTAGAGCCAGGTACTTCTTTTACAAAGGTCCCTATTTTTATGTATAGCAAAAGACTCACAAGACCAATACTTCCTCACACTCCTGGGTATTGGCACATAGCCCCAGGTATAGTTTCATCTGCCCACGCACAAGCATCACATCGCCATCCAGAGACACAGACAGACGTCAGTTGAATCCTGAAATACGTATCTAACATCACTGCTTTCTTCAGTTTAGTCATGAGATAATATTTTAATAACAAACTGTGGCTCTTGCAGACATAGTGACTGACCTCACAGTTGAGCTAGTATATGTATTGTTAGAAATACCTAGCTCAATGTATTAATGAAGTTAGGCACCTTCTTAAGCATCCTGTGAAAATGATTCAAAGCCTTTGATCCTGCTTACATTTAGGAAGAGCAAGAATAATAAACATCGAGTAGGTTGCTTCTTAAAGGAGGTCTCCCGTGCATCTTTACCCAGGCTGAGCCAAGCAAAGAATGTGCCTGGGCTCGTCCTGATACATAAGCAGAAACTAGGAAATGTACCTTTCAGCATGACCACAACAACATAAAACATGCTGACAAAGCGATACTGAAGTGACCAAGGAACAAAAAGGTAAATGCTTTGTTTCAGAAACCCGACTTTGATATAAGGAAAAAGGTGCATGAAAAAACTGTTAAAATCTGATTTATGATTGTGGCGGAATAAACAATGACATTCGTCAGTTATAGTATTGTATGCACACCATAACAATTGATGCCCGCTGTGTTTAACTTTTGCTACACTCCAATTTTTTTAGTGCCATTTGCTAATGGATGTTTTGCGCATTGGCGGGCATTGTGAGTTATGATGTGAGTTGCATTCTAGAACTGCTAAATTTCAGTGGTTTTCTGAGTTTGAACAAAACCCATAACTCAGTTTTTAACAGTTTTTTTCAATATATTTCAATTTTTGATTACACTTGTTTCCGAGCTGCCCCAGGCTCCTCACCCACCCATTCCTTCCAGCCACCCCCGCTGTGACAAGAGCAGTCCCAACCACCCAAGGCTATAGGCCCGCATTAGTTGAATCTGTGTGTTTATCAAAGGTAGAATGACTCCCAATCCGAAACTTGTTCCCAATAGCGGAGCTTTGTACATTTCCTGTGTTTTTCAAAAGCAGAAATAAGTAAAGTATTCGAGCCCTTATGCAAATAATACACATGACATATGTTCTAATATTCTCCATATTATAGACATTGAATAGTAAAGATTTTGGGCCCGATTCACAAAGGTAAAGTTAGACAAAAGTTAAACTTTACGACTTTCGGTATTCACAAAGGACATTTACTACGTATAAATATCCTTTGTGAATACCGAAAGTTGGGCCCGATTCACAGAACTAACTTAAAACAAAATCCTAAACTTACTACCATTTTGGTATTCACAGAAGGCACTTACTCATTTTGGTATTCACAGAAGGCACTTACTCATTTCGGTATTCACAGAAGTTAGGAGACCTAACTTTAGGACTCCTAAATGCCTTCTGTGAATACCGAAAGCCTTAAAATTAGGATTTTTCTCAGTTTAGGAGTAGTAAAGTTAGGACTCCTGAACAAGGCTCGTGGAGACAAAGCGCGTCTTTGACACACAGGAATAAAGAAACTTGAAGCACTTACCTTGGGTCCGTGTCCATCGTTTGCGAATATCGGAACACTGTTTGATTTCGCATTGGAACTTTTTCATATATATATATATTCACAGAAAAAACCATAGGTTATAGACCATATATAGTTAGGAATTAGCATTTACAAAACCTTGAAAATTCACTGAAAAAACCATAGGTTATAGACCATATATAGTTAGGAATTAGCATTTAGAAAACCTTATTTTACTCACACAAAACCATTGAAATTCCATATATAGTTAGTTGCACTAACTATATATCGCGCACCCGCAATCCACTGCTGATGATGTCACATATTACATCATTCATGACATGGTCAGTGACATCACTGATGACATCACTGATGACATCTCAAATGACATCACTGATGACAACATCCAGTGACTGTATGTTTCTGTAAAGTTAAAATATGTCTTAGATATTGAAGAATGAGTGGATGTATAAGTGTCTGGATGAAGGATTTAGTAGGTGCGTGACTGACTGTATGAGTGAGTGATTAAATGTGTCTCACTGAATGCATGGGTTAGTGACTAAACTGTCTTAATTTGTGCATCATTATGTCTGTTGTGATGTAAACTGCTGCATGTGTTGATCATTAGCTATACGAGAGGCTATATGTGTTATTAATTGGTTGCCCAAGTATTTCTATGGGAGATTGAGTTTGTGTGGGGGTGGCTGGAAGGTGTGTGACTCTGTGCATAGATGTGTGAGCAGTTTATTCACTAGGTGTATGAGTTCAAGAGTGCATGTGGAAACAGCTACATGGGCAGTTGACTGTGTGCATGAGTGTATTGATGAGTGAATGGATATCTCAATGCTACATGTCATAGTAAGTACATATGTAAAACACAGTACATGTGAGAGTTGGCATATATAAATAACTGTGCATGAGAGCCACTGAGTGAGTGGTTGTATCGATCATTGTGAACTTGTATCAGGGATTGTATAAGAGAGTAAATATGTGTTAGTATATGTTTCAATAAGTAAGGTGTGTATAACTGTATAGTTGAAGAAATGGAGGTGAGATTGTTTCTTTGCATGACTGACTGGGTGTGTGAGTAACTCCATGGATGAGTGGCAGTGTGTGAGTGTCTGTATACACTGAGTGTATCTAAGGTTATATTAGAGTCTGAAGAGGTTTATCGTATTAGCACAAGAATGATGCCAAATGAGACGTCATCAGTGATGTCATCAGTGATGTCATTTGAGATGTCATCAGTGATGTCATCAGTGATGTCACTGACCATGTCATGAATGATGTAATATGTGACATCATCAGCAGTGGATTGCGGGTGCGCGATATATAGTTAGTGCAACTAACTATATATGGAATTTCAATGGTTTTGTGTGAGTAAAATAAGGTTTTCTAAATGCTAATTCCTAACTATATATGGTCTATAACCTATGGTTTTTTCAGTGAATTTTCAAGGTTTTGTAAATGCTAATTCCTAACTATATATGGTCTATAACCTATGGTTTTTTCTGTGAATTTCATTGGTTTTTTAACAGCTAATATCTGTAGCTGTAAAATGTATTCTTCTTTAAATCCAAAAATATATTTTATATGTTTATGAATAATTTTTTTTTTAAATATTTTTTTTTCTTCGTTCCCGCTTCGTGAATCGGGAAGCTTCCCGTTAGCTGACCTTGATGCCGCGAAATAGACCGCGAGCCGGTAAACGTTTCTTTACCGCAAGTGCCGCGTTAGAAAACAACATCGTGACGCCTCCCGTCCGCATGACGTTTCACGTTGTCGCGTGATACGTCATATGACGTGCTACGTTAGCGAACTGGTACGCGAAGCGAGTCGCAAAGCGCAGGTTTCTGGAAGCAAACCGGGAGGCCCTGCAAAGCGCTTAACGTAAACACAGCAAGTCATGTGACTTGGTAATAACACTTTTCATTGGTTCATTTCACTTTTGGTTTCCTAATGATGTAAGACTAGGTCATATAATCTAAAATGAACACTTTTGATTGGTTGAGAACTCTTGTTTTTCCCAAATGATGAAAATCCCTCCTTCTTTCCTCACTCTGACTTTCATCATTGTGAGAGAAAGACCCTTTGTGATCACTGAGCAATGGCTTCTTTAGTAGCTTCAGCTGGTGCTTCCCCACCACCTCCACCACATCCAAGGAAGAGTGGACCACCTGCTCAAGTTGTAATTCAACAAGAAGAAGAAGAAGAGGAACAGGAGGACGAGCACGAAGAGAGGCAGTTTTTGCCTGAGCAGCCCAGGACGTCTCACCGGAAAGAAAACTTCATTTGGCAATTTTTTAAAATTCCCAAAGGTCAGAAAAAAGTAAATGCAAGATACGTAACTTGCCTTATATGTCAAGATAGACTGTCCAGAGGGACCGACAAAAAATACAGTTTCGGAAACTACACAATGCATCGCCATATGACTAGGTGGCATCCTAACAACTACAGTGCTGCACAGTTTCGGAACGACCTAGATAATCTCCCTATTATGGCCAGAAGATCTGTTGTACCGGAAGTAACGGGACCAGAGGGCAGGGAGATGGTGCCAAATATACAAATGAGATTTGGTGATGTAAAACACATCTGCGCATTTTGCGATGGATTCATTTCCTACGGAGAAAAAAGCATCACTCTGATCAACAGAGCTATTGACTATCATATGCAAGTTTGTCCGAAACGCCCAAAATAATAAATACTTCTTTTTTTTGTTTTGTTGCTCCTGTTGAGCCCTTTACAATGAATCGTTTTCATTGCCCCCTCCAAGAAAAACCCAAAGAAATATAAAACTGTTCCGAAAAATTCAAAAACAGTAAAAAAATGTTCAGAAAAATAAAAAAAAAAGTTCTTTTCAGAACTACCTCCCCGTTATTAAAAAATTGGTACAATATTTGGAACTGTGCCAACCTCTATTTCTCTTAGTTCGCTTCCTAGTTCGCTCGCCGGTACGCGAACCGGAAGCGAACCAAAAACAGTAAGTATAAGGGAAGGAAACAGACACTTATGTTAAAAGAAACACAGCTATAAGGGAGTAAACTAGAGATACCATTACCCGTAATCCACTGCTGATGATGTCACATATTACATCATTCATGACATGCTCAGTGACATCATCAGCAGAGGATTGCGGGTTTTTTGGCAACATGCCTTATCCACGGTTTAATAACGCTGCCTTTTGCTTTATATAAGTTTTCAAATTGTATGAAATATATACCAATAGGTCGTTATGAACCTTTAGGTAGTGCTTTTCTTCATGAGGTCTGGTCGCTTCCATACACATACAGATGTTTCAAAGATGATCAAGAAGTTTATCTGAATGGAGAGGAATGCACTGAGACGCCAGATCATTCACTAATGTGTAGGCACATACAGTTACACGGTTCATGCAACAAACACCGACCAAATATGGCTTGCGTGTTGCAAGGCACGCCAGTTCCTGCTATCATCCCCACGTTCAAGTTGTTGGAAAATGGTAGTTATTTGATGCTCAATAATGAAGATTGTTCTGAGTTAATTAAAAGTATTCCTTTTATCGTAACAGTAAGTGAACGGGTTATTTGCTGCAGAAATTTTCTATTTCCTCCCACACATGAACATAGGGAGTTTTCAATCTGGCCACAAATACCAACCTTGGGACACGTTTCAACGGCATGGCAAGAATAAGAGCTCTTTTGTCTCAGAGAGAGGTGGCCTTGAGTTCGGCCCGTGAAACTTTCGTACTTCACATAGCGAACACCCATACAGAGGTGCACACCCTTTTCAATTAAGATTTGCCTTTCAATTTCAGCAACATGTTTCCGACTATCTTTAACGCATCCTCCACAAAGTCCCTGGCACACTTTTTTAAAGTTGTTACCAGTGGTCTCGTGACTTCATTTGAGAAAATCTTTGGAGTCATCCCTGCTTCCTTTCATTGTATTTTCTGCACTCTGGTTCGTAGATTGGCATTTTTACTTGCATTACCAGCGGACTCTCTTGTGCTTTTTTACATTTTTAAATATGGATGTCCCTCCTATGCAACCTCCGACCCTGCAGCTGCTGACACTGTTCCGCAATCGCATGCTAGAATATTATGGCACAATGCCGTTGGCGATATTAAGCACGGCATATGGATTATCTTTTCGGTTCTCCTACTTCACCTGTGTCCAGCCTGTATTTCACTGCCTGACCTGTGATTTCGATTGGGCCATTGATTTGTGTCTCTGCGGACCGGTTTCTCCTGACGTCGACTTTAATCAGCTGATGACTCCTATCATTACTCACGAGTTGGTTTGTCCTGGCGAAAGGATTATGGCTGTGGCATTGATGCATGGACTACTTGGTCCCTGGAATTTACTGGCGGCAGCACAGTCTTTCTTGGAACAGAGCTTTCTTGAAAACCCACCGAGCTGTCCTCTGATGGTGATAGAGGATCCGGTGCTGGGAGAGCACGTATGTTCTTTTCCGCTTTTAAATTGGATGGCTGAACTGTTTTCGGATGAAGACGGTGACTTCCTATTGGAGGCTGTTGCAGCTTATTTTGCATACACAGTTATGTCATAGACCTTTTTCATGTTTGATATGCTGAGTACTAGCATTTCATTGACAATTCATTGACTTATTTGTCAAGTTTTTATTATTTACCTTGCCTATTGGCTTAAGACTCGATAAAGTACTTGTCTGTTTTATTTTTCTTTAGCATTAAATTTTCCTAGTTTGTAATGCTTTACCTTGCGGACCGTCCACATATAAACTTGCAATCTGCTCTCATGAGATGGCACTTCTATTATCTTATTCAGTTCGTTTCCGGATCATGAGGAGGTGTCATCTAGGTCCTGGATATCTTTACACCGTGTTAAGTTAGCATGGGCTCATTACCGGTTTAAACGCCATTTTTCCTTTTTTGCAACTTCTGCACACGACACTTAGTTGTTGCTTTAGCTTTCCACCTAGTAGTTCATCGTGGTTTACATGAGAATAATATGTTATTGGTCTACTATCTGCTTTACTTGTTAAACTATATCTGTACAGCGAGTGCTAAAGTTTCAAGAACAACACGATACAGAATTGTTATGAGGTCTGATCTCCACGACTTCATACTCATAACATAAGTGCAACTTCTGCCAATTCTGGGCATGAGGCGGGTTTTATATTGCTTTGCCGAACACACATACACAACAGTTGATGCGGTTCACATGAAGAGAGAGCTGGTGTATGCTGATGTGATTCCTTCAAATCTAAGACACTAAAGTATGGGCACGCCCTAAACCAACACAAAGAGACCTTCTTAGCAAATAATATAATATGTGTATTAGGGAGGGTGAGATATAAGCAGCCGCGGGCCGTGGAGGGAGTTACGATGGGGCAGGGAGGCGGGGAGGGGGAGAAGCAGGGTGGAGCCCTCTCTACCTTGCCCCTCCCCCTCCCCGCCTCCCTGCCCCACCGTAACTCCCTCCACGGCCCGCGGCTGCTTATAAGTGTTGCTAACTCTTATTCATTTACAGCATGTTAACATACTGTCACCATTCGCTTTTTATGTACTAGTAACTATGCTGGTAATTTTGCTACTGATAATATGTGTACTTGTATTCTCCACCCTGCTTCTCCCCCTCCCCGCCTCCCTGCCTCACCGTAACTCCCTCCACGGCCCGCGGCTGCTTATAAGTGTTGCTAACTCTTATTCATTTACAGCATGTTAACATACTATCACCATTCACTTTTTATGTACTAGTAACTATGCTGGTAATTTTGCTACTGATAATATGTGTACTTTTATTATCTAAGGTACTACGCCTGAGAAGACGGCATTAGTAAATAAACATTTCAAATACACATCTGCTCTTCTTAACTCCATGTTCTGGTTTCTAAGAAATCTATAACGACCGACTGTTCATGAGTTCCACGTATCCTGAGGTACTATAAGTTCATATTCTGGATTGTCTAAACATTGAGAGTTTGTTATATCCAATGTGACACTGTACCTAGCTTGCTAAGGAGTTTTTGATTACTAACGTGAGTTTTGGGACACCCTAATTCGCTGAGGTTCCAATCCTCTGTCCACAGTTCTGTGTGAGAACAGAAACCCTGCGACAGGGGCACCCCCGACCCTTGCTGGAGCTTCATCACACTTGCGATACAACTCCAGCAATGCGCCACCTTTACGGCACAGATACATCACGCATCTGTGCTGTTTTTGCCCCATGATGCGCCGCATTGTAAATGCAGCACACCATAGGTGACGGAACAGCGGCACAGAATGACTAACACATCCCTGGTGATGCGCCAGTCATCATAAATGTATCCCTATGCTTCTTATCTTGTTAGAGATGAACCGCCATATGTATCATCAAAGTTATTTGCATTTCCTAAATAGCGAACTTTAAGGAATAAATAGCGATTCTTTACCATTCCTAGTTTGCGATGAGCTATTTGCTAATTAGCCGAATGTAGCCCAATGAAGCCCAATGTAGCCCAATGTAGCCCAAAGATGGCCGCCAGACACACAAAAAAACAAATGTAGCCCAAATATCAGCCAGATGTAGCCCAACTATAGCCCAGTGACAGAATGACCAATCAGCTTCGCAAACCTCCGTTACGCGAAGCGGAGCGCTGTTACAGATATATATCTTTTTTTGAACGTTAATTTCTCAAAATCCACTGGAGCACATATATTGAGACCTAGCAAAGGCACATCGGGCTACCAGTCCCTAATATTTTGCCAAGTTTCGTGCAAATCCATTCAGCCGTTCAATTATTATTATTATTATTATTTTTTGCCCCGCGGGGCCCTTTTAAAACCTCCACATCAAACCTAGGGGGTCAGCGAGGATCTACTATGCCCCCTTATAGTTATTTCCCCCTTTGTTTTGACCTCCTCTTGTCTCTCGATCCTACCGAGAGACAAGATGGCGGCCGCTACGGACTGTTTGGAATGTTGACAGACGCCGGAGAACCAATCAGCTTCGCTTCACAAAGCTCCGTTGCGCGAAAAGTCCGCGAACCAGTGCGCTGCCCGGTCCGCTGTTACAGATATATATCTTTTTTTAAACGTTAATTTCTCAAAATCCACTGGAGCACATATATTGAGACCTACAAAAGGCACATCGGGCTACCAGTCCCTACAATTTTGCCAAGTTTCGTGCAAATCCATTCAGCCGTTCGGGCTAAAAGTGAGGCCAACCGCCCTATGGAAAACTCAATGTTAAAACACGTTTTGGGACCCCCCTTTTTTCTCGGCCCCCACTAGACGAACCCCCCCCAAATTTTCAAGGGCTGCTCAGAAACAAAATGTGCAATTTTCCTGAAAATTTCAGCCAATTCCGTCCACAAACGCCAAAGTTATTAGACATAGAATTTTCAAAAAACCCATAGAGAAAAAATCCTAACTATATATACCTACTGGCGACCGCCAGTAGGTAATATATATTTACTGAAAAAACCATAGGTTTCACACCAGTTATAGTTAGCTGGACATTTTACTCATACAAAACCATTGAAATTCCCCCGTTATAGATAGTTGTACTCACTATAACTCGCGCGCCCGTAATCCCCTGCTGATGATGTCACATATTACATCATTCATGACATGGTCAGTGACATCACTGAAGACATCACTAATGACATCTCAAATGACATCACTGATGACATCTCTACTAGTCTCTACCTCTCGACCTCTACCTCTCTACCTCTACCTCGCTACCTCTACCTCTCTACCTCTCTCTACACGCACACATATACACATATATATGCATATATATACATATGCATTTATATATATATGTATGTGTGTGTATATATATATATATATATTCAGGCTCCAAAACACCAATAACACGAGTCACCCCAGCAGCAGTAGACACTGACGAAGGGAGTTTCTCCCAAAACGCGTTTGTTTTGGTAATAAACTTTTGCTGAGAACTGGAACCCCGAGAGTGCTGTAGTCTTCCAACCCGGCTGGGTATTATTTGAGGAATTCGGAGCATACGTATATATATATATATATATGACGTACCAGTTACCTCCCAAAAGAAGAACTCAGAGGCCAGAGGGAGTTCAGGGTAAACAGCTCACTTATTTCTCAGGTTCCCAGTGGCGGCGTATGCATTTCGGCTTAAATAGCCTCCTCAGCGCCCAAACACCGTGACAAGTCGTCCCAAATGGCTCCTTCCTGCCAAAATACTTAGCAGCGTCTGAATCTCCTCCCCCTTATGTGGTCGACACACCCACTGCAGCTCGTGTACGTTGTAGAACCACAAGTCCCAGAATGCACAGTGGTGGGCAAATCGGGTGGGTGGCGTGGAGGAGTGAGTCTGACTGTAGGTTCGCGCTGGCAAGCAGGTAGGTGTGGAAGGCGCACAGTCTTGGAACCGCTGAAAATTCACGGCCGTTACCCTTGGTCCCTCATACCGCTACAGCCAGAGGTAACACACTAACGGTCCGCTGGGCAGGGGCAGTCAATGCGGACTGGGATCCCAATTAGGTGAATACCAATGACTCCCCAATGGTGCTGTGTGTCTTCCGGCGGTCACTGGAGCTCTCGATCCCTCGACGACCTTAAAGCTGCAAGCAGCGCGATGTCCAACTTTGCTCCAGGACTACTTCGAGTAGCAGGGCCTTCTGTTCTGCGTCGTTGGCTGGCGCAGTATCCATGACGTACCAGTTACCTCCCAAAAGAAGAACTCAGAGGCCAGAGGGAGTTCAGGGTAAACAGCTCATTTATTTCTCAGGTTCCCAGTATAAACATATAAAATCTGCATATCTATATAAATACAAATATAAATGCATGCATACATATACATATATGCATACATATGCATGTTATTTACATGAAAGTTTGAAAAACCCTAATAAAAGCAAAGCTAAAAAGCCACCTCATTACAAACAGAATGGCTTTAACTTAAACGAGGGCGAGGTCTATTGCATTTTCAATGCTTGTTTACTTTGGTTACATCAAGAAGGCATTCAGATGTGTCACACATTTGCCATGAATTCTGAATGTTATCACTCTAGTTGCTCATTAGATCACTGTAGTAAAGCTACTGCTCACCAGGGAAGTCTGCTGCTGGTATTCAAAGTGCATGTTTCAGTCTGCAAGTCAGAATTTTTTTAATGAAATAGAAGAGGAATTGAGAAGTCAAAATGTGCCCTAATTTTTCTTTCTTCAGCACTAATCATAATTTCTATGGCAAAATGAACCCCCTCATTTTGTTCCTTTGTAAATTAAATGTTTTAAGTGTTACCACTTTATTCCAATCAAGATGACTTCAGGTGTGCCATACTTTTGTCATAAATAAGACTGTTAGCGCTCTAGTTGTTCTTTAGAACACTCTGGGACATTCTGTCATTGGGCTTTGCTTGGGCTACATCTGGGGATATTTGTGCTACATTTGGGCTCTTTTGTCTCTGGTGGCCATCTTGGGAGACCTATTTGTTATGAAGTTTCCTAATTTCCTCATTTATTACAGTCTCCTCAGTAAGAAATACTTTCAGTTTTCTACTTTGATTCCATCAAGAAGGCATTCAGATGTAACACACATTTGCCATAAATTCAGAATGTGAGCACGCTAGTTGCTTATTAGATCACTGAAGTAAAGCTACTGCTCACCAGGGAAGTCTGCTGCTGGTATTGAAAGTGCATGTTTCAGTCTGCATCTCAGAATATTTTAATGAAATAGAAGAGGATTTGAGAAGTCACTCAAAATGTGCCCTAATTTTTCTTTCTGAAGCACTAATCATACTCTCTATGGCAAAATGAACCCCCTCATTTTGTTCATTTTTAAATTAAATGTTTTCAGACTTACCACTTCATTCCAATCAAGATGGCTTCTGGTGTGCCATACTTTTGTTATCATAAGTAAGACTGTTAGCGCTCTAGTTGTTCTTTAAAACACTCCGGGATATTCTGTCATTGGGCTATACTTGGGCTATATCTGGGTGATAATTGGGCTACATTTGGGCTCTTTTGTCTCTGGTGGCCATCTTGGGAGACTGCATGTCAGAATTTTTTAATGAAATAGAAGAGGATTTGAGAAGTCACTCAAAATGTGCCCTAATTTTTCTTTCCGTAGCACTAATCATACTTTCTATGGCAAAATATACTCCTCATTTTGTTCCCTTTTAAATTAAATGTTTTAAGAGTTACCACTTTATTCCAATCAAGATGGCTTTAGGTGTGCCATACCTTTGTAATAAGTAGGACTGTTAGCGCTCTAGTTGTTCTTTAGAACACTCTGGGAAGCTGCAGTAGAACACAAAGGAATCAACTGATAGTCTCTGTCCTTGTTGGATGTACATGTTTTACTGCAAATGTCAGACTCATTCTCACATGACTGAGAAAGATAATGTGAATTTACAGAAAATATGCTTTCAGTTTAGCTTATAGATCCACTTCCAAACCACTATGGGAAAAGCATGAGATAATAGTTTTCTTTCAAACATGATTCATGATATCCCAGCAGAAGGCTTTTTCACATGGTAAAATCACCTTAGAACACACCACAATTCCTAAAATGAGTATGGTACCATCAACAAATGATTTATAATGTAACTAAAGTCCTAAAACCTTCTATTAACTGCAATGCTTTTTAATGAGGTGCTATCATTTATATTGGTCCCAAGATGGCTGCCAACACTTCTTGGATGAAGTGCTGACAGACAATCAGATCTCACGATGAGATGTGTGGTTAGGCTCCGCCCAGATATATACATTTATTCACATTTGATTTTCTCAGGAACTAGTGGAGGGATTTACACCATTTAACCAAAAGGGCGATCTGCGTCCCAGACCCTACCATTTTCCCAAATTTGGTGTAATTCCGTTCAGCGGTTCGGGCTATAGCCATGTCTAATCGTCTTATGGAAAATAACATCAGGAAAACACGTTTTGGGACCCCCCTTTTTTCTCAGCCCCCACTTGACAAATACCCCCAAAACTTTCAGGGAAGGAGCAGAGCGGAGCGGGTCATCTTTTTCTTTGAGAAATTCGCGAAGATTCATCAACCAGCGCCAAAGTTATTCCCAATAGAATGTTGCGGATTTCCTATGGAAACTAGGTCCTAACTATAACTACCTACTGGCGACCGCCAGTAGGTAATATATATCTATATATATCTATATATAGATATATATTCACTGAAAAAACCATAGGTTATACACCATATATAGTTAGGAATTAGCATTTAAAAAACCTTATTTTACTCACACAAAACCAATGAAATTCCATATATAGTTAGTTGTACTAACTATATATCGCGCACCCGCAATCCACTGCTGATCATGTCACATATTACATCATTTATGACATGGTCAGTGACATCACTGATGACATCACTGATGACATCTCAAATGACATCACTGATGACATCACTGATGACATCTCAAATGACATCACTGATGACATCACTGATGACATCTCATTTGACATTACTGATCACATCACTGATGACATCATTCATGTGATAATACGATGAACCTCTTCAGACTCTAATATAACCTTAGATACACTCAGTGTAAACAGACACTCACAGACTGTCACTCATCCATGGAGTTACTTACACACCTAGTCAGTCATGCAAAGAATCAATCACACCTCCATTTTCACAACTATACAGTTATACACACCTTACTTATTCAAACATATACTAAAACATATTTACTCACTTATACAATCCTGGATACAAGTGCACAATGATCCATACAGCCACTCACACATTCACTGGCTCTTATGCACAGTTATTTATATATGTCAACTCTCACATGTACTGTATTTTACATATGTACTTACTTTGACATGTAGCACTGAGATATCTATTCACTCACCAATACAGTCATGCACACAGTCAACCGCCCATACAGCTGTTTCCACATGCACTTTTGAACCCATACATCTATGCACAGAGTCATACACCTCCCAGCCACCCACACACACACTCAGTCTCCCATACAAATGCTTGGGCAACCAATCAATAACCCATATAGTTAATCATATAGCTACTGATCAACACATGCAGCAGTTTACAGAACAACAGACATAATGATGCACAAATTAAGACAGTTTAGTCACTAACCCATGCACTCAGTGAGACACATTTAATCAGTCACTCATACAGTCAGTCATGCCCCTACTAAATCCTTCATCAAGACACTTATACATCCACTCATTCTTCAATATGTAAGACATATTTTAACTTTACAGAATTATACAGTCACTGGATGTAGTCATCATTGATGTCATTTGAGATGTCATCAGTGATGTCATCAGTGATGTCATTTGAGATGTCATCAGTGATGTCACTGACCATGTCATGAATGATGTAATATGTGACATGATCAGCAGTGGATTGCGGGTGCGCGATATATAGTTAGTACAACTAACTATATATGGAATTTCATTGGTTTTGTGTGAGTAAAATAAGGTTTTTTAAATGCTAATTCCTAACTATATATGGTGTATAACCTATGGTTTTTTCAGTGAATTTTCAAGGTTTTGTAAATGCTAATTCCTAACTATATATGGTCTATAACCTATGGTTTTTTCAGTGAATTTCATTGGTTTTTTAAAAGCTAATATCTATAGCTGTAAAATGTATTCTTCTTTAAATCCAAAAATATATTTTATATGTTTATTAATAATTTTTTTTAAATATTTTTTTTGTTTCGCTCCCGGTCCGCGAACCGGAAAGCTTTCCGTTAGCTCAAATTGATGCCGCGACCCGGTCCGCGAACCGGTAAGAAATCAACATAGTGACGGTATCGCGTTGCCGCGTAATGCGTCTTATGACGTACTGCGTTAGCGCACCCGGAAGTGCCCCGGGGCGCGGACCGAGGCGCGAAACGCAGCTCCCCGGAAGCGATCCGCGGCGCGTCGCGAAAGCGCGACGTATCGCGTTGCTGCGTAATGCGTCTTGTGACGTACCGCGTTAGCGCACCCGGAAGTGCCCCGGGGCGCGGACCGAGGCGCGAAGCGCAGCAACCCGGAAGCTAACCGGGGCGCGTTCCGCAGCGCGTAACATGAGCGTGAGAGGTCATGTGACTTGTTAATAAAACTTTTCATTGGTTCATTTCACTTTTGGTTTCATAATGATGTAAGGCTAGGTCAGGTGACCTAAAAATAACACTTTTCATTGGTTTAGAACTATTTTTTTTCCCAAATGATGAAAGCCCCCACCTTTTTTCTCACTCTGACTTTCAACTTTGAGAAAGGAAGACCTGATCATTTGCTCTGATTAAAAAATGGCTTCAATAGTAGCTTCAGCTTCTGCACCCCCACCACCACCACCACCATCTCCTCATAGGAAGAGAGGACCACCTGCAGAGTTTATTGGAGACACAGAGGAGGAAGAGGAAGAACAAGATGGAGAGGAAGAAGAGGGACCACGATTTGTCAAAGAGTTACCCCGGGTATCTCATCGCAAAGTTAGCTTTATCTGGCAATTTTTTTCCATTCCACCAGGAGAGAAAAAAGTCAATGCACGCTATGCTACGTGCCTTATCTGCCAAGAAAAGTTATCCCGGGGCACTAATAAAAAATACAGTTATGGAAATCACACGATGCACCGACATATGCAGAGGTGGCATCCAAACAACTATAGTCGTGCAGAGATGCGTGAACTACAACAGAACCCCCCAACTTCGGTGACAAGAACATCTACTGATATCTCTCTCACATTTGGAGAGGCCAACGAAACAGTGCCAAATATTCAAAACAATTTTGTCCATATGAAGCTGACATGCTTATATTGTGGCACTTTAATTTCATGCGCAAACATGAGTCTGAAATTAATTAATTTGGCTTTCGAGAAACACCGATGCTCCAAACGCAGCAAGTTTAAATTTTTTTTTTTGCTCCTGTTGAGCCTTTTTCAATGCCTCTTTCTGTTCTTTCCCTTTGAAAAAAAACAAAAAAAACAAATAAGTGTTCAAAAAATACAAAAAAAACAAATAATGTTCAAAAAAGAAAAAAAATATATAAAACAACAAAAATATAAAAAAAAAAGTTCTTTTCAGAACCGTTATTAAAAAATTGCTAGAATGTTTAGCATTCTGGCAAGCTCTATTTCTTTTGGTTCGCTTCCCGGTTAGCTTCCCGGTACGCGGACCGGGAGCTAACCAAAAAAAAAAAAAAAAAAAATAGAGTAAGTATAAGGAAAGTAAACAGAGAGTGATGTTAAAAGAAAGACAGCTATAGGGACTAAAGAAGAGATACTGTTTAATAGATCTATTTACCGAAGAAAAGACGGAAGAGGGTATAATTGTGAAAAACAAAATAGATAACGAAGTGAAAGAAAAAAAAAGAGAGTATAACATTAACAAAGAAGAGTTTCTTGGAGAATGTGAGTGAATGTTCAAAATAAGATTAAAACATGAGGAATAACAGAGAGAAAAAATAGAAAACAGAAAACAAAAAATAACAGAAAAAGATTAATTGAAACAGCAAAGAAATGTAAGTAACATAGAGCCATATCATCAACATAGGCAATAAAAGTTTTGCAGCTTTTATTGGCAGAAATGTGTCGCTAAAGCTGCTTTTGCGGCAGAAAACTGCCGCTAAAACCACTTTTGCACCAGTTTTCTGCCAATAAAAAGAGCAATTATTTTATTGGCTGTGTTCATAATATGCCCCTTAGTGTGCTTCAACTACACAGAGAAAGCATTATGAACAAATAGTGATACAGTGATCAGTCAAAGACACTAAGAGTAATAGAGACGGAGTGAGTGAACAAGAGTGAGGAACTATGAGAAGAGAGGGACTGAGAAAAAGAGTGGAAGGAGTTGAGTAAGTAGGTAATAGAGAAAGGAATGAGGGAAGTAGCAAAGGCAGGAAACTGAGGGTTAAAGAAATGAAGCTGTGGAACTAATAGTAGGTGAATGTGATAGAAATGTAACGAAAAGAGTACAAAACATTTACCTTATAATTGTCGTTAAATTACTCACTTTTTGTTTTTATACTTTCAATCTGTGAAAGAGAGAACAAACATTTGAAAAATATTAAAACATGTATTTAAAAATTACAAAAGACAAGGGAAAAGATTGAAGGACAAACAGTTTTTCAACAACTTTGACACTTACAGAAGCTTCTGCTTCTCCAGGCCCCCTACACAGTCCTAAAGATATACATTTTAAACTAACAGTATCTTGATGCAGATGAAGTGAGGCCTATCTTAAAACATGGTGCATCTTTTGCATTGCTGTTGTCTCAGAAAAGTGTCGCAAGACACTAAAATTTTAAATAATTGCTTCAGGATGCCAATAAGATGTCTCCTATCCAGAGGTTTGTTTGAGGTGAGGCCTACTCAGGGTTGCAGATGAAATTTCGAGTTGTTGAAGAGAATAGAGGACATAATATATGTGAAGGTCTACCAATGAAGTGAGTCATGTCCACTGCACTCTTGAACAAAGTCCAAACCTCCTATGTTTCCCTGGACAGACCTAAACTTGATCTGCACAATGTGATTCGTAATGATAGGAAACACAGGTGATGTAAATGAAATACGTGCAATTTATTTTGCTCATTTCACAATCACATCACTTGTGTTTCCTTTGCTTAGGTATCTCATTGTGCAGATGTAGTCTAGCATATGAAAGAATACGCAGAAGCGCAGCACTGCATGCAACAACTTTGACACTTACAGAAGCCTCACCTTCTCCATGCCTCCTACACAGTTCTACATATACATCATAAATGCAAACAGTACAGAATTAATAATACATGTTAAATGGTTTATTTTTGCTGTTCTCAGAATGTATCAAAATTCACTAAAAACAGTGACTTGAAGGTATTCATCATATAACAGCGGGGAAAAAAAACCACAATCAAAATGATTGTGTTTAAAAAACCCATACAACATAACAAATCAGAATTCAGAACTCCTTAAAGTTAACTTACTTTCCATGACGTCAAAGGATGTCCTATGAACAGCTTACACTCTGTTGTGCTGTTATTACTTTCAGCCCGCCACTTTCTGAAAGAAAATCTCCATCGTTTTTAAAAACATGTTACATGCAATAAATGACTTCTTGCTCTCTACCACAAGTTTCCACAAGGCCAAATCTTGTCAGAGCCATTTATAACTCTTGGATTTCTTGTAAGCCAATCCCGTCATTTGGCATTTCTGCAACTTTCAGAATTAAAATGTTGAAGATCATTTTCACAATCCAGGAATAGTAATATCTTCCCCTTCTTGCTCAGTCATGTTCTACATTTCCTATGACACTGATACTGCTTACTATGAAGCAGACTTACACTAACTCTATGACTACTACAATTATTTAATTCTCTACATCACTTTCAATCACAAAGCAATGTAAAACAGTAGACAGCATTGCAGACTTACATTCCCTCTACTCTATGTTTTGATTGGCTGCTTCAATTAGCTTATAAAAAGAAATAGTTTTTCTGAACTCATTCAAAGTGCACTTATTTCTCCATGACGTCCAGTCTTATGGTTAGAAGTTATGTCTCTGAACTACACTTATCCTCAAGGCCAAATTGTGTAGGAGCCATTAGAACTTCTTGAAATTCCACAGAGCACATCCAAATTATATAGAATTTATGGATGAAACTTGGGACCAAGAACTACTGCAATGTGTGCAAGCAGTGGATGACCTCCTTCAAAATGAGGACATTTTACACCCTCATAGATTACAAGCTATGTTCAATGAAAATGACGACATTTCAGACAGTGAAATGTTAGAAATGTTATTAAATTTTGAAACACAATCACAATAATAAATAATTGCTTGAAAAATAAAAAAAAATAAAAAATAATCAACAAAACCAACAATCAATTAACATACAGTATTTGAAAAGTCTATCATTCATTTTTCATTGCAGTACGCTGCCCAGAACGCTTCCCGGTTCGCGGACCGGGCGCTACCCACGCAAAAAAACAAAAAAAATTTTTTTTTTTTTTGCCCCGCGGGGCCCTTTTAAAACCTCCACATTAAACCTAGGGGGTCAGGGAGGATCTAGTATGCCCCCTTATGGTTATTTCCCCCTTTGTTTTGGCCTCCTCTTGTCTCTCAATCCTACCAAGAGACAAGATGGCGGCCGCTCCGGACTGTTTAGAATGTTGACAGACACCGGAGAACCAATCAGCTTCGCTTCGCGAAGTTCCGGTACGCGTAAGGTCCGCGAACCGGGGCGCTGCCCGGTCCGCTGTTACAGATATATATCTTTTTTTAAACGTTAATTTCTCAAAATCCACTGGAGCACATATATTGAGACCTACAAAAGGCACATCGGGCTACCAGTCCCTACAATTTTGCCAAGTTTCGTGCAAATCCATTCAGCCGTTCAGGCTAAAAGTGAGGCCAACCGCCCTATGGAAAACTCAATGTTAAAAACACGTTTTGGGACCCCCTTTTTTTCTCGACCCCCCCTGGACGAACCCCCCCCAAATTTCCAGGGGCTGCTCAGAAACAAAATGTTCCATTTTCCAGAAAATTTCAGCCAATTCCGTCCACAAACGCCAAAGTTATTAGACATAGAATTTTCAAAAATCCCATAGGGAAAAAATCCTAACTATATATACCTACTGGCGACCGCCAGTAGGTAATATGTATATATATATATATATATTCAGGTTCACAGCGCGTAGCCACCGCTACGCAGATGCACTCTTCTCCGGTAGATAAAAGACCACTCCAGTCACCTTTTGCGCTTTCCAAAAGTGTTTATTGGTTCAGTTGCTGCATGTGAAATACGGGCATAGGAACAAAACCCATCGCGTTTCGGCGAGCCTCTCGCCTTGGTCACGGGTATGATTTGCAAAGGTGCTAAACAATAAATAAAGTTACACGTGAAAAGAGTAGTGAAAATCAACAAAGGACTCACGCCCACAATCTATCGGCCATCTTGGAATGGTGCAAATGTAACCACTATAGTAACAAATCGGCTCTCCTAATATTGCAAAAGTATGAACAAATTAATACATCCATCTTACATTAATGATTGCACTCATTTTGAGCCGTGCCCTAGACTGCAATCCTGTATCCATGAGAACTCAAAGGTCCCAGACCACAAACATGCTGTATAAAAAAAGGACATGCCGTGTTACTATCAAATATTCATAATGCTACAACTCGTTAAACTTACATGAGTCATTATAAAAGTCATTACTAGAAAATTATCAATCTAATATACAGCCATTATGCCCCAGTGGGCAGCGTTCATTTGGATAACATGCAGCATGTCTTTCCTTAACCAATAATAAGCAAATTACTGGGACACAGCCTATACTCCCAAGTGGGATTTCCATCATAGAGTCCATATACGAAATCATTGTCACAGCCCAAGTGAGATCATATGTCCAGGGTACAGCTACTGTCCCGATTCCTAAACATAAGAAGAAAAGGGAGCCGATCAGATATGTAATACATAATGTCCTGATATCTACACCATATGGCCCATATGGGTCGTGAAATTTAAATAAACCAATAATGTTAACAAAAAATTATAAGTTGTTGTTGTGTGTGAGTGAAAATTAGTTAAAAAGTTTAAAATGTCATAAGAAGCACTGACTGAACGTCAGGCAAAGCAATTAATCATATATATGACACTGTGCACTGTTGAAACATAGCTAGATATATAGAGTAAACAGTTGGCTAGACAAATCGACATACTGTTATACACCTTAAGACTCCAGATATACAAATAGATACAAAACCACAGGACCCAAATTAATCCCCCAAATGCCATTTCATTTCTTCTTCGGAATTAAGGCCTCTGAGTATCAGGGTATCTAACTCAAGAATATATCTATTCTCCAGTTGTCTCAACTTACGGATCCTATCACCCCCTCTGGTCATAACTGGGAGTTTGTCAATTACGAAGAACTTGGGCAAATTGCGATTGCTCCAATGAAGTTCCTCGAAGTGACGAGCAACTGGTGATGTCTGGTCTTTATTATCAATCGCTCTCATGTGCTCCAACACACGTTTTTTAGCAGGGAACATAGTGCTCCCTACATATTTTTTTTTGCACGGGCACACCAAAATGTAGATACAGTATTCAGATAAACAGGTCAAATGTTTACCAATAGTTTTCTCTACCGCCTCCACAGGAAAAAAGACCTTTTTAACATTGTTACTATACTTGCACGCTTTGCATTTCATGCAAGTATAGAAGCCTTGAACATCCATATTTCTCGGGGCATTAGTGCTCACCTCATTCTTACTGAGCTTGTCCCTAAGTGAATGGGCCTTCCTGTACGTCATGTTCGGTCTGTCCCCCAAGGCATCCAACAAAGTGGGCTCCATCCTGAGTACATCCCAATGGCGTTTGAGGCTGCTCTGTACCTTCCAAGATCTAGAGTGAAAGGTAGAAATGAATCTCACATTATCTTTATCTGGTGATTCTGTTTTTTTCTGAGGAACTAGCAGTGTAGAATGGCTGATCTTACTGGCTTTATTGAATGTTACCTCTATAACTGTGGATTGATAACCCCGTTCTATGAAGCGCTGTTTCATGCATTCACTTTCCGTGAAAAAATCTTGATCCATACTACAGTTCCTCCGAGCCCGGAGGAAATCGCCAAATGGAATACTTCGGATCAAAGATTTGGGGTGTCCACTCGCAGCGTGCAACAATGTGTTGCCAGCAGTATCTTTGCAATATAGTTTGGTAGTCAATTTCTTACCAGAAACTTTGATGGATAAGTCACCATCGCCTGAGTGCTCATCTGACCCTCCAAAACAAGATTGAGATTGTTTCTGTTTAGATCAGCAATGAAAAGCTCAGCTTGTGCCTGTGCGCCCTCCCAAATGATGATCAAGTCATCTATATACCGCAGCCACATCCTTACGTGGCTGCGGTACATTGGATGAGCTTTCTCTACTTGCAGCTCCGAGCTTGCCATGAATAGATTAGCAAAGCTGGGAGCAAAACAAGTACCCATTGCTGTCCCCTGTCGCTGTCTATAATAAACATCATTAAAGACAAAAAAGTTTTGCTCCAGGCAAAAGGTCATCATTTGGATAATCATCTTGGTGTGACTGAGATATGAGATCGATCGTGTACTTAGAAATTTGCGGCAAGCCTTGATGCCATCATCATGTCTAATTGATGTGTATAAACTACACACATCAAGTGTAATGAGTAAGTAGTTATCCTGCCACACAAAATCTGTCAACTTGTTAATAAAATCTCTGCTGTCTTTCAAGTAAGAAGGCATACTTTCAACAAAAGGACGAAGAAAAATATCAATGTATTTCGACGTGTTCTCCAAAAGAGAACCTATCGAAGATACAATGGGCCTTCCCGGGTGTTTAGTAGAGTTTTTGTGCAGCTTGGACAGAAGAAATAATACTGCCACCTTGGCGTTGCGGTTCAAAAGAAATGCGTACTCGTTCCATTCTATAATGCCATTCAAGCGCTACCCATTCAACATCTCAAAATACATGCTGTTACTTTTTTCAATGGCCTGTAAGAAAGAGACTTCGTAACATTCAATTGTCGCATACCCTCCGTGATGTAATCTGCTACATCCATTAAAACCACATTCCCCCCTTGTGCGATTGGCGAATGACAATTGAGGAGTCATTCTCCAATGACTTCACAGCTAATCTTTCTGATTTACTCAAATTGTCATTAGACCAACAATTCTTTTTGGCCAAATTCTTAAAGTCATTAATGACCAAGGATCCAAACGTATCGATACTGCAGGCAGGCATAGTGGGATTAAAGGTGGATTTGGGCTTGAATGGATTGGGACAATTTAGATTAGTCTTGAAACCCAAGGAAACAGCGTCGGTCGGAGTGTTCACTGGTGTACCAAACTCCAAATCCTTCATGGCAATCAACGTCTCAACCTCCCCAATAGTTTCACATGCAGGTTCAATGTTAGAAACAGTTGTGGCAGGATTCTTAACCTTAAGCTTATTCCATTTATATAGACGCCGTTTCCTGGTAAATTTAAACAGGTCTATACGTTCCTGGGAATAGTTAAAATTGGAGGTAGGGCAATAAGAAAGACCATATTGGAGTACATCATGCTCTATAGTAGAAAGCAAATGAGAGGATAGATTTACCACATTCCGCCGATTCATTTTCCTCTTGTTTCTTTTTTTTCTGACCCCGTGTTTCCACTCCCACTGGGGTTGTGTTTCCGCTTGCACCAGCCGCCCCTCCTGACTGTGTGTTGGCTTTGGCTGTTCCTCCTACAAGATTTCCTCTTCCTCTGCCTCTTCCTTTGAATCCTCTTCCTTGCCCCCGTCCTCTGTCTATCTGCCAGTTCCGTAGTTGGGATGTCTGGTTCATCATTTTGAATTCCTCCCAAAAATTTGAACGTTTACTAAGGTTTTTTGTTGTTATTACCTGGATCTGGCCATCCTAAGAGACATCACTTTCTGCTATTTCCTCTTCAGATACCACAGCTGCACTTACTGTGTCAATATTAGCTTGGACACCCTTTCTCTTGATGTTGTCATATTTGCGGCTGAACGTGAAGATTCAGCCTCCCTGATAATCAATTTTGTCTCTGAGGAATTTCCTCTCTTTCTTGGCCACGATCTCATCTTCATGCTTCGACATCCTTTTATTAATTTCCTCCATTTTCTTGGTGAAATTCTCTGTTGTCTCATCCTTCATTATTTCGTCCTTGAGTTCAGAGATTTATTTCAACAGAATCAGTCTATCTTTCCATGCATGTTTTATTAAAATAGAAAGCATTCTATTTGAGCAGTCCATCAGGTTTTCCGCCCACTCTTCAGCCAGCTCAATATCAGGCTCTTCATGTGATGGGGCAATCAAAATTCTTAGTCCTCTAGGGATTCTCTTTTCCTCCTGATACTCGAGGGTGATTGCTTCCCACCATCGCGATATTTCCTTCCTGATTAGCTTTTCTAATTTCTGATATTTATTGAGAATCAATGTCCCCATCGTTAATGGTTCCTTGCTATCTAAACCACTGGCAGTTTGCACGAACATAGACTGTGCCATTAATCTTCTCCGTGCTTCTGAATCGTCATCCATTGCTCCGATTCACAGGGAACTCTCCCCTTTATGCATGCATTAAATTTTCTTAATTCGGAATAGCGCTGTATCTTTAAATGCACTTCACGGTCACTACCGGAGACCCACGCTCCCAGACACCAGCATGTAACTCCGCTGGTAATCGGGCATGGGAAAGTCGCGTTAGCAGTATTACTTGCCAAGTCGGTAATACCGACGTGATTTCGCGAGTTTGCACGTCCTCCCACTGTGATTCAGGACGGACTTGGTATCAATAGCAAATAACAGTCAGCTCGCTCGTGAACAAACATTCGTAGGTAAGATACTGATCCAGCGCTCTCACCAAAATATTGCACAAATGACACTATCTACTACCACAAAACTTACACTACAACACTAGGCCCATAACAACAATAGAGCGCTTGAATCATGAGGCGATAAGATCTAAATATAGTTGTTTAAACCATCTACAATAATCAAGACCAGCTTGTCATTTTAGAAAGTTTATTTTAACACATCTAGAAAAACTTAGGTTTTGGTATTTTATTAAACAAGCATTAGAAAATGTCATAAAGAAAGATTTATTCAGTATTAATAAAAAGAGCATAAATCAAGAATTATTATTAATTAGCAGGAATAAGTAAAATTAAGCATTTCCAAAATCCTAACTATATCTCTGTCTCTACCCTCATCACCTAGTAATAAAGTAATTAATAAAAACTCCTGTCCTCACGTGTAAAGTCCATCAGCATAACATCGCCCTCCAGATTTTCTCGAGCGTAAGCCAACTATGTGTTCTCTGAACCTATTCTTATACCCTAATTTTAGCTGAGCTAACTATTTTTCACATTCCAGCAGACGAATTCTAGTTCTCCATTGGCTGAGCCACCTCGTACCACAGTAAACTGTGACACCTCCTTCTTACATGCCCGGGCAAATTCACTAGTCCATTGTTCGTTTAGAAGTCTTGGCAGCTTCTCCTTAGGCTGCTACATTTTGTAGCGACAGCTTCCTTTTTAACCTTGAGCCAGTCAGCTCTGAACTCCCGTGGCACGTTAGCAAACGTTAGCAAATTTCTCCAAAAAGTCATCTTTTTAGCAGTTCATTCCAAAACCTTTCAAAATAAAAGCTCAGAGGCCTTTTCCATCCTTCTCAGAATTATTTTCACTTGAGCCATTTTCATCATTAAGCCTCTTTTCAAAGAGCGTCAATTTTCTGCGCCACTGTCCCTGCGCCACTTTTAAAAGGGTACTATTTTTCCTGCAGCCATTTCTAAGCTTCACTTGTAAAACTATTATATAAACAAACACAAAGAATAATTAATGAAAGAAATACAGTTTGTTCTGTTGCCTCCCATCATTGCTAATTATTAACCCATTAATCTAAATTACCTAGCAGTAAAGCACAAATAAAGCAGCATTTTATATTTACCAGTCTTCATGAATCCAGCAGGGTTCTTTATGCACCTATAAAGAATATAGTGACACCACATAGACAAGGGAAGCAAAATAAGCACATGCCATTATTTCAAAAACAGCTGCTATTAGTTATGACATGACAATAGACAAGATTAATTTATTATTTTCCACATACATAAGAATGCAACATAATGCACATTTATGAGCACACATATTAATTTCCCACGTGTTCTGTAATGTAATGTAACTTTAAACTAGGTTGAATTATTATACACACAGCACAAGTTGTTAGCATTATTAATTTATTTATGGAAGTGTGACTTCACGGGTTTAAACAGATTTCTGTTTTCTATCCCGCTCCATCAACTCCCTCATCTGGTGATTAACAAATCACCACACCACCACCCAATATTTTAGCAAAGATTTTATCTAAGATGAACATGATTCAATTTCACCTGTGTTAGTATTTCTAAAGACTTATCTCATCAGTTTATCTGCAATTCTCATATTGAGTTTTAAGAAACCCCTCTAGTTCTATTTCTTTCTCTTGTGTAACATACAACTAAGCTTCAATAAAAAATGTTGCAAAAACTATAACTAATGAAATGTCAGTATCTTGTTTGTCATATTGACCTTAAACTTCTCCTTATTAATTTCTCAAAGAACAATAACAACCTAAATTAACCAAAGCAGAATTATATTTTCATTAAGCTTGCAAAGAAAAAGAAAACAAAAATTTTAAAAAATTTTACCTAAATTTTCCAAAAATTTCTAACACCCCCCTTTTTAAAATTTTTTTTTTTTATTTATTTTTTTTTTTTTATACTCTTTAAACCTTCTAACAGTTTTTCTTCGACCTAATGTCACAAATTAATTTTTCAGCTAACAGAATTTCTTCGACCTTGTGTCATCTAACACATTTTCTTCAGCCTTATGCCAAAAACAGAAAACCTAAAAAAATTCAACAGGTATGTACTTCAATCATTGTCACTTTTGTTTTCAATCTCTTTCTGACTGTGACTATTTACCTCCATTACAGGTATCACTTCTATTTTCTTTCCTGCCTCACTTTTCTTTTCAAAATCTTTTTGACTTGATTTTTCATCAATCTGTTTCTTTGATCTGTATCTCAATTTGAATTTTAGGTCTTCATTTTCTCCTTGCCAGTTATCACTTTTTCTTAGTAATTTCTTCTTTTGCTTGGTCACTTTACATTCTGTTCTCCAAGCTCCTTTTCTGAATTTTCTTATTTCAGAATCTTCGTCATTCTCATCAGTTTCAGTGTCAGAAATTTTCATTCTGGACTCAGGTACTTCTTTACTCGGCAGCTTCACTCCGTTAGGAACGTCATCTTTGTAGCTGGTACTTGGCAATTCATTTTCTTCTTCAATTACCTTCAACTTCCCAGTTTCAGAATTCTTGTTCCTGCTTTCAGAGCTACTTTTCTGCTTTTCAATACTCTCCTGGTCTTGAATCACAATCTGATCACATTCTTCTTCTGCTTCTTTTTCTGGCAGATTTCCATCATTTTCTGAGTCTTCAGTCACAACTTTCAAGTCTTCTTCAATCAAGGCTTGTTTTCTGTTCATGTTCTCCAGATGTCGACCAACTTGTCGATCTTCAAGATCTGGATTCTCTTCAGGCTCTTCTTCAGAATCTGAATCATCAATTGTGACACTATCCTCATCAGGATTTTCAGGTGTAGTTACACGAAAAGTATGGCCAGTGTCAATCCACCTCTTCAGTCTTTTGCACTTCTCTGCATTTGTCGTGACAAGACTGACTGGCCTCCTTTTCTGCCACTTTGGCACTAGACAATTTCTTTTTAGACGAACCTTTTTCCTGATTCTTTTTCCTGGTAACAATTCAAGTACTTGCTCTTTTTCTCTTGTTTGCACTTCAGTTTCATCTTCATCAAACACAGAAATCATTTCATCTGATAAATTCCTGCAGTTCTCCAAATTGATGTTATCATTGATAGGCATCATTCTTTTCTCTGGTATAAATGTCCGTCTCATGACCTTGTCCATCATAATCTCACGTGGACTCTTTTTATCAGTAGGGTTTCTCAGAAACATCAAAACAAGTGGAAGGATATCTGTCCACTTTGTACCTGCAGCTAGGCACATTTTTGCATCTCTGTCTTTTATAGTAATATTCTCATGCTCCTCAACATCTGAAATTTCTAGTTTATCTGCACAATGAAACAGTCTGTTTTCAATATGTCTTTTGCCATTTGATAAATTTTCAGCAGTAATTTCATCATCATGTTGCATCTGAAATGTTTCAACCCATTTTGTAATCAAACAGTAAATCACAAAAATGTAGCACAGTTTTTCATGTAGTGCCATCTCACAGAAATCCATTTGTAATCTGGTCAATGAATCACTCTCCTGTAATTCTGTTCCCAATCTCACAACTATTCTCTTAATTGTGTTCACTTGCTGATAAGTCAGACACCTCTGGTAAAGAAATTCTACAAATCTATGGTACATTCTGTCCATGCCAGTAATCATGCTATTTAGTAAAACTACTCTGTCATCTTTGTGTATCCAAATCTCATCCTCATCTCGCTGTCTAAGATCTGCTCTTAACCATGTGTTTCTCAACCATGTGTTATTCTCCTCATGTGATGCATCATCTTGTAAGTCTTTGACTACCTGCCATGTTTCAACTACTGTTAGTATTAGTGAACTCAAAGCATGTTCATCATTCATTTTGTATGCTGCACATATCACGACAGCAAACCTTTCTGCCAATTGAATGTTATCAATCAATCTTTTAATTAAATTTGCATTTCTGAAAAGTGAACCTGCAGAAGTCAATGTTTCAATCTGTTGATCAATTGCATCCTTTACTTTGATGTCTTCACTCAAAAGAACATTATTTTCATTCCAAAATTCTGGAAGTGCATTTAATCCTTTTGGACCGTTTTCTTGTTCTTTAATTAATCCTGTATCTGTTTTCTCTGTCTGTTCATTAACAAAAATTTGCAATGGCAGTGAAGCCGTGTCATTCTGCTGAACCATTACTTGTCGCTGTATTTGTAGCTCTTTATTTAGCTCATTTATCTCAGTTTCCCTTTTAATTGACCAGAATTTTGACTCGTCTGACTGTGTCAATTCAATTAGGTCAATGTCAGACTTCTCACTTACCAGAACTGAAGTCATCTCTGTTTCTTGCTCTGTTGTAATCCCTACTAATTCAATCTCAAGTACAATAGAATAAACCTTTTCAATTAATGGGACCTTTAAAATTGCGGAATTAATTTCATCTTTTCTAAGTACAGGCACTATCTCTTTTTCCAAAATTTTCATGGACTCCTTCAAATCATTTGATGAATTTACATAATCAGGAATATTAATTCCAGATATACCAATCATTTCATCATGTTTTTCAATTGCATTAATTTTAATAAAATTCTGAACTGGCACTTTATCAATCTGATCTGACACTTTTGACGTTACATTAACCTGTTCTGGGGGTCTTCGTGAATTTCTGTTCTGATCCATATTTACAACATCAATTGTACACTGATCTCTATTTTCTACTCTGACACCTTTATTATTTATTTTCACTAATTTGGGAATTTTTAATTTACTTTCGCATTTGGCAACAACCTTTTTCATTTTCTTATACAAGGAAGACATTTTATTTCTCTTTATATAATTCGGTAAATTTACTCTCTAAATTTGCCTTGCAGCGTTTGCTGATCAATTAATTAATTAATTCAACACTATCAGGTGTATAAAACTTTATAATCTAATTATAATTAACCTATAAAGAAAAATTAATTTGCAAAAACAGTAGCAACGCAAAATTTTTTATTTATAACAATACTACCAACATATAATCACATGTGTTTTAAATGTACTTATTTTTCACTTACACACCTTCTGCAACGTATACCTGTGGAAAAAGAAAACCTGACTTGTTTTGCCTTAATTTACATATAATGTCTTGCTTGTAAATAACCTTTAGACTCCTTTATCTATAACAATTTTAATTCAAACCAGCTTTCTTCTCACCCACACACTCTTTAATGAAATCTTTAAATCTTTTATTTCAATTACAGTCAATACTGTTGTTGCATTTAGTTGTTACTGGCTACTTCTCTTAATTTTAAGAAACTGCAGCCTTCCTTTCTAAAGCTTAGCCAAGCCTTATTCTATTTCTAACGCAATCACAGCGTTTAAAATTCCCTTTGATAATGTAATCCCTTAGCAGACAACTCCTCAGCAGTCTCAAAATCCAAAACAAAATGAACAGCCAATCACAGTGCTCACCCGAGCCTCAACCAATCCGGTCGCGGCTTTTCTATTGACACTGTGAGTCACCAACCAATGGGTGCTCGGCTCCTCTATGACCCATACTCCTGTCACATCAGCCAATCAATGCAAGTCTTTTAGAAAGTTGGCCAATCACAACACAACTACCATAATGTTTCTGCTAATTACAGCGCTATCATAGTAACCTGCACTGCCATTACAATTCTCTCTTCTCCCCATGCTCTTTAAACAGTTTCTCTTAAAACAAAATACTATTGAAATACAGCGCTTAATGATTTTTATATTCATTAGTTTGCAACACGCTTCGTTTTAAATTAATAGCGCAATTCCAAAAGAAAACCTAAACGGGGACATTTGTAATTGAAATTAACCTGGTAGTTCCAGTCAATCACAGTATAACTTTTCTGTGACTCAGATACTTTAACCAATTAGAGCACGGCTCTATTATGACGCGCCCTATTTCCCTACCAATCAGAGCACATCGGCTCTGAAACACACAGTTTCTGTGGCTTTCCGTTCTCCACAACCTGTTACACATCAGCTGTGACACTCCTTTTCCCTCAAAAAATAGCGCGGCAGAGAAGGATACTAAAGCGGGCATTTAATTTTATATACGAGTGTGTTCAGTGGTGACGCGCGCACCAGCTAACTCGAGCGCCACCACCCTAAACAAAGAAACGTCATTTACGAATCAAAACGCAGCTCTTGCTCTGACGCTGCGATACTTCAGCCACTTAGGTCGCAGCCCTGTTATGATATTACGGCCTCTTAACCAATGGGAACGCGGCCCTGCTATGACGCTGCGCGTCAATATCCAATGGGTGCGCGGCCTTTTCTGTGACGTGACGGGACTTCCACCAGTCACAGTGCGGTCCCTTCGTATCTACTTTGATATTGAGGGATGCCAGCAGGTCATAGAAACACAGCGTTTTTATACGCAAAGACCTCACCAGTACCTCGCTTAATGAGAGCGCGGCTCTCCTATATAACCCACACTAGACGGCCAGTCCCCATACAATACACGGAGCTCTGCCCAATCAGAGCGCAGCTCAGTTGATGATGCGTCGGCTTTCTAATCAATGGCAGCGCGGCGGTAGGCGCTGCAGCTATTCCCTTTCACTCGCAATCAGTCTTCTTCCACACACGCTCCATTTTAATGCGTGTAACATTCGATGCCAATACACATTCCAAGGCAACAACAACAACTTAATATTTGGACAATTTGCAATTGCTAAACTTCTTACGGAGCCTCGCCCAATCAGAACGGGGCTCACGGAGCCTCACTCTATCAGAGCGCGGCTCTGCCAATGACGCGACGGCCTCTGGACCAAAGGGAGCGCGGCTTTGGCTATGACGTGACGGGACTTCATCCAATGGGAGCGCGGCGGCTGACGCAAGCAGCCGCTGCAGATGGCAGCTCTCCCCTTCGCTCTTTCTCTCGGCAAACAGCCCCTCCCTCACTAAATTTGATTTTTAACAGCGCGCTACACTAAAACGGGGTCTTTTAATTTAAAGACGCTTGTTATGACCAAAATTCTCGTTAAAAGACACTCCAGTCACTTCAATTAATCGGAGTGATATTTCATTGTGACACTTTGGGTGCTAGACAGCTGTTTTTATTCTTAGTACAGCGCGCTTATCACACGCATCAGTTTTTAATTTAGCAGCATTATTAAAACGAAGGGAACAAAAGTGGACGTTTAGCTAGTTACAGCATAACGACACCTCAGCCAATCAGGGGGCAGTTTTTCATTTACAATGCTGACGCTCTAGCCAATCCGAGCGCGGCAATTCTGACGTAGGCAGCTGCTGCAGCTGCAGGCTCTCTCCCCACACGTTCTCACTCCTAAAACCAGCCCCTCCCTTACAATTTTCGATCGGGGCACATTTTAATGTTTTTAAACTACGGAGAACAATATATTACTATATTTAAAGTATGGAATGTTTATAAAATGAATACTAATCGCTTTTTACTTACTTAAAAAATGTTTAACAACGTGGAATACTTTTATTATAGCCTAATTAACACCGAACATTCTAAAATGCTCCTGAATGTTTTAAAATAGCACAGTTCTCCTTTTTATACTTTTCAACTATGCTGAACACTTTTGAATTAAATTTTATTGGCGTGCAGAGCTTTTAAATGTATTTAAACACTGCACAACATCATAAAAGTCTTAGAATGTTATAGACTTTATCCTGAACTTTCCTAAGTACCTTAGAATTACTTTTGGTACATTTTAGTGAATACATAAAACGAAACTCATCTGTCTGCTTCTCTAATTAGGATAGTTTACATACATTCAAGTATCCACACTTCGGAATAGTCGGCGCTATTCACACTAAGGATAATTTCCATTTGTCAGTAGAGCAACTCTTACCCTACCCTTCTAACACGTAAGAATATGAACTCATTTTCCTCTGAACGCACCGCGAAGTGACAGTATCTAAGAGTTCCACTTGAACATACCTTACAAAACAATCACGCACTTTCACACTGAAAATTCCCTAACTTCAGACACACATGAAATCCGTACAGGACTCTCACCTGTTTATAGAAATCATGCACCGTTAGCAAAATAACACCGTTATCCGTACAGGACTCTCACCTGTTTATAGATATAAAACATGTACCCGTACAGGACTCTAACCTGTTTATAGATAATCATGCACTGACATTACCCTACCCTTCACTCAAGCTTGAATATAACTAATACTCTTATCACAGTGAGTTTTATGGAAGGCGCTTTGTCCCTATTCTCATGCTGCTCTAATTTCTTAGAAAACCCTCACTTTTCAAGATTCACACCTAGCCCTAAAACTGTGTTGCACGGCGACAACACTGTATTGCACGGCGACAATACTTCTGGTACACGGCGATACCAACAGTGATACTCGGCGATATCACAGAAACAGATCAGATATTCTGCATGACTACCTTCTCATCACACAGTTTTTGTACCGGTACACACATAGCACAAAATAAAACAAACTCAACATGTGTTAAAACTTAATCCTATGATTTTACCAACATATATGTATCATGCATGTAACATGTATGTCAAAAACAACATATATAAACCGTCCGATGGCTACCAGAAATTGATCCAGCGCTCTCACCAAAATATTGCACAAATGACACTATCTACTACCACAAAACTTACACTACAACACTAGGCCCATAACAACAATAGAGCGCTTGAATCATGAGGCGATAAGATCTAAATATAGTTGTTTAAACCATCTACAATAATCAAGACCAGCTTGTCATTTTAGAAAGTTTATTTTAACACATCTAGAAAAACTTAGGTTTTGGTATTTTATTAAACAAGCATTAGAAAATGTCATAAAGAAAGATTTATTCAGTATTAATAAAAAGAGCATAAATCAAGAATTATTATTAATTAGCAGGAATAAGTAAAATTAAGCATTTCCAAAATCCTAACTATATCTCTGTCTCTACCCTCATCACCTAGTAATAAAGTAATTATTAAAAACTCCTGTCCTCACGTGTAAAGTCCATCAGCATAACATTGTCCTCCAGATTTTCTCGAGCGTAAGCCAACTATGTGTTCTCTGAACCTATTCTTATACCCTAATTTTAGCTGAGCTAACTATTTTTCACATTCCAGCAGACGAATTCTAGTTCTCCATTGGCTGAGCCACCTCGTACCACAGTAAACTGTGACACCTCCTTCTTACATGCCCGGGCAAATTCACTAGTCCATTGTTCGTTTAGAAGTCTTGGCAGCTTCTCCTTAGGCTGCTACATTTTGTAGCGACAGCTTCCTTTTTAACCTTGAGCCAGTCAGCTCTGAACTCCCGTGGCACGTTAGCAAACGTTAGCAAATTTCTCCAAAAAGTCATCTTTTTAGCAGTTCATTCCAAAACCTTTCAAAATAAAAGCTCAGAGGCCTTTTCCATCCTTCTCAGAATTATTTTCACTTGAGCCATTTTCATCATTAAGCCTCTTTTCAAAGAGCGTCAATTTTCTGCGCCACTGTCCCTGCGCCACTTTTAAAAGGGTACTATTTTTCCTGCAGCCATCTCTAAGCTTCACTTGTAAAACTATTATATAAACAAACACAAAGAATAATTAATGAAAGAAATACAGTTTGTTCTGTTGCCTCCCATCATTGCTAATTATTAACCCATTAATCTAAATTACCTAGCAGTAAAGCACAAATAAAGCAGCATTTTATATTTACCAGTCTTCATGAATCCAGCAGGGTTCTTTATGCACCTATAAAGAATATAGTGACACCACATAGACAAGGGAAGCAAAAGAAGCACATGCCATTATTTCAAAAACAGCTGCTATTAGTTATGACATGACAATAGACAAGATTAATTTATTATTTTCCACATACATAAGAATGCAACATAATGCACATTTATGAGCACACATATTAATTTCCCACGTGTTCTGTAATGTAATGTAACTTTAAACTAGGTTGAATTATTATACACACAGCACAAGTTGTTAGCATTATTAATTTATTTATGGAAGTGTGACTTCACGGGTTTAAACAGATTTCTGTTTTCTATCCCGCTCCATCAATACAGGGACTCACCACACTCGTAACACAGCGACGCGTGTGAGTACAGACGACTCCCCGGGACTGCAATGTTCACTGTGGACAGAATTCTGATTACGATGTTGACACGGCGGTGAAATTTGCAAATTAGAAAACTCGTCAAATCCTGGCAGGCTTAACGCGGTCAAATGTTAAAGTTCACATCCTCCGCATAGCCACATAGTGCAAAACTAAATGTAATAGCGTATCTCTTCTTTCCCTGTCTTCACATTAATTACAGCTGTTAGGTTTTTACCAAATTTTTATTTGGAAATATTTGTTCATTTTTCTTTGCAAAACTGTTCAGGATCTATCAAGGTCCTTGAAGAGTATGAACGGAGAACAATCTTCAAGTCCTGCATATTTTTCTTACATTTAAGTTGGGGCTCTCACAGATTCTATTTACACTTTTGTTCAATAGGCAATTCAGTGTAGTTTTAGCATTTAGGTTTCGTTCATGGCTATGCAGAAAGTTTAACATCCCAGTTTCAACATTGTTTCAGAAATTATCGAATCTGAAAAAAGTCGGCGAAAAGATTTGCTTAGCTAGTGAAGGAGAGAACGGGTCTATGCCAGAGATGCAATGGAGTCATCTGCTGTGGATGGTGCACGGAGCCTTGTCAGAGGCAGGTGCTGGGGCCAACAATTGCTGCATATGTCCAAAGGCTTATTAAAACTCAGTCTTGGCCTATGCAAACTCCAGATTTACAATAATTAATCACTACTTCAGAAAAATATTTCACATTGCCAGTATAATTCGTGTTGATTAATAGTATGCTTGTCACCCTGAGCATGTATAGTGTTTTAGGAACAATTTGCAAGAAGTTACTTACATGGAAGAAGATACTAGCTGTGATGCTGATGTTGAATCACTGATGTGAAGAGTACGTTGATGGCTGGAAATCAAGAAGCTGACCAACATGACTATTATTATGATGTTGTTGCTGGGCATCCTCGATTAGATGCCTGACTAGCATAAAATAAAGATGCCAACTGTTGCCATATTCTCAGATGAAATACTATCTGCTGCCACAAATTGCTGCAGTACACATGATGGATAGGCATATTTCTATAAAGAGACTGACCTCAAGGGTAAGCTGATGCTCCACTAGTCTGAAATCAATGAGATGGCTAAAAGTGCAGCAGACACGGTTTACCAATCTCTGAATAGGACTAGTGGCTACAAAGAATAGTTGCTGTAATGATGCTTCGCTAGCTTGATGAGAAAACAAAACTCTATGACAGCAAGATTTGCCTGGCTAGCAGGAATTCAACTAGACTAGTAGAGTTTGCAATATTGTTTTCATAGCTTTAGCTGATGTGTTGAGGCCGCATATCCATTCTGACAGGGAGATACTAGCCAGACATCAAGCTGGTGTTTTGCTGATAGACCTTGGAAGTGTTGTAGAGGCTGTCTTCATGAACCTGAATAGGGTACTAGCTTCTGGGATCACTGTCTGATGTTGTCAGGCAGCATTTGCTTTAAGTTGAGAAAAGAGTAACTGGAAAGCAATAGTTGTTTGCCTGCAAATCAAAAGGAATCTGATACTGCTTGGCAGCATCGTTGTAGCTATCTGCATGGCCCTGTATCGGGTACTGGCTTCTGCAATCACTGGCAGATGTCTTTTGGGAAAATCACAACTATTAGAACTAAAAAGGGGCCTCCATTCATATACGTAATCAGGAATGAATAAGATAGCTCTGCAAACCAATACATTCATTGTAGAGATCAGAGGCACATAAGGGGAAAGTCATAGGTTTGATTACTGGAGGCTCTATTTACACTTTCATTCTTCTCGATACAAAGAGTAAGATTCAATTAAGTAAGAATAAATAACATTTGTTATCAATGCGAGAGCCCAGAATAATGGTAGACTGGATTATGCAACTGTATGCAACTGTATTCATTAACACTGTTTATTGATATGCAGTACGCTGTCTCAAAAAGCAGAATCCATTTAAAGTTTCATGAATTAGTGCCTCTGCCCTGAGAAGGTTATGATATTCAGGTGGACATACATGATAACATTTAAGAATACCACCAGTCTCCAATCAAAGGAGGACTGATTCAGGTTGCTCAGTAGTGGCACTCACCTTGCACCCTTAGTTTGCCAGTCAGCACACAGGTCTGTTTCTTTTTCCCTCCAGGACTAGTCTGAGAACTGAGCTTACAGAGCCTAAGGCTGCATAAGTTGGCCAGCTCATTTCTGAAAGAGCCTGAAAACCAATGGCGTGGTGCATGTTGGCTGCTGACCTGGTTTTGTTTCAGCTTCCAGCCTGCAAGTAGTAGCTGACTTACAATTGTGCATTTCTATATGACACAGGTGCAAATTTAGCACATGATATAATGCAGGGCACCCCCCTCTCCATGACCACTCCTCTGTAACATGTTCATCCTATACTAACACTGTCACCCTTTACTAATACTGATACTGACTTGTTTCAGGCAGTCTGTTCTCATTCATACATGTATACACATCAGTGCCTACTGGGACCTGCAGCCATGACAGAGTTTAATTCGTCTCATTGAACCATCACACCTGAACTAATATTGTGCAAATGCAAGGCCCAGCACTATCAAAATTGTGTCCTTAAGATGTGCAGCATACACCTGCTGCAGGAAGAGGGGAATTGCAGCAGTGGTCTGGTCTTTCCTAAGGGGAGGAGGTAGCAGGCTGGCTAGCAAAGGAGTGCTGTAAACCACAAAAGGAGTGTGTAAAATGTAAGGCAGGGCATTGATTCCAAGGCCTGGAGGATCTTCAGTGTTCTGGTGCTTTCAAAAAGGAGAACAACATCGATAAAATACCTACAACATATTTGCTACAAAAAATAGTGAGAACTGAATTCAATTGAGTGTCATGTTGGAGAATGTTTAATGGAAAAACTGTGTATTCTAGGTCTATTCTACACCTTTTTGTAATGGACTATGCAAATTATGCTAACCACATTTTGTGCTGAGCTCAGTGGGGCACAGGTAAAATATATTCCACTGTATCACACCATATTAGTACCCCTACAATATCACTGTTTCACTGGATGCCATAAAGAGCAACCCCCACGCATAACTACATTAATAACGAACAACACAGACATGTATCTCACTGTATTACAGCGTGGAAACAAGAGCAATGTTGATTTTTCTATGAAATAAACAGCATCCCCAAGCATGCTTATCGCACTGCATCACTGGCAGAAAAAAGAGGATCCCCAGACATGTCTTCCACTGCATCACTGCAATGCCTATTGAGCACCCCAATATATATCTATCATACTGTCTGAGGTTTTGCATTCTATGAGTTTGTTGAAAACATTTGCTTGCATCTCGTAATGCAGAAAATATGATCAAGCCCTTAGTGTGAAGTCTCCCCCTTTGCATTTTCTCGGAGTAAAATTCTATCTAGAAGGTGCACCTTGTTGCCTTGCTTATGAACTCAAGACAAATAAATGCATTTACTTCCCCGGACAGTGGAATTCTAATGCCTGCATTCCTATGGCTTGAGGGCGCAGATCAGACAGTGAAGTGAGAAAGTGAAGACTTGGTTTCCCTTTAGAAATTCAATGAGGGCCCTGTTAAGAAGGAGATGCTGATTACTTGGTTTTCAGAGTATTGCAGGTTGATAGATGGTAAGATCGAAGGGTGCAGGGAAGATTGCAATTCTATTGTTCAGGTGAGGAAGCTTCTAGCCAAGGCCTTTCCTTTTGTGTGTCTGATTGCTGCTTTAGGAAGGCTGAATAACAGTCGGATGGAAGATCTCATCTTTCATCGTGACTATGTTGTGGGTGCTTCAGACTGGAGACAACCCCACTGCTACCTGAACTGTGATACATAACTTTACACAATTTCACTAGAACAGACTCTGTTATCCTTCATTAGACCCTTATCACCACAAGGTAACGGTAAGAGCATCTCAAGCTCAAAGCCAATTTTTATTTTATGTGTTTACCCACAGGTGATGGTGGTGGTAGTGCATGTACTGGTATTCTCACAGCCAGTGGAGCAACAAAACTATAGGTCGCCCATCTGCAAAGCACATGGAGTGGGAGGGGCCCGCTCTTGGGACTCAGTCAGGAGCTCTCAGGCCAGAAGCCCACCACTAGTCACAGTGCTGGAGGAGCCCCCATGGAGCTCGGGGTCCCACACAGCAGTGGCTGCGGGCTATTGTTACACAATAGCTCACAGCCTATAATGATATTGCAGAACACACAGACAATGTTTCTCTCTACAGTTTGTCATGCAATGTCAAGAGGCCTCCACAATATTCCTAAAACCCCTGTATTAAGACTTCAATTGCTGACTCTTTGCTCCTTTGAGTGAGTCTCTCTTCCCTTTCCATCCTCTGCATGACTCCTCTGGCCAAGCACAGCCTACTCTAAATCACATGCATAATTGCCTTTATTCCAATTCTTCTATCTCTACAAAATTCCCACAACTCATTTCAAAGTTCACAATCTCTCCTTTAAGAGTCATACCATTGCAAACTAACAACACCTAGTTTCCTGTAGCTCTTCTATTAATGCCACCAACCAAGGCATGAACTTTCATTTGCCCCCTCTTCAACTAATGATCACACCTAACTTCTATTAATTTAATATACTATGTAGAAACTGAAGTAAATGCACAGCGCAGTTTTTTAAGAGCGCAAGACTATTCCCAATAACCTACAATAAGCCCCCCAAAAAACCTACTGCCCCTGAGTTCTGGAGCAACATGCTACCCCGACGTAAAGGCGCTGCAAAACTACTTCAGACATACTAAGTACTATATAAATGCAATTACGATGCAATACAATATATACCGCACACACTAATACCATAACGCTCAGTTGTTGGGCAGTCAATTGCAGTCTGTACAGACTGCATAATACTGCTTGCAATGCTTGATACTCTTGCATAAGACGAAACTGCATGCATCAAATCCATCACTCAGTTGTGTGCCAGTCCACAGCAACAAATCACACCTGACAATCTGAGCAGACATGGAATACCTTAAGAGATCTGCCACCTGTAGCTGGCTTACTGAGGGCTTTAATTAAGTCCACCACTGCGGGTCCCAGCTAGATACATACTATGACCAACTTTTGACATCTTTCAATAGCAATCTGATAGTGAATGATAGTAACAATGCCCACCCCAGCAGATCCCTGATCCATGTCTTCCTCCAACCTACGCCTGCTCAGAATGACAAACTTTAAACAAAATATCTCAGAATGGACAACCCGGTGCAGTAACCAGCTAAGTGGACTATGGAAATGAGAAATGCCATAAATGGACCTGCAGAGCTGCTCAACCCTGCCAGCTTAAGACATAAACTGCACGTCTGTCTCTCACACTTCCTCATTCATCACACTGTTAAGGGCTTTGTCCCATAACTCAGTATTCCTCGGGGACCACACGGACACACTTTCCACACAGGATCAAAACAAAGGCAATAGCCTTCCAACCACGAGCATTGTCAGCACCCCACATAGGGTTAGTAAGTGCTACGTAAATGTTGCAATACAGTACAATGCAAATACACGTGGGTGCCCTGCCCTTGAGAAAATAGCCTCGACTCTGGATCCACATGCCTGTTAAATATCATGATGCTACAGTTGTTTCCAGTGCTATCATGTAGGAAAGGGGAAACAGTTTAGTATTACATTAGCACTTGAGGGTTATGGCACCTGTTTGCAGGACATCGTACTAGGGCATCACCCTGTGAAAAAAAGGATAGATACTTTCTGGTATTTATCCCACAACATGAAATTCATTGCTTGTTTTTACTGGTGATACAGAATCGCTGAAAGGGTCACACATCAGGCAGTAGAATGGTACACATAACCACAACAAAACAATGGAAATATCATACACAGGCTAGATCAAAAACGGCCAGTTATGCATTCTGTCATACTTTTCATTAAAACAATGCTCCCTGACTGGTTTTCGAAAATTAAATAATTGAGAATATGAAAGTCAATCATTTTCCTTTCACTTCCACCTTCACTTATTGATATGTTGTCATTTAATAAAACTCGAATTATGGGCTAGAGGCCTCAAAAATTAAAGGGACCCAAACCCCCTATGAATGGTATCATTAATTTGAGTTTTCTATTTCATATTTAATTTTAAATAACATTAGATGATAGTTGTGTTACAGCAGACTGTGGGTCCATTTGAAACACAGTCTGTGAGTGAGCCTTGCAACACTCCTGTGTGATGTAGGAAAGTGTGCTGAATTACGATTGAACTGCTCCTTAAAACTGAAGGTTCAAAACATTTTAATGTCTCTTATGTCCGTCGGCAAACAGAGATTACTTTATGTCATCTGGGGAGTGGAACACTCTTTGGTGTTCTTCTTGTATGTGTTACAGAGAGTCTTAATTTAGATGATGAAAAACAGTTTTACCTTTTGCTGAAGAGAGAACGGAACCTGATGCTTAAACTGTGCAGAAAATAAAAAGCTGGTTTCGTCATGCAAAGTGGTACTCTATTTTAATTTCGTCAACAATGAAGAGAAACAGCTATTGGTCGTAAAAACAAACATTTTGATTCATGAAGCAAATTATGAAGGAAAACGAATCAGTCTACAACGCGATGCCCGCATGCTTTCTTCTGATCTTGTAAATAAAGTTCCTGCTGTGTTGCCTAATCACTGTCCAAGACCATGACCCGGCCTACCTGCATGTGGATTAGCAGCGCGCTGGACTCCAGGTCTCGGTAAAGAGACACTGGACACTCACTGAGACAGTCGTCAACGTGCCGTGCCCAGTGTCCCTCCTCTCTAGGAACAGTGAGCAGTGCAGGGTACGAGTCGGGGGTACACGCGGGTGGACGGTGTTCACCCACTATTTTCACAGGGTGAACGCCGTCTACCCTGCCAAGAAGTTGGGCCCCACTAAATAATGAGCTGAACTCGTCCTGGTGTAATTTCCAAACACCGGGACACTTTCAGCAGTGCATGCACGTTGTCTGCTTTCCATCTGCAACAAGCAACAATATGAAGGCGGAGATGGGGCTGTCTTGTTTAAGACTCCTGCTGGGCCCATAGTAAACGTCTGAATTTGAGGGGTCATCAGGCCTCCTTTTGTTCGAGTCTCCTGGCTGGCAGCAGTCAGGAGCTTCACATCTACAAACAAATGGAACAGAAGTGAAACAAAGGTTAGCACTTCACACATACCTAGAAGAGGCCTCGTCTTTTCACTTTGTTCAGGCTCTGTTTACTAGATATGCATGCACTGTAAGAACTCCAGATGTGTTGGTCTCTCCCAGTATTTACATATTACTAAATGTAATTTTTATAGCGCTTACAACCCCTGAGGAGGTGTTGAAATAATTTAAAAGTACCGCTATTTTTTCTTGTATAACGCTACTCATCTCAAAGCAGTGTGTCAGAGCGCTTTACATCATACGTATATATTAAAGTTGTGGCGTGGGATGCCACTTCCTATTAAGTCAATTCCTGTGATGCCACATGTAATGTCCTGCTCCATGATGTCATCTGCCATGATTGGCCTATTATTGCAGTATTATATTTCTACCTAAATTTTGAACACTTGTAATGCACAGATTGCTACCTCATATATGAAAGAATGTCTGCCTATTATTGCAGTATTATGCTTATACCTGTATTTTGAACTTTTGTATTGCACAGATTGCTACATATACCTATTATTGCAGTATTATTCTGCTACCTGTATTTTGAACTCTTGCAATGCACAGGCTGCTACCTCAAATACCTTGGTTGCTAACTAATGTCATCTTTGATTTTTGATTCATGCACAACACTGGTTACACCTGTATTCTATTCTTATATTCGACCAGTAGTATACTCACACCTGTATTCTGCACTATTTTTGCACATTTACGCAACCTGCACCCATCCCCATTTTTCTCTCCTGTTATGCACTGATTGCTACCTCATATATCGCATGCTTCCTCTGCAGTCTACACTATTCTGCACAGTTCTGCAACCTGCATCCACTCTCACTCCTCTCTCCTGTAAGTCACCGATTGCTACCCCATATATTTCTGGTTGCTCACTAGTGTCACTTCTACCTGTAGCTTGAACACTTATAATGCATATATTGCTACCTCATATATTCTGATTGCTCACTAGTGTCACTTCTACCTGTATTCTGAACATTTGTAATGCACAGATTGCTACCTCATATATGTTGGGTGCTAACTAATGTTACGTTTGATTTTTGATTTTTGATTTTTGATTTTTGATTCATGCAAAGGTTGATCACTAGTGCCACTCTTGTACTTTATAACTTGTACTTTACAACTTCTGTATGTTTTTGTTTCCTCGCACATTCTTACACTTGGGTTATGTTGATGGATCACTAGTACTACTCTATACTGTGTAACTTTGTACTGTGTAACTTTGTACTGTGTAACCTACTGTAGATACTGGTTTTTCTGCACATGTGTAGCACTATAGTGCATTCTCCCATACCCAACTAAACCATCATTGCGACATGGATCCTATCGGCAATCACACATATAAAATCAACTACCCACCGTCACTCACCAAAAAAGCTGCTAAACGCTTTAAACACAACTTCCTTAGGTCACACCCTGAAACCCCCTTTGCTGACACCTACTTCTCACCGGTCAATGGATCCCTGAACACTGATATCATCTTCCACACCTCACGCAGAGCTCAATGGAGAAAAGCGTTCCTCACCCTCCTCACCGTCTCCTCCACCAGGAAATCCGCTCACAGCCTAACTCTCTCCATCACACCATCCCTATTCTTTCCAGGCAGAGCCACCATCACCATTTACAATAACGGGATTGTCCTATCCCAATCCACAGACAGGAACCTGGAACTAATAGACAATTTGTTCCCCACTTTTAAAGAGCACCTCTCCAAATCACGGACCAACACTCATATCTCCTCCAGTCACACCAACCATGACCTCACAGCTACATACTCCTCAATCAGGGACACACCTACCACCCCTGACCTCGCATCTCCCACCCACAACACCTCTATCCCAGTTCAGCACCAGACAGATGTAACACACAACTCAAACACAGACACAGATCGCTCCCCCTCATACACCACTCACACTCCCACCCCCTCTACCAACCCTCGGACCTCCACACATACCATCAACACCCCTCTCACACCTACAGCGGGCATTAACACTCGGCTCACCCCTGACGGCACAGCTCCCACCCACAACACACCTAACCTAGTCCAGCACCAGAACATCACGCACCTCGACAAATCCCCCCCTTTACCCTCCCCCATTCTCAGTCCCCATTTCCCCCCAACCAACTACGCAGAACTCACCTCCCCTCTTAATTTAACACCCCCTCCCCACAACAGGACCATCTTGGGCCCTCCTACTCTCAGCCCTCATTACCCTTCCCGCACCCTCATCACGACTAACATTCTCCCAGCTTACACTTTGTCCTCCCCGCCTACCATCAATGCCCTCACTCATACCACCAACCTCCTTCCTACTCCAGCCACACCCCTCCCGCCCAAAACATCTCACCTCCCTAACACCATCCCGTACACCAACACAATGCAGGCCTGCTCGAACACCAGCCTACTCTCCCACCTGCACAAAATTCCCGGGTCAGCCATTAACCTCTGTCCACCACCACCCCCTCCAACACCTACCCCACGATGGACTACATCATGGCCATCCTCACTCAGATCAAAGAAGACATACACATCATCAAAGAACTACTCTCCACACACCCCTTACATCCCTCACTCACACCCACCTCCCCTCCCAACTTGTCCCCTACCCCTCCGGCAGACTCCGTCACTCAACAAGCCCTACAACGGGCGTCAATCCCTGGTGAGAGGCGCAGTAACTGCCCTCGTCCCCCTCACCGCCCCTGCAACCCCTCACACAAATACACCTCCCCGCACAACTTGTCCCCCACCCTTCCGATTAACTCTCTCACTCAACTCTCCCCCAACTTGACCTCAATCCCAGCTCGCAATCGAAACATTCGCCGTCGTCGCACACACAACGCAACTTCTGACCTCGACACACTCACCCTTCTCCGCTCCTATGACCCAGCCCCCCAAAATAACACAGCACCCCAAAATAACACAACCACCCCACACCTCAACATTCCCACGATACTCTCAAACCACCTTAGACCCCCCACACTAAACAGCAGATTCTCCATCCCCAATAACCTTAGAAATGTCCCTCTCTCTCTAGAACCATCTACTACCCTCAATACACCCCGTCTCAAATGCACCCTCCTCAACTGCAGATCGGCCACGAAACACTCCGCCGCCATTGCTGATCTCCTCTTATCGCTGGACCTTGACCTAATCATTCTGACTGAAACCTGGCTAACTGAATCTTCGACACCTATAATGGACATTCTGGTTCCCCCCAACTACCACATTATCAGGCTCGACAGAGTAGGCAAAATAGGTGGTGGAATTGCGTGCATCTACAGGGACAACCTCTCTGTTCAGAAAGTCAATTCCACCTCCCTACCATCCCCAACATGCTGGGAATACATCTGCCTTGACATTATTAGTGAGGGCAAACCGATATGCTCGCTTCACAGCATCTACCACCCACCCAGGGACAACTTCACCTTTTCCCAACAAATCATGGATATGATCTCAACCAATTCCGGAAGGCAGCTCACCCAAATATATCTTGGTGACTTCAACCTCCACTGGAACGATCGCAATGACGCGGTGGTAAATAGTCTTAAAAACTTCCTCGATGCCCTTAACCTCACCCAAATATGCAACAGCCCGACCCACGAGAAAGGTTCTATCCTCGACCTGATCATCTCCAAAGAGGACTCTATCCAACTCGAGTCCATCCAACCCTGTGACTGGTCAGATCATCATATTGTCACATTCTTTATCAATGAAAAAGTTAAAATTAACCCGGCTCAACTCTCCAAGCCCAAAGTCTGGAAAAGAGACTTGAAAAAACTCAAAGCAGGAAGTTTGCCCCCTAACAGTTGCAACCTCCTACTCCCACCGACAGGCGCTACGGACGTTCAAACCCTGACTGACCATTATCTCAACGCTATGACCTCAATAATTAATGAGGCTGCACCTTTGCAGCTAAAAAGAGCTCCTACTAAAATCTCCAATCCATGGTACGACGGGAGTCTCAATGAGGATAGACGAGACATGCGATTGGCAGAGCGTACCTGGAGATCAGCTCCCTCTGCAATGCACCTAAAAGATCTGAAGAAAAAGAGAAACGCCTACTTCAGGAAAATAAAACGCTCAAAATCAGACTTCTTCAGCCTCCAGCTCGACCAAGCAAAAAACCGCCCGAGAAAACTGTTTGAGCTAATTAGAACACAATCAAAGGATCAACCCCAACCACTCAACACTGGGCGTGAGGCACCCTCCTGTGAAGACTTCGCTGCTTTCTTTATCCAAAAAACTGACAACATAAAGAGCGATCTCCTCATTGATGCAAGCCTCTACTCCAAACCCCAGTGCCTAGCACCCACTGAACCAAAAAACAATGCTACTTGGTCAACCTTTGGCACATACTCGGAAGAAGAAATTGGCAAACAGCTCAGCACCCTGAAACCATCCAATCACCTTACGGACCCCCTTCCAGCTAACGCAGTAAAAGACTTTACCCCTTTGCTGCTCCCTCTCTGGACTAAAATTATCAACAGTTCTCTCCAACAAGGAAGCATACCTGATTCCCTCAAAGTTGGTCAGGTCACACCTCTTCTAAAGAAACCTACAGCCGACCCCTCTGATCTCAACAATTACCGTCCCATTACCAATATTCCCACTCTCGCCAAACTGCTGGAAAAATGTGCGCAACTACAATTGACTAAACACATTGAACAATTTGATCTCCTCAACCCTCACCAATCAGGCTTCCGAGCAGGACACAGTACAGAAACTGCTATGACCCACATAATTGACGACGCACTTCAAATGCTAGACCAAAACGAGACCTGCCTCCTCATCCTCCTTGATCTCTCTTCAGCATTCGACACCGTTAAACATGAGAACTTACTAGAACTACTAAACGCTAGAATGGGTTTATCTGGAACTGTTCTAAAGTGGTTCACTTCCTTTCTTCACAACAGGTCGCAGAAATTCAAGAGCAACAACCTGATGTCCTCGCCAATACCCGTAACGCTAGGCGTCCCCCAAGGATCCTCTCTATCCCCAACTCTGTTCAACCTAGTCATGGAACCGCTCACCACCTTGCTACAAGCATCCAATGTACAGTTTCACATGTACGCCGATGACACCCAACTTTATCTCAAAGTACAGTCCCCCAAAGACATCTTGCTCCTGAACTCAACGATCAGATGCACCCAATCCTGGCTTGCCGATAATCATCTCAAACTCAATGCCCTGAAAACAGAGTTCCTGCTGATCTCACCTCCAACGAAGATCTCCACCACTCAAACTTGGCTTAAACACCTAACTGCACTCAATGTCCAACCGACCATCGTGGATTCAGCAAAATCTTTAGGCATAACACTCGACACCAATCTCAACATGCAGCAACATATCAGCAAGGCAACAAAGGGAGCGAACTTCCAGATCAATACTCTGAGGAAACTTAAACCCTTCCTCCCAGCCAAAGACTTCCAAACGGCAGTACAAGCACTAGTCATCCCTCGAATTGAATACGGCAGCACCGCCCTCTGCGGACTCCCACTAACTACAACCGCATCACTGGGTCAAAAAAACACTCCCATATTACCCCTGACTTGAAATCCCTGAACTGGCTGCCTTTTGAAGCCAGAATACACTTGAAAATCGCCTGCATGACATACAAGGCGGTACACCTAAACTCACCCGGATACCTCGCTCAGAAACTGACAATCTCTGGCGGAGTTAGAAACACTAGAGGCACAAACAATCTTCTGCTGAAACCTCGAAGATTCCGGAAGGAAAAAACATATAAGCGCTCCTTCTCAGGAATGGCGCCTAGGATCTGGAACTCACTCCCGCCCGAAATCAGGCTTATCTCTTCCACTACACTCTTTAAAAATGAAGTAAAAACTATCCTCATGGCAAAATACACTTGAGCTTTTATCTCAGACACTGTGAATACTCTGCATCGATTTGTTTATTTTGATTATCTGTATTAGCTGTTTTATTACTCACATGATTGGCTTTGTAGCCACCTAGTTGTACTGTTTTGACCTATTGATTTATATGTCTGACTATACTCCCTCATGTACTATTCTTTGTAAAGCGCTCTGATATCTGCGAAGATCTTGTCCGCGCTATATAAAACTTTCAAAATAAATAAAATAAAATAAAAATGTCATGCGTCGTGATGTAAATGTAAATGTAGGTGTACTTATATAGCGCAAACCTGTCACCCAAAGGGCATCCTGGCGCTTGCTTAGGGAACCCGTCCTGGTATTCCCCTGTGAGAAAACCCGGCAGGGTGTCCACAAGGTGAAAGCCAGGCATCCCGCCGCGAGGGGCCGTAGTGGAGATTAAGCAAGCTATTGCCCAGAGTTGCAAAGTGTGACCCCGTGATTCGAGTAGGCACCGGAGCGAGAATTGTCGAGTCCATGGAATTTTTGAGCCCGAGACCCGCCGAGGCAGGGAATCGAACCCTGGTCCACGGTCGATCTCAGCTTCCGGGTCTGCCGCCTCTAACCACTGAGCCACGCTTCTCCACTAATGTCACTTGCATACTGCCAAACTAGGTTAGTCCCCCTGCTTCTTTTTTCAGGGCTTGTGCCCTGGAACAGTGCTACAACTTTTCAAGCCAAGGGCACTGGCTACAGCAGGCTTTGCGCTTGCTAACTTTATTGCAGTGTCTAGTCTGGCCACCCATGTACAAACGCATATGTGTAGAAGACAAATACATGTGCGTCTGATGCTCCTGGCTCTGTCTACAGTGCCACCTCACAAAATGAGGTTAACATCACAAAAAGCAGGAAAACTGTCCAAGTTTGAAACATCAATATAATGCATTGTATTTTTTAATCTAGCAGCTAAACGGCTGAACTGCTTGTTCGGACAAAAGTTAATGGGAGCCAGGGGTCGCAAGCAAAGAGGCAGGGGCAGCTACAGGTGACCTAGGGGCCACAGTTGCGACCCCTGGTGACCCCCAATCGACATCCATAAAGTTACAGTACACATAGTCAAATTAACAGGGAGATTAAGTGATATGCCAAGTATCACAGGATATTGATCTGACGCTGGGACTCAAACGTAGTAGTTCCCTTGTTCCAAGGTCAGCAGTCCCGACTACAGCATCATGTCCTTGCCCCCACCCCCAGTCTCCATAGTCCTCATCTAATCCATGTGCCTCTCCCCACTCTCTGCATTGCTTTAACGTCTCTCTCGACCCACTTTCCAGTTAGTTTTCATTACCAGAGTCAATAGGCCCTGATACGAATAATAGTTGACTTTGCCAAAGCTTGTTTTAGACAGTCACCAAGCCCACTATTATCAGATCGTGAGTTTCCCACTCCCTTCGATGTGCCCAAACACCCGACCGGATAAACATGAGTACTGCTAGCAAAACCGTGTTCTGTAGTCTTTGAAAATAAAATGCACCAACAAATTTAAACATGGGAAGCTGATCTTTTGAAAATCAGTAATCGTCCTTGCATTTGTTCAAGAAGCAGCCAGCCTGAGACAAGGATGCAGCCATCTCTTACTAATTAGCATTGCCTCCAAACGGAAGTTAAAACAGAGCATAAACGTTTTCTCCACCATGTGATAGCACAGCGTCACACAGCATGTCAGTGTCTGACAGTAAATCAAAGTCAACACATTGTCATTGCATGTGTATTACAGCACTGATGTGCAGACATGAGTTTATGTGTGGATGCATGTATTTCTGTATTGGTAATCATATATGAGTGTGTACTTGTATGTATGTGTATTTAAGTATAAATGTGTATAGATATGCATTTATGTATGTATGTATGTGTCTTTATCCATACATCTAGGTGCACATGTACGTATGTCTTTGTTCCCATATCTATGGCATTTAATGTTAAGTGACTGCACACATAGGTATGCATGTGTTCACTTATGCATAGGTCCTTAATTGCCTTTCTAAAATTGCACTATGTGAAGCAGTGTAATCAAGGAACAACAGTTTCACATTTGCAACTTATTCAAACTTGAACCTATATGGTCCAATAAATTCTTCAAGATTAAAGGTAGAACCATGTTTTGGAAATCCTGGGGAGATATTGGTCTATTATGAGTTAAGCAGCTTATTGATAATATGTATGCTGTTCTCACAAAGTACCTGTAGATGCATTAAAATTCACAAGTCCAAACAGCCGCAGAAATGGGAAGCGTCAATAAACAAAGTGATGCATCAGGTGTCAGTTCCTGAGACTATGGTGAGGCGATGTGACAGTTCTGCTACACGCAGGAGAAGTGATGTGTCGAATCCTGTCTGTGGGAGGAATGGATGCGTCGACTCCTAGACGATTCTGGACCACGGATGGTGCGTTGGGGACTCTTGCTGAACAGGTACAATGAGTGGAATTCTGGGATGCGTCAGTGATCGATGCAGTGGCATTGAGCAGCGCTGCATCGGTTTTGTCAGCCGTGATACCTCAATGTGTCAGTTTTTGCAGCAGTGACAAGCGCTGCGTTGGTTCAGCACTGGTGCGGCGATGCATGGAGATTCTTCTCGCACAGCAGTGCTGCATTGGAAAAACATCTGCAAGAAGAGTGATGTAACAGTTTCTTCAGTTAATTAGGTTTCTTCCAGCTCCAAACAGCAGAATCAACCTCCAAAAGCCCAGAACTGGAACAGGCACCTCCTGGCAGGACAAACTCTCAGCAGCAGAGTTCAGGGGAGCTGGGGGAGAAGTATTTGTGTTCCTGAGACTTCAGAACAGGAGGCCAGCACACACAGGCAATAGGAGATCTTCTTCAGGCAGGTTCGAAGAAATGTTCCAGTCTTTGTCCTCTCCTTGGCAGAAACAGCAACTGCAGGCCAACCCAACACAGCACACAGCAAAGGGGCAGTACTCCTCCTTACAGCTCTTCAGCTCTTCTTCCTGCACAGGTTCCTCTTGAATCCAGAAGTGATCTAAAGTTCTGGGGTTTTAAGTGTGATACTTATAGCACAAAAATGTCTTCGCTTTCTTTGTGCAAGGGTGTCTGAGCCAAGTCCAAACCAGTTCTGTCCTCACTGGTGCAGTATGACCACAGGGGGAGACAGTATTGTGCAAGGGATACAGGCCCTATTCACTCAGGTGCAAGGAAATCTCCTACTACTACTCTAAATTAAGCATGGGCGCAAAATCCGTTCCGCTCGCGGATTTTTCGGATTTTCGGTAAATCCGCAATCCGCGAACCTCGCGGATGTGGCGAAAATACGCAAATCCGCGCGAGGCGGATTTTTTGCTTGTGTTCGCACTGCTCGCGGGCTGCGGCGCGGGCAGCAACAATCTCGCACTCGCAAAATTACAAAAATTACAATTGGGGAGGGGTGAAGGAAGTGACCCAGTCTCCAACTTCCTCTTCCTGTCCAGCAAGCTCCTCCCATTGCTTAGTCCATTTCCTGGCCACTTTGAATTCGATCTTGACTGGGAAGGATTACTTTTTGTGGATGCTGCTGGAGATTTGGCTTTGAGGCCTTTTGGATTACTTTTTGATTAGAAATTTGATTTACAAGTAAGTTGATAAGTTGATGTTGTTTGTTTGTGGTGATTTTTGTGTGTGTTTTTTGACTTTTTGGGGTGGGTTTGGGGGCTGGCTATGTGTGGGAGGCCATTTTGAGGCATGGTCCTGCAGGTCCTGGCCATGTGGATGGGGTCAAGCGGCCATTTTGAAGTCAGGCAGTGTGCTTTGTGCCCTATGCTCACCCAGTCTGCTCTGATTGCTTTCATTATGCCCAGGGGGCCTCGAACTCCCGCGGATTACCCGAAAATCGGATTTTATAAAAAAAAAATTGCCTGTGTTCGCACTGCTCGCGTCCCGCGCAGCAACAATCTCGCACTCGCGAAATTGTAAAAAAATTACAATTCTGCACATGAATTGAAAACTACCAGGCTTAGTTATGGGTGCATGCATGATACAACTGTTTTTTTTTAATTTTAACATTATTCTGGCCAGGGCATGGATGGCATTGGATTGTTGTGATTTTTGTGTGTTTTACGACTTTTTGGGATGGTGTTGGGGGCTTGCTATGTGGGTGGGGGCCATTTTATTGCCTGGTCCCATGTGGGTGGGGGTCTAGGGGCCATTTTTAAGCCAGTTTGTGTGCTTTGTGCCATAGGCCTGCACCCAGTGTGCTGTGATTTTATCATGCCCAGGGGGCTCATGGTGAGAATACGTCTGTTCGCGGATTTTGCTGGTTTTTCGCCACGTTCGCGTCGTGAAGCAACAATCTCGCACTCGCGAAATTGCAAACATTGCAATTCTGCACCAGAAAACCACCAGCAGGCAGCCTAAACCTTCTGAAACTTGATGGATGGCATTGGATTGTGGTGATTTGATTGGTGTTGTGTTTTTTGACTTTTAGGAGTAGGGGTTGGGGGCTGGCTATGTTGGTGGGGGCCATTTTGAGGCATGGTCCTGGCCATGTGGATGGGGGTCAAGTGGCCATTTTGAAGGCAGGCAGTGAGCTTTGTGCCATAGGCCTGCACCCATTTTGCCTTGCTTTCACCCATTTAGCCCAGGGGGAGTCAGTGGTACATGAAACTATAACCCTCTCTGTGTGTGCTCTCTTGGATCAATGTTAAATTCCTGTTTCCTCCTGTTTCCCAAAAATTTAGCAAATCCTAATTTTGAAATTTCCATATTGTGTGGTGTGCATGCGTGTTTTCATAAATGCCTACTTGCAAACTATTTATTGAAGCGCTACATATGCAACATATATTTACTGATGTTCCTCTGTCTTCGTTTGCTTTTAGGTGCACAAAGTCAATAACTCCGCATCATCGTTGAGCATCAGTGCCAGGAAGAAGTCCTGCTGCGGCCTGTTGTTCCGACATCTGAAGAAGATGGCTCCAAAAAGAGGTGCCCGTAGCTCCTCTTGCAAGAAAAATGTCTCTACTAAGGAGAAGAAGAAGCAAGTGGCACCACTTACCAAGGAGACTGGTGGCTCGACCACTACATTTTTGTGGAACAAACAAAGGCCCACCATGAGTGCTGCACAGGTAGCCTGTTTAGTGGTTCAATCACCAACGACCAGTGATGTTGGCTCATCGCAAGAAAGTAGCAGCACACCATCAACACAGGTTGTAACTCATCTCACAAGTACTATTCAACAACCAAAGCCGCAACAACAACTGCATGGGCTACTAGTACAAGCACAAGTACATGCGCAAGGAGCTGTCCGAGAAGGAGCTGTCCGAGAAGGAGCTGTCCGAGAAGGAGCTGGCCGAGAAGGAGCTGGCCGAGAAGGAGAAGGCCGAGAAGGAGAAGGCCGAGAAGGAGAAGGCCGAGAAGGAGAAGGCCGAGAAGGAGAGGTCCATGGAGAGTTGCAAGTAGAGGTCAGTGAAGAGGCCCATGTAGCGGTGCATGGAGCGGTGCAAGTGCCCACAATGGTTGTTCTTCCAGAAGTAGGGGCACAGGAGGAAATTGACTTTGGAGCCGGGGTATCATGTCAGGAAGACGAAGGCATTCCTCCTGATGATTCATTTTCTCCCAGCTCCCCACCAAGGAAAAGATCAAGGAGTGTGTGTAGAAGTTCCTCTTCAAGCCCCGCTCCATCAGATGATGATCTGGATCTAGATTGGCAACCATCTCCGACGTCTGAGAGGGAGGCACACCATGAGCTGCGAAAGGTATCAAATGTTAAAAGGAAGGGCCCCGGAAAGCTCATACTTATGGATCCGAACGTCGGACTTGATGAAGTGGTGCATTCTGATGTTGTTGAACAGGATGACAGCAATGACCTAGTCATCACACACGTCATTCCAGCCACACCGGCCATGCAGCAGACAGACATTTATACCCTATCCCGACGTCATGCTGTGCGTGACCCTGGCGACGTGGCACTGGTAGCACCCCCAACGCAGTCAAGTAGTACAACAAGTTCAACAAAACCTACAGCTCCCATATTTTCTCCCCAGAGGGGGACTCCATCCAGCTCGACTCCCTCAAGTAGGGTTGCTGCAATAATTGCACAACCCAGTAGATGTCTGCAAGGCTCATCCACCACTGCTTCATCTGGCATTGGCAGTATCATCTCGTGCGGCAAAACCAGAAGTTTCCAGTCCCCAGTTTTGAACTTTTTTAGTGTCCATGCAAAGTATGATAACATAGCCGTTTGTTGCATTTGTAAGACTACAGTTAGCCGTGGTAAGACTGGTACCAACTATGGAACCGGAGGCCAGATAGGTCATCTTCAAAGAAGGCACGCTGTCGTATGGTTTGCGCACCTAGCAAACATCAAGGGAAAGCAATCCCAAAGGGCAAGTGGCCAAAATATACCCATACTAGGTGTTTCATCTGAAGATGACGGGGAGGTAGAAGAAGCGTCAGACATTTGTCCGGTTGCACCCAGTACCCCTGGCAGCACCACACCCTCCGGAACACATAGGAGGCACACTGAGAGTCTGGGAGACACACCAATGCGGAAAATGTCAACACTGAGCAGAAGTGGGTCGAAGAAGGCATCAGCATCATCCAGTAAATTTGTCCAGCGCACCATTTCAGCCATGTTCTCCTCAGATGCGCAATTTCAACGCAACCACCCAACTGTACGCCTGTATAACACTAAGCTGGCTAAAATGCTAGCGGTGGACCTTCTCCCTTTTTCGTTTGTCGAAAATGTGGGTTTTCTTGAACTCGTGGCAACACTGGCCCCTAAATGGAAGGTTCCTAGCCGGTTCTATTTTGCCAGGGTTGCTGTTCCAGCACTACATAAAGAGGTGCTTGAGTTGGTTGGGGCAGCTTTGCAGAAGAGTGCTGTTCACACTATACACCTGACAACAGACATGTGGACCAGTTGCCAAGCCCTTGATTACATGTGCATCACTGCACACTGGGTCTCTTTTTCAGGGGTTGCACAACAGATAAATGCAGGTGGTGACTTGGTCGAGATGTTTAAGGGTGCTCGTAAACATGCAACATTAGCCATGTTTGGCATGGAGAAAAGTCATACTGCAGTCAACATTTTGGATGACTTTAACAAAAAGGTCTCGCAATGGCTGCCCCCAAGAAATTGCAAGGTTGGTTATGTTTCTACTGATAATGGCAGCAATGTAGTTAAGGCCATGGAGAACGGTTACTATTTCAGAGTGCCGTGTTTGGCGCACTGTATGAACCTTGTCGTGCAAAAGTTCTTGAAAAAAGAACTTGCAGTCGACCAAATACTGACCATCTGCAGAAGAATATGCACACACTTCAACCATTCTTTTAAGGCCCGGAAGGAGCTGAGGCGCCAGCAAAATGTACGTAGAATGCCCGTGAAAGCACTTATCCAGGAGGTGGCAACACGTTGGAACTCAACCTTCTACATGCTTGAGCGTCTGCATGAGCTGTTTCCAGTAGTCAATGAGTATTTCTACAACCTGGGTGGTGATACGACATAAATGATGCTAGCGGTGGAGCAATGGCAGCTAGTTAAAAGCCTGACAGACATGCTTCGTCCTTTTGAGGTCTTCACGCGTGATGTCAGCAGGGAGGACTGTTCTTTGAGCAAAGCTATCCCATTGTTGCTGAAGCTCGAGCACCAAGTCAAGGTGGTGTCTTCAAAATTAAAAGATGCTGGAAAGAATGAAGCATATGAGTTGGCGCAGAGATTATTACATCGCCTAGTTAGCAATAAACGGCTTGTAAATATCAAGAAACAACAGCACTACATTTGTGCTACTATTCTGGATCCACGTTACAAAAAGCCATTGTTTGGCAAAGTAATAATTCCTTTTGAAACATCAGATGTTACAGAGTACAAAGGTTGGCTAGCTCAGTCAGCCATTCGTTTTGAAAGAGAGCGGAAGGAAACTGTAGGAGAAGACAGTACTACTAGTGAATCAGCAGGCCTTCAGGCGTCCCAAAAAAACACTTCTGCATCTGTGCCTGTGGCAGAAGTGAGTGACTTTTCCTCTGAGCCGTTAACCACACCAGCCACCGTATCATCTGCACCAGGCCCAGGCGATATGTCTGAAGCAGATTGGCTAAGTGAGCTAGGGTTTCCTTGTCCCAGAAAGGACACAGAAGTGCAAAGTACAGGAATCCGGGAGGACATTCTTTCAATGGTGCAGGCCTATCTGGATGACTCAACAGCGGTCAATATTACTGAGGACCCATTGGCGTATTGGCATGGGAAAAGAAACATATGGCGAGAGCTCACCAACCTGGCTATCAATTACTTGTCTTGCCCACTCACAAGCGTGTCTTCAGAACGTGTTTTTAGTTCTGCTGGTGGCATTGTGACTTGCAAAAGGTCCCGCCTCTTGCCCGCAAATGTGGAGCGGCTCACCATGATAAAGATGAACCAGCACTTCATACCATCAGATTACAAAGTACGAGAATGCACGCAGGAAGAAGATGAGGACACCGACCTACCTGAGGAAAGTTCTCCTCAGTTACCAGAAGTACTACCGACTCAATTTGCAGAGTTTGAGGACGAGCTCTGCTTCCCTGACAGCGAGTTCTGAAAATGAGTCAATGATCCATTAACTTTAATATTAGTCCTTATTCACTTTTATTCCTGTGTGTCTGTCTTTCTTTTTTTAGCAAGTGCTTCATCACATTCACAACAAAACTGTAATCAATCAAACAACAAGCCCATCAACAGAACTGTCTTGATTTTGATGCCGCAGCATTCCTCAGGTTCACAACAGTTAGTTGACAAGAACTCAGTCCTGGTCGTCTATCCTCCTCCTCCAGACTCACCCTATCCATTTCCCGTAATGCTGATGCCTGGATTCTGCACAATGAAGAAACTTACGTTGACGAGTCCCCTAAAGTAGAAGTAGTGAGTCCTCATTTAAATACATTTTGCTAAGTGTGACTTTTTTGCGTTTGGGTTTACGGGTCTTGGCTGGGCCATTGCTGGCAAGGTCTATTAAGGGATGAAATTGGTTAGGCATTTACTTTGGAAAACTTTTGGCCTATTACACGTGAACGTTTAGGAGTTATTATTGCTCGCTTGCCTGTCTTAGGAGTGCTGTCTGTGGGGCTTCTAGGATTTTGGGGTCTGTGAGCACCGCAACCATATTTCTAATGTTGATTGCTTTTGTTTTGCAGAAAATCCACGCCGGGAAACTCCAGTTGGGGCCCTGCTGCAGAACGCTTTAGGACACTGTGAATTCCAGGTGGAGCCAGCCCTCAAACACAAATTACAGGTAAGATAAGCGTTTGGATGGGAGGTAGTATAATGGAGTATTAGGAGAGGCGAGAGAGTGACAGTGGTACTAGTAGTAAAGTCCTAGGACTCCTCAATTAACAAACTCTGTGACAGGCATTTACTTTGGAAAACATTTGGCCAATTACACCTGAACCAACACGATGACAGTGTTCAGTAAAACGAACTTACTGCAAAACCACCACCCAACAGGCTCAAAAGTAGTAAAAAAAAAAGATACGCTCAGATAAAGTTTGAAAAAGTATATTTTTATATCCCTAACAAAATAATCTCCCGCAAGACCCTCCCTAACCCCAACAAATAAATAGTCCCTCAAAAGTCCCCAAAAAACCCAACTCCCAATTCCCACCCCCCAAAAGTCTCTAAAAAAGGGGCAAGGGACACTCTAGGGATGCATGGTGTTGTTAACTTTGGCCTCCAGGGCATCATGCCTTAGGGCCAGGGCATCGTATTGCTCCCGGAGGGTGGCGTGATCTAAACGGAGGCCCTCCACCAAATTTTGGTACTCCTTCCATTTCCGGACCTCCGCCTTCAGGTCCGACACTCTGCGGATTGCTCGGCGCAAGCGAGCCTTTACAGTACTGTGAGGTGCAGCTTTTGCTGCTCGGCGGTGGCGTCTGCCAGCACGGCTCCGTTTGACTGGAGCACTGCGCTGACCGGCAGAACGTGGGGTCACGGAGGAGGATGCAGATGTCACGTTGGAATTACTGGACTGCGTGTCGTCCCCCTCCAGTTCCACCAGCCGCCGATATTGGGCAACAGTTGCATCCAGCCTCCGTTGCCAGGCCAGTACAGCCTGCATACTCCTTGTAGGCTTTGTTTTAGTATGACCAACTATATGAAGAAAGAAAGACATATTCTGTAACCAATGCTCTTTAAGAATATGATTAACACAAAATGATTCAGCAGGAAGTTGTGTCACAGTACAACTAGCAACTAGCCAGCGCAGTACAAAAGAAACTATTCAGGCCAATATCATGGGCGTCCACAGGGATGGGCAAGAGAGGGCGCGATTGCCCCCCTCTGGATCGCAGGTCCATCCAGTGCTGGCCCAGTGACAAATTACAATATGGTAATTACAGCAGGCTGGGACCAACAGACAGATAGAGGCAGAGACAGAGAGAGAGGAAGACAGAAGGAGAGAGAGAGAGAGGGAGGGAGCCAGAGGGTGACAGAGGGAGGATGAGGGAGGGAGACAGAGAGAGAGGGAGGGGGAGAGAGAAAGAAAGATGTGTGTAATGTGTATGCCAGGTCTGGTGGCTCAGTGGACGAAGGCATCCGCTGCAGGGGCATGATTTCAATTTCATGGTCATATTTTTTTTGTTGCTCTAGATCCACCCCCCTCCCCCACTGACCCTGCCCCCTTCGGTGCGGCCCTTGGCCACAAACCACACTATCAATCATGTCAGGAGTAGGACTCAGGAGATGGTGATGATGTTGCACCCCCCCCCCTGGAAAAATGTCATAGTATGTTCGTAGTTCATCCAGTGACCGTCTACTCTCTGTAGATACACATCATATGCTATCTAAGAGTCAGATAGTACCATGATCCAGCTTACCTGTACCCGCCACCACCACTGTCTCCTTCCTCACAGTCTGTACTTCTTGGTCCGACTCCTCTTGCGCCGCCTCCTCCCCAGAGTGATCCTCGGACTCGGAGTCGATCACTATTACCACATCCGCGCTGGCCCCGCCACCAGATGTTCCACCTACAAAGTAGATTTAAGAATGTTAGATTACACCACTCACTAGTATTTGGTCTATGAATGAAGAATGTGAAAACAACAGAAAAAGTAATTGACTGTCTACTCTAGTCTAAAGTAAAAATGTCCCTCCTTCCAGGGAAGGCTGTTGTCTTGCTGCATTTTTTTGTCATAATTGATGAATGCTTGATTAATTTTAACACACATCATTTTTGTCTGAACAGACAGAAACTGGACTTCTAAGGACAAGAGCAACAACAACTTCAAACCAGGTGAAAGCTCGGCTCGACCACAAGAAATGTGTTCCATTACTCATCAACTCAGCACCAAGCACTTTTCCATTTCCAACTAACTTTATTTTAATATATGTGTTTACTTCAACTTTTAATAAAGCTTTTAAACTTGAATAGACTCTGTGGTTTTTGGTCCTCCAGACTAGAGTGACTGAGCGAAAGGTTTTGCAATTTTTGCAAGGAGGAGTCCGTGCCGCTGACACTACCAGGTTTATACAGTGTGCCAAACACGCCACTCTGAAATGTTATTACTCTGGTCTTTGGTGTCCATAGTTAGGTTTGTGGAAAATTGTCCCTGCAACAGTAGTATTATTGATTTTGCTCCTATCTAAACATTATTTCGAAAAAATTAAATTAGGAACGCTTGGACAACAATAGGTCCTCTATATTTAAATGAAAACTTACTGGGGCCAGCAAAGGAGCACTCGCCGCCCTGGCCTGCATCCTCCTCCTTTGGAGCCACTGCATCCGCTTTTTCTGTCCGCTTGCCCCTGGGCGGACCTGACGTACAACATGAAAGAATGAACAGAAAACATTGATGATTGCTGCTTGTCGATGTCCTTGTCAACCAAATCAAACATTTAGAAAGAACAAGAACCAACTATTTCAGCCAAAAAGAGGGCTACAAAGGAAGGACTGCACCTGAGCCTCTACTCTAGGGGCAGATTTACAAGCCCCTTGCAGCTCTTTTGCTCCATTCTTGCGTCAATTTTGTGACGCAGCGCCACAACAAGAGAGGCGCCATGGTGTGGTGTATATTAACAACGTGACGCATATGGGAGATGCATCCCATTCTAAAGCCCTGCGCCATAAGGGAGCGTTCCAGCGCAAGGGAGGGCGTTCCTGCGCAGGAACGCACGCTAAAAGTGGCTATGGGGAATCTATAAAATTTCAATCAGTCATTTAGGACAATGATGCGTCACTGAAACCATGCGCCTGCATGAAGCAGACTTACGGCTTGACGCAGCATTGCTGGAGCTGCGCCATCGTTGCAACGCAACTCCATCAATGAGCCGCCTTTACGGCACCGATGCGTAACGCTTCGGTGACGTTTTGGGACCATGGTGTGCCGCATTGTAAATACGGCGCACCATGGGTGGTGCTGGCGTGCCGCACCCTTTGCAGGGATGCGCAGGTAATTGCTAGTCTGACACTTAGGGGCATACTTACGAGTTCTGAGCTGGACACCTCCTGATGTGCACCAGAACAAATGCGTAACGCAAAACTAACCTTGCGTCACGGCAGATGCGCCGCAATTACAATGCTGCAAACCCTGGCGCAAGGGTAGGCAGATGCGTGACGCATCTCGTGACGAAAGAGGGGCGCATCTCTAGAGTCGCGTCGCAGGCGCGATGCAACTATAGCAATGCTCAGGGCTGCCCAATACTCAACATACCACATCAGTCCTTACGCCTGCTTCAAGCAAGCAGGCATAAAGAATTGACGTAGCAGCGTCGCGGAAGTGCCTGCGTTAAATCTTGTAGATTTCACGCAGGCATTTTTGCGAGGCGCACAGCTGCCTGACCGCCACCCCCCACCCCCACACCCCCCCTGCGTGGGAACGCACCCATTGTGGCTCAGGCCCAGGCCTTAACGTGGCGCATCTCCTTAGATGCATCTTGTTGTACATGACTCGCATGGATTCGCCACGTTTACGTCGCTGTGCGTCAGGTAAGGCAGCGTAAACGTGGCGCAAGGGGCTTGTAAATCTGCCCCTTTGTGTCTAGCATTACGCAGTTCTGTAAAGTACACTCATACATTACTCAGCCCAATTAAATGAACACAAAATAGAAAACAAATAAGCAGTGGCACCGCCACAGAGAAGGAGAACAGTGCACCTGAAATGCACAGAAGATTTTGAAATATTAATTTACCTCTCCTATCAATGTAATCAGCAGCATTATTGCTGTTTGTAAAAAAGTTAAAGCAAACATTTGCAATATAACACAGTCACACAGAGCAGGAGAAAAAACAGAGTAGTGAGTGATGAAAAAATTGCTACTACTACTCACCAAGCCCGGGGACCTCCACTCCCAGCAGGTCTAGCAGATCGCGCTCCCGGTCCAGGATATCGGTCCAGCGGTGGGTCACTTGATTGAAGGTGCGCTGGACCCCTGTGATGTCAAAAAGGGCCCGGCACACCTGCCCCCACCGCTTCCGTCGCTCCTGGCTGTTGGTATAACCAGCAGCGATCCTGCCGCCTGCCGCGATGGTCCTGGGGAGACGGCGCTGCACATAAAAAACAAGTGAGCCCACCTCCTCAGGGCTGAAGATCTCCCTGGGCACCACCATTTCCGCCCTTAAACCGCCACACGGGAGCCGTGTACGGGCTGCGGGGGCCGTCTTGGGCAGCTTGACAGCTGTCTTCACCATGTTCTGGGCAGGTGTTAGCAGTAAGGAAAAAAAAGGAAAAAGAATAAGAGTAGGGAAGAAGGAAATAAAAGTTTAAAAAAGTAGTTGAAAAGTAAACAAAAGTAGCCTAAAACACAAAAATATAGACCTAGAAAAATAGAGGGATAGAAAAAAAGTTAAATAGATCAAAAAAATATTAAAACAAGCAAAGGATGGCAGAGATATACAGAGGATAGAAACACCATGCCCAGACACATAGGAATGAATGAAAAACAAGATGGCGGCCCGAACACGTGCGTGTAAGTAAGTTCGCACGCGATTTCTCTCGCGAACTCGTGCGAACTTGCATTCGCAAGGCGCTCATTGCGCGAGATTACACATAGCGGGCGGAAACGGAAATACGTCACGCAAACAAAATGGCGGCGCCCATACTCAACCTTGGGGTAACTCGCACGAGTTCGCGGCTTCCACGGTCGATTTCGCACGACGCCGCGCCTCGCGAATAGGGCGAAATTACCGAAAAACGAGTTTTGCAAAAGCAAAACCAACGAGCAGGTGCAAAAGTTCGAGCTCATCATTTGTAACCATTTACCTGTAGTGCTTCCTGAAGGGGCCCTCCAGAATCCGGTTGCCTACTTGCAACTATTGTGTGACCCTGCTCTGACAGTCACAGAATAGTTACAAGTATGCCATTGCATCCTGTTATTGCAACAAAAAGGAAAGGGAGCAGACAAGCAGGTGCCAGCCTTCATTAATGTCAGTTGGGGCAGGGCAGGTGTTGTTGTTTGCAAAACTTAAAGCACTTAGCAGGTGTGCTTGGCTTTGCCACAATAATGTACACTCACTGGTCAATCAGAGGGTGCTGTGATGACACCGAGGGTGGCATGGGTGTGCCAGCCAGAGGGTGGCATGGGTGAACAAGAGTGCCAGTGTTGACAGAGGATGGCAGTGCTTTGCTTTGCCCCAATAATGTACACTGGTGAACCAGAGGGTGCTGTGATGACACAGAGGGTGACATGGGTGAGCCAGAGGGTGGCATGGGTGACCAAAGAGAGTGCCAGTGGTGACAGAGGGTGGCAGTGATGAAGAAAGCCTTGCAAACAGGCTGGGCACGTAGAAACAACAAGTTCGCAAAACTGGCGACCCGACAAGTAAGTTCGCAATTTGCGAAATTGTACAAAACCCTCGCGAACTTACAGAAACCCGTGCGAACACACACCCCAAAAAAAAATACTCAAATCCGCGAGAATTCGCGGATTTTGCGTATTGTCGCAATCCGCAAATACGCAAATTCGCGGATTGCGAATCCGCAAAATCCGCCCATGCTTACTCTAAATGCAGACAAACCCTATTCAGCTCAGCTCTGAGTCACCCAGGAAGGACCAGGCACAAATCAACCCCCCAGTAGGTGTCTACAGTGAATGCACTGTCCCTCCAAAAGCAGACAGAGACAGTCAATACACAAACTGGCAGAGACACACAGAATGGTTAAACAAGAAAATGCCTACTTTCTAAAAGTGACATTTTCAAACACACAATCTACAAATCATCTTTACTAAAAGATGCTATTACATTCTGAGTTCAGAGAGCCTAAACGTTATTTCTCTATTGTGTCCCAATGGGAAATTATACTTGTAAGATGTTACAGAGTATTTCCCCTTCTATCCTATGGGACAGATAGGCTTTAAATAGTGAAAATCGAAATTGGAAGTATTTCACTATCAGGACACGTCACACACACCAGCACATGTCCTACCTTTCATATACACTGCACCCTGTCCATGGGGGTACCTTGGGCCTACCATAGGGGTGTCTTACATTTAAGAAAAGGGAAGGTTAGGGCCTGGCAAGTAGGTGCACTTGCCAGGGCAGCATGGCAGTTTAGAACTGCGCACAGACATTGCTTTGGCAGGTCTAAGATACATTTTCAGGCCTACTCATGTGGGAGGCACAATCTGTGCTGCAGGCCCACTAGTAGCATTTGATTTACAGGCCCAGGCACACACAGTGCACTGTACTAGCGACTTACCAGTAAGTCAAATATGCCTATCATGGAAACACCAATCCATAAACACAATTCACACAAACAGCATGCATTTTAGCACTGATCAGCAGTGGTAAAGTGCCCAGAGTCCTACAGCCAACAACAACAGGTCAGGAAAATATTGGAGGTAGATGGAAAAAGTTGGGGATAACCCTGCCAAAAGAGCCAAGTCCAACAATGTGCTATTTAAATATACAAGGAAACCTTGTGTGAAACATCTGACAATACAGATAGATTAATACCCACTTACAGCAAAAAGCAACAAAACACACCAAGTCACATGGTACACAGACATAGGCACTTGCTGGGGAAGGACACTGCTATAGGGAAGGACTTGAATAAACAGAGCTGCATTGAAGTTTTGTGGATTTCAATATATGAAATAACAGTTTGCGAAGAGAGATGTCACGATTAACAACACTAGTTTTTAAGAAGTAAACAAGGATTCATTTAATGCTCAAAATGCAGGGCATGCATACACGGGGAGCATAACACAAATTTAAATTCCTGTTCTTCCACATAGAAAGACCACTGAAGGACACCTATAACTGTAAGTTACTATGTGGTATGTATGCAAAAATGATTTTGCCTTAATAAATAAAGAGAGGGCTAAGAAGCGCACAAAAGAATAGTACAACACAAGAGCCATTTGAACAGACAACTCCTTTGCAGTTTAAAGATACTTGTGGGAGAATCATGAGGGCAACAATAATCTGTTAAAATACAGAGTCTTTGATTCTGTACCGAGGTCATTGAGTGAAGGAGAGCCTGAAAGATCCTTGAGAAGGTTTGAATCCATACATATGTTAGAAAAGGACACAAAAGAAGATAATGTTTTAAACATAAGCGAGGATCTGTTCATACATTTATGATGATATGAATATTTGATTGAATATTTGCTCCTGCAACTCATCGTAGGAAGGTACCATTATCTGTGTTTGTTTTTCTTTGAGATGCTTCTTACAACGATATTAGTCGCACGGATAGCCTGAATCGTTTCACCTGGATGGATGGTATGTGATGATTAAGGTGGGTAATGTTGCTTACATCACAATGTTATTTAGGAAGACTCTGAAGACCTGTCTTTTTGGCCTTCCTTAGCACTATGTTACTAGCCCTCACCTCTCTGCATCTGCTACTAGGGCCGGGACACCTCCGTCAGAGGTAGCCGTGCGCTCTATAAGCGACAATAAAAATAATAATAATAATAACAGTACTAGAAGTTGGAGAATAATATAGATATGAGCACAAAAATGGTCGCTATATGAATGGAATTGTATTAATCGTTACATGGGCAACAATACGGACTAAAATGTCTCTGGGTGCCTCACTATTGTGCTATTGAAACAATTACTGTTTTCAACTGAGTGCAAATATAATGTTTCAGCATGAGGCCCCCATCCCCCTTTGAGAAGAGACAGGGTCTGCCACAGTCACATGGTTGTTGAGGTGGCAGGGACATGAGATGTGAAGGAAAAAAACACCACTTGAAGATATCGGGGTACACAAAGAGTGTGAGGCTCTTGCATACATGGACTGACAAATACAGGAGCTTGAGGCACATAGACTTCGCAAGGAGCCTTACCTACCATAGACCACTATGGCCACCAAATCCCTCAAGTCATCGCATTTCCCTTTCCAAGGAAACCTCAATGCTGATTGGACGCCAATGTGCGCTAGGTGAAGGCAGGGCAGCCTGTGGGGTATGTAACCTTTACAACAAAACTTTTACAACGACCTACCATTACAACGCAACTATTACAACGCATTGCTCTGGGGGGCGCTCTAGGATAGGGAATAGGTTAATTTACTATCCAATAACCTTCCCTTCTATCCACGGGGACTGGAGTTGGAATAGTAAATTAAACTATTCACTATCCAGCACCCCAAAGCGCTATGCATTGTAATGGTATGCGTGGTAAAAACCGCGTTGTAAAGGTAGGCGTTGTAAAAGTATGCGTTGTAACGTCATACATCCGCCTGTGGTGCACTACAGGCTCTGACTAGATAACTGAGCAAGAGCTAAAAAAGTATTATTCCTCAAAGTATTGATACGTTCTGCAGAAAAGCATGAGCTTCGTCATTCATTCTTAGTCCCGTAGAGAATACCGGTAAAATGTTTACTTTTTTATATCAATAGTATACTTCAAGTTATGGAATACTAGACACCCGCGTTGTATCCCTTTTACAAGAGAAGAAAGTCTATTTCCTGTTTCTTTTTGGATTTGAGTTATGTCTGTTATTGTCTAGATTATTTTATATCTAGAGAGTGGGAGCACACATTTATGGCCTAGTACCTGTATAAATTGCGCCCAGTTTCGCGCTGGGTAAACAGTGTGATAAGTGGAGTGCCGCATTCACAAACGGCCAGAAAGGCAGTTAGACCTAAACATGTAAAAAAAAGTTGCTATTGGGGCGCAAAAACGGACCCAATGTGGAGCACAAATAATATTTCACCCGGCTGGTTTTTGCGCCTCACGCAGGGAGCTTGCATTCGTGGATGTATTGAACATTTTACCAATAGCCCCCCTAGTCCCACCTTTTAAAACTGACCGAAGGTTGTGGTTGCTGAATTTTTCCTGTATTGGCACTTCAATAATAACAGCATGGCTTGCACAGCTGTGAGGAAGCACTGCAGAGGAGTGTGGAATAGGTGAAAGCTAAAGAAAATGGCGCCTCCAAGACCGCTTCTGTTAGCTCACTGCCAAATTTCAACCACTCTTTTTTTAGCAAAAATAGTTTTTCAGGCGCCATTACTTACAGGTACCATTACTCAGGCAAGAGGCGGGGGCGGGCAGTGGACTAAACTCTCCATGGCAGAGGGATGTATGTATGTGAGCACTACTGGAAAGATCCTCAGCATATTTGTAAACTCTATCTAAAGAAAATTAAAAAAAACATTTGTGTGAGGAGCAGCTGCATTTGGGTGAGCGGTCCTCATAATGCTGGCCCTGTGCATAGCACAACTTTGTATCGAAGTGGACATGGAGTTAGAATAGTAAATATACACTTAATGGAAGCCAAAACCCTAATATCAATGAACTATAGCGCCTCGAGGTTTAGGGGTTAAAGGTGCGTTTAAACACCAAGACAATATTGGGAATGGGGGGCTTTTTTCAGGTGAATTTCTCTGCTAACATAATCTATCAAACTGTGTCAGATTAGAAAGCAATTGAACCTTGTAACCTACCAGCATTTTCCTGATTCGACACTATTTTACCCCAGGCGTTGGAGCATTTCGCATGTCGTTTCACGCTATTTTTTTTTTTAAAGAACCATTTCCTTTCGACATCCTAAAAGCATTTTGCTGCCTGTATGCCTCGCGCCTGCAATGATGAAACCTGTGAGATGATTCGATTAATGATGATGGCCATGTTTGCAGCGATCTGTCAGTGTAAATGGCTTCTTGGTGTCGGGGTCAGCCTCTTGTGTGCTAGTGCCACGTGACTGCTGAAGACCCCTAAGTGGCAGGCACATTAGACTACTGCTGAGGACCGTCTCTCTCCACCCTCCGCAGTCGCTGCTTGGCTCCGATAATGGACGGCCATAAACTGTAACGAGGCCCCAGTGGAAATTGGCAGCTCCTAATGGAGAGGGAGGTCCATTATGTGACCAGTAGAGCCTGATCGAAAAAGCAGCGCTTCCTATTAGAAAACGATAACACTGCGATCATTAACTGTTGGATAGGAGAGGAATGGATCATTTTCTTTATGAGAGAAATTGATGTGCTCCCTGAGGCGAGTAACATTTATCGTCGTTGACTCCCACCTCTACGTTTCAGAACATAGCCTTCTTGTCTCCTTGGTGCAACGAGGTCGTCCGAGTTGGCTAGATATCCTGAGTCGGTCTTGGACACATAAAGCAAGGTTGTTGCGAATCTTTTTTGAAAAATGTAACAATTTTTGCAAACAATGCAGAACATGGCATACAGGGTTGTTTGTGGGTGAGAAGCAATCGCCTGTCTACACCACACCTACAGGTGACCCCTTTTTTTTTTGCAGTGTTGCTAAATTTGTGTAAATTTGCGATTTTTGTCCATGATAAACGTTCTGATGTAAATAACAGAGTGGCGGTAGTAACTCTATAGTTATAGTTAGGATTCCCAGAGACTGGAATTTCTCTGATTTTTGGTAGCTAATAACTTTGCGCCGGTTTGACAAATGTTGTCCACAAACTTTCCAGACCTATTCCAATTTCTATATTGGCAGATGATGGAAGTTTTTTGGAGATTCATCAAGGAGGTGCAAAGAGAAAAGAGGGAACCCAATACGCGTTTTGGCTCCAATGTATTTTCTATAGACTATACTCATGTAGTGGGCAAGCTGCTGATCAGATTTCCACGAAATTTGACAGGATAATACATTATGGTGTGCAGATGATCCCTTTATAGTAGTTTTGTTAACCAGCAGTCATATTTGCAGAGTGGTGAAGAAAGGGTTTGGGCATCTTACCAGCTCTCAGGAATTCCGTTGCGTAGGTCTTACAGGATGTACCAGGAGGGCTTCTTGTTATGTTATGTTATGTTATGTTATTATGAGTTTGTAGAGCGCTATATCACCCAGGGGTATCTAAGTGCTGTCAGCGGATACACAACATCAGTGGGTACAAAAGCCAAATCACACAGGTCCCCACGCCTCTTCAAAGAGCACCGTCTTCAACTTTTTCCTGAACAACAGTAAGTTTGTTTCCTTCCTGAGTTCCGTGGGCAGGTGGTTCCATGCCAGGGGGACAGTGCTCGAGAAGGCTCTGCCACCTTTGGATGTGAGGTTGTACCGAGGGCAAAGTAGGTTACATGACTCAGCCGACCGGAGGGACCTAGTGGGTAGGTACCTAAAGAGCCGATCTTTGATGTATTTAGGGGCTGAGCCGTAGATTGCCTTGTGAGTAATGCAGAGGCTTTTAAATTTTATTCTTTGGGCAATGGGCAGCCAATGTAAACTGCAGAGTAGGGGCGTAGCTCTAGTGTGCCTGGGTTTATTAAAGATAAGCCTGGCCGCATCGTTCATTACTGATGAAGCAAAGCTTCGCATATTTTGCGACTTGCTGAAGTCAAGAACCTCGTTTATGTGTAACAAAGTAATAAGTGTAAGTCTTACTAACGTTTATATTTAGTTTAAATAAAGATTAAGACGCTTGCCTATATGTTTTACTAAAATAATTTACTCGAGTCACTTAAAATGGCTGCCGCTTGTATTTAGTTACTGCGCATGCGTCAGCCACACTCACGTGTCCTGACGCATCTGCAGAGTTGGAGGGAAAATTATGCGCATGCGTAATACATAGCTGTGCCCATCATGTGGTACTGCTCGTGCCACTGCTCTTGTGCCTGTTTCCATGTAGCTAACATTTAGACTGCATAAGTATATGTTATAATGATAAGTTGAAAGTACAACCCTGTGAATGTGATTTCATAACGTTATTTCTGTGTATTAATTTGTTCTAGCTTACTTTTCATGTACCGCGGGGAATGGGGGTCCAAACTGATTGGGAGCCATATTGATGGTCTCTTCTGCGCATGACCAGGGAGCATTGAAAGGTGGCCACATTGGACAGTGGAACTCAGCCAGCTGGCAGCCACAGTCAAGATGCGCCTGGGAAAGCCACCTCTGCGCTACGAGAACGGCGAATGTTGCTCCTCATGTGTTACAATGTTAATTTTCACTCGTATTTCTGCACAGTTTCTCATGAGAACCCCAATCTCTCTAGGCGGTACCCAAGTATGCTAATATAGGCTCAAATTAGCGTGTTCTGATTGGTGTGTTACCCAAATCCTACTTTAGGACCAATCCAAATTGAGGGATTCTGACACTTTGCAACATTGGGGGGTGGTACACCGTCCCAAAAGAGTATATCTACCCTGGGTTTACCTAGGGAATTGTCCGACTTGTCTGGTTTAGCTGACCTGTCACTGACCCATCGTACTCATTAGGTGGCTGAAGATACAGAGAGCTGCAGAGCACTCTGTCCGAAATTGACCATAGACTAAGGTTCTACCGAACCTTAAAGTGCTGGCGAAGCACTTTGCTGGGAGTTCGCTGACCCAATCGGGGTCTTGATCGATAACTGCAGAGAGGGTGGAGCGCAGGCGTTGCTTCCAAACTGCGGGTGCGGTCCTGTCCTGAGCGGTCCTGTCCTGAGGGTTTGCTGTCCTGTCCTGAGGTCCTGTCCTGATTCCTAATCTGAGGGTATCCTGTCCTGTCCGGGGTGTCCATTCTGCACCTGCTGTCCTTTGAGGGGTATCCTTCCTTGAGGGTTTCCTGTCCTTAACTGACCCGTGGCCAGGGTTTGGTTTCCACACCAGTCTAGGTAAATACTGCTCTAAGTTCTTTAAACTTGCACCTTTCTATATTTCTACCTTTTGCTATAATAAAGTGACACCTTTGCACATGTTGATTTTCCATGCTTTTGCCGCAAACTATTGAACGAAAGTCATTTGCATATTTTTCATGATATGTTCCCATGTCTCTCAATCTTTTAGAGATTATATTTTGCATTGCTGTTTGTCATTTTCTGATATGGTCTAGAACCTCCTTACCTAGACTGTTTAAAGGTCCCTTTACTTTAAATTTAGCGTGTTACTCTTTATAGGCCCTCCTATAGTAACCCATGCATAGTCTGTCCAGGCTTAAACATTTCTGAGATTTTAGTATTTTCCCATTTGCATTCCATATTACATTTGAATGGTTACCCTGTCGTTATTTCTCTATAGTTATATCATTTACATTATATTGGTTATTGATTGCTTTATTTTTGTGTATCTAATGCTTGATGATAACGAACCTTAGATAAATATTTTAAAACTTCCAGTTGTCCGTGGTCATTTAAACAATATTGAATGTCATTTGAAATTGCATTTGCTGCCTTTCCTTTTACAGCTAGGCCCCTGATTCATTGATGTCATAGGTACCCGTGTTGGTGGATGGTAAGTCGGGTACACTGAGTAATAACAGTAGGGAACACACACAATTGGTAGCAGCCCGTGAAGTCGCCTGGTCAATGAATAGTGTGAATTGAAAGTATATGGGCCCTAAAGCCGGAAACGGCGGAATCATTGGCTGGGTGACCTCGCGCGCTCTATCAGTTTTCTGGTAAGCAGAGGTATGGTTAGGGACTAGCTAAAGGTTAGGTAGAACTAGTTAGACTAGTTGAGTCGGAAGCTGCTAGTACATTAATGCTGCTATAAGAACGGCTGTTCCGAGGGGACTGATCACTCTCTTGTGAATACGCTGCTGAAATCAATGAACTGTTTTTTCATTATTATTCTTGTTCTTATATTCTTATATGTATTAATCCATGCGTTTGTCAACCGTTTAGTTTCTTGTTGTCCGAACTCCCCGGGGAATTGAAAGGGCAAGTGGTGAATAGAATCCATTGTCCTGAGGTCACAGGCTTAAAGGAAAGTTAGGTGCAGGTTAGGATAACCGGGAAGCACTAACTAGGGTTTTCTGAATACATGTGTGAATAAATGTCAGTAACGAGGTTCATTGGCAAAATTCCCATAGTGGCGTAACCTAGTAAGGGTCACATCGGAAAAGTAGCAGGTTCCTCGGAGCTTGGGTGAAAGCAAAGGGGTCCGCTGAGAAACCTTAGACTCGGAACATATCCCGGAAAGAAGTGGATGAGTTTAGGGGAATAACAGGTTCACCGATGCTAGAGTGAAGGGTAGGCGGAAGAGATCTGCCCGCAGCGCGTGAAAAGTAAATGGAAGTAGTTTACTTGCAGTAAAAGAAATCTTTCTGTCTAGACACTTGAGCACTGTGGCGAATGTGTATTCGTTGTTAAATAACCAAGCACTGAGCACTTTAGAAAGAAAGAAAGTTTCCGTTACCTTGTGAAGGGAGGGAGTCAGTCGCGAAGCGTCTCTGACGTCACTCCGTGCCGCGCTGGGATTGGTAGAAACAGCGGGCGGGTAGCGGGGCTGGAATTGTAAAGGAGGGGTGAAGCGCCGAGGAGTGAGAACTGTCTCACGAAGGGGCCGCGCACCCATTGGCCGAAATTATTTGAACGCACGCACCTCATTGGTTGCACGCAATTGCAAGGCGCGTTCTGATTGGAAGTAGCTTTGTAAACAAAGTTAAGCGTAGAAATCGTATGTGGCACTCGTATTGTCCAGAGACTAGACCCGATCCGAGAAACCAAGGGTTTGAGAGGGATCAGTGGAAAGCCAATAGATACGATATTATGTACGGAGGAAAGAGAAAGATGTCCCTTGTAAGTAGGGTAAAGAATTATTTCAAAACGGACAAACCGATTAAATCTAGGGAAGGCATAGTTGTCCCGTCACCGAATACTCCTGCCTCATTCATGATGTTTGACCGAGGGTACAACACCTGTGTGTGGTTGGAGAATTGGGTGAAGTACACAAAAGATGACGGAGTATTGGCTTTTCCGTTAGACGGTACTTTTAATGGTAGAATTTTATTCAATTTGAGAACCCGCATGAATGAATTGCATCCCAGACCGAGACTAACGCAGTATGAGGCATTAGAGGAATGGGAGATTGAGGCTTTTGAAAGAGAGAAACCCCGAATGGACAAAGGTCTGACCAAATGGTACCCCAGGCTGAAACAAGAGACCAGGGATAAGAGGATGAAACAGTGGAGGCAGAGCATGATTGTTGAGGGTCTGTTTCCTATGATGCCAGCATGTACCCCGTCGGGGGGAGAAAAAAGGACAGAAAAGTGTAAGCATTGGGGAGCTCTTGGAGAGTCAGATGATGAATTGTTAGATGACATCTTTACGAGAAGTCCGCCCCCTTATAATGAGGGAGCCCGACCTTCCAGTACAGGAGAAATTGCCCAACGTCCATCTATTAAGGAGGAGGACAGATCCCTATGTAGAGGGGGGGGGGGCCAGGTATTGCCCTATTTTGAGAAACCCGAGCCCCCGGAGGTACGAAATATATATCCTAGAATGCCCGAGAGCTCAGAGGAAAAATATTCCCGTGAAAGAACATTTTTTCCCAGACCTCTGTATGAAAACGAAGAAAAGCCAGTAAGTTCAGGAGTACCCTTTTTGCAGCCTCCATATGGGGAAGAGCGTAGGTCATTTGGCACGGGAACTTTGTTCCCGAAACCAAATTATGGTGGGGGACCAAGTGAGACGCATCCTACTGCCCCGAGTTTTACGCCTCAACTGACCCCACAGATGATACCTGACCGAATATTAGGAAGAGTGTTAGATGAAAGGGAGCAAGAGGCCATAGCTAAACAGAGGTCAGAAATAATTCAGAAAATTTCCCAGTTAAATACCAGTCCTGAAGCTTTGACTATTCCGGTAACAATCGGACCAGTGGTTCCGTTGTACGGGAATAATCAAGGAGGTCTGAACCCTCCAGTTATGAACCCGATAATGGCCCCGCCGAGGCAAGAGCCCTTACTAATAGACGATCAGTCCAGTGAGTGTGAGTCTGATGTTGTGTTCTTGGATCTGCCAAACAAACAGACCGGAAAGGGAGTGCAGAAGAGGCATAATCCTTTTGATACGAAAGAAATTAAATTAGAATCAGCAACAGGGACTAGGAGTGTCTCTTTGGTAACGCCGGAAGAAATTGAAAATTGGAGTCGTGAATTAGAAAAACAGGCTCCGCAAACGAAACCTTTAGACCTCTACAAACTGAGAGTAGAAATAGAGGAATTAATGGCAGGAAATGTGGGGCTAGACAGACTGAACACCTATTCTGAAGAAGAGTTGCTGTTTATGTGTAGAAGTCTTACCAGGAGTACTAGGGTGCTCCATGAAAAACTGACCGACACTGCAGCTAGTATGGGGATAGATATATCAAGATCGAAGCCCTTGCAGAAACCATACCGAGCTGAGTTTTCCGACAAAGATTTAGAAAGTCTGAATGTGTCAGGAAGAAAATTGCAGATTAAAGAGTTGCTTGCAGTTTTGCAAAAATGGGGAGACGTGGAAAGGTGGAAAACGAGGTGGGCACATAAGAAAGAGGAGGCCCGCTCCAGACAAGCTACTCCTGAGTTCCCTCTGAGAGAAGTAGACAAGCCCGAAACTTTATGCCCCATGCGCGAAGTACCCGGTGGGAGGTATGTGCACGTTCCGTGGTCCAGACATGATATTGTGTCCTTTACTAACGATTTCCCAAAATTGCGGGAGAAGGCAGTTGAATGGTACCGGCAAGTGGAAAGGTTTGTAAAGGTACAGAAATGCCTGTGGAAAGACCTGGATGGGTTTTTCGACATTGTGGTCCCAGTCGATCTATGGACCGAGTGTAAAATAGCTATAGCCTGGCCTAGTGAGGAATACCCGAGAGATGAAAAAACTGGGGAACCATCGAAAGAAGTGATGAGAAAATATGAGCAGGTAATTCAGCATCTGAAACTAAAGGTCCCAGCAAAGGAAACTGATTGGACCAGGATAGATAGAACAACGCAGGAAAGAGAAGAGACAGTGCACTCCTATTGTGAAAGGCTGTTACAGGTGTTCAAAACATACAGTGGTATAGATAACATCGAGATGAAGGACATGACGCACTTCATTTACAGGTTTGTAAATGGTTTAAGACCTGAAATTTGTCAGTGGATAAAAGATAACAAAATCTGTTGGCACTCCAAAAAGGTAGATGAGGTCCTGCGGTACGCAAAGTACTGCGAGGACGAGATGGCAGAAAAGAAAAAGGCTCTAAAGGAAAAAGTGATGTGGGCTCAGGTGAAGCTCGCAGAGCAGCAGGAAAAGCAGTTGAGTAACATGGTCAAAAATGCTAAGAATGAAGGCCCTGGGGGAGGGGGAGGAGGCAAGCCCCGGCCCAAAATGAGCAGGGAGGAGGCTATGAAGAAATTTCCCTGCCATCAGTGCGGCGAAATTGGACATTGGCGTAACGAGTGTCCTTACTTGCCCGAAGATAACTCCAAAACTCCTGATTTAACTCCACAGACGCAGAAAGAGAGACCGAGAAAGACTCAACCACAGGTAAAAACAGTTCAGGTGCCCCGAGCACCAAAGCAAGTATACAGGGGAAAACAGGCAGAGGGAGATGAGATAGAAGTCTGGGAAAGCAATGAGAACAGAAATGCAGCAACTTCGCAGTATCTTCTAAATGATACCTTCCTTTGTGATGACCAGTACTGACGGGGCCTGAGAGGGGAGGACGAGGAGTGCGTACTTGGCACCTCCTTGCCGGTAGACCAGTCCAGACCATACATTGAAGGAAAGGTTGACGGAAACGATGTCACCTTTCTGTTGGACACTGGCGCTACCCGTTCTACTGTGAGAACAGTGGACGTTCCAAACCTACCCCTCTCGGGAGAAGCCATCCAAGTAGTGGGTGTATCTAATCAATTGATTAGTACTCCTGTTACCAAGCCCATGGAGATCTCAATCGGAAACTTTAAGGAAATGCATAGATTTGTAGTTTGCGACACCAGTCCAGTAAACTTACTGGGACGTGATTTGCTGTGCAAAATGAACTGTACCATCTTTTGCACACCAAAGGGAGTTGAAATTCAGACCCCAGATGAAGACGGCATTTATAAATTAATGTTAGTCCGCCCTGACTCGGAAATTAAACGAATGACCATGCAGGATTTACCCAAAGAACTCCAGGAAGCAGTGAAGCCGGAGGTGTGGGACTTTACTGGGAAAGATGTAGGGTTGATGAAAAATGTGGACCCCATACAGATAGCAATAAAGGACAATGCGGTATACCCCAATACTAAACCCTACAGGATGAATGCAGAAGTGAAAGCTGGTGTTGCTGTGGAAATCAAGAAATTGTTAGAAGGAAACATCATACAGGAGGTGATGAGTAGCCCATGTAACTCTCCGATTATGGGCATTAAGAAACCTAGTGGCAAGTACAGAGTAGTGCAGGATTTGCGAAAAGTTAACAAAATAGTAGTTCCCTGTTGCCCTATTGTCCCGAACCCGGCAGTGATTCTGTATCAGATTCCCTGGGATGCAGAGTGGTTCACAGTGATAGACTTGTGTCATGCATTCTTTTCCATTCCTTTGCATCCAGATAGCAAATTTCTTTTCTCATTTGCCTTCGAAGGTCACGTGTATTGCTGGAACCGGGTCCCTCAAGGGTATACAGAGAGCCCCTCTATCTTTAATCAGATCTTGAAAAAATGTTTGGAAACTTTGGTCTTACCTGGGAACTCTGTCTTAGTGCAATACATAGACGACCTCTTGGTGGCGTCTAAAAGTCATAAGGATTGTGTGATTGACACCATTGCCCTACTGAATCATCTGTGTGAAAAGGGACATAAAGTGTCCCCTGACAAGTTACAGTTTTGTGCAAAATCAGTGAAATACCTGGGGCACCAGAAAGAAAAAGGTGTCAGAAAAGTGACATCGGAAAGAGTGAGGATAATTCAAAAGATGCAGTTACCCCGTACTCAAAAAGAGATCAGAATGTTCCTGGGCGTGATAGGATACTGCAGGCAGTGGATTCTGGGATTTGCAGTCCTAGCCAGGCCCTTGATAAAAATGACCAAGAGAGGAACACCCGAAATTGTAGAATGGGATGATGAAAGCTTAACAGCCTTCACCAGACTACGAGATTGTCTGTGTACTGCTCCTGCACTGGGAATGCCAGACTATTCCAAGGAGTTTGCCCTATTCTGTGACACTCGCGATAATTGCGCATTGTCAGTCCTAACTCAAGAACGTGGCACGACGAGAAGGCCTGTGGCATATTTATCTGCCACCTTAGATCCAGTGGCTGCTGGATTACCAGGTTGTCTGAAAGCAGTAGCTGCTACCTGTGCCAGTTTAGAACAGAGTGAGTCAATTGTCATGGGACATCCGGTAACTGTGTATGTTCCGCATGGAGTGGTAATTTTGTTGACCAGAACAAAAACACAGTATCACACCCCTAGTCGGCTGACTAAATATGAGAGGATTCTTGTGGGTGCTGCAAATGTAAACATTGTTAGGTGCAGTATTCTGAACCCAGCCACCTTACTCCCTGACCCAAAGGATATGGAAGGGGGGTGGATGATGAACACGATTGCATAGACTTAACAGAATTCAATACCAAGCCACGCCCAGACATAAAAGAAACGCCCTTGCCTGAGCATGACAAAGAATTATTTGTAGATGGTTCATGTCTAAGGCATGAACAAGGAGGCCTGAGTGCTGCCTATGCAGTAGTGTCCTTCGAGAAAATTGAGGAAGCAGGTTATCTATATCACATCAAGTCTGCACAAGTAGCCGAATTGATTGCTATGATAAAAGCTTGCCAAATTGGGAAGAACATACGCATAACAGTGTATACTGACAGTCAGTACTGTTATGGGGTTGTGCATGACTTTGGCCAGTTGTGGCTGCAGAGGGAGTTCCTGACTTCATCGGGTACTCCTATTTGAAATGGAAAAGTTATTCAAGACCTTTTAGAGGCAATCCAGTTACCAAAGGAACTGGCAGTGGTAAAATGTGCTGCTCATAAAAAGAGCATGGACAAGGTATCACTGGGGAACGATTATGCTGATCGAGTGGCCCAATGGTGCGCAAGAGATCGGTATATCGTAAATCCAAAACGAGGGGGGCCAGGAACCAGCTGCCAACTTCAGGTGTTTGAGGAAGTGCCTACATGGGATGAAGTGAAAGAGTGGCAGCAGGCGGCACCTTGGCAAGAAAGAGAGAAGTGGAAGGATGATGGGTGTCGACCAAGATGTGTGGATGGTGTCATCTTAGGTCCAACTGGTATGCCTGTATTGCCTAGACACTTACTTAGCACAATGGCGAGGTTGATACATGAAGGATCACACATTGGTAGGGACGCCATGATTCTAGTGTTCCAACAGACTTGGTACAGTAAAAAGTTCAGGAAAGTAGCAGAGTCCCTCTGCCAGAGGTGCCTGTCATGTCAAAAGATGAACCCAGGGAAGAGGACTGTGGTGGAACTGGGGAAAATTGGGAGGTCTGGGGGTCCCTTTGTAAGGATACAGGTTGATTTCATCACCATGCCCCGGTGTGAAGGAAAGCGATATGTCCTTGTCATGGTCTGTTTATTTTCAAAATGGGTGGAAGCTTTCCCTACTCCCCAAAATGACGCAAAAACAGTAGCTAAGTGTTTATTAAAAGAACTGATACCTAGGTTCGGGGTTCCAGTCACTATTGAATCAGATCAAGGCTCACATTTTCAGAATGCAGTGATCGACGAACTCTGTAAGGCCTTTGGAATTTCCCAAAAGCTTCACTGTGCCTACCGTCCAGAGGCTTCTGGAGTAGTGGAACAAATAAATGGAACTATCAAAAACAGACTAGCAAAACTGTGTGATGCAACTAAACTGACCTGGGTGAAGGCCCTACCCTTGGTCCTGATGGGACTCAGAAGTATTCCTGATCGCAAGACAGGCCTAAGTCCCCATGAAATCATTATGGGAAGAGTGATGAGACAAGCATGGGTGCCTGGAAGCAAATTGTTGAGTATTACTGATGATTTGGTGCTTGAATACTGCAAGAGATTGGGTGACCAAGTGCGTTCTATCTCTCGCCAGATCGGAGAAGACGCCATCCTCAATCCAACGACTCCTCTCCACAAATTGGTCCCGGGGGACTGGGTGAAGATAAAGAAGCACACTCGGAAGACCTGCCTGGAGCCAAGGTGGGGAGAAAAACGTCAGGTGATTCTGGTTCCTACCACAGCAGTCAAGTGTGCCGGGGTTCCGCGTTGGATACACGCCAGCCACACCCAGAAGGTACCACCAGACGAAGTGCCTGAAGCAGAAGGACGTCCAGCAGAGGACTCTGCAGGAGCCAGACCAGAAGTAGCTGACAGCGTACAGCCCAGTACCAGTCAAGCTGCAGAATCAGCAGACGTTGGCCCAAGAATAGTTGACAACGAACTACCAGAAGTCCAGCCTGCTGAAGGGGTCCAAGAAGCTGAGCCAGAAGTAGCTGAAGACGAGCTGCCAAGCATATGGCCAGAAGAGTGGATTCCATTGATTGACCTCACTGAAGACCCTATTCGAACAAATGAAAGACTTTGGGAAGGTAGAGAGTGGACTAGTCAGGAAAAGCAAGGCATAGGCGAAGAACCTCAGAATCTTGAGATTCACATCAAAACTGAGGAAGGAGAAGGTCAGACAGGGACAGAGCACGTGATTGATACAGAACAAGTGAATAAGACTGACCAAGTGCCCGATACTGAACAAGTGAAGGATCCTGAACAAGAAAGGAATACAGAACAAGTGATTGATACTCCTCCATTGACACCTGATATCGGGAAGGGACAGACTAGACATAGTGTAATAGTTCGAGCAGAAGAAAATCAAGAGATCGAAGAGCTTGAACAGGATCAGATAGGATTAGGAGAAAGTGTTCAGGAAATAGAATCAGAGACACTTGAAGAGCAAACACACAGTATACCTGAACAAGGCCAGATTAGTACCCAGGCAGAAGAAACAGATACTAGCCCTGGAATTAGTCAGATAGAAGAAGAGGAAACTGAAGCAGAATTGCCACAAGCTAAGGAGAATAAAAGGGCAAGAGAAGGAAACGAAGTCCAAGTACCAACCAAGAGACTTAAGAAAAGAAAGCATCTTGAGCCTAAATACATAAAGAAATTGAGATTGAGAATAAAAACAGTAGAAGAAAAACGTGCAGAAGAAAGGAGAAGTGCTCGTATAGCAGAACAACCAGAAGACTCTTCCAAAAGAAGGAGTGATCGAATAAAGAGACAAAACAAAAAGTACAAGTCACCTGAATGGACACTTGTGTTAGAAGAGCTTGAAGATCTCGACATCACTGACGTAAGCGACGGAGAGCCCGTCCCTGAGTACTCTGACGAAGAGGAAGAAGAGCCACCGTGAATTTGCACAAAGTAAGATACTCGTGTAAAGTCACAAAGAGGGGTCGAGAAACTATTTCTGAGCCATAATGTCTGATTCAACCGTGAGTGGTAGACCTAGTCGCAGCTGTTGCAAAACTTGCTGCAAGGTATGTGTCTGTAGTGTAGTTGTCCTGATATTACTCTGGATAGGACTAACAATCTTTATACCCTTTGCTGTGAGTAAAGATACTAACATTGTCCCTACTGAAATTGTAAATACTGACAGTGAAGAGCTGACAACCCAGAGTGTAGCTAGACATGAAAGAGCACTGAGACAAACAAAACGAGACTTAGAAGCATCAGATGAGGAACTATATTATCATAGAATCAAAAACAGGACACGCTTAAATGTTTTCGCAAACTTGTTAATACACTATGTAGAGATTATGGAAATTGAAGATTGTTATGTCTGCATGAAGCTACCTACTTCTGTAGCTGAAGGCGTGACATACCATCACTTGCCACTGACATACGGAATTTCCTGTAGCATTTTAGCTAGCTTATTTTACAAAAGAGGACCGTTACAATACTATTACTCTAACAATGACGTGATCTTTTCTGAACTTCCTATACGTGGGAACTTGAATCCTGTACATACCAAAAGTGACGCAATACCATACATGGGAGATTATTTCCTGACTATAGGTAACATTGACATAGCGGACGCACACAGAGATAACTTGACTTGTTCTTTGCATGAGCAGGAAAAGATGTTCCTAAACATGGCAGAGAAAAGGAGAATTAAAATACAAAAGAAGGCTAATGACGAAAGTCAGAAAAAGCCAAAGTGGGCAGAGAACATGGAAGGCACCTCAACTGGTGGGGCGGGTCCTGCTCTGTTGCTGGATTTTGAAAAGAAAGGCAAGCTATGTCTTCACCGCGAGAGGACTAGCTATTATAATAACATTTTCATTGGTTCCAGTGAATGCGAACATAATTACAAGGTAATTGGAGGTTGGGGTTTCAAAAATGGGCCAGAGCCTGTGTTTCCTGGAATTTATTATATTTGTGGGGACAAGGCTTATTTCAAATTGCCGGATCACTGGTATGGAAGTTGCTATTTTGGCATTGTCTTCCCGAAAATATACCATGTGAATGGAGGCGCTGGAAGCAATGAAAATACTAATGGCTTAGTGCGTAGTAAAAGAGAAAGCATAGGTGAAATAATGGGTAGTATTTTCAGTGCACTGATACCTGGAGTGGGAGTGGTTCTGAACACTCACAGAATTTGTAAATTGTCTACTATAGTGGATGTATTGTCTACTGAGACAGCTCATGGATTTCTGCTGGTCAATACCGAAATGGTTGCGATCAGATCAATGGTTTTGCAGAATCGACTTGCTCTTGACACCTTATTACCGAAAGAGGGCGGAGTCTGCCGGATGTTGAAGGCGCAACATTGTTGCACTTATATTCCGGATAAAAGTGTACAGCTCAAAAGATATGTGAAAAACATTACTAATTTGACAAAGGAACTCAAACCACTCGAGGTTGATAGTGCCTGGAAGAGACTGGTAGATGGTCTCTCAAATGTAGGTCATTGGTTCGCTAGTATAGGTAAAGGCTTATTGCTCAAAGTACTGATGCCAATTGGAATTATAGGTCTCATCCTATTTTCCATATTTGTCTGCTGCAAATGCCGCAAGCGCACCGGAAAGCATGAAGTGAATGCCAGAGGGGTGAAACGAAGTGTGGATGAGATTGAATTGGAAGAAGTGAATGATCAGATATACAAAAAGGTGAAGACTTCTCACCCTACCAAAACTGAAAGAGAGAAATTGGAACGATTGCTGGAAGAGATAGAATTGTATAAAGTGTGAAAGAAAGTTGGCATCTGGTTCCATTTATTTGTGATGATAGTAAATATCATCAAAGAGGGGATTGATGAAGCAAAGCTTCGCATATTTTGCGACTTGCTGAAGTCAAGAACCTCGTTTATGTGTAACAAAGTAATAAGTGTAAGTCTTACTAACGTTTATATTTAGTTTAAATAAAGATTAAGACGCTTGCCTATATGTTTTACTAAAATAATTTACTCGAGTCACTTAAAATGGCTGCCGCTTGTATTTAGTTACTGCGCATGCGTCAGCCACACTCACGTGTCCTGACGCGTCTGCAGAGTTGGAGGGAAAATTATGCGCATGCGTAATACATAGCTGTGCCCATCATGTGGTACTGCTCGTGCCACTGCTCTTGTGCCTGTTTCCATGTAGCTAACATTTAGACTGCATAAGTATATGTTATAATGATAAGTTGAAAGTACAACCCTGTGAATGTGATTTCATAACGTTATTTCTGTGTATTAATTTGTTCTCGCTTACTTTTCATGTACCGCGGGGAATGGGGGTCCAAACTGATTGGGAGCCATATTGACGGTCTCTTCTGCGCATGACCAGGGAGCATTGAAAGGTGGCCACATTGGACAGTGGAACTCAGCCAGCTGGCAGCCACAGTCAAGATGCGCCTGGGAAAGCCACCTCTGCGCTACGAGAACGGCGAATGTTGCTCCTCATGTGTTACAATGTTAATTTTCACTCGTATTTCTGCACAGTTTCTCATGAGAACCCCAATCTCTCTAGGCGGTACCCAAGTATGCTAATATAGGCTCAAATTAGCGTGTTCTGATTGGTGTGTTACCCAAATCCTACTTTAGGACCAATCCAAATTGAGGGATTCTGACACTTTGCAACATTGGGGGGTGGTACACCGTCCCAAAAGAGTATATCTACCCTGGGTTTACCTAGGGAATTGTCCGACTTATCTGGTTTAGCTGACCTGTCACTGACCCATCGTACTCATTAGGTGGCTGAAGATACAGAGAGCTGCAGAGCACTCTGTCCGAAATTGACCATAGACTAAGGTTCTACCGAACCTTAAAGTGCTGGCGAAGCACTTTGCTGGGAGTTCGCTGACCCAATCGGGGTCTTGATCGATAACTGCAGAGAGGGTGGAGCGCAGGCGTTGCTTCCAAACTGCGGGTGCGGTCCTGTCCTGAGCGGTCCTGTCCTGAGGGTTTGCTGTCCTGTCCTGAGGTCCTGTCCTGATTCCTAATCTGAGGGTATCCTGTCCTGTCCGGGGTGTCCATTCTGCACCTGCTGTCCTTTGAGGGGTATCCTTCCTTGAGGGTTTCCTGTCCTTAACTGACCCATGGCCAGGGTTTGGTTTCCACACCAGTCTAGGTAAATACTGCTCTAAGTTCTTTAAACTTGCACCTTTCTATATTTCTACCTTTTGCTATAATAAAGTGACACCTTTGCACATGTTGATTTTCCATGCTTTTGCCGCAAACTATTGAACGAAAGTCATTTGCATATTTTTCATGATATGTTCCCATGTCTCTCAATCTTTTAGAGATTATATTTTGCATTGCTGTTTGTCATTTTCTGATATGGTCTAGAACCTCCTTACCTAGACTGTTTAAAGGTCCCTTTACTTTAAATTTAGCGTGTTACTCTTTATAGGCCCTCCTATAGTAACCCATGCATAGTCTGTCCAGGCTTAAACATTTCTGAGATTTTAGTATTTTCCCATTTGCATTCAATATTACATTTGAATGGTTACCCTGTCGTTATTTCTCTATAGTTATATCATTTACATTATATTGGTTATTGATTGCTTTATTTTTGTGTATCTAATGCTTGATGATAACGAACCTTAGATAAATATTTTAAAACTTCCAGTTGTCCGTGGTCATTTAAACAATATTGAATGTCATTTGAAATTGCATTTGCTGCCTTTCCTTTTACAGCTAGGCCCCTGATTCATTGATGTCATAGGTACCCGTGTTGGTGGATGGTAAGTCGGGTACACTGAGTAATAACAGTAGGGAACACACACAATTGGTAGCAGCCCGTGAAGTCGCCTGGTCAATGAATAGTGTGAATTGAAAGTATATGGGCCCTGAAGCCGGAAACGGCGGAATCATTGGCTGGGTGACCTCGCGCGCTCTATCATTACGACCTGTAGTCGGGCCAGGAGATTGTTTGGGAGGCCATAGTAGAGAGAGTTACCATAATCCAGCCGTGCCAGAATTAGGACGGAGACCGCCAGCCTCATTGTGGAGAAGGACAACAATGAGGAGAGTTTCCGAAGCTGGCGAATCAGACTCACACAGATGCCCACCACAGATGATACCTGCTGAGTCATAGATAGTAGGGCATCAATTTTGATGCCAAGACTTTTGACTGCTGGCGCTGGTTCTGAAAGTGGCCCTAATTCGGCCGGCCAAAACTGGTCGCACCAAGGTTTAGCCGATGTAGTGATTGCCAGGACTTCAGTCTTATCTGGATTTATTTTTAACGAGTTGTTCGACATCCAGCTGATTGTGAATTTGAGTATGTTCTGCATTCTCAAGTGAGCCTGAGCATTGTCATCAATCTGAATCAGAATCTGTGTGTCGTCTGCATAATTGTAGACTCTACAGTCCATCCTGTTCAGTGCCGCAATCAGTGGCTGAAGATAAATGTTAAAGAGCAGTGGTGACAGAGCCGAGCCTTGGGGCACGCCGCAGGTCAGTTTTGCCGACTTGGAAACGAGGTCGGCAAGCTGCACTCGCTGCGACCGGTCTTCAAGGAAGGATGTCAGCCATGCAAGGGCTGTACCCTGTATCCCCAAGTCCTTTATCCGCGATAGAAGTTGGCAATGATTAACGGTATCAAATGCCGCGGATAAGTCCAAGAGGATCAGGGCACAGGGTTTTTTTTTATCAGCCTTGAGTCTCAGGTCATCCAGCACGGACAGCATTACCAGTTCCGTGCTGTGGTGAGCTCTGAAACCCGCCTGGTTGGGCTCGAGGAGGTGGTTACTTTCCAGGAAGTGGGTGAGAGATTGTAGAACATGCTGCTCTAGAATTTTCGCAAGAAAGGGAAGCTGGTAGATTGGCCTAAAATTCTTTAGGTTTTTTGGGTCCGCACCAGGTTTCTTAAGTAACGGAACCACCCTTGCCTCTTTAAAGTTGGAGGGCACCTATCCTGTCTCCAGGGACTAATTTAGCAGCATGAGGACTTTGTCCTCCAATCTAGGCCAGCCCAACTTGAAAATCTGAGGTCGACAGGGGTCAGCTGGAGAACCAGATTTCAACCGGGTCAGTATAGTCACTAAACACTCCTTGGTTAGGGCTGGTAGAGCTGATAGGTTTTGCAAGGTGGGTCTTACGGGGGATGGGAGGGATTCGGTAGGACACGGAAGGATTGGAATCTGATTGATTTCTGTGACCAGTTTCTTGATTTTATTCATGAAGAAGTCTTGAAAGTCCTGACAATCTTTGGAGTCAAAGGAAGGTTTTGGCTCTTTGACAGTGCGTAGATCATTCAAGACTCTAAAAACTTCTTTCTGGGGGTTAGGTGCCGTTTGAATGGCTGTTTCGTAAAATTTGGCCTTCCTCATACGAATAGCTTTTTTGTAAAGTGCAAGCTGCAGAGTGTAAGCCTCACATGCCGAGGGCGAACGGGAATTCCGCCAGGCTCTTTCGCGTTGGCGTAAAACTTGCTTTAGATCCCTAAGTTCTTTATTAAACCATCTAGCGGCTTTGCCCTTATCTCTCATTCTGATTTTGTGGACAGGGGCAACAACCTCAATGGCTCCTTTGAGTGAATCATGTAGGGCAGTGCTTTCAGTGTTCACATCGTCTATTGGTGACAGGGGGTATGTGGTTTTTGATAGAGTGGTTATTAGTTCATCAGCTTTCACCTGCTTCCAACTACGAAGGAATTTCCACTGTGATTTAATTTCTTGCTGTCCTAACAGGAGAGGAAAATGGCCTTTAATCAGGTAATGATCAGACCAAGGACATGGAGAGATCACTGGGGGTGCTACGAGTGGGCGGGAGGACCAGATCAGGTCCAAAGTGTGGCCCTTCAGATGGGTAGGCTCCTCAACTACTTGTGTGAGTCCCAAGTGTGTTAGGACTTCATCAAGTTGTTTTGCCTGGCTGTTCTTCGGGGTGGTTTCCCAGTGAAAGTTAAAATCGCCTAACACCACTAACCCTTCATAGCGAGTACGGAGGTTCTGGACCATCTTCAGGAAAGGTTCCATGAATTTAACAGTTGTGCTAGGAGGGCGGTATACTAAGAGGAAGGTCACACAGTCCGTAGGGGAGCAGAATTTCACGTCCAGGACGTCTACGCCTTCAATACACTCAGAGTATAATGTTTCCGCCTTTAAGGTGTCGTTAAAGAGGAACGCAACGCCACCCCCCATAACATTGTCAGGCCGGTTGGCATGAATGGCGGAGAAGTTCGGGGGAAGGGCTGCCACTAGCTCTGGGGTGGAGGACTCATTCAGCCAGGATTCGGTAATGCATAGCATATGAACAGTATCCTCCTGCAGGAGAGAAAAGACCTCGAGGCAGTGCTTCTGCAAGGATCGGGTGTTAAGTAGTGAAAACTTGCACCCCTGCCTACTCGCTTGTTTCGGCGAAGAGACCTGTAAGGGGGGTCTAGTTGCTAACTTGGGGCTGTCATTGGGTCTCAGGAGTCCTTCCTGTTTCAGTTTCAGAATTACCCTATCTGGTAATGTGTGGGCCAGTGAATTGCAGCATAGCAGAGACTGTCTGGAATACACCATGGGTGAGCCAGGGGTCCTGGCCCCAGGGCCCAGCCTGGCGCGGACGGGCGCAGACGGGCTCGCCTTTGGCGAGCCTTCAGGGCGCCCGCGGCACGCCCGCTGCGCGCGTCCGCTGCGCGACGGTGCTGCCATGCCCTTGAAGTAGAATACACCAGGGAAGAACCGCCTGCAGCCCGCCCCCAGAAGTGCGTCACCAGGGGGAGCCCAAACTAGCCCAACTATTGGTCACTGAGCCCTCCACTCAAGCGGCACCAGCCGTGGTGGAACGGGGCTGTTGACCAGCATTTAGGCAGCGTTTTGCAAGGTGAGTACAAAAATACACATTAAAGTCGTAATCACTGAAAGGTGCAACACTCACAGACAATTTTAAAACAATTTTAAAAAGCAAAGTAAATCCAGCAATCAGCCACCAAATGGGCTATAGATTTAGTGCAAAGTAAAACAGAGCAGGGCGCTCGATAATTTAGCTGTTAGCGCCTCACCAAGGAAGTGCGTCCGCTACGCGACGGTGCTGCCATGTCCTTGAAGTAGAATACACCAGGGAAGGCCCGCCTGCAGCCCGCCCCCGGAAGTGCGTCCCAGGGTCCCTCTGGAGTAAAGTGGACTTCATCCCCCAACCAGTAGTGTGCCAGGAGGTGTGTCTGCAGAGTGGTGGACAAAGGAGGCGTGGCCTCCAAAGACCTCTTAGCAATCCTTCTGTGTGGGACTTACTGGAGGCAATAGGAGGGGTACTTGTCCCCAAGGATGTCCTTGGGGGCCATCTACCCCTCCTATTACCTCCAGTAAGTCCCACACGGCAGGGTTGCTGAGTTCTGATAGCAGGCCACACCCCATTTGTCCTCCACTCTGCAAACTTAGTTTCTGGCGCGCTCTTGGTTGGGAGATGCAGTCTCCTTTGCTGGTAGGGGTCCTTAGGGGCCAACTAGCCTACCTGTTATCTCCAGTAAGCCTCACACAGTGGGATTGCTGAGAGGTGGTCGCAGGCCATGCCCCCTTTCTCCACCACTCTGAAAATGCGCCTCCTGGCACGGTCTTGGTTGAGGGATGAAGTCCCTTGCCTCTTGAGTGTCCCTTGGGACCAACTAGCCCTCTTGTTACCTCTAGTAAGCCCCACACAGATGGATTACTGAGATGTGGTCCTAGGCCATGCCCCCTTTCTCCACCACTCTGCAAACATGCCTTCTGGTACACTGCTGCTTGGGGGATAAAGTCCACTTTAGTCCTCAGGACATAAGGGGACCTCTTTACCCAACCAGCAGTGTGCCAAGAGGCGCGCATTTGTAGAGTGTTGTAAAAAATGGCATAGTCTTCAACCACCTCTCCGAAATCCCACAGTGTGGCGGCACCAGTCCTGGTGGGTAATTGCCCCCTAAGGATCCTCAGGAGCAAGGGAGACTTCATCCCCGAACCAAGGGCGTGCCCAGAGACGCATTTGAAGAGCAGTGGAGAAAGGGGCGAGACCACCTGCGAGTTGCCGGTTCCCTTAATTTTTTTAATATTGGAAAGGGGGCTGTATGGCCCCCTTCCCTTGGCACTTTTGGGCCCTGAGGACCCCATCCCCACAGGCCTGACCCATTTTATTATAATTTTTGTAATTTTAAAAGGAGGGGGCTGTGTGGCCCACTCCCTGGGCCGATATATGCCCCAGATAGGGCCTTTCTATGCTTTTTTTTATAACTAAAGTGGAGGGGCACCGTTCAGCCCCCCTCCCCAGCAGATTTGGGCTCCGAGGACCCCATTCCCTGGGACCTGGCCATTAAAAAAAAAGATGGGGGGCTGAGTGGCCCCCCTCCTGGGCCATTTTTTGTCCCTGGGGGCTTGACCTCTCGTTGGGGACTGCTGGGATAGACCCAAGGCCCTTACTGTCTTTGTTGACTCCCCCCCCTCCATCAGGAGCCAGCATTGCTTTTGGGCATAGGGAGATGCTAACTTGTAGCTCCATCTGTCCAAAAGCAATTCTGCTTCGCTTCATAGAAGCAAGAGCATCTTTTCTGGTCTTGTTTCCATGAAGCGAAGCAGTGTTTGCTATGGCATGGCAAGGTATAGCAAACTGCACTGTACCGGGGGTAGGCACCCTGGGACATTGCTGGAGCCGGCACAGGGGGGTGGCAGTCCCTAGGTCCATTGAGGGCTCCTGGAGGAGGGCTGCGTGGATCCCTCCCATCTTCTTTGTAGCCCCATGTTGGGGGTGGTCCTTGTGGGTCTAAACAGACTCCTGCATTTAATTAATTTGTGCCCTGGGTATGTGGTGGCACCTGGGGCTCTGTGGGGGGCTCACTTGTCATCCCCCATAGCCCTGGGGAACAACACCTCCCTGGGGCTAAAATGAAATTAGTGTGGGGGGATTTATTTATTTGAAAACTTTTATAAAACTCAAACAAGACCCAGAACAGGTATCAGAGCACTGTACAAATAGGACAATTAGCGTTGCCGTGAGGAGACAGTAAAAGTACAATACAAAAAAGCTACCATAGGTGGAACCCAGTGAAGGCCCTACTAGACAAGGCTGTGCAGTTAAAGAAGCGCACTACGCCCCAAGAACGATACAGTACATTTTGAATTGAGTACATATTTCAGACCATATAGAAAAATGATTGTCAGGCATACATTCCAATGCACAAAGTAAAAATGACTGTCAAGCACTCGAATGAAGTGATTACCACATGACATCGAAGCTATTGCTGCTGAAATTCTTCCAAAAGTAGCCATTTGACTTGTTTCTTGAATGAGGCAGTTGAGGGGTTGGCTCTGATATCCGTAGGTAGGGCATTCCAGATTCTTGGACCCGGCCCTGGGAAGTGCGATTGTAAGTTCCTTTTTTGTTGAATTTGGGTAGTTACAGTAGTATGGTATTGGAGCTTCTTAAGTTTCGACAGGAACCAGAGAGCTCGAGTTTCTTTGCCAGGCAAACAGGGCTATTGGAGTGAATAGCTTTATGTGTCAGACAAGCTATTTTGAAGTGGATCCTTGCTTCAATGGGAAGCCAGTTAAGTCAGGTGTAATATGATCATGCTTTCTGGAGCCTGTGATTAGTCTGGCAGAGGCGTTCAGAGTAGCTCTTAGCGGAGCTAACCTTGCTTTGGGAGGCCCTGCTAGGTTTACCAAGCTGTATTCTACTTGCAAGATAATGGATTGGACTGCTAACTAGATGTCCTCGGGAGGTAGGAAAGGTTTGAGTGTTGATCTGTTGATTGGCACTGTTAGTTGTGGCACTGATGTGTCCTTGCATGTTAAGAAATGTGTCCAGGGTGACACCTAAAGAGCAAGTGGATTCCACCATGTGCAGGGAGGGGTTGAGTGCAGAGATATTTTTGATCCAGTGTTACGTTGGGGACTCCTCGTTGCGGGGTGTAAGCAGGAGAAATTCTGTTTTGAGGGAATTTAGTAACAGATGGTTATGTGTTAGCCATTGTTGTGTTTTTGGAGCGCTCCATTAAGAGTTTTAATGTCATATGGAGAGGAGATCTTCAAATACAGTTGAGTATTGTCCACTTACATATGGTATTGAATGTTTGACTCGTTCAGAATAGCAGTTATCGGTTCCATGAAGAGATTGAAGTGTACAGGCGAGAGTGTAGATCCTTGAGGTACACCAATAGTGACCGGGGTGCTAGCAGCCAAAGATTTGTTGACTGATTCTCTGTGTTCGTTTGTGCCGGAAGGAGGAGAACCACCTTAAGACAGAACCAGATAGCCCGATCCTATGTTGCAGAACGTTAATCAAGTTATCATGTTTGATAGTGTCAAAAGCAAAGGACAAGTCCAGAAGAATTAATAGACAAGGCTTATCTTGGTCCAGAGCTCTCAATGCGTCATCCAGAATGTGCGTTAGGGCTGCTTCAGTGCTATGACCTGGTCTAAAGCCTGAATGATGTCCGTCTAGCAGCTGACATTTCTCAATGTGGTTGCATAACTGGGTGTGAACGCATTTCTTGAGCAACTTCGCTAAAGACATGATGCTGGTGATCGGCCAGTAGTTATTGGGGTCAGTTAGGTCTATATTTGGCTTCTTGGGCATAGGTGTGACTTGCCCAATTTTAAGACAATTGACATTGTTTAGCTCTTAAATTATCTGATTTAGCAATGTGAATGTGTTTGTTATAAGAGCTTCACTTCTTCCTTAACTGTTTGAGATTAGAGGTGAAGGAAGTATTTCTCCAAAGTCTCTCATAGAGCCTTAATTTGCATCTTTCATCATTAAGGGCATCATTGAACTAAGGTTTGGATTGTTTGCAAGGAATCCTTTTGAGTTGCTTCCTGGCTGCAGAGTCGAGAATGTGTGTCATGGCGTTGACGTAGTGATCTGTCAGCTCTTCCAAATTATTCATGTTAGTGGGAGGTTCTAGAAGGTTATAGCTCATGTTGGTGAGGTTAGGGATGTTGATGTCTCAGGTCATGAGTCAGGATGGTGATTCACCCCCGCAGCCATGGGGACTGCCACCTACCTAGGGCAACTCTTTACAATTAATGATGGGGGGCCATGTGCCCCCCACCTCCCCTGGGACCACCACCTCCCCGGGGCTCTGTAGTACAAAGGAGGGAAGCCATCCCGGAGTCATAGATGGCCCTGGGACCCTAGCGCTGGCTCCTGCTGTGTCCCGGGGTACCCACCCCCAGGAAATTGCAGTTTGTCATGGCTTGGCAGGAGTTTTACCATTCCCACTAAGCCATAGCAAACTGTGCTCCACTTTGAGCAAGTGAGAGCATTTTGCACTTGCTTGCTCACCGCGGAGCACAATTGCTTTGACAGAGAGGGAGATTCATGTTAGCAGCTCCCTCTCTGTTAAAGCAATGCCGGCTCCCAAAGGGCTTTGAGGCTCCCCCCACGATCCCCAACAGAGTGGGAGCCCTGTATGGGACCATGGCAAAACCAAAGGGGATGATGGACGGAGTGTTAAACAATGCAAGCACTCACCCCCAGTCAACTGATCTGGGTTTAATCCATCATCATGTTTTAACTCACTCCGCCACCCCAGTTCAGACATGGCCATATGCAAATCAGTCTGACCCTGTGCCTCATGGGAACAGTCCAGCCCGAACTGCCAAGTCATGTCTTCCCTGGACCGGAAACAAGCATCCTGGGACCGGTTTCTGGCTAATCAGCCATCATCAGCCAGGCTAGCTTGAATCCAGTGGCAAGGTGAGCAAGGGACCTACTTCTGGGCATACCCTGCCAACTTAGGGCGAACAAAGCAAAACCAAAGGGGATGATGGACGGAGTGTTGAACAATGCAAGCACTCACCTCAGTCAACTGATCTGAGTTTAATCGATCATCATTCTTTAGCTCACTCCGCTACCCCGGTTCAGACATGGCCATATGCAAATCAGACTGACCCTGTCCCTCATGGGAACAGTCCAGCCCGAACTGCCAAGCCATATCTTCCCTGGACCGGAAACAAGCATCCTGGGACCGGTTTCTGGCTAATCAGCCATCATCAGCCAGGCTAGCTTGAATGCAGTGGCAAAGTGAGCAAGGGACCCACATCTGGGCATACCCTGCCAACTTAGGGCAAACAAAGCAAAACCAAAGGGGATGATGGACGGAGTGTTGAACAATGCAAGCACTCTCCCCCAGTCAACAGATATAGGTTCAATCCATCATTATTCTTTAGCTCACTCCGCCATCCCAGGTCAGACATGTTCTGCATTCTGTCCATCCATAGTTCTTTTTGCATTTGCCACCCCGAGTGGGACGGGTATGCTCATACGTGAGTCCCGTGCTCTCCATGCCACTTGAATCAAGCTATCCTCGCTGAAGAGGGGTGAAACCCCGAAACCGGTCCTAGGATGCTTTTTTCCAGTCCAGGGTGGACCTGGCCTGGCAGTTCGGGCTGGACTGTTCCCATTGGGCGCAGGGTCAAGACTGATTTGCATATGGCTGGGTCCAAACTGGAATGGCATGGTGAGCAAGAAAACAATGGATGTAGGCCCAGATCTATGTAGTGAAGTGAATGTATGACATTGTTCTGCATTCTGTCCAGCCATAGTTCTTTTTGCTGTATGGGACCTTAGGCACCCCAATTTGAGGTCAGGTCCTAGTGGATGGGGCACCGTGGCCCAATACAGACCTGGGAGGGGAGCTGTGTTGCCCCTCTCCCCATTCAAAATCAACCTGGCCCCAAAATTGGCCCAGGGAAGGTGGGCGACTCAATTTAAGTAATTAGATTGCGTTTTTTTAAAAAAAAAGGCTAAGCCCTGTGGGCCAAAACTGACCCAGGGAAGGGGGACCATGTGTCACCCCTTCCAGAATAAATAAAAAAACAAAGACCTGCAAGTTTCTGGAGGCCACGCCCCCCTTCTCCACCACTCTGCAAACTCTCCTCCTGGTGCAGTGCTGGTTGGGGGATGAAGTCTCCTTGGCTTCAGAGGGTTATTGGGAGCCAACATGCCCTCCTGCTACCTCCAGTAAGTCCCACACAGCAGAAATGCTGAGAGGCCTTCAGAAGCCACACCCCCTTTCTCCACCGCTCTGCAAATGCACCCCCTGGCACGCTGCTGGTTGAGGGATGAAGTCCCCTTGGATGTTGAGGGTATGCTAACCTACTGCACAAGTTAAATTAGTATACTAGGTGCACTACTACTGATTCTTACTACTTGTAACATATATTAAGTGAGTAGCTGTGTGATTGTATGTAGCTTTGTGTGTATGGGTGTGTAAGTGGCTGTATGGGTGTATAAGTGGGTGTGTGAGTAGCTGTGTGGGTAAGTGAAAGCTGTGTGAGTGGCATATTGGTGAGTGAGTGGGTGTGTCAGTGGCTGCATAGGTGAGTGAGTGGCAGTGTAAGTGGCTCTTTGGGTGGCTCTATGAGTAGGTAAGTGGGTGTTTAGTTACTGTATGAGTGAGTAAGGAGGTGTCTCAATGGCTGTATGAGTGAGTGGTTCCATGTGTAAGTGGCTGTATGGGTGAGTGAGTGGTTGCTTGAGTGTGTGTGTTTTAAAAAGTGGGTGTTTAAAAAAATAAAGCATGGGCTCTCGCAATTCGTTATAATTTAGCCCCTTGGTGTGTCAGGAATCGCGAGCCACAGCACCTTCCCAGCGCGATAGCTCCAGTAAGAACTACATTTCCCATGGAGCCATCTGCTGGAGGCTCATGGGATAAAAAAAGATGACGCACTAGGATTTCCGTGCGTGACTAAGCTTCCGGAGTTGATGTGTGGTTTCCCATCGTGGGGTGGTGCAAAGGATCCTGGACGCCGGGCCGGTCTCCAGGGTTAGAGACGTTATTTCGGTACCTACGTGCCTCTTTTTCATCTTCTTGAGGTAAGGAAGGAGGGAAGTCAAAGTAGAGTGGTCCGCTTCTAGTAACTGTTCACGGTTCTGTGTTCTTGGAACAACGGAGTCCCAGTGGGGGATTCCCTGTGCCTGAACAAGCCTTGGAGGGCTGTTCTCTATACTTTAAAACTTTACACCGCTTCGTTTCTTTCCGTGGTGTCACAGAAACGGAAGCGGACTTGAAACATTGTGAAGAGCAGGAAGTTCTACTTCTAAACATACCAGTGTTCATCAGAGAGCGCAAGGCGCTCTACAGTTTTCACTTTAGGCTAGAGTGGAAGGTATGCGCTAAAATCTTAGGTTGGGAACATCTATTTTTGCTCACCACGTTTTGTTTTTCTTTTGGATTTCAAAACCCATTTATCTATACATGTTATTCTCTTGGACCTGAACTCACTTGGGAAGTATTGTCCCTTCTGCTGGATTAACGATCCTTGTGAGCGTGTAGACTAGGAAAATAGTACAAGACACTGACTGTTTACTAGGATTATTGCTTGTTCCCAAGAAGTTTCATTACAAGATTTTCCTAGATCATTTGGTTTTCTACATATCAATGTTCTCTTATATGTTGTGTGAGGTATGAATGATTATGGAGTAGCCATATTCCTAGTAGTATTGTTGTTGTGGTTATAAGCAGGAAGGAGGGGTATGAATCATCTGTCTTTGTACTTACAGGTTTTAGTAGGCAATCAGGTATTTCAGATCTTGACGTATATATATATATATATATATATATATATATATATTTTTACAATACAAGAAGGGCGGCACAACCGGATACTTTTTAAAGGGTATTTATTTCACCAACACTCCACCGACGCGTTTCAGCCTCACGGCCTTTCTCACGGTCAGCAAGTCCCTTTTTGCTTTCTCTTTTTATACTGGCCCACATGAGCCTCAAAGTGGCATTGTGGGATATGTAGTTTTAAGGCAAACATAATTAAAAACAAAGTAATAGTTGAAAAAGGACTAGTGCGTTCTGTTTACAAAAGTATAGTACTTAACGTCCACAATGCAATTCCACTTGGGGGTAACTTAAGATCCATTATTATCATATAAGTATGACTTATGTTTTTCAAAAGTTCACAGTCTAGTTAGAGGTGTCGGGTATAGTACCCTGGCGCACATTTAAGTTACACTGCAGTTCATTTTTACTCCAGATGTATGTGGAGATCTTCCCCAAAGTTCATTCCTCGCGGCTGTTTCGTGCGAAATCGAATGATCAAACGAGATTCCATTTGTCGAAGGAGGCGCACTGTATCTCCCCCTCTTTCAGATTTGTTCAACATTTTTAGTCCGTAGAAAGACATGGCTCGCCAATCCCCATTTTGGCATGTACTCAAATGTTTGGCAGTAGCATACAGCATGTTTGAGTTTTTTACTGCTCGGATGTGCTCCAACATTCTCTTTTTTAGCATGCATGTGGTAGATCCAATATATTTCATGCCACATTTACATTCGACCACATACACCACGTTTTTCGATGTGCAAGTAATGTATTGATTTATCGACATGTATTTGCCGTCAGGTTCCATCACCCTCTTCATTTTTTTGCCTATTTTGCATGCTTTGCATGTTGCACAGGGTTTGAAGCCTATGTTCTGATCAGTCCACCATTTTGGTTGTTCTTTGCTCTGAAAATGACTTTTAACCAATAGGTTTTGAAGGGATGTATTCTTCTTGTACGTGATAGATGGAAACTTGCCCGCTAGTGGCCCAACATCTGGATCGCTGTTTATCAAATGCCAATATTTTTTCATTTTCTTGGCAATTAACTCGCTTTCTTTACTATATGTAGTAATAAATCTTGGTGGATCCTTTTCTTGTTGTGGTTTTGGTTTTTCCACTAGCGTTTCTACTCTGCTGATTTTATCCACTTTATTTTTGCAGTCTTTCAGAACATAGTCCTTATATCCTCTCGACTGGAATCTCATTTTGCTTTCAAGAATGTTCTTTTCGGCATCTTCTGGTTTGGAACAGTTTCTTTTGAGTCGTACAAACTCCCCATATGGAATACTTCTCAGCAGTGGCTTGGGATGGAAGCTGCTGCCATGGAGAATGCTGTTTGTTGCTGTTTTCTTCCTAAACAGTGTGGTTTCCAATTTTCCATTTGAGATATAGACTTTGGTGTCCAAAAAGTCTATCTCCTTTTTGTTGGTTGAACATGTGAATTGAAGACCTATTTCGTTCTGGTTCAGTTTGGTAAAGAAATTTCTGAATTGTTCATCAGTTCCATTCCAGATCAGAAACAGGTCATCGATGTATCTGACCCATAATACTATACGATCTGTTTCTTCTGGGTCAGTATTGGTCCATGCTATCATTTTCTCCCAGTATCCCATAGTAATGTTTGCATAATTCGGAGAAAATGAAATGCCCATGAAGATGCCGAAAAGAACCTTTTTGAAATCAAAATGGGATTCCAGTCGAGAGGATTACATTTTCTCCCAGTATCCCATAGTAATGTTTGCATAATTCGGAGAAAATGAAATGCCCAAGAAGATGCCGAAAAGAACATTCTTGAAAGCAAAATGAGATTCCAGTCGAGAGGATATAAGGACTATGTTCTGAAAGACTGCAAAAATAAAGTGGATAAAATCAGCAGAGTAGAAACGCTAGTGGAAAAACCAAAACCACAACAAGAAAAGGATCCACCAAGATTTATTACTACATATAGTAAAGAAAGCGAGTTAATTGCCAAGAAAATGAAAAAATATTGGCATTTGATAAACAGCGATCCAGATGTTGGGCCACTAGCGGGCAAGTTTCCATCTATCACGTACAAGAAGAATACATCCCTTCAAAACCTATTGGTTAAAAGTCATTTTCAGAGCAAAGAACAACCAAAATGGTGGACTGATCAGAACATAGGCTTCAAACCCTGTGCAACATGCAAAGCATGCAAAATAGGCAAAAAAATGAAGAGGGTGATGGAACCTGACGGCAAATACATGTCGATAAATCAATACATTACTTGCACATCGAAAAACGTGGTGTATGTGGTCGAATGTAAATGTGGCATGAAATATATTGGATCTACCACATGCATGCTAAAAAAGAGAATGTTGGAGCACATCCGAGCAGTAAAAAACTCAAACATGCTGTATGCTACTGCCAAACATTTGAGTACATGCCAAAATGGGGATTGGCGAGCCATGTCTTTCTACGGACTAAAAATGTTGAACAAATCTGAAAGAGGGGGAGATACAGTGCGCCTCCTTCGACAAATGGAATCTCGTTTGATCATTCGATTTCGCACGAAACAGCCGCGAGGAATGAACTTTGGGGAAGATCTCCACATACATCTGGAGTAAAAATGAACTGCAGTGTAACTTAAATGTGCGCCAGGGTACTATACCCGACACCTCTAACTAGACTGTGAACTTTTGAAAAACATAAGTCATACTTATATGATAATAATGGATCTTAAGTTACCCCCAAGTGGAATTGCATTGTGGACGTTAAGTACTATACTTTTGTAAACAGAACGCACTAGTCCTTTTTCAACTATTACTTTGTTTTTAATTATGTTTGCCTTAAAACTACATATCCCACAATGCCACTTTGAGGCTCATGTGGGCCAGTATAAAAAGAGAAAGCAAAAAGGGACTTGCTGACCGTGAGAAAGGCCGTGAGGCTGAAACGCGTCGGTGGAGTGTTGGTGAAATAAATACCCTTTAAAAAGTATCCGGTTGTGCCGCCCTTCTTGTATTGTAAAATTAATTTTGGGGCTCTGATCCAGCCCTCGGGTCGAGCACACACTGCTGAGCGCGCTCATGCCTGAAAGGATCGTTTTTGTCTAACAATATATATATATATATATATATATATATATATATTTTTTTTTTTTTTGCAAAATTGAGCCGCACACAACAGTCCTTCTTATTGCAAGATTTTATTTGCCAAACGGAGCCAGTCTGTCCATCGACGCGTTTCGGCTTTGCAGCCTTTGTCACGGTAGCTACCGTACGGACTTAAACCGGTGCACCTGGATTGTCCACTGATGACAGAACGAGGGGAGGTATTTAAAGCGCTCTGGCGTAAAAGCAATATCGAAGCAGGCATCTGAGGAAGACATTATGTTGAAACGCGTCATGCCAAATGCTATATTGAATTAAAGCCCTCACCTGGAAACCCCGCTGTGTCTCTCCAGTTCTTTCAATTCTTGGAACTTTCGTGGTATAAAGTGCGTGCTGTGTCCTGGGCGCGCTAGGAGGAGACCCGCCTCACAAAGTGGAAGGAGTTACAGGGACAGCTTCGGCATCTGTTTTTTGTTCAAGGTATTGGAACCTCCAACCCACCGTATCCCTTTCCAGTAACAGCTGCTGTGCATTACAGTCCGTGACTGCACGGAGGAGTTTCAGGACACTGTTTCTGTTAATTCCAGGCTCGAAGGGAAAAGGACTTTTACGGCTGAGGCGTACTGGGGGCCAGAGGTGAGAGACTTTTCTTCGGGGATTGCGCTTTCCAGAGCACAAGAACCCCGTTCCCAATTGAATCCAGGACCCAATGAAGGACACTTGCACCAGGTCTATGTCATGTTCCCAGTTTGCTGTGAGAGGAGCATTCTGGGTACTGTAGTTTGCCGACGCAGCTACAGGGGATTGTACGGACTTAAACCGGTGCACCTGGATTGTCCACTGATGACAGAACAAGGGGAGGTATTTAAAGCGCTCTGGCGTAAAAGCAATATCGAAGCAGGCATCTGAGGAAGACATTATGTTGAAACGCGTCATGCCAAATGCTATATTTAATTAAAGCCCTCACCTGGAAACCCCGCTGTGTCTCTCCAGTTCTTTCAATTCTTGGAACTTTCGTGGTATAAAGTGCGTGCTGTGTCCTGGGCGCGCTAGGAGGAGACCCGCCTCACAAAGTGGAAGGAGTTACAGGGACAGCTTCGGCATCTGTTTTTTGTCCAAGGTATTGGAACCTCCAACCCACCGTATCCCTTTCCAGTAACAGCTGCTGTGCATTACAGTCCGTGACTGCACGGAGGAGTTTCAGGACACTGTTTCTGTTTATTCCAGGCTCAAAGGGAAAAGGACTTTTACGGCTGAGGCGTACTGGGGCCAGAGGTGAGAGACTTTTCTTCGGGGATTGCGCTTTCCAGAGCACAAGAACCCCGTTCCCAATTGAATCCAGGACCCAATGAAGGACACTTGCACCAGGTCTATGTCATGTTCCCAGTTTGCTGTGAGAGGAGCATTCTGGGTACTGTAGTTTGCCGACGCAGCTACAGGGGATTGTACGGACTTAAACCGGTGCACCTGGATTGTCCACTGATGACAGAACGAGGGGAGGTATTTAAAGCGCTCTGGCGTAAAAGCAATATCGAAGCAGGCATCTGAGGAAGACATTATGTTGTAACGCGTCATGCCAAATGCTATATTGAATTAAAGCCCTCACCTGGAAACCCCGCTGTGTCTCTCCAGTTCTTTCAATTCTTGGAACTTTCGTGGTATAAAGTGCGTGCTGTGTCCTGGGCGCGCTAGGAGGAGACCCGCCTCACAAAGTGGAAGGAGTTACAGGGACAGCTTCGGCATCTGTTTTTTGTCCAAGGTATTGGAACCTGCAACCCACCGTATCCCTTTCCAGTAACAGCTGCTGTGCATTACAGTCCGTGACTGCACGGAGGAGTTTCAGGACACTGTTTCTGTTTATTCCAGGCTCAAAGGGAAAAGGACTTTTACGGCTGAGGCGTACTGGGGCCAGAGGTGAGAGACTTTTCTTCGGGGATTGCGCTTTCCAGAGCACAAGAACCCCGTTCCCAATTGAATCCAGGACCCAATGAAGGACACTTGCACCAGGTCTATGTCATGTTCCCAGTTTGCTGTGAGAGGAGCATTCTGGGTACTGTAGTTTGCCGACGCAGCTACAGGGGATTGTACGGACTTAAACCGGTGCACCTGGATTGTCCACTGATGACAGAACGAGGGGAGGTATTTAAAGCGCTCTGGCGTAAAAGCAATATCGAAGCAGGCATCTGAGGAAGACATTATGTTGAAACGCGTCATGCCAAATGCTATATTGAATTAAAGCCCTCACCTGGAAACCCCGCTGTGTCTCTCCAGTTCTTTCAATTCTTGGAACTTTCGTGGTATAAAGTGCGTGCTGTATCCTGGGCGCGCTAGGAGGAGACCCGCCTCACAAAGTGGAAGGAGTTACTGGGACAGCTTCAGCATCTGTTTTTTGTCCAAGGTATTGGAACCTGCAACCCACCGTATCCCTTTCCAGTAACAGCTGCTGTGCATTACAGTCCGTGACTGCACGGAGGAGTTTCAGGACACTGTTTCTGTTAATTCCAGGCTCGAAGGGAAAAGGACTTTTACGGCTGAGGCGTACTGGGGGCCAGAGGTGAGAGACTTTTCTTCGGGGATTGCGCTTTCCAGAGCACAAGAACCCCGTTCCCAATTGAATCCAGGACCCAATGAAGGACACTTGCACCAGGTCTATGTCATGTTCCCAGTTTGCTGTGAGAGGAGCATTCTGGGTACTGTAGTTTGCCGACGCAGCTACAGGGGATTGTACGGACTTAAACCGGTGCACCTGGATTGTCCACTGATGACAGAACGAGGGGAGGTATTTAAAGCGCTCTGGCGTAAAAGCAATATCGAAGCAGGCATCTGAGGAAGACATTATGTTGAAACGCGTCATGCCAAATGCTATATTGAATTAAAGCCCTCACCTGGAAACCCCGCTGTGTCTCTCCTGTTCTTTCAATTCTTGGAACTTTCGTGGTATATATATATATATATATATATATATATATATATATATATATATATATTCACTGAAAAAACCATAGGTTATAGACCATATATAGTTAGGAATTAGCATTTACAAAACCTTGAAAATTCACTGAAAAAACCATAGGTTATACACCATATATAGTTAGGAATTAGCATTTAAAAAACCTTATTTTACTCACACAAAACCATTGAAATTCCATATATAGTTAGTTGTACTAACTATATATCGCGCACCCGCAATCCACTGCTGATCATGTCACATATTACATCATTCATGACATGGTCAGTGACATCACTGATGACATCACTGATGACATCTCAAATGACATCACTGATGACATCTCAAATGACATCACTGATGACATCACTGATGACATCTCAAATGACATCACTGATGACATCACTGATGACATCTCAAATGACATCACTGATGACATCACTGATGACATCTCATTTGACATTACTGATCACATCACTGATGACATCTCAAATGACATCACTGATGACATCACTGATGACATCTCAAATGACATCACTGATGACATCACTGATGACATCTCAAATGACATCACTGATGACATCACTGATGACATCTCATTTGACATTACTGATCACATCACTGATGACATCATTCATGTGATAATACGATGAACCTCTTCAGACTCTAATATAACCTTAGATACACTCAGTGTAAACACAGACTCGCAGATTGTCACTCATCCATGAAGTTACACACACACCTAGTCAGTCATGCAAACAATCAATCACACCTCCATTTCCTTAACTATACAGTTAAACACACCTTACTTATTCAAACATATACTAAAACATATTTACTCACTTATACAATCCTGGATACAAGTTCACAATGATCCATACAGCCACTCACACATTCACTGGCTCTTATGCACAGTTATTTATATATGTCAACTCTCACATGTACTGTATTTTACATATGTACTTACTTTGACATGTAGCACTGAGATATCTATTCACTCACCAATACAGTCATGCACACAGTCAACCGCCCATACAGCTGTTTCCACATGCACTTTTGAACCCATACATCTATGCAGAGAGTCATACACCTCCCAGCCACCCATACACACTCTCAGTCTCCCATACAAATACTTGGGCAACCAATCAATAACCCATATAGTTAATCATATAGCTACTGATCAACACATGCAGCAGTTTACAGAACAACAGACATAATGATGCACAAATTAAGACAGTTTAGTCACTAACCCATGCACTCAGTGAGACATATTTAATCACCCACTCATACAGTCAGTCATGCACCTACTAAATCCTTCATCCTGACACTTCTACATCCACTCATTCTTCAATATGTAAGACATATTTTAACTTTACAGAAACATACAGTCACTGGATGTTGTCATCAGTGATGTCATCAGTGATGTCATTTGAGATGTCATCAGTGATGTCATCAGTGATGTCATTTGAGATGTCATCAGTGATGTCATCAGTGATGTCATTTGAGATGTCATCAGTGATGTCATCAGTGATGTCACTGACCATGTCATGAATGATGTAATATGTGACATGATCAGCAGTGGATTGCGGGTGCGCGATATATAGTTAGTACAACTAACTATATATGGAATTTCAATGGTTTTGTGTGAGTAAAATAAGGTTTTTTAAATGCTAATTCCTAACTATATATGGTGTATAACCTATGGTTTTTTCAGTGAATTTTCAAGGTTTTGTAAATGCTAATTCCTAACTATATATGGTCTATAACCTATGGTTTTTTCAGTGAATTTCATTGGTTTTTTAAAAGCTAATATCTATAGCTGTAAAATGTATTCTTCTTTAAATCCAAAAATATATTTTATATGTTTATTAATAATTTTTTTTAAATATTTTTTTTGTTTCGCTCCCGGTCCGCGAACCGGGAAGCTTCCCGTTAGCTCAATTTGATGCCGCGACCCGGTCCGCGAACCGGTAAGAAATCAACATAGTGACGGTATCGCGTTGCCGCGTAATGCGTCTTATGACGTACTGCGTTAGCGCACCCGGAAGTGCCCCGGGGCGCGGACCGAGGCGCGAAACGCAGCTCCCCGGAAGCGATCCGCGGCGCGTCGCGAAAGCGCGACGTATCGCGTTGCCGCATAATGCGTCTTGTGACGTACCGCGTTAGCGCACCCGGAAGTGTCCCGGGGCGCGGACCGAGGCGCGAAGCTCAGCGACCCGGAAGCTAACAGGGGCGCGTTCCGCAGCGCGTAACATGAGCGTGAGAGGTCATGTGACTTGTTAATAAAACTTTTCAGTGGTTCATTTCACTTTTGGTTTCATAATGATGTAAGGCTAGGTCAGGTGACCTAAAAATAACACTTTTCATTGGTTGAGAAGTATTGTTTTTCCCAAATGATGAAAACCCCTCCTTCTTTCCTCACTCTGACTTTCATCATTGTGAGAGGAAGACCTTTACTACTATATGAGAAATGGCTTCATTGGTAGCTTCAGCTGGTGCACCCCCACCACCACCTCCACCTCCTCATGGGAAGAGAGGACCACCTCCCCAGGTCATGACCAACACTGAGGAGGAAGAGGAAGAAATGGATGAGGAGGGAGAAGAACCACAGTTCTTAGAAGAGGTGCCCCGGGTTTCCGGAAAGAAAGCCAGTTTCATCTGGCAGTTTTATTTGATCCCTCGTGGCCAAAAAAAAGTCAATGCGAGGTATGTCACCTGCCTCATATGCAAAGAACAATTATCCAGAGGGACGGACAAGAAATATAGTTACGGAAATCACACAATGCACAGGCACATGACAAGGAAGCATCCACTCAATTACAGCCGGGCGGAAATAAGAGATTTGCAGGACAATCCAAGATCAACTCCTGTGGCCAGACCAAGAATACCAATTTCATTAACACCAGAAGAGGCACGGGAAACTGTGCCAAATATACAAGAACATTTTGGCCACATGATACACTCTTGTATGCACTGTCCTGCGTTGTTAGCATGTGGCAACATGAGCATAAATGCTATAAACCTGGCGTATGAACACCATAATTGCCCTAACCGCCCCCAGTAATTTTTTTTTTGCTCCTGTTGAGCCCTTTTCAACGCCTGTTTTTTGTTGTTCCCCCCCCCCAAAAAAAACCCAAAAAAATATAAAATCGTTCAAAAAATACAAAAAAACAAAAAAATTCAAAAAATAAAAAAAAAATATAAAACAACAAAAATATTTAAAAAAAAGTTCTTTTCAGAACTACCTTCCCTTTCAAAAAAAATTGCTAGAATGTTTAGCACTCTGGCAAGCTCTATTTCTTTTGGTTCGCTCCCCGGTTAGCTTCCCGGTACGCGGACCGGGAGCTAACCAAAAAAAATTAAAAAAAAAAAAAGAGTAAGTATAAGGAAAGTAAACAGAGAGTGATGTTAAAAGAAAGACAGCTATAGGGAGTAAAGAAGACATACTGTTTAGTAGATCTATTTACCGAAGAAAAGACTGAAGAGGGTATAATTGTGAAAAACAAAATAGATAACGAAGTGAAAGAAAAAAAAAGAGAGTATAACATTAACAAAGAAGAGTTTCTTGGAGAATGTGAGTGAATGTTCAAAATAAGATTAAAACATGAGGAATAACAGAGAGAAAAAATAGAAAACAGAAAACAAAAAATAACAGAAAAAGATTAATTGAAACAGCAAAGAAATGTAAGTAACATAGAGCCATATCATCAACATAGGCAATAAAAGTTTTGCAGCTTTTATTGGCAGAAATGTGTCGCTAAAGCTGCTTTTGCGGCAGAAAACTGCCGCTAAAACCACTTTTGCACCAGTTTTCTGCCAATAAAAAGAGCAATAATTTTATTGGCTGTGTTCATAATATGCCCCTTAGTGTGCTTCAACTACACAGAGAAAGCATTATGAACAAGTAGTGATAGAGTGATCAGTCAAAGACACTAAGAGTAATAGAGACGGAGTGAGTGAACAAGAGTGAGGAACTATGAGAAGAGAGGGACTGAGAAAAAGAGTGGAAGGAGTTGAGTAAGTAGGTAATAGAGAAAGGAATGAGGGAAGTAGCAAAGGCAGGAAACTGAGGGTTAAAGAAATGAAGCAGTGGAACTAATAGTAGGTGAATGTGATAGAAATGTAACGAAAAGAGTACAAAGCATTTACCTTATAATTGTCGTTAAATTACTCACTTTTTGTTTTTATACTTTCAATCTGTGAAAGAGAGAACAAACATTTCAAAAATATTAAAACATGTATTTAAAAATTACAAAAGACAAGGGAAAAGATTGAAGGACAAACAGTTTTTCAACAACTTTGACACTTACAGAAGCTTCTGCTTCTCCAGGCCCCCTACACAGTCCTAAAGATATACATTTTAAACTAACAGTATCTTGATGCAGATGAAGTGAGGCCTATCTTAAAACATGGTGCATCTTTTGCATTGCTGTTGTCTCAGAAAAGTGTCGCAAGACACTAAAATTTTAAATAATTGCTTCAGGATGCCAATAAGATGTGTCCTATCCAGAGGTTTGTTTCAGGTGAGGCCTACTCAGGGTTGCAGATGAAATTTCGAGTTGTTGAAGAGAATAGAGGACATAATACATGTGAAGGTCTACCAATGAAGTGAGTCATGTCCACTGCACTCTTGAACAAAGTCCAAACCTCCTATGTTTCCCTGGACAGACCTAAACTTGATCTGCACAATGTGATTCGTAATGATAGGAAACACAGGTGATGTAATTGAAATACGTGCAATTTATTTTGGTCATTTCACAATCACATCACTTGTGTTTCCTTTGCTTAGGTATCTCATTGTGCAGATGTAGTCTAGCATATGAAAGAATACGCAGAAGTGCAGCACTGCATGCAACAACTTTGACACTTACAGAAGCCTCACCTTCTCCATGCCTCCTACACAGTTCTACATATACATCATAAATGCAAACAGTACATATGTTCGTATAAATAATGTGGACATCATTTCAGATTTACATTGGCTACACTCCATGTTGTGATCAGCTGCTTTTACTAGCTTATTAAAGGAGACTGATTTACTGTCTGGCAAAGTTAAATATATAAATCTTTCTGAGTCTACACTAGTAGTACTTGATACCATACAGTTCTCGCAGTCATGCTGCCATTGATAAGAAAGGCCAAACAGCTGATCTACATCTACACCTTCAGCATGTAATACATCAAGCATATAGGTGCGCAATCTGGGAGTAATCTTTGACACCAAGCTGACCTTCTCTCATCATGCCAATGCGGTGGTATCCTCTTCCTTTTATATCTTAAAAAGAATTAAAAAACTATTGCCATACCTGCCGCCTTCTGCGGGCAAAACCCTGATTAGCTCCCTGGTGTTCTCAAGAACAGATTATTGCAATGCCCTCCTTCTAAATGCCCAAGAAAAGGTCCTTCAAAAACTACAGACGGTACAAAACGCCGCAGCCAGGATCCTTTTGGCTATTCCCAAATTCACTCCCACTTCCCCCTATATCAGAAAGCTACATTGGCTCCCCATACGGAGTCGAATCAAATTTAAGGCTTTATGCATAGCCTATAAAGCTATTAATTGCCCCGGCCCGCAGTTTCTAAAAACAGCTCTCCGTCCCGTGGAGCATGCAAGAACCTTGCGATCATCCTCTGCACATTTACTGAGGGTTCCACGGACAAGGAGGACCAACTGGGGAGACAGATGTTTTTTCATAGGAACTGCCAAACTGTGGAACACATTACCATCTCACATTAAAACTGCCCCTTCCCTACTACACTTCAGAAAGAACCTTAAAACCTGGCTGTTTTCATCCTAAACTATTTCCTGCCTCTAGAGTGAGTTCAGTAGTACTAGCGCCGAGACACCCTCACGGGCATTTGCGCGCTCTAAAAATCGCATAAAATAAATAAATAAATAAATATACATTAAAAACTCCTGACAATCTTGCTGAATATTTTGAGAGAATTGTGTTTGGCCTGAACATCTGTCTAACAGATTTCGAATTTCAGACACACTTTCTATGTTTGTTCTATCAGTGCTACATTTCTCTAACACAGAATTTAACAAACTGCAAAATGTTTGATCAGAATTGACCACAATCTCTTCTTTTACATTTTCTAGAGAAAACAAAACATTAACCACTACATTAGCATAGCAGTTGACACCAGAACTGTTTTCAAACTGAAAACCAACAACATCTTCAACAGAATCCTTTTTGTTTCTGCTTGTAATTTTAGGTTCATTGACTTTTTGTCTTTTTGCTACAACCTCCCCAGTATTGGTCACATTTCTTCGTTTCCGGCCTACCACACGTTTCTCAAACAAAGGATACTGAGGCAAATGTGGCGCATACTCTCTTCTTAACCTATTGTATTCCTTAACACAATCTAGATCCGCACAAATGTTTGTGACATCACACTCAATCAAGTACAATCCCGATAAAGTTCTAACTCTTGACAATGCCACATATGCCATACCCTCCTTGAACACAGAACTGCCAATATTCACCAATGCACTGTCTACACTTAAACCTTGCGATTTATGGATTGTCACCGCATATGCCAAGCAAACAGGAAACTGCTTACGGCGAACATATAAGTCTTTTACAAGCAAAAATCTAGCAGAGCAACGACCAATTAGCTGTACTTCCTCAATGCCATCAAATTTAATTTTTAAAAATTCAATTCCATCTCTATTTCTGTATTTTACCAAATCAACAACATTACCCATTGATCCATTTACCAGACCTCTTTCAACATGTAAATTCCTTCTTAAAATTATACGGCAGTTCAAGCACACATTCAGAGTCTTTTCAAAACCTGCAGTTTTAGATATACTCTTCTCTAATGAATCCAATTTTGTTTTCAAATTCTCAGACAAAATAATTGTTGATCCCATATGCTCTACTCTGTCAATAGCTTCCAGTTTCACAATCTCTTGCTTTTCTAAATGCAACATTTTGTTGTTAAATTTGGCACATTCTGCAAGAGTTGGCATCAAACATAATCCAGATTTCTTCTCAGTAATTTTCTGAAAAATATTCATAGGCACAACATCTTGTTCTGGATATAAATTTGACAGTAATCGTGCATGTAAAGCTTCTTTCCCATGCTCGGTCACTTTTCCAATTCTAACATCTTGTAGAATAGTCTTGTAAACTTCATCCTTCGCCTGACGCATATTTTCATGCAGTTCAGCATAATTGAAGTTTAACCATATATTGACGTTGCCAATGCTGCCTAGGCACTTCCTGGTATCTTCATGCGTGAGCATTTTGAACACAGGTTGCCCTTTCACTGGTGTCAGCTGCAGAAGATCTCCGAAAACAATGATGTGTTTGCCACCAAATAACACATCATACTCTGTTTTGAGAACTTCTTGCATTCTCAAATGCACAAAGGCAAGCATGACATTGGAAACCATGCTTACTTCGTCAATGATAAGAAGTTTCATTTTCCTCAAGATTCTTGAAACTTCAAAACAAGCATCTCCAGATAGCTTGTGATATTGTAATTTGTTGTCATGCTCCACTGGCAGCATCAGTAAACGATGTAAAGTAATCCCTTTAATATTATGTGCTGCCAGTCCAGTTGGAGCAGTGACAACACAAGACAGCGATGACTCTGTCCTTTCCTGCAAATAGCATGAAATTGCTTTAATGAGGAAACTTTTTCCAGTTCCCGCTTCTCCACTCACGTACAGTCGGACAGGCTTCAACGACGTACATGAGCACTCAAATCAAATTTCAAAGCTTTATTCGACATTTGTCATAAAAGCATCCAACCTAACCCTATTACAATAAATACTATATTTTTAAAAATACTTCTAAAACACGTATTAAACAATGACAGTCGAATATTATACATTAAAAATACAGTAAAAATCGAATTATTTCTAATAAAATGGTTTTGGAACAATTCATGCAATAGACTAAATAGATTAGGGCGACACTATATCATTTACATGTGACTTTAAAGTGCGTGTGCGGATTGTCCATGCCCAGGCAAGAAATTTAGCTACGGCAACAACCAATGGTGTGGAACAATCGGATTCAAGTATTCTAAGAGCTGTCATTTGACTGCGGGTGCCAATATTTAGGCATACTGGCTTTAACCATTTACGCCTAGGGCTAGCATATAAAGGACAACAGAACAACAGGTGAGAAATGTGCTCTATTTGATCTTTACAGTGGAAGCAATGGTCATCCCACAATGGAGACCAATGTTTTTTAAATGCATTCACTGGTAGTGTTCCTATACGAAATTGAAAATATAATTTCCTGTCATATGGTCGTTCTATTATGTCCCAATATGTTTCACAAACTGGATACATTTTAATATCACAGAAGCGATTAGTCAGTTTTGATTGGGAACCTTTACAGAACATTGTTACGTAGACCATCTCCCAGTATAGGTCTTTCAATTTCGCTTTTGTAGGGAAGCTAGCCACATCATGGTTGCCCCAAAGGTGTTCCAATTTTAGCAGTACGAGAAGCCCCCGCAGTTCCTTCAGCCATTCAATACTATGAAAGCGGTCAAACTCGACCACATCTTCCAGAGCTGCAACATAATAGTTCAGTTCTGGAGTAACCATCAGACGTCTCCAATAAAGGAGTGGCCGTAGTCTGGCTATGTCCTCAATGTTTTTTCTGCCCAGGTCCAGCTTTAGCGGAATTACAGGTGTGCTTTGGGGGGCCATAACAAGCCCTCGTAGAAATCTGTTTTCCGCACGACCCAGCTCTCCCAAGTTTGAAAACCCCCATAATTCGGATCCATATAAGCAGGCGCCTAATACTTTCATGTTATATATTTCTAATGCACAATTAACCGGCTTAGTTAGTGATTTGCGATGTTTTAGGGTCACTGCACCAGTAAGCTGGTTAAACTTCAATAGTGTCTTATTAATATGCGATTTCCACCTCATGTTTCCCTGGAGAGTGATGCCTAAATAAGTAAAGGCATCCACTTTCTCTAGAGGGGTTCCTTTGTATTTGATTACGCCTTTGAATGAGGACTGGTAGTTTAGGCACATGAATTTTGTTTTTGTGGTATTCAGTTCAAGGCCCCTACTATCACAGTATTCACCAAAGGCATCAACCACTTTTTGGAGACCGCTTGGTGTGCGTGAAAGTAAAAGCGTATCGTCCGCAAACATTAAAACAGGGACGTGGGAGCCTGCTATAACTGGAGCATCGCATGGGGTTTTCATTAAATGGGCGACAATACCGTTTATATAAATTGAAAATAGTGTTGGTGCAAGGACACACCCTTGCCTTACTCCTCGTTCTACTGGGAAAGAATCTGTAACTTCTCCTTGCTTGCCCCATCTTATTCTAGCAAAATTATTGTCATGGAGGCGAACTAGGAGAGTAAGGAGTTCTTGGCTCAAACCTACATCAGCCAGCGTCTGCCACAGTTTTTCTCTAGGGACTAAGTCGAAAGCTGCTTTTAGGTCTACAAAGACTGCATACAACGTACCCTTTTTTAGCGTGACATTTCTCCAATAAATGGTCAGAAAGTAAAGGACCTGGTCAACACTACTGGTCAATGGCCGAAACCCTGCCTGATAGGGGGACAATATATTCTTCTCATCGATCCATTGCTGCAGCTTATTCTGAACTAAGCGCCCCATGAGTTTTTGTGCTGTGTCTATTAGACTGATGGGTCTGTAATTTTGGGCTAATGTTTTATCTCCTTTTTTAAATATGGGGATTATTTCTGCTCCCTTCCATGACGGGGGGACTTCCCCTCCCATCGCCACAGCATTTGCCAACATTTTAAAATATGAACTCCAGGCAATCCGGTCCGACAAAAATACATCGGCTGGGATACCGTCCATGCCTGGGGCTTTCCCCCCCGCTATGCAATCCAACGCGATGCTGACATCCTTCTCGTTGAATATTGGAGTTTTGAAGAAAGTAAGTGGGGGTGTTTGGTCAAAAATGTATGCATGATTACGGGCATACTGTGGTTTAAAAAACTCTATCCATTGGTTTATGGGAACATTATTCTGTGGCTGGGCTGCTATTCCTCCCCTCTCCCATTTTACTATATTCCAAAAACGCCTTGAATCCTTGGCTGCACATGCCTCCTTCAGTTCTTGCCAACCTTCTTCGTCCCAGCGTTTCCTGGCCAGTTTTTGGGTTTGCCTATATGCATCTCTCGCCCTCCTAATTGCTATTGCATTACCTGCTTTCAATTCCAGGCTCAAATTGTGTCGTGCCGCCCTACAACTCTTGTCATACCAGCCTTGTACTGGGTGACCTTTCCCCGCTTTATCAAGAACCGCTTTTTTAATGAAGAAACTTTGTATTTTAGAAAAAAGTTTGTCATGAGCCTCCATCACATGCTCTTGGAATTTGGGCGTCCCTTGGTACGACTCGATGATTTTTACTTCATCGGCTACCAATTTCTTTAATACCTCTAATTGTGCTACATCCTCTACGAGCTTACTCCACTTAAGGTTACGTAAGTTATTCGCGCATACTATATCCTGCGTCAACAATCCAATATTATTAATTTGTACCATAGACTCACTCTTTCTTATCATGACTTAATCCATGATCAATTTGCATGGTAACTTCGTCATATATTTTCCTCTGCTCAACGTTGAGTTGTCTTTCCAACTCTTCTAAGTTAACCGCATCCTCTTGAGCATGTGCCATGGCTCTTTCCACTTCATTCATAGCAGTGGCAGCTTCATTTTCAATAACAGGTCCTCCTAGTGGATCCTGACTCAATGAAGCAGAACTCTGACTGTCCTGAGAACTGTCTCTGGCAATCTCGGCTGCAATCGTTGCTTCCTGCTCAATTTCCGCATTCAACATTTCTACATATTTGGGAAAAGCAGGACATTCTATGGTCTCCTTGGCGGCATTGAAAGAGTCTTCGTAACAGAGGAAATCTCCAAGCAGTTCCTCTTCTGCACGCCAAGGCTTGAAAAGTTGCAAAAGTGCTAAATTGAAAAACTACTTTTTTTCAGGAGATTCGCCACTCAATTTTCGATGGTTTACCAAGTGGCATTTTCTTTGCTTGACCAGACATCCCTCACTTCCTATTACAGCATACACTCCTTTCTCAGTATCTTCTTTGATGTTCCTCTTGAATATGTAATTTTGAAGAACCTCATACAGACAAACATTGTACAGACAAACAATGCTTCGATTTGGATAATATGTATCCAACATGTTGGTCTTCAAAATGTCGGTACTGTTTGGCTCCTTTTCCGCCAAATACTCAATTTCCCGGACAGGTTTGAGAACTCGATTACGCGTTGCAGCAAGACCAAGACTCGCCCAAACGATACTCCTGGACTTGGCATAGAGACTTGCTGAAGACAACCGGTCAGAACATTCGTACGCTCCGATTTCTCGATGCGACAACATCTTCAGACTGAAACTGTACAACTTCTTGCTGAGGCTCTTTTCATGGGAAATGTCCTCCCACATATCCTTCAATTCTGTCTTCTCTTTTTTGGTGATGTAAGACGTCACATACCGAGCCACAGCCATACAGTTATCAGCCACAAACTGTATATCCATGTTAGCATTCCACATGGACAAAATCACCGGGTTGTAGTCATTGATGTACTTGGACTCTTCGTTCCTCTTCAAATTGTATGTGTTTTTAGGTGATTTCTTCATGACATTGTGTCGCAGCGAAGACATCAAACTGTTTACTCTTCCTTTAGAAATCACCGGTCGTGGAAAGCCGAAACGACATTTGGTGGAGAACTTGTCCTTGTTTCGGAATTTACGACGGCAGTACTTTCCACATCGATGGCTTTGGAAACGCAGAACTTTTTCTCTTAGGCTTTTCTTCTCCTTTGCGTTTGGAACAGCACACGTAGAATACTGTTGGATGAAACTCATCACTGAGTCTTCTGGATCCGTTCCAAATTTAGGTGCATCCTTGATCCACAGCAACATATGTATATGAGGAGCACCTCTTGCTTGGTACTCCTTTCTCCAGAAGAAATCCAACACCTCTCCAAGAGGTGGATTCTTCTTATTCATGATGAAAGACATCATAGCTTCAAATCTATGATTGAAGTACCTACATACATTGACTGGATCCAAAGAGCACAGTTCTCCGGGTGTCTTGAATTCGATGTTATCTACGTTAGCATTTGCCTCTCGTAGAAATTCAAGTAAGTCTTCCCAGCCATACTCGGCACAGCTCAGAGTGAGGAACCATGTGGGAGTACCTAAGTTCCTCAGCATACATTTTAAATCACCATGACGACGGTACCAGTACTCATTAGTACCACGCTGACACGCCATGAGATTAATCAGGTGAGAATCCAAAATACTGTCTTGGACATTGACTTTATCCATAAAGTCACTTGCCAAGATGTTTTGCATGTGTATACCACTTTTCAAGATGTGGTTCACTGCATATGACAGTCCAGACAGATCGCTTTCAAACAGGAGATGAAACAAATAAGGAATGCATTGTCGAAACCTAGCATCTCCTGCATACAATCGCAAAGTCCGGTATTCAGAAGCAGGAATTTGATGAGGTCGCTCATCATATCTTCCTCCCTGACCTGTTGGAAAAAGCTGTGGGAAACACCGAGCTTCCAAACTTTCCTCCCAAACACTAATGGGACTCCCTTTGGCTTGTTTCATTTGAAACAACTCAATAGCATTCCCCATGACTTCCTTGGAATGCAAAGGATGAACACTATAATGTTCATATATTTCTTCACTAGTAGAGGGTTCTACTTTCTCAATTTGACCAGCACACAAATCGCTATCCTCTTCCTCACTTACTTCCTCTTCTGCAACATATACATTTTTATAGTATTTATTACTTTTTTTTCAAATACAATGTTGCCTTTTTAACTTTCCTAACATCTACTAAATCTTGCCATATTTTCTTATTCTTTGTCGGAACCCCATTAACTAAGATAACCAGAGGTTCCTCGTCCACTTTTTCTACTCCGATTGTGTTAATGTTTTTCTTCAAATCTAGAGGCAAATAAACAACTCTTCCCTTTAATCCTCTCTGTAAATCTGATGGAGGCAATTTCCCTGTCTTTGGCTCCATTCTTACAATAGCCTGAAAGGGATGGATACTTTGAATCAAAATAGATTCATAAGTATTTAAATCCTTCAATTCAGAAGGAATCTCAACCAATTCCAGATTATTATGAACTGCTCTAGCAGGCATCTGGTTTTGATTTAATTTGCAACAACAATAAGTACACACACGTTGATCGAATCCCAAATCAAAACAATTTTCTACCATCAAGTATGTTGCAAAATCCTTCCATTCACTATTATTTTCCCTTTCACTTTTTGCATATAAATCCACTAACTTAGTCTGATTCTTATAATAAGTGCGTCGACAACACACACAAGTGAAATTAGGCCTCTCACTTGATTTCACCTGAAACGTCGCAATTTCCTTCAGAAAATTATCTGTACTGGAAACCTGTACACTATCTTCCACATTACCCTCTTCTTCTTGGTCAATTTCAACATTCTCCTCTTTACTTCCAAAGTAACAAAACTCAATTTCTTCACATATATTCTTCACATCTATTTCAGAACCATGCAAAAGAGCAGCGCATAATTGTTTAAGCATAATTGCTGGACTCTTAGCATAATACAACATTCTAACTAATTTCCTCACTTTATTATGATGCACTGCTAGCATCCTGAAATGATGAAAAACACTCTGGCATACTCTCCTGGAAAGACAAGCCAGTGAATGACCATGCAAACCTGTCACTTCTCTCACTCTGCAAGGATCTAATTCTTGCAACAACCTTATTTTCTGCTTCAAACTTTTCTTATTAAATGACCGTACAAAATCACAAAGCAAATTGATGGAATCCTGTCGCACACTACAAATACTACTACATTTCCAGGTGTACACAGGACCCTTAGCACGTCTTCCTAAAACCTCATTACCTAACACCTCTTCTGTCTCTGTTGTCACAAGTTTTTCTTTTTCAACTGGACAACCATCTTTCACTTCATAAGCACGACCACTGGTGTCAACTGCATGCACCAAATCATTATCCTGGAAATAACTCTCCTCATTAAAAAATGCCTCACAGCTTGAACTATGCATCCATTCTCCAGAAAAAACTTCACAAAAATTACTACGATTAACTATTCTCTTCCATCTACTATTTCTTTTGAAATCATAAATTGTCTTGTTTAGCTTCCTAATTCTATTGATTATCAAAATAAATAACTTACGTTTAATTTCAAATGCCTGATCAATAACTTTCTCAACTTTTTTTTTTCTCTTATAAAAAACAACTTTCTGTTGACCTTTCTTAATATTTTTTAACAAATTGCCAATTATCCTGTTGCGGAACATTCGTTTACGAATGTCCCTAAACTGTTGTTTCCTTCTACTATCATGCACAGAGTTATCTCTTGCTCTAGCAGTAACATTTTTGATTGGCCTTTCCTTTCTATTTGAATTACTTCTATTTTTCTGGACTGAAACATTTTCTGTAGTAATATTTTTTTTACTACACATATTTCTTATGAAATATTTTGTGCTCTTACCCGGTGCTTTCTTCGTGACTTGACAAATCTTTTTGTTAGAGGACTGCTGCTTATTTTGATTGGCCTGCTGTCTTTGACGTTTTGCAGCCTTTCTCTCACTTTCTTTCGTTGGCATGGTGAAATGTTGAAATGATCTGCAGTTGAATCTGTGGTAAAATATATTAAAAAATGTTATTAACCACTATTACCAAACAGTAAATCAAAAACAGTGATCAAAAACTTAACACACTACTTGACATTTTAAATATAAGATTTTTTAGTCCTTGGCAAATTTACAATACAGAAATAGCAGAAAAGAAATGGAATTTATAATCATGTTACCTGTGCTATCTTATATGTGAATCTGATCTAATTTTATGAGCATATTTTAATATTTTATTGAAGACACTACACATAACCTGTTTTTGAAGGTGTCTTTATTTTTAAATTAAACGGTTTACACTTTTACTTTTATTTATTATACATTTTAAAAATAAATGTTTATAGTTCCATAGGCTCAAGCAGGTCAGCTTCCCACCCTATGTCATATAATTCGGACACATCTGCATCCTCATCACGCTCTTCTTCATCCTCAGGATTTAAATCATCCAAGGGATCAACATCCACTGATGTTTCAATTACGAGTTCAATGATGAGGTCAAAATCAACTGATTGCAGATTGTCGCTCATGTTGATGTTGTCTTTATCTTTAAAGAAAGATAACAACAATGAGATGTTGCAGAGTAAGAGACAAATCTCAGAGATTATAATAGTAAAATTGTTTAACAAGAGTAATATTTTGCAGCTATTATTTAGCCATGTCCAGCGATGCTGAGCAGGTGAAGACTATGTCTAATTTTTCAGTGAACAGGACTCATCTCTTCTTAACCTTGGATAAGCCTCACCGACTCTGTGTCCCCTGCACATACTTAAATGTAAAAGGGCAGATTTATGTTAAATGGCACATCCCCAGGCATGCACCAGTTAACGTGCACCGCTGCTCTGCCACCCATGGTGTGCCGTATTTACAATCAGATAGGAGAAAGCTGCGTCAAAACCCTGCGCCTACTTTAAGCAGGCATAGGTCTTGACGCAACATTGTGGAGATGGGGCACCCCTGAGCCTTGCTTGAGCTGCATCGCACTTGCGATACAACTCCAGCAATCACTACCTTTACAGCACAGATACGTCACGCATCTGTGCCATTTTTGCCCCATGATGCCCTGCATTGTAAATGCAGCACACCATGGGTGGCGGAACAGCGGCGCAGGATGACTGACACATCCCTGGTGATGCACCAGTCATCATAAATCTATCCCTAAGATTCTTATCTTGTTACAGATGAACCGCCATATGTACCATCAAACTATTTTGCATTTCCTAAATAGCGAATTTTAAGGGATAAATAGCAATTCTTTACCATTCCTAATTTGCAATGAGCAAATTGCTAATTGCAAGTTACCCATTCATTTCCATGGGCTAGGAGGCTCATAGGAATGAAGGTTTAATTTGCGATTAGCAATTTGCTCATCACAAATTAGGAATTTTTCCAAGGGTGCAGGGGTGTCTCAAAAACACCCTGCTGCACCCCTGAAAAAGAAATTTGGGGGCATATGGCGCACATACATGCCCTAAGGGCATGTGTGGGCATCATATGGGACCTTTTGTTTTTGGGAAAAAAAGCTTTTTGAAAAGAATTCACAAATTACCACCAACTAGAAGTTGGTGGTAGTTTCCAAATCCTTAATGTCATTTTTTACATATTTTTTGTTTGATACATTGCATTTAAGTAATCGCAAAATTTGCAAATCCTTCAGTGCAATCGCAAAATAAGGAATAGCAAATTTTGCTACTCCTTATTTTGCATCAAACTTGTTTGATACATACCATTTGTCTAATTAACATTCGCAAAGGCCGAAATTCGCAGAATTTTGATCTTTGCGAATGCTAATTAGCTTGATACATATGGCCCCAAGTGAGGCCTGTCTTGCAACATGGTGCATCTTTTGCATCACTGCTGCATCGGTTTCATGTGGTACGTTTTTTTTACACCATGACATATCTGCCTAAATGCATCAATTTGTAATTTTGTCGCCTCATAGCAAATCTTTTGCACCGCCGCTGCATCAGAAAAGTGACGCACAGTGGCGCAAAAGAGGCATACACCTATCATAAATCTGTCCCTAGCATTTTAAATGATTAATCCAGGATGACGATAAGGTGTGGACTATCCAGAGGTTTGTTTAAGGTGAGGCCTACTCAGGATTGCAGATTAAAGTTACGCTTGATGAAGAATACAGAGGAGATAATACATGTAAAGGCCTACCAATGAAGTAAGTGATGTCCACTTCATTGCGCCAGTCATCATAAATGTATCCCTAAGCTTCTTATCTTGTTACAGATGAACCGCCATATGTACCATCAAACTATTTTACATTTCCTAAATAGCGAATTTTAAGGAATAAATAGCAATTCTTTACCATTCCTAATTTGCAATGAGCAAATTGCTAATTGCAAATTACCCATTCATTTCCATGGGCTAGGAGGCTCATAGGAATGAAGGTACAATTTGCGATTAGCAATTAGCTCATCACAAATTAGGAATTTTTCCAAGGGTGCAGGGGTGTCTCAAGAACACCCTGCTGCACCCCTGAAAAAGAAATTTGGGGGCATATTGCGCACATACATGCCCTAAGGACATGTATTGGCGTCATATGGCACCTTTTGTTTTTTGGAAAAAAATGCTTTTTGAAAAGAATTTGCAAATTACCACAAACTAGAAGTTGGTGGTAGTTTCCAAATCCTTAATGTTATTTTTTACATATTTTTTGTTCGATACATTGCATTTAAGTAATCGCAAAATTTGCAAATCCTTCAGTGCAATCACAAAATAAAGAATAGCAAATTTTGAAATAGGGACATTTTAAGTAATTTCCACATGTGCAGTGTTTTCAAATTATGATTTGAAAATCGTTTTTGGGGAAAAGGAATGGTTTGCAAATTTATGACAAGGACATAATGGTGTATGCTTCTCTATAAGGCATTTCAGTGTCTCTGATGTCATTTTTCCCATATTACATTATAAGACCTTTCCCCATGGAGCACATTCCTTGTAAATATGCTCCCACCTGTGCATGGTGAATTTAGATTTTGACTGTTTGAGTCACATAGCCATGTTAATAGTGACCCAAAAAAATTGGAAACGCTTTAAAAAAACACATTCATGTGTCTTAAGGACATTTTAAGTCATTTCCCCGTGGACAGTGTTTTGTAAGTGGCGCAAAAGAGTCATACACCTATCATAAATCTGTCCCTAGCATTTTAAATGATTAATTCATGATGACGATAAGGTGTGGCCTATCCAGAGGTTTGTTTAAGGTGAGGCCTACTCAGGATTGCAGATTAAAGTTACGCTTGAAGAAGAATACAGAAGAGATAATACATGTAAATGCTTACCAATGAAGTAAGTGATTTGCACTTTATTTCGCCAGTCATCATAAATGTATCCCTAAGCTTCTTATCTTGTTACAGATGAACCACCATATGTACCATCAAACTATTTTGCATTTCCTAAATAGCGAATTTTAAGGAATAAATAGCAATTCTTTACCATTCCTAATTTGCAATGAGCAAATTGCTAATTGCAAATTACCCATTCATTTCCATGGGCTAGGAGGCTCATAGGAATGAAGGTGCAATTTGCGATTAGCAATTAGCTCATCACAAAATAGGAATTTTTTCAAGGGTGCAGGGGTATCTCAAGAACACCCTGCTGCACCCCTGAAAAAGAAATTTGGGGGCATATGGCGCACATACATGCCCTAAGGACATGTATTGGCGTCATATGGCACCTTTTGTTTTTTGGAAAAAAATGCTTTTTGAAAAGAATTCGCAAATTACCACAAACTAGAAGTTGGTGGTAGTTTCCAAATCCTTAATGTCATTTTTTACATATTTTTTGTTTGATACATTACATTTAAGGAATCGCAAAATTTGCAAATCCTTCAGTGCAATCGCAAAATAAGGAATAGCAAATTTTGAATTAAGGACATTTTAAGTCATTTCCACATGTGCAGTGTTTTCAAATTATGATTTGAAAATCGTTTTTGGGGAAAAGTAATGGTTTGCAAATTTATGACAAGGACATAATGGTGTATGCTTCTCTATAAGGCATTTCAGTGTCTCTGATGTCATTTTTCCCATATTACATTATAAGACCTTTCCCCATGGAGCACATTCCTTGTAAATATGCTCCCACCTGTGCATGGTGAATTTAGATTTTGACTGTTTGAGTCACATAGCCATGTTAAAAGTGACCCAAAAAAATTGCAAACGCTTTAAAAAAACACATTCATGTGTCTTAAGGACATTTTAAGTCATTTCCCCGTGGACAGTGTTTTGTAAGTGGCGCAAAAGAGGCATACACCTATCATAAATCTGTCCCTAGCATTTTAAATGATTAATTCATGATGACGATAAGGTGTGGCCTATCCAGAGGTTTGTTTAAGGTGAGGCCTACTCAGGATTGCAGATTAAAGTTACGCTTGATGAAGAATACAGAGGACATAATACATGTAAAGCTCTACCAATGAAGTAAGTGATGTCCACTTCATTGCGCCAGTCATCATAAATGTATCCCTAAGCTTCTTATCTTGTTAGACATCAACCGCCATATGTATCATATAAGGATGTATGACGTTATAACGCATACTTTTACTCCGCAGACCATTACAACGCGACTTTTACTCCGCATACCGTTACAAAGCATAGCGCCTTGGGGCGCTGGATAGTGGTAAGTATAATTTACTATTCTAACTCCAGTCCCCGTGGACCCTAGGGAAGGTGTTGGATAGTAAATTATACTTATTACCTATCCTAGAGCGCCCCCCAGCGCAATGCGTTGTAATGGTATGCGGAGTAATGGTCGCGTTGTAATGGTAGTGCGGAGTAAAAGATCCGTTGTAACGGGTGTATACCATCATATAACTATTTTGCATTTCCAAAATAGCGAATTTTAAGGAATAAATAGCGATTCTTTACCATTCCAAATTTGCGATGAGCAAATTGCTAATTGCAAATTACCCATTCATTTCCATGGGCCAGGATGCCCATATGAATGAAGGTGCAATTTGCGATTAGCAATTAGCTCATCGCAAATTAGGAATTTTTCCAAAGGTGCAGGGGTGTCTCAAGAACATCCTGCTGCACCCCTGAAAAATAAATTTGGGGGCATATGGCGCACATAAATTTTAACAACATTCCATTACCTCAAAAACGATTTTCAATTCATAATTTGAAAACACTGCCCACAGGGAAATTACTTAAAATGTCCTTAAGACACATGAAAGTTTTTTTTTAAAGCCTTTGCAAGTTTTTGGGTCACTTTTAACATGGCTATGTAACTCAAACAGTCAAAATCTAAATTTACCATGCACAGGTGGGAGCATATTTACAAGGAATGTGCTCCACAGGGAAAGGTCTTTTAATGTAATATGTGAAAAATGACATCAGAGACACTGAAATGCCTTATAAAGAATCATACACCATTATGTCCTTGTCATAAATTTACAAACCATTCCTTTTCCCCAAAAACGATTTTCAAATCATAATTTGAAAACACTGCACATGAGGAAATGACTTAAAATGTCCTTAAGACACATGAAAGTGTTTTTTGATTGCCTTTCCAGCATGGTTGGGTCACTTTTAACATGGCTATGTAACACAAACATTTAAAATCTAAATTTGCCATGCACAGGTGGGACCATATTTACAAGCAATTTGCGCCACAGAGAAAGGTCTTACATTAAAATGGGAAAAATAACATCAGGGACAGTCAATTGCCGTATAAAGAAGCATACACCATTATGTCCTTGTCATAAATTTAAAAACAATTCCTTTTCCCCAAAAACGATTTTCAAATCATAATTTCAAAACACTGCACATGGGAAAATTACTTAAAATGTCCTTAAGACACATAAAAGCGTTTTTTAATTGCCTTTGCAGCATGTTTGTATCACTTTTAACATGGCTATGTAACACAAACATTCAAAATCTAAATTTTCCATGCACAGATGGGAGCATATTTACAAGCAATTTGCGCCACATAATTCATAATTTTTTCCTTAAAGCACACTATTCTCTATCTAAATTAAAGAAATATTTTCTCACCTTAGCAAATACTTTGAGTTTGAAAACAGTCTCAGAAACACACCAATTTGTCTTCAGCAGAGCAAAAGGTATGCACTCCAGAGTCTGCAGCTATCAAAAGCACAGAAATGCTGTAATTCTTCACACATGTCTCTCATGTCACCCAATCAAAACTCTTCCCTCACTTTTTTTCAAATGAAAACCCTTCCCCCCTCTGCCATTTCATGCCTTTTCTGCATAGCAACCACCTCTTGGAAGACCTCTGGTGTTTGCAAGTTCACACAACAATGTTGCAATTGAACTCTGAACTCTCAGTGCACCTGTGTATCCACTGCAATCTTTCATTTAATGATTTTTTATTGACCACTCAAAATACATCTTTCAAAGAACACATCCATGCACCCTAACTTTCTGTTTTCAGCAATCAAAATCCACCAATCACTGTTACTGCTTCATGAACACAGAAACTCCACAGTTTTTTTCATTTTAAACTCTCATTTTTTCAACTGCCATTTCATTGCCACACTTCATCTGACTGCAGGAGAACCTCCTCTCACCATGTTTTCTGTCTGGATTGTTGGACATAGTTATATTCACTGGGCTCACAGGTACTCTGAGAACAGAAATTTACCTAACCTCAATTTACAAGATGTGGAAATTAAGTGGTTTGGCCACAGAGGATTAAAATGTCACCAATTGATACCATTGGTGAAAACCTTTATGCATTTGCCCAAACCTGACCTGTTAATTGTGCACTGTGGAGGTAATGATTTGGGCACTTTGACTGGGGTAGGTCTGGAAATGCTTTTAAAGGACACCTTTGAGCAATTGATGGCACTTTTTCCTCAGACTGCCTTGGTATATTCAAATATATGCCAAAGACAGAAATGGAGGTGGTCAAACCAATTTTGTCCACAAATTGAGAAGTCGAGGAAGCATGTAAACAAATCTGTTTCAGCTTACATGAGAGACCATGGAATGGGCTCCCTGTACAACAATAACTTGCGTTACTACATGCAAGATATCTACAGAGGAGATGGAGTTCACTTCTCAGATGAGGGCAACAGAATTTTCACTCTGAATTTAACACTGTGCATTGGTACCTACTTATAAGTACCTAAATGTACCATAAACCCAAAAGCTCTTCTCAGAGCTACCCTACATCTGATCACTCACAATTATTATTTTACTCTAACATTTTTCACTAATTTTCAACAAAGTACGCTCCCTGGGGCGCTACCCGGTACGCGAACCGGGAGCTAACCTCGCGAATTTTTTTTTTAAAATGTTTTTTTTTCGCACATATAAGCCTCCTCAGCCACCCTCACAAAACCTAGGGGGTCAAGATAAGTCTACCGTGCCCCCTTCTACCCATTCTGAACATTATTTGCCCTCCATTTTGTATCTTAATTCGACCGAAACACAAAATGGTGGACTCCCGTAACGCTCAACGGTTCGCGTACCGGGTCGCTCCCTGGGAAGCGCACCATCAAAAAAGGTGGGAAAGTAGTTTACAGAAAAGTTACTGGAGACAATTTCACCAAATATAGATTAGCTCATACTACATACCAATCCCTACCATTTTCACAAATTTGATTGGAATTCCATTTAGCCATTTAGCCTGTAGACCTCTCTAAATACCCTGAGGTAAATTACTTCACAAAACACATCTGAAGTGTTGGAATTGACAACCAATTAATATGTTACTTTCATTTTCTACTTTTTTTACCTGACATTTCATTGGTTATATACCTGAATATATATAAAGGAAGAGAAGAAAACACAGCCATTTTGACTACTACTTCTTGGTGTACATTTCAATAGTATTTTCACTAATTCCTTCAACTTCTTTCTAAAGGTAAGTTTTTATTTTTAAAACTGAAGTATATTGTGCACTATAAGTTAATATGGTAAACTTTTTCTGATAGTTATATACTATCCCTCTGTAGTAGTTATAGATTTAGATAGACTTCTCTGTTATAGTTATGGATGGAGTTAGGCTTCTCTTGTATAATTATGAATTTACTTACGTTAAATCACATACACTTTTTTATATTCCTACTTCCACTCTGATACTATACACTGCCCAAAGATAAATTCACTGATAAAAACTGCCTATCTAAAATTAATCCCAACAGTGCCCTATCTCTACTAATATATATTTTTTTAATCTAAATTTCAGGCAAAATGGAAGGCGAACAGAAAGTTGAATTTCAAATTGTCCTGCAAGAGAGCAGCCAAGAAATCATTGATGAAAATGATATTGAATTTTTCGATGAAACTTGGGACAAAGAACTACTGCAATGTGTACAAGCAGTAGATAACCTCCTTGAAAATGAGGACATTTTACACCCTCAGAGACTACAATGTATATTCAATGATAATTATGAAATTTCTGACAATGAAATGTTAGAAAGTTTAATAAATTATGAAACACAATCACAATAAAAAAAAATGCTTAAAAAATAAAGAAAATAAAAAATAATCAACAAAACCAACAATCAATTAACATACAGCATTTGAAAAGTCTATCATTCATTTTTCATTGCAGTACGCTGCCCAGAACGCTTCCCGGTTCGCGGACCGGGCGCTACCCACGCAAAAAAACAAAAAAAATTTTTTTTTTTTTTGCCCCGCGGGGCCCTTTTAAAGCCTCCACATTAAACCTAGGGGGTCAGGGAGGATCTACTATGCCCCCTTATGGTTATTTCCCCCTTTGTTTTGGCCTCCTCTTGTCTCTCAATCCTACCGAGAGACAAGATGGCGGCCGCTCCGGACTGTTTAGAATGTTGACAGACACCGGAGAGCCAATCAGCTTCGCTACGCGAAGTTCCGGTACGCGCCCCGGTCCGCGAACCGGGGCGCTGCCCGGTCCGCTGTTACAGATATATATCTTTTTTTAAACGTTAATTTCTCAAAATCCACTGTAGCACATATATTGAGACCTACAAAAGGCACATCGGGCTACCAGTCCCTACAATTTTGCCAAGTTTCGTGCAAATCCATTCAGAAGTTCGGGCTAAAAGTGAGGCCAACCGCCATATGGAAAACTCAATGTTAAAAACACGTTTTGGGACCCCCCTTTTTTCTCGGCCCCCCCTTGACGAACCCCCCCAAATTTCCAGGGGCTGCTCAGAAACAAAATGTTCCATTTCCCAGAAAATTTCAGCCAATTCCGTCCACAAACGCCAAAGTTATTAGACATAGAATTTTCAAAAATCCCATAGAGAAAAAATCCTAACTATATATACCTACTGGCGACCGCCAGTAGGTAATATATATATATATATGCATCCAATCCTGGTTTGGCATCAGAAAGAACAGGCACCGACTCCGTGGATGAAGATCAAAGGTTTTTTATTTCCAAAAAAACGACCAGACGCGTTTCGGCGAACAAGTCCGCCTTGTTCACTACATCTGCTTGCACCATGAAAATGAGCCATATTCATACTAGTGCAAAGTGACTTGTTGAGGATCAGGTGAGTGACACAAGTAACATGTGACTTTTGATAGACATAGAAGAATTGGTGTCTTTAAAAAATGCAAGTCATGTTAAAAAATAATAACAAAGGCATGTAAATAGTTCCTTTACAAATGCTGAAAATTAAAATAAGGCACTCTGATTCACTTGTGGCTTAGCTACATCTTGATTCTGGTCTGATTCAGTAAAGGAAAGAGTCCCGATCATAGTTGTGAGGCTCTAATTGCTCCTACGTGTGATTACAGACATGGAAGAGTTTTTCTTTTACAAAAGACTGCCGCCCACTTTGGTTCTGTAAGCTCCAAGATGACAGGTGAGTCAACATGTGTGTTTAAAGCGTCCATGAATGTTCCTCATTTGAACGTGCACTAGGCAAATAGACGGATCTCCATGTGTTATTGGTTTCTGAATTACGTTATCCCCGTGTTCATGTTGGCCTCTGATGGGCCGATTAAAACGTGTTTAAAGTAATGCCTATGCTTTTGATTTATCGAGTGCTTTTCCGATGGGCGGTGTTTACAAAAAGGGCGCGCTGCGTGTATTAAATCGCTCAGTTTGGTGACATGAATGGAAGTATTCTGCTAATCAAAAATATGTGTTGTCGTTTATTTAAGGCACGTTTCAAAAAGCAATTGGAATGCTTGCCCTGCGATGTGTGTGACATTATTACCCCTTGTTGTCGGAAATGACAATGTTTCTAATTTGTTACAAAGGATAACAAATGTATGTGGCATTATGGGTGTCATGGCTAAGAATACTGAGAGGCTATGTTAGCATAGAGGGGGAACGAAGGCGGAAGAGGAGTCTGGCCCATGTGGGCGATTTTATTGTCTGTGTTAAGCCAAAGGAATAGCAGATGATATCTGTTATTCTCAACAACGTTACTGGGGTTGCAAGGAGGCTGCTTGGGGTAAGAGAAAAACAAGACTTTAAGCCCCTGTGGGCGATCTATGTGTGACATGTTTTGATGTGGACATGGTCTTGTGTCTCCGTGTGTGCCCCTAAGTTTGTAAGTGGATGGGTTTGGTTTGGATATAGTGGTATAGCCATATTGTGGTTTGGGCTTGTTGTGGCTACGACTGACTGAGTGAAAGGGTCTAGTTACTGTGTTTTTGATCCTGTGTTAGTGAGTGTGTGTACATGTGTGAATGGTGATTATATTACAACGTCATGTGCTCTAAGTGATTTATAAAAAAATTAGATGGTAAAACAAGATGTTCTCATGTGAATGGGTAGATCAGGTCAGAGCGAGGAAGTGTGTTAAGGCAAATTATAAGCAAAAAGCAACGTATCAAAGGTGTACACTAAGGGCTTCATCTGCATTGAGCCCATTGGGGATTTTACAATCTAACTGGAAAATGTATTTAGATTCCAATCTTCTAAGTTTCAGTTGTCTGTTCCCTCCCCTGGGATTTGGTGCCACATTGTCAAGTACAAAATATGTGAGATCTTCTGTTCTGCCATTAAGGTGGGTGTTGATGTGTCGTGCCACTGGGTAGGTCGGATCATCATTAGAGATGGCTCTGAGATGTTGGAGGATGCTAACGTCTGCAGGGTGTATGGTGCTACCTCCGTAGAGTTTGTTACAGGTACACCTTAGTACGTATACTGCAAAATCTGTTTTGCATGTATAGTGTTGTTTGCTCTCAAAGGGGGATTTTCTGAATGGGAACTTGACTGTCTTTGTGTTCAGCCCGTGTTTACAGGCTTTACATTTCGTACACTTGAAAAAGCCCGGTTGTGCTTCCAACCACATTTTGTTTTTGTTTTTTGATAGAGATGGTGCGTAGTTGATATTATATATATATATATATATATATATATATATATATATATATATATATATATATATATATATATATATATATATATATTACCTACTGGCGGTCGCCAGTAGGTATATATAGTTAGGATTTTTTCTCTATGGGATTTTTGAAAATTCTATGTCTAATAACTTTGGCGTTTGTGGACGGAATTGGCTGAAATTTTCAGGAAAATGGCACATTTTGTTTCTGAGTAGCCCTTGAAAATTTGGGGGGGGTTCGTCAAGGGGAGGCCGAGAAAAAAGGGGGGTCCCAAAACGTGTTTTTAACATTGAGTTTTCCATAGGGCGGTTGGCCTCACTTTTAGCACGAACGGCTGAATGGATTTGCACGAAACTTGGCAAAATTGTAGGGACTGGTAGCCCGATGTGCCTTTTGTAGGTCTCAATATATGTGCTCCAGTGGATTTTGAGAAATTAACGTTCAAAAAAAAATATATATCTGTAACAGCGGACCGGGCAGCGGCCCAGGACGCGTACTTGTCGCGCAACGGAGCTTTGTGAAGCGAAGCTGATTGGTTCTCCGGCGTCTGTCAACATTCCAAACAGTCCGTAGCGGCCGCCATCTTGTCTCTCGGTAGGATCGAGAGACAAGAGGAGGCCGAAGCGAAGGGGCAAATGACCATAAGGGGGCATAGTACATTGTCGCTCACCCCCTAGGTTTGATGTGGAGGTTTTAAAAGGGCCCCGCGGGGCAAAAAAAAATTTAAATTATAATAATCGAACAGCTGAATGGATTTGCACGAAAGTTGGCAAAATTGTAGGGACTGGTAGCCCGATGTGCCTTTGCTAGATCTCAATATATGTGCTCCAGTGGATTTTGAGAAATTAACGTTCAAAAAAAGATATATATCTGTAACAGCGCACCGCTTCGCGTACTTTTCGCGTTACGGAGCTTTGCGAAGCGAAGCTGATTGGCTCTCCGGCGTCTGTAAACATTCCAAACAGTCCGTAGCGGCCGCCATCTTGTCTCTCGGTAGGATCAAGAGACAAGAGGAGGCCAAAGCGAAGGGGCAAATGACCATAAGGGGGAATAGTAGATCGTCGGTGACCTCCTACGTTTGATGTGGAGGTTTTAAAAGGGCCCCGCGGGGCAAAAAAAATAATAATAATAATAATCGAACGGCTGAATGGATTTGCACGAAACTTGGCAAAATTGTAGGGACTGGTAGCCCGATGTGCCTTTGCTAGGTCTCAATATATGTGCTCTAGTGGATTTTGAGAAATTAACGTTCAAAAAAAGATATATATCTGTAACAGCGCTCCGCTTCTCGTACTTTTCGCGTTACGGAGGTTTGCGAAGCTGATTGGTTTTTCGGCGTCTGTAAACATTCCAAACAGTCCGTAGCGGCCGCCATCTTGTCTCTCGGTAGGATCGAGAGACAAGAGGAGGCCAAAGCGAAGGGGCAAATGACCATAAGGGGGCATAGTAGATCCTCCCTGACCCCCTAGGTTTGATGTGGAGGCTTTGAAAGGGTCTCGCAGGGCAAAAAAAAGATATACCGTTTTTTTAGTTTTTTTGCGTGGAGTGCGCCCGGTTCGCGAACCGGGAAGCGGTCTGGGGAGCGTACTTTCTTGAAAATTAGTGAAAAAAGTTAGAGTAAAATAATAATTGTGAGTGATCAGATGTAGGGTAGCTCTGAGAAGAGCTTTTGGGTTTATGGTACATTTAGGTACTTATAAGTAGGTACCAATGCACAGTCTTAAATTCAGAGTGAAAACTCTGTTGCCCTCATCTGAGAAGTGAACTCCATCTGCTCTGTAGATATCTTGCATGTAGTAACGCAAGTTATTGTTGTACAGGGAGCCCATTCCATGGTCTCTCATGTAAGCTGAAACAGATTTGTTTACATGCTTCCTCGATTTCTCAATTTGTGGACAAAATTGGTTCGACCACCTCCATTTCTGTCTTTGGCATATATTTGAATATACCAAGGCAGTCTGAGGAAAAAGTGCCATCAATTGCTCAAAGGTGTCCTTTAAAAGCATTTCCAGACCTACCCCAGTCAAAGTGCCCAAATCATTACCTCCACAGTGCACAATTAACAGGTCAGGTTTTGGCAAATGCATAAAGGTTTTCACCAATGGTATCAATTGGTGACATTTTAATCCTCTGTGGCCAAACCACTTAATTTCCACATCTTGTAAATTGAGGTTAGGTAAATTCCTGTTTTCAGCGTACCTTTGAGCCCAATAGATGTAGCTATGTCCAACAATCCAGACAGAAAACATGGCGAGAGAAGGTTCTCCTGCAGTCAGATGAAGTGTGGCAATGAAATGGCAGTTGAAAAAATGAGAGTGTAAAATGAAAAAAACTGAGGAGTTTCTGTGTTAATGAAGCAGTAAGAGTGATTGGTAGATTTTGATTGTTCAAAACAGAAAGTTAGTGTGCATGGATGAGTTCGTTGAAAGATGTATTTTGAGTGGCGAAGAAAAAATCATTAAATGAAAGAATGCTTTGGATATGCAGGTGCACTGAGAGTTCAGAGTTCAATTGCAACATTGTTGTGTGAGAGGTCTTGCAAGAGGTGGTTGCTATGCAGAAAAAGCAGAGAGGGGGCAGAGGGGGGAAGGGTTTTGCTTTGAAAAAAAGTGAGGGAAGAGTTTTGATTGGGTGACATGAGAGATCTGTGTGAGGAATTACAGCATTTCTGTGCTTTTGATAGCTGCAGACTCTGGAGTGCATACCTTTTGCTCTGCTGAAGACAAATTGGTGTGTTTCTGAGACTGTTTTGAAACTCAAAGTATTTGCTAAGGTGAGAAAAAATTTCTTTAATTTAGATAGAAAATAGTGTGCTTTAAGGAGAAAATTATGAAGAAAGTTGTGTTTTTCAAATGTTGCTTTGTCTCAAGTGTTTCACAAATAGATTTTGTTTCTTTGAGAAATTGTAATTGGAGAAAATGTGAAGTATTAGTACTGACAGGGCTTTTATGTGCATAGGAGCTGTGGAGTGTTTTCAAATTATGACTTGTAAATCGTTTTTGAGAAAAAGCAATGGTTTTAATATTGATGAGAAGGACATAATGGTGTCTGCTTCTTTATAAGGTAATTGAGAGTCTCTAAAGTTATTTTTCCCATTTCAATGTAAGAAGTTTGTCTGTGGAGCAAATTGCTTGTAAATATGCTCCCACCTGTGCATGGCAAATTTAGATTTTGAATGTTTCCGTTACATAGGCATGTTAAAGGTGACTGAAACATGCTGCAAAGGCAATCAAAAAATGCTTTTATGTGTCTTAAGGACATTTTAAGTCATTTCCCCATGTGCAGTGTTTTCAAATTATGAGTTGAAAATCGTTTTTGAGGTAAAGGAATGTTTTCAAAATTTATGTGCGCCATATGACCCCAAATTTTTTTTTCAGGGGTGCAGCAGGGTGTTCTTGAGACACCCCTGCACCGTCGGAAAAATTCGTAATTTGCGATGAGGTAATTGCTAATCGCAAATTGCACCTTCATTCCTATGGGCCTCCTGCTGCATGGAAATGAATGGGTAATCTTGCTGAAATGCAAAGTCGAATCTGTATTTAAAAGGGTCTGCAGCTCTGTACGGGTGTTCGCTATGTGAAGCACGAAAGTTTCACGGGCCGAACTCAAGGCCACCTCTCTCTGAGACAAAAGAGCTCTTATTCTTGCCATGCTGTTGAAATGTGCTCCCAAGGTTGGTATTTGTGGCCAGATTGAAAACTCCCTATGTTCATGTGTGGGAGGAAATAGAACATTTCTGCAGCAAATAACCCGTTCATTTACTGTTACGATAAAATGAATACTTTTAATTAACCCAGAACAATCTTCATTATTGAGCATCAAATAACTACCATTTTCCAAGAACTTGAACGTGGGGATGATAGCAGGAACTGGCGTGCCTTGCAACACGCAAGCCATATTTGGTCGGTGTTTGTTGCATGAACCGTGTAACTGTATGTGCCTACACATTAGTGAATGATCTGGCGTCTCAGTGCATTCCTCTCCATTCAGATAAAGGTCTTGATCATCTTTGAAAATCTGTATGTGTATGGAAGCGACCAGACCTCATGAAGAAAACCACTACCTAAAGGTTAATAACGACCTATTGGTATATATTTCATACAATTTGAAAACTTATATAAAGCAAAAGGCAGCGTTATTAAACCGTGGATAAGGCACTTTGCCAAAGCAGTGAACCTTTTGGATTTATACTGGAAATGTTAAAGGAAGAATTACGGAGTAGGGCCTGTAAATCTTTAATGGACAACGAGTAAAATTACTCCAACCATCATATTCCTCTAACTCCGGGATAGTAGGGGTGTTTAATTTTTTAGAAGTAGCCAATCCAAAGCATTTGGTCTGGGAAATTGTTTCATTCACAAACAACATATGATTTGGGATGAGACATGCACGGTGGAAAGCCTCAGTGCCTTGTACCTGCCAGGTTCGTGAACCCCAAACTGATGTAGATCCTGGATATTTTTACACTGTGTTACGTTAGCATGGGCTCATTACTGGTTTAAACGCCATTTTTCCTTTTTTGTAACTTCTGCACACGATACTTAGTTGTTGCTTTAGCTTTCAGCCTACCTGCGTCAAGATCTATGCCTGCTTCAAGCAGGCGCAGGGTTTTGATGTAGCTTTGTCCTATCTGATTGTAAATGCGGCACACCGTGGGTGGCAGAGCAGCGGTGCACGTTAACTGGTGCATCCCTGGGGATGTGCTAGTTAATATAAATCTGCCCCTTTACATTTAATTATGTGCAGGGGACACAGAGTAGGTGAGGTTTATCCAAGGTTAAGAAGAGATGAGTCCTGTTCAGTGAAAAATTGGAGATAGGCTTCAGTATATTATATACTTAAGTAGTGTGTTAAGTTTTTGATGACTGTTATTAATTTACTGTTGGGTAATAGTGGTTAATAACATTTTTTATTATATTTTACCACAGATTCAACTGCAGATTATTTCAAGATTTTAGGATGCCTAGCAAAGAAAGAGTAAGAAAGGCTGCAAAACGTCAAAGACAGCAGGACCATGGAAGAATGCAGCAGTCCTCTAACAAAAAGATTTGTCAAGTCACCAAGAAAGCACCGGGTAAGAGTCGAAAAACAGTCATAAGAAATATGTGTAGTAAAAAAAATATTACTACAGAAAATGTTTCAGTCCAGAAAAGGAGACAGAATTCAAATGGTAAGGAAAGGCCAATGAGAAATGTTACTGCTAGAGTAAGAGATAACTCTATGCATGAAAGTAGAAGGAAACAAGAGTTTAGGGATATTCGTAAACGAATGTTCCGCAACAGGATAATTGGGAATTTGTTAAAAAATATTAAGAAAGGTCAGCAGAAAGTGGTTTTTTATAAGAGAAAAAAAATTGTTGAGAAAGTTATTGATCAGGCATTTGAAATTAAACGTAAGTTATTTATTTTGACAATCAATAGAATTCGGAAGCTAAACAAGGTAATTTATGATTTCAAAAGAAATAGTAGATGGAAGAGAATAGTTAATCGTAGTAATTTTTGTGAAGTTTTTTCTGGAGAACGGATGCATAGTTCAAGCTCTGAGGCATTTTTTAATGAGGAGAGTTATTTCCAGGATAATGATTTGGTGCATGCAGTTGACACCAGTGGTCGAGCTTATGAAGTGAAAGATGGTTGTCCAGTTGAAAAAGAAAAACTTGTGACAACAGAGATAGAAGAGGTGTTAGGTAATGAGGTTTTAGGGAGACGTCCTAAGGGTCCTGTGTACACCTGGAAGTGTAGTAGTATTTGCAGTGTACGACAGGATTCCATCAATTTGCTTTGTGATTTCATACGGTCATTTAGTAAGAACAGTTTGAAGCAGAAAATGAAGTTGTTGCAAGAATTAGATCCTTGCAGAGTGAGAGAAGTGATAGGTTTGCATGGTCATTCACTGGCTTGTCTTTCCAGGAGAGTATGCCAGAGTGTTTTTCATCATTTCAGGATGCTAGCAGTGCATCATAATAAAGTGAGGAAATTAGTTAGAATGTTGTATTATGCTAAGAGTCCAGCAATTATGCTTAAACAATTATGCGCTGCTCTTTTGCATGGTTCTGAAATAGATGTGAAGAATATATGTGAAGAAATTGAGTTTTGTTACTTTGGAAGTAAAGAGGAGAATGTTGAAATTGACCAAGAAGAAGAGAGTAATGTGGAAGATAGTGTACAGGTTTCCAGTACAGATAATTTCCAGAGGGAAATTGCGACGTTTGAGGTGAAATCAAGTGAGAGGCCAAATTTCACTTGTGTGTGTTGTCGACGCACTTATTATAAGAATCAGACTAAGTTAGTGGATTTATATGGAAAAAGTGAAAGGGAAAATAATAGTGAATGGAAGGATTTTACAACATACTTGATGGTAGAAAATTGTTTTGATTTGGGATTGGATCAACGTGTGTGTACTTATTGTTGTAACAAATTAAATCAAAACCAGATGCCTGCTAGAGCAGTTCATAATAATCTGGAATTGGTTGAGATTCCTTCTGAATTGAAGGATTTAAATACTTATGAATCTATTTTGATTCAAAGTATCCATCCTTTTCAGGCTATTGTAAGAATGGAGCCAAAGACAGGGAAATTGCCTCCATCAGATTTACAGAGAGGATTAAAGGGAAGAGTTGTTTATTTGCCTCTAGATTTGAAGAAAAACATTAACACAATTGGAGTAGAAAAAGTGGAAGAGGAACCTCTTGTTATCTTAGTTAATGGGGTTCCGACAAAGAATAAGAAAATATGGCAAGATTTAGTAGATGTTAGGAAAGTCAAAAGGGCAACATTGTATTTGAAAAAATATAATAAGTACTATAAAAATGTATATGTTGCAGAAGAGGAAGTAAGTGAGGAAGAGGATAACGATTTGTGTGCTGGTCAAATTGAGAAAGTAGAACCCTGTACTAGTGAAGAAATATATGAACATTATAGTGTTCATCCTTTGCATTCCAAGGAAGTCATGGGGAATGCTATTGAGTTGTTTCAAATGAAACAAGCGAAAGGGAGTCCCATTGGTGTTTGGGAGGAAAGTTTGGAAGCTCGGTGTTTCCCACAGCTTTTTCCAACAGGTCAGGGAGGAAGATATGATGAGCGACCTCATCAAATTCCTGCTTCTGAATACCGGACTTTGCGATTGTATGCAGGAGATCCTAGGTTTCGACAATGCATTCCTTATTTGTTTCATCTCCTGTTTGAAAGCGATCTGTCTGGACTGTCATATGCAGTGAACCACATCTTGAAAAGTGGTATACACATGCAAAACATCTCGGCAAGTGACTTTATGGATAAAGTCAATGTCCAAGACAGTATTTTGGATTCTCACCTGATTAATCTCATGGCGTGTCAGCGTGGTACTAATGAGTACTGGTACCGTCGTCATGGTGATTTAAAATGTATGCTAAGGAACTTAGGAACTCCCACATGGTTCCTCACTTTGAGCTGTGCTGAGTATGGCTGGGAAGACTTACTTGAATTTCTACGAGAGGCAAATGCTAACGTAGAAAACATCGAATTCAAGACACCCGGAGAACTGTGCTCTTTGGATCCAGTCAATGTATGTAGGTACTTCAATCATAGATTTGAAGGTATGATGTCTTTCATCATGAATAAGAAGAATCCACCTCTTGGAGAGGTGTTGGATTTCTTCTGGAGGAAGGAGCACCAAGCAAGAGGTGCTCCTCATATACATATGTTGCTGTGGATCAAGGATGCACCTAAATTTGGAACGGATGCAGAAGACTCAGTGATGAGTTTCATAGAACAGTATTCTACGTGTGCTGTTCCAAACGCAAAGGAGAAAAAAAGCCTACGAGAAAAAGTTCTACGTTTCCAAAGCCATCGATGTGGAAAGTACTGTCGTCGTAAATTCCGGAACAAAGACAAGTTCTACACCAAATGTCGTTTCGGCTTTCCACGACCGGTGATTTCTAAAGGAAGAGTGAATAGTTTGATGTCTTCGCTGCGACATAATGTGATGAAGAAATCACCTAAAAACACATACAATTTGAAGAGGAACAAAGAGTCTAAGTACATTAACGACTACAACCCGGTGATTTTGTCCATGTGGAATGCTAACATGGATATACAGTTTGTGGCTGATAACTGTATGGCTGTGGCTCGGTATGTGACATCTTACATCACCAAAAAAGAGAAGACAGAATTGAAGGATATGTGGGAGGACATTTCCCATGAAAAGAGCCTCAGCAAGAAGTTGTACAGTTTCAGTCTGAAGATGTTGTCGCATCGAGAAATCGGAGCTTACGAATGTTCTGACCGGTTGTCTTCAGCAAGTCTCTATGCCAAGTCCAGGAGTATCGTTTGGGCGAGTGTTGGTCTTGCTGCAACGCGTAATCGAGTTCTGAAACCTGTGCGGGAAATTGAGTATTTGGCGGAAAAGGAGCCAAACAGTACCGACATTTTGAAGAGCAACATGTTGGATACATATTATCCAAATCGAAGCAGTCACCTCGAGAATGTTTGTCTGTATGAGGTTCTGCAAAATTACATATTCAAGAGGAACATCAAAGAAGATACTGAGAAAGGAGTGTATGCTGTAATAGGAAGTGAGGGATGTCTGGTCAAGCAAAGAAAATGCCACTTGATAAACCATCGAAAATTGAGTGGCGAATCTCCTGAAAAAAAGGAGTTTTTCTATTTAGCACTTTTGCAACTTTTTAAGCCTTGGCGTGCAGAAGAGGAACTGCTTGGAGATTTCCTTTGTTACGAAGACTCATTCAATGCTGCCAAGGAGACCATAGAATGTCCTGCTTTTCCCAAATATGTAGAAATGTTGAATGTGGAAATTGAGCAGGAAGCAACGATTGCAGCCAAGATTGCCAGAGACAGTTCTCAGGACAGTCAGAGTTCTGCTTCATTGAGTCAGGATCCACTAGGAGGACCTCTTATCGAAAATGAAGCTGCCACTGCTATGAATGAAGTGGAAAGAGCCATGGCACATGCTCAGGAGGATGCGGTTAACTTAGAAGAGTTGGAAAGACAACTCAACGTTGAGCAGAGGAAAATATATGACGAACTTACCATGCAAATTGATCATGGATTAAGTCATGACAAGAAAGAGTGCTCATGTACGTCGTTGAAGCCTGTCCGACTGTACGTGAGTGGAGAAGCGGGAACTGGAAAAAGTTTCCTTATTAAAGCAATTTCATGTTATTTGCAGGAAAGGACAGAGTCATCGCTGTCTTGTGTTGTCACCGCTCCAACTGGACTGGCAGCACATAACATTAAAGGGATTACTTTACATCGTTTACTGATGCTGCCAGTGGAGCATGACAACAAATTAGAATATCACAAGCTATCTGGAGATGCTTGTTTTGAAGTTTCAAGAGTCTTGAGGAAAATGAAACTTCTTATCATTGACGAAGTAAGCATGGTTTCCAATGTCATGCTTGCCTTTGTGCATTTGAGAATGCAAGAAGTTCTCAAAACAGAGTATGATGTGTTATTTGGTGGCAAACACATCATTGTTTTCGGAGATCTTCTGCAGCTGACACCAGTGAAAGGGCAACCTGTGTTCAAAATGCTCACGCATGAAGATACCAGGAAGTGCTTAGGGAGTATTGGCAACGTCAATATATGGTTAAACTTCAATTATGCTGAACTGCATGAAAATATGCGTCAGGCAAAGGATGAAGTTTACAAGACTATTCTACAAGATGTTAGAATTGGAAAAGTGACCGAGCATGGGAAAGAAGCTTTACATGCACGATTACTGACAAATTTATATCCAGACGAAGATGTTGTGCCTGAGAATATTTTTCAGAAAGTTACTGAGAAAAAATCTGGAATATGTTTGATGCCAACTCTTGCAGAATGTGCCAAATTCAACAACAAAATGTTGCATTTAGAAAAGCAAGAGATTGTGAAATTGGAAGCTATTGACAGAGTAGAGCATATGGGATCAACAATTATTTTGTCTGAGAATCTGAAAACAAAATTGGATTCATTAGAGAAGAGTATATCTAAAACTGCGGGTTTTGAAAAGACTCTGAATGTGTGCTTGAACTGCCGTATAATTTTAAGAAGGAATTTACATGTTGAAAGAGGTCTGGTAAATGGATCAATGGGTAATGTTGTTGATTTTGTGAAATACAGAAATAGAGATGGAATTGAATTTTTAAAAATTAAATTTGATGGCATTGAGGAAGTACAGCTAATTGCTCGTTGTTCTGCTAGATTTTTGCTTGTAAAAGACTTATATGTTCGTCGTAAGCAGTTTCCTGTTTGCTTGGCATATGCGGTGACAATTCATAAATCGCAAGGTTTAAGTGTAGACTGTGCATTGGTGAATATTGGCAGTTCTGTGTTCAAGGAGGGTATGGCATATGTGGCATTGTCACGAGTTAGGACTTTATCGGGATTGTACTTGATTGAGTGTGATGTCACAAACATTTGTGCGGATCTAGATTGTGTTAAGGAATACAATAGGTTGAGAAGAGAGTATGCGCCACATTTGCCTCAGTATCCTTTGTTTGAGAAACGTGTGGTAGGCCGGAAACGAAGAAATGTGACCAATACTGGGGAGGTTGTAGCAAAAAGACGAAAAGTCGATGAACCTGAAATTATAAGCAGAAACAAAAAGGATTCTGTTGAAGATGTTGTTGGTTTTCAATTTGAAAACAGTTCTGGTGTCAACTGCTATGCTAATGTAGTAGTTAATGTTTTGTTTTCTCTAGAAAATGTAAAAGAAGAGATTGTGGTCAATTCTGATCAAAGATTTTGCAGTTTGTTAAATTCTGTGTTAGAGAAATGTAGCACTGATAGAACAAACATAGAAAGTGTGTCTGAAATTCGAAATCTGTTAGACAGATGTTCAGGCCAAACACAATTCTCTCAAAATAGTCAGCAATATTGTCAGGAGTTTTTAATGTACATGCTTGATGTATTGCATGATGAAGGTGTAGATGTAGATCACCTGTTTGGGCTTTCTTATCAATGGCAGCATGACTGCGAGAACTGTAGGGTATCAAGTACTACTAGTGTAGACTCAGAAAGATTTATATATTTAACTTTGCCAGACAGTAAATCAGTCTCTTTTAATAAGCTAGTAAAAGCAGCTGATCACAACATGGAGTGTAGCCAATGTAAATCTGAAATGATGTCCACATTATTTATACGAACATATGGCCAGTATGTCATTTTAATGTTCCAACGATGTAGGCCTGATGGAACAAAATTGACAACTTTAATTAAAAATTTTGTGGCTTCACAGTTGTCAATATCAGGAAGGACTTTTGTAACTGTAGCAATTACATATCATGATGGTCCTTCAATAACATCAGGACATTATACAGCTTATTTAAAGTGTAGAAATGGCTGGTCATTCTGCAATGATTCTGTTTTAATTTTCAAAAAAAAATTGCCGTTTGACCTTAAAAACTCTTACCTGGTGTTTTTAAAACCAAAATTTTAGGGAAAGAATGTCGGGATGTGCTCTGAGGAATTTCAAGAAGTTCTAATGGCTCCTACACGATTTGGCCTTGAGGATAAGTGTAGTACAGAGACATAACTTCTTACCATAACACTGGACTTTATGGAGAAATACGTGCACTTTGAATGAGTTCAGAAAAACTGTTTCTTTTTATAAGCTAATTGAAGCAGCCAATCAAAACATGGAGTAGAGGGAATGTAAGTCTGCAATGCTGTCTACTGTTTTACATTGCTTTGTGATTAAAAGTGATGTAGAGAATTAAATAATTGTACTAGTCATAAAGGTAGTGTAAGTCTGCTTCATAGTAAGCAGTATCAGTGTGATAGGAAATGTAGAACATGATTGAGCAAGAAGGGGAAGATATTACTAGTCCAGGATTGTGTAAATGATCTTCAACATTTTAATTCTGAAAGTTGCGGAAATGCGAAAAGACGGGATTGGCTAACAAGAAATCCAAGAGTTATACATGGCTCTGACAAGATTTGGCCTTGTGGAAAATTGTGGTAGAGAGCAAGAAGTCATTTATTGTATGTAACATGTTTTTGAAAACGATGGAGGTTTTCTTTCAGAAAGTGGCGGGTTGAAAGTAATAACAGCACAACAGAGTGTAAGCTGTTCATAGGACATCCTTGGCCGTCATGGAAAGTAAGTTAACTTTAAGGAGTTCTGAATTCTGATTTGTAATGTTTTTTGGGTTTTTTAAACACAATCATTTTGATTGTGTTTTTTTTCCCCGCTGTTATATGATGAATACCTTCAAGTCACTGTTTTAGTGAAATTTGATACATTCTGAGAACAGCAAAAATAAACCATTTAACATGTATAATTAATTCTGTTCTGTTTGCATTTATGATGTACATGTAGAACTGTGTAGGAGGCATGGAGAAGGTGAGTCTTCTGTAAGTGTCAAAGTTGTTGCATACAGTGCTCATATTCTACGTAGTCTTTTATATTTCATTACTTTCACTGTTTCTGACTGATCTAAAAATTTTTTTTTAAAAAGAACAGTAAGTATAAGGGAAGGAAACAGACAGTTATGTTAAAAGAAACACAGCTATAGGGAATAAACTAGGGATACTGTTACCCGCAATCCTCTGCTGATGATGTCACTGAGCATGTCATGAATGATGTAATATGTGACATCATCAGCAGTGGATTACGGGTAATAGTATCTCTAGTTTACTCCCCTATAGCTGTCTTTCTTTTAACATAACTGTCTGTTTCCTTCCCTTATACTTACTGTTCTTTTTAAAAAAAAAAAATTTTGGTTCGCTTCCGGTTCGCGTACCGGGGAGCGAACTGGGAAGCGAACTAAGAGAAATAGAGGTTGGCACAGTTGCAAATATTGTACCAATTTTTTAATAACGGGGAGGTAGTTCTGAAAAGAACTTTTTTTTTATTGTTTTTGTTGTTTTATATTTTTTCTATTATTTTTCGGTACATTTTTTTACTTTTTTTGAATTTTTCTGAACAGTTTTATATTTTTTTTGTTTTTTTTTCGGAGGGGGCAACGAAAACGAATCATTGTAAAGGGCTCAACAGGAGCAAGAAAACAAAAAAAAAGAATTTATTGTTTGGGGAGTTTCGGACAAACATGAGCATGATTGTCAATAGCTCTGTTGATCAGAGTGATGCTACTTTCTCCGTAGCAAATGAATCCACTGCAATGTACGCAGACTTGTTTTACTTCACGAAATCTCGTTTGTATATTTGGCACCATCTCCCTGCCCTCTGGTCCCGTTACTTCCGGTACAATAGATCTTCTGGCCATAATAGGGAGATTATCAAGGTCGTCCTGTTCCTCTTCTTCGTCTTCTTGCTGAATTATAACTTTAGCAGGTGGTCCACTCTTCCTTGGATGTGGTGGAGGTGGTGGGGAAGCACCAGCTGAAGCTAGTAAAGAAGCCATTGCTCACTGGTAACAAAGGGTCTTTCTCTCACAATGATGAAAGTCAGAGTGAGGAAAGAAGGAGGGATTTTCACCATTTGGGAAAAAAAATAGTTCTCAACCAATGAAAAGTGTTCATTTTAGATCATATGACCTAGTCTTACATCACTAGGAAACCGAAAGTGAAATGAACCAATGAAAAGTGGTATTACCAAGTCACATGACCTGCTGTGTGTATGTTACGCGCTTTGCAGGGCCTCCCGGTTTGCTTCCAGAAACCTGTGCTTTGCGACTCGGTAAGCGTACGAGTTCGCTAACGTAGCACGTCATATGACGTATCACGCGACAACGCGAAACGTCATGCGGACGGGAGGCGTCACGATGTTGTTTTCTAACGCGGCAGTTGCGGTAAAGAAACGTTTACCGGCTCGCGGTCTATTTCGCGGCATCAAGGTCAGCTAACGGGAAGCTTCCCGATTCGCGAAGCGGGAACGAAGAAAAAAAAATATAAAAAAAAAAAGTTATTAATAAACATATAAAATATATTTTTGGATTTAAAGAAGAATACATTTTACAGCTACAGATATTAGCTGTTAAAAAAACAATGAAATTCACTGAAAAAACCATAGGTTATAGACCATATATAGTTAGGAATTAGCATTTACAAAACCTTGAAAATTCACTGAAAAAACCGTAGGTTATAGACCATATATAGTTAGGAATTAGCATTTAAAAAACCTTATTTTACTCACACAAAACCATTGAAATTCCATATATAGTTAGTTGCACTAACTATATATCGCGCACCCGCAATCCACTGCTGATCATGTCACATATTACATCATTCATGACATGGTCAGTGACATCACTGATGACATCACTGATGACATCTCAAATGACATCACTGATGACATCTCACTTGACATCAATGATCACATCACTGATGATATCATTCATGTGATAATACAATGCATCTCCTCACACTCTAATATAACCTCCGTTACACCCAGTGTTAAATAGAGAGTATCATTTTTGAAACCATTGACACACCAATACTAGTTACTACATACACACTCACTGATTCCTATGTCTACACACACATTCACCCATACAATCACTCATACATACAGTCACTCATTATTACAACACTATCATATGCACTCATACACCTATGCAGACAGTCACACTCTGCCACTCATCCATGGAGTTACTCACACACCTAGTCAGTCCTGAAAAGAATCAATCACACTTACATTTTCTCATCTATACAGTTAAACACAGAACACCTTACATTTTTGAAACATATACTAACACATAGTTACTCTCTTATAGAATCACTGATACAAGTACACATTGATCTGCACAGAGTCACACACCTCCCAGCCAGCCATACACACACTCAGTCTCCCATACAAATACTTGTGCAACCAATCAATAACCCATATAGCTACTTATATAGCTACTGATTAACACGTGCAGCAGCTTGCACAACAACAGACATACTGATGCACACTTTTAGACAGTTTAGTCACTAACCCGTGCATTCAGTAAGACGCATTTAATCACTCACTCATACAGTCAATCACGCACCTACTAAAACCTTTATTCAGACACTTATACATCCACTCATTCTTCAATATGTAAAACATATTTAAACTTTACAGAAACACACAGTCACTGGATGATGTCATCAGTGATGTCATTTGAGATGTCATCAGTGATGTCATCAGTGATGTCACTGACCATGTCATGAATGATGTAATATGTGACATGATCAGCAGTGGATTGCGGGTGCGCGATATATAGTTAGTGCAACTAACTATATATGGAATTTCAATGGTTTTGTGTGAGTAAAATAAGGTTTTTTAAATGCTAATTCCTAACTATATATGGTCTATAACCTACGGTTTTTTCAGTGAATATATATATATATATATATAATTACCTACTGGCGGTTGCCAGTAGGTAGTTATAGTTAGGACTTAGTTTCCATAGGAAATCCGCAACATTCTATTTGGAATAACTTTGACGTCGGTCGACGAATCTTCGCGAAATTCTCCAAGAAGATGGGGTGCTCCGCTCCTATCCTGAAAGTTTCGGGGTGATTTGTCAAGTGGGGCTGAGAAAAAAGGGGGTCCCAAAACGTGTTTTCCCCATGCAATTTTCCATAGGGGCTTTCAGACACGGCTACAGCCTGAACTGCTGAACAGAATTACACCAAATTTGGCAAAAAGGTAGAGTTTGGTTTGCAGATTACGCTTTTTGTTAAATGGTGTAAATCCGTTCAGTAGTTCATGAGAAAATCAAAAGAAAATTCATAGATATATCTATAGACGAAGTACCATACATGTATCCTCCCGAGCACAAGCTTTATGCTAATTGGCTATCAACACTCCAAACCAGGAAGTGTTGGCAGCCATCTTGTGCCTTGGTAGAACCGAGGCACAAGAAAACAGAAAAATAAACGCAAAAAATAAGAAAAGGGGGCAAGGTGGAAATACCCTGACCCCCTAGGCCTGCTTAGGGGGTCCCACAAGGACCCCCAAGGCCCCATTTTTTTTTTAAATGGCAGGATGCGCATAGGGTATGCATACCCTGTCAATCCCTCCAAAAAACCGAAGCGCGGCTCCGGCGTTTTAATGTTGATTATGTATTCTAGCGGGGCCACCCCCGGGGCTTAAATGTAGAATGAGGGGGCCTCTAATGCACCCGGGGACCGCCACCGCTCGGGGCTTTAAGTCGAGGTATCCGGGGGGGCTCACGTCCCCCCGCAACCCCGAGACCGCCACCCCCGGGGCATCTTTTAAAAAAAATAATAATAAAAAAACCCTGTTTGGGGGGCTCAAGCCCCCCACACACCCCGGGGACCGCCACCTCCCCGGGGCACTACATATTTAAATTGGGCGGTCGTAGATGGACCCCCCAGCCCCGGGGACCACCACCCCCGGGGTTTTTTAATGTTGGGAGGGGGGGCCGCACGGCCCCCCTCCTGGAGCCTTGTGGTCGGCCTGGGGACCACCACCCCCCAGGGCCGGCTTCTGCAGTGTCCCGCGGTGCCCACCCCCGGGACACTGCTATTTGCTATGGTAGGGTGGGAGCCTTGCCCTTTTGTGGGTGGGTCTATGGCCCTTCGTTAACCCCCCTTTCTGCCATCAAATACACTTCCCCTTTGTCGTAAGTATTCCCTTTCTACCAGCAACTCTCCTTGTTTCTTTCACATTTACTACTTAAACATATATCTACATTTGCGGAAATATCTGCAGTTAGGTAGAGATCTCTAGCATATACAAGATAGGAGTGGTGGAGGGGTAGACCTTGGCACCTAAGTTAGTGAATAGGATTTTGTAATAAGTTAGTAGTAGTATCGTACTACTTGTAACCACACTACAAAATTCAGTTTATGAATAGGCGCCATTGCCATTACAGAGCAGAAGACTTCTAGTGTCCTAGGGCCCGATTCACAGAACTAACTTGAGACAAAATCCTAAACTTACTACCATTTTGGTATTCACAGAAGACACTTACTCATTTTGGTATTCACAGAAGGCACTTAGGGCCATATGTATCAAGATACCCATTTGCGATTCTCAAATAGCGATTTTTAAGAAATCGCTATTTGAGAATCGCAAATGGGTATGTATGTACAAAATCGCATTTTTTTTGCGATTTCTTAAAATTCCCTAATTACGATTAGCAAATTGCGATTCGCAACTAAGGAATACTTTCCCATTCATTTCTATGGGCCAGGAGGCCCATTGGAATGAATGTGAATTTATTCTCAATTTGCGTTTTGCAATTTGCTAATCGCAAATTGAGAATAATTTCAAGGGTGCAGGGGTGTCCAAGGACACCCTGTTGCACCCCTGAAATATGCATGGGTGCACATGTGGCGCACATACATGCCCAAAGGGCATGTATGTGCGTCACATGGCACTTTGAAAAATGCTAAAATGTGCATTTTCAAGGAATTCGCAACTTAGAAGTTGGTGGTTCGATTCCTTAAGGGCATTTTGCTAATTTTTTTTGCTTTCTACATTGCATTGAAGGAACTGCAAAATTTGCGATTCCTTAAATGCAATTGCAAAATAAGGAATCGCAAATTTTGCGATTTTTTATTTTGCACCACATTTTGCTTAATACATACCACGTAGCAAATTCGAATTTCGGCCTTTGCGAATGCGAATTTGCTTGATACATATGGCCCTTACTCATTTCAGTATTCACAGAAGTTTGGAGTCCTAACTTTAGGACTCCCAAATGCCTTCTGTGAATACCAAAAGTCTTAAAGTTAGGATTTTTCTCAGTTTAGGAGTAGTAAAGTTAGGACTCCTAACTTTAGGACTCTTAAATGCCTTCTGTGAATACCGAAAGTCTTACAGTTAGAATTTTTCTCAGTTTAGGAGTAGTAAAGTTAGGACTCCTAACTTTAGGACTCCTAAATAATAAATGCAACATAATCACAAAAGTTCAGGATTTTCTATAGATGTGGGTAAGCAAAAGACTTTGAGAAGTTCACCAATTACTAAGTCACAACAATAAATACGGTTATAAAAGTTCACAGAGGTTGCCTAAGGTTGCCTAAAAAGAACTTTGTAACTGCTCACACCCATAACGCCAACAAAATGAGACCAGCCATAGTTAGCAGTAAAAAGCACCACAAAACTCTTCTAGGGCCTTCATATTGCCTTGATAATGTGATTGAAGCGAGGAGGAAAAAATATATTGGTTTTCAGTCCTCCTATACCTTAATCAATCTCATTGCCAAATCTAAGGCCAAATCACAAAACATTTTTGACTGCACTATTTCATGTGCTTGAAGGGACGTTTAAGCTACAGTCACCTTTTACCATAGTATGAAAGCAGAATGTTGGACGTGGAGTGTGAGTCGATCATTTGTGCAGATTTGAAATTTTATTGTAGTCTTAATGTTTCCTGCTGTTTTTTGTGTAGTTGTGTATTGTGTTCTATTGCAAAGTGATTTTATTCTATTGAACTGCAGGTGTTGGGTTACATTATGGTTTGACTGTTTTGTTGTGATCTGACCTGTTATAGTTGAATTGCTATGGTATCTTTTTTTTATGGATGTTTTGGAAATTACTATCTTTTGTGTGGTATTCTCCCACATTTTTACCTTGACTCTTTTTGTTCACTATATGACTCTGTGCACTTTATTCCAGGCAATGTTCATGTGCTCCCCTTTTTCAATATGATGACATTGGTATACACCTGATTGGCATTAGCATACCTACAAGTCCCTAGTACACAGCACCAAGTATTTCCAGGGCCTGTAAGTTAAATTTCAGCATTCGGCTGTGGCACCAATGTTGCCCCCACTGCAGTGACAGAGCGAACCCAACCATGGGTCTACAATTGCAGCCTAGCAGTGCAGTTTAAATCTGCCAATTTAACCTGTCAAAATAAACCCTCTTGAGAGGCCAAAATCTCTTAAATATTAAGTTCACTCTCTAAGGTAGGTAATTGGTCATAAGACAGGGCGCATGGTATATAAAAGTAGCACATGTAAAGGTTTAATGTTCCATTTTTGGTTACAGTGAAAAATACATTAAGTTATTTAAACTCTAGCAAAGCTGGCTGCTTCCATAGGAAAACACTGGATTACAGTAATACACCCAATAGAGCTAAATATGGGGATGGTAGTGTCAGGAATGGGTCTACAATTGCTCTAATATGCCCTAGAGGTTTTGTGTTGAGTCATAAGTTATGGTTTAAGAGGATTGGCAAATGTCCAGTTCTAATCATTGGTAGAAATCTCTAAATCAGATTTTCAAAAGTCCACTTCAAGATGGCTCTCGCTTAACCCAAGCTGGTACTGCTCTTGATGTTAACGACTCTCTTGTGAGACCGAACTCCAGTATCGAAGGCGCATTCGTTTTTCCCTGCGCTCTTCAATGAGAGAAAGTAGAGTTTTCGTACTCTCTACCACAGCAATTCTCTACAGGCCTGAATCGTTTAAATTCCTTAGTGCGCTCCTAGTTCCTGTTGAGAAACCTCCTCCTTTTAGATCTGTTCCTGGCCATACAGCATAAGGGAATTCCACTTTAATCCTGGCAAGAAACCAACATCAATGTATTTTTGAAAAAATGGAAAGTGTCTGAGGACCCAGCCTCCTACCGACCCATGATTATTGCGCTCTGACTGGGAAAAATCATCGCCTCCCTGGTGAGACCTTGGAAACATGGTTTCATACCAGGGAGAGGGACTATGGATCACGTATGTCGGGTAATCTCCCTGTTTGACATTGCAGATGCCTCAGTGGAGCAGATGTCCCTGATCCTCCTTGTTGCTCAAAAAGCTTTTGACCAGCTTGAGTGGGCATAATTATGGGGCAACTTAAGATCTAATATGTTTGGACCTCGCATTTTAATGCCCATAAGAGCTAGCTATGCACAGACATATGCTAGGATTTATTTTATGAGTAGGGAGTCCGAAATGATTTTGCTCGCTCAAGGTACTAGACAGGGATGCTCCTGCTCTTCAATTTTCTTTGCGTTATATATGTAACAACCACCTCGCCCCAGCTAACATAACGTTCCCCGCAACGGTCCCAGAGCCTCCTCCTACCCGAGCTTGCCTAGCCCTCCTCTCTCTCCCCGCCTCCCAGTAACCTAGCCATAGGGGATCAAGCTTCCCCATCTGGCCGCCCGCTCATGCCACCAGACCTGTCCTGTCCCTCTGGTCCCTTGCCCGCAAGCACATCCTACAGCTTTAGACTTTAAAACCCTGAACACCAGAGCATCCACCATAGTTCAGAGAATCCAGAAATGCCTATGTGATTTGAAGAACATCCTTCTCCTCACTGAACATTCTACCACCACCTTCAAGTCCTCCCTTAAATCAGTCCTTCCCTTGCTCACCATACCCAGCCTCCAGCCCATGCCACTGACCAGCAGACACCTTCGCCCTCGCAAACTGACAAACTACCTCTTGGAGGAGGAAACTCTAGCCCTCCTCTCATCCTACATGACCTCCCCTCACACCCCTTGTCCTCCAGACAAGGAAGTCGATTGCCTGATTCCTACTATCACAATCAATACCAATAGATCATCATCCCTCCGTAATAGAGGGGTAAACTGCAACAACCTAACACAAGTACCTTTAACCTCCCCTTCTTACAACACTCACACCGATACTCCACTCTCTGGCCTCCTTCTTAACTGCCCTTCAGCTGCGAGACACACCTCAGTCATCTCCGCTCTCATCCTAAGCCATAAAACTGATGTAGCCACCCTAACCGAGTCATGGCTCAATGATTCCTCATATCCTTACCGTGACTTACTGGTCCCACTTAACTATTACATCATTAGTCTTGATAGACAAATAAAAAAAGGTGGAGGCATTGCATGCATCTACCACTCAGACCTCCTTGTCACAGAACTCCATGAAGAACCCACAGACTCCTCTTGCTCTCTCCATTAGTAACAACCCTACTCAGTTATGCAAATTGCATGTCTTCTACCACCCCCCAGGCAAGAATGATACTTTCACGGATCTCCTCATGGAAATCATCACTGCTAAGGTCTACCCCCACTCCAATGACATCTTCCTTAAATCTGCATTGGAATGACCCCAATGACCCCCACGTCAACGCCATCGAAGTCTTCCTTGCCGACGAATCACACACCCAGACATGCACCCTGCCTACCCCCACAAAAGGCGCCGCTTTAGACTGGATAATCACTAAGGCATCAGCGGTCAGACTGAATTCAATAGTGCCATGTTACTGGTCAGACCACCACGCCATCACCTTCACAATGTCTGACCACCGCCTGATATGTCTTGGACAACAGGTGAAACCAAAATGCTGGCTCAGAAACACTAAGAACCTTGACCTTGAGATGCTGACTGCTCGCTCCGAGATCGACCTACACCCCCCCTTAAACTTTCTACGGTCAATGACCTTACTGAACACTATCATTTGACTATGACTAACATTCTGGATGATCTGGCTCCACTAAAACTCAAAAGGTCACAAATCAAAGACAAATACCCCTGTTCAGTGGATCACCTCAATATCGAAAGGAGAGCTTTACAACTCAAAGAAAGAAACTGGAGGCAGCACCCCTCAGCTTCCTATCTTAATCTACTCTGCCTGGTCAGAAACACTTACATCAAGAATATCCTCTTGCCCAAAAAAGAGTTCTTTAAATCAGAACTGGAAAATACCATAAACAGACCACGCAAACTCTTGAAAATAGTCAAACTTCAATCAAACAAACTAGTGAAGTCATCAAAAGAAACAACTAAATCCCTAATAACCTGTGATGGGGTTCTCCTCCTTCTTCACAACCAAAATCAACTCGCTAGGCAACAAACTCAACGCCACCTTAAACTTCCCTCCTCCTCTTTCTGGGACTCATCTCTCCTCTCGTCCTCTCCAAACAACACCCAAAAACAAGGCTCACTGGTCCAACTTCGAACTTTATGATGACCAGTCCATCTAAAAAATTCTTACCTCTTTAAAATCGAACACCCACTTCAACGACCCTCTCCATGCCAACTACTTGGCAGCGACCTCCCCACTCATCGTTCCCATCTGGACTAAAATTATTGACGCTTCCCTTCTTCAAGGATCCATAACTGACTCTGTGAAATCCGGGCAAGTCATCCCCATGCTAAAACACCCACTCTGAATCCTGAAATTCCAGACAGCTTCAGACCTATTTCAAATATTCTCCTTCCTGCGAAAGTGCTGGAGAACTGTTGGCAGCTACAACTAAGCCAACACATAGCTAATTTCAATATACTTGATGATTTCTAATCTGGGCTCAGGCCTGGGCACAGCACTGAAACTACTATTCTTCATATCGTATACAATGCTCTCCTAGCCTTGACCAAGGCAAAACCTGTCTCTTGATCCTTCTGGATCTCTCCTCAGCATTCAACACAGTCAACCATGAGAAACTTCTTGAACGCCGCAAACACAGAATGGGCCTAGGAGTCATCAAATGGTTTGGTTCCTTCCTCCAGAACCGCACCCAGAGATTCTTAGTCAACAACAACCTATCTGCTCCTTCCCCGATCTCTATCGGTGTCCCTCAAGGCTCTACTCTGTCCCCTACCCTCTTTAATCTCTACCTTGAACCACTAGCTGAAATTCTTCGAACGGCCAACATCTCTTTCCATATGTACGCCGACGATACTCAGACATACATCACAATCTCCTCTCTTGAGGAGATTACCTGTCTGAATGATGCCCTGAAATTGACTATTCAATGGCTCGCCAACAACCAGCTCAAACTGAATGCCCCAAAAAGTTCCTTCTCATCTCCCCCCCAAAAAATCCAATGACATCCCTGAATGGGTTAACTTAATCACAGCACTCAACTGCACGCCGTCCATAGTGGATTCAGCCAAATTGCCTCAGGATAACTTTGGACAATAATCTGAAAATGCATGAACAAATCAACTCGATGGCCAAAACTACCAGATTCCATCTGAGCGACTTGAAAAAACTAAAACGTTTCCTGGAAACCGCTGACCTAAAAACCGCAGTTCAGGTGCTAGTTATTTCCAGAATTGAATATGGCTGCTCTACCCTATCTCGCCTACCAAAGACTTCCACAAATCCCCTGAAAGCTTGCCTCAATACAGCAGCTAGACTCTTATCTGGCTCAAAAACATTTGACTACATTTCACCACATCTGAAGGCCTTTAACTGGCTTCCTCTTGAAGTCAGAATCCAGCTCAAATGAGCCTGCATCACTCACAAAGCCTTGTACACTAACTCCCCGAAATATCTCGCCCAGAAACTGGTGATATCCAGGAGAACCAGCCACCCCACTTCTGCAATGTAAAAACATATAACCAAGCGTTGTCTGGGGCCGCACCAAGAATCTGGAACCCATTACCTCCATCAGAAGAATTCCTACTTTGTCGCGCTTCAAAAAGGAAGCGTAAACATTCCTAATGAGCAAATTCCTCCAATAACTCCCCCTTTGCTGCACTTACTGCCTTTTTAAGGTTTTGTGTCTCTGCATAATCTCCTGTATTTGCTTGGCCCTCTCCGTATATTAACTGTTTGTCCTGTGTTGGACTTGGCCCTTCTGGCAGGTTCACCCCTAAACTTTTTGCTTGTTAGTGTGACTTGGTGTTAGTTATTTTTTTGGCTTCTGCGCACTTTTACTGTCTCCCAGTGTATACTGCGTGCGCTCTCTGAGTGCGTGTGGTGAGATTGGCCTGCCCTCCCATAGGAATGCATGGGGAATGTATGTCTCTATGTTAGTTCCTGACGCGTGGGGAGTGCAGGCTCGAGTTTGGTATGTGCGGACTTGTGTGATTAAATGCTGCGCGATAATGTGTGCGGCATAAATGTGTCTAGTGTGGAAGTGCCACTTTTAGAAGTTGGCATGTCTGTGTAATTTATGTGAATTGGCTGTCTGGCTTATGATTGGCTGGAGCTGGCTGGTGAGCCTGGCTCTAGAAGTCAGGATGGGTCTGCCCCGGTGGTGAGTGGAGAGATCTGCATGATTGATGTGAGGGAGGGGTGCACCTGGGACCTGAATAGGGCTGGGCTTTCCCAACACAATGTTGCCCCCCCTGCCTTCCTAAGGACTTTTGTTTTGCTATACTTCCCCTGGACTTTGGGGGACCCTAGCACTTGGGAGCACTTTATTGGTCCCTGCAGCACTTGACTAACTCGAGGAGGCAGTGACCCCGACCCCGAGGGATTCCCCCGGCGTGGGGATCCCCCTTTTTGGGCTGATTGACGGCGCAGGAGCTTACCCCGCTCATTGCCATATTTTTAACTGGGGCTATATCCCTCACGGCTGCCCACTCCACCAGGGACCTTGTGCTCATTTTCGGGAATCTACCCCGTAGTTGCCTGCACCAACACTGCAGACCTGCACCAACACTGCGGACCGCCTGGGGCGACCCGGAAGTGCTTCCGCAATTGAACCGGAAGCTGACGGGAGCCCATCCCGTGCCCCGGTGAGGAGAGGAGAAGTGCGCGGGACGAAGAGCCCAGGCAGGAGCCAACCCCGCACTGGACTCGGACCGAAGGCGTCGGAGGAACCCCAGGTCCCACAGTGGCGGAGGAGACGGGGAAGCAGGGCTCCCGCATTGGCAGTGTGAGCCCTGCACGTGTCTCCCACCAGCAGGCCGCCGCCACGAGACCGCAGTGCAGAGAGAAGATCCCCCCGATGGAAGCCGGTGAGTAGAAGCCGGCTTGGGGGAGGAGGAGTGAGGTTGCACCCTGCTGGTGCCTCTACCCCGAGCGGCCCCACTTGATAGCGGGCCGCTCCGACGTCAAGGGGCACTGTTCCGTCCAAGCCCACGAGGCTCCAAGGCCATTGCTCCACGAGTCCCCAGAGCGGGACTCCAATGATCACGGGGACATTTTGCTGATTTCAGGCCCACGAGGCTCCAAGGGGCCATTGTTTGTCCGAGTTCCCCGAGTGGGACTCCAACGTGATTTGGGGGCATTTTTATTAATCAGAGCCCACGAGGCTCCAAAGGGGGCATTATGGTTTAGAGCCCTCGAAGCTCCGGGGGGCACAGTTGGTCATTTTTAGCCCCAGAAGAGAGCCAGGAGGCACGCTGGTGCCAGGCTCCCTGCTAGAGCTTCCCAGCACTTAGTGGGCAGCTGCTACGTTTAGGCCCTTGCACCTTCTTCTTTGGCTGCCCGTGCAGCCTGCCCGGACTTTGCTGGACACAGGGCGTTTCAGCCCCTGAGAGGCCAGTTGGCCTGGGGGACAGTTCAGGTGTTGTGCCCTTGCGGGGTTACATGTTTTTGCCTCTGTGATCTTTGCGCAATTGGTAATTACCTGCCTTATTTCACACACGTAATTACCTGCCTAATGTCATTTCTGCATCATGTGTAATGTCTTAGTGCCTATACCTCTGAATGTATTGTTATGCTTAGGAGGTTGTTTTTCCTAGTGTAGTTATGCTAGTGAGCTCATGGTTCCCTGCGTGATACATGCCTAAGGTGGTTAGGGTTGCGTAGGTGGTACTTACCTTTTGCCAGTGGTTACTGGTTGTGTGCTACATTTTCTAATTGGTGTTACAGTTATTATATGTTCTATGTGCTAATTATTATTCCTACAAAGTGCTAATTCTACCAAGTGCTAGTTCTAAAATTGCTTATTCGTGACAGAGGTCCATGTGGCCCTGTCCTGTACATATATCCCCTGTAAATTCCGCCCGTGCCTATGGCACATAGTAAAGTGTGTGTGTACTATCTAATGTGTTTGGTATAATACAAAGGCTATTTTTATATATAACCTTGTGTGGAGTTCCTTTTGTGGGGGGCCTGTGATGTTGTTGCTGGGGGTGCGTGCGCAAATACTTAACTTACATTGCCTCCGGGATTAGCCTTACTGCTCGTGTCACGTTACCTAGAGGGTGAGCAGGCGTTATCTTTGGCGTGTAACTCCCTTGCCATGACTAGAGTGGTGGTTTCTGCCTGACTTTGGCGCAAGCCTCAGCCAACCGGAAATCCCATTTCTAACATCCAGTTTTACTGCTTACATGTCGCTCACTGTTTTTATACTGTACTACTTATTGCACGAAACTCTTGCTTATATCCTATCATAGTCACTTCCCTAACCCTCATCCCTATATTTTTCCAATGCCTATCTTGTACGTAATGTGTTTTTCCCTGTAAAGGGCTCTGATACCCTAATGGGTCATGTTTGTGCTATATAAAACCTCAAATAAAATAAATTATATAGATCCACTCATTAGATCAATTATTCAAGATCAGTCAATCAAACCAATAGTGGTCAGGGGTTTTAATACCATGATGTTAGCATATGCTGATGACATAGCGGTCGTCACCTCTGACCCCTTGGGAGCAATTGCCTTGGCCTTGCAATTTGGCAGGAAGTCGGCCTACCATTTGAACTCGGATATGACTAGGATTGTCTGTACTAAAACCATGACCTGCCAGGATCCACGTAAGACTGAGGTAGCTACCGATCTAGGGATTTACATTTCGGCGGATGTGGGCTCCACATGGCAAATCAGTTTGGCTCCTCTCTTAGAGAAGATTAGTAGAGACTTAAAGAGAATGGATAACTTACATCTGCCTATATAGGAAGGTGTAATGTGCCTAAAATGACGATGTTCCCTAAACAGTTATATTTATTCTATTGTATCCCGCTAGTGCCAGAAAACAACTTCTTTAGGAAATTAGACAGAATATTCTGCCAATGTATCCGGCATTATCAGAAGTTCAGGCATTCTTTTACATTTTTGACCCTTTCTCAAGATCGGGGGGCTGGTGGTTCCCAACTTGCTTTATTATTACTGAGCCATAACAATACAACAAACGGGTATACTGTTCAAATCAAATACGGGGGCAGAAACAGATTTGGGAGGTCAGGCAAAATTCCCCCTTCAATTTTTGAGCTGGCCATAGGTGGTGCAGCAACAGGGGTCCTATTAAGGCAGTTAGAGGGCAGTTACTATAAAGAAAAACACACTTTAAGCCTTTTAGAGCTGCCTGGAATGTTTGGTACAAATTATGCAAGCTTCTAGAAATACCTCGGTTTCAGAGGCACCTGCTCCTGTGGCCCTCACCAGTATTTCCAGCTCCCCTCTATGATGGAATAGGCAAACTTTGGGAGCAGGCAGGAGTCAGTAGGATAGGCGGTGTTATTGATTTGAATGGAACCATTCCTTTTGTAGAGCTTCAGAAGCGGTATAGCCTTGATGCTAGATAATTTTTTAAGGATGTCCAAATTAGGAATACGATTAGACCTGTTGTATCACATATTATTAGCACGAATCGGATTCCGTTGTTAGAAAGTACTTCGTATAAACAACCCCGAATAAAGGATATATACTCCATCCTGATAAATGCCAATCCAGATGACCTAGGAAAGGTTGAAACCGCTTGGGCAGGCAAGTTAGAGGATCAGGATGTCGAGTTAAGAAGGTCATTGACACTCTCCAAGAAAGTGTTTCTCTCTGCTAAGACTCAACACTTCAAAACCGTGTTCAATTTTTACTTTACAATGGCTCAATTGTTTGCTTGGGGGAAGAGGGAAAATTATCACTGCCCGAAGTGTGGACAGGGTTCTGCAGATCTGGTCCATATGTTCTGGGCCTGTGGTAAACTAGATTTGCTGAAAAGGGGATTGAAACCTTTTTGTATAAAATGTTCAGACAGAATGTGTTTGTGTCACCAACTATGATGTTATTAGGCAGTGACGAGAATGCACAGTTAGAACCTTCTCAGGTATATTTTTGCTTTATGGCAACCGTAGTAGTCCGATTATTGATTGCATTGAAATGGAAGGATGCTCACCCCGACGTATCAAGCTTGGTATGCCAGACTGCTTCATGTATACAACATAGAGATGACACTGTATACATGCAAATCCCGGAAGGCGAGGAGAAGGGGTAGGCACATTTGGGGTTCTTTGATGGATAAGGTAGAGAAAACTACGAGGTGTGGCGCCGCGGCCAGGGCGACTGACGCTGGAATCTGGGGACCACGGTTCGATCCCGGCGGCAGGTTAGCCCAGCACCATGTGACTCTAGGCAATAGCTCGCTTAATCTTCCCGCGGCCCCCAGCGCCTAGAGACCCTTACGGGTGATTGTGCGCTTTACAAATGTGGACTTTACTTTACTTTATAACCAATGTACAACGTACTCCTTTGCTCATATTATTATTATTTTTTTTCTTTATTTCTTTATTTATTTTTGTCATAAAAAAGTATGCACGGTTAAGTATTCCTGTTACGGGGTAAAACGTATACCTCATTTCATTTTTCTGTTGTATATGTATATATTTTTTTTGTTTTCTGGGTAAAAAACCATAAAATAAAATTAAAACATTTAAAAAAAGAGAAAATTCCATAGGAGAGTAGCGTTTCCGTACTCGCTACCACAGCAGTTCTCTAGAGCCCTGAATCGTTTAAATTCCTTAGTGCGCTCCTAGTTTCTGTTGAGAAACCTCCTCCTGGAGTGTTTTCTTGAATTTATTGCGTACTGGTTGTGGAGATTTTGAACATTGAGAAGTTCACCTTCTGGTCGCTAGAAAAAGAGTGTTTCGACGCGACACATGCTCCTTTGACACAGTCTCCACCCTCGGATCTATTGCAGGGACTCGTGTCCGAATTTCACACAACTCCATAGAAAACCCAGAACTCAACATCTCACCAGATGAGAAGTGTCTCAACTACACAGAAGGTCGTCTCTCGGATCTTCGGAGGAAACTAGCGTCTCGGCAAGATGCAAGACGGTTCTTGTAGCGTTCTGCTACAACGCATGATTTGAAGACTTCAGAAGTTCCTTTCGGGCGATGAATCAGCAGTGAAGTTCTTATTCATAACTAACCGTCGGTTGGTAAGGCGTCTCTCCTTCATCATTCCTACCCCCTCACGGCCCGTTCTTCCTTCCCTCCTCCTCCCTTGTTCCTTTTTGTGGGAGCTGGTGTTAGACCTCGAACCAGGGCTACAGGAAAAACACTACAAAGACCATAATGTCTTGGGTGGGGGTTGCATCGTGTGCTGTCCCATACTGCCTTGTGATAGGGTCACATGATACCAGGGGAGGTTCTTAAGCCATCAGAGACGTAATGGCGGCACTTGGCTTTCCTGCTCAGTCCGGATGTATCCTGCCTTGAATTCCCTGTGTTCCTGCTTCGCCTCCACGGATTCAAGCTCCGTTTTTGACCATCGGACTCCCCCTGGCTTTGGCTTATTCATTTTTGTAAGCTGCGAGTTGGTCGTAGCTTTTGTTGCATCTGCCGAGCACCCCTCCCTTGAACTCTCAGAGTCGCGGCGATTCTACTGCTGCTTACCTGGGGACCCGTTTTGCTTTCCCAGTGTGCGCGCTCCCTTCTCTCCCCTCTCGTAGTGGATGCACCTGATTATCCTCAAGAACTCCGATACTGGGGGTCTCCGCGGAGTAACGGGTTGACGCTTCCTTTTTTTTGTTTGTTGTTGATAACTTTACTCGAACAAACTTGTGTTCAGCTCCTTGTTGGTGGTAACGCCTGGATAACACACTCGTTTCTCAGCGTGTGACTCACCCTGATATTTTTATTGCTACTTGTGAATTCGCCTGGATAACACGCTCGTTTCTTCGCGTGTGACTCACCTGGATAGACTCAAATGCTCCTTTGACTTCTGCATTGTTGCACAACGGATTCATTACAAGACATTTGGAACATTGTGTCAAATTCTACAAGGACTCTTGGAGCTTTTAGTTCTCTCATAATTGGGAACCTATGTTTCTTTTTGGTGCATAGATTGCACAATTCTTTTTTTTTACAAGAGACCTAGACCTTAGGTATTGTACCTTCTACCCTATGTTCGCTGGTGAGTATGAGATAGCACACAGTGGGGAGGCAACAGTGACTACGCTTAGTATATTCTGTTTGGATACTTATCTGAGTAATTCTTGTTTTGTGTTCTCCTCCTCTGCAGTGATTCCAACATATTCCTGTGAGAGCCTTTCCACAACCCCCAGCTTATGGCTCTTAGCTGCGGACATATTGTCCTTGGTTTCTTCCTTTTCTGAAGTGGTTCTTTCCTCACTGTTGTGTTTTCTGTAACACAGAGAGGGAAACACCTTTTGGGAAACGTGGAGGCATAACTTTGCTCCTGGGGTATTGGTATTCCTGCCTGGACACTCCTTGCGCCCGATAGAAAGCCAAGCCCACGTTTATATGTACCCCCTGAGCGAAGTAGCACCATGGATGTTTCCCTGATGGATGATTCTACTGACAGTACCCTGAGAGAGTTAGCAGCTGCAGTGGTTAACTTGCAAACAGAATTAAAACTAGTTAGGGAGAAAATCAGAGACTAACATCAGAACTAACGGTTCTTAAGACACAGCGACAGCAAGAGGGTAAAGTAACAGAAACAACCCCTAGATTTAAACGTACATACATACAACCTGCTCATTTTCAGGTCCCTTCAACTAACACTTCTTCTGCATCCCCTGGAGCTGTTCCTTCCCCCGTAAATGTCACTGTGGTCACTCCACCGCAGACACCGCTAGCCATGCCTGAATGTTTTAATGGTGATAGTCATGAATACGGAATATTTATGAATCAATGCCGCTGGCAATTTCTGTGTAGAGCTGCTTCATTCCCCGATGACGCCGCTAAAGTAGCGTTCATCATTTCATACCTCAGTGGGAACGCTGCGTTGTGGGCCATTACTTTAGTTGAAAACGACGACCCCATTTTGTATAACTTGACGTTATTCAAGGAAAAGATGAGAAGTCTCTTTGCTAGGCACTCCTATATGCAAGCTAGCGACAACGAATTGTTGAATCTCAAGCAGGGGTCTAAAGATCTCTTGTCTTACATTACAACCTTTAATAGGTTGGTGACTGAAACACAATGGCCGGAGGAAAAATGTACATCCTTGTTCAATAGGGGATTAAAGGATGATCTTAAAGATATACTTTCTCAGATCGTGAATCCCCCAGAAGAATGTGCCGCGTTTATAGAGTTGGTGATTAAATTGGACCACCGCTTGAGTGAAAGAAAAGGTGAAAAGAGCAAAGGAGACTACCCTAGACTATACCTAAACAAAACCGAAAAGAAAGAACCCCGAGACACTAGTGAACCTATGCAAATTGGTGAGATTAGAGGCCCCTTGACTACTGAAGAAAAAGAAAAGCGTAGGAGACTAAACCTATGTTTATACTGCGGAAAAGGGGGACACTTTGCCAAAGATTGTCCCACCAAACCTAAATCAACGTCACGTGATACCACTAGTAAAGTCAGTCGAGTCCCCCCTTCGGAAAACTAACAGACTTGGGGAGTAAGGAGGTCGCCCCTCCAAGTCCAATTGTTTCAAAGACCTCTCAACATGTGGCCAATACTTGGGCCCCCGTACCTAAGCCCTTTTTCATCAACACTGTATTTCTGTTGCCTTCACATTTAAGACATACCATGACCGTTCTGTTGGATTCAGGTGCCACAGGAAACTTCCTGGACATTCAGATAGCTAAATCCCTGGGAATTGAGTTTATTCTCAAGAAAAACCCAGAGAAAGTAAGAGCTGTGGACGGCTCTGAATTATCTTCTGGATTGATAATGTATCACACACTTGACATCATTCTCTTAATCATTGTCTTGTGTGATGACGGGCATTCAGAGACTGTTTCATTTGATCTTATTGATACTCCTGCTTTTGGGGCTATTTTAGGAGTCCCATGGCTCCAGAAACACAATCCTTTCATAGATTGGGTGACGGTGAGATCTCCATATTGTCTAACCCATTGCTATCGGGACATCGCGCACTGGAATACGCCGGTGTATTGTGCCTTGTCTACCATTGATGGAGCTCCCCTACCAAAGGAGTACCACCAGTTTGCCAATGTATTCGATGAATTGAAGGCTGTGGCATTACCACCCCATAGGTCATACGACTGTAGAATAGATCTAATACCCGAGGCAGCGTTGCCCGTGAGCAGGGTATATGCCCTCACTGAACCTGAGACCAAATACCTCTATGAGTACATCCAAGACATGCTCAAGAAAGGCTTCATAAGACATTCCACCTCTCCGGTTTCCTCCCCTCTTATTTTTATCCCAAAGAGGGAAGGAGGCCTAAGAGCTTGCCTGGATTATCGCTCCCTTAATAAAGTGACCATCAAAAATAAGTACCCTCTTCCGCTCATCTCTAACCTCTTGGATCAAGTGCGTAAGGCCACCATATTCACGAAACTCGATTTAAGAGGAGCTTACCACTTGATCCGAATCAGAGAAGGAGATGATTGGAAGACGACTTTTCGTACCAAATTCGGACTCTATGAATATTGCGTAATGCCTTTTGGCTTATGCAATGCGCCTGCAGCCTTTCAATTCTTCATTAATGAAATTCTCCGCGAATACTTGGACGTGTTTGTGATTGTCTATATTGACGATATTTTAATCTACTCCCAGTCAGTGTCGGAACATGTGCAACATGTAAGTTTGATATTGAAAAGGCTGCAAGACAACCACCTTTTTGCTAAGTTAGACAAAAGCATTTTCCATACTCAAAGGGTGGTTTTTCTTGGGTTCATCATATCGCCTGAAGGTATTCATATGGATCCTGCCAAAATATCAGCCATTACTCAATGGAGTAGTCCTACCTCGGTTAAGGAAGTGCAATCCTTCCTAGGTTTCACTAACTTGTATCGGAGGTTTATCAACCATTTCTCGGATCTTATCACCCCTATAACTAGACTCCTGAAAAAGGTGTTGAGTTCAATTGGGATACAGAAGCCGAGAAAGCATTCCAGACCCTAAAAAACAGATTTACCTCAGCTCCCATTGTCAAACAGGCTGATGAGACTCAACCCTATTTTGTGGAAGCACATGCCTCCCAATATGCAGTGGGAGGCATTCTATCTCAACGAGAGCCTAACAGTGGCATTCTTCATCCAGTGGCTTATTTCTCCAAGACATTGTCTCAGGCAGAACAGAATTACACTATTGGAGAAAGAGAGTTACTGGCCATTAAACTTGCTTTTCAAGAGTGGCACCATTATCTATTGGGGTCCCCACACACCATCACTATCTATTCAGACCACCGCAATTTACAATATTTTAGAACTGCCAAAGCCCTAACCCCTAGGCAATTGCGATGGGTTTCTTTCTTTGGAGAGTACGACTTCCAAATTAATTTTCGTCCTGGGGTTAGACAAGGTAAAGCCGATGCTTTGTCCCGACTAGGTAAAGAACATAAATATTCAATAGAAACACCTACAGCCATCATTCCCGAGGATCGCATCATTGCGGTAAGGGATCAAACTATTGATTCACATTCCTTTTTCACACACTTGGAAAAGGAATACGCTGCTTTAGACCAAGAAGAGTGGGTTAAGAACCCGTCCAATACTATCACCGATCGACTCTTCTTTCATGAAAACAAATTATATCTTCCTACTAAGGAAATACAGAATCTGATCATAGAATGTTGTCATACCTTACCCTTAGCCGGTCACCCTGGAGAGAAAAAGACCCGTTTGACTTGTCAGAGATGGTTCTGGTGGAAGGGTATGGGGAAAGACATTGCAGCATACGTACATACTTGTCCTACATGTGCCAAACAGAAGTCCTTACATAGCGTTCCTGCTGGTCTACTCCAACCACTAGCGGTGCCCAATAGTCCATGGTCTTCCATTAGCATGGATTTTATTACTGACCTTCCATGTATCCGAGGGTATACAACAATCTTAGTGGTAGTGGATTTATTATCCAAGATGGCTCATTTCATTCCACTCAGAAAAGTACCAACAGCCCTAGAACTTACAGAAGCCTTTATTCAGAATATAGTGAGACTACATGGATTGCCTTCAGTAATCATATCAGACAGAGGCCTCCAATTTATATCTAAATTCTGGCAGACTCTGTGTACAGCCTTACACATATACCATTGCTTGTCTTCTTCTTATCATCCCCAAACAGATGGGCAGACAGAGAGAACCAATCAGACCTTAGAACAATACTTAAGATGTTTGATTGCTACGATTACAGGAGACTGGGTTCAAGCCTTACCCTTGGCAGAATTCGCTTATAACAATTCTACCCATTCCTCATCCAAGTTATAGTGGGGCCTAAAACAAGTTTTAAGAGCCCTTTCTACTTTTCCTGCTAACCCATTTCAACCAGCGTTGACCTTGTCCCCTCTGCTGGCCTCTACTGGAGTGAGTTCTCATCCCCTGGTGATGTCCACCTACACTGGCGTCAGAGTGTACTCCTTCCTGCCAAACCCTAAAACCGGGGACAAAGAAACTCCCTGTTGTCAACAAGCCCTGTTAATTCTGCTCCATAAAAGCTTATATGTTAAATTTTACTTTATTGCTGTTTGAGGACTGTGGAAATATTTTAAACATTTCCTCTAAGTTAAGATTGTCTGCTCTGTGCCATATCTACCATGGAGATGGGCTCATGTACACAATATAGTAGCCCCCTCCCCCAATGTAGTGAAATGCCTCTGTGCACTTGAAACATAGTTGTTCTTGGCAATAAAGCTAGAAGGATGTACTGCTTAGATTCAATATTTCAAATCTGTGACCCTCAGGCTCATAGACAAGATGATAGAACTGTACCCTTTGTGCAAATTGATCATGGGCGATGACTCTGCAGAGGTTGCAGTACAGTTTTAAAAAAGGAACCCTTTCTGTGATACAAAATGGTCACCCCATTATTCTGTGATCGTGGATTTTAAAGATGAAGTCCTTATTTGCATGGAGGTTATGGTCTAATAAGAAACTCCCTTTTCCCTCACCCATATTTTAGATTGCCTTAGAAAGTAAATGAGCAGTGCGGCACTAGGAATACAAACTGAGAAAGCATTGCCCAGAAGAGGCTGCACATTAAGCTCTCCATGGCAAGACAATCAGCAGGATATCTACAATACACCAATAAGTGCAGCCAAAACAAGAACTATTAAAAATAATTGGAAAGCCAAGTGTGTCCTTTCATTTTGTGAAGACATCCACTTCCTTCTTATGAATAGTCATAAAAAATTCAATCTTTAAAAGCAAAGTTTGAAAAAGTAATCAGTGATCCAAGTAATTAGTACCCAATCTCTAAAGAAACAAACCTATCAAAAACAAAAGCCTGAAAAGAAAATACAGTCTTTAAAACTTCAGGACATGTCACTTACTCATAGGGGAACTTATTTAGCATTAAGCATTTATCAGTCCATTTACAATTTCATGGTGGTCCTTCAGTGAAACAAGTAGTGCAATAAGAAAAAAAGAAAGAGAATTCATTTCTGAATGGGTGTATCTAACAAAGATTAAATTCAATGAACAAACAAAAATTGGACACCTTTAAAATCAATGTCGCATTCATTCAATTCAATCTTTGTTAGATACACCCATTCAGGAATGAACTCTCTTTTTTTTCTTATTGCACTACTTGTTTCACTCTGTAATTCCATAGAATTTACTTTAAACCCTATATCAATGCCTCCTTTGACTGCCCCAGCTGAGTTCTTCACACAACCTTGTTCAGGCTCTTCTTCTACTGTTGTATTTTTCTCTTTCTCCTTTCAGGAAGAACAGCTTGATTCAAGCTTTCATCTTCTTAGTTTACTCCTCTCTGGTGTGCTTGGATTTGGTGTTCTCTTTTTGTATCCACATTTCAAATCTGATTTTGATTTTCGGACTCAGCTCTTCTAGTGTGAGATGCCTGAATGCAATAAGGCAAACCTCCAAACTTCACATACTTGCTTCTCACCAAGATCACTTGGTAGGGGGCTTTTCAGTATGCTTCAAAACAGTCTCTTCTTACATGCTTTTTAATGAGGACCTATTCTCCTGGTTGCAGAGCTTGACAACAAATTATGTAGATGCAAAAGGTGTAGGAAATTGCTCCTAGTGAGAGAAATAACATACTGTATCATCTAGTTACCTATAGTAATCTAATATCAATTCATTAGTGACAGTAATTAAAATTGATCACTTGGATGTCTCATTTGCCTTCTAATGAGCACCTCTTTGGCACTTGATCCTGTTTTCTTATTTGGAGTACATATTATGCTTACAACACCAAAGGAAGTGTGTCTAGCCATTTCAAATAAGTTGAAGCATACACTTTTGAAAGCTTGTTTTTATGCGCTGAACTATTGTATCTCTCCACTACTCCTGATTCTTCTGGATGAGAACTACAATGAACTTCTGATCAACAGTCACTGCTCAAAAAACCCTTATGATTTGTTTTTAAAAATATACTCCCTTGTCTGACTCGATTGATATTGGCATTCCAAATCTAGTCCTCAATTCCTTCAATATTAATTTTACAACTGTTAGTTCATCACACCTCCCTATTGGATATGGCTAAATCCAATTAGAAAGCAGGCAAATAATACCCAACATGTACACCTGTTGCATGGCAGCTTCTGTGCAAAAATCATTCTATTGCATTGTGAAGGAACCATCTGCCTTCCTTACATGGCTCATTATAAGACAAGCTTTCCTACAACATTGTTTTGCTGATACTCTATGCATGTCTAGCAATAGTCTTCTGGAGATTTTCTTGAAATGAGCATTAAACAGCCTCACCATCCAGTCACTCCGCACATGTATAGGTTCATGAAAAATTCTTACCATCTGCGCTATCAGTGTAACTGGCAAGACAAACCTCCCATCTGTATATTTCCAAAGTTCTACCTCATCCTGTTTACATTCTACATTTGCCACTATTTCTTCTCTTAATCTGACAACTCATTTTGTACCTCTCTAAATGTATCAAAGGTTTGTACTGATTCAGAAGCAAAAACAACTACAATATTTTCTTATTGTAAATCTTTTTGATGCACAATGTAGTATTAATTGCTGTGTAATGTTTTGCAATTTTACCCATAAAATTATTTTCATTAGTAACTATGTCACTTTCATGTCCATAAACCGCACATTTTTCCACTGCTAACTTTGACAGCAATTTCAAAGCATTCAACAAATCAAGAGTGTGTGGTCGATTTTAAATTGGTGTCCCAACTGAAGTCATGAAACCACACTGTGACCACCACTGGCTAAAATCATGAACTATCCAAAAGCAATACTGACTATCAGTACACATTGTAATACTTAATGTAATGGTTATGCAGAATGATCTGGTATGGGCAACTAATTCAGCCGCTTGTGGATAGGTTACATTACACAAGTATGCCCCTACAATGCATGTTAATGTGCTAAAGTAATATGCTACTTGTAAATGTCCTCGGACACCTCTGAAACATGAGCCATCAACAAATAAAACCAATCAGTCCACTCGAGTGGAATATCTTAAATATCTGCTCTTGCTTTATTGCACAATTGTTTTACATCAAGTCTGTCATGCTTCTCCTGTACATCCTCATCACTTATATATTTTGGCTGCAGCAAAAGTCTTGCAGGATTTGAAATACAACATCTTTTAATTGACATATTTGAGGCTTCTAGACTTATCATTTCATACTTATTCTACCTAACATTTGTCAAATGTTGATTTCTTGTTTCGGTCGGAAGCGTTTTCATTGAATGATGCACTAGCACAATTAACATGTGACCCAAGCCACCTGAATCGCTCTGAGGAATGGCAATAGAAGTAGCTGCTACTTATCTTAGGCATTCAACAAAGTAGCAACATCTAGATTTAGAGTTCTAGAAAAGTATGCCATGTTCTGCCAGAAAAGAAAGTCAACTCTCTTCTATTTCATTAGTAGTAGGAACTGTACACAAAGTGGGTATTATCTCCAGAAAGGCTTTTATAGATTTCTCATTCCGGGGTACCAGATCTATTACTTCAGTATGAGTCAATCAATGTAATGGCTTTACAATTAAGGAAGAGTTGGGACTCCATTAACAGTAGTTAACTATCCCTAGAAACACTCAAACATCTCTAGAAGAAATGGTAGGACAGAATGTCAGAACCACAGAAATAAGATCTTTGGACATCATCCTCAATCCTCTTTGAAATCAGATGCCCTAGATAAGTAACTTCTGTCTGACAATACTGCACCTTTGTAGGGGAAAATGTATACCCAATATTAGCTAAGGATTTCGCAATGCAGTGGTGTCCAATTTTCATCCCTTTTTAGTTTTTTCTGCAATCATTGAATCATCAGTGTATTGAACGAAAGCTAACTTACAGAGTAACTCCAAATGCTTTATAAGTACTTGGGAAAAGATTGAAGAGGATCCTATATATTCTGGTTGGATTCTTTCTCAAAACAATATTAGCAGAGGAATGAAAAAGCACGCAGAACATCAATCAATCATTGTGAACCACTATGCAACTGCTGGAATTTGAAACAAAATTACTGTTGGATTTGGTATCACAGGAAACTATGGGACTACTAACTGTTACATGTGAGTTTAGCCACTCACCTGAAATCCAGGACCGTCCACAGGGGTGATGACTATTCCCCAGTCCTCCTAGAACACCTCTCAGCGCTGCTGGAGTAAACAGGATGCCTGGCAAGTGTCCCAAGAGGAAAGGGGATTTGGGCGAGAAAGAGAGAAAAGAAAAAGACACAGCTAATTTTCTACTGTCACTGTCCAGCCGGGATCGAAACTGTGGGACTGCGAGTGTGGCGCCTTTTGGACTTTAGGAATAAACAGGATGGATTATAATTAAACAGTAGTGATAGTGTAAGTAATAATTATATATGTATATATATTTCTGCTCCACAACCTTCAATTACCTCTATTATTATAGGTGTGAGAAACTGGTTACACGTTCTCTCATCTCGTGGATCTGGGGACCTATTTTGCTTTAAACATAACAACTGAATTTTCTAAAAGACACAACAAATATATTGTATTATACTAACAAATGCCAGTTATTCAGTATGTAGTGATATGCCTTCATTCTGACACTCTCTCACCTGAGTATTTGTGAAAATATTGTGATATCAAATGATCACAGTGGTAATTGTCTCTGGCGCATGAAGAGACTTGTTAATTTGGGTGTTCCAAAGTTCCAACATAAATAACCCAAAAGCGAATATTAAATAAGGTTGAAATTTCAATGTCAATGTTGTCCACAAAACACTACTGTAGCCATAACACAATGTCAAAGTTGTTCACAAAAACTAATATAGCCATAACATTGAGTGAAGAGTCTTTGCTTTTAAAATAACTAAACAAAAAGTAAAACAGCTTCTTCCAATGACACGAAAATTGGCAGCTAATATAATTATGCCTTCTATATTTATTTTGAAGGAATCTATATACTTGCAAGGGGACATAATGAAAACCCTAGGATTTATTTATTCAAATATAATTCCCCACGAAATCGTTTTAAGGTAATTTTTTCCTTTTATAAAATTTAGCGGATTGAGACGAATATTGTTTCGTACTTTAGAGATAACAAAACATGTGAAGTTTTGCACTAATACTAACTAATGGAATTTCAGTATGTATGGGAAATTAGCCATCAGTCTGTTTGTACAGAGATCATTAGAACAGTACAAATCATTCCACTACATGGTTGTTTATGTAATGTTAGGGTTCACAATGTTTACTAGGTTTCTAAATGCATTGTTTTTTCCATTCCTTACATGTAGATTTACAATAAAGAAATGTTTTTGTCCTGAGGAAGGTGGATACTATCTACTGTACACCGAAACGCTGCGTCGACTGTTTCTAATGATTGTCTCGTATTAAAGTCATAAGTATAGTATATACTTTTTTAGATTGTAACCCCTAGGGAGGTACTTACATGGTTTTATATGAATAAAAAATATTTTTTTATAGTAAACTACTTTTTCGTACATGCATTTATGTAACATTTTGTGAGATCCCCAACATTGTGATTGGTAATTGTTGGTGTTATATGATAGAGTTTGTAGGAATCTGTTGAGATATAGTAATTTTTGTTTGAATGTGGACACTCTCTGGTGTACAATACATTTGACAATTTAATTGACTCAGTCAATCTCACCCCAACAGATTTGCTGGACTGGGTTTACTGATTATGAATTAATCTTCATTTATAGCTCAACCTATCTTTACTGGAACATTTGCTGACTAATTGTTAATCACTTGTTTATTTGAAATGCCTACAACTTGGGCTTCTTTTTCTGAGAGGGGTAGGTCACAAACTTGCACAGGTCTAACCTTGAGTTGAGTAGGATCAGTATCAAGAAAAAAGTACTCAGGATGTCCATAGCCTACTCTTTCCACAAATTGGCCATTCTGGTCATCATCTAGAACTATACCAAGCATACAATCCACTTTCCCTCTCAGTTAGCATCAATATTCCTGAGTCAGGGCATGCAGAACTCCATGGGTAGCTGCATATTGTGGAAATACATCACTAATCACTGAGTGTATCACTTGAGGTTGATTTTTTTTTGCTGAAATAGAAAAATCTTTGGAAATTCAACTGCACTATTCTATATCTGAGATGGAAGAGATGAAGTCAACAGCATAGGTCTGTAGAACTGCTGACAGGTGCCACTGGTGCAGTAACCACTGTCTGGGTAACCCAAATATGTATTACTGGAATCATATTCTGTTGTAGATCTAATTTGACGCACCATTTATGTCACATTAGCATATGGTTGTATATTCAGTCTACAATTTATCTTCCTATGTCCCTCTTTACAACATCTGTGACAAGCGTCAGAACTCACCTTACCATTATTAGTATTCTTATTAGAACCTCTGACTCGAACATTTCCTCTATCTTCCAAAGGACCCTTGTTAGAACTGGGGGTCTTTAGTTGGCAGAGTTAGGTACCACTGTCTAAATAGGGACCCTTGCTTAGCAGTCAGGGTAAGGAGGAAACCCTCTGAGATAACCCCTGCTCACCCTCTAGGTAGCTTGGCACGAGCAGTGAAGGCTAATCAGAAGGCAATGTGTAAAGTATTTATACCAACACTCACAGGAACACAGTGAAAACACCACAAACTGACTCCACAACAGTTTAGAAAAATAAAGGTATTTAATCTAAACTACACAAGACCAAAACGACGAAAATCCAACATACACAGTTCAAGAATATGGTTTCAAAAGAGTTCTTAAGGTTGCGATAAAAGTTCTTTAGGTTGCGATAAAAGAATCCACAGTTGGGTGAAAAGTTCACAGTTGCGTCACGTTAGCTCACAGTACCTTTAGTTGCGACAAAGTTCCAAAAGCAGAAGCTGGTGCGGTGGAAAACCACCGATGCGTTGCTCCTGAGACCCTGGGGAGCCGTTTGCGACAGCCCCGCTGCAGCAGCGGGCGTGTTGTGACGAATCCGGTCTGTACGGGGAGGAAGGCCACTTGTATGGATTCCGGTGCGTAGGTTCCGTAGGAAGTTTGTTCTTGCAAAGGCACGATGCGACGATCTTTCGAGTTGCGACGATCTCCGGGGCGACGATGCGTGGACCAGCGGTGAGCTTCTCTCTCGCAGCTCTTCGATGCGATGGCTTTGGCGATGACTCTCGCAACGACGTGATGCGGTCCGCAAGCAGGCGGTGCGGTGATCTCACCCAGCGACGACAGGCTCTGCGACGACACTCGCAGCGATGTTAAGTTTCCCGCACCGATCGGGTGTGTCCCGCAAATGAAGGATGCGACGGCTCTGGAGCGGCAACAGGCGCTGCGACGATCTCAACCTTCGTAGCGGCGGGAATTTCCTTGCACTGTCGGTGATGCGCTCCGTAGCGATCAATGCGATAACTTTTCTGTAGCAAAGTCTCTCAAGCTTAGTTTCCAGCTTCCCAACACAGGTACAACTTCCAGAGGCACCTCACATGGGCCAAGCACTCCAGGAAGGACAGAACTCTCTCAGTAGAGCTCAGGGGAAGCTGGGGGTGAAGTCCTTTTCTTCCTGGGACTACAGAAGAGGGAGCCAGCTCTTCTCAGGCACTTGGAGATTCCTGCAAGCAAGGGGACACATCACAAAGCAAAGTCCTTCCCCTCTCCTTGGCAGCAAAGTAACAGCAGGGCAATCCAGCAGAGCAACAGCTGGACAATCTTCTTCAGTTTCAGCTTTCTCCTTGACAGAGGTTCCTTCTTGATTCCAGGATGATCTACTTTTCTGTACTTATACCCCTAAAAGTCTTTGTTCTCTTTGTGCAAGTGGGCCCTGAGCCCGGTCTGAACCAGTTCTGGGTGTTTCTTGAGCACTTTGTTTTCCTGGCTTCTCCTTTCCTTTCAGAGTGAGGGGCAGGGTCGTCAGCCGCCCAGCAGGAGGTGGAGCCAGCATTGTGGAGGGAAAGCACAGCCCTGGAGCACTTTGTTGACATGATTCCTTCTCTCCTTTCACAGTGCGGGCAGAGACATCAGACGTACCACAGGGGGTGGAGCCAGCACTGTGGGGGGCGGGCACAGTGCTATTCAGGCCCAGGTGCTAACTCCTCCCACCACTCAAGTTGCAAATGCAGTCATTCAACCTAGGGCTGACTCAGCCAGCCTCCTGGGGAATCCCCAGCCCCTGTCACTCTCAAACCAGACAGTCAATCCACAAACAGGCCAAGGCACACAGAAAGGTCAGACAAGAGAACAGCAACTTTCTACAAGTGCTATTCTCAAACACAGGAGTTAAAAACCACCTTTCCTAAAAGATGTGTTATTAAATTCTGAGTTCAGGGATACCAGCCTTTTATGTCCTATCTTGTTCCTAAGGGAAGATATGCTGGTAGCCACTATAGCCAGCATCCCCCATGATAGCCTATGGAGCAAGATAGCCTTGCAGCAGTGAAAAACGAAAATGGCTGTAATTCACTACCAGAGCATGTCACCTGCACAAGTACAAGCTCTACCTTTCACAGTCACTGCACCCTGCCCAAGGGGGTACCTTGGACCTTCCATAGGGGTGACCAATGTGCACAGAAAGGGAAGGGTTAGGCCTGGTCAGTGGGGACACTGACCAGAAGGACATGGCAGTTCAGACTGCACACAGGCACTGCAGTGGTAGGCCTGAGACACCATTTTAGGGCTACTCATGTGGGTGGCAGAATCCGTGCTGCAGGCCCACTAGTAGCATTTGTCATCACCAGCCCTGGCACACCCAGTGCACTTTACTAGGGACTTCATGATGATACAAATATGCCAATCATGTATATCCAATCACAATAACAATTTACACAGAGAGCATATGCACTTTAGCACTGATCAGCAGTGGTAAAGTGCGCAGAGTCCTATTGCCAACAGCCACGGGTCAGGAAAAATAAGGGAGGAAGAAGCAAAAAGTTTGGGGATAACCCTGCAAAAAGGGCCAGTTCCAACAACCCTGAAACTGAGCAGCACTTCCCTGAGGCACCAATTCTTACACTCCTTGCTGAAAGATTTCAGTCTTTGCCACCATCAACTTCTCATTTGTCAATTCCTTTTTTGAGACTCACAACATTTACTGGAATGTTTTGCATAAGCCAGCACATCACTCTGCTGAATCTATATATTTAACTCTTGATAAAATCACAACACAAAAGCTGACACAAATCCTAATGCGCCCTCTTTGGCTGGGTCTTCCATTCCACTATATTTTCAATATAACTGCATCAATCCCTCATAATAAGCAGGAATAGACTCCTCTGTATTTCGATTAGTTCCCATAATTTGTGACCAATTCAACCTGTTTTGCTGCAACCTTTCCATTCAAATGCTCAATATCTTCTGCATACTTATCCATAGCAACTAAAGGGGGCTCATAACTTGGCAGACTCCGATATGGTTCTTGCAACTTTACCATCATCTTGCATTCAATCCACAAATCATCGGGCACTATAATGAAAACAATGCATCCAAATGTTCCCATAATATCTTGAAAACAGTAACAACCCTGTCCAGCTCTACATACCATTTTTCAGGTTCTTCCTTAAGCTTGGGATTTTTTTGGTAAAAGCCCATAAAGCATGTCTGCTCCATGGTACATGAATATAAGCCGACCATTTGTTCCTGACACTTCTGTCAATGGGAATTCTCGTTCAACAATGTCATAATCAGAATCAGTTACAACTCTCCTTCCTTCATTCTTCAGTGGCCTTGAAATCCATTCTCTTGTACGTACTCCCAATCTCTGATTGACTCTACAGTTCTCCTCAAATTTGCTCACAATTGTATATTAGTCACTTTTAGAATTTCAGCTCTTATCATCACCATTATAAAGACTTTCAAATCATGTTTTTGTATCAATCTACACCTCGCTCATCAGCCATACTTTCCAGCTTCTCATGGTAATGACAAAGTTGCTTTCCTGCTTCATAATTTAAGAATACCATGTCATCAAAAGTCAATGTTGAAGTCATATTACAAACTGATCTGAAATTAATATGTTCACTTTACTTCTTGAAGCAACATTCTGAGTATCTTTGGTTACACTCTTCTGTGGCTCTCCAGAGCCTTCATCCTCCTGACTCAATTATAATTCTCCATCCTCTTATTGTCAACACTACATCCAAACTGTCATCCTGTTCACAAGAGTTACTCTTTTTCTCCTTTTTCGTCATAATCTCCTTTGGTTTACCCTTTGCCTGATTCCGACCTATCACAGGCAGCACACTGACAGTTTCCAGCACTTCACTATGCCATGCCTTTTTATTCTTTCAAACAACAGTGGTCCCTGGAATAGGTAATACGATTTTAATAAATATAGACTCAATAGTAACTATATTTCAAAGGACATGTCCAGCCGGACAGAGGTCTAATATTTACTTACTCAGCAATAAACAAGGGATTTCAACAGAACAATACATAAACTGGGACACAAGCCTGTGTCCTACTTAGCAAGTACATAAACAGGAACAAGAGGGAACAAACAGGGGGTTCAGGCACAGCTTAACGGGTTGTTACACACAGGGAGTACAAAAGAGAACAAATCGCGAATTACACCTTTACACTTCAATTACAACACTTTTTTTTGTATAAGGTGCTTCAATCATGCACAGCTTTACCAATTTGACCCTTCAATAATTTATGTTGTGCCTTCTCGTTTGCCCTTGAAACCCATATAGTCAATGTTTCAAACTGTGTAGGTCTATGTTTGACTGAGCGATCTCTGCAGGATTATCTCCCGATTTTTGTATTTGATTGCTGAAACCGTTTTGGTGGCTTTTTGTGCTCTGCGCACAAAACTCCTACTAATCTGTAGTAAAATGCGTGTACTCTCCATGGAAAACATGGTAAAACTGGTCTAAACCTGATAAGTACATTTACTTTACTAGTAAATCCCCAGTACATGATTATAGATGTTCCAGGGGCATGTATAGTAAATCCTACTATTGGACTGCAGCATTCATAGTGCCTCCCACTAAAGAAGCGATGTAAAGTATGTCTCAGGCCAGCCTGTAGTACAGTTTTAAACTTCCATTTCGACTTGGTAGGCCTAAACCCTCCTTTTTATTTTTATAAGTCATTCCTAAGGTAGGCTTTGAAGGCTGGGAGCTATGTAATAAAAAAGTAGGACATATGTGTTCACGTTTTACATGTCTGACAGTGAAAAAAACGTGAAGTCAATTTTGACTGCTGTAAGTCTATCTCTCCCATAGATTAAGGGAGTTACCTTTTTTTCACTTAATAGATGATAACTTGAGTTTGGGAGCAGATAGAGAAATGCTTCTTCCACTCAAAAAAAAATGGTAACGTTGGATTTTAAGTTGCAATTCTAAAAATGCCACTATTAAAAAGTTTCCTTTATTCTGCTTAAATCAAAGGTGTCTTTCTGCAAGTGTCCAGAGTCACATGACTGTGAATGGTTCTCCTGTGGTGCTTTGTGTAGTCCTTCAAATCATAGGAGCAAAACGGCCTTGAGTGCGGGAAAGGGTGTTTCTGTCCTCGCAGGCTGTCATGGGAATTGTATTCAGTCTTTTGCAACTTCAAAGATTAGCCCCTGGGCTATGCCCACCCTTTCCTAATTTCTAATGGCTGCCTGCCTTGTCACTGACAAATGTTGCTCAAACCTAGGCCTGCCTGCTCTTTGTTACACTAGACAGATTGGAACCAAACCCAGCAAAGGTTGAAGGTTAGACAAGGGGCGCATCCCCATCCCACAGGCTGGCCAAACCCAGCGGAGGGGGAAGGTTAGACAAAGGGGGCATTCACCTCAAAAAGGCTGTAACTCGGTATGAAAGTGGCACCTTCAGAACCTCTCATCAGCACACTTTGGGACCTGTGAAAGATTCAGAAGAAGGACTGCCCATCTGTCTTAAGAAGAAAGATTGGCCTTGCTTCCATGAATAAAGGCTCCCCAGAAGTGACTCCAAGGGTCATTTTGCTGACCTGTTTGAACTGTAGGAAATTAGCAAACTTCCAGAGGCCTTCAGCAGTGGCCCAGCTAACCAACACAAACTGGCTCTTCCTGGTCCCGACTGAGCACTGCTGCTGGCCTCTGCAGGTGTGAGTCAAGAGGAGCTACCCATGTCCTGGGTACTTGGCTGGTATCAGAGTGTACTCTGAAAAAAAGTTGAAGATACAGACGTTTTTGGATCCTCTGGACTGCAAAGTGAACTCCCCGCTCTGAAAACTGACTGCCTGCAATGACCACCAATGTGAAGCTCCAGTGGAACCTACTCTTCACACTAACAGCGATAGCCCACAATGACCACCAAAATGAAGCTCCAGTGATGACCAGCTCTTGGCGCTATAACAGTCACTATCCTTGAAACCCAACCTGCTCTTCGAGCAGACAATGACATTCTTCACACAGACTTGAGATGGTAAGTCTTTAGAGGGACTAACATGGTCCCTGTTTTTGAGCCACACTCCATCACGTGAACTTGTAACAGTGCCAAAGTCCAGCACCACCAGAGAACCGTGAGTGGGTTTTTTTGCGTCAATTTCACCTGAAACTTTAAAAACTCCTAAATTGGGTTGGGATTTTTCTTATGTTGCTTTTTCACGTTAATAATTTTGAGTGCGGCATAAATATTTTCCACATTGTCTTAAGCCTGACTGCTTTTATTCCACAGTACCAGAGGGTTAAGAACAGGTTTATTTATGTCTTTTGTGGCTCACCCTGGCAAGGATTCTGTTTATTATTGGAGTAGAGCTTCCACCCCCCCTCCACTAATAACTGCATTTCTTACAGTTTGGGTTGTGGAGTTGTATTAAACAAACATTGTCTCAAGTAAGTAATGTACTTCAACTCAAAAGTAACATTCTCAGTAAATTGTAGCTTCATCTCCCATCAGTAGCCTTAAGCCACTCCTAAAGAATGCATCCATCATTCAAAAAAATCTCATAGGCTGAACCCCCGAATGGTGGTGGGGATTGTCCCTAAACTAGCCCTTAGATTTAGACTTTTTTTTAAGTGCAAACCAACTTTATTGTTTTTTTAACACATTCATTGTACAGCAATCATGTCAAGCATCACAATACAGGTGTAATGGTACAGCATTATGTAACATAGAAGTTCAATGCCAATGTAGCCTTGTGCCTCAAGATGGTATAACAGCTTTAAATATAAAACAAACTTCTTGATCCTATCCTCCTCTCACGTGAGGAAACATGGGTGTGATCAAAGTGCAATGTTAATAATGCCTCCTCAGGGGTGGAAGAGCCCAACCACTGCCACGAAGGGAAAACGCTACTCCCAGGTTCCACTTTGAGAGGAATGGGCAGAACAGGTCAAGAGAGGGGGGCGATGTATCCGAAATGCTTTCAAACAAAAGGGTCTAGGATATGACACCGCACTTATTTATATAAGATTTTGTAAACCTATGGTGCGTTGACCAAAGGAAACCGGACCTTTTTAGTTTCCTATGTTGCGAAATCCTTTCACAACAGACAGCTACAGAAAATGCTTTGGTCCGCACAACAACCAAGGAGTCAGTTCACCAAAAAAGATAGTTCACACAAGTCTTTATACCTTGAAGCTTTATTTTCTTTTTATTTCTTCCCACTAGCCAATGCGTTTCATCCTATTGAAGGACTTCTTCAGGGCTCATCAGTCTACAGGCGTGTTCCAGTAAATGTCCCCTCTTCTTCGGATCAAGCTGACCATTCGGTCCTTTTTTCTGTATCACAATACTATTGTGATCTTCCGATTATGGACGCATTGGTTTTTTGGCCCCCTATGGAATTCCGTTCTTAGTAAAGCAGCTTCAGTCGCTTGACTTCCTCAGTCTGGAATCTTCCTCAGCCTGGAGTCTTAACGCAAAGGGGTACTATAGGAGAGGTTGCTCAAAGAGTGTACGGTCAATGTTGACCCATTCCTTAACCGTATGTCACCAGTATGACGTCCTTCTCTCAATTCTGCACACCGCGAGAACTAGGCCCTTGAGCACTTGGACTAGCACACTCCACATCTGATCTCACCAGAAACCGCTGCATCATCCTCGACAGCAAACTGACAATGAAATCCCAGATCAATGAAGTCTCATCAGCCTGATTCTTCATTCTGTGCATGCTAAAAAAGATTTTTAAGTGACTCCACATGAACACCAGACACACCATCACACCGGCCCTCATCATGAGCAGACTTAACAAGGGCAAATACCTCTACTACAGAATCTCTACACACTGCCGTCAGAGACGACAGACCATCCAGAATGCAACAGTTAGACTCATTCTTGACCTCCCCTGAAGGACCCATATGTCCCCTCACATCAAGGACCTCCATTGGCTCCCAGTACAGAAGCACAGCCAATTCAAGCTACTGACCCACAATCACAAAGCCCTTCACAACCTAAAACCAGCCTACATCAACTACAAGCCAGAAAACTATGCTCCTTCCTAGCGCTCACCCACATTTCCCGCATTAATAGAAGCTCAAGCAGAGTATGCGCTTTACATCTCACTGCGAAAGCCTGGAACAACCTCCCTTGCAGCTCTGTGCCTCCCATTCTCTACTGGAATTCCTAAGAGCCCTCAAGACCTGGCTATTTGACTGAGCCTATAGCATCCTGAAAGCAACTGGATACCCGCTTGGGTGATTAAGTGTGCTGCACAAATTGACTGATTGATTGATTGATCCCTTCCCTTTTGTGGATGAGATAGCCCATTTTTCAGTGGTTTATAGCAAAATCACAAAACATTGAAAGGAAATGGATCCATATGGATAGGAACTGATATTTGGAATAGGTGTCTACACCATGACAACAAATAGCAATAAGTTATCCACTTCTAAATATTTTCTAGAAGTTGGTAAAATTTTACAGACTCCTAAAAGGGGTTTAGTACAAGGCTAGTGGTGCTTTTGTCATCACAGGCTTGAGGGGACTACCTGGTAAGGTATCCTGAGGGTGAGAATCACATCAGCACCTCGCTGTTGGTCGCGCTGGTCGCGTTTTCCTGAGCTCCGCTCTATACAATTTTAACGACCCGTTTTGGATTTATTTTACTTTATTATTTTTATTATCCCTTGTTCTTAGCTCCCCGCTTGCCCCCTACCTTGCACCATAATTTGGAAAAACCCACCGCTGTTTGGCGGACCTGGTTCTGGGGAGGTTGTGGTTGCCGGCGGACATCTTGCCTTGGGCAGAGGAGGGTGAGCGCCATTTTGGAGCGTCCCAGGTCAGCAGGGACGCGGAGAGCACGCTATTTAGGGCGAGCATCACGAGGGGACTACCTGGTAAGGTATCCTGAGGCTGAGAATCACATCAGCACCTCGCTGTTGGTCGCGCTGGTCGCGTTTTCCTGAACTACGCTCTATACAATTTTAACGCCCCGTTTTGGATTTATTTTACTTTATTATTTTTATTATCCCTTGTTCTTAGCTCCCCGCTTGCCCCCTACCTTGCACCATAATTTGGAAAAACCCACCGCTGTTTGGCGGACCCGGTTCTGGGGAGGTTGTGGTTGCTGGCGGACATCTTGCCTTGGGCAGAGGAGGGTGAGCGCCATTTTGGAGCGTCCCAGGTCAGCAGGGACGCGGAGAGCACGCTATTTAGGGCGAGCATCACGAGGGGACTACCTGGTAAGGTATCCTGAGGCTGAGAATCACATCAGCACCTCGCTGTTGGTCGCGCTGGTCGCGTTTTCCTGAGCTCCGCTCTATACACTTTTAACGCCCCGTTTTGGATTTATTTTACTTTATTATTTTTATTATCCCTTGTTCTTAGCTCCCCGCTTGCCCCCTACCTTGCACCATAATTTGGAAAAACCCACCGCTGTTTGGCGGACCCGGTTCTGGGGAGGTTGTGGTTGCTGGCGGACATCTTGCCTTGGGCAGAGGAGGGTGAGCGCCATTTTGGAGCGTCCCAGGTCAGCAGGGACGCGGAGAGCACGCTATTTAGGGCGAGCATCACGAGGGGACTACCTGGTAAGGTATCCTGAGGCTGAGAATCACATCAGCACCTCGCTGTTGGTCGCGCTGGTCGCGTTTTCCTGAGCTCCGCTCTATACACTTTTAACGACCCGTTTTGGATTTATTTTACTTTATTATTTTTATTATCCCTTGTTCTTAGCTCCCCGCTTGCCCCCTACCTTGCACCATAATTTGGAAAAAACCACCGCTGTTTGGCGGACCCGGTTCTGGGGAGGTTGTGGTTGCCGGCGGACATCTTGCCTTGGGCAGAGGAGGGTGAGCGCCATTTTGGAGCGTCCCAGGTCAGCAGGGACGCGGAGAGCACGCTATTTAGGGCGAGCATCACGAGGGGACTACCTGGTAAGGTATCCTGAGGCTGAGAATCACATCAGCACCTCGCTGTTGGTCGCGCTGGTCGCGTTTTCCTGAGCTCCGCTCTATACAACTTTAACGACCCGTTTTGGATTTATTTTACTTTATTATTTTTATTATCCCTTGTTCTTAGCTCCCCGCTTGCCCCCTACCTTGCACCATAATTTGGAAAAACCCACCGCTGTTTGGCGGACCCGGTTCTGGGGAGGTTGTGGTTGCCGGCGGACATCTTGCCTTGGGCAGAGGAGGGTGAGCGCCATTTTGGAGCGTCCCAGGTCAGCAGGGACGCGGAGAGCACGCTATTTAATGCTCGCCTGTTTCGCGCAGCGGAGACGCGCAGCGGTGGCGCCTTCCCTGCGCCTGAGTCGTGCCAGAGTCCTGCCCGTCTGCGCCCGTCCGCGTCTCGGTCGCGGCGAGGTAGGACTCTGTCACACTCTTTTACTGTTATTGTGTATAGTACATTTCCCTATCGTTTTTGGGATGATTGTTTATGGCTCTGCTGAGCTGTGTACCCTGCGCCATCCCTCTCCGCTGTGCCAATGTTTACCACCGGGTAAGCGGATTTTGAGGAAAGGTTGTTTGACCTGTGGCTGGCGGCCAGTTGTCTCTTTGGAACTATCGGCACCACCCCCTTCCCAATACTGCCAATGCGCTCTTTTGAACACCAGGTCGCTTGGCAGACATTCTACGGACATCTGGGATTTACTTTCCAACTCTCAACTCTCTTGTCTGTTTCTAACGGAGACATGGCTCGGGGAAGGCTCAGGCCCGGATGTGGCAAAAGCATTGCCGCCGAATTATACCATTCTTAGAAGTGATAGAGTTGGGGGGAGAGGAGGAGGTGTGGCTCTTATTGTGAAAAAGGATCTAATTTGCTCCTCTTTGCTGATAGATAATATATCTGGTTGTGAAGCCATTGGCTTCAAGCTGTCTCTTTCATCTCGCCAGACATGTACTGGACTTCTTGTCTATAGACCACCTGGTCCTATCGGTACATTTTTTGAAGATGTACAGGTCGCTCTTTCCACTCCCTGTATGCGCCCGGCGCATTGTCTCTTGCTGGGGGATTTTAATTTCCACATGGACCAAGCAGCAGATCCAAATGCTGTTAAAATCCAAGATGTCGCGGCATTGCTGGGCCTTGTTCCTTATATTAATAGCCCTACCCATAACAAAGGGCATATTTTAGACCAAATCTTTTCCACCAAATAGATTGAAGTATCACCCCCACTCCCAGTGTTATGGTCTGATCATTTTATGTTAAATTTTGATATCCCTTTTCATACTAATACAGGGCAGAGAAGACAGAGTAGTGTGCCCAGACGATCAAGAGCCTTCCACCGTATTTCGGTGGAAGCGATGACTGACGCTATTCGTCTTCATCCTTGTGAGTTCACTGATGATTTGGAGGCAGACCTTGAGGCGGTGCAGAAGTGGCTAACTGACAGATTTGATGAACTGGCTCCTGTAAAGACAGTCAACTCAGTCTGTCACCTAGCCTCTGCTCCATGGTTTACCCCCTCACTAAGAAAAATGCGCCAAGAGTGTAAAAAAACTGAAAGGCTCTGGCGACGAAAATACGATTGTGAGGATAAACAAAGATATAAGGATATGATCAAAACTTATCACAAACATATTGCTGAGAGTAAGCAAAGCTATCTAGAACACAGAATAGATGAAGCCAGCAATACAAGTAAAGAGCTTTTTAAAATAGTTAAAGAGTTTACTTCACCTGTCGCCTGCTCCCCTGCCCACTCTCATTCTGAAGAGTGGATAAAGCAGCTTGCAGCTTTTTTCGCTCAAAAAATTATGACAATTCAGGAGTCTTTTCCTGTTCCGGACCCTATACTGTCAGCATATAGTCCCACACTTCCCTCTTTGAGTGAATACACCACGCCCTCTCTTTCGGCTTTCCCACAAATGACCTGCTCAACCTCGTTTGATCTTCTATCTCGACTTCAGTCAGGTTCTCCTATGGACCCCTGTCCAGCTAAATTTTTGGGCCGAGTAGCTGCAGCTGTTAACAGCCTGCTGAACCCTCTGCTGAACCTGTCTTTGTCTACGGGGAGTGGTTCCCCCGGCATGGAAACATGCACTGATTTTGCCTCTAATCAAAAAGCCAAATTTAGACCCCATGACGCATGCTAATTACAGACCGATATCCCTTCTCCCTGCTCTAGCGAAGGTTGTTGAAAAACACGTGCAGCTCTCGATTACCAACTACATCGAGAGCAACAACATCCTTCATGACACACAGTCGGGGTTTCGTGCTAACTATAGCACGGAGACAGCCCTTCTGGAGGTCACTGAAGCTATCAGGGAGACGCTTGATCTAGGGGGTAAGGCTGTACTAGTCATGCTGGATCTGTCGGCGGCTTTCGACACCGTCCCACATGACGGTCTCCTTTTAAGACTCCAGGAGATCGGGTTTTGTGGGACGGTGTTGGATTGGTTTAGATCTTTTTTGTCGGACCGCCGACAGGTGATCTGGGCACCACCGTTCTCCGCTGAAATGCCGCCGCTAGGGGTGGGGGTTCCTCAAGGATCCATTCTGAGCCCCATCCTCTTTAATATCTATATGGCCCCTCTGGCGGCGGTGGCGGAGGCTTTTGGTGCCCAGGTCATATCCTACGCTGACGACACCCAGCTCCTGTTCACGTGCAGGAAGGGAGAGGCGTTTGATGGGGCAAAAATCAGGGACTGCCTTGGTTCCGTTTTTGCATGGTTCCAACGACATAGCCTTAAATGCAACTCAGACAAGTCTGAGTTGCTTTTTTTTGGTTGTGTTCCGGACCCTTGCTGGAAATCCTGGTGGCCTCAGGACATGTTTCCTCCCGGGTTGGCATCAATGCAGGCCAAAAATCTTGGTGTGGTCTGCGACGTAGATCTGTCTTTTAGATCTCAGATCAATGCATTATCAGGGAAATGCTTCAGCATCCTGAGAATGCTCAGAAAATTCTTACCGATGTTATCACTGCAATATAAGAAAATTGTAGTTCAGGCATTAGTTGGATCACGTTTTGATTATGCTAATGTCCTGTATGTAGGTCTGCCGAAATACCTGCTGGCAAGATTGCAGATAGTCCAGAACTCTGCTGCAAGGGCAATCTTTGGCCTCCCACGCAGAGCCAGAGCTTCCAGTTTGCTTAAGGAGTTACATTGGCTCCCTATCTCTAAAAGAGTTATTTTTAAAACTCTGACTCTGGCCTTCAAGGCCCTGCATTCTGTAGGCCCTGCGTACATCAAAAAGAGATTGGCCTTTTATGTTCCAAGGAGGATGCTGCGATCGGCTTCATCTGCTACGATTGTGGTCCCGTCCATCAAACGTGCTCGGATGGGTGGTCGGTCCTTTCGCTATTTAGCGGCCCTCCATTGGAATGGGCTTCCGATCTCTTTGCGGAAAGCCAATAGTCTCTTTACCTTTAGAAAGGAGTTAAAGACGTGGCTCTTTTCTGCGTGATCGCTCTGACCACCTGAGTTGCTGAATGGATACACTGGTCTCTGATCTCTTTGCAAAAGCGCCGGGACACCCGCATGGGTAGCCGTGCGCTATAAAAGAGTATGCACATAACATAACATAACAAATCAGAGTGCTTGCAAACACAAAAGGTTTATTACACTTAACCCTTTATTCTTTAAAATGGGCACATCACATGGTCTAAAATCTCTAATGGACTTTAGGATTAAAACAATAAGTCCAGCAAGAGAGGTAGAAAGACATTGAAATACTGTCTCAGTTCTGCATGTACCTTAAATAAATAAATAAATACGCTTTGCATTGTGGAATAATAGTATCAGAAATGTATTGAAATAGTTAAAATTGCGATGTGGAGGTAGCCTACGTTTTTCGTTTTTACTAAAAGCTCCTTGAATATTTTATATGGTGTAAGTATCTGCAGTTCCTCGAAAGTATTAAACAACATAGCACACGTCATTCCTGCTTGCCATGGAAAAACATGTTTAGCAATAGTATTTAAATGCAAAATGCAATATTTGCTTAATCCATTACAATTAGGGGATAGGTTTCTAAACTAGAAGGCTTTCTAAACTATTACCTTCAACTGGTAAAGGCTTACTATCATTCTCAAGAATCATTCAGACCTTTTATATTTTAGATATTTCCATAAAATTTCCACTTTCTGCTGAATCTACGAGAGCCAAAACTACCAATGGACTGGTATTAGTGGCTAATTTCAGAGAAAGGAGAAAATGGGTCTTCTTCATAAGGGCAATTCCTTAATCCTAAACCATACTCCACCTTCTATTGCCCATCAAGGTCGGGCTAGTTCGTTCCCTACAAGTTGTTACAGAACATACATAATCTCCACAAACAGACCGCATTATAAACAAACGGCCACCTTCCTCCTGATCTATTCTTTTTCTCATGTCAGTTGATGCTCCAGGTTTCTAACCTGCATTGGCTCACACATTGAGATTGGAGAAGCTAGCCTCAAGCCAGATGCTTCACTCTGCCTCAGAACGAGGTATTTTTGCTACTCAAGCTCATAACAAGTCAGGCTTTCATTAGGCTACTGCCTTCCCCCGTGCTCTAACATCACACACCAAGAATTAAGGACCAAACGTTACATTTTGGTGTAAAACAGGAGAAAGAAAGATGTGCACATCTAGTGGCTTGAATTGTACAATGTGAAATCAGAAAAACTGAGATCAAATTAGACGGTTCCACTTGACAAAATTAGCTGATCCTAGGCAACAATTTTATTTCACCAAGCCTTCTTTTTAATTCATTATCACATATGAGAGCACATTGAAATACACAGCCCCAGGTAGTGGGCTGTACACAAACCCTTGTGTAAAATGTTATTGTCTATAATAAAGCTCAATCTTTAATGAGAATCTAGGTAACATAGAGTTTCAGTTTCAGTTTATTTTATTTGCAGAGTTACTTAAAACCATTGCAATACATGCAAGAAATAAAACCATATACAAAAATAAAAAAATGAGCTCACAATAATAAAATTTCATGATTAAACTGTAAAACATATATGTATATACCAATTAATCGTACTAGAGCAGCCACTGTAAGTGGCCCCGTCAATACAGTGATTTGTTACTCCCACTCGAAAATTGAAGTTGATAATCCAATGGTTCATTGTCCCAAAGAAGCTTTAGTGGCTGTTTGGCATTTTTGCCCTGGCCGCTTCAAGAAATCTAACTAGTTTGGAGTTCAATTGTGGTGATGCTGGGTTGAAGCACGCCAGAACTGCCTGCCTCCTTGTCGGAATTCCCCTTTGATTGAAGGGTTTTTTGAGCAATTGCCTCCTTTCCTGAAGCATCTCGGTACAGGAGCAAACGGTATGGATGAGGTCGCCGGGGCCATTTTTGCACAAACTGCATACTGTAAAAGTCTGCACCCTTTTCCATGGCGGAAGATACTGCGTGCATGGTATCACTCCGAGTCGTAGCTTTAGGAATTTTAATTTCTGAGCTTTTGGATATCCCAGGTTGAAATATTGTTGTGGGGCTAAGATCTTATAAGAATTCAGAGTCATCCAGGCGTGCGCTCTAGATGAAAAGTCTGATTTATCGTTCACTAATGACTGTTTTTTCAGCGACTTCCAGACTAGTTTCTTCAGAGTTGCGTGGTTACACTGTGCGTTCCATAAGGATAGTAAGCCTGTGTTTGCCAGTGCCTCCTGAAGATACGATCTTGCGGGTGAATTCTCCCTCTGTTGTAAATCTAGCCACTGAAGGTGGTTTAATGAATTAGGGGCTGATTTTCTAATTTTATTCCAGCAGTTAATGTATGCTCCATAACTGGCCCAAGTTTGCTTTACCAGGCCAAACTCCAGTCTAAGTTGTGCCGGAGAGGTATAGTTCGGGAGGCTGAACAGAGTTCTGTATGCTTTTACAAGTGTTTTGTCCAACAGATTGGTATCTCTCCTTCGCAAGGCTTCACTGCCATAGGTGATTGTAGGTAGAATTTTAGCCTGTGCTACCTTTAAGAGAGGGCTCAGTGTTGGTCCCAGTAGTTTGGCTGATGAACTTTTTATGGTTAAGGCAAGGGTCACCCCCTTTCTTTTGATCTCTTCTTGTTGGTGGGTAAAGGATCCTTCTTTTGTGTTTGGGATGCCCCATCTGGCTAACTTAGTGCACAGTTTCGACCTCTCCACATTCTCGAATGCGGCGCAAAAGTCGATAAAACAGACATGCAGCTGTGTTTTCCTAATTTTTGTTGTGTCCATTATCAGAGAGATTGCCAGGATGTTGGATATCGTGCCAGAGTGTTTTTGAAAACTGTCTGATTGAGCGGGATTATTTCTTTATTTTCTGCCCAGATTGTGAGTTCATCTAACAGTGTTCCCGCAAAGTATTTGGCCTCGTTATCGAGCAATGCCACTAACCTATAATTGGCTGGAAAGGCCTTGCTGCCACTTTTATGGATTGGAATAATTGTTGAACCTTTCCAAGAATCTGGAATGATGCCCAGTAGTCTTACCTCCAGAAATAGTAGATGGAGTATTTTTGCCCATTCTTCCGGCCTTTGTTTGAACACTGCTGGTGGGATTCCGTTCCAGGTTACATAGAGGGTACATGTGACAACTGATTTGCCACTTAGTACACAGTACCATAGTTGTGAGGGTGGGGGAAGCAGATCATGTTTAAAAACTATCACTTTCAATAAATGCCTCTCAATGCAGTGATATAATCTGTAACCCTTTTTTGAATTTTTAAGAAACTTTAACGTATTTTTACCTAATATTTGTTGCATAATGTATAAGCCCAAATGTTAAATGGCTCGGCTCGTGCATGAGCACTTAGAGCCAAGACAGACCATTGATTTGGCACTGGCTCGGCACATTACTTAGCCAGATTTACAAGGCAGCGTTGAGCCACTTTACGTGGCTTAACGCTGCCTTGGAAATAAGGCCCCCTTTCACGCTATGCTTAGGGTGAAAGGGGTGGTCAGTGGGTGTTGAAGTGGGAATCCCACCGCAACACCCATTGATATTGACACTGCCCCCGATGTACAAGGGCAGCGTACATAGGAGGCAGCGCCAAAAATAAAGGACAGGTAAAACCTGGTCTTAAGTTGGCGAAATGAGGAGAAATGCATTATTTCTCCTCGTTTTTGCTTTTTCCATGTGTGCTGCCTTGTGCAGCATACATGGGAAAAGGAAAATGCCATGGATTGTTTATGTACAGCAAGGTCCCCCTTATTGTACATAAACAATCTGGAAAAAGCAGCACACATGAAAGTGACAAAATGGCATTTCCGGATTGTTTATGTGCAGGAAGGGACAATTTCCTACACATGACCAATCCTCCCCTGCTTGCAGACACCATTGCACTATGGTGCAAGGGTGCCTGCGTTGGTGCTACACTGCTAAGTGTAGCGCCATCGCAGGGGGAAACTCAAGGCTGCACCATATCCTTGTAAATATGGTGCACCCCTGTGTTTCTGAAGTGGCGGAGTGAGGTGTTAAGTCATGATGGCTAACGCCTGACTCCGTCACATCCTTGTACATATCCCCCTGTATTTGTTAAAGTTATATGCGCAAAGGCTGAAATGCTGCACCAGCACCTGTGTACTCGTAAATTCTAGAATATTTAAGCACAAATCATGACGCCCACCCATCCACTACCGTTTCTTTCATGAATTCGCTACACCTAACTACAGTGAATTAGAAAGTCTGTCCTGGCCCCTCATGCAAGCAAGGACAATTGATCGTCCTGGTAAAAGACAGTCATCATTTGCATACTGGGGGTGCATGACACCAAAGTGCGTCGGTGCCACTGCACCTGCTGCATTAATGATAGCTATAGCCTTGTTGTACACTTGACAAGCATGAGAAAGAATGCGGTCCCCTCTGTCAGTCTTGTGTACATCTCCGCACCTGTCACCAACAAATCTCTGCACTGAGGTCGCAGGCAGACGGTGTTCGTGCAGCTTTTTTAATGAGTGCAAATTGAATGCATCCGTTTCCCTGTGACCTGCGCAGCTTCTGTCTCCCTGGCATTGAAATGGATGACCACGCGCTGTGGTCGGTGAATCCCTGGTGGCAGCCTTTATGGCTTGTTTGTGCGATGGTTTAGCATTCTGAGCAATCACTTTTGACGACTGCTCAACTCCTGGGGGCGCGTCTGCGTCCAGACGTGAAAGAGCAGCTACTGGTGAATTGGCAGCTGGAGGTCGAGGTAGGGGGCGAAAGAGGCGACAGAGGCTTTTCAGAGAGTCGTGGCGTCTCTATAGACCTCCTGCTTCTTAGATGGCATAAAAGAGATGCAGTGAACACTATGTTGCATGACAAGTAGTAAATTATAGGGGTAAAAAACGAAATTCTCAACAACTTCCCTGTCACAGGGTACGTAATAGAAGCCATGAGGATTCATATATGTTAGTAAAAATATTATGCAAACGCTTTGTAGGTTTGATGCCCATCCCCATCTCCTCGTCCTTTTTGCCTCTAATTCATTACCTAAAGAGCCTCAGCAAGCGCGTATTCTCTTCAGATGCTTGAGTTGGTTCTATGTTCTGCAACTCAAATTAACTTATGCAAAGGATTGCATTACTAATGACCACGTGGAGAGGGCATTCATTTGTAGAAATAACCAGCCAGGAGGTCGTCATTACTTTTATGAATTGTTAAAAAAAAATATTTAATACTGCGTACCTTAAAATAAATAGTTTTCATTGTTCAACAATGTTTGCTATATCCTTCCAGTGTTTAGTGTTATGACATACACCGTGTAGAATATAAATCATCTATGAATAAATTCACTGGTTGAGGAGCAATGTTAAAGAGCTTGCCTGATTTACACAGGCCAAGATGGTCAAAAAAAGTTGACCTCTACCATACACATTACAGAGGTTGCAATGAGTCAGAAAGGCAAAAGGCATGCATGTGTGTGCAGAAGTATAACCACGTAGTTATTCAAAAGTTATGAACAGATGGTAAAAAGTGTTCCTTTTTGTAAGGTGTGACAATGGCGGCGACCAAGTCGGACACATATTGCTGAGGCTCCAGATGGGCCTTCTTATCAAGCTAGAGATTCATGAGGACTGGGGTCTCTGAGTCCATAGAAGTTAAGGAACTGGCATCCCACGAAGAGAAATGAGAAAAGGGCACTTTTAAAGCTCATGATTGAGATACAAATGTGGAGGGAGTGGGCATTTTCACTGCTGAACGTGCCTTATTGCACGCTCAACACCACGGTGGAACCACTCTGAGTGGTCCCATTGGTTGCCCCACTGTTTCAATCAATCAATCAGGATTTATAAAGTGCGGCTAATAACCTGATAGGGTATCCATGCACATATGGGCTCCGGAGGCTTATTGGAAAGCCAGATCTTTAAGGCCATTCTGAATTCTGGATGTAAGGTGATGGTCCGAAGGTGCGTGGGGAGGCTGTTCCAGGTCTTTGCTGCGATGTGCGACAAGGAGCATCCTCCACTTCTACTTTGGTAGATGAAGGGAGATTGGCAAGTGAAAGGGAGGAGGAGCGTAGTCTTCTCAAAGGTAGGTGGAATTTATGGCAGAGGTTAATGTAGGCAGGTCCTTGGTTGTGCTTGTGCGGCCAGCAGCTTGAATTTTCATTTCTTCTGTAGGGGGAGCCAGTGGAGTTTCCTGAGATGGGGTGTGATGTGGGATCATCGGGGAAGGCGATGGATGAGTTTGACTGAGACATTCTGTATGGTCTAAAGTCTCTGTTGGAGGGGTGTTGCTAGTCCCACGTAGAGGGCATTGTCATAGTCCAGGCTGCTGGAGATGAGGGCTTGTGTCACAGTGCATTTCATGTCTTGGGGTAGCTACTCAAAGATCTTACATACCATGCGCAGAGTGAGGAAGCAAGCGGAGGAGAGGGTGTTGATCTAAGAATTCTTAGTGAGCTTTTTGTGAATGATAATTCTGAGATTTCTGGCATGGTTGGAGGGAGTCAGTGCGGGTCCTAGGTCTGATGGCAACCAGGAGTCATTCCATACGTTGCAGCTGTTGCCAAAGTTCAGTACTTCCGTCTTGTCTGCATTCAACTGCAGGCAGTTGTTTTCCATCCAGTCGGCAAAAATTGTTATGCATCTGTGAATTTGGTTCTGGTGGTGGTGGGGTCATTGGTGAGTGAGAGGATGAGTTGGGTGTTGTCTGGGTAGAAAAATAAGGAGGCGTCAAGTAGCTGGTTCTGCTCCAGGGGCAACATGAGTTGATTAATGATGACCATGGGAATGGAAGCAGAGAGATTGAACAGTGGTTTTTGAGTTTGTTTGGGTCTGCAGAGGGTTTATTGAGTATTGTTCCGATTACCGTGTGTTTCCAGGTGTCCGAAAATGCTGAGGTGGTGATAGAGGTGTTGAGTAGGGTGATGAGTTCCTGGTTGATCCTTTGGTTTCTGAGGTTGAAGATGTGGTGTTTGCATGGATCTGTAGAAACACTTGAGTAGATGGATTTCATGGAGGAGGTGGTGTGGAGAGGGTATTCCAAGTGGTTAGTGTGTGGTTTGTGTCAGTTACGGGGGTGGCTTATCTGCTGAGGAAATCCATAGGGGTCAGTTGGGGTTTGAAGTTTCTGTATATGGTTGGGTGTGTTCTTGTTTCAGTCTGTGATTACATCATACTTTTTATAAAAGGGACTAGGGCCAGGGTGAGATGTCCAGGCTCAAGAAGTATGTGCTCTGTGTATGCCTTTGCTTGCTGGTACACTCGCCTATCCCAGATCTACATTTTAATGAAAGTAATTCCAAGATGGCCACCCAAGTGTATTTACGTGGCCCTTTAGAGGGACACCTTTCAGTAGTTTATGCAAATCCTTATTAAAAACATAAAAAAACAAGTGGTCAAAGGTGCTTTTTTTCTGCACAATTTGCAAATTGTCAAAAGTGTAACTGATTTTGAAACCTCTCAAAAAAGCTTGGTATTCAGTTGCAGGTTTCACAATGTTCACATTTTCAAAATGTATAAGTCAGCTATTTCTATTTCTACTTTCCACTTTCTTTAATTTTTCCAGCGTGTCCTTTCTAAGTAGGAGCGTGATGTACTATTTCCTTTTGGAAACTAGAGATGTGTAACATGCACACAGATTGAATTGCGAATGGGAATGGAATTTGCAAAGTGGCCTTTTCACTAATAGGTTGGATTACTAATTATATATTTACAGGGGGGTCTCAAAATGAGCTGCAAGTGAACATTAACTATGCAGATCACAGTCCATAATCCCTGCTATTGGCTGCAAAAGCAAGGGAAATACCTGCAAGGTATAACAGATCTCTGCCCCTTCATTTGCATTGCATTGCAAGAAAAATTAACATTTTTATTAAAAGCAACCCAGGTCCACTAAGGGGACAGGTGCTGCTCGTAAAAAAGTACTTCCCGTTTGGGAATAATTCGGGGGGGAGCTGGAAGTGGCCCTCAAGACCACTACCACTGGCCGTGTTTAGAGAAAATATCAAGTTGCAAATATTGACAGCCAAGAATATCAAGTTTAATATACTGAGACATGGAAATATCGATGTCAAGAATATTGATGTCAAAAATATTGATTTGAAGGTAAGTATATCGATTTTTAAACTATAGAATTCATTAATATCATTTCCAAAAATATAGTTGTTTAAAATATCGTTTTATTAGTATTATGTATTTTGTTTTTGAAAACATATTTTATTGACTTATAAGTTACAGTGTGGACTGCAGGCTGGCATTTACAAATTTAAGACAAGATAATGCAAAAGTACCAAGCTTGTAAACAACATTATCTACAGTTTGCATATATAACAACAATGAGAACTTTGCGCAGACATTTTCATTCCACATATATTTAAGAGTATGTTTGAGTACCTGTGTTTGAAACAATGAAAAGTACAGTGTGGAGCATGTTGAGGCCTGGGTAGTATTATGTATTTTAGTATTTATTTTAAATGTATGTGATGTAATTTTTTTGTATAAGTGTTGTTTATGTTTTTTAATATATGTGTTACATTTTTAGTAGGTATTAAATTGAAGTTAAATAAATTTTTTGCTTTTTAGTTTTACATTTATAGGGAAATAGGGTGGGAATCAGTTTAATTATAATACATTAATGATTAACTGTATATTCAATAATAATATTCATTTAATTGTGTTAATTGTGCTTTTAATTTTTTGGGAGTAAATATTATGTGTGGGTTGGGGGTTTATTGGGGTGAAGGGTGGGAAGTTATATGTTTTTAGTTAATTCATAATCAGTTGTTAATTCACATGAGCTAATTAATTGATAATTAATTATGTTAATTGTGTAATTTTTTAAACACGGATTACGGGGTTATAAGGGCTACGGGTTTGAAGTAATTTCTTTTTTAATTAATAATTAGTTAATAATTAGTTGATCATGAACATTAAATAATTAATTGATAATTAATTAAGTTAATTGTGCAAAATGTTTTAGGTGTGGGTTGTGAGGTTATAGGGGTAATATGTGGAAGTCATTTTTTTTTAAATTAATTAATAATTGGTTGGTAATTGATATTAATTAATTGATAATTCATTACATGAATTGTTTATTTAGATTATTTTTAGGTGCAAAATGTGGGTTTACAGGGGTAAAGGGTGGGGAGTACATTTTTTAAATTACTTTATAATTAGTTGTTAAATACTTTTAGTTATTTATGTATTTTAACTGTGTAATTCATTGTTTTTAAGTTCAATTTTAGGTGCCAGGTTGTGGGGATTATAGAGATAAAGGGTTGGAAATTAATTAAGTTTAATGATTATGATTTGGTTTCTAATTAATAATATTTGTTTAAGTGATAATTAATAATGTTACTTGTGCAAATACATGTATTTGTTTTTAGATTTTAGTTGTGGGTTGTTGGTTTTGTAGGGGTATGGGGTGGGAAGTAAATTTGTTCTGCAGGGATCGCGGCCTTTCCAAAGTTGAGGGGTGGCCTTTGCGGGGCCTGGCACGGTGCCGCGGTGGTCGCGGGGATTGCCTGGAGCCAAGGAAGAGAAGCGGTTGCACGGCCCTCACCTTCATTCCTACCGGAACGTGAACACCGGCGCCTACCAGGTCCCAGGGAGTTGACCTGAAGCGTGGGGATCTGCACATGGAGAACGCTGCTGCCGGCACTGGTGCTGAGGAGTTGCTGCTACGAGTTGTGGCCTACCACGGGAACGCACAGGGCCCCCGGACGACCTGGTGGTGGGATGCAGGGAGAGGAGTGGAACCGGAGGACACGAGGAGCAGTGGTGAGTGGCCCGAGCATGCTACAATGTGGAGACACAGTCTGGGGGCGGCCCCCGAACTGGAGGAAGAATCTGGAAGTTGGTAGGCATGATAGCTATGGTACTGGTGCAATGGGGGCCCAAGATCTGAAGGTAGACCGAGAGGGAAGGAGACCCTGAGACGCCCCACCTGACTCCAAAATGGTGGCTGTCCCTCCCATTTTCAGGTATGGCGTGGGGGCACCCCAGAGACACCCTGAGGGGGGAAAGCATTAATAGCAGGGCCCCAGGAAGGGCCTTAGCAATCATTGAAAAGGACCCGGTTGTGGGGACCCACAGGGGTTTTAACTCCTTGTCTGACCTTAAGATGGAGGCTAGGGGTGACTTTTCACCACGAGGAGCTCTGAACCTGGAGTCTGTCCCTTCCTCACCTCTCCACTCACCAGCTTTGTCCCAGTGGCCAGCTAGAGAACATTGCGGAAGGCTCTCCCCAGTAACACCAGGACCGATGTCTGTCCTGACCTTACCTCCCTCCTACCTACCCCCTACCCCTCTTGAGTCTTGACTTTGGATCACCTGCTGTTCCTCTCTCTATTCTGGTGGTACCGGAAACGCATGCATGGCTGATTCCCGGTGGAGTGGCACCAACAGCTATAGGGGAGATTGGCTCCGGCACACCGCCATGGCCGTCACCTACCCAGACGGATTTCTGACATTTGTCTTGTTTCTTTGCCGCCGCTGCTTTTGCTCTTTAATTGTTTTCCCGTTGAGACCTAGCTGTTTGGCTGATGCCCGGTGGGGCTACATGATAGCTAAGGAGATGGACTGTGGACTTCGCCCTCGGTCGTCACCTACCCAGCCGGACTTTGGGCAGACCCTCCTTCGTCTCTCCATTCTGTCTAACTCCTACCCCTTTACCCCTTTACCCCTCCCCTTTACCCTTCTAAACTCCATTTATTTTGTCTTCTACACTCTTGAAATGTTTTTCTAGTAACTGATGTAACGTGTAGCTGGAGTCATTTTATAATTTCTGTGGAACCTTATGTAAAGCGCTCTGATACCTCCGGGTCTAGCCAGCGCTATATAAAACTTTTTAAATAAATAAATTATTACTTTGTCATTAATATTCATTATTCATTTAATAAATAATTATGTTAATTGTGTAGATACTTTTTTGCTACATATTATGAGTGTGTTGTGTGCTTTGTGGGGATTTATCGTGGGAAGTATTTTAATTATAATTAATTAGTAATTCATATTTAATTAATGAAAATTAGTTTGTTGATGAATATTTATATTAATAGAGTGAATAACGTTTTGGTGCAGGTTGTGAGTTTTGTGGTGTTTTAGGGTTTTGTTAATGAATAATTTCTAAGTAAAAATATTTATTAGTATGAAAATTATGTTTGTATTTTATTTATATAAATATTTGTACATATTTGTGATATGTATTTAAGACTGCGATATGTGTTTATTTTTGTAAATTTTTAATAATAAATATATTTTTATTTTATTTGTAAACATATTTATATATTTTTTTATTAAATTTGCTTATAAAAGAATTTTATTTTGTGGAAGATATTTTGTTTGTTTTTTAATGCTCAACAGACTGGAGTGGGAATAGTAAATTTCACCCCTCTGCAATCCAACACTTTCCATACTGGTGTACTGACTAGAGTGGGGATAGTAAATTGTATTCCTCCACTTTCTAACACTTTCCCTGCTGTTGCCCTTATTGTTGTAGGAATAGTAAATGTTACCCCTCCTCAATCCATCACCTTCCCTACTGTTCTACTGACTGGAGTGAGAATAGTCAATTTGACCCTTCCACTATGCAACACTTTCCCCACTGTTACACTAATTGGGGTGGGAATAGTACATTTTACCCCTCCGTAATCTATCACTTTCCCTACTGTTATAGTGATTGGAGTGTGAATAGTAAATGTATCCCTTTGCACTCCACAGTTTTGCTGTGTACAGTAAATATTACTTATCCGCAATTCAATGCTTTTACTACAGTTGTATTTATTGGAGGGAGATCGGTACATTTTAACCAGTTACATTATTGGTACATTTTCTATATATTAGTTTTAATAGTTTGCATAGTGTGGCAAAAATTGTAGTGGGAACAGTACCTGTATTACATTTTATATGTTATAATTTATTTTATGCCTTTATCATTTATATTATTATGTTTTTGTTTATTTAAAATTTTAATATTTTTAATTATTACTATTTTTAATGTGTAAAATAATTTTTGCTACATTTAAAGAATTTTAAGTTGTTCAGATTTGTATTTAATTATAATGGTTTGTTTCTTAAAGATTTATGTTACTGTAATATGTATATAAATGTATTTGTTTTTATATCATTATTAAATTATAATATAAATAAAAATTATTAGTTTAATAGTTTTTTTATTCGCTATTTGTAAATATATTTTTTAATTATTATATATGTGTGTTTAACTTTTAAAATTAAGTTTGTTATCATTGCTACATATTATAGATATGTAATAAATATTTTTACATTTTTTATTTACTATTTAATATATTTAAAATGTATTATTATATATATTATAACATTCTATATTTAATACAACAAACTGTAAAGGACATTGATATTTTTTGAATCAATATTTTTGTACTTACTGTTATAAGTATAGGATGTCGATATTTTTGACTTCGATATTTTGTCAGTTTACCACCACTGCCTGCTCCTATAGAGGCCACTGACTTGATTCCTGAAGATGAAGCTTTCCCGCAGGTACAGCTTTCCACTTTCCAAATCAGTTCCTACCACCAATACGGGGACAGTAATTTGTCAAACAATTGGAAACATAAATCCAGACACATAGGGGCCTATTACCGCCACCCTAGCGGTGCTGGGACCGGCCACCAGTGGTGCGGCGGTCCTGCACCAACAATTAGGATGCCACCGCCACCGTGGCGGAGGCATCCTCTATTCCCAGCATTGTGGCGGGCGGTGCTCACAGCTCTGCTCGCCTCAATGCTGGAATGCACAAATGTGTATTGGCATACACAAGGTGACAGGCACAGCGCGGTGCAAGCCACTCTGTCCTTGCCAATGCCATAGGTACCCCACATGTGCCCCTCGCCCCCCGAACATCGTGGGGGCCTGCAATGGTCCCCCATTTGCAAAATCTACATGCCTTTCCTTGCCTGCATTATGATATGGATGGCGAGGTCTAGCAGACGGATGCATGACATTACAACGCATGCTTTTACATCGCATGCTTTTACAACGCGGTTTTTACAACGCATACCATTACAACGCATAGTGCTTTTAGTGAATTGTTTAATTTACTATTCCAACTCCAGTCCCCGTGGATAGTAGGGAAGGTGTTGGATAGTACATTACACCTATTCCCTATCCTAGAGCGCCCCCCAGCGCAATGCGTTGTAATGTTTTGCGTTGTAAAAGTTGCGTTGTAAAGGCACTGCGTGGTAAAAAGTTGCGTTGTAAAGGTTGTTTACCCTAGCAGACACCGCCACCATATTCAAACCTTTTCCGCACGGTCGACTCATCAACCGAGCAGTAAAGCGGCAGACGGTCTTCCCGTCCGCTGTGGTACTGCCCGCCAACATAATCAGGCGGGGTGAAAAGTCTTTTTATGAGTTGGCGAAATTTTCTAGCTCATGAAAGCACTTTGATACAATATAATGTATAAATAAATATAAATGTAAATATATAAATGTATACCTACATTTTATGTTATTTGTAAGTACATACTTTAAAGTGGCAGCAAGATGGTGCCGTGAGCCTGCAGTTCCGACTCAGAGAGACGATTAAAACATCACATCTCTGCCTATGGAACAGTTTATACCTACAGCCAAGACAAAAAGAGGCCTAGAAAGATGAAGAGCACATGATGTTCTTAAAAAGCTGCCTCTGAGCAAACCACTGGCACCTAAATGCAAAGGCAACCAAATCTAAGACAAACCTCATGGTCAGGCCTCTGCCCGCATTCCATCCAAAGAGAAGGAGCTTAAGGAATGAGACAGCCTGTGTCTCACAGAAGTGTCCCACAGCCACAATACCTCAGAAAAAACAAGTAAAATAACTATTACCTTTCAATAGCACGCGAGAGAGCAACCTGCGGGCCATATAGGGATCCAATTTGTTTCTTCTCTGGAGCCTCCATGCAGCTTGCTTGACCCCAAAACGGCACCTTGGAGCTCAGCACAACCAGCAAATCCTGCTAGTGTGCCACTACAGTGTCAATACTGAGCTATCATGATAACTAGCCTATGGGTTGATCTCAAGGTTACCTGATATTGAGCTATCGACAACTTTACTAGCTTTCCGACCGCTACAAGCTTGTCATGCTGTACATGCATGCTGAGTATCCACCGCTGCAAAGATCATCTTACCACATGTAAAGAGTAGTAACCTGTCCACTCAGACCGACTACATCCACGACCGACTATGTCAGTGCCAATGTTTCTGTAGCCAATGCTGCACTTACACTTGGAGACCGAAGAGTGTATAAAGGCATACCTCCTAAGTTCAGATGGGACTCAGGATGATCCCGATACCACACGCTTCACCTGACTCGATAATGGCATCCTAGAAGTACGTGCAAGTTGTGGACAGTTGTGCAAACATTATGTAGAGTGTGTGAATACCAACTAACTCTGCCAGCAACTGATTGTATATAACTACACTTCCTACCGGAGCCTTCTAGTACTGCCCCTTACAACAAAACTTTAGCCGACCATCAAGCCAGCTTTGAATTGAAGTATTTTGCATCTAAAGTCAGCGCTGCGCCACATTTCAGCACAGTTAGGTATACAAGGCCACCCGCAATAGCAACATCTAATGCAGTAACACCACATTACTGAGGCCTCCTCCATCTGGTATAATATAGAGAATTAGTGGAAAAGTGGAGAGTGGCTCCTCAAAGGACAAACTTTATTTCTAATTAACTATAGGCACAGAGGGGTATATTATCAAGGGGTTTTATCTCCGCTTTTTTGGCTTTAAAAGCCAAGAAAGCGGAGATAAAATTATCTCCCTATTACCAAGCTGTCGCTAACACCAGTTAGCGACAGCTAATAGGAGATAGCGACCATCATGGGCCCCACTTTGCATGTCAGTGATATTTATCACTAATGATATGCAAAGTGGGCGTGCCAAGATGTTAGCGACTGGAAACAGTCGCTAACATCGCTATCTCCTATTACCAACTTTTGGAGATATTTGCGCTAAGCGCGAATATCTCCAAAAGCTAACACCTGCCCTGAGCAGTTCTTAGCCATGTTATCCAATGGGAGGTGGATAACATGGCTAAGAGCATTTGCTCGATAATGCATGAATATCGCTGACTTTTCAGCGATATTCATGCATTGCGGGCATTTTTTATCGCATTTGCGATAAACCTTGCTAATAGCAAGGTTTATCTGCGATAAAAATCGCCGATGTGCGGCGATAATTTTTGTCTCTAAACAAGTTAGAGACAAAAATTATCGCTAGTTGTTGGTAATATGCCCCAGAGTGTGCTGCTCCATGAGGTGGACCTTGTTTCTGAAAAGCATAGAATACCCACCAGCCAATCAGAGCTGCCATGAAACTTGAAGATGTACTAGCGACTGACTCTTCCAACAGTTCTATTCTGGAGGTGATCTCTCACACGATGGATTAGGAACCTTTGTCAAGCTGATCAGTTTGTGACAGTGCTTGGAAGTCACAGAACACAAAAATAGCTCATTTAATTACTGCTTAATAACTTCTCCCTTTTACAAGTAAAGGTGAACACAGACATATCTCGCAGCCAAGGGGATCGCCACGTTTTGCTAACACAACATCTAAGTATACCAGGTAGATACAACTGCACAATGATGGCCAAAATATAAAATAAAGCGAGCCTAAAAAGAGTGAAAGCTAACCCGCCAATCCCAGACTCGCCAATCAAAAATAAACAGGTCATCAACGCCACAATGGAAACAATTTAAAAGAAACTGAGAGAGATCCGTGATCTGGCAAAATCCACCAAGGAGAATACTGATATCATACAAAACAAAATTTCAGCAATTCACAAAGAAATTAGAGATACCATCAACAGAATAAGCACACTTGAGGATGCAGAGTCAAAATCTAGTAGGATGTTTGCAAATCCCAAAGTTACCACGGGCTCTCTCTCCAAACAAATGTAGGAACTAGCAAACAGAAACAGAAGAGCGACCCTGAGCATTTTCTGTATGCAGGAAGGTATTGAAGATGCTATGGGATTATGCATCACCTTCTTAGAGAAATGGTTTCCACAAGCCACCAATCTGGCCTTCGGCAAGCCTTTGGAGTTCGACAGAGCCCATAGAGTCCCTACCAAAAGATGTAACCGAAAATACCCTTGACCCACTTTGTGAAACCGTTACAATATCAACACGTCGATCCGATCCAGTCCTTCATGAGAAAGCACAATCATATACTATGTGAAAATAACATAATTTTCAAATCTCAAGACTACGCGAAGGCAACTGTTCATACAGGGAAAGGCTTTCTAGCCCTTTGACCTAGGCTGAAGATACTGGGATATCAATTCTCTTTTGCAGGCCCTGCAAGATACCGGTTAGTGGTCCAAGTCACCCCTCATGCCTTCTCTGACTACGTAGCCCTTAAGAAAGTACCAGACAGTATTGAAGATTCCACAGTGTACACCTCTTCGCATAGGGATCCTGCTTCTAATTTCAGGCGTTGAACACTATAAGTACCGAATTTTGTTGCACAACCTTAACTCAAATGACTGAGTCTATGCAGTAAGCTGTTTCGCTCATCAGGCCATCTTCTACACATTGAAAAGTTGTCCCTACAACTGGTGCAGCGAAGGATGCAGCTAAGTGGACTGTGGCATTTCACCAATAGTTGGTTATAAAATTGTGTTTTTTAGTTTATATGCATTCTTACTGTGGCTTCTAGCCTTTAAAGGATGCTTCGACATTTGAAACAAGCCTTCTAGTCATTTCATAACTAAGAATTCTATTGAGATAATTGCTCCATGGTATAGTACTCATGTTGTTGTTTCACTTGTTTTAAATATCGTTTTTAAGAAAATTTTGTTTTGCATGTTATGCAGTGAGATTAACTAGCTGTTATCTCACAGCTTAGCTAGTTCACGACAGATTAGTTTAAAATGTATTGTTCTGGTACTTAAATATTTACATGCTGATTATTAGGAGGGGTACACATCCTGAGCTTGATGGGTTAGCACTCAGTTATATCTATTTTAAATTCTGTAACACCGCAGGTAACAACCTTCATCATCAACCTCCGAAAAGGATGCATCTTCCTGGAGAGGGCGGGGGGAAGGAAGGGTGAAGGGGATTTGTTTCCTTAGTTTTTCCCTTTCATGTTGTTCTCTTTCTGATCACTGGCTCTCAGGTGGAACTTTACACAACCTATCTACACTAGTGGGGGTTTTTCTCATCTGCACCCTATTTCACATGGGTCTTACAAGCGATACTCAAAAACATATTATACGTTGTCACTCTCCTCTGATTTACATCGTGGTGTGCTCCTACTGTTAACAAACTCCACTACAGCCGAGAGGATGCTGTTCACACACCATGACTATTATCTGAAATGTTACCTCAACCCGAGAAAAATATTATAAGTCTCATACTCTGCTGACAAACAAGGACAATGTGTTATCTCAAAATTAGCAAAACACTGGGGCATATTATCAAGGGATTTATCTCCACTTTTTTGGCTTTAAAAGCCAAGAAAGCAGAGATAAAATGATCTCCCTATTAGCAACAGGGTGCTAACACGCAAATTTGCATGTTAGCACCCTTTTTCTCTACGCTTCCCCTTGCATCTCTAATGAGATGCAAAGGGGGTGTTCCAGAGAAAAATAATAGGAGAAATGTTGTTAATCGACATTTCTCCAATTATCAAGGATTTCGCTAACCCTGTTAGTGATAAAAAAAAGCAGCACTAACCGCGGTTAGCACTGCTTTTTTTTACACCTGGTATTTTCCTGACTTAGCCATGATATCCTATGGAAGGTGGATATCATGGCTAAGTTTGTGAGCCCCTATCATCAAGCTAACGCCAAACTTCGAGAGATTATCGTTGGTTTTCAAGCGATAATCTCTCATTTGGCAGTTAGCGCGAGGATTTTTATCACTTCTGAGATAAACCTTGCTAATAGCAAGTTATCTCTGCAATAATTTCCGGCGATGCTTAGTGTTAAAAAATGTGTTGCTAAGCATCATTAGCGATAAATATCGCTAATCGTTGGTAATATGCTTCACTATTCTGACTTTCATACAGCTAACATTTACGCAACCATAAATGACGATCCTGATTTTTGGGATGACCTGGCAAAGCAAATCAAGTTGATTCCCGACTGTGCTACACTCGTACTTGCAGGGGATTTTAATCGGCCCCTGGATCCCAGCTTAGACCGGAACTCATCATGTCATTTTTACCCAAATAAATCACACAAAGCCCTTAAGAATCTAGCAGTGAATACAACATGATAGACACATGGTGGCTGCAGAATAAGACAGACAGAAATACAAGTAATTTCAGACCACTCTTGCATCACTCTAACTATCACAGACTCAACTCCATCCCTAAAAGAACTCCTTTGGAGATTCAACAATGAAGTCCTCTCCACACCACATAACAAAAACCACATTGAAGAAGCGATTAAGAATTTTCTACTGGAGAATAATAAAATTATACCTCACACCTCTTTAGGTTGGAGGTGCTGAAAACAACAATAAGAGGAGTAGTATTCAAAATACGATATATGAATAAATAAACAAACGGGTAACTACTAACCCTAGAGAAAGATATCTCAAGACTAGAGAAGCTACGTATAACCATGAAAGATGAATACAACAAAATAGTTAGCACTAGGGCGGGTGCCTGGATTAACAAACAAAAATGTTTACGCATATGGGAAGCCAGAAAAGCTGGAAAGTCTCTGGCATCCTACCTAAAATTCAAACTTTAGAAGTACACTATAAACGCTATCAAAGAAGAAGCTGGTACCATCCACACTAACCCAAATATGATAGCAGACATATTAAAAAAAATTTAACAAAAGGAATATGAAGCCAACCTAAACCATTGGAACAACAGGAAGTATCTAGACGGGGTATCGCTCAACACATTATCTGATCAAGATATGACCTCCATTATTGGTTCTATCAATATGCAAGGAATAGAGATCTCCAGGAGAGCGAGGATAGAATAAGTCTCATACTCTGCTGACAAACAAGGACAATGTGTTATCTCAAAATTAGCAAAACACTATTCTGACTTTCATATAGCTAATATTTGCGGCACCCATGAATGACAATCCTGATTATTGGGATGAGCAGGCAAACCAAATCAAGTTGATTCACGACTGTTCTACACTCATACTTGCAGAGGATTTTAATCTGACAAGGACCCAGGTCCCAACGGTTATAACTCCACCTTTCTAAAAAAACATTTGGTGCCAATTAGACCAACCACTCTTGACTCTCTATAATCACTGTGTATCCACAGGGCAAATATCTGGCACACTAGCAGATGCCATCATAACAGTTATACTGAAAGAAGGTAAGGACCCTCTTCTCACAAAAAACTATAGACCGATCTTGACTATAAAATATACACTATGATTTTAGCTACCTGAGTGCAAAAAAATATCTCTAAGCTCATTCATCCATCTCAGGTAGGCTTTCTGAAACACTGATCCTATAGTACAACACTAGGATTTTCTGTTATACAATCAAAAAGGCAAAATTAACAGAATTTCCGCTATCAGCCTTGACGCAGAAAAAGCGTTTGACAAGGTTAATTGAACATACTAGTGAAAGATACTAGAAAAGTTTAAACTCTGAGACACAATAATTTGCATGCTCATGGCCCTTTACCACACCCCAAAAGCTAAAGTCAGAGCTGGTAGCACTATTTCTCCTTCCTTCTTGTTAATTCAAGGGATCTGACAGGGATGTCCTCTCTCCCCGTCACTTTTTCTATTAGCCATTGAACCATTCCTGCAACACTTGAGAGAGAATCAAGAACTACTGGGTATCAATTTTGGTAGCACCACCTTCAAATTAGCCGATTATGGAGATGACATCCTGATAGTATCAGAAGATGCAGGCATGGCTATCCCAGCCTTAATGAACTCAATACAAGAGTTTGCTGCAGTCTCAGGATACATGCTCAATGAGGATAAGACTGACGTCAAGCTACTTAACAATCTGGGCAATAAGGAGATAATTGGGGATGGGAAATTGGTTTGGCAACTAGGGACCATTAAATATTTAGACCAAGAGTTCACCAATGATCTTAATACCACTTAATACCACTCTGGGAGCGAAGGAAAATATCCTCTAAACAGATCACTGCCACGTAAATCCCATACGGAAAATGAGAGCAAGTGGGAGGCAGAATCTAATACCAAATCTATCGAATTTGATTGTAAACAGGTACACATGACTCCTTTCATGAATAAGATCTCACCTGCACTCTCCCAAACAAAATATATGATCGTCAACAGAGCCTATTGGAAACAATCTAGAATACATAAACGTAATCTTAACAAGACTCCCTAGTGCTGGAACTGCAATTTACAAGTGGGGGACTTAGCACACATGCTATTATACTGCCCAATTATGCAACCCTTCTAGGATAAAGTATTCGAATGTTTAAAACGCACCCTCCATATTGAAACTACTAGAGAAATCTCATTGCTGGGCTTGCTGTATCCTCAAATCCGGAATGATAACCACTGTGACCTTCTAAACTTGATGCTTACCCAGGCGTGCAAAATAATTCTGTATAACTGGAAAAACTGTAAATGAATCTCATTCAAAATGTGGCAGGAATGGATAACTTTTCTTAGAGGTGCTTATAACATACCTTTACAACTGTCTTCATGGCGCCCAACACAGAAAGATATGGGACTCATTGGATTCCTCCTCCTATGTCTTTAAACCGCCCTGACCGGCCAAAAGCATTGATACCGGGCGGCCCATACTTATCCCAACCCAGTCTCAGACCCTTACACGACAAATCATCCGCCATGAAGTCCACTACTCTTTCCTTAACCGTGCTTCTCTTTATCAAAACTGTGAGCCCTTGGTCTTCTCTATTTTCCGTACTCTTCTTTCTTATCCCTGCCGTGTATTTGCTGCATTGCAAGAGATACATCATTATAAGTCCAATGCTATACCAGTATCTATGTCCGTTAGCCTGTTATCTGACAGATCTATTCACTAACATATTGATATGATTAATAGTTGTTTGGTCAGTTCATACATGGAATGTCTCCATTAATAGCATATCTAACCACTGAAAGCGGTGACAACATTTCTCCCCCTTTTTACTTTATCCTTTCCCAGTATGATTGAAGTCTACTTTGTTATTATTCGGATGTATTATTTCTTCTATGTATTTTTTGTATTTTTTCTTCTAAACCCTAATAGAAATTATGAAAAAAAAAAAAAAGTGGCAGCATTTGAAAATTTGAAAATTCATTGTTAGATCTCGCAATATTAGTCCACAGGCAGTGAAGCCAGGATCAAACAGTCTACACCATTCATTTAGGTGGGTGTCACTCACAGCTATTGTGAAAATGTTGTAAAAATTAAATAACCCTAGATGTTGAAATGTCTCCACATCAGATACAAAATAACAGCTGAAGTATCAAGTCCATTTTAAATATCAGCATTAACCCCCAGCCCAGACTGAATTATCACTCAAATATCATCTCTGAACACAGGGGTCAATTGCGAGGGTGGAAGGACTGGAGTCCGTCCCCCATTGTGGTGGTGACCGGTACCATACACAATACATGCGGCAGTCCTGCACACCTGATTAGGATGTGACTGCCACCATGGCAGCACCCACTACGATGTTAAAATAGCATGTTGTGCATTTCACTGCACTACATGGCAGGCACCACACGGTGCCAGCCACTTGGTGTGGTGAAATATAGGGGTACCATGGGTACCACCCCAGTTCACCCACACCTCCGCCCAACACACGGGCCCCCTAAACCAATCTCCATCAGCCTTTCAAAGGCTGGCTGGAGAGCGCATCGTAATTTGGCGGATGGTACCTGCTAGGCACCGCCACCATTTTACAGATGCAGATCGTTCCGCCAGGCAATCGGAATCGGTCTTTGCGTCCGTCACGGTCCGAAAGCGATTCCCATCCCCATCGTAATGTAGCGGGGGAAAAACCGCGGTCGGATGGCGGAAGGATCGCCACCGCACGGCTGGTGGTGGTGGTCCTTCCGCAATCTTAATCGCCCCATAGTTAGGAAATTAACTGATTTTGTCCCGACAAGTATACTTTTCAATTTCTGAACATGAACATATTATGCTGTAAAGTGCAGCTTTTTTTGTAAGAAGTTCAATCCTTACTAATTTTTATTAAATGCAAATTTAATCCTGAAACATCAGGTTGCCATTTTTGTCAGACAGTCACAAGTACTACTGTCACTCAAGGATGGATTCAGTCCTATATGCCCACGTTTCTCCATCATATTGAGGGATTCTGTACTGTCAGAACCCCTTTCAGTGGGCATTGGTGCAAGCAGGAGTAACGGGCTCAGTCGTTGTGGCTGAGGCCTTTTACTCCTGATATCCTGGGACCTGACCTATTATGGATTCTGCTCAACTAGGCCCAGCACCCCTTCTGCACCTGACTCTCAATTAGAAAGCATTGAACAAGCAGTCTAGGCTGCTTCAGGGAGAAGCACAGATAGATCAATGAGCACGACTCATAACTCAACGTGCAAGCAGCACGGACAATAAATCAATTTCCATCCAAATACTTGTTTTTATATCAAAAGAAGCATTTTAATTCTAATTCTATACATTCAAAGGTAAACTACATTCAAAAGAAAGTAGTACAATCCCCCTTGACGTCGGGGCTCCAGTAGTTGTTGCGCACTCCTTCTTCTACTAACTTCAGTGTGATAAGTTCACTGTTATTCCCCAATTATTGATAACAGCAACCAGGTAATGTAAACTTTTAAGCCATACTCAAGAGTTCTCCCGAAAGTACTGATGGCAGTATGTCCCCTATGGCCCAAAATGCCCAGTTCATGTCTTTCATGTTCTAACAATATGGAACCCTTCAATGGTGCAGCAAAGTCGTAAACCAGATTGGAAAAATCAGGCTGCATGCTTTCACATGAGGCAACAGCAGGCAGGCGCAGGATCTCTCTTCCGACTCACTCTACTGGCTGAATCTAGCAGTTGGGGCTGTTCCAACTTCAGTGATTCCACGGTAAGTCCCACTTCCCTTCACGGAGGGGTTGATCTCCTTGTTTCGACAGGGCTCCAGTGATGTCTTTTGATTCTTGGGCCTCGTTCGCAGTGTGCATGCATGACCTGCCTTGGTCACAGCAGCAAGTTCTTGGTGATGGTCGACGGGCCAAGCCCTTGCCCTCAGCGTTTTTGGAAGCCCCTCCTGGCATACGAGGTCACTGCCACAGCATTCACAAGTCAAGTAACACTACTGATCTGGCGTGGATGTTCATGGTGGCTCCCTCTCTTGCACATGAGGACACCCACAGTGAGGTTGCGCAGGTCTAGTGCCCTCCACACAACCCTCTTTCCTCAGGTCAGTTCACAGTGGCCTCTGCTGGCACACGGGGGTGCCCAAAACAATCCAGCACGGGGGCTAATGCCCGATAGGTGCAAGAGCAGAATGCTCAAACCTTTGGCTTTATTCATTTCTCACTATTATTTTCAATATATTTAATTTCAAAGTATACTCAGAGACAAGGGAGCTTGCTGCCTGAAGTCAGGCGTGCTACGCTTGGATTTTCTGTGCCCATTTGTTTTTCAGACGTGCTTGAAGTGAGTGGTTTAGTGTTTCTCTTTCAAACGCTCAGCATACTCAGCCATGCCCATCTTTTTATGGCTATTTCTTAGGTGCAATTGTGCATCACACCTGGATTATGCTCAATGCCATCTGCAACTAAAATGTGGAACTATTTGCCATGAGAGATCATCACTTCTTGCTCTATTCAGAAAACAACTTAAAATATAGCAATTTTAGTCCTCTTAATCTCTTGTCTTCGACGCCTGACGCCCAAATCTTAATTTCTCCCCTCCCACAATCTTCTATTTTTTGTCCGACCCCTTCCTAATTTACATCTGCATTTTTCACCTATACCAGTAACTATCCAAAATTTCTCCCTCCCTCTGTATTTTCTCTATTTATTTTCTCAACAGTATTTCTCTCTCCCTCAACGTCTTTTCAATACTCCCTCTCTTCCTTCTTTCTCACCACCTCTCCCTTTTATGTCGAGCCTTCCATCGATCCCCACCACGGTATTCCTTTATTCCATCCCTCTTGCTGTGGTAGTGCCCTCCCCAATCCTTCCAGGCCCTTATCTTATATGGGCACAAACTTTCTGAAATGGCTGATTTGTTCTTCTATATAGTATTTGGAGTGAATGCAAGGCTTATCCTATCGGCTTTAAACTTCTAACAACAATTATCACAAAAGATGGGTTGACCTCAGCCAAGGTCCCGCAGGGTAATAGAGGGATATTACCTTTGCTCGTCTTCTGTCCAGTGATTGCCCAGAGCCTGTTAGTTTCATCGTTTTCATTTTTGTGCTTTATTGCCTTCTTTATTTCATGCTTTGACTTTTATGCTGCAGATCATAACTTTTGAGAAAGCCGTACGTTCCTGTTTCATTGCCAGCATGGCAGAGGATACAGCAGTTGCTGTAATGTTCGGAGAAACTATAAAAAGAGACAGAAACAGCTTTAAAAACCTTCAAATTGGCTGGCATCGTTTTATAAATATTTAGGTATCTCATTACAGACTATTTTTTTTTCCACGAAGCACATACCAGCCTCAGGCCATACGAAGATTATTTGTAATAAAACACCAGCTCATGGCTGATAAACTAACAGTCACCCACCGTCAGAGCAGCTCTGATTAAACTGCAAATTTAAATCTAGCTAGGCTGAGAAGAACCATATAAAGTAGCTGTAAAATGTCTAAGAAAACAGAGATGTTCAATCTGCAATGATTTCTAAGGAATTTGATCCTTGTTTTTGATTTACAAATATACATTATTCAGCCACTACTTCATCTGGTATTCGCTCCCGCCACTTCCACAACAGTGCTATAATATGAAATCGCCTTAAGATATAAATACTCTAGTATTCGCCCTAATCTGTGGTAAGATTTATATACATTCTGTGTCACAGAAAATACAAAAGCTTTGTCAGAATATTACATGATTTTCCCTGAACTCCACGGATGTCCTCATTTTACCAGAATATCCCATCACTGTGTTACAACTGCAAGGCATATAGCATGATTGTGACAGAATGCAGGCCTGTGTAATTTTATTGTGTGAGCTGTGAGCGTGATCTCATGAGAACCTCAATTACTGCGCTACGTGTATTGCGCCTCAGTTACTACCTTCAGTGCACATTTCTCTCGGTCTTGCACAAATATTACTTAGAGCAGAACATTTCTCTCAGGAGCTGTGTGAAAGAGTGTGCTACTGTGTGAGATCTGCACGACTTTTATTAACATGCATTTCTTCTTTTACCACATTATTTTGTGAATAAACTTAAGTGTGTGTTTTTTTACTCCAAAGAGACCTTTTGGGATTTTTACTTACTTTTTACACAAGTTCTTGGGTTTTTACTGTGGGCGTGCCATAGATCCTACAAAAACAACTTCCTCTTCCTGTCCTTTAAAGACTACTACTTGATGTTTGTTGTGTAATGGAGGCAAAATATGACTTATTCTTTATCTGCATTATCCCTTGAATTATTTTGCATTATTTAGGAAGAATTAAGCAAGTTCTTTGGAAAATACTTTCGATTGATGAGCTAATGGGTGAGGGAAGCATAAGGAGCATAAACAATCGTTATTTTCGTCTTTTGTTTTTTCTTCTTCTAATTTGCTACTGATGGATATTTGTATCTATGGTCAGTGCATAGCCACATTGGGAGTAAGATACAAGAAGATGTAATCTAATGACAATGGGCATTTTATGCATTGCACTTTTGTGTTGGAGCTCTGTGAATATTACACATTATTTTAGGTGTTTTTTTATGCAGATGTACTGCCATGTGTAAAGGGTGTTTTACTTTAAGGGGCCCAACGTGCTAGTCTTTATGTCAAATATGTTTTTCTCACTTTTAATTAATTTTCCTAAATGCCTTCTTTCCTGCCATATGCTAGTCTGCCATTTTTCAAATCTGATTATGGGGTTTATTATGACACCATGGTGGAAACTGGACCTACCGATCTCTGATCGGCGGTCTGACAGCCTAATTACGATGCAACTCCACATGGTGTGGTTGCATTCTCCTATTTCTCAATGGGACCTTGTTTTATGGCCATAAACTAGTCATAAAACAAACACCCATAGAGAAATGGGAGATTGTGTTAAGGTGCCTGCCACAAAGTTCAGGGATTAACAGGGGGCACCTTCGGTGCCCCCTCGGCCCCCAACTGGAGGTCGCAAGGAAAAGGGTGCCCTGCTAGGGGTCCCCAAACACACTTTACAACAGGCTTTTCTTGTCAGAAAGCCCATCATGGAAAGCCTGCATGAAACCGTGCATCATAATCCGGACGCCGTAAAATGCCATCCATTTGGATTATGGGCTGGTTCAGACTTGCCGACAGGCTCCTTGAGCCCATCAGAAGCCAGCAGGAATGACTGGCCAGTTTCAATTCCAATCGGCTGTATTGTAATCAGCCAGTCAGAATTGAAACAGATGGTCTCGGTTGTAAAGTCTCTGACCTAGGGTCGGAGGCTTTACACCGCAGATCGCAATAGGCCCCTATATGGGAGCGGGTTTTTGATTGTTTATACATGGTCTTGAATGTTTTGCTACTTTTGAAAACCTTCTGCTGTGCTGTTGAGGATCCTATGGCTCTAATGGTGTCCACAGATCGTTTTATTGATGTTTCTCTTTTTTCACATTAGATTTGCTTCTTTTATCATGGGGATTTTGGGGCCAGGATCTTTCATGATCTGATCAACTTGAAGATGAAAATTTATAAACAGAGTATCTACAATTGACGCTGACATCAAACAATTTTCTCAAGATCATTATATTGTTTTAATTAAAGTATTGGTTAAAAGAGCAAAGTTATAGATATGGAAAAGGTTGATTGAAGTATCAAGGAAAAGCTGGATATTTTCTTCTGTTTGATGGACTACGAATTGGCTTTGATGATTAAAAGGTGTCTGTATATCATAGAATAGTTAATACTCTAACAGCAATACAAATATATTGTTGTTTGCTGATGTTAAGAGATATGTGCAAACATGTTCAATCTGTGCTTAGAGTGAGTTCACTTGGTAAACCTATAGGACTCTTGAGAACCTTGTCTGTTCCTCACAACCAGGGTAGACAGTGGCAATAGATTTTAGGGAAGAATTGCACAAAGGTCAAGGTTGCTTGGTAATCTAGTGGATGTGGATCATTTGTCTAAGGTGGATTATTTCATAGCCTTATCTGGGTTGCTTCTAAAGAAATAGCACAAAGTGTTGTACAAAACATTATTGGATTGCATTGTATTCCACAGATTCTGATTACAAACAGGGGGCCTCAAATCATTTCAAACTTCTGGTCTTCCTAGTGTAAAGACCTTCATATGGAAGTTTGTGTGTCCACTAGTAACCATTCTCATGCAAATTGACAGACGGAAAGGATGAATCACTGTATTGAACAGTAAATGAGATGTTATGCTTTACTCTACGAGAAGGAATGGAGTAAGATGTTGTGGTTAGCAGAGTCAACATTCAATAAAACTGAACAATCACCTATTCGAATGATCTCCTATATTTTTGTTGGAACATTCCCTGTCTACATTAGTTCCAGATGTTGATGAACAGTTAGGGGCCTATTAGCATATCAGGTGGATCGCCACCGCAAGGCCGGCGGCGGCAATCCACCCGCCAAACATCCCTGGTTCAATCCTGCCATATTAGTATGGCAGGGGACACCATGGGGGACGGAAAGACCGCCTGCCTCTTTTCTGCCGGTCGGATTGCCAACCGGGCTGAAAAGGGACAAAATATGGTGGCGGTGCCTTGCAGGCATCGACATCTATATTACTATGGCTGCGGTTGGATGCCTTTCCATGGCAGAAAGGCAAGCGGGAATACACTGTTGGGGCCCGTTACGGGCCCCCGGGGGGAAGGGGGTGGGAGGCTGCACTTGGGGGGTACCTATGGTACCAACTACTTTGGCATGCCCCAAGGTGGCAGTCACCGCACGGTGCCTGTCACTTATGCAGGCCAATGCACAACATGCATATTTGGCATTGTGGCAGGTGCTACAGAAAGCACCGCCTGCCAGAATGTTAAATATCCTGAATGCGACAGCCAGGGTGGCGGTCGCATCCAAATGGGCACAGCAGGACAGCCGCACCTCTGGCAGGCAGTCCCGTTTACCATTAAGTTGTTGGCCCGCCATCGTAATGGGCCTCTTAATTGGGTTGATAGATATTTAGAAATCAGCATATGAAACATTGGAAGAGGCTACGGATTCTTATAAATTCCATGTTGATCAAATATGTTGTAGGTGTCAAGGATGCATCTAAAAAAATATTCTACATTGTAAACAAAGTTTGAGAGTCCATTTGTATTTGAACAGATTGTAAATCTAGTTATTGTCGGATTGAAATTACTTCGGTTTATAAATATCAACCAGTTTTTCATGTATCGTCATTGAAACCTTGTTAGATTATAACTGCAGTCCTTCACATACTGATCAGTCCCAGTGAATGCTGAAAACAAATATAACAAAATAAAAGAGCGATCCATACTTCTAAGTGAACTGGGTAATAGACAGTCTGTTCCTCTGGAGGGTTCACCTTTCTAAGAACCCAAGTATTTAGGGCTGGACCATTGAGATTTACCGGCCCTGTGAATTAGCGCCTTTTGACAAACACCGAAGTGCCTTTGGTCCCCATAATTCCTGTCCTGAAGAGACCCCGATATCCTTAGTGGGGACTAAACGTCATTGGCAAACAATAAAGGATAGTCCGAAGAACACTAGAACATACTCTAGGACCTAATGATTTATTCAGAATCCCTAATGGACATCATTTGAATTCCAAACACTGACCTTTTTTCAAAAAGATCAGCCACCTTATGTTTGATCACATCTTGGTTATGGTCACTTCCCTGGGGTCACATAAGTCTACCTCTTCATAAGAATGTAAAGAGTGTCAATATATGTTGTGTTTTGTGAGTGTATGTTTCTATGAAGAATCTGGTAATCACAAATAAATATAAACATCACCCACTTCGGCTGAAGTGTGTTGAATATAATGTTTCTTTTGGGCTACTGTTCTCCAGTTAAAAATTGAATGAAGCACTGAATAGTGTGAACTATTTTGAACAGATGGACTGTATAATTTTTCATTTTTGGTCTGTGATGAAATCGTTGCAACAAGTGAGATATTTGCTAAAGTAAAAAATCAGTGTTTAAATGTTCCTTGTGAACGATTATACTGAAGCTTAACACAAATATAAGGAACATAAGAATTTAGATGCAAGAAATGTCAGAAAAAAAGTTGCAATATTTGGTGGAGTTGAAGAGCTTTGGTCCAGAGGACTGAACACGGGAGGCAACCTTTAATATCCATGCCCCATGTTAATGTGAGAAATGCGAGCAAGACACCATGACAAACGAAAAGCTCCACCACTGAGACAGCAAGCTTTGGTAGGGAGCATTGGTAGGAAGCATGATTGGAGACATGGCTAACTATTTAAGAACAGAGTGGTAGTCCAAACCTTATTATGGCGAGTCCATGTCAGGTAAGGAAAAGCTGTGTTTCAGTGCAGTCTGGAAAGAGGCATTGCGCGCCTGGAATATATACAATGTGACCGTGTCCCAACGATGAACTACATTTCCCAGCAGGCCATAAACTCCCACATTGCTTGAGACACTCTGGCATCTTGGATTCCTGGGTATAAATTTCCTCGTTGCCTGCTGAGTATTTGCTAAGCATTTATGACACCATGTTGCTGCAGCCAGTAGCTTGCAATGTGGATTGATGATTTTATTTGCAAGGACTGCTGTGCTCGTTTGGACTTGTTATAAAGAACGAATCACTAACAGAATATTGAAGTCAAGAATATCGACATCCTATCTACATTATGGTAAGTACAAAAATATCAACAACAAAAAATATCGATGTCAAAAATATGATGGTTAAAAATATCGTTTTTTATTTAAGTAAAAAAATATTGTAAAATAAAGTTAATAATACATATAAATAAAATAAACATAATTACAAATGTTTCAAAAAGTTTAAAAATGATAAGAAATATATATAATGTAAAAATAAATTAAACATATACATATAATATATACTTATTAAAATGTTAAAATAATTATTTCAATAACTTATAGATTAAATTTAATATTCTTGTACATTATAAATATCTATACACATAAAACAAATACAAATTAAATAAATATATATAACAAATTATATACATTAAAATTATTTTAAATCTTTTTAAAATTAATTATATACTACATTAACTAAAATAATACAAAAAATATTAGATAGCGGAGGGAATACAATTACCATTCCAACTGAAAACAGTGCAACAGTAGAGAAAGTGTTGGATAGCGTAGGTGTAAAAATTACTATTCTCACTCCAGTGAGTGCAACAGTAGGTAAAGTGTTGGATAGTGTAGGGATAAAAATTACTATTCCCACTCCAGTGAGTGCAACAGTAGGGAAAGTGTTGGATAGCAAGGAGGTTAAAATTACTATTCCCACTCCAGGGAGTGAAACAGTAGGGAAAGTGTTGGATAGCGTAGAGGTAAAAATTACTATTCCCACTCCAGTGAGTGCAACAGTAGGGAAAGTGTTTGATAGAGTAGGGGTTAAATTACTATACCCACTCCAGGGAGTGACTGTTCCCACTCCAGTGAGTGCAATGGTATGGAAAGTGTTGGATAGCTTCGGGGTTAAAATTAATATTCGCACTCCAGTAAATGCAACAGTAGAGAACGTGATGGATAGCGTAGGGGTAAAAATGACTATCCACACTTCAGTGAGTGCAACAGTAGGGGAAAGTGTTGGATAGCATGGGGGTAAAAATTGCTATTCCCACTCCAGTGAGTGCAACAGTAGGGAAAGTGTTGGATAGAGTAGGGATAAAAATACTATACCCACTCCAGTGAGTTCAACAGTAGGAAAAGTGTTGGATAGCGTAGGGGTTAAAATTACTATTCCAACTCCAATGAGTGTAACAGTGTGGAAACTGTACGATAGCTTAGGGGTTAAATTAACATACTTATTAATTAAATAATATTTGTAAAATAAATAACATATTAATAATTAATTAACAAAAAATGAATAAGATAGACCAATAAAATTAAATCAATATTTACTTAAATAACATTAAATTACTTCCCACCCTATTCCCCCATAAACACACAACCCGCTACACATAAAAAATAACACATTTAATTTAATTATCAATTAATCAATTAATAAAAATTAATTACCAATTAATAATACATTTACAATACATTAACTAACAATAAAAATAAATAAATAATAATAATACATTTTTAATTAATATAATTATAAATTAATCAATTAATACAACTTAATTAGCTATTAATAATTAATTAACAATAAAATCAATATTAACAATAAATAAAAAATAATAAAACATTATTATAATGAATATAATGATAAATTATTAAATTAATAGAAATTAATTACCAATTAATAATTAATTAGGAATACATTAATAATCAATAACAATAAATAAAAACATATTAATTAATTATAATTACATTACTTCCCACCCTATTCCCCTATAAACCCACAACTCGCTATGATACTAAAACGCTAAATGTGCGTAAAATGCTAAATTACTAACTTCTAAACATTTAATACATACATATAAAAATAATAAAAATACATTACAATTTTTTTTAAACATACATATAAAATACATACTAAAATACATAACACCAATATAAATATCGATATTATTAACAACAATATTTTTGCTAACGATATAACTAATTTCGATATTACTTACTTCGATATAAAAAAAATGATATTACTTACCTTAAGGACGATATTCTGGTCACCGATATTCTTGACATCGATATTCTGTCCCTACGATATAAAGAAAATCGATATTAGTGTAGGTCAATATAAACAAATCAATATTTTGACTGGGCACCATAAAGAACACTGGGAATACAGAGAACTAGCAAATATAACGAGGTGATGGACAGGGTGCTGAAACTTTTTCAAACACTCACCCCCAGTCAAGTGACTGTGAATGGGGGTGAATGTTTGACAATATTCAGCTTTCCGTCCATCATCTTTTTGTATTGTGTTGCTATAGTCTCCCTAAGTGGCAAGGGTATGCCCCGACATGGTCCTGTGCTTGCTATGCCACTGGATTCAAGCTAGCTCTGCTGATGAGGGGTGATGGCCCGAAATCGGTCCCAGGATGCTTGTTTTCCGGTCCAGAGAGGACCAGGCCTGGCAGTTTGGACTGGACTGTTCTCATGGGGAGCAGGGTCGAGACTGATTTGCAGATGGCGGGGTCCAAACTGGGGTACCATGGTGAGCAAAGGAATGATGGATTTAAAGCAGATCTGTGACTGGGGTGAATGTTTGACAGTGTTCAGCATTCCGTCCGTCATACAGAGAACTAGTCTGAAACCCAAGCAATGTTGTAACAACGAACTTTGAACTATTTGAATATTTAACTTTAACTCTTCTAAAGACTATGGTATTGACGTTTACAGTTAGGATTGTTCTGTGACAGAACAGGTGGGATTCTTGAGTCAAAACTATGTTGCACCTGCTATGTATTATGATAATGGGTAAGATATTGAGAGTTTCAGGAACAATTGCCTAGTTAGCTATCACAGGATATTAATGTATGCTAATTACTTTGTAGTGGCACACACATTAAGTAGAAATTATAATTCATCTTCTACAGAGAGTACAAAGCTTGAGGTAGTACCTTATTCATAAATAGAAGTGTTGATGAACATACAATCAAGAAACCCATCACCTTTATGCTTAGTTTCATGAATAATGAGTTTTAGATCCAAGTACAGACAGGTGGTTACAGAAAGACACCACTAAGGTACTTTCATTAACTGTTACAGTTAAATGCAGGACAGGTAAACTGTGTTACGAAAGATAGCTCCCATTGCCTTTAGGCAACCCACTAGACCTTGATGATTTAGAGTGGAGTATCTCAGAGTAGAGTGTCTTATATCCCATTCCCTTTCCTGTCTTTGTCTCCTGGCCCTCGTATTCCTGTGTGTTAGACCTGACATAATTGGGTGGTAGCCTCCTTAACTTTTTCTCTTGATTCTCCTATTTTGCTGAATTCATTTTTGCTGGCTTTAGAACTCTGTACACTCTACTACTGCTAACCAATACCAAAGTGCTTGTGCATTCTCCCTAAATTATGGTACAATTGGCTTACAGAGTTCTAAGTTCAACAAAATGAGATCAACAAAATAATGAAGGAGTAAGGCAAAAGTATTGGGGAAGACCACCTTCAGGGTGAGAGGTCTGTTAGATATCATGACACCCAATGAACGTTTTACTGCCAAGATAGGGACCAGAAACAAATCTGGTGCCTCGAGAGGATCAAGAGTATTGGACAGTCTGGACTCAGTGTCTCTTCATTTCATGGCTGAATAACAAAGCACAGTGTACCTGGTGCACCCCTATTTACAGAGAAAGGCGTTGTACATGCTCCTGGATCCAGTGTACAACTACTAAAGTTATTGGAGAGAAAAGTGCCTTTGTGAGACAGTATCATCTCAGCAGACAAAACAGAAAGAAGACCCTGACACATTTGAGGTAGACGGAGAGCAGGAAGCTGGGCTTGAATCAACCTCACTGCCGCCTTGTACAGCAACTCTTCTTCCAACAAAAAGAATGCCAAAGCCCTCATATTCTCCAAGAACCTTTTCTGATGAACATGACAAGGAGTAGACCCCGAACACTGCAAAAGGGTACATGAGGTAAGAAAGTTTCTAGAAAGCATGTTTGGCTGTGACAATAGTGACACTGATGAGCCTTTGATTCTTTGTGTTGAGAGTGACACTAAAGCTTTGTAAGTTACCTCCACTCAAACTGCTACTGTACCCACCCTCAATGTTCTTTAAACCAAAGCAAACATCTTTAACACCATTGCCTTAAGTCCAAGCTTTTGCTTTGCCCTTCCCATCAGGCTCAAACAAATTGCTGTATTGGAGCTGTACAAAGACCGCATCCCTGGCTAGGTATTTCCTTATAAACCAGAAAAACATAACTGTGTGCACAGTCAGCTATCCAGAAGTGCCTCAGGAGAAGCTAAGGACACATCTTAGCATTGGGAGCTCATTGATCCAGTTTGAAACAAATATGTTATACAATGGACTGAGCAAAAACAGCTATCAGATGCAGGTCCAGAAGTACTAGATGGAGATAATGATGAACATAATGGTGCATGAGGCAGCCTAGCTCCAGCTGTCAGGTTACCAAGCCCTGCTGCATTTAGCGTGTGTACAGCCAGCATCAGTAAACTCTAGCTGGCACAAAAAATAGTATATCATGGTCGTATGTTGCACCCAATGAACCTATGTTTATGTAAGTTAAATCTGGTGGAACCATAAAACACTATCATGCCTTTATTAAGATTCAAAATATGGCACCACCCACACCGTACACTGATCCTTTTACATAATGGTAAGCTCTCCAATATGTCAACTTTGAAACCAATTTTCTCACATTTCCCTTGGCAGGGGAGGTGGTTTTAAGAACTTATTGTGACCATTTTTCCAATTTGGCAAGCTGAAAATGTTTTTAACTTTTGCTTTGCCACAACTGTATAGAGACATGCTAGGTAGTTCACACCATATTTCACAACAGACATATGTAGCTGTGGTGAAGCTAGGGGTGATCTGTGCATCACAAATGTTTCTGAAATCAGGAACAGTTGGTTTAATTATGCACTTTGGCCAGGAAACATCCATAGCATCTGTTCTCAACATACATTCATTGTCAGTGCCATTATATACAGTCTTTGGAGCATCATAAAGAAATGTACACCCAGTGTTAGGGAAAGGAATGCGGGCCTGGTACAGGGGTGTAAACCAGACCACCTTATAGTGAATGCAGGTGGGTCTTGCATTGGCACAATGAGGGCCAATGGGGGAAGTGCCCAAATGTCTGGTAGAGCGGGTGATCGCTGCAAGTACTGTGTGTTGTGTTCGGATTGGCTGAGTTTTTCTAACTTCATGTGGCATCTACCGTTATGGTGTTTTGAGAATGCCACACCCCTCTGGCTTAATGTGCTTTATTGGGGCCAATCTCCTGGGACCATTGTGGTGTTGCAGCCTATCTGTGGGACTATTTTGTCTTTTTCCTATTTGCATGTTTGTCTGGCTGGTTACATGTCACCCAACCAATGATATGCCAATTGGTAGCCTCAGGCCTAGGTTGCAGGGCCTGCCTGACCACAGATATTTTACTCGGGGTTGATGGAGAGGTCATCTTGGGAGATTTTGACAACAGTGACTTGATCTTGTTTTTGATAATACATGTATCGTTGCATAGATTTACATCAATATTAACGCTACACTATGTGCACTTCTAAGGGGATTTCCCATGAGAGTAGCCCTCACCTGCCTTGATTTTGAAGTTATTTCATAGAATGAATGTTAGAACCGTCATCCTTAGAGTGGTCTTTTCTCAGACTTTGTGACTTTTGCCTCTTGTTTTTGCTGATTTTATTTGTTGGCCTTTGGACTCTGAGCACTTTACCACTGCAAACCAGTGCTAATGTGCATGTGTTTCTCCCATAAAAATGATGACATTGCTGTATACCTGATTGGCATATTTTTTTGTATGGGTAAGTCTCTTGTCAAGTGGTATACTATATACCTAGGACCTATGCTTCAAATGCTACTAGTGCACTGTCGCACTAATTGTGCCGCCCACAGAAGTAGCCTTTCAAACTTGTCCTAGGCCTGTCACTGCAGTGACTGTGTGTGCAGTTTAGTGCAACTTCGACTAGGCATTTAAAACCATTTGTAAAGCCCTAAACATCTCTTTTATTACATATAGGTCACCCCTAAAGTAGGGTCTAAATAACCCTAAGGGTTATGTATTTAATAGATACGACATGTAATTTTATGTTCTGCATGTCCTGCTAGTGACAAACAGCCTATTTCTTTTTTTCACTACTGTGAGGCCTACTCCTCTTATAATATTGTATTGAGAATTACTTTATACATTTTTAAATTGCAATTCCTGATCAGAGAAGAGTAGCTTTTTCATGTTTATTATTATTGACATTTGTAATAAGTGCAGCTACACCTTGGGGTTTCCCGGCACAAGAAGACTGGAGGGGTGCGTAGGAGCAGCAGATTAGAAAATCCAGGTCTTCAAGCCTTTGTGAAAAGCAGGATGTGACACACATTTTATCAGCCACTCTGGAAAGGTATTCCAGAGTTTAAAACCTAGATATGGTAAGTAACGCCCTTTTTTATGCAAGTGAACAGGAACTTAGTCACAGTAAACAAGGCACAGTTCAAATATCTCAGGGAATGAGAGGACTGATACGGCACCACAAAATCCTGTTGTGTGGCCGAGTCCCACTTTAACCGTGAACATGTAGCATAAAGCTCTAAATTTGATTCGGTTAGAGAGGCAGATTTAGGAAACCGTGAGAGTAACTTAGCGCTGCGTGCAGTTTTGTTGGCTCCTAGATACAACACATTGCCATAGACTTATCTAGACAGGACTAGGGCTTGAATCACAGTTTTTGCACGGATTCGGGAATCAACCAAATTATGATTTTCAGCCACTTGAGCACTGCAAAAAAAGATGCCAGTTGCCTTGGCCACTTGAGGCTTCATAAATAATTTTGCATCCAGAAGGAAGCCCAGGATTTTAACCTTCAGAGTTGGAATGGGCAGAGCCCCTAGGGAATCAAGCCGATGTTGTGGGCCCCAGAGAACAGAGTTATTGCCCAGAATCATGACCTAGGATTTATCACCATTGAGCTTGAGTGTGAATTATTCATTCACGAGGAGATGTGACTGATGCCCAGGTTAAGATCTAAAGGTCCATGATTTTGTGCATATGACAAGGTAACGATGATCTGTGTGTCATCTGCATAAGAGAAAAGTGTCAGGCCACTACTCTCCACTTCATCCGCCAAAGGGCGAACATAGATGTTAAACAACATTGGGCTCAGCACAGAGCCATAAGGGATGCCAGAGGTTAAAGCTTGTGTCTCGGACCTGACACTGGAAGAAAAGACTTGAAAGGAACAATCTTTTAGAAACTATCAAATCCAATACAGATCTGGGCCTTCAAGGCCAAGTGTCATCAATCTTTCCACCAAGATGGATTGAGACACAGTATTAAAAGTCTCCCTGAGTTCTAACAAAATGAGCGCAGCTGTTCTGCTCTCATCTAGGCGCTGCCTCAAAAGCTCTGTTACATCCAAAAGGGCAGATACAGTACTGTGTCAAGCCTTAAAATGAGGCTGAGATGAATAGAGAAAGTCTGAGCCTCGACACATGATGTGAGTTGAATATTAACGCGTTTCCCCAAAATCTTTGAGAAAATGGGTAGCAAAGAGATTGGTTGGAAATTCAAAAAATTGGCTGGATCAAAATTGGCTTTTTTCAAGAGTGGAAGAACCATAGCATGTATCCACTTCTGAGGGACAAACTCCTTCTATAGAGAGCAGTTCTGAAGATCCATTATCATGAATAATAGGCCTGGCATGCTAAGCAGTAAGGGATCCAGCTTGTATCTTGATTTAACAGATTGAAGAATGGCAATGTCCAAAAGGGACCCTGTTCCTTATCTTAGATAACAGATCAGTATTTGTCAGGGTGCCTCGACAATCTGATTGAGTAGGATTCTGAGTGTTAACGTCAACAGCAGTATCACTCAATCGTGATCCATGAGTGCAGTCCATAACCAATTGAAAGGGAATATTTTCCCCTTTTTGTTAAAGAAGAGAGCTAGCTCCTCACATTTGTTTTAAGAAAGCAAAGGAGTGGGGGCAGATTACAGGGGTCAGATAGTTTCTTAACCACCTTAAAGAGTGTTTTATACCTGTTTTGAGTGCTTAAAATTTTATCTGAGTAAAACGTTGCTGAAGCAGATTTACAGAGCCCCGGATATTTCTTTAGCGCTGCTCTGTGATTGATGTTAGCGTTCTCCGTATTAGAATTTCACCAAGGCTTTCCAAAATCTTGTATTGTTTTTTCTCAACTCTCAGCATTTCATTAAATCAGGGAACCGGTGGCAATGACCGACCTGGGTGTTTTGAAACATTTCCTCCACTGCCTCAATAAGCCATTGTGAACCTGATCCATAACAGAAATTTGTTTTAAATCAGGCCTGGTATGATGAAGTAGCTTATTAAAGGTTGGAATATACAGCTTAGAATACTTCCTTGATTTAGACGTGTGGGTCGGACGTATTGTTATGGGGCAAATTGGAATTTACCATTGAAGGAGATGGCAAAAGGGTCGGACCACAATAGCGGGAGAGGAGGAGCAGTGACAAGGTCCACCACATTTGAAAAGACCAGCTCCAAGAGATCACCAGCCAAATGAGTGGGTGCAGAGTTACACAGATCCAGTATAAGGAGCCAAAGATCCCCTATGAAGGTGGAGTACACATTTAAGATCTTCTAGGTGAAAATCAATATCACTATTTAGAATGAAATTGGCCGATTTTAATATATGCGCAGTTATTAGAACCAGAAAAGAGATACACCAATTTAACGCATATCCTGGTGGGGCGATACAACAAAGCTCCTGATAGGGTAAATTTGTGTGCCAGAGAAAACGCGTAAAGCAGAGCTTTACAGGCAGGAACAGGGAATACTTTAATTTTACACTGGAAATCATTTTTAAAAACTATGGCAATCCCCACGCCTGTCGTGTCTTGTCTGTCTCTCCTAACTATAGAATAATTAGTAAGCATGGGCGTAAAATCCGTTCTGCTCGCGGATTTTGCGGATTTTCGGCAAATTCGCAATCCGCGAACACTTGCGAATTAGCCAAAAATTCGTAAATCCGTGCAAAGCGGATTTTTTGCTTGGTCGCACTTGCCAACTAGAATACTATACAATTTTGCGGCGCGCAGCGTTCACTTACCGTCATTCAGCGTTTGCAGAGTTGTTTTTCTCCATGTTTGCGTGTGCTGCGCCATTTTGGATCTTGCTGCGGGATCCCGCGGGAGTTTGTCGAAGTCATCACGGCTTGCCACCTTGCACAGCGAGAGTTTGGCAACGCGAGTACGTCATAACGGCCCATGATCACGCATCGCGGGAGTAAACACTTGCGAACACGTAGATGCGGCAGGCAGCGACAATCTCGCAATTGCGAGATTGCAAAATTTGCAATTTCGCACAAGAAATCCACCAGCAGGCAGCATAAACCTTGAAAATTATGATTTTTATCAGAATAACTCCTCAGGTTGACATTTGCCTGCACTTTATTTTTGCAAGGAATCCATTTTGGGGGGGGGGGGGGTGGGAGGAAGGAAGTGCCCCACAGTCTCCAACTTCCTGTTCCTGTCCAGCAGGCTCCTACCAGTGCTGTCTTCATGTGCTGGTCACTTTGATTTGGATCTTGACCTGGAAGGGTTACTTTTTGTGGATGCTGCTGGATATTTTGATTTTTGCAAAACTGAAAACACTCAGCAGGTGCAAAAGTTCAATCTTATCATTAGTAACCATTCCCTGTAGTGCTTCCTGAGGGGCCCCTTCAGAGTTCAGTTGCCTACTTGCAACTATTCTATGACCCTGCTCTGACCCTCACAGCAGGCTCAGGGAATAGCTACAAGTATACAACAAAGGTCCTGTTAAAAAAATTACACTGCAATAGAAAGCAATTACAGATAAGGAAGCAGGTGCCAGCCAGACTGGAAGTTTAAATTCAGTGACACATTAATCAGCCCCTAATTCATTCATGTCAGTTGAGGCAGGGCAGGTGTGCTTTTCCCCCCATAATCTACAGTGATGAACTAGAGGGTGGGATGGGTGAGCCAGAGGGTGGCAGTGGTGAAACAGAGGGTGGCAGTGGTGAAACAGAGGGTGCTGTGATGAACCGGATGTAGAAACAACATGGTCGCAACCGTTGCTACCCGACAAGTTAGATCGCGTTTGGGAACTGGTAAAAAACCCTTAAAAATGGCAGAAACACTTGCGAACACAAAAAAAAAAGGAATCCGCAAAATTTGCGAGAGTTCACGGATTTTGCGGATTGCGAATCCATAAATACGCAACTTCGCGGATTGCCAATTCGCAAAATCCGCCCATGCTTAATAATTAGGGGGGAAAGCTGTGGTTACATCTGGTGAAGATCCCTCATGAAGCCAAGTCCCGGGAACGATCAAGGCATCTGGTTTATAGTCCTGACAAAAATAAAATAGATGTTGGTGTTTAGAAAAAGACTGGCAATTAATGCTAAAAAAAGGAAATTTCCTAAGATCAGCAGCATGGTCAGCAGTGCAATGTTGTCTCCCCGGGTGAGGAGGACAAGGGTTCCTGGGCCATGGCTCCGGCTAGACACAGTTGGATATAGACAGGCTTGCCTTAGGTGCGCCTTTGACACTCCGCTCCACCACCATCTTAAATAAGGCCTTATCGCATATCTTTGGAAAGGTAATGATAAATCCTCCTTACTGGTGAAGTTGGATTAAACATTACTGTTTAGAAATGTCACATTTATTTTATTTATTTAAATCTTTATTTCGGCAAAAATAGCCATAAAAGACACATGAATATACATACACGAATTAAAAGAGTTTAAATTCCAATTAACAATTCATAAAAAACATGCATAAGCATTTTTTCCTTAAAAAGGGTCAACAAAAATATATCATTTAGCATGATTAAATTTAACAGCAGAAATGCACACTGAGTATGCCTCTTTGGACAATGTATCATAATTTTTCAGAGCATTTGACCCAATTTTTTTCGAATAAAAAAAACTGAAGTTAAAAACCTGCTAATACTGAACACAATGAACTGGTCAGAATTTGTTTTAACAATCCTATATGCAGTATGACAACTTCTAGTTCCTAGGAGAGCACACATGGGTTTTAGCCATTTTTTCCGTGCTTTTATGTAAGCGTTACATACAAAGAGCATGTGAATTTCATTCTCCAGACAGGAAACAGAGCACATAGGACATATTCTGCTGTTGCCAGTTATACATTCAGCATTTTTCTTTGCCCATCGCTCAAGGTTAGAAGTTAACATAAGAATCCCGTATCTAAATTTCAGGTAAAGGGTCTTAGCCACAGAAGGCTCAATTTCATCCAGAAATGTTTCAAAACAGGGTTCAGTTTTAAACAATAAAAATTCATTGATTAAAGTACCAGTTCTACTCTCATATACAACCTTGTTATTCATATAGGACCAAAAAACTCTCTTCACCATGGTTTTTGCATATGGTGGCAGGTTCTCCGGGTGTTCCCAAAAGGAATGCAACCCCAGCAGTCTAAACCATTTTTTTACGTGCCCATACCATGGGATGGAATTAAAAGTGTCGAGGTTTAGTACCTCTTGGAGACAGTTCCTATAGTCCAACAATTCTGGGGTGGACCAAACTCTAATCCAGAACATCAAGGGTCTTAGAATTGTAAAATGATCAGTTCGTTTAAAATTTAGGTCAAATTGGAGTGGGATTAAGGGGGTGCTAGTAGGAACTCTTACAATAGATCTCATAAATTTATTGTCCATACCTTGGAAACACTCTCATATTTCAGCCCCATATAGAGTGGCAGATTGGATTTTAAATTTGAACAGTTCAAGAGCAGGTGTGGCACTCTTGCTTACACTAGCATTCAATTTACTCATGATGGGTTTTACATTTTGAGCATATACCACCCTACTCTTCTCAAGTTGGGCCTTCCATGTTAACTTTGAGTCAATTACCACCCCCAAGTAAGAAAAGTTGTCAACGACCCCAAGCGTTTGTCCATTAAGAGTTAAAATCCCTCTATCTGGTCTGCTAGGGTTTAATGCCATACATTTAGTTTTGCTAGTGTTTATTTCCAGGCCTTTTTTTTCACAGTAACCACTGAATGAGTTTAAGAGTATCTGGAGACCCCTCTTTAGAATGTGGACATTTCTCTGCACTTACGGCTCTTTGCTCCTCACAGCCTGTCTCCAATTCAGATCTAGGTCGGGTGACAACTATACTTTGTCAATTCCGTCTAGTCATATGCTTTTTGAGCACTCATTTGCATTCATCTAAATTCTGATGGGTCTTCCTGGGCAGGGAGGAATAGGAGGGGCTGACACACTTCAATAGGTAGTTCCCTATCCACAAACAAATCACTCTTTTATCTGGGTAGAAAATGAGCCTTGTGTACGTCAGAGAGCTGCTTTGAAATCGCCGCTAAAAGAAAGGCACTTTTGAGTGTAAGTACTGGGTCTCTAACCCCCTAAAATCATACACTTCTGGATCTTGAACTCTGTCAGAAGGACTGTTCTGCTGCTTAAAGGATTCAACTGGACAGCTTTTCTGGAAGGACTGCTTTTCTGCTTATTTCCCTGCTGCTCCCTGACTTCGCGGAAAGAGATCTGGACTTTGCCTTCCCTCCAAGTGATCTCCTATGGCTTATTGTCTTCCGTCTTGGTTTCTGAAATCTCAGAGACACAAAAGACTTCCTGCAGCTCTGCTGTTGTTGCTGGACTCTGCCTTCTGTCTGTATTACCCTTGCCATAGGCGCCCTCTCCAAGTCCTTGGCCTCAGAAGTGGGTTCTGTAGCTGTTTTGCTACAAAACTGATGCATCGTCACCTTTGCACCAATTGGAACTTACGCATCGCCCTAAGACGCCGACACAGAGGCTGTTTGACGATAGCAGATCTACAGCCTGCGAGGGTTGAAGACAACACTCTGCCTTCACCTCATCAAAGCTCGACAACAATGCAGCAGCCTGACTGTGTGGAAGAGATTAATGCATCTCGCCCTCAGCATCAACACTTTGCTTCATCCATGGTACTTTCTCAAAGGGGCCTGTTTAGGTCCAGTAACTGGCCTGTCCTCCATTGCGTCAGCCTGAACTCTGGGTTTGCACTGGTTCCTCGTAATCTCAAGCAACCTTTTGACCGCTACTGACTTCTAAGCACTGATTTTGTATTACATTTTTATAAAATTCATATCTTGACTTCTACTGATTAGATGTCTGTCATTTTGGCCTTGTTTCACTCATATAGATATTCAGTATTTTTCTAAACCTGTGTTAAATCCTTTTGTGGTGTATTTATTGTGTTACTGTGTGTGTGGTGCACAGATACTTTACACATTGACTCTTTAAATAAGCCTGACTGCTCTGTGCCAAGCTACCAGAGGTTGCACCTAGGTTATCTTTTAGTGTGTATCTAGCTTACCCCGACTAGAGATATGGTTCCTGTCTGGTCTGTGTGCATACCTCAGCCAACCAGGAATCCCATTTTTAACAATGAACCAATGTGATGTTTTCCACGGAGAAGACAAAGACAAATACCATCAAAGTGGAAGACTTCAGTGCCAGAGTCAGGCAATGGTTTCAACCAAGCATTTATTGCCAATGGCAATGGCCATAGCAATACTGATAAGAAATAACCTTTGGGGGCAGAGAGAGAGGTAGTAAGGCACTAAGTGAATCTTTCCATTAGATAGTTTTAAGCACAAAAGGTACCACCTGGAATGGGAGACTCAGTACTGCCTTTTTCACCCTTATATGTTGTGTACTATTTTACCTGAAAACACTTTTCAGTGGATGGTTTTCCTCAAAAAGAGCACAGGTCACCCACCCACAATAGGTGTCATAACTCAGCAATGGAGTCTCTCCTCAACTGCAACTAATGTTGCTAGGCAGGCTCACTAATAGTCATTTTGTTGATTTTGTGATGTATAATAAAAACCTCCAGGATATTCAGTTATTGTTATAATTGTGTAAGGCAGAAATCATTTGTATTTTTTTCTTTAATGTGCCTTGCTACCACAAGAGTAAAAAAGCCTAAAGGATAAGTTGTCAGGGAGGTTCCTGCCTAGTATATTTTGGTTAACATGTTTCTGCTCTTCTGTCTTGACTGTAGGTTTGTGGGCATTCATCATGATGTTAAGCACTCTTGGTCATCGCTTCTAGCTCTTTATTGTTCCATGGCTTGGGTAACTAAAGGTAAAATGACTAACCTGACCATAATTGCAAGCCCTGAGTTCAATGACAGCCCTAACCGGGGGTAGCTTTAGGAGCCCCACACTGGGAGGGATGAAGAGAGACCAAATGTAAACTTTATACACACTGCTTCCCGAATGGAACGTTGTTGCTAAATAAACAAACCATACTTAACAGAAGCCAGGGAGAGAAAAAGGGGCATGCAGATTCAAAACTGTTCTAAATGCTTAAAACGCGTTCTAAGCACAATGCAATAAATACAGGTGTTTTTTTATAAATCTCAAAACAAACTCTAAACTGTTTGGATCAGAAACCCTAGGTGGCGATGTGAAGATACATTTTCTTAGGCTGCCTGGATCCTTAATATGATGCAGTCAGCTTTCCTTTGCAGCACACCACCACTCTATAATGGTGCCTGCATGACTTACACTTTTAGGCTTACCTGTGGCTGTGGGAGGATGTGAGGGGTGCATGGTGGCCAGGAGACCTGGTCCAATTGGCGTCACGGACTGGGCGGCTAATGCAAGGCCAAATATAAACTTTAAAACACGCAGCTCTCAAAATGGAGCCATCTTAGTAAGGAAACCCTGCTTGGCTCGGAAGTGGCAGGATGGCATAAAGGGGGAATAGATTAAAAACAGTTCCTTGTGCTGAAAAATGCTTTTTCACACAACACAATCGATAGCTTGCTTTAAAAATACATATCAAACCATTTACAAACTGTTTGGATTAGAAACCCTAAATGGCAAGATGAAAATAAACCTTTAACCCAGGAGAAAAAAGAATGGTTTCTTTTCTTTCATGTGTAGAGATGGAAATTTGATCAATGGCGCAGGTGAAAAGTTCAGAGGGGATGGAGCAAGCTTTTTTGATGACCAGGTGAGAAGGAAGAATTCTTTTTTTCCTGACTTAGGAGGAAAATGTGTTTTTCACCCAAGATTGTAGTCTGGAGGGACAGATTCTTAGGGTGTTGACGTGATCAATGGTTGATGTTTTCAGATACATCTCACTATACTTAGCATACTTCTGTAGATTTACACCCAAGTCTCTCATTGAGCCGAGCGGCTCCATTTTAATATTGAAGAGTTAGCACAAGAACTGAGCCCTGAGTGACTGCAGGTAAGTTTGGCCAGCGCAAAGGAGTGGTATCCAATTTTACCAGTACATTCTGCCCCAAGAGAAATGAGCAGAACTATTTAAGGGCATTTCCTCTGACACCCATGCATTGTTCCGTTGTAGAGTTTAATCGACTGTGGTTAATAATGTCAAACCTATCAGACAAGTAAACAAAGACTGTTGGAAATGGCTATCCCTTGCGTGGTGTTCCCCCAGATATTTTCCTTCACTACCCAACTTTTGCTAAACCCATTTTTTATGGCCATAGGACTCGGAGCACTTTACTCCTGCTAATCAGTCAGTCAGTCAAATAACTTTATTCGATTCATTTGAATCATAAATGTTTGCATACATATATAAAATAATTTAAACATATATAAAAGCTTATTAAGAAGACTGGCAAAAAATACATATATATATATAAACTTCAGGAATTAAAATTAAAACACAAAACCTGAACTCCTGTTACAATTCATAGTGTTTCCTAATTACTGAAGCAGTTCGAATAAAGTTAAGCACATCAATAAAAAAAGCAGCAGTAGATAGATATTGTAAATAATTAACACCCTCTTTATAAGAACAGGGACGAATCTCGATTAACACAGGCTTAATAAAACGTACCCTTGGGTCTTTGTAGAGCTTACAAAACAGAACAAAGTGCATTGTGCTTTGTTGGTCTGAGTTATTGCAGGGACAGGGGTTTAGTCTCTCACACCAACTTGCCTGTTTAGAAAAGGCCACAAGAAAGTGCAATGTGCAAAGACAAAATATGGTCATAAGGAAACGTGATTGTACATGAATAGTAAAGGACAAATAACATTGCGGATGGTTTGGGTGCCCATCTCGTGTTCCACGATCCCGATTAGACATAATATGAATTTTTTATGATCAATTTCATATTAGATCCAATACAATCAGGATTATCATAATAGTGCCCTTGCCCAATCTTATTAAAATTGTCTATAACATATCGAAGCCAGGGGATAGCAAGAGCCTTTTCAAGGTTCAAGCAATCTCTAAGGATACTCCTTGAAAATGACAAATCCTCGAGGTCCAAACTTTCCCCCAGAGGATCAGTGGGGCGATGTTTATTCTGTCTTCTACAAAATCCAACCCCTCTTCCGAGTGGCATAAAGATGTAGGGGAACTAATCTGGATTATTAATAATCTTTTTAAGAATTTATTTTCCAGAATTTGTATCTGAGTACTCTTATGATACCCCATATGCCCGCCCCGTATGTAGCTACTGACAGGCATTTAGATTTATATAGAGTTATCATTTCTGCAACCGGCTTATGTCCCAATTTACAAGCAATACAAAACAGCGCCTCTACTATTCTGCTAGTGTGTTGCACCTTAGTTGCAATCAGTTGCTCCCAACTGAATTTATTATTAAAAACATTACCCAAGTAAGTAATATTGGCCACCTTATCGATAATCTTTACCTTCACCACAAATGTCCTTGTTTTGGTTCGATTAGGACCACACACCATGATAAAAGATTTACTAAAATCTACTTTTAGGTCCAATTCATTGGGGCCTGGTGCTTTCGAGGAGATACCCTTAGCCAGGGCATCCTCAACCTAACTTACAGTCAGGGAAGAACTAAGAGGCCTATTAGGATGGCGGACGGACCTGCGTCTGTCCGCCACCCCCGACTTGGAGGGACCAACCACAGGGGCAGCGGCGTTCCCTCCGTTGGAATTAGGATGTGACGCCACCCTGGCGGTCACATCCCGTATATTTAACATTGCGGCGGGTGCTGCTTTAGGCAGCACACGCCGCAAAGTCAAATATGCATGCTATGCATTTGCATGCACAAAGCGGCAGGCACCACGCGGTGCCTGCCGCATTGTGCATGCAAATGCAGGGGGATACCATAGGTACCCCCCATGTGCACCCCCCACCCTCCAACACCCTGGGGGCTCACAACGGCCCCCCAAAAACAAAAGACCACATGCTTTTCCACGGCGGAAAAGCTGCCGTGGAAAAGCATGTTTCCGCCTGCATCGTAATATGGCTGGCGGTGTCTTGCAGACACCGCCACCATATTTGCATACACCCACTGCGGATCAGCGGCAGACGGACTTGCCGTCCGCCGCTGATCCCAACGCCATCATAATCTGGCGGTGGGTGTTTGCTATGACCGCAGCGGTGAATCTGCATCCTCCGGGCCGGCGGTGCCTTCCGCCGGCCCGGAGGATGCGGATTCACCACCACCGTAATTGACCCCTATGTTGGTATTCAGTATCCAAATTAATTACTGCTTGTTCCCTTTGGTCTTGTGGTGAGATGTGGTTTGGGCTGAAAATTTTGGAGAAGTGGAGTTCCCAAGCTTCCCCCGATATTGTCTATTCTATACTCCTTGCTTCGTTGGAGAAAAGGGGACGGTTAATAACTTCCCAAAAAAACTCTTAGATTCCCTGTGATTGCTGGCTCTTTCAAGATTTTCCCAGGCCAGTCTACTCAGTTCAATCTTCCTCCTGCCAGTAACACGTTTATAGGTTTCTCTTGCTCTCTTAATTAAAATTTGGTTCCGCTGGGTTATATGTAATGCTTTCTTAAGATCTTTATGTGCCCTGGAGCACTCAGCCTTAAACCATCTTGGTTCCTGTGATTCCTTTCTTTTTACTCACTTTGTAACATTTGCTAATCAGTCATGAGATGCTTGTCCTCGCCCTTTTTAATCATGGTAAAACTGGCATCCACATTATTGGCAAATTTGATTTACTTAAAAATTCCCAAACATATTGTACTATGTGTACCTAGTGTGTATAAATGAAACAATACAAGTGACCTGCAGCACTCAATGTGCCACCCACTATAGTAGCACTGAAAAATATGTCTCAGGTCTGTAGTGCAGTTTCAAAATAGCCATTCTCACCTGGCAAAATAAACCTTTTGCAAAGCCTTAACCTTCCCTTTTAACATGTCATACCTAGAGTAGGCCCTAAATGGCCTTAAGGCATGGTGCATGTGTATTTAAAAAGCAGTGCATCATCACTTACGTTTTGCTTGTCCTGGAAAACCTACAAAGTTGTTTTTCACTTTATCATGGCTGACTTTCTCATGAAAAAGCACTGGGTTACATTATTACTCCTTATCATACATAACGTCAGTTTGGAAGTAGCTAGAAAAATTAAAGACTCAGATTCAGATTCAAAAACTTTATCAGTCTAATTACAAAAAAAGACCATGAAAGTAGAACTAAATACATTAAAATACAGTACAATATTATTGTGCAAGGTTTAAAACAATACACATTAATTAAAATTGCTGAAAATGAACAATTGAATGAGGACAATGTAATGCTTCGCAAAACCCAATTCCCCAAAACTTAAAAATTTGGGAGTATTTTAAAACAGTCAAGGATATCGAGCTCAAACTTTATACCCTGCCACACAGCTGTACTAATAAATCTACCGGCCAGAGCAAAGAGAAAGGAGAACAAAAACCTTAAAAAAACAGAAAGGACCTGCAAACTGTACTTACTAGAACAGAAATCACGAGGAACACCTCAGCGATGCACCACGGGTTCAGAGGAAACCTAGCATGTTGATAGCAATCATAATCATTTATCTTCCTAGACATGATCAAATGTCTATGGGGGTTCCAAGCTGTCACTAATATTCCGTCCTGTGCTGTTTATGTAAAGCTGGGGGGAAAAGCCAGCATGCAAATTTCTGTGGGCTGTTTAATCGAGCAAGCAATACATAGGCAAACATTCAGAGTGATAGGAGCAAAAAAACGACATGCACAAAACTCCTATAAGAAAAACCCGGTCACCCGGTGACATTTCCAAGTGCCTTAATGGAGAGGGGCAACTTACCTGCAAGATGGATTAAATTGGGGGCCTTAGGTAGTTAAAGTTCTGATAGTGCTCACAAATCGAAAGGAGGCTCAGGGGGGTCATCTGAGATCAAGCCCATAATTCTTCCTAATTATCATTACATGCCTCAGATAGGTATAGACCAGTGATACTCAAAGTACGGTGCGGGGGCCGCCTCCGGCCCTCCTAACCTTCACATGCAGCCCCCGGGTTAACAGCAACACTGGGCTGCTGTTTACTTCAGAGAGCACTAAGATTCAGAGGATTTTACATAAATGGAAAAGCTTTTATTTGCAAGCTATCTGAAGAAAAAGGAAAATAAGCAAATAAAGTATCCTGCACCATTTAACCACCCACAAAGCACCACTCCCATCCTGCTAACATAAGTGTGGCCCTCCTACATGAACACTATCTGTGACCACCTGCTTGCCTTCCATGACCCCATAATTTGGGCTGGCGATTTTAACATTGTCTTAAACCCAAAATTGGATAATTCTGCAAGCTCTAGAGCCTATGTTTTTTCCAAATCTAGGCAGGTACTTTCAAGAATAATGTCACAAATAGGTCTGGCAGATGTTTGAAAGGAAAAGGCAGGAGATAGGTTGGGTGATCCTTTCCGTAACTTTAAATACAAACACTTATCTAGGATCGATTATGTGTTATTCAGTTATAGCCTTAAAGACCTAGTAATAGACATCAGTTACCTCCCGTCACATCTTTCTGACCACTCGGCCATCTTATTCACTTTAAAAACAGGCCAGCTTCACACCCATGCCTCTTGGTCCTTTGACCGTACTATTTTACTTGAAGAAGAAGAAATTACCTTTCTTCGATCAGAGACCAAGCACTTTCTGGAGGTAAATCTAGGTTCAGCCGGTGCTCCGATCGTGTGGGACGCTCTAAAAGCGGTATGGAGGGGCTGTATTACTAGTCGCTCCTCTTATAGAAGTAAAAAATACAGAGAAAGCATTGAGAAGCTGGAGGCAGAAATGAAAGACATCGAGAACAACTTAGGCGCCCATATTGGCTCAGGGGAGGAGCAAAACAGACTTGTTGTACTAAAATCTGAACTGGATAGCCTTTTACAGGCTAGGGTCGCCAGAAGGTGGGAAGCGAGTAAGAACTCTCACTTCGAGCTTGGTGAGGCGGCAGGAAAGATTCTTGCCTGGAAAACCAAAGCCGACCAAGCTCGAACCATATAAGTGAGATCAGGGTGGAAGGGGAAGCAGCTTCTCGGCTTTCAAAGTCAGACATTGGTAGTGCGTTCCAGGACTTCTTCAAGCCATCTATAAAGAGGATACCTGTGAAGATCCGGTGGCGAGAGATGCTTGGCTTAATAATATATCTATGCCAAAGCTTTCATGTGAGCAAAGAACGGCCCTGGTGACAGAGATCACAGAAGAAGAGATCAAGAAAGCAATTGGGCAAGGAAAGCGTGGGAAGGCGGCTGGCCCCGATGGTCTACCGGTGGAACTATATTGTGTGCTCATTGAGGAGATTACCCCAGTTTTGGCCACTCTCTTCAACAGCATTTTTCTGGTAGGGACAGACGCCCCAAAGTCTTGGAATGACGCCACGGTTGTTTTAATACCCAAACAGGGAAAACATTTAAAGGAGTGTGGGTCATATCGCCCAATATCACGCCTTAACAGCGACTATAAAATCTTCGCCGGTATTATGGCTAATAGGTTGGGGGGGTGGTTACTTCAATAATTCATGAGGATCAAAAGGGGTTTATAAAAGGCAGACATCTAGCAGACCTTACACACGATCTAGTTGGGGCCATTGATATTGCCTCCAGTCTCTACCTTCCGCTGGCCGCCCTTACCCTGGACGCAACCAAGGCCTTTAACAGGGTTAATTGGGCCTATTTGTCACCATGTCATGAGAACATTCATTTTGCCTGAGAGCTTGTGCCGCATGGTAGCTCTATTATATAAAGCTCCAACTGCTAGGTTATCCGTAAATAACTCCCTGACAGAGCCTTTTAAGATTACAAGGGGAACAAGGCAGGGCTGCCCGCTCTCCCCACTTCTTTTCAATCTCTATATTGAGCCGTTTGCTCAGACTCTTAGAGATGAGGCTGATATCATACCTTTTAGTTTTGGAGGGTGGGAAAAGCGAGTAGCTTTATATGCTGACGACATTCTTGTAATGACATCTGACTTGGACCTTGCTTTCCCAAGGGTGATTAAGAGGGCGGAGTAGTTCAGCAAAATTTCCGGTTACGAGATAAATGCCAACAAAACGGAAATTATGGCCTGGAACATCAATATTACTCATCTGGACGTTGCTCCTTCTATGCGATATTTGGGTATTAGAATTTTCCAAGACATCAATAGAATCGCTGCCCAGAATCTTGATCGAGTACATAAAGAATGCCAAAAAAAATTAAAGGCATGGGCTCACCTCCCTCTTTCCATCTTGGGGAGGACAAACCTAATCAAGATGTCTATCCTGCCTAAATACACTTTTCTGTTTAATTCCATCCCCCTGGCTTTTGACTCCACTCAAATAGACAAATGTCAACGTGAGCTAAATTCCTTTCTTTGGAAATATGGAGCAACTAGACTGGCTTGGAAGGAGCTGAGGAGGAGGAGGGAAAAAGGAGGGCTAACACTACCAGACCTGCAGTATTACGCATGGGCGTTCCAGCTATCTTTTTCTAGAATGCTCTTAAAATCACCATCAGCTTCTTCCAGAGGAGAGATGTTTAGAGCCATGCTACAAGGTGCCGATCTTCCACCGGACGGCTTCCTCTTTAAGTTTGGGGACCAGAAATTCTTTAAAAAAGTAAAATTAAAAATACTTCAATCACTGGCTAGGAGCTGGGCTAAATTGAGAAAGTGCACAGGGCTCAGCTATTTCTCAAACCTAGCACCCATGTGGGACTCGCCAGGTACTCCACTTTGTCTTAAAGACAGTCTGGCTAGCCCAATAAAGGAGGTTGAAATTTTGCATTGGGGGGATTTGCTGGCTAGCGGCTCTATGGTGTCATGGGAAGAATTGTGGGAGAGAGTCGGGCCGGCCCTTTCAAGATTCAAACATATGCAACTGACTAGTTGGGCTCAGGCAATGGTTAGAAAGGGCATCCCCTTGGGAATTTCTAGTAATCTGGAAGTTCAACTGATGACAAGACCAGGGGGAGGCAAGGAGGTTTCCTGCTGGTACTGGGCGATCCTGGAAGAGACAGACGGAGATTTTAAACTTGCCGAGGAATTGTGGGGAGGAGAGGTTAGTGCTAATTGTGAACAGATGTGGTTGGATTCCTTTAGCCTTTTATACCAGATTGTGAAGCCAGCATGGCTGAGGCGAAACCATCTTTTCACTTTGCATCGGGCATATTTCTCCCCACAAAAACTGGCAAAGTTTCTTCCTGGGAAAAAATTTAACAAATGTGACCTGTTAGAGGCATCAGATGTGCACATGTTTAAAGACTGCCCTGCTATCAGTCAGTTTTGGGAAGAAGTGAAGGATGCCCTGAGTTCCATACTTAAGACCCCACTGTGTATTACACTCCCTTTAATTATTTTTGGGAATAGCGAAAAAATCCCTGGGCAAGACAGATCTTTCCTCTTTTTTGCAATCCTCTTGGCAAGAAGACAGATATGCAGGTTCTGGGCAGACACTACACCCCCTACGTACTCTGGGTGGTTGACGTCCCTATACGAAGTTTCAAGGACTGACCTGGCTAGATCCGGCAGTAAGAAAAAGTGTGCCTTTTGGGACTTATTGGTAAAATGGAGCTAGGATTTCCGTTTTTTTTTCTTTTTTCTTCTTCCCCGGGCCCTATGATTATGCCTACTTTCTGCTCCAAGGACCTAAAGCAACGGTTCTTCCTGGCGAAATTGATGTCCTATTGGTTGCAATATACCTTGATGAAGTATAGTAGGACGCCCATCTTGTGCTGGTTTTCCCTCTTCCACCAGAAAGACATCTGTGTCTCGGTCTGAGTGCCAACTTGTCGATCTTTGGCCACGGATACATAGACACACAATGGTGGATCGGTGGTTTTTCCTCACACGGGGGTAATGGCAAATGAGGACAAAATAAATAAATAAATAAATAAGTGTGGCCCTCAGGCTCACCACAGACCATACATTATGGCCCCTGGGAAACTTTTTGTGTGTATCTATGGTATAGACAGTCACTGTTATTTCAACTGTAGCTAGACTTTGAAGAAAATAAAGTGCTGTGTGCAATGTCATAAGGAAAATCTGTTTTAGAGGGCTTTGACCTAGGTTTGGAATGCAAAACTGCAAAAAAGACATTGTGTAAAGTGCTCTTAGCAGAAATCTTGTCACAAAGACATGAGTCGAAGGTAATGCTCCCTACCACTGTAACAGAGGAAGGCTACTAACCTATGGAAAAGGTTCTGTCTAAACCTCAATAAAAGAAAGCTCTGATATGGGTGTACATTAGAAAGCATAAAATGGCTGTGGTTATAAGGACTCAATGTAATAGTAATTTGAATCCAGCCTAATCATCAAGTCAGATTTTAAATTACTGCTTTGAAAATGCCCCTTTTAGAAAGTGGGCATTTTCCTGTGTGATGCGAATGTGCCTTCCTGTCAGCGTCCAGGGTCATTTGACTCTTACTGACTCGACTCTTCTATGGTGTGATGTGTTTTGCTCCAAGACAATGGACAAAGGACCGAGGTGTGAATAAGTGTAGGTCTTCCTGAGAGGAAAGCAGGGGATGAGTTGTGTCCTTGCCCTGATTGCACTTCAAAGGGTTCCCCGTCAAATGCAGCTCTCATCTGGGTCTGCCATCCCTCTGTTTCACTAGTCAGGCTGGACACAAACCGAGGTGAAAGGGAAAAATTGACCTGAATTGGTTTTATAGTTAAAGGGGTGTCCCTCAACCACACGTTGGCACTGGGCTTAAAAGTGACATCCTCAGAACATGAAATCAGAACTCTCTTGGACCTATGAAGACTTAGACTGCCCTGTTGTCTGAGACTTGAAGGAACACAGGACCTGCTTGCCTTGAACCCAGTAACTCAAGTATATTTAACTACTGGGATACAAGTTATAGAGGACTTTCCTGCTTCCCAGCTGGCCAGACCCAATGGGACCTGACCTAGTTTCCTCTTATCATCTCTACAGGAGTGAGTCTTCACCTTATATTGCTGTCCTCGATGGTTCTGGATCCTTCACTGGAATCAGAGGGTACTTCTGCTGGCTTAACTGAAGCCTTCACTGGATCTGATGTTGAGCTATGCACAGCCTAGCATAGCTGTGCCACTCAATCTCCAACTGCAGGCATCACAGAAACAATTTAGCATGATTCAGAGCCCTTTAGTGCAGCACAGTTCCCAACTGAAAGCCTCACTGGATCCAACATGGAGCAATGCAGAGTGACACAGAGCCTCCATCTTTTCACATCGAAGTCAGAAGGTCAAACGTCCAGGAGGAATAACCTGGTCTTGTATCCGACTCATTCACCTTTGTGGTCAGCCTGAACTTGTGACTTTGTACCTGTCTAGTGTGACCAGATACCCGCAGTTGGCGCTTCATGCCTTCTGGAGCTATTTTTATTTAAACTTTAAAAACTCACAACTCCGGTTCTACTGATTGGATTTTAGTCATTTTGGTGTCATGACTCATTCAATAAAATGCATTTTGTGTTTCAAAATAGGTTTGATATTTTTCTTGTGTTGTGTTTTCATTTTGTTACTGTTTGAGTGTTGCATAAATAGTTCACACATTGCATCTAAGTTAATCCTGACAGCTTTTGAGCCAAGCAACCAGAGGGTTTACTACAAGTTTAATAAATGACATTGGTGGTTCATCCTGACAAGGATTGTGATTATTATTTGAAGTGGGTTCTCACCCCTTACAAAGACCATCAAGTACGTATTTCCATTGTCCAAAATGTGCTGGACATCACCAAAGCTCTATGAGGTGGCTGTTTTGATATGATAACTAAAGCCTGATTGGTGATTTGATAATTGCTGATTCTTGCCACATTGAAGGCAAATTATGGAATACCAATTTTATGGAAAGACAATATTAAGGAAATACAAATAAATAAAATATTAATGGAAACGTTTTAGAGAAACGATCATTTTAAAGAAAAATCCAAAATTACATTAAACTTAGGTGGAGTTTTTGGGTAGTGTGGGTTTGTTGGGTTTTGGAATGGATAGTGTTTACTGGTGATCGGGAGTTTTTAGAAGTCAGGAATAGGTCGTGTTCAGGCATAGAAAGGGGTTTTAGGGTTCAGGGAGGGGTGGAGTTTAGTGGTGGTGAGGGATTTTAGGACTCATAGATGAGTGGAATTTAGGGTTGTGAGGTGTTATGGTTTAGGGATTGGTAAAGTGTAGGGGAACTGTTTTAGGGTTCATCGAATGGCAAAGTTTAAGGTTGGTGAGGGAGTCTAAGGTTCAGCAATGGGTAGAGTTTAAGGATGGTGAAAAGTTTTTAAGTTTCATGATTGGATGGAGTTGAGGGCGGTGAGGTGTTTTAGTGATTAAAAAATGGGCAGCATTTACGTATTGAAGGTGTTTTTTATGGTTTAGGAATGAGTAGAGATTATGGGTTTTGTTGAGTTTTATGGTTCAGGAATGGATGGACTGTAGGCTTAGAAAGTGCTATTATGGTTCAGGGAAGGTTGTAGTTTAGGGGTTAGGGATGGGTTTGTTTAGTGGTAGTAAGAGGTTGTTAGGCTTCTAGGATGGATGGTAGAAAGGGGTTTTACGGTTCAGGGATGAGTGTAGTAAGTGTGAAGAAGGGTTTTTAGGTGATAGGGGTTGATGACGTTTAGGGATAGTGAGAGGTCAGGGACGGATGGTGTTTTCAAGGGCATTGAGGGATCAGTGGGTTAAAAGCATCCAAAGTAATTGTTTGAAAATTTAAAAGAAATAAATATGAAACAATGTCCCATGAAGTAAATCACTGAAATAAATTCCTCTCAAAAAACAGATTCTGAAAGTAAGATCTCTAAGCCTCGTATTTAAATGTAAGGAATAAGAATGCAAAAGCTAACTTGGAACAAAAAGACATTCTATGAACTGGTTTCTATGAAATGGAAATTTGATTGATTCTGAAAATTTCCATTAAATAGTCTAGGTGAAATGGTTTATCAGTAATGGTATTCCATGAAATCCTTTTTCTGAGAAATCATATACAATCAGTTCTTGCTGAGATATAAAATGAGTTGTTAGTCTCAGACTTTCCAATGGCTTTTCCTAGCCTCGTAAAGTTTTCTAACCCTTGGAAATTTGCTGGTTTGGAAGGATCTAGGCCAGGCTTTTTGAGTAGGGGAGATATGTAGTAGGAGATAAATAGTGGCAGCAGCTGTAAAGTTGAGAGAAGTTGCCTTTAATGATTTTGGAAAGTATGACATCTTAAAAATAGTTGAAGGGTTTGAGTATACTGATGATAATTTCCAAGTGATTTGGTGATAGAGACAAGAAGGATTCCCATTATTCAGACTGTTTTCCTGTAAGTGCAAAAGAAAGAGCAGGAGAGTAAAGATTGAAATTGCTTTTTATAAGGTGAATGTTTCTATGAAAGAATTCCGGAAGCAATCACAAACATCTCCTGATTAGGTGAAATAAGAGTTTTTGGAATCACAATTTTTTTTATGTGACATAATAGCCATCTTATAGATTTCTATGAGGAGCTTTTTTGTTTTTGAATATAAGCAATATGAGTTTCGTCCGCTCATGATCTTTTCTCCTTTAATATTTTGTGCTTTTAACAGTTCACCAAAGAATAAATATAGCTAAAATTGAATTTTCTCGAGAAGAAGTGAAAGTAGCTTATTTAGTTTTGACTCATATGTTGTCAGAGTAGCCCTCTGTCTGTAATGTGGATGGTCTAATAGGCATGATTTGTTCCTCAAGAAAAGCAGTTGAAATCTGTTTCTGACTAATGTTCTCAAACCAGATTTGTGACAAGGGGGAAGGGAGCTGAGAGAGCTGAAGAATGTGACCAGAAAGTGGTCGCACCAATTAACATGAATAAGTGGTAAGCAAGTAAATAGGCTGCATTTGTCATGAATCGAGTTCAAGATATTTGCTGTATTGTGAGTTGGGAGCTGTTTGAAATTATATATTTGAGGTCCTATGAATATGTTTTGTTTTATGAGCATGCACCTCTCTGCACTGTATTCTGTGAGATGTTTATGAATTTTGAATTGTTTTAAGGTATACGACATGGGCTGCAAGTATTAGCACATTAGAGCGTTTCTTAAAAAAGTCTGCAATACCACACCCTATTTTGTTTATTAGATCTGAAGGTAGTGTAATGTCCAGGTACTAGCAGGAGAAGGATGTAAAGTGATAAGTGGTTATTGAGCCACAGTTCATTACTATGGCGTCCAGGTTATGGTCATTGAAAGGATTGCAAAGTTCATTGTAGGGACCATTTGCCAACCTGGCATTAATGAGACAACCTAGACTCTCGTATATTTGTTGAGAGATAGTTGTGTTAGCCGGATCACTTGTCTTAATATTGATGAGATTGATATAACAAAGTCCTCTAGAATGGAGTTGTCTGTGAGAGAATTTAACTGATTATTGTGATGGGAAGAAGAGTAGAGTAGGATTGTAGATGCATGTTTGCAGATTTAGTGAACCCAAGTCATATAGGAAAGGGACTGTATCCCAATTTTTGTGTGTGTATTTATATAGTGTAGAACTCATCTGGGATGTTATCCTGGCACTGAAGCAGCAGCTTTATGGAAAAAACCAGGGTCATGGCTAGGTCAGGTCTTCAATTTCTTGTGAAATTCAAGAGCAGAGGAGGTGGCTCTGATGTTCAGGGGAAGGTTGTTGTATGCTTCAGAACCAAGGTAGTGGAAGGCATGTCTGCCGGATTTGGTTTTGCATTTGCAGGGGATGTGTGCGAGTAGGATTCAAGTTGATCAGAAGTGTTTGTTATCTTCATGGAAGTTTATGTGGTTGTTGCAGCACATGGGGCCATTGTTGTTTAATGTTTTGCATGTATACGTAAGGAGTTTAAAGAGTGCTCCTTTGTGGATTGGGAGTGAGTGGAGCTCTTTAAGGTGGTGCATGATGTGAGTGTGTGGTGGGATGTTGAAGGGGAAGGTTAACCCATTGGCCGCGGCGCTAATTCCACCGCGGCACTGGTGGGGTGGGGGGTGAGCACGGTGCTGCCATGCTCGTGACGGAACCACGCCGTTATGAGTCATGGGCGAGCAGTGCTCATTATGGCGTGGTTCCGTCACAACTCCGCCCACCCACTAATTTGCCCGCACAGGCGGGAAAACAGTGCCGCTTGGGCGGAGCAGCTGCAGCATGACGGAACCACGCCGTCATAAGCACATGCTGCCCATGACTCATGACTGCGTGGTTCCGTCATGCGCAGGGAAGGGGTTAAAGGTTTCCAAGCCATCAAATTTTGTATGGTTTGAAGTCTTCAGGTCAGTTGAGCATTGATTCCAGCATAGAGTGCATTGCTGTAGTACAGCTTGCAGGTGTTGAGGGATTGGGTGACGGCTCTGCAAGTGTTGTTAGGGAGTAATATGAAGAGCTTCTTGACCATTATGAGTGTGTAGAAGCAGGAGTAGAAGAACGCCTTGACTTGGTAGGTCATGATGAGTTGATTGTCAACTATTATTCGGAGTTTCTTTGCGTGGGATGCCCGGAGGGCTGTGAGTCGTAGCTTGGCAGACCACCAGGGGGAATTACAAAGCAAGTTGTCTTTGCTGAAGATTACTAGTTCTGTCCTGTTGTGTTTAGCTTAAGGCAGTTGGTTTTCATTCATCTGGCAACATCAGCCATGCAGGCAGAGAAATTGTTCTGGGTATTTTCAAAGTCTTGTCAGAGAGGGAGAGCATGGTTGTCATCGGCATAGGAAAGGATATTGATTCCGTGGATGTGGATGATGCTGGTGTTTAGGGTTATGTGGGTGTTGAACAGAGTGGGGCTAAGTGAGGAGCCCTGTGGAAGTCCACAAATGAGGTTGACAGTAAGATGAACGAAGCCAGGCTAACTGACTGGTGGATGCCTGTCATGAAGGAGCGAATACAGCAAAGTGCAGGATCTTGCCATCTATGTGAACTCATTGGCTAAGAATGGGGTAGGAGATGGCCTCAAAGGCCACAGAAACATCCAGTAGCATGAGGGGAGGGGTGCCACCTATGTCATGATCATCCAGATGTCCCCTGTGGCCTTGAGGAGGGTAGTCTCTGTAAGGTGGTTGGGCCTGAATCCAGATTGAATGGTGTCACAGAGGAGGTTGTCTGTGAGGTGTACAGCTATGGACAGCTAGTTGTTTGTTTATCATCTTTACCATGACTTTTGCCAGGTAGGGTAGCAGGGAGATAGACTGGTAAGTGAATAACATCTTTTGGCCAGCAAATGAGGTGCATTCTAATTTGTAAAACCGAATAATAGTGGTAAAATATATCACACTCTGGACTTAAAAAACTTATATTTAGATAAATGAATGAGCTAATGATTACACCGTGAAGAGTATTAACTCAGTAATACATGTTACTACACAAAGCGGCAGATTTACAAGCCCCCTGTGCCACCAGTACATCACTATGTGTGAAGTACTGGTGGCCTATTTCACTGCCCCATATTTACAAGCACAGGAAAAGCCATCCCGGCCTTTGTAAATAGGAAACGCCACCCTGCGTGGCTTTTCCTGCCCTTGTAAATACGGCCCCTTTACACACAGCACTTTGCGTGAATGGGACGTTCCATGGGTGTTGCTGGGAGTGTTCCCACGCAACACCTATGGAACCAGACACCTTTCCAGATTTACGAGGAAGCGTGTGAATGCTACGCCTCCCCTGGGGAGGTGTAGGGAGGCGCAACGAGCAGAAATGTTTTCATTTCTCCTAGTTTTTTCCTCTTTCAATGCGTGCTGCTTTATAAAGCATGCATTGAAAGAGGAAAATGCCTGTAGTTATTGTTTTCGCGCATGAAGTTGCCCCTTCTTACACGAAAACAATCTCCCCATTACGCAGTCATCCTTGCACCAAGGTGCAAGGGTGCCTGCGCCGGAGCATGTCAGCTGTTTGTTCCCCAGAGCAAGGTAGAGCACAGGAATACAACATATCATTGTAAATATGTTGCATTCCTGTGCTCTGAAGGTGACTCAGTGCGGCACAGCCAAATGGCTTGCGGAATACACTGAGTCACTTTTCCGTAAATCTGCCCCCGGGCTCTGAGTGGACACTTTCGTACGCCCTCCCCACCCCCCTCCCACAACCCCACTCACTTTGCCTATGAGCAATTCCTGTTTGAACAGGGTAAATTGCCGAAAGATTACATTTTGCAAACTATATCCCATTAACCTGACATGGACAGGATATTTACATTTCCTAGAAGTGGACTAGTACAGTCCCTTATCAAAATGCTTCCACTATTTGAGGTTTTCACACAGGGAGTCAGAAGGGACAATTTGACTATGAGTCATGCAGTGCACTGATGAACTTGCTCCAGGCCAAGAGGTGTAGACAAATAACTGCAACAAGACATGCATCCTCTCAAGAATGCATCTGTGACAATGTTCTGGATCCATGTTATATAAATGTGTTGCCTGATACTTGTATCCCCTTTTCAGTGCAGGGTATCTCACAGAAAAGGAGTTGGATCATGAAGAGTGTTTCTGAATATTAAAACAAGACTGCAATATATAGCACAACGGAACTGCTCTCTTTATCAACATCTTTAGAGTTTGGTGGAGGCTCAAGCAGCATGTAGTAATGCTGCAGCAACAACCAATATTGTGCATCAAATAGCATGCAAATAGCAACCAAACACTTTTGTCAATTCCATCCTCTCGTCCATATTCAACTCTACCAGCACGAGCAGAACTATTTTCGATGTTTTAAGAACTGCACCAAGTTTGCAGCTGCTGGAAAAGAGTTTTGGGTGAAATGTTTTTATACAGGGTAAATCACGCAAAATCGCAATCGTCTCTCTTTTATTTGTAACCAAAATAGAAAGTATTTTTTTGCCTATAACCAGGTAATGTTGGTCACAGCACTCACTGACCTAGAAATTGGGAATGTAATGATTTTAACAATGCATGCATCCAGAAAGAAAAAGTTTGCGTGAAAATAGACCAATGTTCAAGACCTAGGGCGTGAAAGCAGCGATGCGTCATTTCTCAGTGTGCACTCCTTGCGTCAAGATTAATGGGTCATATTTATAATATGACACATCATGTCGCAAGGAGTTACTGATACGTCAGTATTTCTGACGTATCTGTAGGCGCAAAAGTGAAGCATTGCTGGAGTGTGTCACAAAAGTGAACCAACTCCAGCAATGTGTACTTTCACATGGGCAAGTCCCATGTTGTTAGTGCCTGCGTCAGTCTTACGCCTGCCATGAAGCAGGCGTAAGATTTTGACGCATTAGCGGCCAAGAAATGGCGCAGTGAAATCTTATAGTTTTCACTGCGTCACTTCCATGACCCTTTCCTGCGTCAAAACGCCCCCCTTGCATACATTATACCTGGCGCAGGTATAATGTGGCGCTGGGGTTTACAAAGTGACACATCTACCTAGATGTGTCACTTTGTAAATATGGCGCAACAAGGCGCATTTTTTACGCCAGGAGTGCGTCACAAAAAGTGACGCACCAATGGCGTAAAAGTGACGCACAGCCTTATAAATGAGGCCCCTATATTTTTGGGCTGCCGCTCTGCCGGAAACCAGAATTCGGAGCAATGACCCATGCATTGAGTGGCTCGTTGACACTGAGAGAGCCTGTAGTCATAGCTGCTGAGGTTTCAGATTGCTACGTGTGACATTTTCATTCCAACGACTATGAGTGACACTTTCTCGTGAGCAAAATTAAGCAATGCAGACGAGGGAAACATATAGCTATCAGAAATTAAACCTATTTGAGCAATGAGAAACTTGAAGAAGATCTTAAAACTGGTGTAAAGCACCAGAAATGGAGGGGAAACAGACTGCGTGACTGCAATTCTCAGTAACATAGGACAGGTAGGCACAGTGCCGACCAGCCCTGCAGCCAGTGGCACATATCACACCACTAGCAAGGGGCTGTGCCACATATACACCAGGTTCTGCAGTGAAACTAAGTAAATGGAGTGGTACCACACCACAGAATCAGTCACAGTGCATGACCTGCCCAGCACGCTCTACGAAATTCGTTTTATTTATTAAATTGTTTACTTACTTGCAATTATCCATATTTCGTTGTTTAACACCCCCCACCCTGCCCCTCCCCCGCACCGCCTCCCTGCCCCACCGAACTCCCTCTACAGGCCGCGGCTGCAACTGGCATTCGTTAACTTTTGCATAACCCATTTTTTAAATGGGAACGCGTATTTAAAATGTACGTAGAACTGCCTGTGCTATGGCAGAGTTTCGAAGGACTAGGGAAGGGGGCCCCCTTTCCCTGGGCCTCTAGGCACTAGAGCAAGCTGCAAGGTCTAGGAGTGGGCCCCCCTTCCCTGGACCTTGTAGCCAGTACTCCCTCTTTCCATTCCTTTATTTGTTTCCCTGTTAAATTAATCCAAAAAATAAAAACATCTTTTTTATGACATTTTTCACTTCCAAAGTGCAGCCTTGGGATGGAGAGAAATAAAACGTTCAAAATGTAAAAAATAACTAAAGCAAGACAGAGTGGGTCGAAAAGGGGCCAGATTGATTTTATTCACACCCAGAACATATTAGTGCCTCTTTACAGAGTTTGCCAGTGAAGCACTACTTTTGTTTTCTTGTCTTTCTCTGAACAGCATTGTTTTCCCCAGGTGGGGAAGTGCACCATTCCTGGATGTACTGCAATACCTGCTTGATGGGTGGATTGGAAAACAAAATGCATACTGCAGATCTGTATTCACAAATGTGGTCTTTTTAAACCATATTGCTTACGTTTTGTAAGGATATAAGCAATGGACATTGAAACTGGTCCCTTCCGGGCCCTGTAGTCATGGCTTTAACTTTTCATGCAAAAGCACTCATTGATTTCTGAATAATAAGTGCAAAAGCGTTAAGGTAACCATATTGTTCCTGCTTACATTTCACATGCTTTTACTTAATCTTACATTCCTTATGAGTGTTTGCTTTTTCCAGGATGTTGTCACTTTTTTTTAGGAAGCATATTGCTCTTGTCTAGTGCCTAATTTAAATTGAGTCGCCTCCAGGTGTTTATTGCGGGGCGCAATTGGGTTTTAGTTGAAGGCAGTGCGATATTCTCAGTGGGGCAGCATGGTGTTCCGTGGGGAAGAGGATGTGGCACTATGGTCAGAGCTGCTGAATTTGGAACTGGGGAACGAGGTTCAGCCTTTATGACCAGTCCACCAGACGCTCTCCAGAGAGAGCACATTCCTGTGCTAGACCTTAGAAGGCCCCAAAAGACCTTAGAAGAATGGTGTCTGAGCACCAGCAGGTGGACCATAGCGGTGGCAAATCTGGGTTAACCTTGAGGGTCTGTCCACTACAACCCCTATTGAAGCCCACCCCAAGTCTTTTGGGCAGGCCTACGAAGCAGCACACCCTAGAGCAACAGTGACTCTATCATTGAGGCCACCGGACCCTTGAGCAGGAAGGATCTAGGGCGGTTCGACAGATGAGATCGCACTTAGCGCTGACTTCAGGTGGGGGCGTCATGTTTGTGAGAATATTATGTTTCTAAAAGCACTTGCTGCCTCCTTCCTGGCCTCCAGCAATTTTCGGCAACAATAAAAATGTCATGATAACTGCGGTGATTAATGTTCTTCCTAGAGAGAGATGGAGTTTTGTCTAGTGGAAGTTTTGACTTGTGGAAAGGTAGCGCAGAGGGTGAAGGTGCCTGCTGGAAAGAACATGTACCATGCAGATCACTAAGTCCACATAATGTAAATAGGCCAGTGGGTTACTGCTTTTGTCAGAGAGATCCTATTGTTACTTGCAGTTTATAAGTCAAAATCCTAACATAGAACAATGAGCTATTAACTGTCATCTAAGAGGTGCATGCCTTTCCCCAGTCTTTTATTATCCTAATGTTGCAAAAAGGGTTAATTTGGACAGAAAACAATTCTGGTTATTAAAGAGAACCCCCAACCATGGCATTGCGTTCTAAATTCAGAATTTGTGTTTCTCCAGATCAATCACTATTAAACTATACTGCCTACTAGTATGATTGTCATGTGACTCCTAGTCCTTTGTCTTATGTAACATTACCTATTGTGATTTACACACGTATGATTGATTGTTGTGCAATGTGTGATATAAAGTTCTCCGACACCCTACACTGGTATCAGTGGTGCTGTAAATCAAATTAAATGCATCTGAGTGAGAATGTGGTTATGGAGACTTGAGGGGCACTGTTAAAGGGTGGTAGTGAGGGAATCCGTGGCAGAGTGAGTTATTGGGGGGCACCAACATTGTCGCACAGGGCTCCACCACCGCTAAAGGCGGCCACTTTTACTTCCTACAGTTCTAACACCAAATCAAAATTGTTGATTTGAAAACACCTTGAATCTGAAGCATACCTTCAAGTCAATGTATGATTTAGCAGTGGTCTCGATTGTTCTAAGTCTTTTTTTTATTATGTACAATCTTTATTTGTTTGCAATGGTGTCTTGTAATTTTGTACTATATGTGCTTTGTTTTTGCACTTAACATTATTCTGATGAGTAGAGAGCCCACACACAAAAAATATTGTCCTACATCTCTTAGCATGAGCGTGGGGGATACTGGTGAGAGGATTTATGTTAAAACAAATTACGAAGTATTAATGTCATCCTAAGGTAGCACAATAATGGCACAGAAAAATAAGGGAGCCTGTTGAAATTTGCAATTATATCCAGAGAGGTTTTCTCTTGTGTCATTTTATATTTTGAAGGATCCTGCCCCTCATTACCTCAACAGGATCTACCCCCTTTGTGAGGCAGAACTGGAAATTGTATTATGCACTCATCTGGAAACAATCAGTTAACGAGGAGTAAATAATATACATCTTTGTGAGACCTGCACCTAGATTTTCCTTCCAAAGTGACAAATGTAATCCATTTAATACAGTTTTAAAATATATATACTTATTTCATTTGTATATTTATCTTTTTGTCCATGTTACTGATATCCACGTTAGCTCTAATAGGTGATGCTAAATAAGATCAATAGTCCTGTGATGTCACTTTCTGTGATGTCACTTCTTGTGATGTTACCAAGGGCGGCTCCAACTGCTGTCTCACAGTGTGAGAAGTAGATACATAAAATGTTAAAACTACCGTCTATGTTTCTGCTTCTCGCACTGCAAGAAAGCAGAAGTATTTGGTTGGGGGCGGGCGGGTCTGCTTGAGGGCAGGGGAGGAGAGCCTTGCCCACTGCTAAAGGCCCTGACTGTTTGGTTGGCCCTCTGAGGCCGACCAAACCAGTCATGCGCACTCTGCAATGCAGCCTACATAGAGAAAATGGCCTCCCCGTAGGCGCCTGGCTGGTCGGCGTCCCGACCAATCACACTGCTGCCATTGCAGCATTGTTATTGGCTTAGGGGAAGGGAGGGAGGCTGCCTGCATCCGGTTCCTGCAGGTAAGGAGGGGAGCAGGTCAGGAGCAGAGACGATGCGAGACCCAGGAAGGTAAGTTTATTTTATTTTTAAATTACCTACCCGCACGCGAACCCCCGCGAGACCCCCAACCGCAAGTCATGCCGGCTGCGACTGGATGTTACATGCAAATTATAGGGGCCTCACCTCTTCCCTTTCACCCAGGGCCCCAGAAGTACTAGGACGGGCCCTGATTAGGGCTGTATGTGGGTTGCACGGCTCGGAGTCGTCAAAGGCAGCTGAAATAGAGTCAGTGACTCACCAAACTGACAGACCAAGACTCACTTCAAACTGCAGAACTTCAGCGAGAGTAGGGCAGCACCCGAAGATGACCCATTCGCTAATCACTTAACTACTGTTAAAATTAAATGTAAACCACATTTTTATTAGAAGCAGAGTGAGAAATTATACCTCACTAGACCTGGCACTGACTGACTTACTTATGGAGTGACTGCAATTCATACATAACGGGCTTGATGATTCAGGGCTCAGCAGTGCTAAAGTTCAGCTGTACAGTAGTGTGCTCTAGGCTCCAGTGCCACTATAGTCGTGGGGATCATATTTTTTAAAATAATTGCAGCGCTGGCGTGAGCAGCGCTCATTACCACTGCACCCTACCACAACAAATTTATCTCAGGAACTGAGCCACCCGCACGTGCTGTCACGGGCAGCACCAGGACGTCTCATGCACCAGTAGCCTATTAAAGTGTCTCTATCACAAAAGAACTCATGATCCTGACCAGTCACCACCTGGCTGATATCTCTCGATAGTAGCCAATAGGCACTGTTTCTCTTGACATCACGGTCAGTCATGTCTATTAACAATCATTGCGATGTGTCAAGAATAGATTGTTACATTGTAGCAGCTAAGCTAGCGCTGCAGAGCAGCTGAGCTGCAGCCCCCAAAGCTTGCTGGGAGAAGCACACACAGGGCACTGCCACTGCTCCAGTTTGAGTTATGTTTAGCATTCCAGTGGGTGCATGGTCAGCAGCAATGTATGGCCTAATTGCTGATCATGCCCCTAGGCCTATTATGAGTGACTTTACATTTAAGTGCAGTGATGTGGACCTCCACATTCAAATGTGTTAGTCTAATGCCTGATGGTTGGTACTTGGCAGGCCTATACAGCCCCCCGGGAATGGGGGGAGGGCGCTGCCCAAAGTTATCGGTCACCTAGGCCCTACAAACTGCAAATAGGAGGGGTGTTGCGGTGCGGCTGAACTAGAGGAAGCTCACTTCGGTAACTGCATAAGTGACAAGTAACTTGCTTACATAGGAAAGGGAACCCACTAATCGGTCATGTCCTTCCCAGCCCCTTGCCGCCAACGAACCACTTCCTCCATGCCAATTCTTGCCCATTCTCTATACCTGCCCTATCCTGACTGCTCCAGCCAACTCGTCTCTGGCTTCCCTCCCCTGCGAAGCACTGCTACAGACTGCCGGAAAGTTCTTTGGAACAGGTGCGCAGGGCAGGAAGAATGGGAAGGCTAGCATAGCGGCTCCAGAGTAACAAGTAAGCATCAACGAGTCTGCCCAAACATCACCTGCTGGGACACAAAAGACTGGCATTATTAACTCTTAGGAGCAGAACACATCCCTCAGGGGTCAGAACTATGCCCTCACAAGAGATATTATTACTTCATGAATTGAGTGGGAACAACTATTAGGGTCCCTCCCACCACCCACTCATGGGACAAACCGGGGGCGCCGGTTCAAGGAGACACCAAGTGCCATAAACAGGTCACCTCAAGCACCTGGGACACCATCAAAGGCAGCCAGGACTAACAAGCTGAATGAGTCCCCACCCCACAATACAGGGGACCATGAAAGTAATATAACCCAACTCATCGCACACCCCCAATATACCTCAAGAGGGAACAAAGACATCCTAAACAGAGCAAATATCTTATATATCGGTAGGCGGAATTCGCAGAGTTTCACTTCATGGAATTCGCAGTTACATGAAAACTCTGCGAGATTCTATGGAGTTCCGCGATTAGGCGGAATCGACAATTCACACTGCTTGCTCAAATTTTTAGCACCAGGAGCTTATTCCACACTGCAAAATCAGCGCGAATGGCACGCTACAGCATCCCAGAGGGCACTCCTTCTTTGCTACTGCTCGAGTAGATTTTCTACTTGTGTGCCAGTTTTCTCACCGCAAATGGTCGTGGCCACCTGTGATCATTCATTATGAGAAAATGTAGCCGGATGCTGTCCTAGCACCAGAAAAGCAGGATAGGAGACACTAAGTCTCACTCACCGACTTATCATTTGTGAGCCACGTGCGAGTAAAAACTCGTGGAGTGGGAAAAACTTTGCAAACTCCGCTAGCGGAACAAAATGTTTCGCCCACCCCTAAATGTATGCCTACTCCGCCATGTTACCACCTTAAAGCATGTACAGTCTAACGATATACATCGAGTACAATTTGTGCAATCGAACTACTCACTGCAACGTGACAAGATAATAGTAACCTGGAGCTCTCCAATACAGACAAAGCTACTCCAAATTAATGTGCAGCATTCTAGAACTGGGGCATTGAAATATGAGAAATCACACCAATAAAATACCCTATATCTTAGACAATACCTCGGAGCTCTAATAACCCGAGCCTTGGCTCACAAATATGCTAAGGAATGCTCACTGCTCTTTACCACAATGCATATAAAAAAGCCCTGACTCAGGTCTGTTACATCAAAAAATGTGTGGGCAAATGCACTGTTTAACCTGAAGGTCCTGCAGGAAAAGATGACTGGAGCTGGTTAGCAGCAACAACCAAATCATATTCCTAGCAGTGTCCGCTACATAGCAAGGCAGCCCAATATCAATCTTGAAGTACTGGAGAATGGTATTTCTAACCAACCCACTACCATAAGCACCATGAGGGCGGTTTAATTGTTTAAACAATAGATTTCACTAATATCATAGAATGTTGCCAGCCTTCATTGCATAGAGGCATATCAGTTTATCCCTGTTGGGGACATAAAATTTAGTGCAAAACCTGAGCAGTCGTCACAGTCCTGATAACAGTATTACATGAAGTCTACAAACCAGCAATGGAAACCTAAGCATTTTGTGTACCCGTCCGGATGGATCTTGTAAAGCGTTCCCACAACATTGATTCTTAAAGTTAGCGGCATTGATTCCAACAGCCCATTGGTACAAGCTGTGACAATTAGTGGCCGTCATATCGGCAGCAAATCAAGAACAATATTTCTGGTTAACATTTATTTAAACTTAGATAGGGCTAACAGGATGTAATACTGGACTACAACGCTCTGCGTGACTTCATTTGTACATTCCCAACCACTGAAATTATTCTAACTGGAGATTTTAACTTAACCAACCTTGACATGATTTAACCATTAGACCTAAATCCATGTAAGAAGGCTCAACCAGAGGGAGAAGTCATTGACTTTTGGTTATCTCACAACCTAACCCCACTGCAGCCAAGCAAATGCATGACCAAAAAAGACAGTAAGCCATTACCCAAATCTGGAGACATTTCCAACTTGTACTACACATTTGCAAGTCATTCAATACAGGGGCATATTCTCAAAGATTTATCACCAAGTTAACAGCACTTTATCGCAGCCAAAGTGGCAATAAATGTATTGTGTCTAAATTTCATAAAAGGTAGAGAGAAAGAGAAACCAAATTATGGTTCAGGAGGGAAAGAGGTTCCAGAGGAAGGGAAAAGTGCTTGTAAGTCAAAGTCTTGGTTGGTTGGTGTAAACAATTAAGAGGGAGTTTCTCCTTTTGTCTATAGTGCCCTCAGACACCCTGGTGAGTGTGATGTATCATCATAGGGCGTTGTTCCTCTTGTGGGTGGTGCTGCTGTCCCTCATGATTATTTACGACAAGGGGTGGTGATGGACAGAGTCTCTGAATTAAGCAGAGTACTCATGGGCCCCGCAAGGGGGCTCTTTGGCGGAGATCTTTTATCGGAGGTGCCGCAGTTGTGCTGGTGGGTGTGAGGGCCTAAGGAGTGTTGAGTGAGGAGGACCACAACACCCACCGCCACTACCCCAGGACCCCCCAAGCACCCCCGTCACGCCCCCCCAGGCAAAGACATGCCACATCAACTACACGAAATCATGTAGCAAAGAATCCGCACAAACAGAAACAGGTAACATGCATGTGTTATCACAAAAATAAGCATCACACATTCAACTTCGAATTACCAAACGAAAATGTATTAAAAAAACTCATGAGAACATTATTGAAGACTCTTGGCAGCTCTCCTTGGGACAATCTGTAGATCACAGCCCGCAAGACAAAAATACCAGATAAGAAGGTGTGTCATGTGCTCACCAAAGGACAGAGAGAGAGCGAAGGAGAGAGAGAGACAGAGAGAGAGAGAAAGAGAGGGAGGGAGAGAGAGAGAAAGATGGAAAGAGGGAGGGAGAGCAAAAGATGAAAAGAGAGGGAGAGAGGAAGACGGAAAGAGAGGGAGGGAGGGAGAGAGAAAGACAGAAAGAGAGGGAGAGAGAGGAAGACGAAAAGAGAGGAAGGGAGAGAGAAAGACAAAAGAGAGGGAGAGAGAGGAAGACGGAAAGAGAGGGAGGGAGAGAGAAAGATGGAATGAGAAGGAGGGAGAGAGAAAGACGGAAAGAGAGGGAGAGAGAGGAAGACAGAAAGAGAGGGGGAGAGAGACACAGAGAAAAGAAGAGAGGGACAGGGAGAGAGAGTGCTGACACAGCGCACCCAACTTCACTGCTCACCTGCTGCCACCGGTGTGTCTCCAACCATGTGCTGGTATGTAGTGCCATTCACCAGGTCCCTCATCTGAAACAGATCCCTCATCTGAAACAGAGCCCAGATACGTGAAAGGCAAAGTACAAACAATTGTACACGTCATCATCGCCTGTCCGCCTCTGCGCAACAACCCAGCTGCACCCCAGCCCATCCCGCCACCCAGATGTGCATGCCTGCCCCTGCGCACCCAGGCAGCTGCACCCTAGCCCCTCCCGCTGCCAGCGGTGCATGCCTGCCCCTGCGCACCCAGGCAGCTGCACCTCAGCCCCTCCCATCGCCCAGCGATGTATGCCCGCCCCTGCACACCCAGGCCTCACTGCTCACCTTCCACCACCGGCGTGTCACGAAGAGGGCCCACCACATGCCATTGCAAGCCCCAAGCCCGGGGCCCGTGGGCTTGGCACCCTCTACATCATGTAGCCCTGCTCCACAGGCCACTAGGTCTTACATTTGATTCTGGGTCTTGATTTCGCTATGACAGAGGACATACCAGTGCACACTGTATCATTGCAGGCTACACACCCGCTCAGCCCCTAAGGTGCCACTAACTCTATGACCCACGAGGCAACGCCACGTGGCCGTTGACACGCACTGCCTGCTGGCTCAGGCCTACACTGCGATCTAGCAGGCCTACAACGATCGTCATCAGTCCGGACTAACAGGACGGGGCATCATCGCAGGCTGCACACCCACTCAGCACTTAAAGTGCCCCTACCTCAGTGCACCGAAAGTCACCGTCCCTTGGCGGTGTGCCTGTGCTGGCCACAGTGTATCCGGTGCCACCAAGTCTGTGCTCTGAAAGTCATGAACCCTCTATGATTGAGTATCGTGGTGCGGACAACAGGATGTCACTTTCATCCCTGGGGAATGTGATGTTGCAGGGCCTTAGGCCCTCATGCGTATGGATACACCAATATAATGAGTGGAAATGGAGTCAAGCACGTGCGCCCAGCCTTTTTTATTGGCAGGGTCACATGTCCAGTGACGCGTGTGCTGGATGGGTGTGGTGTGGGTGTAAACCAGCCATGAGGGAGTGGCTGTGGCATGCTGACAACTAGACCTGTGATCTGCAGATCCCTACAGGGAAGACCCGGACTGGGACGGGTCCAGGATGTTGTTCTCTTCGAGGAAGCTGGTCAGTTGTTTGTTGATGGCCTTTTTGATTACCTCCGCTGGGAACGGAAGCAGGGAGTTGGGTCGGAAGTTCTTGAGGTCCTTGGGGTCCGCCTTGGGTTTCTTTAGTAGGGCGTTGATCTCTGCGTGCTTCCAGCTCTCCGGGAAGGTCGCTGTCTCGAAGGAGATGTTGATGGTTTTCCGGAGTTGGGGTGCGATGGTGCTGCTGGCTTTGTTGAAGATATGGTGTGGGCATGGGTCTACCGGGGATCCGGAGTGGTCGGAGCTCATGATCTTGATGGTGTCGTCGTCGTTTATGTTGGTCCAGGCGAGCAGACGGTTGGTGTGGGTGGTGGTCGTGGGAGCAGGTGTGACGGTGGTAGCCGGTGTGGTGACGGCATTGTAGGTGTCATGGATGTCTGCGATCTTGTGATGGAAGAAGGTGGCCAGTGAGTCGCACAGGTCTTGAGACGGTGGGATGTCATTAGTGTTGGAGCTGGGGTTGGAGAGTTCCTTCACGATGCTGAAGAGCTCTTAGCTGTTGTGTGCGTTGTTGTCTATGCGGTCTCTGAAGGCGGTCCTCTTGGCGGATCTAACGAGTTGGTGGTATCGGCGGGTGGCGTCCTGTGGCCTGTGTAGCTTTCCGGTGTTCTTTCACGGGTCCAGTTCTTTTCTAGTTTTTGGCAGGTTCGCTTGGAGGCCTGGAGGTCTTCAGTGAACCGGCTGGCTCTCTTGCTGGTGTGGGTGTTGGGGGTCTTCTTTAGTGGGGCGAGGGTGTTGGTGCATCTCCCCCCATCCCCCGAGTCCCTGGTCATTACGCACCCTGGTGCTGTTGTGTCCGGTCATGTGGAGCAGTGTCTGGTCCCCCACCTCCTGCTGCCACCGCCTCCCGACTGATGACTGTGGACACCATTTCCTCCATCGCGTCCAGCTCCTCCTGTGGCGCAGGACTCTCACCTCCAGTCTGTATTGCTGCCTTCCGGTTGTTGGCGAGTTTCAGCTTGGTTTTGCTCTTGACCTCTTCAGCATTCCGACTGCATGCACCTTGTCCACGATGGACTGCGATAGTCCATTTTTTGTTGCCAATGACACAGTGGAGGTGACGAACAGTTGTTGATGGGACTGAACTGCTTCTTCCTACTCTTCTTCTCATTGGCCTTCCCTGATCCAGAGGTCCCAGGCTGGTCATCCGGGAGGCTTATGGGGTTATAGTTGTCCTCTGTGCTCGCTCCGGCGACATCCATTGTGCTTCTCTGTTGTTTGGCATTTGTTTGTCTGTTTTTTTCTTCTTTTATGGGGATTTTTCCCACCTGACATGTGAAGGCCTGTCACTGTTTCGTGCTGATTTTTGTATCGCGATTGGCTAATCGCAACTTTTTTGTGTTCGTGTTTCGCATTTTTGCTGTCTCGCATTGTCTTTATTACAGACATTAGACGCGTTATTGTGTGCCTATCGCATGGTACCGCCGTGTTGTGAATACTTCGTTGACACAGCGTTATTTTCCCGCAATATGAAGAGTTGCGTTAAGCTAAATTTGCGGTATTTATCACACGTTCTTGAGAATATCACCCACAGAGTAAATATAAAGAGTATTCAATTAAGACACTTCAGGCCAGTGACCATCTTCTACAGTGCCCTCAGTTTCTGATCGTTGAGGGCGAGAAACAAAGTGATGAGAGTTATGTACTATTAAAATGGCTAAAATGGAGCAAGATTAGCAAATCAATCAATGGAATTCAATCTTTATCTGTAATAAATATTTGACGGACACCAACCCATTTCAAAGTTTGTCATCATTTTGTTTCAGAATTATGGAAACTCTGTATCAAGTCCTAATAGGAAGACAGGAAACTATCTGTTGCGCTGGGTTCTGCTCCTGCAGTATGCCCGGATTTTGTGCTTTTCTGACCAACCGGTTTATGGACTTTTTACTGTGGGTGAGTCTCCCTACTGGTGTGTCGCCCACGGTAAATACATGGCAAATGGACTGCATGTGTTTTCACCAGTGTCCATCTTTTAAGATAAGGCTGTTGTGATGCAGCAAGGGTAAGGGGCACTTGGCCAGTTACACTTGAACATGTGTGCACACATGTGCGGACTGCGCGTGGGAGGCTACTCACATACACAGCTTTGCAACAGCACACATGTAGCCTGGCACAATGGGGACTCTGCAGGATTAGGTATTCACCTGGGATAGGCCTTATGAGGATAGTGTACACTAACAGGGGAAGTCAGTGTAATTTACTGTTTTATTTATAGTGGTACCCTAATATACACATAGGGAGAGAACTGCCTGAGAGTGTATTTTCACTCCCCCTTGGCCTACAAAGACCATTGACATCTTGAATTGGAGTGTAGCCTGTGCAAGGAAACCAAATAAGTAACTTCCAAAATGATAACTGTACATCTTAACGGTCATCCAGAGTTTCTATATTTTCCTGCCTCAGCTCAGGATCAGAGCCCAGGTCTTCTGCCACCCTGCTGTGGCCAGTTAATTAGATGTTCTCCAGCAGCAGGACCAAAGGCCGGACATAACAAAAGGAGCAATTAGCAGTACATCTCCCAGCTTCTGAGGGGAAAGTGGTGGGGCAAAATGATGTTATGTTTTGTTATGAGCTTTTGTAGAGTGCTTGAATACCAAGGAAGTGTCCTAGCGGTAGCTGAGTGGCAACCAGAATAAAAGTAACACAAGAAAAAACCTGTTAATAAGGCATACAAAGCCAGCATGTTTGTGCCTACCTGAAAGCCAGAAGATTAGGCAAGGATTTAATGGAGAGTGGTAGAGCATTCCAGGGCTTTGAGGCCCCAATAATGAAATCACGACCACCCCATTTCCCTTGTCTAAAATGAGGAACAAGCAAAAGTTTGGAAGAGGTGGAACATAGAAACCTGGGTGGGTGGTTGAGAGAGGAAGAAGACTTCCGAAAAGCAGGATCCTGACCAAATTTGGGCTTTGTAGATAATACAGAGTAATTAGAAGATGATTCTAGCTCTAACAGGAAGCCAATGAAGCTGCTTGATAGCCGGAAGAACAGCTTGATATTTGGGAAGCTTACATAAAGCCCTGGTTGCAGCATTCTGCAAGGTCTGTAGTTTATTGGTATGCGAGTTTAAGTAAAGAACATTACAGTTGTCAACTTTCAACTAGAGTGGTGGGAGGGGGTCGCACCTGTGCCTGAATAGGGCTTTGCCTGCCTTCCACAATGCTGGCTCCACCTCCTGCTGGGCAGCTGATGACCCTGCCCCTCTCTCTGAAAGGAAAGGAGAGGCCAGGAAAATAAAGTGCTCAAGGAACACCCAGAACTGGTTCAGACCGGGATCAGAGCCCTCCTGGACAAAGGGAACAAAGACTTTTAGGGGTATAAGTATAGGACCCCAGACTACAGAAAATTAGATCATCCCGGAATCAAGAAGGAATCTCTGCCAAGGAGAAAGCTGGAAGACTGAAGAAGGAAGACTGTCCTGCTGTTGCTTTGCTGGACTGACCTGCAGTTACTTTGCTGCCAAGGAGAGGGGAAGGATTTGCTTTGTGCTGTGTCCCCTTGCTTGAAGGAATCTGCAAGGGCCTGAAGAAGAGCTGGCTTCCTATTAAGAAGTCCCAGGAACAAAAGGATTTCATCCCCAGCTTCCCTGAACTCTGCTGAGAGAGTTATGTCCTTCCTAGTGTGCTTGGGGCAGTTGTGGTGCCTCTGGAAGTTGTACCTGTGTTAGGAAGCTGGAAACCAAGATTTTAAAGACTTTCTTCAAGTTTTAACGCATTGCTCGCTTGCGGAGCGCATCCCCGTCAGTGAAGGGAAATTCCCGCCGCTACGAAGGCCGAGATCGTCGCAACGCCTGTTGCCGCTGCCAGAGTCGTCGTATCCTTCGTTTGCGGGTCGCACCAGTTCGGTGCGGGAAGATTACCATCACTGCGAGTATTGTCGCAGAGCCTGTCGTCACTGGGTGAGATTGTCGCACCAATTGCTTGCGGACCACATCACGTCGCTGCGAGAGTCATCGCAGAGCCATCGCATCAAGGGACCGCGAGAGGAGAAGATCGCCGCTGAGCCCAAGCATCGTCGCCGCACCAGAGAATATCGCCACCCCGAAGATCGTCGTATCGTACCTTTTGCGAGCCGCTTCCACCTAAACCTGTGCACCGGAATCCACGCAAGGTATCGCATCCCTCCCCATACAGACCGGAGTCACCACAACACGCCCTCTGCGTCCAGTGGGGTTGTCTCATCGCCTCCCCCGGGTCTCAGGAGTGACGCACCGCTTGCTTTTCACCGCTACAGCTTTCACTTGGAACTTTTTTCGCATCTCAAGGTACTGTTGGCTAAAACGTGACGCAACTCTGGATTATTTTAACGCAACCTTAAGAACTCTTTTGAAACCATATTCTTGAACTGTGTATGTTGGATTTTTGTCATTTTGGTCTTGTGTAGTTTATATTAAATACCTTTATTTTTCCAAACTATTGCGGAGTCAGTTTGTGGTGTTTTCACTGTGTTACTGTGAGTGTTGGTACAAATACTTAGCACATTGCCTTTGATAAGCCTGACTGCACATGCCAAGCTACCAAGGGGGTGAGCAGGGTTTATCTAAAGAATGCATCATTCTTACCCTGACAGAAGCAATGGTCCCTATTTGGACAATGGTACCTACCTCTGCCAACTAGAGACCCCCAGTTCTAACATTTGGTAACTGCACACATAAATAAAAACCGTTATGAAGGCTGGAGAATTTTAAGAATAACACACAAATTAAAATTACCTGGGAGTTTGGTTCTCTGAGAATCGCTTAAAAAATAAAGCATCTGCAGTCATAATTGCCCACTGCAAATTGAATAAAAAGGTGTATTGCCCATTGGCCGAGGCAATAATTCAGGTTGTGTGTCCACTGTTCCTTACGATCATCAAACTTACCCTGGGAAACTGACAACCGCACAAGACAAAGTATAGTGTAATGTCTACAGGAGAATCTTCAACATACCAAAACACACTAGGCAGTCGTCACTGCTGCAGATCGGCCTCACCAGACAAGAGCTAGAGTGAAAGGCATTGCACATAAAATATTATCATTCAAGTGTCACTGCAGAATCCAGAACTTTAAAGAATGCCTTACTGGAGATCCATAAGGCCCAGAATATCCCTTGGGAATCATAATTGGCATGATGTGCTTAATAGAAGGGAGGGCTGTCAATTAAATGGGGCCTTCCTACTCCTTGCAACTCTAAGTAAGGCTGATTGTTTCTGATTTTAGATCAATCTGATCAAACCATAGTTCCGGAAGGCAGGGCCATAATGACTGCCAAGAGAGCGTTTTCCATTGTCAAGGCTTTTTTAGTAACTTTTTTCCATAACGTTTTATGGCTGTTTTCAGTCAAAAGCTGAGGAAAATTGTTGAAACTCATTTCAAGGGGAACATTTTTGTTGTGCAAAATATTTGGTTTGATATGTGCAAGGACAGACTTATGGACAGTTGACGAAAATCTGGGATACAATTCACTATGCATTTTATTTAGCACTCCCCACAGAACAGTTCATAAAATGAGCTCTTTTAGGATATTACTGTAGCTAAGTAATGTCTATAAGACTGATGAACTCCTTCATTTGGCCTGTCTTGTGCATTGGAATCACAATGCTCTGTTGTCACAAAGCAGAACATTCTTGTTTTCTAGTAAAAAATCTCAAGTATTTCTCAATTAGTTGTGTCCATCGTTGTGTGAAAATCTCATTGAGGCGATATTAGAAATGAATGCTATAACAAGTCCACTTTTTTGCCTGCTCCCGTTGATTTCATGACTTTTCCGAAAACTTTTTGTTTTATTAGTACTCTATGTGCTTTGACACTATCATTCGATACCACAGTGAATTTGCTGTGCCTGTAGACTTATACCAAAACTAATTTCACCTCTTTGATGTATACTTTCCACTAAGGCCATTGTACATTGATGCCGAATTATCACCAGTGGCATTGAAATTAAATGTCATGTGGGTTGCAGTGTGCATTTACATTTCCCATATATAGGATACAAATCTATGGATGTTCACTTATCTTTAATCCAGATCCGGGACTTCTTTTATTTGAGGTCCATTTTGGACATAAGGGTGCATTTAGTAATAAGAAAATAGCGCTAAAAGGCAGCAGTCATTTGAGGGTACAATCCTAAACCAAGAAGACATTTAGTGAGTATGAGCGGTTGGTCTCACTCGCTATTTGTGTTCGGTTGCATTTAGCGCTATTTGTTAGGGCAAAATGCATCCTTGAAGGTGCCATTTTTACGCTAAGGAATAAGGCTACAAGCAGTATTACTCTTCTTGTGTAATTCAAGCCGAATCTTGTGTAGTCAAAGGAAATTATGTGTGATTACGCTACATTGAATATGTACACCACAACACTCATGAAATACAGAAATTTCAGACTTCCAGTACTCTTACAGAAAACTTCTATCGCATAACGTGAGCACTTGAGTCTATAAGTTAAGACACAGTCTCTGCTGCAGTTTTGGGCCGACTGGTGTTTCAGGTAGTTGTAGAGCTGGGAAAGAAGAAAGAAGATCCAAAGGTGATGATGGATGGAGCATTGACAATACAAACACTCACCGCTGGTCAACTGATCTGGGTTTAATCCATCACCGTTCTTTAGCTCACTCCGCCACCCCAGTTCAGACATGGCCAAATGCAAATCAGTCTGACCCTGTGCCTCATGGGAACAGTCCAGCCCGAACTGCCAAGCCATGTCTTCCCTGGACTGGAATCAAGCTTCCCAGGACCGGTTTCTGGCATTGCAGCCGTCTTCAGCCGGGCTTGCTTGACTCCACTGGCAAAGTGAGCAAGGGACTCACGTCTGAGCATACCCTGCCAACTTAGGGCGAACAAAGAAAAACCAAAGGTGAGGATGGACGGAGCGTTGACAATACAAACACTCACCCCCAGTCAACTGATCTGGCTTTAATCCATTACCGTTCTTTAGCTCATTCCGCCACCCCAGTTCAGACATGGCCATATGCAAATCAGTCTGACCCTGTGCCTCATTGGTACAGTCCAGCCCGAACTGCCAAGCCATGTCTTCCCTGGACCGGAATCAAGCTTCCCAGGACCGGTTTCTGGCATTGCAGCCGTCTTCAGCCGGGCTTGCTTGACTCCAGTGGCAAAGTGAGCAAGGGACTCACGTCTGAGCATACCCTGCAAACTTAGGGCGAACAAAGAAAAACCAAAGGTGATGATGGACGGAGCGTTGACAATACAAACACACATCCCCAGTCAACTGATCTGGATTTAATCCATCACCGTTCTTTAGCTCACTCCGCCACCCCAGTTCAGACATGGCCATATGCAAATCAGTCTGACCCTGTGCCTCATGGGAACAGTCCAGCCCCAACTGCCAAGCCATGTCGTCCCTGGACCGGAATCAAGCTTACCAGGACCGGTTTCTGGCATTGCAGCAGTCTTCAGCCGGGCTTGCTTGACTCCAGTGGCAAAGTGAGCAGGGGACTCACATCTGAGCATACCCTGCCAACTTAGGGCGAACAAAGAAAAACCAAAGGTGATGATGGACGGAGCATTGACAATACAAACACTCACCCCCAGTCAATTGATCGGGTTTAATCCATCACCGTTTTTTAGCTCACTCCGCCACCCCAGTTCAGACATGGCCATATGCAAATCAGTCTGACCCTGTTCCTCATGGGAACTTTCCAGCCCGAACTGCCCAGCCATGTCTTCCCTGGACCGGAATCAAGCTTCCCAGGACCGATTTCTGGCATTGCAGCCGTCTTCAGCCGGGCTTGCTCGAAGACGGCTGTAGTGCCAGAAACCGATCCTGGGAAGCTTGATTCCGGTCCAGGGAAGACATGGCTTGGCAGTTCGGGCTGGACTGTTCCCATGAGGCACAGGGTCAGACTGATTTGCATATGGCCATGTCTGAACTGGGGTGGCGGAGTGAGCTAAAGAACGGTGGTGGATTAAACCCAGATCAGTTGACTGGGGGTGAGTGTTTGTATTGTCAACGCTCCGTCCATCACCACCTTTCGTTTTTCTTTGTTCGCCCTAAGTTGTCAGGGTATGCTCAGACGTGAGTCCCTTGCTCACTTTGCCACTGGAGTCCAGCAAGCCCGGCTGAAGACGGCTGTACTGCCAGAAACCGGTCCTGGGAAGCTTGATTCCGGTCCAGGGAAGACATGGCTTGGCAGTTCGGGCTGGACTGTTCCCATGAGGCACAGGGTCAGACTGATTTGCATATGGCCATGTCTGAACTGGGATGGCGGAGTGAGCTAAAGAAGGTGATGGATTAAACCCAGATCAGTTGACTGGGGGTGAGTGTTTGTACTGTCAACGCTCCGTCCATCACCACCTTTGGTTTTTCTTAGTTAGTTGTAGAGCTGGAGCAGTGGTATTGTACCACTTTAGACTGCAGTAAATTGTTGTTTGTCACTGGTACTTTCACAGTATATACTGTTTTTTGCTGGAAATGTAGCAGCATTTGTTGATATATCTAAAGTAAACAAAATAACATGCCAGAATAACATCAACAATGTAACGCAACAACACAATTAAAACATAACAGGACACATCACAGTAAGAGAGTCAAAACAGAACACAGTAGTAACACAAAATCACATTACAATAATGCAGCACAAAAACACAGCAGTATAAAAGACAGCACAACAGATCACCACCACATCAACATGGCACACAACAAATGTACTCAAGCATTCTTGCCACACAATACCAGCTCCAGAGTCCTGTTTTCACAGTATGGCGCTAAAAGCTGTTTAGAGCAATCCCCGTCTCAACTTATAACTATAGATATGAAATAGAACCAGTCAAAAATGTTTTTTTTGTGGTTGGCTCCTAAATCTCTTGGATTTGACCCGTGAAATCTAGAGTCCTTGAAATATGCTTTTTTTTAAAAAAAAAACCTTATCGTTTGCGAGAAACAACTTTCCGCATCCATGCTGTGCACCGCTAATCGAATCTCATTTGCTATTAAGTGTCGGTACACGTTTATTAGCGGCATGCCCGGACCCGCGCGGCTTAAGGCTGATCTTTGACCACTCTCGACGGAAGGCGCCTTAAGCCCATCAATAACAAATAGGCATCCATTTGAATATTGAAGGCTCTCAAGAAATGAAAGTTGCAGTGAAGCAGTAATCGCACAGATGCTGCACCTTCAGGGAAGTTAAACAATATCTGCATGTAAATTTCTCAACACATTCGCCTGACACTATTTAAATTTAGATGATGGAGAGGGGGCTTTGCTGAAAAGACATCCGTCAAGACGGATGCACTCGTGCCCGTGAGAGCTCCAATGTGACCACATCATAAGGAGAGTTCATTCAAATCATAATGATGATTACACCCGCGCGCTGCGCACGCACAAGAGCCATCATAACGAGGAAAGCAATCTAGGCCGGATGCTCCCTTTCAGATTGGTTTTCTGCATGACTGGGAGAGGCCCAGGGTGAGAGGCCAAGAGGCTAAATCCCTTTCCAAATGTAATTTAGATTTTCTTTCCTTGACTTTAAATTTAATTTCTAACACAAACTCGCTTCAATTTCAGAGGAGCAGCTGGGACTTGGATGGCGGTCGGGATTTCCTCTTTGGGGGGCAAAAAAACATATTTTCGCAGACAATTCTCTGCATGTGTGTATGTGCAAGCGAGACTGTTCCTCTATTCCAAAATGTGCACGGGAAATGAAGGCCATGGACGCACGTAGGGTAACTGGGGAACCCAGTCAATGAGATTGTGTCAACCTGGAAGAGGAATGTTAAAGAGAATCGGGAAGGTAAGTGATGCATAGGGTTTCATATCATATGTCAAGACATGTTATATCATAATATGCAATCCATAGAAGTCAGCTTGCACCCTCAACATAGCTTGTAGAGTTGGCACTGTGTGAAACTGTAATCTGGAGCGCAGGGGACGTTGTAATGGTCTGATACAAGAACATCTGTTTAACTACCTTTCTGAGCTGCTGCCAAACCTTTTTAATGGCATCCACCTCTTTCGAGCTATTGCCATACTGAGTGCTGCTTTTTTTCACCAACAGGAGACCCACCTCCCTAGTGTGAGCCAGCATGAGTGTAAAACTTTGCAGTGGTTCTCTCTTTTGACTCATCCCAACTCTCCTGGAAACATCCAGTACCTTGTATTCACCATCAATTTGACGCCTTATCACTAAACCCTGAGTTGGGTGATTTTTACTTGAATTTAAATTACATTTCTGTATTTCCTATGAGAGGCTGTCTTGGTTGCTATGCATCTTCTTCACGTTTCCCAGTTCCCTGCTGCTCAGCCAGTGGGTGTGTGTGTGAGTGTGGGTGTGTGTGAGGTCACGAAATGTTGATGAGGGCCTGGGTCATGGGTACTCACAAACATTTTCCCGGGGCTGCAAAGTTTGGTCTATGGTATGTCCGAGGGCTGCACTGATGCCAAGCGCGGTATAACTGGGTGTAGGGGAAGCAAATCATGTATATCTAGTGGCTGTCTTTAAAAATGAAGGTGTTCCTAAAGTTAAGGGCCTGGTTACTTTCCCTAACTGCAATTAACCTTTAAATCAGTGCTTGCTGTATATTTAACATATTTCTTCATGTTAGTGGTGTAGCGCATGTAAAGGTCTGAAGGGCCGCACTTTGAGTATCACTGGCCTGAGTGGTGAGAATGTCAGTTAGACAGAGTGGGCTGAGCAGCAAGGATGCTGCTCCTGGTGGGGCGTTTACCTACTTAACTGTAAACTGTAATTAAGCTGCACCTTCTGCAAATCAACTACCTTATAATCGGTGGGGCAGATTTATGTCGGACATGCGCCACGTTTACGCCGCCGTTGCATCACGCAACAGCGGCGTAAATGTGGCGCATCCCTGCCACCCATTTACAACGTGACGCATCTAGGCAGATGCGACACGTTGTAAAGCCCTGCGCCACCTGTGGGCGTTCTGGCGCAGGGTGGGCGTTCCGGGGCAGGTACGCCTCGCAAAAGTGCCTGCGTGAAATCTACAAGATTTCACTGCAGGCACTTTTAGGCCAATGCTGCGTCAAAACCCTGCGCCTGCGCCTGCTTGAAGCAGGCGTAAGGTTCGACGCAGCATTGGACAGATAGGGCCCCCCAGAGCATTGCTGGAGTTGCGCCGCTTGCGACGCAACTCCAGCAATGTGCCGCCTTTACAGCACAGATGCGTCACGCATCTGTGCCGTTTTTGCCCCATGGTGTGCCGCATTGTAAATGCGGCGCACCATGAGTGGCGGAACTGCGGCGCACAATAACTGGCACATCCCTGGGGATGCGCTAGTTATTGTAAATTTGCCGTGAAATGCCCAGACTACACTTTCAAAGGCATATATCTTCATTACAGCAATTGTGATGACTGGATAATGAATCTACGTGTGGAAGGAAAATGAAGAGAAACAGAACCTACTGGAGAAACCAGGAGTAAAGTAAAAGAAATTAAAGCCTAAAGTGGAGAGTAACAACGCCCTGGAAGCCCCACCAGTGTCTGCTACATCTGACAGCCTGCGTCCATTCCTTATCTGCACCTTCATCCTCAGACGAGCCCGTATGGTCTGACATTGAGAAAATGTGTCTCCCTCCAGGTCTTTCCCAAGCCCATTAACATCGTATAGGTCCTTTGAGCCAGCTCTTTGACCTTCCAGTCCTATCGGAACCAAGTGTTTGGTCGAGAAATTCGGATGTTGCTGAGTTCCCATGATCTGACTCTCTGAAAGCATGACTACAGTTCCCATAATTCCCCTGCTTGGGAGAGCAGCCATAGTGCTAGATTCCTTTTTACCTTCCAAATCAGCTTCCAAAATACTTCCACTGTCCCCATTGTGAGCCTGTACACAAGCCGTAAGCTGGGACTTACTTTGATCCTGGACAGGCACTTGCTGAATCTCTTTGGACAGACTCGCAGTAACCGGAGAGCCTACACTTAACTCTGCCGGCACTGTGTTCATGTTGCTTCCGAACTTTCCGGCGATTACAGGGTCATGCTTGCTGCCGCCCCTACTCGCGAGAGACTCTACTTTCTTGACTTTTGCTGCTTGCACCTTGAAGAGCGCGGAGAGCGTCTGCTTCCCTTTGCCCACACCAACGGCGGTCAACTGAGAGTTCACATTGGCCCCCCAGCCACCTCTCCCATTCCACGATGTTGCAGCTCTTTCCCTCTGCTGAAACCTTTCATGGGGCTGGCTGGCAGCACACTCAGAGTGCGAGCCTTCAGATTCTTCAGCGGTGCTTTCGGGGCCATAGCACAATGCAGTCGCTGAGCCGATCCAGAGAAGCCCAAACAATGTAGCAGAAATCCCGACCAGGCAGGCAGTAATGCATGTTAAGTCTCTTCAGAACAATATCAGATGCCAGAGCATAAGGATCAGCACAAATTAACATTGTAGAGATTTCTATCTTTTCCTACCTCTTCTCCTCATTCAATCACTGCCAAGAATATCGTTGGGAGGAATTAACCAGGGGAGCTCGCAAAAGCCATCTCACTCGGCCGAACGAACGGTCACCATTTTGCCCGCTTGCTCCATTTTGTTTGAGGAAATGAAAAGGGGGGGCCCTCGGCCCCCCCGCACGCATGGCGGCGCGGCGACCGTCGCCCCCCCTTTTCCCTTTGTTGTCATTCGGCGGTGGGGGCGTGCCCTGGGGGGCGCGACCCACCGCCGATTGGCCGGCGGCCTCCCTGACCCGGTTCCAAGGTAGAAGGTCCGGGTCAGGGGGGACGGGCTAAAGGAGGGGCCGCCTGGCCCCTCGGGAATAAAGAGGTGGGGAGCGCCCAGGAGACCCCCTTGTCCCTGGACGCTCCCTCGCTGAACGGTGTGCCCCGCGCTCGGGGCTTCTTTGTTTTCGTAATTTTTTCTCCTTTATTTTTCAGGTCGCGGAGGAATTGCCTGCCTGCCCGAGCGGAGCCCAGCAGTGACGAAGGGGAGGCGCGCGGGCAGAGTACTTTCGTGGCGGCACCGTGAATCTGCAGCGGCTGGGGAGCTGCGTCACACGGAGACAAGTCAGCAGTAGAAGAGAGAGGAAGCCGGTAATACGCGGGAAGGACCGGCGCTGCATCGGGGAGCTGGGAGCGGTGAGCCAGGCGAAGGGTTCTTTGTTCGCCGGTAAGTGCAGGCTCACGCTGCGGACCCGGGCAGCAGAGTTACGAGGGGGCTGAAACCTCCTTTTGAAGCAGTACGAGGGATTTCCCGCCTTCGGGGGAATTTTCAAATTCGGTCGCCTAAGTAAAGGCGGTACACGGAACGAAAAACGTCATTTCCCGCCTTCAGGGGGCCGTTTAAAACGGGCGCACAGTCAGAACGAGGTGGCAGCGGTAAACAATCGTTGTAGGCAGGGGAAACAACAGTGGTTTGGGTAAATAGTCGGGTTTGGTCTCAATGTGCCCTGATTAAGCCCGCGCTCCATAGAAGGCAGCGAAGCAGGGTCGACCAGGGCAGCACCTGGAGGGGAGACCATTTGAGAAGTGTGCAAAACGAGGTGGCAGCTATGTAAATGTTTCCACGCTACATTGCTGTATTTAGTGATAATTCATTGTACAAAGTGTGCAATTTTAAGAAAGTGTGCAATTTTAAGAAAACGAAGTGCCATGGCCTTGTGTAATTATAATACATTGTACTGATTGTGACAGAGAGGGTGCAATTTATGAAAACGAGGAGGCATTTGTTTAGGTGTTTGTCACTACTGAGTGGTACCAAATATTGTGTGAGTTGTTGTCCACGTATGCAGAAGAGGTGACATTTCTTAAAGTGTTTTCACTATTGAAGTTGGGTGTTCTAAAACGTTTTTCTTGCTTTATTACATGGTATTAATACCTGTTTTCAATTCCAGGCAACTTTAACTACATTATTGGCACGTTTCACTCGCAGACAGGGCACCCGACGTGGTGAGGGCTGTGATCGCAGATCATCATCGCCGGGGAGTGCACGGGACTGGTCGGTAAGAGGGGTACGGGGGGCTAGCATTCGTTGCTCCAGGTGGCCGCCGGGTGGGTCTACATTAGGTTTACTCACCCCCTTACATAAGCGGACAAGCCGCTAGTGTTGCGGTCGCCGTTGCATGGTGCTGAAAGCCCCCTGGTGACCCTCCATCAAAAAGGTACACAAGCTCGGCCTGTTGTGATATTAGGAGAGTAGGCTGCTGTTTTTCGGGGGGGTATCATGCCAGGTCCGCGGGGTGGAAAAAAGGGGTCCAACATGGAGGCTATGATGCGGGCCATGATGCGTGACATGAGTGACATTAAGCAGCAGTTAGGGAAAGTAGATGAGCTTGAAGCACGGTTGAATGAGAGGCATGGGGATGCCCCGGGCCCATCGGGTAGGCCTATCCGCAAGAGGGTGGCACCAGTGCCAAGGGGGGATTTTGTCACCCCACCCGGGAAGTCTAGGTCCAAGAGACCCAGGGATGCTGCCCCCACCCCAGGGCCAGTAGAACCGGTACCTGCCGCGCCGCCGGCGGTCGTCCCACTCCCGCATGTACCTATGCCTACACCCCCTGCCCCCGTGGTGCCGGTGCCGGCAGGTCAACCAGTAGACGCTGGGCCTGCTCCCTCACCGGTGCCCACAATCCCGGGTACAGGCTTGCCACACCCGGCACCCGCCCTGCCAGCTGCGCCAGTACCACAGGGCATAACCCCAGTGGTACCTGTTGTCCCGGGGGGTAATTTAGATTCAATGCCCCCGGAATTGTTATCCCAGATAACGGCCTTGATGCCATGGCTCCAAAAAGGGGGAGCTTTCCCGAATTCTGCAGACCATGCAGCAGAGGCGGCGAGGTTTGTGGAAAAAATCAGATCGGCAGCGGTCGCCGACAGTGTTGCATTGCCAATATCTTCTCCCCTTGCAGGTCCAAGTGTTCCCCAGCTGGACGGAGTTAAAGGGCAGCCGCCCCCGGTGCCCGCACTTGGTAAGGAAGTGGCATTGCCGCTCTTGGGGGACGGTGTTCTACCTTCCAGGGGCGAGAATTTGGCTCAGCATGTATCATTAGCTGTGAAAGAGATGATTTGGGCGGACAAATACGTTTATATTTATTCTTTGTTGTTAGATAATAGGGAAATGGAGCAGGTAAAAACACTGAAAGAGTGGATGCTCCCAAGCGAATGGAGGGTGCAGTGTGCTAGATTTAAGGTTGAGGAAACTCTTAACAACTGGATGAAAGCATGGGCTGTATTCACTGCTATTAAGGCTGAGCGTCCTCCAGATTTGCAGGCAGCATTGGCATGCTACTCGAGCAGGATTGTGGGGTGGAGTGAACAGTATTCTGGGGAGGCATGGAAAGGGTATGATGTCAATTTCAGGAAGGCATTGGAATTTAATAGAACATTGGCATGGGACACGGTAGATTCCATGGCTTGGCACAAACAGTTCTCAGACACTGCGCCTCCCCCCCAGTTCGGTTCGGTCAAGGTGTTCTCTAGACCTCAACAGCCCTTTCGGCCCCCCCAAACGAGTGAGGTACCTGGGAAGTTTAGGGCCAGTGGGCCAGAGAAAAAAGGGGTGTGCTGGGATTTTAATTGGCGCACCTGCACAAGGGCCGCGTGTAAGTTTAGACATGCATGTTCCTCCTGTGGGCACCCCTCTCATCCAGAAACTGCCTGTAGGTCCAAGCAGGGAAATACAGGTCAGAGGGGTAGGGGAAAGCCACTATAAGACAAACAGGTTAGGCCCCCCCACTCCAGTGGATGTGGTGGCAATGATTCCATGGTTGAACAGATACCCGGACCACACATCGGCCACCCTACTCCAAGAAGGTTTTTCTAAAGGCTTTAGGATCCCGGCCGCGGGATACACAGGCAGCGCGCACTGTAGAAACCAATTGTCAGTTAAGCACAATCCGGCTGTGGTGGCCGCCAAAATTGACAAGGAGCTATCGTTAGGCAGGATAGCTGGCCCTTTTTCTGAAGTGCCAGTACCCAATTTTGTGTGTTCCCCATTAGGAGTTGTCCCCAAAAAAGAGAAAGGGCAATTCAGATTGATCCATAACCTGTCAGCACCTAGGGGGACGTCACTGAATGATGCCATTGACGAGGGTACCTGTAGTGTTAAATACGCCTCTTTTGATCAGGCTGTTAACTTATTACAGGCCACGGGACCCGGGGCACTGATGGCGAAATCAGACATAGAATCAGCCTTTCGCCTCCTCCCGGTCCACCCAGCCGATCAGCATCTCTTAGGCTTCACCTTTGGGGATATGTTCTACATGGACAAATGCATGCCCATGGGTTGTTCTATATCTTGCGCTTACTTCGAGATGTTTAGCTCTTTTCTTGAATGGGCCATGAGACAAGTGACGGGCCATCAGCGGGTCATGCATTATTTAGATGATTTCCTCTTCCTGGGTACAGCGGGATCTCAGGAGTGTGCACTGGCATTGCAGGAATTTTGCGTGCTCATGCGGGCTTTTGGAGTCCCCCTTGCGCCCGGGAAGACGGTTGGCCCGACCACCTGCTTAGAATTCCTCGGCATTGAGATTGACTCAATGGAAGGGTGTTTTAGATTACCTAGGGACAAGGTGGACAAATTCAAGACAGCGCTACAGATATGCCTCCGGAAGGAGAAGGTCACTCTGCAGCAATTACAGGAGGTGGTAGGGCAATTGAACTTCGCACTGAGGATCATCCCCATGGCTCGCCCGTTCTCTCGCTCTATTGCGCAGGCAATGAAGGGGCTGAGGGAGAAGCACCACCGCACTCGGCTATCGGTTGAGATTCGCCAGGATATGCTTATATGGATGGCATTCCTGGAGGATTTTAACGGCAGGGTAGTCTGGCCCGGCCCGCTGACAACATCAGCAGAGTTGGGCCTGTGGATGCTGACGGGAGTGTGGGCTTTGGCGCCATCCTAGGGAACAGGTGGGTCGCTCAACAGTGGCCGGAGGTATGGCGAACATGGGGCCTGAACAACAACATTGGCTTCCTGGAACTCTTCCCAATATGGGTGGCACTGATGGTCTGGCCCGAACACCTATGTAATCAATCAGTGGTGTTTTGGTCAGACAACATGACGGTGGTGGAATGTATCAACCAGCAGGGGGCGCGGTGTCCTTTCATACTTCGTCTGATCAAAGAAATTGTTTTGCAGTGCCTCAAATTGAATGTCATTTTTAAGGCCAAACATGTCCCTGGTGTTCTGAACAATGCAGCTGACTCCCTCTCTCGCTTCAAAATGCAGGTGTTCAGGGAGCATCTTCCTACAGCAGACCCCTCGCCAGCGCACTTCCCAGCAGTACTCTGGCAGATTGGTGCCCCAGATTACAGGACCTCGTGGTCGCTAGCCTAGCCCTCAGGACAAAGACGGCTTACGAAGGGGCGTTTTTGTCTTATTGTTCTTTTTTGGGGCAACAATGGGAAGTGCTTTGGGCAGAGGAGGATGGCTTTGCAGCCTATTTAGAATGGATGCATAAGGAGGGGCGCTCGGTGGCAGCGGCGAACAGACATAGGGCAGCGGTGTCATTCTTCGCTCAAGCTAGGGGCTTCCGGGATCCCACTAATACCTTTATGATACGTAAGGCTTTGAGGGGATGGCGCCGTGTTCAGGGCCATCATAAGGATAAGAGAAAGCCCATAGGATTAGCCCGGCTGACAGCTTTATTGGGCACGCTGGACACTGTTTGTAGCTCGGAGTGGGAGGTGCTTCTTTTTAAGGCAGCATTCTCTTTGGCATTCTATGGGGCGCTGAGAATTAGCGAACTTGTGGCAGGTTCTAAGTCAGACCTACTGGGCGGCTTGCAAAAGGCTAGTGTGACGATAAGGGAGGACACCATGTGGGTGACTATTCAAAAGTCAAAGACCGACCAGGAGTCTAGGGGCCACACCATAGTTCTACAACGGGCCCCCGCCAACCCTTGCTGCCCAGTGAGGCACGTGGAATTATTGCACGGACGGCTGGTGGGCTCAGCAGGCAGGGCACTGCTCTGTCACGCCGATGGGAGCCCCTTGACCAGATATCAATTCAGGAAGGTATTGGAGATGGGGGTCAGGAAAGCAGGTCTTGACCCTAAAGAGTTTGGCTCTCATTCCTTTAGGATTGGGGCAGCAACTGAGGCGGTGGCGGGGGGCCTCCCAGTGGAGAGAGTGAAGACAATTGGGAGATGGTCCTCAGAATGCTACAAACGTTATGTACGAATTGACATGCTGTGATTACATGGCGCTCACGCTTGGTTTGTTTCCGCTCTCTTACAGTTTCTCAGACCTGTTACGCAGGGGAGGAATTGGTCATCGGGCACCTGCAACATACATCAGCACGGAGCGGCGGCCAGGGAACAATGAAGAACAGTGTTTGGATTGTGGGTCACTCCTATGTAAAACGAGCAGAAAGTGTATTTATGTCAGGTGACACGACTAGGCTTAGACATCACGTTCTTTGGCAGAGGGGGGTTGTGTCTGCACGAGTTTAAGCGATTCTTCCAGGGGCTGTTAGCGCGCCGGCAATCTCCACCGTCAGTGGTGGTACTTCACCTTGGGGAGAATGATTTGGCAACACTGGGGAGGCGCATTCTGATCGAGGAGATTATCTCAACGGCGGGTTGGATGGCCAGGACCTGCCCGGGTTGCACACTAGTATGGTCGCAACTCATACCCCGATTACAGTGGCGGGGGGGGACATTCGGTCAGGGCGTTGAATCACTCGGTAAAGAGGATCAACACGCGGTTGGATAGGTTGTTTCGAACCCCCTTGTTACAGTCAATACCGCATGGGTGTATCTGGGGCGACAAGTTTTACTTGAGGGACGGAGTTCATTTAACTCAAGAGGGGAATGTCTTGTGGGCTGACAATATCTGGGCCTGGCTAGAGGGATTTGCAAGTAGAAGGGTTCCTTAAGTTGGGTACTAGATGGGGGAGGCCAGATCGTCGGGTAACAATGCTGGCCTGTGGCGGTAAGGTCATTATCGGTGAGCACATATTTGAGGTCTGAGGGGGCGGGCATCATCCTATGGAGGTTCCCGCCCAGGGGGAGGGGCCTGCGGGCCACTCCCAGAACTCCAGGGGCAAGGTAATGGATGCTGCAAAGGAGCGCGGGTAGGAGTAGTTCACGCTTTCCTTAGGCTGGTAGCCACCCCGCGCGCGTGGACTCATGACGCCACCGGCGCAGAGTAAGGGCCCTCCTTTAGTGGGTAAATGGAGTTCAGGGCGTAGACCGGGCAATTCCCGGGGTAACACTGCGCATGCGCACGTCTCTAGGGGAGGCGCAGCTTGTAGGACCTGACACCGGTAGTGACCCTGCCATATGGCCAGAAATGTACAAAAATCAAGTGAGGATGTTTAGTCTCGGTTAGGAAACAACATGTATTAGAGTTTTGTTAAGGTCAGGCTCTCAAACTTGTTGATAATAATTGTATATCTGAATGTCCTGCTGATTTTTGTATGAATTGTTGATTATGCAATTAAAACCTTTTTAATTTCATACTTTAATAAATACGGCCGGGCGACTAGCGCCCGCCTTCCAAAAAGTAAAGACGTCTCGTGTCCACGTTCCTGGGTGTTGGGTGCCGGATTGGGGGGGAGGCGGCAGCTAGTCGCTGACCATGTGAAAAGGGGGGGCCCTCGGCCCCCCGCACGCATGGCGGCGCGGCGACCGTCGCCCCCCCTTTTCCCTTTGTTGTCATTCGGCGGTGGGGGCGTGCCCTGGGGGGCGCGACCCACCGCCGATTGGCCGGCGGCCTCCCTGACCCGGTTCCAAGGTAGAAGGTCCGGGTCAGGGGGGACGGGCTAAAGGAGGGGCCGCCTGGCCCCTCGGGAATAAAGAGGTGGGGAGCACCCAGGAGACCCCCTTGTCCCTGGACGCTCCCTCGCTGAACGGTGTGCCCCGCGCTCGGGGCTTCTTTGTTTTCCCACCCACCATCCCTTGGAACAAAAAACTTTTGTAGGAGTTCTTATGTCTGGTTGAATGGTAAGTTTTGATGGTACGGTCCACAGGTCTCACAGGGTAGTAGAGATGGAACTGTTGTTATTGTGTTGATGCTTTTGTTTAGGAATTTTTCCCCTTTCTAGCAAACAATGTGTGAAGTGAATTGTATTTGATGCCAAGTGTCTTTAGGCCTTTTTTCCCTTTGTAGCTATACGTTGATACTGTATTTATTAGCCAGTGTAGCTGTCCTTTAGAATTTTTCCCATAGGTCGTCGTATTTATTAGGTATGGGGCATGCGGTAAGGTCATTATCGGTGAGCACATATTTGAGGTCTGAGGGGGCGGGCATCATCCTATGGAGGTTCCCGCCCAGGGGGAGGGGCCTGCGGGCCACTCCCAGAACTCCAGGGGCAAGGTAATGGATGCTGCAAAGGAGCGCGGGTAGGAGTAGTTCACGCTTTCCTTAGGCTGGTAGCCACCCCGCGCGCGTGGACTCATGACGCCACCGGCGCAGAGTAAGGGCCCTCCTTTAGTGGGTAAATGGAGTTCAGGGCGTAGACCGGGCAATTCCCGGGGTAACACTGCGCATGCGCACGTCTCTAGGGGAGGCGCAGCTTGTAGGACCTGACACCGGTAGTGACCCTGCCATATGGCCAGAAATGTACAAAAATCAAGTGAGGATGTTTAGTCTCGGTTAGGAAACAACATGTATTAGAGTTTTGTTAAGGTCAGGCTCTCAAACTTGTTGATAATAATTGTATATCTGAATGTCCTGCTGATTTTTGTATGAATTGTTGATTATGCAATTAAAACCTTTTTAATTTCATACTTTAATAAATACGGCCGGGCGACTAGCACCCGCCTTCCAAAAAGTAAAGACGTCTCGTGTCCACGTTCCTGGGTGTTGGGTGCCGGATTGGGGGGGAGGCGGCAGCTAGTCGCTGACCATGTGTATTTGTGCATTCCTGGCCAGTGGTACACTGACAAGGAAAGGGTGCATCGGCGTATTCCCGGCAGTTCTTATCAGAGGTTTGGGATGGCGCACTCCTCCCATGATTGACATTCAGATGTGGAGCACCGTCACCTTCTGGAATTTGGAGAAGGGTGTACATGTGCAATCCTAGTGACTCTTCGCCATAGTTCTCAGTTCCTTCCTGCTCAACCAGTGTGTATGTGTGTGTGTGAGGTCATGGAATGTTGAGGAGGGCCTGGGTGGTTTGAATGTCAGTTGGAGAGAGTGGGCTGAGTAACAAGGATGCTGCTCCTGGTGGGGCGTTTACCTACTTACCTGCAACCTGTCACTAAGCTGCACCTTCTACCAATAAACTACCTTATACTCTACATGACCAGACCACTTGTTTACAAGCGTATATCTTCATTACAACAGGCTGCCATGCTCGGCATGGCAGTTTTGCATGTGGTCAAATGGTACAGAACAGCCTGTGTAAATACGGCCTCCTGCCCATGATAATTTCTGCCGGCAACACGTTTTCTAAGTTGTCTTCACCAAGGTAGAGGCAGTGATGGATGTGGCAACAGGAACACAGCCCTTCCTCTATCTTCTAAATGTAGCAGCAAGACAAATCAGAGAGTGAACAGAATGTCATCCGATTTTGTCAGAGATCTCATTACCACACACTTTTAAATGAGGCCCAAACTTTTGCTTTTTCTAGAGTTTGCATACATGTGTTGCCTATCAGCCACTTCTCCATCTGCTGCTGTTCCCCAAAATATTTTGGAATTTAAACAGTGCAGTTTTAGGTGATTATAGTCGTCCCCTGTAGGAGTACTGATGGATCGTTTTAAACCTGGGCACAGGGATTAAAGTGGCACAAGTGGCATTATTATACTAACCTGTTCAAAACAAAATCTAGAATTTATTTTGCTGTTTCTCTGGTCAGGAGCATAAATGCCATAAAAGTCCTTGGTTGATTTGTTGGGTAACTCTGAGCTGCCTCTATTGGTCAGTAACTGGCAAACTACATGAGATAAAGCTAGGATTCCGATGTTTTGAACACAACAACAGCTTTGGGAGTGCCCATGAAACTTGGAAGGCCAGTGAAAGAAATTTGAGGACATAGAAAAAACGTAGTAGCAAGTTCATAAGAAAGGCACTACAATGCCAATTAACTAAACGCACATCAAAACATGGAGGTGGTTAATCAAGTGAGTACACAGAGAAAGCATCTTACTTCACTCCCCAATCAAGTGAAAAAGTACACTCTTTTTTTAAGCACAAACAATCCATCACATGATCTGTAATAAGTATGAGAAATAGCCCTTCTGCCCCATTGCGCCAACTGGGTAGCAAGCTCTTATGTCTGCTGTTATTTCTCTCACCCAACCGCATCTCATCCTTCTCACAGGTATAATAATAGGTGTCAATTTATAGGGAGAGCAATTCTTTCATATTTTCATCAAGGATCACATGGGCAGTTATGACTCAAAATCGTTCTTTGCTTAATGCATGGCTTTAATCAGGGAGTAACGAAATAGAAGGGGGTTCCCCGGGAGGGGCTTCAGGATACTGGCAGGAAATGGGGAAAATAACAGCTGAATAGAAAAGGAGGGAACCCTGCCAGGGTCAATTTTACGGTCCCACTAGGGGATCCTCACATTCAAATAAGGGGTGACAGAAATTTATGTATCAGAGCTGACATAGGTTTACACAGGATCCATACAATTTTCTTGAAAAAATAAATATATTTTATTTATGATTGGTCATGATAAATTTAGAATATACAAAGTGTCATAAGGGTTTATAAATCACATACATTTCTTCAAATCCCACTTACTCCCACAGTCATCCAAGGCATATATTCTCACTCATAACCACAAGCAATGCAACATTAACACATTCATACAAGAACCATTAGAGGGATACATAGCAGTCTGGGGAAAAGATTTTACAATAGCCACTAGGACTGGAACAGTAACATGGGGGCAAGGTACAGTAAATAAGATGGAGAAGCTTGCGCTACATAAATGCCGTCCATGTGGGTCACGCCAACGCGCGTTTCGATGCTACGCCTAATTAGGCTGCACCTTCATCAGGGCGAGGAGGGCCATGGGAGGGGGCAGGACAAGAACAGGTACACTGTGAATGAGAAAGGATTTGATTTAACGACACAAATTCATATAAATTGATCATATGACATTCTCCAACATGATTATTTTAAAACATCAGAAAACATTTTTCATAATTAGTCAAGTTTCTGGATAAACAGTTTATATACAATGAGGATAAAAATTGAAGAAAATTCATTTCTTATATAGGAAAAATAACTCTGTGTATATGTCATCACTCTGATAGGTAAGCGTCACTCGTTATGTTAAACGGTTCCTCTAGGGAAATGTGTTCACGGGCTCAGTCAAGTATTCAAACAACCATTCAGGCGTACAGGGGCGTCACTCTGTTTGAGTAAGGGGTCCAGGGTTTTAGGCCCCTCATAGGAAAGGGGGTAGGAGATTCATTGAAAATAGGGCAGATCTCGGGATTACAGGAGGGGTGGTGCGTTTAATTTCTTAATAATTAGCTGAAGGACTTACCTCTTTTCACACTCGGAGGAACAGATATTTTAGTCAGAGTTCGAAGGCAATCTGATTCTACTTCGGGGGGGGTCACAGTACACGTATATGATAAGACCTCCGGGTGAAGTAAGATCCTAAGTTGGACAAAATAGGGATACAATTCAGATAAGGTATGGAGGGGTACATGGCCCCCTTGGAGTTGGTCACCGTCTAGGGGGGGGGGGAATTTTTAGATGTAGTACCGACCGGGCCGATATATGATCAAAAAGAGTCTTACCTCAACAAGGATGGGGCAGGTGGCCTCTCATCCGGAGGGTTCAATTTCTAGCAGATGCAGACAAGATGTTGATGGATACCCCAGGAGATCCTGTCAGATAAAGCTTCATGTTAGCATCAGCTATAAATGTCAATCATGGCGATCCATGTCGGAGTCACTACTAAACATAGGCATTCTAAGTACCTTTTGGGGAATAAGGGGGCACAGACCGCAAAGTGGCGTCCTCTTTTCTAACAGGTACAGGTAAGGGCAGGCTGATACCCCGGATGATCCTGTGGGATATGAAAGGATCTCCGGTTAGCGCTGGTCAAACATAAGATTTAAGGTCGGCCAGTTTGAGGTCATAACTGGGCGCGGGTATTCTAATTACCTTATTAATGTATAGTGGACGCGGGCCGCAGGGCGGCGTCCTCTTACTCTAGCAGGTACACTCCAAGACAGGCTGATATCCCGGGCAGTCCTGCAGGGCATAAGAGGACCCCCTGTTAGCGCCGGTCAAACACATGATTCAAAGTAAGCCACATCATGGTCGCAACTATGCGTGGACAGTCTGATTACCTTAGTGGTGAATGGTAGGTGCTGACCGCAGGGCGGCGTCCTCTTTACGAGCGTATACACACAAAGGCAGGCAGATATCCGGGAAGGTTCTGTAAGGTATAAGGGGGCCTCCGGTTAGCGCGAATCGAGCAAGTGCTTTATAGTGAACCAAATCAGGGTCACAGCTAGGCGCAGGTACTCCGATTACCTGATCTAAGGATGGAGGGTACGGACCGCAAGGCGGCGTGCTCTGTTCTAGTCGTTATGGTCAATGGCAGGCAGATATCCAGGGTGGTCCTGCAGAGCAAGAGAGAACCTCCGGTTAGCGCGGGTCAAACATAAGATTTAAATTGAGCCACGTCAGGGTCACAGTTAGGCGCGAGCGCTGGTTACCTGGTTTCAAGATGGTAGGCGCGGACCGCGACGCGGCTTCTTCTACAGTTGCCGTGATAGCAAAGGGTCACGGAGGCCGGGCTGTTTTTATATATGGCGCATGTTCTTAAATGGATCTCAGGTGAGCCGGCGCATATCGACAGCGCAGCCGGACTAGCGCTGTCCAAGAGATAGGATGGTGGCCATGTTGGAATGGGAAAACCACTATCATCAAATGGCGAATGCTCGTAGTCATGGGAGGTAAATACGGCGGCCATCTATGAAAGGACAAGATTTTGACGATGTGGTCTATAAAAATGGAACAGCCATTCCACTTTAAAGGTTCAGTGACAGCACAAGGATTAGGCCACATACAAACTCATAATAGTCTGGTGTCAGAGCAAAGACAATTTATATAGAGATGGCAGTATAATCGCGAATGGAAAGTTAGGCAGCAGCGATTTCTACATGGATGGTAGTGAGGAGGACATGAGGAGGACAAGGGAATCCAAAGGTGGATTCTCATGAGAGCCTCATAGGAGAGCATTTTGCCATAGGCATTCCTCATTATGGCCCCTGGTGACAGAGTTAAACATAAACATCCAGAATACCTCTCTTTTTTTACGGAGATTGGTGGAGTCAACTCCTGACTGAGCCACAATTTTCTCCAGAATGAACCATCAGAGATCTTTTTCCGTATGGTCTTTGTCTAGCCAATGGGGGACCAGGGGAGCAGATGTTTTCTTGTTTCGAATATTGGACTTATGTTCCCCAATCCTCAGGCGGCATTCCCGTCCTGTTTCTCCTATATATGGGAGATTGCATGGGCAGAGAATGATATAGACAACGTTGGCCGTCCTGCAGTTGGTCATTCTTTTGTTTCGGGCTATCGAGATCGTTCGCTCAGAGGTACTGATTGATTCTCCTACTATGGCATGCGGGCACGCTTGACATGAACCGCATTTATGATTCCCGAAAATAGGTTCAGAGTTGGTGATGGCTTTCTGAGTACTGGTAGAGTTTTCTATATCTTTCCTCTGACAAGATAGTTTTTCAGGTTTTTATTTCTTTTAAAGGCAAATATCGGTCGACTGAGGGGGATGTGGTCCTTTTCCAGATTGAGTAAATGCCAACTCGAGTTTACGATCTGTCATATTTTGTGGTTCATATTAGTGTGACGTGTAACATATACCAGTTGTTCCAACGGGTCCGATTCCTTAGGTTTGAACATCACATCTCGGTTGGCATATCTGGCTCTTTTAAATGACTCCTTTATACGTTTTTTAGGGTAGCCGCGATGTATTAATTTTTCTTTCAAGATGTCAGCCTGGAATAGATAATCACTTATGTCCGTGCAGTTCCTTCTGATACGGAGGAACTGGCTGTACGGAATGCTGTCTTTTTGGTTCCTGGGGTGGAAGCTAGCATATTGCAGCAGAGTGTTTCTGGCTGTGGGCTTGGTGTATAGCGATACCTTTAAAAGGTTATCATGGTGTTCGAACCATAGGTCCAGAAACTCAATCCGCTGAGCACTATGGTGACTGGTGAAACGTAGATTGGGGTCAGCCGCATTCAGCCATGAGATGAATTCCTCCAGGGATAGGTGGTCCCCCTTCCAGATTAGGAAGATGTCGTCGATGAATCGACGCCAGCCCCAAACATTCTCATGAAAGGGGGCCACTTCGTTGAATATGTTAATACGTTCAAATTCTCCCAAATATAGGCAGGCTATGCTCGGGGCACAACTGGCCCCCATGCTGACCCCGGTAGTCTGTTTAAACAGAGAATGATTGAATTCAAAATAGTTCTCGTGTAGCACCAGTTCAAGGCATTGTAGAATGAATTCAGAGTTGGTTATGTCGGGTTTGGTGCTCAGGATGTTTTCTATGGTATCATATGCTCCTCTCTGCGGGATGTTCGAATAAAGTGATTCGACATGGAGAGTTACCAATAGCTCTCGATTGGCGAAATAGGGGGTTCCTTCCACCAGGCTGATGAAGTGTCCCGTGTCTTTGACGTAGGACTCGAGCTCAATGACCAGCGGTTGGAGGAATCTGTCTATATATTTAGACAGTGGCTCAGTCGCCGACCCAATGGTGGACACTATGGGTCGTTAAGGGGGGTCCACACAATTTTTGTGTGTTTTAGGGACCCCATAAATGATGGGTATCCTGGTGTTAGTAGGCGTAAGGAATTCTGCCTCTGCTTCACAAATCCAATTACGGTCCACTGCTTGAGTCACCCTGCTTAGAATCTCTCGTTTAAGGGCCGGTTCGGGGTTTTTTATAACCTTTTGGTAATGTCCAGAGAGAGAGAGGAGGTCATTCATTTTGTCAATGTAATTGGATGTCTCAAACATGACAATGCCCCCGCCCTTGTCGCATGGCTTGATGGTAATATTGTTGTCATCCTTCAGGGTTTTGAGGATGGCCTCCTCATCCCTGTGGAGATTAGATTCTGGCATGGGGACATATTTAATCATTTTCTCCACCTTCGAGATTACAGTTTTTTAAAAAATGTCAACCTCTGGGCCCAACATGTCGAGAGAGGGGGTGAAGGAGGATGGAGGTTTCAATCCAGATCTGTTTTCTAGATCTGTGTTGTAGGGTCTATCCTGAAAGTATTTCTGTAGACAAATTTTTCTAAAGAAAAGGTGTAAGTCTTTGGTAAACTCAAACTTGTCAAAGTTAGCAGCGGGTACAAATGAAAGTCCGCGGGTCAATAAGTCTATAGCCATCGGGCTCACCTCCTTCTTGGTAAGGTTAAACACAGGGATGCCTTTTAATCAGGGAGTACTTCACATTGCCTATAAACATTCAAATTAACCACATTTTATACATAGCACACTTTGAAGTACCATAGAAAATAACATAAGGAGCTATACATACCAATAGCCCCAATAACAATTACCCAATAACCAGTTAGTTGGCAGTGAAGAAAGTTCAATCGTTTATTATACAGAATACTCTATAGAGGAGCCTCTCCCATCCTCACCCATCAAGGTGCGCGGAGAAGACTGCTGGCTTACATTCAAAACGGCACATATATACTTTCGACATAGCGCATGAAACACCGTAGTTGGAAAAACACTACTTGGCTCTTGGCCCTCGAGGAAAGACCATATATGGCACACATGATTAGTACAAAGTTCTGCTTTAGTTATTATTGGGGAAGTCAGGAGGGGTTACTCCCGTTCGTCTCAGTGCCAGGGAGTGCAGGCACGGTGCCTTCAGGAATGCGCTTATCGCACCCAAAGCCAGATGCGACCTTGAGTCCCAGGACAGGGGAAGAATAGCGTGTATTTAGCTGTCTCCAGCAAATCAACTAAGCTAGTGCCTGACAGCCATTGGAAGGTAGCACGTGATCACTGTACATGCCTAACGCAGACAAGAAAAGATAGCATCTATATAGTTTTCGGCCCACGCAAGGAAAACAGAACACACACACACACATATACCCTTACTAACTCAGTGAAATAAGTTGTCGATTACATTCTGTGCATACCTGTATACTAGGAATATATAGATACATCATGCTAACACAATATACATATACGACCCATACCACTAACATAGGGGAAGTCGGAGTTTTATCTCTCAGAACCACCCTTTTAGCATGATGTAGCTTACTAAAAAGAAGTCAGTCTTCAAAAATTCCTTCATCAATCTGCATCAGGTCTTTTATTTCTTGCTGAACTAATTGAGCTTTTGCAGCCCCTGGGGAAGGAGTGGTTATGGAAGAAGCAAGTTTAGTAGCACAATAAGAACAACAAGCTGGCCCACAATGTATGTATATTTACAACAAGGGGTGGTGATGGACAGAGTCTCTGAATTAAGCAGAGTACTCTCACCCAGTCAAGAGATCAGGGCTAGATCCAACACCATTTTTTAGCTCATTGCACCATCCCAGTTTCAGAACCTGGCTGTATGCAAATTAGTCTGTCCCTGGCCCAGTGCATCATGGGAACAGGGCAGACCAGACTACAAAAGCCAATTCTTACACTGGGATTGGTGCAATGAGCAAGGGACTCACATCTGAGTATACCCTTCCACGCTTAGGGTGGACAAAATTATTTACAACAAGGGGTGGTGATGGACAGAGTCTCTGAATTAAGCAGAGTACTCTCACCCAGTCAAGAGATCAGGGCTAGATCCAACACCGTCTTTGGACTGGGTAAGAGTGGTCTGCTTAATTCAGACACTCTGTTCATCACCACCCCCTTTTCTGAATCGTTTTTGGCCACTATAGGTGTGGCAGGGTATACTCAGACATGAGTCCCTTGCTCACTGCTCCATCAGGATTCAAGCAAGCCGGGCCGACGAGGCTGAAATGCCAGAAACCGGTCCCCGGTAGCTTGTATCCTTTCTGGTGAAGAATTGGCTTGGTAGTTTGGTCTGCCCTGTTCCCATGATACACTGGGCCAGGGACAGACTAATTTGCATATAGCCAGGTTCTGAGCTGGGATGGGGCAGTGAGCTAAATAACGGTGATGGATCAAGCCCTGATCTTTGGACTGGGTAAGAGTGGTCTGCTTAATTCAGACACTCTGTTCATCACCACCCCCTTTTCTGAATCGTTTTTGGCCACTATAGGTGTGGCAGGGTATACTCAGACATGAGTCCCTTGCTCACTGCTCCATCAGGATTCAAGCAAGCCGGGCCGACGAGGCTGAAATGCCAGAAACCGGTCCCCGGTAGCTTGTATCCTTTCTGGTGAAGAATTGGCTTAGTAGTTTGGTCTGCCCTGTTCCCATGATGTACTGGGCCAGGGACAGACTAATTTGCATATAGCCAGGTTCTGAGCTGGGATGGGGCAGTGAGCTAAATAACGGTGATGGATCAAGCTCTGATCTTTGGACTGGGTAAGAGTGGTCTGCTTAATTCAGACACTCTGTTCATCACCACCCCCTTTTCTGAATCGTTTTTGGCCACTATAGGTGTGGCAGGGTATACTCAGACATGAGTCCCTTGCTCACTGCTCCATCAGGATTCAAGCAAGCCGGGCCGACGAGGCTGAAATGCCAGAAACCGGTCCCCGGTAGCTTGTATCCTTTCTGGTGAAGAATTGGCTTGGTAGTTTGGTCTGCCCTGTTCCCATGATGCACTGGGCCAGGGACAGACTAATTTGCATATAGCCAGGTTCTGAGCTGGGATGGGGCAGTGAGCTAAATAACGGTGATGGATCAAGCCCTGATCTTTGGACTGGGTAAGAGTGGTCTGCTTAATTCAGACACTCTGTTCATCACCACCCCCTTTTCTGAATCGTTTTTGGCCACTATAGGTGTGGCAGGGTATACTCAGACATGAGTCCCTTGCTCACTGCTCCATCAGGATTCAAGCAAGCCGGGCCGACGAGGCTGAAATGCCAGAAACCGGTCCCCGGTAGCTTGTATCCTTTCTGGTGAAGAATTGGCTTGGTAGTTTGGTCTGCCCTGTTCCCATGATGCACTGGGCCAGGGACAGACTAATTTGCATATAGCCAGGTTCTGAGCTGGGATGGGGCAGTGAGCTAAATAACGGTGATGGATCAAGCCCTGATCTTTGGACTGGGTAAGAGTGGTCTGCTTAATTCAGACACTCTGTTCATCACCACCCCCTTTTCTGAATCGTTTTTGGCCACTATAGGTGTGGCAGGGTATACTCAGACATGAGTCCCTTGCTCACTGCTCCATCAGGATTCAAGCAAGCCGGGCCGACGAGGCTGAAATGCCAGAAACCGGTCCCCGGTAGCTTGTATCCTTTCTGGTGAAGAATTGGCTTAGTAGATTGGTCTGCCCTGTTCCCATGATGCACTGGGCCAGGGACAGACTAATTTGCATATAGCCAGGTTCTGAGCTGGGATGGGGCAGTGAGCTAAATAACGGTGATGGATCAAGCCCTGATCTTTGGACTGGGTAAGAGTGGTCTCCTTAATTCAGACACTCTGTTCATCACCACCCCCTTTTCTGAATCGTTTTTGGCCACTATAGGTGTGGCAGGGTATACTCAGACATGAGTCCCTTGCTCACTGCTCCATCAGGATTCAAGCAAGCCGGGCCGACGAGGCTGAAATGCCAGAAACCGGTCCCCGGTAGCTTGTATCCTTTCTGGTGAAGAATTGGCTTGGTAGTTTGGTCTGCCCTGTTCCCATGATGCACTGGGCCAGGGACAGACTAATTTGCATATAGCCAGGTTCTGAGCTGGGATGGGGCAGTGAGCTAAATAACGGTGATGGATCAAGCCCTGATCTTTGGACTGGGTAAGAGTGGTCTGCTTAATTCAGACACTCTGTTCATCACCACCCCCTTTTCTGAATCATTTTTGGCCACTATAGGTGTGGCAGGGTATACTCAGACATGAGTCCCTTGCTCACTGCTCCATCAGGATTCAAGCAAGCCGGGCCGACAAGGCTGAAATGCCAGAAACCGGTCCCCGGTAGCTTGTATCCTTTCTGGTGAAGAATTGGCTTGGTAGTTTGGTCTGCCCAGTTCCCATGATGCACTGGGCCAGGGACAGACTAATTTGCATATAGCCAGGTTCTGAGCTGGGATGGGGCAGTGAGCTAAATAACGGTGATGGATCAAGCCCTGATCTTTGGACTGGGTAAGAGTGGTCTGCTTAATTCAGACACTCTGTTCATCACCACCCCCTTTTCTGAATCGTTTTTGGCCACAATAGGTGTGGCAGGGTATACTCAGACATGAGTCCCTTGCTCACTGCTCCATCAGGATTCAAGCAAGCCGGGCCGACGAGGCTGAAATGCCAGAAACCGGTCCCCGGTAGCTTGTATCCTTTCTGGTGAAGAATTGGCTTGGTAGTTTGGTCTGCCCTGTTCCCATGATGCACTGGGCCAGGGACAGACTAATTTGCATATAGCCAGGTTCTGAGCTGGGATGGGGCAGTGAGCTAAATAACGGTGATGGATCAAGCCCTGATCTTTGGACTGGGTAAGAGTGGTCTGCTTAATTCAGACACTCTGTTCATCACCACCTCCTTTTCTGAATCGTTTTTGGCCACTATAGGTGTGGCAGGGTATACTCAGACATGAGTCCCTTGCTCACTGCTCCATCAGGATTCAAGCAAGCCGGGCCGATGAGGCTGAAATGCCAGAAACCGGTCCCCGGTAGCTTGTATCCTTTCTGGTGAAGAATTGGCTTGGTAGTTTGGTCTGCCCTGTTCCCATGATGCACTGGGCCAGGGACAGACTAATTTGCATATAGCCAGGTTCTGAGCTGGGATGGGGCAGTGAGCTAAATAACGGTGATGGATCAAGCCCTGATCTTTGGACTGGGTAAGAGTGGTCTGCTTAATTCAGACACTCTGTTCATCACCACCCCCTTTTCTGAATCGTTTTTGGCCACTATAGGTGTGGCAGGGTATACTCAGACATGAGACCCTTGCTCACTGCTCCATCAGGATTCAAGCAAGCCGGGCCGACGAGGCTGAAATGCCAGAAACCGGTCCCCGGTAGCTTGTATCCTTTCTGGTGAAGAATTGGCTTGGTAGTTTGGTCTGCCCTGTTCCCATGATGCACTGGGCCAGGGACAGACTAATTTGCATATAGCCAGGTTCTGAGCTGGGATGGGGCAGTGAGCTAAATAACGGTGATGGATCAAGCCCTGATCTTTGGACTGGGTAAGAGTGGTCTGCTTAATTCAGACACTCTGTTCATCACCACCCCCTTTTCTGAATCATTTTTGGCCACTATAGGTGTGGCAGGGTATACTCAGACATGAGTCCCTTGCTCACTGCTCCATCAGGATTCAAGCAAGCCGGGCCGACGAGGCTGAAATGCCAGAAACCGGTCCCCGGTAGCTTGTATCCTTTCTGGTGAAGATTTGGCTTGGTAGTTTGGTCTGCCCTGTTCCCATGATGCACTGGGCCAGGGACAGACTAATTTGCATATAGCCAGGTTCTGAGCTGGGATGGGGCAGTGAGCTAAATAACGGTGATGGATCAAGCCCTGATCTTTGGACTGGGTAAGAGTGGTCTGCTTAATTCAGACACTCTGTTCATCACCACCCCCTTTTCTGAATCACAATGTATGTATAGGCAGCAGGTAAATATAACACCCGCTATGCCTGCTAGGATCATCAAAACTTTCCATCCCCAAGTGGACAATAGACCCCAGAATGATCCAGACAAAGACCAGGTCCCTGTATCTGCATGTACTTCAGATGCCAAGCGATGGAACTTCTGGATAGCCAAATGAACAGAAGGGGCGGAGTCAGGGATATATACGCAGCAGGAACTACCGATCACGTGGCATGCTTCTCCTCGATCAGCCAAGGTAACGTCTAAAACCATTCTGTTCTGAAGCGAGACAAGTCTCGTAGCTTGAAGCTCTACAGTTAAACTTGTTGATATACCTGCGGTGGTATTGATTACCCTTTCAACTACCCTAGACAAATGCCTCTCTTCCTTACTGGTGATTATTGGTCCCCAAATAGGAAATACTCCCTTCATTATATCAACGAAATGTTGTTCTGCAGTATGTGTTTGATCAATGTCAGTGGTGTCTATTTCCCTCACATTTCTAATGAGGGGTAGGCCTCGTTTCTCTAATCGATGGTCCTTATGATAATTAGCAGGAGCTATATATACTGGAGGGTACAGGAAGGACAGATAACAACGACCCGCCCACCTATGAGGGAGCCATATATATGCATTTTCTCCACATACAAAATATACATTAGGAGGGGTCAATAATGGAGGGCTACTGAAAGTGCGCAGTCGATAAGTATAATTACACTGGCTCTCTCCTACTGATATTTGTCCTGCCCCCTGAATACAGAAAGCTGAAGTACTGTTTAGTAAAGGTACTGGGATTGCCTTGTCATCTGTGACATGTCTTTCTTTAAATTGTTGGAAATACTGGGTGAAATTAAACTCTGCAAGATCCAAGATCTTATTCCTGAGCCAAGTAACATTTTCATACTCCGTGTACATATTCATACAGGCATTTGGATCTAATAACCCTTCTCCATTATTTCCTTCGGAGTCAAAACCCTATTGCAATTCTATGTATGCCAAAATCATCTCATAGTCTCTCTCAGAATAACGAGCAGTATCTACGGTATAGTGTATATACATCATGGCAAACAATTTAAACCAAGCCTCACAACTTCCTAAATACGATAAGGGCAAATAAATAAATAAATCATGTCTATGCATCACTGAGGGCAAAAGGCCACAAACCCAACAATTGATAGTATTCGTTGCACTGTGCGTCTGATGAAGCATTTCTACAAACACATTTTTAGTGTAGGTTTGACGGTGCCTTTCTTTGTGTGGGGCCAAGTTATAGAATAGATGCTCTGGAGATGGGGTCGTTGTTCCCAGAATAGGAGGCATAGGATGGCGAAACTCCAAATATACAAAAACACCCATTAATATCATCAACAAAATCGTAATAGTAACCACAAAGGCTATCTTTACACGCATGGTACAACTGGAAAAGATGGGTACATATGTAGGGTAATAACGGGGTGCAAAAGGTCGTTCCTCCTCAGGGACAAAACGGGCAAAGGGATACTTGCTAACTAAAAGTCCAATAACTAAACTTGGGCAATGCAGTCCAACCTGCCAGAGGGTTCTTCTTTCCTGTGTCCATCTAGAGTCTCACAGGCAGGCTCCTATCGTTCATCAAAGAAAACCAAAAAACAAATCCTCGCGTTGGAGTTATGTCTTCACACAACTCTGGAAGAGTACACAGCCTGGGCCCTTTACAGGAAGTTCAGTCTTTCTTTCTGAACAGAGCGAACAAAATGTTCCAGGCTCTGAACTTGTTCAGTCCAGTGTCCCGCTCAGCACCCCAGAAAGGTTTCTAACAAACCCTATTACTCAAATCTTTCCCTATCTCCTGCCGTCTTCATCTGGGTTACCGCGTTGTCTTCTGGGCCGCAGGTTGTATCGAGCATGACCAGGCGTTTCCTGATAGGGTAGTAAAACAGAGGAAGGTGCATTCTCTGCAACAGGAATATCATGGACTTGTTGATCAACAACAGGAGCAACAGAATCCGGGGCAATTGCTGATTCAGATGCCAAAACCCCTTCCGAGCCCGGTACTCCTTCTCCTTGCCCTTCTCTGATTTCCAGGGCGTCAGAAAAAGGAACAAAACGAGGGACTCGTTCACTCTAATGGGTAAAAATTCCTTTCTCATTTCGCTGATCATATGGGAGCGGGAGGGCACTCTCTTCACATGTGATATGTGAATCCAATGCCGCTTGCCATCCACTTTCACCGCTGTCTGCATAGCCAGGAGAATTTGATGGGGCTTTGACCAGCGAGGGCCCAATTTGGATTTCCGCTGATAGTTTCGGACTAGGGCCCACTATCCTGGGTACAAGCAATGTCCGGGACCCTCCGGCTGGGGCTGCAACACTGCTGACACCTGTTGATGAATGGAACGGAGATCTTTAGTCAAAGCATACAAATAATCTGTCATCATTGGGTAGTCAATATCTCGAAAAGTTCTGGTTCTCGGGACACCCTAAACATTGGCTGGTCGTCTAAAGATGACCTCATAAGGTGACAGACCAGACTGGGAATGTGGGGTAATTCATAAAGACATCAAAGCTAATGGTAGGGCACCCGGTCATTCAGCCCAGTACCCTCCTGAATTTTGGCCATTTTTAATTTCAAAATTCCATTGTATTTCTCAACCAATTCCGCAGACTGGGGGTGTCGGGCTGCATGAAACTTCTGCTTAATTTGTAATCCATTACAAACATGACTGATAAGCTCTGCATTAAAGTGTCCCCCGTTATCTGTTCAGATCACCCATGGTAATCCATAGCGCAGGAAAAACTCATTTATCAAAGCTTTTGCTGTTGCAAAGGCAGTGTTTTCCTTGGTCGGGTAGGCCTCCACCCATTTATTAAAGGCACATACCACGACCAAGGCAGATTTCAGATTATTCAAACGGTCCAAATGGATGTAATCCATTTGGATCACTTCAAAAGGTAAAGATGGTGGTGCAAAATTCCCACTGAGAACTGGCTCCCTTCCCCCCGGATTGTGTCACAAACAAACCATACAATACTGGACCAAATGGGCAGCGGTCTTAGAAATATTAGGATTGTTCCACACGGGGTCCAAAAGAGCGCAGATGCCCTTTGCCCCTATGTGTACTGGGCCATGAGCCATGGTCACTACAGTGTTAACCAATGCGTTAGGTAGCAACCACCTCTGTTTTTCAGTCAAATCAACTCAGCAATCATTTGTATCTAATCTTCCCACTTCCTTTTTCCAACGAGCCAATTCAGCGGGGGTAGCTTCTTTCTGTATTTCTCCAACACTTTCCGTAGTATTATCAAACATTTCCGTTTCTGCAACCCACCTAGCAGAGGTGGTCAAAATTATAGATGACATTTTGGATTTTGCAGTTTCCTTCGCTATCTGATCAGCAAAAGCATTTCCTTCACCCACTTCATCCACTACTGCTTTATGTGCACTGCATTTACTACAGACCCCTTTTCTGGTAACGTTAAAGTTGTCAGTAATCGTAAAATCAAGGAACCATGTTGTATTCTTTGACCATGGGAAGTGAGAAAACCTCTCTCTGCCCACAGGCGGCCGAAACAGTGAGCCACGCCGAAGACGTATTGGCTATCTGTATAAATGTTTACTTTCAATCCTTCACGCAACTCGCAAGCTCAAAGTAATGCCACTAACTCAGCTGCTTGTGCTGACTGATAGGGTACTCGAGAAGCCTCAACTATAGTGCAGAGAGTCGTAATCACATATGCAGCTGTTGTCGTGCCATCTGGTAACTTGAAACAAGAGCCATCGACATACAATTCCCCTTGGGGGTCAGATAGAGGAATGTCTATGAGGTCTACCCATCCCTTTGTTTCTTCTTCGGTCCTAAATATACAATCATGTATGTCATTTGTTTTTTCATCCGAAGGGAGGGATTGCAACGTGGCAGGATTCAGAGTGGCACACCGCCTAATTGTAATATGGGCAGCAAACTAAGTCAATTCATAACCAGTAAGACGAGCACTCGTAAGGTGCTGAGTCTTTGTTTTGTTCAATAATGTCTCTACAGCGTGCGGTACCATCACTGTGAGGTCAGTATTCAGAACGAGCCCTTCCGACTGTCGAATGGCCACCGCAACAGCAGCAGTAGCCCTTAGACAGCTAGGAAGCGTCTGACGACGTTATCCAACACCGCTGAGAAATACACACAAGGTCTTTGCTTACCACCAAATCCCTGTGTTAACACTGAAAGCAAATAATCGTCCACCTCATGTACATAGAGCACAAAAGGTTTTCGGTAGTCAGGAGTACCCAAAACGGGTGCAGAGCAAAGCGTAGATTTCAAAGAGTCAAAAGCTTTCTGACATTCATCAGTCCAGGGTAGAGGCTCATGTACATCTTAAGTGGTTAAGTACAGGAGAGGTTTAGTAAGAAGAGAGAAATTAGGAATCCATTGCCGAAAGTAAGAGGTTATGCCAAGGAATGCACGAACATCACGCTGAGTACGTGGTACAGACATGTTAGAAATAGTAGGCACACGTTCAGGAGTTAGTCTCCTCCCCTCTTTTGACAGTAGATGACCAAGATAAGTCACCTTCTGTCGACAATATTGGAATTTGGAGAGGGATACCTTGTTACCATTGGCTGCCAAATGAGATAATAAGGTAACCGTGGCATCATTGCAGCCTTCCTCAGTATCGGAAGCCACCAACAAGTCATCAACAAATTGGAGGAGCACATTGCCAGGGGGTAGGGTCAACTCATCTAACTACTGCTTTCAAAGCCTGACTATAAATGCTGGGACTCTCGGTGTACCCCTGGGATGCGCAGCAAAATTGAAAGCTGTGCCCAGATAAGGAGAAGCAGAAAATATGACGGCTATCAGGATGGATCAGAATGCTGAAGAAAGCATTCGTCAGATCGATAACCGAGAAATACTTTGCAGTGGGAGGAATCATGGTAAGAATAGTAGTGCTGTCCGAAACCACTGGATACTACGGAACCACTATTTTGTTAATTTCTTGTAGGTCAATTACAAAACGATAAGTATCGACATGATCAAACTCATTTCCAACAGGGGCCTTCTTTAAAATCGGTAATATGGGGCTATTGCATGCATTTGCAGCAGTTTCTTCCACTACACCTTTATCAATCAAATCCTGAATGATAGCAATCAAAGCATTTTTACCAGCAGGTGAAATCTTGTGCTGAGGTATGCGGGGCAAACAAGCGTTTGGCTTTAATGTGACAGAGACATGCGGAATTTTTAATAAACCGACATCCGCATCCCCCGTCGCCCACAGAGCCAATGGAATAACAGCAAACTCCGGAGGGAGGGGTTCATTTTTGGTGAAACATTGTCTGGTATGTTCACCAGGTGAATGTCCAGTCAAACAAGCATCATCAGGAGAACAATGAATTTCAGCATGCAAGTTCTTTAGCAAATCCAATCCTAAAAGATTTTCCCCGCAATGTGATGTCAACAAAAACGGAGAGTCCACCGTGACCGGGCCAATCATGAATGGAACAGGTTTAGAGATGGGGCTCACTACCGGGATTCCAGAAAATCACACCGAAATGTTATTTCGCCCAGACAGAGCAGCCTCCGGGGCAATCGAACTATTCATTGCACCCGTATCGACTAAAAAGTTTTCAGAAGTCCCCATCAATTGCCCGTTCACATAGAGCCCTTGCTGATCCTGACCCCAACTCTGTCCATGGCTGTCCTATGCATAACCATACCCATTGGTTCCCTCAAACACACAATCCTTGTTGTAATACTGTCTTCCACTTGGATTATCAAAGTAATTCTTTCCTGACTCACCATGCGATACTTCTTCTCTTCGTATATCACTTCGATCCACGCCACCTCGGCCTCTTCCTCTTCCCCTCACTGCCCCGTTCCGAGCCAGCAACAATGGACAGTGAGCTCGCCAATGCCCTTCCTGTTTACAGTAAGAGCACTGGTTTATTCCCAGAGCAACAGCTGGACCTCCTCCTTGTCCAATTCCCGCCCCCCTAGGGACAAATATTCTCCCACCTCAATCTCCGCCTCCTCCTCTTATAACTTGTTGAAGCAATACCCGTGTCTTAAGGTCCTTTGCTTTCTTTTCTGACTTATCCTTACTCTCATTTTCCCTATGCTCGTAATACTGAGCCATTCTTAGTATAATCGAGGGTGTGGAAGTGGTCCAAGTACTCTCAGCGGCTTGTAGCCGTGCAGATATCTCGGGTAACAAATTAGTCACAAAACGATTAACAAATAATCGTACACTGCCTTCCACAGACAAATCCTGTCCACTAAAGTCAATAAATACCCCTTCAAATCTAGTAAAGAAATCTGACACACTCTTGTCCTTTTTCTGTTTACACGCTGTCAATTTATCCCAGTCTACCTTACGAAGCGGAATCAAGGAGTAGATGTAAGTAATAATCCGACCTGGCAAAGCCAATACTTCATGTCTAGGTTTATCGCTTGGATAATACAAAAATTTTGAATAGTGGATATTAACCACATCTTAACCTGTGTTGTTTATCTTTCTTTGTGCTACTATGATTTTCGTTTAGATTAATTGTTTCACTGCCAAGACCACATTTTTTGATACTGTAGGTTCATCTCCAGGCTTTCGTTCCTTGTCCCAGTCCTTAATCTGGTCCCAAGTCCCTCCCAACTCCGCAACATGATCCTGATCATGCACCTGACGCCATACGTCAACAGGGACTAGTAAGCAAAAAAATAATTCAATGTCAGCTAAGGTCATGACAGCTGAAGAGGCTACCTCTGTGAGCTCCTTATAGTAGGCAGTATGATTTTTACAAGGGTCGGGGAGTTCCGCCTTCAGGGAAAGGACCTCATTTCTTTTCCAAGGGGTGTAGACTCATTGCTCCTGAAACCGTGCCTCCACACGAGCTCTAGTTACCTGATTCTGATTATCTCTTATCTCTGGTATCTCAGGATGATAAATGGGATGTACTTCCCGCATAGGATACTGGGAATCCAAATTAGGACATTTCAGGTGCAGTCGCCCTCTATATTTCACTAGAGTCTCTATATTCCTATACACATCTTCCAAGCCTAATTCAAATTTATGAGCCCAGTCCAAAATATCATACATTACTTGTGGGATTCTTCCATCCAGAAAACATTGTTCCCACAAGGAAATAAGACGTGTAGCTATATGCTCCAGGGCGTGTTGTTGCATAACAGGCTCGTAATCTCTGAGAGTACTCCATATATCGGTAATAGTATACACAGGGTTCCACATCCTTTGGGACGCCTGATTCGCGACCGTCCGTTTCTCTTCCAACCCTACCGCTGATCGAGTGACAATCGCCGTGCATCAAGATCCCCCGGACCAAGAGAGGGAGTTTGATCAGCTAAGGCGGGGGTCGTGCTTGAAGACTGGGAAGCCCAAATTGGAGAAGGGGAAGCCAGAACAACCATAGCTACAGAAGGAGGGGACAATGTATCCGGTATTAGAGTAGCCAATCCCAATACTGAGGGAGACGAAATAGAAAGAGTTCCCGAAGGGGCAGAGATAGGGGCCACAACAGGAACCAAGGCCACTGGGGCCGAAGCTGGAGTCAGAGAGATGGCAGGAAACATGCGTTGTGGGTCATAAGGGGGAGGTGGACGCGTATCTAACACATCCTCGATCTCATCCTCTGGTCCGGTCCTAGTCACATAACTTTTATCCACCTGCAACCTGTGTTGTCTATTTGCGCAATCAATATTTGTCTCAGTCTGATTTTTATCATACGTTATGGCCTTTTGTGTGATCGTCTGACTTCCTTTCAATTTACATAACTTTTCCTCCCTAATGCGCCTGCGCTTTGCTTCCTTCTGCCACATATTCAAAGAATCAAACATTGCTTGTCGACTTTGTTTAGAAAATAATCGATCCTGTAGGTAATTTATATTTTCTCATCAAAAGACCCAGTTAAAGCCATTGCAGTTCCACATTATCTTTGGTATACTTGTGCCATAATGTATTAAACAAAATAGGCGAAAGACCATGTTTAACATACATATCATAACTCAGACTACCCTCTGGCGGGGCAGGTTGACTTTGATCCAATCGTGCGCCCTTTCGGCTACAACAGCATCCAAATCACAATTTACTAAAACACGATGTCCTTATTCACTAACAATCTGATTGCATTCAGAAAACGATCTTTCAAACATGGCCATGTTCATACATTCTCGCATCTTGTTCACCAATCAAACTTCAAACAAAACAATACCAACAGAAACATGTTCAAAGGGACAATTTCAAAGCGACATGTCGTCTTAAATGCAAAAGAACGGAGCCCGTCGACTCCCGTTCATGGAGAACCAATCAAATGCAGATTTCGGACCAACAGATACCAAAATCAGGCAGTCCGGAGACTACCAAGAGACCGTCAGACAGGGTTTAACCACAGACCGACCTACGGACCATCCCGCAATCTTCCTGGTTCACCTTCGGGACTATTCTGACTGAGCCCGCTGCCTTAGCATCGCTCCAGATATGTCCCGACCGCTACCCAGGTGCAACTACAGGCTTTTTCGAGAGCAGTCCGGCCGGGTGCATACCACACGTGTCACACCAAGGTGTCCAATCGGTATCTCTATTAATCACCAAACAAGTCCGTGGAGCATCTACCCGTGCAGCCACAATGCTGCCCCATCAGTCCCCCAAAGTTCTCCGTGGTACACCGACCACGAAATCAAATACAGTTAACTGTTTCAAAAGCACTGCTCAACAGCGCATTCCAAAGACACCAAAGAGAATTCACTCACCTGGTGCACACAGGTACAATTGCGTATCCTCCACTGCCAACTCCTGAAGACCAACACGGTCAGCTCCTGGGTTACGCCCGTAGGACTCAGGTGAAGGGTCACTAGCAGCGGAGTAAGTCAGAATCTCTGGTCAGTCCACCCACTCGACCAGAGCTCCCCTTTTCTTTGTCCTCTTCTACCCATTTACGGAAGCATGACCCCAACACGGCGTCCCACCAGAGTCGCCAACTGACGTACCATAGAAAATAACATAAGGAGCTATACTTTCCAATAGCCCCAATAACAATTACCCAATAACCAGTCGGTTGGCAGTGAAGAAAGTTCAATCGTTTATTATACAGAATACTCTATAGAGGAGCCTTTCCCATCCTCACCCATCAAGGTGCGCGGAGAAGACTGCTGGCTGACATTCAAAACGGCACATATATACTTTCGACATAGCGCATGAAACACCGTCGATGGAAAAACACTACTTGGCTCTTGGCACTCGAGGAAGGACCATATATGACACACATGATTAGTGCAAAGCTCTGCTTTAGTTATTATTGGCGAGGTCAGGAGGGGTGACTCCCGTTCGTCTCAGTGCCTGGAAGCGCAGGCACGGCGCCTTCAGGAATGCGCTTATCGCACCCAAAGCCAAATACGACCTTGAGTCCCAGGACAGGGGAAGAATAGCGTGTACTCAGCTGTCTCCAGCAAATCAACTAAGCTAGGGCCTGACAGCCATTAGAAGGTAGCACATGATTACTGTTCATGCCTAACGCAGACAGGAAAAGATGGCGTCTGTATAGTTTTCGGCCTACACAAGGAAAACAGAACACACACACACATATATCCTTACTAACTCAGTGAAAGAAGTTGTAGATTACATTCTGTGCATACCTGTATACTAGGAATATATAGATACATCATGCTAACACAATATACATATACAACCCATACCACTAACATAGGGGAAGTCGGAGTGTTATCCCTCAACTTAGTATCCCATAGAAAGGACATCTGTCAATCAACTCCAAATTCCAGTGCCTCAAACGTATTTGTGAAAGGAGTGGACATACATTAAATTCAGGACCCTAATGAAACTCACTCAATCCTGCAGGATCACTAGTCAGGATTAAGACCAGCCGTAGGAACTGAACTTGCTCTGGTAAGGGTAATTGTGCAACATATATCAGAGTTTCCAATAAATAAAGATAACACACAGATCCATATAAAATTAGGAATATCCTGTGGGAGTGGAACAAAATTCGAAAGAATCTTAAACATAAGTTCTCGATGACGGAGTGCTATCTGGGCTTTTCTAAGGAGATTATATTTGCTGGTGCTAGCTTAAAAGGCAGCCTTCGATTTCACTGTCATCAAAAGCTGGCCATTGCATTAAAACTTGCAAAAAGTACATTCCTCTTCTTTTCTCTGGAAGCCTTTCTGATTCTTTAGATTTACCCTCACATAGTTATGGTCTCTTTGACCCTATGCTTGCTCTAGCTGTCCAACATATTTCTCTCAACTGGTAAACTCTCACAAAACTCTCTTTACATCATTGGTGAAATAGTATCTGCCATTTTCATCGACTTGACATGGCTTTCACCTCCTCCTGTAAGCCAATAGTTAATAGAGATCTATTTTGGTTACCCCTTACTACTTATTTAGATCAGCTAGTCTTAACAGATAAATCTTGTTTAAATTCAGAAAATGTTAAACCTCCTGGAATGTTTACTTTCTCTGTTCTTCGCCTTTTTACCTTTGTTGGCTTATTGCACATATTAATTAATTAAGAGTTCACTCACATTCTTCTGTAATATGCATTACTCTATTATACCAATGTGTAAGAAACTTTTCCTTCTTACCTCCCCTTCTCTCCTTCCCTCCCCTCCCTCCTAACTTCTTCCCTATAAAATTTAAAACAGCTTTTTGTTTCTCTCAATAGTACTAGCCAATTCTTACGTTATGCTTCTATTTTAATATTCCTAATTTTGTATTGCTGGTCTTTTGTATATCTTGTTATTTTTCAATAAAGCTTTTAAAACTGAGAAAAAAACTTGTAAAAAGTGAAGAACTAAGTCATTTGTCCATTGCTGACCTGTCTGTCTCGTACCAGTGCTCACACATTTTCACTGCACCAGTTTTCAGCTATAGTCCTTTGCCACTACTGCCAGCAAGCACTGAATGGAACTGATAAAAGGGATGATCATTACACTACTGCAATGTTTTCTACATCTATGGTGTAGAAATGGGAAAGGATGCCAATCAACATGGCTGGACTGTGAATTTAAAACAAAGTTATCATGCCATCCTTAAAAAGACTGCAGATTATTTCAGTAAAGTAAAGGATCATTACACTACTGCAATGTTTTCAACATATATGGTGTAGAAATGGGAAAGGATCCCAATCAACATGGCTGGACTGTGAATTTAAAACAAAGTTACCATGCCATCCTTAAAAATACTGCAGATTATTTCAGTAAAGTAAAGGATCATATATAAAACTCTATGCACAAGCTATAAAACAGTTGAGCAGACACTCTAACATATTTGGAAGCTCTTCCAACATCGTTTCTTATGACATCACCTGTGACATCACCTGTGATAAGGGGCATTTGTATTGATCAAGGCAGTTAAACACAAGAGCAAAAAACATAAAAGAAGCATTAGAGTACTGGCCTCTCTACTCTAGAATGTTCTGGACCTCAGCTCAATGCAATGTCATCCTCAACTCAAGGATTTTGCCATCCTCTCTTTATTTGAGAAGGCCCATACAATTATTGCACCTATGGAAGCAGTCCAGGATAACCAGCATATAGGGGTCTGTTTCAGCAGATGCTTTTTTTCTGGTTTCTGGACCCATCAATGACTTTACAACTTGGTCACTTCTCTCAGATTCTATACTTCACCCACAGAGACATTGGTCCTCTGATATACCTTTCATTGTTGCAGTGAGTGGTGAGAAATCAGGGTGTTTCCTGGGTGGCCACTCAATGAGGAGCAGTAATAGGTAGCCAACTCACACAATAGTGATGGAGTTGAAGTACATCATTTTCAGACTAGAACTTCTCTATCATACATTAGAAATCACTTAAGTGTAAGAAGAGTTTCTGTGAAAAGAACATCAGGACATCATGATAGTCTCAAACTTTTTTCAGAAAATTTAGTTATTGTAATAAAGATCCAAAATCAATGAATATAAGTTACATTTTAATCCATTCAGTCATGAGTCTCACAGCTCGAAGTATAAAACAACACATTTAGTCAAAGTAAGTCAGTTGCTGCATAAAACAATAAACAAAGAGGATGGTTCAGGTTAGAGTTCCTACCACCAACAAAGGCAGGAGGATGGTTCAAAAGAGTTCTCTCTTAGCATGGGAAAAGGGATCAAGCCAAAGTCCACTAAGGACAAGATCATGGGCAAATGGAATGGTGCTGCAATCAGGAAAGTTCAGGTCTGCTCTCTCACCAGACAGCTCCAAATAATCCAGCAGGCAAGTTCATCAGTAAAGGGAAAAAGGCATGTGGCATAAGAAGTCCAATGCTATAGTAGGCAGGTAGGCAATTGAGAAGGATTCCAACCTGCCCCTTTTATACTCCAAATCCTCCATTTGTGACATCTGCTGTAAGACAATGGTCTTACAGATATGTGACCATTCTTTCACTCACCAGGTGCAAAATTGATACTCCAACATATTTTCCCATGTTGCTCAAGCAAAACTACTGTCCATTGTGTTCTCAGCGGTTAGTTGACAGAGAGCTTATTTACTTTGTTGCTCATCATCGATTAAGTCGAAGGGTCAATTTCCCACCGATTCACTCACAACGAAGTACTGGAAAAAGTGTCTTATTGATTGAAGAATGTTGCATAAACAGAACAGATAAAGCAACATTTGAGGAAATGTAAGAAAAGTTAATTAAACCAGGCTGTGAAATAATGCAGCCTAGGAAAAAGGCAATTTAATGAGTTTTAAATTTAGAATTTCTTATTTAGTCAAAACACCTGATTACAATCTGTGCAGTGAGACCACCACAAGACTGCAACAATTCTGCTACCGCAAGGCACTTTGGAAAGTTTGTGGATTGCGGAGACGACCCGACTTTGTTCCCAGAGAGTTTCCATGACACGTCAGACGACCCCAAACAAGAGCGAGTTGCTGTAAACCACACCGGCCATTAATAATTTTGGAGGACGTTCACATCTTGTACTGCTTTGCAGTTCCAATAAATGTATTTGCTGACAATTGGCCCCAGAATTCGAATTGGCCTTTGGAGTATTCAAACAGAAAAGCTCTGTACCCCGTTTAAAACCAGTGGTAGCTTGGGTGATTCAGTCTGCACTGTTCTGAGGAGGCCCTAATTGGAGGCTGAAATGTGTTGACTTTCACTATTCAAGACCAACAACATCCATTTAAAAGAAAATTAGACAGTAAAAAACATTTGGGCATTGAACAAAAAGCCATTGTTGGATGCAATTCATTTGCAATAGGTATCAGTTGGTCTAGCGTGAATTAATGTTGGTACTTGAAGATGTTTTTTCTGTTGTTGCCTAAGTTGGGCAGGATATCTGTCATTGCGAACACCTTCTTCCGCTAATCTAAGGTATTACTTTGTTTTTCCACTCCTGATACAAGTTTGTATAATGAATTGATAGATTGTAGTATCAGTCAATGTGTTGTGACTCACTATTTGTTTCGCAAAATTAATAAAATACTTTTTCTTTAAGTAAATGTCTTGAATAAGAAAGCGACTCTGCAGTCAGTGTCCTCTTTGATTTTCGTACAGCAATACCTTTACAAATTCAATTGATACATTTTACATGATTCAAAGTGATGGAATTACATTATTGGAGTTGTCCCTCCAGAGATTACAAATAAAAAGTTCGCCTCTTTTCAAGTATCTTATATATTTATCCTTCTATAGCGCCTTTCTTTTGTCACATATTTCTGCTAGCGCAACGGCAGAGGTGGCACATGAAGGCCTTCCCGCAGAACTGTTCTTGATGGGGATACCACCATGCGAGAGTCGGAAAAAAGGCAGATAGTGAGCTGAAGTAATGGCTCAAGGGCGAGTGTGCCCATGTGCAAAACAGAAAGCAAGGAAACAGTGCACCCAACTGGCTGGAGGCACAGCAGTATGACTGTCATTGGCGTCCTGCTCATTACCAGGGCTGAAGTTAACTGCAGCGATAACTGCTGCCCACACACCGCCAGCCCTGCGGGAAAATTGTAATATGGTGGGTGGAGTTAATACCATTCGTTAATTGCACTGTTGTCTGACGGGTATTACAGAGAACTAAAGTGGCACCTCAAAATTGCTTGAGGCTATGAGAACGCCTCGAAAAAACCTGAGGCGTATTCTGGGGTAAAGCACCACTTAATAATGGCACTCCAATTAACGAATGGTATTAACTCTACGTGCTGCATGTATTTGAGAAGGACGCTCTCGGCAGTTCACCTTATACTTTTTAGACTTCTTTTGCCCGATTTTGAAAACCGTTCATCAAATTATTGTATTTCTTTCCACACCAACCGCCTATTAGTGTATTTGATTCCAGTTTTGTGGTTTTTTCATCAGGATATATCCACTTTATTCCAACTATAGAAATCATTGGTGATACACCCCCTCTGATTTTCCACCAGGAGTACACTATCGATCTACTTGTTCGGGCGATTTGATTTGGCTTCTTTTCGGTACTTCGATCATTCATCATTGTTTATGTGACCCGGCAATATATAAGCTGTTACTTATTTCCACACTGGCCTTGAAAAAGTCCTTGTACTTATTCACAGTACGGACGAAACATGTGTCGGCTGGCTGTCGTTTTATCATTTGGGAAATGACCTTTAAGAATCAATAAAAGGAATAAATGATACAAAACATGGACTCTATTCATCTATTTGTCCTGCATACTATGAGGATTTGTTGACCTGACTTGGATGTACAACTGTTCGGACTTCATACTGTACTAGTTTTGTTTATACTTTTACTGTAGGATTGTGCTCTCTTGACCATTATTATCTATAGGTTTTTTGTCAATCCTTTGGCTTGATAAATTGTTTTCCTTCTTGGTAGTGGGGGATATTGGTCCTTGTAGCACTCCATCTCTTGATATCAGAAAAGATTCTAATAATTGTCCAGTACTATTTGTGACCTTACTAATCTGAGTGTATGTGCGGTATTTTCCAAAGTCTTGGAGACACCACTACCGTTCTATATTTTACAATATTATGGGTTCATTTTGATATAATTTTCTAGTAATGTTTATATATAGATCATTTATTTTATAAATTGTTTTTTGTTGACTTTATTCTTAAATATGTAAATTATTGTATTTGTAAATTATTTTTTAAAATAGCAATTCGGGTTTCTAACTTTTAAATAGTTAATGATAATACTCATTTTTCAAACTATTACATTGAGTTATTTCATGTTTTATATTAATTAAATATATTGTGATTGAGTGTTTATATATACTAATTAATTTTATAGGATTATTTTAAAGTAGAGTAGTAATCTTTTTTTCCATTATTGGTTACTATTTCAGTAGAACTTTTTTCAATAGTATGTGGGTTGTTTGGCTTTTAGGGAAGCAGGAAGGATGCATTTCATCTGAAGATATTTTTAATAATTGTAATTGCTAAATATGTTTTATCTGTAACTTAATATTAAAATTAAAAATGGGAAATTCATTTTTAATTATTTACATTAGCTTTTATACTATTCTATAATAATTTGTATTTGTAAATATATTTGGTGAAATAAATGTTTATGTTTGTTTTATATCTATATTTTGGAAAAGGGGGGTGGTGATGGACAGAGTTTCTGAATGATGCAGAATACTCTTACCAAGTCAATAGATCATGGTTTTAATCCATCACCGTTTTTTAGCTCACTGCACCATCCCAGCTCAGAACCCGGCTATATGCAAATTCGTCTGTTCCTGTCCCAGTGCATGATGGGAACAGGGCAAACCAAACTACCAAGCCAATTCTTATACTGGGAAGGAAACAAGCTTCCGGGGACCGGTTTCTGGCATCACAGCCTTCTTCGGCCCGGCTTGCTTGAATCCTGATGGTGCAATGAGCAAGGGACTCACGTCTGAGTATACCCTCCCACACATAGTGTGGATAAAACCGATTTTGGAAAAGGGGGGTGGTGATGGACAGAGTTTCTGAATGATGCAGAATACTCTTACCAAGTCAATAGATCATGGTTTTAATCCATCACCGTTTTTTAGCTCACTGCACCATCCCAGCTCAGAACCCGGCTATATGCAAATTAGTCTGTTCCTGTCCCAGTGCATGATGGGAACAGGGCAAACCAAACTACCAAGCTAATTCTTATACTGGGAAGGAAACAAGCTTCCGGGGACCGGTTTCTGGCATCACAGCCTTCTTCGGCCCGGCTTGCTTGAATCCTGATGGTGCAATGAGCAAGGGACTCACGTCTGAGTATACCCTCCCACACATAGTGTGGATAAAACCGATTTTGGAAAAGGGGGGTGGTGATGGACAGAGTTTCTGAATGATGCAGAATACTCTTACCAAGTCAATAGATCATGGTTTTAATCCATCACCGTTTTTTAGCTCACTGCACCATCCCAGCTCAGAACCCGGCTATATGCAAATTAGTCTGTTCCTGTCCCAGTGCATGATGGGAACAGGGCAAACCAAACTACCAAGCCAATTCTTATACTGGGAAGGAAACAAGCTTCCGGGGACCGGTTTCTGGCATCACAGCCTTCTTCGGCCCGGCTTGCTTGAATCCTGATGGTGCAATGAGCAAGGGACTCACGTCTGAGTATACCCTCCCACACATAGTGTGGATAAAACCGATTTTGGAAAAGGGGGGTGGTGATGGACAGAGTTTCTGAATGATGCAGAATACTCTTACCAAGTCAATAGATCATGGTTTTAATCCATCACCGATTTTTAGCTCACTGCACCATCCCAGCTCAGAACCCGGCTATATGCAAATTAGTCTGTTCCTGTCCCAGTGCATGATGGGAACAGGGCAAACCAAATTACCAAGCCAATTCTTATACTGGGAAGGAAACAAGCTTCCGGGGACCGGTTTCTGGCATCACAGCCTTCTTCGGCCCGGCTTGCTTGAATCCTGATGGTGCAAAGAGCAAGGGACTCACGTCTGAGTATACCCTCCCACACATAGTGTGGATAAAACCGATTTTGGAAAAGGGGGGTGGTGATGGACAGAGTTTCTGAATGATGCAGAATACTCTTACCAAGTCAATAGATCATGGTTTTAATCCATCACCGTTTTTTAGCTCACTGCACCATCCCAGCTCAGAACCCGGCTATATGCAAATTGGTTTGCCCTGTTCCCATCATGCACTGGGACAGGAACAGACTAATTTGCATATAGCCAGGTTCTGAGCTGGGATGGTGCAGTGGGCTAAAAAACGGTGATGGATTAAAACCATGATCTATTGACTTGGTAAGAGTATTCTGCATCATTCAGAAACTCTGTCCATCACCACCCCCCTTTTCCAAAATCGCTTTTATCCACACTATGTGTGGGAGGGTATACTCAGACGTGAGTCCCTTGCTCATTGCACCATCAGGATTCAAGCAAGCCGGGCCGAAGAAGGCTGTGATGCCAGAAACCGGTCCCCGGAAGCTTGTTTCCTTCCCAGTATAAGAATTGGCTTGGTAGTTTGGTTTGCCCTGTTCCCGTCATGCACTGGAACAGGAACAGACTAATTTGCATATAGCCAGGTTCTGAGCTGGGATGGTGCAGTGAGCTAAAACACGGTGATGGATTAAAACCATGATCTATTGACTTGGTAAGAGTATTCTGCATCATTCAGAAACTCTGTCCATCACCACCCCCCTTTTCCAAAATCGCTTTTATCCACACTATGTGTGGGAGGGTATACTCAGACGTGAGTCCCTTGCTCATTGCACCATCAGGATTCAAGCAAGCCGGGCCGAAGAAGGCTGTGATGCCAGAAACCGGTCCCCGGAAGCTTGTTTCCTTCCCAGTATAAGAATTGGCTTGGTAGTTTGGTTTGCCCTGTTCCCATCATGCACTGGGACAGGAACAGACTAATTTGCATATAGCCAGGTTCTGAGCTGGGATGGTGCAGTGAGCTAAAAAACGGTGATGGATTAAAACCATGATCTATTGACTTGGTAAGAGTATTCTGCATCATTCAGAAACTCTGTCCATCACCACCCCCCTTTTCCAAAATTGTTTTATATCTATATTCATGTCGTTGTTTTTTTAAATTTAGGATTGAGAAGTAAATCTGAAGCCTGAACACTTTTCCTACTGTTGCTGAGGTTGGAGTTGGAATAGCTTATGTGAACCATTAATACTTTGGTCATGGGAATGATATAAGGAACTAGACTTGCAGTCCTGTTCATAAGAAGGTGAGTTACATGAAGGTCTTCCAGCAAGTTCTACCAGGCAGCGATCATAAGGAAGGTGATCGCATTGGGATGTCCATGTGTCTCTAGGATCGAAATATTAAATTAGGTCCTTTTTGGGGCATGAAATCTATGTATTTCCTATCAACACTATTTAAGTCAATCGATCCCAATCCAACAGAACACAGTAGAACTGGTCTGTTGAGTTTTAGGAACACAAGAAATCCCAGAGGGAGAGGGTAGATCCTGTCCCATTCTGATTTCCTAACTTATATGTATGGGATTGATGAGTGTGATGGGGTTCAGTGAGTGTGGGACATTGCTCCTGTAGGCCAGTATTAAACCCACCGTTTGGGCCTCCAAGGGTGCCATCAGGGCTGTCACTAGCCCTTTAAGTTCCGTAACCTCTTTTCAGAAGTGTGTATATTGTCACCTATTAGGGTGCCAATCACAGCACATGTCAGTCAATCTCAAGGAGGCAGCCCATTTGGCGAGGACCAACCTTGCAACTTGGATAGAGAAATCGACATGCATGTGTCTGTCATGTAAAATGTCTCCACCAATAATCTATATGCCTGCTTGGGCCTTTAGAAGCAATGGTGTAAGCGCCTTGAAGCTGTCAGCAACCACAGGCGGGGGCATACACACTTCAGAGCATCAATGGGAGTCCCTCGAATAACCCCTCCAGCAGCACAAATCTACCTAGGTTGTCTGAGTGGGTATGGATAGCTACAAACGGGAATGATTTGTATAGCAGGATAGACGTACCCTAGGAGGCCCTTGTAAATCTGGTGTGATGGAAATTGTTGTAGCCATGGTGGCTCAGGTTGCCCAGGAACCCACACGCAGTGAGTCTCTTGAAAAACAATGCCATTGGGCAATGTAGACTAACATAGGACATCACCGCCCTCCTTTGATTTTCATCAAGAAGCCCATTCGTATACAACATTATTGTGTAGTGTCTGTGTGTATCGATCATCTGTGGAGTGTTACGTGACATGCTCAGAGCCGTAATGGTTCCCTCTACTACATCCAAGAATGTAAATATACCCCATCTGATTAACCCCTTAAACCCCCCACAGTACAATTCCTGTCAAGAAACATCTGCTTCATCACTGTTGTGCTGTCAGTAGATTTAACAAAGAAGCTGCCTCTGTCCGAGTCTGAGACTCACCTCTCCCACACATACACTGGATTGACGGAACAGACTGCGTGTTCTGTGCCTCCTGTGGCACTGCACCTCCGTCCCTCTTGTGTCATGGTTGCCACAGACTTCAGCCATTCCAGAGCACTGCAGCCCCCTCTTTTTTTCTTATAATTCTTTTTATTAAACAAAGGGAAAACAGCATTTATTGTTACAGCGGACAGATAACATTTCAAGTACACATATACATAATGGAAAGTAGTAAGTCGGTACTACAGGTCAGGTAAATATGAGATCTTGGGGTGAGCGTTTCCTCCAGAGGGGGAACGGTGGTTGGAACACAGAAATTCCCTCTATAGATATTCCATTTGTCCCAGATTGCTATCCAGTTTTTGGGGCAACCTTGTGCGACATACACTGTTTTCTCTAACCCTGGGCGGTAAAATCTGCTCCGCTCAAGGAATTTGCGGAATTTCGTCAATTCTGCGTTCCGCAGAGAACGTGGAATTACCGGATTTCCTTGCTCACGCTTTAAAAATGCGTTTTTACATGCACGGTAGCGACTTACCGGGATCCCTGCGTTCACAGATGTGTTTTCCTACCCGCTCGCGTGCACCACGAGATTTTGGGAGCCGGCTGCGTGATCCAGCGAGAGTATGCAATCGCGAACACATCATTCGCCGCGCCAACAGACATCCGGAAGAAGTTTGGTGAAGCTTGCGATGTCAAACACACCAAATTTACAATCTGGAGAAGAATAATATCTCGAGCAGCATAAAACCTTCTCTAAAATGATGATTTGGAACTCCTCAGATTGACATTTGACTGTACTTTTTTGTGCAAGGAGTCCTTTCCTTTTTTTAAATATTTTTTTGGGAGATGAAGGAAGTGCCAAAGATTCTTCAACTTCTTGTTCCTGTCCAGCAGGATCCTCCCAGGGCCTTGTCCATCTCCTGTTCATTTTTCATTTGGATTTAGAGCTGGAAGGATCACTCTCTGCTGCGTCATATATCATTGAATTTGTGGACTATTGGATTTGATATTTTACAAGTAGGATGGTGTTGTTGTTTGTTTAATTGGGGCATTGCAGTTGCTCAAACTACAATTTTGGTACTTTTTTTGTATAACATTTATTGTGGGTAGCCAGTAGGCCCAGAGCTAGTCATGGGTGCATGATGAAAAAACTGTTCCTTTGGTGTGTGTTAAATTTATTTAAAACATCATTTAGGGCATGGATGGCATTGGATTGAATTGCAAAATGTGTATTTTTGGGTTATTTCAGTTTTTGGGTATGTGTTAAATAAATGCCTTTGTTTTGTGTGTGTGGTGTGTGGTGTATCTTCCTTGCACACCTTGTTTAGCTCTGTGGATTTTCGTTTTTGCATGTTATTGCATTAAAACTGTGATGTTTAGCATGTCTCCTTTGCCTGGCTATAATAGGCCTGTTTCAGCTCATTGTTTTCCAGGCCTCCTGATTGTTGATTGTGACTTTGCGTGTCCATGTGGCTGGTGGCCATTTGTTGGTGGTAGTTATATAAGTGTGCTGATTTTGCCATATAGGCCTGCATGTCTTTCCTTTTTTTCCTTTTTGGCTTCTTGTTGTTGTGGGTCTGGCCATGTGACTGGTGGCCATTTTGAAGCCAGGCAGTGTGTTTTTGCCATATGCCTGTATTGTCTGTCTTCGCTTTCTCATTGTTGTTTTGGGCCAGGCAGTGTGCTTTTGCCATAGGCCTTCAAGCTTGTGGCCTAGGCCGCCTACAGGCCTTTCATCCAGTAGGCCCTGGGGTTGTCATGGGTGCAGGAAACAACTGTTTGTGTGTGTTCTGTTGCATTTGAACATCATTTAGGGCATGGATGGCATTGGATTGAATTGCAAAATTTGTTTTTTGGGGTATTTCACTTTTTTCGGTGTGTGTTAAATAAATGCCTTTGTTGTGTGTGGTGTGTTTGTTGTGTACCTTGCACACCTTGTTTAGCCCTGTGGATTTTCGTTTTTGCATTATTTTATTGCATTAAAGGAGAGTTGTTTAGCAAAGCATGCCTCCTTTGATTGGCTATTATAGGCTTGCCAGAATCAGTATGGAGGGAAAAAGGAATTAGTGATCCAACCAATTTCCTAAGGTTGTATATTCTGATCAGGGGGAGGAAGGATCACTTGTCCTGCATAACTTTGGGTATGCCGTAACTGTTCTGAGTAGTCCCAATAAAAAACCCTCATGCACGTGCTGGTAAATAATGCGGTGTTAGGCGGTATATCTTGTTTCTCCGCCGTCCCTCGCACGTGTGTGCATAATCATAGGGTTAGTTTTTTATGCAACCTCCATCCAGGAGGCATTACACATTGTTAAAAACAGTAGTGATCAGTGATTGTGACGTGAAGTAGTGATAGAATGAAATTGTCTCTCTCAATCAGAAAAATTATTTATTAGTTCTGTTTTGGAGGCAAAGGATTTAAAAATTAAATCGCTGAACGTGAGTGTTTATGACTCATTCACACTCAGTAAGTGATAAAGGTCGACATGTTTCAGACCTAATTATGCCAGATGGGTCATATGGGCTTTCTTCAGGACCATCGTGCAAAACAAAGACCTCTCACGTCTCTGTTTGTGAGGAAGAAAATATTAATGGAACATATCGTTATGTTGCTCCTTACGAGGTCAAATAGTACCTCCGTTTTTGGCTATATTAAGCTTCTTCGGGATCAGGGTGGGTCAGGGGGGCACTCTCTGGCTCTCCATCAGTTGCTTGTGCTGACTCTGCCACCTCTATTCCCGGGAATTATTATTATTTTTTTTCTTTTTTTTTTTTTCCCGGGAATAGAGGTGGCAGAGTCAGCACAAGCAACTGATGGAGAGCCAGAGAGTGCCCCCCTGACCCACCCTGATCCCGAAGAGGCTTAATATAGCCAAAAACGGAGGTACTATTTGACCTCGTAAGGAGCAACATAACGATATGTTCCATTAATATTTTCTTCCTCACAAACAGAGACGTGAGAGGTCTTTGTTTTGCACGATGGTCCTGAAGAAAGCCCATATGACCCACCTGGCATAATTAGGGCTGAAACATGTCGACCTTTATCACTTACTGAGTGTGAATGAGTCATAAATACTCACGTTCACCGATTTAATTTTTAAATCCTTTGCCTCCAAAACAGAACTAATAAATAATTTTTCTGATTGAGAGAGACAATTTCATTCTATCACTACTTCACGTCACAATCACTGATCACTACTGTTTTTAACAATGGGTAATGCCTCCTGGATGGAGGTTGCATAAAAAACTAACCCTATGATTATGCACACACGTGCGAGGGATGGCGGAGAAACAAGATATACCGCCTAACACCGCATTATTTACCAGCACGTGCATGAGGGTTTTTTATTGGGACTACTCAGAACAGTTACGGCATACCCAAAGTTATGCAGGACAAGTGATCCTTCCTCCCCCTGATCAGAATATTATAGGCTTGCTTCATTTAATTGTTTTCTAGGCCTCCGGTTTGTTGCTTGTGACTGCGAGTGTCCATGTGGCTGGTGGCCATTTTGTGGTGGTAGGTATAAGTGTGCTGCTTTTGCCATATATGCCTGCTTGTGTTTCCTTTGTTCCTTTTTGGCCTAGGCTTCTTGTTATTGTGGACCTGGCCATGTGGCAGGTGGCCATTTTGATGCCAGGCAGTGTGCTTTTGCCATAGGCCTGCAATCTATGTCTTCACTTTCTCATTGTTGTTGTGGCCCTGGCCATGTGGCTGGTGGCCTTTTTGAAGCCAGGCAGTGTGCTTTTGCCAATGGCCTGCATGTCTTTCCTATGTTCCTCTTGTCTTACTGCTTCCATCCATCCCCTTTGCCATCAGCAGCACCCCGAATGAAATAATGCCAAACAAACAGGTTCCACCTCCATTACATTTATATTTTTGTTTTTGTTCTTCTTCTTTCCTATCCTTCCTGAGTGTATTGTACACAGTATACCATGAAAGCCCTTGTTGTCAAAGTCTCACAAAAGGCTACACTGTTATGTTTTTTTATTTACAACTTGAACTGAGTTAATAAAATGTAATAATATATAACACTAACAAGAGTGACCACCACACACTAAGTTATATTTATATTACATTTGTTTATTTGTACTAGTAGTAATTGAACCACATCAACAAATGCAACATTTCACTGATGTTCTTCTCCTGGCTTCTTTGCTTTTAGGTGCACAAAAAGACAGAGGAGGAGGTGTGGTGTCATCATCACCCGTTGTACTGCCAGACAGAAGTCCTGCTGCGCACAACATCACATGCCGTGTTGCCACAGACATCTCTGCAACTTGTGCAACAGCGTCCTGCTGACATCTGAAGCAGATGACCCCAAAGAAATTTACCAGGTCTTCCAGTACCAAGAAAGTTGCCAGTGAGAAGAAGGAACAGAAGAAGGATGTGGCCCTTGCCAAGACTGGGGTGCCGCCCGAGTTGTTTTTTGGGGAAAAAAATGTACACCAGCAGCAGCGGTGCCCGGCGGGGACCAAGCTGGGAGGAGCACCTCCGCATCAGCGGGCCCACCCCACCAACTAAGGCCCAAGCCCATGAAAGTGGCAGAGGTAGCCAGTCTACTAACGAGCAGTGATGTTGAAATGTCATTATCGCAAAGTAGTACCCAATCAACGCAGATGGAAAGTCAGCAGATAAGTTGGCAACAACAGCAACATCAACAGCCACAACAGCTGCAACAACAGTCTGAACAACAGCCACAACAACAGCCACAACAACAGCCGCAACAACAGCTGCAACAACAGCCACAACAACAGCCTCAACAACAGCCCCAACACCAGCCAACAATAGTAGTTGTTCCTCCTGAAGTAGGGGCAGTTCGAGAAATCGAGCTTCCTGCAGACGAAGAGGAGCAAACCACTATTTCAAAAGATCCATTGTCCTCCAAATCCCCAGCAAGGAAAAGGAGGGTTAGTCCATCAACTTCTTCTTAAAGCCTCGTTTTTGATGATCTAGATGCCACTTGGAATCCACCAGCTCAGTCTGAGAGTGATGCACGCCACAAGACAAGGCTAGTGAATAGGAAGGTTCCAGAAAGCCTTAGAGTTATGGAGGTAGAGGTAGAAGAGGGGGATGATGATGAACCAGTCATCACAAGACACATTCTAAACAAGGCTCTAGCAGATGACATGTGCCTCATCCAAAAGTCTGCATGGGAGGGAGCACATCCCTACCCACACCCCAGCCGTGGTATACATACAGTTTGTCCCAGTGCTTATTTTGTAAAATATGAAGTGCAGGTGATCAAGTGTTTGTTGAAGGCCACACCTACTGTTCTCTGGCTCCACCTGCTTCTTCTACCATGCGGTGACGTGACCTGCTGCAACCAGCGTCACACCACCACCACACTGCACATTTTGCAATATTCCTCCCCTTCGCAAAAGGTTACTTCGCTCATGGTCGGCTTTAACACTGGTGGCGGCGTGGCGCCCCGTGCGACATTGTTGGTGCCCCACCAATGAACACCCCTCACAGGCATTCCCTCTGTACCAGCCTTTAACACTGCCCTTCAAGTCTCCATAATATAACAACTGTCTCAGGTTAATTTAGTTTTATAGCGCTTTTCATAGCAGTGTAAGGTGTCAGAGCACTTTGCATCATACACATTGCATAGATACAATCCTACGTGTGTAACTGAACTCAGGATATAGGGAATGTTACATCAGGCAAGACTACAAGGTATAGGAGTCACATGCCATCCATGATTGTCACTGTAGGCAAAATAGTTTAAGAATTCTAAGTCTGGAAAAGCGCAAAGTCAGTATTTCAAACATTACAGCATTGTTAGGGGTACTCTCCAATAAGAATTGATTTCTACACAAATAACAAAAGGATCTCTCTGACAGAAGCAGTAACACACTGACCTACTTTACATTACATGCACTTTTTGATCTGCATGGTAAACGTTCTTTGCTGCAGGTATATTAACCATCTGTACTACCTTACAAGCAGTCAGAACTTCCCCTAGACAAAACTCCAGTCTCTCTCCTGGAAGACAATTAACCATCTTGACATTTTAATGTATGCCTGAATATTACTGAACAAGAATATAGTGGGAAACTGACATCCCCAAAGTGTTATGTGAAAGAATGAAACAGAGCTTCGCTAAGGGATCTGTCTTACATGAAGAGTGAAAAGGGATTGGGTGGGGTTGGGTGGGAGATCTGTATTACAAGTAGTAAAGCAAAGTTGACAGTTTTGTAAATAATTTAATAGAGCAAAAAGCATGGCTAAGGATTACAGGCTTTTGGAAATACATAATGGTGCAAAAACAAAGGCGAGGACTTGGGGATCCTGGACACACATTGTATGATGATGCCACCGCCATCAGTAGTAAAAAAGAAGTTGTGTGCCCTTGGTGGCCCTAAAGTAGTGATGGCAGAGTGTGCCCGCCTTTTTGAACATGGAACATGGATACATGAATGGAAGCACTGGTGTCTCATTCATGGACAGAACAAGTAACCCGGCAGACACTGCAAAGGGTCAGAGGTGGCACATTGTACGGATTAATGAATAAATACTTGGTATACTATGACTGTGAGAATTTTGTCACGCACTGAACAGTATGAGATTGTAAGCGCTCAGTGTTAAGCATTGGAGCAGGTTCTGGGATGGGTTCATTGCAAAGCTTCCCATTCTTTCCTCGGATTGTCTGAGAATAGCGATTTGGATAGTGTCAATGTCAACTCACTTCCAAGTTCCACCCAAGTGCTGGGGGTTAACAGTAACCCGGCCTCTTCTTACCTTTGGGACTACTGGGCCCACCGCCCCGGTCCAGTCACAAGTCCAAGCCCCGCTAAGGTCGCAGAGTTAGAATGCACGGAGTATAATGGTGACTGGACCCTGTCCTCTCAGTCTGTGTGTTTTGTCTGATCAGTGATGAGGACTCTGAGGGTGGAGGCTGCAGGGAGGCATGCACGACTGTGCGCACCCAAACAAAAAGCAGCGTTGGATGGGCTAAGTGAGGCTGCAGCCTTACTTAGGCTGCTGCGCAGCTTTATTTTGACTGATTAGGCCTTGCCTCTCCTGGTGGCTGGTGCGGTTACTGGTGGACGGCACTGGCCAGAGTCAGACTGGCCAGTAGTAGTACTCACTCACACTGCTGGCAGCGGCACTGGGGGCTACTGCTACTCCGAGTCCTCACCGCCAATAAGTCACCAATGCACCACAACAACGTTGTCTGGCTTGGCCGTTCGCGCTTGCTGCTGGCTTACTTTGACACTTAAGTTAGTTAGACAGTGAACCAATGCTGCTGGCTGCTGAACACTTCTTGTACTCTGAAAGTGAATCATGGCCATGATAACTCGGTGGTGGTGAGAACAAGGTGAGGCCGTGCGGGTATGTTGGGGTGTAGCTAAGCAGTGAATGCGCGTTCATTACCATCTAAAAGAAATCTGTGCACGCCGCTTGCCATGCACAACCCCAACCTGTGCAGAATGAGATTTGACATTTGTTGAACTAGAACCAAAAGCCACTGAATCCATCCGGGCCAGGCCGCTGGCCCGAAACATCAAATTAAGGGCCAGGGGCCCGCAGCCACGCCATCATGATCAATCATAATCAGTCGAATAGAATTATCATAATCTCCACACCATCATCAATGAATCAACATATAATCAGTCGAATAATCATAAACAGTCGGAGATTGATATACTATTGAAATTCATAATCTCCATACTGCTCTCTTGTGTGTCCGTAACACTTTACTATGGGACAGGACCCGGGCCAGTAAGTTGAATTTGTCCTGACCGGCCCGTCTGGAGACTCCCGCCTCGCAGGAGTGGACAAGCAAGAGACATAGTCCTAGACATCATTTAGCGGGTATTGTGGTCCTTCACACCTCTACAGCCCTCCAACCAGTCTGTCGCCTCCTCAGGAAGTTGAAAAAAACAAGCCTTACCCTCTGCCTCCACTCTCAACTTGGTGGGGAAAAGCATGGCATACTACACCCCTCTGTCGCATCGTTCCCGTGTCACCTCACGGAAAAACCTCAGTTGCAGAGTAAAGTCCGGAAAAAGGGAGATCTCTGCATTCTGAAAGTCGAGAGGAGGATCCACTCTGGCAGTTTGGAGTAAGATGTCTCTGTTTCTAAAATTAAGTAATCTGGCCAGGATAGGGCGCAGTGGCTCACCAGGCCACTGCTGACTGACTGGCACTCTATACCCTCTTTCCACCACAAAAAACGTTGAGAGGCCCTTGGGTTGCAGGTGGTTGAGCACTAGGTCCTCTACAAAGAGGTCCGCCGCCGGCCCCTCTGCCTTCTCAGGAACCCCAATTATGCGGATGTTAGTCCTCCTTGCATGGCCGTCGTAGTCGTTGATTATATCTTCGGCGGGTTTCTGAAACTCCTGGACTTCCTTGACATCCTGCTGCAGTTGCACCGTGTTCCTCTGGAGGCTAGAAATGACAATCTCCATTTGTTTTACTTTCTCGCTAATTTTGGGCATGTCCGCTCTAATAAGAGTTACATCACTGGAGACGGTGTCCATTTGTTGCTCAAGAGATGTACGGAATCCCGAGATAGCTTCCATTACATCCTGTAGGGTCAGATAGGTGCGTTCAGTTTTGGGCCTTTCCGCCCCACCTCCTCCTGGGTGGGATTCAGTGACTGCAGGCTTTGGTAGGGTGAACTTGTCCAGTCTGGTCTGCTGGGCTACCCTTGATCCTTTGGGCCTGACATGGTCGCGGTTAATTAGTACCGGCTTGTCCGCACAGTGTCTCTGGTAGTGAAGGGCACCGTCTTCGGGGCTAGAGGGCACGGCATAACAAGTATAAGGTAAGTCTCAGACACCATCTCCAACACCACTGATGCCCCAGCAGTGTCCACAACAAGAGTCACTCTTCGCACACCTACCTTGGCAAGCACTTCTGGGGTCTGAAGATCTTTTGATCTTCAGACCCTGTTAGCAGCCCAGCAAAGCAACAGCACGGATAGGTCACTCGCATAGGACGGTAGAGTTCTAGGTACCCTCAGACAAATTGGTTACCAAAGTCACCGTCCACAATTCCGGCTGGTCCCATCACCTCAGTTCGGGGAGTCACCAGGCACGGCTAAAGTGTCCCTCACTCTGACGTTACGTTGAGCCTCAGCCAATGCTTCAAAACACTACAGGCAGTCAGGCCCCAGTCTCTGCGCCCCACTCCGGTCCGCCAGGGCATTGTGGCACTGTCAAACCCATGAATCAGCTTGCCAGCAAGACAGGGTCCACACGGTCCTGCTCAAGGCAATCACCGGAAAGACAGCTTGGGCAATCCCAGGGGGGCCCCCAGGGTTTCATAGGAAGTGGCCCTGCGGCATCCCACCAGACCAGCTATGGGCCATGATGATGCTGCCTCTCCGGCTTGCGCATCACTCACCGTCTTTAGGGACTCAGAAAAGGGTATTGTTGGTGGCTCCACAGGACCAGGGCGTCTCATCTCACCACAGCTTGCGCCCCCCTGGAGAGGATCACTCTGGAGCTTGAAGCTGTCCATGGGCTGTTGGCGTCCCCATCTGCTGGAGAGCCAATGTTCACACGCCATTAGCGGTCCCTCTGCTTCACTCGCTGGAATTGACACCCCTCCTCCATTCGCATTGATGCACCGGTTAAATCAGGTTCTCCTGGCGTCGTTACGATGGTGCAGCCCTCTCTTATCTCATATTGGCCTCTCCTCCACCCACTCCAAGACCCTGTCTGGATGATCGAAAACAAGGGCCTTCCCCTGAATATAACTTTAAGACTTTTGGGGTGCAACAGAAAATCCTGAAATTCCATTGCGTAAAGTTTCTGCTTAACCTGGTCAAAGGTTTATTACTGCTGCAGCACCATTCAAGTGTAATCGCGTAAGATTAGGATCTTATGAGTCTAGACGGATGCCAACCATGCACGCACCATTTACAGTATCCAATCATGGTCAATGTTGAGGAATTAGGCAATTATTGGGTGCGTTGTTGCACCTGGGGTGCCTGTGGAGGAGTGCCCTGTGTGCCCTCTCCCCCAGGAAGCAGGTGGACAAGGGGCCCACCAGCAGAAGGGTGCAGCGATAGTTTTTCAAAAACGTTTCTGGTTGTGCACCTTCACCCTCTTCAGGCTCTCCTGCAAACTGGGTGTTACTTCTCCTCAAGCTGCACTGAGTGTTTTCCAACCTGACTGCGAATTTGCATGTGGAATTCTGAAGTTTTGAACTGTCTGTCTCAGGTTCGTTACCATATCCTCCAGCGCAGACACTTGGGATTCAATATCCTTTTCCTGCCTGGGGTGTTACGTAGGTCCTGGTGGAGGAGTATAATATCCTCACTGACAATCCCAATCTTCAGTTCTAGGGCATATTAGAAGGACTGTATAGTCTCGAACATAGTGTCTGTTTTGGAGGAAGACACTTTCCCAGCTCCCACCGCAGATGCCTCAGACCCTAGCTTAAGGGTCTTTGTGAAATTGTCCATTCTTCCCTGCTTAGGGAGTTCATTGTCCTTCATCATTTCAGCCCATGCCAAGGAAGTAACCTGCCAGTCCCTGGTTCTCGATGTCACAAGCACTTGTCACTTACAGGGCAGGTCGCCCCCATGGCCATGCTGACAGTTGTAGACAGGTACAGGTGGACCAGTGCTCCCGACCCAGCAAAGGAGGAGTCCCAAGGGCAGAGAGCAGCAGCTGGGCAGGTATTTTCACTAACATGTGCCTGCCCCCATGGAAGCCACCTACAACCAGGCCCAAAGTCCTTTTGCTTCCCTGTGGAATAGTTGGATGGAGCAGAACTAGGTTGGCTCCTGCTAGCTCTTCAGTGCCCTCGGCAACTGCAATGGGATCACTTGCCCACTACTGTGGCAGAGGCCTGCCATCTGATCTGGACCACATGCTGTGTGGACCCAAATGCTTTCAGGAATTAGGCCTCCTCCCTTACCTGGAGACATATGCCCTCTGCAGGGCATCTGTGGTGGGCTGCAGTGTCCATAGTGTAGACTCTCCCAACCATCTGTGAGGTAGAAGCGTTTCCGTCTGCCCTTCGACTGACTCACTGGTTCGGGAAGTCTCTGGGTGGGTACTTGGACTCTTCGGCCCTACAGAGGCCGCCAGCTGTCTTTCACCACAGCATGGGTCCACCAGCATTTCTAGGACGCATGCCCCATGGGTTCAGGTATTCGCAGAACCAGGTCCACCTCTGGTGCCCAGCAACCCGGATGCATCTGCCTGGTGTAACCCGCTTCTCACAGGGTGTCAACAGTGGAGCACATGGTTCCAGCAGGGCAGTCCTTCTTCTTGTAGTTTCAGGCAGGGATCTGAGTTGCTGGGCAGCTCTACAAATGTATCCAGTGTTCCTGGGTGACAATCAAGAGGGCACTCCTGCCTGATGGGGTGCAGGGTGCTCCCATCAGGCATCCCCACTACTTTTAAAGTGTGGCATATTCTTCTCCCAGAAAGAACAATTCCTTTAAAATCCAAAATTGAGAAACACTCTCCTGGAGGTTAGGATCTGCTGTGGCTAAGTATCCCTAGCATTCCTCTTCCAGTCCTCTGCTAATTCAATTACTGGGGCTCCTATCTGACTGGGGGTGCAGGAATTGGGGGTTGAGCTTATGTCCTGTCCAAACTGCCATTAGCTCTTTGAATATCAATTTGGCTACCCAACTCCCTTCCTGCCTTTTGCTCTGCGGGTAGCATATTTCCTGACACCAGATGTCCCTTTCTCTATGCAGGCCACTACACACTTCATCAGGGCAGTGTTTTGCTCAGTCTCCCAAAGGTTGGCCAATCAGGAGTGGCTGCTGGAAGGCTGGATTTTAGTTCATCAGAGCAGAAAGTTCTATAACTTCTTTTCTGTGGTAGTTATAATAAATCTAACCTTGGCAAGTTGTTGGGTGTATTCTATCTATCATTTTAATACGTTGAAGCATATTGTTAGCAGGTTTCTATCAATATTTAAACTTTATTAAAGTATTCCCATGTAAGCCTGTGAAGCCAATGTGCTACAATGGGGATAAATGAAATTGCATGTTTCCCTCACCAGGGCATTTAAAACATATTTTATAATGCTCCTGCTTATAATTACAAGGCACCCTTTGACTGAGTCATATAGGGGAGAGCTTAGGGGTTACGTATATGTGAAAATAAGGTACTTTGAAACTTTGGGATTACCTTTCATTCCAAAGGAGAATTTGCATATAATTTACTTTTAAAAGCAGCCTGCAAAGCAGGGCTGCCTTCAAAATGGCAGCAGGCACGACAGAAGTGCACACTTAAGTGCATTAAATCTGCTGGGTCTCTAAACCTAGATGCCCTACCATATACTTGGAGCTTACAGGTAGGTTGTCATACAAATTGTAATTACACCAAATTACCATATACCTTTTACATAGAGCACTGGTCCTTGGTCTCATTAGCAGAGCCCAGGGAACAATCAGAGTAAGTTACCACTAGTATCAGTAAAAAAACTGAGGTGATCAAGGAAGAAAGGATGACTTTCTCACACATCTGACGAAAGGAACATCCATCCCCTCCACTTTGTAACTAGTTTACAATTTTGTGGTTATTCACATGCGTTTATTGAGGTACATAGGGGAAAAGCATGTTCCCTTTTGGGGAGTCTTTAAGTCTGCTAACACTCCATGTTCCAAAAGAACAGATGATGGACGGAATGCTGAATTAATCAAACATTCACCCCCAGTCACAGATGTGGTTTAAAATCATAACTTTAAAAAATGTTTGCACGTCACGCTATTTCTATTTAGTCCCAGCCATATGCAAATCAGTCTTGACCCTGTTCCCCATGGGAGCAGTCCAGCCCGAACTGCCAGGTCAGGGCTTCCCTGGACCAGAAACAAGCTTCATGGGACTTGTTTGGGTTAACACCCCTCATCAGCCAGGCTAGCTTAAATCTGGTGGAATAGCAAGCACGGGACCCATGTCTGGGCATACCCTTCCCACTTAGGGCAACAATTGCAAAAAGAACAGATGATAGACGGAATGCTGAAATAATCAAACATTCACCCCAGTCACAGATCTGGGTTAAATCCATCATTTTATTTATTGAATGCCACGCCATTCCAGTTTACACCCAGTCATATGCAAATCAGTCTTGACCCCATTCCTAATGGGAATAGTCCAGCCTGAACTACCTTGTCAGGTCTTTCCTGGACCAGAAACGAGCATCGTGGGACCGGTTTCGGGGTAACACCACTCATTAGCCAGACTAGTTTGAATCTGGTGGCGTAGCAAGAACGGGACCCATGTCTGGGCATCCCCTTGCTACTTATGGCAGCAACTGCAAAAAGAACTAATGATGGAGGGAATGCTGAATTAATCAAACATTCACCCCAGTCACAGATTTGGGTTAAATCTATCATTTGTTTGCACAACACACCATTTCAGTTTAGACCCAGCCAAATGCAAATCAGTCTTGACCTTGTCCCACATGGGAACAGTCCAGCGCAAACTGCCAGGCCAGGACTTCCCTGGACCAGACACAAGCATCCTGGGACCGGTTTCAGAGTAACATCTCTCATCCGCCAGGTTATCTTGAATCTTGTGGCGTAGCGAGCACAAGACCCACAAAATGCTGAATTAATCAAACAATCACCCCCAGTCAAATTTCTGGGTTAAATCAATCATTTTTTTGCACACCACGCCATTCCACTTATCCCCAGCCATATGCAAATCAGTCTTCATCCTGTTTCTCACGGGAACAGTCCAGCCCGAACTGCAGGCCAGGTCTTCCCTGGACCAGAAACAAGCATTCTGGGACCGCTTTCGGGCTAAAACCCCTCATCAGCCAGGCTAGCTTGAATCTGGTGGCGTAGTGAGCACGGAACCCACGTCTGGGCATACACTTCCCACTTCGGGCGACAAATGCAAAAAGAACAGATGCTGGACAGAATGCTGAATTAATCAAACATCCCCCCTCCTCCCGCCCCCCCCACAGTCACGGATCTGGGTTAAATCCATCATTTTTTTGTACCCCACTCCATTCTAGGTTAGGCCCATCCAAATGCAAATAATTCTTGACCCTGTTCCTCATGGGAGCAGTCCAGCCCGAACTATCAGGCCAGATCTTCCCTGGACTAGAAAGAAGCATCCATCGATTTAGAGGGGTCATGTATTACCCTGTATAACACCAATCAATTCCTACTATATTCTACAACAGCAATTATAATCATGAAACGGAGTTGATACACTATCCCCCCAGCTAAAGGGCACCGCCTCCTGAAATCCCCAATTTAACTATCTGATGCAGTAGACCCATGCCAATCAACCCAAGACAGCCACCTCACAAGGAGGTCAGACGTCCAAGTAAAGGAAAAGCCCTGGCGTGGTTGGTGGGGAGCAGCTGAGATACCCTCAACCGCTAAAACATAAGAATCATGCAATAGTTAATTCTGTTGAGTTCATAGGTTCGACTATATATGAACTGCTTAAGGAAGCATCTTAATAGAGAAAGAAAAGCATAGCATGAGCGGCCCCTTAACCTTTCTGAATTATTTAAGGTTTAAGTGCCTTGTAATTTGTACTAGATGGGAAGAACACCTCCACTTCTCGCCTTTTCACTCCTGAGTGCTAATCAGGTTGATTTGTGACAGATGATTGGATGATTATTATTGCACATTGCTGCCAGTTATCTGACACTAGGTGTTATTGTTAATGACTCACATACTTTAAGAACTTCAGGACTGTGTAAGCGTTAGGAGGAACGCAGAAAATAATTTCTCCCACGCCTTATACTTTCCTTTCAAGTTGTTATTTACTGAAACGCCAGACTTGATGGATACGTGACAGTTATGGCACATACCTCTGCATTGTTAGAGCGCCAACTATGATGAGAAAAAAATCACGCTGTTGCGAGCAAGATTTTCGTATTTCTTTTTTTTTACTGCAATGTAGAAACCTTGGATTTCTAAATTCTTACTTCTGCAACTTATTTTTTTTTCTTCTGCTCTTTCCGATAAAAGTAGATCCAAACTACCAGAAATGTGCGTTTATATTGTAAGGAAAATCCAGCATACCAAAAACTAGAATCTATGTCGACAGTCTCGTGAGATTACTATGGCTGCTGTAGAGTTGTGAATCAGATTTATACGATTTAGGATCTGCAGTGTGTAAAACTCGAATTTTTCATTCACAGTGTCCTCCTACATGACCATTACCCAGTAGGGATAGATGCCTAACACAAAACACCAAGGAAATCTGCTGTTTGGTGAATCTATGGAATATCATTGGCAATTGACATAGGCAACCTCGTCCACCTATCCAATATGGCGATTGAGGGAGCAAAAATGTACCGTGAAATGTAAACAACTGAAAATTGACCTCAATCATAGTTCCCACATTACACTGGATCGGAGACACTGCTAAACCTCAATTTCATGAGGCAATGTGTACCAGGCTTAAGGCTCTTCCCAAACATTAAAAACGAGAAAAAGAGTGAGTTAAGTAAATGAATGATACTAAATAGACCCCCTTAATAACAGAGTTCTAGATTAATTACAAATTTATAGGGTTTTATTACAGAAATAAAAAAGTAAAGCAGTGGCAGCTCCTTCTTTAATACAGAGGAGCATCGCCTCACTGGTTTAGTGCAATGGAAAAAATAAAATGATAATAACAGAAGTTATTAACATTTTATTTTTAGTATTCCAGTTGCCACTAGATTAGGGCGGGCAGGGCTCGCCGTGTCACAGGGAGGAGGAGTGTATGATGCTGCACTTAACGAGAGCATGACTGTTTGGCCGGCCGTCTCTGGCCAGCCAAACAGTCATACGTACTTTATATGTTCTTCATCAACGCTGTAATATAGCCTGGGTGGAGAACATGCCCAGGTTTCCACTCCCGCTCTGAGCACCAAACCACGGCGCTCAGACCAATCATGATACTACTATCAGCAGTGTTGCGATTGGCTAAGGGATACTGGAAGCCTGGGTGCTTAATGTTCCTGATTCCTGCGAGGAGAGGTGACAGCTGGCGATGGCGACCAGCAAGTAAGTTTTATTTCTTATTTATTTCCTAACTCCTCAGCATCCCCTACCAGCCGCCACTGAAGTAAAGCGGTACAGAGTGAGTTCCATGAAGGCTTTCATTACAGAAATATGGAGAAAATGCAAAAATCAGAAACTACTCTAAGTCCTACGCAGGCAGCAAAATCAGGAGAGTAACAGACAAGGTTCAAGGTTTTTATTTAATTTGATTTCGACCTCTACTGAGGTCAACAAATCCAAAATACATACATTTAAAACAATTCGTATTATATATTTTAAAAGAACTTTAAAAAACTCTTAAAAAACGTAACCAAGTTATGACAGACACATTCATCAGGAGGTGACTTGCATAACATTATTAAGCCTTGAACAGAGGAGACCTTCAATCTTAATGGAATGGGCTTTATAAACCAAAGCCAGGCCTCAACTAGGGTCGGATTTGGGCAGACTGACAAATCATGAAGTAGATCTTTTACTCCTCCGTTAGCCTCTTTAACTTATTCCAGAATGTTGGCCTATCCACGCCATCAAAAGCAGTAGTAAAATCAATAAAAGCACAGCAGACAACTTGTGATTTTGACACTACATATTTGTTGAGGACTGTTTACAAAAGCGTTGTTGTCAGCTACTGAATGTTTTGGAGGGAAGCCTGACTGGACCATAGGAATCACTCCACTCGAAAAAGCCCAGTTCTTGGTGATGGTCCAAGACTAATAATGCCATTTGACGATAGTTGTTTGGTATCGACCTAGAGCCTTTATTTAAGAGAGGAACCACAATGTTCCCCGCCACGATTTAGGAATTTTTCCTGTTGCGAAGCAGTGTAGATATAAGGAGGTTAGAAATTTTCTCCACTCATTGGGATTGGAGTGAAGGACTTTAATCAGGATATTGTCAGGTCCCATTGCTGCAGAAGATCTTGTGGCTTTTATGTAGAGGTCAATCTGTAGAGACGTTGGGGCTAAAGTGCCCCAGTTGGATTGGCCCTTCCTTTGAGTCTGCGGAACAGGCTGCTCCGGGTTCTGTCATTTAGGTTTGTACAAGTCATGGATATAATTTTCCCGGTCAGATGAAGAAGCTGCGGATGCTTGTATAGATTTTGTAGTCCCCATTTGCTTAGCAACAATCCTCCAGAAAGCCTTACTATTTTTGCATTCTGCTGCCATTTGCAGATCAGCCCAGTTTTTATCTTTTTGCTCTTGGCATTTTTCCTCTTTTTCAGTGATGAGTTTTTTTCATCTTTTTGATTTCTTTGTGTCTTGGTGTAGAGAAGTTTTGAAATTACAATCGTATCAGTCTGTTTAATTTAGACTGATCTTTCCTTTGGATGCCTCTTACCCTTGTCTTGCCTGTTTGAAAATTCCTGAAGGGTAGCCACAACTGAGCGAACTGTGTCTTCATGACTTGTTATGGGATTGACTTAATTATTGGAAAAATCTAAGAGTGAAAAAGATATTGCAGTGTTCATTTTATTGATTGTTTTGGAGTTCCAGATTATCCGTCTGTTTTTTTAGCAATATCGGCCTCACTATTCAGAGAACAAAGGGACCATGGAGAGGTGGATTGCACTGAGAGTTCTAATCCTAAGGTAAGGAATGCATGATCACTTTCGGGTGTACTCTGAACATTCAGTGATTGCACTTTCTCAAAGAGGTCAAAATTGCAGATTACATAATCTAGGATAGATTAACTATATAAACCAATTCTACTAAAAGCAGAGGGAATGCCTCCTTCTACTCTTCTGTTCAGGATGATACCATTCATTGTGGACACAAAAGAAAGAAATAATTCCCCTCGTTTTTCTGCTTTTCTCTTAGTTGGAAATGAGGGGATTGGAATAGCAAGAGCTGCCTCTTGTGCATGGTTCTCCCTGTTGACCAGAAGAGCATTCAAGATTTTCCCATTAAAGTCCCCAGCAGTTATTGTTGAAGGGAACCCTTTAGATTCTAAAGTTTAATTTATTTTCTGAAAGGTTTTTCCAAAAGAGGATCATGGGCTGGTCCTGGTGGGCTGTAGATATTAAAGATTAACAAATCTTTAGTGAGCTTTGAGCTTTTCATCCGGTGCTTGATTTTAATACATTGAACATTCAAAAGAGACAATTCAATTACTTCTAAGTCCCAATAAATGACTTCTCTTAGAAAAACTGCAAGACCTCCCTTAGCGTGACCACTTCTAGTGGGCACTGCAGCGATGTCAAACACAAAGTAATCTTTTTGGACAAAAGGAACACCATGCTCCTTGCAACAGAACTATCGACTGGGAGTTTTCCAAAATACTGGCTAACTTTTCTGGATTTCCCCCCGATATTCCATGTGACTAATTTAATGCTTCTGCTAAAAAGGGAGTTTTTGTGCTTTGCCCTGTTTATTGCTAATCAAATTGCTGGAAATCCATGGCGAGGAATATTCGTTTACTTGTGGCTCTATTGTTTTCGGAATATGATTAAAAATTCTGCGCTCTCCATCTTTAAACGAAATTATAAGAGATTCTTTGGTGCGATCCTTTGAGGATCAGAACACTCATACTTGTATTTATTATAAAAGGAGAACTTGTTCTCAATCTTCTCTCTTGGGAAGTTGTGATGTGTTGCGTTTTCTTTACTTCCACCACATCAAATCCATTTTTGTAGAGGATGTCCCTCTCTTTTAAGATAACGGATGGAATAACATTAGACCAAAACTCGACAATTGCCACGACTGTAGGAGTTTGTTCAGAAAGGCGAGAAGTTTTATTTCTGCAGTTGTAAGCGAGTGAAGTAAAAGGATTTTATGAAGTATATTTGCGATTCTCCCGTGGTATAATGGGTCTTTATCACTGGGGAATAAGTCTGTTAATTCCAGGGTGCAAGAAACGATTTGCACCCTGTTTCCGTGTAGATTTTTTACAGTGGATTGGCATTCTTTTTCGGAGTATGTCAGTAACAAACCATATTTTAATTGTTTTTTTGAGAAATTTGGTGCCAATGGGTTTAATTGTAACTTTTCTCCTTTGAGTTTGTGTAATGGAGGATTCTGGACTATATTTTTACTTACTTCTGGAACCTTCAAGCCGTGATAGTTTTCCCCAAACTCCCTGTTCTGGAGATTGAAATTGTGAAAATTTTACTTTTCTTATAGAGTGTATGCAAATTCTAGGTTTTACTCTTTTCTTATTGTTGTTTTTATTTTTTTCCCCTTGGACTTATTTCTCTTTTTAGTTTGCTGTATCATGTCCTCTGGTTGATTTAACTTTGGTGTTACTACGGCTTCCTTATCTTCTTTTTTAGTTGATTGGTTAGAAAGCTCTAGATGTAACACACAGTATCTCTGTTCGAACAGGGAATCTTTTGGCGCTTCCCCCCCACAAAATGATTTTTTATACATTATGGGCCATATCATCAAGAAAGGGCGATACATTATTGTCGCTTTTATCAGCAGGAAACTATCGCTAAAACGGCGATAATGGGCTTGATAATATGCCCTTGTGAATTCCCATAGAAGCCCAGGTTCTGGTGTTAACCTGGGCTTCTATGGGAATTGTATGGGAATTCACAAGGGCATAATATCAAGCGCTTTCTTGATAATATGGCCCTATGTTCACTATGGTGTGAGCAAATGTAGCATTTTTTTAGGAAATCAGAGAACATGAAGAATAAATGTCACCAACCGACTAACCATAAATAGTTATTTCAGCACCCTCTATGCTAATATCATCCGAAGATGTTCAAACAAAACTAGGTACACGTACAATAATGTGTTTTATTTATCATCAGGCACAGTAAACCAGTGGAACGACTATGGTAATGTATCAGGTTTTCAATGGAAGTTATCCAAGAGCAGAACAACAATAACTGTGGAAATAAACCAATAGATCTCAGTTTGACAGCATGCTTCAGAGTTTGCGAGGAAAGAGAGTAGGCAGGGGCAAGAAATATGAATGAATAAGGTGGCTATTGTCTTGGAACAAAATGGCGTTAATGTCCTATCTGAGGCCTAGTTAACGCGTTATAAAACACATTTCTGCAAATCATACAAAATTTGTTTCAAAAGCTATAGCACTTTACTAGTATGTACATGTCGAATCAAGTGTGAAAATGCAATTCTGCATATTATTATGCAGCACAAAAATATAAACACATAACATTTTTCCACACCATTAAGAACTTCAGACTTTGTTTGACAGATTAAAAAAATCAACAAAATGTTCACACAACGACCCAACTACTCCTCCGTGTCCAAGTAAGCCACAAGCACAGTTCCAACATGCAGACAGTGTAAATGGTGATGGTGCGTTTAGGAAAAAGACAGAGAGGACTATCTCTGAGTCACTATGAAAAAGGTTTATTAAATAAACCCAATATTAAACTTTAAAACAAGGTGGTCCTAAAAAATGCAGAAATGAAGGGCACTGGTTATTAATAGTTGAAATCCCCTTAACATTTAGCATATTTAGTGACAATATTAATGCAAGATTTAAAGTTCAAGCTTTTCAACCATACTTCAGTGAGAGATTCAAATGGATTCTCTTGAAGCACAGTTAAGGAATTCGCCAAAATCACCAGATTGAGATGAGGCCTTTATTACTGTATTGGTAGGCCAAACCCTACTGAATACTCCGTCATCTCTTGACTTACACAGGGCTCTGTAAATGGTGTTGTAAGAAAATGGATTATTGTTTGAAGGGGATGGGAGCCGCACTCAGGCAACATCCACAATTTCTGTCAGCGTGAGCCATAAAATTCACTAAATAAACCTGTGCTTAACCCTCTGGTGATTGGCACACAGCAGTCAGGCTTAACTTAGGGTAGGCACAGTGTAAAGTTTTTATGCAACACACTAATAGTAAAAAGTGAAAACACAACATAAGAAAAATCCCAAACCAATGCAGACAATTAGAGCACATTTTAATGAATACAAGGATATCATAACAACAAAAATCCAATCAGTAGAACTGGAGATTTGTAATTTTATACTGTTAAGTAAAACTTGCACTGAGAAGCACAAAGCGCAACTGTGGTTACCTGGTCACGACTGGGACAAAGTCCCACGTTCACTCGGACCACAATGGAGTTTGACATCCATCAGGAGATGCGAGGTGCTGCGATGGACGGTCCTGCCTCAGGTTCCATCACACTGCATTGGATTTAATGGAACCCACATTCAGGCAGGGAGGAGTACACTCTGATTCCAGCCAAAGGTCCAGGACCTGGGAAGCATCTCTTGGGGATCAGGACTCACTCTAGGCAGAGGCCAGCAGTAGGGTTCAGTTGCAGGTCCAGACAGGTCCAGGTGCAGGGGGTCAGCTGGGCAGTTGCAAAGAAGCCTCTTGATATGTCCCTGTTGCTCACATAGGAGGTCAGCCAGCTGACCTTTGGAGTGACCCTGGTTACCCTGGGATGAAGGCAGGTAGGTTCATTCTTCTGTCTTAGAATGCAGGACAGTCTTCAGTAGAATGACAATCCTCTGGCAGCAGGGCAGTCCTTCTTTTGTAACTTCAACAGGTACAGGAGTGTTCTGAAAATTGGTTCTGGCGGTCCAGTACTTATACCTGGTGTCAGCCTTTGTCTGGGTGGATTCCCTCTCATTTTACCACATCTCGTTCTGGAAAGCTCCTCCCCTTACCCTGTCAGGGGGCCAAACTGTCTGTGGGTGACAAAATACATGCAGGTCTGATGTCAGATACCTTTGTGTGTGCAAGAAGGAAAGTTTTTTTAAATGTAATTGGGGCTTGATATAACTCTCTCCCAGCCATCCTGCACAATGGCCCTTCTTTTCACACCCAACCCCCCTTTGTGTTACTGTCTGGAAGCAATACACAAACCTCAACAGCAGAGCCATTCACAGTCATGTGACTCAGGACACTGACAGAAAGCACAAATGGTTAGGACAATAAAATGCCAACTTTCTAATAGGGGCCTTTTCAGACTTGTGAGTTGTGACTTAAACACAGCCATTAGAGATGATTTTAAATCACAATTGATTTGAGTCTAAACTGTATATTTCTACCTGCTCCCAATTGAAAGTTGTTTATTAAATGTGATAAGGTAACTCAATGTTAATCAATGGATGAGATAGGCCTTACAGCAGTGAAAAGCGACTTGACAAGCTTTTTACTTTCAGGACATGTAAAACGTAAGCGCTCGTGCACACTTTTTAAATACAATGCTCCCTGTACTATTGGCCTTTAGGGCTTATCCAAGGGGCGGCCTATAAGTATTAAAACGAAAGGTCCAGGCCTGCAAAAGGGTTATTTTACCAGGTTGGAATGGCAGTTTAAACGTGCACTACAGGCTACAGTGGCAGGCCTGAGACATTCTTCGAAAAGCTACTTTAGTCAGTGGCACAATGAGTGATGCAGGCCCACTGGTAGAATTTCATTTACAGGTCCTGTGTACAGGTAGTACCATGTACTAGTGACATTAATGTAAATTAAATGTGCCAATTTGGTGTAGTGCAATATTGTCATGTTTAACGTAGTTAGCACAAGTGCCATAGCACTAGATAGTCATGGTAGAGTGCACAGAATCCTAACACCAAATAAAACGAATTCAGCAAAACAGGAGTAAAAGCAAAACAATTGGGGGACTGCCATGCCAAGGATGTCAGTTCTCAAAGGTGTGTTTACCATTCTTTGTACTCACAAGATGAAGAGAGCTAACCCAAATGTAAACTCCTCCTGAAAGCAATTTAACTGCACGGGGTGTCAGAATCTGAGGATCAAAATCCCTAAGCCTCGCAGAGTATTTCTCTTGAAAGACAGCAATTGAAAGCTCCAGGTTTTCATCTTTGACACAGGGAGTTTAATTTCTCTGGCCAGCCAATAGACACAATGCAGAGGACTTGCGAGGGCAACTTCCTATGTAGAAACCCCATTCTTCCATCGCTACTACGTGTTACAGAAGATGAGCCAGTGGATTCGAAATTAGCGAAGAGGAGGGGGGTGGCATGTAGCCATCTGCATTAATTCACCAAACCATGCCCTCCCAAAAATAGCACAGAACAGTGGCAGATGTGCATTCCTCCCTCTTGAAACAACATCTATCACTGTGATCCTGAAGCTCTGATACATTGATTCTAAATTCTCAGTTTATAGGCAAAGGTTCAGGAAGGCAAGGACTATTCGGCTGGACGGATGGGACTCTACGACTAAATTGTTGCCTCCCTTTATGTGGACTTGCAAAAAACACAGTTGATGGACAGAATGTAGAACAATGTCATACATTCACCCCAGTACAAGGATCTGGGCCTAAATCCATCGTTTTTTTGCACTCCACACCACCCTGGGTTAGACACTGGCTATATGTAAATCAGCTCTGACCCTGTGCCTCATGGGAACAGTCCAGTCTGAACTACCAAGCCATGTCTTTCCCAGACCGGAATCATGCATCCAAGGACCGGTTTCTGGCTATCAGCCTTCATCAGCCTGGATAGCTTGACTCCAGTGGTGTGGAGAGCCTGGGACTCACGTCTGAGCATCCCCAGCCCACTCGGGGTGAAATTGCAAAAAACACAGTTGATGGACAGAATGTAGAACAATGTCATACATTCACCCCAGTACAAGGATCTGGGCCTAAATCCATCCTTTTTTTGCACTCCACACCACCCTGGGTTAGACACTGGCTATATGTAAATCAGCTCTGACCCTGTGCCTCATGGGAACAGACCAGTCCGAACTACCAAGCCAAGGCTGGACTGTTCCCATGAGGCACAGGGTCAAGGCTGATTTGCATATGGCCATGTATGACCTGGGGTGGAGTGCAAAACAATGATGGATTTAGGCCCAGATCTCTGTACTGGGGTGAATGTATGACATTGCTCTGCATTCTGTCCATCAATTGTTGTTTTTGCATTTGTCAGCCCGAGTGGGATGGGTATGCTTAGACGTGAGTCCCATGCTCTCCACACCACTGGAGTCAAGCTATCCAGGCTGATGAAGGCTGATAGCCAGAAACCGGTCCTTGGATGCTTGATTCCCGTCCAGGAAAGACATGGCTTGGCAGTTCGGGCTGGACTGTTCCCATGAGGCACAGGGTCAAGGCTGATTTGCATATGGCCATGTCTGACCTGGGGGGGTGTGGAGTGCAAAAAAATGATGGATTTAGGCCCAGATCTCTGTACTGGGGTGAATGTATGACATTGCTCTGCATTCTGTCCATCAATTGTCATTTTTGCATTTGTCACCCCGAGTGGGATGGGTATGCTCAGACGTGAGTCCCATGCTCTCCACACCACTGGAGTCATGCTATCCAGGCTGATGAAGGTTGATAGCCAGAAACCGGTCCTTGGATGCTTGATTCCGGTCCAGGAAAGACATGGCTTGGCAGTTTGGGCTGGACTGTTCCCATGAGGCACAGGGTCAAGGCTGATTTGCATATGGCCATGTCTGACCTGGGGTGGTGTGGAGTGCAAATAAAAGATGGATTTAGGCCCAGATCTCTGTACTGGGGTGAATGTATGACATTGCTCTGCATTCTGTCCATCAATTGTTGTTTTTGCATTTGTCACCCCGAGTGGGATGGGTATGCTTAGACGTGAGTCCCATGCTCTCCACACCACTGGAGTCAAGCTATCCAGGCTGATGAAGGCTGATAGCCAGAAACCGGTCCTTGGATGCTTGATTCCGGTCCAGGAAAGACATGGCTTGGCAGTTCGGGCTGGACTGTTCCCATGAGGCACAGGGTCAAGGCTGATTTGCATATGGCCATGTCTGACCTGGGGTGGTGTGGAGTGCAAAAAAATGATGGATTTAGGCCCAGATCTCTGTACTGGGGTGAATGTATGACATTGCTCTGCATTCTGTCCATCAATTGTTGTTTTTGCATTTGTCACCCCGAGTGGGATGGGTATGCTCAGACGTGAGTCCCATGCTCTCCACACCACTGGAGTCAAGCTATCCAGGCTGATGAAGGCTGATAGCCAGAAACCGGTCCTTGGATGCTTGATTCCGGTCCAGGAAAGACATGGCTTAGCAGTTCGGGCTGGACTGTTCCCATGAGGCACAGGGTCAAGGCTGATTTGCATATGGCCATATCTGACCTGGGGTGGTGTGGAGTGCAAACAAAATGATGGATTTAGGCCCAGATCTCTGTACTGGGGTGAATGTATGACATTGCTCTGCATTCTGTCCATCAATTGTTGTTTTTGCATTTCCCTTTATGTGGACAGCCACATAAGAGAGTCAAAAGAGTTGTTTTAATTCAAGATCCAATCAGGATGCAACCTGAAACAAGCATCTGGACTTGTCCCAATCAATATGGCCTTCATGACAACATTGTCAGTATGAAACATGGGGGCATATTAGCAAGAACCTCTGAAAAATTATCGCTGTTTTAGCGGCAGGAAACTGCAGCTAAAACGGTGAGAATGGGCTTGCTAATATACGTTATAGAATTCCAATAGAAGCCCAGGTTAGATATCCTGCACATGTAACCTGGGCTTCCATTGGAATTCTATAACGCATCCAAGCCCATTATCGCCGTTTTAGCGGCAGTTTCCTGCCGCTAAATCGGCAATAATTTTAACGAGGTTCTTGTAAATATGCCCCATAGTCCTTCTCATCCTGAGCACCAAGAACCATCATTTTAGAGCTGGAGATACTGCTAATAGCCTATTGCAGTCTGAGGAATGGTCTCCCCATATGCAGACCATTGTCACTGTGTACAGAGGTCTTCCAAAGTTGCTTTCCAGCCAGACCCTGTTGTATTTGATTAACTTTCTCAATTTCCATTAGAAATTAATCGACTGGCTCCACAAAGTCATGCACATCCACCAAATATCAAATCGCAGGGTCTATTAGATACTCAAATCTGTACTCAAGCTTCTACACACTGCTCTTCTAATGCCTAAATCAGTAACATTTGATGGTTCCCTCCGAAGGTGCTGCTTGTATTGTTTCCTAATCTTAAGAAGGGGCTTTAAAGTGAAAAATACAAATTTTCATGTAGATGGTTTTCCATTCACAAATGGCAATAGTTTACAATATATATATTACCTACTGGCAGTCCCCAGTAGGTAGTTATAGTTAGGACCTATTTTTCATAGGAAATTCGCAACCTTCTATTCCCAATAACTTTGGTGCCGGTCAACGAATGTTCGTAAAATTCTCAAAACTCGTGGGGCACTCTAGTCCACTCCTATCTTGAAAGTTTCAAAGTGATTCCGCAAGTGGGGGCCGAGAAAAAAGGGGTGTCCCAAAATGTGTTTTCCCATGCAGTTTCTCATAGGAAACTTTAGACATGGCTACTGCCCGAACTGCTGAACAGAATTACACCAAATTTGGCAAAAAGATAGACCTTGGTTCAGGAGGATCCCTTTTTGTTAAATAGTGTTAATCCGTTCAGCAGTTGCTGAGAAAATCAAAAGTAAAAAGTTTCGATATCTATGGCCGCGCAAGATCCGCGCACCCTCCCGATCACGAGCTTTAGGCTAATTGGCTGTCAACACTTCAAACCAGGAAGTGTTGGCAGCCATCTTGTGCCTCGGTAGAACCGAGGCACAAGAAATCAGTAAAACTAAGGCGCAAAACACAAAAAGGGGGCAGGGAAGAAACACCCTGACCCCCTAGGCCTGCCAAAAAGTATTATTTTTTTTTAAATTGGCAAAATGTGCGAAGGATCCACGGATCTGGCCATGGAAAAAAAACGACACGCGGGCTCCTGCGCATCGTTAATATTTAGCCCCCCGGGCGAGTTGCAACTTGGGGAATTAATTCCTCTTCAATACTGAGGGTCCTTGAGGGCCAACTCGCCCACCAGGTACCTCCAGTATGCGCCAAGGAGCTGCGTTTCAGAGAGGTGTTCAGAGGCCACACCCCTTTTTACACCTCTCTGCAACGCAGCTCTCTGGCGCTTCCTGGAGGTACCTAGTAGGCTAGTTTGACCCTAGGGGCCCTCAGGATCCCAACTTAAAATGGCCACAGGGCGTGTTTACACAGTGGCGCAGGGAGGGGATGGGGCCTGAGGTGATGTGTGCAAACACGCCCTGTGGCGTGTTTTAAGTTGGGAAATAATTCCCCTGCAATTCTGAGGGCTCCTGGGGACCAACTAGCCCACTAGGTGCTTCCAGTAAGCATCATTGCGCTGCGTTGCAGAGAGGTGGTCCAGGCCATACCCCTTTTTACACCTCTCTGCAACGGCGCTTACTGAAGGTACCTAGTGGGCTAGTTTGACCCTAGGAACCTTCAGGATTCAACAGGACTTAATCTCTCAACTTAAAACGGCCACAGGGCTTGTTTACACAGTGGTGAAGGGATGGGACAGGGCCTAGGGTGACATGTGCAAACATGCCCTGTGGCACTTTTTAAGTTGGGGACATAATTCCCCTTCAATCCTGAGGGCCCCTGGGGGCTAACTAGCCCACCAGGTGCTTCCAGAAAGTGCCACTGTGCTGGTTGCAGAGAGGTGGTGCAGGCCATGCCCCTTTTTACACCTCTCTGCAACGCAGCTCTGTGGCGCTTACTGGAGGTATTTAGTGGGCTAGGTGGACCCTAGGGACCCTCAGGATTCAAGGTGACTTAATCTTCCAACTTAAAACGGCAACAGGGCGCGTTTACACAGTGGTGAAGGGAGGGGATGGGGCCTGAGGTGTAAGCATGGGCGGATTTTGCGGGTCCACGATCCGCGGATTTTGCGGATTTGCGGATCGTGGATCCGCAAAATTGGCGGATTTGCGGATTTGCCCTGATGAATGAGTCACTGATTTTGAGCTTCAACTAGTTCCAGCGACCATGTGTGTGTTACTATGCAATCGCCCCGAGGGGCGCAGGGGTCCCTTGGGTGAGCTGTCCATCTTAGTGGGTCAATGGCGGGAAGACGGTTCACACTGCGAGTGTGTGGGCGGGGCTTCCATGCGAGTGCACAATGTCTCTTGTGTGTATAAAAGGTCTGAGACCGATCAGAGCAGTAGATGAAGAGACATAAGCTCCTGGTCACACGAACATCAAAGGGATTGCGCTCGTGAAAGTCAAGGATACAAAGGCCTCTATCCAGCATCACAGCTGATTTTCGACGGTAGATTTGGGAAGAAGGCACAACTGCCCAGCCTCGATGACGCGCACGATTGTTTTTGGCCTGATGAATGAGTCACTCAATTTGAGCTTCAACTAGTTCCAGCGACCATGTGTGTGTTACTATGCAATCGCCAAGAAGGGCGCAGGGGTCCCTTGGGTGAGCTGTCCATCATAGTGGGTCAATGACGGGAAGACGGTGCACACCGCGAGTGTGTGGGCGGGGCTTCCATGTGAGTGCATCAGTGCACATGCTTCTTGTGTGTATAAAAGGTCTGAGACCGATCAGAGCAGTAGATGAAGAGACAGAAGCTCCTGGTCACAGGAAGGGCATGGTGTAACTATTTTACGATGGCGCCGGCAAGCTGTCAGCGCCATCCTAAAATAGTTACTAAATTAGCTTCAACAGGAAGCTCTAATAGATAAAATAAAGCAGGTGCTGAGCACCTGCTTTATTTTATCTATTAGAGCTTCCTGTTGAAGCTAACTTAGTAACTATTTTAGGATGGCGCTGGTAGCTTGCCGGCGCCATCGTAAAATATTTACAACAGACAAGGCTTCAACTTTTGCCCCCGGATCCGCCGCTCGCGGATTTGCGAATTCTCGGTAAATTCGCGGGAGTTCGCGGATCGCGAATTTACCGAAAATTCGCAAAATCCGCGAGCGGAACGGATTTTGCGCTCATACTTACTGAGGTGACGTGTGCAAACACGTCCTGTGGAACATTTTAAGTTGGGGAAATAATTCCCCTTCAATCTTGAGGGCCCCTGGGGGCCAACTAGCCCACTAAGTGCTTCCAGTAAGCTTCACTGTGCTGCGTTGCATAGAGGGGGTCCAGGCCATGCCCCTTTTTACACCTCTCTTCAACGCAGCTCTGTGGCGCATACTGGAGATACCTAGTGGCAGAACCTGTTTCCTCCTGAGGCGAACTAGCCGGGAGTTTGTTTGCTAATACTTTTAAAAACTGTGTCACTAATACCTGTTATTTTAAAAGCACGCCGCTCTTGGCATTCAGGAAACCACTGGGAAACCACGCGCTGCACAGCTGATTGAGCGCTGTCGCTGCATTTCACTTTCCCTGATCACTCTCGCCGCCATCGACCGCGAGACGCGAGGCAACGCCCACTCGAGGCCACGCCCCCTACCCTGCACTTAAAAGCGCTGAACACAAGCGTTTAGAGGCAGAACCTGTTTCCTACTGAGGCGAACTAGCCGGGAGTTTGTTTGCTAATACTTTTAAAAACTGTGTCACTAATACCTGTTATTTTAAAAGCACGCCGCTCTTGGCATTCAGGAAACCACTGGGAAACCACGCGCTGCACAGCTGATTGAGCGCTGTCGCTGCATTTCACTTTCCCTGATCACTCTCGCCGCCATCGACCGCGAGACGCGAGGCCACGCCCACTCGAGGCCACGCCCCCTACCCTGCACTTAAAAGCGCTGAACACAAGCGTTTAGAGGCAGAACCTGTTTCCTCCTGAGGCGAACTAGCCAGGAGTTTGTTTGCTAATACTTTTAAAAACTGTGTCACTAATACCTGTTATTTTAAAAGCACGCCGCTCTTGGCATTCAGGAAACCACTGGGAAACCACGCGCTGCACAGCTGATTGAGCGCTGTCGCTGCATTTCACTTTCCCTGATCACTCTCGCCGCCATCGACCGCGAGACGCGAGGCCACGCCCACTCGAGGCCACGCCCCCTACCCTGCACTTAAAAGCGCTGAACACAAGCGTTTAGAGGCAGAACCTGTTTCCTCCTGAGGCGAACTAGCCGGGAGTTTGTTTGCTAATACTTTTAAAAACTGTGTCACTAATACCTGTTATTTTAAAAGCACGCCGCTCTTGGCATTCAGGAAACCACTGGAAAACCACGCGCTGCACAGCTGATTGAGCGCTGTCGCTGCATTTCACTTTCCCTGATCACTCTCGCCGCCATCGACCGCGAGACGCGAGGCCACGCCCACTCGAGGCCACGCCCCCTACCCTGCACTTAAAAGCGCTGAACACAAGCGTTTAGAGGCAGAACCTGTTTCCTCCTGAGGCGAACTAGCAGGGAGTTTGTTTGCTAATACTTTTAAAAACTGTGTCACTAATACCTGTTATTTTAAAAGCACGCCGCTCTTGGCATTCAGGAAACCACTGGGAAACCACGCGCTGCACAGCTGATTGAGCGCTGTCGCTGCATTTCACTTTCCCTGATCACTCTCGCCGCCATCGACCGCGAGACGCGAGGCCACGCCCACTCGAGGCCACGCCCCCTACCCTGCACTTAAAAGCGCTGAACACAAGCGTTTAGAGGCAGAACCTGTTTCCTCCTGAGGCGAACTAGCCAGGAGTTTGTTTGCTAATACTTTTAAAAACTGTGTCACTAATACCTGTTATTTTAAAAGCACGCCGCTCTTGGCATTCAGGAAACCACTGGGAAACCACGCGCTGCACAGCTGATTGAGCGCTGTCGCTGCATTTCACTTTCCCTGATCACTCTCGCCGCCATCGACCGCGAGACGCGAGGCCACGCCCACTCGAGGCCACGCCCCCTACCCTGCACTTAAAAGCGCTGAACACAAGCGTTTAGAGGCAGAACCTGTTTCCTCCTGAGGCGAACTAGCCGGGAGTTTGTTTGCTAATACTTTTAAAAACTGTGTCACTAATACCTGTTATTTTAAAAGCACGCCGCTCTTGGCATTCAGGAAACCACTGGGAAACCACGCGCTGCACAGCTGATTGAGCGCTGTCGCTGCATTTCACTTTCCCTGATCACTCTCGCCGCCATCGACCGCGAGACGCGAGGCCACGCCCACTCGAGGCCACGCCCCCTACCCTCGATCCCCCTGATAAACATGTGCTTATACCGGACGCGCAGCGGACGGGCGCAGCGGGCGCGCCGTCAGCGCGCCGAAGGCGCGCCAAAGGCAAGCCCGTCTGGGCCCGTCCGGGCCCAGACGGCCTCAGGCCTAGACACTATGTCCAACTCACAGAAACGTATCACTTACACCGAGATACATTGCTTGCCTGGAATCCGATAAAACATCCCCAGTGCAAATACATCCTCAAAGAAGACACTTCCTTTGTAGGATGTAGCCTCTGTAACAAACCCGAGGAAACAGAACGGCACCAAGGACTTCGGCTTGGCCTTCTGAATTGCAGATCCTTAGTAAAACACGCCCACGAAACCAACATCCTCGTCCAGGACTTGATGCTAGACGTACTGTTTCTGACTGAAACATGGCTGACCCCGCACAGTGAGTCTGACATGGTCAACGCAACACCCCCCGGCTACCAAATTTGCTGCCTGAATTGACAGATCGGGAGAGGTGGCGGCCTAGCCATACTCTACAAAAACCATCTTAAGTGTAGAACGGAATGTGGAACCGTCAAAGACTGTGAAAACTGTAATTTCACTATTCAGATCTCTCCATCAATCTCTCTCTCGGGACTTTTAGTGTACCGTCCGCCAGGCTCACTGGGAGAATTCACCAGTACCCTGATGGATCACATCTCACTAAAGACTATTTCAGTCTCTAACTTCCTCCTCCTAGGGGACCTCAACCTGCACTTTCTCGACCCTGCGGACAATGCCGCAGCCAATTTACTTGCTGATCTCACTACAGCCGATCTCCATCTTCGAAATACTAAAGCCACCCATGAGAAAGGACAACTCCTTGATCCAATTTTTACCAACATTAAGAACCTGAATATCCAGGATCCCACCCCTCTACCTTGGACAGACCATATGCTGATCCCTATGCACTGGTCACTCAAAACCACTACTGCACTCAAACAGAAAACAAGGATACGTACTAGACGGTGGTACCAGCTAGTACCAGAGGTATGGGAAGCTAAATTACGTGAAACCGCTGGCCCTCTGTCCACGGACCCAAATACCGCTGACAGAGAATTCAATGATTGGCTAGCCCATCCCCTAGACAGTCTCATTCCTCTTACCAGTACTTTAAAACACGTTAAAAGAATTAACCCCGCTCCCTGGTACACACCCGCCCTCAACGCCCTTAAGAAGGAGTGCAAAAAGTCTGAACGCTCTTGGAGGAAAAACAAGTCGACATCAGAGAAAAACGCTTATCAAACCTCCATGAAAGCGTATAAACGAGCCCTTCACGACGCAAAAGGTGCCTTTTACGAGGAAAAAATAAAAAGTTCCTCCTGTTCAGCCAAGGAGACCTTCTCCATCCTCAAAGAGCTCCTCCATGTCCCTGATCCCCCACAGAAACCCATGGACCCCAAAGCAGCGGAGGAAAAATGCGTCAAGCTGGCCACCTTCTTTGACGAAAAAGTTAAAAAAATCCTCACCTCCCTTCCTGCCGCTAATCCTGACACCATAAAGAGAGCTAAGGAGTCGTCGCCCCCACCCGATAAGCCTTATCTAGCGTCGCTCGGCCCAGTTACAGAAGAGGAAGTGATGGCCACACTCATTTCAACTAAGAGCGGAGCCCCTAGTGACCCAGTTCCCATACGGTTCGTCAAAAACATCCCTCAGACTATAGTCCCCCAATTGACGGCCCTCATTAACATCTCGTTGGCACTAGGAGAAGTCCCTTCAAACTGGAAGGAGGCTGTCGTAAAAGGGCTTCTCAAAAAACCATCGCTAGATCCTGCAGATCTATCCAACTATAGACCTATCTCACTCCTCCCCTGGATAGGCAAGGTCGCTGAAAAACTAGCGAATAAAAAACTGTCACACTTCCTGGAGTCTAACCAACTCCTCAATGACTCACAGACAGGCTTTAGACCAGGTCAGGGTACTGACACGGCCCTCCTTGCAGCAGTAGAAAAGACCAGGGAAATTATCGATACAGGAGGATCAGTGGCAGTGGTCCTCCTAGACCTGAGTGCGGCCTTTGACACGGTCAGTCACCAGGTCTTAATCCAACGTCTCGATAACATCGGGGTAAAAGACAGGGCGCTAAAATGGCTCTCGTCCTTTCTCTCCCGACGCTCCTTCCAAGTATGGGAAGGTGAAAGCCGCTCCCCCTCCATCCCCCTCCAGTGTGGTGTGCCACAGGGCTCATCCCAAAGCCCCACGTTGTTCAACGTGTATATGGCCCCACTGGAGGAATTGGTATCACCCTTTGGAGTCTCTATAGTTAGCTACGCCGACGATACACAGCTGGTGGTAACGCTCTCCCACCCCAAGCTAGAGCCCTCCAATCTCCACGACTGTCTCTCCAACGTACATCAGTGGATGAGTGACTCTGCCCTGAAATTAAACGGCTCCAAAACAGAAATCCTGCTCCTAGGGCATAACGCCACGATCCTCCCCCCTAACATCTGGCCCGCCTGCATGGGTGAACCCCCCACCCCCAAGACGGAGGTCAAGAGTCTCGGAGTGTGGCTGGAGACTGATCTCACCTTCAGGACACAGGCAAGAAAGACGGCCGGCATTTGCTACGGACTACTGAGATCGTGCAGGAAAGTAATTCCTCTACTGCCTTTCCAGTCGCGTCTCCTGCTGATCCAAGGCCTAATTTTATCTAGGCTGGATTACAGCAACGCCATTTACCTGGGATCTCCAGAATCCACTCTCCAAACCCTGCAAAAAGCCCAAAATGCCGCAGCCCGACTCCTAACGAACACCCCGGCCAGAACATCTGCCAAGCCTGCACTGAGGATGCTGCATTGGCTCCCTATTAGGGAAAGGGTAACTTTCAAGGCCCTCTGTCTGGCCCACAAGGTACTGCACAATACTGGCCCCCCAATCCTTAATAATTGGATTACACCCTACAGACCCACGAGAGCGCTTCGTTCCGAACATGGAAACTTCATCACGATCCCCAAGGTGAAGAAGGCCCGGATAGGTGGCCGTCGTTTTTCGGTCAATACGGGTAAAAAATGGAACGCACTCCCCCTGAGCCTCAGAACAGAACCAAACCTCATACGGTTCAGGAAGTCCCTCAAAACCCTACTCTTCCCCTGAGCCATTATCACTCCCGACTTTCTTCCCTTGTGAGTAAGAGGTTCAGCGCTGGGATACCCTCCGGGTGACTACGCGCTCTAGAAAACCTTAAATAAAATATAAATAAATAGTGGGCTAGTTGGACCCTAGGGACCCTCAGGATTTAAGGGAACTTAATCTCCCAAATTAAAAAGGCCACGGGCGCATTTACACAGTGGTAAAGGGATGGGATGGAGCCTGAGGTGATGTGTGCAAACACTCCCTGTGGCACGTTCTAAGTTGGGGAAATAATTTCCCTTCAATCCTGAGGGCCCCTTGGGGCCAAGTAGCCCACCAGGTGCTTCCAGTAAGGGCTACTGCGCTGCGTTGCAGAGGGATGGTCCAGGCCGTGCCCCTTTTTACACCTCTCTGCAACGCAGCTCTGTGCCGCTAACTGGAGATACCTCGTGGGCTAGTTGGACCCAATGGACACTTAGGATTCAAGGGGACATTATCCCCAAAGTAAAACGTCCACAGGGTGTTTTTGCACACATGTCACCTCAGGCCCCCCTCCCTTCACCAGTGTGCAAACGCGCCCTGTGGCGCGTGTTAGAAGTTGGCCTGGTATATGATGCTCACTAGTTCTAGTGATCACCTTGTACCATGCCAAGCAACCCTTATGATGATTGGTTGTAAGTCAACCTTATAGACCAGCTATCCTAGTAGCGTGGACAAAGCAGTCTTAGGCTAAACTCTGTAAAGGCATGTAAAGCAAGCTGTTTTACCATACACAATCCCCATGAATACCAAATGAAAGGACACCACACAGATATATATTGAAAATATATATATATTTATTCACTACAAATATCCCCTATACTCTTTATGAGCACAGAAGCAAATGCGTTAAAACAAAACACAGTTTAAATACATAAAAGTTGCACAATATGGATGAGCCCTATGGGCCACTTAAACCATATACTAAAATAGTGGTATAAGAACCACCAATTGGAAAGGAAATAGGCCTAGGGCCTGGGGAATCGCTGGAGCTGTTCGGGACTAACAGTGAAGAAGTCGGGAAAGGCCCGCGGGACTCGGGTGCAGCGCTTAAAGCACACGCATGCACCAATGCAAAGTCAATGGTGCGTAAAAGTTACAAAGTTACTGCAAAAGGAGTCTTCCGACTGGACTAGGACTACCAAACTTTAGAGTTAGGCACTAGAGGGGTGTACCAGTGTAAGAACACCGGCGTTAGTAACTTACCTCACCCACAGGAAGCGGGTGCACAGGTGCCAAAGTGTGTCGGGTTTCGTCACGCAGTCTGATGGTGCCTGAGGATGAAGATGCTGCAAGAGTCCAGGAGAGAAGTGTCCGGTGTGATCCAAGGGTGGATCGAAGATGTGAAGACCTGAAAGCAGAGGGAACAATGTTCAAAAGTCACTAGCCAGTGACTGGGGAGGAACCAGGATGGAACCAGGCGATGTCGGGTGCAAACAGGTGATGAGGTGCAGCTTGTCTCCGCAGCCACGTGGACACGAAGAGGTCTAGGACGTCGAGGAGTCGATCACGAGCTGTCTCTTGAAGGCTCTAGCTGATGGCGGTGTCGGCAACTGGATTGGAGCAAACAGGCCTTGGCTAATGCAAGCCACGCAGGAAGTGAAGAAAGCTTAGTTCTTGGACCAGCAAGGTCAGAGGTGCTGCTCCTTTTTACAGAAGCGAGCGCCATTCTGGAGCAACCAAACCAGCAGTTCAGATTGTAGATTTCGTTGCCAAGATGGCCCAAGCCGCGTGGCAAGTGACTGGGATGACGCGTCAAGTGGGAAAGTGCAAAAGGGCCCCACGCAGATCGTGGAGATGCTGGGGGGCTGATCTTCGGTGCAGATGCTGCTAGGTGGTGGGGCTTCTCAAGCCCCAAAGCACAGCATCGAGGGAGCCTCGGGTGCTGCACAGTGAGCTTCTCGGGGTCTTTGAAGATGACCGGTCCCACGTCTCTCGATGCCTCCACGGGTCTCTTCTTTTTAGGGACTGTGGATCGGACTGTAAGATGTCTGGGAATCCAGGTCTTGTCGGGCTCTGGGCTCGGTCTCCGGCGGGAGGTGGCGGCAAAACAGACCTCGAGTTGCTGGTTGGTGCCTGTATTCACAGGGTGGTCACTCCTTGGCCACAAGGGAGATTATCTTCAGTCTTCTGTGCAGCAGAATGTCGAAGTCTAGTTTTCTTCTTAGTTTCAAGTCGAGTTCAGGATGATCTGAAGTCTTGGGACACAGCTCCTACTCTTATTCCAAATCTAGGGGCCGGATTACCTGCTAGATCCCTCCTCTGGGTGGGACCAGGAAGGGGGGTGGTTACACCCCCTTTCCTTTGTCCAGCTTCGCGCCAAGACTGGGGCTGGAGAGCCCCAGCACCGGTTTGAACTGGCATATGCACAGGGACACCTTGTGTGCCCCAGGCATGTCTCATTCTATTCAGTCCTGTCCTACCCAATACACAAAATCCTGTCTGGGGTGGTGCTAGCACCTCCCAAGGCAGGAAACCCTTTATCCAAGCCTCCCTCGCTGGAAGGACTCCCAGCAGCAGGAGGTCAGACTTGTGTCTGTGGTGGAAGCATCCATTTTGTGATGCTGAGGCTGCAGTTTAACTTTAACCGGGGTTCAGGTTATGTACATGTCGTGTCCCTCTAGAAGGGTGGAATGCTACCACCATAGCCAGAACTGGCGAGGGGGTAGTATTCCAATTCGTATGACACCTTACTCGACATGTTTTGATAAAGCCAAACCAAATATAGCATTTAACCGTGAGGTTCATAATGCACTTAAGAGTATATGGTATGGCAGTATCATGGAGCAGCTACAGGAAGTGGTTCCGAAAGCTGCAGACAGGCTCAGCTCATGCTAGAGCACCATCTCACATATTTCCAAGCACTCTGCCTCCAGGATTGATGAGGCCTTCCATAGGAGTGGCTGATAGGAACATATGTGTCCATTTTAGGTTAGATATAGACATACTATACCTAAGTAAGGGGTGATTACACCGACTTACCCCAGCTGAGTGATCAGCCAGTTGTGTCAAATATGGAGGCCAGGCCAGGGGTGGTATAATACATGCTGCAGCCCCTGGAAGGCCTTGGAAACACCTATGCCCCGGGTACCTGGGGTACACTGTTACAGGGGCCAATAAGGTGAACCAGTTCCAATTCGTAATGCACCTAGTGTGCATTGGCATTAATTTAGAGAGAGAACAGCAGGCTGTGGGTCTGATTAGCAGGTCCACAGCCACATTAAGTCATAAACCAGTGAAGCAAAAAGCAAAAATTTGGGGTGACCATAGGATAGCAGACCCTACTCTCCTACACAACCCCCCCCCCCCAAACGCAGGGACATTAGACTAACCTTGACCAGTTGTGTCTTCATGTTCTAAGTGGAAGTACCTGGAGAGACCATCTGCATTACCATGGTCAGTCCCTGGTCGGTGCTCCACTGTAAAGTCCATCCCCTGTGGGGAAATGGACCACCTGAGCAGTTTGGGGTTTTTACCCTTCATCTGATTAAGCCATGAGAGGGGCTTATGGTCGGTCTGAATCTTGAAGTGAGTGCCAAACAAGTATGGCCTCAACTTCTTCAGGTCCCACACCACAGGAAAGGCCTCCCTCTCAATGGCTGACCAACGTTTCTCTCTGGGGGTCAGCCTTCTGCTAATAAAAGCAATGGGCTGGTCTTGACCATCTACATTAAGTTGTGAAAGCACAGCTCCCACTCCCAACTCAGAAGCATCTGTTTGGACAATGAACTCTCTTGAGTAGTCAGGACTCTTCAGGATAGGTGCAGAGCACATGGCCTTCTTCAGGTCATCAAATGCCTTTTGACAGTTTACTGTCCACTGAACCTTTTTGGGCATCTTCTTTGATGTCAGATGATTAAGAGGAGTCACAATGGACCCATAGTTCTTAACAAACTTCCTGTAGTACCCAGTCAGGACCAAGAAAGCTCTGACCTGAGTCTGGGTGGTTGGAGGGGACCAGTCCTTTATGGTCTGGATCTTACTCTCCAGTGGTTGACCTTGGCCTCCACCTACAAGGTGGCCCAAGTATACAATTTTACTCTGCCCTATCTGGCACTTTGTTGCCTTGATAGTGAGGCCTGCCTTTTGCAGAGCCTCTAAGCACTTCCTTCAGGTGGACCAGGTGATCCTCCCAGGTGGAGCTGAAGACAGCAATATCATCCAGATATGCTGCGCAAAAGTCTTCCAACCCAGTAAGGACTTGATTCACCAACCTTTGGAAGGTGGCAGGTGCATTTCTCAGACCAAAGGGCATCACCACAAATTCGTAATGCCCACCTGGGGTAGAAAATGCAGTTTTGGCTTTAGACTCCTCAGCTAACCTGATTTGCCAATAGCCAGCTGTCAAGTCAAATGTGCTCAAATACTTGGCAGAAGCCAATTTGTCTGAGCTCATCTGCTCTTGGAATAGGGTGTGCATCTGTCCTGGTGACAGCATTGAGTCCTCTGTAATCCACACAGAACCTCATCTCTCTCTTTCGATCTTTGGTGTGAGGTTTGGGGACCAGAACCACTGGGCTAGCCCAGGGGCTCTCTGAAGGCTCAATAACACCTAATTCCAGCATCTTTTGCACCTCAGTCTTTATACAGTCCCTGACATGGTCAGCTTGCCTGTAAATCTTGTTTTTCACAGGAAGACTGTCACCAGTGTCCACCACATGGGTACACCAGTTAGTCTGACTGGGTGTCAATGAGAACATATGTCTATATGACTGCAAAACCTGTCTACAGTCATTTTGCTGATGTTCAGTGAGGCTGCCATCTAAGGCCACACCATCAACTGAGCCATCTTCATGGTTCTGAGTCAGCAGGTCTGGGAGATGGTCACTCTCTTCCTCCTGCCCCTCATCTGTAGCCATGAGCAAGCCAATGTCTGCCCTGTCAACATATGCCTTCAATCTGTTAACATGGAGCACCCTGTGGGGGCTCCTGGGAGTTCCTAGGTCCACCAAGTAGGTAACCTCTCCCTTCTTTTCAATGATAGTATGGGGTCCAGACCATTTGTCTTGGAGTGCTGCTGGGGCCACTGGCTCCAACACCCATACTTTCTGTCCAGGCTGGTACTCAGTCAAGACAGCCTTTTGGTCATGCCAAGCTTTCTGTAATTCTTGGCTGGCCTCAAGGTTTTTGGATGCCTTCTCCATATACTCAGCCATCCTGGAGCGGAGACCAAGTACATAGTCCACTATGTCTTGCTTGGGTTTTCTGAGAGGTAACCCCCATCCTTCCCTCACTAAACACAGGGGTCCTCTTACAGGGTGCCCAAACAACAATTCAAAGGGGCTGAAGCCAACCCCCTTTTGTGGGACCTCTCTGTAAGCAAACAGAAGGCAGGGTAGAAGGATGTTCCATCTTCGCCTGAGCTTTTCTGGTAATCCTTTGATCATACCCTTTAGGGTCTTGTTGAACCTTTCAACAAGCCCATTACATTGTGGATGATAAGGAGTGGTGAACTTGTAGTTGAAACCACATTCCTTCCACATAGCTGTTAAGTATCCTGACATGAAGTTGGCAACTCTATCATATACTACCTCCTTAGGAAACCCTACTCTGGAGAAAACTCCAAGTAAGGCCCTGGCCACAACAGGAGCTGTTGTGGTCCTAAGGGGAATTGCCTCTGGGTACCTGGTGGCATGGTCCACCACCACCTGTATGAATCTGTGCCCAGATGCTGTAGGGGGATCCATTGGACCTACAATATCAATCCCCACTCTTTCAAAGGGGACCCCCACCACAGGCAGTGGTATCAGGGGGGCCTTTGTTGTTCCACCTGCTTTGCCACTGGCTTGGCAGGTTACACAGGAGCGACAAAACTCCTTTGTATCTTCAGACATGTGAGGCCAGTGAAAGTGAGGGACAAGCCTGTCCCAAGTCTTGTTCTGGCCTAGGTGTCCTGCTAAAGGAATATCATGGGCCAAGGTTAGAAGGAAGCCCCTAATTTGCAGAGGTATAACTAACCTCCTGGTTGTACCTGGCTTTGGGTCTCTACCCTCTGAATAAAGGAGCCCATCATCCCAATATACTTTATGGGTACCTTGAGCATTCCCAGCAGCCCCAGCAGCAGCCTGCTGTCTGAGGGGTTCAAGAGAAGGACAGGTTAACCGAGCCTGCCCCAAGACTGCCCTAGAAGGTCCCCCTCTCCCCAGAAACTCAACCTGATCAGGTTCAAGTTCTTCAGGGACAGTTCCTTCAGGGGTCTCAGGATCATCTTCCTGTGAAGGCTAATCCTCACTTGTAGGCAGTTGGGAAGGCACAGCCTTTACCCTCCTGTTCGTCTTCTTGGAATGTGCTTGGTCCATGGTTCCAGGATCCAAGACCTGGGGTTCAGAGAGGCACTTTTTGGCCTGTGACCTGGTCACAGCAAGGACATGTGATGATATCCCTAACATCTCTGCATGAGTCCTGTACTCAACTTCTGACCATAGAGAGCTCTCCAGGTCATTGCCCAACAAACATTCAACTGGGAGATATACACTAACCACAACTCTTTTTAGGCCAGTTACCCCTCCCCAGGAAAAGTTAACAGCTGCTACACTATGTGTAGTAGTGACATTGCTGGCATTGGTCACCAGGTAATTGTCACCTGGTATGTATTGTCCGGGGTCCACAAAGTTAGGTGTCACCATAGTGACACTGGCACATGTGTCCCTGTATGCTTGAGCCACTTTTTCATTAATCAAAGGTGTCTGTCTGTACTTGCCCAGGTTACTGGGGCTGACAGTAGTGGACAAATCTATGTCCACATCACAAATCAGGACAGCCTGTGTAGGGGTTCTGACTAGGCCAGACTCTCCCTCAGTTCCCAAGGTGATACCTACTACCCCCTTAGTTTGTGAACCAACACTGATGACTGTACTATTGGGTGCAGGTGCCTTAGGGGCTGCAGTGTTGGGGGCTCCACCCCTTTTACACTCACTGGTCTAGTGAGAGGAGTTTTTACAAGTACTACACCAGGGTTTTCTTTGACCTTCTTTCTTCTTCTTTTTGGAAGTTTGGGACCCACCCTCAGTATTAGTTTGGGGCCCTGTTGAAGACTTCTGGTCTTTAGCTTTCTGCTCCCCACCCTTCTGGTCTGTTTTCTTTTGGTCACCACCCTGGTTCTGGTTCTGGTTCTTTTGCTTATCTCTGGTTCTAACCCATTTGTCTGCCCTCTTTCCCAATTCTTGGGGAGAGGTCAGATCTGAGTCAACCAAATGTTGATGCAACTGCGGGTTCTGACAATTATTTAAAATTTGTTCTCTCATAAGCAAATTGTACAATCCTTCATAGTCTGTAACCTTACTTCCCAGCAACCAGCTCTCTAGAACCTTAGTGGCACATTCAACAAATTCAGACCAGTCCTGAGTCTGTGTCTTCTGGGTTTCTCTGAACATTAACCTGTACTGTTCAGTGGTTAAGCCTAACCCATCAATCAGAGCACTCTTCAGGACCAGGTAGTTTCTAGAATCCCCATCACTAACTGTGAGGAGTCTGTCTCGGCCTCTACCTTCAAAGGAGAGCCACAAGATTGCGGCCCACTGCTCCTGAGGGATCTGCTGTACTCTGCAGGCTCTCTCAAGTGCAGTTATCCATTTCTGGATGTCATCCCCAGCTTTGTAGGGGGGCAAAATCTTACTCAGGTTTCTATTGTCATAGGACCTGTCTTTATCCTTAGGGATAGTGCTGCCACCAGTGGATCCTAATCCACTCTCTCTAGGCTGTCTTGCCTTAGCAAGCTTCTCTTGGGCCAGGGCAACTTCTAATTCTTGCTTCTGGATCGTAAGCTCAGCCTCTCTCATTCTGGCCTCATGTTCCCTTCTCTGAGGGCTCGTCATCCCCCTTCTGGAATGACCATGAGAACCTCTAGAAGCTTGGGAAGTGTTGGATTCACCTGAGTGATTCCTCCTCCTCCTTTGCTCCTGGTTAAATCCACTTGGGGGTCTGAGTGGGTTTGACCCTGACTCAGTCCCAAATTGGCTTAAGTTAGCCTGGCTAAGTCTTTTGACTGGCACCTGACTAAGTCTCTCATCATCAGAATCACTTTCTTCTTCCTCCTCTTCATCCTCCTCATCCTCAGGCTGAGTATCTCCAGTGTTCTGGTCTTCCTCATCTATCTGGACAACAGGGACAGGGGTGTCAGTATTATCATCTTCAGTGGGAGAGCCTCCTTCAACATTCCCTGTGGGGTCTGCTTTAGAGGTCTTTAGAGCTTCAGACTGGTCTAAAAGCTCTTTGAGGTGTGCTGTGGTAGGGGCTGGACCCGTCTTGAGACCTCTTAAGGTACACAGCTGCCTCATTTCTTTAAAGTTTAACATAGCAAATTTGGATGGTGCCCTTGGAGGGTCACTCTCAACAGGGACAGGTCCAGTGGACCCCTCTGCTCCAGACATTGCTCTAGTGTGGGTGGATATGTTGCAATCTACCTACACTGGTGTTCATCTACTAAACCTATCTAGTAGTTGTAGTCAGGGTGTGCTACTCCCTATCCTCTACAACAACTAAGTTCAGTAGAACTTAAGTATACTAGTCTTGTTTTATATGTACCTAACAGGTACCTGTATGATCTTTCAAATGATACTCTCCAAAGATTGTAATGGTAAAACAACAGCAAGCTCAAATCCCAACCACTGCTCACCAATGTGAGAAGTTGGCCTGGTATATGATGCTCACTAGTTCTAGTGATCACCTTGTACCATGCCAAGCAACCCTTATGATGATTGGTTGTAAGTCAACCTTATAGACCAGCTATCCTAGTAGCGTGGACAAAGCAGTCTTAGGCTAAACTCTGTAAAGGCATGTGAAGCAAGCTGTTTTACCATACACAATCCCCTTGAATACCAAATGAAAGGACACCACACAGATATATATTGAAAATATATATATATTTATTCACTACAAATATCCCCTATACTCTTTATGAGCACAGAAGCAAATGCGTTAAAACAAAACACAGTTTAAATACACAAAAGTTGCACAATATGGATGAGCCCTAGGGGCCACTTAAACCATATACTAAAATAGTGGTATAAGAACCACCAATTGGAAAGGAAATAGGCCTAGGGCCTGGGGAATCGCTGGAGCTGTTCGGGACTAACAGTGAAGAAGTCGGGAAAGGCCCGCGGGACTAGGGTGCAGCGCTTAAAGCACACGCATGCACCAATGCAAAGTCAATGGTGCGTAAAAGTTACAAAGTTACTGCAAAAGGAGTCTTCTGACTGGACTAGGACTACCAAACTTTAGAGTTAGGCACTAGAGGGGTGTACCAGTGTAAGAACACCGGCGTTAGTAAGTTACCTCACCCACAGGAAGCGGGTGCACAGGTGCCAAAGTGTGTCGGGTTTCGTCACACAGTCTGATGGTGCCTGAGGATGAAGATGCTGCAGGCGTCCAGGAGAGAAGTGTCCGGTGTGATCCAAGGGTGGATCGAAGATGTGAAGACCTGAAAGCAGAGGGGACAATGTTCAAAAGTCTCTAGCCAGTGACTGCCAAGGAACCAGGATGGAACCAGGCGATGTCGGGTGCAAACAGGCGATGAGGTGCAGCTTGTCTCCGCAGCCACGTGGACACGAAGAGGTCTAGGACGTCGAGGAGTCGATCAAGAGCTGTCCCACTAAGGCTCTAGCTGATGGCGGTATCGGCAACTTGATTGGAGCAAACGGGCTTTGGCTAATGCAAGCCACGCAGGAAGTGAAGAAAGCTTAGTTCTCGGACCAGCAAGGTCAGAGGTGCTGCTCCTTTTTACAGGAGCGAGGGCCAGTCTGGAGCAACCAGACCAACAGTTTAGATTGTAGATTTCGTCACCATGATGGCCACAAGCCGCGTGGCAAGTGACCGGGATGACGCGTCGAGTGGCAAAGTGCAAAAGGGCCCCATGCAGATCGCACAGATGCTGGGGGGCTGATCTTCGGTACAGATGCTGCTCGGTGGTGGGGCTTCTCAAACCCCAAAGCACAGCGTCGAGGGAGCCTCGGGTGCTGCGCAGTCAGCTTCTCGGGGGTCTTTCAAGATGGCCGGTCCCACGTCTCTCGATGCCTCCACCGGTCTCTTCTTTTCAGGGACTGTGGATCGGGCTGTGAGATGTCTGGGAATCCAGGTCTTGTTGGGCTCTGGGCTCAGGCTCCGGCGGGAGGCAGCAGCAAAGCAGATGTTGAGTTGCTGGTTGGTGCCTGTATTCACAGGGTGGTCACTCCTTGGCCACAAGGGAGATTCTCTTCAGTCTTCTGTGCAGCAGAATGTCGAAGTCCAGTTTTCTTCTTAGTTTCAAGTCGAGTTCAGGATGATCTGAAGTCTTGGGACACAGCTCCTACTCTTATTCCAAATCTAGGGGCCGTATTACCTGCTAGGTCCCTCCTCTGGGTGGGACCAGGAAGGGGGGGTGGTTACAACCCCTTTCCTTTGTCCAGCTTCGCACCAAGACTGGGACTGGAGAGCCCCAGCACCGGTTTGGACTGGCATATGCAGCCCTGTCCTACCCAATACACTAAATCCTGTCTGGGGTGGTGCTAGCACCTCCCAAGGCAGGAAACCCTTTGTCCAAGCTTCCCTGCTGGGAGGACTCCCGGCAGCAGGAGGTCAGACTTGTGTTTGTGGTGGCAGCATCCATTTTGTGATGCTGAGGCTCTAGTTTAACTTTAACCGGGGTTCAGGTTATGTACATGTCGTGTCCCTCTAGAAGGGTGGAATGCTACCCCCGTCACCAGAACTGGCGAGGGGATATTATTCCAATTCGTGTGACACCTTACTCGACATGTTTTGATAAAGCCAAACCAAAGAAAGCATTTAACCGCGAGGTTCATAATGCACTTAAGAGTATATGGTATGGCAGTATCATGGAACAGCTACAGGAAGTGGTTCCGAAAGCTGCAGACAGGCTCAGCTCATGCTAGAGCACCATCTCACATATTTCCAAGCACTCTGCCTCCAGGATTGATGAGGCCTTCCATAGGAGTGGCTGATAGGAACATATGTGTCCATTTTAGGTTAGATATAGACATACTATACCTAAGTAAGGGATGATTACACCGACTTACCCCAGCTGAGTGATCAGCTAGTTGTGTCAAATATGGGGCCAGGCCAGGGGTGGCATAATACATGCTGCAGCCCCTGGTAGGCCTTGGAAACACCTATGCCCTGGGTACCTGGGGTACACTGTTACAGGGGCCAATAAGGTGAACCAGTTCCAATTCGTAATGCACCTAGTGTGCATTGGCATTAATTTAGAGAGAGAACAGCAGGCTGTGGGTCTGATTAGCAGGCCCACAGCCACATTAAGTCATAAACCAGTGAAGCAAAAAGCAAAAATTTGGGGTGACTATAGGATAGCAGACCCTACTCTCCTACAGCGCATTTTAGGAGGTAGTTTTAATCCCCCCGCCCTATTATGTACTAGGGGCTTACAGAGGAGCCCAAGTAGTACCCCAACGCATAGTGTTCCCTAGTGTATGTAGGTGTTTTCACTGTATTCTTAGTGTCTTTTGGCATAGCACTGGCTCTAGGACTGGTTAGTCAGAGTCAGTTACCACCAGTACCTATCTGAAAAAGTTGAGGTTACAGGATGATTTTCCAACTAGGCCACTTTCGGCTCCTCTGTTTGTTCTTTCTGCACGTCTTCCTTCTTCCTTCACTTTTCTTCATTTTTGAGGACTTCTGTTGCCTCTTCCTGATTTTCTTTTGCTTCTTTCTGTGCATTTTTACTTCTTTCTTCACATGTCCTACCTCTGTAGGCAAAGTTAGAAACTAGCATTTAAAAAACCTTTGAAATTCACTGAACAAAAGATATGTTTCAGTCACGTTAAAGTTAGAAATTAGCATTTAAAAAGCCTTTGAAATTCGCTGAAAAAAACATAGGTTTCAGGCACATTATAGTTAGGAATTTGCATTTAAAAAACCTTAGAAATTCACTTTAAAAAACCATAGGTTTCAGGGGCGTTATAGTTAGCTGGACATTTCACTCATACAAAACTGTAAGGGTCTGTTGTACACAAAGAGCTTGTCCTCTCTCCTTGCATTAGTTGTGTGTGATATCTGAATTGCACAGTTTATCCTCTTCTCCCATGCATGGAAGTAATTACCCTTATCCTTGTATGTGTGTATTAAGACTGAACCATTGTTGCTTTGATAGTGAGATATTGTATGCAGAGCTCGCTCCTATGTTACAAAACGATATGTGATGGTTTTGTCAAGGTTTGTTTATTCGTTTACAAGCGTTAAGAGAATCCATGGTTTGCATACATAATGAAGCGCTGAATCCTAGGTTTGCATACATAATGAAGCGCTGCACGTTTTCTAACGAACCCCACCCGCCCTCGCCTATAAAAACCTCCTTGGAGCACTCGCAGTTGGTTGTGCTCGTCGGATGGTCCCGCTTACCTGGAGATCCCGCCTCTGCATCGTCCTCCGGTTTCTTGACCCTGGTCCACCTTTGAGCTTCCTCCTGCCGCCGGGCCACGGTCCGGCTCCAGCCCATTTCCTGCGGTCCAACTTCCGGTCCCTCATGAAAAGCGGAACGACCTGCAACAAAAGAAAATAAAGAGTGAGGTTAGCGCGCAAACAAAGTAGCAACGGTACAAGTAAGTGCTTAAGCCTTTCTTCAACAAGGAACATTTCCGGATTCACTGAAAAGGTAAAAAGGCACAGATAATCTGCACATTGCTTCATAAAGACAGCATTTTCTAATGTCTTCCTAAAGACTTCCTTCGTGGAGCATGCCCTAAGACATTGCATTCTTGGAACATTTACAAGAGACTTGGATACTTATGTTTATGTTTATGCACATGAATGTTTTAAATTTTGTGACAGCGTCTGAATATAAGACAGCAAACAAAAGGTGGTCAGAAAAATTGTAATACAGCACATGAATGTTTTAAAGTTTGTGACGGCGTCTGAAATATAAGACAGCAAAACTAACATGGTCAGAACAATTCTGATACTGGTATAGGATACTTGAGAAGTGAGTCACAACACAGGTGCTCTCATATATATATATATATATATATATATTCCAAACGCTCAAAGCTGGAGGACACCGCTTGAAGATTGCCAGGCGCCGCTGCAACAAGGAACACGAGACCCAGGAGTTCAGGTGAGAAGATTTTAATCAGCACCTTCGTCAAGCATAACGTTTCGGCCTCCGAAAGGCCTTGGTCACATGACACAAAGAGAGGGCGATCAAAATTTAAAGTGCTGGTGCTACAATTCGGCCAATAACGATTGGACACCACCAAGTCTTAAAAGATAACATAAAAGACAGACTTAAAGTACATGCAAAATCACTGGATAATCCAATTTGGTCATTGCGTGTGTACATATAAAGTGGCATGGTGCATTGTACTTTTGGCATGGCAGAGTGTGTGTTTGTTGGTACAAATTGTAAGATAAATTCATAACAGTCTCAACACAATGCATCTCTGTAATATTTTGTAATATATTGGATAAATCCACTAATACTCTAGAGAGCAGGTCCAAGACCACATACATCTGTTACAGTTGTTAATGAACCCGACAACTAACACAATAAATATATAAATACCAAACCACCAATGTGTGATTTGAAACATCAGCCCCGAAACACAAGTCGGGACTAACATGCCAAGAAGAGCACCGCTAAAGTGTCCAAATTGTTATTTTGGGTCGAAAAGAAAAAACTAATAGACAAATGGATGTGATGACATATGAGTATGCATCAATACTCATATGTAGTTAAAATCAATTGCATCAAGATGCATAGGCTGATCCCAACCTATGCTGATGTGTACATTGCAACGCTGCTTCCTGGGCCAACCACAAGTACAGGTAGTTCAAAAATACCCTGTTACTTTAGCTTAAAGACATAATAGCTATAAACTCATTTTGGGTACAGTGAGGAGATAAATATGCAAAGACACATTGACCCAGAATCGGACCTTGTGCGAATAGAGACACTCAAATACAGGTGTAATTTACCAAAGACATTTCAAAGACATGTATGAAGGTCTTCAGTGTAATTTAAGCCCCAAGGTGCCTTACTGTTAAATTCAATGATATATTTGGTCTCCAACGCTCTAAGGAGGCCTTCCCTGTATATATATATAATGTTGTGTATTGGTTTATGGATCGGATAAAGAGTTAACAGTTATTCTTTCTTAAGGTAGAAGAGTGCTTCCTTTTCAAGACAATCCCATATGGTGAACAGAAAGACCAGAAACAGAGAGGTATATGTTTGATCATGCGGTGTTTGTCATCAGTAGTAGAATAGGAAGGCAAATACTCATATAATAGAAGAGTGAAAAACATGTCTTTGTATTTATGTCTTTGCCAGTTATACAGCCAGTGTACGATCATCTCCAGTAGAAGCTATCAGAGAAACTGTGTTTACCTCTCTTTTATTATTTTATCCTCTTCCCCCTTCCCTTGAGCTTCTTTTCGTTACACACTGTTTCAATTCAGTGCAGTGAAATCAGAGGCTTGAGGGTGGGTACAAACTGTCTTCGGCTTCCCAACAGAACCGTCTAGATGTTCAGGTGAGCAGGACCTTGACAAAAGCACAAGCCTAACAACCCGTGGTTCTGTTGGAAAGATAAATACAGGGGACGAAATGGATGCTATAGACACTGCTGATATGGCACAGGCTTTAAATGATGATTTAGTCCACAATGAATCAGTCACAGCACTCCTACAGCAAATGCAATTCGAATTAGAGAAATTAAAGTTAGAAAACGCAACGTTAAAACAGGATTTGGTACGATGCAAACCTCGGGAAAACCTCTGGTGAACAACCTTTTCCCCTTTGTTTAAAGACTCTTCTGAAATAGGTGCTAGGCCTAAAATAACCACTACAAACCCCTCTCCTGTGGAGGTAACTGTTAATGTCCCTAATATGGTGCCATTAGCTGCTCCTGAAAGGTTCCATGGAGATAGTAATACATTTCATGTTTTCCTAAACCAATGTAAATTACACTTTGTTTGTAAGCTACAACAATTTACCACGGATACTACTAAGGTGGCTTTAGTACTTTCTTATTTAGGAAGTACGGCGGCAAATTGGTCCATTCCCTATGTGGATAGGGATTACCTGATTCTTCATAATTGGAATCTCTTTAAGAGAACAATGACTCGCTTATTTGCTAAACACACCTATATGCAGGCAAGTGATAACAAACTACTAAACCTCAAACAAGGGAATTGAGACTTGTTTACCTATCTTACTAGTTTCAATCGTCTACTGACTGAAACACAATGGCCGGAGGAGAAACGTGTCTCTCTCTTTTATAAAGGATTGAGAGACGACTTAAAAGATGCTTTAGCCCATATTGTAGATTTACCAGAGGATTATTCCGATTTTGTGGATTTGGTGAAGTTAGATCACCGTTTGGGAGAAAGGAAAGGTGATAAATCCAAGATGGAAACCAGATTGACTTTTGTAAAACATGAAAAGAAGAACGCAGATAATAAATTCCCAGAACCCGAACCTATGCAAATAGGGACACTCAAAGGTCCGTTGTCCTTAGAAGAAAAGGAAAGAAGAAGAAAGCTTCAATTATGTCTGTACTGTGGTCAGGCGGGTAATTTTGCTAGAGAATGTCCCATTACACCAAAGACCCTTGGAAGGTTAACGTTTTAACCGCACAACCTATGGAGCAGGAAAACGAATAAGCTCGACAAGGGCAGAGGTCACTTGTTCGAGAAAGGTTTTAACTCAGACCTCTCACTCTGCAGCGTATACTGTGCCCCATATACCTAAGCATTTTTTGATTCACGTAATTCTAATTGTGAGCACACAGTTAAGACATACCCTTCCAATGCTTCTGGATTCAGGAGCTACAGCAAATTTTGTAGATAACACTGTGGCTAAAAAATTAGGCTTACCCATTATTCAGAAAACTTATCCTGAGGCCCTCTGTGCTGTGGATGGTTCTGAATTGACTTGACGTCTAATCACGAGACAAACCGGCCCTATCACTATGGTGTGCCAGAATGGACACACAAAAGAGCTTAGTTTTGATTCAATAGATACCCCGAACTGGTTTGATTTTGGGAGTGTCTTGGCTCACTACTCATAACACAAAAATTGAGTGGGTATCTCGAACTGTTACTCTGGATTCTTCTTTTTTAGATCCAGTTGTTATCTAGAAGCAGGACATAACCATTTATCAGTTATACATTGTGCTAACATTACAAAAGAAGAGAATGCTATCCCATCTGAATATTTAGACTTTAAGGATGTCTTTGGTCCAGTAAAGGCAAGTGTCTTGCCTCCGCACCGGTCATATGACTGTCGCATAGACTTGATCCCTGGAGCTCCTCTGCCAAACAGCAGAGTATATGCCCTGACAGAGGAAGAGACTAAATATCTGAGAACATACCTGGATGACTTATTACAATCCGGTTTCATTCGCCATTCTACATCTCCGGTGTCATCTCCACTTTTTTTTTATACCAAAACCGGATGGTTCCCTTCGCGCTTACATCGATTATAGGGGACTCAATAAGGCCACGATAAAGAACAAATATCCGCTCCCTTTAATACCGGTCCTCCTTGACCAATTGCGTCATTCCACCATCTATACTAAATTAGATCTACGAGGTCCGTACCATCTGGTAAGAGAAAAGGAAAATGATGAGTGGAATACTGAGTTTAAAACTAAGTTTGGGTTGTTCGAATACACTGTGATGCCCTTTGGATTGTGCAACGCTCCTGCAGCGTTCCAATTTTTTATTAAGGAGGTTTTGCACAAATTCTTAGACATCTGTGTCATAGTGTATATTGACGACATTCTTATTTATTCTAAAGGACCAGAGGAACATACACAGAATGTTAGAGCAGTCTTAGCCACATTACAAGAACACCATCTCTTTGCTAAGTTAGAAAAATTTAGTTTTTAATGCCACCACTGTACACTTTTTGGGATTTTGTTGTCACCACAATGTATCACCATGGATACAATTTAAGTTGGTGCAATCAATGATTGGCCAGAACCCACTTCCTTCTGGATGTACAGAAATTCTTAGGTTTCGCTAATTTTTACAGGAGGTTTATTTCTCATTTTGCAGACATAATGGCTCCTATCACTAAATTGTTACAGAAAGGTCAACGTTTCATTTGGGATACTCAAGCTTCACAAGCCTTTCAGCTCCTGAAGCAAAAATTCACTTCAGCGCCATTTCTTAAACATCCAGATCCTGACCTCCCGTTTTATGTGGAAGCAGATGCTTCACAAGTGGCAATTGGAGGAGTCCTTTCACAGTGGAATTCAGTGGATGGTCAGCTACATCCCATTGCTTTTTATTCCAAGAAATTACTTCCAGCAGAACAAAATTATACCGTGGCAGAGAAAGAGCTATTGGCCATGAAGTTAGCCTTTTCTGAGTGGAGACATCACTTAATGGGGGCTAAGTTCCCCATCACTATTTTCAGTGACCACAAAAACCTACAGTTCTTTAGTTCCATTAAAGCACTAACACCAAGTCAGATGCGTTGGTTAAATTTTTTTAGTGCTTTTGATTTTGTTATAACATATCGACCAGGTACACAACAAATTCAGTCAGACGTGTTATCTAGGTATGGAAATACTGTAGAAACAAAACAGGAAAAGAAAGGACAATCAATCATAGCACCACAAAACATCCTAGCACCAATACAACATAATAAGTTTATGAAAGATATGTATACAGCACACTTACAAAATAATCCAAAAGAGTGGCTGAAAGGTTCATTGAACTCAATTCAACAAGGATTATTATACCATGATTTCTTGCTCTGTGTACCAACCACAGACCTACAAACGCAGATCATAGCTTGGCATCATACATCAGTTTTAGCTGGACACCCTGGCTGCGTAAAAACATTAGAAAACGTATGAAATTTTTTTGGGTGGTCCACTGTGAGTAATGATGTTAAACGATATGTTGACGCCTGTCCTGTATGTGCCCGTCAGAAAACATCACACAACGCACCTGCTGGATTACTGGTACCAATGCCAACCCCCACGAGTCCATGGCACACAATAAGTGGGGATTTTATAGTGAATTTACCTCCAGTAAAGAAATTTACCACAGTACTTGTAATAGTAGACTATTTGTCCAAAATGGCGCATTTTGTACCCTTAACAAAATTACCCACAGCAGCAGAATTTGCAGACAAATTTTTAAAAGAAGTTGTACGTCTACATGGATTGCCAAGCAAAGTTATTTCAGACCGAGGTAGTCAGTTCAATTCCAGATTTTGGAAAACACTTTGTGAGAAATTGAGGGTAGAGGTAGCGTTGTCCTCTGCTTTCCATCCGGAAACAGATGGACAAACTGAGCGCTTAAAGCAAACATTTGTTCAAACACTACGATGTTTACTGGTAGAATATACAAGTGAATGGATAGAGGCCTTACCAATCGCAGAATTTGTGTATGATAATTCAGAACATGCAGCAACACACTGTACCCCATTCTATTTTATGTAGGGGTATCACCCAAGGGCCTTGCCTATTGTTGTAAATGAATCCCTTCTCCCAACAGTTACAGAAAGATTAACAAGATTGATTAAAATCCAAGAAAAAGCTAAAAAACATCTGAATGTGTACAAAGATCCTATGAAGAAACAAGCAGATAAACATAGAACTGAGGCACCACTCTATCAAACTGGAGATAAGGTTTGGCTCTCTACAAAGAACCTAAACATAGAAGGGTCTCGAAAGTTGCAACTAAGGTTCATCTGGCCCTTTTGTGTTACTGCATTGATAAAGCCAGTAACCGTGAAATTAGACCTCCCTGATGATTATCCAGTATATCCCACATTTCATGTATCCTTGCTCAAACCCTATAACCCTCATACTCGGCCTGAACCTCCACCCATCCCAATTAAAGGACACCTTGAATACGAAGTGCGTAGCATTTTAGATGCTAAAAGATTCCATGGACGTTTGTTTTATTTGGTAGCATGGAAAGGATATGATGAAACAGAAAAATCATGGAAGCCAGCCTCCTTTGTGCATGCCCCACGCTTACTTAGATTGTTTCATATGAAAAATCCTGGAAAACCATGTCCTGTAGGGGGGCCTTTGAGGGGGGCGACTGTCAGAGTCTGTTCTACACAAAGAGCTTGTCCTCTCTCCTTGCATTAGTTGTGTATGGTATCAGAATTGCACAGTTTATCCTCTCCTCCTATGCATGGAAGTAATTACCCATATCCTGGTATGTGTGTGTTAAGACTGAACCATTGTTGCTTTGATAGTAAGATATTGTATGCAGAGCTCGCTCCTATGTTACAAAACGATATGTGATGGTTTTGTCAAGGTTTGTTTATTCGTTTACAAGCGTTAAGGGAATCCTTGATTTGCATACATAATGAAGCGCTGAATCCTTGGTTTGCATACATAATGAAGCGCTGCACGTTTTCTAATGAACTCCACCCGCCCTCGCCTATAAAAACCTCCTTGGAGCACTCGCAGTTGCTTGTGCTCATCGGATGGTCCCGCTTACCTGGAGATCCCGCCTCTGCATCGTCCTCCGGTTTCTTGACCCTGGTCCACCTTTGGGCTTCCTCCTGCCGCCGGGCCGTGGTCCGGCTCCAGCGCATTTCCTGCGGTCCAACTTCCGGTCCCTCACGAAAAGCGGAACGACCTGCAACAAAAGAAAATAAAGAGTGAGGTTAGCGCGCAAACAAAGTAGCAACGGTACAAGTAAGTGCTTAAGCCTTTCTTTAACAAGGAACATTGCCGGATTAACTGAAAAGGTAAAAAGGCACAGATAATCTGCACATTGCTTCATAAAGACAGCATTTTCTAATGTCTTCCTAAAGACTTCCTTCGTGGAGCATGCCCTAAGACATTGCATTCTTGGAACATTTACAAGAGACTTGGGGCCAGATGTAGGTAGTTTTATTTTACCGACTCATAAATACCGAATTTTACCGATTCGGTATTTATGAATCGGTAAAATAGAAGGCTGGAGATGTAGGTAAATTCGGTAATTGAATTACCGAATCTGTAATAATCGGTATTTACCGAATAGGTAAATACCGATTCGGTAATGCCCATTGATTCCTATGGGCATTGAAGTCCATAGGAATCAATGGGCATTACCGAATCGGTATTTACCGATTCGTTAAATACCGATTCAAGCAAGGGTGCAGGGGGTGTCACTTTGACACCCTCTAGCACCCCCATTACAGGCATGTGTGCCATGTGGCACACAGACATGCCCTAAGGGCATGTCTGTCTGTCACATGGCATAGGTGTGCATGCACACATGTGCATACACACCTGGATTCGGTATTTTACCACCCAATTGGATTGGGTGGTAAAATACCGAATTTGAAAGGCCTTTGGGACTCAGAAGAGTCCCACCTACATATCAAAGTTACCGAATCGGTAAAAATACCGATTCTGTATTTTACCGATTCGGAAAATTTACCGATTCTGTAAATTTACCGAATGGGTAAAATTGGCCCCCTACATACCAAATACCCATTTACCGGTCGGTAACGGCCGAAATCGGCCGTTACCGCTCGGTAAATGGCCTCCTACATCTGGCCCTTGGATACTTATGTTTATGTTTATGCACATGAATGTTTTAAATTTTGTGACAGCGTCTGAATATAAGACAGCAAAACAAAGGTGGTCAGAACAATTGTAATACAGCACATGAATGTGTTAAAGTTCGTGACGGCGTCTGAAATATAAGACAGCAAAACTAAGGTGGTCAGAACAATTGTGATACTGGTATAGGATACTTGAGAAGTGCGTCACAACACAGGTTCTCTCATATTTATATATATGTATATATAATGTTGTGTATTGGTTTATGGATCGGATAAAGAGTTAACGGTTATTCTTTCTTAAGGTAGAAGAGTGCTTCCTTTTCAAGACAATCCCATCTGGTGAACAGAAAGACCAGAAACAGAGAGGTATATGATGATCATGCGGTGTTTGTCATCAGTAGTAGAATAGGAAGGCAAATACTCATATTAGAGAAGAGTGAATAACATGTCTTTGTATTTATGTCTTTGCTAGGTATACAGCCAGTGTACTCTCATCTCCAGTAGAAGCTATCAGAGGAGCTGTGTTTATCTCTCTTTTATAATTTTATCCACTTCCCCCTTCCCTTGAGCTTCTTTTCGTTATGCACTGTTTCAATTCAGTGCAGTAAAGTCAGAGGGTTGAGGGTGGGTACGAACTGTCTTCGGCATCCCAACAGAACCGTCTGGATGTTCAGGTGAGCAGGATATTGACACAAAACCATTGAAATTCCCCCGTTATAGTTAGTTCAGCTAACTATAACTCACGCGCCCGCAATGCACTGCTGATGACATCACATATTACATCACTCATGACATGGTCAGTGACATCACTCATGACATCACTGATGACATCTCAAATATAGATATATATATATATGCTGAATACTCCTTGTCGCTTTATCAAAGAAAAACGGAATGGACACCACTTAATTTGTGATTGGTTATTTTATTTTCCATGCATTGGCCGCCATGACGCATTTCGGGCTCCCATTTTTAAAGTGACAGTGTGCTTTATTAGTGCAATGAACATAGAAAACATACTTTCAACATAAATGCTGTATAGTTCCTTGGTACAAAGTAGCTAATGTATATATATTATTTTTTGTATTATTGCATCAGGTAATACTTCCTTAAATTGTCCAATTCTTTAAACAATTCAATATGTGGCATAATATATTAGGCTTAGCTGTATATCCGTAAAATACATTTCAGTTGTAGTAAAACAGAGTAAAACAACAGTAAAACAAACCTCACCAGTAATCATCTTCAATATTGATAGTGATTTGTTTTTGGAACGTCCAATGTTGTTGTACCCCCTTCATTAAACACTGTTTGGGGAACCATATGTTGTGCAAATACGTGATTTAAATAACTTTATAAATACCAATTAAAAACACGCCCTAATTGCCCACTTAATAAAAACAATGTTTTTATTTGTTTAAACATGATTACTTATTGGAAATATTGGTTGCTGAGTTGTGGTTGTTTTGTATTTGTCTGTGCTAGCACAATATTGTGATGTTAAGCCTCAGCCCGATGCACTAATTTACATTGTAACATCATTGCAACGTTCTATACAGTACAATGATAAAGTGCAAAATAGTGCAATAAAGTGCCAAGTGTTTTATGCTAGTCAGCATAATAATTAGCATATGTAAAATGTGACCGAGCATATAAACAGTGCCATTGTGTCATGAGCCCATGAACACTAATGACAGGGAAACTGTTATGAGAGGGAGGTGAGGTATAATAAAAGCTGTATAAATATGTAGATATTGCTATTTTAAATCAAATGATGTACTATTTTCATGTTATAAGCTCACTACCTTAATTACAGCCATGTGTATAGATCTTCCGTAGTTTTCAATCCATGTGGATGTTTGCTGTCTAATTCAAATATCAGTTTGGTTTCTAAGCGCCTGAGTATTGTATCTCTGTTCCCACCTCTTCGAAGAGGGGGAACATTGTCAGTTACGTAGTTCTTCAACTCTGTCAGGTTTTTATTATGGATCTCATTGACATGACGAGCCACCGGATATGAACTATCATTATTTGATATGGCCCTTAGATGCTGAAAGATTCTTTTGTGCACCGGGAGGCGAGTGCTTCCCACATATTGTCATCCACAGGTGTACTCTAATACGTATTGCATGTTAGGAACTTGTTGATTATAGTAGGTTTGTCTTTAAAGCCTGTGTTATAGGTTGTTTTATTCTCCCCATATTTACAGGTCTTACAGATTGTACATCTGACAAAACCCTTGCGCTTACTAAGCCAACTGGCATTTTTAGACAGCTCGGGGCTACTACTTACTAAATAGTCACTTGTGCTACATTTTTTTCTGAAAGTGACTCTAGGTGACAAAGGCATTTTATCTCCTATTATGGGGTCACGTTTTGTGGTGGTGAGCCTCAGCAAGGCCTACCAGTGCTAGGGGTTCTCCCTTCTCTGCACAGAGTCCTCAGACCAATAGGAAGAAGTTGGCACAGAAACTGGAATAGAAAAGACAACGTTTATTAAACCTCATGAGGTGGAACTACATTGACACAACACCATTCGGTAGTGTATGAGGTAGTACACTGACTGGAAGGAGCTTGGTCCTTTTATACCCACACAGGGGCTCAAATGAAGGCAGTACAAGGTACAGAATGCTGGTTTCAACTACATATAAGGTCAAACAGAGAGTGTGCTAGCAACAAGTGGGAGGGGCTGACAGTTAGCTAATTCTGGTGGACACATCCTGACAGTTACAAGTTGAGGACAGCCGTAAGCTCAACTGAGCATGTGCAAAGCAGAAGAGGCTAAATATATCTTGTCTCTAGGCAGATTTCAAGAGCAGTTAACAGGGAGGTAGGACAGAGCACATGGTGAGCACATGGCAAACAAAATGGCTGAGAGAAATACAAAAGGGATTCCGCAAAACGGACAAGATAGTCTCTAAATACAGGATGTCTTCTGCTAATGCTTAACCTAATCGCTGCTACATTACAACAGACAACCGTTTCAGCATTAGCTGAAGACATTTGTTTATCTGCGGTAATCTAGATATGCATCCTGTACATTGATGTTCATCATCTCAGTAATTTCATTGTTAAACATTTGTTGTGCTTTTATGTTTGCAGTATTTCTTTGGCAGGTGTACAAGCAGTGATGCACATGGAGCAAAGCATAGGACCACATTGTATACAAGTACAGCATGTAAATAGTATCACCAGTAGTATACATAGAATAGTCAGTAGCTTCCAGCCCCAAGTAGCAAAGAGTGTCCATATCCAGTATGAAAATGTCCATGTACCAGTCTCTGGGTGAATATCTGCAACAATCTTATGCAGTTTAGAGATTGCATCATAAACTGAAGGTGAGTGATCAGGTATGAAAATACAGCAACTGCTACCGATGATGCAACATGCACCACCTCGATCAGCCAAAACCACGTCAAGCACCATCCTATTCTGGAGTGCTACAATTCTTGCAATTTGCAGTTCTTCTGTAATGATCCCAAGTGCCATGGCTCTCTGATAGGTGACAGCTTCCACAACACGAGTCAATCGTCTGATCTTTTTGCTATTCAATGCAGCACCCATAAAGAAGAACAAACCCAAATTGAAATCAACATATTGTTGTAAAGTGGTATCTGTCTGGTCAACTTCATCTGTACTTATTGTTCGTTTGTATCTATTCTTAGAAATATCATTGTACAACATTAGGTCAAGGTGATATGATGCGGGTGCTAAAAACACAGGGGATAACAAAAATGATATTAACATACCCCGGATCACCCAACAGGCAATTGATAGTATCCTTTATTACCACACACGAAGTATGTATTGTGCAACGCTGTAAAACTACTGTTATTAGCACCTTCAATAGTTAATGTAGAAATACATTCACTTCGTCCAATGGGAATTCTCCCAACACTGCCAATACATAAACCTGCTTTTGCTCTAGTTACAGAAATCACAAAGGTTCCAGTGTTTTTAATAGTGCTCACATTTGTGAAAACATATGGCGTCGAAATATTGTCCGGTTGGTACTCTTTCCATTCCCATTTAGTCCCTTTAGCTTGAGGATAACCATCTTCATCTTGGTAGCATTCTTCATTTAACCGAAAAATGAATCCGGAAGCAAACAAAAGGGCATACCAAGCTTGACATGAACCAGTATGGGAAAACAGTAGAGGAATAAAAGGCGTTCCTCCTTTCTTTTGGTGTGCAGGTATCATCCCACACACCCAACAATTGGCAGTATTCGTGGCATTGTGTGTATGATGCAACATCTGGATGAATGTGTTATTCAGGTAGGATTGTCGATGCTTCTGCTCATGATAGGGAAGCATATAATAATGGTGTTCCACTGGAGCTGTAGTAGTGGCAATGAAAAGCTGTCGAGCAGGAGCCACTTTCTCAACAAACCAGGTGATTATTGCCATAACCACCAGGGCAACAACAAACCCTACAGCACAAATAATTATTTTGTTATTCATTTTCCCAACAGTGATGATTGATCTCTTTTTTAAAATGTGTTGAAAACAATCGTTGGAGCTATTCTCCATGGGCAGCCGTTGATTTCTTCACCACGGGCCAAGACGGGTGTCGCTACACTAATGCAGGGCTGATCCCCCCCTTGCCACATTGGCTCTCCGTTTCCCAAACCCAGGGGGGCAGCCTCGTTCGACATTGCAGATTCTTTCCTCGGTCTCAGGTGGTATCGCGATGCTCCAGGAATCGTATGGTCCGGGAGGACATCCGCAGGTTTGTCAGGTGAAATAGCTTGACCATTCTCCGTCTCCAGAATCTCTCGATGGTCGGTCAGCGCAGCAGGTTCCATCAAGGCGGGCGACACACGCTTGCAATGCGTGCAGTGGACCCTGTTCTTTTTGATCATCACTCGAACTGCTGTCCTTGTAGCTAAAAGCACCTGCTCCGGTCCTCGCCACTTCGGTTCCAGGCTGTTCGATCTGTCGAAGACCTTGACCATCACATAGTCACCAGGATGGAGTTTGTTGGCCTCACCTGTTGATCTGTCAGGAAGCGCTTCTCGAACCTGTTGATGAATAGAAATCAAACGGTTGGTTAACTGTGCCAAATAATCATTCATCAGAACACAAGGAACATCATGTATGGGGCGTGGCTTAGGAACTCCCCAGATATTCATCGGTCTCCCAAAGACCACTTCGTACGGGGTGAGACCAGACCATGAATGTGGCACAGATCTTATGGACAACAATGCCAAGGGTAATGCATCTGGCCACTTTAAAGACGTGGAAGCTAGTATTTTCGCCAACTTCAATTTTAAAGTAGCATTGTACCTCTCCACTAATCCTGCTGATTGTGGGTGGAAGACTGTATGGAATTTCTGTTTGATCCCTACCCCTTTCAGGACATGCTCAACAACTTGCCCAATAAAATGAGGTCCGTTGTCACTCCACAAAAGTTTACAAACACCATACCTAGGGAAAAACTCCTTCAGAAGCACCTTTGCTGTGGTGAGAGCAGTATTATCCTTCGTAGTGTATGCCTCTATCCATTTACTGAAGGCAGATACCACCACTAGGACGTATTTTAGATTATTGCAGCGTTCAAGTTGGATGTAATCCATCTGCAAAACTTCAAAAGGTGCGGTTGGTGTCGCAAACCCCCCTGTAGGAGTCTGTGTCCCTTTTCCAGGATTATACTGCGAACAGATCAAACAGGACTGTACTACTCTTTTAGCTGTGCTGGCAATTTCAGGATGCTCCCAAACTTGTGTAAGCAATTTCGTTTTTGCTAGAACTCCAACATGTGCCAGCTCATGTGCCATTTGAACCATAGGTTGTAAATAGGCTGCAGGCGATTTCCACTTATTCATTTCTTTGTTACGCCAACAGCCCTCATCTTCTAAAATTCCTTCTTTAGACCATTGCTCAAGTTCCTCCACAGAGGCAGATCTCTGTATATCCAACACCTCCTCTCTAGCGTAATGCCAACGCTCAGCTTGTGATTTAACTACGTACATGGATGTAGTGCTTCGCTGCATCGCAATTTCACGGACTACGCGTTCTGCGAAGGCATTGCCTTGTCCCATTTTGCCAATGATTTTCTTGTGTGCGCTACACTTCATAATGGCAACTTTCTTCGGGTATGTAAGTGCAGGCAAGAGATTATGCACTAAGTCTCTGTGCATTATCTGCATCCCGTGGGATGTAAGAAAGCCTCTTTCCTTCAAGAGTAGGCCAAAATCATGAACCACTCCAAAAGCATAGCGGCTATCCGTGTAAATGTTCACACATAAGTCAGTGCTAAGTTCGCACGCTCATGTCAAAGCTATTAGTTCAGCTGCTTGAGCCAACTTCTGAGGTATGCAAGCTGTTTCCAGTACTGTCTCAAGTGTGGTGATTGCATAAGCAGCTGAAGTCGTGCCATCTGGTAACTTCAGACAGGACCCATCAACCCACAGTTCCCCATCAACATCTGGAAGGGACGTATCTTGTAAATCGAGGCAACCCTTTGTCTGTACCTTAGTAAGGAATATACAATCGTGAGGTTCCTTTGACTGAGACTGAGTCGCAGGATATGGCAGCAAAGTGGCTGGGTCCAGTGTCGCGCACCTCTTCAAGGTAATATGAGGTGCTAACAGTGTCAATTGATATCCTGTCAGGCGGGCACTAGTTAAGTGTTGTGTCTTAGTCTGATTCAAAAGGGCATCTACTGCATGGGGTACTAGCACCAACAGTTTGTGTGACAAAACGATCCCTTCACTCTGACGTATGGACACAGCTGTTGCTGCAACTGAACGGAAGCACCCAGGCAATGCACGAGCAACAGGATCAAGAACTGCAGAAAAATATGCACAGGGACGCTGCTTATCACCATGTGTCTGTACTAAAACTGACAATGCACACCCATCTTTCTCGTGTACATAGAGTGTAAAAGCCTTTGTGTAATCTGGTGTGCCTAACACTGGTGCAGAGCAAAGAGCTTGTCTTAACTGATGAAAAGCATTTTGGCATTCATCTGTCCATGTAAGGGGAATCGGAGTGTTTTTAGTTAAAAGCTCTAGCAGGGGTTTAACAATGTGTGAAAACCCTAATATCCATTGCCTACAAAACGAAATCAAACCAATGAATGCACGGACATCTTTCTGTGGGGAAGATACTGGGGTGTCTAAAATTGCTTGAATGTGATCTGGTGTCAATGCACAGCCCTCCTTAGACTGAAGGTGACCTAAGTAGGTTACCTTCGATCTACAATATTGCAATTTCTTTCGTGATACTTTATGATGGTGTGTAGCAAGAAAAGAAAGCAAAGACAAAGTACACTCTTCACATAGTTCAGGCGTATCGGCTGCCAACAAGATGTCATCCACATATTGTATGAGAGCCACCCCTTCAGGCAAAGTAAAGGAATCAAGCTGTCTCTTCAATGCTTGACTGTAAATACTAGGACTCTCAGTATAGCCTTGAGGAACTCTACAAAATCTATATGATTGATTATTCAAAGTGAAACCGAACAAATATCAACTTTCAGGATGAATAGGGATAGGGATCGAAAAGAATGCGTTCTTCAAGTCTATAACAGAGAATGTAGTTGCTGTCGGAGGAACCAAAGTAAGTAGTGTTGTTATGTCAGAAACCACTGGGTACTGCGGTACTACAATCTTGTTTACTTCTCTCAAGTCAATGATAAATCTGTAGATCTTAGTGTCAGTATCTTTTTCAAAATGGGAAGAATAAGACTATTGCAAACATTGTAAGAAACTTCTTCCACGACCCCTACTTTAATCAAATCATGCACAATGGGTGTGAGTGCTTCTTCTCCTTCTCAAGAAATTTTATACAGAGGCAGTCGTGGCAATGAAGCACCCTCCTTGACACTAATATGCACTGGTGGAATAACCATTTTCCCTACATCGGTGTCTGACGTAGCCCACAAGGTACTGGGGGAGTGAAGCTAGTGCAATATCCTCTTTAATAATACAAAATCTCTCAATCACAGGGTAATTGTCATACAAAATAACCCGTACTCCTTCCGGAGAACATCGTATTGTAGCCCTGAAATATTTAAGCATATCAAGACCCACAATATTGTCCGGTGTGTTTGGAGAAAGCAAAAACGGACATGGAGCAGTAAACTTATCGACATGGAATGCGGTTATGACAATGGGCTAAGGGAAGGTGTTCCATCGAAACCTATCGATGTAATGGTTAAGCCAGACAGGGGAGCCCTTGGAACCAATTGTTTAGACAAAGCGCTTCGAGTAGCTCCAGTATCAACCAGAAACTGATCAGTAGAACCCAAAACATGTGCTGTAACATAGGGACCCCTCTGATCTACTGGATCTTCAACTGATTCCTTACCCCATACTAGGCAATCCTATGCATAAGCAGAATCTTGAAAATCAGAGGGCACATGGTCAGACATTTGATACTGGTTCCTTCTATCAAAAGTGTTAAACCCATCCTGCCCACGTGTATTTGCATCAAACTTAGCGCAATCATTCGTGCTTCCTCTAGGCCCTGAATATCCTGAGCGATTTCTCACTTGTCCCCGACCACGTGGATACTGCTGAGCATGCAGTACTGGACAATCAGAAAGCCAATGTCCAAATTTCTTGCAGTACGCACACTGGTCAACAGATAAATTCGAATGAGTATAAGACGGAAAAGACGATCCATAAGATCCACGTCCCCCTCTATCATTACCTCTAGAAGGCGGTCCATATGCTTGAGCTTACATAACCTTTGTTTTCAACTCTTTAGACTTTTTATCCTCATTACCTTTAGCTTCTAATTCTTGTCGCTCATAATACTGAGCCATGGTTAGGAGAGAATCCGGAGAAGAGGTAGTCTATGAACTCTCACTGGCCTTTAGGTGACTAGCTATTCCTGGCTAAAGGTTTGCGACATATTTATCGACAAACAGATACCTACCCCTGTCATCTGTTAATGACTGGCCACTAAAATGGTGGAATGCCTCTTCAAAGCGTGTAAAGAAATCTGAAACCGATTCATCTGCCATTTGCTTACAAGATGCTAATACAGTCCAATCTATCTTTTTAGGGGGAATAATCGTCTTTAACTTAACTAATATAGCTGCCGGAAAGTCTAAAATTAACTGACACGGTTTCTGTGCAGGTTCTCTATCTTCATCTAACTACTCTAAATCTTTCCATAATGCTCTATATGTCGCACGGTCATCAACTTTACGCACAGTTCTCCACATATCAGGCGGTAATATTAATCCAAAAAACAAATCTATCGGGCAAAGTCATAGTACAAAAACTTGGCACCCTCAACTTCCTCATAAAAGGCTGCTGGATTCTTTCGCGGATAATGCCATGCAGTTTTAAGGGCCATAACATCAGCTCTATTCCAAGGAGTGTAAACATAATTATGAATAAAATAACCTTTAGCATCCGTAAAAGTCTTATTATAATTTGTACCCATTCCTTTAGGAGGAACATATAAAGGCGAGGCTTTCCGCATGGGTTTCACATTAATTACAACATTCTTATCTGTTTCAGGAGTAGAAGTTCGTGCCATGCTGATTTGGGATGTTTGTGCAGCTGCGTCTGCTGCCTTTTTCTCCTCTCGTAAACGGGCTACTTCAACACGCAGTTTAACCAAGCGTCTGATCGTATCCTGGGAGAAGACAAAAAGACCTTCACGCTGTTTTTTACAATCAGTTGCTACATCATCGGGCTCTATTTCTACCGAATATTTTCTAAACCGCTCGATAACCTCTGCAGCAAAAACCTCTGCAAAATATATCTGCTCCCTTTCCTGCCAACTTTTTATACTATCTAGAAGTTCAGAAGCAGTAGTAGTACTACGAACGGCTTTACGCGCAGCAGATCTAATCTGAGACGCACCTTAAGCAGATAACATTGAGCAAGTTTCTCTAGCTTTGTCCTGGTCTGTAGAAGAGTCCTCATCTGACTCATAAGGAGCAGAAGGATGAGTATACGGAGGTGGACAATGATCTAATAAGAGAGAGTCATCTTGGGGTTTATTAAGAATAGGATAAAGAGGTCTACGAACGGTGTATTGGCCATTTACCTATAAATGACGCTCCCTATCTTCCCTCTCTTTAATTTCTTTAATTTCCCTATTTTTCATTTCCAATGCTTTCGCATGGATACTCTTTCGCTGTTCTTTTTCAATCAAGGCTTCGTTCGTTCACGCACTTCTTTCTCCCACATTCGTACACAGTCAAACATATCTTGCCTAGCCTTTCGCTTAAACATCCGTGTCTCCACATACTGAATCTTTCGCAAATCAAATGACCCATGCATAGGCCAACACAACTCAGGATATTTACAAGTGTATTTATTCCATAACGTGCTGTACATTACGGAAGCAATACCATACTTAACATACATGTCCCTATTAGGCGTCCCCTCCAGGGGGCGGGGGGGGGCGGTTGTGCTTCTTCGAGTCTCAAATTGGTACCACTTCAAAAGCAACACATCCTATGAAGTGTTTTGGAAACAGGCATGCCAAAAATAGTGCAAAATATGCAGTATTGTAATGAAAAGTAGCGCTGAAGGTACTCTTCGTACGTTGCACCGTTCAAGCAAATACAAATAGAGAAAAATCTCCTCATTACCTGCCTATATGTATTGCAACACATATATATTCATTTACTTTGCCATCCATCCAATCTGCCATCCATCCATACATTCATTCACTTTGCCACCCATCTATTCACCCTGCCATCCATTCATCATCCATCCACTACGACTTCCATTCACAGATCTTTCGCCCACTCATCAAGCCATTTACTCTATCTCCTTTCAGCTGTCGCTCCACCTATTCATTCACTCAACTATTCATACATTTGTTCTGCCATCCTTTCACTTGTCCCTCCACCTATCCATTCTCGCACTCACCCATCCACCCATCCCTTTACCATACTTTCATGTGTCCATCCATCATCATTCACTTCTTCTTTTACCCACTCATTCATCCACATATCAATTCAACTTCCTACTTCATCATTCCTACTTCCTTTTTTTCACCCATTTCTTCCAACATTCCTTCTTTCTTTCCCTGTTCTATTTACGCAGCAGTCGGTTTTACTCTGTGGCTGTGGGAGTGCTTCCGGTTTCCACGTGAGACATGTTTGGGGTCCTTCTTGCTAGTCCACAAAATGTAATGAACTGAATTTTTGCTTATTGCGGCGCTGGGAGTGAGCCTCGCATACCAGAGCACACGAGGATGGAGAGAAGAGCAGAGAGACGGGTGGGGCGAACATAGGAGGATATTTGACTTTTTGGGAGCACTGCAGTCAACGTCGGGCATCGGAACGCTTAAGAGAAACTGAATGAACAAGTGCAGTCCTATCCTAACTTGCACAGTGCACTTACATACATGTGACGTGTGCAGTGCTGCTCGACTATGTGCCTAAGTAAATCCTGGGCTGGCTACCAGTACCATTCAGCTGCCGCCCCTAAAATAGTGCGGCCTGGGGCGGACCGCCCCACCGCACCCCCCCTAGCTACACCAGTGATGATGGAAGCGTCCTTACATGCTGTTGAAGGAACGAGTCTACATAGATTGACACATTTTCCACGAAACTCAGGTTGGATGAGATTGTCGGTCTTCCGGGAGGTCGCAGTCTATCTTTGTGAATTTTTGGGATAAAGTAAATGACTGGCATTATGGGGTAGTCATTTTTCATAAACTTGAATTCATCTTGATTTATCAATCCCAAACTTTTCCATGCCACAAGTTTGTTACAAAGTTCTTCTTGTATTCATTTGAATATACCTCTGGAGCTTATTTTGTAACAGTCTCTATCCCCCAGTTGTCGTAGGGCCTCTTCCAGATATTGACTTTTTGGCCATATGACCATGTTTCCTCCTTTGTCGGAGTTACGTATTACAATAGAATCGCTATCCTGTAATTTTTTCAGAAGTTGATGGTATTTTTGCATTCTTGGATTGTGTTTGTATCTTGGCTCTTGTATTTTGACGTTCAATTTTCTGATTTCTGTTGTTATGGTCTCATTAAATGTATCAATTGAGGCGCGAGTCATTATCGGCACAAACTTAGAGGCCGATTACGATGGCGGACGGAAACGGGTCCGACCGCCATGGTCGCGGCAAATATACTCCAGACCGCACCGCGGATAAGCCACCGGTGCGATTAGGATATTTCCGCCATCACACACCGACCGCGGCGGACGTATCACACCAAAGACCGCCGCACATGGACGGTACCACAGAAACACCTTCCGTCGCGGACGCAATGCCCGCGGAAACAGGCCCAACCTCTGCCAGACCTGCGGAGGGACTTTGGGTTGGCGATTAGGATAACCCCGCCATCCCAAAGGAACTCACCACCGTCCACGACCGCCGCGGACAAAAAACAACAACAAACTGAGCTTGGCTGCGGAAGGACCAAAAGAACATCCCCCCTGCCGTAAAACCGAAACAAAAATGGCGGACGGAAGTAAATAGTAAACCAAAAAAACAGGACACACACCCACCTGGATCACCCACCCCAACAACTACATGCCCCAATGCCACACCCCCAGCACAAACAAGAGCATCCAAGTCTCCACACCCACAGAACACCTGACTGCTAAAAACCATTGGGACACAACCCCCACACAGAGAATAAAGGAATCTCTCCCATTTTCACAATCCTTTGCATCACAGCACAGCTGCAAGAAAGAGGCACACATCACACATACAACAGACTCACACAAACACACATACAACCTGCACACCAACACACCTACCACATCAACCCCCACAACACCATCCCTACATACCACACACCTGCACACCCAACACCCCCAATACCCCCAACACCTTACATATAACACACCATGGCCCCCAAGAAAAACCCCAAGTTCACAGAGAGTGAGTTGAAGGTCATGGTGAATGCAATCATCCGTGTCGAACCACATCTGTTCGGTACCCTAGTGCAGCAGACCACCTTGGCAACTAAAACCACTATGTGGGACAGGATAGTGACCAGAGTGAATGATTCAGGGACCGTGCCACGCACCAAACACGATATCCAGAGGCGGTGGCACGACCTCAAGGCAACGGTGAAAGGCATCAGGTCCAAGAACCACCTGCGGGCACACGACACTGGCAGTGGCACTCCCATGGACCAAATACCATACACCGAATGGGAGGAGAAGGAGCTAGGCACACTGCACCCTGAGACCCTGGAAGGAATAGACGAGGGAGTGGAGGCTGGTAAGTACAAACCAATAACCACTATCACACTGTTATGTCCTGCCTTGCACAACTGCTAAGACACATCTCCCAGGCTACAATCCATGCATGTGGAACACCCAGTCACCCAAATGTGAAGCCCAGGGCCCACATACACCCACCATGATCAACCACAAGTGTAGCACCCTATGTTCCCAGGCTTGCATGTGGTCAAGCAGCTAACACCATAACTCCCATCAGGCCCCCATGACTACAGGGAGGGTGGGGGTTGATGAGATGCCAGCACAACAACTCCCAACAGGCCCCCATGTCTACAGGGAAGGTGGGGTTAATGAGAGGCCAGCACTACAACTCCCAACAGGCCCCCATGGCTACAGAGAGGGTGGGGGTGGATGAGAGGCCAGCACTGCAACTCCCAACAGGCTCCCATGTCTACAGGGAGGGTGGGGGAGTGTGAGAGGCCAGCACTATAACTCCCAACAGGCCCACATGTCTACAGGGAGGGTGGGGGTGGATGAGAGGCCAGCACTACAACTCCCAACAGGCCCACATGTCTACAGGGAGGGTGGGGTGGATAAGAGGCCAGCACTACAACTCCCAACAGGCCCCCATGTCTACAGGGAGGGTGGGGGTGGATGAGAGGCCAGCACTACAACTCCCAACAGGCCCCCATGTCTACAGGGAGGGAGGGGGTGTGTGAGAGGCCAGCACCACAACTCCCAACAGACCCCCTTGTCCCATCCGAGCAAGATGGAGTCCCCCACCATGTGATGACCAGTGCATCTCCCTCTACAAACTTACAGGTAGGTAGCCATCTTCACAGGGAGGGGTGGGTGTAAGGGGGAAGTCTGTACTACAAATACCAATGTGCACCCTCCACCCTCATGATTGCAGCGAGGAGCAACACAACACATGGCTCCGTAGTAACTCCATGGTTAAAATGTGAAATTAAACATGGGACAGATGAGTCCGCAGTGCCTGCATACTGCATTCCTCGAACAACAAACAAGTACCATATGTCCACAGAAGGACCCTTTCACACATGTAAGATAAGCGTCACATCTGCACGCATCAAAGAACCATCAAGGGGAAACTTGGACATGGTGGCAGCCCACACATTCCATGTAGTAGGCAGTCTGTGCATGATGTGAGACTTGTCATACCCACAACAGCAAGTACAATGTGTATCCTGACACAAGGCACATGGATGCAATGTCCAAACCCTGTCCCTAACACAAGGTAGATCATTCACATGAAAGACCAACATATGCCTCTTTTGAAAATAATTAGACCAGGTACAGTAGCAAGGTAGGTTGTCCATAACCCTTGTGAACATGGCCTAGTCCACATTGCAGAGCCACTGCAACAATGTCTAAATGACTACCAAACTACACAGTCCAGGGGTACCATCCAATAGCAGAAGAGCACCACACATATCCAAGTATTGTCTCCCCACCTCCACACCACCATAAGGCCCAGTACTGTGTATCACAACAATGTGATGACATCAACAACCATGTCCTAAATCCCTAGAAAATTGAAATGTAACAACAACAAACCTGTCATGTCCACAGCATTGATTCTTAAATTCTTGTCCCTCAGGTGACCGAGAACTGGCAGGAAAAAGCAGCAACCGCCAGCACCATTCGCCCCCCTCACAGCATGGACTCTCTGGTGATGATCCCTGGACACCTTGGGTGCAGAGGGCGATGCCAGTCCTTCTATACTCCCAGGGCCATCAGGCTCCCAGGACATCCCTGCCCCCACCACCTTGGCCAGTGGAACCACAGCAACTACTGCCATTGTGACTTGTGCAGCTACCACCACCACAACCACCACCACCACCGCTCCTGCCTGTGCCACCCTCCCTGACCCATTGGACGATGGTGGACCATCAACATCACAGGCTAGCATGGAGAGTGGACGGGTGAGGACACAGATGAGGCCACAGCTTTCGAACAGGAGGGCAGGTGCAAGGCGAGGTCAGGGGCAAGACCCACCCAATCCTGACACCGAGACCCTGGATGCCATTGCAAGAGTGCATGCGTCGTACGAGCGGTCGCAGGCACAGGCGGATCTGGCGCGCCAAGACTTACTTGAAACCCGCCAGCTGTTGAAGTCCATGGACAACCGTATGGGACAAATGGTGGACCTCATGTGGCAGCAAACATCTGTTTGGAGGGAGTGGTTATCCCGCAACACACCACCTCCCCCTCCCCCAAGTGGCCAGCGGGACAGGACACCACCACCACCACCATCACCTGAGGCCACTGACAGGGAGGTTTCCCCCGAACAACCTGCCCACACAGCTGGGTCCACTCCGGCTGGGAGACGGAGGGGCCGTCCAAGGCTGGATCCAGGACAGAGCAGTGGCAATGCACCAGCCACCTGCCAGAAGAGGGGACGGCACTGACTTCACCATTCCTTGATCCTGGCATTCACTCTGTGAACTATCTTGCCCCACATTGCCAAGCATTGGCACACGTCTGTTGGACTAGGTGTACACCACACAATGTGGTGGCTACACGGTGGTATCATCTGACATGACCTTCAACTCACTCTTCCCCTCCACCACCACTTTGTAAATATATACTAACACAAATCGACACCCTGTAAATCAAAACCACGGAAACACTCAAGGCTGTGTGACCTCCATGTTTAAACATAGGTTTGTCTTAGTTGTTGTCATTAGCAGGTGCAGGGATCAATGTTGTTCGGAATCATGGCTCTGTGTGAGTGACCTAGGGATAATGAGAGAACAACTACCACAGGTCAGGAAACTGAATCACAACCATCACACCACACTGTACTGCAACATCCCATAAACCACAATCATCACAAAGTAAGCGGATCACAGGACACACACCAGGGAGCATTCCATGTACACCATGTCCCACACCCATGTTCAAACATATCATACCAGAACAGGCAGCATTCACACACCACATCCACCCATCACCAGCAAACATACATGACACATTGAACAGCATTACAAGACGTAGTTACACACATTCAAGGAAAGTAGCTGTCAATGAGCTGGCGCCTCTGATCCACACCTTCTCCCTCTCCCTCCCCACTATCCTCATCACTGGACATGGGTGGGATGGGACGCGGAGCAACCTGTTGGTCTGCAGGGTCTATGATCAGTTCAATATCCTTGTGCAAGGCCAGGTTGTGGAGCATGCAGCAGGCAACCACGATTTTGCATACTTTGCCGGGTAAGTATGGCAGGGCCACACCTGTTTTATCCAGGCAGCGAAACCTAGACTTCAGCAGTCCAAATGTGCGTTCCACCACCCGACGTGTCTTCCCATGGGCCTCATTATAGCGCATTTTACCTGGGGTAGTAGGATTCCGTAGGGGGCTCAGCAGCCATGGGCGGTTTGGGTACGCAGAGTCACCTAGGTGGGGGGATGACAGACACATACATAATCACCAGGCCTTGTGGGAATAGCATGGCACACATACAATACAGTAGCCATCACAGCACACTCACCTACAAGCCACGCACGTTCTTAGTGCAGATTAGCCATCAGTTGGGGGACAATGCTGCTCCGCAGGATGTGGGAGTCATGTGCTGATCCTGGAAATCTGGCACACACATGGGAGATGATGTTGTCAGCCAGGCACACCACTTGCACATTGATTGAATGATAGTGCTTCCGATTGCGATAGATGGGTTCACGTGCCTGGGGTGGAACTAGACCAGTCTGTGTGCCAGCAATGGCACCCACTACGTGTGGGATCTGGGGCAGGGCATAGAAGTCCTATTTGACTGCTGCCAACTCTGCCGGACGTGGGAAATGGATGTAATTATCCTTGTTACGCATCATGGCTTCCAGCACATCCAGTAGTACCATGCTAAACATATATTGGGACATCCTCCCGGCATGACCAACTGTGTACTGGAATGTGCCCGTCGCAAAGAAGTAAAGTGCCGCAATCACCTTTGCTGTGGGTATAATTGCTCCAGGATATGGCCTGCGTGGCTGCAGGTGCGGTGCCAATTGTGCTACAAGGTCCTGCAATGTCGGTCGGTCAAGCCGGAATTTGCGGATCACCTCCTCTTCAACCATGTCCTCCAGCACAGTGTATGGTCGATGCAAATTTGGAGCCCTCCTGTGTGAGAGTTGATGGGAGCAGATGTCAATTGTACAACACAGCACAGCTGAACCACACTATCACATCTTGACCAAAACACCACAAATAATCCATGTTGCAGACACTGATTATATGAGTGATGCGACAGAAATATAAGGCACTACACCTAACTACACACACAACGATCACCCACAAACAACAACCTGTGTACAAACATGTGCAATGGTACGTGTACACATGTTCAAAGAACAGCCAACATCACATTACGGAGGGCCCATGTGTGGACAAGCATCCCCACAGACACACATGGATGTGCACTCACAACACAAACCTGGAACACACCCTCCTTGTCTTCATGCACCCATGACACCACCAAAAATGCTGTGCATGCTCACCTGACAGGCATTGACATACAACAGACGACACACAAACGCATACACAGAATGCATGTATCCCCCCATCATTGCTACTTGCACACAAAAAACACACACTCACGACTGTATCAAACCGTGGGTACACAGCCTTAATGGACTGTGTAGATGTGTACACTTTGAAACGTGTGACCTCAAAAACAAGATGTCATCACATTGCCATGCACATCTGACACCACTTGAGCTCACATCACTGTCCTTTGCCAACCACTGGCAATGTCAATATTATGATATTAGTATGGGGAGAGGAGTTGGCTTAACAGCTAGGGCGCTCGACCACGGACCTGGGGATCTGGGTTCGAGTCTCGGTAACGACGCCAAAAACCTCCTGTGATTCTGGGCAAATCACTTAATCTCCCTGTGCCTAAAATGAATGTGTGTCCTCATGTAACGTAACGTAACTGGTGCTATGTAAAGCGCTCTGATACCTGATTCAGTTCGGGTCTAGTTCGCGCTAAATAAAACTCTGCAAAAAAAAAAAATGCAACAAATGGACATTGATGAGACACGTGGACACGGGCCATTGACAGAACACGATGTGTATTGAGGCATTCCGGACATGCCCTGACACACATGTACACCTATCATCATTACATGTGTGCGGAGACATGCAGTGTGTCTACACACCGCGTCAGGGCACGCCGTCCGCCATCACAGAAAATTATCCTTGCTACTGCAATTGTGCATTTCATTGGCTGCATGGCCAAGGTCCATCATGGTCACACACCTCCAACCGCATGTGATGGTGCATGATTTGAAAATCATCACTCGCTATCCTGGCAATGGTGGAGCACGCATTCCGCTGTGCACCGCCACAGCGGGGCCAGTCATTGGCTCATTTTGAATGAGGCAGCCCGGGAACACCAATTGCTGCAGACGTGTGCCACTGATATCAGCTCAGGGCCCTATAAATGTGTGAATTTCAGTACCACACATCCACTGTTTCTAGCCACTGCTGTCTGCACCCAGCCATCACCTCTACCAGCTGCTGCTGCCCACTCCACCAACTGCTACTGTTGTGCCAGTGTCCTGGACCTTGCCATGGCGAGAGTTGGAGAGGTCCTTGTGGACGGTGTGCTCCGCCACTATGAACGGCTCTACGGTGCCCCAGGACAGGTGGAAAGTGCAGTGGGGGACATGTTGGTGTGCATGAGGTTGTCCCTGACTCCTGGCCTCTGCAATCTGGGCGGTGTTCTGTGGGAGGCATTGTGGGTATGCCCCAGCAGGCCAGGCATGCTGTGATGTGTTCCTGGTTCTGTCACTGACTGGTTGACCTCAATGCTGCGAAGTGTTATCTCCGAGGGATCACAAACATGACATGTGTAGTCTTGTGGATGTGCTGGGTGATGACCGATCACATCTATCTTGTGGCTGTGTACCTCACCTGTTTTCCATGATGGAGTAATGCCATATAATAATAATAATAATAATAATAATAATCCACATTTGTATTGACTTGTCAGTCACATATGTTGAACTGTGCATGGCTGCTGAGATACCTGTACCTTCTATCTGTGTGAACGGCCAACGGTTCACTGACTTGCCCCCTCTTGTCTCCCATTATGGTAGGTCAAGCTGCACTATCGCAAGGCCGTGTGGAGGGCCATAGCACGTGATGTAAGGGCAGTGGGGGGGTGCAACAGGCGACACACACACTGCCACAAGCGGTGGGACGACATCTCCAGGCTCAGCAAGAATGTGGTGGAGATGGCACTGGGGCTGATTCCCAGATCAGGCCGGCTTGCACGACGTACCATGACCCCTCTAATGCTACGTATCATAGCTGTGACACATCCTGACCTGTCCGCACGGTTGAGATGGCAGCAGCAGCAAACTAGCGGTAAGCACACTGAATGTGTTTGTGACTTGGGAGTGCATGCATGTATTGCTGGTCAGACACAGTAGTAACATCTGTGGTGTACATGTTGTGCTGCTATTGCATGTTGGTGGTATTAGCGGAGTGAGAGTTAGCATCCATGTCAGCCAGCTGGACATAGCATTTGCATTGTAGTGCAGGGGCCCAGGACATGCCATTAAGGTCTGTGGTCCCATGGCATCACATGCGTGGTAGTCTGCATGCACTTGCCCTGTTTGTTTCATGTACATGTGTCACAGGGCCCACTGATTCATTGACATGAGGATGTCTGGTAGGGGTGGTTCATGTGCAGGATGGGTGCGACATGTTGTTCAGCAGTCAAGGAATTTTGGATTTAGTATTTTGCAAGATGTGAGTGTGGCACTTATGTATACCTCTTATCTCTCACTTTCAGCTTTGGACGAGGGCACTGACAGACAAACGACAGAGCAAAGTGGTGGCAATGCATCCGGATCAGAGATCACAGAAACGCAGACTGAGACTGAAGAGAGCAGCCCCGGAGAGGGGGACAGAACTATCCCTGAGGACTCACATGTGGAGACACCATCGTGCTCATCTTCAGACAGCGATGGTGAGTCAGTGTTGGTAGACACAGGGAGTGGACAATCTACACCTTCAATGGGTACACAACACACTGGGCCCACACTGCCACCAACTGCAACAAGTACTGCTCGTGCTCGCCAGAGTAGGGGGAGCAGAGTGGCGTTTGGTGCAGGCACCGCTGCCCCTGCCTCTGTGACACAAACTGCCCTTAGTGCTGAGGCTCTGTCGTTACTAACAGATGCGGCAAAACTAGGAAAAACCCCACTGTTCCTATGCTTCATTGACTATAGCTCAGCGTTTGACCATGTGGACCGGGGCAACTATGGCAAAAACTTAAAAAATGGGGGATTCCAGAACTGCTCTTGAAACAACTTATCCTACTCCACACCAACACCTGGGTCAGGATCAATCTGGGAAAAGGGACACACCTCTCAAGGCGAATCAACACCTATAATGGCCTAAAACAAGGGTGTGTCCTAGCCCCCACCTTATTCAACCTTTACCTGGCAGACCTCCCAGAGAAATTGGATGAAACCAACTCGCACGCGCCCCGGTTGGGGGACATCACGCTGACCAATCTCCTTTATGCCGACGACCTTGTCCTAATAAGCCGCACCCCAACAGGCCTTCAACATCTCATAAACACCACCAGCTCATTTTCACATCGTAACAGCCTAACCATAAACTTGAAAAAAACAAGAACCATGGCAGTGAACAGCAATAAGACCAGGAAGAACAGCTGGTTCTTGGATGGCCACAAACTGGACCAAGTGACGTGCTACAAGTACCTGGGTGTTCTGGTGGACAGCAGAGGGACATTCAAACCCCAACTAGAGACACTTTACCAAAAAGGAACCATGAGTTATCTCGCAATGAAACCCCTTAAGAAGATTCTGCCAGACCACACGCTCGATCCCTTCCTACAAGTACTGAGAGCTCGTCTCCAACCAACATTAACATACGGGAGCGAATCAACCCTAGGAAAGGATGCACAGACACTAGACAAAGTGATCGGCAAAACCTACAGGTCACTCTTTCAGCTTCCTAATTATGTCTCACCAGCACAAATTCGTCTCGAATTTGGGATACAAAAGCAAACGGTGGAAAGAAGGGGCAGCTTTATAAAATGTTGGCACAAGATCAGAAACAGAGAGCCAGGCACCCTAAACAACCACCTCTGGACTGAACTGCAAAGACGTGAACGATCACATGCTAGAGAGTACTTGATGCAATCACTAGAAAGCCTAGAACTGACCGGCCTCTGGAACAGCTCAGTAGATCACAAAAGTTTTAAAAAGCAAGTAACAAAAACAACGAAAATAGTATCGCTACTTGAAGACAAAGAAACCCTGGCGAAAAGAGCCCATGGCTGGATAGTCTTAAACAACTATAAAACCCTCAAACCACAAGCATACTTAGGCCACGGCTTCAAGCAAAAGACAAAGGAGAAATTCTTAAAATTCCGACTAGGCGTACTACCGATCCTCCCTCATCTGGCGCCATGGGAAAGGAACCATAAAGATCAAACCTGCGGTCTCTGCGGGGCAGGACCTGAAGACCTAACCCACATAATATGTATTTGTCCCAGCTTAATGGACATAAGGAGAACACTACTACGTGTAAAACGGAACCAGGAGGGGGTCAGGTCGTGCCGAAAGGCAGTTAAACTGTGCTTCAACCCAAGCGAGATCCAACTAAACTGCAGAACCACAACATTTCTTGATGCAGTGGCAAAGAGAATCAAGGAGGCACAAAAAGAAATACCTGCCCAATAGCCGGATACATGTCCTAGGGCATTTTTCGAACTTACGGCCCGAACGCAGAAGAAGTTGAACCACTGAATCATTTTAAATTTTGATACTTATACTTTTATTTCCGTCAGCAACCACTTTTTCTTTTAACAATGTATTTTAAATTGTGAGTTTTAATCAACTGTGCAATAAAAAAAAATTACTTTACTTAGTGCTGAGGCAGTTGATCTGCTGCGACATCTGTGTGTAGGGCAGACAAACATGATAAATGCATTCCTGGACCATGATAGGAAGTTGGGGCAGGTTATAGCATTCATGGAGGGGATGCATTATGATGTTGCTGGTCTCCACAGGACAGTACAGTCCTTATCCAACACAGTGTCTGCAGCCATTCAACAGTTACATGTACATGGTTCTACTTCAGATCCCCCATCCACACCACTTACTGTCTCAGGGGAGAGTGACATTTCTGAACCTGTCTCATTTTCTGGGTATTGCACTATAAGCAGTCACAGGCAGCAAGGCTGGCAACGGAGGCCACAGACACCATCCCTTAGGAAAGGGAAATCTCTCACAGAACACGACATAACCTACCCTGGAGATGACACACAGGAGCCTCAAGGGGTGATGGGGGACACGGATTCACAGGGCACAGAGCCACCACCCTCAAAAGGTACTCTCAAGGGCAAGGAACATCTCATGGACAAGGCACAGACCAAGGACAGGGCATCCGCAAAGGACGGGACACCACCCACGGACACGGCTCCTCACAAGGAGCAGCCACCTCCCAAGGACAGGGACACTCCCAAGGACGGGGTCACTACAAAGGACAGGGCACCTCCCAAGGACAGGGCCACTACAAAGGACAGGGCACCTCCCAAGGACAGGGCTACTACAAAGGACAGGGCACCTCCCAAGGACAGGGCCACTACAAAGGATAGGGCTCCTCCCAAGGACAGGGACCCTACAAAGAACAGGGACACTCCCAAGGACAGGGCCACTACAAAGGATAGGGCCCCTCCCAAGGACAGGGCCACTACGAAGGACAGGGCACCTCCCAAGGACAGGGCCACTACAAAGGACAGGGCACCTCCCAAGGACAGGGCACCTTCAATGGACAGGGCACCTCCCAGGGACAAAGCACCGCCCACGGATAAGGCACATGACAAAGACAGGACACCTCCTAAGGCCAAGGCGTCTCACACGGCCAGGGCACCTCCCAGGGAGCAGGCACCTCCCAGGGCCAAGGCATCTCCCATGGACAGGACATCCACCAAGGACAGACCTCCATCACCCATGCGTCCCCTGAAGCTGGTGTTGGTGAAGGAACGTAAAACACATGTTTCAGAGGTGGAGTCCCCTCATACCTCTACTCCCATCCACACCCCGGTGAAGCAGAGGAAAGAGTACACTGTTGTTGCATCCCCCATTACACATGATGCAAAGGGCGGAAGGAAGGGCAAGAGCAAGTGTCAAGCAGGGTCCAGCACGTCCCCAGAGAGCAGACCCCCACCAGCACATGATCCGCCTTTGATGGGTGATCTTTCTGATGAGCCCGCACCACTTACCAGTCCAGACATGTCCAGGGTGGCCTTGCAAATCCCAAAGAAATGGAAACACACACCGGTGACACCTGACCGCCCCAATGTCGCTCCAGTACAGCTGTCCCAGCTCCCAGGGCCACCCTGCCTCCTGGCCCATACAGCCCCGTGGCTCATAATTTCAGTGGTCCTGGTGGGTCAGCTGCTGTTCACTCTCATGTGTCAGATAGTGGCACTGTGTCTGTTGTTCCCTATCATGCCTCATGTAGTAGCACTGTGTCAGTTGTGCCCTCTCCTGTTTCAGGTAATGCCACTGTGTGTGTCCTCCACTCTCATGTCTCAGATGCTGGCATGGTATTTATTGGTCAGTGTTCAGGGACAGGTCCTGCCAGTTTATCTGGGTCTATCGCTCATGTGTCAGTACTAGAGCTGTGGCTGTTTCTCACACTCCTGTCTCAGGTCCTGCCAGTGTGTCTGGGTCTATCGCTCATGTGTCAGTCACTAGAGCTGTGGCTGTTTCTCACACTCCTGTCTCAGGTCCTGCCAGTGTGTCTGGGTCTATTGCTCATATGTCAGTCACTAGAGCTGTGGCTGTTTCTCACACTCCTGTCTCAGGTCCTGCCACTGTGTCTGGGTCTATCGCTCATGTGTCAGTCACTAGAGCCGTGGCTGTTTCTCACACTCCTGTATCAGGTCCTGCCACTGTGTCCGAACCTACGGGGTCCCACAGTCCACCTGATTCTGTGCTGTGAGGTGCATTTCCCATCACTCAAATGTCATTGTACTTGATATGTGGACTGTCCATTTAAGGCACCCTTGCAATATTATTGTCCATGGGACTGTCTGCATCACACACGTCCTTGTGCTGCCTCAGATGTACCTGCTCTGTACCATGGACTGTTGATGCACTTTGCCCCTCTCATGTGCTGCCTCAGATGTACCTGCTCTGTACCATGGACTGTTGATGCACTTTGCCCCTCTCATGTGCTGCCTCAGATGTACCTGCTCTGTTGTGCACACTGCCCTGTTGCTGTTATGTTGCTGCATTGTGCCCTCTCATGTGCTGCCTCAGATGTACCTGCTCTGTACCATATACTGTTGATGCACTTTGCCCCTCTCATGTGCTGCCTCAGATGTACCTGCTCTGTTGTGCACACTGCCCTGTTGCTGTTATGTTGCTGCATTGTGCCCTCTCATGTGCTGCCTCAGATGTACCTGCTCTGTACCATGGACTGCTGATGCTCTTTGCCCCTCTCATGTGCTGCCTCAGATGTACCTGCTCTGTACCATGGACTGTTGATGCACTTTTCTCCTCTCATGTGTTGCCTCAGATGTACCTGCTCTGTACCATGGACTGTTGATGCACTTTGCCCCTCTCATGTGCTGCCTCAGATGTACCTGCTCTGTACCATGGACTGTTGATGCTCTTTGCCCCTCTCATGTGCTGTCTCAGATGTACCTGCTCTGTACAATGGACTGTTGATGCACTTTGTCCCTCACATGTGCTGCCTCAGATGTACCTGCTCTGTTGTGCACACTGCCCTGTTGCTGTTATGTTGCTGCATTGTGCCCTCTTATGTGCTGCCTCAGATGTACCTGCTCTGTACCATGGACTGTTGATGCTCTTTGCCCCTCTCATGTGCTGCCTCAGATGTACCTGCTCTGTACCATGGACTGTTGATGCACTTTGCCCCTCTCATGTGCTGCCTCAGATGTACCTACTCTGTACCATGGACTGTTGATGCACTTTGCCCCTCTCATGTGCTGCCTCAGATGTACCTGCTCTGTACTATGGACTTGATGCTATTTGCCCCTCTCATGTGCTACCTCAGATGTACCTGCTCTGTACCATGGACTGTTGATGCTCTTTGCCCCTCTCATGTGCTGCCTTAGATGTACCTGCTCTGTACCATGGACTGTTGATGCACTTTGCCCCTCTCATGTGCTGCCTCAGATGTACCTGCTCTGTACCATGGACTGTTGATGCTCTTTGCCTCTCTCATGTGCTGCCTCAGATGTACCTGCTCTGTTGTGCACACTGCCCTGTTGCTGTTATGTTGCTGCATTGTGCCCTCTCATGTGCTGCCTCAGATGTACCTGCTCTGTACCATGGACTGTTGATGCACTTTGCCTCTCTCATGTGCTGCCTCAGATGTACCTGCTCTATACCATGGACTGTTGATGCTCTTTGCCCCTCTCATGTGCTGCCTCAGATGTACCTGCTCTGTACCATGGACTGTTGGTGCACTTTGGCCCTCTCATGTGCTGCCTCAGATGTACCTGCTCTGTTCTATCCAGTGGGCATGCTCCTCACTACTCACAATGTCAACCTCTATGATGTGCAATAAAGCCATTTACTCCTGTGTTGTGGTTTATCTGTGTCATTCCTGGTTGTCTCCTTGTATTGATGGTATATTGCTGCTGTCGTACATGCTGTGTCTGCCACTTTCACATTACCATTGCCCAGCACTGTTTTCTTTTGTTTGGCAGGGGTGACAGTCATTACAATGTGGCTGTGGACTGTGTAGGGGTGCGGGAGGCACTCTGAGGCTTATTTTGGGACAACAGTAGCTTCCCATGCACTGCAGGTTATGTGGATGTTTTTCACATGGTGCATGTGTCACACTCATGATTTGTGGGTACCCAGTAGGTTGTTCAGTCACGAATTTGTCTATCAACATGTCAGGGCTCTTCGTGTGTGTGTTAATTGTTGATGTGTGTGCAGCAGGTTTTTTTTTGTGGTGTGTGGTGTATGGGCCCCTGTCTGTTAGTGGGGTAGGTGTGGGGCTGGCCTGAGGGTGGGCCAGCATGTCTCCTTATGTGTCGTATGCCTTGTGCATTGGTGTGTATGTGGGCCTGTGAGCTGTGTGGCCTAGCCATTCATGCCTGCCTGCCTGCCTAGTTGATTGTGGGCATGGTTTCTGTCGTCTGCTCCACTACATTGTGTTGTCCGTGGTGTGGCTGTTTGTTCGCATTGCGTGTGTGTTCTGGGTGAGTGGGGTCAGTTGTGCCCAGGTGGTTTTGCTTGTGGTGCATGTATGTGTGTTCATGTCCAGACCTGGGGTTCTGTTGTAGGCAGGGGCTTCAACACATGCGTGGTGTGTGTTTTGCAGCCGCGGTCGGTAGGGGAATACCTGCCGGGGCGGTCACGTGGGGGGGGGAGGGGCAGGGTGGTGTTTAGTAATGTATGGATTATGGAGGTTTGCAGGTAAGTAAACATATATATGAATCAAACGAATTTCATTGCGTGCACTGCATACCCATATGCGAAGCAGTGCACGCTATGAAAGTCGTTTGATTTATTTATATGTTTACTTACCTGCAAACATCCATTATCCATACATTACTAGTCCCCACCCTGGCCCTCCCCACATCACCGCCCCGGCAGGTACTCCCCTAGGGACCGCGGCTGGTGTGTTTGCATACCTGCGTCGGCGATGGTCCATGACTTGCTGGTGGTGGAGCACAAAGAGTAGCGGGAATGCTTGTAGAGCTGGGTCCATGACGGTGGTCTGACTGTGGTGGGTCTCTCTGCAATGTTTTGCCTCTCAGCTGTGGTGGTTCCGCCGTGTTCGGGTTTTTCCGCTGCGATTTGCTGTGTGGTTTCCGCCATCGTGATTTTGAGGACGGTAGACACGTCATTCCGTACTGCGGTATCTCTGGATTGGTTATGTCCGCCGCTGGGTCGGGTGTATTTACGCGGCAGTTCAAGTTCTTCCGCGGCATACGTAAATTTTACAGTGCTTCCCATCCTAATATGGCGGACGGACTATACGCGCCTTGCGGATTGTAAAAGGCATTTTCCACCTACTCCAGGCTGGCAGTCGTCCTTCCGTCCGCCATCGTAATCGACCCCTTAGATTTCGGTTTAAAGTGAGTGACCGGAGCAGCATTGGTACTAATGCCTATCCTTTCCATTGTTTGTAGAGTGGAGTTTCTAAAATCATTTTCTGATTCCTCGTCATCATTAGCTAGCATATTCAAATTTGACAGTATGTTGATGTCAGCAGCTGGTAGAGCTGTTTTCCCACTTAGATGCGTTGTACTTGTAGATGATATTTGTGTTTTATGAGCATTTATTAAGTGGAAATTTTGAAGTTTGATCTTCCTAATATATTTATAAATATCAGCACGTGTTTGCGGGTAATTTAAATTGCTTTCCGCACAGTAGGTTAATCCTAATGCCAAGAGCTGTTTTTCTGCTAGATCAAGGTTTATATTAGCCAGATTAATGATGGAGTTTTCATTTGGTATTGAATCATTTATTTGTTGTTGCGCCATCCCTTCCTGTTCGGTTACTTGGTGTTTTTGTTTTTTGGTATGTTCTCGCTGCTTCTTTCTTCGGTCGCAGAGCTTGGCGTTTCTCCTTTGTTTTGATAGGAGTTTTGCTTCCTGCGACAAAGGGTTTGGCGCAGCTCATCTCTTAAAAAATTAAGCTCTTCTACCAGAGTGTGCTTTCTTTTTACACATTTTTTACCTCCTGGTGTCGAGGGAACTGTTTCCGTTTCTGATTCAGTTTCTATGGTTGAACTTAGATCTGATATTGAAGATGCGGCACGTAGTTCATTACTTGCTCCCGCTATTGCTGTGGTTTCACTACGATATTTAGTAGTTTTAGTTGCTGCTTTTGCCGCATCGTATTTCCTCGAAAGTGTAAATATTTGTCCCTACTCGTAGTCATTTTTGTCGCGCTGCAATTTGAAAGCTTTACATTGTTTTATGACGTCTTCTTCTTTCTTTAAGCGCAACATCATATCCACTCTCAGTTTGTGCCCTGGATCTTCTCCATCAAGGGTTGCGATTTGTAACTCAATCACATCAATTTGTTTCTGTATTTCGATTCTATTGATCTCCGCATATCTTGCTAATATTTCCACGAGTTTTCTTGATGATTCAAGGTTGCATTCCCCTCAATCTCATGTTCAGGTTGGGGTTATCGTAACTCTAACATAACATAATTCGAAGACCCCTGGGTATCACCTCTAGGTATCTTGACAGAGATCTATGTTTCCCACCATTTTTGTTGTTCTGATTTCATTAATTTTTCTAATTTTCTGTACATGTCCTTTAGATTGTTACTGTTGCCTTCATTGTCTACTCTTCTATTGTAATTTGAGATTGGCGCACTGGTAGTGTCCGAAAACATTTCATCAGCGGCCTCCTCCCTCACAGGTAGCACGTCCGCTGCCATTGTATTGCACTGTTTAAGCAAGCGTTTATACTGTTATGTCTTTGCCCAGTTTTACCGCTTTAATGCACACCTCTCACCAGACCGATTATCAGGTTTTTTCTACCTTTCTAGCATCCGGTGTGCTCTCTGCGTCCTCTGACACAAATGTCATCGCTTTGCAGTAATCCGTGGGTTTATCCTGTCGTCCGGGGGCTTGCATCTGTTCTCCTCCAGGAGACCTTGCATAGTCCAGTTTGCACAAGATTTGGCTTCTTGCTTCGTTGCCCAGATTTGAGAGGGGTCCGTATTAGCCAGGGAAGCCTTCTTGGAAATAGTACTGAATACTGCTTTTCCTTATCGCTTTATCAAAGAAACACATGATTTTTGTTTTGTTGCAGTTGTATATAGCGCGAACTCGATCCGAAGGTATTTGGTGGACTTCCCATTCCAATCTGTCCCCTCGAAGCACTCTGCACTCCTATTTCTCTCTTAATATGTTGCCCTACATATCCCATCCATCCCAGAGCAACACGTGAAACAGAAGAAACGATGGGACTGTTTGGACTCTTGAGAGTAGCGGGTATTGGTTTAGAACACATCCCTACTTTAGTCTGAAGTATTTTCAACTAAAAACAGATAGTTGTCTATTGGAGGTAAGAGCAAAGTCCTGCTGTAATAGTGATTTGAGGGAGGAAGATGGTTGGAAATGTTACTTGTGTTCATTAAAGGCACAGCATTGAAGGGAAAGGTTCTGAAATCAACCATATTAGGGAGTGCTTGTTACTATTAAAACGTTTGTGTGGCGGAATCGAGGAACATAGTGAATTACATATCAGAAGGATGCTGCGTTTTGAATGGCTCTAGATGAAATCACTGTGGGAACTTAAAAGATAGCTTTTACTGTCTTGCCACTTCTTTTGAATTTAGTACATGTTATTTCCTGGAATGCTATAAAGAAAGGGGTGTGGGTTAGATCCCCTCAGACATTGCTCAGTTGAAATGTTATTCACATGTTGAAATAACCCACAGATCTGCATATTTTGAAAGGGGTAATGGGTCATCCTCTTTCAGCCATTAGTTTTGTCACCAGTGTCATTCAAATTTATCTCACTACTGGATGTTTGGGCTGTCACTTATTTTGAGTGATTCGCTTTGCTTTTGTGTGTGCCTGGAAGGATAAGGATGGAAAAACAAAGGGCCATATTATCAAGAACGGGCGTAACATTATCGCCGCTTTAGGGGCAGGAAACTGCCACTAAAGCGGCAATAAGGGGCTTGATAATATTCCTTAGGGAATTCCAATAGAAGTCCAGGTTTGATGTCCTTCCCACCAGAACCTGGGCTTCTATTGGAATTCTGTAGGGCATATTATCAAGCCCCTTATCCCCGCATTAGCGGCAGATTCCTGCCGCTAAAGCAGCAATAATGTTATCGCCCCTCCTTGATAATATGGCCCAAAGTATTCCCTGTCAGGCCGTCTGCACTCTCTTCTTTCCCTTAGGCCTTTGTTTTACTTTCATCAGTCCAGTCCTTCACCCTCTATTATCTCTTCCCTACCATCTGAGAGTGTTTTTTCTGTATAGATGAGCAGTACTTTGATGTTGGTCACCTGTCCATCCGCTATATGTATCAAGCTATTTAGCATTCGCAAAGGCCGAAATTCTGCGAATTTCGGCCTTTGCGAATGCTAAATAGACAAATGGAATGTATCAAACAAGTTTGATGCAAAATAAGGATTAGCAAAATTTGCTAATCCTTATTTTGCGATTGCACTTAAGGAATTGCAAATTTTGCGATTCCTTAAATGCAATGTATCAAACAAATAAAATGCAAAAAATGCCATTAAGGAGTAGCAAATTACCACCAACTTCTAGTTGGTGGTAATTTGCGAATTCTTATCAAAAATCTTTTTTGATAAAAACCAAAGGTGCCATATGACGCCCATACATGCCCTTAGGGCATGTATGTGCGCCATATGCCCCCAAATGTCTTTTTCAGGGGTGCAGCAGGGTGTTCTTGAGACACCCCTGCACCCTTGGAAACATCCCTAATTTGCGATCAGCAAAGTGCTAATTGCAAATTGCACTTTCATTCCTATGGGCCTCCTGGCCCATGGAAATGAAGGGGTAATTTGCGATTGACAATTTGCTAATCTCAAATTAAGGAATGCTAAGGAATCGCTATTGGAAAGCGATTTTGTACATACATACCGTTTTGCATTTCCTAAATAGCGATTCCTTAAAATTCGCTATTTAGGAAATGCAAAATGGTTTGTTGATACATATAGCGGCATGTCTTTCAGAATGCAGCCATTCCCCCTGAATGAGCGTGTGGGGTCTCTCGTGCAGATTAATTGGTCTGTGTTCACATGGAGAATGGACGGTCATTAAGATATTGAGGGGCATTTTCACAAGGATTTATCTACGTATTATTCACACTTTAATGCATCAAAAGTGGTGATAGAATTAAGACCCCATTCACAAGCTGGTTCAAACTGCAGACAACACCAGTATTCCTGTGATAACTGCCCCCGAATTTATCTCCCTGGTGGACACCACCAACTAACAATAATGAAATGCAGAGTAGGCATTCCCGTGCAAAAACACACAAGAAAACGCCAATACCACATTCACAATGAACTGCCAGATCTGCTATGCGAACCAAAAGCAGACGATAAACACCTGCCTTTTGATGGTGTGAAGCAGGACGACTACCTGCACCATGGAAGGGAACACAGCCAGGAGCCTTTTAAGATGCAGGTATTCCAGATGGAAGGTGTCTGCCTAAGTTAGCACCACTAAAATAACAGTATTTTTGGTTACAACAAATGATCAGACTTCGAGGAAGCAGATTGCTGCGGTCACCATGCTGACAGTCTCACAGTGACACCTGGCTTCCAGCAGGGGCAGTATTGGGCCTGGAGCTAAAAGTAGTGATGATGGGACTTCTCAGCCGATAACTGTCCATTCACAATGTATCGCCGGCTAACGCAGGATTCTAATTCACCATTGTGATGATTAGTATGTGGGTTTTGACACCCCTTCCCTGTTACAATCACCATGTACTATGGGCTTGAAAATAGCCTGCAAACATGGCGATATTGATCAGGGATAGGCAGCGTTAACTTTTCTTGCGATGACTGACGATCGTGATAGTTATCACTTGTCTTTGTGAATATATCCCTCTGATTCTTGAATCGTGGGTGTTCTTGGTTACACCTTCTCTGTGGAGGTTCCGTATTTCATATTATTCACAGAATATCTGTAGTATTATACTTCAATCCCTTGAGAAAAGATCTCAGGTTTAAAAAAAAAACTATTCCCCATGAGCATCAGAGATGCCACAGGGCAGTTGGAGTCTCTGTGGAGTTTGTATCTGACACATTAATACCAATATTGAAGGGGCTTGGATATCTCAGTCTACTTGTACTATGACATTTCAGACTGGCTAGTGCCACTGATGTTGTTGTCTATCAAGCATGCCACTTTAAGAGGATCTCAGTGGTGACACATTAGTGTTCCTCCGAAATGTCTTTCTTTGGTGCTGCTCAAGGGATCCCAAGTGCCACAGGTTACTGCCACTCTTTGAGAATGAGATCTACCAAAATGTACCTCCATTCTGAGTCTCACAAGTGTTACAGGTTAGTAACAAGCTTAACATTTCCTATATTACAACCTATATCACAAGTTTGTAAAATGTTTGTGAGCCTAAGCATCAAGAAGAGGTGTTTCTCTCTAAGTTGCTATTACAATTTAGAGTCAATGATTCTGTAGCATCACAGGGTCGTGCCAATCCCAACATTTCATATATCACAAATTAATGTTTATTTGGGGACACAATACTTCACACAAAAGAGCCACGCTTTAGTGAGGTGTACCTTGACATCTTTGTGGTGCTGTGAAAATTGTATATTATACATTAGTGTCACTTTGATCTCTGCTGTGATACCGTGTTGCATTCTCGAATGATTTGACTCAGTGAAGTTAATTTCATTGTCCCAGAAAGTTGTAGGATCTCAAGTAGTTTTCTATGCCTTTGAATTTCCGATATTACATTTAGTGAAACTAAGGGTCTCATATGCCATACCGGGATTCTTGTCAGTAACAAATTAGTGAATTCTCCTACGATTTCACATATCACATGGTATCTCTTCTAAGAGATACTTGGGTAGCGTATATAATGAGTATCTAACATCTCGCTCTTAGGGCCTGATTACTAATCTGGCGGTCCGAGGATCGCCAGACTCATGGGGACACGGCAGTGGGGGTCCAGCCACAGCCGCACCGGCAGTCTGACTGCCGTACTACAACTTTGGTTGTCGTACCGGCATTGCCTTGCCCTTGCCTCCAGGGAACTGTTCTGGTGATAGTGTGGCTGTGTGAGGCCGCCATATGCTTAGCTGGGCTGCTGCGGCCCGCCAAGCATATTCCTCACTGTCAGTGGTCTCATGGCACTGTTCACGCCATGAAAGTGCTGGCAGTAAGAAAACTAAGGGGACCCTACAGGGCCCCCAGGTGCCTCATGTCATAGGAATGCATGTGTGCATGCATGCCCAGTTCCTGCACAGCATGGACTTAACAGTCCATGCCGTGCATGAACTTACTTTGACGTTCCCATTGCGGTGACTTTTTCAAAGGCGCCACTGTGGGTACACCAAAGGACCGCCTGCCAGACCTGGAGAAATCTTCTAATCTGGTGGGCGGTCGACTTTGGCAGTGTGGGAGCAGGACGGTGGCATATTGCTCTGCTTCCGCACCACCAAAGTCATAATCAGCCCCTTAGTATCACTCTTGGAGTAACAGATTAATGTAATTCTACGGATATCATTTAACACAATGCGAGGTTAACACATGAAAAAGTAGCGGCAATAATGAGCTCAGCTATTATTTATTTATTTAACTTGTTTTGTTTTGGTCTGATTGGACCTAAGCTTGTTTGAGAGTGCTGTTGAGATTTAGAGCAAGCCAAAGAGATATGCATTTACGTAATTTAAATGAAGATTAGCTGCAGTGCAGTACTGGCATTATGGATATGGGTAAAAAGATATAAATGGTGCATTAAAATAAGTTTCTTATAGTAGCACTAAAGTCGCATACCACATCTCTCCTGCAAAGCATTATGAGTGGTTCTGTTGCTTATGCTTACTCCCATTCTACGAGTAAACAAACACTACAAGACAAGGGTGGTCAGACATTGATAATCTAAAAATGCACTAATATGTGCAATAACTGTGATGGCTTTTAATGGGCTAATATATGCAAACAGCCGTTGTGTGTGCCTGGCTTGTCATGCCATTAATGCCAGACCTATTGAATTTGGCAGTGCTTGTTTAAAACTGCTTTCTTCAATGTGGGAGAAACCCCTCTGTATCCACCAGTCCTTGAAATCTGCAACATGTATGCAACATAGAAATATCCTGATTTATAACTCCTAACCATGTCCCTCCTATTTTTTACATCTTCGTTTGAGGCTCTCCCATTTAACTATAATTTTGATAAAACACAGATAATGGTGGTAAGTAGCAGTTGTGGGCAGGGAAACCGGAGTTAATCACGCAGACGTGAGCCCTCATTATGAATGGCACAGTGTTTGGGCCAAGGTTGGGCCCAATAAAATCCGACTCCAATGGATCCGAATTTACGGAGCTCGATATACCCTAAAATGGGGACTACCATGCAGATTTTGGTGCTTAGAGCACCAAAATCTGCATGTCTCTGTAATTATCAGGCATTTTTACCCTCAATACATTTATGCAAGTGTGCACTTTCGAAATTTATCAGCAAAAATTTGTGAAATGCGGTGTTAGCCACAAACCCCTGATTGTTCAATGTGAGGTATCTGGAATTATCTAACCTAATGGGCCACTCGTATTGAAAGTAATCACTGAATGTGATGTAACAAAACATACATGAAATATCAATTCCCTAGTAGTGATGTCTTAAAAATCTCAAACGCAATTAGATAATTGTTATTTGTAATTTTGACTCCATTCGTTCCTATGGACCTCAAAGCCCATAGGTGTGAATGGTCTTGCATTACCTAATTTGTGCCCACCTATTTGATCATCGGAAAATTGGTAATGCAAAGGCAAGGGTGCACGAGGGTTTAGGAGCCCCTTGAAGTTCCCCCCCTAAAAAGGTGCACATGTAAGGCATACACATGTCCTAAGGGCATGTGTGTGCCACATGGCATTTTGGAAAATGTTTTTTTTTTGCATTTTCCAAAATTGTACGGTTACCATCGAATTGAAATCGATGGTAATGGTGATTCCTGAATGAACAGTTTGCATTTAGGAAAGGATTCTTACATGTGCATTAGGGAGTCGGTAATTGCGATTCCCTATTTGCATTCGCAATTTAGGTAATCGCTAAAAAGTGCGATTACCAAAGTTGCGAATCTGAAAGCCTTTCTTACATTCAGTAAGGCCATTTTGCATTCACAAACATGTGAATTTAGCAATTCACACCGTTTGCAAATGCAACATACTTTGATATATGTGGCCCTTAATTATTTGTGTGTGTTCAGATTTTTCTAATCGTTCCCTGATTGACTCTATTGCACACTTCTTCGCCTGCCCCTTTTTTTCTCTTTCAACAGACTTGGTGGTAGCTTTATTGGCACACGGTCAACAGGGGTTCACTTGTATGGTGGTACTGTAACTTTGTTGCCTCCATTTTGAACGCCACATCAGGGTAGGCCAATGTTTTTCGTAGTTCTCTGTGTCTCTTGACATGGAAACAGACACAGCTGCCAAATAACTTTGCTTTTGGTTAAGACAAGCATCTGAACAGTGGCACATGCAGGTTAGAATTGCTTGTGAACACTTTTCACTTGAAAGCCTGTGTGATTTTTATTAACAGATAATCAATATTACATTTTCCGCAACAATGGTGGCCAAACATCTCTAATAACAGCTTAATTATTGTCACGATATCTTGTATCTTTGGGGAACTTGAGATAAAGTGCTTTGCTGAGTGGACTGAGTGATATCACTTCCGGCTGGAAGAGCTTCTGATGGGCAATTAGGTTAATGCACCTGAGAAACTGAAGAGCAGGAAGGGAATGCTAACAGTTCTTTCATGAAATCAGACAAAGGATCATAGCTAGAGTCAAACCTGGACCCAATACTGGGGCAGATTTACAAGCCTTTTGCAACATCTTTACGACACCGTTGTGTCACTTCTGTGACGCAGCTGCGTCGTAAAGAATGCGCCACAATGTGACATATTTACAACATGATGCATCTAGGGAGATGATCACGTTGTAAAGCCCAGCGCTACTTTATACCTGTTTCAGGTGCAATGTATGCAGGGTGGGTGTTCCGACATAGGAATGCCTCGTAATAGTGACACAGTGAAATATACAATATTTCACGGAGTCACATTTACGACCCCGCTGCGTCAAAACCTTACGCCTGCTTAAAGCAGGTGTGAAGAGTGGTGCAGCACAGCAAGTGTGGGCCGCCCCTGAGCAGTGCTGGAATTGCGTCGCCCTTGCGACACGACTCCAGCACTGCGTTACCTTTTGGCCGACAGATGCCTATCCTTGTGCCTATCCTTGTGCCACGGTGCGCGGCATTGTAAATGCCGCGCATCCATGGTGTAGCAAGGGTTTCTTTAAGTCATGCAAAATAACTGACACATGCGCCTGTCATTGTAAATCTACCCCACTGTGTCTTAGGAATGGCGCTGTGGCGAGAAAACTATTACTTGAAGAATCGCTCTTTTCTACAGTCACTGATACAAGTATACTCATTATTTTATACCAGATGTCCTCATCTTCAAGACGGGTTCAAGTTAAGTTAAAAATAAGGTTTTGATGATAAGTACATTGGAGGTAGAAGGGTGAAATGCATGGCACTGAGCCTGGTCATGAGACCAAGGCATACAGAATACAAGTGGCACATTGTGAAGGGGATGGGACGGTCAGTAAGGATCAAAGATCATCAGAAGGGAAACAGAAAACAAAGAGAATATATGAGCAGGGTTGAGAAATGATCTGTCAGTGACCTGAGAGGGCAAATCACCAAAATGGACCAAAGGCCCAGGTAGAAATGTGATTATATAACGGAAGATATAGCTTCCGAGCTACACAGGAGCCCACAGAGCAGTCACAATGAAGAATACACAAATAAAGCATATGAGATCTGGTCTATGTATGTGTGTGTATGTATGTATGTTGTATTTACATAGTGCAAACCTAGTCAAAGGGCAGCAGAGCACTGTACAACTGAGTGCTGTGCTCCAGAGTCTATTAATCCAGTTCTCGTCCTTGACGAGGTAGCATCCTCTGAAAGGACACATTCATGTCAAAATGTTTTTTCGACTCGGTAGGTCTTTGCAGAAAGTGTAAAATCTCTGCTTGTTTCTACACAATCTGAGGCAAGGCACCTTTTTTAACATTTTTTTTAACATGACATATTAAACTGATTCGAATTTCTTTTTATAAAACGTGCTCACTTCTTTTTTGCCTGTTTACTGTCTGAGCACAAATTCTGCTTAAATTGTTTGTCTGCAATGAACTTGAAAGAGCAAGACACCAAAATCTTTCGAAGTTTATGGGAAATGTGATGATGTGACTAATTTTAAATTATTCCAAAACATAATTTGAGAGTAAAATTAACTAAATTAACTAAATAATAATTTAGTATTAATTTAGTATTAAAATGTTAGTGAGGTATTAAAATGTTAGTGAGGTTTTTTAAAAATATATATATTTATAAATAGAAATTAAATTACTGTACTTTAATGATTTTGTTATTTATTAAACATTTAGTTTGTTGGGTTAGTGTGCTGTAACATTTTATTTTAGAATTTCCAGGTTAATATTAATTATTATAAAATTAATTTACATGTAATTTACTTGGGTCATTGGGGCACTATGCATTGCTTTGTTTCTTTGTCACATATACCTTGTCTCATGCTAGTGATTAGGGCAGCTCAGATTGTTCTGTATTATTGACACAATATTGGAATCAACAATATCATTTACAAAAACATCTTCTACCTATTCTTATGGTGATAAGTACAAAAATATCCAGCAAATTGCTGTTTCACAATAATAATATTAAAAACTTATAAAAATATAGTGTCTTTTACACGCACGCACACTCGTGCAGCACACACACACACACACACATATATATATATATATATATATCTTTAAGTAGTAAGTCTTAAATATGTAAATATATACCATTAATATAATGTTATGTGAATATGTCTAACTAATATTTAATAGGATATATAATTATATACTTATATAAATACACACACACACACGCACACACACATATATATATATATATATATATCCAACAATCAGGAAGCACGAAGAAGAGGGAAAGCCTCAGGAAGCTTGAAGTAAGTTCTCTTTATTGAAATCGGCAACTTGCCAGCAGTCACCTCACCCGGATTCAGGCATCACATTCTCTAAGCCAGACGCGTTTCAGGATATTTCAATCCTTTCCTCAGTGGCATGTTCGCTGGAATGAGCCTTGCGCTGGAAACGCACAGTTGCGCAGTTTCACTCCTGAATTTTGACAAAGTTTAAACCCGAGTGGGTTGGGTCAATAAAGAGAACTTACTTCAAGCTTCCTGAGGCTTTCCCTCTTCTTCGTGCTTCCTGATTGTTGGATATAAGCGGCTTGGCACAGCCGCCGAGGGAAGCCCACTGCCTGTCTGCGGGTCCGTTCTGGTTTCCAACCTGGGAGCCATGAAAGCATCGGAAGGAAGGAGTGCAGGTTGCATTTCAGGGCTGCAACCTGCACAAAGTTCGTATCAACGCCTGTAAAGCAGGGCAGCCACAGCGCCCAGAACAGTGCACCAACCCACTCGGGTTTAAACTTTGTCAAAATTCAGGAGTGAAACTGCGCACCCACTGGGGTTTAATTGAAACAAACTACAAGCACCATGAGGCAGTGTGAGTGCCACGCCCATAGGGGCAGGTGCTTTTAATGAAAACTGTGCGTTTCCAGCGCAAGGCTCATTCCAGCGAACATGCCACTGAGGAAAGGATTGAAATATCCTGAAACGCGTCTGGCTTAGAGAATGTGATGCCTGAATCCGGGTGAGGTGACTGCTGGCAAGTTGCCGATTTCAATAAAGAGAACTTACTTCAAGCTTCCTGAGGCTTTCCCTCTTCTTCGTGCTTCCTGATTGTTGGATATATATATATATATATATATATATATATGTAAGAGACGCAAAGATTTTCCTTAAAGACACTGTGTGTATTTAACATTTCAACACGCAAATGAGATAAATGCAAAAAAAAGAACTTTGTTCACATTTAAATTCAATCATATCACTTTGCTAATTCGGTCGAGTCTTTCTGCATATGAGTTTGTGCAACCCGTGCTATTGGATCTAAATAGAATAACCCAAAGCTCTTGAATAGACTAACTACTATATGCAAAATAAATCTCGAACAAAGGATTTAAACACACAGAAATAGAATAAATACCAATTGCACAATTTTGGTGTAACAACGGTGGCAATAACACTCGGAAGAAGACAAAATGGAGAAAAGAGAAGTGAATAGACAGGAATTTTTCACGTCAATGTTTGAAAAGGAGCAGGTACAAAAAGACGTGCAAACACAAAATACAACTGGCAAACTGGATGTTAAAGGAAAACTTCGAGCATGGGAAAAACTGAGTAAAAAAGAAATAAATAAATCTTGGGAAGTTTTGGCACTGCAAAAGTATTTGGAGGTACAACGCGTACCACGAGGATTGAGGATCATGCTAATGCCCAATTACCAGGATGCTACCAATGATTTATTAGAAGATTGGGGGAACTTCGTTCTGAAATCATCATTGGGTTTGATTGCAATATTAGTGAAACATATAGACATTGCTTTAAATAAAATAATAGAGGAACTCTGTGAAATGGAAAAGGAACTGGCAATATTAAAACTAAGCCCTGATATGGTCAAATACAAAGAGGATTTGGAAGGCCATATACAAAAGCATGAGGAAGTGGTCAGACAACGCAAACACTCAAAATTCATAAGGGATACAGTGGATTACGCGGAAGGGCGAATTTTTACCTTCGCGCGCAAATTTGACTCTTTCAGAAAAAACACATCGAAATTTGAAACAACAAGTGCCTCAAGCAGTGTGTCCTCCCTAACCTCCACGGAACAAATCAGTGGAGAGGAATCCGATAACCAAACAGAAAGGGAAAAACAGGATTTTTTAGGGGACATGCACCTGTTTCTTCAACAAAGAGAATAGGAACAGAACCGCGGTGCGCAAATCCAAACAATAGGAAAGGGCAGAGGACGCCCTTGGCAAGCAAAAGGAAAAAATTGCAGCGGAGAGGAAGACTCAACAAGCAGTTCAATAACAAAAACTGGAGCGACAACAAGAAGCATGGCCCAAAGGAAGGAACAATTTTAGATAACAATATGGAAATAAATGATACTGAGGCAACACATGAAATGGAATTGCAAATGCTCAACTTATCCAAATGAAAACTAACTGAGTTTGAAGAGACCCTCCTCAAGAAAGGCATAAACTTCTGTCCAACCAAAGCAATGGATATTGCGCAAACGAGGATAGATTTATACCTCTACATACGAAAACTTAAGCTTTCGAAATTTTTCATGGAACATCCAAAAAAAGAACCCATTAAGAATATTATACCTGAAGCCACTCTTAAAGCAAAAGATGCGACAGCATATCTAACGCTACTCAATCTTAACACTTTGGAAGATGAAGAAATCACCCTACAAGAAGCTCATAAACAAATTGGTGCAGGCCTGAGTGATAAACATCCCAAATCAAGATTTTATCCTCAGTTATATCCAGGGAACAAACTAGATCTTTTTCAGGAAGCTGTCACACAAGATCTATATCAAATGAAAAAAATGAGCTACAAAGACAATTTAACAAAAGAAGAAAGGGATGGTTTACATAACCTCTCAAATGACAAACAAATAATAATAAAGATAGCCGACAAAGGCGGAAATATTGTAGTCTTGGACAGGCAAGATTACATCAACGAGGCACACAGACAACTGAGTGATGCAACTTATTATGAAAGGTTACAAGTGAATCCTACCAACAAAATGAAAAGAGAGATAGATGAACATATTGATAAATGGACAGCTCTGAAATTAATCAATGACGATGAGAAAAAATACTTGGTGGTGGATCATCCAATCATGGCCACCATTTATTTCCTCCCGAAAGTGCATAAAGACGCAGCACACCCCCCCGGGACGACCTATAGTCTCGGCGAATGGATCTCTTCTAGAGCCAATGGCTAATTACATAGACTATTTTTTGCAACCTGTTGTAACTAATCTAGAATCCTACATTAAGGATACAAGTGACACTTTGCGAAAGCTTGAACTAATCACCTGGAATGACTCATATCACCTGATAACAATGGATGTCATCTCATTGTACACGACCATAGCAAATCACATGGGTATCAACGCGTGTAAATATTTTCTGCAAGAAAGATCCATACACTTAAATGACCACAATTGTGTGCTATTGAAAATGTTGGAAATCTGTCTGACTGGGAACGTCTTTCTCTTTGGAGAGAAAATTTACAGACAATGAAATGGCACGGCCATGGCCTTTTCCTGCAGCCCCAGCTACGCATGCCTCACCATGGGTTGGTGGGAAAAAGAGGTGGCATGGAATACACAGAACCAAAAATATGTGGAAAATATTGTCCAATGGTCAAGATTTATTGATGACCTTCTAATTGTGTGGAATGAACAGCAATGGAATTTCAAGAGTATTTCGAAATACTGAATAAGAGTATAGAAACTCTAAAATTCACTTATCAAATAAACAAAACTGAAGCTATATTCCTGGACACAAAAATTTACATAAAGGACAACAAAATTCAAACAACTCTACATCGCAAAACAACTGCTATCAATGCCACCCTACAAGCTGACAGTTTCCACCAAAGATCATTAATCCAAAGCATACCATATGGCGAATTTCTTCGGATTCGCAGAATTTGCAGTGAGGAAGATGAGTGGCTGAAACACAGCACAAACACCGCAAAAAGATTCAAAAATCGGCAATACAATACTGGCACGATAAATAGCGGTTGGAAAAAGGCGAATGCAAGAACACGAAGTGATTGTCTGAAAATCAAAACCAAAACTATAAAAAAGCCAACAGAGATAAGATTTATAACAGATTACACCCAGAACACCAAAATGATAAACTTGATTCTCAAAAAGAATTGGAAAATTCTGAAATTAGATGGCACCATTGACAAGATGATAGGGGATCACCCCATAGTAACATACCGGAGAGCAAGGAATCTTAAAGATTACCTCGTGCATAGTCATCTCGACACCCAGAATAAAAGCAAAGACTGGTTACACACCAAAGGCTTCATCAAATGTTACAGTTGCAAGGTCTGTTCAATAGCCAAACCCACCCTGGAAATCCAAATGGCTAATAAAAAGATGTGGAAAATCCCAAACTTAATCAGTTGTAAAAGCAGATATGTGGTGTACATTGTAGAATGCCCGTGTAAACTGAAATATATAGGGAGCACGACATGTGAGTTAAAAAAGAGAATCTTGGAGCACACTCGTGCCACCACACATAAGGACAAAAACAACGCCATAGCCAGACACATGGAATTGGTCCATAATGGGGATTGGAAAACTCTGAAATTTTATGGCATTGATCAAGTCATAGATAACAAACGGGGAGGAAATTTGGAAAAATTACTCCGTCAGAAGGAATCTCGACATATCCTAAAAATCAGAACAATGACCCCTTTTGGTTTAAATCAGTCGGAGGAACTTTATGTGCACCTTTAATGACTTTTGATAGAACTACTATACAACAGTAAACAGAATTGATTAAAATGTTCAAAATGTTTAAATAACATGTGCACTAAAAGAATGCTGAATTATTAGAAATTATATTAACAACGAATGGGGTAAACTACACTGTATGTTTTACATATATACTCCAAAAAGGTAAAACTTTGACTGACAGAATACCCGGGTTGTTTTTGTAAATTTGCACTGCTTCTTTTTTGTTTTTTTTCAGATTTGTTTAATTATATAGACTACATGTCCCATAAAACCTCTGGGCTTGTTTGTGACCAAAATGATGCAGGAAATGATGCAATACCTTTTCAAACCTATGTAAACCAATAACAATTGTGTATTTGTAAGTGACCGTGATCAAGCAGCGGCTGCTGCGAAACGCGGCGGCTTTTGGTTTGTCTTGCCGAGTGAACCGAATAATATGCAAAATTAAGAATAAATAATGAAACTTTGAAGAAACGGAATCCTCTGGTGTGTGCGACCCTTCTTTTCCTGGTCTCCGGGAGTTTGTTAAATATATATAGAACAGCAGGACAATTATCATGAACCTTGTTCCCGGTTTTCCAGCTTTTTAGCGACCTGTCGTGAATAAAGCCTTGCCTGGAAGCCCCGTGAGTGTGGTTGGTGTTTTACACTTGAGCTCTCACATGTTGGAAGGCCCCATCACCTTCCTTGCTGCACCCGCCTGAGAAGAGTGAACGGCGCTTTGATGGAAAAGAGCGTCGCAGATGTACTGCATTTCGCCAAGCACCGCCACGCAACGAGATGTAACGAGCCCAGAAATGGCGAGCATCCAGCTTGTGGGGAGATGACCATATACCTCTCCCTTGCTCCAATATCATCACGCTGCCTGGCTGGCGAGGAGTCTCCAGGACAGGGCCGTTGCACGACTAAGGAAAACTTTGAACTTGTACACATTATGTGAGTAGGCATCACTTGCAGGACTATAAGTACCACAAGGCACTGCGCCCATCCAGGGACGTGCAACGAACATAAAAGAAGGGTATTTCCTGCTACTACCCTGCAATCCAATTCGTCCTCCTCTGAAGAAGAAGGCAGCCGCCTTCGAAACGCGTCAGGATACAAGACGAAGCAGGACAATTATCATGAACCTTGTTCCCGGTTTTCCAGCTATTTAGCGACCTGTCGTGAATAAAGCCTTGCCTGGAAGCCCCGTGAGTGTGGTTGGTGTTTTACACTTGAGCTCTCACATATTGGAAGGCCCCATCACCTTCCTTGCTGCACCCGCCTGAGAAGAGTGAACGGCGCTTTGATGGAAAAGAGCGTCGCAGATGTACTGCATTTCGCCGAGCACCGCCACGCAACGAGATGTAACGAGCCCAGAAATGGCGAGCATCCAGCTTGTGGGGAGATGACCATATACCTCTCCCTTGCTCCAATATCATCACGCTGCCTGGCTGGCGAGGAGTCTCCAGGACAGGGCCGTTGCACGACTAAGGAAAACTTTGAACTTGTACACATTATGTGAGTAGGCATCACTTGCAGGACTATAAGTACCACAAGGCACTGCGCCCATCCAGGGACGTGCAACAAACATAAAAGAAGGGTATTTCCTGCTACTACCCTGCAATCCAATTCGTCCTCCTCTGAAGAAGAAGGCAGCCGCCTTCGAAACGCGTCAGGATACATGATGAAGCAGGACAATTATCATGAACCTTGTTCCCGGTTTTCCAGCTATTTAGCGACCTGTCGTGAATAAAGCCTTGCCTGGAAGCCCCGTGAGTGTGGTTGGTGTTTTACACTTGAGCTCTCACATATTGGAAGGCCCCATCACCTTCCTTGCTGCACCCGCCTGAGAAGAGTGAACGCCGCTTTGATGGAAAAGAGCGTCGCAGATGTACTGCATTTCGTCGAGCACCGCCACGCAACGAGATGTAACGAGCCCAGAAATGGCGAGCATCCAGCTTGTGGGGAGATGACCATATACCTCTCCCTTGCTCCAATATCATCACGCTGCCTGGCTGGCGAGGAGTCTCCAGGACAGTGCCGGTGCATGACTAAGGAAAACTTTGAACTTGTACACATTATGTGAGTAGGCATCACTTGCAGGACTATAAGTACCACAAGGCACTGCGCCCATCCAGGGACGTGCAACGAACATAAAAGAAGGGTATTTCCTGCTACTACCCTGCAATCCAATTCGTCCTCCTCTGAAGAAGAAGGCAGCCGCCTTCGAAACGCGTCAGGATACAAGACGAAGCAGGACAATTATCATGAACCTTGTTCCCGGTTTTCCAGCTATTTAGCGACCTGTCGTGAATAAAGCCTTGCCTGGAAGCCCCGTGAGTGTGGTTGGTGTTTTACACTTGAGCTCTCTCATATTGGAAGGCCCCATCACCTTCCTTGCTGCACCCGCCTGAGAAGAGTGAACGGCGCTTTGATGGAAAAGAGTGTCGCAGATGTACTGCATTTCGCCGAGCACCGCCACGCAACGAGATGTAACGAGCCCAGAAATGGCAAGCATCCAGCTTGTGGGGAGATGACCATATACCTCTCCCTTGCTCCAATATCATCACGCTGCCTGGCTGGCGAGGAGTCTCCAGGACAGGGCCGTTGCACAACTAAGGAAAACTTTGAACTTGTACACATTATGTGAGTAGGCATCACTTGCAGGACTATAAGTACCCCAAGGCACTGCGCCCATCCAGGGACGTGCAACGAACATAAAAGAAGGGTATTTCCTGCTACTACCCTGCAATCCAATTCGTCCTCCTCTGAAGAAGAAGGCAGCCGCCTTCGAAACGCGTCAGGATACAAGACGAAGCAGGACAATTATCATGAACCTTGTTCCCGGTTTTCCAGCTATTTAGCGACCTGTCGTGAATAAAGCCTTGCCTGGAAGCCCCGTGAGTGTGGTTGGTGTTTTACACTTGAGCTCTCACATATTGGAAGGCCCCATCACCTTCCTTGCTGAACCCGCCTGAGAAGAGTGAACGGCGCTTTGATGGAAAAGAGCATCGCAGATGTACTGCATTTCGCCGAGCACCGCCACGCAACGAGATGTAACGAGCCCAGAAATGGCGAGCATCCAGCTTGTGGGGAGATGACCATATACCTCTCCCTTGCTCCAATATCATCACGCTGCCTGGCTGGCGAGGAGTCTCCAGGACAGGGCCGTTTTGCACGACTAAGGAAAACTTTGAACTTGTACACATTATGTGAGTAGGCATCACTTGCAGGACTATAAGTACCACAAGGCACTGCGCCCATCCAGGGACGTGCAACGAACATAAAAGAAGGGTATTTCCTGCTACTACCCTGCAATCCAATTCGTCCTCCTCTGAAGAAGAAGGCAGCCGCCTTCGAAACGCGTCAGGATACATGACGAAGCAGGACAATTATCCTGAACCTTGTTCCCGGTTTTCCAGCTATTTAGCGACCTGTCGTGAATAAAGCCTTGCCTGGAAGCCCCGTGAGTGTGGTTGGTGTTTTACACTTGAGCTCTCATATATATATATACATTATCCAAAGGCTCGAAAGCTTAAAGATGCACACCCAGCAGCTGTCACCAAACACGCTTTATTTACTTCAGAAAACCGGCATTTCATTTCAGGTAAAATTTCATTTTCTTCAGCCTACGCGTTTCCAGGACACAGCCTCTTCTTCCTGTGCTGCTCAACATAATCACACAGGTGCTCCAAATTCCTTGTTTTAAATGCATGCAACAGGGGGCCCACTGGAGGATGTTTTAATGCTTCATCATTGCTCAGACAATAATTAATCACAAAAGGGACTCACTATGAGGAATGACTTTCTCCAAATCGGACTCAATGTCCCAGCATGCAAGCAGGCACTGAGCACGACCCACTGGGGGTTGCTGCATGCATTTAAAACAAGGAATTTGGAGCACCTGTGTGATTATGTTGAGCAGTCCAGGAAGAAGAATCCTCTCTTCTTTCCACAAAAGGAAGACAAGCCACACCAGCCAGGTACATGTAGATTAGTTTATTCGGGCAAAAAACAGACGCGTTTTGAGCTCACAGGCTATATGTGCCCCCTGGCCCAACCACCTTCTCAAACTTGGAACCAACCCTATCAGCAAGGAACTTATAAGCATACTCAACACCCCAATCACCACAGCAACCTTTCCAGACATAAAGAAGCATACAGAGGTTAGGCCCCTCCTAAAGAAACCCTTGGCTGGCACCAGTGTCTTTAAAATTACAGACTGGTCTCCTTGCTCCCTCACCCAGCCAAAGGTACTTGAGAAAGCCATCAACAACTCACCAAATTTCTGGAAGAAAAACACTTACTCAATGCCTCACATTCAGGATTCCGAGCCAACCACAGCATGGAGACCACGCTGACCGCTTCTTCCACAGATGATATGAGAACACTCCTCGACTGCAGAGAAACCATGGCCTTTATCCTCCTCGACCTCTGTGCTGCATTCAAAACCGTCTCCCACCACACCCTCATCAACAGACACTCCAACATTGGCATACAGCAAAACAACCTCAAGTGCATTGCCTCTTTCCTGACAGGTCACACACAGAGCACACAACTGCCTCCTTATACCTCCACACCCAAAGATACCATCTGTGGCGTATCCCAAGGATCATCCCTTAGCCCCACCCTATTCAACATCCACACAACTCCCCTCACAGGCAATGTCAAATCCCTTGGACTCAACATAAATTCCTATGCTGACTATACTCAACTCATTCTCTCACTCCCAGAGGACCCCGCCAATGCCAAAACCATCTTCTACAATGCCATGACCAATGTAGCCAAACAGATGAGAGACAACTGCATCAAACTCAATTCTAACAAAACAGAAGTACGAATCTTTGAGCAGCATGACTCCACATAGGACCGTATACAACATAAGGTACAAAGTTCCCCGGGGGATAGACAAGTAAGTATGAGTGTATAGGAAGGAGGAGAGCAAAGGCAGGGAACAGGTTGTTCCCTTGTCGGAACTAGAAGGCCTCACACACCCAGTGAGCTAGATGTCATGCTTCATCATTGGCTTACTGCTCTTCGTCAGACTGGCGCTGCAATGTCTGACGGGCGCCTAACAGGCGCTCTTTGTTGGCGTTCTTTTGTTCCAGCCAATGGTTGAGTGCGTTCGAGGGGTCAAGTGAAGGTGTAGTCGTGAGGGGGTAGTGGTTTAAAAAAGGTGGGTCAGTACACAAGGACCTTTATTCACGTGGCTGACTCCCTTGATTAAAAGAGTGGGAGGGGAGATAGAGACTGTAAGGGGCACAGCGGACTACCTCGAACCCTCTGGTCAGGTCGACATGTTTCTTGCCCAAATGGCAATTCTTCAGGACCTCAGGTGCTCAGTACTACACAGTGATGAAAAACAACAAAAACAATTAAAAGATACAACCTCTCTGGGTCCGTAAGGGGGCAGGCCAGGAGGGGCTGCAGTAGTGTGGTGACCCTAAGGGTGTCCCTAGTGGGCCCCGCAGTCTGTTACCGTGGGGCAGCACAAAAAGGTACGGTACCTCTAGTCTGTGCAGCCAGGGCTCGTCAACCTACCCACATGCGTGGCGCTCCCAAGGTAGCGCGGAACAACTGGTGACCGTAGCTGATTGCCAGCTGAACTTAGACCAACACCCCCTCCAACAGACCACACACACTACCTGACAGCTAACATTAAAAAAACAGTAGAAATTCACTCAAAAAACAAAGGTTAAAGGGACGATATAGTTAGGAAACAGAATTTAAAAAATCCTTAGAAGAAAAAAACAAAGGTTGCAGGAACTTTACAGTTAGGCTCAGATTTTACTCATACAAAACCATAGAAATTCAGCATTTATAGTTACCTGATCTAGCTATGACTTATGCCTGTCACAATGCACTGCTCATGACCGCAAATATTTTCTCACTCATGACATGGTCAGTGACATCACTGTTGATATCTCAAATGAAATCATTGATAACTTCATCCATAGAACCACTCACACCCTTACATAACCTTTCATACACCCGCACAAATAACCACACAACCACTGACGTACCCATTCACATACCCATACAAGTACTCACACAACTACTCACTCATCCAGAGTCGTTCACACACCCATTCATTCACTAATATAGCCACTCACACATCCAGCCAGTAACATAACCAGACACTCACCCATAAAGCTACTCACACACCCACTCACTCACCCATGCAGCCTCTAAACACAGCCACTGACTCACCCCTATTTGTATTCACACAACCACACAACCACTTACATACCCATTCACACGTCCATATAAGCACTCACACATCCGCTCACTCACCCATACAGCCATTTACACACTTACTCTCAAATACAGACACTCACACACTAACCTTAATCAATCACCCACTCAAACAGCCACTCACTCACCCATACAGCCACTTACACACCCAGTCACTCACCCATACAGCTGACATGCAGGCAGGGAAAGAGATGAAACGATAGCTCCTGCACAGAGGGGGCTGCTTTTCCAGCTGCTTCATCTGTGCATGAGCAATATTTGCTCCTGCGGGAGGCCTGGATCTGCCATCTGCAGTCCTTAGACTAACAGAAAGAGGTACAATAAATGTCAGAAAGAAGCACAATAAAGGTCAGAAAGAGGCTCAAAAAAGGTAAGAAATGAGCAGAAAGAGGTAGAATAGAGGTCAACAACATGCAGAAAGAGGCTTGGTAAGGGCAAGAAACAAGCAGACAGATGCAGAATAAAGGTGAGCAATGACCAGAAAGAGGCAGAACAAAAGAAACCAACAACCAGAAAGAAGCAAAATAAAGGTATGAAATAAACACAAAGTAAAAATGAGAAAAAAAGAGCTGAATTGTTAGAAAAAAGCAGAAAGAGTAAGATAAAGGTGAGAAACTAGCAGAAATGTCATAACATATACATAAAATGAGTTTTCATGGTATAGATTATGTAACAAGGGATGTCCGGGGTATAAACAGAGAATAGAAACTTAGATGAAACGAAGCCACGTGGATTATGAAGCTTCGGGAAGTAGAATTGGGGCTCAATATTAAGAATGAAATGCAATATTTTTGGGGAGATTATAATGATGGTATATTAGTTTCCTGCTTGAGGTTCATGAATATTGTCAATGTATTCCAGCTTTGATGTTTGGAGATAGAATGATGTGTTATAATGGAATTGAATATTTCTGTCATATTTTTTCTTTGGCACCTTTTGCCTAGGAAGATCCTATTTTTTCCCTTTTCCTTCTCATTTCCCCCCTTTTCTTTCGTATAACCAATTACTTGATTGAGGGCTAAGTCTCTTTCTCCCTCTTCTCCGAATTTGGGGTGTGTGGAGTACAATAAGTAGGATATGAGCTAGGTGAACTCATTAACGTGGATGGACTACTTGGTGAATTGTTCGACATCTATACATATGACTAGCAGATATAATCATATTTGACATGTGACCTATTTGAGATGATTCTTTATATGACTTGGATACGTCTTTTTACTCCCAACGGTGTGTTGGTCTGTAATTTTACATTGATTCCCAAGAATGGGTCTTATCTGACAAATAACCATGATAGTATTATATATTTTTTTTTTATTTGTATGTTTTCCCTACTATGTTGCTTATTTTGATTTACGCAGCACTTAGTTAGTACATGAAATTATTTATGGAAGTGAATCACTTTCCCAGTATGAACGCCAATATTACGATTGATTGAGTGCTTACACCAACTTGATTGTTAGTAGGACTGTTCTCCCACCACCCACTTTTTTCCACTGTATACTCTAGGATTTTGTATATTGGGAACTTGGATGTATGGCATGCATAATAGATTAAATGAGCAGGGCAATTCCTACGATTCATTTATAGCTATTTTTCTTTTTGTGAATTTCATCTTCTCAATAAGGCTGCCAATACTACTAACCACTGATAGTTTTCATTCTGTGTTGGGTTTTGGAGTACAATCAGCCTTTTCTTCCTTTTTTCCTTACAAACTAGAATTAAAGATTTAGGGAATGGATTAGATTATCTAGTTGATATTAGATTATTCTTATTCCTATATTCTATAATGAAATTTGGGAGATGGTCACCTCGGAAGGTGAAGGTCTTTGTCTTTTTTCTTTCGTAGTTTAGTTCATTTTTTGTACTGAGATTTGATTGATTTATTAGTTGTTTTTCAGACCAGTCATGGATTTATCTGCCTAATTACGAAACACTTGTTGGCTGATCTCTTTGTGATGAACGTTTAACACCAATGATGTTGTAAACTATCATGGAATATATAAAAATCTAACTTGGATGTGAAATGTGACTGTATACTCATGGACACATATATGGATTAAAGTGGACTTACTGCTATCTACTCATTTTTTGACCATTGATGTAAAAGTACTGTTGAGTGCTCGGACTTCCATTTGCAGAAAGAGACTAAATAGAGGTCAGAAATGAGCAGAAAGAGGCAAAATAAAGGTGAGAAACAAGCAAAATGAGTCAAAATAATGCTCAGAAATTAGCAGAAACGGGCAAATTAAAGGTGAGAAACATGCAAAAAAAAGTCACAATAAAGGTTAGAAACTAGAAAAAATAGTCAGAATAAAGGTGAGAAATGAGCAGAAAGAGGCAAAAGAAAGGTCTGGAGTGAGCAGAAAGAGGCAAACTAGAGGTCCCAAACGAGCAGTAGGAAGGAGAATAAAGGTCATGAGTGAGAATAAAGATGCAAAATAATGGCCAGAACAAGCACAAAGAGGCAACATAGAGGGCATGAGTGAGTGGAGAAGAGGCCGAAAAATGTGGAGAAAATGAACAGAGGAGTCACAAAACTGAAGGCAGCAGAGAGTAGCGGACTGCAAGCAAGCTGGACAGGACTGTCACGTAAGGAACTGGCATGGATACCTGCTGCTGTGTGCCACTCAGAGACTCACACACCCACTCACACACTCATGCATACACACACAGACTCACTCAGAGTCTCACACACCCACTCATAGACCCACTTACGCACCCACTTCCAGATCCGATCAGAGACTCATTGACCAACTCCCATATCTACTCAGAAACTGATGCACCCACTCCCAGACCCATTCAAACACTTACAGACCTACTCACAGACCTACTCTGATACTCACACAACCACTAGCAGACCCACTCAAACACTTATGCAGCCCCTTACTCGCCCACTCAGACACTCAAACACCCACTAACCTACCTATACAGCTACTCACACACCCACTCTCAAAGGTTACAGTTAGGAAATAAAACTATAAAAAGGTTCGAAATTCACCGAAAAAAACAAAGGTTACAGGGGCGTTAAAGTTAAGAAATAGAATTAAAAAAACATAGACATTCAGCAGTTATAGTTACCTTATGCCTCATCAATGCACTGCTTTTGACCTCACATATTACATCACTCATGACATGGCCAGTGACATCGCTTATGACATCATTGATCACATCATCCACATGCACTTTCACACCTCCACACAACCTTATAAGCACCCACTCACATACCCATTCACAAACCCATACAACTACACACTCTCACTCATACAGCAACTCACACAACCACTCACTCACCCATACAGCCACTTATATAGCCACTCACAGACCCATAAAGCTATTCACATACCACAAAAACACTCCCACTGCTATTCACAGATCCATACAGCTATTCATACACTCACTCAAAATCACTCACAATAAACTTAATTTTAAAAAGTTAAATACACATAAATAATAATTTCCCACTCCAGAGAATGTAACAACAAGGAAAGTGTTGGAGAGCGGACGGGTAAAAAAAATATTATTCCCACTCCAATGAGTGCAAAAGTAGGGAAAATGTTGGATAACAGAGGGTCAAAAATTACTATGCCAACTCCAATCAGTGCAACAGTAGGGAAATTGTTGGATTGCGGAGAGATATTTACTATTCTCACTCCACTAATTGTACTAGTAGGGAAGTGTTGGATAATGGAGGGGTAAAAATGACTGTTTCCACTCAAATAAGTGCAACAGTAGGGAAAGTGTTGGATATCAGAGGGGTAAAAATTAATATTCCCACTCAAGTGAGTGCAACAGTAGGGAAAGTGTTGGATTGTGGCGGGATAAAATGTACTCTTCCCACTCCAATCAGTGCAACAGTAGGGAAACTGTTGGATTGTGGACAGATAAAAATAAATATTCTCAGTCCAGTCAGTACAAAATGAAAAACAAACCAAATATTAACAACAACAACAATATTTAAAAAAAAGGAAATTAAAATATACAAATATGTTAAAAATAAAAATACAAATATATTCAATAAAAAAATCAAAATAAACATATTATAAAGTTAAATACATATGACAAATACCTACAAATATTATATTAAATTAAATTATAAAATATTTTTCAAACAACCAAATATTTTTAATTAGAAATGATTTAGGAACAAAATTAACTTCCCACATCTAAATTTAGAATAAAAAGTACTTCCATAATTAACATAATTTATTACCAATTAAAAAAATATCATTAATTGAAAAAACAAATTAAAACTCAAAAACATCATAAACTTCCAACACTTTACCCCTACAATCCCCACAACCCACATCTAAAATTAAACAGTAGAAAAATTAATTACACAATTAAAACCTATTTTCAATTAAAAAACTAATAGTATTTAACAACTAATTATAAAGTAAGTAAAATGTATTTACTACCCACCGTTTACCCTATAAAAGTAAAACCCACATACAAAAATATTAATGATCATCTAAATAATAATTACACATAAATTACTTCCCACCCTTCACCCCTATAAACCCCACAACCAACACCTAAAATTAGTTACACAATTTCCAAAATTAATTTTCAATTAATTAATTACTATTAATTAACAACTACTTATTAATTAATTAAACATAAATTACTTCCCACCCTTTACTCCTATAAACCCCGCAATCTGCACCTAAAATGAATTACAAAATGTAACTTTCAATCAATTAATTAATATAAATTAACAACTAATTATTAAGTAATCAAAAATAAATTACTTCCCACTTTTTACCCCTATAAACCCCACAATCAACACCAAAAAAGAGTTACAAAAATACCATAATTAATCATCAATTAATTAATTAATATTAATTAACAACCAATGAATAATTAATTATAAATAAATTACTCCCAAAATAAACACTATACAATCTCAATTTAATAAATATTAATAAATCAAAAATAGTTATACATTTATTATCATTAAATTACTTCCCACCCTATTCCTCTATAAACCCACAACCCGCTACGGAACAAAAAAAACTCAACATGTCAACAAAATTGATAACTACTAAAAATGTAACACATATAATAAAAAACATAAACAATACTTATACAAAAAACAAACATCACATACATTTAGAATATAAACGAAAGTACATAACACTAATTAAAAAATCGATATTATAAACAACTATATTTTTGCAAACAATATTAATTACTTATATATTTTTAATACAATATTTCTTAACTTAAATTTGATATTCTTGACGAAGATAATCTTACTGTCAGTATTTCTGTGTCATGATATTTCCAACTCGATATTTGTGTAAGTCGACATTTCCAACTCAATATTCGGTCTGAATATCCAGTCACAGTGCTACTTAGATGATATATACTAGAAACAGTATCACTCATTAGTAGTACAAAAAAAATAACAATTATGCATAAGCTTAGTATATATCTTTAACTCTCAGCAACACTTACACCCATTGGATGATGTCATCAGGGATATCATTTGAGATGTCAGTAATGATGTCACTGACCATGTCATGAGTAATGTAATATGTGAGGTCCTAAGCAGTGCATTCCACGTGAGGTCCTAATCAATGATTCAAAAAGTAGGCGCTCTCTGAGATGGACATGGTAAAGCTTTACTTCCAACAAGACACGTGCCTTGTTCACATGGATTGTTAAAACTGCTTTGGGAGTACCACAAAACAGGTCAAACGTAGGGTCCTACAACATCTACGGGCCATTTAAAATAGTGACTTTTCGTACCCCATAGCAAAACATTCGTGTAAGAGACATGAAGGTAACATCAATGTCATGATCTATATTACTATTGGATTTAACACATCCAAGCAGGAGACTAGCCTTGAGAAGAATAGAATCACGGCACATCATTCTAATAGTGATGGAAGATCCCCATGGACATAATTCAGAAGCAGAACTTTACATTACTTTCGAGGGAACATGTCATGCATTTTGAACTGAATAAATATCTGGTAGTGGCCCCTCTTTCGCCCACCTCCTCGTCTAATAAGTGAATAATCTCCTATTCAGAACCCTAAAATATTTAAATGCTAAAAATATTAGGTGTTACATTATCAGGAGGATACTGAGCCTGTTACAAGAGAAATATTAAGGTATATTGGACTGTTCAAGGGAGCATGTGCACTTTTAATGGAAATTTCTTCCCAATGTGGAAGATAAAGAATGCACATGGAGCACTTTACAAGTATAAAGCACTTCATAGACCACCCAAACATTGCAAGCACTTTAAGATCCTCCATACATGAACTGAACACCTAGATGATGTTAATTACCCCTCCTACTTTAGGATTATGCCATATAAGCATGTGCACTTAAAGTAAATAACACATCCCCACATACAACTACAACACACAACTGGTGGAGACAGGAGCATATCCGCCAGTGTACTCAAACATGTCCTGCTTGCTAGAAATTGACACCTCGGCACCAGGGTCACCTATCAACATAGACATCACTGCAATGTCCCAGTAATGTCACTGTGGCGGTGAAGACGTGGGAAAACCTGCACACAATGTAGTTGGCAGGGCCGACACCAGCCATGGGCAGTGTGAGCAGCTGCCCAGGGCTGCACATTCAACCTATCCACATGGTGCCCCGCATCAGTTGGTCAGCGCCCACAGCACACTTCCCACATCTATTTCTGCCCATGCTGTGTGCTTCTCCTGTGCCTCTTCCTCCATGCACTATTTAGCAGCCAGGTGTGGCTCGACCTCGCAACTCACACTTCAAAGGACAAGGTATATTGACTGGGAAGGCGGAGGTGAGTATTAGCACCTTGCACAGAAGGTCAGGGGCTGGACAACCCTCTTCCTCACACCTGCCTTCCACTCATGTGAATCAAACTGAGTATATTAAGAAATGCAGAGTCACTCTGCATATTAACAACCATGGAACTGTTCACACTACATGTCAAATCCCTCAAATAGATCACACACTGAAACTCTGCCACATACCATAAGTCAGCAAGAAAGTATGACAATAAATAGACTAGCCGAAAGTGGAGTGCACGGTGCAGGAAAACCATGAAGCAAGATACATAGCATTTATACATGACATGCAAGAGGAGGAACATGTCACACTACCCTTAGGCCATCAAATCAGACATGTGTGGCACAGTGATGTGAAATTAAACTAAAGTAACATCTGTGCAATATCTCTGGGATACAGCAATGTGAGCTATGCATAGACACAGGAATGATAGGAAGTGGCAGAAACCATACAGTGACCCATACAACATCTACTTTAGAGGTCTTGGAAAACGTTGCAAGCTATAAATATTTGGGATTTTACCTTGACAACAAATTGAGCCATCAAGATCAGAAAAATTATATAGCTCAGCGGGCAACCGCGTTACCCTTTGCTTATAAGACACTGGCAGGGAAGCTAAGGGGCCCCTCATTCAAACCACTGATTACAGTAATAACAGCTAAAACATTACCAACGTTAAGCTACACCAGTGTAGCCTTCCAAGGTAAAGACGCAACCATACTCAATAATTTAACAACCTGCATTTTCAAAAGGGTTTTTCAGCTCCCTCAAATGGCGTCTCCAGCACAAGTGCGATTAGTAATTGGTTTACTGAACGAGACAGTTGGCAGGCAATATTCAACAATTAAAGTTGGTACCGCATAAAGCAAAACACGGTGGACTCTAAACTAAATGAGGCTCTGTGATCAGAGCAATAGAACGGTCCCAATACACAACATAAGTGCTATTTGCAAAATGCTCTCAAATCCACTTGCACTTTGGACCTGTGGAACAAAACCCTGCCTTATGTTACATTTAAGTCCACACTTAGTAGAGTTAAAAAACTGCACTCAATTTTGCTTGCCAAAAATATTTTGTGCCAGAGGTCCCATGCCTGGACTGTCCTCAACAACTACAAGATTCTTAAACCAGTAGCATACCTAGATTCAACATACTCGGTCCACCGGAAAAAAACAGCTAATGGCTCTGCGTATTGGCAAATATCCTTCTCTGGCAGATGCACCACAGTGGAAAAATATGGCAGTAAAAAGTTGTCGTCTATGTGGAAGCCCTACAGAAGACCTCATCCACTTAATATGCATGTGTAAAAAACTTTGGCCTGCACAAGAGACCTTACTAAGAAAAGCTTTTTTGGATAGAGGAATACGAACATGTCGGGAGGCTATAATTAAAGGTATTGATCCATCTGATCCCCAGATGAACTGTAAATTGATTAAGTTCCTGCTCATACACGATCAGGCAACAAAGTCAACACAACAATGAGAGGGTCCGTTTACAGAAAGCTTAATGCTAGATGCATTTGTTTTACGGAGTCATCACTAGGGGGGAGCAAGCGGTCCGGTCCGTCGGCCTGCAGAGACAACTACTTTTATTCATATTGACTTATTGCAGGTACCGAAGGGATTAAGATTTTGCATCTGTTAACTGTCGGTTCATAACTGTAATCCATGTAGAAAAAGTAGAGTACATGCATTATTTTATCGAATTTTAGAATGTAATTAAGATTTAACAGTGATTTTAATCTGTAAGATTTTTTTGGTGCAACTGACGGTTGAATGATTTTAAATCTTGTTAATTCTTGGCTGCTATCAACAGGGAAGAAAATTGTAATGGCTTTCATTAACTAAACAATAAAATTGTACTTACGTACTTACATACAGTTACCAGCCCCACATCTGTGTCAACTTCCTTGACATGTGTATGCCACCAGTACAACACACATGGATCATTGTCACACTCCCTGACTGTCAAACCCAAGTAGGACCTTCACACATAACCCTCATCTACCCACCTCACACCTGCGCTATTCAACACCTGTGAGAAACACAGATAAAGGTGCAAACTAAGGTGCAGATAAAGGTGCAAAATAAGGTCCTGTGAGTTTCCTGACAACCAATGACACACCTTCGTGTGTATCTACAAATGTCAGAAACTCACTTAGGGATGTCTGAACCAATGCTGAACAAAAACCAACAGCCAAATACAAATCTCACAAACAGCATCCAAAAAGTCCAACAAGCTCAGCCATGTGCAGGTAAACAGTGGATAGGCGAAGTGGCCCTAAACAGAACAGGAAAACACAAAGTTTTCACTCTGAACAAATGCACAGACACCATACCCCAACCCAATTAAAATTGCATTATCAAATGCCAATCATGAACACTAACGTGATCAATAGGACAAATCTGCCAACACAGACATATACACCACACCAGTTATCAAGTGAGCATGGTGCCAATGTGTAGCACAAGCATGCACATACACACTCCTGACAAGTGACAGGTCAAATATAGGAGGACATAGCACAAATGTACACTCAAAAAAAGCTCATGAACAATAATCCACAATGTTGCATGTGACATTCACACAAGCAATGCACACTAAAAATTCAACACACATTAGAATGTATTACAATGCACAAACTACTCACACACAATGTCATGCAAATACAACATCACACACACATGCACCTGTCAGTAGAAAGAGCAAACACAGGCCAAACACTGCACACATCAACAACAAAAACACAACATATGCACATACCAGTTCTTCACATAGCAAACTCAGCCAGACATCAGGGGGATGCACACCAGGCAAGTAGAAGGCAATATAAACTGACAGCAGTGCATGCATTGTGAGCAGTGTGTGAACACCAACAAAACCAGTGCTCCACAATGAACGTACACATCACAAATCATCACAGCACACAGATCACATCACACTCAGGAAGGGTAGCAGTACCTCAGCAAACAGACATACACCTTAGCCATCACCCACAGCTGCACAACTCAGGAAAACCTAGATGCATACATCATGACTAGAGGACTGTGCTGGTCAAGCATATGCACTGCACATGAGCAACCATGACTGTTATCAAGTAGAAGAAAATACCACATAACTAATTGGGAGTGGCACATTGGTCCTGTACACAGATCATCCTCCCACAGTATAGTGTCACACTATGGATTGGAGGTGAGGGTCATACACTGGTAAGGTATGGGGTGGAAGACATGAGACTGTAGTGGTGTGTACATCAGTATTGGACAGGTGAGGCATGTACAGTGCAAAAAAACATAGAGGAATAACTCAAAATGTGTAGGCATCAGAAGCACCTATAGGGGATGGTATGACTCTTCATACCACATACTATACTTGTCCCACAAATGTGTCAAGTGACAGCAATTTATGAAAAAAGTCACATATAAAGTCAGTATGGCTGAGCATATCAGCACAGTGAGCACAAACTTAAAGAAGACCCATGGCTGATCAACAAAACACAACACAGACATTGCAGTGAGACACTCTGCATACTCACAACTGACAGCGACAACAAGTAGGTGTACCCCAGGATTGCAAGGTCACACCGTAAACCTACAACTCCTACATGTGCCCACAATCTGAAGCACATGTCTGATAATGTAAACAAACAGGCACTAATTACCTGGTTCAGACATGTGTGTAGGTGTCCTGTGCAGGGGCACATACACCTCAACACTTCTGACAATGACAGGCCAATCACACTGTATGACTACTGAAGTGCACACATTCAAATTTACCCATTGGACTATGAAGACAGGCCTACACAAGATGCCGACACATCAACACTGCTGTTCACACATCAAGAAAAATCCAACAGATGTGACGGACCCTGTCCACCCCAAGTTTTCCTGTGGATCATCCTAACATCACTATTCAAAAAGTGAGTCCAAAAAGTCGAATTATAAAGGAATGTTCAAAACTGAATGAACAGACAAGATCGCAAGAGCTAAAATTGTAGCACTAGAGATCTCCTCAAAAACGAAAAAAACAAAATAAAGTGAGACAAACAACACTAATAGTAATAGATGCAAAGAGAGAACCAGAAAAGAACTCTGTAACTGGTTAGTGGTGTCCCATCATTACACATAACATGTCCAGTGTCATCATCTGGGCTACCAACATACTATACTTTACCAGCCCTCTAGCCATGAGGACATTTGGCAAATATGTATAGTTGTACCCTCGTTATAGAGTTTCTTGTCTATTGAATAGCAAGAGAGCGTGAGAATGGTGCAGTACAACGAGTAAAGAGTGATTTAAAAAGTATAGGCATCAGAGACAGCAGAGAAATCCAGAACAGTTGTCTCAAAGATGTCTTCCGCTATAAAAACTGTGCAAAATAGTTAATCAAGAGTAGTTAAAGTATGTCACTACTCTAATGGTCGACATGTTTCAGCTATAATGGGGTGAAAAGAACTCCCTAGCTTTCTTCAGGACCTTGATGCTTAAAAGAAAGGCATCATTGCTGTCACCAATATAATACACCAGTACAAACAATTTTGTTGAATTCAAAAAATGAAGTTTTCAAATCATCCAGATTGACATGATGTCTTTTACATCTGCAACAGAATTATAAGAGGGAGACAGAGATAAAAATATAAAGATAATATATACTGCATCTCTTCTTAAAGTGCCAAAACATAACAGCAAAGGTAAACTTACCGATGCACCAAGAGGACATTACCTCACCTGACCGGGCACCAGCATGTGTCTTAGAGGCCTCGCTCTGTAGAAAAATTAATACATAGAGCAAGAAGGAAGGAGAAAAAAGATAATAAATAAAAACAAAACAGTGAAACATCGTCAGACAACATCTTCTTCTGACGGTGAATGTCTGTAAGTTACATATATCTTAATACAGACATTCTTTTGACCATTTGAATACACAGCGCAAAACCTCTCCACCAGTATAACAAGAGTGGGAGGCAGTCAGGAAATAATGGTGCGGTCTTCCAAAAAAGCAACTTAAAAAACAACATGGAGTTCAGCAGAGTGTGTAATTGAGAAATCATGTTATTTCCTTATAGTGTATAATGCGAGGAAAATTATGTTTTAGCAAAATAGTTTAATACTATTTCAGATGAGAATGTCATGAGAAGGCACTGGAAATGTTAGCTCCTTCTCTTCTGACAATGCCTACAATAATTCTGAATAGTTTTTTTTCCTAGCTGACCTTCCTCTCCGATGACGTCAGCCTGTCTAAGGAGATAATCTAAATGACCAAATCCTTGATGCATGCCTTTCAAGAATGGGAGTAAAAGAATCCCTGGGGGTGTAGGCTGGTGCAGAGCAAGGAGGAGCGTGAAGGGAAATCTCTGTACCTACCGGTTGTTACGAGTGGAAAAGGAAGCGCCGCCTGCCTCTCACCTCTCCATCGGTACCTCGAACCAGAACACCGCTGGGATGGAGGTGCGGCTTCCGTGTTTGGTCCCGATATATATACGCCAGAAGCTTGCATTTGTTTGATTAGGCGAGTGTTGATTGCGTCATGAAAAACTACAGAATCGCGCAATGTCGGTGGGACAGGTAGTTTGTTATCCACTTTGTATTACTCATTGACCCAGATATAGATGGAATATGTAGTCAAACACCGTATGGGTGTAGCGAAGCATGCTGATTGCGTAGTGACTTTGCGTTTAGGTTCGTAGCACCATATTAAAGTGCCATATAATCCCTGTATTAAGAGTTCGGTCTGAAAATATATACACCAGAAGCTTACGTTTATTAGTTTAGGCGCGTGTTGCTCGCGTCTTGGAGAACTACAGAATCGCGCAAATGTCGATGGGACAAGTAGTTTATTATCCACTATCTACTTATTTCGCCTTGTACTACTCATTGTCCCAGATATCGATGCGATATGTAGTCAAGTACCATATGGGTGAGGCGAAGCATGCTAATTGCGTGGTGAATAACCACATTCCATATTCAAGTTACGTATGAGGTATGTGGTGTAGATATACACAAGGTATGGGAAATGCTGGTCGCATAAAAAAGATCTTTGGAAATGTGGTCTGTATGCACAGAGATTTCCAAGGGTTCTATATTTAAATACCGGCAACAGTTATTTATATTTTTATTCAGTATTGTTAAATAGGACCCTCCAGAGAGGGGTTTAGTGCATAATAAGCTGTTAAATATAGGCATAGAATAGTTACTACTATGATTCTAGGTATTGCGATTTTTTTGTTTGAGTCAACGGTGTGATTAAAAGTTTCACTTTGTATTTACCCCATACCAGCACAAGATATCCACATAATGTCACAGTACTATGGTATTATCTTTTAGAGAGCGACACCCACGGTATCGTATCATTAAGGCCCAGAGTGTCGCTTGATAGTCTGAAGACCCATCTTTGTTCCTTAAGGAACAAGAAATTAGGAATGTCAGTTACGTGTGGAGGGATGTATGGTTTCTCCAACACAGTCCAGTGAAAATCTTCTGCTTGGTGGTTCTTTTCAACAAAATGTCTCGTGAGTCCAGTCATGGTTTTCTTGCACCTGAAGGTGCTTTTATGTTCAAGCATACAGAGTTTTACTTTTCTTGTGATCATCCCCACGTATTTAAGATTACATGGACATGTAATCAAATATATCAGGTGGTCACTATTACAGTTCGTAAAACTGCGTTGCACCCAGGGTTTAGAGGTGCCAATTTCAATAGTTTTTGAAGGTTTTGTTTGAGGGCATATTGCACATGAACCGCAAGGGTAATGTCCCTGGACTCTAGGAAGGTCCCATAGTGTGTTTTCTTGTTGTTGTATGTGCAAATGAGGCCTAGTGTGAACTAGTTTGTCTCTTGTGCTCATGCTCCATTTTAATGAAAAGAGGGGTAAAGGAATCTTGTCTCTGTCGCAATTAAGAATGCGCCAATGCTTTCTGATGATTTTCTGCATTCTATTTGTCATTGAGCTGTAGGTATTCATGCACGTGAGACGGCCTAGTGGAGATTTTTCAATAGGTTTTTCCAAAAGGGCCTCTCTTTTGTTATTAGTGGCTCTTTTGTATGCTTGTTTGATGATTCTCTTGGGATATTTCCTGTCTTCTAGTTGATTCATAAGGGTGGCCGCATGTTCTTTGTATTTGTCTCTTGTTGAGCAGTTCCTCGGAATGCGGAGAAACTGTCCATAAGGCAAATTCTCCAGGAGGGACTTTGGATGTTGACTGTCAAATGTTAATAAGGAATTGCGTGCCATGGGTTTTCGGTAGAGTTCACTCTGTAGCCCATCTGCTGTCCAGTAGATTGAGATCGAGGAACGCTATCCTGTTTTTGTCAGCTTCCACTGTGAACCGCAGGAAATCATTCCTTGTGTTCAGCCACTTGTGGAATTGAGCAATAGATTCATGGGTGCCCCGCCATACAACTATCACATTATCGATATAGCGTTTCCAAACGCTTATCGAAAAAAGAAAAGGGTTGGATGTTGATAAGATGTATTGTTGCTCGAAAGTATTGACATATAAATTCGGCAAAATTGGCGCAAAAACGCTGCCCATACTGGTCCCCGATATTTGGAGATAGATGTTATCCTCGTAAAAATTATCTTTCATTGCGGGCCAAGGATATTATAAAAGGCACTGGTGTTGTGGAGTCTAGTGTGGCATTTGAAAGGATCTGTGTAATCATCTCCAATGTTTCATCTTGAGGTATCGATGTGTATAAGGACTCCACATCAAATGATGCCAGATAATCTTGTTCTGGATCAAAATCAATCTCAGGTAAGAGACGCAAAACATCCTTAGTATCTTGAAGATATGTGGGCATGGTACTGAGAATGGGCTTAAAAAAATGATCCACAAAGGTAGAAAGAGGTTCTAATAAAGAGCTGATGCCCGATATTATCAGCCTACCTGGGGGTGGGAGTTGTTGCTTGTGTACCTTAGGTAGACAATAAAAGTATGGTATCGTAGGATGACTGGGTTGTAAAAATGCAGCTCCTGTTAAGTGATCCATTTATTTAACAAGCCTTCCGCCACGATTTCAGAAATCTGTTTTTTCAATCGTATGGTGGGATCTTCCTTCAATAAATGGTTTCGAGGTACCGACGGAGAGGTGAGAGGCAGGCGGCGCTTCCTTTTACACTCGTAACAACCGGTAGGGACAGAGATTTCCCTTCACGCTCCTCCTTGCTCTGCACCAGCCTACACCGCCAGGGATTCTTTTACTCCCATTCTTGAAGGCATGCATCAAGGTTTTGGTCATGTAGATTATCTCCTCAGACAGGCTGACGTCATCGGAGAGGAAGGTCTGCTAGGAAAAAAAAACTCCCTGGATTGGTTTGGAGTGCACTTGGGAGCGTGTGTTTCTTCAAGATCACCAACATTTAGAACATAAAAACTAATATAAAAACGAACTGAAACCGGCTAGAAGTTAGAAAAACAGGGGAACTGCATTCAAACAGCCCAAGCGCCAACAATAAGGTGCAATAAGACGTGTCCACCGCCGGCTGGCGGGTGGGAGCTGATTTTTGTCCCACGCACTGCTGTTTCAAATATTTACCAAACAGAAGTGCAGACTACTGGTTTGAAGAACCGAATCTACATTGATTGAATAAGATCTCTTGAAAATTGAAAACCCGCTGCCAACTTGAAAATAAAGAAGAATAATACGAGAAAGCCCTGATGAGAACTTGCCAAATGCCAGAGCGAGTTCGAAACGCGTCGGCAATAGCAGAAAGGAATTGGCAATAGCAGAAAGAATTCAAGTTTATTTATCAGACAATTGAAAATTTGTATTTGTTACAATTCATTTTGTTTTCTTTTCCTTACTGCAAATAGCTTCATTGCTTAATACTACATAACGACTGATGCTTCTCGTATGACCGTATTTGTATATTTATGTACACTAAATGATTGGATGTCATTTTGTTATATGTATTTATGTATTTTTGTTAAAATTCTTTGTCAAATGTTTTTGTATAAATTGTATGTACGTAGTGTTTTTCTCATGCAATCAATGCTTTAACTTAATGAGATTTATATGAAAAAGTAAATGGTTTAAATAAATTCGACCATACAAATCATAACAAGGATTTGGTTTGTTGCTCAAAATATAGCTATCAAAAATCGCAGGGCCAGCATTTCTCTTTTTATAAAAAAGGAAAAAAAAACTAGTCATAATTATTGTAGACATTGTCAGAGGAGAAGGAGCTAACATTTCCAGTGCCTTCTCGTGACATTCTCATCTGAAATAGTATTAAACTATTTTGCTAAAACATCATTTTCCTTGCATTATACACTATAAGGAAATAACTTGATTTCTCAATTACACACTCTGCTGAACTCCATGTTGTTTTTTAAGTTGGTTTTTTGGAAGACCGCACCATTATCTCCTGACCGCCTCCTACTCTTGTTATACTGGTGGATAGGTTTTGCGCTGTGTATTCAAATGGTCAAAAGAATGTCTGTATTAAGATATATCTAACTTACAGACATCTACCGACAGAAGAAGATGTTGTCTGACAATGTTTCACTGTTTTGTTTTTATTTATTATCATTTTTCTCCTTCCTTCCTGCTCTATGTATTAATTTTTCTACAGAGCGGGGCCTCTAAGACACATGCTGGTGCCCGGTGAGGTGAGGTAATGTCGTCTTGGCGCATCGGTAAGTTTACCTTTGCTGTTATAACTTTATGTTTTCAAAAAACAACAAGTGATGGACTGAATGTGGATCAATGTCACACACTCCCCCAGTCAAAAGATCTGGGCCCAAATCCATCGTTTTTTTGCACTCCACACCACCCTGGGTCAGATAATGGCTTTATGCAAATCAGCTCTGACCCTGTTGCCCCATGGGAACAGTCCAGTCCGAACTACAACAGCCATATCTTTCCCAGACCGGAATCAAGCATCCGAGGACCGGACCGGTTTCGAGGTAACACCTCTCTTCAGCCCGGCTAGCTTGACTCCAAGTGGTGTGGAGTGCCTGGGACCCACGTCTGGGCATCCCCAGCGCACATAGGGCGGCAATTGCAAAAAACAACAAGTGATGGACTGAATGTGGATCAATGTCACACACTCCCCCAGTCAAAAGATCTGGGCCCAAATCCATCGTTTTTTTGCACTCCACACCACCCTGGGTCAGATAATGGCTTTATGCAAATCAGCTCTGACCCTGTTGCCCCATGGGAACAGTCCAGTCCGAACTACAACAGCCATATCTTTCCCAGACCGGAATCAAGCATCCGAGGACCGGACCGGTTTCGAGGTAACACCTCTCTTCAGCCCGGCTAGCTTGACTCCAAGTGGTGTGGAGTGCCTGGGACCCACGTCTGGGCATCCCCAGCGCACATAGGGCGGCAATTGCAAAAAACAACAAGTGATGGACTGAATGTGGATCAATGTCACACACTCCCCCAGTCAAAAGATCTGGGCCCAAATCCATCGTTTTTTTGCACTCCACACCACCCTGGGTCAGATAATGGCTTTATGCAAATCAGCTCTGACCCTGTTGCCCCATGGGAACAGTCCAGTCCGAACTACAACAGCCATATCTTTCCCAGACCGGAATCAAGCATCCGAGGACCGGACCGGTTTCGAGGTAACACCTCTCTTCAGCCCGGCTAGCTTGACTCCAAGTGGTGTGGAGTGCCTGGGACCCACGTCTGGGCATCCCCAGCGCACATAGGGCGGCAATTGCAAAAAACAACAAGTGATGGACTGAATGTGGATCAATGTCACACACTCCCCCAGTCAAAAGATCTGGGCCCAAATCCATCGTTTTTTTGCACTCCACACCACCCTGGGTCAGATAATGGCTTTATGCAAATCAGCTCTGACCCTGTTGCCCCATGGGAACAGTCCAGTCCGAACTACAACAGCCATATCTTTCCCAGACCGGAATCAAGCATCCGAGGACCGGACCGGTTTCGAGGTAACACCTCTCTTCAGCCCGGCTAGCTTGACTCCAAGTGGTGTGGAGTGCCTGGGACCCACGTCTGGGCATCCCCAGCGCACATAGGGCGGCAATTGCAAAAAACAACAAGTGATGGACTGAATGTGGATCAATGTCACACACTCCCCCAGTCAAAAGATCTGGGCCCAAATCCATCGTTTTTTTGCACTCCACACCACCCTGGGTCAGATAATGGCTTTATGCAAATCAGCTCTAACCCTGTTGCCCCATGGGAACAGTCCAGTCCGAACTACAACAGCCATATCTTTCCCAGACCGGAATCAAGCATCCGAGGACCGGACCGGTTTCGAGGTAACACCTCTCTTCAGCCCGGCTAGCTTGACTCCAAGTGGTGTGGAGTGCCTGGGACCCACGTCTGGGCATCCCCAGCGCACATAGGGCGGCAATTGCAAAAAACAACAAGTGATGGACTGAATGAGGATCAATGTCACACACTCCCCCAGTCAAAAGATCTGGGCCCAAATCCATCGTTTTTTTGCACTCCACACCACCCTGGGTCAGATAATGGCTTTATGCAAATCAGCTCTGACCCTGTTGCCCCATGGGAACAGTCCAGTCCGAACTACAACAGCCATATCTTTCCCAGACCGGAATCAAGCATCCGAGGACCGGACCGGTTTCGAGGTAACACCTCTCTTCAGCCCGGCTAGCTTGACTCCAAGTGGTGTGGAGTGCCTGGGACCCACGTCTGGGCATCCCCAGCGCACATAGGGCGGCAATTGCAAAAAACAACAAGTGATGGACTGAATGTGGATCAATGTCACACACTCCCCCAGTCAAAAGATCTGGGCCCAAATCCATCGTTTTTTTGCACTCCACACCACCCTGGGTCAGATAATGGCTTTATGCAAATCAGCTCTGACCCTGTTGCCCCATGGGAACAGTCCAGTCCGAACTACAACAGCCATATCTTTCCCAGACCGGAATCAAGCATCCGAGGACCGGACTGGTTTCGAGGTAACACCTCTCTTCAGCCCGGCTAGCTTGACTCCAAGTGGTGTGGAGTGCCTGGGACCCACGTCTGGGCATCCCCAGCGCACATAGGGCGGCAATTGCAAAAAACAACAAGTGATGGACTGAATGTGGATCAATGTCACACACTCCCCCAGTCAAAAGATCTGGGCCCAAATCCATCGTTTTTTTGCACTCCACACCACCCTGGGTCAGATAATGGCTTTATGCAAATCAGCTCTGACCCTGTTGCCCCATGGGAACAGTCCAGTCCGAACTACAACAGCCATATCTTTCCCAGACCGGAATCAAGCATCCGAGGACCGGACCGGTTTCGAGGTAACACCTCTCTTCAGCCCGGCTAGCTTGACTCCAAGTGGTGTGGAGTGCCTGGGACCCACGTCTGGGCATCCCCAGCGCACATAGGGCGGCAATTGCAAAAAACAACAAGTGATGGACTGAATGTGGATCAATGTCACACACTCCCCCAGTCAAAAGATCTGGGCCCAAATCCATCGTTTTTTTGCACTCCACACCACCCTGGGTCAGATAATGGCTTTATGCAAATCAGCTCTGACCCTGTTGCCCCATGGGAACAGTCCAGTCCGAACTACAACAGCCATATCTTTCCCAGACCGGAATCAAGCATCCGAGGACCGGACCGGTTTCGAGGTAACACCTCTCTTCAGCCCGGCTAGCTTGACTCCAAGTGGTGTGGAGTGCCTGGGACCCACGTCTGGGCATCCCCAGCGCACATAGGGCGGCAATTGCAAAAAACAACAAGTGATGGACTGAATGTGGATCAATGTCACACACTCCCCCAGTCAAAAGATCTGGGCCCAAATCCATCGTTTTTTTGCACTCCACACCACCCTGGGTCAGATAATGGCTTTATGCAAATCAGCTCTGACCCTGTTGCCCCATGGGAACAGTCCAGTCCGAACTACAACAGCCATATCTTTCCCAGACCGGAATCAAGCATCCGAGGACCGGACCGGTTTCGAGGTAACACCTCTCTTCAGCCCGGCTAGCTTGACTCCAAGTGGTGTGGAGTGCCTGGGACCCACGTCTGGGCATCCCCAGCGCACATAGGGCGGCAATTGCAAAAAACAACAAGTGATGGACTGAATGTGGATCAATGTCACACACTCCCCCAGTCAAAAGATCTGGGCCCAAATCCATCGTTTTTTTGCACTCCACACCACCCTGGGTCAGATAATGGCTTTATGCAAATCAGCTCTGACCCTGTTGCCCCATGGGAACAGTCCAGTCCGAACTACAACAGCCATATCTTTCCCAGACCGGAATCAAGCATCCGAGGACCGGACCGGTTTCGAGGTAACACCTCTCTTCAGCCCGGCTAGCTTGACTCCAAGTGGTGTGGAGTGCCTGGGACCCACGTCTGGGCATCCCCATAACTTTATGTTTTGGCATGATGATGCATGGAAACATGCATAGTTGATAGTAATGCTCCATGTGGCGCTGACACAGCCAAATAGCTGGGCCTGTGCCTACTTGTAACCACACATACTATTGCTAGTAAGCATACCTATGTTCCTGTAGGTGAGATAGCTATACATCAAAACATGTTTCCTGTGCCACATATGGAGTCTCGTTAAGGGAACACCACAGATACAAACTCTAATCTGTCCTTTTGCCAGGACCACATGCTCCTGATATCAAACATATTGGGCTTGAAAGCACAACTACAGTTGTCCATTGGTGTCAGCTGTGTAGATGTTACAATTTATCTGATATGCACAGCACATACCTATGAATGCACACTAACATGATGCTCACTGCTGTTCACTGCCAGTTGAGGTCTATGACACTCATACTGCAGAATATGTCACAAGGCCACATCTTATCTGTCAATTAAGTGCCAATGAGCACCATTGCACAATGTAGTCACAAACACAAAGCACTTAAGCATGAGAATGTTAAGTTAATGCAAGTTCTTCATAGGTTGTGACATGTCACATACCAACATGTCCACAAGTCCACAAGTCCCTTACAGTCCCTCATTGATCCAAGGCAGGATTGTGTCTGCTGTTGATGATTTGATGATGAAGTTGCTGGACTCCATAAGGACAGCTAATGTGTGACAATACCTAGGGTCTGGCATATGACATCCATATGTTGTACTGACTGATGACATTGAGGATACCTCAATGTGCCAATAAGTCACAACTGATTAAAAGCATTAGGCACAAATTAACCATGCACTGATGCACAAGGACACCTCTTCACAATGCACACATACTGAGGACTCACTCTCCATAGTGCCTAACCTATTTCGCAATAGCCAGGCTCAGCTACATTGCATTTGAAACACAGAGTATAACCATCCCATTCATGTTTCCATGTGCACAAATGGCACATGTAAAGTAGCCAATGCTTCACTGCAATCATCACCATCTACCCTTTCTGCACCTGTGTGCACTTGCTGTCACCATGGCTGGTAATTCCATCTGTAAAGCCATGCAGCTGATATTGGGATTATATACTTTTAAAAGGTGCTGTCCTCTCTATCATTGTGGAAAAAGGGATCCATGGGATAGATGTGACCCTTACCAACTCACTGCTCCCTGAGTCCACATCTGTGCATGTCTGTAGCCACTAACACATCATCACATGAGTACACTATTGAGCTAGCCACACGGCGCACACACACATGACAATTGTCCTGGGCTACCCACTTCACACAATGAATAATCCTGTATAGGTGGTCTCAGTGCAGACAACATTTATGCAATGTGACTTTTAAATATTTCAAGATGATGAAATGTGACCAGGTTCATGGGTTGATGAAACATGAAAAACAAAATGTACTACAAATGCAGAACAGCTGCACCCAACACAGAGGCCACTTAGAAGCCATTGCATGGGAGACAAGCAGAGAAGGTTTCAGTGACACTGTGTTGTAAACCACTGTGTTTCAGTACAGGAGCATGAAAATGCATATCACACTAATACATAAATGGAGAGCAGAGCACCTACAGCATGACACATAGTACACTTGGATCAAATATGGCCATCTCATACACATGCAGAGTGCCAGCACAGCAAATAATTTGATAATGACCCTCATCTGTGATGCAGTATGTGAGTGAGCATGACATACAATACAGTAGAAAGGATGTGCCATGGCAGACTCACTGTGTCCAACACTACACACCCTTTAATGTCCTTGACCAGTGCATGGCTACATGCGTCATGGTGGTCACATTCAGGGCCATGACCTTACATTCTCACTCTCTTCTCACAAGGTGTAGTCCTGTCTTTTGCAATCATCAGACCTAAGATAGCTCCTTGTGAAATAGGGTGGTGAAGGACTGTTTCACTCAGTCCTTTTATTGCTGGGTCCTTGTAACATTGGGCAGTGTCTGTGCAGGCCAGAGGGCCTCACACTAAGGTTAAATGTAGGACATCAGAGGAATCACATGCATGTACAATATGTGAGGGTAAACAGTGCCTACATATGCAAGACTGAACACATCATAGAATGAATAGAAGGATGACATCTCCAACTGGCATTTATCTAATGTGTCATAGGTGAATTACAACCAAGAGTGTTACACTCAGGCATTGCACTCTTGTGCATAATGCACACATCACCATGGGGTCAATTTGAAAACTGTACACACATCATTCAGTACCCTCTGGACAAAATAAATTTGTAATGTCACAAATGAGCATATGAACACTTAATGGACTATGACATCACATAGCACAGGCAATGTTTGTTCAGACTTCGAGTGTCTCACACCAGCAGTGCAACTGTATGACTGCAAAACCACAGTATGTCACTCCCATCCTTCAATGCAGTCATGGAACTGTGGAAATAAGGCTACACACCCCATTGACATGAAGTCAGTATGCTAGGCAGTGTATCACACATTTGCATTACCCTGTCTAAGACCAACTTGTGTTTGGTTTGGCTTAATAAGAGCTGTAAAAGTGTCCATGTTGCCATCTTATCCACATACTCAAATGCAAGTCTTAATATGGCATGTATGGAACATGCTATAGGCAAAATATGGATGCATTCATAATGACTTGCACTCACAGGCACATACTATTGCACAGTAACATCATGTGAGCATTCTGAGCACTCTCAAACGTTTACTCAGAAACTTACCAGTACATCTGGGGCACCATATAGCCTCCCATACTGTGAAAGGACCACGTCCACCAGGACCTCCAGCTTCTCTGTGGTGAAAGGACGGGCCCTGATGTTCCCAGTTCTCACCATCACTGGGTCCAGAATACTGGAACAGCAGTAGTTGGTGGTGATGAATGGCAGGCAGCAGTGTCTGAATGGAAGTGAAATGTGTGGCTCTCTCACAGACATTTATTGGCCCCCTGGGGTGGTTTCAGTGGCACTCTGCTGTTGCAATTGGTGTCCCTGGTTAGCATTTTTCAATTGTGTCCAATAATCTTGACTGCTGTAGTGGAGCACCCCTACCGCGAGTTTCAAAATTATATTGCACTACCGCGTTTGCGGTTCCCATTGGCTGCAATGGCATTGGCATAGGCGGTGTCACGCTGCGGAGACCAGGCAGTCTCTACTGTAGTCCTGCATCTTTCAATTGTATCAAATGACTGGGCCCGCGGTAGCGGAGCATGCCTACCGGGGGTTTCAAAATTGTATTGCCCTATCGTGATTGATCGAGGTTCCCATTGGCTGCAATGGCATTGGCATAGGCGGTGTCACACCGCGGGGTCCAGGCGGTCTCTAACACAAAATGGCATTTTTTCAATTGTGGCCAATGACCGTGATCGCTGTGGTGGAGCACGGCTACCGCTCCTATGGACACATTGTGCTATTGCATTGGCACTAGCCAATTTTCATAATTGAACACTATGGGGCACATTAGGATGGCGGGCGGACTTTGCCCGCCCACCACCCTAACGGAGAATGGGACCGCGCGCCATAAGGGCGGGGGTCCGGTAGTGGGAATTAGGATGTGCCCGCCACAGTGGCGGGCACATCCTACATGTTTATCATTGTGGCGGGCGGTGCACTCAGCACCGCCCGCCACAATGATAAACATTTCAGCACGCATTTGCATATGCAAAGCGGCAGGCACCGCACGGTGCCTGCCGCTTTGCATATGCAAATGTGGGTGTGCCCCCCCCCCGACAGTGGCGGCAACCTGGGGGCCCTGCAGGGGGCCCCGCAACAATCTCCGCCTGCCTTTCCGTGGCGGTATTGCCGCCGCGGAAAGGCCCCTGGATTTGGGCATGGTAATATGGCTGGCGGTGTCCATTGGACACCGCCACCATATTATTTGATTACCGACCTGGTCGCCTTCCGTCCGCCGCTGTCCCCTCCGCCATCCTAATGTGGCGGAGGGGAAAACGAGAGTGGTTGTCGGGCGGATTGCATCCGCCAGGGTGGCGGTGGCCACCGCCACCCTGGCGGAGGCAATCCGCCCAACATCCTAATGACCCCCTAAACCTTTACAATGTATTCTGGCACCTGTTTGCAAAGTGAAATGCAAGTGTGACATTTAACTCACTGAAGCCCACACGTCATGTCAGTGCACAAGATTACATGCATTGTCATGTACTTCCTCACATGTCACATATGATATTTGTGTGCATGTACAAAGATTTGGTGTGTCTCATATTTGTGAACATGTCAATGTTTGGGATGGCTAATCAATCCACAGTAATGATGGACTGACTACATAATGTGCCTATTTCACTGTGTACATTGCTGCTATAATTTTTATAGTCGGATCAGCTTACACACACTCTGCTCATTGTGTAGAAAAGTTGTCCTCTGTACAACTTAAGCAAGAAGGTGTTACAGGTACAGCAGCTATTTAGAAGTCAGCAGTGTTGCTATCTGCCAAATGTGCTATGTCACCTACACCCGGGGCTGGTGATACAAGATGTATGAGTGTACCATTTATTATTCACTTAGTCAGATATTTCTTTGGAAGTAGTCAGTATGTACATCCTGACCACATGTACGACTACATGAGATCAAGGTGTCTGTTCATGTGACTTGTGCATTAAGCTGTTGTTACAGTCCATTCAATGTTGGCACTGTGTGTCAGTCAATATATATAATGTTTGACACATCTCATTGGGGAATTAAATTTCCATGTGTCCTCTTTCATAATATGTAGTAGACGATAAAATGTGCATCTGCCGTTCCCAGTGCTGGTGGACATAGAGAATCAGGACAACATAAGGAAATTCCGTCTGGATCGCCTTACTCCTCAAGACCTATGTGGCCAGTTGGAGCCCCAGCTGGGGCCTCACAGAATCTATCCAACTGCTTTGACACCAATTGTTAAGGTGATGGTTGCCCTGCATTTCTTTGTCACTGGTTCGTTTCAGTACACAGTGGCCACCGCCGGTGAGATATCTCAAGCTATGTTCAGCATGGTGCTACGTGATGTAGTGTCCACATTGTTGACCTACAAGGACTGCTAAGTCCACTTTTCAAGGAGACAAGAATTGGCAGATGTGAAGGTTGAGTTTTATAATCTTGGACACATACCGAATGTGCTTGGAGCAATTGACTGCACACATGTTGGCCTAGTTCCACCACAGGCACATGAGCACGTCTACCGTAACAGAGGACATTTCCATTCAATTAATGTGCAAGTGGTATGCCAAGTGGATATGATTATCTCTCAAGTTTGTGCCAAATTTCCCAGATCAGCACATGACTCTTACATACTGCATAACAGCATCGTCCCACAATTTATGGCAAATCTGCATCCAGAGTGTGCATGGCTTGGTGAGTATGCAGTAATAACAAATTGAGATTTACATTTCTTTTTGACACTTTTGCCACAAAGAACCTGCTCCGCAGTAATCTGGCGTTGTAGCACACCAGGGAGGCATTCGACTTCTCCTGGTGGGCCCGATGATGAAGCATGTCACCACCCAGGGTGGTGAGTGAGGGCTTCCTAAAAAAAAAACGCTGATTTCCACTGTGACTTCTTCAGGGAGATTTCTTCTCTGTGTCTAATGCTTACACACTTCTCTCACGACACTCTTTTGGTGAGTATGCAGTCAACTAGTGTGCTGCATGTGTGACATGCTGTTCTCAGGTACTGTTTATATTACAAAATTGGTCTCTGTATCTCACACCTAGGTGACTCAGCATCCCAACCGGCCCTGGTTGCTGAGCCGGCTGAGGAATCCAAGGATCCCATGTGAAGTCCGCTACAATGATGCACATGGGAGGACACTTTGTGTGTTGGAGCGTGCCTTTGGGCTTCTAAAGTCTAGATTCTGGTGTCTGGACAAGAGCGGAGGTGCACTACTCACTCTCCCCAAAAGGTGTGTCAGATCATAGTTGCATGCTGCATGCTCCACAACCTGGCCTTGCGCAAAGAGATCCTCTTGCTCCTGGACAATGATGAGCACATGCCCAGTGACGATGATAGTGGAGAAGAGGAAGGTGTTGACCTGCGTCAACAGCTCATCAACAACGACTTCCCTTGAGTGTAAGTGACATTGTTGCACAGTAACATTGTCTGTTGGCTTTGATGGCAGTGTCAAGGCATAGATGATCTTTTTGACTGCTGGCTGTTGTTTGCTCTGTGTTAATGGCTGTTTTGTGTGGCACTGGGTTTTGTTTCCACATACCTCATGTCTATGTTGATGTTGTTGCTCATTGTTATGTATGCAAATGTCATTATCTTGTGTCTTTCTAGGTTCCTTCACCCTATCAATGCCTCGTCACAATCAGAGCTTTTGGTACATTGGAATCGGAGTTGACATTGTACATATTGTGATAAACATGGAACTAAAACAAAGACATATGTTTATAAAGAGTGTTTTTTTCTATAAGCTTTTGTGAAAGAGAAGTGATTGTTTTAAAAATTGTGCTAAGTGAATTTATGAGTTGTCATTGATGGTAAAGGAGACACAGTCCAACAGGCTCCTGCCATAAACATGGCAATATCTGTAAAGATAGTTAACAAAGTCAATGTCAGGGGCAACACAAGTGCCATCATGGCTGGCTCACCGAATTTCCTTTGGTTGGTGCTTTTGCACGTGATCCTCCCTTGGTGTTTCTCGGACGTCCCCTCCTGCGTTAGGCAGGGGGCCTCTGATGCAGGCTCAGCGGTGTCTGAGGAGTCATTTTGTTGCAGCTCACCCTTCTCTGTGACCGCAGCTGGGTTGGTGAGAGTATCAGCAGGTGGGCCACTAGAGGGGGGTTGAGCCATCATTAGAGCTGCATCAGAACAACCACAAGCTGGTCCATGAGGTCCACAAATTGGCCCATATGTGTGTCCATGACCTTCATCAGCAGGCGGAACTCATGCACTTCTTCCACAACCTGACCCATCTGTCCCTTGTTCTGTTCATATGCCCCAAGGACTCTTGCGATGGCAGCCAGGGCTTCTGTCTCAGTGTCCTCCTATGATTGTCCCCAAGTGGCCCTCCCACCTGCCCTGCTGACATGGACCTGTGGTGTTGGAAGTCAACGCACCCGCACACTCTCCCTGGCATCCTCGGAGTGTGTGGTGGCATTGGTAACCACTCAGGCAGGAAGAGTGTTGCAGGCAGCAGTGGTGATGGTGGTGGCTACAGCACAGGACGTTGTAGCAGGGGTCAGCGCTGTTGTTGTTCCTGTGCTGGTGGGGGTAGTGGGGACAATGAGGATCTGAGACGTAGCGCGCCTTGGCTGTCCTGAGGGGCCAGGCTGTTGATTCTCATCTGTGAAACATAGGGAGTCTGCATCAGAGAGTTCATGTCCTGGGGGGCAGACAGGCTCTGCAGGTTGGTGGTGTTTTCTGATGCAGTTGCTTGTGGATCTCCTGTTGGACAGACGTTAAATGGTCATTTAAGTGCAATACACAAGCTTGGTGTTAGACCTTTGGATGTTACATTTGATACACCAAACACTTTACATTGTATCACTTGATTTGGATGTAAGATAATGAGCATCATGACATGATGTTGAGGTACATACATTACTCGTCCATGGTGTGACATGTAAATTGAAACCATGTGCCACGTACAGATTGTGTAATTACAAGGACATGTCATCATCTACCAACTTGCAGAACATCAACTTTAGATAATGCGTCTTTTTTGTTTACTCTTCATGCAATCAATTTGAGCTAACCAGGTACTAGCCATTTGAATTTTATACATACCTTTTTCATGTTATGTACTTTACTTTGTTTGTCAGATTGACCTTGCATGTTTTGTGTTCATATAGGCCTTCATGCTCTGACACCATGGCAATTACACATTGCATTCTGTGCTGTGCATGCTTGGGCCCTGAATTTCTTTCACATGTGACTTGGTGAGTCAATTTGGTATTTCTGTGACAATTACATGCGCTTAGCTGTCTGCACACTGGATGTGGCTTTTGGATCTTTGCCAAGTTGACTGACATGTAAGGGCTGGTGTGGTCATATGGCTCCATGCATTTTGTGAAGGATGGCAGGGTGCATGCACTGACTACCTACCTGTCCGATGACATAGTGGAGGGAAATGGCTGCCACATGAATGTGGGTGGGGGAGTGCTCCATCCTGCTCAGCTGTGGGACAAGGGGGCCTGGTGGGCGTTGGAGTGCTGGATTCCTACCCATAAACACCCCTCCCTGTTAAGATGGCTACCTACCTGTAAGTTTGAGGAGTGCAATGAAATGGCTGGCACATGGTTGTGGGTCGGGGAGTGCTGCATCTAGCTGAACTGTGGGACAAGGGGACCTGGAGGGAGTTGTAGTGCTTACTTCCTACCAACAAACACCCCTCCCTGATAAGATGGATACCTACGTGTACGTTTGATGAGAACAAGGAAATGGCTGCCATATGGTTGTGGGTGGGGGGAGTGCTCCATCCTGCTCAGCTCTGGGACAAGGGGGCCTGGTGAGAGTTGGAGAACAGGATTTCTACCCACAAACACCCCTCCCTGTTAAGATGGCTACCTACCTGTAAGTTTGAGGAGTGCAATGAAATGGTTGCCCAGTGGTTGTCGGAGGGGGGAGTGCTCCATCTTGCTGAGCTGTGGGACAAGGGGGCCTGGTGGGAGTTGTAGTGCTGGGTTCCTACCCACAAACACCCCGCCCTGTTAAGATGGATACCTACCTGTAAGTTTGAGGAGTGCAATGAAATGGCTACCACATGGTTGTGGGTGGGGGAGTGCTCCATCTTGCTGAGCTGTGGGACAAGGGAGCCTGTTGGGAGTTGTAGTGCTGGCTGCCTATCCACAAACACCCCTCCATGTTAGGATGGCTACCTACCTGTTAAGTGAAGGTGAGCAATAAAATGGCTGCCACATGGTTGTGGGTGAGGGAGTACTCCATCTTGATGAGCTGTGGGACAAGGGTGCCTGGTAGGAGTTGTACTGCCTGTACACATGCCCCAAGGGAATATTGCTTGCTACCTTGGAGGTTATTCAGAGGAAGGGAATGTTAGATCTGTGAGACATGTGTTGGGAAGAATGTGTTGTACATAAGTGCATTTAGGTCTAGGAAGTGTAGCTTTCTAGTTGTGCAAGACAGTAATTAGCAGTGTAATGGGAGACATTTGTTCTTACTTACCAACCTCCACTGCCCCGGGAATTCCTGTGAGACTCTCTGTATGCAGTATGGCAAGCACCTTCTCCTCCCATTCGGTGACAGTTAGTGGTGGAATGGGAGGGCCACCGCCAGTCCTCTGAGCCTACTAATGGTTCTTGTTGGCACGCTCTTTCACCCTGCTCTTGAGGTCATGCCACCTCTTCTTGATATCACTCAGGGTGCCCGGGGTGGTCCCTACTGCATTGACTTTGTTGACTATCCTTACCCACATTTGATTTTTTTCTGGCTAATGGTGTCTGTTGGACCATTCTTCCAAACAAATGTGGTTCTACTCTGATTATCTCATCTACCATGACTGACAACTCATGTGGCTTATGGATCTATGCCAAGTTGCCTGACATATTAGGGCTGGTGTGGTCATATGGCTCCATGCATTTTAAGAAGAATGCAAGGGTGAATGCACTGACTAACTACCTGTTCGGTGACACAGTGGAGGGAAATGGCTGCCACATGGTTGTGGGTGGGGGGAGTGCTCCATCCTGCTCAGCTGGGATGTAATGTGAGAATTGTGTCACAACAGTGTCTTATTCCTTCAGCAACTCTTAAACACTTTATGTCTTTATATTAAACTACGGTGGGAAACACTTGCATATAGGAAAAATCTTCCACTATAATTATGCTCTTTTTAGGAATAACAATCAAAACAGAACTGACAACAGAGGGACCTAATGTAAATTGCACATGATTGATTGCACTTTAAGATTAAAAGACTGGGACCAGGTATCATACAGGCATTTGGGCGAACTGGTTGGAATACAGAAGACACTTCTTGTCATTTCACTACATATACCTCTTGCCTAAAATTAATCAATATCATACTGATTTTGATTACTGTATGTGCTCTCGGAAAAACTAAGGAATATATTTTATTGAGATATGTTTTTCTATTGGAATGAATCTGTCTGCCTAAAGTGTCTAAATGTCTTTATGAAAAATGATAACTACTGAACCAATAGATTGTATACCTCATGTACTTTCCAGAGATGTAAATGATTTAAAGTCAAAGTACAAAATGGTGGCATGTTTTTTACTGTGTTTTGCGTTGTATGAATATACACAGTCTAGTTTCTTTTTTGACTAAGTAGTAAAAAAAGACCATCTTTGTCTTAGACATGCTGAAAAGACTCCCTAGGCATGAAACTCTGTGATCAGGTCAAAGGCAACAAGCTGAAACACGTCAACCATCTTTCTCTCCTGTTTTTGCACCAGTGAGCCTAAAAAAACAAATTTGTGTGGAAACCATCAGCTTGTAGTACCACTCTTCCTTGCTTTTTTTGCAGCATGAACAGCTTCCAGAGACCCACAGCTGCAATAGGCACCTCCTAGCAGGTCAGAACTCTCAGCAACAGAGTGCAGAGGAACTGGGCGTGAAGTCTTTGTGTCCCTGAGACTTCAGTACAGGAGGCCAGCGCACACAGGCCTTTAGAGATCTTCATGAAGTTGGTTCAGAGCAAAGTCCCAGTCTTTATCCTTTCCTTGGCAGAAACAGCAACTGCAGGCCAACCCAAAATAACACATGGCAAAAGGGCAGTACACCTGGTAGGAGTAAGTAAGTAAGCATTCCTCGATGTCTGTGCTGACTACTGCCTTCGATCTACACTGCGGACAGTAGGGTTCACAACTTGAATTCAGCTTTGGATCTACACTACGGACAGCATGAAATTCAGCCTTGCTTTATTTAAGGCAGAGACAATTGTACTTTATGTCCTCAGATTTTGATAAAGGATGTGACAAAACATATTCTTCAGTGTCTGTACTGACTACTGCCTTCGATCTTCATTGTGAGGGCTCACGATTCAGGTGGAAGGGCGATTGTACATGACGCATTCCAGTAAGCAAGAGACATTGTACCAGTGCGACCCGCCCGAACCACGAATCATCGCCGAAAATGCACATGCTGAGTTCTTCAGGTACCACTAACTCACTGTACCACAAGTCATCTTCACGTGGCCTTATTAAGGCAGAACACACAAAGCAAAAAACATTGCCACCAGTGCTGACCCCCCCGGACTACCCATCATCGCAGGTTAGGTACACGCTCAGTGCCAAAGGTACTACTAACTCAATGTACCCCTAAGTCATCGCCACATGCCCATATTCAGGCAGAATTCAACAGACAAAAGACATTGGTCCGAATGCGGCTCCCCTGGACCACACATTATCGCAGGGTACGTTCAAGCTCAGTGCCAAAGATGCTACTAACTCAGTGCACCATAAATCATCGCAAGGAAGAGTGAACAGTTTTATGTCAGCAATGAGGCATACTATCACTTTTAAATCGAATTGATGCAGAATTCAATAGACAAAAGACATTAGTCAAATTACTGTGCCCCGACCACGCATCATCGCAGGGTACGTACACGCTAAGCGCCAAAGGTACTACTAACTCAGTGCACCATAAATCATCACCACGTAGCCTTATTAAGACAGAATTCAGTAGGCAACAGACATTGATACCAGTGCAGCTTGGCCGGAGCACGCTCATCGTGGCTCCCCACAAACCGCCCCTACCTCAGTGCTCCACAACTCATGAACCCTTTACGATAGAATCTTCTCTGTATTATTTCACATGTAGTGCTCCTACCTTTGTACAGCAGAAGTCATAAACCGTTTATGATGGAATATCTGTGTATGATATGATGATTACTATTGTACTTGTTACCAACAGCAACGTAATAAAATGGAGTCGATCGCATGTGCCCGTACTCACTTCATCTACCTATCTGTGTCTGTGTATTCATTATGTTTGTAAAATGCTGCTCCTGGGCCCTTCCACATTATATTGTGTTGTAAACAGCCTATGCAACCATCTTACCTCTGGGAGTAACAAAAACCTTGGTTATATAACTTTCTCTCGCTCATTCTACAAATACGAATGTAGAAACTGGATCTTTACAATACTGCAAGCAAAGTGTATAGTAAATTTATAAGTGTGTGTTATTACTCGAGTATTTCTTTTTTTTAGCATATTTATATAGCGCAAAGTCTACCCAAAACTAGTTAACTAGTTAGTTAGTTAGTGATTTACATGAGCATCGTATTTACAGTACATTTTCAGGCACACGTAGATTACGTAATTTGTCTACAATAACAGGATGTGGGCACGACTACGAAGCTCATACACTGATTTCCAGCATCAAGTTCGACAGTATACCCAAATGACCACGTACGTATATATATTAGCTGCCCTTCATGTGCCAAAAACAGCAACCTAAAGCTTTCATAGCCCTTTATTACTACAGCTACAACACTCCACTGAATGTGCAACAAACATTCGTATTCGCAGAAAAACGTCATGTCCACCATCTTTTATGTGTGGAACTTTGGATGAATGAAGGATCAGTGATTCCCCGTACCTTCCATGTTGGCCATGTTGTGAGACTTCACAGACATAATGATACATTTGCATTTAAGACCCGGGTGACAGCAGCACTACAACACAGACACCCAAATCAATTGATTTCTCATATAACTCACGACGGAACCACGCCCATAGCTCCGGAGTCATTGTTCACAACCTCACACAGCACTGGCATACACCAGGCCAGCCCACTCCGCTTACGCTTCCAGGAAAACACAACAATGCTACATGGCCTGGCATGATTTCTTAGTTCCAGGTCTAGTTGTCAGAACAGCACACACACACACACTCCCTCATGGCTGGTATACTCCCACACCACATCCATCCAGCAAAGGCATCACAATACACACCTAATCCTACCAATAAAAGAGACCAGGCGCATGTGCTCTACGCCATTTTAGAGTTGCTCTCATCGCAAGCGCTCTGATGTCCTGACCTGGTGGTTCGGACGCCTCATGTAGGCCCGAACTACCGAACAGGGGGGCCCACTACCACGTGCGCGGCCTCTTTGGTCACTGAGTTAGTGGTACCGCAAGCACTGAGCGGGTGAGGAATCTGCGATGATGATGGGTGCACGAGTATGTCCTTTGCCTATAGCGATATCAAGACTCAGCAACAAATGTGAGACTTCTTGGTAGCAGAGCGGAACTGCATGATGTAGAAGGTGCTTTGTCCGCAAAAAGGTGAACAGTTACTCCTGGGTGTGCACCGGAGGGAGTAGATGTGATACAGCAGACTTGATACATAAAAGTGATGCAGCGATTTAGGCGTACGCAGTCCTAAATACCCTGTGTGATTGCATTTGTATTTTTTTTTCCTATAGCAGGAAAGTTTTTATAGTTGGTCAAACGTCCGTTGCTCCCACATGTGTAGCAAAGTAGATGAGTATTTATTTTTTTATACTATGTACATGGAAATGTATCATATTATTTTGACAACCTTTCCTTTCTCAATTTATTTAGCACTCGCGCCTTTGTTGCTGTGCGCAGTACAGCTCGTGCCTTCATTGGAGTGCACAGCACTGCTCTCGCAGCACGAGACATTTTCTATATGAAATAATGGGGATATGTACCTTATCTACGAATCACACACGCTCGTGCGTGTCTGTTTCCTTCCGTGCTAAGCCATTGGCCTTTGCGTGCGACTTATTCTAAAAGACTGCATGCAATTGGCCAGAGAGGGGCGCATTTCTCCGTCCATGACCTTTTGGTATCTATTAAGCGCTTGCTGCGCGTAATAGACTCCAATAGCACATGACGTTTTAATTATTGTGCCCAGACACGGGCGTGATGATTGAGACCACATGTATGACTGTGCACCACTTGTTTTCTATAACCGGATGCAAAACATTACTACTCTACTAATTGTTCATAAATCGAAGCCCATTAAACAAGTTGGAATCGTACAAATGGTTGTATTTTTAATGGGGGATGGAAGGTGTGTAAAAGAGTGATGTTATTCTACTCCACATTAGGATAGTGGAAATTACCAATCATAACATCTTTCTTTTACTATCTTTTAGATGTGGAGCTTCAGGGTGCACTATGTCCCGGCATGTGGTGGAAGACACACCGGTGACAGAAAGGTGAGCTGCGAATATTCTTTTCAGTCACTCTCTCACTTCCTCTCTCCTTTGATGAACAAATGACACACAATCGTATCTTCCTTTTTATCTAACAGGTTGTGTTTCACAAATTGGCGCCCCCCAAAACCTCCAAAGCTCAACGTTTGAAGGAATCTGCGATAATGCGTGGCCATCCTAACAACGCATGAGAAGGTTGCTTCGACATGTGGTGGACCCTCTTTGAAACACGCCGGTGGCACAAGGTGAGCAGAGAAGCTTCTTTCCGAAGCGACAAGAAGTCACCTCAGGGCGGGGAGAGTGGATAGTGTACAGCAACTTCAGAGCGTAGGAATGTACAATCACCTCCGGGCAATGGGAGTGGATATGTTGCAACAGTCTGGGTTCGCAGTAATGAGAACTCACCTCTTTGCAATGGGAGTGCATGGGATATAGCACCCTCGGAGGAAAAGAGCACACAGACACCTCCCTGCAGTGGGAGTTGATGTAATACAGTACCCCGGGTGTGCAAAGGCGTAATGCAGAAATATACGTGTGCATTTGTATATACTCTGCAATTACTAATTCTATACTATCTTTCAGATCACTAAACTTGAGGGTGCACTATGTACCAGCACATGGTTGGACACACACCGGAGGCAAAAAGGTGAGCTGCGAAGATTTTCTCCGGTATCAACACTACCTCTCCTGCTCCATCTATTACTTTCTCTCTCTCACACTTTCAATGTATTTCTTTCTCTCTATTTCTCTCTCTCACACCGTTTCTCTTTTCAAGTCATGAACGATACTATCCACACTGCAGATAAATAAATCAATCTTGAATTTTACACTGTCTGCAGTATAGATGCAAAGCAGAATTCAAGTTGTGAGCTCTGCTAAAAACAGTGTTTGCAAAAGGTAAGCAGAGTGGCCTAGATACACAATGACTCCAATTAAACGCGCTGCGAACAAACAATATTGTCCAGCATAATGATGTGATCTCTCATCTCATTCTGTCTCATCTCTGAATCATTGTAAAGACCTGCTGGACCATACGGTAGATTTGAGCGAGCAGGCACTTCCCTACAGACACCTCTTCAGTGCGGGCCTACGAGAGTGGTGGGATGTATCAAGCACACTGCACATGTGAGAATAAGCAATATTGCCAAGTGTTATGTTAATCTGTGATCTTTGACCTCATTCAGTCACATCTCTGTCTCATTTTAAATATCATCTATACCACAAGATAGACTTAAGCCTACGAGCAGCGCTGCCTTACAGACTCCTGTTGAGGGTGATTCTGCAGTAGGGGTGGGGTGCACTACCCTGAGTGTGCATGTGAGAACAAACAATTTTGCCTTCCGTAATGATGCAATCTCTCACCTCATTCAATCACATCGATGTATTTTAAGGACCTACTGGACCGTACTAAAGACATCAGCCAGAAACAACCGCTGCTCTACAGACACGTGATGTTAGCTTTTAGGACACTCTAGTTACTTCCTTACTGAGTGTACATGCAAACAGGCTCCTGCCACTGCATTACACACAAACATTTAGCTTCTAGTATAGGCTCTATTGCTATGTTTATTATTTCATTAACATGATATATTATAATTTAACCTTGTGTTTTCTCATGCATTCCAACTCCTCTTTGAACCACGATTATCACTAACGATTAATCGTACTTTAAAAAAGAACGATGCACTCAACTCCTATTTTCTACTAAGTATAAAATAAACATTAATTTACCTGCAAATGTTTCCATCATTAAATTACTTTTCTCTTTACAGAGATAAATTAATTGACTGAGAGAGGCTGAGCGGGAACTCTCACCTGCAATGATGCCCTGGGCATTCTAACACCTTCCATGGCAGTATCAAGACACCGTTCCATTGTGGAGACCTGCTCGTGGGACACACCAGTGGTAGCAGGTGAGCTGTGAAGCCTCAGTGTGTAAGACCTACAATTGAGCACATTGCGGGTAGGGACTGGGGTGCAGCACTCTGGGTGCACAGGTGCATACAAGCAATTTTCCAGTAAGTAATAAGGTAGGAGTATATTATCAGACAGCAGTGATCTCTGACTTCATGTATTTAGTTTTAAGGACTTCATAAACCACACTCTATATCACAGATCCCTGCATCCTAGACAAACAAATGACGAACAGTAAACACTAAAGACTGAGTGCAATAAGCTGACGCTCTATCTCCTCCTGCCTCTCTACTTTTAACTCACCCTCCCCTTCTCACTTCCACCCACTACTGTCCCTTCCATTTGCACTATAATCCTTTAATTAGCTTTTTTTACCTCTTTGACATACCACACATACTTATATTTAATTTTTGTTTTGCAGGTTACCTATGCTGCTACCACTGTAGTCCATCTCACGTTTTGTGTATTATATTGTTCTATTAAAGTTACGTTCTATTTATTTATTTTTGTTTTAAAAAAGGATAATAAAAAAATAACTGAGTGTATACGTCTTCTTCTTCTGACAACATTTGACTAGCACCACAGAGGCTTTAGAGACTGCCGAGGCACACCCTGCATATTAAAATAAAGATCCTGATTATGACAATTCCCTGACTCAAGTTGCCTCGAACTCCTCGAACAATTAGTAAATAATTCTCGGGAAGGTGGCCGTCTCCTAAACTACAAAACTTCTCTGTACCCTTCCGCACCCAATTCACATGTGACATTAACACAGTACTTGGGGGCATATTTACAAGGAATCCATTAAAATGTTACCCCTGTAAAAGAATAACTGGCGGAGCTCAAAGTTTTACTAAGAAAAGAATGATGTTTATAACTAGAAGTGCAAAACCGGGGCTAACTCTTTACCAACTCTTTACCAGAGACTGTAGCTGCGATTAACGGTTCCTATGGAAACATTTTAAAAGTCAAGCACACTTGCTGTTTGGATTAGGAACATTGTGTGCTGAACTTGTGCTCAATTGAGTGTTCCATGAACTGTTACTAAGGTAACAGGCAGTAAGCAGTTTGGGGGGGTAGGGTTCAAAGGTGTTGGCTGTACAGAAACCGCCAAATTTACCCAAAGTACTCTACATGACAGAGGAGAAAGCAAACAGAGACGACAGAACACTGTGTACATTAGGAGCAAAAGAAGTACACAACTCTTCGAATTAACCTCAAGAGAGGGCGCAAGCAAATGCCACTGGCGTTACAAAACCCCACGTACAATTTGCCTACTCTGTACTCAACAATGGGCAATTCTTTATCGATCCCAATCACACACTGCTGCTTCATGTTTCACAGCTGGCACACTGCACTCTCCCCAGCGCCTATTTGGAATCACCCAGCACGGACTTCTGCCCGTTACAGCGTCCTTAGAAATAATCTCGCCAAAGTCCTACCTGGATTTCTTTAAGGAGTATGAGGATGTGCTGTTTACTGTGTTTGTGACCTCGACCTCCAAGCGATGGAAACGGCTTCTGTTTTCATTTAGGGACGCGAGGCTTAGTAACAAAGTCCTCATCCGCCTCCTTAGCAGCATACTGCTTTCATTAGAGTTTTGTCAGCGCAGCCTTGTTTTTGTGTACATTTGGATAACAATTGGGGCATTTAAAAGACAATTACGTAAAGCGTTACAAGACGCTGGATTTAAGGACTGTGTCATTTTTTTATTTTTGAATTTCCAACTTTATTGGTGTGCTATTCTAACAGGACACTCCTGAAGGAACAAGTGCTAGTTATGTTTTGACAGCACCAAGTTGAACGCCCCAAAGGCAGACGTATGCCTCTGATTCATCTCTTTAACTGTATCACGCACTCTGCAAATTGAAAGAGCAGTTTTATTTTCTTCATTTATGGAAGAGACTTCTTGTTGAACTGGACACACCTCCATCTAACTGAGGAAGGGAAGGGACCCACAGTACTCCGGTAGTTCCACACTCACGGGTTCCCTAACCTTTTTTCCACAGGCACATTGCGACACTGTATATTTTGGACATTTTTTCCCAGGATTCACTCTTACCTGCCACTTCGTCCTGAGGCTCGTGATGCTGCCTGCACCTCTCTCACCCTGATGGCCGTCCGCTAGTCCCGCTGGTCTGGACGGGGGTGGTAAAGGACTCTATTTCCCGGCAGCCTTCACTTGCGAACAACATCTACGTGACCCCAAAGCGCTTAAATTCACGCTGAGCCTCCCCTCTTTCCAAGGCTCCTCTGCGCTTCCTGTGTCTCCACGTTTTCCAGTCAGCCGAACATTGTGTGAGGAGCAGAGAAGAGCGTACTGCGGGTTGCGAGCAGCGTGCGGTTGGGTGTAATCCCTGAGCGCTGAGAGAACAACGCCATCGCCGCAAGCTAAACCGTCGCAGCAGGGGGCAACCGCCGGGGAGCCGCCGGGGAGCCGGAGAGCAGCAGAGACGCGGAGCGGAGCTGTAAGCCAGGATCGGGACCTGTTGGCTTGGTCTCCTGCTTGGTGCCCTCCCTGCCTGGTCCCCCCACCACTGAGACAAGGTCTGCGAACCGCTGCTTGATGCGGAGGGTGCCAAGAACGCCTGCTGAGTGTGGCGAGGCATTTTAACACTCCTCAAACACTCCAAACTCCAGGCTAAGGTTTACAGAGGATTACAGAGTGGTGTATGGCCTCGAGCTGCTGAATTGCGGATTTTCTGCCTGCTGCCTGTTACGGTTGCGGGTGTTTGGATTTGGTTTTTGCCGATTTGCTGGATTTGATTCCCCGGGCCCCCCCCGCTCTTCATTCTACCTGAAGCCGCTGTTTACTTCCCGATGGCTGCCGCTTTTCGATCCCTCTGTCTGGCCTGCTGCCAGGTATGCCACGCCGCGCCACAACGCCTTGCTGCTCGACTCTGGTGCCGGCGTTTTGGCTTTCTGGCTTCCGGTGCATGTGGTTTTTGCAGGCCTGGGAAGGACGGGCCGGGAGCAGGACGACGGGTGTGTGTGCCTGAGCCTGTGCTGTGTGTGCAGCAGATTGGTCCTCCAACGTGCAGTGCAGCGAAGGTAGAGGTGAAGGCGGAGGTGATCCCACGATCTAGCAGTAAATAGTAAGTCAGCAAAGGTCGGTGGAAAATGTTGCCGGTAATATAGTGAGTGCTTGGAAGACACCTCCTCCCGTTCAGGCCTATATCTTTACTGGCTTGTACAGCCCTTGAACAGCCCTTCTAACAATAAGAAGATGAGATCAGGGAAAACAAGAAAACCCCCATCCATAACAAAACGGAAGAAACTTAAACATTCGGAAATCGCTGTGGAGCACCCACCTGCTGATCCTATGAGCCCACTGATCACTAAGGCCACACTGAAGGCCCTCAAATCTCCACAAAATGGATGGCAATATTCCAATAACACGGGTACGGTCTCCTTATGTGCTCCATCCTCGAATGGTTCAAAATCCTTCACCCTTCTGGATTATTTTAAAAAGCTCCGGGTGGGGCTAAGTCGACTTCTCCTCTTCAACCCTTAGAGGTAAACAAGCCTTGTGAGATCGAGCGAACTGCAGACCCAAACACTCACCCATCTCAATTGCAGCCATCTACAATCAATAAGCCTGCTCCTGTTATGGACGTGTACATCTTTGGCTCTCCACTCGTCGACCAGAACATCGTCTCGGAGGACTTGGGGAGAGCCTCTCAAAATCCATCACCAAGTCTCCAACCAGTTCCAAGTCAGCTTCCTCTCCAACATGACTTCCACAAGCAATAGGCTTGCCCTAGTCAATTACTTCCTCTGACTCTCACGGGGAGAGACTTTCAAAATTTACCACCAAGTTACCTACCTGTTCCAAGGCAGCTTCCTTCCCAACTTGATCCCCACAAGCAAGAGGCTTGCCCCAGTCAATTACTTCCTTTGACTTTAAATCTCAACCAAAGCCCCCAAGCACGGCAACCCCAGCAATCAGAGATGTTCTCAGCCTCTTCACGCCAAACCCACGGAGTCCCCAGGGAGGGCCCCCCAGTGCCACATTCTCACTTAATCTTTCCACAAATACATGCACAAAAGCCTCCTGTATCCAATTTTGATTTATTTAGTTCTCCCACCTCTCATGCCCCAAGCCCCTCAAAGGGAAGTTTATACTCGACAAACCATCAACAAGATTCTTGCTCCCTACCAGCGGCAATAATAGCCTCGCCCAAATTGCCCCAAAAAATTGACTCTAATGACCAACTGTTAGAGGACCTGTCCTTCTTTTTTTAAATTCCCCAGAACTCACCTAATTTAACACCAAAAACAGAGCCACAGTCAGATGCTCCCTCAAAATCGAGCATTTGGCCCCAATTATTACATACTTTTCAATCAACAGTTACTGCTCTAAATTATCACTCGGACAAACTGGACATTCAGGTCGACCTGCTGAACACTCTAGCATTGTTCACAGCAGGGATCGACAATAAATTGGATAAACTAAATAATCTAATTATAGGAGCGCAAAAACATCTTCCAAATTAGCTCAATCGGTTTGCTGCTGCTCGCCCATTATCGACTCGCTATCCTCGCTTCCGGCCTTTTTATCGTCATAAGCGAGGTTAAGCAATTGAAGGGAGGCAATCGATCTGAATGTTTACACCAGCCAAATCAAAAGTACTCAACTGTGATCTCTGAACTATTCAACCCTCTACATGGCTCAGTGGCCGCGCCACAGCCGAGCGGGGCGTCGGAACCTTTGGTAACTGAGACTTTCCACCGAGAAGTCTCCCACTGTTCCAAAGGCTCCTTCACCCCAGCAGTGCCGACTGCGCCCCCGGTCACAATTATTGACCCAGCAAATGGGCATTCGCACTCTACCAGCGCCAATGGGGCAACGGTGCCTGCCAACCCAGCCACTGCGGCCATTCCTACTTTAGATACACCTTTTGTTCCCCTCCCTCACATTAGTAAGAGAGAGCGCAAACGCCAGCGCAAACAGAGAAACAAATTGAGATTAAACCCAACAATCGAACCTCCCAAATTATTTCCGCTATTTGTAAATGCCAGTAATAAAAAAGTCCTAAGTGCCCCTCAATCAACACCCAGGGCAGCAACTCCCAGTAAAAGCACACTCAAGGACGACTCTACCCCGAGTGTCTGTCAACAGACTCCGGGCTGCAGACAGGACTGCATTATCACATCTACAGAAGCAGCAGTAATCGAGTCTCAACCCCTCAGTGAATTATTAAGGGTCAACTCCAGTGATCCAACTCAACTAACGACTACAGTCATGACAACACAACCACAACCTGCCCTCACTTCTAGTTCATCTTGGCAGGGTAATCCAACCATTGGACCCAACCTTTTAAAAGTAATCCACAACAACAATCCAATCTCACTTCCAAATACTCAGACATCGAGCAGAGGTCGACTAAATCCTCTTCTGCCTTGACTGGGCCCAGATGTAGGTTGTTTAACCGATAGAACTACCCACCTCAATACAAGCCCTAGCAGTAAGGGTGTTAAACGCGACACACAGGGTGCTAAAATACTCTTTGCCCCTGAATACATCTCAAAGGATCGGCACGACACCCTCAATAGGTCGAACATAATAAAATTAGCGAATGGAGTACCAGGCTTTGAGGCCCTTATATCGGAAGACATCGAGTCTATTGAATTCCTCCTACCAAGAGGCACACAACCCTCAGAGGTACCTCTGGTGTCACTTAAATCAGCAACCTGGGCGCGAGCATTCATTGAACACAGGGCTATCTTTCGGGAATAGGGCATTAAAATTTATACCCACAACCCCCCAGACTATCCTTCACTGCTATTAAACCACCAGGATACTATGCAAAAAGTCGAAACTACTGAATTAGGAGCCAAAACTAGGCCTTATTCAATTTTTAAAAACACCCTAGGTAAAACAGAGGCAAACTCAATTCCCTTGAATATAAACTCCAATCCGGACAAAACGCAAGACTCGGGGTGGCTTCCGGCAGTTCTGTCCCGCAAAAAAATGGTCTGACCCCTAGAACTTCTTTCTCTAAACTCAAACTGTAAGGCCTCAGTCCAACCGATACCTCAAGCACCTTCATCCGTAAAGTCCTCAATCCCGGACCGAGATTCTTTATTTACTTTGTGCTCTTTGAACATTAGTGGTCTCCAAAACAAAAACACTAATTTGGAGACACACTCCTTCATATTTGGGCACACTGCAATAGCACTCCAAGAGACATGGGCCATTCAAAACAGCCCAGTGACCGGCTTCATTGAATTCTGGAAACCAGCAATTAGGGACTGCCATTTCGGTCACCCTAAAGGGGGCCTGTCGATCTATGTTTCCAACAATCTAAAAGGTCCGATTGTGCCTTTAAACTTCGACGAAGACTGGTTACTGGGTGTCAAAATCAACCCTTGGAGTAAACATCATCCATTCCTACTGCTTAACATTTACATCAACCCCAGTACACGCACAAAAAGATCCATCTAACCCGCCAAATGAAAATCAAGCAGGGCCTGGCTGTGGATCAACCTCACGCAGACTGTATAATCACAGGGGACTTTAACACCAACCTCTTCCAGGGTAACATGGAAGATTGTGAAGGGCTAATCCCATTTGCACTTGCAGATGTAGGGGTACAGTCAAAACCACCAAACCAAGTCCACTGTGGTCTGGGAGTACTTTGCGTGTTGCAACTTCACAGTGCAGGTTTTCTGGTAATGAATGGAATATCTAAGAATGACACTCCACCAAAGTGGTCCTGGACGAATGGCCGCAAGCAATCTTACTTAGAGTATACCATCTGCAACTCGGCCCTGCTGAAACATCTGGGCAACTTTAGTATTCACCCGCGAACCGAAAGCGACCATCGTCCTCAGTCCGTAATCCTCAAAATAAAGCCAGAGTTCCATAAACCCGCTCCAATTACATCCAAAGGAACGCACTGTGACAATCTAAAACGGCTAAGATGGAGTGACGACATAATACCCTCTGCTACGGAGGCAAGTCTGGCTCTCATTTCAGACTGCTCCGACCCGGGGTTTTCTCCAGCTGCTGCATGGTCGATGCTTTGCGTACATCTGATAACTCTCTTTCCAACTAAACATTTCTCTCAGACGGACTTTGCCAGTCGCCAGTGCACAATTTCACGAGAGAGAAGGGCACTGAAGACATCCAGAAATAGCGCCTTGCGGTCTCTATTGAAATTTCCAGGAAATAAAGAGTTCCTTAAGGCGTATCAATCTGCTCAAAAATCGTTTAGGCAGGCAATACAAAAAGAGAAGCAACTCCAACAAAATGAATTCTGGTGCAAACTAAAATGGGAGAGTAAAAATCGCAATGCAAGATAATTCTGGGCCTTAATTAACCGGCATAACTCCAGCAAGTCCAGCTCTGGGTCAGCCAACATTCAAGAAAGAGTTGGTTCGCTTTTCTGTCAGATCATTTTAGGTCCCCAGAAGGAACAGAGCCTACATACGCATGTGCTCACAGGCCGACGCAAATAAGTCCGAGCAAGAGCTGGAGTAGGTCTACTGGTTGCTTGGACCCCTGTACCGACGATCTGCAGACCACTCAAGAAATAGTCACTAAAGTACTGTTAAAAGCAAGATCGGACGGAGCCCCGAGTCCCAATGGCCTACCACAGAATTTATTCAAATCAAACATAGCACTTTGGTCGGGCCATCTACCAACCTTTTTAACTACTCCCTCAGAACCTCAATCATACCGGACTCTTGGCGTGGAGCAATAATCCATCCAATTTATAAATCATGTCCCATTCATCACCAAACAACTACAGACTAATTGCTCTCTTGGACATTGAGGCTAAGCATTATGCAGGCATTCTCTTGAATGAGTTGAGAGCATGGGCGTATGAGAACAACTTGATTCCAATGAACCAAACAGGCTTCAGTGCCAAATCAGGGATTATGACCAACTTATTGACATTGTCCATAATTGTTGACAAAGTCTGTTTAACATCCAGGGCTGTTTTTTGTTGCTTTGTTGACTTTAAAGCCGCCTTCGACCGGGTTCCCAGAGCAGCCTTATGGGAAAAGTTAAGGAATTGGGGGATCCCACGAAAACTTCTGGAGGCAATTATTCAGTTACACTCAGGCACATGGGTCCAGGTGAAGTTGGGGTCTGGCACACATCTCTCTCGGAAAATCATGACAACCAGGGGTGTCAAACAGGGCTGTGTGCTGGCCCCACTTCTCTTTAATCTGTTTATAGCTGACTTGCCGACAGTTTTAGAAAAAAACAATAGTCACCCACCAAAGATGGGTGGTGTTCCCATAAGCAACCTGCTCTACGCTGATGATTTTGTGCTTTTCAGTCTTACACGTGTAGGTTTTCAAAGGCTTCTGGCTAAACTATACAACTACACCACTGTTAATCAATTAGAGGTTAACCTAAAGAAAACCCAAGTGGTTACATTTGGAAGAAAAAGAAAAGTCGGGGGAGGATGGTCGTACAACAACATGAGTATTGCAGTAGGAAGTACATACAAATACTTAGGGGTCAATCTTGACTCAAGGGGTAATTCTGCGAAACAGCGCAAGGAGATATCTGCTAAAGCTGTGACCTTACAGGTGAGCCTCTCCAAGCTCTTAAAAAAACTGTCAGGCCCGAGCTTAACACCTTTATTAGAGGTTATGAGAGCAAAAACTGGTCCGACACTGTCATACGGTATTGAGATTTATAGGGGTAAACTAAACATGAACCTAAACCAACATGTGAATAAAATCTATAAAAAAGTCCTCCGCTTGCCCAAAAATGCCTCTGCTGCCCAGATCAGGCTAGAACTGGGCCTGCTAAACTATGAAGTCTCCAGCATTGGCACGTACTTAAATCTTTGCCACAAACTCAGACAAGCAGACACAGGCTCATTAGAGTCACTAGTTTGGTTAGAGATCACCGAGAAAAACCCAGGGGGCTCGTATGGTCGCCTTTTTAAAGATTCCATTCGAGAACTCTCCGCGGGTGACCTATGGGACCTCAACCCCAGTACGACAGCATTTAAAACTACCATTAAGAAATGTGTCAGAATGAGTTCCCTCATCATTGATAAAAAACACCTTGCCAAACGCAGACACGCATGGGCTATTATGAATTCATACGGGCGGTTAGCTCCCGCTACCTACCTGTCATGCACCTACTCCCTGCATCTAAAACGTAGTTTTATGGCCATTACGCTTGGTGACTGGCAATTTTTAAAAGATCTGCCAGGCTGGCGTCGTACGTCAGATGTACTATGGTGCCGAGGGTGCGGAAGGACTGCTGAAACTCTGGAGCACGTGGTCTGTCTTTTCCCAGCACTCATGTCACAGCGTAGACGCAAATTGAAAGCGGAGTGGAACAGGCTGGGAATCCCGTCCTGCAGACAGGCAATCATCGCTGCCCTAAGCCCAGAAAACACAGTTTTAAATATAGGCCTCACAACCTTCATACGCCGTGCATATCGCAATTTTACGCATGTACCCCTCTTGTCGGCAACAGCCTAAATCAAATTCTATCACTTTTAAGCTGCTAAAAAGTCTTCTTTTTACTTCTGTATTTTCTCATAATTTGCTGCTATTGAACTCTTGCTGCTATTTTTATCTGAACTTACTTTTTAAAAAACTTGCAATTATCTGTTGAATATTAGATCGGTTTACAAGTCTAACATTGCTAATCATCGGTACCACAACCTCCTTACCTTTTAAATTCTTTTAAAGTCATGTGGATAGTTACAATAGGATGTTGCATAATGTAATGTGAAGAACCTGTACCTACCCACCGTTGTTTGTTTTTAGCTTTTTAATGTGTATTGCTGTTGGTGCTCCTTTTAAGGATGGTATTTTATATCCAAATAAAGAATTTTTTTTTTGCTCATGTTTCACAGTGTGCACTTCACTAAATACTTTGTGACTACTTAAATGAAAGTTTTAGCGGCAGCAAACTGCAGCTAAAATGGTGATAATGGGCTTGCTAATATGCGTTATAGAATTCCTATAAAAGCCCAAGTTAGATGTGCAGGACATCTAACCTGGGCTTCTATTGGTTGAACTACAGGCATTCAAGATGGCGCTCGAAAATACAGAACGTGAATTCCCCACACTCATAATGTGTGATTCCTATTATTGCGTTCAGTCTTATAATGAATACTTGCAGAACTGGATTAAAAACGGTTTCAAAGATGTAAAAGGTGGCACAATCAAGCATAAGTTGCTTTGGGAACAAGTAGTTCAGTTACAAAAAGAACTACAAAAAGCTTATGTGATCCATACACTGAGTCATCAATGTGATAGCGTTCACGTTGCAGGGAATTCATTGGCTGACGAAGCCGCGAAGGCAGCTGTGCAAACGGCTTCCGTAGCTGCAATCACTTGTTCAAAAAAAAAAATAGACGCAAAATAATGCTAGCTGTCAATGCGACAAGCAAAGGCAACGGTGCAGCGTTACCTCAAAACTATCCACTTGAATATTCATAATTATTTGATGCCAACTCCGTTCCTTTTGCTCGAATCCCTGGAGTGGAGGATAGAGTAATTCCAAATAGGAAACGTAGAGTAGCTTTGATACACAAAGCTCATTTGGCAGAGGGTCTGATACATCAGGGGATCTCTAAATCTGTACTAGAATTAAAAGAGATGTACTGGTGGCCAGGGATGAATGGTCACATTTATACATTTGCAATTAATTGCCATGACTGCAGCAGAGATCGCATCAGAGAACGCCGCCAGATACCTGACTACAGTATAGCCAGCCCAGTACTGACACCATTGTTAGACAGCATTAGACTATCTACACGCAGGCGTCCCTATGAACAAAATGCTGTCCCACAAATATTAAGACGAGATTTATTTGGATGTGGCCCCAGCGCTCGGCTGACGCCCAACTGTTATAAAAGATTTGCGAGTCTTTATCGGCACATATGCAGTTGGCACACTACATTCTGACCAGGGTCCTGCGTTTAGCTCAAAAGCTTACAAGGAGGCCATGGCCAATCTGGGCGTTGCGTTGCAGTATTCTAGTCCATTCCATCCTGAGGGAAATGTGTTTGTGGAGAGAAATAACCGGGACATAATGCAATCTATAACAGCTAGGGTACTAGGCTCGAGTGACGGGTGGGTCAAACATCTAATAAATGTCCAACGGAGTCTTAACAATCTGCCAAGAAGTTCTCTAAGGGGAATCACTCCAGATGAAATCCTTTTTGGAACTAGAATGATTGTCCAGGACCTTGACGGTCACACTTCAGTGGTAGAACAAAAACCTTTTGATATCAAAAACCGTTTCACTGTTTTGCAGGACTTAAATGAAACACGAAAAAGTCAAAGCAACGTATTCCTGAAGCCAACGACCACTGAATAAAAACCACCCATCCCAACAAGGACTGCCTGGATTCCAAAGATTGGGGATCTGGTCAGAGAAAAGATCGCGGACAAGAAGGAATTTGGGCCTTCATACAGACAACCAGTACCTGTTTTAGCAATTTACGGATCAAGAACAGTATTACTACAGCCCCTTGCTGGAAGAAAGGAGAACAAGGTTCGTATCCATCGACCTGGTAAAACCACATCATTTGGCCAATCATAAGTAGTAGGCCGAGTAGACTCCAAAGATGTAGCAGGCGCCCGAATCTGGCCACAATCCAAGAGGTTCAGACTGAGAGACTGATAACATTCGAAGACTCTGCAGCACAGACAAAGGACTATGTAACAAAGCCATGGAACTTGTGCCTCTTGAGACCAAAATACCAGTTTGTCAAGAAACACCTGTCTACAATGATATAGCATCCAAGTATACTAATATGATAAGTGATCAAGTGATTCCAGCGATTTCATCGAATCCGGAAGCAATCCCTACAATTGACAGTACTGCCTCTGGCTATTTCATTAACTTTGGTACGTTTTCCGAGGATCCGAGTGAACCTGAAACGCCGCCAGCCAAAAAAACTTTCAAAAAACAAATACCAGATCTCTCTTAACAACTGGAAAAGACATATCTGGTTTCATCATGGGTTGAAGTATGGATTGTCTTAGGTGTACTTTTTATTCTACTATGGTTGACTATGGTATTTGCCTTGAGAATGCTGATCAGTGGGAAATATAGTACAAAGGACACAGTAAGAAAGAACATCAACTTACTCCTCAAGCTGCATAAATCATCCCATCGTGAACAAAGAGACTTGTCAGCAGTAAACATTACAGCCATTCCTATACCAGGTGGTATAGCTTGGGACAGTAATAAATATGACATTCTTGGTCCAGCGGAGCTGTTGAAGATTCCTCACCAATTTAAGGTTTCCTTGAGTGATTTTGTTTCACCCAGCACATTTTCTGATGATTGGGACTTTGAGACTGTTAATAATATGATGTCAGACTTAGAAATGTCTGCAAAATCTACAAATCATTAATACTTAGAAGGATCATAAGATTATGAACAAATGTACTGTTATAATCACTATGGTCATCATTTCTTGCTTTGATCTGCAAACCCTAGAAATGTCTTTACTTATTACCAATGGGAACATTGTCCAATGCCACCAAAAGGTAGCTCAAAAACATTTTATGACAAATTTCCATACTTTTCGGGCTTTAATATTTCCAATCCAGAATCATTTTACTTTAAAAATGTTAATAGGACTGGAATGAAAAGTATGTTGACAAATACAAAGCAAATTTAGTCTGCGGCCTTTTATGCTCAGCTGTCTACATTAGGTTTTGACTTTTGGAAAGATACCATTGAGACACAAACTGTCTGGGACACAAAAGGCTGGCAGGTGCAGGGCTTAGAAGCTTTATTTAGAGCCTGCATTATCCCAGAACAAATAATGTTTTTGAATGACACTGTTCAACAGACATCTTGTATTGGATTAGCTAAGATAAAAGATTTAAACAAACCGTCAGTACCTACACCTACACCTGAAAGCATTAACACTTCAGCGGGGGTGGTCGACGTAAAAACTATTTTACTTAACAACAGATCAGATCCTGATTGGAAAAAATGGGTAATCTGGCCCACGGACACAAACAACTGTCAAAATAGTTTCGTAAATAAAACACAGGGGTTCACATTCACTAGGCCAGATCCAAGATATGTCCAGAGACAACCTCCAGGGATAGTAACATCATACAGTGTGGGAAAACTGTGCCTTGAGTGGTTACAAAAATCTACACTAAAGGAAGTAAAACAACACTTATCTTTACTTAAAGATGGCGTTGATTTAAGGGACTTCCTACAAGGACCTGTGAAACCACATCATAAACGTTTTATATACACCGGTATCTATGCCATGTATAATGAAGCATGGAAAACAACGCAAGCAGAGACTGCAGAACGGATACGAGAAATTGATCGTATTAATTTAGAGAATTCTCTCTCCGTAGTTGACAATGGGTTAATGACTCTGTCATCCAGAATATATTCTTTGGACAGCAGAGTATCCTCGGCCATTGACATAATGGAGCAGGACTTGGTCATGTTACATGCATGGTCAGTCACAATTGGGTTCTATTATGCTTTTGGGCTGGACGTTGCAAAACCTTTGTTCTGGCTGTGTGCCATGGCGTCTAATCAACACCACGTCATTGTTTTCTGAGTTAACCTTACAGATAAACAAATCACTTTGGCACAGAGAGGGGCAGACTATATGCTGCTGAGCATTAAAAAACTGGAAAGATTACCATTAACTGTTTCTGAGAAGCCAGCGACAGAATGGATAATACATGGTACAATCAGTATGCCTGTGACGATTTTCCATTTTCATTATTGTTTAAAACATATACCAGTGGGCATATATGAAAGGTTGGGTAGGGAATATATCAAGACATCCTGGGATTTACCTTATACACACAAATGTTGGAGTGGGGGAAAATAAGTGTTTCTTAGTGGTACGAATTGTGAAAACACACTAAGTGGTTCACTCTTATATCAGGGTATTAACTTACACGGGGCCTGCGATGGTTCCTCAAAAAACTTATCCTACCACCTGCAAGGTACTCCAGCTGCAGCGATAGATCCAATTTTTAGGCAGCTTTCTAATGGGAGTTACATTATGTTGAATGATCACAGCTGTTGTGGTATGTTGCCAGGAACCCCCTATCTCGTAAGCGTGTCAGCCAGGGTCACTTGCTGTATGCAAGTATTATTTCCTAAAACTAAGACAGACGGGGAATCGCCATTATGGCCTTCACTGAACATCTCTTCTATTCGAATTGATACTTTAAGCCGACTGAAAGCCATTCTTTTTACAAAAAACTGTGCCACTGACCTCAGCCAAAGAGACGTATGATCTGCAAGTTGCAAGGAGTTCTGCAGAGATACATGCGCTTTTACATATAAACTACCCCATACATTGCTCAGAAATGTTAGGTCGTATCTTAAACATGTCTGATGCGAGTAGTATTGTACATGTATATAAGACAATTTTTTTCTGGACTGTTAGCACCCTTTGAATCAGTCCTAGGCATATTTCCAAATTTCGTGCACTCTGTATTTGGCGGTCTGCCTTTCGTTTTGGGTCTCGTTGCAGGAATACTATTTTTACTCATTCTGCTCCGATATGGCAAGTCAAGTCACCATCAACACCCAGATCACCTTGGAGAACACCCTCCTGGCAATGAAGTGTCATGAGCGCATGATACAAATTCTGGGCTTGGCTCGTTTAAGAGATCTAAATACCACATGGTTTCTATCATTCGACCAATCTGGCAAGATTGCATCTTACCTGTTCTACGATGCCTGCTATGTGGAGAAGAATGCGTGCTAGACATCTGTCTGACACTCCCATCAGTCCTGCCAACGGATATTGATGCTTTGCTTGAATCAGTAACGGCTCATGCACTGTGTTGTCCCCAGCGGCTACCAATCCTGATGACAGCATTCGTTGAGATCTCACAGATGCAAATTGCAGACGGTGAAATGCGTGGAGCAACAGGCACACAGGTACCATCTACTTCAAACATTCCTAATGCGGCTGACGCAGACGGCGATGCTTCTCATCTATGTGCAATTGATCTGCTTAACGAGGTAGTCCAACTTTCACCTACAGTAGTAGACACATTCTTTACCAGCTTAGAAGATTTGATGTTTTCTCCAGACAATGACACTGACTTTTGAAGTTAGCACACAGAGTTCTGTGAGACTCTGAATTCGACCTTCACTTTACAAAACAAACTCCTAACTTTGGAACTCTATTTCTCCATGATTTGATATTTTTCCAAAATTGATTTTTTTGGGGGGCACAAAGTAATCTGCTTAAAGTAGAACTATTCCTAGAGAACAAGAATTCTTTGAATACTTCCAAGGGACAATATTTGTCCTTGTTCGCAACCAAACAATTTAAATATTATGTCATGAACTGGTCTCAACTTTTTTCTTCTGTACTTAAGAGCCATTTCATAAATGTATTTTCATGATTCATTTGGATAACGTTTTCAAAATGTCATCTATATCCTTTGAATGAAACATTGCTTTTAAATGCGTACAGCACAAATGCTCTTTTTGTGTACAACCATTTTTCGAATGCATTTTTTTGTATTTAGGATTGGGGGTTTAACACATCATGTTTTAGATATATTTTATCTGTTTAGAACTTAGTAATATCGTACATAATAAAGTGGAGTGGGTGTTGTATGGCATTTTAGGATCCTAGTGAATTTTCCAGATTCATGCCCTTATATAGGTACAATTCACATTGCCCTAATATAGGCATAGAAATAATTCCCTTATTTAGGCATAGCCGATGCAGATCAAATATAGGCATTGCTACTTCCACCCGTACCAAAACGTCACAACGATTTCTTGGAAAATCGGCTTAAGCAGTCAGGGACCTTCCCTTGCTTGAATATTGATTTGTCCAAGAACTTATGAACTTTACAAAGAACTACTATTCTCTTGGGGTTCTTTCCTGACGTTATTATGACCGACTTTACGTCAAACTAGACACCTTCCAGGTATAAATATGCCTTCACTTGCTCTAGCAAGACACAGTGGTTTGGAGCAGTTCCACTATCTACATGCCCGACGCAGCTCGCTACAGCAGGTGCCGAAGGAAGCCGACCCTCCAGCTGACACACTGATCGAGAGGCTGCATTTCTCTCGGCGAGAATCCAGCTCCAGTGTTTCCAAGCTCCCCTTGTGGGGTGTTAGGAAATCGAGTCCCGAGACTGAGATACCAGACCTCCTTCATTCTAAACCAAAGGTATGGAGCTGATTAGAACCTAGAGAAACCTTGGATAGATTCTTGGCAAAGAAAAACTAAACCTATGCTACACCACACTTACTCATTCCCGCGTACTAGACTTAGGTTAGGTACATTGGTGTAGGCATATTTTAGAAGCACCAGTTGAGTACTTTTAGCCATTGTTATTTATGTATGTATTTATATATGGTTTAGAAACCATACAATGCTCTTACAGTATTATTTTATAATATTGTTCACGCTGTACGCAGTATACTTTGCAGTCTGCATTAGGATTGTAGCAGTTCACTTTACTTGCAAGAGAAAGAAGACTGTTCAATAAAACCTTTTATTGAAAATGCCCTTCTCTCTATTTCTCTGCACCTCGGTAGAAACGAAGCATGCACGAGTGACTGAGTGAAATACTTATCTATTGTTTCCGCAACTTTAGAGATACATTTCTTATTCTTGGGAATCAAAGTTGTCATGTTTATGCGGTTGTCAGAAACTAATCCCTTCTTGTGAATTCAAGAAAGTTTCTAGTGACCTCTGAGCTAGCTGGCATGCACTATTAAGTTTAATATATTCGATAGAGACCTAGTCGACCTCAGTCCTACGTCTAATCTATAGGATATATTATTCCAATGCGCAGAGCCTATTGGGAATATAGGAACTACACTACAAACCCAAAATGTTCACCATGGAGCTGTTATAGTGATCTGTAAGGTCATGGGCATCTGACACATCCACAGGGGGAGGCAAGATATTATTGCTGAGAAATGTCAGTTCATTCAGGTTGTAGTTTCTTATACTTCTTTTCCAGTGTTTGAGTTTCTTTCATTGAGCATTAATAGTTCTTGTAGATTCTGTGATGAGGAAGGTGATTCAGTGGTGGTTGGTCCAGTCACCAGGGATGACAGATTCAAGTTTAATGGATTTGTCCCTAGCAATGGTTAGATATAAGGGTGCTCACTTGCTGTGTGTAGGGCTGTAGTTTATTTGAATCAGGTTGAGGTCAGCAAGGAAGGTTTTAAGGCTGTTGATTGCAAAGTCATTTGGGTATTGATCTGTATTAGTTGAGATGATTTCCATAATTTGTTCTATGAAAGAGAGGTTGTTTTCTGGTGGGTGGTAGATTGCGTGAAATGTGGATAATTACCTGTTGTTTAATGAAATATCTATGCATAGGTATCCATATGAAGATATAATAAGAAATAGATAGCAATTTGTCAGAAGACATAGTCTGACATTGGGCCTTTGTCTTTGAAGTGCAGGAAATATGACAAATACATTATGTAAAGGCATATCTATCATTGCTTGAACTTTTGCAACCCACCAAAAATGAGCTTGCGATTCACCATTGGGTTGCAACCCACAGTTTGGGAATCACTGACCTAAAATAACATGAAGCAGCACTATGCTCTGCTTTGCTCTACTTTGTCCTACTTTGTCTCTAGGGGATGTACCATAGGTGGTACACAGGGCCGGACTGGGAATGCAAACCGGCCCTGGCAATTGCATCGGTTCGGCCGCCGTGTGGGGAGGGATTCTGCACACGCGTGGAAAACACTGCAGCAGGTGTTTACATGGAGGCGATATTGCATCTGTGCTGCAAAACCAGCCCCGGTAACAGAAAATGCACCCCCAGGGACCCAAACAGGTCCCCACCTGAAGAAGAAGGTGGATCCCCATTGCAGGTGCAGTTGACAGCAGCCACAAAATTGCTGGAAATAGATGTGCAAAATGTACACATCCCAAACATTCCAGTTGCTGCATGGAAAAGATCGGTGAATAGACAAGACAAGACAATATTCTATGAAAGAGATCTGGACAGCTTACACCATCGATCCAATCTCTTAGCAGTGGACACCTCCTACATAGTGGGTAAACCTCAGCCTTATTTCGAGCAAGCACTGTCAGTCCCGGCCCGGAAACAAATCACTTACATGAGACTTCTTGCTTTGCTCATTGTGGCTTTTAACCAAGCCTGGTCCCGGCAGGACAATTTTGTCACATGTCGACTTTGTAATTACCATCGTGAATTCTGGCCCCATCTGCTGTGCTGTTGCCCTAAGTTAGCCAGTGAGAGGCACTGACTAGTTCATCCAATCTGCAGAGCCCATGGCCTTGTACGATGCAGCGAAGTCTCTGACTTGTGTTTCTCTGCTAAAACAGCTCAAACGGTAGCACGGCTGGGGAAATTTATATAATTAATCCGAGCTGCCTTGATGCACAATATAGAGTTACAGAATTACAGAAAGAAACCAGTGGGCTAGCAAGCAAGAGAGACCTTGACAAAATGTTCCTTCAAGACTAATGCATTTGCACTTTACAGCCAGTGTTGATATTAATTTTAAGGTTTTATGTTCTACCAGTTTGTAATAACATGCGTAACATTTTAACTCTGTTCCATTTATTAATGACAGTATATTGTAAAGATTTTAGGTAATTGAACAATAAAACTTAATACAAGGTCCCCACCCTGGCTGCCCACAAGGGAATCACCTGATGCACACTATGGCCAGTCCAGCCCTGGTGGTACACAGACATTCCCATGCAACCACCCACTAATGTTGATGCTAATCCCTATCTAATATCATTTGTAGAAAAAGATTTGGATCAACAATGTACACCTCCTTGAAGCAGGCACAACTATTCAGCACACATAAAAAGTGGTAAAGTGTTAAACTTTATCAAAGCATGTAGTTTTGTACTGAAATGATACCCAACTAGTCCAAAACCTATGCTTGACATCACATACACAACCTTGCCCTAGTGTGTGTGTTGGCTGAAAGCAGCCTAAGGTAAGCCAGTGGTAGAGGAAAGAGCAACAGCAGCATATCTTACAAAAGATGCTGATGTTGTCCTCTCTCCTTTTCAGACAGCACAGTGCAGCAGCTTTGGTTACTGTGCTGTGTGAAAATGTAGTAAGTCTGCCCCTTCATTTCTCCAAATGTAGTGCTCTTAACATACAATGCCTACCAGTCGCTTCTGCACGACTCATCCTGGACATCCCCCGTCACAGCCACATCTCTGCCCATCTGAAAGACCTGCACTGGCTCCCCGTCAGCAAGAGGATCACGTTCAGACTCCTCACCCATGCTCACAAGGCTCTCCACGACATGGCCCCAAATACCTCAATAACCGCCTCACATTCTACACACCCACCCGCCAGCTCCGATCCGCCAGCCTCGCCCCCGCTACCGTCCCACGGATTCGGAGAACCACCACTGGAGGAAGATCTTTCTCCTACCTGGCGGCCAAGACTTGGAACTCCCTCCCCACCCACCTACGGCTGACCCAGGACCATCTCTCCTTCAGGAAGCAACTCAAGACCTGTAGCAGCACCCCCTCCTCCCAGCACCTTGAGACCCTAGCGGGTGAGTAGCGCGCTCTATAAATGTGTTTGATTGATTGATTGATTAGTTGTTATGGATGACAGGCAACTCATAAACCATGTGGCCCTCGTTGTCTTATGTAATATTTCCGATACATTGATCTTTACATTCGTTCAATGTCTCTGTATAAAATGTGTCTATGATGTAAAGTGATCTGACAACCTACATTGGTATAAGCAGTGCTGTATAAGAGATTAAATACATGTGAGAGGGGGCTAAAGAGAGATGAGGAGCAAAATTGTGGGGTGGTAGTGAGGGAATACTAGGAGAAGGATGTCACCAGAGTCTGGGGATGCCAACAAAGATAGTTGCACTGGGCATAACAAAAGCAAACCCGACCCTGACTGACATTCTTGTGCATATCACAAATTGCTGCACCTGCTCTCATCTCCATGTTGGAGTTGCTCTGAACAGCGCACTGGTCCTGATGCTACTGGCACACACCGAGTTTGTTGTGCAGTGGCGCGCAGCAGAGTGAGCGATCTTCATGGCAGCAGTAAAGATAGTTTATTCTAGGATGGGTGGGTGTATTAAAAGTTTTAACAATTCATGCCAAATTTTTTGGAGCTAACATTCTTTGATGCGATATGCATATTTGTTTACCCTTCATATAGCTGGCCACCAGCCAGGTGCAATTGTAATCCAACTGGGATGTGCTGTGTGCAGCACAGCTCACATGATGAGCAGTGAACATAAAAACAAAATCACCTATTGAAGTGAAAGTACACTCCACCGTTCATTCATTGTAATGAAAGCACTCTGCGATTGGACTCATCAATGTAATGCACCAAAGATGTGGGTGGAGACTGGTGCATAGAAAATAGTCCTGTCGTTTGGCCGATGGTGTGAATGATACTTTCATCAAGCAATGGTTGAAGGTGGTGACCCAAAGTACCTTACGATATATATAGTTTTTTTTTATTAAAGTGCTGCCTGATATATACATCTGTCTATAGTAAGACATAAAGAAAGAATACGTGCGTGTTGTATCTTTCTTGCATGTGAAAAATAAATAACAAAGGAAAAATCTTTTCTCCCTTTGTTTATGTGTTTCGCACTAAGCTGCAAAGTATCACAAGCATTGTGAAAAAAACACACCTTTCTCCCACAATGGAAGGAGATCAGGGCAGCTTACTTGAGCTCTGATACCCATCTTGAGAGATGAATGGGAGTTATTTTCATAGCTATCAACCTGCTGATTCCAAAGCAGAGGCTCAGGTGAAGAACACGGGGAGTTGTGCCTCTGAAAATCTGAGTTTTATTATTAAGCAGAAGACATTTTATTCCCCCCTTACTGACTTCCATATTCCCTTCCTGGGTTACTAATCTGTCGAATTGGCCAGTTTCACAGAGAGACACGGTTTCTCCATTGCAGATCCAGACTGGGTCCCCATACAGATCGGAATTAATACCAGCCAGTTTGCCCGCCTATAATGGAGAACGGCGGACTCGAGATCGGATGCTTGAAAGCCAGCCAGGGGAACATTAATCCATTGCCCTGCAGGAATGCCAATTTGGCGGGAGTTTCTTGCGCGAGCAGTCAGCGGGAAGCCTGTCTGGTATTACTTGGCACACAATACATATACAGCAACCCAAACTGCCGAACCCATTTCACTTCTATTTGCTCACCCTTCTTGTGTACATCAAATGTTACTCCAGCCATTTCCTTTGTCAATTGCTCCGGAACGGCGCGCGAGGATTGATATTATTTGCAAAATGATCTTTCATTTTTCTTGTCACTTTCCATTGCTGGTTGCGCACATTTTATTAAGAATATATTCCGCAGAAGGGACGGTCTCATTTTACTCCACGTCAGTTATTTATTTTCATGTTTTGCAGACTTTATTTATGGGAGGGTTTCTTTTGTATTTATTAACTGTTGAAGGTTGTTTTTTTAGATACTGTTGTAGTAGCAAGTCAAGCTGCAATTTCTATCAACAACCAGGATTGCTCTCTGATTTCCCATGGTGCCTTGGTTTGGTATTAATTTTCTGCCTTGTCAAAAAAGGATCAATACAGCCTCAGAAATAAATGTTTATTAAAACAGGGACACCAAGCTGTTCTTTTCTCTCCCTCATCAGTATAAAATATTTGTAACTATTGTCTTATGCTAACGACTGTGGTTTAAAATAGCCCACATTTCTGACTGCCATGTTGTATGAGCTGATTTACCTTCGCTGTTTTCATAAGGTATTCAGACCGCTATTTGAGTGGGCAAACTTATTCATGGCGTTTTAATTGGTGTACCCATCAGGTGAATTAATGCTGTGTCCGTTTTGTGTGCTTTGACTGGAAAACTTTTCCTAAATATACCTCTTCTTGTTCCTGAATCTGGGAAGATGGGGATAGCACGCCTTTCATACATGCCATCTTTTTTTTTTTTTTTTTTATAAAAAGGTGTTTTCCTTCATAGCACTCTTGTCCCATTTTTCCCAAGCAAGCCAGCAGTTAACCTTACTTGGGCTATTTTTTCGGTTCCCTTATGTAGAATCTACAGATCCTGGGTCCCAATACAATCACCAGGATGTTGAATAAAATGACATAAATTTGACGTGGATATTTTTTATGGAAAAAATTATGGAGGGTTTAAGCTTGTGATAACCGAAACATCAAAAAAGAGTTTAGCACTGGAAGGGAGTTGTGGGGTGGGTGTAGGGCTTGGGAGAAAAGGCTTAGCAGCCACGTAGTTAAGAAGAGATAGAGCCATACTATCAAGAACGGCGATAACATTTTCGCCTCTTTAGCAGCAAGAAACTGCTGCTAAAGCGGCGATAAGGGGCTTGATAATATGCCCTTGAGAATTCCCATATAAGCCCAAGTTCTGGTGTGAAAGACATCAAACCTAGGCTTCTATGGGAATTCTCAGGGGCATATTATCATGCCCCTTATCGACGCTTTAGCAGCAGTTTCCTGCCGCTAAAGCGGCGATAATGTTATCGCCGTTCTTGATAATATGGCCCATAGTATTTGTTGCTTTTAGATCATATAGGTTTGATGATGTGTTGTTTGGTTTCCAGGAAGTTGAGGAGTATGTAGATGGATCTGTAATTTTCTAAGCTCTTCAATCTGTTGAATTGTTCCACAAATGTGATTTAGATTTTTTTCAGTGAAGATCTTTTTGGGCCCATGGGGTCTAAACAATGAGATTGAAAGTGACTGTATGGGATGCTCAGCAGGGTAAGGGTCAGATGAGAAACTACAGTGACTTTAGTGTTACAGGTCAACTGAAGGTGAAGGTCCATGTAGACTTGTAGATGGAACAAGGCCTGATGTATATTGTGTTGTATTGGCAAGGTAGATACTGTAGTATTGGGGAATGAAGGTTAAGTGGGAATGGGTGTGATTCTTGTTTCTGTGTTGAATAGTGCATCCAACACAGGGGGGTAGGGAGTGGGGTAGAGTTTCTCCGCCGGTGGGGGGGTTGGTTCTAGGGGGAAAACTTTAAAAATAACGACACAACAAGGTATATTTTGGAATATGACGGGAAGAGGCTATTCTTGCTTTTGGTTTGTGCAGAATGATAGAATCGGGATACTTTATGTTTTGAAATGTATAAGATAAAATGTTTGGCCTGGAATGTTGCAGGTCTGAACAATAAGAATAAAAGATGACTTGTCTCTGAAGAGCTTAGACTGTATGATCCACATTTTATTTTTCTTTCAGAGACACATATTGCTTTTAAGGATAGGAAGTTACTTAACCAATTAGGCTAAGATGTAATAATTAGTTCTACGCTACAGGCATCAATCAGAGGAGTGGCCATTCTCAAAGATAAACAATTCAGAGCAGAAATACTTAAAATGACTTTGGACAAAAATGGCCGATGGGCCATCGCACAAGTGTCTACTGGACATCACAAATATATATTATGTGCGATTTATGGGCCTAACACGGACGAAGACCTGGTATTTGACCAAGTAAATACAGAATTGTTGGGATGGGAGGGGGAACTAATCTTTATGGGGGATTTTAATTGTATCATGGACTATCAGCTAGATACCACTAGACAGGGCGCCTTCCAAAGTATGCGCAAAGTCCGGGCTCCTATTTTGGAAATTGGTAGGTTACATAACATCAGGGAAATTTGGCGTACTATCTACCCGAAAGTGTCTGGGTATACTTATTACTCTGCGCCACATAAATCCTGCTCCCGTATCGATATGGCTTGGGCCTCTGATAATATACTATTGACTAGCTCTATGGAGATCTGCTCCCGGGTTACCTCGGATCACAATCCAATTGTACTTACATTCAAAAATTGTCAAGCTTTATCTACACCTAGAATGTTTTCCTTCTCACTTTCCTTATTATTGGATGAAGAATACATAATACAGCTTAAATCACATCTTTGTGAATTTATTAATTTTAATCTCAATTTGTCTTCTTGTATAATTATATGGGATGCGTGTAAGGCCAGCATCAGAGGTTTCACCCAACAATATGTTTTAGGCAGAATTCTGAACGTTGGAATGCCAACATAAAATTGGTCACTAACATCTCGGCACAAGAACTGCTCCTGGTTGATGCTTTAAGAATTAACTCTCCTAATATAGTCGAAATCGGATTAACACTTCGGCGTTTAAAATCAAATTTAAAAACAATCTTTATCGAGAAAAGTAGTGATAAGCTACATAAACTGAAAATTTCCCATTATGAAAGCGGTGACAAAATAGGGAAATTGCTGGCTTACAAAGTAGCTGATGAGAGGGCACATACCCTGATTAAAAACATCAGGGGTTCTAACAATATTATATATGATCGGTCAGCAGAGATTCTTGCTCAATTTGTGGAATTTTATAATACTCTATATACACCGGAAAATCAACCTAGTATAGAGAAGATTCTAGACTATTTGGACAGTAACATTAAAGAGAAACACAATATACCTGGGGTAGATCAACTATCAGGAGAGATCACACCGTTAGAGATCAGACAAGCTATTCTCTCACTACCTACGGGAAAAGCAGCCGGAGAAGATACTATCCCAGATGAGCTTTACAAACTGGGTATAGAGGAACTAATGTCTCTGTTTTCTCAGGTCATCCAAACTATAGGAGAAACCGGCAAGGCACCCAGCTCTTGGAATATGGCGAAAATTGTTTTTTTTTTTTAAAAAGGCAAACCGGCAGATGAGCGTGGGTCTTATAGACCCATCTCATTGATCAACACTGATGCTAAAATTTTTGCGACCCACATAAACACGGCTATAACGGCTTTTGATATAGCGGAGACTAGATCCACCCCACTCTGTATGATTTTATTAGATGCTGAGAAAGCTTTCGACCGAGTGGGGTGGTACTATCTCTGGTCCATCTTGTCCTTTATTGGATTTAAAGGTCATTTTTTAACCTGGCTAAGATCGCTATATGATAGGCCTTTAGCAAGTGTCAGTTATCCTGGACAGACTTCTTCCACTTTTGCTATCTCCCGGGGCACTCGGCAGGGGTGCCCATTGTCACCTCTGCTGTTTGCCTTATCAATGGAACCATTTTTATCTGCTCTTCAGTTACAATCTCGAATAATACCATTTAGATCTGGTCCTCATTCTCTCAAAATTACTGCGTATGCAGACGACATCACCATTTATTCCACGGATGTAGTTGAGGCATTAGAGGGCATCACGATAGAGGCCAGCTGATTTGGAGCAGTTTCTGGATATAAATTAAATATTAATAAAACACAAATCGGAGTGAACTATAAACCACAGGTTATTATCACCGGAGTTTGTAAGGCTGCCAATTATCTAGGAGTTAAAATCACATCCAAAACTAGGGAAGTCATCTCAATAAATTATGATGTTTTATTAAAATATTCGGCTGTGTTACTTAAGAAATGGCATAAACTCCCTCTAAACATTATTAGTAGAATTAATCCGATCAAAATGAAAATACTTCCCAAATTCCTTAATTTGTTTCGTTCTATACCTTTAGCGCTTAATAATATTTTTTTTTAAGAAACTAGATAGGCTATTTAGTAGCTTTATTTGGGGATACAGGAAAGTACGCAGATCACTGATGGTACCTAAGGGTCCACCAGATACAGGGGGACTCAATTTTCTGGATTTTAAATTATATTACTGGGCCACCTTTATAGGTCGTTTACGTTCTCTGCTGAATTCTGATACTCAATTTTTTTTTCACACTATGATGTTAAATTTAGACTCCAGCAGGTTTCTCTTAAGGTTAAATGACCCGAATTACTACAAAAGGGTCACATTTAAGACCGCTCGAGATACAGTGAAAATATGGTTCAATATTTTGACCTTTTGCAATACTTCTGTTTTTCATGCTAAATTACGCCTCTGGGATAATCCGGGTCTTCCCGGGATTTTTAATGATGGCAGGGCAAGTATGTGGTCCTCCCACGGTATTACAATATTGGGGGACCTCTATGGCTCACAGGGTTTACTAGATTTCGGGACACTTAAAAACGTATATAATTTTACGGATACTATGAGATTTCAGTATATACAAATTCACGATTTCTTGATACACAAAAGGAAAATTTCTAAAATTGTAGATTCTGATATTTGGGATTGTTTTTACTCATTAAAGACGAAATCTTTAATTAGTGAATGCTATAAATGTCTTAAGACCTATAAGACAGGTGATTGCACCAGACTAGCTGAGAAATGGAGTTTGAAGATCGGATGTAATATCACATCGAAACAGATTGCCTTTTCTCTTTCCAATCTGAATAACCTCGTTCAATCATCCAGCTTAAGGCTGCAGCAATTCAAGACCACCTGTCTGCTTTATTTTACCCCTGAAGTAATATCTAAATGGTCCACAAATACTTTATATAGTGATCGTACTAAATGTCCAAAATGGGATCTAGCTGGGGCCGATTTAGAACATATGTTCTTCTCCTGTCCGGTCTTAAAGGAGTTCTGGGCTGCTTTCGAGAAGGCTTTGACAATAAAACTGGTTAAACCACCTCTCTTGTCTGCTATATCAGTATTATTAGATATACATTCAGTATCTTTTTCCCAGCAGGCTTTAGTTACTATACTATTCTCATGCGCCAAACTAACTATTGTCCGGGCCTGGATTTCCCCGCAACCTCCTCATATTATGGAGTGGTGGTCACTGGTCAACGAAATATATTCCATGGAGTCCGCATTGACTAAGATAAGTGGGCCCGGTTTCTTAGAAAATGTGAAAAAAATCTGGGGTAATTTTTTTTTTTTTGAATCGTTAGGTATCTAAGGAACATTCAAGATTGTACTATCTGATTGTATTATTGTTTTATTTCTGTACTGCTGATCCTGTTCCTCGATGATTGTTATTTCTCTCATTTCATTCTGCTGCTATGTTGCTATTCTCTATCTTCTTTCCGTAAATGTTTTGCTTTTGTACTTTTCCATGCCGTGATGTCAACAAAAAGATAAAAAAAAAAAAATGAATAGTGCATCCAAATTGTGTTGTGTAAGGTTGTCTGTGGAGTCAAGGGCATTGAAAACTGAGAAACATACATTGATGAGCATGAGCAATAAGATGTGTTGTTGTGATGGGGATTTTATACTGGTGAGTGGCAAGTGGATGAGGTTCTGGATACTTGCCAAGCAAGTGTGATATGGATAAAATTCCACATAGATGGTCCCAATGAAAAAAGCACCGCACACCTCCTCGACAGTATGAGCAGCCTCAGATTGACCCAGATCATCATGACCCTACAAACACTGCCGGACACATGCCTGACCCAATTTCTACCTCCAGCAACTGCGTCAAATACAGCCATGTCATGATACTCACATTGACAGATCACTCTATCGTCCCCTTCGGCATCTCCAGCCCCTGCAAGGCCACCCTCAAGATGACCAACGTCCCCCACCAGAGGTAGAACTAAATCTCAGAGACCAGTTGGGCGAAGGCCCTCAATGCCACCAACCCTGCTACCGCCACCAACCTCAAACAGGGAGTTAAAAACTTCAACGGCTGTATCACCAATTGTGCAGCATCGACCCCCTCAAGAGAAACATCCAGAGAAAATCATCCAAAAAGGCCAGCTGGTACACCCAAGAACTCAGAATACGGAAACAAGATGGCAAACAGTTAGAAAGGGGATGGCACACCTGCAAGGACAACTTTAAGGGCAGTCTTCAAGACCTCCCTCAACCTCTACTACCACCTGCTGAGGGCAACAAAGAAGACAGCCCTTGCTGCACACATCAAATCGGCACCAAGGAACTTTTCAAAATCTTTTAGGACTTCTCCGACCCGGCTGCCAGTGAAACTAACATCACACCCTCACAGGAGCTGTGCGACAACCTCGCCCACTTCTTCCACAACAAGATTGCAACCGTAAAAAGAAACTTTGAACCCTAACCCACTCCTACGAACTCCCTCGACAGATATGCCACCACCGTAACCAACACGAACCAAACACGGACCACCTGGAGTATTCTCTCCACCCAGGACAGCACCTCCACCGTGAAATCCATCCGCTGGGAAGCTTCCAAAGACCCATGCCCACACCACATTTTCAAGCTTGGAAACCAAAGGACCGGTTAGGAACTCACCAAACTACTTAACACCTCTATCACCGTTGCAACGTTTCCTGACACTTGGAAACAAGCCAAAGTCAGACAACTACTCATCATCATCATCAACTACTCAAAAATCCTCAGCGGACCCCAGCAAACTCAAAAACTACCAGCCAATCTCCCTGCTCCCACTCCAAGTGAAAGTACTGGAAAAGATCATCAACAATCAACTCTTGACATACGTGGAGTACAACCAGCGTGGCACACTTGGACACCAGCTGGTACACCCAAGAACTCAGAATACGGAAACAAGATGGCAAACAGTTAGAAAGGGGATGGCACACCTGCAAGGACAACTTTAAGGGCAGTCTTCAAGACCTCCCTCAACCTCTACTACCACCTGCTGAGGGCAACAAAGAAGACAGCCCTTGCTGCACACATCAAATCGGCACCAAGGAACTTTTCAAAATCTTTTAGGACTTCTCCGACCCGGCTGCCAGTGAAACTAACATCACACCCTCACAGGAGCTGTGCGACAACCTCGCCCACTTCTTCCACAACAAGATTGCAACCGTAAACAGAAACTTTGAACTCTAACCCACTCCTACGAACTCCCTCGACAGATATGCCACCACCGTAACCAACACGAACCAAACACGGACCACCTGGAGTATTCTCGCCACCCAGGACAGCACCACCACCGTGAAATCCATCCGCTGGGAAGCTTCCAAAGACCCATGCCCACACCACATTTTCAAGCTTGGAAACCAAAGGACCGGTTAGGAACTCACCAAACTACTTAACACCTCTATCACCGTTGCAACGTTTCCTGACACTTGGAAACAAGCCAAAGTCAGACAACTACTCATCATCATCATCAACTACTCAAAAATCCTCAGCGGACCTCAGCAAACTCAAAAACTACCAGCCAATCTCCCTGCTCCCACTCCAAGTGAAACTCATGACATACGTGGAGTACAACCAGCGTGGCACACTTGGAGCACAACCAGCTACTTAACTCCTCATAATTTTGCTTGCGCAGCAATCACAGCAATGAAATTGCCCTGATGACAGCCACTGACAACATCCGAAGCCTCCTCAACTGAGAAGTAAAAGCAGCTTTGATCCTCCTCGACCTCTCTACTGCCTTCAACTCTGTATCTAACTTACTCTGATAAAAATACTTCACCACATTGGCATACAAGGAGACAGGCTCAGATGGATCACCTTCCACCACATTGGAAGGACCCAGAGGATCCACCTCGCACCTTTCACATCTGAATCCAAAAAGGTCACCTGCAGTGTCCCCCAGGGCTCTACCCTCAGCCCAAACTCTTCAGCGGATATATGACCCCATGGTCTCAGTATAATTTCCTATGCAGAGGACACCCATCTCATACTCTCACTCACCAATGACCCCACCAGACCCAACTTCCACAGGTGCATGATAAATGTCACCTACTGAATGAAGAAGAACTGCCTGAAGCTGAACACAGACAAGATGAAATAACTGATCTTTGACAACAGCAGCGACGCATGGCACAACACCTGGTGACCTTCAGACCCAGGACCCATACCCACCCTCCAACCACGCCAGAAACCTCAGAATCATCATTAACTACAAGCTCACCATGAAATCACAGTTCAGTGCTGACTCCCCCACCTGCTTCCTCACTCTCTGCATGCTAAGTAAGATCTTCAAGTGACTACAACTGCGCACAAAACGCACCATGACACAAGCCCTCTTCACCAGCCGACTGGACTACGGTAGTGCCCTCTATGCAGTAGTCGCTGCGCACCTCCTACATAAACTTTAGACCATGCAGAACACCACCGCCAGACTCATCCTTGGCCTTCCCAAATGATCCCACATCACACAACACCTCAGGAAACTCCACTGGCTCCCCATACAGAGGAGATGCCAATTCAAGCTGTTGACACAGACACATGTCTCTACTCAACCAATGACCGTCCTACACTAACTATCACCGCCTGAACTGACACCAACCACCGAGATGACTGCGCTCTTTCTCCCTTTTATTTGCCATTAAGACATGCATTTGCTGAAGCTGTAGTGGAGGATGCTCCTTCTCTCAAATTGTAGCAAAGACTTGTAACAACCTCACCATGCACTTCCGGACCATCACCTCACTTCTGGAATACCGAATGGCCCTCTAGACCTGGCTGTTCGAATAAACCCCCGGGACCTGCAAGTGCCAGGATACCCTATTGGGTGATTAGCCAAGGTTTATAAATCCTGATTGATTGATTGTTGTGTGCCTAATCTGGGTCTGAGTGCTTAGATGGGAGGATTGAAGGCAGGATTGCTAACCCAGGACACTTTTCCATACATAGCATAAGCAAACAAGCAGGATAATTTCTTTGTATGCCCTTAGCATCAGCCACCATGGTAGTGGGATGCATTAATGAACTACCTGAAGTATGGCACAGAGCACACCAGAAAAACTAAATGTAGATTAAGGGCAATTAGAAACCTAATGCTGAAGGAAATCATACAATATAGAGTAACGTCTTGGATTGTTATCATGCGGTTCAAAGGCAATAAAGCAAGATTGGAGTAAAAGTTTTACATTCTAGTTAAATTATGTGAAACACAGGATTTTTCGTCTTAGAATATACAAACCTATTCCATAGTTTTGAATAGAATAACTGCTGGTAGGTTCATAATTTATTTATTTAGTACAGAATAATGTGTTGAATAAATCAAAGTAAGGTCAGTGAGATCACTTAAAAAATGTTACTCTGATGTGGGATTGGGGAATGTCGTTGGGGGTTTCAACTATTTTGGGAAGACCGTACATTTTCTCAACAACTCACTTTAAGAGTATTTTTTGTTTCCCAGATCATATTACAGAATACTCTAAAGTATGGATATACTGCAAGTGCTCTTTTTGATCATTCTTCAGTAACCCTTGTGATAACAAGAATTAGAAAGATAGTGTGTGAATGACATTCTTTTCTTTTTAGTGATGGATAATGGTAATAATTTACAAAAAGACACCAGCAAACTTTTTAGTGATTACATTGAACAATATAGTAATTTGTGACATATTTTGGAAATAATTAAAAGCCAGGAAGATTGTATTGTATTAGATAATTTATGCATAGCTTTGCTGCCCCTGGCGAGGCCAAAAAGTGCTCTGATCTGCATCTCACTCCAGACACCCTTATATAGTGCAAGGTTTATGGGTTATTTGATCAAAGTTCTGAGCTGTGTTTCAAACAAGGTGCTGAAAACTTGCTGAGTATAAGCAGAAGATATTGCTTGGAGAGGTCAATATTTTAAAACTAAGACTGACACAGTGTGCCTAACATGGACATTTGACGTCTACTAGATTGTATATTATTTGTGATGCATTAATTGTCCTATGATCCTCAAAGGAAAATAAAAGAGGAGAAATTCAAAGCAATTATAAAGCCACTATTGACGATGTTTGCGATTACCAACTGTAAAGAAGTTGTTTAGAACTGGGATGATATTTTGAGAGAAATTACATTTTTTTTGAAGGGTTGAGTTCACAAATAGCTTTTTTAGGCTATTTGATATACGTAATAGTAAGAATAAGTCTCAAAGTAATCAAATAAACGGCATATTTTTATAATTTATAAAGCTAGAGGTTTTTATAGCGGTCAGAACAGTATCTTACTAGATAGAGGTGAAAAATTCTTCTGTTTTACCCAGACAAGAATATAAAGACAACCTGTGTATGGATAAATGTCCTAATGGGTCAGATATTTAATTGGTGTTTAATAATATAAAGGTTTGTGGGAATCAAGGCCTCTACATTGTCCGGTAGAAGGTTACTAGTAGTATTTTACACAGATTAAGATGTTGCAATAAGATATTTAGTGCAACAAGAGATAGCTATGACCATTAGAATGTCAGTAGTACTTATACTCCATAAACTCGTCAAAAGTGGTAAAGTATGTGTCAGGTATAGGCCAATCCAACAAATAAATTTAGGCACAAAAATAACCACTTCTCTTATTGTGCAAGGAGATGAGGAACATTTCATAATGTGAATTAGTCTGGCTTCATTACTATCATAGAAAGTATGGGAAGTAATGTACATACCTTTTTAGGTCCTATGCATAATGCAAGAAATGTATAGATCCCTATTTTACTGCCTTTTGATCTCGAAAAAGATTTTGACAGAGTACAATGGACCTTTTGAGCACTGGATTACTAAATTAGTTTCTCTGAATCTTTATAGTTTCTGGTGCATTATTGCAGGCGTTCAAGATTGACAAAATTACACGACAATGGTCTCTGCTTTCAAAATTATTTTTTTACCTGCTTTATTGAAATTTAGCTGTTTTCATTCACCAAAATGAAATTCTCAATTGGATTAATCTCACCAGTAGTAAGCCTAAAATTTTGTGGCATGCAAATCACTCTGTCCCAGTCTATTTGATCACCAGGTGCTTATCCGTGAGCCGGGACATGTAATTGACAATTTTGGTTTTCTCACTGGATCTCATATTAAAGTTAAATTAAAGGTAATTGAGAGATTATAGGTATCTGTAGGATTGTAAATAAACTGTCAAATAGGAAGGATAGGTTACAGCCCTCTCAACTATCCTCTCCTTCACCCTCTTATTTGTGGTTTGCCACCCCCATACCCAGACATACTGGATTAACTTATTAATATACCAGTTTTCAAAAGTGGGTATTTTTACTTACAAATTTATTAGGTAGACTAAGAAATGAATCAAATAATATAATTAAGGCCTTAACGGTGAAAACCCCCCAATAATGCTGAGAACTGATTAGTGATAAATAATATTTTGCCTGTGAAAAACATGACTGCATTAGCCCGTGTGCCGAGGGAGAATCAAAAACATAATGCTAACAGCTTTTAGAATGCATTTCTTAAACTCTTTATATTTCCTAGGCAACATAGATCAAAATGTCAATGTTACGTTAACAAAGAAATCATGAAAAAGGCAGAGAATACATTGAAAGGCAGCGGCCGGCAATGGGCTTAATTATAGCAGTACAAGGCATAAGAACATCTAGCCATTTCATTGATTGAAATGTATCTCAATCAGCTGTTCTACTGAGTGGGATGGAGTGCATTACTATGATCTTTCAGTGACTCTCTTCCTACCTTTCGAGGAGATAGCAATTTGTTGAAATTGAATCCTTTAGCATTTACACACTCCTTCTCAGTTTTTGAAAAACTCAAAGGTCAATCATTTGTTTCAATACGATTAATTAGTATATAAAGCCAATTATGGTATTAGTTTGTTATGTAGAACATTCAGAAAACACTCTTGTTTTCACAGGGATACCCTTTCTAAATCATCAGGATCAATACTCTGCATTCTGTTCTCTCCAAAATAAAACATGTGATATCATCAACCTTCTTAAAGCTAAACTCTCAGAAGAATGAGGGCCCCACATAGCCCTTAGTGAATGAGCTTCCTATCTACAAGTAGCAGAGGCTCAACCCTCATAAGCTCCACGATAAACTGACCCCAAAGTTAGCATTTCTGATCTTGTTGGCAGAGTGATTGGCATGTCTGTCTTTTTTGTGTTTTGCAATCACAGACCTCAAACCGCAGGCCTTGTCTTGCAACACAAACAAATTAAAGGCCTGACATGCTGAGAGTGTTCTCCCTCTTTATGGGAGACATTGGGGCTCATTTACGAACTCCTTGTGCCACTTTATCGTCATTTTTAACATGGGAAAAATGATGCAAAAGTGGTGCAAGGGGCTTGTAAATAAGCCCCATTGTTTTTGCTACAAGGGTACACCAAGCAAGAGGCATGACAAATCATTGTTGATGGATCAAGCAAACATTTCCTGATGATGAAGCCAGCTGAGGTTCCCCCTTGGAAAACTCCAGGTTGTTCACATAACTAAGTGGATCACAGAAAATAAGAGTGAGGCAAATGGGAAATCTGCCAATTTTTAGAGGATTCACATTTGACACCCTACTCTAAATGAGACCCAGAGTTCCTGATTCTTTATACATAAGTACGTCACTCCAGCATCCCGAATTGTCTGTCTCACAGTTTTTCTTAGATCACCTGTAAAAATGAGAAACCACTAAGCTCTGCTTGTAGAGTTTGCTGAATTCACGTACTCTGTGCTCCGTGGAGAAATCCAAAATTTGGGTTCGGAGCAGATTTCTATTTTCTGTTTGCGCTTGAGTTTTCTTTCGGCTCTGAACCGCGATTGCCAAGAGTCTTGGGCTGCTTGCGAGCACGGGCAAGACTTCTCACACCGCTAGCGAGCTACTGACAGACTTTGCACTTACTTGCACAGCTTCCGGCCACGATGGTACCTATCGCAATCTCAAAAAGCGTTTGAGCTGCTTTTCTGCTTGAGAATGCAGCTGAGAGGCATTTGGAGTAGATTTTCTTCTCAAACTGGCCATTGGAGTTGAAGTTCTTTTTTTTGTGCGAGAAGTCATTTTCAAAAACCTTTTATTTGACAGCAGAATGTAGTGACCCAGACACTCCAACTTCCTGTCCCAGTGCTCTGTCCCTCATCAGGTCACTTTTCATAGGGATTTGGAGCTGGAAGGATCCGTCAACAGACAGCTAACCCGATGTGACACGCATAAAGCAAAAGGTAACATTTGTATGTTGTTGTTGTTGCTCTTTCTGATCCTTCCGGAATGTACTGCACGCAATAAAAGTTTGTTGATGTGGTTTTACAAATGGATAGTTTGACTGTATTATTGCTAAATCACTAAACTAAATGATATGAAATTAAATGAATGAATGACATTATATTGTTTGTACCACTATTTGAACTGCAACAATGCCATGTTTCACTGATGTTTTTCTTTCCTGTTTGCTTTCACGTGCGCAAGAGAAGAAACATCACCCACCGTACTGCCAGACAGAAGGCCTGTGCACGACGTGAGGCATGATTGACTAAGCAACGCAGTCATCTCTTCAGCTTGTGATGGTAAGTGCCACTACCAACAACACCCCTTCAAGATGACTCCAAAGAAAAGTGCTGCCAAGAATGTGACAAGTGGGGAGCAGAAGAAGCAGATTTCCACCACTGGTGTGTCAACCGCAGCATTTTTCAGGAAAGTTTTACCGGCCTCCGGCAAGCAAGCTGAGAGCAGCATTCCTGCTTCAACAGCACCAGCTCCCCAAACCCTGGCTCATGTCTGTCAGTGAGGCAGCCAGTGCAATTACGTTGATGCCGATGAGTAGTGATGTTAAATTGGATTTGTCTCCATTTTTTCAGGAAATACAGCAAAGTGGATAACAACCCTAGCCAGCAATAGTACATTTGTCTGATGTTGGAGCAGGACAGAGTTTGAGCTTCCTTCTGAGCAAGAAGTTGAACCTCCTCTTTTAGAATCATTGGCTTTTAGATCTCCAGCAAGAAAATGGAGGGCTCATGCATCCATATTCGTCAAACACCACTTCTGATGATGATGATGATGATGATGATAGGGACATGGAGTGGACCCAGACAGAGACCAGGAGCCAACAGGAGAGGCAAGGGAACAGAAAAGTTCAAGAAAAATGTAAACTTATGTAAGGGGATGAAGAGGAGGATGATGAGGTAGCTATGGTGGAAGGTGACAAGAAGGAATATGGCATTGCTATTCAACCAGCTCAGAGGGATGTGACACAGGTAGCTCCGCCACCAGCTCCACATTTGCAAATCCCAGCTGAGACCTGCACCAACCCCTGCCTCTGGAGAAGCAGAGAGGCAGGCTGCCACAGGCCCACCTACCTTCAGTTCTTCCTCAGGCATTGGCCCAATAAAAAAGTACTCCTCCCAAGTTAGGGACTTTTTTACAGCTAGAAAAGAGGGGGAGCACATTGCAGTATGTACCATTTGCCGCACAAATGTTCATCAAGGTAAGCCTGGTACACATTATGGTCCAGGAGGCCAGATGACCCATATGAATAAACACCAGACAATGAAGTGGGGGAGCACAATAAAAAAATGCTGAATGTGGTTGTGGTGGTGGAGAGAGCCAGGAAACATCAACTACAAGTCCAATCATGGTGGAAGGTGATGATGAGGATGAAGTGGGTAACACCTTTACGCAAAGCAGCCCTGTCCCTAGCAGTGTGCCAGCAGATTCACACAGCTCAGCAACTTCACAATGGCACAGAAGTCTCAGAGTGAGATAGAGACACTGTGGCATACAGTTACTGCCACACCACCATGACACACATTGAGTCTACCACTACCATCTACTTCTCAAAAGACGCCTATGTTGGTGCCCCAAGAGAAGAAGAAAATCCTGGCTGCTATTACAGACAGATTTAGGCAGGAGGGACCCTACGGTGAAACCACCCAACAGTACATTTGTACAATGTGACGCTTGCAAAAATGTTAGTGCTTGACCTCCTCCCCTTTTCTTTTGTTGAAGGTGTGGGATTCTTAGAATTTGTGGCAGCCATCTGGCTAAGTAGGGCCTATCTTGCCAGAGTGGCTGTTCCAGTGCTGCATCACAATATGTTGTAATGTGTTGGACAAGCTTTGCAGCAACGTGATGTTCAGCCATGTGGACCAGTTGTCAGGCAACTGATTACATGTGCATCACTTCACACTGGATCTCTTTTGCAGGCACAAAGCAAAAGATATTGTAAGATCTTGTCCCTGAAGAATGTTTTAAGAGCGTCTTGCGGCATGCGACAGTGGCCGTGTTTGCAATGGAGAAATCACATACAGCTATAAACACCCTGGAAGAATTTAACAGCAAAGAGTATGAATGGCTGCAACCCAGAGGTCTTATAATTGGATTTGTTGCCATGTCAAATGGACGCTATTTCAATATACTGTATTTGGCATATTGCGTCAACCTGGTGGTGCAAGACTTCCTCAAAAAGGAAGACATCGTCAGCAAAAAACTGACCACCTGCAGAAGAATCTGCACTCATTTCAGCCATTCTTTTAATGCCCGGAAGCAACTGCGAATTATTTAGCATAATAATGGAGCACCAGTTAAAGCCCTGATAGAGGTGGTGTCAACTATTTGGAACTTTACTTCTACGTGCGGCAACATCTGTTTGAGCAGTACAAACAGATCAATGACATTAAAAGAGAAGGGGATGCAGTTGGGAAAGCTGTGACCATGGCTGTGGACAAATGGGGCCTAGTCAAATCCCTGACACCGATGCTACTCCCTTTTGAGGTTTTCACACAGGAAGTTAGAAAGGAGGACAGTACGATGGGTCAAACTCTTCCGTTGTTGCATCTCCTAAAAGACCAGGTAAAGAAGGCAACTGAAATGTTTGCCCCAGCAGGTGTAACTGAAAATACAGAAGCTAATGCCCTGGTTGATACCTTAGTCCTTTGCTTGACTTCTAATACAATGCTGCAACATGACATCATCAGGTCCAAAGAGTACATCTGTGCCTCACTACTTGATCCACGGTACACAAAAAATATGCACACTTTCATTCCTTTTTCTGAAGAGGATGATTTAAAATAGAAGAGGTGGATTGTAGAGCAGGTCGAAGACTTGTAAGAAGAACGGTTGGAACTTCGCGTCCCACCATTTCTGGGGTGCCACCTACAACTTCCAGAGACAGCAGTCTTGTCTCACTGTAGCCAACAACACCATCAACCATACCCCGGCAATAACAGCAACAGAAGGACTGGACCCTACCTCTGCAGTGTATCGGTTTCAATTGGCAGGGCTCAAGTCCAGTGCAGAGGTGATGGCAAAACAGCTTGAGCAAGTGGTGGCACCAATGACCATCCACAGGATGTTCCAGGAGTATCTGGATGATCCTAAATAGATTATGTGGATCAAAATCCATTGATGTATTGGTATGGGGAGATGTGCCAATGGGCAGAGCTCAGCAGGCTGGCAATAAAGTATCCAGCTTGTCTGGTCGCCAGCTTGTCTGCTGAAGATGTGTTCAGTGCAGCTGGTGCAGTCGTCCCGGGGAGAAGCACCAGTCTCCTGCCTCAAAATGTGAAGAGATTGACTATGATCAAAATGAACCAACATTTTATACCACACAATTATACTATTCCTGAAACAGCAGGAGGAAGGTGACTGGTCCAAAATTGAATAAAATGTGTTAGCTGACCAACTTTGGGTGAACCACCTGAGTTTGAGGATGAATTCTAGTTCCTGGACTAAGTATGCCAATGCCTCATAGAACCTTAAGACATTTTCTCACTGAACTTAGTTTTTCTTTGCAAAAAAACAAAAAAATAACTAGAGGAAAATGATTATTTTTGTGTCAGATATATACTGCACCACCGTTTATATTAGTCACATATATATTGCCGAATTGCAGTTGAACCAGTGTGCATTGAAGAAGCCTCCTCAATTCCTTCATGACATTGGGGACAATGCCTTCCGCCATCGCATGGCTTCTGCCTAATGCCTAATGCTTACTCCTTTTTGCATCACTTAGCACTAGAAGGGCTGCCCCATAACATTATTTATTGTCTACAAGCCTGCCTGCACATACCAAAATCCACGGTGTTGCCAGCATCAAAGATGATTGAATACCTACCTGAGCTACACGTGCTTGGATTGGATGAGGTAACTTCAATTATTGCAACGGTGAGTGGCTGACAGCAGGAGTGATGATTTAAGTTGATTGATGATTCATTTGGTGACAGACAGTGAGAGAGGCTGTATTGAACTGTCATTTGGGAATTTTCTTGAGATGATTATTGATTGCATTGCATTGTTTGCAGGTTGAGTGATGGACACTCATTTGTTTTCTATGTAGGTGATCAGTCCTTTGACACTTAGACAGATTTAATTTGCAGGATGTTCTCAGTTATTCTGGTTCTTCAGAGACTTGTAAACTTGCGAATTTATAAAGCGGGAATTGTTGCCCGGAGGTGTCCAAGCGCTAGGATAGCCACAGCCTACTGAGGAATAGGAGGGGAAGCAGACAGTTAGTAAGAGGATGCAAACAAAAAGGTCTTTAATTGCTTGCGGAACTGCCGTGAGGTTAGAGTTCGCTCTGAGATGGAGTGGGAGGGTGTTCCATGTCTTGGATGCGTTGTAGGTGAACGTCCTTGCTCCAGATCTGGATCTTTTTATTCTTGGTACTACAGCCAAGAAGGTCTGGCTGGAGCGCAGACTTCGGTTTGGGGTGTAATGGGTAACCAGATCGCGTGTGATGCTGGGTCCTATGTCCCAGAAGGCTTGATGAGCTATACATAAAGTTTTGAACAGAACTCTCTGTCGGATCGGGAGCCAATGAAGGCTGATCAGTCCGGCCCTCACTGAGTTTCTGCAGGGAATTTTGAGCAGAAGGCGCGCTGCGCAATTCTGTACAATCTGCAGCCTGCGTAGGGTGTATTCGGGGGCGCCTAGGTAAAGTACATTGTTGAAATCAAGGCGAGATTGAATAAGACCTTGAATGGCTGCCTGTTTTGCTTCCATGGGCAGGAGGGGAAAATTTTTATGTAGCACCCTCATGATGCCAAAACAGGTGGCTGAAAGTTTAGTGGCCTGGACATTGAAAGATAATGAGCTGTCCAGCCACACTCCGAGGCTTTTGATAGTGTTTTTGGGGGTCGGGGGAGGGCCTAGACAGGGGGGGCACAGAGAGGGAAGGAGGGCCAGATCTGATGGGCCTAAGAGCATCAGCTCTGTTTTATCCCCATTCAGGTTCAGGGAAGATGATGACATCCAGTTCCTCACCTCCTCCAGGCACTCTCTAAGTCCGCCTGGAGGCGACCAGAATGATCACTTTAGTTAACAAACAAAAACCAATGCAAAATACTGAAATTATGTTTCTCTACTTGTTCTTGAACAGCAGTGCGTTCCACATCTATTTTGCTCGGGTTATCTGCATTCATGATGATGATGACTGTCTGGGATGGTGTTACTCAGAGTCAGGAGGAGAATCATGGAAGAACTCAGGGCAGAGCTGCAGGACTACCTCATCAACAGCTAGAAGCAAGAAGATATTGAGTATCGACTTCAGTTCAAAGGTAAACCAAGAGCCTGATGCCTAGTACTCAGCTGTGTGGAACAGAGAGAGGTATGTTTGTGAAATGCTGCTCTGTGTGTGTGAGTGCATGTTGGACTTGTGGCAAAAGTGATACTCTGAGTCCCCCATTTGTTTTTTTTGTTCTGCCTCAGAGTCTTCTTGATACGCTCCTCATGAAGCTTACCTTCCTTCTATCCTTCTCCTTAACGCTAAAATACAGTTTCTTTTTTTACATCCGCAGGGCTTCTTCTAGTCTCTTCTCCTTCATGAATGAAAGGCGAAAGCTAGCTGAGCTCAACAACACTCCTGCTTACCTACCGGATCAGTGAGACAGGCCCCAAAGAGTGGACATTCCCAAGGAGAATGCAGATGCACCACCCAACTTTGCAATACAGTATCATTTTTCTCTGAACAATCATAGTAACTAAGAGAAGTGAATGGGTGGGTTCACTCCACAACCTAGAAGACATAACATTTAGATGGCTGATAAATTGGGTCTTGGGGGCAGAAGGACTGTTTGCAATGCATTTATCTGCACTCTTTCATACTCATTCCTTTGTTTTTGTCAATCTACAGATTGATAGCAAATGATATGTTGCTGCTTATTGCTCTAATGAATGTTGGCCTTGTGTTGTAGTGTTTGTTTTGTCAAACACTTCCCCTAATCCCATTACCCATTCATTCATCAATCCCTTAACCTTCTTCCTCTGAGCTGTATGGTTTATTGAGGTGTGGCTTGAATGCCACCATCAATGGATCACACACTTGGTGGGGCGGATGTGGTGAAAGCAACACCAACTTACTGTAGAACCTTCTAAGCAGTAGCCCACACCAGCCCATTACCAACCCGTGCCCTAAAAATGATCCATGTTTTAGATATAAATGGAAGAACATCAGTTGTCAGCATCATCATTCAGGCATTGTGTTTCCTAATCGTAAACGCCAAATCTAAGCTTGTCGACTCCAGACTTTGAGTCAATTTTTTATAACTTGAATAATACTGCTAGCTATACAGTAGCCAAATCTTACAATTGATATTTTTTCTATTTTAGCACACTCAGGAATTTGTATGAGTTATCACATAATACTCAGGTGGTGTCAATTCTTTGTAATTCTGTTATAAATAAATAACCCACTTACTCAGTCTTTCTTCTTCCATTTAGTTGCCTTCGATGGATAATCAATCAATCATTCAGATCAATGCTACAGTTGGAGCTCACCTGGGTGGAAATGGAAGTGAAGTTTTGATGACTCCCCTGGTATTGCTGCATGTATATTCAAGTAAGACAACTAGTACGGATACAATTATCTTAGTAAGAAATAAATTAACTACTACTGTTTTATTATCGTGATAGTTGTACACAATATAGGTCATCAAGGCAGCATTCCCCATAATGATCATGATAGTTAGAGAAGTATAAGCCTAGACTCTATAAATAAGTACTATGCTCCCTCTTACGTTACAAGCATATAAAAAGGCTGCATAAAACTACTTGAAGGCAGCAGTGCAAAGTAAAAGTAAAAGTAAGTAATTCAGGTATTAAGTTATAGGAAAAAAATAGTTTCCACTGTATTTAATTACAAAGAAACTCACCCTCTCCCTCCAAATAACAAGCCCAACTTGTCCCCAAACAAAACTGACCCAAAACTCAAATCCCTCCCACCAAAACAAAAAAAATAAAAAAGGGCCAGAAGAGGGAATTATAGATGTTGGTCCAGAGCAGGTCCTGGATCTGCTCCATCATAGTGAGCCGGCCATCAATGGTTCCAGCTGAAGCAGGATGCAGCGCAGCAATGGCCTGTTGTTAGTGTAGTGGGAGTGACAGCAGTTTACTGGCAGCAGCGCCAATGATCAGATTGCCGGAAGGCTGGAGGCTGAGGGGGACCGGCAGCACTGGCTCCTGATCGTTGTGTGTTAATTTCCTCCTCCTCTTCTTCCAGGACCACCAGCCACCAGTATTCCAGCTGGATACGCTCCAGTCTCTGCTGCCCCACACAGGCCGATATCTCCTGCCTGTTAGGTAGTCCGGCTGGACCAGCAGGAGCAGCTATGTTGAGCAAAGCAAAAAAGGCAAATTGTAAATAAGGTTCTGTGCAGACAATCGTTTTCAATTACTGTGTGGCATTGGAGCAGAACATTTCTGGTGCTCTAGGGCCATTGGAATTCATTTGATATGCTTATGATTGGTAGAGTCACAAGGCCAATTGTATGTTTTACCCACACGTTGCCAAATTAAAAAAGCACTGACTGTGTGGCAGAAAGTATTCACAGGTAGAGAATAACATCACAACATTAACATAGCAGTGATTTGATTAGTGTTTTTCTTCTAAAGGCTTTTCAAGTAACTACAAACAGAGTCAGACACTTTGAGTTGAAAAATAAATGACTTCTCATTAATGCACTATATGGAGTACATGTTGTGTGTGGTGCTAAAATAATGAAGCAATGCTCATTGCTAGCCAGCACATCGGGTAGTTAGCTACTGTCTGCAGCTCAAGTTACAATTATCTATTTTTAATCCCAATGGCCCTGCTCTTAGCTAAATGCATTTCTTTCTCTACCCTGTCTCCAAAGTGGCAGATGAATAATAAATAAGTTGCCACGTCACCACCTCATGTATGAATGTGGATAATAATACATTATCGTGTCTGCCGCAAGTAGACATTGCGGAAAATTAATCTAATGGACTGCACTGCAAGGAAAGGAACAGACGATATAGATTTTATTTGACACATTTGTCACTGTGTATCCCATATGCCAAACTCGACATCAAATCATGCACCCACTGCAACTTTACTCTGCAACCTCACCCACCACCACGTATTTCCAACAAATTCATTTGCTGGGTAGTAACCAAGGAAAGGAAACTTGATTTTCTCTACTGCAGGGGGTAGGGTACAGGGATTAGACAGGTAGGTTAGAACTTTTCTATATACAATAGAGGGGCCATTACACTGATCATCGATTCATCATCTTTGGCTTATTTAGTCATTGTACAATTCGAAAGGGAAAAATCTGAACAAGTGTAAAATAAATCTGCTATGGAAAACCATGAAATATATTCTGAAATCACTTCTTTACACATGAACTCAACTCTGTTAGAGCTAGGCATGAGCAGGAAAAGGAATGCCTTCTCAACAAACATATATGGTGATTTTTATTTAAAATACTAACTTACTTGGGCCTGCTATCTAAATCCTCATGATAGACAGCACCAAAATTCCATTACCCCAAGATTCTACCCTAAGAAGTCCACAACAATCAAAAAGGGTCTTACTGGGATCAGCAGATCCCTTAGCAGTGGTGCTGGTGGTCAGAGCGGGCTGACCAGCTTCTCCTGAACCCTCAGAAAAGTCCCTCTTTTTGCTCTTGGGTGCTGATGAAAGAAATTAGGAAGATAAATAAAAACTAGATTAGTGATTCAGTTAATAATCTCCACAACATGTTTTATAAAAAGCAAATGCAGTCGCTGAAACAGATCACCTACAGCACTGCTAGTTTTGACTCAAGCCCATCGACTGTCATTAAATCCATATTCCGAATCTTCTTAACGAAAACGACATTTGGAAGAGGGGCTTGGCTTGGCAGCCGATGGAGGAAGCCGTGTAAGCGGTGAGCCCCGCCAGGAACCCGCTGTTATCCTGTCGAAATGATGCAGAACCCCCCCGGCTGTCGCCCCGAAACAGATGAGACAGGGCGCACTTGACTTGGTGCAGCCCCGAGGCAGAACCCGGGTGTTTTAACGAGGATCTCGGCGGTGACTGAGCTGGGAGGAGAGCTCCCCGAAGAACAACAGCAAAATGGCAGCGTCCCGGGGTGGCCGATGACGGGGACTGCCGATCCCTGTTGCCATCCTTGAGCAAAGCGCCTTTTGAGTGCCTGGAGCGTAAGGGGTCCTCCGGCCCCCTCGACCCCCCTGCCGCACTAGACGGAGTGTCTGGGCGCTGAGGAATATCGAGCGCGACACAGCGTCGAGATCACGGAGAGCTCTGAGGGTCTGAGGAGGGACGGAGCAGCTGTGAGGGGATTGCAGTCTGCCTGTGGACGGAGGAGCCGGCCATCTGCACTGGTGAGTGGAGTGCAAGGCGGCCAGGAACTGCGAATTGTGGAGGTGGGCGCGGCGCCCAGGCTAGCGGCGGTCTGCGAGCCGGTGTAGGCGGATATGGCAGAATAAGGCTGGGGATGGTGACCCCTGGACGGAGACAAACTTGATGGGGAGATCGACGGCGGGGGATTGGCACGTGGGGCCCCGGAGAGTGGGGGAGGCCTGGGAGCGCACCTGGGCTGCTGTGCTGGAGGACCGCGGCGAGACTGGCGACCACCGCTGCACTGAGACACGTGCCCTTTGAACTGGGACTTGACCTGGGGGACCGGAGTGGCCTGGACCTGCTGGGGCACTGACAAACAACTCGGCGGCAGGGCGAGCGCTGAAGATGTAGGACTGAAGGGGCGGCCGGCCCATACCCTGACCCCAGGTGCATAGGGACATTTGCGACCCGTCAAAATCCGTGGCAGTGGGAACCGGGGCCTAGACTCGCAACGTAGCGGAGTGGAGGGGCGGCAGACGGACCAGATACAAAGGCTGTGGTGGTGGTGAGGTGGCCTTCTGCGCGTGGGAGCGAATTAGACACTTGGGACGTAGAGGACGACGATTGCAGGTCTCCCCAACAGAATCAAGGGTATGGAGTGGCCTGATGGGGAAAACCAAGGGGAAGAAAGACAGTGCGCAACAACAATCGGACAGTGAACCCCCGGCCACATCGGAGTCTGTGATGCAGGAACCTCAGCAAGACCCCACCATGAATCATCAGTTTGATAAAATCCTAGAAGCGATAGCGGACTCTCAAGCTGCGCTCCAACAGGATATAGCGCAGGTAGTGACGGGCCAGGGGCTTCTACGGGCCGACCATTCTAAATTAACAGAATGTGTGAAGCTGGTGGAAGGAGTGCTCCGAGACGCGGAACCGACCCGGAAGGCGCTGGAGGCTACGGTGTCTGACGCCTTGGACCGCATTGTGGCTCTTGAAAAACGGGCCGAGGATGCAGAAAGTAGAAATCGGAGGAATAACATCCGGATAGTGGGACTGCCGGAAAAAGCCGAGGGGGCAGACATGGTCCAATACTTGGAGAGTTGGTTGAAAACGATAGTAGCACCGGAGCGACTCTCAGCCTTCTACATGTTAGAACGAGCCCACAGAGTGCCGGCAAGACCGCCGCAGCAGGGGAGACCCCCGAGGCCGGTGGTGGCCCGACTGTTGCACTTCCGGGATAGGGACTTGTTGCTCCAAAAGGCCCACGCTGATGGACCCTATCATGTTGGGAATAGCAAGGTCAATATATTCCCGGACTACACCTTTGATATTCAGCGACGCCGTTCTTCCTTCTTGTCTATTAAACGGGAACTGAGAGAGGAGGGCCTACAGTACTCATTGTTTTTCCCCACCAAATTAAAAGTGATTGTGGATGGAACGACCAGCTTCTATGACACTCCGGATGAAGCATGGACCTGGCTAGAATCCTACAGAGCTGGAAAAGATGGTCCGGAGAAAGGGAAAAGGACCTCCTGGGAGGGCTTACCACGACACAAATCTCAGAGGTTGCGGCAAAGATGACGAAAATCACCGGGGCCCACGTCCTCGCAAACAGCAATGGAGTGGCAGGCAGCTCTGGCGGTGGTGTCTGCCTTATCAGGAGAACAGGGACTGCACTCCCAGGAGGGCACGGACTCGGAGAAGGATAAGGAGCGTTCAGACACCAAGATCTCAGAGGTAGACAGCGTACAGATGACATCAGTGACGCCGGCGACAGCAGATGGGTTGTTGGATGAGTGAAGACTGTACGGTGGAAGAGGGATATGGCGTTGTTGGGAGGGATGCGAGGGGCGGAGTACACTGTGGACATGCGGAACTGCCATGCTCGGGTGCTGGGCTGTGGGGTGGGGGGCGAGAGATGATACCACATCAGGCGAGCTGAGATCAGCGAGACTGGTCGGACTGGGGGCTGTTGTTTGTTGTGATGGGGGTGGCGGGCGGGGGGGAGAAGCGCGAGATATCATACTTCGGGTTCGCAGAGCGGACTGGATGCGAGGAAGCAGCAGCACCTCATTGGCGCTGAGTCCCCCTCGAGGGCCATAAGGCATGCCCTCAGTTACTACTGGCAGGCTTAGTTGTGTATTATGTGTGCTAGGGGTTTGGATGGGAACTAGCTGGTTCGTTCTAGGTCCTGTTCTTGGGGCGGAGGGACTGTTGAGGGGTTGGACGGATAAAGGGGTTTGGGTACTCACAGGTGTGGAAGCTGCAGCAAAGGTTAAAATGTGCATACGCAGTGACAGCGATGGGGATGTATTACCTGGAATGTGAGAGGCCTACATACTATGACGTGCCACCACAAGATCCACGCCTATTTAGTGAGAAGGGGGTGCACATAGCATTGCTTCAGGGAACGCACCTCACAAAAGCAGAGGGTATTGCGCTACAGCGAAGATGGAGGGAACAGGTATTCAGCACGGCATACTCTGCGTTCGCTCGAGGAACACTGATATGGATTAGAGATGGGGTCCCTTTTCAGGTCACAAGGCAAACAATAGATCCTGAGGGCAGGTTTGTGACGATAGAAGGAAGACTACACGGTAGAGATATTGCACTTTGTAGTGTATATGCACCAAATACTGACCAAGCGCGCTTTCTCGAGCGGATGTCAAGCACGTTAGCGCACTATTTTACAGGTTCCTTGGTAATGGGAGGAGATTTTAATTCCATAGCGGAGGTATCGCGGGACAGATAGCACCACCCACTGGTAGACTCGCCTGTACATAGGCTGGCCAAGAGTAGGTCGGCTTGGCAGGCTAGTTGGGATTTAGCAGACATATGGAGCACTCACCACCCATATGACTGTGATTACTTTTTGGCGGTGCACGACCTCCATGTTAGATTAGATGCAGTCCTGTGCTCCGCAGGGATAGCTACCACCATAGTGCACACTGAATACCTGTCCAGGACACTGTCGGATAACAACCCGCTATTGTTTGCAATGCGATGGGTGAAGGCGACGACTGCCATCCCCAAGTGGCGACTGCGGCCTGAGGCATTAGTGGACCCATTGTTTCATGGGGCAATTGCTGAGGGCATATCACATTATTTCACTGAGAAAACCGGTTCCGCTTCCACTAGTGCGACGGAATGGGATGCCTTTAAGGTGGTGATACAAGGGCTCTGCATTAGCAAGCATGTAGGGGTGAGGAAAGTACTTTTACAATATGTTGACCGAGCTGAGAAAAGGCTACGAAAGGCGGAATTAGATAGACCTGGTCGCCCGGATGCGCAGGCAGAGTTAGCTGCGGCTAAAGAGAGGATGGCAACCGAAGTAGAGAGATTGCGGTGCTTTGATTACAAAACCTATCTTACAAAAACGCATTCTGAAGGGGATAAAGCAGGGACATTGCTTGCTTGGCTGGCTAATCCGATGAAGAGAGGCTCACCCATATTAGCACTAGAAAATAGAGACGGAGAGGTGGTACACTCCCAGAGTGCGATAGTTCATAACTTCTTACAGTACTATGAGATGCTATATAGCAGTACACTAGAGGCAGTGGGAGTGGCCATTGATGCTTTTTTAGGGGGGGAGTGCTTCCGGAGTTGGAGGAGGAACAGGTGATAGATTTGGGCCGTGCAATAACGCTGGACGAAATGAGGAGTGCTATTAAACACATGGCCCACAACAAGACACCGGGAGTAGACGGGCTGCCTGTGGAATTTTACGGGAAGTATGTGGACCTACTGGCTCCTAGGCTGTTGGAGGTATATGGCAAGGTAAAGGACTTAGGGCAACTTCCTGGCTCCATGAGGGAGGCGCTGATAATCCCACTGCTAAAGGCTGGTAGGGTGGTGACAGATATGGCCTCATATCGGCTGTTGGCAATGCTAACTGCTGACTACAAGATCCTGAGCAGGATTTTGGCGACTCGCCTCCAGCAGCATATGACCGCACTGATTCATGAGGATAGAGCGGGTTTTATCCCAACGAGAAACACAGCTGCTAATGTGCGACGGCTGGTCAGGATCTTGGAGGAAGATCAGTCGGGGGCGTGACAGCCTGTGATTCTATCAGTAGATATTGAAAAAGCCTTTGACAGCTTAAAGTGGGTGTACCTCTACAAGGCTCTGCGACGGTTTGGAGTGGGGGAAGACTTTCAGCCTGATTCATCATTCTCCCGTTTTGCGAGCCCCTAATAGCGATTCATAAGGAATCGCTATTAAGGACTTGCAAAACGGGATTCATGTAGGAATTGCAAAAAATATTGCGATTCCTACATGTTCCTTATTTAATCGCAAATAAGGATGCGATTTCAAGGGTGCAGGGGTGTCCAAAGGACACCTTGTAGCACCCCTGAAATGTAATCTACATTGGTGTTGCGCGCACACATGTCCAAAGGACATGTGTGTGTGTAACATGCAACTTAGAAAAATGCATTTAAATGCATTTTTCTAAGTTTTTGCTATTTACCGAGAGGTCTGACCTCTCGGTAAATAGCGGCCCAAAATTGCATTTTCGCAATTTTAAAATGCTTCATGAATTGCATTTAAGGAATCTCAAATAGAGATTCCTTAAATACAATTCTTCGCAAATGTGCGAATTCTTAAATAGCGAATTTTGCATTTGGGATGATGAATCCTAAATGCAAAAATTGCACTCGCAAAAGGCAAGATTCTGAGAATCTTGCCCTTTGCGAGTGCAATTTAGCTTGATGAATCAGGCTGTTTGTGTCTTGGACAAAGGCGCTGTACGCAACTGTGATGGCGAGAGTACGGGTGGGACCATTGATATCAGCCCGATGCCCGGTGGCACATGGGACCAGACAGGGGTGCTCGCTCTCGCCCCTGTTGTTCGCCTTAGCAGTGGAACCACTGGCGGCGTACGCCAGGTTAGGAGAGAGATACGGAGGCTTGCTATGTAGGAAGGACCAACAGTACATTTCGCTATATGCGGATGACTTGTTACTGTATCTGGAGGATACAGAAGGGGCCCTGGAGAGTGCCGGGGGCTGCTTTTAGATTTTGGAGATATCTCTGGCCTGCGAGTGAACTGGTCCAAAACATGTCTGTTTCCAGTGAAGCCAGGAGCGGTGGCGCCTGTGATGACTCGGGAGCTGCAGTGGTAACCGACATGTCTGGCATACCTAGGGGTTCATGTCTATCATGGAGCTAATGACATGCTGGAAGGGAACATAGGGAGGTGTATTAGAGCATTGAAGGGAAGCATGGCCTTTTGGGCGGCGCTCCCGCTATCTGTCTCGGGCCGAATAGCCCTATTAAAAATGGTAGCACTACCTAGGCTATTATACTTTTTTAGAACACTGCCTGTTTGGATACCATGTTCAATGTTTAAACCATTGAAACCCCTGATATTGGAGTTCTTATGGGGTTCTTGGAGGAGAAGACAACATTAACACAGCCAAAAGCGGAGGGTGGATTAACGGTCCCTGATTTTGAACTGTACTACTTAGCGGCTCAACTCCAAGTATTGACACAGGCGATAGCGAGGGAGTATCGGGGCCCGGAACACCTGAGAAACAGAGGAATACCATGGCATGTGCTCTCCTTTATAGTCATGAAACAGAGGTTGGTCCTTAAGGAACTGATTATGGAAGAGACGACCTAGAGACTGTGTTGGAATCGATCGCAGCGGCGAGCTGGGGTGCTGCATCCTTACATGCCCGAAATTCCGCTGGGCATGGTGACTGCGCTCCCCCATGGGGGAGACTGGACATCATTACAGGATTGGGGGAGGGCGGGAATCCAGGTCATCGGGGATTTGTATGAGGACGGGACACGGCTGCCTTACCACACACTGATCGAAAGTTACGATTTGCCCAGGGGGGGTTTCTGCTGCATGCTGCTCTGGCTCGTGCATTGAGAATGCATTGGAAAGGGTGTACAGAGGAACCAAAGACGACGAGAGCTTGCCAATATGTGACGATGGCGGCTGGGACCTATAAAGCAGGAACATGCCTGTACTCTAGACTGCTGAACGAAGAACTGAAACCATTAGATGCCTTAAGAGTGAAATGGGAAGAGGGAATAGGGAGGCCTATACCGGAGACAACATGGACTCAGATAATATGCAGGGTGTGGAAAAGCATGAGAAATGCAAGATTCCAATTGATACATTTCTATATCCTACAAAGAGCATATTTAACATCGGGTAAGATCAGGAAATATTTTCATGTGGAGGATGCGGCGTGCCCCAGATGCTTGAGAGCCGGAGTAGAGCTAGAGCATATGTTGTGGGAATGCCCTAACCTGGGAGACTATTGGGAGGAAATAGGAGACATCTTGACCATGATCACAGACAGGCAGTTAAATTATGACATAGCAACGTGCATACTACACTGGTTCCCTCATACCTCCAAGACTAAGGTGACTAGCAAATTTATCGACATGGGTCTCTTACTAGCAAAGAGAGAGATTACGAGACATTGGAAGGCAAGAGGCGGCCCCAGTACTGAGAGATGGAAGACGGAGTTTATCAAATGGGCAAGGAGTGAGAGCACGATTAGAAATCAACAGGCGAGACGGCTAATTAATGATAAGGCATTAGACTACGCTAACGTGTGGGAAGCACTAGTTCAGGCACTGGTGGATCACCATGCAGAGGAAGAATAGGCGCAGGAAGATGTGACTTGGGTGGAGCCACCGCACTACCAGGTACCTTGAGCAAGGCGAGTACCTACAGCTGAACCACGATCAAGAGGCAGAATGGATGATTGCAGTCGGATACACCGGTGGGGGGAGATATAGACTGGGTGTTAGTTGGGTATAGATTGGCTGATAATTGAGACCACAACATTGTAAATGTTATTCTCACATAACCCCCACCAGGATGGCAAAGTGACGCTGATAATGAAGCTTTGGATAAGGGAGGGAGAATGGGGAGACGTGATGTTTGGGGTGATATGTCACGCTTGCATTGTATTGTGCGATATGTTGAAACTCAATAAAATATGTTTTTTTTTTAAAACTACATTTGGAACATATATAGTGCAGTGAATTAACTTTGATTCAATCTATTACCATTTCTCAACACCCTTGATGAGCCAACTCGGTCTCCCTCTTTGCAATACATAGATGCATACTTCACATCATCACTTTGAATACATTTAAATAACCTGGAACTGTATGAGCTACATAAACAATTTCACAGAGAGAACACGCTACTCAGTGATTCACTATAGTGACATGAGAACAGTCTGCAATGGCTTCTCCATTAGAAATCGACTGATGAGTGTGATTACATAGCGCTCAGCACCTACTTAGCATAACTTACCTCTTAGTGTGAGCAACATGCTATTCGGATAAAAATTGTTAGCATTGTAGTACACAAACACAACAAATAATTATTACTCTCCAAGCCCCGGAATCTCCACACCTAGCAGTTTGAGCAGATCCTGATCCCGGTCCAGAATGTCCGCCCAAAGATGCTTCAGCTGCTGGAGAATGTGCTGAAGCTGACTTGTGTACCACATGCACCGGTGCACCATCCCCCAGTACAGCTGATGCTCTTGCAGGGGGTAGCCACTACCAGACTGGCCACCTGCTGCCAGCATAGAGGAGAGGTAGCAGAGCACAAAAACACACTAGTACTGCTATCTCCTCCTCTTCAAAGGACGCCCGGGGCTGCACAACTAGACGGCAGTGGTACCTGCAAGGAAGTTGCCCCTCTGCTATTGCTCCGGGTATTGAAATAATAAGAAGGAAAAGAAAGGGAAAGTAAGGACGAAAGAAAGAAGGGGTAATAAAATAAAAAGTCACAAAAACACCCAAAATTTACTCAAAAACATAAAACACACAAAGAAAAGACACACACTATTATAAAAAAATTCAAATTAGGGATAGAAAAGTAATAAAGGAGAAAGATAACAAAGATAAAGGACAAATCAAATTTACCCCCAGCAACATAACAGAGAGTAGAAAAAACAAGATGGCTGCGCCCATGCAGACCACGTGGTGCTGTTCGTGCGCGATTTAGAACCCGAGAACACACTTGAGAACCGAGTAGTGCCCTTCACACACGATTTTGCACGGATGCACTCTGCATTCCCAACAAAATGCAAATCGGTGTGCCAGCAAACTCAGTCTGCAAGCGGAACTTCATGTAGCATGGCTGAGTGTCTTCTAGACTCTGCAGAATTCCACGTATTAGGACTCTGTGAACTCCGCCCGCCCCTAGAATTCACAAAATATTTGTAGGATTCACCATTGACTTGAGTATTTGCCTCCCAAGATTTACAAATCATCAGAAAATTAAATGATTAATTTCAGCTTGAAACTGTACCCCTGCTTTTACGCCCAATAGTCAAGTCACTAAAATACATTCTTTATTCAGCAACTCATTGGATTCTTGCAGGAAAGAAATTGGATCATGTTCACCCTCACTACATTCCATCCATTGGCAACTGATCCTCACTTACATGAAATTCATTTTCTGCAGCATTACACATAAGACAATTTTATTTAAATTAATTTCAATCAACCTTCTTATCTAGCTATCACACAGTTTCTTACCAAAGCTGCATAGTTAGTTCAATTACCTCCATGGGCCACTTCATCATATGAATCTTTGTACAGTGAGGTGTCTTTCCACATCTGAAAGACACATTCCATCTTTCTTCAAGAATTTTATATTTTTCCTGTAACAAGTGGCTTTGCTAACCTCTACTGTAGGTCCACAATGGTGGCTATTGTTCCAAAATACTCCAATATTCCTTCTCCTAATTTGGATACAGGTTACAGATGGAACCTTGGCTGAGTTATGAATCCATTTATGCAACTCATGACATTCATTGCTTGGCAAGGAAGGATTACTTGAGGTACATCTGCAAGATGAGAGACTTTGAGGTGACAAAATCAATTGGAGCATGCAGTGTTGGTCCTAGATTCATAATGACGAGATATTTACAATGGGATAGAGCAGCCAACTTTGCAACCTAGGGCTTTGGTTTGAGTCTTGGCTTTGAAGTTTCGATCCACATCATATGATTCTGAGCAAATCACTTAAGGGTGATTACGACTTTGGTGGTGTGGGACTGCCCTCCACCTGCCAGGTTTAGAGTTTTCTCCTGGTCTGGCGGGCGCTCCTTTGGCGTCCCCACGGTGGTGCCTTTGAAAAATGCACTGAAATGGGAGCGCCTAAGCAAGTTCCTGCACAGCATGGACAGTCCATGCCGTGCAGGAACTGGGCTTGCCTGCACACAGGGGTGCACACCATGTGCCCTCCTGCATGCATCCCAGTGTACAGGGGCCAGACTCCCCAGGATATTGTGGCATAGATTTGCAGCAGAAAAATTGAAATTTTGTGGCATTGCAGTACTGAAAATTCTGGACCCGTGTTATAAACATCAACGTACCATGATGATTTTGATATCAGAAGACCGAGAATGGTTATTACACTATGCACAAGCATTTTCGTCATATTCGAGTGACGATTTCACCTTGAAATCGTAGTTTTTGTTCTGAACCCTCGGGTTCCATTTTGTGTACGGCAGCCATTTTGTGAGTTGCCCTCACATAGGCAAATGATTAAGGCCAAACATGATTCTGAAGGACACGTACACCTTTGCTGACTTCTCTACGACCTGGGCAAGCTGATTCCACTGCCCTGGGCAGAACCTGTTTGGGCAGTTCCTCTCCCAGTGGCCGGTCGAGATAGCATCAAGGCACAACATGCCATAAACCTTTCCTCGCACACAAACCACGCCTAATCTTACACACACCTGTCCCTGTTTCCTACTTTATGACTTGTTTTACAAGAAGGAGGTGCCCGTTTTTATTGGGGGTCTGTCGATATCTGATGGAAATACTGGGCCTTGCCGGGTAATTTATTGTGGGCTGGACAAACTGAAATGTGGGATTGTCATCATGACTTTGCTTTTTCTTTGTAGTGAAAATATGTGAATGGTCAACTGTAAACTTAAGAATGTTTGCCTGAAGCATAATATTTTGTATAAAAAGAGAAGGCTGGCTTTGTAATTTTGAGCAGTCTCCTGAGAATATACACCGTGTTGTACTTCTAGGATATCTGTTACTTGGTTGCAGCCAATAAATTCGATCTTTGACTTCACCTAGAAGACTCTGAGTTTCTGTAGACTGAAACAGGAAGGACCCAAAGTCATAGGGTGTTGTCCCTGGCACCGCTGGGTTACCGGTTCAGTACCGGTTCTGAAAAACCCAGTACTTCAGCATTAATGCAGCACTTTATACATAATTATTAATTTTCAGTCTTAAGTCAATGGAAACTGTTTTAGCAGAGTATTCCACTTTGAAATAGGCATGTTTAAAGTATCTACAGCTCTATGGAAGGTCAGATCCAAACTTAACCTCATGAGAGGGGTCCTATTTCTCCCTGGGATGTTTTAGCTCCCATGTAAGCACCCCTGCTGGTGCACCGCTGCCTCCAGGACCCGTGAGGCATGACACATCTTCATCAGGTGCCCTAGGGCACAGGATCATAGTGGGTGGAGGTGCATTGCCACGACTAATGTAAGCATGTTAAATATTGCTCTAGGCAGATCAGTGGCATGGGGTGGATGTAAGCCCATTTACAGTACATCTCCCACCTTACAGGTACCCTGTGTGAAGACTACACCCTGAATATGAGACTATTCCAACCACAACCTCTCTGTGAGAAAACCCCCTCCCCAGGCAGTGGAGTCCCCCACATGAACAGAATCCAGATCTGAGGGGTTCATTACTGTGTATGCACTTATTGTCATTAAATTTGAATACATAACTCTCAGACTAAAAAGTGCGCTGGATTTGCAGAGTTTAAATACAGTTGACTTTCAAAAACTCCTATACCCCTCTTCTCTTTCCCAAAGCAGTTTTTTTGTGTGGCTTTAACAGATGGAACACTATGTGGTGCCGTGCGGTTGCCACATTAACAGGCCTGCTAAAGTGATAGCACACCGCCAAACTCATAATCAGGCCCTTAATCTCTCAGTGCCTAAAACATTTCAAATTTCATGCATGAATTGTATTTGTGTAATCTTCAATCAATTAATCAATCAATCAATCAATCAATTAGGGAAATTGTGAAGTGTGCTACTTGCATATGAGGGCCTCAAGTCGCTGGGGGTGGCTCTTCCTGAAGGTGTGCAGAGTGGGGGAGCATCTGATGTTGATCAGGAGCTCATTCCAGTTCTTTGCCGCAATGTAGAAGAAGGCTCTTCCACCAGCTCTGGCTTTGCAGATCCGCTGGGTTTCAGCGAGGGCAAGTTCGGCGGAGAGGAGGTTTCTCTTGGGTATGTGGAAGGAGACTCTTTCATTAAGGTATTGGGGTCCGGTATTGTGGAGGGATTTGTAGGCGCGGGTGAGTAACTTGAAGGTTACTCTCTTCTCGACAGGGAGCCAGTGGAGGTGTCACAGGTTTTTGGTGATGTGCTCATGTCATGGGATGCCTAAGATGAGTTTGGCTGCAGTGTTGAGGGTGGTCAAGAGTTGGCGATTTGCGATTTGTTAATTCCAGCATAGAGGGCACTCCTGTAGTCTGCTTGTTATAAGTGCATGAGTGACTGTCTTTTTGGATTCGGGGGGATCCATTTGAAGGTCTTGCAAAGGATGTGGAGGGTGTTGAGGCAGGTGGGGGTGACGGCATTGATCTGTCGGGTCATGGTGAGGAAGTAGTCGAGTATGATGCCGAGGTTTTGGGCATGGTCCATGGGAGTGGGTGGGTTTCCGAGGGCGGTGGGCCACCAGGTGATGTCCCATGCTGAGGGCGTGGGTCTGAGGATGAGGACTTCTGTCTTCTGCGAGTTGAGCTTCAGGCAGCTGCTGCTCATCCAGGATGCAACGTCTTTCATTCCTTACTGAAGCTGAGTCTGATGGTGTGGGGATCCTTCGTGAGGGAGAGGTTGAGCTGGGTGTCGTCTGTGTAGTATACTATACAATGCTGAGTCCATGCTGTCTGACGATGGCATTGAGGAGGGCCATGTAGATGTTGAAGAGTGAGGGGCTGAGCGAAGATCCTTGGGGTACTCCACAGTTGATCTCTGTGGGTTCGGAGAGGATGGGCAGGAGCCTGATTCTTTGGGTTCTGCTGATGAGGAAGGAGCGGAGCCTGTTGAGGACAGTTCCCTGTATGCCTCCGTCGTGGAGTCTGGTGGTGAGAGTGGGGTGGGAGATGCTGTCAAAGGCTGCTGAGAGATCTAGTAGGAGGAGGTCTGCAGTGTGGCTTTGGTCACGGAGAGTGCAGATGTCATCTGTGGCAGCAAGTAGGGCAGTCTTGGTGCTGTGGTTGCTGCGGAATCTGGATTGGGAAGGGTTGAGGATGGATTTCTCTTCAATACAGTTCATTAGCTGGACGTTGAGGATCTTCTCAGTGACTTTGGCTGGGAAGGGGAGGAGAGAGATGGGTTCAGTAGTTTTGAGGTCTGATGGGTCTGGAGAGGGCTTCTTGAGGAGGGGCTTGACTTCTGTGCATTTCCAGTCGGTGGGGAAAGTGTGGGCTTCGAAAGTGGCATTGATGGTGTGTCGTAGCTCGGGTGCTATGGTGGCTGCAGCTCTATGGAAGATGTGCGGCGGGCGGGGGTCCATGGGAGCTCCTGAGTGAATGCTTTTCTCGGTCGTGGCAGTGTCTTCAATTGTGACTGGGGTCCAGGTGGATATGGTAGGCTGGCTGTCATTGCTGGAAGAGGGAGTGGTTTTAGTGTCAGGTGTCTGTTCGTTGAAGTTGTCGTAGAGGGACTTAATTTTCAGATGGAATAAGGAGCCGAGTTTGTTGCAGAGGTCCTGGGAGGGTGTGACGTCCGTCGCTTCGCAGGGGGGTTGGTTAATTACTGAATGATGATGAAAAGTTCTTTTGAGTTGCTGGAGGTGGTGAGGATTTTGTTCTGGATGAAGGTCCTTTTTGTGGCTCTAATGAGTTGGTGGTATTCTGTCATGGCGTTCTTATAGGTGGCCTTCCTGGGGCACTGTCTGTTGGGATTGTGGAGAGGAGTGAGCTTTACTGCGCAGTTGGTGATCTGTCCATGTAGTTCTTTGGCTGCAGAGCTGGCATCTGTTGAGGTGGGAGGTGGATCGTGGTTGAGGGTGGAGTTGAGGTGGTCCTCGATGACCTTGCTCCAGTTCCTTCACAGAGGAGGTGTTGTAGGTTTGTGGGCGTTGGCCATGTCGAAAGAGAAGTGTACACAGTGGTGGTCCATCCAGGGGGGTTAAGTGGTGTGGCTGAACTGGATGTTGTTGCCTCCTGTGAAGATGGAGTCGAGGGTGTGTCCTGCCTTGTGGGTGGGGCTGGTGACAATTTGTTTCAGACCGATGGACAGCTGGCAGTTGTTGTTCCTTCCAGGGTTGAGAGCTTGGAGGGCAGCTGAGTCGTAGCAGTGGGTGGTTGGAGGACCAGGGTCCCAGGCACTGGTCGTAGTCAGGCCCAGAGGCCGCCATTAAATAGGGAACGGGGGTGGGAAACGCAGCTGGGAGCGGGAACCGGCAGGGGGCAGGACCACTGGGCAGGAGCGGTGGGAAAAGGGCAGTGAAAAATCGGCACAATACAAATAAAATGAGACAAAGGTCACATTGAGGCACAGTAATAAAAAACATGAAAACAGGCAAACAGGCTCAATAACAGAAAAAAAGACAGAGAAGGCTGCTGAGCGGACCAGCAGAAAAGCAAGGCTCTCCCACTGGAACACCAGGGATGAGGCACAGGCAGGAGTGTGCGGGTGGAGGAGGGCCTCGAACACCTATCTAGAAGAGGTGTAGGGGGCAGTGGCACAACGACTGAGCTGCTGGATAGAGATCAGAGATCCCTGACAAGGTCTTCACTTGATGTACACAAACTTGTAGATTGTCTCCTATTCCTCCAAGTAATATGCTTTGCTCCATTGCTTCCTAGCTAGATTTGCACTATATAAATACCAATATATACATAAATTGTCACAAAATGTGGTATTAAGTGCACACTTCGTCACATGTACTACACTCACCTTCCTGTGATATGGAATAAGAGGCCCATGGAGAGTGTAAAATTTAATATACTTGGTAAACAATAGGGGGACCGGGAAGGAATGGTTCACTTGTCATGGAGAAGCTGGGTCATTCACTCCTATTTATCTTTTTTGTTTTTTAGTGACAGCAGGTTGGGCATATTGTAGCAATGGTTATTCCTAGCCACCTTGTTATCAGTAAAAAGTGGGTCACCGCTAGACCTGCACCTCCCAACATCTTGAAATTGGTCAGACCAACAATCGCCCCCACTGCCACCTGCATGATCAATGCTCCATTTGCAATGGACATGGTCCCTCCTGAGTGGAAAAGGGCAATGGTAAAAGCGCTATCAAAAAAACTTGGGCAACTATTGCCGTATTTCGCTCCTACCTGGAATCAGCAAGATGGTGGAGAAACACGCTAACCATACTCTCTCTGAGTTTCTCAAAACCAATGATGTTCTCCACCCCTCTCAAATGAGCTTCCGCCTCTGCCAAGGGATGAAACTGCCATTCTATCAGTGGTGGAAGAAACTAGAAAAATTCTTGATGCAGGAGCGGCAGCAGCCATAATCCTCCTCGAGTGCGGCCTTCGACACGGTGAACCTCTGTGTCTTGGTTCACTGTCTCAGGAGGGCAGGAGTGACTGGAACATCCCTATTATGGCTACAATCCTTCCTAGAAGGAAGATTTTTCCAGGTCTTTGAAGGTGGTGCTAAGTCACGACCCATCCCCCTACAGTGCGGAGTCCCGCAGGGCTCTTCGTTGAGCCCCACTCTTTTCAATGTATACATGGCTCCGCTGGTGGATGTTATAATCTATAAACAACAAAAGAGAGGGTAGGGTCCTAGGGATAGTTTAACGACCTAATAATGCTACAGTCCCTACATCAACAATTAAACCAACAATGAGTAGCAAAAAGGTCAAAGAAAGATCTTGCTAAGTATGAGTCAAGGAGGGGACAGAATAAATGTGACTACCAGTTTGTGCTAATACTGTCACATTTAGGGTATCCACTCAGTGTAGACAGATTCCCATCAGTCGCCACACCGAATCCGCCCTACATCATCTGGGATCTTCTTATACCCAAAGGGTAGAGTGGAATGCCCACAAATGGCTGACAGATCACAGAAAGTTGACCTATCCTGTGGGACCCAGTTTTGCTATCGTGAGAGGAGTCTGACTGGTAAAGCAGTGCCCAAAAAAGTGTAAATAAAGTGAGTGAACAAGTGAGTTACAAAAAATGATAAAATTGGATAGTAAAGAGGAAACAGGAATTTTTAATATGTCCTCTATTAGTCCCAAACTTAAAAAGAGTGCGAAGTGGTGCTAACAAATAACCACTACGGAGAATGAAAGGTCGACATGTTTCTGCAGTTTGAATGGATCTACAATGTATCCTACTGCTTCTTCAGGACCATTAGCGCTACTGCTTATAAAGATTTAAAAAGGTAAAAGGGTTACCTGAATACTAATTATTCCATCCTCCTCCTAAGGATACAAAGACAAATACATAGAAAGAGAAACACATAACATATAGTCATGGTTAAATTGCTGTATTCAAAGTATAAAAGCAATCGTCATAAGGAGAGACCCTTACATGTACATCTTCAAATGATAAATATTCATATAAGGCTCAGATACATCTTGTGTGTATACTCACTTACCTAAGTGGTAGGAGAGAACAACTCCACCTCACCTGGCTACAGCGCAGGTAAATGGAGCACCGCTCTAGAGGACAAATATAAACAAAGGGGACAATGACACACAGACATATAGCTACTAACATCACACAGCTATGAGTGGTAGAGCCAATTTATTGGCTTATCTCAGAGTATCTCAATTCCATCAGTACCAAAGATTGAAGAGCAGTCAAATCTTATTTTTAGTTGAAAGAAAACAACCAATTCATTGACTTGTCTCTGAGTATCTCACTCGAATCAGTACTCATAGGTAAGAAAGCCAAACTGGCCCTATTTCAAACCTCAGAATCAGAAGGGTGCACGATGGCTGTGCCTCATTCGTTCCATCTATTAGAACAATCTGTTTGCTTAGGTCATACCGTGGTTTCATTCCAACAATGGTTTTGACATTGGGGAGACCATGTCGCTGATAGTAAAACCAAGCTTAGTCCGATGTCACTGCGTATATTCAGCGAAACAGTACCCTACTGAATCGCATACGAGCGACCCGGACTGATAGAAAAGGGACTAAATGCACACATCGTGCATATAAATTGGCTCTCAAAACACGCTCATCTCCCGCACATAGAAACGAGGATTAAGCCTCATATGGGTTAACCACACATGGGTGACCAGGACTCATGGCAAAGAAGTAACATACACACATCGCGCGTGTCAGGTAGACGGCTCTCGAAAAAACGTTCACAACTCACACACACGGCCGAGGAGACTTCGGCCTGGGTCGTTAGTGATTCTATCCCTCACCTGTCCGGCGGTTCTCCGGACTTCCCTCTGGGCTGTTCGGGGAGGTATCCGAGCAGCCCTCGGATCGGTGTTTTAGTCCGTTTCCTGATTAGATTTGTCGCTCCGATTATGTCATACCTCTGCAGCGGCAAAGGTTGCTGGGAGGAGTAGTTTCATCGTATTGCGTGATCTAGTACGCATATATTCAGGAGTCATCAGAATCGCTGGGTGTGTTGTTACCATGATCATCTTTGGGATTCCTATAACGCAGTTTAGCGTATAAAACATGACCCAAGTATTCATCTTAATGATAAATCTACAATCAGGAAGTAAGAAGTGTATCACAGCTTATGTCTTTAGAAACCCACTTGCTGATGGTAACACTAAGTGTCCAGTACACACAGCCCCTATAGGTCAGATCCTAGGGAAAATTAACTAAATGGCAAAGTCTAGATCAACCCCAAGAGATTTTCTAGTGTAATGAGGTGAATTAATCCAGAAATCCCCATTTAGTATATAATAGTAAATCAGATTAAACACAGGGTCTTAAAGTGCCATCCAAGGGATATTTTCATTTAATCCACTTTTGTCTGAGTTAAGTTTGTATACCCATTTCTGTTCTTTCCTGAACAGAAATTTGCTAATGTCTGTCACATGTGAAGGGATTAAAGGTTGCTTGATCACCGTCCACCTTAGATCAGTAGGCAGATGTCCTACTTCAATAAAGTGATTAGTCAGTTTTGTCGCCTGTTTCCTACATCTGATAGAGCTCTTGTGCTCCGAGATTCGCACTTTTATTTTGCACGTTGTCATCCCTACGTATTTCATACTGCAGGGACATGTAATAAAATAAATAAGGTTCTCGCTGTTGCAATTCGTGAACCGTCGTTGCTGCCATGGACGCACAGTGCCAATATCGATCTGGGATGAGGCTGACGTCTGGGGACATGCAGCACAGTTGCCGCAAGGGTGGTGGCCCGTAACTGCAGGCATGTCCCACAGAGTCCCTATTGAACGGGGAATGTTGGTTTTTGGTCTTGTGTGGACCAATTGGCCTTTCAAATTTTGTCCACGTTTAAATGCAAATAGGGGTGGTGGTGGTCTTTCTGTACCTGTCCCTGTGTTCAGAATTGTCCAATGTCTCTTGACAATTTTCTGTATTTGGTTTGAATGTGTTGTAAAAGTATTAACACAGGTAATCCGCTCCTGCTTGAGTTTCAGAGGCAGCAGTTCGAGTAAGCTCTCCCTGTTGTTATTGGAGGCCCTCTTTTTAGAGTTGCGGATCAATCTCTTAGGGTACTTTTTTTCAGTTAGATGTGTTTCTAGGATTTTGGCATGACTGTTATAATCCCCTTTGGGATTGATATGGTGAAATACGCCAACGACACACAGCTGGTCATAGAGCTGAGCCATCCCAACCAGCAGACCAATGACCTCCTTTCCTGCCTTGAGGAAGTCACCAAGTGGATGAGTCTTTCCCTCTTTAAACTGAATAGGGAAAAGACCGAGCTCATGATCCTCAGTAATTATTGAAGTCTGCTTCCAAGCAACATGTGGCCTTCCTCTATGGGTCCGGTGCCGGTTCCCAAGACAGATTAAAAGTCTGGGAATTTGGCTAGACCAAGACCGTACCTTTATAGTACAGGCAAGGAAAACTGTTGTTACATGCTATGACCTGCTGAGGATCATTCGCAAAATCCTCCCCCTCCTACCTTTCCAAGCAAAAGAATTACTGATCCAGGCTCTAATTTTGTGGAAGATAAATTTATTTGGGCGCCCCGAATTCAGTGATCAGGAAACTGCAGGTTGTATAAAATTGTGCAGAAAGACTACTTAAAGAGACCCCCTATCGATGCTCGGCAAGGCCCGCAGTACGCTCTCTTCACTTGCTCCCGGTGCATTGTGCAAGAGAGAATCAACTTTAAGGCTCTCTACATAGCCCACAAGTCACTGGACGGGTGTGGAACCCCCATCAGCAAAGTCATGATTCGCCCCTACAGGGCAAACAGAAAACTTCGCTCAGATGAACTTCAACTTGCTGTGGTCCCTAGGATTAAGAAAGCCAGAAGTGGCAGACGGCTTTTTTCATTCAATGCCTCCAAACTCTGGAATGTCCTTCCACTAAACCTTCGTAGGGAACCAAATCACCTGATGTTATGAAAACAATTAAAGACCTGCTTTTCACCTAGGTTGTCTGTCCTCTAGTTACGGTTTCAGTGCTGGGATGCTCCCACGTAGCCATACGCTATACAAATGCCAATTCAATTCAATTCAATTTACCTTGAGGGTTGAATATTTTGTGCAAAACCTTTCAGTTTCCAGTCTTTGTTGCACAAAAACCATTGGAATGACTCAAAACTCAGTCTGTGTTGGAGCAGTAATATTTCTTTTTTTGTTTCCAAGAAATGTCAATGTGACACTAAGGACCAAGGAGTGTGTCTTCTTGTCCCATGATGCTGCAGTGTCAACTTCGGACTGACACTCAGAGTCTTTAGGAGCTCTTGATTATGCAACTACTTGGTAAGCTACTGCCTCTTGTAACCTTTCTCTTTTGACTGTTTCTTCCTTTTTCATTCGAAAACTCCTTGATTATTTGTGTTCAGCATCTCCTACTGGTCCTTGTAGTCCTGAATGGCACTGTTATGTTTATCTGCTTTGCTTCGTGGATGGTTTATTGGATCCATGATGAGGCAACTCTATTGATGTTCCATTTGTTATAATAATGTCTGGCATCCGCTTCTGTATTATTTTAGGCTAATGAGTGCGATACCTTCATATTTAAATATTCTGATCTTATGATACAACTTTTGCAGCAACATTGTTGTTGCACAATTGTATAATAGCCTAAGAATAGCATACCAAAAATAGTCTTGCTATAGTCACTACTGAAAAAACTAAAATGTTGATTAAAAGAATATTGTCTACCCAGTTACTTCTTAAATAACAATCTTATGCACATACATCTCACCTGCTAAATACAATAAAACAACAAAAATATTAAAATCAAAAGTAGTATTAATAAAGTATCTTCAAAACATTTAAAAGCATCTTTTCAAACATAGAAAATCAATATTTGTATAAATATTACGTATTATAAATTAAAGGAAATATTTATAATAGGAAAAACAGTATAGGTTAGTTGACGACTTGTATGAAAAATGCTCGTGTTATGCTGCATTTTAAACATTTAACCTGCTTATGTGACATTGCAACTTTAATGTTGTTAGATCGTTTATAAAATGTTTTAGCAGTTTGAGTTTTGAACCGCTTACCTAATCGATGACCATCAAACATTTTTAAGGGCTACCCCTTACACAAAATATAACAACATTTTACTAACCTTTAAGACAGCCACCTACAAGGAAAATTGAACTAAGGCAACACAATCTGAATTGTAAAGAATGAATTTAGAACTAAAATACTTTCTACTATTTTACCACCCTACCAAAGGATCTTCCATTGAGGTATATCAAAAGTTAAGAAACATATATAAGGAAGAGAACAATGTACTGTGCAGACTGTGTGCCAATCAACTGAAAATATATTACAAACTACATTTTGAACTACTGAAAATATTATAGAAATTAGTAGTTCAAAGCAAAATTCATACTTCCTGCTAAATTAAATGAAATGAAATGAAAATGGGATTTATAAAGCGCATGGCTGCCCGTGAGCGTCCCAGCGCTGGTAACAAAGATAGTAGAAGAAAGGTAGAAATTAGGGAAAAAGACAAGTTTTCAACAGCTTTCGGAAGGTAAGATGGCTAGGTTCGGAGCGCAAAGTGAGAAGAAGCAGATTCCACATCTTGGAGGCATTGTAGGAGAAGAGACGCCCCCCTTTCCGGGCCTTTTTGATCTTAGGTATGTGAGCAAGATGTAAGTGTGCTGAGCGCAGATTTCTGGATGCTTCATGGCGTCTAATCAGATTTTTTAAGATCTGAGGACCCTTTCCATGGAGAAATGTGTGCGTCGTACAGAGGGATTCGAATTATACGCGCTCCTGAATGGGCAGCCAGTGGAGCAGTTTAAGGGCTGGTTTAGCCAAGCTCCTACTATTGATGCCAGTTAAAAGTCGGGCTGCAGAGTTTTGTACCACCTGGAGTTTGGCGAGTACCTTCTTTGGGGCACCAAGGTACAGAGCGTTACCGTAATCCAATCTAGATAACAAAAGGCTCTGGAACAGGATCTTCCTAGAGTCTTGGGGGAGAAGGGGAAGAATTTTGCAGGTAGACCTAAGGATGCTGTAGCAGACCCCCGCTGACTTCCTGGCTTGGGTAGTAAACGTGAGATCCTGGTCGAGCCACATGCCTAGGCTCTTAATGGATTGTTTTGGAGCCGGGGCAGGTCCCTTGCAAGGAGGCCACAAGGTCTTTGGAATGAAGTGAGACTGGTTGCCCAATACTAAAACCTCAGTTTTATCACTGTTAAGTTTAAGATGCGAACAGTCCATCCAGTGTGAGATGTCTTGGAGGCAGGAGTAAAGATTATCCGGGGAAGGATTGATCTGGCTGAGAGAGACCACAAACTGAGTATCGTCAGCATAGGTCACAAGTTTAACCCCATGAGGGGTAACTATTCTCTCCAGGGGGGACATATAAGCATTAAAAAGAGTGGGGCTCAGGGATGAGCCCTGCAGAACCCCACAGTGTACAGGGGTGAGACGAGATTTAGAGGTTCCCTCCAAAATTTGGAAGGAACGGTTGTGAAGAAAAGAATTAAGCCAAGTCAGTGCAGTCCCTGAGATTCCCATTTCCCTGAGCCGATGGGTCAGGGTGATATGGTTCACTGTGTCGAAGGCTGCGCTCAAATCCAGGAGGATCACTGCCACTGATCCTCCTGAATCGAGGATCCTTCTAGCCTCCTCCACAACTGCAATCATGGCTGTTTCAGTGCCCTGACCTGGGCGAAAACCCATCGGATGCAGGAGCCCGTTTGTTTCCAAATAGGCTGAGAGCTGCTGGTTGACAAATTTTTCAGCTATTTTGCTGACTATAGGTAGTAAATATATGGGTCGATAGTTACCCAATTCAGCCGGGTCAAGGTGAGGTTTTTTTTAAAAAGGGGTTTTACTATTGCCCTTTTCCAGCCATGAGGCACCATGCCTTGTAGTAAAGAGGTGTTAATAAGTTTGGCCAACGGGGGCATGATAATAGAGGCAACTAATTTCAGAATATTAGGTGGTGCTGGGTCAAGTGGAGAACCACTTTTCATGGAGAGAAATATGGGGAGAGGGGTATCCTCTGTGATAGGTAAGAAAGAGTTTAGGCAAGGACTGTGTTGTTGCTGAGTACTGGGAAGGGTTTCTGAAGGGATTTCTCCTGTGAGGGAAGGGATGGACTTTAAAATGGTTTCGATTTTTTAATTGAAAAATTCTGCGAACTTGTTACAACGGTCACCAGTAGGGTCTATGGGATCAGGGGTTGTGGGATTTTTAGAAGCTGATTTACTGTACGGGATATTTCCCTTGAGGAGCAGGAGGCAGTTCTAATTTTTTCCTCAAAGAAGGCAGCTTGTGTTGTTTTGAGGGCCTTTTTATAGATTAGAATAGATTGACTATATTCTTTCTTTTTTTGGGAGCAAATTCTTTCCTCCAGGCTCTTTCGTTTTTTTTGCAGAGTTTTTTTAGCATGCGGAGGTCATTATTGAACCAGGGTGACTTGGGCTTTCTGCCCGAGGTATGGACTGGTGTCTTAGGGAGAATTATATCGAGAGAATCCTCAATCCATGCAGAGAACTTAATGCCCGCTATATGGATAAGGGGTCCTGAGGTGGAAGGGAGCTTTCAAGAAGTTGCGTCCAGTCTTCTGTGGCCAATTTTGACCAGCAACGTTCCAGGGTTATGGGAGAGAATTTAGACCGGTAGGATACCAGAATAAGCCAGCAGAAAGCAATTAAGGTGTGATCAGTTCAAGGAAGGGGGACAGGGTCTTGTACCTTCAGATCCGGGATGTTAGAAAAAAGAGGATCAAGAAGATGGCCCTTGATATGAGTAGGTTGATGATTGAGCAGGTGGAGTTGGTATGCTGCAAGGTCAAGTTGCACCTGGGTTGTCGAAATGGAGGTTTAGGTCACCTAAGATGGTAAAGTTCCGGAAGGTACTAGCTAGGGCGAATGAAGCTTCTAAAAGAGAGCTGCAAAATAGCCCTAGAGGGCCCGAGGGACGATAGACAAGAAGCCGTGATAAGGATTTCATAGGGGAGATTTGAATGAGGAACAGAGTGTTTTCACAGTCTGCAATTGGACTGTCGATAAGTCGACAGGACAGATGCTCTTTGTATATTATAGCGATTCCTCCTCCTTTCCCTGAGGGTCTATCTAGTTGTTGTATCAGGAAGCCAGGAGGCAAGGCTTGTCCAATGTCATAGTTGGAGTCCGGTGAGAGCCAGGTTTCCGTAAGGAAAAGGACCTCTAGGTGACCATCTTGGAGTAGCATGTAGATTTCGGGGGCATGTTTGGGCAGGGAACGACAATTAAGCAAGGCCATATTGAGTGACAATACTGGGGGGCGACCGAGTTCCTGTCCCATAAATTGAAATGGGCAGCCAGGGCAGTGAGTAAAGGGATCCATCATACTAAAAGTATGAGAGCAGATCGCATGTGGAGGCTGCCGATGAAGCATTAAAAAGTCCCTAGAATAGAAAAGAGGTTGAGAAATATTGGTGGGGATATTGGTGGGGATAGTGCAGGGCCCTGGGCCCGGTCTGGCGCTGACGGGCGCAGACGGGTTTACTTCTGGCGCGCCTCCGGCACGCCATCGTCGCGCCCGCTGCGCGTACGGGTGACGTTGTTCATTTAAAGGGTGAGGCACGCGTCAGTCGCAACACTGGCACGCCGACCTCACTCACCCAAGATGGCGACCGTGGGAGAGCGCCCACGCAAGGGATCACGCCTCCAGGTAAGCCCAAAATCGGCTGCCTGGGAGTACTTGGCCCACGGGGGGAGCGAGTGGGGTAAATAGGGCTGGACATACATATAAAAAATACATATTCATACAAATATATATATATATAAATAGCGCTACAAATGTTTTTTATTGATTAACTTAGAGATCTGTAAAGGGTAGTGCACACCCCTAGAGAGTTTCTTGTCACTAGACAACCTACTTTTAGTGCACGTAGGGTTATATTACAAAGTGAAGGGCAATTGAGTCCTTTTAGGTTGCCTCGTTAAAAAACACATTTTAAGCAATTTCCAGAATTTTAGAAGACTTACATCACAGTTGGAGTTGCATAGAATTCCTGAGTTTAAGAGCCACTACAGAAAATGTTCTACTATCAATGGTCCTGCAGCCAAATACAGGAATATCTAACCATGTATGGTTAGCTGATCGCAGTGAGCGCCTGGCATACTACCATTCAAATCTAGAGCATAAAGGAGAAACATAAGGTATATATACAACTTTATGAACCAAGCATGTGGGTTGGAATAGAAATCATTACTGGTAGCCAATGAATATGTCATGAAGCAGCATTCAAATGGCAAGATGCATGTAAGCTAGCCTGGATGCGTGCATTTCAAGGAACCTATAGTGAATGATTGGAAGTGTACAGACAATATTCAGCCAAAAGCTATGTGAGAGCCTCCACACTAAGGGCCCCATGAGGATGGAGGGTGGAATGCCCCCGCCGGACCAGCGGTAGTCACCGCGGGCCCGGTGGGGGCAATCCTTCCATCATCCCTGCAGAAAAGACCCCCCCACCATATCACACAATGGCTGGGGGGTCCCCAGCGGACGGAAAGACTGTCCGCCACTTTTCCGCCCGGTCTTCATGTTGACCGGGCGGAAAAGGGTTCAATATGGTGGCGCTGGCTGACAGACACCGCCAACCATATTACAATGAGGCCTTGAACATGCCTTTCTGTGGCGGCATTGCCGCCATGGAAAGGCATGTGGAGTCTGCTAAGGGGGCCCTATGAGGGCTCCCAGGGACTCCAGGGGGGGTGGGTGGTGCACATGGGGGGGGCCTATTGTACCTCTCTGCCTTTCAATTAACAACGTGGCAGGTGTCATGTTGTGCATTGAAACAAATGCACATCCTGCCTCTATGGCATTGCGGTAGGCGGTGCTCTCTGCACTGCCCGCCGCAATGTTGTAGATGCCCAATCGCCCGCCAGTGTGCAGGGCGCATGCAAATCGGGAGTGCGGGACCCCTGCACGCACAGTGGGTGGTCCCATTTCCCGAGGGCATGGTGGGCAGACAAAGTCTGCCTGCCATACTAATGGGGCCCTAAGTGATCAAAAGAAATCACACAGAACCTAATCACCCACCATACATTGCAGTAATTGAAGTCAGAAATACAATCAATGGCCTCAACAATGTACCATCAGCCACCACAACCATTACATGAACAATAGTTATAAATAGTTGCCTATCAACACCTCTTTGCTTAGCTGGACATGCCTATAACACATAACTTAAAAAGAACAATAACCAAAAAATGCAAAGAAGAATCACACTGCATCCACAACAAATTGTGATCCCCAAACCCAAAACAAAGAATCTTTCTTAATGTCTAAGAATGACAACAATGACAAACAGATAATTAGGTTTATCTTTTAATTCAATCGCCAAGTACCTATCACATTGCAGTAAACATCATTAATGCACAATTACTTGAAAACAAATCTACACTCTTTTACCAGACAAGCAAACGGCAGCAAATAACAAATTATCTGTGGTGATCAGTGAGACCTAAGAATGAAGCCACATTCTCTTTCGTTTTAGGGGTAAGAGCCTTAGATATGGCATCCACCAACCCTGGTCTAGGTTCAACCCCATGTCTTGATATTACATGACCTAAATATTTAATTGAATCCTTACCGAACTCACACTTTTCGCGATTGGCAACTACACCAAACTTTTGTAACCTCTCTAACACAATAGACATGCATTTGTCATGAATGAATTCATTCTCTCCTGCAATTAAAATGTTGTCTTGAAAGGTTACCACCCCATCGACTCCCTCCAAAACATTCTCCAAGACACGCTGGAAAATGGATGCTGCCGATGAAAGCCCAAACGGCATCCGTTTGAACTGATAAGAGCCCATCGGAGACACAAATGCCGTGAGATGTCTTGAAGATTCCTCTAATACAATCTAATGATATGCAGATGCAAGGTCAATTTTCGAAAAAACTCTAGCACCTGAAAATGTACATATGAGGTCATCAATCCTAGGTAAGGGGTGTGAATCAACCCAAATTACTTTGTTCAAGCTCCTCTCTCCACTCTCAGTTTACCATTTTTTTTCTTGCGATGACCAATGGACTCAACCATAAAGATGATTCAATGGGTTCTATGACCCCATCATCACACATTTTTTTGAGTATATCTGCCAGGTCCTTTCGCACGCTAAAAGATTCATTTCTCAACTTGTGTTTAATAGGTGGAACATTATCCTGGACTTTAATTTTATGTTGGAATCCCTTTATCTTCCCTAACTTGTCTTCAAAAACTTTAGGAAATTTTCCAAACCATTTACTACTGCTGTCATATTTTCCAAGAGTATGTGTGTTCTCCTCATCATCTGTCACTAAGGACACTTGTACTTTCTTCCCAGGTCTAAGTGTCATACCAAATAGGCCCTGGTGATACCAACCAAGTATATTAAGGCCCTTCTTTGCAACATAAACTTTCCCAAATATTGAGCGTCCTTTAAATTTAAGTTGGCACTCAAAATACCCTGACAGCTCAATCTTTCTTCCATCATACGTAACAGGATTCCTGTCTGGAGGAAATAAAGTACGTTTTCCCCATACATCACCAAACAGGTCATCCGTTATCATTGTCATTCTGGCACCAGAATCTATGAGTAGTCTAAGATTTTTCCTATCAATTTTTATGTGCTCATACGGATCGACACAGACTGATTCATCATCTTGAACTACCACAATCATGTCTCTAATGCCACTAGAACATTCATGTTCTTCATCTGAACTGCTGGCATCCTGATCAACATCAATTATAGAATTTATTTTATCTTTGGGAGACTGGCAAACCTTTGCAAAATGCCAGATTTTGTAACACAATTTACATTTAACATTTATCGCAGGACAAGGCCTACCATTAGCGGCATGCTTTGGATTTACACACCTAAAACAAATGTTTTTCTGTGAAAAGAAGCTATTTTTGCTGTCTTTTTTCTTTACAATTTTTTTTTTAACAATTCATTCCAGTTCCAGAAAATAAGCAACTGTAGAGCACAACTATAAGTGGTATAGTTTGAGTTAAAAATAATTAACACTATACACAAATGTACCCAGTTGTGTGAATCCAGTCTATTTCTTTCGTTTTAACCAAGCTTTGTGTAGGAAACCCACTAAAAAACATTTCACAAATTTGAGATTATTCAATAAAAGTCCTTTCTAGTTTGAAATTAAAAAAGTGTATTTCTTTTCCACCGTAAGAAGTCATAACCATTTACTCAAAGGTTCCCATATCTATAAAACTATTGAGAATAAACTGTCTTTCATCATTTTTTAGGTTACCTTTGTGTGTCCCAATCATGGCTCCAGACAGAAACCCCCAGGTACTACATCCACTGGTGTACTTGTTATGAAATCAGCATGCAAATACCAACAATGCAAGTGACGGGTGGCAAAACGCCTTCCAAGCTACACTGAAGGAAATATATCTCCATTGTTTAATACTTCATAGAAGTTTTAAAAAAAGACACCAAGAATTATTTTTAAAAAGGCTCTCAAAGAGACAATAAATTCATGCTGTTACATGAAAAAAGTCTATGGCCCACATCTCTGTACTGGGGTGAATGTATGACATTGTTCTGCATTCTGTCCATCAACTGTTGTTTTTGCATTTGTCACCCGGAGTGGGACGGGTATGCTCAGATGTGAGTCCCGTGCTCTCCACACCACTGGAGTCAAGCTATCCTGGCTGAAGACGGCTGATAGCCAGAAACCGGTCCTAGGATGCTTGATTCCGGTCCAGAGAAGACATGGCTTGGCAGTTCGGGCTGGACTGTTCCCATGAGGCACAGGGTCAAGGCTGATTTGCATAAGGCCATGTCTGAACTGGGTTGGTGTTGTGAACAAAAAAACTATGGATTTAGGCCCAGATCTCTGTACTGGGGTGAATGTATGACATTGTTCTGCATTCTGTCCATCAACTGTTGTTTTTGCATTTGTCACCCCGAGTGGGACGGTATGCTCAGACGTGAGTCCCGTGCTCTCCACACCACTGGAGTCAAGCTATCCTGGCTGAAGACGACTGATAGCCAGAATGGCAAGGATGCTTGATACCGGTCCAGGGAAGACATGGCTTGGCAGTTCGGGCTGGACTGTTCCCATGAGGCACAGGGTCAAGGGTCAAGGCCAAGGCACAGGGTCAAGGCTGATTTGCATATGGCCATGTCGGAACTGGGTTGGTGTGGTGAGCAAAAAAACGATGGATTTAGGCCCAGATCTCTGTACTGGGGTGAATGTATGACATTGTTCTGCATTCATTCCATCAACTGTTGTTTTTGCATTTGTCACCCCAAGTGGGACGGGTATGCTCAGACGTGAGTCCCATACTCTCCACACCACTGGAGGCAAGCTATCCTGGCTGAAGACGGCTGATAGCCAGAAACCGGTCCTAGGATGCTTGATTCCGGTCCAGGAAAGACATGGCTTGGCAGTTCGGGCGGGACTGTTCCCATGAGGCACAGGGTCAAGGCTGATTTGCATATGGCCATGTCTGAACTGGGTTAGTGTGGTGAGCAAAAAAACGATGGATTTAGGCCCAGATCTCTGTACTGGGGTGAATGTATAACATTGTTCTGCATTCTGTCCCTCAACTGTTGTTTTTGCATCTGTACAGTCTGTGTCACCTATGTCAAAAACAATGACCTAATGCACACCAATAGTAGACAGTATAGTTAAGATGTCCCAATGGACATTAATATGTACAGGTATCAACAATTGCAGAAAAGGAAAACGATGGTGACAGGATTCCTCTTTTATTGAAAGGATGGCTCCAAATTCATGCTCATCACCATTTGGTGACACCGACGAACTACAGGCGTCTTGAGCACTGTCTACATATCGTAAAGCACCATTGACGCACGAACCTTTTATGAATTTGGAGCCACATCCAGCTTCACGATTAGTTTTAAACTGGTCTCGAGCGGAGGCCGGGTCGGAATTATCACCGACTAAGCGACCTGTGGTTCAATACCTTCGCGCTACAGCCCTGATGAGTCGTGAAAGCACTGTTACCGCTTGACGATGAAACACGTGTCGGCTGGCCATCATTTCAATAAAAGAGGAATCCTGTCACCATCGTTTTCCTTTTCTGCAATTGTTGATACCTGTACATATTAATGTCCATTGGGACATCTTAACTATACTGTCTACTATTGGTGTGCATTAGGTCATTGTTTTTGTCCTTGTATTTGGTGTGCTATGCACACAATTGGAGGGGTTTAGGGCATTTATCCCCTCACCTTCTTGCACCCTGACCCATCAGTATCTTACACTACCGTGTGCTGTGCGCCTAGTATTTCCCTAACTCTAAAAAACCCCAGTTCTCTTTAGGCTTTCTGTGTCACCTATGTGTTTACTCTCCAGTTTGAGATTTCGGTCTTTGGATCATTGTGGGGTAAGGGAATGCTCAGTTATCTGATGGATGAGCCAACATTGTTGTGAGCCAGGTTGTTCTGTCATTGATCCTTGGACTTGAGATCATTGTGTTGTTTGAGACCTCTCTGTATGGTCTGTTTGAGCTTGGGGATTATGGATCTGAATACTGAGGTTAGACCAGTGACATTCAAGTAATCTATCAAAAATCTTGGCTGTCTGATATCTGTTCCCACCAGATCTGCTTAATTTGAGGGATATTCTTCTATCTCACATGTAGGTGAGTAAAATATTGGTAATCTAAGGGATACCACTGCAGGCTGAACTCTGAGTGTAAAAGGTCTCGATTTACGCGAATTGTCTATGGCTGAGCATGGGGAGTCTGTATGGGCTGGGGATGGTTATATTTGTGGTTGTCTAAGTCTCTAACATCATGGCAGTTGTTATCCTGGCTGCATTGGTTTAGGAAGATGCAGTCACATTTGAAGGAATGAGAGTTTGACCAAGGAGCATAGGATAGACTGCATGAGTGCTCCTTCAGAACATTTCCATTAATTTTTTAATGTCCGGCCAGTATAACAGCCATGGGAATAGCACAGCTCAGTCTGCATGAGGCATGATGGAGATATTGTATAAATGTAGAGAAAAAAAAACCCACACTGTGAGAATTTTCTGTTCATTGATGGGGATGTGACATGGAGTGCTGCATTTAGCTAACACACTAAACAACCTTGATGTGAAAACACTCCATATTGTTATGATCCCAAATCATAGTGAGTTTTTTTTCTCATTAATTTTTTATCTGCCTTTTACTATGGATATAGTTGGGAAAGAAAGGGTACCCTGCATGGTCTTGAAAAGTTTAAACGGTTGCACTTATTACCCCATAGTAAGTCTCTGAATGATTTTTGCACCCCACACATATGACAATAATATTTGTATGCCAAGGGCCTGTATGGAAATAGCTCAAGCTGAGTCTCTGTGGTCTGGATGGGCACACCATGTGCACTCCTCGATTACCAGTGTGACCACTGTCAACTGAACAGAATGTGGAGGATTGACAGTGACTATTTATGCTGACTTGAGAGACCGTTCTACAAGTCACCTCCACAGATAGCCTTGCCTCTATGCCTCTCTTGTTTAAAAAAAAATCTGCCAGCCTTTATGACCAGGTCCTTCCCTCAATCAATAAGGGACATTTATGTTACATATATGTTTACATAATGTATGGACAGCAGGACAAGTTTAGAGAGTATGTGATAATTTTTGATCTTCTGTGTGGGAATGCTACCTAAGATAGCTTTTGGAGGGAGAGTGCTAGGCAATATGAATTACAGGGCTTTTTCAAAGAATTCTTTAGATCTTTGAAAATAGACCAGACTCTATGGTGTGGAGGAGAGAAGGTAGAGGGCTATATGAAATATAGGGACAGTCCGAGCCCTATTCCGGTTCTTTTGATCTCCAGTGGTTTTCCCTCGAAGAGGATGAGAGGTAGCTGAGGGAGGAACTCTTTTTTATCTTTTTTTGGCTTTTTATGGTTCTTTATGTGGGGGAGCTCACAGCTCTAACATTACATTACATACTTCAAACTCCAGAAGATGAAGATGTACCATGCAAAAAGGCAGGAACTGCCTGAAACAAGTGCTAGAGGTGGGCCTGCAGAATTCAAAATGGATGACTTCAAACTTAGTATGTACTGGAGGTAGTAATCCCCCGTCATTGAGCTACAATTTGTCATTGACCACTGTGTTGGGTCCCACACCCCAAAGGAAAAAGAAATATGTCTGAGTCATAGACTATTCAATCCCCTTGCAGGTTCAGGAAAAAGAAACTGGAAGTTACTAAGAAGAGCTGCATTGAAATCACCTTCAGGAAAGGAGCCCACTGACTGCTGAATAGATGTTTCTGGAGGTACTTTTGAATATAGGCAGGACTACCTTGAAGAGAATAGCTATGAGGAGCTATACAAGAAGAACTGAAGTAGTCTAGCTGCAGTCCAGGGCAGAATCTGCAGTGCCAAGTAGTGAGGTGGGGCCCTGTGCCCTTGGACTCTCTACTGGGCAAGACCTGTGCGACCGCACCTGGTGCTGACTTCAGTCCAGCAGATTTCAGGCAACAAAAAGATGTCAAGATAACTCTGGTGATTATTGCTCATCCTGGAGAAAGATCTTTTGTCTAGTGGCAGTTTCCACTCATGACAAAGTAGCAGAGAGGATTAATATACTTGCCGCAAAGAATATGTTACACACAAATCACCAAACTGTATTTTCTGTGGATCACGCAGTGGTTTACTGCTTTTGTCACAGAGATCCATTAGTTAATTGCAGTATATAAGATACAACCATAACATAGCACAGTGAGCCTTGGACTGTCATCAAAGAGCTGCATGCAAACTTCATGGTTCTGGTTAGAATGTTACGTTTTTCCGCAGTCTTTCATTAGCCTAATGTTGCTAAAAAATCAATTTGTGTAAAAATCCATTCTTATTAGTGAAGCCAACCACTGTGGTATGTTTTAAATCCTTAGTTTGTGCAGACCAAACACTCTTAAAATATACCTCCTACTAGTATCGGTGACAAGTGACTCCGACACCTTCTAATCCTCATTATCTTATGTAACATTTCCTATACACTGATTTACACACATATGATTCATTGGCACTGTATAATGTGTGAGTGCAATAAAGTGTTCTGACACCGTACACTGGTATGAGTAGCGCTATAAAATAAGTCAAATACATGTGGGGGAGGGGCTATGAAAAAATTGTGGAGCATGGTCAACAGGGACTTGCTGAAGATGAAAGTTTTTAGTGGGGCGTCAACAAAGATTGTTGTTCTGAGCATCACCAGCGCTAAAGCACGCCACTGCTGCTGGGTGCTGAGTACAGATTTGAGGAGAAGGTTGCATTTTGATACAAAGGCAACCTCCTCCTCAAATCTGTACTATATGTTTTGTCTGCGATGTGGCACCAGAAGAACATTGAAGCCACATGTGATAGATTTATTGTAGGCTTCCGACAAGGATCACTATCGTGAACTGGTGGGCTCTTCATTTGTTTTGGTCAGGGGTTTGAGCTGTGCATCAAAGGAAGTTTTGGCAACAAGGATTCTTCTCCCCATGACAAATGCAAGAGATTGCGATGTTTGCTTACTTGTGCTCCTGCAGCCCTGTCTCTTTTGAACCAGATATATGCACCGGCACAGCACAGCACTCACAGAGACCTTTGTTGAAGCCAGCAGACATGAGGGCGAGTCAGGGCTGCTGATGCTCAGAGGAGGTATGAAAGTGCACTCTACCAGAAGCAGCACCTCTGCGTCTGCAAGCCGTAGAGAACGAACGATGCCCAAGTCTACCAGTTTAATGTAGAGAGAGCAACCAAGGTATGGGTATTATAGGAACTTTGCAGATATGCAAAGTATTCAGAGACAGCAAACTACTCTAATGTTAGTATTGTTGCTTCAATCACCTTAGGAGTGGAGAAATATGCTTTCTTTCCAAATAAAAGCAATGGCTGAATGATGATTTATTAACCATTGTTATTTGCGTTCAGTATCTCAGTTTCTACCCCACACCACCTCCAAGAGTAGACCTGAGGCCACTCTACTCACTAGTCTGAGGTGCGTGTGGTGCTCAGTTTTGGGGTCAAACCAGAACTAAAGCCCCAAGAAATCACTGGCAAAAGGCTGTTATTGCTGCAGTAGGAGACCAGTAACCCAGAGTGGCCTGGCACTCCTGTAAAATGTCTCACAGTAACACAGAAATCATGCTCTCTGCTTGCACCAATGACTTTCTATGAGCTTCAGCTGAGGCTAAAAAAAAAACATTTACATTGCTCACACTGCCTTCAGCCAAAAGAGAGTATTAAGATATGCAATATTGGGGTAGTTGAATGCTGAGGTTACGAAAGTGTTGAGAATTATATGTGTTCTAGTTCCTGAAAACACTGCTGCCCTCGTTAAATGAAAATCCCTTAGAAAAAGTTTTTTGAGTATTGTCAATCAGTTTCTTAATTGCGTCTAATATATTGCTCTTAAGTTTTGGTATTCCCAATTTTGCACACATAATGCAAATAGAGTCACTGTGATGAGATGATGCCCACATTGTAGGTGGTAGAGACACAAGCTCAATGGTTTATGTAAGAAGTGGTTTAATAGGCAGGGCTTCACTAAGAATCCAAAAGCAGCCCTAGCAGAAATACTCAAACCAGACCGCTCCTTTCATCTCCTTGTGAAATCTCTCTCGCCATTAATTCATTCTCTCCTTTCTCTCTTCTCCCTCTCTGATTGCATTGGCTCTTTCTCGTCCCTTTCCTCCCTCTCTTTCTCTCTCTTTTGAAGCCTCACTTTACCTGCTGTAATTAACCTAGAAGAGCTAGAGAAAGTGACAGTAGCACCATGAGCAGACCTGGGCTTTCAATACCAGCCTCCAAAGGCTCTCGACCACTATGGAAATGCCCAGTGGAATAAAACGCCTGTCTGGCCCATTTGATGGGGAGGAGGCCTTGATTTTTTTAAGTGAGATGAGAGGGCGGATCAGAGACACAGACGGCTGACTTTGAGACCTGTGACGGCAGACAATAGGGATGTGATATACCCTGTGTGTCTCTGGCTCTTGTGATTGGAGAGGACTGGAGCAACCTGTTATGTGAAAACGGGTTTGTATTTACAGATATTATTCACAGCCCAGATCCTCCCCAGGAAGTATTCTTTTTAACAAAGAGCTCCCACATTTTCCTTGGAATTGTGTCCTTGCCTTCCATCCTGTTCTTTGCATTTGACCTGGCCATAATCTCTTTACCCGGGACCTAATATTCATCCATTTACCCATGAGCCCTCACCGTAAAGTAGTGGACTGAAGAGGTACCACCAATTTTCCTCATCGCCCATGTGAGAGATTTCCCAATCCTGCATGGGTGGAAGTGTGTGCTTTGTGTATGCAAGAGCGAGAGGCCTATGGGTCAGAGTCACAAAGTGTGTGTGTATGTCTGTGTTAATATGACAAGAACATTCACAGAACTGGCAGTGTGAGAGCAGTTATGACATTACTTTTAGCAGAGCTGAGTGCATTGCACAGCTATGAAGAGGTGTCGTCCAAGTTACCCATTGCCCTTTCATAGAACACTCATGTAACACCTACCAGATGCAAAGTGACGCAAGGCAGCGTAATTGCGCTATGTTACATTACTTTTGTAGTTAAAAAACCATGCAATGTGACTTTCCATGGCTTAGTAAGTGACAAAAATGACTATGCCTGGAGCTACACCACAAATATGAACAACCCTGATGCAAAATCGTGGTAAATCTGGGCCATTGGAAGCTTCTGGTGTGGTGCATTGTCAGTGTTCATGACAGTGCTGAGGTGGAAATTGGATGGATTGGGAGTGATAGAGCCTGTTGAGGCCACAGAATGGCTAGCTTTGATAGTTGTGGTGAAATAGCCTAATGGGGACAACTGAGTGTGCCTAGATTGAACAGAGGTAGTGGTGGCTATATTCCCACTGCCCCATACTGCTGAACTGATGTCCACTCTGACTGGTGTAAAGTATCTTACACCCTTGATTTGACTGCAGCATATCACTGAGTGGAATTGGATATTTATTCTCAGTGCCTTACTGCTGTCATTATGCCCATGTGGGTATCCAAGTTTAGAAGAATGCTTTTTGAACTAGTTTCTGCTGCCTCTGTGTTTTAGTGTGTTATGGTCAAGATTTTGAAGGGGATAAAGGTGTACAGTGTTATCAAGATGAAGTTTTGATATTTGGTGATGCCAAGGAAAAACATGATATTTGTGTCCGTTTGGTTTTGGGAATACTTATGGATGCTAGGATAACATTGAAGAAGAGTAAGTGTAAGTTTAGGGTGAGAGAGATAAACAATATCTTTAGGGATGGGGTGACTCCCAAGTTCGATTTATGGAAACCATAGGCAATTTTAAAGAACCATGCTCCAAAGACGGGTTTGTTTCATTCTTGTCCGTGGTGGAGTATTATGAGAAGTTTATTAAGAACTTATCTGTGAAATCCGCTCATCTGAGGACACAACTTGGGAAGAAAGTTGAATTTTTGTGAGATAAGGTTTGTCAGGAAGAATTTTACAATTTGAAATGGGGTTAAGAAATGTCCCCTGATTACAAGCTTGTGTGCCTGGGGAAGAAACTTGAATAATCATCGATGCTAGTTCAAAAGGTCTGGGGCCGTTCTTATGCAGAGATGACATGGTGTCGAAAGTCTGACTGCGTGTGCCTCAAGTTGTCTATATGGCTCAGAAGTTAATTACTCTGTAATTAGGAGGGAGGTGAAAGCCATTTTTGGACACTTAATAAATTAAAACATTTGATTTGGGAACCTCGTGTAAGGTGTTTTCTGAACGAAAGCCATGGAAGGAAGTGTTTTTGAATCAGTTCTAGATTCAGTTTTATCAAGGATATGAATTTCAGGTGGAATATATACTAGGTGTTCAAATGGATTGGCTGACTGTTTATCTAGGTTAGTTGACAGTTCTAAGCAAGTTGATGTGAGAGATGATTTGGTAGAAGAAAATGTAAATGTATTTCAAAAGTCACATCTGGTGCAATAGAAGAAGTTGTGGAAGGAGAAGTTAACAAAGGATCCTGTGTTAATGGAGGTGATGATGGTTTTTCAACAAGACAAGAGTAGAGTGTTAAGTAAACATTGGTCCATGCTTAAGATGAGCAATCTATTGGCAAAGACATTTTATTAAGGGAAACTAGACTAATTCTTCCGGTTAGGCTACATGAGAAGTTGGTTTCTGAACCTCATTTCAGTCATTTGGGTATTGTAAAGACCAAGGAAAGACTAGGAGCATCATTTGATTTAGGGAGGAAAGCCTCCTTCCGACTGCCAGAATCTTTGCAACCTCTCTGGAACCCTTCCGACTTACTCGGTCAGTTTACATTTCAATAGCCCAATTACAATGTTAGCTGTCAGTATGTAAACCACGCTGTCATCCCGACTCAGTTCTGAGCAACTCGCAGAGTATTCATGTCGGTCAGAACCACATCGAACAACCCTATTGATAGCTTTTCCACCATTGGGATTAAGATGTCGATTCCCACCAGCCTTTCCGTGTCACCCTGTCTGACTGAAAAGGCTGTTGGAAAGTGACTTTGGGGACCCTGGCATGGCCCCCAATCCCCCTCGGCCTATGGTTGATGGCTGAGTGGGTACCTAAGGGAGCCCCCTGTTCTGTGTGGCAGGCGACGTAGGGTGTTTGTGACAAGGTGTAGGGTTTTCCGCACACACCCCATTTCCGCATAGGAGCCTGTGTTGCGTCCGATTGTCGGGCATAAAATATGGTCGCTTAGGAAACAACGGGAATCTGACCGAACAGTGTTTGGTCGCATCGTAATCTGGTGGTCGGAACTGCCGACTGCAAGTCTGTCGGTCCTGATTCCGAGTCGGTGTCAGGCAGAGACTTTCCGCCTGCCATTATCATGAGCCCCTAGGTGTCAATTTTGGATTCCCTTGAATACACATGGAAGCCAAGAGGTCTGTCAGGGAATATCTGGAATGTAAGTAAAGTGTCAAGATTCTAGTACCCAGACAATTATCCATGGTTTCTAGAGATCTTCTTATTCATCCTTGGGAGAAGGATGCTATGAACATAGTTTGACTTATAAAAGGAGAAACTCTGACACTTTATCTTATTGTGTTTATTGATTTGTATTAAAGATGGCTGAAAGTTCCATGTGTGCATGGCATTACTTCTTCTGGTGTTATAAAATTCCTGGATGAGGTGTTTAAAAGAGAAATTGTTCCAAAAATAGCGTTGATGGATAATGTTTCTCAATTATGCTCTAACGAAATGGAAATGTATTTCAGGTTTTGGGGTATAGTTCAAAAAACCCAGAAACCATTTAAACCACTGGTGCTGTTGAAAGAGTAAATTGAACATTGAAGGAATGTATTATTTTAGTTGTAGTTCGTACTCTAGTTTGGAAAAAAAAATAAGACTGAGAATTACTGTCTATCGAATAACTGCTCATCCCACAACTGGAATCATTCCTTTTGAGCTGTATTAACGGAGGGCATCCAATACTGTGCTGTGTCCAGGGTGGATGAGTCGGAGAAAAGGTGTACAATTTAATGTTTGGGTGATTGGACAATTTGCGAGTTACTGATGCAAAGTAAGAGGCAAAGCTATTTTGATTTCGCCAAGAAAGTGTGAGATGTACAAGCTTCTGTGGATGATATAATTAAAATAAAGGCTCCAAGTCGGGTTTGCTCAAATGGTCTAAAATCACCAATGGGTAAAAAAAGTTATTTAAGAATGCTGTAAAAACAGATGAAGGGAGGTTTTTGCATGAGCGTTGTGTTGTTGAGCTCAACTCTGGTGTGGATAGAAGGCAATTGTCTGGTGATTCTAAGTTGAATCATGATACACTTATTAGGAATATGGAAGTACGAACCAAGGACATCATGCCTGATCGCAGAAGTGCAAGATTACGGAGAAGACATGCTTAGATTGATGATTATGTGAGTGGCTAACTATTTCTCTCATTTTTTCTCCGGACTATGAATGGGGTGGGTTATTATTTCACCCATGCTTTCATTTACATTGTTTGTGTTATAACATATTTGAAGTTTTATTTTAATGTTGATGCTGAGAGGACAGTGTGGTATCTGTTTCAATATGATGCAGTGATTCTTGCATTATCGAGTTTGTGATTGGAACCTACTATACAATGTTATAAGGGTTGGAAAGTTGTATGGTGGGCAGTTGGAGTGATTATCAACCACCAAGTCACAGCAACATTATTGTATCCTCACCTTTCATACAGGTTGGACTATGTCCTGGTTGGACTTGAAGTGGAGGCTGTACTGTAGCACTATATATATTCAGGTATGAAAATAAAGGTGCACATTCATGCCCAGATGTATCTGATTTTTTTCAAGTTAGATGTTATTAGAAGAAAACAAAAGGAGGAAAAAACAGCGATACAATGGTAGAGCAAAACCTGTTCAACATGAAATTAGTAAATACATTTAAAATATATAATGATATACGTATCACGCTTTGAACAATAAATAAAATGCAACATGTGAAGAAATGAGGAAAAGGGAAAGGGAAATAATGCAAAAATTAGTTAAATAAATCAGGTATTTGTAAAGCGCAATCTTCTCACCCTTATAGGTCTCTAGGTGCTGGGGGCCATCATGGAAATTAAGGGAGGTATTGCCCAGAGTCACAGGGTGCTGAGCTGATCTGCCACCAGAGCTGGGGATCAAACAGTGAGCCCTGTTCTTCGAGGTCAGCTGCCCTGGCCACTGCACCACACCTTTCCACACTATACTATAGAACAATTGAAAATAGCAGTCCTACTATGTAAAATAATTAGCATTGTAAGCATAACAGTAAATGAATTGAAAGAACAGAACAATAAACAATCCATATTAAATGAGCAACTAATCGTCTGAAAGAGAGGAGGCAGTGGGAGAAATTAAGGTGGTTTCCGTACATCATCAGATCCATCTTTAGGGGCAACCATTAAAGAAGCTGTTAGGGATAAATAGGTTGTCAAAGGGAGACATAGAAGATCCCTTTTAATTGTTAAGGAAATGGGGGGAGCATAATTAGTATCTAGTCAATTATGAAAACAGACTGCATTCCACCAGGATTTGAAAGTGACTTTATCTGCTTGTTTCCAATTAGAGGTTATCAAATGAAGGGGTCGATTAGGATGGCGGACGGAAATGGGTACTGTCCGCCATGGTTGTGGAAATTTAACTCCCGGCAGCGCCGCGGAGATTCCGCGGTTGGGATTAGGATAATCATGTCATGAAACTCCGACCGCGGCGGACGGATCATAACCAACACCGTCTGCGGTGGACGGAACACATCCAACTCCGTCCGCGGCGGACGGAGTCCAATGAACAACCACCGCCGCGGACGGAAATGACCGCGGAAAATAACACATGTACCGCCATACCTGTGAATACTCCGTGTCCGCAAATAGGATAAATCCGCCAGTACCACGGAACGCACAGCCATCCACGTCCGCGGCGGAAAGAATGCAACGATAAACACTGCATCACTGCGGAAGGCCAACACGCACAACATCCCTAGCGTCAAACAAATGTTAGAAAGTGTACCGCAAGTCCAAAGCAAACATACGAACATTGACAACGCCCCCCCCATACACCAACACCAAGCACAAGCCACCATGACACGTCCCAAGTATCCAATAATGCACACTAGTCAACACGCCCACCTACCACCTGACTGCCAACAACCATTGAGACACGACTATAAAATGACACCCACACACTACCACAATCCTTTGCATCACAGCATTGCTGCTAGCAAGAGGCCCACATCGAGATACTGCTAACTCACATAGAAGACACACAACCACCACCCTACCACACCCACCACACAAACACCCACCACACAATTCCTACACATCACACACCACACACCTGCACCCCCCAACTCACTCAACTCACACACTGAGCACCACACACCATGGCACCCAAAAAAAAACTAAATTCACGGAGACCGAGTTGAAGGTAATGGTAGATGAAATAATCCGTGTTGAGCCCCACATCTTCGGGGCCCAAGTCCAACAGACGTCCGTGGCGCAAAAGAACCACATGTGGGACAGGATAGTCACTCGGGTGAATGCGTCGGGGACTGTGCCGAGGACGAAGCATGAAATTCAGAGACGGTGGCATGACCTGAAGACCAGGGTGAAGGGCATCCGAGCGAAAAACAATGCAAGAGCCATTCTTACTGGCGGTGGAACACCCCCGGAGCCCATACCCTACACCGATTGGGAGCAGAAGGTGCTGGTGATACCACACCCAGAGAGCCTAGACGGACTTGACGAAGGAGAAGAGGCTGGTAAGTACAAACCAAGCACCACGATCAGCACGACATGGTCAGGCTCACACAACTGAGAAGAAACATCTCCTACGCCCCAACCCATGCACGTTGGACACCAACTCACAAACATGTACATGGCTCCCAACAGGCCCCCATGTTCACGGGGAGGGTGGTGGTGGTGGAGGGTGTGGTGTGTGAGAGGTCCAAACTACAACTCCCAACAGGCCCCCATGTTCACGGGGAGGGTGGTGGTGGTGGAGGGTGGTGTGTGTGAGAGGTCCAAACTACAACTCCCAACAGGCCCCCATGTTCACGGGGAGGGTGGTGGTGGTGGAGGGTGGGGTGTGTGAGAGGTCCAAACTACAACTCCCAACAGGCCCCCATGTTCATGGGGAGGGTGGTGGTGGTGGAGGGTGTGGTGTGTGAGAGGTCCAAACTACAACTCCCAACAGGCCCCCATGTTCACGGGGAGGGTGGTGGTGGTGGAGGGTGGTGTGTGTGAGAGGTCCAAACTACAACTCCCAACAGGCCCCCATGTTCACGGGGAGGGTGGTGGTGGTGGAGGGTGGTGTGTGTGAGAGGTCCAAACTACAACTCCCAACAGGCCCCCATGTTCACGGGGAGGGTGGTGGTGGTGGAGGGTGGTGTGTGTGAGAGGTCCAAACTACAACTCCCAACAGGCCCCCATGTTCACGGGGAGGGTGGTGGTGGTGGAGGGTGTGGTGTGTGAGAGGTCCAAATTACAACTCCCAACAGGCCCCCATGTTCACGGGGAGGGTGGTGGTGGTGGAGGGTGGGGTGTGTGGGGTGTGTGCGACAGGAAACAGAAATGTCTACAAATCTATATGAACATGTAATGTCCACATTACTGACCAGCTCTATCTTGTCCCTCAGGTGATCGTGAACTGACTGGGGAAACCAGTACCCGGCCGCCAGCCTCGCCTCCCACACATACAGGACTCTCTGGTGACGAGGACACAGGCAGCTCCGGTGCGGAGGATGTAGCGGGACCAAGCACACAGCCAGGGCCATCTGGCTCACAGGGACTCCCGGGACCGACCACCGTCGCATGTGTGACTCCAGCGACACCTGCCTCTGTGATCTGCAGAGTCCCCACCACCACCAGTACCACCAGTACCACCAGTACCACCAGTACCACCAGTACCACCAGTACCACGACTCCTGCCTGTGCCACCCAGCCTAACCCAGCGCACGACGCTGGTCCATCGGCCTCACACCCAAGCAGGGTGAGTGGGCCACAAAGAGAGGCAACGGGACATCAGCCAATCAGGCGACCCACACACCGCCGTACAGAGGAAGGACAGCTACCCCATCCAGTGGCAGAGTCCCTACAAGCCCTTGCCAGGTGCCAGGCGTCATACGACCGGTCCCAGGCAAATGCAGATCGTGCACACCAGGACTCAGTGGACAACAACAACATGTTGCGCGAAATCTCTGGGTTCCTTGGCCAGATAGTGCACATCATGGGCCAGCAGGCAACAATGTGGAGGGAATGGGTTGGCCGGAACAACCCCCCCCCCCTCCACCAATTGTCGTAGCGCCACCGCCACCGTCACCTCCACCTCCACCGCCACCGTCACCTCCGCCTCCACCGCCAGCGTCACCTCCGCCTCCACCGCCGCCACCACCACCTGTGCCCCTGGCGACGGATGTGGCCCATCAACAACCTGCCCCCCCAGCTGCCTCTGTTCCACCTCAGAGACGGAGGGGCCGGCCGAGGCTGGAAGTGGCTGAGAGCAGTGTTGGAGCGCCATCCACACGCTCCAAGAGGGGCCGCCAATGACAATGTCACTGCCTGTGCCAGACATTCACCCTGCTAAGTATCCTGTCCCACATAGACAATCATTCCCACTGGTCTGCTGGACTAGCCTGACACCCCCCGATGTGGTGTCAGCACGGACATTTCATCTGCCATTACCTTCAACTCCAACTCCCTCCACCCCACTTACTTGTAAATATTCACCAGCACAAAAGCACAACCTGTAAATAAATTTCACTTACACACACAATGATGTTTTGCCTCCATGTTTATTCACATGATTGCCTTCAGAAACAGACGTAAACAGGTTCAGGGATCATAGTCGTACATGATCATGGCGCTGCGGGAGTGACCTAGGGAAAATCAGAGACAGCAAACACACGTCAGGAAACAGATTGACACACATCACAACACAATGCACAGCAACATTACACAAACTACAATCATCACAAAAGCATGGGATGAGAGCACACACATCATGGAGACTTGTATGTCCAAAGAAATGAAGACACACATATGCAACCATCACAAACAACACACAGCTGATGCACCCCACATCCACACAACACCAGCAAACATACATGAGGCATTGTCAACCGCCACTAGAGGTAGTTACTCACAATCAAGGGAAGTAGCGATCAATGAGCTGGCGCCTCTGGTCCACACCTTCCTCCTCACCACTATCCTCATCAGTCGACATGGGTGGGATGGGAGGCCGAGGAACTTCTTCGTCTTCAGGGTCCAAGAGCAGTTCAATGTCATTGCGTACTGCCAGGTTGTGGAGCATGCAGCAGGCAATCACGATCCTGCATACTTTTCCTGGTGAGTAAGGCAGGGCCCCTCCGGTCTTATCGAGGCACCGAAACCTAGACTTTAGCAGTCCAAAGGTACATTCGATGACTCTCCGTGTCCTTCCATGTGCATCATTGTACCGCATTTCACCCGCTGTTGTAGGATTACGTAGGGGACTGAGGAGCCAGGGCCGGTTTGGGTACGCCGAGTCGCCTATGTAGGGGGATGAGAGACACAAACATCACAACAAGATATGGTGGGTACCCCATGCCACACAGAGATCACAAGAGTCCCCACTGCACACTCACCAACAAGCCACGCTTGACCGGGTTGCAGATTTGCCATTAGTCGTGGGACAATGCTGCTCCGCATGATGTGGGCGTCATGTGCGGAGCCAGGAAATCTTGCACACACATGGGAGATGATGTTGTTTGCCAGGCACACCACCTGCACGTTCAGCGAATGGAAGTGTTTGCGATTCCGAAAAACTTGCTCACGTGCCCGTGGTGGAATGATAGCGATGTGTGTGCCATCAATTGAACCCACAACGTGAGGTATGTGGCCCAGTGCATAGAAGTCAGCTTTGACTGCTGCCAACTCTTCCGGCCGTGGGAAATGTATGTAGTCATTCTTGTACAGCATCATAGCTGTTAAGACATCCCGAAGAACCGTGCTGAACATGGACTGTGACATCCCCCCGGCATGTCCAACTGTGTACTGAAAGGTGCCAGTAGCAAAGAAATGTAGTACCGCCATGACCTTTGCAGTGGGTGTAATCGAACCAGGATACGTCCTACGTGGCTGCAGATGAGGAGACAATTGTGCAACAAGCTCCAGCAACCGACGTCGATCCAGCCGGAATTTCCTAATCACCTCCTCATCAACCATATCCTCCAGCACAGTGTATGGCCGATGCACATTTGGAGCCCTCCTGTGTGGGAGAGAGATGTAACTTAGGTCAACTTACAAACGACGTATACGTGTACAACTCCATCACATGTGAACCTTACTGACAAAACGTCTGTCTTCACCCTAATGTTTAGTAGCCACATCACAGACACACATGCAACTGCATGCACACAAACGATAATGATACACACGCCATGTCATCAAGCACCAATGCCAACACCAATAATGTTGTGCATACGGTAATTACATGCATGGTGACACAACGTCCAAAACACATACACGGAATGCATGTGTACCACCACCACTGTAGTCACCTCGCCAGAACCACACACTGACAACAGATGCATAATTTGGCCATACAGCCGTGATGTACTGTGTAGTTGTGAAGATGTAATAACGTCTGTAGGGTCACACCCGACGTCAACACGTCCAAATGCACATCTGTTGCCCATTGTGTGCCGACCGATGGGCATAGTATGGACACACATGCTATATTGTATGACATATGACCTTTCCCTATCACGCTCACAACCCTCATGACGCAACTGCACACAACACATCACGGTGCAGCGTCTGACAAGATAACATAATTGGCGCCGCCATGGCGGTGCACAACTTCCGCTACTTCCCAAAGGCCATACGCGGCCAGCGTCCCTCTTCCCATTTGGCTGCATGTGCACGGACCGTCACGGGAACACACATCGGCAACCGCACGTGCAAGCTTCAGGCACGGATGCTTCAGTTGCAACAATGTTCTATCACTGGCGCCACCATGGCGGTGCACGTACTCAGCGGGGGAGGTGCAGGCCTATACACCCTTTAGATGTACTCAATGGACATGCCAGTTCATGTCCCCTCTTACAGTCACATTGCATCATCCACCGTACACCGGCCGGAGCGGCCGGGCCAAGGATGGCCGTGCCGGCCATGTACACAACCGCCATGCCAGGCCATGTACACAACTGCCGTGCCGGCCATGTACACAACCGCCGTGCCAGGCCGGGCCTAGGACGCCCGTGCCGGCCATGTCCACAACCGCCGTGCCAGGCCCGGCCTAGGACGGCCGTGCCGGCCATGTCCACAACCGCCGTGCCAGGCCATGTACACAACTGCCGTGCCGGCCATGTACACAACCGCCGTGCCAGGCCATGTACACAACCGCCGTGCCAGGCCATGTACACAACTGCCGTGCCGGCCATGTACACAACCGCCATGCCAGACAAGTGTTGTTGGGGGACATGCCTTCAGGAGCTACACAGGCATTCAACACAAAAGGTACTCCCAAGGCAAGGGATACTCACATGTCCATGGACTGTACCTTGGACAAGGCCACTTAGAAGACAAAGGCACCTCCTAAGAGCAGGGAGACTCCCAAGGGCAGGCCCACAACAGAGGAAAGGGACCCTCCCAAGGACAGTGAAAAGACAAAGGCACCTCCTAAGAGCAGGGAGACTCCCAAGGGCAGGCACACAACAGAGCAGGGTCCATCTCCCAAGGGCAGGGACACACACAGAGAGCAGGTGTCTACTGGAGACAGGTGCACCACAGACGACAAGTCTGCTGGCAGGAACAGGGCGGCGACCAGGGCACAGGCTACATCCAGAGACAACACTCCACCTAAGGATAAGGCACATCCTACGGACAAGGCTTCTAGCATGGACAATGGCGCAATCAAGGACAGGCATACTTCACCCCTGGCTGCACTGAGGCTGATGTTTTCTACTGAACGCCAAACAGATGTCTCCGCGGCGGAGTCCCCCCATACCTCCACTCCCATCCAGGCCAGTCAGAAGCAGAGGAGGGTGTCCCCTGTTGGTGCATCCCCCATTACACATGACTCTAAGTCCAGGCGGCAGGCACACAGCAAACGACAAGCAGGCTCCAGCACGTCCCCAGAAACCCGATCCCCGGCTGCAGATGCTCCACCTATGGTGGGTGGTGATTCTTTAGAGTCCCCACCCCTTGGCAGTCCTGTCCTGTCCAGGGTGCACTCACACATCCCTAAGAAACGCAGACACACACCATTGACACCTGCCAACTCCGATGTGGCTCAAGGTCAGCTATCCCCAGCTCCCAGGCCCACCCTGCCTCCTGGCCCATACAGCCCTGTGGCTCATCATTTCAGTTTCCCAGTGGCGCAGGTGCAGTTGACTCTCATGTATCAGATAGTGGCACTGTGTCTGTTGTTGGCTGTCATGCATCATGTAGTGGCACAGTCTCTGTTGTGCCCTCTCCTGTTGCAGGTCCTGGCAGTGTATCTGGGTCTATGGCTCACGTGTCAGTTAGAAGATCTGTGGCTGTGTTGAACACTCCTGTTTCTGGTGCTGGCAGTCTGTCTGGGTCAGTGGGTCACGTGTCAGTGACTACATCTGTGGCTGTGTCTCACATTCCTGTTGCTGGTGCTGGCAGTGTGTCTGGGTGTGTGGCCCATGTGTCTGTCACTCGGGCTGTGGCTGTGTCTCACACTCCTGTTGCTGGTGCTGCCAGTGTGTCTGGGTCCGTGGCCCATGTGTGTGTCACTCGGGCTGTGGCTGTGTCTCACACTCCTGTTGCTGGTGCTGCCAGTGTGTCTGGGTCGTGGCCCATGTGTGTGTCACTCGGGCTGTGGCTGTGTCTCACACTCCTGTTGCTGGTGCTGCCAGTGTGTCTGGGTCCGTGGCCCATGTGTGTGTAACTCGGGCTGTGGCTGTGTCTCACACTCCTGTTGCTGGTGCTGGCAGTGTGTCCGAGGCAGGTAGTTCACGCAGTCCCCCTGATTCTGTGATGTGAGGTGCTGAACACTTCACTCAAATGTTATTTCACATGGTGTGTCCATTGAGAACTGCGTGGCACTCTTGTGGTCCCTGTGACGGGTTGGTAGGGACACGTACTTGTGCTGCCTCTGATGTAGCTGCTCTGTACTCCACAATGCCCTGTTGCTGTTCTGATACTGCATTCTGCCCTCTCGTTTACTGCCAATGATGTAGCTGCTCTGTACTCCACAATGCCCTGTTGCTGTTCTGATACTGCATTCTGCCCTCTCGTTTACTGCCAATGATGTACCTGCTCCGTACTCCACAATGCCCTGTTGCTGTTCTGATACTGCATTCTGCCCTCTCGTTGACTGCCAATGATGTACCTGCTCCGTACTCCACAATGCCCTGTTGCTGTTCTGATACTGCATTCTGCCCTCTCACGTGCTGCCTCTGATGGACATGTTCAGTGCTATGGACTGTTGTTGCACTTGGCCCCTCTCACGTGCTGCCTCTGATGGACATGTTCAGTGCTATGGACTGTTGATGCACTTGGCCCCTCTCACGTGCTGCCTCTGATGGACCTGTTCATTGCTATGGACTGTTGATGCACTTGGCCCCTCTCACGTGCTGCCTCTGATGGACATGTTCAGTGCTATGGACTGTTGATGCACTTGGCCCCTCTCGTTTACTGCCAATGATGTACCTGCTCTGTACTCCACAATGCCCCGTTGATGCTCTGATACTGCATTCTGCCCTCTCGTTTACTGCCACTGATGTACCTGCTCTGTACTCCACAATGCCCTGTTGCTGTTCTGATACTGCATTCTGCCCTCTCACGTGCTGCCTCTGATGGACATGTTCAGTGCTATGGACTGTTGATGCACTTGGCCCCTCTCACGTGCTGCCTCTGATGGACATGTTCAGTGCTATGGACTGTTGATGCACTTGGCCCCTCACGTTTACTGCCAATGATGTACCTGCTCTGTACTCCACAATGTCCTGTTGCTGTTCTGATACTGCATTCTGCCCTCTCACGTGCTGCCTCTGATGGACATGTTCAGTGCTATGGACTGTTGATGCACTTGGCCCCTCTCACGTGCTGCCTCTGATGGACCAGTTCAGTGCTATGGACTGTTGTTGCACTTGGCCCCTCTCACGTGCTGCCTCTGATGGACCTGTTCAGTGCTATGGACTGTTGTTGCACTTGGCCCCTCTCACGTGCTGCCTCTGATGGACATGTTCAGTGCTATGGACTGTTGTTGCACTTGGCCCCTCTCACGTGCTGCCTCTGATGGACATGTTCAGTGCTATGGACTGTTGTTGCACTTGGCCCTTCTCACGTGCTGCCTCTGATGGACATGTTCAGTGCTATGGACTGTTGATGCACTTGGCCCCTCTCACGTGCTGCCTCTGATGGACATGTTCAGTGCTATGGACTGTTGATGCACTTGGCCCCTCTCGTTTACTGCCAATGATGTACCTGCTCTGTACTCCACAATGCCCTGTTGATGCTCTGATACTGCATTCTGCCCTCTCGTTTACTGCCAATGATGTACCTGCTCTGTACTCCACAATGCCCTGTTGCTGTTCTGATACTGCATTCTGCCCTCTCGTTTACTGCCAATGATGTACCTGCTCTGTACTCCACAATGCCCTGTTGCTGTTCTGATACTGCATTCTGCCCTCTCGTTTACTGCCAATGATGTACCTGCTCTGTTGGGCACAATGCCCTGTTGATGCTCTGATACTGCATTCTGCCCTCTCGTTTACTGCCAATGATGTACCTGCTCTGTACTCCACAATGCCCTGTTGCTGTTCTGATACTGCATTCTGCCCTCTCGTTTACTGCCAATGATGTACCTGCTCTGTACTCCACAATGCCCTGTTGCTGTTCTGATACTGCATTCTGCCCTCTCGTTTACTGCCAATGATGTACCTGCTCTGTTGGGCACAATGCCCTGTTGATGCTCTGATACTGCATTCTGCCCTCTCGTTTACTGCCAATGATGTACCTGCTCTTTACTCCACAATGCCCTATTGCTGTTCTGAAAATGCATTCTGCCCTCTCGTTTATTGCCAATGATGTACCTGCTCTGTACTCCACAATGCCCTGTTGCTGTTCGGATACTGCATTCTGCCCTCTCGTTTACTGCCAATGATGTACCTGCTCTGTTGGGCACAATGCCCTGTTGATGCTCTGATACTGCATTCTGCCCTCTCGTTTACTGCCAATGATGTACCTGCTCTGTACTCCACAATGCCCTGTTGATGCTCTGATACTGCATTCTGCCCTCTCACATGCTGCCTCTGATGTAGCTGCTCTGGTGCCCACTTTGCCCATGCTCACGCATACACTGTGATTATACCCCTATTATGTGCAATAAAGGTAGTCAATCATGTGTCGTGGTTTGTCGTTGTCATTCCTGCTTGCGTACTACAAATGTGTATTTCTATTTGCTTCTCATCAGTGGTTTCGGTAACATGACACTCCCCCTCCCTACGTCACGACCCTTGCTGGTATTCCCCTCCATGCAGCCAATGGTTTGTGCCTTACATGCGTCGGCGTCGATGGTGGGCCATGACTAGGACGTGGTGGATCGCGAAGAGCATCGGGAAAGCGTGTAGCGCTGAGTCCATGGTGGTGGTCAGCTTGCGGTGGGTATCTCTGCTATGTCACCTATGTTCGCTGTGGGGATTCCGCCGTGTTCAGACAGGTTGTTTTTCCGCAGTGGTTTTATGTGTATTTTCCGCCATCTTGATTTGGGGGACGGTCTTAGACATCAGTACGTACGGCGGACCCTCTGGATGTTTTCCGTTCGCCGCGTGGTCGTGTGTAGTTCGACGGCGGTGCGTGCTTTACCGTCGCGGACGGAAATTTGACACGTTTTCCTATCCTGATATGGCGGACGGAGTATCCGCGGCAGGCGGACACGGAAAAGGGTTTTTCCGCCTACTCCAGGGCCGCGGTGGCTCTTCCGTCCGCCATCCTAATGAGCCCCTATATGTGATAGCAAACAGAAAATCTAAAAGCTTAAAATTCGTTGGTGATTGAGGCTCTAAGAAGGCAAGAGTGTGTGTAGGATAATGGAATGTGGACCTTAAACATTTTCTGTATTTGGGACCAAACTAGTGTCCAAAATTGCTGATTTGGAGGACATTCAAACAACACATGCTTTAAGTCAGCAGAGGGTTAAGGGCAGGACCAACAAGTAGAGGGTGATTCTGGTGAAAAAAGTGTTTGTGTGGTTTGCAGCCCAAGAGGTTTTATGAATGTTAGACCATATTTTATCCCAAGCAGTAATTGACCAGCCCTGTGAAAAATCCTTCTCCCAAGTTAGTTCAACCTTTGTTTTGTGCCTTTCTATGGAAAATCGATTTGTAAATAGTGGATTCAGAGAGGGGATTGTCTAATATTGGGAATACATTTCTATAGAGAATATGGAAATCATTAGTAATAGGAAGGTTTTTAATATATAGAGTGATAGAAGGATATAGGAGAGCATATTGCATTCTGGAAGACAAAGGTAGGAAAAATTGAACCTGGAGATCAGAAAACGTAAGGGGTTTATTATCTGATGCAAGCTGAGAAATCTAACTCAGACTTCTACAGTGCCAAGGATTACGAATTTGCAATGATTTATTATGCCAAATAGGTTGTTGATGAAGAGAACTTTGAGATGGATAAGAACATTTACGAGAGTGGGAAATGATAGGAGAGCATAAAGACATTAAAAGTGAAGGTCAATATCTCCTGAAAGTCAAAAGGGGCAATAAAGGATTCCTCCATTTTTAACCAAGGAGATGGATATAGAGGAAGATCTGTAGAAATCCATTAAGTAGCTTGTTTTAATGAGAAAGTGGAATGGTATGTTTTAAAACCAAGAAATCTAGGACCTCTTTTAGGTCTGTCCTTCTTTAAGGAGGAAAGGGCTATACGAGAAGATTTACCTTTCCAGAGAATTTTATTAAAGTAGAATCCATTTTCTTGAATTAATAATCATGAATATGATTAGGAATCATGGAGATTATATATAATACAAGAGGAGAGAGCATCATCTTAATTGAGTCAAGTCGTCCCCACCACAATAAAAAGAGGAGATACCTGCGAGTGATGGAGTCATTCAATTTTTTAATCATATAATCAAAATTTTATTTTAATGGCCCAGATAATAAAGGAGCGAACCATAAACTCAAATATTTGATTTTTTGAGGCTGCTAAGAGAACCTGGAATTCTCAAAATGATGTTTTTGACACAAAACATTTAAGGGCAGACTTTTGCACTTATCAGCGTTAAGACAATATTAGAGACTTTAGAGAAAAAGGTCACCTGCTGAAGAAAAGAAGGAAGAGATGATTCAGGATTAGAACAGTTTAAAAGAATATCGTCCACACAGACTGACATTTTAACCTGGTGAGGACCAAAATGAAAATCTGTAATACATTTATCCATTCTAATCATAGTTAAGAAGGGTTCCAAAGCTATAACAACTAATAAAGTAGATAAGGGACAACCCTGTTGTACCCCCCTACCCACTGAAAAGTAATCAGAAGTCATACCCTTGACACAAATTGAAGCTTGGGGACCCGAATATAATAAAGAAAGTAAAGCAGTTAATTTAGAAGGGAAACCTGCCCACTGTAATGCATAAAACATAAAATTCCAGCAAATTCTATCAAAAGCTTTCTCAGTATCTAAAGTAATTGCAGCAAACGGGTGATCCAAAGAAGAGGCTTTGCTTAAAACATTAAAAGGGACTTTTAAGTTGTCAGATGCAAGTCTCCCCTTAACGAAACCTGATTACTCAGGACCAATGAGATAGGGTAACATAGGGTCAATACAAAATGCTAGAATCTTAGCAAAAATCTTATAATCTGTGTCGACCAAAGAAATAGACTGATAATTCTTAAAGAGAGAATGATCTTTCTCACCCTTAGGAATTAAGCAAATCAGTGCTTCTTGAAAAGTGCCTTGAGAAGAGCCATTCTCAGAAAAAGATTGAAATAGAAGTAATAGATTTGGCAAAAGTATTTCTGCAAAATGACTACAAAATTCAATGGTAAAGCCGTCAGGGCCAGGTGCTTTCCCACGACGTAGCACCAAAACAGCGTGAGAAATATCTGCTAAAGAGATATCAGAATCAAAATACTCAAAATCAATGTGAATTGATGAAGGAGAAGGAATGGAATGAAAATAGGAAAGGAGATTGGAATGATCAGTTGGGGATTCAGGAGTGTATAAATCCTTATAAAATTATACAAATTCATTCAGACATCTTTCTCTTTGAAAATAGAAGTACCAACAGGACCATGTAGAGATTCTACTTTTGTTCTTTCTTTTCTCACTTTTAAATAATTGGCCAATAATTTCCCCATCTTGTTTTGACCCCCGTAGTAGCAAGCACTACTTTTCAGTAGGCAATTAGAGGCTGTGTCGGTATATAATTTATTAAAAGTAAGTTTATCGGCTAGCAGCTTTTTCAAAGAAGACTCATTATGTAAGTGATAATAAGTATATTATAATTGTTTAATGTTAATAAGTAGTTGAGCAGATTGAGCTTCAACAGATTTTTTCTTTTGAGAAGCAAAGTTGATAATAAAACCCCTCGCAGTCACCTTAAAGGAATACCATACCATAGCAAAGGGAGAATCTGGGGTGTTATTGATAGACAAAAAACAGGGTCAAGGAGGAGGGAGTTATTAAAATTCCATCTTCCTGAATGAGGAGAAAAAGGGATTTGGTCAATATCTACATGAACAGTCTGAGATTATTATGGAACCAATTTCAGATTGGATGGCATGTTGGGAAAAGGTAGTCAATACGGGATTGTGATTGGTGAGAGGCCGAATAGAAACAAACTGGCACATGCATCAAAGCTTTTTGCAATCGCAAGCGGTGTAAAAATCGGCCATTTGCGATGGCAAAATTAGCTTTTGCGATGCATCAAGTGTCAAGGCCCACGCAATTTGAGAATTTGCAATTAATTGCGAGTTCTCAAATTGCGATTGCATTTAAGGAATCGCATTTTGTGATTCCTTAAATGCAATGCAAGAACCGCTTTGAAGTCGCAATTTCCTCTACTAGGGGTCGCAAATTACCATGAAATTGAACTTCGTGGTAATTAGAAAAAACTTTGAAAATGCACTAAAGTGCATTTTTCAAAGTTGTAGGTTACACACACATACTTCCTTGGGACATGTGTGTGCGCAACATTTGTGCACAGTTCAATTTCAGGGATGCAACAGGGTGTCCTTTTAACACCTTTGCACCCTTGAAATTGCATGAACAATTTGCGTGGACATATTGGTACTCGCAAATTGCGCTTGCAATTTCCCATTCATTCCTATGGACCTGTAGGCCCATAGGAATGAATGGGAAGCCATCGCTTATTTGTGAATCGCAAATAAGGAATGTGTAGAAATTGCTATTTTTATAGCTATTTCTACATGCATAGGCTTTTGCAAGTCCTTAATTGCGATTCCTTAATAATCGCAATTAAGGACTTGCAAAATCCTAGCTTGATGCATGTGCCTTCATATTCTCTAAGATCAGGATGGCAGAGTCTCCAAATGTCCACCAACCCTTTAAGGCGTATTGTAGAAGTAAATTGTGATTCCATTTTGGAGGGAAGGAATTTAATTCCAGAATGTCTATCTAAATTAGGGTCAAAACTTGATTACAACCACCACCAAAAGTAATATAATCATCATCGTAGGAAAGTAATTTCACAGATTCATTAGTCCCAAAAACTTTATCGACCAAATTAGGGGCATAAACATTCAAACACACATGCATGAGGACTGAGTATGAAATAAATGTAATAGGCATATCAATGAATGACAGATGTTGTAAAATGACAGCAGTCACAACTACAACACCTGTGTGAGATATCACTAACAATAAAGTCATGCCGTAATTGAATCTGTGTAAAACAAAAATCAAAAGTAAGTGAAAAGTTATTGCGTGCTCCTAAGGTATCACTCTCCATTCTTTGAAGTGTTGTGCAAAATAAAACTCAATAAGCATCTCCTAATTAGGGGATGTCCCTTAGTGCATAGCCATCTGGCCTATGAAAGGCATACAATGTTCAAATCCAAAAGGTTTTAACAATCCAAACTTTTTGGATTTGAACATTGTATGCCTTTCATAGGGCAGATGGCTCTCACTAAGGGACATCCCCTAATTAGGAGATGCTTATTGAGTTTTATTTTGCACAACACTTCAAGGATTGGAGAGTGATACCTTAGGAGCACGCGACAACTTTTTACTTACCAAGTCCAGGCTGTGCGTGGCACCATTGATTTTTGTTTTACATTGTACTCCGTCCACTGCACACAGCATGCCAGGATTAATTTGTAAACTAGTGATAACCATGTCTAACGATAACATTTCAAACCTAACTGAACAAAGAGAGGAGACTTTTGCATTCACAAACAATGATGCCACCAAAATATATGCATTAATACAAGAAGATATAACACCCATAACTTCCCACAAAAGCAAAGAAAGCAACATCAAGCAATTATTGTATCTAATGAAAAAGGAAACAAACCAAAGGCTGCATGCCAGCACTCTCATTAGGTACCATCGTGTACAACGGATCCCACGTGGTCTAAGGATACCTCTTAAACCACTATTGTGCAATAACAATTCAAAATTTGTAGAAAAATGGTACGCGATACTCAACAAGTGTTCCCTAGACCTAATATTGTTAATTATAGAGGAATCATCAAATGTATTGGTGGAACTGAATCCGAAATCAATCAAAACAAAACAGAATTATACAAAATGTTGGAGGAAGATGAATTAACCAAAATTTTGGATGATGTCAACAGCCAATTGAATAAATACACATTGGAGATACAGGCCCGTAAAATTAGGAAATATAAAAGAGACACCATAGACAATAAGTTAGGGGAAGTTTACACGTGGGCAGAAGTGTATGCCCGCCGACGTCAGAACAAACCATACAACCCCAAGTCTGAAACTGAGACATCCTCATCAGAAGGAGAAACTCGTCCTCGAGTACCACATCCTAATGATGCAACAAGCAGTTTAACAGAAAACATCCATGCGTCTTCCACCTCTGCGGTACATTTTTTAGATGAGGGACCAAAAGATACAAGCAACCCAGGAGGAGCCAAAGGCACAAAAAAAGACACCTTGCCCGAGAAGAATCTGGTTACTACGGGCAGGAAGGGCAGAGGCAAGAAATAATGGATCTTGACAACTTAGTGATAAACATTTCATCTCACTGTTTATCAACCTTTGAAATACCCACTTTACAAAAGGGACAATCATTTGTACCCACGATGTCTTCAAATACATTAGAACTAGAAATAAGCTTTTTTAAGAGGAACTTGAGATTGAGAAATTATTTTGAAAATGTGGTAAGCATCACACAATCGGAAGAAGACATCTTACTAAAAGGATTAAGAACAAAGAGTACATTTTTACCTCCAGTAAATCACAAAAGCCCGGATCTTTTTGAAAACTTAGTGAAACAAGACCTATCCACTTTGAAGTTTCAACATAGATCTAAACACTGCAATATGTCCGTCAAAGAAAAGGCTACCTTACCTTGGCTAACAATCCAAAAATCGTCCGTCAAAATGCGGATAGGAGTGGTGCCCTTGTGATAATGAACAGTGATTTCTACAAAGAACAAGTTGACAAACACGTGAATGACACCAACACTTATATGGAATTACAACATACGCCCCATAAACCTATTTGAAGCAGAACTCAAAAAGATTATTTTAAGAGCGGTAGAAAATGGAGTCATCACTGAAAGAGCAAAACATTTTTTACTTCAAACCAATCCTAGATCGCCAACCTTGTACATGTTACCCAAAGTACACAAGAACTTGTATCAACCACCGTTTAGACCCATAATTTCTATACGCTGAAGCATACATGAGCCGATTGGAAAATTCTTAGACAGACACACACAACCTTTCGTGACGAACATCAGTACCTATATACGGGACACCACAGATTTCATAGACAAAATCAGCCATTTGAAGTTTCACTTAGAAGAAGAAATATGGATGTGCACAGCAGATGTAAAGTCACTCTATACATCGATACCTTATGACTTGGGCATTGAAGCCATTGAACACGTGTTACTAAAATCAAACATAGACAAGGAGTTACAAGTTTTTATCTTGGAGCTGCAACAGTTCACACTGTCTCAAAGCTATTTTAAATGGGACGACAAATGGTTTTTACAACTCTCTGGAACATCAATGGGGAATTGTGCTGCCCCAGTATATGCAAATATTTTCATGCACTACTTTGAGGAGAGTCACATACTCAATAAGGAATCATGGAGTAAACATAAGAGAATTTTTCTTAGATACATTGATGATCTATTCATAATTTGGTCTGGCACCAGAGAGGAACTGTTAACATAATTTGAACAGCTCAACACCATTGATGAAAGGATTCAGTTTACCTTCGAAATTCAACAAGAAGTCCTCCATGTGTGAACGTGAGGGGGACCACCTCTAAACCACCATTTTTCGAAAAGACACAGACAGGAATAGCATTCTACATTTCAATAGCTTCCACAGACCCAACCTCAAATGCAATATGCCATATTCACAATTGTTACAGGTAAAGAGAATCATTTCTGATCCCACTGAAAGCATCAGACAATCACAAATCATGATAGAAAAATGTAAGAAACGTGGGAACCCTACTGAAATATTTCAACGAGCTCTGGAAAGCAGTGAGAGTAAAAATCGTGTAGACTTATTGAAAAATCAAATCAAAGAACCACGGAATCGAATGGTTATTATCTCAAAATATTCCACTATGAGCCAAAAATACAAGAACATCATATTGAAACATTGGTCCGTATTGAAAGCAGAACCAGACTTCAATGGCATTTACCGACAGCCACCTATATTTGCATATACTAGAGGCCTAAACCTCAAGTAATTATTAACAAAACCGAGCACAGAACAAAAGAATATCACGTTTAAAGGCTTGCAACCATGTCAAAACTGCGGTAATTGTAATAATGTGATCTGCGGATCAAATATGAATCATCCAATGAAGGGCACCATAATTCAGCTCAAAGTAAATGCCACTTGCAATACAACAAACGTGATATACATGATCAAGTGCCCATGTGGTCTATGCTATGTCGGGAAAACTACCAGGAAAATCTGAATCCGAATATTGGAGCATACAAGTAACATCAGAATGAGAAATTCCAAATCAGCATTAGCAGCTCACTTGTTGGAAAAAGTACATAACATTGCCCAACTAAATTTTTTTGTGTTAGAAACTGTGGAAACAAAAGTAGGCTCTTACAAAGGGAGAACTTTTGCATCCGTTATCTGTGCACAATGCATCCTAATGGACTGAATGACAGGATGGAATTCTTGTGTTACCTTTAAATGTCTTTTTCAGAAAGATGAATTTCTTGTAACAAAGTGACATGACAACAAAGATTAGAAAGATGTGTTGTTGTTTGATAGGGCTAAAAAGGCTTATGACATTCCATTAAACGGGCTTATGACATTCCATTAAACGGTTCAAAATCTATTCATGAAAACATTGGTAAGCAACCTCTACTACAGTGATTGAACATGTTCTTCGCTCATTGGAACAAGAGTTGAATCTTGTATATTCGTAAGACTGATGTTACATGTGAGAATATGATTATTGAGAAATGTTCACAAACATGTTATGGATATTTCCTGCTATTGAGGTTGACACCTGAGTAGGACAGCAACACATGCATTTTTATAGTTGATTCACGTGGGATACTCTTGGACACACTGCTATAATCATATCATCAGTCTAGGCATTTAGACTCCCTGTTAAATGAAAATCTGTTTCTACTTCCCTTGGATTTTGTCACAATTGTATTGTACTTCCCGTGTGTTTACACTCACCGCCAAATTTTTTTCACGTCGTCTTTTTTACTTTATTGCACCTTTTTCCAATACTTTGTTTGTTTACCATTACAAGATGACCATTGTGTTTTTACGCGGTCACGTGATCGTATGTAGATTTCCGTCCTCGACTGATTTAAGATTTCCCTCGCGAACTCTGTGTTCCCACAGCCGTTCTTTCACCATGCCCGCATCAAGACCATTTAGACATCGTGTCCGAGGTTTTATGTAAGTACAAGCTTTTGTGTACTGTACTGACAGCTTTTGATGCCTCATATTCCCCATAGACTCATAATGGTCTATTCCCGATTTCAGATGCCTCGCATCGGCAATGACCCGTGACTTGCTAGCGGTTTATAACTTGTGATCCTATACCTTTTGCAGACGTGTTTTTTCGTATCCTCTTGTAAGTAAATCTTCATGCACCCCAGGTTTAATCGAATTTCACCTCGTGAACGTGAGCACTAAGGCACAAGTGTTTATCTTTTTCAGATACCCATCACCATGACCTTAGCGTCGTAAGTTGATGTGTACATATTTGTATACATTCACTGCGTTTCTCATACTTTTCACGCGTTTGCACTCTTGGTGTTTTTTTCACTGTATGATCCACACTAGTGTTACACATTGAGTCAATCCTTTTTACAAATCACTAGTTTTTACATGGCATGTGTTTAAGGCGTTTACAACTGTTTGCATTTTTCTTCTTGATCAACATTGTAGCACGTTATCCTACGTTAGAGAGAACACCAACTTCACTTATCTATTCAGCAACCACTGATGCATGTGCACTGAATGAACATGTAAATATTACCTGAACATTATGAAAATGTAACGTTTTATGGATATGTAAATACAGGAGTAGAAGAATAGCGCATATTATTTGGTATCATTTACAGATGAGGCCCCTGAAGAAGGGTACTTAGCTGCCCGAAATGGATCAGGAGTGTTTTCTGTTCAAAAATTTAAAATGTTTATAAAAATAAAGAACATCAGAGATTGTTTATCAGATTGGAGAGAAAAAACAAAGCAAGGAAAAATATTCTTTATTAAAGTTTCCTTTGAACTACATCCAGTTTGGATTGATACAACTTTTTGGATTTGAACATTGTATGCCTTTCATAGGCCAGATTGCTGTGCACTAAGGGACATCCCCTAATTAGGAGATGCTTATTGAGTAATTGAATCTGTATCAATTTATTATTTAAAATATTTATGCACCATTAACATAACCCCACAAGAGGCTCATGGGCTTCACCTTTATGGCAAGGGTTGCAATATGAATTGGTTCAGCTACAAATCTAAATTAATGGTAACAGGCAAGTTAGTCTCTGTCCTGAAAATGAAGGTAACTTCTTAACCCAGGACCTAGTCTGACTGAAACTATTGTACGTTTGCTTACACCTGAACCCTATTGGTCAGCACTGGTAATCTGTGAGATAATTATTTAATGACGATTGTTTCTTAGAGTAGGCACTGCTTGAAGTGAAATAGTACAAAATCACCTTATTGAAAGTGGCAAAGGTGGTCTTGGGGGAGCATGGTTATGATTATTTGCGATGGGGTATGTACAGAATGAACTACGTATTCATTATCAAGAGCTAAGTTGGTGTGTGCCTATTTGCAATGTTTAACAAGTGCTCCCACTTCAGAGGCAATTGATGCCAAACACTCATAGGCACTCATTACAGGTCAGGTGGAGCATTATCCTCAGGTGGATACCTCTCTGCCTGACCACGAATGGCCCACACACTAGACCCGATTTTAACTGCTGGTTCCCATCCTGTATGAGAATGTAATGGCACCCTCCTTCCAGGGCATCCTTTTTTCCTTTTCTTTTCTCTACTGAACTCACAAATACATCCCACCACATCTGCCCAGGACCTGCCCCTTTTACTCACTCACATTTAAAACCTTTATCAGATGGTAAATATGAGTGCTAGTCCACCTAGAACACAAAAACACATGCAGATTTTTACCTGATTAAACCAATGCCCAAAAATCATAACGGATTTTGTGGGGATTAACTCATAATTAAATGTCACTGGTGTTGGAATAGGTTAATACGATGTCAATGAATACCATGATATGTGCAGGCCCCACAATGGCAATACCAATAAGTGCAATGTCATAAAATGTCATAACATGTGCCCACAGAATAGTGTTCATACCGGCAGTAACAATGTCAATTCATGCAATAATCCATACATAATTGACAATGTTGTTACCAGCAGAAACAATGTCGATGTACGCTATGGCCTAGGCATGCATAACTGGGTCAATATCAGTAAAGACAATGTCAAACAAGTCTTAGGAAAGAGGTCCCAATAAAACATGTTTGGCCATAGGTTGTCATTCCCCCAAAGTACCACAAAGCTAGTTACCACATGTAGATAGGAACAATCAGGATACGACATGCACACCACACATAATGATCATGTGCTTCTCATGCTGGACATCAGGACTAATGCACACTGGCCCACACTTAGGGGTCTATTATGAAGTCCGCTCGCCATCGCCCCGGGAAATGGGACCGCCTACTAAGGGTGCGCGGTCCCTCATGGAAAATTAGGATGGGCCTGCCAGACTGACGGGCACATCCTGCATTCTTTGCATTGTGGCAGGCAGTGCTGTCAGCAGCACCCGCCTCATTTAAAAAATGGAATTTGTGCATTTGAATGCACAACGTACCAGGCACCGTGCGGTGCCTGCCACGTCGTCCATGCAAATGTTGGGGGGTACCATAGGTCCCCCCATGTGCACCCACTACCCCCCAACATCCTGGGGGCCCGCAAAGGGCCTCCAACTCAGGAATCCGCATGCCTTTCTGTGGAGGCTGCTTCCCGCTGGCATCCTAATATGGCTGGCGGTGTCTAGCAGGCACTGCCACCATATGCAACCCTTTTCTGCCGGGTCGACCCATCGATCGGTTGGAAAAGCAGCGGACGGCCTTCCCATCTACCGCGGTGCCACTGTCATTATAATATGGCGGGGGAAATGGGAGGCAGGAGGGGGATGATGTAGTGCGGATCGCCACCGCCTTGCGGGCGGTGGCGATTCGCCCTACATCATAATAGACCCCTAACTCTCCCCAAGGTTGACAACCATCTGTCTCTTTATCAGATGCCAAAACGTGCTAATTTATGACTGAGATGATTTTCAGGAAAGCAGAAATTACTTTATTGTACAACACGAGATGTACATAATGTCAGCCACAGCTTTATACACAGAGAGAATTTCCCAGCTGCTCCATTTAATTAAGCCAACTTGTTCCTGTTTTCCCAAACACCTGTTGTTTTTTTCATTTCTTTTAGGTAAATTCATAGCTGAGCAACACCGGTAGGATGTTACAGCAGGGTAATGTTAATTTTTTGTGTGGTTTGGACCCCACAAGTACCATGCATTGCCTAATAAGGGCCGTAATCTGGCATATTTAAAGAAAACCATTTTTCATCTCCAAATTGCAGACAGGTCTGGATAAAATTGAGTAGGACAAGTGTGTGGGTGTGATCTCTTAGATATAGCTAGGTAATGGTCACAGCATTCATTACGGGGTCAAACCGGTATTGTCCTCAAGAATGGATGAGGCAATGTGTTCTTAGTGATAAGATACAAAATAGCATTTCAAAATACAGTCTATAAAAAAATGGACTATACAATGCAGTTCGCGATGAGCACATTTAGAAACCATCACGGTTTATTAATATAAAAGTGCATTACAGTAGAAGAAAAAAGGTCTAGACAGATTTAAATAATTAGTCACAAGACATAGTAATTTATTTTAAATAAGGCTCTTTAACATTTCAGATAGATGCAGCAATAAGCAAAATCTGAAAAATAGACTAAGTTCAAAATGTGCAGCAAAGAATAGGGAACCAAAAAGATCTGCTCACCTCATCCTCAGAGGGGTTATAACACATTTCACCATAGAAAGCAATAGAAACTTCACAGTCAGCATGAGGTGCGCAAATGTATCTAACTAAATCAAAACACAGTTCAATATTATAATACTTCATATAATACCACCAACCTAGCAACATATAATAGATCATGTGGTCTATTTTAGCATATGTTAGGAATGATGACATGTACTCATTCTCTCTGTCGGCAGCATCGTTCGGTACTGAAAAGTTATAATATTTGGGTTTGTTTGGAACTCAAGAGGGAGTGAATAGATGGCAAATGGGCTGGCAAATCATTAGTGCAAGTACTTATTTTTAAAAGAGAAAGGATCTCCAGCTCTCAGAAGAACTGCAGTGCTCTTAACACAGCACATCAACACTTCTCTCTGCAAAGACACCTTGCAAAAATAGAAAATGTCACGTTGTTTGTGTGAACCTTTTGACGATGCACCTGTTTCTCAAAGAAACGGAATTGATCTTGACACTCTGTATATAAAAGACCATCTGCAGAATAAGGACCCTGGCACGTACTTTTAAATGTGGAGAAAACAATTGATTTGCGCCTGCAAATAGGCAGTAATGCGGCGTCTATGAAAGACACGGATTCAGTGCCCCTCTTTCAGAGAGACAGGAAAAGCTTATGCGTGAAAAGATCAAGAGGCGATGCCAAGGCGCTACAATGCACAGCACTGCTTATCTAACAACACAGCTGAATGTGGTGCATCTCACTAATGTATTTCTTTGCAAATGTTCTATAGGCTGGGGATCGTATAGTGCTCTGTCTACTGAACAGATGCAAGCAATGGAAAAGAACACTAACAGCATTGTTAGGGGTCGGACATTTTATTGGGAAGACTTCTTGAATTCACTTCTTCACTTGATATGAAACATTTTGTTGCTGCTAATGGAAGAATATTAGTGTGTTGTGTATGGTCAAAAATATTGTAGGATTGTCGGTTGGTCTCTGAAGCGCTTACCAGGCTTAATCCATTACCAGATACACCAACATCAACTTACAACATAGAATAGAAAATGATACAATTGAAATATTAATAGATAAAATACACAATCACACCTAAAAACCTTCAGGACAGATTTTAAAAATCGAGCGACTGAAAAAACAATGATGGACATGTTTTGGTCACTTAACCATTGTAATGCTTCTTTTAGGATATATAGTTCAGGTGCCCATAAAACTGGCGTTAAAATAGGATCCTGCACTTCAGGACTAAGACAATTAATGGGTGCTCAATTTTCTCACTCTTCTGAATTTTAGACCACAGAATGGGAGATAAAGTGCAATTTATGTGGGCAAAAAGCTTAGGATGCTCAATTTGCTCCTGCACTAGAACCCCGTTTCAGCTGAAAACTCCTGTTTGCTCCCGAAATGCTATTTTCTGATGAATGGACTGAGGAACAGAACATTAGAGACATATTTACATAAAAAGTGACGGAGGGCGGCGCTAGCCTTCTTGGCTTAACGCCGCCCTCTGCCACATTTGAAATGCAAGGCTGCACTGGATTTACAACAATACTGTGCAGCCCTGCATTTCCCCCTGCACTGGTGCTAAATGCAGCTGCCTAGCGCCAACTCCGGCACCCTTGCACCATAGTGCAAGGCTGCCTTCATTGGGGGGAATGATTGTTTATGTGCAGGAAGGTGTCCTTCCTGCACATAAACAATCTTAAATGCCGATTTGTAACTTCTATGTGCGCTGCTTTGCGCAGCATGCACAGAAGTTGCAACTCGTCATTTTTAAATTATTGTTTATGTGCAGGAAGGGACACTAACCTTTCTGCACAACCAGGCATGACGTTTTGCTGTTTTTATGTGTGCTGCACAATGCAGCACACATACCAACAGCAAAAATGAGGAAAAACAAAGTATTTTTTCTTGTTGCACCATGATAGGACCAGGTTTTTTGGACTTAATTTTGGCGCTGTCCCATATTTACACCAACCTTGTAAATATGGGGCAGTACCAAACTCAATGCGTGTTGCATTGGAATGCCAACTGCAACACCCATTGCCCACCCCTTTCACGCTAAGTAGAGCGTGAAAGGGTGCCTTATTTACAAAGCAGTGTCACGCCATGTTAACACTGCCTGTAAATAAGGCAAAGCCCGTATTGTAACAGGAATGTCAAAAAAGTGACGTTCCTGTGGTGGTAGGGGCTTGTAAATATGTCACTAGGATTTAAAAGGCAGCATTGGGTAACAGAACTTTTTCCATCCTGTACACCCATAATTAACTATGGGCTGAGCTGAACGTTTTGATTATAGACAACCGCGGCATGGTATACCTTCCAGCAGAGAAAGCCTGTCACAAGTTATTTAGCCTTGCATCAGAAACAGCCGAAATAAAAAGAGAAAATAGCGCCCTTGATTCACTAGCTTTACCGGAAAAGACTGCTAGCCTCACAGGATGATAAGTATGTTCTCATAGTAAATTGAAATGCAGATGATAATCTAATTACCATCCACTCCGAGACATTCAAGAACAGGCAAGTCAAAACTCATTGTGCTTTTAATATGTCAAATGTGTCTAATATGAGAGGAAGGCAGTGGCACGGACGGACAAGGGATGTGATGAAGTCTGACCTGCCTGGGGAAGATTTGAATGGAAAGCAGATGCTCTTTGTCATTTGTGTCACATCACTGGGATGTCTCTCTTGAAGAAAGGAGGTGCTGTCTACTGCTTTTACAGGGAATTGATAGCTCTCACACCACAATCTGTTCAAAGATGAGAGCACCATGTGCAATGCTAAATAAATAATATTTTAACAGAATAAATAACTATGTTTCGAATTGATAGTCATAGTCAAACTAACGCAGCAATACTGCAAGAACCCAAGGCCACAACACAACCTTAGGGTTGTAGCAGAATTGCAGCTTCGCTGTATGTGTTGTGGCCTTGGGTTCTTGCAGTATTGCCATAATCATTGGTTGGTAAATGTCTTGATTTGTCCCTTAAGGTCATGCTCTTATGGTCCACCTACTCTTTTTGCACAGATATGGCAGACAGATGGGTCCTCTCGGTAAGAGGGGTTTCAACTTGTAGTGGGGTCCTGGGCAGTTACCCTTAAGACAGGATTCCATTGGCTATACTACAGACTTAATCACTCAAATTGCACTTGGTGGTTGTGACATCCATTGCCTCGCTTGTACATTTTCAAGATGGTGGTGTGACGATAACTAATGCTGCCACAATAGAAACAAACATTATTGAAAAATAGAATTAAGTTAGAAATACTTTCAACTTAGGCGTACTATATGACGAACAACTTTGAGCCTCATTACTATGTCGGCCAGATCGCAACCGACAGGCCGTCAGGGGTCTATCTTGGCCCCGTTTCTTTTTAATTTATACATTAATGACCTGGATAAGACCTTGGTAGAAACTGGGGCCGATTTACCTTATGTGGGGCAAAAGGGTCTGCCCATCCTGCTTTATGCGGATGATGCGGTCCTCCTCGCCAGAACCCCAAGAGGTTTGCAGACCCTGGTTGACACCTTTCGAAGTTTCATGGCTGAACGCGACCTAGCCATAAATAACTCAAAATCCTATATAATGCAGGTCGGGTTGCACCCCAAGAAGCAGTATCCCTTCAAAGTGAATACCAAGAAAGTGCCCATAACCTCAACTTTCTCATTCCTGGGCGTCTTACTAGATGACCACCTGAATTGGGGTGCCCTAGTCCGGAGAAAAAGGGGGGAGGTGATAAGAGTGAATACAGCTATTTTCAACTTTGCCGCAAAAATGGGCAAGCGCCCTATCGCGACAATGTGGAAAATATACCAGGCAAAAAGGGTTGCTATTGCCAGTTATGGTAGTGAATTATGGAGACATGCAGTTTCTGAGGGTATCCAGGTGGCAGAGAACACTTTTTTAAAACAGCTCCTAGGAGTACCTAGAGGAACATCTAACTTAATAGTACATGAAGAAACAGGGTTACCGTTCATCTGTGACATTCTGACAATGCACCAATTGCTCTTCTGGCTCAATTGTTGGTTAAATAAAGACCTACCCCAGATTCATCATTGTCCCGTTTTGCGAGTCCTTAATAGCGATTATTAAGGAATCGCTATTAAAGATTCGCAAAACGGGATTCATGAGGAAATCGCAAATTTATTTGCGATTTCTAGAGCTTCCTTATTTGCGATTAGCAATTTGCTAATCGCAAATAATGATGCGATTTCAAGGGTGCCAGGGGTGTCCAAAGGACACCCTGTAGCACCCCTGAAATGTAAATGTAGACTGATGTTGCGCACACACATGTCCAAAGGACATTTGTGTGTGTAACATACAACTTAGAAAAATGCACTAAAGTGCATCTTTCTAAGTTTTCGCTATTTACCACGAAGTCAGACTGCGCGGTAAATAGCGGCCAAAAATAGCGATTTCGCAATTTTTAAAAGGTTCATGAATAGCATTTAAGGAATCTCAAATTGAGATTCCTTAAATGCGATCGCAATTTGATAAATCGCAATTATTTGCAATTTGTCAAATTGCGAGTTCATGAACCATTGATGAATCTCAAATGCCATTTTTGCGGGCGCAAACAGCGGAATTTTGCGATTCGCACCGTTTGCGCTCGCAAAAATGCTTGATGAATCTACCTGCTAGCCCTTATCCACCAGATACTGAGAGAAGTTCTGAGCCTGGACCACATTATTCACATCCCGTGGCTAAAATATATAAAGGGCTGTTTTCATGAGCCGGGGAGCCCGAACCTTTTTTTAAGACCTGATCTTATTACTGCAGCGGACGTGGAGTTTGTAATGAAGTCTTTTATTTCACTCAAAAATCTGAATAGAGATGGGGTAGATCTGCGTAAACATAGCGTCCGTAAATTTGTGATGCTCAAAACTACTCCTTCCATGGAGCCATACCTTTTTGAAGCCTTTGTCGGCCCACGAGCAGTATTTATTGACCAGGTTTCGTATGGATTATTTCCATCTTTTACTTGCTGTTCCGAAGGGAAGCAATAGAGGCCAGGTGTTAGCACCCTGTGGCTGCGATGGAGTGTCTCCACAGGATTTGCTACACTTCATGTTTTTCTGTAACCTCTATGATGCTCCCCTGAGGTTCTTTTTAAAACCACTTTTAAAAAAGCTGAATTTTATCCAGGTCCACCCAGCCCTTTGCTTTATACAAATGTTGAAGCCAGAATGTATCCCATTTGTGGTTGTTTTCCTGAAATCTTTACTGAGGTCCAGAAACTGTATGGAAAACTAGTATATCCCCATATTACTGCTGGCATCCTATTAGCTATTCCCCATGAGTGTACATGTTCTCTACAGGTGGCTGATTTTTCCCCCCATATTTTTTTATTAATGATCCTCGTGTATATATACTCCTTTATATTTATAGGAATGGATACCTGTGTATTGTGATCAGGATATGTATATATGTGCTTTTTTTTAAAACAATTTTATTGGAGATCTGTAACTTTTATGTTGTTTTGCTTTTTAAAACCAAATAAAGTATTTTGAAATGACTGACATCTGCTGCCTGAGTCTGACTACCACATTAAGATGCACAATGGTCGAAGCCAGGGCGGAGGGACCAGACCCACGCTTCCAACAGGCTCAAGGAGCCCATCCGACCATTGGTCAGAATGTAATTCCCCACAATAAGGGCAGCGCCTGCTCAGGCATGGCCTTAGGGATTATAATGTCCCTTTCAGACAGCCTTTCAATGGCAGTGTGATCGCCATTGAAAGGCTGTCAGACTGGACTTTGGGGACCCCTAGGAAGGCTTCTGTACCTCCAAAGCCTCTGCTATGAGGCCTGAGGGGAACATGTGCTGCCCCGAAAACATCCATACCCCACATGCCATGCACCACCTGGTGCCTGGCACATGGTGTATGGATGTTTGAAAATATCTATTTTACTAATGTGACTTGTGCTACGACCCTTCTCCGACAGCAGCGCAAGCCGCAATCGAAAAATTGATGTTTCTGAGTGGTTGCATCCTAATTTTTCACATGGAACAGCCGACTACCAGTCGGGCGATTTCCATTCGACGTGAAGCCAGTCAGATGCGCGTTTGACCGGCATCGTAATGAGCCTCTATGTGTCTTTTCCCTATGCTTGTCACCTTTCATTACAATTCACACACAGCCACGCCTTTGTTCACCATTTCACCATTCTCACTTTCATTTATTCTCAAGCCTGGAATTCCTTTTTTCCAGTAGTCCATTGATTCTACTTGCCTTTTACATGTGATGTTGTAACCTGCAGGGTGTCTTGTGCTTCCGAATCAGCCCTACCAGGCATCTTCTTAACATGTAGAACAAAAGAAAGCAGTGTTGGTGGTTTCTTTTGCTGCCAGATTCCTTCTCTACCCACGCTTCTGATTCATAGGTACTTCCTGACTTTCTCCTTCACTTTTAATTTTCCGATTGATCTTGCTTGTGAGTTTCTAGGTTTATATTACCCTTGCTGACGGAATAGAAAAACTGTCGAATTGCCTCACTTAAAGGACCTTAATTCATCAAAATGCAAAGAGCACAAGAGGTGACATCCTTTGACCCCAGATGGTATTAAATAGAATAATGACATCTAACCTTTAGCCCTGATAACAAAACTATAATTGGTATCATGAGATCTTTGACTCTGAAATCATCACAGGAAGTGAAACTTAAAGTTAGGCCAACCTACAATAATGAAAGGTTAATAAAATACGAAAAGTACGAAATCAAACAGCATTCTATTTTAATTATTGCCGATGCAATAACTGTGGTGCTGACATAAAAAAGTTATGGGCACAGCCAGAATGTGCCATTTGTGCATTTATGATATGCCATACGTTGAGCCATTAAATGCCAAAAATGAATTTGCAGTCTACACATGAACAGTCGTCACATGCCAGGCTGACTAATTTGCCCAATGACAGCCTTAAATGTTAAGTCACAGCCATTTGTCCAAGCACCACTGTCATAGTCCCTCGGGTGGATCATATATTATCAGATTTTTTATTGAGATTTGTTATTACTTTTTATTGTATATTGATGGTGTTTTGTGTATTTTATGAATAATGTGTATTTTATGAATAATTTGATAATGTCTAAACTGATAGCTATTATGTATGCTTCGTGAGCTTTATTTTTAGATAAGGTCAATAATAAATTTTGAGTACAGACCTCCTATTTTCTTCTTTACATTTATTGATTTGATCGGAAAGAATTCTTGATTCAAGTGCCATGGTTGTTATTTTGCACGCTGTTTTTCCCTGACCTAGGACTTGCAGTACCTATTATTTCAGGGGGTCCTTGCTTTTTACACATAATCATATATTATCAGATACATCTTGAACTGCTCAAGCATGGACCATGCACTGCATCAAATGGTCAAAAAAAAACTAAAATATCCAATTTACATTTCAAATGTCCAGCACAGCAACAGATGCTCAGACCAAGTTCTATGAAAGACACAGTGTCAAACAAAACACTGGAGGCACTGACTTAAACACCACCGGCACATCTATTACATACACAGGCACAAATAATATGGAAGGGTTTTGCCTCAAAAGCTGAAACCTATGCCCATTGCTGTCGCCTACATCCATGTATGGCTTCAAAGGCCTAGTACAGCCTTATATGTCTACTGCAATCTGCGCTGGTGAAATGTGAGAAATTGGGTTACTGGTTGAGGGGGTAAACTCTACTCAAGCAGGATTCACCATCCTTGAGAGGCTGAAACACAAGCACACCCCAAATTAACCTACCTTCTGGTCACAGAGCATTTAGGCTTAACTTAAAGGTACTGTGTAAAGTATTTATGCAATGCTTTAAACAGTAATAAAATGAAAACACAACACAAGAAAAATCCCACAACAATTTAGAAAACTGTAGCGAAATGTAATAAATAAATCAAGACCAAAATGACAAAAGTTCAACCAGTAGAACCTGAGATGTGCAATTTTGAAGATTAAAGTGAATATCGTGTCATGCCAGACCTAGGGTGAACAAAGCTATACCAAAGGGGTGGTGGAGTGAGCTGAAGAATGATGATGGATTAAACCCAGATCAGTTGACCGGGGGTGAGTGTTTGATTTGTTCAAACGCTCCGTCCATCATCCCCTTTGGTATAACTTTGTTCGCTCTAAGTTGGCAGGGTATGCCCAGACATGGGTCCCTTGCTCACTTTGCCACTGGATTCAAGATAGCTTGGCTGATGAGGGTTATGAACCCAAAACCGGTCCCAGGATGCTTGTTTCCGGTCCAGGGAAGACATGGCTTGGCAGATCGGGCTGGACTGTTCCCATGAGGCACAGGGTCAGACTGATTTGCATATAGCCATGTCTGAACTGGGGTGGTGGAGTGAGCTTAAGCATGATGATGGATTAAACCCAGATCAGTTGACTGGGGGTGAGTATTTGATTTATTCAAACGCTCCGTCCATCATCCTTGGTATAGCTTTGTTCGCTCTAAGTTGGCAGGGTATGCCGAGGCGTGGGTCCCTTGCTCACTTTGCCACTGGATTCAAGCTAGCCTGGCTGATGACAGCTGATTAGCCAGAAACCGATCCCAGGTTGCTTGTTTCCAGTCCAGAAAAGACATGGCTTGGCAGTTCGGGCTGGACTGTTCCCATGAGGCACAGGGTCAGACTGATTTGTATGTAGCCATGTCTGAACTGGGGTGGTGGAGTGAGCTGAAGAATGGTGATGGATTAAACCCACATCAGTAGACTGGGGGTGAGTGTTTGATTTGCTCAAACGCTCCGTCCATCATCCCCTTTGGTATAGCAGAGAATCATTGCAGCAGAGATGGTGCATCTGTACTGCTATTGTTTGTGCCGTGCATTACAGGAGATGATCAGTTCTGCTAGATCCACAAATGGACTAGCAGAGCCCCTTGAGGCCCACTTCCAAAGTACCAGGACTGGGGTTCCGAGAAGCTGTGGAGCTGTGATGTGTGGTCCTGCTTCATCATCAGGGATCCCATCAAAGAGGGTTTGCGATGTAAAGTACGGCATTGTAGATGAGTTGCGCAGTGTCGAGGTAATGCGCCACATACGAAGAGCTGTGAAGCTGCAAAGTGAGAACCTGTGTCATCATTGAGGCTGCCATTGAAAGAAATGTGCAATGCTGCTTGGGTCTAAGTGGGTGAAGCTTCACACAGTTGCAGCTACAATGCGGGCTGCGTGGTCCATGCAGAGTCCTTGCGCTGAGAGAATTATTGCAGCAGAGATGATGAGTCGGTTCTGCTCTTTTTCTTGCTGTGCATTACAGGAGATGATCGGTTCTGCTAGATCCACAGATGAGGTGGCAGAGCACCTTCAGGCCCACTTCCAAGGGACCAGGACTGAGGTGACACCACTTGGCAGGGTAGGACTCACAGATGGCCGAGTCCAGGTGCTAGGTTCAAGGCTATTGGAACCTTCTGTTCCTGAGGCACTGATCAAGAGGCCTGGCAATTTGCTCATGGAGTCACTCTGGTGTCATAGCTGCAACAGATGTAGGTCCAGCCCTTCACATCCAGGCCAGTGGGCAGCATGTCAGCACAGCAGGCCAGCAGTGCTTTAGAGAAGCAGTCCAGCTGAATGACAGTCCTTTCAGCATCACATCAGTCCTTCCTGGCAGATTATCTACAGTACCAGAAGTGTACTGAAGAGTTGGTATATGAGGTATAATATATGTATCAAATATCTGGGCCTTACTTTGAATTGGGAAAAGCTTCTAGAGGTTTCCCTTTGAAGTCCCCGGGGATCCTGTATTCCCTGTTCTGACTCCAGATTAACTACAGGGGGTATGCAGCCCTTTGTGTGGAGGCAGGACAGCTTTGTCCACCAATCCTGGTAGTGATTGCCCATCCAGGCACACCTAAGCTTTCATTGTTGCTGTTGAGGATGAACACACAAGGCCCAGCTGCCAATTACACTCAGCCATGTGACCAAGTGACAGGCTACAGGCACTAAATGGCTAAGGCAGGAAAATGCCAGCTTTCTAAAGAGGCATTTTCAAAATTGTAATTTAAAATCAGACTTCACCATGATAGAGGATATTTGATTAAAATTCCAAAGAGACCAAACATGAACTGAATACCTGCTCTCATTTGGAAATGAACAATAGTATGTAAAAAGGTATCTCCAATATTAGCCTGTGGGAGAGGTAAGCATTGCAGTAGTACAAAGTGAATTTAAGAGATTTTCACTACCAGGTCATGTAAGAACCTGCCCACTGGGCTGTCCGGGGCCTAGACTAGGGGTGACTTACATATATTAGGAAGGAAGGTTTGGGCCTGGGAAAAGGTGTATTTTGCCAGATCGACATGACCATTTAAAACCACACACACAGGCTGCAATGGCAGACTTGAAACATGTTTTAAAGTGCTCGCTAAGTGGGTGGCACAAACAGTGCTGAAGGCCTAACTAGTATCATTTAATGTATAGGCCCTAGGCACAGGTAGTGCCACTTTACTAGGGATCTGTGAAGTGAAGTAAATATTCCATTTGGATCAAAGCCAATTCTACCACGTTTTTAAGATGAGAGCACAAGCAAAGTGTGAAGAGTCCTAAAGCAAGCAAAAACGAAGTCAGCAAAACAAGAGGCTTGAAGGAAAAAGGTTAGAGGTAAAACCACACCAAGGATGCCAAGTTTAATAGCGACAAATGGCCTTAATTGAATAGGCCGGCTCTACATCCACATGTATGGATCAAATGCTCAGCTTCTCTACTTCAAGTTGTGTTGTAGCATTGCCATCCAGTGCAGCATCTCCAGGCACAAGTATGAAATGAAAGCCTCTCCATGCTTATATTTATACTAAAATGCCCAGAGTATCCTTTCTATGGGTGTATATATTATCAAATGGCCAGTACAGACTCATAATGCACAGGTATGCCTTAAAATACCTGCGTAGCCCCCTTCCTAAGTGAAGCCTTAAATTTAAATCCCAAGTGAAGACTTCCCAAATGCAACTTTAACTTAAATATTCAGAGCTTCTGCACTGGCATGTTAGTATTAAATGTCCGTTATCAAACTGTGCACAGATTCCCCTAAAGCTCAGGTCAGTCCTGTTAAAAATGGGCGTCTTTAGTTGGAATACCTGTCCAAGTAGTGACCCTTACTTCTAGTCAGGATAAGGGAGTTACACACTTTCGATAACCCATGCTCACCCCCTTGGTATTGTGGCACAAGCAGACAGGCTTATCCCAAAGACAATGTGTAAAGTATTTGCACTCAAAACCCACAGTGGCACAGTCAAAATATCACCAATGAACACCACACCAGTTTAGAAAAATAAAGTCTCTTTATCTAAACAAAAGAAGACCAAAACAACATAAATCCACTATACATGTATCAAAATATCACTTTTAGAACATTTATTGCAAAAATAAAACTTGTAGAAACAAAATAGCTCCACCTGGGGCTATTACGACATCATGACAGGCATAAATCCAAAGAACAGCGCCAAACGAGAGGTGTGCAGTGTCGGGCACGGACCGCCAAACAACACTACCTTGGAAAATGAAGTCTAAGGACAGTGAACAGAGTCGTGGAGGTGAGGCGCTGGTACTGAGCTTGAGGCCGGTTCCCTGGCTGCCAAGCGGGAGTCGAGGTGTCTTGTTCACGAGGAGGCGATGGGTCGAGTCCAGGACAAGGGAAGGTAGGTGGAGTTTCAGGTGAAGCATCGGTTCTGGTGAGGCAATGCGAAATCGAAGAGTTTGTGAAGTCACCCTCATCGGTTATCGGCTCCATGATAAATTGATGCTGGTGCTGGCAGTGACTACGTCGGTGCGAGTGCTGGCATCCGGAAGGCAAATAACTGAAGGCTTCAAAGGGCATCAGAGCTGTGGTGATGGTGCGGCAGTGCGTCGTGCACTTCACAAGCGGTGCCCCCAGCCTCAGTGCAGGTTGCGGCGGTAAGAACATCCCTCGGATGTACAGCAGGACAGACCTCGCATGCACAAAATAGTGCGAGCTAGCCCAAAAGAGACAAGTACATCATACGTCAGGGCAACATATGGCAGTGGGAGTTTCAAATATGTCCTTATGTTTTCCCCTCTTCGCATAAATAACGAAAAGACTTAGCTGCAAAAATAAATTTAAAAAGCATTTATCAAGGCAATAGGTAGCAGTACATCTTACAGCACAACACCAAAGATGAAGAAGAACAATAAATCTTTTTTAAATATGCAGAGATCGGCACACAAGCATCTTAGTAGACCAAGTCACAGTGTGGTCGAAACCGGTCCTGGGAGGATCTGGCTTGGCAGTTCGGGCTGGACTGTTCCCATGAGGCACAGGGTCAAGGCTGATTCGCATGTGTCTGGGTTCTAACTGGAATGGTATGGTGGGCAAAAAAAAGATTGATTTAGGCCCAGATCTCTGTACTGGGGTGAATGTATGACATTGTTCTGCATTCTGTCCATCAACTGTGGTTTTTGCATAGTTGGCTTTTATTCATAATTTAAGCATGACATGTTAGTTTAGAATGTTAAGTATCGTGTGTATTGGATCACATTTAGGTTATGCCACCACGTGTAAATTGTAGTACTGAATTTGGTTCTTCTTCTTATCTAAAGGAGTCTTGTCTAATTTGAAGCGAAAGGAAATGACAAAACGCTGCTACCGCTATTAAGGAAGAAAGAAAAGAAAGCGAGGATGGCTAAAGGCGATGACAGCGTGTGCATTTATAAATGCAGAAAATATGTAATTTGGGTGGAATTACATTATGCACACTGCAGAGTGTGCCTTGCAGTTGTTACTCTTTATGAATTCTCACTAACTTAAGCATGGCTTGATTTGACATCACATTCATTATCATGTACCTTCACTTCAAGCTGTTGGCGTTGCCTGATGCTTAATTAGAAAAAACGATAAAACAATTTACATTATGAAACATTTACAGAGTGAACATTATTAGATCCTTGTTATTACATTCTATTGTGTGAAAGGATACCAATTTGTAGTGTCAATGTTAAGTTTACAGATGCAGTAGTTCAAATCATGTTGACCTTATTCGCAGACTGCGGCTCTAAAATAGATGCAAGAACAAGTCCAATGATTTGTTTGCATATCTTTATCACAGTCAGTCACTGATACATGTGTCCCTATCATTTTAAAGGTTAGATTTCAATCCCCCTCTTAAAAGTACATCTTTAAACAGTATTTAGCACTAATAATTGTAAATCGTTCTTCTGAGGCTAATATAAAAGTAGTTATGTGCACCACGGATCACTGGTAAACATTAACTGATACCATTTTGAATACTCCATGCACTTATCTATATATAAAATAGAATGCCAAATAGTTTTATATGTGCTCGATTTTCTGACATAACTCAGTGAAAAGATTAACTAATAACTAAAAGGACAGGCAAAATGCCTAAGTGAGTTAAGAGATTGCAACTATGACCTGCAGGTCATGGCTTTGAAACCAGGAAAAGTCAACTTAGCTATGCTATGTCAGTAAGCAATGCCTGTTACTTACAGAAGAAAAATCAGCAGAAGTGCCTCATAAAGCATACATTAAACACATCTTTTTTATTTCTTTTGATTTTTTGATAATTCATGTCTTAGAGACGTTGTGAAATCGGTACTTACAAGCAAACACAGTTTCAACGTATTTTCTTGAGTAGAAAAAATGTCATTGTGAGTGGATGACAGTATACATCAACAGACAAAGGTGAGCCTATGTGTAAGTATAAGAGAAGATGCCATCCAGTGCCCAGTTGCCTGGCTTTGAGCCTTGTTGCCCAGATTTTAGGCTGAGCAATCACACTGGACCAACAATCAGTTGATTCTGGTTGAATACTTGAGGTCCGATTACGATGTTCTAAGAACCGCCACCAACAGGCCGTTGCTGGTGGTCCTTACAACATCCAGGAACGTGGTCCGACCGCAAGGTTACGATGTCAGCGGTTGGAGCGTTGTGTGAGTGCAGATAGACCGCCGCCTTCGACAGGATCAGAGATCCCGTCGAGGCGTCAGTCGGACAGGTAATATTTGAATGGTGGTGTTGCCTGTGCAGGTATTGCCAGTAGCGGCCCACCCCCTCCTAAAGTGGGAGGACAGGCCGGGCCAGAGGAGGGAGGTGGGGAGGACTTGGGGGGTAAAAAAAACTACAAATGTAAATAAACTTACCTTGCAGTTGCCGTTTCTCCAGTGAATCGCCACGTCCTCCTTCTGGTGCTGGGCACAGGCTCCCAGCCTGCCCTGCAGCCAATCCTGAAGCTGCTCCCCCAGGAGAGCAGCTTCAGGATTGCCTAGAGCGCCGGCAACTTGCGCTCCCATGCAGACTGGATGCATGTGCCTGCTCTCTCCAGCCCCAGCAAGACAGCCTGGACTGGAGAGAGCTTCACTGTATAGGAGGTGTTTGGTCAGCCTGAGACGGCCGGCCAAATACTTCATGTGCAGTAAAGGGAGTTCCCACCACTCACCCACCAGCAGTCATCCCCTGGACCTGCCCCCAAGACTCTGAAGAGTCCTGGGGGCAATCCAGGGGATTCAAATAAAACGATAATAAAATGGGTTTAAAACCTGTTTTATTTTCTGCTGGTGGCAGGGGAGGGGCGGCGCTCTGCCCTAATGGAGTGCCTGACCCTGGGTATCGCCATCAGAATCATGATGTCCCTTTCCCTCTGCCTTTTCATTGGAGTCTGACTGCCATTATTAAAAGGCAGATGGAAAGCGAGTTTGGGGGCCCCTGGTAGGGTCCCTATCCCCCCTGGCCTCCACTATGTGGCCTGTGGGCACATGTGGTGCCCCCTAAATATCCATGCACCGTGTGCTAAGTACCACATGGTGTCTAGCTCACGGTGCATGGATGTTTGGAAGCATACCCTTTACTATTGCGGCTTGTGCTGCAGTACTTTTCCATCTGGCAGCACATGCCACAATAGTAAAGGGTATATTTACAACCGTTGTGCTGGAAGTTGCATTGTAATTTGGTGGGTGGGACCTATGATTCCTTGTCAGGTGGTCCCATTTCCTCCATGATGTCGGTAGGACACTCATTCAAATGGCATCGTAATGAGGGCCTAAGTCTCCCTTTAGCTCAAATTATGTAATGTAAGAAACAATTTGCTGGGTGCCATCTCGTATTCCTGAATTATGGTTAGTGTCCCCAAGTGTATTATTTTTTGCCACCTCCTCCCGGACCCCAGACACAAGTTCAGGACTCAGCTGCTTATGTTCACAATGCTGCTGCAACAATTAATGTAACTCTGTAAATCACTCTAGCAAACACCTTATAAACTTCTCCGGCTTGGAGAGGGAGATTTGAAGAGGCCCCCGAGCTGCTTCTGCTCCATATAAAGATAACAAATCAAAAATAACAATGTAAAAAACCTAAGATTATAGCATGCAGCCAATATAGTAATAACCATCAGATCTACTTATGCACATTTTAAAGACTATATTACGTTTTTACAAGCAACAAACAAGAGCATGTCATATGCACAAGTTGTAGTAAAGAACTTGGAATCAACTGATACTGATATTGATTTGGAAACACAATTTGCACAATAGGGACATTCATTCATATTCATACCAATCCGTTGTATGGTGCTGTTATTGTTGTTCTCAGCTGACTCTTGTATAGTAGTCCCGGCAGCCCTGATCTGAAAATACAAGGACGATTGGGGTTTCTAAACGATACAAAGTTCAGGGTACCCAGGAATCGGTTCTCAAGCTAATCAAAAAAAGTGAGGATCATATAACCTCCCTTAACTCTGGGTCAATGTGTACATGTATTATGTCGTTTAAATCAAGAGTGCATGTTTGGGGGTTGTGTCTATGCACAGTGCAACACAGTTATCAAACGAACAAGTGTAAATGTCCAGAAAAAGGCTAACACGTGAAAAAGACTCCTAATACATTTTGATTCTAAACATGATGAAATAAATAGAATGTACAAATTTAAATCCAGTACTACATATAGTGCTGCATGTTACACAATATGGTGCAAAGAGTAAGTGATCCCTCTGCGAGCTTAACAGTCTCAAATAGAGTGATAAAACACAATTTGAGAAGATATTAAAAATGATACAATTATGAAACTAAGGCCTTTATCTAAGTATACTATAATTTCTCAGATCACTGGGGGCGCTAGAGGGCACCAGGCAAGATGGCCGCACTTTAGTGCAGCACCGCCCAGCTGATCCCTAATCCGCCCAACATCCGCCTAATATTGTTGCATCAAAGCCTGTAAACGGCTGTCCTACATTGCGTCTGCATCCTGCAACTGGTGGAGTGAACTGCGGCTCTCTGGGGGCACTGCGGCGGCTGTAAATTGGGGATCAAGAATCGACCGGCGAGTGACAACATGGCGGCCGCCGCAACCTGACGAGAAATCTCCCCCGCTGCCTTGGCTCTGTTTGCAAAGGACTGCTGGCGGGTAGGTGAGACCTGCCGGTGTACCTCCTGCCAGATAGAGGGTGCTGTGACCTACCGTCTGAGTCATCCTGTGAGTGGTGCTGTAGGCGGCTCCCCGTTGCGCCATTTTTGGCTGTCCGGGGTCAGCCGCGGGGCGCGACTGCCTGTGGCTGCGCACCACGCATGAGAACTGCTACCACCGTAGCTGAGAATTTCGGCGGTGCCTGAGGGGGCGGCTGCACTCCCTGCCCTCTCCTGGTCCAGTTGGCATTTGCGTTTCTACCTGGGGCTGCTGGGATCTCGGGGGCCTGGTAAAGCACGGCCTAACTTGCTGCACACATCGGTGCAGACTCTGCCCGGCAATCTTGCTGGAGGCACGAAGGACTCTGGCTCCATTCAGCCCCGCGCCCTGAGTAACTGACGACACCAACTGCAGGCGGCGGTGAGTGTGGTGCGGCCGGGCTCTTGGCCTTTAGCTGCAGTGGTGGGTGAGGGCCGGAGCGGTAGGCCACGCTCTGCGAGCCATGGCTTATGAGTGTGGGAGAAGGTGCTTAGTGACTGCGCAACCCTGAATCAGGACTTAAGGTGTGCTCTGGCAGATTCCTTTCTGGCTTTCCTATCCTCCACACCTTAGAGCTTCCGAGCCCTCTGCGTTGCTGGCAGCGAGTTTGTGCATCTCATCAGGAATGTTGGTAGTGCCTCGGATCTAGTTCGCACTTCGGCTGCACCCCGTCAATGGCATTGTGGTGACTGGGGCCTCTCTGTTGTGGATATTAGTCCTTACCACCCTGGAACGTAAGTGCTTGGTGCTTGTTGGAACTTACCTAGGTCTAGCCTGCCTCTGTTTCCCCGCTTCTCCAAAAGTGTGGTCGTGATTTAGAGGGTTCCGCTTGGTGCTGTGGGCTGCTGCGTATTAGGCCTACATCTGCTAGCTGCTCTGCTTGCACCTCTGGGAACCGATTGCGGAGTAGAGTGACCATCATTCACCTTGTTAGTGGCAGTCATGGGGAGAACTGACAAATCGCAACCTCGCCTTACGTTTGAGGGGCGAAAGTTCACCAAGTCGCAGAAAAGGGCGGCCTTGGACTCTGAGGCGGATGCCCAGGAGAAGACCCCTCCACGCTGGAATCAACTCTGCTTGCCATGCAGAAGATGTCTCCTATCCATTGAAGGGACTATGGCGGAGGTGAATCACAGACTTGACCATATGTCCTCCCAACTGGAGAGGCAGAATGCGAGGATGGGGGGAATAGAACAGCACATCTCAACAAACGAAGATGGCCTTAGCGAGGTGGCAGGCAAGGCACTACAAATGGAAAAGGTTTTAGTGCTCATTCAAGCAAAACATGAAGATTTGGAGGCCCGGTCGCGCCACAATAACATCCATATCCCGGGCCTTCCGGAGTCCACCAACACAGGCAGAATGGAGACCTTTATCGAGTCCCTGCTCAAGGATATATTTGGCCCGAAAACCTGTCTCCTATGTTCATTGTAGAGCAGGCCCATTGTTCGCTGGATGCGAGACCGGTTCCAGGTGCCCCACCGTGCTCTATAATAGCACGCCTATTGAACTATTGGGCACAGTTAACCACCAAGGGAACTCACTGTCTTTCTTACCTGACTTTAGGGTGGCCATCCAGGCAGCAAGACAGGAGTTTGGCACAGTTAAAAATTTCTTGTAGATGGAAGGCATTCCATACGCCCTGCTGTACCCCGCCCGTTTACGGGTGGGTCAGGATGGGCATTGTAAAATGTTCATATCTCCTAAGGCGGCAATGGACCACGTCAATAAGTTGAAGTGTAGAAGATCTGAGACTGCCATGGATCAAGACGATGGGGAGAAGTGATTGTGCCCCTGGGGATGCTCTACAGCTGTGGTTACTGTTTGGCATAAGTGACATGTTCTGACTCTTCACACTGGACTCTTCTGCTCATACTGTTGTCGGGTCGTATCTATGCTGGCCATTACCTGCTGTTTTTATCTGTATTGTCTGTGCCCTTCATTCTCACCCTTTTTTATGGCAGGATCTGATTCCGGTGGGGAAGCAGACTCCAGCCCAGACTCCAATCCTCTTGATGAGTCTGGTCCCAAATTCACGTACTTTGATGTGTCTGTCTCCCTTCTAATCTGGCACTGAGTACTTTGGGGCAGGTGGATGGTCGTTGCCGTCTTCCTGTACCTCTTCTTTACCCGGGCTCCAGTTCTGGCTGCTTATGTGGTTATGCTTTGTATTGCTTCCTCGCTCTCCCTCCGGGGAGATTCACGTTACCCACATTCACAAAATTCCTCGATCACCCAAACTAGCTGCCTTGTAGGGACAGCACCAAACTTTGGAATGACTGTGTTTGATGCAATGTTTATTGTTGTCTGTGTGCATATCCTCGCACATGTCTTCTACCTGATCAGCCACCTTCTACTATGTGGGAGGCTAGTAGCACTCTGGTGTTCCCCCCATGGGTGTTTCCCAAAAAAAGTTGTGCATATTTTCTTCTCCATGTTGGGGATTGTTAATGTCGGGACTGGATGGCTTTGGCAAGTTTAGGATCTGAAGAGGGTAGGGGGTTTTGGGGGGCAGGCTAGGTGGTATAGTTGGCACTTTCATACTGCAATCTCATTGTAACTCTGCGGCCCGGTTTCAACATTATCTTGCACGCTACTGATTACATCTGATTTTGCAAATTCATGGGCAGTAACAAAGTTCCTTAAATGAAATGTGCGTGGCTTAAATAATCCCAAGAAGATATGATCTGTGCTAGCGCAGTTAGACAGACTGGACATCCAGGTGGTGTTCTTGCAAGAGAATAGTTTATAGTTTTCAATTAGTGTTTCAGAAATTATGTTGATCCAAAAAGTTGCATAAAGTTCTTTGTTTAAAATTTATTCATTCATGTGGATTTTTCATTTTGATTGAAGCAGTAAAATCAACTCATTGTTTCATTTTCAAAATATTTTTAACTTTGTCTCCAATGCATTTCGAGCACAAATTGCTCTTCATCAGGAAGAAGTTCCTATAACAGAGAATGTACGCTGACTTACTAACACATTACAGAAAAAACTGAAAGTCAACAAATGAAAAAGGGTATAAATGCCAAAGGTAAATAAAGTGTTATGGTGAGTCATGCTCGTGTTACATGCTTAGGTGCAAACTTTGTGAAATTTGTCGACGTGTGTTTGGTACTCACGAATATATAAACAGGGCTGATATCTCGATGTCAAAGTTCTGTAAAGTAAGATCCAAAAACAGAATCGATTAAAGTCACCCGAAGGGGCAAGTCTCCAGGTAATGGTTCCACGGTTGTCATTAACATTTGTACGCTAAGCGTTGCTAAAACGCTGAGCGTCAAAATAACCTTGTGGATTAGAAACGCTCTCCCAAAGTCAGCGGGGGACTTTCAGAATATATAATGGTAAACTTACTTGAAAAGGTAATCTCGCACTCTCTAGCGGGAGTCTGTTCGGTGTCGACAGTGTTCTTAGAGAGTGTTCGTTTGTTGATGAAGTTGTAGTATGTCACGTGACATTTAGGATGAACAGAAAAGATGGACTAGTTCTAAGAAGAAACACGGCGGACATGTTGGAGTGTGTTAAATACGGTGGCCTCAAAACGAAGTGATGTGTAACACGATCTCAGGAGTGTAAAGATGTAATTAAACGTATAGAAAATGCTATACAAAGGGTAAAAATATATGCATCGTAAAAATACAAAACAGTTATCAAAACTAGTATCAAGCATCTAGGAACAGTTCAGTTATGCAAAACTACTGGTGCCTGGTACTATAAGTAACAGGCCTATTCCACTCTTTCATTCAGTCCAAACGGTTTCTGTGATTGTAACTTCACCATCCAGTAGTTTTCTTTTCGTAACAGTTGTTTGTTGTTATCGCGACCTTCAATTTTGTCAATTTTCTCAAGTACCATGAATTTTAATTGTGAAATGTTATGATGTTGTTCCGTAAAGTGGACGGCCACTTTGGACTTAATGTTTTGGGTTCTGATGTTGGATTTATGTTCATTAATCCTCAGGCGTATTGTTCTTTCGGTCATTTTTTGTTTAAACATTCAAACATTTGAATACTGAGAAACCTAGGCTGTGCGCTAAATCCATTTTCTTCAGATACTTAACCTATAAATTTCTGTCCACGGACAGCGGCACGCCATGACTTCATACAAAAAAATCGCTAAAACAACGGACCAGATAGCAGATACATATCCTTTTTCAGATGAAGCAGCAGCAAGAATATATGTTCTAATACAGGAAGAAACCACACAAGCATCCGCGAACAGGTCAAAGGAGCAAAACATAAAACAATTACTATACCTATCTACACGAGAAATAAATCAAAGACTTCACGCCAGCACACTTATCAAATATCACGGGTGCAAAGGATTCCCCCTGGACTGCGCATTGCATTGAAACCATCATTATGCAAGATTGCCTAGAAATTTCAAGAGCGTTGGTACGCAATCCTAAACAAATGCTCCCTAGATTTAATACTCTTAATAGTGGAGGAACTTTCCAACATACTAGAGGAGCTATCTAAAGAGATAGTTGAAGTCACCAACGAATTGACCAACATGATGTCCACCGAAGAGTGGTCCAAGATAATAGAAGATATTAACACTCAAATTTCTAAACATTCACAGGAGGTAAATGAACGCAAGATCAGGAAGTTCAAAAGAGATACCCATATTATAAACTTGGGGAGGTGTACACTTGGGCAGAAGTGTACGCCCAAAGAAGAAGGAATAAACCTTACTCACAGAACACGGATACATCATCATCTGGAGGTGAGGAAAACACAAGACAACCATGCAAAACTCTCTTTGATAAAACTCAGGAAAGGGCAAGAAGTGAACAAAGAGTTCAAGATATTGCACTACATCAATCCACCTCGAGTGAGTCTTTTTTAGAGAAAGGCCAAGGACGCGTGGAAGACCCAGGAGGGGAAAAAGAAAAAGAGCACCCAAACACTCGGAGCTACATTCAATCGAAACCGGATAAAAAAGAAGAAAACGAAAGAAACCTAGTGGTTAATATTTCAGATTACGCTTTAAAACCAGAAGAACTCAGACTACTTCAACGCGGCACATCATATGTACCTACCTCTGACAGCAAAAGACTGGAAACAGAAGTTAGTGTTTTTAAATTCATGAGGAAAATAAGATTGAGGAATTTTTTTGACAACATCATACAAGATCAAAGAACAACTGAAACGCAAGATGAACTCAAAGTCTTAAGGAACACTAGTACCTACATGGCACCAATGAGTCACAAAACCATAGACCTCTTTGAAAATCTCATCAAACAAGACGTGGCTCGTATCAATTATAAAAAAAAGTCACCCAAGAATTTCACCCAGAAGGATTGGTCTATTCTCTAAAAACTGGCGAATAATCCACAAATAATGCTTCAAAAAGAAGACAAAGGGGGAGCCCTGGTTGTATTAAACACAGAACACTATGAGAGCCGCGTGAAGGAACATGTAATGGATACCACTACATACATGAAACTGGACTACAACCCCACCAAAGAATTCTGGAAAATTCTCAAAGTCATTGTCGACAAAGCATTTGATATGGGTACCATAAAACAAAAAACTAAGGAGTTCCTTTTGAGAGATCACCCAAAAAGCCCAGTTCTGTACATGGTACCGAAAATACACAAGAACATTGCAGATCCACCATTTAGACCAATCGTCTCAACGTGTGGCAGCATCCACGAATCAGTGGACCAACTTATCGATAAGTACCTTCAACCCTGCGTTAAAAACATGGCCTCTTTTATAAAAGACACTACGGATTTCCTCAAGAAACTTCAAGAAATTACTTGGAGAGAAGAGGACAATATTATACTGTGTACAGCAGATGTAAAAGCACTATACACCTCTATTCCCCATAACATGGGGTTAGAAGCTATTGAACAAACTCTTCTCAACTCCCATCTAGACAACCAGATGCAAATATTCTTAATGGAGTTGGTACACTTCACTCTGTACCAAAGCTACTTTCAATGGAAGGAGGACTGGTTCCTCCAACTTAGCGGGACGTCTATGGGAAACTGTATGGCGACGGCGTACGCGAATTTGGTGATGGAAAAATTCGAGAGCACTTAAATTTTGTCAAATCAAGACTGGAAACATCAAATTATTGCATATCATTGCTATATAGATGATATTTTCATGCTGTGGAATGGCCCAAAAGAGGAAGCCGAAAAGGTGTTAGAATCATGGAACACATTTAATGAACACCTACAATTCACTAGTGTAACATCAAACACCAACATCACTTTCTTGGATGTATTATTAATTGAGAAAGCTGATACTACTTTGCAAACGGATATCTACAGAAAACAGACCGATAAAAATTATCTCTTGCAGTTTTCAAGTCATCACCAACCCTCACTCAAAGAACATCTTCCAACATCTAAAATGTTGAGAATTAAACGCATAGTATCGGATCCGGTATTATCTAACATCAGAGTCCAAGAGATGGCTGAAAGATTCAAAGACCGAGGTTACCCGCAACAAACCATAGATAAAGCCATCAATAAATGTACATCTATCCCACGTGCAAAAGCATTGACACAAAAAACAAAGAAAGAAAATACCAGAATTGTGGTTGTTTCTAAATTTTCAACTTCCAGTCACAAATTCAAAAGGATAATTCAGAAATACTGGCCGATAATAACTATGGAGTGAGACTTCAAAGAATCATTCTTACAATTCCCAATATTTGCTTATACTCGCCATAAAAAATTGGGAGAAATCCTGAAACAAAAACAACCACCCCTTTTAACACACAGTGGAACCAAGCCATGCTTCAACTGTCCAATTTGCAACAACATCATTCAAAGCACGACCATAAATCACCCCATGAAAGGCAACAAAATCCCAATAAGAGTTACAGCTACATTTGAAACATCTAATGTTGTGTATTTACTTAAGTGCCCCGGTGGCAAAGTTTACGTAGGGAAGACCAAAAGAAAAATACGCCTGAGGATTAATGAACATAAATCCAACATCAGAACCCAAAACATTAAGTCCACAGTGGCCGTCCACTTTACGGAACAACATCATAACATTTCACAATTAAAATTCATGGTACTTCAGAAAACTGACAAAATTGAAGGTCGCGATAACAACAAACAACTGTTACATAGAGAAAACTACTGGATGGTGAAGTTACAATCACAGAAACTGTTTGGACTGAATGAAAGAGTGGAATATGCCTGTTACTTATAGTACCAGGCACCAGTAGTTTTGCATAACTGAACTGTTCCTAGATGCTTGATACTAGTTTTGATAACTGTTTTGCATTTTTACGATGCATATATGTTTACCCTTTGTATAGCATTTTCTATACGCTTAGTTACATCTTCACACTCCTGAGATCGTGTTACACATCACTTCAATTTGAGGTCACCGAATTTAACACACTCCAACATGTCCGCCGTGTTTCTTCTTAGAACTAGTCCATCTTTTCTGTTCATCCTACATGTCACGTGACATAGTACAACTTCATCAACAAACGAACACTCTCTTAGAACACCGTCAACACCGAACAGACTCCCGCTAGAGAGTGCGAGATTACCTTTTCAAGTAAGTTTACCATTATATATTCTGAAAGTCCCCCGCTGACTATGGGAGAGCGTTTCTAAACCTCGAGGTTATTTTGACGCTCAGCGTTTTATCAACGCTTAGCGTAAAAATGTTAATGACAACCGTGGAAACATTAACTGGAGACTTGCCCCTTCGGGTGACTTTAATCGATTCTGTTTTTGAAACTTACTTTACAGAACTTTGACATTGAGATATCAGCCCTGTTCATATATTCATGAGTACCAAACACACGTCGACAAATTTCACAAAGTTTGCACCTAAGCATGTAACACGAGCATGACTCACCATAACACTTTATTTACCTTTGGCATTTATACCCTTTTTCATTTGTTGACTTTCAGTTTTTTCTGTAATGTATTAGTAAGTCAGGGTACATTCTCTGTTATAGAAACTTCTCCCTGATGAAGAGCAATTTGTGCTCGAAATGCATTGGAGACAAAGTTAAAAATATTTTGAAAATGAAACAATGAGTTGATTTTACTGCTTCAATCAAAATGAAAAATCCACATGAATGAATAAAATTTAAACAAAGAACTTTATGCAACTTTTTGGATGAACATAATTTCTGAAACACTAATTGAAATCTATAAACTATTCACTTGAGGAGTGCCCCAAAGGGGGATGCGACCAGATTGTATGGAAGCACAAATGTACCATTGATTTTATAGACGTTTCAGGACGGAAACGTCACCCCAGGGTGCACCCATCCAACTTAAATACATTTTTTGATTAACCAATCAAACTTTTGAATACTGAGAAACCTAGGCTGAGCGCTAAATCCATTTTCTTCAGTTCTTGCAAGAGACGCATCTTACGCAGCACTCGGAGAAGAAGGTTGGCTCCTGCTGGGCTGGGCTGAGGGTTGCTTCCTTTCACTCTTCTTACGCTCGGGGAGTGATGATGTTGGTGAACAGAGGGGTCCCATTCACTGTGCTTCATGCAGAAATAGAAACACAAGGCAGGGTGGCGTTGGTCCATGGTCACCTAGGAAGCATGGGGGTCCTTCTGGTGAATGTCTACGGCCCAAAAGTCGAGGACCCTTCCTTTTTCACAGATGTTTGGGCCACAGCTCAAAATTTCCTCCGGCTGAATTGCTCTGGGGTGGCGACTTCAATGCCTGCCTGGACGGGCAACTAGACAGGCAGGGAAGTGGGGCGATGCAACATAGACAGGCAACCGAGGCGTTACTTGGTTTTCTAGATGCAGGGGCTGTACAAAATATTTGGCGCATGCGACACCCAGGAATCCGCGAAAACACATTCATATCCACGGTACATGGCATGTGGTCCCTCTTGGACTATTGGCTCCTTTCAGAAATTGCATGCACTTGTGTTGTTGACGTTTGCCACCTAGCCAAAACATTGTCGGACCACTCCCCCGTGCTATTAGAGATGCGAGCCCCCAACTGTAAGCGCCCCCTGTTTCAATGGTGATTGCAGCCCTCCACCCTTACAGACCAGGTGTCCAGTTCACAGTAGGCGTGGCCATTAGTAACTTTTTAAAGACAATCCCAGCTCGCTAATCAGTGGGGGCATCCTGTGGGTGGCATTTAGAGTAACCATCAGAGGTGTCTGCATGGGAGCACAGGCGGTGGTTTTGACGGACCTGCATTCTTGGATAAATAAACTGGCTGACACTATCTCTGCTTTGGAGCGCGAGTATGCCCAAAACCCAGCCTCAACTATACTAGCTACTAAACAGGAGTTGGTAACGGAACATATCAATACAGTGGATCAGGAGCTAGGCCGCGTGTTATTATGGGGAGGGGGTTCGCCCTAGTCGCTCGCTTGCTTAGAAACTGGCTGCACCTCGTAACCAGGATTACATCACAGAAATGCTAGACTCTGAGGGAATAGCACACTATACATCCCCTGAGATTAGTGAGGTGGTGCTGGAGTTCTACTCCAGTGTTTATGAGGATCGGGAGCCCGTGTCAGCTACTGACATAAACACATACCTAGATGATGTTGCGTTGGGGTGGCTGTCTCTCAACCAATGTGAATACCTCACGCAGCCCTTTGACGTTGAAGATGTAAAACTGACCATTATGTCACTGCCCACATGTAAGGCTGTGCACCTGGATGAACTCCCTAGTGAGTTTTAAAAGACTTATGTGGATGACCTTGCACCCAGACTCTTGGACATCTTTGCGGAGGCATTTGACAGTGGTACTCTTCCCCCCCACTTTAAAAGAGGCCCTCATGGTTATGCTTCTCAAGTCTGACAAGTCTGCTAATCGGTGTGACTACCAACCGCCCCCTCTCCATCATAAATATAGATGCCAAAATCTTGGCAAAAATGATTGCCAGTAGGCTTCAACTCCTCATCCCTAACCTGGTCCTCCCAGGTCAGTCGGGTATTGTCCCTGCCCGATCCGCGTACAGTCTTCTCCACCCTGTATTATTAGAGTCTGATTTTCAAGCTGTTGCTGTGTTGCTTGATGCAGCTAAGGCATTTGATTCCCTGCAATGAGAGTTTATGGTCACAGTCCTACTCAGAAAGGGGCTATTGCCCTTTTCTCTGGAGTTGATAAACCTACTATACGAGGAGCCTTCAGCGCATGTTCGGGTCAATGGGTGGGTTTCTACTGCGTTCTGTATTCGGCGTGGCATGCGGCAGTGCTGCCCCCTGTCACCGATATTTTTGGCGCTGGCATTGGAGCACTGGCTTGTAAGCTCCGGAACCTGCAACGTTTCTCTCAGGACTGCATCGAGAATATATCAAATTTGAAAGCTTTACAGGGCTTGGCATAAACTGGGCAAAATCATTGGTGTTCACGCTGACGGCTGGTATGCAGCGCATCGAGCTAGACTTCCCACTAGCATGGTCAACTGACACAGTAAAATATCTAGTGGTATGGCTAAAAAGGGACCCTGAGGTGGAAGCTTCTGAGAATTATGGCAGCGCCCTTACCCAAATCACTGATTGAGCAGCGCAATGGGAAAAACTCCCACTTTCCTTAGCAGATCGTATCGCAGTAGTTAAAATGACAATTTTGCGCAAACTTCTTTACTTGTTCATTAATATTCCCATCTGCCTCACTCTTGTGGTGTTTAACTCACTTCAGCACTGTTTTCCTTTTTGTGGGGTGGTAAGAAGCCTCGATGCAACTGGGAGGTGCTGGTATTACCGTTCGAGCGGGGAGGATTTGGAGCCCCGATATGCGCTTATACTATCTCTGTGCACAGGCCAAGTTTGCACATTATTTGTTCTTCCAACAGTGCTTCCAGTAGCACGTAGCTACTGAGGCTGACTGTCCTTCCGTTAGCCCTTGTTGCGACTGCCTTGTCTGGTGGGGGTGGTGGACCCAGAACTGAAATTAACCCCTCACTTTGCATGGCATGGGCGTGGAAGATGCTTGCGGCGCATGCACAATTGCAGTATCTCTACGCCTCAAGGTTACCACTCGCTGAGAACCCGGATATCTCTGCCGCACGAGATCCGGCTGCCCCTAAAGCGTTAGGCACAGTGGGAATAACACAATTAGGGGACCTTTATAAACAAGGCCTGTTCAGATCACTCTCTGACATACAGGGTGGCAAAGATCGGGGGTTGATGCTCGGTTTCACTTATGTGCGTGTGCGGCAGGCGATAAAAACCATCTATCCTGATTACCCTGCAGAGCCCAAGCTGATATTAGCGCTGCAGGCGAAGCAGGTGTGGATCGCACAGACCTGATCACAAAGTTGTATAATGCGTCCCTTAGGGAAAGAGAACAGCTTGATTCCCCTGCCCCTTCATATCACAAAAGGGTGGTGCTACTGGGGACTTCATTGTTGCTGGAAATGTGGAAATGCGGAAGTTCTGCTGTGCCCTAACTGGCAACCTAACGGCAAATTGTAACCTCCGCATCATCCATTTTAAATACCTGCACCAGTTATACTATACCCCAATTCAATTGATGCACTTTGGTCTGCGGGGGAGCGCTTGCTGTGTTCATTGTGGGCAGGGAGATGCGGGCTTCTTGCATCTTGCATGGAATTGTAAAGTTATATACAGTTTTTGGAGCACGATTACGAACATGCCTACGAATGTGGTGTCAGAACACGTGGAATGTAATCCTGAGGTTTGTTTATTAGGCTGGGTTAAGAATCTTAAACCCTGCAACCACAGACTGGTGGCTGTTTCTACCTTACTAGCTAAGAGAAGGGTGGCGCAATTCTGGGGCTCTAGACTCACACCAACACTGAACAAGTGGGTCCGAGATTTACTTTATTGCAAAGAACAACTTTAGATCTATGCCGAGGAATTGCCTGAAACTTCACGCCCTAAAGACTTTTGGGCTCTGCTTTCTATGTATCTTCTGACAAACCCTGTAACATAATGTTCTTGATGTGTTTATTCTTGGGACTGCCATATGTTGTACTACAGTCAAGTGTGATGAGATGCTTCGTTGGGGTCACAGGGGCATATTACCAAGGCGGCGCTTTAAAGGTATCGCCGTTTCTGCGGCTGTTTTTGGTCGAAAAGCGGCAATAATTTCATTGCCTTATCAGCAAAGACACGCTATTGCGTGTTTTGCTGATTTAGCACCCCTTTCAACAACGCCCAGCTTTGCATCTCTAATGAGATGCAAAGTGGGCGTTTCATGCCAAAATAACTGGAGAAATGTCGCTAACCGGCATTTCTCCAATTATCAAGCTGCACGCAAACAAGCAGAGCATTAAGAAAAGTTGTGCTAAATACAGTTAATGCTACTTTCCTAACGTCTGTTTGTGACCTGTCTTAACCGTGTAATCCAATGGGAAGTGGATTACATGGCTAAGATCACCCTGCCCTATCAGCAAGGTTTCGCTGGTTGCAGTGTGATTATCACTGGATTTCAAGCAATAATCACACTGTTTTCCAGCTAATGCATGGATTCCTATGGCTTGGGAGATAAGCGTTGCTCATAGCACGCTATCTTCATGATGGAATCCAGCATTAGCCTGCGTTATTTATCCTTGCGCTAAAACCGCTGAGAGATAATTATCGCAGGACCTTGCTAATATGCCCCACTGTTGTTTTCTTTAGTGCCACGGGGGACAATGGGTTGGAGGGTGGTGGAAGTTCTGAGGGTTGGTTCTTTGCTCTTTGGAAAAAGCTTGTACTATTTGTGATCCATATAATCCTCTTGGGCCCTTGTAGGGGACCTTCTGTGTATCATACAAGCTGTTCAATAAACACATTTTCAAGAACATTTCTCGGATCACTATTGTTTGTGATCCTCAGAATGTTTCACCACAGAAAAGACAGAACCAATTAAAGGAATCCAGGAACAGTTTTAGAACGCTTACAGACAGTTGATGTGTGCCATGCTTTGCAGATCTGGACACTAAAGCTCAAAATGGAGGATTGTACTTTCTCACCGAAAAGTGGATACATTGGTATTCCTGGTATATTGAAATATAGATTATAGCGTCTCATAACTTGTTAAAATTACATTGTCAAGGTACTCCAAACTTGGGATAGGAGGGTGTGAGGCACACTGGGGTGAGGCATCAATAACGCTGATAGGCTGCTGTCAGATAAAGATTAAGGTGCCACAGTGTGAATGTTTACCGTTGCATTCTTTTAGCAGCTTTACACAGTTACTTCAGCGTTTTATTCTAGATATAATGGAAACAGCTTTACAGGACATGATGAGGAAGAACAAGGTCCAACGGAATATGAGGGGACAACATTGAGGAAATATGATGATCTGATGCTTTTATTATCTTTCGCACTTTTTGTGAACTTTGCACCAACTGGAAAAGTTGGACAGGTCACTGTCAGATAAAATGTTAACTGCAGATGTCACAGTATGAGGGGAGTTGAGTAAATGTATTTTATCTTGATGTCTTTTTCTTCCAGTTTTAGCAAATTGTATTTTTGTTAGACCTGCACTTTACATTTGGCATTATGTAAGAGGCAGAATAAGACATTAGACACCAAAGTGGAAGAAATTAATATGTGGTGCTACTACGTTCCAGAATGAGTTTACACTTTCCCTGTTACTCGTTTATGCTACCTTGTGCTTTTAGCACATCTTGCGCTGTCACATTTGCACTACATATCTGGATTTATGGACAGGTAATTGTCAAATAAAATGTTAATTGCAGATGCTACAGTGAGAGGGAGGTTGAATAACTATTTCTTTGCTTGATTTCTTCCATTTTTAGCAACTTTTATGTTGTCACATCTGCACTTTATATCTGGTACTATGGAAGAGGCAGTGTAAGAAAATAGGCAGCAATGTGCAACAAGAGGGCATGGGGGATTACTGATGTTTATTAATTAGTTTACCCTTTCCTTGTTTCACTTTTATGCTAGCCTTGCACTTTTGGTACACCGTACACTGTCACATTCGCACTGTATATCCAGTTTTATGGAAGAGGTATTGCAAGACAGGATGGGATGCAATGTGAACGAGATAATACTGGATGATATTGATCCCCTGAAAGAGGTTATTGTTTTAATTTTCTGTGAACCGTTAAATAAATTTGTGGGTGATTACCAAAATAAACTTGACTTTGACTTTGAGGCACACAGGGGCCAGAGCACAGCACCATGAAAGGCTCCAGGTGGACCACAGAAGTGTCTCGTTAGCAGGGTTGCTAATCCTGTGCTGAACTGCTAGGCAAGGTAGGTCAAAGTGGCCTCTTAAGGAATTGATACTAAGTAGCAAAAGTTGATACAGAGAGGTCTGTGCTTTACAGTCAGTCACCAACAGCTTCACTCTAAAAGAACGGGCGCCTCTCAAGAAAGCCATCTCTGTTGGTTGTGCAGAGTTTCAGTGGCTTAATAGATATTCACAAAAATGTGGTTCTTACTAAATTGCATTTGTAGTAGCGCACATCCCTCTCATGGCAAGGAGATAGTGGGTGCAGGCACACCTCAGAAGGTTACAACTCCTTGGGCTATCTGGGGTTTCCATGCTTGGCAAGCTCAACAATAGAACTAGGACAGGCAAGCAGAAAGAAATCTTCTACAATATATAAAGAAGAAAACATTCACAGAAGTTGGCTAAGGGCCTGATTATTAGCGTGTTGGTCTTGTTTCAAACTGCCAGTAACCACAGTGGTGGCAGTCCAAAACACATCGCCAACTTGGCCGTGTTCGGTCTATTACAATGCATGGAGGTTGAGTGGCAGACGGGAATGATGAAGTGCTCTTCGCCTGCGATGCTGCAGACTGCAATAATGGCGATTAGTACTACAATTGCAAAAACAGCAGTTGATTGACAGAATGCAGAACAATGTCATACATTCACCCCCGTACAGAGATCTGGGTCTAAATCCATCGTTTTTTTGCTCACCATGCCATTCCAGTTTGAAACGAGCCATATGCAAATCAGTCTTGACCCTGTGCCCCATGGGAACAGTCCAGCCCAAACTGCAAAGCCAGGTCCTCCCTGCACTGGAAACAAGCATCCTAGGACCGGTTTCGGGCTTTCAGCCCTCACCAGCCAGGATAGCTTGATTCCAGTGGCATGGAGATCATGGGACTCACGTCTGAGCATACCTGTCCCACTCGGGGTGACAAATGCAAAAACAACAGTTGATGGACAGAATGCAGAACAATGCCATACATTCACCCCAGTACAGAGATCTGCGCCTAAACCCATCTTTTATTGCTCACCATGCCATTCCAGTTTGAACTCAGCCATATGCAAATCAGTCTTGACCCTGTGCCCCATGGGAACAGTCCAGCCCGAACTGCCGTACCAGGTCCTCCCTGGACTGGAAACAAGCATCCTAGGACCAGTTTCGGGCTTTCAGCCCTCATCAGCCAGGATAGCTTGATTCCAGTGGCATGGAGAGCACGGGACTCGTGTCTGAGCATACCCGTTCCACTCCGGGTGACAAATGGAAAAATAACAGTTGATGGACAGAATGCAGAACAATGTCATACATTCACCCCAGTACAGAGATCTGGGCCTAAATCCATTGTTTTTTTGCTCACCATGCCATTCCAGTTTGAACCCAGCCATATGCAAATCAGTCTTGACCCTCTCCCCCATGGGAACAGTCCAGCCTGAACTGTCAAGCCACATCCTCCCTGGACTGGAAACAAGCATCCTAGGACCGGTTTTGGGCTTTCAGCCCTCATCAGCCAGAATAGCTTGATTCCAGTGGCATGGAGAGCACGGGGCTCGCATTTGAGCATACTCGTCCCACTCCGGGTGACTAATGGAAAAACAACAGTTGATGGACAGAATGCAGAACAATGTCATACATTCACCCCAGTACAGAGATCTGGGCCTAAATCCATTGTTTTTTCTTCACCATGCCATTCCAGTTTGAACCCAGCCATATGCAAATCATTCTTGACCATCTGCCCCATGGGAACAGTCCAGCCCGAACTGCCAAGCCGGGTCCTCCCTAGAATGGAAACAAGCATCCTAGGACCGGTTTCAGGCTTTCAGCCCTCATCAGCCAGAATAGCTTGATTCCAGTGGCATGGAGAGCACGGGACTAATGTCTGAGCATACCCGTCCAACTCGGGTGACAAATGCAAAAACAACAGTTGATGGACAGAATGCAGAACAATGCCATACATTCACCCCAGTACAGAGATCTGGGTCTAAGCCCATCTTTTTTTGCTCACCATGCCATTCCAGTTTGAACTCAGCCATATGCAAATCAGTCTTGACCCTGTGCCCCATGGGAACTGTCCAGCCCGAACTGCCAAGCCAGGTCCTCCCTGGACTGGAAACAAGCATCCTAGGACCGGTTTCGAGCTTTCAGCCCTCTTCAGCCAGGATAGCTTGATTCCAGTGGCATGGAGAGCATGGGACTCATGTCTGAGTGTGGTGAGCAAAATAATGATGGATTGAACCCAGATCTGTGACTGGGGGTGAATGTTTTGCCAATGTGCAATATCCAGGCCATCATCTTGTGTGTTTTGCTGTTCGCCCTATGTGGGAAGGGTATGCCCAGATGTGTTCCTGTGCTCACTACGCCACTGGATTCAAGCTCTCCTGGCTAATGAGGGCTGAAAGCCTGAACCAGGTCCTAAGATGCTTGATTCCGGTCCAGGGAAGACATGGCTTGACAGTTTGGGCTGGACTGTTCCCATGAGGCACAGGGTCAAGACTGATTCACGTATGGCCATGTCTGAACTAGGGTGGAGTTGTGAGCAAAATAACAATGGATTAAACCCAGATCGGTGACTGGGGGTGAATGTTTTGCCAATGTGCAACATTCCAAACCTTTGAAGTACTGAGATTTTTGTTCTCAGGGAATACTTACTAATATAACAAAGAACTTGGCACAGAAGCTGTAATATGAAAAAGACATCTTTATTAAATTTAATCAGTGAGGCCACGTCACCCAGAAGCCGTAGCAACTGAATGAGGTAGTCTGCGGAACACAGAGGGCAGAGGCCTTTTATATGTTTTAGCGTTACATGACTCAGTACAAAAAGTAAGGGGCAGTCCTAGCTTTTGCAAGCATGCAAAACCCAACATTCCTTCTTACACAAGCTGCACAAACCCATAATAAAAACCCGGCACATCCCCATCGTGAACAGGCCATAAAGAAAGGAGCAAAGACAGGTGTGAGTAAGATAAGACATAGTTGTGGGCAATAAAGGTTTATGATCTCCTGTGCCTTGATGCTTATCTTGATCAGCTACTGGGAAAGGAACTGGTCGAACAGGTTTGGCTTCGGGCAGTGGAGTCAGCTTGCCCAGGTCACAGAGAAGTCAGCTGAAGGTGTACGTGTCCTTAAGACTCTCTTGGCCTTAATCATCAGCCTATGTGAGGGCAACTCTAAAATGGATGCCATGTACAAAATGGAACCCGAGGGTTCAGGACGGAATCCCTGATTTAATGGTGATCTCGCCACTCAAATATGACGAAAATGCTCGTATATCTTACACCTGCCATTTTCGGTCTAATGTTACCAAAATCGTCATGATACGATGACTTTTATGAAGCGGGTTCAGAATTTAAAGTACCACAGACCATCCTTTTGCCCTTACATAGGCAATAACCTACACTCACGCTGATGTGAGTCCAGGTCTATGTTCATCAAATCATCAAGATGTTGCTGAAGCATAATCCTATTACTTAGCAACTCTCTCGGGACAGACAACTCTCTCGGTACAGGCACACACGTAGTAGCACAAAGGCTATATATGGCAGGACCAAATAGGGACTACCTCTATCTCTAGTATGTGGTATAAGACCACACACCCAACAATTAGTGATGTTCACTACTGACTGGTGTTGATGTAGAAACTATACGAAAGGAATTATCAGTAAACTCTGACCTCCTAACTAGTCCATGTTCAGGTAATATATGGAAAGAATGCAAAGAAGTAGCAGTAGGAAGAGACATAGGTTGGGAGGTGGGTACAGATGTCAATTTGGCAGCAAAAACAATCCCACCCATAAAAGACAATGTCATGTTTAAAAGCACTAGAAAACACGTTGTTAAGAACATATAGACAAAGTAGTGACCGCTATTACAAATGAAATCACAATTTTTCACAACCCTAAGAAAAATGTAAATCCTAAAATTATCTAGTAACATTTTAGGTCTTCCTATACATTTCTGTAATTTATTATATGTTCAAGTGAAACAGTGGTGACCCTCATTAATGCTCTGAGGTGAAAAGGGGGTACTCTTCCACAGAAAATGGACTTTATTCTGCTTTTACTAAACAGAATACTAATTTAAAATAATGCCAGCAGAACAATAAAATCATTCTCCTAACACTTAGTCTATACAATCACACGGAAACCTCTTGTGAAACCAACTATGCCCAGAGTCTGTTCAAAAAGCCTCTCTGGCAGGCTTCTATTGTCCAATCAAGTCTGCTCCCGTTGTTGCATGGGCCTTTGGATTCAGGCCTCCCATGCTCTGATGCCCAGTATCTGTTGGAGTGCCCTCCTGGCAAACACTCATAGCTCATTCAAAAAGTCTCAATGTCTCAAGGCAGTGCACCGTATTTCTCCTCTGCGGCAGACACTACAGATATTGTGCTCTTTTTGGTCATTGGCACAAATCATCTTGTGCAGACCCGGGACCATTCTCAGGCTCCAACACTCATCATTCAGTGTCAGAGGACGCTCAGGCTGCTTTTTCATGGGCACCAGAATGGAGTGCCTTTTGCCACTCCTGGATCCTCCGGTGCACTGCACTTCCGTTGAAGCAAGGGAAAAAGGGGTGCGTGGCCAAAACTCAGGCCAAGGGGCTCAAGGGACTGCACACTGTCAGAGGTTAACCAGCACATGACAGGCGCTCTTTTGCACTGAAATCTCAAGGGACTGCACACTGTCAGAGGTTAACCAGCACATGACAGGCGCTCTTTTGCACTGAAATTCAGGTTCTGTGGCAAAACCAGCTCCTCCTTCTTTTCTGATGTTGAACGCCTTCTGATGAAGCAAGTGCGATGCTTTAAACAGTTCATTGTACAACAAAGGGACTGCAAACAGGTGGCCTGCGATCTTCAAAGGAGTGGCCACATGCCATGGGACAATTCTGCGTTGAAATACACTGTCATTCTCAAAGGCAATACAAAAACAAAGGCAATAGGCAAAACAGTCCTCTAGGCTCTTCAATTGGGTTTCCGTGTGAGAGCATATCCTTCATCATCATAGCGACATGGGAATTCTATCTGAATGGATGTCCTCACACATAGTGGCATCGTCTAATTGGGTAAACACATTTTATCTCAATGATTTCATATAGGTGTTCCTAAATTCCTCATCTAGGACATCTCAAAAGAGAGATCACATACATATTATCAGGGACATGTAGATACCTTTTTTAAGAATTGTGCATCAGGTGGACTATGCAATGCAAAAGCTAATGATCAAAATGTGGAAACAAAAGACAAGAACTAGAGAGTCCTGGTATTTCCATTATTTATAATACATCTGGTCCATCAAAAATTAAAGCAGTAAAAAAAGGAACTAAAAACCAAATTAGAATAGGCATTGAATTTGTCATATTAAAAAAACGTATGGTGTCTCCTATTGAGGTGGAAAGCTTATCTTACTATAGTATTGAGTCAGTTAATCAGTCCTAACAGTCCTAACAGTCAGACTGGAAAAACATCAGAATAGGCCTAAAGAAAATTCTTAGAAACCAGTCTAGTTATGCAACAGGGAATTACACATAAAATGGGGGTCCATGGTACATTACTGCAATCTGAAAGTGTGAACCTGAACAATACATTAATAATAATAAAAGCTGACTGGTGAAAGGAATACGGAAAAGAGGAATGGGACTAGGACACAGCTAAAATCCCCAATAACTAGGCATGATGTGCTTGGGTGATAGTCAGGCATGTGACAAAATACCAAGCCCTCTGCACCATATACGGTAATCTCAGCTAATGTTCCAGTTCCTTCTTCAGGGAAAAATGAAACCTGGTTTATTTTATGGTACAAGCCATATACTACTTAGGAAGCAGAATAAAACTGACTAATGTAATATAGAAATTAGGTCACCATGTACAAGAGTCACAAATCTATAATTCATCCTTGCGTCCAATCAGGATATATAATTTTAGGGCTGCCTGTTCCTTACAGGAAAGGGCAGTATCGTGACTACAAATGACACAGTTTGCTGTTTATTTTTCTTCAATACTTATAGCCAAATTTGACATACACTGGTGAAGTGTTGTCTGTCTGGTTCACAATATAAAAAAAAAAAAATCATATCTGCGAATTTTAGTATCAGAGAAGCGACACGTATCGTCATACATGTCCCCTCACAACAACACAGGTGAACTTGTAATAATTTCTTAAGCAGCAACATAAAACATAAAACATGCAAAAATGCACAAAACGGACGTCAAGCCATCAGATATACTTGCTGTAAAACAATAGCATATATAAATGAGCGGTGACACATAATACCATGTCAGGTTCTTACCCTCCTCTTTGACAGTAGATCACCAATATTAGTGGGTATCTGCTGTCAAATACAACTGAGAGACACACAGAACCAGCAAGAACAATTTTATGATAGAACCAAATACACAAACATGAAAAACGCATGAACATTTCTTTCCAAAGGAGACGCGCAAAAAAAAAAAAACATCTCATTTCAACCCACCAAACTCACGTGTCTTGTTAGGCTTAAAATCCCCCAGAGCAATCCATGGAATGATCTGTGAGCAGAAGCGAAAAGAAAAGAAAAAAAAACAGCACACAAAAGAGAGACATTTCTCATACTAAACAGACATCAATTAGAACTTTTAAGCAGGAGACAAAACATGATACACATTAACAAACACAAAAATAAATTTCCATTACTTAACTGTTACCATCTTGTCAGTCACCTTGCAACATGAAGCCCTTTCACTTTGAAAAAAAATACTTCTCAATTGGCAAATCGTTCTTACTTATTCATGTAGGCTTCAAAATTTTAGTAAAAGGCTGCATCTTATTTTTTTGTCTAAAACACTTCGTTTTCTGTCAACTAAAAGTGATTAGCAGACATTATTTTTTTTTAGAGCAGAAATACAAATGTCATGATGTTGGGACTTTTAAAGAAACCTTTTTTATATTTCCCTTTTGGAATTAAGTTCTGTAATTGTATTGATGTTCTTATGGAGAAACCAGAAATTCCGCCTTTCAGGGGCCTGGTTAGCAAGCTTATTCTGTATTTCACAGAGACAAGGCTTGAATTTAAAAGGTCACAAATGTCAACATGACAGCCTCCTCCATTGTTTACAGGAAAACTAAAGATAGAATCTTAGCGCAACGTGAGCAGCCTGTTCTCCTAGCCCACAGTTTCTGCTCATTCCGAGGTCTACTACATTTACTGTGAATGATTCACTTTAGATTAGTTTTTAGAACAAATGTTTGCTACAACCCTATACAATGGTACTCATTTTAGCACCCTAACATGGATGAATGCCTAAATGGGCCCCGCTACAGTTAGAACGTTCAACCCTGATATTAAACACAAACGTCTGCACCGGGCACATTGGCTCACTGAGCTATGAAAAACAACCTTAATAACAACTCACAAGTTTGTATTATACACAAATGTATGCATTTACTGAAGCCAGAGACACTTTCAAGCTATGGTAAATGACAAGAATGCTGTGTTAAAAATCCATTTAACTCAATTTCGACTTTTATCTTTGGGGCACTTAAAAATAAAAATCCTACAATTATATTACTTATTAATCATCCTCAGAATGTGCTTTACACATTGCAAAGATTGGACATTAAGCATATCACATCTAATTCCTTTGAAAAAATGAGTTTTTACGCCATGCAAATTACCTAATTATACAGTAACACATAACTTAAATCAATTTTTAATACTAGGAGGTCATAGTATGAGTATTAAGCTTTATAAATATCAAAAAACGATTAAAAAAAACACATTTTTTTTTTTCAAATAATTTTTCCATAATTAATAATTTTTCGTTCAATGAAACCAAGCATCCCTTGCCTATCATTTTTAGATGCATTCATTTATGCGCCTAAGCACAAAAGCCTAACTTAAAACGTGACATTTTTCGCGCCATTTTTTAAAGGACAATCAGTATTTAGCAAAAGAAACAAAAATATACTTTAAAAAAATTGCTTAAAGAGAGGAAAACCGCAATTGGAATGTCTTTCAGTGATACAAAGTGATGAACCTTATCTTTGTAACCCTCTAAAACACTATTCTGAAATGAAAAAGTCCAACTGTGATAAATAAACATTCCGATGCCATTCATGGCCTTCGAAAAACAACATCTGCTGCCTTAACGGCAGGTAAGGCCCTGCACAGGGCTGAAACTGAAACCTGAGCACGCTTTCAGTCTTACTGAAAACAGACATTTCAAGTTTAAAAAATGCGCGTGCAATAAGATGCATTTAAATCTACCAAAAATTCACTTTAGCTGAAGTGTTTGCCTTTTACATGTACTACAATGCATGTAAGTAAAAAACGCTACAAATTCGTTTTGCTACAAAAGACACAATTATTTTTGAGGCCCTTCATATTCCTAGTGAATGTGAATTTTAACTTATCTATTTTAAGCATTTAACTGTTTGCACATATGCGTTTTTGCTTAGTCTGTAAATTAAATAGCAACACATAGCGATTTTAGCATATGACATAGTAAATTGCTGGAGTGTTATTTAATTTCTACTTAATATTAATTAATCTGACATTTTACTTAACAGACTGAAAACATCAAGAAACCCACAAACACACATTGAGAGCTCATTGCAGACATAAAGAGAAAAGATTCAAACACTCAGGACACACAATACAGCGCTGTAGTTATTGTATTCCTTAATTGCGCCATTGCAATTCACATACTGAAGTTACACTAATGAGAAAACCACAAAGACATTGAAACACACATTCAACCCACAAATCAACACTCAGGACGAAAACAAAGGACAGCCTACAGACTGTACCCAAACCAAACCATTTGTAAATACTTAGCTGTAAGTCATATTTACAAGAAACATGTTTCAATAGCGTTCCAAAGAGACTGCAAAAAACAACACAGCCCAACAGATGTATGTATGTGCACGAAGCCACAATACACTTAATTCACTAACTTTGGCTGGCAGAACACCAAAATCGTTCTGCATATCTCCATTCATAAAATTGCGCAGAACAAAGGATCCTTGTTTTGTATTATGTCATATTTGAATTCCCTGGGGATACAAAATCACCAAGGAAGAAATATATTTTTAAATCTAAACCTATTTAGATATTCCCTTTAGGGGAGGCCGGCTAATCCAAACGTATACAAAAGTTGGCCAACACAAATCTCCAAATTTGCTAAGATCAGGCATCTTATAGCTCACTAATCTAGCTTCAAACTTCAAGGGGCTATCTCTATCGATACACTCGTAAATATACAAGACCCTCGGTTTTTGAAAATTGCAATATTCAAATAAAAACTAAGGACAAATCAAACTAAGAACCAGACTTAGGAACAAAGGACTGGGAGCGACCCACTAATACTTAACTCTTACTTTTACTAATCAAAATATTATCCAGATTCTAACTGTCAAGTTCTACATGACCTAATGGTCTTTTTAAGAATACTCACGCCAAAAAAAAGGTTCTCAGTCAGGAGTGACATCATGTGGAGGATCAAAATCAGGAAGATCAGAAATATACTGGGCTGCAGAATCAAAGAATCTCCAGAATCCCTGTGCACAGAGTACCTTCTTAGTAGAATCCTGTTATGTCCTCCTCAGTAGATTTCAGTCTCCTGACACGATCACTCCCACAGAAATTCACTTCTCTGATGAGGCCCGCGTTGGCTGCACCATTTGAAGTACTGAGATTTTTGTTCTCACGGAATACTTACTAATATAACAAAGAACTTGGCACAGAAGCTGTAATATGAAAAAGACATCTTTATTAAATTTAATCAGTGAGGCCACGTCACCCAGAAGCCGTAGCAACTGAATGAGGTAGTCTGCGGAACACAGAGGGTAGAGGCCTTTTATATGTTTTTAACGTTACATGACTCAGTACAAAAAGTAAGGGGCAGTCCTAGCTTTTGCAAGCATGCAAAACCCAACATTCCTTCTTACACAAGCTGCACAAACCCATAATAAAAACCCGGCACATCCCCATCGTAAATAGGCCATGAAGAAAGGAGCAGAGACAGGTGTGAGTAAGATAAGACATAGTTGTGGGCAATAAAGGTTTATGATCTCCTGTGCCTTGATGCTTAATCTTGATCAGCTACTGGGAAAGGAACTGGTCGAACAGGTTTGGCTTCGGGCAGTGGAGTCAGCTTGCCCAGGTCACAGGGAAGTCAGCTGAAGGTGTACGTGTCCTTAAGACTCGCTTGGCCTTAATCATCAGCCTATGTGAGGGCAACTCTAAAATGGATGCCATGTACAAAATGGAACTCGAGGGTTCAGGACGGAATCCATGATTTAATGGTGATCTCAAATATGACGAAAATGCTCGTATATCTTACACTTGCCATTTTCGGTCTAATGTTACCAAAATCGTCATGATACGACGACTTTTATGAAGCGGGTTCAGAATTTAAAGTACCACACCATCATCTTGTGTGTTTTGCTGCTCGCCCTATGTGGGAAGGGTATGCCCAGACGTGGGTCTCGTGCTCACTACGCCACTGGAGTCAAGCTATCCTGGCTGATGAAACCGGTCCTAGGATGCTTGATTCCGGTCCAAGGAAGACATGGCTTGGCAGTTTGGGCTGTACTGTTCCCATGAGGCACAGGGTCAAGACTGATTTGCAAATGGCCATGTCTGAACTGGGGTGGCGTGGTGAACAAAATAACGATGGATTAAACCCAGATCTGTGACTGGGGCTGAATGTTTTGCCAATGTGCAACATTCCATCCATCATCTTGTCTGTTTTGCTGCTAGCCCTATGTGGGAAGGGCATGCCCAGACGTGGGTCCTGTGCTCACTACGCCACTGGAGTCCAGCTATCCTGGCTGATGAGGGCTGAATGCCCGACCGGCACTAGGATGCTTGATTCCGGTCCAGCGAAGACACGGCTTGGCAGTTCGGGCTGGACTGTTCCCTTGTAGCACAGGGTTAAGACTGATTTGCATATGGTCATGTCTGAACTGGGGTGGCGTGGTGAGCAAAATAACAAAGGATTAAACCCAGATCTGTGACTGGGGGTGTATGTTTTGTCAATGTGCAACATTCCGTCCTTCATCTTGTGTGTTTTGCTGTTTGCCCTATGTGGGAAGGGTATGCCGAGACGTGGGTCCCGTGCTCACTACGCCACTGAAGTCAAGCTATCCTGGCTGATGAGGGCTGAAAGCCTTAAACCAGTCCTAGGATGCTTGATTCCGGTCCAGAGAAGACATGGTTTGGCAGTTTGAGCTGGACTGTTCCCATGAGGCACAGGGTCAAGACTGATTTGCATATGGCCATGCCTGAACTGGGGTGGCGTGGTGAGCAAAATAACAATGGATTAAACCCAGATCTGTGACTGGGGGTGAATGTTTTGCCAATGTACAACATTCCGTCCATATTCTTGTGTGTTTTGCGATTAGTACTACAATGCCATCAGAGCAGTTTATTACCGTCAAGCAAATTACGAAAATACAGTTGTACTGGGGGGGCCTGGCGGTGGTTTCCTGATGGCAGGAAACAGTTGCAGTTCACGCTCAGCAAAGAAAACTGAAGAGTGACCATTGGTTGGCCACAAATACAACACACCTGGTGTTCATTGTTTAATTGGAGACACCTGCATAACACACTATATAACAAACGCCATTTCAGATCATGATCATTTGCCATGCCACAAGTCCAGAGCATTTATGAGGTAAATCTGAGGCAGAGAAGGCAGGCTAAATGTTTTCTATCACTTGTCACTCTTCACACAGCTGTCCTGGTCTTTTATATTTTCTCCTGGGTGTAATTAGTTGTTGTACTGTTAGTTCCTTCATTTTTTTAAATAATAACCAGACCCAAAAGGCAAAGGATTTCTGAGCAAGAGTTGTCAGTCATGGTGGATGAAGACATTACAGTATAGCCACACCTGTTTGAAGCCCTAGTCCAAAATACTACTATGACTCAGAAAAGGGAAATATGGTACAGAATAATCCACAAAATGTGAATACTGTAGCTACCATACCACCCAGGGGAAAATTAGGAAGAGGTGGAATGACTGAGGTGGAAGGTGTGTAACCTGCACTCCATGCAACGTATGGAGGCACAGAGGACTGGTGGTGGTCCTCTCAGCATTTAATCCCAAAGGAAAATCCCTGGAAGCAGACCTTATAGACTCTCACACTCTTCTCTCATTCTTTCGTACCAAATTCTTATTAAAACCAAATTTTTTCCAATGTATTTTCAGACTAGAATATAGCGCGCACAATATGTTTATTAGTATAAATTAAGGTTCTTAACATTTAAAATTTCAGAAACATTTCCCAAAAAAATACATAAAATTTGATTTAATTGTAAAAAGTTAAAAACAAGGACAGTTTGAACATTTCATTTCATATCATCAAGACCGATTGCTACATATACATTACACAGACAAGCATCATCACATGAAATCATAAACCACTTTAGTTACCCCTCTTCCCAAGCAAATCTAATGTTCTTATTTGATTTCAGTTAGATCCAAAAACCCCTATATGTTATGTGTGGGACACTCAGTACAGAAATTTCCTTATATCTGTAGGTACCCCGAATTTGTTTGGATTCTTAGTTTGGCGTAGGCGGCGACGCGTTTCGGTGGTTTAAATCATTAGATGTGGTGCCACCTTCTTCAGGACTTTTTCTTATGGGGTTACTTCTTTATATTGATATGCTTAATTCTGTATATGTAAAGAATAATTAAAACAGGCATTTAGCTAAATGAAATTTAGCATTCTCTCCAACTTCAGTGCTAAACTATTGTTTTTTTATATATAAAAAAGAGAGGGTCATTTCTGGATTGTTTTTAAACTATGTTGATCTCTTAAGCGTAACAAAAACACATTCAGTTGTGCTAGCTAACTTGTAACATTGCACATATTTTGGTTTGGATGATCATTCTAAGTTTGCACATTTAAAAGAAAAACCTCATTCAGAAAACACACAGCTATATGTTGATGTTGAATGATTCCTTATACATGTTCACATAAGGTACTTCACAGTTTCTGAGATATGCATCACATTCTAGTCTAAAAATACAGCAGTTGTTCATACCTATTCACACTTATATCCCATACATACACACCTCATCATTTTAATCTATTCCTTATACTGACCTTTTCCAGATCTATTGTTGTCTTATATGACGTGACTTCCACGTAACTCTTGTGGTAGGGATGATATTCCCAAAGTGAAATTTTCTAATATGAGAGAGAAATAATTGTTATTGTTCTGTTTCTTATACTCTCCCCTACTTTATCTATCTCTATTTTGGTTCTCCTATTACCTTTTACGAGGCAGTGATGCGGGTTATGTCTCTTCTTTTAACCAAAGGTGTCGGTTCCTATCTTCATGGAACTCATTTTGCTTCAACCCGTATGTCTGTAGTAAGAATATAATAACAGGAGATAGTCTTGCTTGATCTACTCGTGTTTTTTGTTATTTGCTCCCCTCTTAATACATTTAACTCCAGCTTACCTCATATTGTTGAGCTTATATTCTCAGGCATAGTATTGTGGAGCAGAAGATCAGATTGATGTCTTATATGCTTTATTTTTTCTTGCTCCAATATACTGGTCGTGTACAATTTCTATAGACACAATTAAAAGGAGGAAATCAGTTTCTTTCTTTAATTCATATAGTTCATATTGACGAGTTAAATATCTTTTAGTTCCACCTTAATCCTAATTCAGTGTCCCCTCTGTTATTTTCAGAAGCATTACTCTTAAGGACATACCCGTCCGATGTCGTATTTATACTGGCGGCAATCTTTTCTTTTTAGACTGGATTTCAGTTTATTCATTATCCGTCCAGTGTACTAACACGTCTATATTTGTTGTCATAGTACACTGAGTGTCCTACGTAGCTTTTAAACAAAATTCTTTTTAAGCTATCCCCAGGGTATAACTTTTATCTTAAACTACCAGGTAGGTTCCTCCCTCCTTTGGTCTACGTTATAGGTGACCCCAAATCGATGTGGCCATTCTTTCTTGCTCACCTTTAGAGTCGCGACCACTTCACTGCGCTCCTTCTTCTCGATCTGTGTGATCGGCTTCTCTGGGCGTTTTATTTATACTATAGTTAATTGCCCCCAAGTGGTTCTAATTGAATCAACTCTTGATTGTCTCATTGCCGCACGTCGCATGACTGGCGGCCATGTTTGAGAAGGTTTTTGTCTAGGGGCTCTATGTTTAGTATCGCGCATGACTGGTGACCATATTTAAGAAGGATTTTTATCTTTGAGCACTAAGCTCAATATAGCGTGTGTTTGCTATGCACAGTTTTTACATATATAAAGATCGAATTGAATTCAATTAAATCTATTTTATTGTGTATCCCCTTTGGAGTTATGGCATCATATTCCTTGTTTCTACAATGGTTTTTTTCCAGAGCTTTATTCACTATGCGCCTGACTGGCGGCCATTATTAAAGAAGTTTACTATCTGGCGGCTTCAAATTAGGTAAATATGTATTTTGTGATGATAGTCGGTCATTCTTAAGGAGTTTTGTTTAATAACATATAAAGATCGAATTGAATTCAATTAAATCTATTTTACTGTGTATCCCCTTTGGAGTTATGGCATCATATTCCTGGTTTCTACAATGGTTTTTTTCCAGAGCTTTATTCACTATGCGCCTGACTGGCGGCCATTATTAAAGAAGTTTACTATCTGGCGGCTTCAAATTAGGTAAATATGTATTTTGTGATGATAGTCGGTCATTCTTAAGGAGTTTTGTTTAATAACATTTATTTACAGACTATCTCCAAAGCCTAAGTTGTCCGGCATATTTCTTGTATTTTAATCATATTTGTTCGATAAGCTTAGGCCAATACTACTGTATACATTTCCGGACGCCATTTTACATCGGGGTACTCTACATTGGCATGATAGTTGTTTCATGACGAACTCGCTTTAAATTTAATATTTTACCAATCTATATTAAGTATCACTATTCCTCATCTTTTAATTTTAAGGCATTAGATGGAAGGATAAGAAGATATTTTAACGAAATGATGCCCTAAATTTGCTTTTAGGTCTTATTTAATATTTCACATGGACTCTCTTTATTGATCCTTGCCGGTCATATTTCATCATGCCTTTGCTAGTACACATGTTTTTCATGTCACATATTCAGACGTTTTACTAGAGAATGGGCTCAATTTTAGAGATATAACTTTTTCATATAAAATTACGTGTTCACCATATTACATTACAGTAAGGTCTCCCAGTCCTCCCTGGAGTTTAGGCCATTTCTAAAGGTATCAAACTTAACCATGAACCATTGTTCTTGTTGTTTCCTACATTTGGTGCTGTTTCCCATTCTCCTTTGCTCCTTGATGTTTTCCAGAACCACCCACCTAATGTCACTAACATTGTGGTTCCTGTCTCTCCAGTGGTTTACTAGTGGAGCCTTTTCCTTTTCCTCGTTGGTGTTGATGGCTGACTTGTGCTCGTATATTCTATACCTCAGTTCTCTCCTGATTTCCCCTACATACCCCTGTCCAAATGGACAGAGGATAAGGTAGACAACATTCTTGCTTCTACAGTTGTTTAGAGTTGTGATTGCATGTTTAGTAGAATTTAGGCATACCTCTTTAGTAACTAAACAGAGGTCACATATGCTGCATGTACCACATTTGTGGTTCCCTGTCGCCATGTTGCCCATTATATTTTGTTGAGTCTCTATCATGTCTTCCCTATATGTGTGAACGAAACTGGTGCGAAGATTCGTATTTTTCCTATAGGCATACAGGGGCTTGGGCAAACGGGTTTCTGCTGCATCATTCAGGATTTTCCAATTGTGATTGATTATGTTTTTAACTTTATTAGCTACACAGGAAAATTGGCTTACTCTTACTACTTTATTTAAAGATGTTTTCTTTTCTTTGTTTTCAAGGAGACTATCCCTGTGGTAGTATCTGGCTCATTTCAAGGAGTGATTAATTAGCTTTCTTGGGTATCCTCTCCCTCTAAATTTATTTTTGGTTTCTTCTGCATGTTTATAGAAGTCGTTTATGGAGGTATAATTTCTTCTCAGCCGAAGAAATTCCCCAAAGGGTATGCTGTCTTTCTGGCTTTTTGGGTGGTAACTATTGTAATGTAACACAGTGTTACGATCAGTTTCTTTTTTAAAAAGTTCCACCTCTAAATGATCATCCTTGCTTTTGATACTAATGTCTAAGAAATCAATCTTTTGTTCGCTATACTTCGCCGTGAATCTTAATTTTTCATCCCCCAGATTAATCCAATCAAGGAATTCTAACAGTTCCCTTTCCAGCCCTGTCCATATAAAGAAAATGTCATCTATGAATCGCACTCATTTGCGAATATTTTCATAGAAAGGACTGATCTCGTTATATATGTGTTTTTCCTCGAACATACTAACATAAATACATGCCTGGCTCGGTGCACATGTTGCGCCCATGCTGGTGCCCTTGCGTTGTATGTATAGATCCTGCTTGAATAGAAAGATGTTATTGGAGGAGCACCAGTGAGACGTACTACTATATAAAGTCTTTATTTGCGCCCATTATTTCAGTTGTTTCCAGAAGAGTTCTAATGACTTCTATAGTGTCTGTTTGTGGTATGTTCGTATACAGTGACTCTACATCTAGAGTCACCATATACTCCCTCTCACTATCAAAAGTGATTCCCTCTGTTTTGGAAATCATGTCACGGGTATCCTTAATGTAAGATTTTTGGTTTTGTACTAAGGGTTTCAGAAATCTGTCTGCGTATTTGCTCAGAGATTCTAGTAATGAATCAATGGAGGCCGCTATAGGTCCGAGTGGAGGGTTATTTAAGTCTTTATGGACTTTTGGCAGTCCATAGAATGCGGATCCTCTCAGCATACCCATACATTTTCTTCCTTCCCTGGAAGGAGGTCTTGGCCATCCTACAGGAGCAGAGTCTGTTAAGTGACAATTTACAAACTCACATGAATCCTAAATCCCCTGTTTAATCACAAACCAGCTCTTAACAGTGTGACTCTGTATATTTCCCTAACCTCCAATCATTAACGTATCAGCATCAGAGATGTGAAAATGTTTGTGTGAATGTTTAGTGTTGCATATAGGGTTTTTGCATCAATCTCCACACCATGTCACATGATGGAATGATGTCTGTAAGCGTTGCATAAAATATAATATCCCCTGATACATTTTATCTGCCCCACTGTAAAGGTGTAGGCCATACCAACAGCATAATGTTAACAGGTCTGTCACACTAACCAACTAGAAAGTATAGACAAGTTGGGATAGAAATAACTACAACTGCAATGATGCCCTGTTTCAGTTACCCAAAACAAGATTGAAATGTGCTTTTGCAATTTGTCACGCATCTCACAAAGAACAGCTGACCTTCAATTCTCATGGAGTGATCAATATACATCCAACGCTCTCCTCAGAGACATGTCTCTATACACACCTGTATGTAGCCATGGTCTTAGCAATTGAAACAATTGATGGCATTAGTGACCCCCAACAAGTGTGTTTGCACAGCATAGAAAGCCATGGACGCAAATCAAAATATTTTAAGTGGCAGGCGGCTCTTTGCCTCTGCACTGCTCACATGATCACCAATGGCAAAGACGGAACCAAGTTGTGTCAGCTACTGTTTTGTACTCAGCCGGGCCTTGGAATGGTTAAATTCACACGTCACATCCCCACTGTGTTGAATAGAATGGTCTATAGATCTCATGTATACTTACTAATCTAACTGGCTATAGCTCCGGACATGGTATAAGCCGCATGTCCGAAGTACATGCGTATGGAAACTGAAAATGTCTGCTTAACATGTGCATTACCACAGAAATCTATCAACACATTAATAGCTACCTATTACTTTTCTCCATCTAGGTTTTACTGACTGTGCCACAAAATTTGAAGGTAGATTTCACACTTCCAGCAATAAAAATTTTCTCCATTTCCCAACAGGTCTTGTGTCCCAAGCAAGTGGCCATAGCTCTGCCACCGAAGAGACCCACACTGCAGCACAGAAACAAGCCAACAGTGATGAGGGCAGACCTGGCCACCTTGACGTGGATGACAGAGCTGGTCCATCTGGTCAGGCCGGGGACATGGCAACAGTGAGTGTCACTAGGCCCACAATACCTCCCCCACAGCTGCAACAACTCAGCCACCAGTAATCCCCCAAAACGTGTACCTACTACGGTGTCTCCCATCATTTGTACCCCAGTCCTGGCTTCTGTCACCACCCCTGCAACAGAAGAGCCAGGATCCAGTGGAGTGTGCCAACCTGTGCAAATGGCACAGGTTCTTGGGAGTAGTGCTCGTGGGAGGGTATCTCTGGACCAGCAGAGGGAGCCACTGGGACCACTCATACCCAGTCAAATATCGACTATGATTTGGAAGTATACCATCAGTCCCAAGACAAGATGGACCAAATTCTCACTGAAATCAGGGAGATGAAGCCGGTGCAGAGGGGCATACACACAGAGTTGGCAGCCACAAGGCCAACATGGGCTCCCTCAGTGAAGTGCTGATGGACATTAACACAACTCTGGCAAGAGTATTTGTACCACCATCCACCTCTTCCTGTGGTGCCCCACCATCAAGCCCCTCAACATTTGCTGCAGCCATAGGAAGGGAGGACCTGCTAGAGGAAAAACCAACAGCAGAAACACCAAAGCCTGCACCTGTGGATCTACCCCAAACTGGCAAACTGGGATGTCCACCCACATTTTCAGTCTGTTCAGATGGCAAGACCAGTACCACATCCAGCAAGAGATGTTGGAGCAAACTTCCTCCAGTATGTGACTCATATTCACTTTGTAGACTATTCCTGGACTCATTGCCCTTTCTTATGGCAGTAGTATCTTGGACATTGGACTCCAAACAATTTGGCATCTACAACTATGGTTTCATCATCTATGACTGACTCATCCAATTTTTGGTTTCCCTGTTTTATTTGTTCACAATGTTTATTCTTCCTTTTAGTTTCAATATTTGTTCACAATGTTTATTCTTCCTTTTTCACTTAAATACATGCATTAGCCTGGAACTCATTGACTTCTGTAGTATGTTTCAAATCTAGAACCCCATGTATGTGCCCCCATCTGACTTAACGATTCCACAACTTCTGCTTGTGTAAGAAAGGATATTTTGCATGCACACAATGATTAGCTTGGGTTAGCAACCCTTTCTCAACAAAACATACAAACAAATGTGTTGTAAATACCCTCTTTAATCTATCTAAAATAATGGTTTTCATGATGTCAGTTACAAACCATCTCAAACATTACACCAATAGTCTGTGCCAGTGAACACATTTAAAGTCCCAGACAACACCTACATGAAAGGGAGGGATACATCTGACACATTACAATTGATTTGGGCATATAGCATTGGTTAGTCATCAGCTGGAGCCATATAATCGACCTCACAGAAGGAATTCCACATCAATTACACAAATAGACAAACACATGTGAGTACTACACTTTTGATATCAAAATATAATTCTAATACACTGTTCCCTGATCTGGTGAAATGTCACGATTTAATGTCAATGGGGTGCCACTAGAGGTATGTTCCACAATGATGAAACACATCAACAGCTATATACAGGTTGTTAGAATTGGGGGTGTCTAGTTGGCAGTGGTATGCACCCTGGCTAAGCCTTCCTTCTAGTCAAGATGTGTAAAATACACAACTGAGTTTGCCTGGGCTCACCCTCCGGTAGCTTGGATCAGAGCAGTCAGCCTAAACTACAGAGGCAATGCGGAAAGCATTTGTACATAACCCACAATTACACAGTAAAAACACCTCAAACGGACAACGCCCATGTTCAGAAAAATAAAGTATCTTTATCTAAACCAAACAAGACCAAAATGACAAAAATCCGATATCAAAATATGACTTTTAAATAGTAAAAGCAGTTCTGTCTATAGAAAACTATGGATGCGTCACTTTTAGCACAAAGTACCTGGGATGTGTAAAAATGACAGGACGAAAACAGGCATAGGGAATGTAGTGCATCTGTTTCATACTCACAGGGAAGGTGATGCGTTGGTTCCTTACTGACACATAGGGGTTGTGATGCATTGGTTTCTTACTGTAAGGGGAGGTGATATATATGTTTCTTACTGTAAGGGGAGGTGATGCACAGGTTTCTTACTGAAAGGCTCACTATCTTTGTAGATGTGACGCACAGGTGCGATGCATTAGAAAATCCAGCCACAGCGGGTTGATGCAGCGGCGAGCCAGGGGCTGTGTCAATTTCTGTAGCCGCAGGCAGGTGATGCGTTCATTTTTCCAGGCACACAGCATGGCCTTCCTCGGAGTGCGGAGCAGGAGTTTCAGACTTCAGAGACTAGGTGCTCGGGACTCAGGCAGTGGTGGTTTCTCAGGAGGCAAATAGGTCCTGTGTTGTAATATTCAACTGATAGGAGAGTTGTCTACATGCTGACTACCATCCATGATGCAAGCACTTAACCTGTGACTGTTTGGGGTCAGGTTGCTGAAATGCACAAACCTGTGTGCATTTTAGACTATAATAGGCACATGTGTGGTGTTGATTGAGTAGATCAGAGGTTGAAACCTGAAACCTTACACTGCTCTTCGTAAGGCTTACATTTGGTATAAGAAGTTGGCTATCCATTTTTTCCACTTGGCAACCTTTAATGCTTTTGCTTTAAAGTATTATTGTCCTGAGTCAACGATGACTTTTGTTAAGTTTCAGGAGTCTGTGATAGGCAGCCTTATTGTCAGGCCTGGGCGTAGTTCGAGGAGGCTTTGCGGAGTGCGGAGTACAGAAAACTCTGCAAACTCTACGAATGGAGCAAAGTTCACCACCCAGGCCTATTTATTGTACTGGAACAGGCAAGGGTTCCTAGATTTGAAGTCGTGGCATATGTGGCTAGATTTAAAGATCACCACTTTCCTGATCACATTCCTCCCACGCCCACAAAAGAGTTTCCCAGTAGGAGAAGTAAAGTCTGCTGGCACAGGGGTATGCAGAAGGAGACACATATGTACTGCCCCGAGTGTCCTTCCAACCCTGCACTGTGTGTGCCTGCATGTTTTAGAATGTACCACACACAAAATAATTTTTGGGAGCATCCATGAGTGGTAAAGTGAACTGCCTGGTCTGTATTGTTTTCAATTTTGTGTCCAGTTTCAAGATTGGCATAGTGCAATGTTTTCAGTTTCAGCTTTTGTATTTGCAGATTTGTATCTACTTAAAATTTGTTTGCATTTTATAATTTGTATAAAAAAACATAAATGTGATGATGGTGTGTGCAGACTGGTGCTTGGCTGGCAGTGTGTGTGGACTGGCACTTGGTTGGTGGTGTGCGTGACCTGGGCTGGTGGTGTGCATGGACTGGCGCTTGGCTGGTGGTGTGCATTTACTGGTGCTTGGCTCACGATGTGTGTGGACTGGCGCTTGGCTGGCAGTGTGCGTTGACTGGGGCTTGACTGGCAGTATGTTTGAAATGGTGCTTGGCTGGCAGTGTGTGTGGACTGACTCTTGGCTGGCGGTGTGTGAGTAGTGACTTACTGCTGGTCACTACACACACTGGTAGCCAAACACCTGTCTGCACAATCCGTCAGCAAGTGTAGTTGATGTGTCAGGCATTGGACATGTGAAAGTGATGGCCATTGAATGGCGCTGTCTGCTGATGAGAGTGTTGCAATATGATGGTCCTGCAACTGGTGCTGTGAATGGTTTTGTGTGTGTCACACTTATGAAGGGTGTATGAATGACCTGTAAAGAGGTTGGTGCCTTTAGTGTGGCTTTATGGCTCATGAGCTGTGAGTAACTGGTTCAGTTTATTGTCCTTTCAATTATTAACTGTGCCTTTGATTTATGTGAAATATCTTTTTAATAAAATTGTATATACTGAACCATCACTCACCCTCGTGCCAAATCCAACCAATATGTGTGTGTGCTTGAGGAATAGATGGTTGTGCAGTAATATTTGTCTTTTCTGTCTGTCTCTGCCAAGATGTACATTCCATCTAAGAAAATCCTGCCAACTCTGGATATTTTCGCAAACTCAACACCCAGCAGAGTACATGGTGATGTCTCTCTCGTGGATTATCTTACCAACAATGTCCTAAAAACCTCAAAATGTAACTGTCACATTTTCCTTGCATTAATGTGCCATCATTTTCACTCTTCAGAAAGAAACAACAAGTTTCATGCCAAGCAGCATTTCCCCAAGTCTCCCGATAAAAATGATACCTCACTCGTGTGAGTTGGCCAAATACCCGCGGCAAGGAAAGGCCTAAAACGTATTGTGGAGACATCAAAATTACCTGAGTCTGAGTGAGGTACCATTTTTATCAAGAGACCAGGGTGAATTCTGGGTGGTGGGAAATTTGTGTCAGCTCAGTGATCCCACAACTTTCCCACACAGACATTTAAGAAAAATGTGTTTGTAAGCTAAATTTGAGGTTTGCAGGGGATTCTGGGAAGGAATATTTTTGGCGCTCCATGCATGCCATACCTCCCTGGACTGCCCTGGGTGTCTAGCTTTCAGAAATGTGTGGGTTTGGTAGGTTTCCCTCGATGGCCGCCCAGCCCAGGGCCAAAAACCCAGGTGAGCCCTGGTAAAACCAGGTCGTTTTATGATAGGTCATTTTGATGTCTCCACACTTTGTTTTGGGCTCTTCCCTGCCCTGGACATCTGGCCTACCCATACAAGTGAGGTACCATTTTTATCTGGAGACTTTGGAAAATGCGGGTGTGTGGAAGTTTGTGGATGCATACAGATTCCAGAGCTTTCTATCAAAGAAATGTGTTTTTGTTTACCACGTTGGTTTATGCAAGGGAGTCTGGGTAACAGAACCAAGTGAGAGTTACATAAGACTCCCCATCCTGGATTCTCCTGGGTGTCTTTTTAGGTTTACTAGGTTTCCGTAGGTGCCGGCACAGCTAGGGTTCAAAATCCACAGCTAGGCACTTTGCAAAAAAGGCATCAGTTTACAATGTAAAAATGTGGTGTGTCCACATTGTGTTTTGGGCTATTTCCTGTCGCGATCACTAGGCCAATCCACACAAGTGAGGTACCATTCTTATTGGGAGACTATGAGGAATGCGGGGTGGGTGGAATTTGGTGAATCCATGCAAATTCCAGAACTTTCCATCATAGAAATACGAGGAAAATGTGTTTTTAAACAGTTTGAGGTTTGCAAGGGATTCTGGGTAACATAACCTGTTAGTAGCCACACAAGTCACCCCATCCTGGATTTCCCTAGATATCTAGCTTTCACAGATGTATAGATTTGCTAGGTTTCCCTAGGTGCCGGACTAGCTAGGGTTCATAATCCACAACTAGGCACTTTGCAATAAAAAGTAAGTTTTCACTGAAAAAATGGGGTTTGTCCAAGTTGCGTTTTGGCCCTCTTCGTTTCGCAAGCACGAGGCCTACCCACACAAGTGTAGTACCACTTTCTATGGGGAGACTTTGGAGAATGCGGGCAGGTGGACTTTTGTGGATCCACACAGATTCCAGAACTTTCCATCACAGAAACGTGAGGAAAATGCATTTATTTGACACAATTTGAGGCTTGCAAGGTATTCTGGGTAATAGAACCTGGAGAGCACCACACACATCACCCGATCCTGGATTCCCCTGCATGTCTAGTTTACAAAAATTTATAGGTTTGCTAGGTTTCTTTAGGTGCAGGCAGAGCTAGGGTTTAAAATTCACAACGAGGCACTTCGTGAAAAAAGGGTCAGTTTTCACTGTAAAAATGTGGTGTGTCCATGTTGCGTTTTGGGCCGTTTCCAGGGCACAAGACCTACCCACACAAGTGAGGTACCATATTTATCAGGAGACTTAGGGGAATGCAGGTGGGTGGAGGTTTGTGGATACACACAGATTTCAGGACTTTCCATCACAGAAATGTGAGGAAAATGTGAATTGTTTTAGAACGTTTGAGGTTTGAATTGGATACTGGGTAACAGAACCTGGTGAGAGTCACACAAGTAACCCCATCCTGGATTTCTCTTTGTGTCTAGCTTTCAAAAATGTATAGGTTTGCTAGGTTTCCCTAATTGCTGGCTGAGCTAGGGTTCAAAATCCACAGCTAGGCACTTTGCATAAAAAGTCCGTACAAAAGTGGTGTGTCCACGTTGCATTTGGGGCCATTTCCTGTTGCGGGGACTAGGCCAACCCACACATGTAAGGTACCATTTTTATTGTGAGACTTTGGGAAATGCTGTGTGGGTGAGTGGAAGTTTTGGATCCATGCAAGATCCAGAACTTTTCATCATAGAAATGTGAGGAAAATGTGATTTTTGACAAATTGTGAGATTTGCTAAGGATTCTGGGTAACAGAACCTAGTGAGAGCCACACAAGTCACCCCATCCTGACTTCCCCTACGTGTCTAGTTTTAAAACATGTATAGGTTAGCTAGGTGTCCCTAGGTTTAGGCTGAGCTAGGTTTCAAAATTCCCAGCTAGGCACATTGCTAAAAAAGGGTCTGTTTTCACTGGAAGAATTTGATGTGTACACATTGCGTTTATGGCTATTTTCTGTTTCAGGCACTAGGCCTACCCACACAAGTGAGGTAGCAGTTTTATTGGGAGACTTAGGAGAACACAAAAATGTAGAACAAGTGTTATTACCAATTGACTTTCTTTACATTTCTACCTTCCAAATATAAGACCATTTGAAAATTAAGAAGTCATTTTGAAAAAGGACCTCTAATTCACGTGCTTGTATGGGTACCCACTGCTTCTAAACTCTACATTTTGCTCCCATTTCAGAAATATATTGGTTTCCTTGGTACCTATTTTTTACTCACTATATTTTACCAAATGAATTGCAATATACCACGTACGCAGCTCAGTTTTTGGCTCTGGGTTGCTCAGGTTCTTGGTGAACCTGCAAGTCCTATAAAGCCCCATAATCTAAAGGGTCCAGCAGATGTAACGGTATATTGTTTTAAAAAATCTGCCATAAGAAGTTACAGGTGAAAACATTGGGAGAAATGGCTGTTTTTTTTTTAATTTCAATATTTTCTATTTTCAACTGTAAGTTTCCATAAAAAAACACCATTAGGATCGACACAAATGACCCCTTGCTGAATTCAGACTTTTGTCTAGTTTTCAGAAATGTATTACTCTCTGGGATATATTATTGTTTTTTATACCCATTTCTACCAGTAACTGGAAGGAGGTTGAAAGCACAAAAAAAGGAAAAATAGACTATGTTCCTGTAAAATTACAAAACTGTTTTGAAAATGATTGTTTGATGGTGATTTCAGCACCACAAGCCATTTGTTGATGCCATTTGCAGGGACAAACCAGACGCTTTCTTCTGCAGAGATTTATTCCCACAAAAAAAAGAAAAGAAAAATAGCTGTATTTTGGCTAATTTTGGGACCCCTCCAGGGGAATCAACAAACCCTGGGTACCTGTGGAATCCTCAAGGTGCTGGAACAAAAGGGCGCAAATTTGACGTTGATACCTTATGTGGACAAAAAGTTACAGGTGCTTAAGCGAAAACTACCCCAAATAGCCCAAAACAAAAGTTTAGCACAGGGGCCTAGCAGCAAAGGGGTTAACATACTTACCTCATCATCACAACAAGAGTGGCTGTAACAGTCACGTTAATGTAAAGTCAAGAAATACTTACTTTCAGGAGATTTGTTGATGAGATCCTGAAGCAAGTGCCTTCCTTCTTCTTCACCACTATCATATTCATTTGGCGTTTCATGGTCCTTACACAGTGACTAGACGTAGACTCCATCCTCTACGATGTAAGGGATGTACTGTCGCAGGGCTATGTTGTGGAGCATGCAGCAGGCCACGACAATTTGGCATTACTTCCTGAGTGAGTAGAGGAGTGCTCTACCTGTCCTGTCCAGACATTCCACTGGCCAATGTAATCTTCCATAGACCTCATTGATGCAGATTATCGCTGGTGTTGGAATCCTCAGCAATGTCAACCATGATTGGTTTGGATAGGCTGAGTCACCTAAATGGAAGTCACACATATATGCAACAATGGGTCACATAGCATGAGATGATACTACTCGACATTACCCTTACAAAGTTAGGACAATTCATACTTACCAAAAAAATAGGTTGTTTCGTGTAGGAGTTGTGACATCAGCTGGGGTATGGTGCTGTTCCACAGTGCAAATGTATCGTGGGCAGAACCTTGGAACCAGGCACAGATGTTGGTGATGTACTGACCAGCTAGGGCAGACAACTCTCATGCTAATTGAGTGGAAGTGCTTCCTGTTACGGTAGACATGTTCCTTGTTGTGTAGAGGTATCAATAGATCCAATCACATGTGTCGTGCAAGCAAATCCATAACAACTCTGCCTTTGCATTTGCCAAATCCTACCTTCTGGAGAACTGGATGTAGCTGTCCATGTGTTACATCAAAGAAGAAAGGACTACTCCAATCCACTGAACATTGGTTGTGACATACCACAAGATATTGCCACTGTGTACTGATATCAACCAGTGTCAAAAAAATGCAGTGCTCAGGGGTTGCATGTTAGATTTGTGTTGTGAGGAAGGAGATCAGGTTCCAACTGATTACATAAATCACTGATTGTTTGCCTATTCAGGTGAAATTTATTAATTACATCGCTTTCTTCCATGGTCTATCGGTCTGGAAATTGGTGGTACTCTGGAGACTGCCTTCTACTCCCTTTCGCATGGTACCTATGTGTGAAGTGACAACATATCAGTACAAAGGGAACAGTAACAAATGTGCAATTTCATCATCTGACGCGACATAACTGGTGAACTATTTACTATACATATGTTAATATTATCCTGTCTAACAGTCAAACATTGCTCAATAATCACCATTGTGCGCTTTACACACCTATCACTCAGCGTAGACTTGGGCTCTCAAAAACGTTGTCTGGGAGATAGCAATATATCCCAACCCCTTTAGGGTGTCACCCTGCATTGATTTTGTTTATTGAATGTCCACAAGCTGACCTTTGTGATTGGGATATGTTGGTAATGTGCTGGACATGGGACATCTGTATGCTCAACCTGAAGAGAGCTAGGCCTGATAATGAACGTTGGCCAGTCAGAAGCATGTCCCAGGCTGTATGAGATGTCTGTGGCACTACAACTGAAACTAAGAGCTACGTCCTTGTATTCTTCTTTTTTAATGCGGGATGACAAATTGAGTAGTCCTTACCCCAACACTACCCTTGCTTGGTCTCACATGGAGAAACATTTGCATGGTGAGTGTGGTAACCCCTTCACATTAGACTCCTGTCCAGTACAGATGGTGTTCAAGGTGTGTAATTTCACAAACCTAGGGTCATTAGCACCAGTGATCCGTTAACAATATGCAGCCATTGATGTTTGTGCAGTACAGGGCCAAATGAGCTTTTCACATACTTACAGTGTAGATTATTGCTTAGTTGAGATGAGATGTTGATTAGGTGAATCAGCAGCTACCACAGATTCAATGAAGATGGTATGTTGATGGCATCACAGTGACAGTCTCACATATTACTAAAGGTGTTCTGTGAGGATAGGGCGTGGCACACATACGCAATAAGCTGTAGTATTGTGTAGTATCAAGGAGTAGACATTCCCAAAACACCCCAGTGAGCATCCTCTCACTGACACACATGGCAGGCCAGTCATAGTGGGATGAGTGAAAGTCGAAGGGCAATTCCCTGATACCAGTCTTTATGGACTGTAGGCCTAAATTCAATGTGCCTGTCTTTACAGCTGGATATCAAATGTTGTCTAAAGGTGTGCAGCGTTCTAAAGCCCACAAGGTTTTGCCAGGTTTAATTGCAGCTCCTGTCACAGTACATGTAGCTCGCACCAAGGGTACTTCATGTGAGTGGGGTACATTTGTGATTCAGCAGATTATTGCATTGGGGTGTTTGCACATCTCGGCATGTGTAATATACACATATTGTGTCCTCACTATTGGTGTCAGCTTGTGGCAGATGTGATACACTTGTGTGACATCAAAACTGATGCACAATAACTTTCACTTTCAAAACGTTTGCTTACTCTTTTGTATCTATGCAGGCCAACACTACTCAAGAGCATGACATCTGGATGCAATCGCAAAGAGGGTCCGGAGCCTGAGTGCCTACACGCAATGTAGGGTCCATTGCTGCAAAAGGTGGGAGGACCTGAGATGCTGGGCCTGGAACATCATGGAGGTTCAACTGGTGCTGTGTCCCAATGTGTGTGGGGCGCACTCGGCACCCTGATGCCTCTAATGGCCCACATACTTGTGATGGCCTATCCTGGGCTTAATGGGCAGTTGAAGACCACCAGCAGCGACAAGAGGGTAAGAAATGACCAGACTTGTACAAGTGGTCCATAACATTTTTTTCAGCTCACAGGCATGATTGTAACCATCTGAACTGAAGCAGACCCAAATTCAAATTGACAAGAGAAGTACACACATGTGTAGGTCTGGTGGTAAGGGAATAATGATGTAATTTGACTGTTGTCTGTATCAACCTGCTACACAGCAGTGACCAGTCACTTATCCATGAAGTGAAATGAGCTGTCACATGGCTTACTCAAGTGATGATTCATTTCATGTTGTTGAATAACCCGACTGACTGTTGCCCCAGACAGCCAATTGTCAACATTGTGGAATAAGTGATGCTCACTCAATACTGTGTGTCATGTGACGGTAAGCCTATCACATGTGACATAGTATGATGTGCACCTTTGATGCAGTGACAGGACAAAACTTCCCTTTGGTAAGTTGGATATGTACAATAACATAAGTGTTCCTACATCACTGGTGCAATCAGCAATAGGGCCTACATTTTGACCTGTGAACCTGTTCCTGTTGTTGTGTCATCAGCAACCCTATGTTCTACATGATGTAACTGCACTCTTAGGTTGATGCCTGAGTCAATCAGACAGGTGCATGTGTAGGCCATTAGTATTATTTTGTGACTTACATGGGTAACTTAAACAGTCGATGTTTTACCACAGACAGGACTGTGTACATAGTGATGAGTGTGTGACATATAATCTGATCCATTACTCATACGCCTATGGGACTGTCCAAATGGTGAAGCTATGAACAACATGATAGGTACTGTAGTTTGGTAACACCCTGAGAACACACTTACACTATATGTTGATGTCACAGATAGTCACTGTGACACATTAGCCTTGAATGACGAATTGTCTTTGGCAAATGCTAAGTATTAAAGAAGTGGTCAGACAGTCCAAAAATGGAATGGGAATGTCCCTAGGGCAATGTGAAAACTTGTGCTGTGGGTATTAGTTCACTGATCACCCAGATGGGCCAAATTGCAGAAGGTGGGGACCAATACCAGTAGATACAGCTGGATGATGTGGAGTAAACTTCAGTTTATGGTCTTGTAGCTGTGTGGGGTCATGGCATCACTGTGAACAACCGTTTACAGGTTATATAACATGCATTCATGTGTTCAGGCTAATGTTGGAGCCAATGTTTTAATATTTGGAGCTGTTGTAATCTGTGCACCTTTGAAATGTTTAGTATTAACAACTCAATGTCAGGTGTGTTTCCGCAAATGCAATAATCTGGTTTTTATTTACGCCGCAGTATCATCTCAGGCAAGCGAAGGAGAGTGGGCCAACATTGGTGGTGAAGCAGCTGGCCACAGTGGTTCTGGTACTTAAGACACCGACGCACCCAATGGCCAAGAGGGCGCCTGGAGTGCCATAAAGGATGCAAGTTTAAGTTCATCTGAGTCATCCTCCAGTGGACACTCCTATGTGGTGGCGGATCCCACAGGGGATCTACCACTGTTTTCTTTGTCCGCCACAAACATTCCAGTGCTACCGTCTCACCTGCTCCCCACCCAGTTGCCCATGCCCTCACAGCTAAGATTGGACCCATGTCCTTTACACCAGGCATCTTAGCCCCTGCCACTATCCCCCCTCTGCGCTGAGTGAAGAGCCTATTGACCTCCTGAGGCACATCTCTGTGGGTCAAGACCGCACTGTGGAATGCCATCCAGTTGCAAAGCAGCCATCTGAAGCAGATGCTGGCCTACCTGGAAGGAATTCACAGTGCCATGTCTGCCCTACAGAGATCGTTTCAGGCTCTGACCTCCTCACTGACCACAGCCTCCCATCCTCCCAAACTTATGTTTGTTCCCCTGCCTCTTACCCATCCCAATCCCCTAGTTCCAAACCTGTCCAGAGCACACACACACATTTGCATGCACCTACCTATACAGACTCAACAGCACATCCACACACAAGTACAAACATCACAAAAAAAGGAAAACAAACATTCAAACATACAGACCCCACTACTACACTCACAGGCATCCCCACAACCATCACAACCACGGACAACACAACAGCCACATACTACCAGCACTCACCCATCATATTCCTACACAGGACAGGGGAGACCACACACACACATGCACACTCGATACACCCACCCACCACAGACACACCCATACGTACATGCACACCCACCAGCACATCCATAGACTAACCCACAGTCGACACAACATCACCATTCACGACACCCATACCGATACCACAGCAAAATCCATAAACATTTCACCCACACACCTCATTCCTAAAAATCTCAGATGCAAACACTCAAGCACCCATCATACAAAAGATAAACTAGACACACCCATACTAGCAGCATATACACCTGAGACACATGAACATACAAAACATCCAAACACATCACTCAAAGACACTTCCTCTCCCTCTAAGTCCCCACTCATTTCTACACCCCTTCCATGCTCCCCACAGAAGACCCTTCCTTTACCCTTGCTCTCACCGCTACCAAACCTCCTACCACCCTTTCAAAGAAGCTTCCCCCTCCTACCACATTCAAGACCAACACTTCCAGCTCAAAGTCCTCCCCTCTTCCTGACCCATCCATCCCTTCCACTTTCTATTGTACCCCTGCCAAATGTCAATCCACCACTTCTTACTGCCAACCCCTGCTAAACCTCAGTCCAACACCTTCCTCTTACAAAGTCCCACCTTCACAATTTAATGAAACCCCTCCCAAACCCAAACGTCCCCCTCCCAATAAGATCATCGAGGTGCCTGATATGCCCCTTGATGTCCTTTTGTGAGGAGACTCCCAGGCAGTGTCCTGAAGGGCACAGTACTGTGCTGGACAATCAAATGTGGACATGGACTGGCCATTGGCCTTTGGTTAACTCCATGATATTATTTTGGAGCAATAAAGCTTTTGTTTGATTTTGAACACATTAGTCCTGCCATTACCTTTCCAACTATTTGATATTATTGTATACTTTGTGATGTGTGATGTCAGTTGTGTTTGTTTCACCCCAATTGCTGATTCATTTGAAGAGGTCTGTATAATCTGACATTGGAACCTGTGCTGGAGTTACATCGGAGAAGGGTAACTGTTCCAAGGATGGCTATGCGGATGATCTCCAAATAGGGCATTGCGTGGGATATCAAGTATTTCTATTTGTCTTGGGCAATGTGAACATAACTTAGCTTGCAGTTCTCACTATGATGTAGATTGGATATGTGTTTGATGTGTGTTTAAGTTTCATGACACTTCCATCCAGAAGTCTCTTTTGATATGACAACAGGAACTAGCAAGTAGTAAATGTGAGGGTGTCACAGAGATGAATAGCTGTGATATTGATAGGAAGGTGCTGTTATGTTACACCAATCAATACACACATCAGTGTCCCTAATTCTTGATTTCATACACATGTTCACATTGATGACGTGGGCCTGTGCAGTGTCCTGTCCAAAGAGGGCATCTTGGAGCAGTGCTTGGATCATACATTCCGATTTATTGATAACATGAGTCCACATGACATGGTTGGGCCAGGGACCCCATACACCTTTGCATGTCCATGCTGGATCAATTATTTGCTGAGGAGCCAATGGGATAGTGTAGATATATGGCTTACCGTTGGTCGCGTCCACAACGGTGTTGGTGTTAGTCAACATCAAGCAGCAGTGACAGGACGTTGAGTGCTGGCTCCATGGCAGTATGGGATGTGTGAAGGTAAGTAAAGGTGAATTTGTGCCTTATATGCTTCCCTTTCCTTCTGCTTAGTTGTAGAGTCTTAACCACAACAGTCACGCTGGCAGTAAGGCACATCGTAATTGGGCGGGTGGGCGGAGGAGCAGGCAGTCCACCCACAGAGAGACCCATTGGCATATCCTGCCACCGATGTGATCAGTATTTACTGGCGGTAGAGGCTGTACCGCGGCTGTCTTTCATCTATGGGAGTGCATGCATCATGATAGGGCAGTTATTCCGATGCATGCATCATGATAGGGCAGTGATTCCGATGCCATTTTGACGGTTGTCGTGTTACGGCCAAACTCCTAATCAGACCCTACATCTTTATAACTTGTAGTTGAATGATTACCTCTCTAATTTAGAATCATTGATGCTGTTTCTCCAGCAAAAACATAGATCTACATGTATTAACATGTATAACCAAGGGGGCATTTAAAAACAAATTGTAAATCTCTTTATATATTTTCTAAGTCTATATTAGAAAATTGGAGAGACAGTTCAGTTTTAAAGACTTCATGAATCATACGATATTTCGAATGTTTGCACCGAGTTGCGCAAATGTAACAGTCAAAAACAGTTTAGGTGACCAGAGATAAACGATTTATTCAACTTCAAGGATATTGACAAATGTTCATGGATGCCTCCTGGGTCTTTCCTTACTGTTGTGCTGCAGGGGTTCCAATGAAAGAGCAACTCTGTGGTGTGCCCGAAATTCCGTAGGCCAAACTGCAAAGAAACGATATGTTGTGGAAGAACGTATGGATGATGGTGTTCATTGTGGCAGCCACACTGGCAGGGGCGGTTTGTGGTTAAACCTGTGAATGTTATGAGAGGCCGTCAAAAAATGTCAGATCGATAGGGAGTCGGACGTTTAAATTAGCAAATGGCCTCAGCTTCTGACCGTATCTCGGATAAGCTAAAAATTTAATTTTCCACTATACAAAAACATCTGAGCTATCAAATATGTTTACATATTGGCGTGAAGGTGGACGTTCAGAGTGATAACACAAGATAGTACTTACCTAATGGAGCAGACGCTTGTGAGTTAATTAGTCGATCAAGGGTAGGTCCATGCATGATGGACAGCCATTCCAATCCACCATGGCTGTTATATGACTTGCCACTTCCTGAAACGTAATTCTTTTAAAAAGAGAATACAAATTAGTGTAGATTTGATGCATGCGGCATCAAAATTGCTCCTTCATCCCAATGTGTTTATGTTCACAACTAAGTATGGTCCAGCATAATCCTTACGTATTTATGTTCTGGCTTCTTCTGGTTTGCTAGTTTGCGTAGTACCTGCGTAGTCCATTCAGTGAAGAGTCTAATCCATCTTTAAGTTATTTTACACATGGAGATCCTGATGAAAGCTTGTCAAGTCGCTTGAATGAGCCTTTATAGATTGACTGGACTTATGAAATTGATTAATACCTTGCTGCAATTTTATCTTTAGTGTCTCTTTCAATAACCTTTGGTGGATATTGGCATGAAAACCATTCGCTACCGCAAGAGACTTTTGGAAAGGCTGTTTCAAGAAAGCAGACAGTAAAGCTGAATTCCCCTAACAATTGTAAGGGCGAAATGTCACTTTTGTTGTTATGTTTAGCATTCACAGCTAGGACATTGAGGAGAAAGGAAGAAGGAAACTAAGGTGGAAATAAAGGCAGGCACAACAAGGAAAAAGGAGGAAATGATTGAACAAGTAAAGGAGGCTGAAAGTGAGTGATGTATGTAGAACGTAAGCAGGGAAAACAGTCAGACGGGAAGGTCATAAAGTGGAGATACATGCATGAACAAAGAAAGATGAGGAAAAACGAATAAAAACGGGTACAGAAAAATGAAGACAGAGAAAAATAAAATAAGAATGATGTAAAAGGGGGAAAAGAAAGTAAAAGAGGAAGAAAAAGTGTGAAGGAAGTAAAGATGAAATATATAAAATTTGGCAACTGATGAATTGCAAATAGAATATGAGTTGCAGAATTAAGGAAGAGAGGAGTGGCAAAATATTATTGTTAGCAGAATACTTGATGATATAAATACTACGTACTAAAGGGGTCATTAGGGTGGTCCCATTATCCGATAGGATGGCGGGCGGACTAAGTCCGCCCGCCATCCTATCGGATAATGGGACCACCCGCCATAAGGGTGGGGGTCCCGTGGGGGGTATTAGGATGCGCCCGCCACAGTGGCGGGCGCATTCCTGCATTTATAACATTGTGGCGGGCGGTGCTCTCAGCACTGCCCGCCACAATGCTATAAATGCATGTATGCATTTGCATACACAAAGCGGCAGGCACCGCGTGGTGCCTGACGCTTTTTGTATGCAAATGCTGGGTGGTACCACAGGTTCCCCCCCGTGTGCACTCCCCACCTCTCCTTCACTCCGAGGGCCCGCAGGGGCCCCCCACAGTAAAGACCGAATGCTTTCCGTGGCGTTGCCCATCCTAATATGGCTGGCGGTGTCTATTAGTAATGATATAGGGGGTTTGGGGAGAACTCCTATTTGTTCTCTCTACTAATTAATACATTTTCTCTACTGGTGCTGCGGCTGACAAGGTTTGTCACCCCTTCCAAACTGTAATTAAAGTTAAAACAAGTAAAAATACTTGTCCAGTTGCGCACTGTTCATTTGGTGTTAAAATCACACCTGAACCATTACTCAAACTTCACCACAATTTTCTCAAATTGCAATCTTATATTTATCAGTCATTATCTGCTGCTTTGTTTGAAAAGCGATGTGTCTACGTAATCTACAAATATGCTACAAGTATCTGCTGCTTTGAACTGTTACACAAATTGTTCAGAGGAAAAGAATAAGAAAAAATAGAAATATAGAAATTAATGTTTGAAGGGACGAATAAGACCCAGGACCCTTCTCTCTGAATGCACAATTGTCTGCGGGCTGCACGCAGACGGACTGAGTTCTATACGTTTACTTACTCTTTCTTTGGCTTTTGTAGTAACACAGTACAGTAGGAATACATAGTAGATCCACAATGCATTCAGTAATCTCATGAAAGTCAAGGAATATATCAGCTCTCCAGTACAAACAGGGAATGATTGTGTCAAACTGTACAAATCAATATAGCTGCTTTTATTACAATGTCAGAGAGGACGTCGCTCTGTCGGCGCAGAGTGTTAAACAGGAGCTGAGCAGGCTCCAAATATCTTTGGGGTGAGATTTCGCTGGCATCAACATCCAGTAGTCGCCCAGTCTTTCTTAACAATGCTGCATCTTTCTGCCAATCAACAAATTTAGGGCTTGTACTCCATTTGCAGTGCATCGCTACCCTTTTCTTCTTGGGGAGAAGCAGCATTGCTGTCAGTCAACAAGTACCAGCTGGGATATACTTCACGTATCCCAGAAGGGCTGTAAGTGTAGTTAAGGGCACTACGCGCTCTTTTATTGAGTCTATATAAGAGAGAACCACATCCCAATACACAGTCAGCCTGGCAAATCCCAAAACAAGGTGCAGAAAGTAAGCTCCTTACCCCCCGCCACGATCACATTGAGCCTTCTGGGTTAGGCCCATTGTTGGAAAGTGTTTTATAAGTTGTGACAAGTAGTGACTTACCACTAGTAATAAGGCCAGAAACACAATAAAAGGTTCAGGTAGGGTCTCAATAAATGATGGCCTTGCTCAACCCTTGGTAGCCGGCATCAAGCAGGCAGGCAGGCTTAACTAAAGAGACTGGTGTCTAAAATATTTAAAAACACCAATATATTACATAAGTAAGACACAACACACAATAGATATCCAACACCAATTCATGAAAAGATGTTTAATGAACAGATAGACAACAAAATGAAAACAAATCCAATGCAAGGAGCCAAAGATATGAATTTTTCAAGAAAAAACACTTTCCAGTACTTAAAAATCAACAGTGTCTAATTGGGACATCTGGTCACATTTGACCGGCACAAAGTCGTAATTTGAGGCCTAGCATGATGGAGCCCTGGTCGGATACACTCAGCGTGGGACCTCGGTCAAAAAGTTACCTTCGCACATAGTAGTTTTCTGGAGTTTTTTCTCTTGACATCGAGTGAGGCTCCTCTTCAGGCCGGATTCGTGTTGATGTCTTTGGCTTGGTTTTCTGTGAGACCCCCGTTAAATCCTGGCAGTCTGGAGCTTTGGAACTGTCAGCAAGATGAACCTGAAATCCCGGCCGGGTCAGGGTAGAAGGTCACCCGCTTGACTCTCGACGCAAGTTGATCACCTTTTGGACCTTTTTACCAAAAGTTACCAAACCTCTGGATGTTCTTCAAGAAGGCCACCTTGAGGGTTCAAAGTGTGCACAACACAATTCAGGAGTCTTGAATCTCTGAGAAGGTCCATGGTATGTTCGCACCACAATTCCCACCGTGCACTTGATCAAATCCTTAAAAGTAGACTGGACGCACTCAAGGTTGGGAACATCTTGGTGGAGATGATGCAGATGGGCTCTGTTGGCCTGTAGCTTGCAGGGGATCCACTCTTTAATCCTTCTTGAAGCAAGGCAAAGTCTTAGGGCTGTAGTCCCGGAATGTGCAGCCGGTGCAGTCCGTCAGAGTGCATACCATTAGAGTGCAGATCAGGTTTCCAGCAGGGCAGTCCTGCTTTCTTTGTAGTTTCAGTCAGCATATCTGAGTTGCTTGGCAACTCTTTCATATTTTTGCTGTTTCTGAACGTCAGTCAGGGGGGCATCTCTGACTAATGGGATGCAAGGTGCCAAACAGATGTATCACCACGTCCTCTAAAGTGTGGCACAATCCTGTCTTAGAAAGCACCATTCTCTCAAAATGCAGCATGGAGAAATTCTCTCTTAGAGGTTAGAAGAGGCTAAGGCAACTCACTGGCAAGGTCAAGATTCTGTAACACTCCCCTTCTATCCCTCTCCTTAATCTAATTACAGGAGCTCCTGTGTGACTAGAGTAGTAGGATGTGGGGATGAGCCTGTGCTGTCCTAAAGTGTTATTCTCCCTTTGATGACCAATTTGGTCAGTATTCCTGCTTCTGCAGTTTTAGTTGTCTTTCCACAGAAAATCCATTGTCTCTCAGGCAGGCTATTTCACACCTTATTAGGATAGCTTGGCTAAGCCTGGCAGAGGCTAGAAAATCAGGAGAGATCTGGAAGGCTGGATTTTGGCTTACAGGAAAGAAGGTTTAATATCTTCGTTTCTGTGATAGTTATTTTAAATGGACTAGTGGAAATTGTTGAATTTATCATAACTATCATCTTAAGTCCTTCAATTACATTTTATCCTAGCCATTCTTTTACTTTAATACAATATTCCACTGTTAGCTTATGAAGCTAATTATCTACAAAGGGGTCAAATAATTTGACAGCTTTTCCCTCATCATGGCTTTTAAATCATCTTTTGTAATGTGCCTGTTACATGGCACCCTAGCACTGGGGCACCGCATTAGGGGTGACTTATATGTAAATATAAGGTAGATTGCTACTTTGGAAGTACCTTTAAATCCAAAGTCGAATTTACTTTTAATCACAGTTTAAAAGCAGCCTGTAAGGCAGGGTTGGTTTTAAAAGGACAGAACAGTGGCGGTCGGCAGTAGGTGTTTTTGTAGGGCGGTGACGTGGGCAGGGGGAGGGGCAGGGTGGGGGTAATAATGTATGGATTACGGAGTTTTACAGGTAAGTAAACATTTTGTTATGCTGTGCGCGCAACGAAATTCATTTTATTTATTTAAATGTTTGCTTACCTGTAAAACTCCGTAATACATTACTACCCCCCACCCTGCCCCTCCCCCTGCCCACATCACCGCCCTACAGAAACACCTACTGCCGACCGCTACTGGGACAGAATGCACCGCAGTAGTGCACACTCCAGTGTAGAAAATCTACTAGGTCTCTAGACCTCCCTGCCAACTATATACTAGGGACTTAAGGGTATTTTGAATCCCCCTTGCCTCGTTATATACTAGGGACTTACAGGGGCCTGTCATTGCCACTTGTAATTACACCTAACCACCATAGGCTCTGGGTCTGGTTAGCGGAGCCCAGGGCAAAGTCAGAGTAAGAAAATCAGTACCGAGTAGTAACAAATGGGGACAAAACGTGTGAGGGGGAGGCACTGCAAACAGGTCCCAAATTATCACACAACCCCCCTCCCACCACCAGCCAACAGCCCAGCAGTTTCATCCCACCCCTGTGAGAGTTTTCCTAGTCTGTCAGGCGATGAAGAAACTATGTAAATCAAGCTGTACCATTGCAGGGCCTACCCTGCCTTACATTCTCCTGCCAAAGTCACTTCCTCTGAGAAGCTGACATATCTCCACAGTAACAGGACCCATTCTAAACTGAAACTTTCTCACAGCTATTTCATTTTCTTCCTCCCTTTTTAGTTGGGTAGTGAGGTGTCCACCTCCTCTATCCCTAAATTTGCTAAGGCAACACCTAGCCTACCCACAGAGATCACCCAACACTTGAGCAACCCCACAATAACCAACAGGATCAGGGGGCCTGGCTTACCTTTGGCCAAGGGATCTGCCTCCCGTGCCAAGTACAGTGCTGGCATGAAGACCAGAACCCATGGGATACGTGTGGAGCCGGGCAACATGACGGACGCGACCTTCTAAAAGCTCCGTCCACAGGGCCCTGAATTATCCTGCACTTCTCATGCGAGAGCAAAATACGTTCCCCCGAGCCGGGCTGAAAAAGTGCGGGACCGTATGGGGAGACTACTGAAGCGAAATACGGCGAGGAGTGCGGCGGCAGTGACGCTGGAGTGGCCACTGGACTGAGGCCGAGCGGGGTAAGGTGGAAGGGGCGAAACCCGCCCCAGGCCCCGCAACCCAGGAAGAACCCCGGCGCCAAAGCAATGGAGGGGAAGGAGTGAGCTGAGCCCTGACCTGAGCCCCAGACTCCTGCGCCGCGCTAAGTCAAGCAGCGGCAGCCTGCAGTGTGCAAGAAATCAGCGGGTGGCGCCGGAGGGCTCGAGAGGAGAGGGCGATGGACAACTGAGTCGGTTCCATGCTGCGGTAAGGAGAGGGGTCCCTATCCGGTGCGCCGCCCGGAACAACTGGCTGCAAGTGAGGGAACAGGAGGCAGGGATTCAGCCATCAGCCAGCCTTCACGCAGACAGCACTACTAACTCAGCCGGCAGCGTGGAGAGCAACCTTGCCGCAATCAGCAGCGCCAATGTCCAGGCGATAGTAAGGCCCGGGGACCAGTGGTGAGACTCAGTGTGCAGCAGAGAACTACTGGATCCTCACGTGTAGTGCTGCCACGGACATCGGAAGAACTGCCTGGGCGATCCCTATACCTAGAGGGCGACCGTTAGCTGCAGTGTAATGCCGCTGGTGCTGCCTGCCGCCGCCCGGAGGGACACTGGGACAGGGAAGGCTGCATAGCCGCCATTTGCTTAGCCGCTCTATAGTTGCCGAGCCCTTTGACATTGGAACTGGGGCTGAGAGCCATAAGGGGGCGAGGAGGGTGCACCAAGCCGCAGTATTGTCTGCATGAGTGCCATTTTGTCCCGGGCGCCATCTTGATCCTTCCTACACTGAGAGGCCTCTGTCCTCGGGCCGCATCTTTTGCTCGCCTCTTGTTGGCATCACCAGACGCTGGAGGCACGGCAGAAGTAAGGTGTCGGGAGAGGCCCGTGCATTGCTGAAGCTAGGGCACAACTGGGGAAGGGTCGCTGTCAGCACCCACACACTTCAGTGAGAAAGTGCACGCACTGGAAACCCGGAGCTCGATTAGGCGACGGACTGTCCTTGAGTACTTTGGCGGCGGAGACTGGTGGTGTAGATCTCAATCTAAATCAGCTGCTCCCCTGATCGACGAGACGCTTCACTTATTGGGGAACCACCGCCCTGCAGAGACAACTGGACACTCAGCCAGGCGGTTTGATGCCCACGGCGCAGCAGCTTGTAATGGGCAGGCTCAGGGACAAAGCCCAGGCGAATCAGCAGGAGGCGAGCGGCTCTGGCCACACGCAGGAACAGGGACGAGAAGATATGGAGCTCACAGCCACCCTGGTGGCCAAAATGGACACGGTGTTGGCGGCGGTGGAGCGCATAGGGGCTACGCTAGCGCAAACTACGACTTCCCTGGAGGCACGATAGATAAAGTCAAGTCGGACTTCATGCTGCTACATGCGGACCACCGCAAGTTGTCAGAGTCGGTTGCCACGCAATGCCAAACGGTCCAGGAACTGCAGCCTGTGGTGCGGAGCCATGCCTCAGCACTTCAAGACCTAATTGAGTCCACGCATTAGAAGATCGCGCGGAGGACGCGGAAGTGCACTCTTGGCACAACAATGTCCGAGTGGTCGGCCTGCCGGAAGGAGAGGAAGGGAAGGACCCTGAACAATACACAGAGACCTGGCTGTGGACACTCCTACCGGTCGGAACTTTGTCCCCGCATTTCGTGGTGGAAAGAGCGCACAGAGTGCCGGCGCAAGCCCAGGGACCCGGAACCCGGCCTCGCCCGTTTCTCTTCAAGCTCCTCAACTATCGGGATTGAGACGCGGTGCTCTGCGAGACCCGGAAGATGAGTGACCTCCAGGTGGGCAACAGCCACGTGATATTTTTCCCGGACTACACAGCAACAGTGCAGAAAAGACGTGGCTCATACCTGGCAGTGAAAAAGCAGCTGCGAGAACTGGAACTGCCCTATTCGCTGTTGTTCCCCTCCCGTTTGCGAGTGGTCACCAAGGAGGGCACTCGCTTCTTTGAGGCTCCGTCGGAAGTCTGGGACTGGCTGGAGGAGATGGGGCTGTGGTCGGGGACGAGGCCGGCGGGCCCGGATGAGTGCGGATGGCAAGAGCAATGCTCCAAACGGCGGAGAATTAAAGAGGGGGACCAGGCGAGGCGCGGGCCTGGGACAGGCTGCACCCAGTCCAGAGAGGATACGACATGAGCGACAGGAGGCACTTGCGGCGGTTGCAACGTTGGGAGTGGCGAGTGTACACGGCGGACTGGACTGCAGACTACAAAGCGATATCGGACGCTAGCGGATCGTCCTTCCCTTCTACCGTGCTGTTGGACGACACTACCATGCCGGTGGTGATGCCCCAGACAGCTGACTTCATAATGTGACTGCAGGTGGAATTGAGATGGACTGCTGTAATACTTGCGTTACAAAAGGGGGTGGTGATGGACGGAGCATCTGAACCAATCAAACACTCACACCCAGTCAAAAGATCTGGGTTTGATCCATCACCGTTCTTTAGCCCACTCTGCCAGCCCAGTTCAGACATGGCTATATGCAAATCACTCTGACCCTGTGTCTCATGGGAACAGTCCAGCCCGAACTGCCAAGCCATGCCTTCCCTGGACAGGAAACAAGCTTCTGAGGACCGGTTTCTGGTATTACAGCCGTCTTCAGCCCGGCTTGCTTGAATCCAGTGGCAAAGTGAGCAAGGGACTCACGTCTGAGCATACCCTGCCACACTTAAGGCGGCCAAAGCGGTACAAAAGGGGGTGGTGATGGACGGAGCATCTGAACCAATCAAACACTCACACCCAGTCAAAAGATCTGGGTTTGATCCATCACCGTTCTTTAGCCCACTCTGCCACCCCAGTTCAGACATGGCTATATGCAAATCAGTCTGACCCTGTGCCTCATGGGAACAGTCCAGCCCGAACCGCCAAGCCATGCCTTCCCTGGACCGGAAACAAGCTTCCGAGGACCGGTTTCTGGCATTACAGCCGTCTTCAGCCCGGCTTGCTTGAATCCAGTGGCAAAGTAAGCAAGGGACTCACGTCTGAGCATACCCTGCCACACTTATGGCGGCCAAAGCAGTACAAAAGGGGGTGGTGATGGACGGAGCATCTGAACCAATCAAACATTCACACCCAGTCAAAAGATATGGGTTTGATCCATCACCGTTCTTTAGCCCACTCTGCCACCCTAGTTCAGACATGGCTATATGCAAATCAGTCTGACCCTGTGCCTCATGGGAACAGTCCGATTCAGAAAAGGGGGTGGTGATGAACAGAGTGCCTGAATTAAGCAGACCACTCTTACCCAGTCCAAAGATCAGGGCTTGATCCATCACCGTTTTTTAGCTCACTGCACCATCCCAGCTCAGAACTTGGCTATATGCAAATTAGTCTGTTCCTGTCCCAATGCATGATGGGAACAGGGCAAACGAAACTACCAAGCCAATTCTTATACTGGGAAGGAAACAAGCTTCCGGGGACCGGTTTCTGCCATTTCAGGCGTCGCCGGCCCGGCTTGCTTGAATCCTGATGGTGCAATGAGCAAGGGACTCACATCTGAGTATACCCTTCCACGCTTATGGTGGACAAAATGATTCAGAAAAGGGGGTGGTGATGAACAGAGTGCCTGAATTAAGCAGACCACTCTTACCCAGTCCAAAGATCAGGGCTTGATCCATCACCGTTTTTTAGCTCACTGCACCATCCCAGCTCAGAACTTGGCTATATGCAAATTAGTCTGTTCCTGTCCCAGTGCATGATGGGAACAGGGCAAACCAAACTACCAAGCCAATTCTTATACTGGGAAGGAAACAAGCTTCCGGGGACCGGTTTCTGCCATTTCAGGCGTCGTCGGCCCGGCTTGCTTGAATCCTGATGGTGCAATGAGCAAGGGACTCACATCTGAGTATACCCTTCCACGCTTATGGTGGACAAAATGATTCAGAAAAGGGGGTGGTGATGAACAGAGTGCCTGAATTAAGCAGACCACTCTTACCCAGTCCAAAGATCAGGGCTTGATCCATCACCGTTTTTTAGCTCACTGCACCATCCCAGCTCAGAACTTGGCTATATGCAAATTAGTCTGTTCCTGTCCCAGTGCATGATGGGAACAGGGCAAACCAAACTACCAAGCCAATTCTTATACTGGGAAGGAAACAAGCTTCCGGGGACCGGTTTCACACTTATGGTGGCCAAAGCGGTACAAAAGGGGGTGGTGATGGACGGAGCATCTGAACCAATCAAACACTCACACCCAGTCAAAAGATCTGGGTTTGATCCATCACCGTTATTTAGCCCACTCTGCCACCCCAGTTCAGACATGGCTATATGCAAATCAGTCTGACCCTGTGCCTCATGGGAACAGTCCAGCCCGAACTGCCAAGCAAATTGTTCACTGTATCCTTTCTGTGCCTGCTGTCGCGCACTGCTATGGCTTGATGTTGGCTCTAGCGCCAGGTGCAGGCTTAGAGTTATGCACCTCTAGCGCGTCATGGATATGCCGCCACAAGGTTTAGCGTCTGACATGTGGGGTGGTCCTACAGGGCGACCCGCGCTGGCTCAGTGCGAAACATTGTTTAGTTATACAAATCACGTCTCAGACATTCTCTGGGCCCTAGGTGGGAGAGCACCCTGGCGACACTACTGGCTACGCGCTCCACCGCATACACTTGAGTTGTGGACACGTCGCATTGAGAGATGCACGCATTACTCAGTTTTGACGCATGCCCGTTGGGTACTCGCCCATAATGTTATAACGTTAGTTTTGGTTCACATGTTTCTGAAGAGGCACTTAGAGACTATCACCCGGGAGCCCGTCCCTTGGCACAACATGGTAACCCCCTCAACCCCCAGGGCGGCTGAACCACGGCACAACACATGGCGTGCACCAACATTATGACCTGGAACATCCGCGGCATGCACACCCCGTTGCGCCGATACTCTCTATCTTTGCCTACATGCAGCAACATAAGGTGGGGATGAAGCTCCTGCAGGAGACCCACATGTCCCGAGTGGTACTCGAACGGCTCCGCAGACGCTGGAGAGGGCAGGTCCATGGTACGACTTACTCAGCGCAAGCGCGTGGCACCTTGATCTGGGTGAAGGCAGGCGTCCCTTTTATATGCACTGACACACAGGTGGACCCGGAGGGGAGGTATTCTTTTTCAGGGGGGAGGCTCAATGGTTAGGTGATATTGTTAGGTTCCATTTATGCCCCTAACACGAACCAACCAGCCTTCCTGGAGTCCCTAATTCACATCCTTCAGGGGTACATGGGTCTCCCTTGGCTGCTGGGCAGAGACTTTAACATGGTACTTGACACACGCCTGGACCGATCCTTTCCGCCCCTCCACGCAGTGGCAGCAACATCGACAGCGCAGGCCCTAAGGGACTGGTTATCGCACTGGGACATACATGACATTTGGCGGGAGCAGCACCCTGCGGACAAAACATACTCATACTACTCGGCGGTACATGACCTACATGTCCGTCTGGACCGCTTAGTGGGCTCTCAGTCCCTGCTCCCACTCATAGTTCAGTCGGAATACCTTGGTAGAACGCACTCCGACCATAACCCTTTATGGTTCCAGCTTAGCTGGGAGGCGGACCGGCCCCCAGTGCCCACATGGAGGCTGCAACCGGCTGCGTTAGAGGACGCTGAGTTTCGATCTTCATTAGGCACGGCCATCCTAGCCTATTTCGAGGAGAATGAGGAATCTGCAAGTGATGCCATGGTGGAATGGGATGCCCACAAGGTGACTATCCGTGGGCACTGCATAGGTGTTACCTGGAACATCCGTGAGCAAGTGTCCGCATCCCTGACCCGCATTGAGTCCAAGCTACTACAGTTCGAAAGGGAAGGGGAAGGAACCGGCAGGCATGCGCACAAAATCGTAGAACTCCGCGGAGAGCACGCGGTCCTTATCGAGCGGCTGCGATGCCACAATTATGCAGCACATACTGCCAAGACGCATGCCAAGGCAGATAGAGCTGGCCGCCTGCTGGCCTGGCTAGTGCAGAACGCAGAACACAGCACCCCGATTGGTGCCATTCGCACAGGGGAAGGGACGGTGGTACACACGCAGCGCGAGATTCACCGGGCGCTAACTGTCCACTACTGGGATCTATACAGAGCCCGCGGCACTGGCCATGCACATATGTTGACTGAATTCCTGGAGTCGGTTGCACTACCTGCAGTCACGGAGAGCCAAAAAACAGAGCTCGGTGCCCCACACACTCTGGAAGAGGTGGGAGACTCGATCCAAGCGTCGAGAAAAACGCCAGGTCCGGACGACCTACCGGGCACGCGGTCCTTATCGAGCGGCTGCGATGCCACAATTATGCAGCACATACTGCCAAGACGCATGCCAAGGCAGATAGAGCTGGCCGCCTGCTGGCCTGGCTAGTGCAGAAGGCAGAACACAGCACCCCGATTGGTGCCATTCGCACAGGGGAAGGGACGGTGGTACACACGCAGCGCGAGATTCACCGAGCGCTAACTGTCCACTACCGGGATCTATACAGAGCCCGCGGCACTGGCCATGCACATATGTTGACTGAATTCCTGGAGTCGGTTGCACTACCTGCAGTCACGGAGAGCCAAAAAACAGAGCTCGGTGCCCTGCACACTCTGGAAGAGGTGGGAGACTCGATCCAAGCGTAGAGAAAAACGCCAGGTCCGGACGGCCTACCGGCCGAATACTACAAAGCGAACAGGGACATACTGGCTCCACAACTTCTGCGGGTGTACCGTGCGGCGGTTGACGCGGGTCGACTCCCACCATCCATGTGGGAAGCGTTCTTAGTGTCCCTGCCTAAGCCTGCCAGGGATCTCATGTCGCTAGGCTCTTATCGCCCACTGGCAATGCTCAACACAGACTACAAGGTACTCGCCAAAATCCTAGAAGAGCGCCTGGCACCGTTGGTTCCGCACTTGGTCCACCCAGACCAGAATGGCTTCGTCCCAGCGAGACAGTGTGTATATCATAACAACAAAATCACAAGCAAGAGGAAGGGTGACTATATCAAGGAATCACTGATACAATTCAATATAAAAACTCAAGTTCATTTAATAAATGTTCAATGTCAATCAATGTGATTGCCACCTTTTTGATCTTTTTTAATATATGATTATTTTATGTTATTGTGGTGTAGTTTGTCACTTTTTGTGTATTTTATTGATTGCTATGCAATGTTGACAGTAATATATTTTGTTTTCATTATGAACATTTATTAAATGAACTTGAGTTTTTATATTGAATTGTATCAGTGATTCCTTGAAATAGTCACCCTTCCTCTTGCTTGTGATTTTGTTGTTATGATATACACACTGTTTTATTCCCTGTCCTAAGGAATTATCATTCCGTATCAGGGGGTCCTTGTTGTACACATTATATTCGTCCCAGCGAGATCCACGTCCCTGAACCTCCGGCGTTATTTCAGGGTAGCGGCGAAGGCGGTGAGGGCCTGGCCAAGGGTGTGGTGTCTGGTGCTGGACTTAGAAAAGGCCTTCGATTGCCTTGAGTGGGGCTACTTGCTGTCAGTGTTGGAGGCGTACGAACTGGAACCAAGCTTTCTACAGATGGTGAGACTCATGTACAGGAACCCTGTGGTCTGAGTCGGACTGGGGCCATATGTCTCGGAGACAGTAACGGTGGGCTGAGGCACTCGACAGGGATGTCCTCTGTCGCCACTGCTCTTTGCGTTGGCCATGGAGCCTTTAGCCGCGGCCATGAGACGAACCCTGGCTCATGGTATTCCGTTGGGCGACAGCGTCCACCAGGTGTCTCTGTACGCCCATGACCTGTTGGTCTTTGTCCGAGATGTGAGCCGCGTGCCGGAGCAGTTGGCCCCTCTGTTGAGCTGCTTCGCCGACCTATCGGTGCTCCGAGTAAACGCAAGCAAATCCTGTCTATATGCGTTTAGTGGTGAGGTGGCTGACCCGGAGTATAGCCTCCTCGGCGCACGGGTTCAGTGGAGAGCAGACACGTTTAAGTATTTGGGGATCCAAATCTACCGTCAGCCGGCGGACCTACTCGACTGGAATCTAGGGAGAGCGGTAACGGTGCTCAAGAATCAGATTGGCTTCTGGTCAACGCTCCCCCCTGACGCCCACTGGCAGAGTGGCTCTTGCGAAAATGGTGATGCTCCCTCGCCTCCTATACTTCTTCGTGAACCTGCCCTTGTACATACCTGCGGCCCTTTTCTCCAACCTTAACAAGAACCTGCGGGACTTTATTTGGGGCACGTGTCGGCACCGACTAGCTCTCAGGAAATTGTTCCTGCCCACTGATAAAAGTGGATTGGCCACCCCCTGCTTTGAGCATTACTATCTGGTGGCTCATCTCCAGTGGATTGCCCGCTGGTTAGCAGACAGGGGGAGGGAAGATACTGCCACTACTGAGCCGCCCTACACTCTGGAGCGGATCACCGCGATGTTCCACCCGCTAGCGGCACCGGCACGCCCTACCCCATTACTACTGGCAGTGGCGGTTAAATGCTTCCGCAGGGCACTGCAACTAACGAGCACGGTGCTCCCATACGTGCCAGCGGTGCCGCTGGAGGGCTCGCCGGGGGGGTGAGAGGGTCCTCACGCGCTCCATGTTGGAGCAATGGCAGGAAGCGGACGTCCAGACGTTGGGCGACTTGTACCAAGATGGAGCACTGCTGCCCTACGAGACGCTAGTCACGGACGTTGGGCTCCCACCTGGGGGGTTCTTACTGCACCACTCCCTCACAGCCCATATGGCAGCCAGGTGGGGTGACATCACGGAGGAGCCAACTCAGCATTTGACTGTGCAGTATCTGCATGTCATGGGCAGGGGTAGGGATCTAATTAAGTGGTTTGCTGCATCCCTGCGGACACACACGGAACTAGACCTGACCCAGCTCCGGGGAAAGTGGGAGATGGATCTGGGGCGAGCGCTAGCAGACAAAGAGTGGGTGAGGATTCTTAAAAGCCCGGTGCGTATCCTCAGAAACATGCGTTTCTGCCAAATCCAAGTATACATAGATCACAGTGCCTACCTCACCCCTGACTTGATAAATAAATCCTTTCACAGGGCTGACGCGTCTTGCCCCATATGTGGTGAGGTGAATGCAGACCTCCTTCATCTATTGTGGCACTGCCCGGGGCTTGGTACTTACTGGAGAGACATTAGTGCACTGCTCACGCAATGCACTGGCGCGGGGGGCATGCAGCGGGCAACACACCTGACACGCTGATAGGTGAGCTGCACGAAGTTGAGGCAACGCAGCAATAGCAATAGAGGCATGAGCGCTTAAGGGGAGGGGGCAGGAAAGAGTAGGGGGCGGGCAGACCTGGGGGGATGGGAAAGGGGGTATGAAGTGTAATGTACTTTTGTGACAGTGCCGCAGTTTGATGTTCCTGTTTCGTCGCAATTATTCTTACTTTGCAGTTGTTATAAGGTAAGTATACTTGTAAAGCGCACTGTTACTCCATCTCGGAGTGTCCTGGCGCTGTATACCGCTGGGGAACCCGTCCTGGCTTTCCCTGTGAGATGGTCCCTCCTGGGCACCTCCAAGGTGAAGCCAGGCATCCCCGGCGCTGATGGGGCCGTAGTGGAGATTAAGCAAGCTTTTGCCCAGAGTTGCAGAGTGGAACCCATGGTTAGCATAGGCACCTCGGCGAGAATTGGTTCTTAACCCCTTCGCTGCTAGGCCTTTTCCCCTCCTGTGCAAAGCCTTTTTTTGGCTATTTGGGGTAGGGCGTGCTTAGGCCCCTGTAACTTTTTGACCACATAAGGTATCCTCGACAATTTTGCGTTCTTTTCTTCCAACATCATGGGGATTCTAAAGATATCCAGGGTTTGTAGATTCCCTTGGAGGGGTCCCAGAAATTAAGCAAAATACAGTAACATTTTTGTTTTTTTCAGAAAAATTGGAAAAAAGGGCTGCTAATGAAAGCCTCTGGGTTTTTTCCTGCAAATGTTATCAACAAAGGGGTTGTGGGGATGAAATCAGCATTTTCCCAGCTTTTAGGGAATGACATTCTTTTGTCAAAGAACCAACATTTTTCACACAGTTTTGCCATTTTTCTGGGACATAGCCTATTTTTGCCATTTTTAGTGCTTTCAACCTCCATCCAGTTAATGATAGAAATGAGTTTGAAAGCAATAATGGATCCTGGAAAGCTATACATTTTAGAAAAGTAGACAAAATTCTGAATTCAGAAAGGGGTCATTTGTCTAAATCTTGAAGGTTTCTTTATAGAAACTAACAGTTAAATCTTGTAAACATTGACAAATAGTTGAAAAAAACAGACTTTTGTCTCAACGTTTTCACCTGTAACTTCTTGTAATTTTGACAGTTCTTTGAAATCAATATACCGTTACATCTGTTGGACTTTCCTGGTTGTGGGGATATATAGGACTTGTAAGTTCACCAAGAACCCGACGAACCCAGAGCCAAAAGCTGAGCAGCAACTTGCAATGGTATTTTATTATGTACGGGAATTAGAGAAATTATTCTGTACACATGGAAAAATCGGTATGAAAGACACTTATGTATTTCTGAATTGAGTACAAATTATAGAGTTTAGAAACAGTATATATTTGCACATTTTCAAAATTGGAAATACTGATACTAGCATGAGAATTATTGGTCATTTTTCAAAATGACTTTTTTTTAAACAATGTCTTTCATTTGGAAGGGAGAAATGCATGAAAACTCAATAGGTAATAACAGCTTCGTTACAAATCTGCATTACCCTAAGTCTCCCACCAGGTTCTGTTACCCAGAATCCCTTCCAAATCTAAAAAAGTGTACAAAAAAACACATTTTTCCTATATTTATGTGGTGGAAAGTTCTGGAATCTGCGTGGATCCACACATTTCCACCATCCCCGCATTACCTAACTTCTTCCAAGAAAAATGGTACCCCATTTGTGTGGGTCGACCTAGTGCCTGCATCTGAAAACGGCGCAAAACGCAACGTGGTCACACCTCAATTGCGCAGTGACAAATGACCCTTTTTTGGCAAAGTGTCTAGCTGTAGTTTTTGAACCCTAGCTCTGCCGGCACATAGGGAAACCTAGCAAACCTATACATTTTTGAAAACTAGACACCCAGGGAAATCCAGGATGGGGTGTCTTGACTGCCTCCCACCAGGTTCTGTTACCAAGAATCCCTTGCAAACCTAAAAAATGGACCAAAAAAACACATTTTCTCCACATTTCTGTGGTGGAAAGTTCTGGAATTTCCTTTTATCCTGCGTTCCCCAAAGTCTTCGTAGAAAAATTTGTACCCCACTTGTGTGGGTCGACCTAGTGCCTGCGACAGGAAATGGCGCAAAACGCAACGTGGTCACACCTCAATTTTGCAGTGAAAAATGACCCTTTTTTGGCAAAGTGACAAGCAGTAGTTTTTTAACCCTAGCTCTGCCGGAACCTAGGGAAACCTAGCAAACCCACACATTTCTGAAAACTAGACACCCAGGGAAATCCAGGATGGGGTGACTTGACTGCCTCCCACCAGATTCTGTTACCCAGAATCCCTTGCAAACCTAAAAAATTGACAAAAAAACACATATCCACAGTTCTGTGGTGAAAAGTTCTGGAATCGCCGTGGATCCACAAATGTCCTTCCACCCTGCATTCCCCTAAGTCTTCTGAGAAAAATGGTACCCCACTTGTGTGGGTCGGCCTAGTGCCTGCGACAGGAAACGGCGCAAAACGCAACGAGGTCACACCTCAATTTCGCCGTGAAAAATTACCATGGTTTGGCAAAGTGACTAGCAATAGTTTTTGAACCCTAGCTCTGCTGGCACCGAGGGAAACCTAGCAAACCTATACATTTTTTAAAACTAGACACCCTGGGAAATGCAGGGTAGAGTGACTTGACTGCCTCCCACCAGGTTCTGTTACCCACAATCCCTTGCAAACCTAAAAAATGGACAAAAAAAACACATTTTCTCAACATTACTGTGGGGGAAAATTCTGGAATCTGCGTGGATCCACAAATTTCCTTCTACCCTGTGTTCTCCAAAGTCTTCCGAAAACAATGGTACCCCACTTGTGTGTGTCGGCCTAGTGCCTGCGACAGGAAACGGCGCAAAACGCAACGTGGTCACACCTCAATCTCGCAGTGAAAAATTACCCTTTTTTGGCAAAGTGCCTAGCTGTAGTTTTTGAACCCTAGCTCTGCCGGCACTTAGGAAAACCCAGCAAACCTATACATTTTTGAGAACTAGATACCCAGGGGAATTCAGGATGGGGTGACTTGACTGCCTCCCACAAGGTTCTGTTACCCACAATCCCTTGCAAACCTACAAAATGGACAAAAAAACATATTGTTTCCACATTTCTGTGGTGGAAAGTTCTGGAATCTGCGTAGGTCCACGAATTTCCTTCTACCCTGCGTTTCCCAAAGTCTTCCAAGAAAAATGTTACCCCACTTGTGTGGGTTGGCCTATTGCCTGTGACAGGAAACGGTGCAAAACGCAACGTGGTCACACCTCAATTTCGCAGTGAAAAATGCCCCTTTTTTGGCAAAGTACCTAGCTATAGTTTTTGAACCCTAGCTCTGCCGGCACATATGGAAACCTAGCAAACCTATACATTTTTCAAAACTAGACACACAGGGGAATTCAGGATGGGTGACTTGACTGCCTCCTACCAGGTTCTGTTACCCAAAATGCCTTGAAAACCTAAAAAATGGACAAAAAAACCACATTTCTGTGGTGGAAAGTTCTGTAATATGCGTGGATCCACAAATTTCCTTCCACCCTGTGTTCCCCAAAGTCTTCAGAGAAAAATGGTACCCCACTTTTGTGCGTAGACCTAGTGCCTGCGACAGGGAACAGCGCAAAACACAACGTGGTCTCACCTCAATTTCGCAGTGAAAAATGAAACTTTTTGGCAAAGTGACTAGCTGTAGTTTTTGAACCCTAGCTCTGCCGGCACCTAGGAAAACCTAGCAAACCTATACATTTTTGAAAACTAGACACCCAGGGGAATCTAGGATGGGGTGACTTGACTGCTTCCCACCAGGTTCTGTTACCCAGAATCCCTTGCAAACCTAAAAAAGTGACAAAAAATGCACATTTTCTCCACATTTCTGTGGTGGAAAGTTCTGGATTCTGCGTGGATCCACAAATGTCCTTCCACCCCGCGTTTCCCAAAGTCTTCTGAGAAAAATGGTACCCCACTTGTGTGGGTCGGCCTAGTGCCTGCGACAGGAAACGGCGCTAAACGCAACATGGTCACACCTCAATTTCGCAGTGAAAAATGACCCTTTTTTGGCAAAGTGACTAGATGTAGTTTTTGAACCCTAGCTCTGCCGGCACCTAGGGAAACCTAGCAAACCTATACATTTTTTAAAACTAGACAACCAGGGAAATCCAGGATGGTGTGACTTGACTGCCTCCCACCAGGTTCTGTTACCCAGAATCCCTTACAAAACAAAAAAATTGACAAAAAAACACATTTCCATATTTCAGTGGTGGAAAGTTCTGGAATCTGCATGGATCCACAAATGTCCTTCCACCCTGCATTCCCCAAAGTCTTCTGAGAAAAATGGTACCACACTTGTGTGGGCCAGCCTAGTGTCTGCTACAGGAAACGGCGCAAAACGCACCGTGGTCACACCTCAATTTCGCCGTGAAAAATGACCATGTTTTGGCAAAGTGACTAGCTGTAGTTTTTGAACCCTAGCTCTGCCGACACCGAGGGAAACCTAGCAAACCGATACATTTCTGAAAATTAGACACCCTGGGAAATGCAGGGTAGAGTGACTTGACTGCCTCCCACCAGGTTCTGTTACCCAAAATCACTTGCAAACCTAAAAAATGGACACAAAAAATACATTTTCTAAACATTCCTGTGGTGGAAAATTCTGGAATCTGCGTGGATCCACAAATGTCCTTCTACCCTGTGTTCCCCAAATTCTTCAGAGAACAATGGTGCCCCACTTGTGTGGGTCGGCCTAGTGCCTGCAACAGGAAACGGCACAAAACGCAACGTGGTTACACCTCAATCTCGCAGTGAAAAATGACGCTTTTTTGGCAAAGTGCCTAGCTGTAGTTTTTTAACCCTAGCTTTGCCGGCACCTAGGAAAACCTAGAAAACCTATACATTTTTAAAAACGGGACACCCAGGGGAATCCAGGATGGAGTGACTTGACTGCCTCCCACCAGGTTCTGTTACCCAGAATCCCTTGCAAACCTAACAAATAGACAAAAGAAACACATTTTCTCCACATTTCTGTGGTAGAAAGCTCTGGAACCTGCGTGGATCCACAAATTTCCATCCACCCTGCGTTCCCCAATGTCTTCGGAGAAAAACGGTACCACACTTGTGTGGTTCGGCCTAGTTCCTGCAACAGGAAACGGCACAAAACGCAAAGTGGTCACACCTCAATTTCGCAGTGAAAAATGACCCTTTTTTGGCAAAGTGTCTAGCTGTAGTTTTTGAACCCTAGCTCTGCCGGCACCTAGGTAAACCTAGCAAACCTATACATTTCTGGAAAGTAGACTCCCCGGGGCTTCCAAGGAGGTATGGCTTGCGTGGATCTCCAAAACATTTTTTGATAGGCAATGTCAATGTTACCTTAAAATGTTTTGAGCCCTTGCCTGTCGCAGGTACTTAGACCTCCCACACAAGTGAGGCCCATTTTTATCGGGAGATGTGGGGGAACTCTGGGTGATAGGAACTTTGTGTGAGCCGAGTGATGCCACGCTTTCCTACACAAAAATGTGTGAAAAAACTAATTTTTCCATCGAAAATTGAGGTTTGCAAGGGATTCTGGGTAAGGGAACGTTGGGGGATCCATGCAAACCATACCACCTTTGAAGCCCCCCGGTGTCTACTTTTCAGAAATGTGTGGGTTTGGTAGGTTTCCCTAGATGGCCGTCGAGCACGGGCCAAAAACCCAGGTGACCCCCCTTGCAAAAGCAGGTGGGTTTGACATAGAAAATGTTGAAGTCGCCTCACTACGTTTTGGGCCTTTGCCTGTGGCGGGTACTTGGGCCTCCCATACAAGTGAGGTACCATTTTTATCGGGAGGCCTGGGGGAACGCTGGGTGGAAGGACATTTGTGTAAGCCCAGTGATGTCATACTTTCCCACACAAAAATGTGTGAAAAAACTGTTTTTTTCCAGCTAACATTGAGGTTTGCAAGGGATTCTGGGTGAGGGAACATTAGGGGATCCACGCAAGCCATAACTCCTTGGAAGCCCCCAGGTGTCTACTTTTCAGAAATGTGTAGGTTTGGTAGGTTTTCCTAGATGGCTGTCGAGCACGGGGCCAAAAACCCAGGTGACCCCTATTGCAAAAGCAGATTGTTTTGACATAGGCAATTTTGAAGTCGCCTCACCACGTTTTGGGCATTTGCCTGTGGAGGGTACTTGGGCCTCCCACATAAGTGAGGCACCATTTTTATCGAGAGACCTGGGGGAACGCTGGGTGGAAGGACATTTGTTTGAGCCCAGTGATGCCAAGCTGTCCCACACAAAAATGTGTGAAAAAAAATTCTGCAAAAATTGAGGTTTGTAAGGGATTCTGGGTAAGGGAATGTTGGGGGATCCACGCAACCCATACCTCCTTAGAAGCCCCCGTATTTCAGAAATATGTGGGTTTGGTAGGTTTACCTAGTTGTCCGTCGAGCACGGGGCCAAAAACCCAGGTGACCCCCTTGCAAAAGCAGGTGGTTTTGACATAGGCAATTCTGAAGTCGCCACACTACATTTTGGGCCTTTGCCTGTCGTGGCTACTAGGGCCTCCCACACAAGTGAGGCACCATTTTTATCTGGAGACCTGGTGGAACGCTGAGTAGTAGGCCATTTGTGTGAGCCCAGTAATGCCACGCTTTACCTCACAAAAATGTGTGAAAAAACAGTTTTTTTCAGCTAAAATTGAGGTTTGCAGGGGATTCTTGGTAAGGAAACGTTGGGGGATCCATGCAAGCCATACCTCCTTGGAAGCCCCCAGGTGTCTACTTTATAGAAATGTGTGGGTTTGGTAGGTTTCCATAGATGGCCGTCGAGCACGGGGCCAAAAACCCAGGTGACACCCCTTGCAAAAGCAGGTGGTTTTGACATAGGCAATTTTGAAGTCACCTCACTACGTTTTGGGCCTTTGCCTGTGGCGGGTACTTGGGCCTCCCACACAAGTGGGAGGCCCAAGGGGAACACTGGGTGGTAGGAAATTTGTGTGAACCCAGTGAAGCCACCCTTTAGCACACAAAAATGTGTGAAAAATCTGACTTTTTCAGCTAAAATTGAGATTTGCAAGGGATTCTGGGTAAGGGAACTTTGGGGGATCCAAGCAAGTCATATCTCCTTGTAAGCCCCCGGGTGTATACTTTTCAGAAATGTGTGGGTTTGGTAGGTTTCCCTAGATGGCCGTCGAGCACAGGGCCAAAAACCCAGGTGATCCCCCTTGCAAAAGCAGGTGGTTCTGACATAGGCAATTTTGAATTTGCCACACTACGTTTTGGGTCTTTGCCTGTCGTGGCTACTTGGGCCACCCACACAAGTGAGGCACCATTTTTATTTGGAGACCTGGTGGAACGCTGAGTAGTAGGACATTTGTGTGAGCCCAGTGATGCCACGCTTTACCACACAAAAATGTGTGAAAAAAACTGTTTTTGTCAGCTAAAATTGAGGTTTGCAGGGGATTCTGGGTAAGGAAACGTTGGGGGATCCATGCAAGCCATACCTCCTTGGAAGCCCCCGGGTGTCTACTTTACAGATATGCATGGGTTTTGTAGGTTTCCCTAAATGTCCGTCGAGCAGGGGGCCAAAAACCCAGGTGACCCCCTTGTAAAAGCAGGTGGTTTTGACATAGGCAATTTTGAAGTCGCCTCACTGTTTTGGGCCTTTGCCTGTGGCGAGTACTTGGGCCTCCCACACAAGTGAGACACCATTTCTATAGGGAGACCTGGGTGGGAAGAAGGGTGGTTGGAATGGTGGCTGCCATCCATACAAGGGAAATGATTGGTCTGGCATAAATGGTGTGGGGAAAGGAGGTTGGCTGTATTGTGGCCATTGGTAATGTCCTCGAAATCCTCCTCTTTGTCTCTGTCTTTGGTTACCGTTACCGGATCCCCCGCTGTTGTTGGAGCTGTTGGATGTGTTGCTAGATGCATCCGTGTCTGGGTCCGGTCCTGCGGTGGCCTTATAGTCAGCATCTGAGTAGGGATATGCTTTAACAAAGGAAAAGCGTTTCAGGTCCTTCTGAAATTTTTGTACCTTCTGTTGGGTTAGATTGTCTCTGTATTCGTTCATCTCTTTGTTGAGATCATCTAATTTCTTTTTGTATCCCGTGATGCTAGTTTTTATTTGGGCTTCAGTCACCTGTATTTCGATTTGTATTTTTTCAGAGAGGCGTAGGGCAGTCTTGAGGATGAGCATGATCCAATCATGGGTGCAGTGCCATGCTATACGTGCCCAGTCTCTTCTGAATTCATGATCGTCCAGAAAGATACGTGGGGCATTGGTTACCAGTAGGCCTTTTGGCGCCATTTGATTCGTCACATATTCCTTAAGTATAGTCCCATGTAGGATGGTTCTGATTCTGTTCCGTTTCATTTCTGTTAGTTTGTCCCAGTCTGACGTCTGGGAAATTGTACTACTTATGTTTGCATCCGCAAACGCCGCTAGATTGCCCATGATTGAGTCTATTTCCTCAGTAGAGTACGTTAAGCCTTGGGTGTCTGCCATAGTCAATGGTCGTGTTTCCTATTTCGTTCAGACAATAGGAAGGACAGTACTGCTAATTGCTTGACTCTCACAGCTGTGCGCTGCCAGAACATAGAAAAACAACAAGGAGAGCAAGGGTTATGTTCACCGAGGGTGAACGGGGAGTACTCCTGTACCCCTGGGTATAACTGCAGAAAAACAAATGAAGGAGTACCACCAGCAAGGATTCACAGGTAGCTATGGGGGTAGAAGGTTTTTTTCCAAAATGGAGAAAGTCTCCTTTTGTTAGAAACCCCTCACTCATCACCTAGTGATGACATGCTTCATCATCGGGGTCCACCCTAATGACCTAGCGTCATCAGGGTGTGCTACAACACCTGATTGCAGTGGAGCAGGTTGTGAGTGATGGTGCGTGAGAAAAAAGGGGGGGTAAGTGTGTTCAAAATTGTCCTGGTTTGAACTTGGGAAAAATAAAGATTTTTTATTAGCAAGCAACTGGACAATGTTAAAATCGTGGCGAGATAAAGTGAGGGCCGTGATGAGCCCGTGTATCTCTCTATGTGTTGGGTCTACATGTTTCAACCTTAGAGGTTATAATGAACCAGGTTTTCGTCAGGACCTTCAAACCAAATTGGTGGACGGTCTGCGTCCCCTAAAAGACGCACCCAATCCTACCAAATGGGACCACTGGATGGCAAAAATGTGCCTGTGGTATCGGCTCGCACCACACTGGGTGAGCTCTAAAAATCAAAAAGCCTGTAAAAGAAAGTGCGGACAAATGTCACATATTGAACGTATTTACAAGCCTGTAACGTAGTGCAGTGCTTCAACGTAGTGCCTGCATGCTGTCTATCCCCATAAAATGGTGAATTCAATGGTAGCATCAAATTTTTAGCGTTATTGGTATAAGGCTCAACTCCAACATACTTTAGTGGGAGGAGGGATGTGAAAGTGCACAATGAGGGACGGTGCGAATTAACCGCAACTTGCACACTGAATACCATAGGTGCTGTGATTTTTTTTGTCTATTCACAACTTTCACGCAATTCAGTGAATAACCACAGCGCGGTTCATTACCACTGCGCCGTGCTGACTCGCATATCGACTAGTTTGTGCGAGGCTATATCCATTAGATAACACATGTACTGTCATGCTAAATTGTACAACACAAAACAAAACAAACACGCCAAAGACACGTGACAGACAGACAGAAGAAAAAACCAAGGCTCACTCTCGATGGAGTGTTCGAGGACTTCATAGGGCAGGGGAGGTTACTCTCGTGACCAAACGTATTCTGCAAGAAATTGTTTTGAAATGGGGCGTTATTCCGAGATAGATCGGTGGAACGCTGAGTAGTAGGACATTTGTGTGAGCCCAGTGATGCCACGCTTTACCACACAAAAATGTGTGAAAAAACTGTTTTTTGTCAGCTAAAATTGAGGTTTGCAGGGGATTCTGGGTAAGGAAACGTTGGGGGATGCATGTAAGCCATACCTCCTTGGAAGCCCCCGGGTGTCTACTTTACAGATATGCATGGGTTTGGTAGGTTTCCCTAAATGGCAGTTGAGCAGGGGGCCAAAAACCCAGGTGACCCCCTTGTAAAAGCAGGTGGTTTTGACATAGGCAATTTTGAAGTCGCCTCACTATGTTTTGGGCCTTTGCCTGTGGCGAGTACTTGGGCCTCCCACACAAGTGAGACACCATTTCTATAGGGAGACCTGGGGGAACACTGGGTGGTAGGAAATTTGTGTGAACCCAGTGAAGCCACCCTTTAGCACACAAAAATGTGTGAAAAATCTGACTTTTTCAGCTAAAATTGAGATTTGCAAGCGATTCTGGGTAAGGGAACTTTGGGGGTCCACGCAAGCAATAACTACTTGGAAGCCCCTGGGTGTTTACTTTTCAGAAATGTGTGGTTTTTATAGGTTTCCCTAGATGGCTGTTGAGCTCGGGCCAAAAACCCATGTGACCCCCTTGCAAAAGCAGGTGGTTTTGACATAGGCAATTTTGAAGTCGCCACACTACGTTTTGGGGCTTTGCCTGTCGTGGCTACTTGGGCCTCCCACACAAGTGAGGCACCATTTTTATTTGGAGACCTGGCGGAACACTGAGTAGTAGGACATTTGTGTGAGTCCAGTGATGCCACGCTTTACCACACAAAAATGTGTGAAAAAAACTGTTTCTTTCAGCAAAAATTTAGGCTTGCAAGGTATTCTGGGTAAGGATACGTTGGGGGATCCATGCAAGCCATACCTCCTTGGAAGCCCCCGGGTGTCTACTTTACAGAAATGTGTGGGTTTGGTAGGTTTCTCCAGATGGCCGTCGAGCACAGGGCCATAAACCCACGTGACCCCCTTGCAAAAGCAGGTGGTTTTGACATAGGCAATTTTGTAGTCGCCTCACTACGTTTTGGGCCTTTGCCTGCGGCGGGTACTTGGGCCTCCCACACAAGTGAGATAACATTTTTATGGGGAGACCTGGGGGAACGCCGGGTGGTAGGAAATTAGTGTGAGCCCAGTGATGCCACCCTTTACCACACAAAAATGTGTGAAAAATCTGACTTTTTCAGCTAAAATTGAGATTTGAAAGGGATTCTGGGTAAGGGAACGCAAGCCATAACTACTTGGAAGCCCCTGGGTGTTTACTTTTCAGAAATGTGTGGTTTTAATAGGTTTCCCTAGATGGCCGTCGAGCTCGGGGCCAAACACCTAGGTGACCCCCCTTGCAAAAGCAGGTGGTTCTGACATTGGCAATTTTGAATTTGCCACACTACGTTTTGGGTCTTTGCCTGTCGTGGCTACTTGGGCCACCCACACAAGTGAGGCACCATTTTTATTTGGAGACCTGGTGGAACGCTGAGTAGTAGGACATTTGTGTGAGCCCAGTGATGCCACGCTTTACCACACAAAAATGTGTGAAAAAAACTGTTTTTGTCAGCTACAATTGAGGTTTGCAGGGGATTCTGGGTAAGGAAACGTTGGGGGATCCATGCAAGCCATACCTCCTTGGAAGCCCCCGGGTGTCTACTTTACAGATATGCATGGGTTTGGTAGGTTTCCCTAAATGGCCGCCGAGCAGGGGGCCAAAAACCCAGGTGACCCCCTTGTAAAAGCAGGTGGTTTTGACATAGGCAATTTTGAAGTCGCCTCACTATGTTTTGTGCCTTTGCCTGTGGCGGGTACTTGGGACTCGCACACAAGTGAGACATCATGTCTATCGGGAGAACTGGGGGAACGCTGGGTGGTAGGAAATTTGTGTGAACTCAGTGATGCCACCCTTTACCACACAAAAATGTGTGAAAAATCTGACTTTTTCAGCTAAAATTGAGGTTTGCAAGGGATTCTGGGTAAGGGAACGTTGGGGATCCACGCAAGCCATCACTCCTTGTAAGCCCCCGGGTGTCTACTTTTCAGAAATGTGTGGGTTTGGTAGGTTTCCATAGATGGCCGTTGAACACGGGGCCAAAAGCCCACGTTATCCCCCATGCAAAAGCAGGTGGTTTTGACAAAGGCAATTTTGTAGTCGCCTCACTACGTTTTGGGCCTTTGCCTGTGGCGGGTACTTGGGCCTCCCACACAAGTGAGATAACATTTTTATGGGGAGACCTGGGGGAATGCCGGGTGGTAGGAAATTTGTGTGAGCCCAGTGATGCCACCCTTTACCACACAAAAATGTGTGAAAAATCTGACTTTTTCAGCTAAAATTGAGATTTGCAAGGGATTCTGGGTAAGGGAACGTTGGGGGATCCACGCAATCCATAACTACTTGGAAGCCCCTGGGTGTTTAACATTCAGAAATGTGTGGTTTTGATAGGTTTCCCTAGATGGCCGTTGAGCTCGGGGCCAAAAACCCAGATGACCCCCCTTGCAAAAGCAGGTGGTTTTGAAATAGGCAATTTTGAAGTCGCCACACTGCGTTTTGGGGCTTTTCCTGTCGTGGCTACTTGGGCCTCCCACACAAGTGAGGCACCATTTTTATTTGGAGACCTGGCGGAACACTGAGTAGTAGGACATTTTTTGTGAGTCCAGTGATGCCACGCTTTACCACACAAAAATGTGTGAAAAAAACTGTTTCTTTCAGCTAAAATTTAGGTTAGCAAGGTATTCTGGGTAAGGAAACGTTGGGGGATCCATGCAAGCCATACCTCCTTGGAAGCCCCCGGGTGTCTACTTTAAAGAAATGTGTGGGTTTGGTAGGTTTCTCTAGATGGCCCTCGAGCACAGGGCCAAAAACCCACGTGACCCCCTTGGCGGGAAGGAGACAGTGGCAGTGTCCCCGACCCGTTTAGCGTTCTGACCTTGGGCAGTAAGAAAAAGATAGCGCTCGCTTTTAAAACTTATTTACTTTTATGTTGTAATTTGTGAAACTTGATTTGCGCCTTGTAAAATTGTGACTTTTTAAAATTCACTATCCCCTTGCACCACACGCCTCACTGATTGTTGCTAGAGCCGCCTCCCTGCATCTCCTCGTAGGGGCACTTCCGGTCGCCCTGCAGGAAGAGCGGTTAGCGCTCTAGTGTTCTACTTCCTGTAGGCCACTTAGGCTGAGCAGGGGCTGCAGCGCGCTGCGGGAAGGAGACAGTGGCAGTGTCCCGACCCGTTTAGCGTTCTGACCTTGGGCAGTAAGAAAAAGATAGCGCTCGCTTTTAAAACTTATTTACTTTTATGTTGTAATTTGTGAAACTTGATTTGCGCCTTGTAAAATTGTGACTTTATAAAATTCACTATCCCCTTGCACCACACGCCTCACTGATTGTTGCTGGACCTGCCTCCCTGCATCTCCTCGTAGGGGCACTTCCGGTCGCCCTGCAGGAAGAGCGGTTAGCGCTCTAGTGTTCTACTTCCTGTAGGCTACTTAGGCTGAGCAGGGGCTGCAGCGCGCTGCGGGAAGGAGATAGTGGCAGTGTCCCCGACCCGTTTAGCGTTCTGACCTTGGGCAGTAAGAAAAAGATAGCGCTCACTTTTAAAACGTATTTACTTTTATGTTGAAATTTGTGAAACTTGATTTGCGCCTTGTAAAATTGTGACTTTTTAAAATTCACTATCCCCTTGCACCACACGCCTCACTGATTGTTGCTGGAGCCGCCTCCCTGCATCTCCTCGTAGGGGCACTTCCCGTCGCCCTGCAGGAAGAGCGGTTAGCGCTCTAGTGTTCTACTTCCTGTAGGCTACTTAGGCTGAGCAGGGGCTGCAGCGCGCTGCGGGAAGGAGACAGTGGCAGTGTCCCCGACCCGTTTAGCATTCTGACCTTGGGCAGTAAGAAAAAGATAGCGCTCGCTTTTAAAACTTATTTACTTTTATGTTGTAATTTGTGAAACTTGATTTGCGCCTTGTAAAATTGTGACTTTTTAAAATTCACTATCCCCTTGCACCACACGCCTCACTGATTGTTGCTGGAGCCGCCTCCCTGCATCTCCTCGTAGGGGCACTTCCGGTCGCCCTGCAGGAAGAGCGGTTAGCGCTCTAGTGTTCTACTTCCTGTAGGCTACTTAGGCTGAGCAGGGGCTGCAGCGCGCTGCGGGAAGGAGACAGTGGCAGTGTCCCCGACCCGTTTAGCGTTCTGACCTTGGGCAGTAAGAAAAAGATAGCGCTCGCTTTTAAAACTTATTTACTTTTATGTTGTAATTTGTGAAACTTGATTTGCGCCTTGTAAAATTGTGACTTTTTAAAATTCACTATCCCCTTGCACCACACGCCTCACTGATTGTTGCTGGAGCCGCCTCCCTGCATCTCCTCGTAGGGGCACTTCCGGTCGCCCTGCAGGAAGAGCGGTTAGCGCTCTAGTGTTCTACTTCCTGTAGGCTACTTAGGCTGAGCAGGGGCTGCAGCGCGCTGCGGGAAGGAGACAGTGGCAGTGTCCCCGACCCGTTTAGCGTTCTGACCTTGGGCAGTAAGAAAAAGATAGCGCTCGCTTTTAAAACTTATTTACTTTTATGTTGTAATTTGTGAAACTTGATTTGCGCCTTGTAAAATTGTGACTTTTTAAAATTGACTATCCCCTTGCACCACACGCCTCACTGATTGTTGCTGGAGCCGCCTCCCTGCATCTCCTCGTAGGGGCACTTCCGGTCGCCCTGCAGGAAGAGCGGTTAGCGCTCTAGTGTTCTACTTCCTGTAGGCTACTTAGCCCTCGCAGTCCCCCGGGCGCGCAGCGTTCGCGCGCAGCCCCGCCGAAGACCCGCCAAAGAGCTGCCCGTCTGCGCCCGTCCGTGACAGGACGAGGCAACGGGGCGAGGGATCTCTACTATGCCGCCCAAACACGTGGCCAATCATATCAGGTATGAGGCATCATCATTACTGAAATTAAGGCAAGTTATCTCTCCCTGTTATAGGTGCGACAACTGGCCATGTCCAGAAGGACCCTTTTCTTGCCTAAACTGCCATTATTCCACCACTAATTCTTCTGACTCACACAAACTGAGTATGTCACCAGATGATATGCACTGCATTCTCATAAATGCTCGATCGATGCCCAAACACCAAATCGAAATCTGGGACCTGGTAGATACCTTGACCCCAGATATTTGTTTCATTACTGAAACCTGGTTAAAGCCCCACACGATATCTGCTATTGCCCTGGGAGTACCAGAAGGTTACAAATTTCACCATTCAGACCGCCCCGAAAAAACAGGTGGCGGCATTGCTATAATTTATAAAGAGCACCTTAAATTGGATATCCTAGACAAGCAATGCTGTAAAGATTTGGAAATATTGATCTATAGAATCACTTTCCCCAACAGAAAGACCAGCAAGGGAGCACTTATTTATAGACCTCCAATTACATGTCCAAGTTTCTCTATATCCCTCCTAGAAATACTTGGCCCACATATACGGGCTAAGGAGGATTTCCTTCTTTTAGGGGATTCCAATATACATACTGACCAACTCGAATCATTTGAGACTAAGAGCCTGTTTGCTGATCTGGCGACCATTGGCCTTACACAAAAAAAACAGGGTCCCACACATGAAGGTGGACATTGCATTGATTTGATATATACTAATTTTGATAATATATCCTGCAATAAACCGACCCAATTAGACTGGTCTGATCACTTTTTATTAGAGTTTACTATTTTTAAAATTAACAAAGGCTCCTGTAAGAAATCCCTACCCCCTACTATGCGCAGACAGTGGCATAAACTCACATTGGAGGCACTACAAAAGGTCTGGGAAAAACCCGATATTAAGGACACAGATGAAGTGGAACATAGCTTAACAATATTTCAGGACTCACTTACTGTAGCCAATGATAAAATTGCCCCCTTTAAAGCATTTAGGGAATTTCCGGTGGCCAAACAGGAAAAATGGTACACCAAGGCTCTCAGAATGGAGAAGCAAGAATGTAGGAGGATAGAGAAGAGGTGGAGAAAATTTCATTCGGAGGAAAACAAGAAGGCCCTTCGTGCAGCCCAAACAAATTATTATAAACACATTAAAGCTGTCCGTAAAAATAGCACAGCCCAACAACTTACGAAAGCTGGCAATTCACCGAAAGAACTCTATAGGATTCTTGAGACATTTGTCAAGCCAATGGCATGTATTAGCCCAGATGACTTCTCGCAAAATCTATGCGAGGAAGTCTCCCTATATTTTGAAAACAAAATAGAATCCATCTACGATAAAATCCTAACATCTCAAACAGATAAAGGCTCCCTGATTGTCCCCCTCCTCACTGAAAACACAAACTTTACACTGACCACTTTTCCCCCTATCAATAATAGAGAGCTTCAAACATTAATGACCAATGTAAAATCCGGGTCTCCGGAGGACCTTATTCCTGCCAAAACATTAGCTCCCCTGAGCACTTTGTTAGGCCCTTTCATTCAAGATGTAATCAATCAGTCTTTGAAGAAGGGTTACGTACCAACTGAATGGAAAAGAGCGGTGGTGAACCCCATCCGTAAGAATGCTGCTCTCCCCTGGACGGAGCTCTCCAACCTCCGGCCCATTTCCCTCCTACCATACCTTAGTAAGCTGGCCGAGAAACATGTCAACGCACACCTGTCCAATTACATCGAGGCAGCGGGCGGCCTAGACCATTCCCAATCCGGTTTTAGGCCAAACCATAGCACAGAGTCAGCCCTCCTATCAGTGACCAATAACATCAGGATGTCACTTGATGGGGAGAGCTCAGTGATTCTGGTGCTATTGGATTTGTCCGCTGCTTTCGACACGGTGTCGCATAAAATTCTTCTCGGCCGCTTGAGGGAGGTGGGAGTAAAAGGGACCACCCTGATGTGGCTCGAAAGCTTTCTCGCGGATAGGCAACAAGGTGTCACATTAGGCTCCCACAAATCTATCTGTAGGAAGCTCACCAAGGCTCATGTCTAAGCCCCACGTTATTCAACGTGTATGTGGCCCCCTTGGCGGACATCATAAGATCTTATGGGTTCTCCCCAATCTCCTACGCTGATGACACCCAGTTGTTGTTTCCCTTCCAAACCATCACACCTGCAGTCATGCAAACTTTTCAAAATGGTATGAGAGCTGTGGCAGGCTGGATGGCCCAGAACTTCCTCCAATGCAATGTGACTAAAACCGAAGTCATGTTGTTTGGAGGGGCCACCCTGCTTTGGTCCCCTGACTGGTGGCCACCTGAGCTAGGACCTGTCCCCGTGCCAAAACAGACCATCAAAAATTTGGGAGTGCGCCTTGACCAAGCACTGATACTAAAAGATCATGTCAATCAAGTCACAGGAACTTGTTTCCGAGTAATCGGACTTCTACGACGCATCTTCCCCTTCCTGCCTGACATCCATAGGAAGACGCTGGTACAAGCACTAGTCATCGGACGGATAGATTATTGTAATGGACTACTCATCTCTGCCAATCAAGAACAACTGTGCAGATTGCAGGTGGTGCAGAATACTGCAGCAAGACTCATCTTGAATGCCCTCCCCCGAACCCCATCACGCCCACTCCTCTCTCATCTTCACTGGCTCCCGGTGAGACAACGCGTCAACTTTAAATTATGCTGTATAATGCATAAGTGTATTTATGGGTCTGGCCCCAAATACCTAAGAGACATATTTGTCCCTTACTCTCCTGGACGCTCCCTGCGCTCCAGCAACACCATGCTGATGCAGGTGCCCAGAGTGACAAGAGCAAGACAGGGAGGACGGGCCCCCTCACTCAAAGGCCCCATGCTATGGAACTCTCTGCCTCCACAGCTGAGACAAATCCCCAATCTCCTCTCTTTCAGAAAGATATTAAAAACATTCCTTTTTACCCAAAACTAATGCCCTTCAGTTTTCCTACTCTGTCATGCCCTATTATGTTTCTTAACCCCTTCAGAAGCTACGCGCGGAGATACCCCTTCGGGGCTGATTCAGGCGCGATACAAGACTATAAATAAATAAATAAATAAAGCAGGTGGTTTTGACGTAGGCAATTTTGAAGTTGCCTCACTACGTTTTGTGCCTTTGCCTGTGGCGGGTACTTGGGACTCCCACACAAGTGAGACATCATTACTATCGGGAGAACTGGGGGAATGCTAGGTGGTTGGAAATTTGTGTGACCCCAGTGATGCCACCCTTTACCACACAAAAATGTGTGAAAAATCTGACTTTTTCAGCTAAAATTGAGGTTTGCAATGGATTCTGGGTAAGGGAACGTTGTGGGATCCACGCAAGCCATCCCTCCTTGTAAGCCCCCAGGTGTCTACTTTTCAGAAATGTGTGGGTTTGGTAGGTTTCCCTAGATGGCCGTTGAACACGGGGCCAAAAGCCCAGGTTATCCCCATGCAAAAGCAGGTGGTTTTGACATAGGCAATTTTGTAGTCGCCTCACTACGTTTTGGGCCTTTGCCTGTGGCGGGTACTTGGGCCTCCCACACAAGTGAGATAACATTTTTATGGGGAGACCTGGGGGAACGCCGGGTGGTAGGAAATTTGTGTGAGCCCAGTGATGCCACCCTTTACCACACAAAAATGTGTGAAAAATCTGACTTTTTCAGCTAAAATTGAGATTTGCAAGGGATTCTGGGTAAGGGAACGTTGGGGGATCCACGCAAGCCATAACTACTTGGAAGCCCCTGGGTGTTTATCATTCAGAAATGTGTGGTTTTGATAGGTTTCCCTAGATGGCCGTTGAGCTCGGGGCCAAAAACCCAGGTGACCCCACTTGCAAAAGCAGGTGGTTTTGAAATAGGCAATTTTGAAGTCGCCACACTACGTTTTGGGGCTTTGCCTGTTGTGGCTACTTGGGCCTCCCACACAAGTGAGTCACCATTTTTATTTGGAGACCTGGCGGAACACTGAGTAGTAGGACATTTGTGTGAGTCCAGTGATGCCACGCTTTACCACACAAAAATGTGTGAAAAAAACTGTTTCTTTCAGCTAAAATTTAGGTTAGCAAGGTATTCTGGGTAAGGAAACGTTGGGGGATCCATGCAAGCCATACCTCCTTGGAAGCCCCCGGGTGTCTACTTTATAGAAATGTGTGGGTTTGGTAGGTTTCTCTAGATGGCCCTCGAGCACAGGGCCAAAAACCCACGTGACCCCCTTGCAAAAGCAGGTGGTTTTGACATAGGCAATTTTGAAGTCGCCTCATTACGTTTTGTGCCTTTGCCTGTGGCGGGTACTTGGGACTCCCACACAAGTGAGACATCATTTCTATCGGGAGAACTGGGGGAATGCTGGGCGGTTGGAAATTTGTGTGAACCCAGTGATGCCACCCTTTACCACACAAAAATGTGTGAAAAATCTGACTTTTTCAGCTAAAATTGAGTTTTGCAAGGGATTCTGGGTAAGGGAACGTTGGGGGATCCACGCAAGCCATACCTCCTTGTAAGCCCCGGGTGTCTACTTTTCAGAAATGTGTGGGTTTGGTAGGTTTCCCTAGATGGCCGTCGAACTCGGGGCCAAAAGCCCAGGTTATCACCCTTGCAAAAGCAGGTGGTTTTGACATAGGCAATTTTGTAGTCGCCTCACCACGTTTTGGGGCTTTGCCTGTGGCGGGTACTTGGGCCTCCCACACAAGTGAGATAACATTTTTATGGGGAGACCTGGGGGAACGCCGGGTGGTAGGAAATTTGTGTGAGCCCAGTGATGCCACCCTTTACCACACAAAAATGTGTGAAAAAAATTATTTTTTCAGGTAAAATTGAGGTTTGCCAGGGATTCTGGGTAAGGGAACGTTGGGGGATCCACGCAAGCCATACCTACTTGGAAGCCCCTGGGTGTTTACTTTGCAGAAATGTGTGGTTTTGATAGGTTTCCCTAGGTGGCCGTTGAGCTCGGGGCCAAAAACCCAGGTGACCCCCTTGCAAAAGCAGGTGGTTTTGACATTGGCAATTTTGAAGTCGCCACACTACGTTTTGGGGCTTTGCCTGTCGTGGCTACTTGGGCCTCCCACACAAGTGAGGCACCATTTTTATTTGGAGACCTGGCGGAACGCTGAGTAGTAGGACATTTGTGTGAGTCCAGTGATACCACCCTTTACCACACAAAAATGTGTGAAAAATCTGACTTTTACAGCTAAAATTGAGGTTTGCAAGGGATTCTGGGTAAGGGAACGTTGGGGGATCCACGCAAGCCATCCCTCCTTGTAAGCCCCCGGGTGTCTACTTTTCAGAAATGTGTGGGTTTGGTAGGTTTCCCTAGATGGCCGTTGAACACGGGGCCAAAAGCCCAGGTTATCCCCATGCAAAAGCAGGTGGTTTTGACATAGGCAATTTTGTAGTCGCCTCACTATGTTTTGGGCCTTTGCCTGTGGCGGGTACTTGGGCCTCCCACACAAGTGAGATAACATTTTTATGGGGAGACCTGGGGGAACGCCGGGTGGTAGGAAATTTGTGTGAGCCCAGTGATGCCACCCTTTACCACACAAAAATGTGTGAAAAATCTGACTTTTACAGCTAAAATTGAGGTTTGCAAGGGATTCTGGGTAAGGGAACGTTGGGGGATCCACGCAAGCCATCCCTCCTTGTAAGCCCCCGGGTGTCTACTTTTCAGAAATGTGTGGGTTTGGTAGGTTTCCCTAGATGGCCGTTGAACACGGGGCCATAAGCCCAGGTTATCCCCATGCAAAAGCAGGTGGTTTTGACATAGGCAATTTTGTAGTCGCCTCACTATGTTTTGGGCCTTTGCCTGTGGCGGGTACTTGGGCCTCCCACACAAGTGAGATAACATTTTTATGGGGAGACCTGGGGGAACGCCGGGTGGTAGGAAATTTGTGTGAGCCCAGTGATGCCACCCTTTACCACACAAAAATGTGTGAAAAATCTGACTTTTTCAGCTAAAATTGGGATTTGCAAGGGATTCTGGGTAAGGGTTCGTTGTGGGATCCACGCAAGCCATAACTACATGGAAGCCCCTGGGTGTTTAACATTCAGAAATGTGTGGTTTTGATAGGTTTCCCTAGATGGCCGTTGAGCTCGGGGCCAAAAACCCAGGTGACCCCCCTTGCAAAAGCAGGTGGTTTTGAAATAGGCAATTTTGAAGTCGCCACACTACGTTTTGGGGCTTTGCCTGTCGTGGCTACTGGGGCCTCCCACACAAGTGAGGCACCATTTTTATTTGGAGACCTGGCGGAACACTGAGTAGTAGGACATTTGTGTGAGTCCAGTGATGCCACGCTTTACCACACAAAAATGTGTGAAAAAAACTGTTTCTTTCAGCTAAAATTTAGGTAAGCAAGGTATTCTGGGTAAGGAAACGTTGGGGGATCCATGCAAGCCATACCTCCTTGGAAGCCCCCGGGTGTCTACTTTATAGAAATGTGTGGGTTTGGTAGGTTTCTCCAGATGGCCCTGGAGCACAGGGCCAAACACCCAGGTGACCCCCTTGCAAAAGCAGGTGGTTTTGACATAGGCAATTTTGAAGTCGCCTCACTACGTTTTGTGCCTTTGCCTGTGGCGGGTACTTGGGACTCCCACACAAGTGAGACATCATTTCTATCGGGAGAACTGGGGGAATGCTGGGTGGTTGGAAATTTGTGTGAACCCAGTGATGCCACCCTTTACCACACAAAAATGTGTGAAAAATCTGACTTTTTCAGCTAAAATTGAGTTTTGCAAGGGATTCTGGGTAAGGGAACGTTGGGGGATCCACGCAAGCCATACCTCCTTGTAAGCCCCGGGTGTCTACTTTTCAGAAATGTGTGGGTTTGGTAGGTTTCCCTAGATGGCCGTCGAACTCGGGGCCAAAAGCCCAGGTTATCACCCTGGCAAAAGCAGGTGGTTTTGACATAGGCAATTTTGTAGTCGCCTCACCACGTTTTGGGGCTTTGCCTGTGGCCGGTACTTGGGCCTCCGACACAAGTGAGATAACATTTTTATGGGGAGACCTGGGGGAACGCCGGGTGGTAGGAAATTTGTGTGAGCCCAGTGATGCCACCCTTTACCACACAAAATGTGTGAAAAAAATTATTTTTTCAGGTAAAATTGAGTTTTGCAAGGGATTCTGGGTAAGGGAACGTTGGGGGATCCACGCAAGTCATACCTCCTTGTAAGCCCCGGGTGTTTACTTTGCAGAAATGTGTGGTTTTGATAGGTTTCCCTAGGTGGCCGTTGAGCTCGGGACCAAAAACCCAGGTGACCCCCTTGCAAAAGCAGGGCGTTTTGACATTGGCAATTTTGAAGTCGCCACACTACGTTTTGGGGCTTTGCCTGTCGTGGCTACTTGGGCCTCCCACACAAGTGAGGCACCATTTTTATTTGGAGACCTGGCGGAACGCTGAGTAGTAGGACATTTATGTGAGTCCAGTGATGCCACGCTTTACCACACAAAAATGTGTGAAAAAAGCTGTTTCTTTCAGCTAAAATTTAGGTTTGCAAGGTATTCTGGGTACGGAAATGTTGTGGATCCATGCAAGCCATACCTCCTTGGAAGCCCCCGGGTGTCTACTTTACATAAATGTGTGGGTTTGGTAGGTTTCTCTAGATGGCCGTCGAGCACCGGGCCAAAAACCCACGTGACCCCCCTACAAAAGCAGGTGGTTTTGACATAGGCAATTTTGAAGTCGCCTCACTACGTTTTGTGCTTTGCCTGTGGCCGGTACTTGAGACTCCCACACAAGTGAGACATCATTTCTATCGGGAGACCTGGGGGAACGCTGGGTGGTAGGAAATTTGTGTGAACCCAGTGATGCCACCCTTTACCACACAAAAATGTGTGAAAAATCTGACTTTTTCAGCTAAAATTTAGATTTGCTAGGGATTCTGGGTGAGGGAACGTTGGGCGATCCACGCAAACCATACCTCATTAGAAGCCCCTGGGTGTTTACTTTTCAGAAATGTGTGGGCTTGGTAGGTTTCCCTAGATGGCCGTCGAGCTCGGGGCCAAACACCCAGGTGACCCCCCTTGCAAAAGCAGGTGGTTTTGACATTGGCAATTTTGAAGTCGCCACACTACGTTTTTGGCCTTTGCCTGTCACGGCTACTTGGGCCTTCCACACAAGTGAGGCACCATTTTTATTGGGAGACCTGGGGGAACGCTTGGTTGTAGGAAATTTGTGTGAGCCCAGTGATGCCACCCTTTACCACCAAAAATGTGTGAAAAAAAATGATTTTTTCAGCTAAAATTGAGGTTTGCTAGGGATTCTGGGTAAGGGAACATTGGGGGATCCACGCAAGCTATACCTCCTTGGAAGCCCCCATGTCTACTTTTCAGAAATGTGTGGGTTTGGTAGGTTTCCCTAGATGGCCGTCGAGCACGGGGCCAAAAACACAGGTAACCCCCCTTGCAAAAGCAGGTGGTTTTGACATAGGCAATTTTGAAGTTCCCTCACTACGTTTTGGGCCTTTGCCTGTGGCGGGTACTTGTGCCTCCCACACAAGTGAGGCACCATTTTTATCAGGAGACCTGGGGGAATGCTGTGTGGTAGGAAATTTGTGTGAGCCCAGTGATGCCACGCTTTGCAACACAAAAAAGTGAGAAAAAGCAGTTTTTTTCAGCTAAAATTGAGGTTTGCAAGGGATTCTGGGTAAGGGAATGTTGGGGGATCCACGTAAGCCATACCACCGTGGAAGCCCCCGGGTGTCTTATTTTCAGAAATATGTGAGTTTGGTAGGTTTCCCTAGATGGCCGTCGAGCACGGGGCCAAAAACTCAGGTGATCTCCCTTGCAAAATCAAAATGTTTTCACTTAATTATGTGTTCAGTTCTACAGCGTAAGATTTTTGGGACAATATTGCATGAAAATTGTGACAGACATTTTCAAGTTTGGAGGACATTTTGGATAAAAAATTAACTTGGAATTCACAAGAGAGACATCACCATAAACTCCCATGGTTTAACAATAATATCTACATTTAGTAGGTTATTCTTAGATGGAATGTACACCTTAACAGAGACACTCAAAAGTCAAACATTCCAGCACAGCTATCTATTCCTCAAACACACACACATACTGGTTGGATTTGGCACAAGAGCGAGTGATTATTCAGTACATTAAATTTATTTAACAAGAGATTTCACACAAATGAAATGCTCTGTCAATAATTAAATGCATAAAAACCGAACCAGTGACTCACAACTCGTGAGCTGTAAAGCCACGACAAGGCACCAACCGTTTTAAAGGCCATTCACGCACCTTTCATACCTGATACACATAAGACCATTCACACCATCCGGGAGCAAAAACAACACATTATAACATTCACAAAAAGGGACAAGGTACGCCCTGCTTCAGAAAGAGAAAAAAGACAAATATTACTGCACAGCCATCTAATCCTCAATCACACACACATACTGGTTGGATTTGGCACGAGGGTGAGTGATGATTTAGTATATACAATTGTATTTACAAGTCATTTCACAAAAACTAAATGCACTGTTAATAATTGAAAGAATGATAAACTGAACCATTGACTCACAGCTCGTGAGCTGTAAAGCCACGTCAAGGCACCAACCTCTTTACAGGCCATTCATACACCTTTCATACGTGTGACACATACAAAACATTCACACCGCCAGCTGCGGGCCCATCACATTACAACACTCACACCAGCAGACAGCACCATTCAAGGGCCCATCACTTTCACACGCCCACATTCCAGACACAGCAACTACACAAAGTGATGGACTGCGTGGAGTGGCGCTCAGCTAGCAGTGTGTGTAGTGACCAACAGAAAGTAACAACTCACACACTGCCAGCCGAGCGCCAGTCCACCCACACCACCATCCAAGCACCAGACCATGCACATCGTCAGCCTAGCGCCAATCCACGCACTCTGCCAGCCAAGTGCCAATCCACACATACCACCAGCCAAGCACCACTCCACACACACCGCAAGCCAAGCACCACTCCACACACACCACCAGCCAAACGCCACTGCATGCACACCGCCTGTCAAGCGCCACTCCATGCACACCGCCAGCCAAGCGCCAGTCCACGCACACCACCAGCCAAGCACCTCTCCACACACACCGCCAGCCAAGCGCCACTTCATGCATGCCAGCCATGCGCCACTCCATGCACACCGCAAGCCAAGCGCCACTCCACGCACACCACCAGCCAAGCACCACTCCACGCACACTGCAAGTCAAGCGGCACTCCATGCACACCGCTAGCCAATGTGCCACTCCACGCACACCGCCAGCCAAGCGCCACTCCACGCACACCGCAAGCAAGCGCCACTCCACGCACACCGCAAGCCAAGCGCCACTCCACGCACACCGCAAGCCAAGTGCCACTCCACGCACACCGCCAGCCAAGTGCCAGCCTACACACACCACCATCACATTTTGATTTTTTTTACAAAACAAAAAAAATGCAAATAGATACAAATCTAGTCACACACAATCTGAAACTAAATACATTGCACTAATGTCAACCTTAAAACAGAATACAAATTAAAAAAAATTATGACCAGACAGTTCATTTTAACACTCATGGATACTCCCCCAAAAGTTTTTGTGTGTGGTAAGCTCTATAACAAGCAGGCACACACAGCCCAGGGTTAGAAGGACACCCAGGGCAGAAAAGACGAGTCTCCTTCCGCAAACCTCTTCACCAACAGACTCTACATCTCCTAGTGGGAAAGTCTTTCATAGGTGTGGGAGGAATGTAATCAGGAAAGTAGTGATCTTTCAATCAAGCCACATCCTCCACCACTCCAAATCTAGGAACACTTACTTGTTTCACAACAACAAGGCTAGATATCACAGAGTGCTGAAACTGAAGAAATGTCAACTTGGACGCAGGAGAACACTCCTTGAACACAATAAAAGCATTAAAAGTTGCTAAGTTGAAAAAATGGATGGCCAACTTCTTATACCAAACATAAGCCTTCCGAATAGCAGTGAACGGTTCCAACCTCTGATCTACTCTGTCAACACCACACATGTGCTTATTGTAGTCTAGAATACACACAGGTTTGTGCACATCAGCAACCTGACCCCAAACAGGTATATGTGAAGTACTCTCATCATGGATGGTAGTCAGCATGTACACATCCTTCCTGTCCACACATTTCATAGCTAGTAGTTCTTCACTACGCAAGAAACTGCACTGACTTCTCTGAAGTTGTTTGCAAACAAGCTCTTTCGGAAAACCTTTGTGGTTAGAGCGGATTGTGCCACATGCAAAAGTGTCCACTTTAAACAATTCCTTAATCAATTGCACAGCAGTATAGAAGTTATCAAGGTACAAATAACTCACTCGTAACGACTCACTCTCCCTAGGGATTGTCCCCCCCACCTGGAAAAAAGCCATGGTGAGAGCACTGCTCAAAAAACCCCATCTTGACCCTCTGGAACTTGGCAACTACAGGCCAATTTCTTTACTTCCAGGTGTCAGCAAAATAGCTGAGAAACACGTCAACCTAAATCTCTCCCAATACCTTGAGTCCAATAAACTACTGGAACCCTCCCAAACAGGATTCAGGCCAGGCCAGAGCACGAGACAGCTATATTGGCGGTAGTCGAGGAGACAAGGAAGATCATAGACTCAGGAGGATCAGTGGCAGTGATCCTCCTGGATCTTAGTGCCGCCTTCGACACCGTCAACCACCTTATCCTTATCCAAAGACTCAAACACCTTGGAGTCACAGGAATGGCCTTGGCGTGGTTAGAATCCTTCCTCAAAAACCGATTTTTTCAGGTGACAGAGGGCACCTTCACGTCCAGACCGACACCCATCAACTGTGGGGTTCCTCAGGGCTCGTCTTTGAGCCCAACCCTTTTTAATGTTTATATGTCCCCCCTTGAGAAGGTCGTCGTCCCATACGGCATCAAACTTCTGACATATGCCGACGACACTCAACTTGTGGTCTCCCTCAGCCAGCAAGACCTCTCCATTCCCAACCTTCACTCCTGCTTGACCGAAATTACAAAATGGATGAGTAACTCCCACCTCAAGCTGAATAACGAAAAAACGGAGATTATGTTTTTAGGTAATAAATCTTTATACAGCTCTATCTCCATATGGCCGTCAGCTATGGGCCCCCCCCCCCCCCCTGCGTCTAAACCAGAAATAAAAAGCTTGGGCATCTGGTTGGATGAAGAACTTAATTTTTCAGCCCAAGCACGGAAAGTTGCTGGAACCTGTCACGGTCTATTAAGATCGGCAAGAAAAATACTACCCCTGCTTCCGACTCAATCGCGCAAACTCCTCATCCATGGCCTTGTACTTTCCAGTTTGGACTATGGCAATGCCCTATACCTAGGGGCCCCCAAAAAAGTTCTAGCCAAACTCCAAACGGCCCAGAATGCGGCAGCCCGCGTGCTTACAGGCACCCATCGTCGCTGCTCTGCCAAACCATCACTGAAGGCCCTCCATTGGCTTCCCATCCAAGAGAGAATTCAATTCAAAGCTCTCTGCACGACACACAAGATCATGCACGGCAAAGCCCCTCCCATACTCCAAAATCTCATCTCACCTTACATCACCTCCAGACCTCTTCGCTCCTCCAACTGCTTCCTAGCCTCAATCCCCAGGATCAGAAAGGCCCGCTCAGGCGGCCGACTGTTCTCCCTCAACGCCGGCAATCTTTGGAACTCGCTCCCCTTTAGCCTCAGAGCCCAATCTAATCTTCTTACATTCCGTAAAGCTCTCAAAACATGGCTGTTCCCATAAAACATCTCTCTCTAGGTTGTCTCTCAGCGCTGGGACGCCTATGGGCAGCCATGCGCTCTATAAATCTGTAAAATAAATAAATAAATAAAATGGTGGCCTCTGTTGAACAATCTTCTAGCATGATCTCACACAATTTTCTCTGAAACTCCAAAAGTGGACGGACAACCAGTGGGGTCAATAGTGGAATCTCTACCAGTGTACACACGAAAATTAAAAACATACCCTGTCTTACTCTCAGACAACATATACAGTTTAATTCCATAGCATGTCTTCTTGCTAGGGATGTACTGCCTAAAAACCAAACGACCCTTGAACAAAACCAAAGACTCATCAATAGATATTTCTTTCCCTGGAATGTAAATCTCTGAAAATCGATCAACAAAGTGATCAAGAACAGGCCGAATCTTAAAAAGACAGTCACAGTCAGGGTTACTACGTGGCAACGCCAAAGTATTATCCACAAAATGCAACATGCATAGCAAAAGTAAATACCGATCATGAGTCATAACAGCTGGAAATATGGCTGTTGCCATCAAGAGACTGGATGGCCAATATGAAGCCAGGTTCGGCTTCCTTACCAGACCCATCAATAAAGTCAAACCCAAAAACTTCTTCAGCTCTTCCATATTTGTGGGAGTCCAAAGGGTAGCTCTAGAGTGGGGACTAAGTTTGTCACTGTTGACCCTCAAAAACTGTTCAGCATACAAATTAATCTGCTCAACAATCTCACCCAAAACACATCATCCATAAATAACTGAAAATACTGTATAGGTAAAAGGTTTTCGCAATCCACTCTACACCCTGCATCACCGCTAAAGGCAGGCAACACTGGCTGCACCATGTTAGGATAAACCCAGAGTCCAGCACTTTCAGTAGGAAGACTAGCAGCCTCAGGCCGCAACCCAGATGCCTCTTGTACCATTGGCACAGCAGTGTCCTCCTCTAAAACAGGCCCTTCATCTGCACTGAGAGTACCTTCATCATCCGATGATTCCATGTGGAGAGAAAACTCACTGTCAGAATCTTCCCCCTCCCTCCTCTCCCTCAGACGCACTGTCAGTGTCATAATCCGACTCAGAGGAAGACTCAAGAAGCATACCAACAACCTGCTGAGCAGTCATTCTACGGCTAGCCATAATGATTACTAATAAAGGTAACTTGCCACACGAGTCAACAACAACAATCACTATGTAAAATAAGCAATGAACAAAATTCACCTTTATCAAAAATACTTATACACTGCAAAACAAAACCACTCACTTGCCAGAAGCAGCTAAACTCACCATTGCGTACTCTGCACAGACACAGTATGGATCAACAATATCCCATTAACCCCTTTCATGCTCATGACAAGCTCAGCTCGTCATGAGGCACACTGGAGCTGTGCTAATGACGAGCTGACCTTGTCATGAACAATGGGATTATCATAAAATCAGCACAGGAGGGGAAAAGCCTTAGCAGCCAAGGTGTTAAAAAAGAAAGAGAAAAAAATACACATAAGACAATGCAAAACACATCACAATGATTTTCATGCACAGAACACTAACTAAATGCCACTATGACACCTTTTACAAACAAAAATAATTCATACATTGCAATATTACTCATTTGGAGTACATACAACAAAAATGTTTTTCTTCCCTAAAAAAATGCAACTGCACAAAACTGCAGAACAACCACTGTCGAAACCGCAAACAGGAATCAAACATTTTAGACTAGATTTAAAAAGAAGAAAAAAAACCATTAGAATCACATATACAAAAAATGCACCAGTCCAACCTGCCAAGCTAAGTGGTAGGTGGGCCTAACAGTATAACATCAATAGGGGAGCAACCCTTGCCCTTGAGGCCACCCCCACCAAGACAAAAATTAAAAACATTCTGGTGTCTAGTGGCTTCTGCCCACCTTGGGGACAGTAAGAACTAAACACATATGCTACTCTGCCACTCAGAGAGGGCAGAAAAGGCCACAACCATCCTCCCATAAAGGGGAACGACCCATGTCCAAGGGGTGGATCCCCAACATAAAAATAAACCCTGGTGCCCTAGTGGCCCTACAAAAAAAAACAGCAGAAGTGCCCTTCAAGGTGATAGCAAAAGGGATGATGGACGGAGCGCATGAGCAAATCTAACACTCACCCCCAGTAAACTGATCTTGGTTTAATCCATCATCATTGTTTAGCTCACTTTACCAACCCAGTTCAGACATGGCCATATGCAAATCAGACTGCGTGCTTTGATTGACCTAAGTTGGCAGACGCGGATCCCTTGCTCACTTTGCCACTGGACTCAAGCTAACCTGGCTGATAATGGCTGATTAGCCAGTAACCGGTCCCATTATGGTTGTTTTTCAAAATATTTGACTACCCCGGGGGCAGTCAAAGGCTTACAACATGCCCCCTAAAAGGGAGCGACCCTTGTCCAAGGTGTCGCTCCCCAAAACAAAAAAAACATTAGGGCTACTCAAAATGGACCCCAAAAGGTGAGTGACCCTTGCCCAAGGGGCCAATCCCCTGCTCTCTGCCCCAGTGCACGGTTTCTCTAAAAAAATATTTAAATTCTGCCCCCCCCAGGGGGCAGATGAAGCAAAAGTAATTGCCCCCTAATGGGGAGTGACCCTTGTTCAAGGGGTCACTCCCCAAAACAAAAAAAACATTAGGGCTACTCAAAATGGCCTACCAAACGAGAGTGACCCTTGTCCAAGGGGTCACTCCCCTGCTCTTTGCCCCAGTGCATGGTTTTAATAATAAAAGATTTTAAAATCTACTGCCCCCAAAAGTGGAGCGACCCTTGTCCAAGGGGTCGCTTCCCAAAACAAAAAAAAACAATTGGGCTGCACAAAATGGCCCCCATTATGAGAGTGACCCTTGCCCAAGGGGCCACTTCCCTGTTCATTGCCTCCATAATGCCTAGAATTTAAAAAAATAAAATAATTCTGCACCCCCAGGGGGAGCGACCCTTGCCCAAGTGGCCGCTCCCCAAACGCACAAACACTGCCAATTTAAAAAACAAATCCCTGGTGTCTAGTGGGCATTCCTGCTGCACGTTCGCACGATCATGCAGCAGGAATGCTCTAAAGAGGTATCGAGGGAAAGCTCGTCATGAGCACCCGAGCACTGTATGCCATGACGAGCTCAGCTGAATGCAATAATTGATTATCATAGCAAGCACCTTTCCAAGTGTTGGAATCATTATGATACTCCTTTATCTGCAGCATGATAGTGATGTAAAATAAACATAGCCTTTTCTTAACTTTAAAATCAAAACACAACACTTATTTATTGCAGTTCTTAGTTAAAAATGATCTCAAGACTGGGAGCTATTCTGAAGGCTTTTGCCTGGTTGGAGACACATTCCCTAGTGAGACTAAGTACTGAAGGCAGGGCTTTTTTGCCAACCCGCATAAAGAACTGTGTGAAGGAGACTGGGCTACAGGGAATACACAGGAAAACTGTATTTGAATCAAAACTTTATATTAGACGAGAGGCTATCTAGTGTTACAAATATGTCATGTCATGATTTCCACTTACAGTAAGGAAGACACACAGCTTTGGTTACTCTGTGTGCACTCACGTGAGAGTATTATACAGCTGTATGTATTATCCCACTCTCTTCAACACCTCATGGCCATGCAAAGCACCATTTGCCACATCATGCTTAAAACAAGTCAATTGACCTCACGCATCTTGCTCAAAACCTCACCTCAAGTATGCTGGGACTCTGACCCAAATCAGAGTACTTAGTGATCTTGTCTTAGGTATGTAATGCTAGAATCCAGTAAAATACAAAGAGAGGCATAACGTTATATTTGAAAGCATCCAAAGTCGTAAACACACAGCTCTTAACATTAAGAAACCAACATAACCCTGAAAAGAACTGAAAACCTTTAAAACTACTCTCTCTTTAAGTACTGTATCTTTCTGTATATCTCTATGCTTCATCCTTTCTAGCTCCCTCCCTAACTGTTTTTTTCATTTCCTCCATAACTACCTGATTCCATCTTTCCTTCTTTCCTACTTCCTTTTTTTCTCTTCCTTTCAATTGTAGCTGCTACTGGGCGGGGGTGGTGGGGGTTGGAAATGAAAAATAATTCCTGGAACTGCCGCAATTGGCCCCTTTCCTCCTTCCTCTTCCATCTTCCTTCTTCTTCTTTCCAGTCCCAGCCGGCAACAGGAAGTACCTGTGCACACATGTCACAATGCTGCAATGCAACGTTGTGGTTGGTTTTTACGCTATGTGATTGGTTTGAGCGCTGTGATTGGGCACTCAGACTGGGACAGGGAGCCTGTGCATTTTCCTCACCAGGTTGGGTAATGCAGCCTGGTGGGGAACATGCAAAGTGAGCATTACTGTTAACAGTCATGTGCACTTAGGGAGGGCAAACCATTTCTCCCCCTTTTCTGGCCAGCCCCGCCTGCCACTGACTGCAATAGGAAAAACAATATGATATTAACAACGTTATTATCATTTTATTTTTCCTTTTGAGGAATGGGGAGACGCTCCTTCGCCTTAACGGAGGAGAAACTACTGCTTCCTTCCCACTTTCCTTCCCTTCACCCTTTTGTCCTTTTTTCTGTCCTTCTTCTTCACTTTCTTTATTCCATCCATTCACACCTTCTGCCTTAGTTACTTTTGATCATCGGTGTTTCTTCCTTGTTTTATTTCCTTCATTCCATCGTTTCTTTTCATCCACTCATCTCTTGTTTATTTGATCTAGTAATTTTTTTTAATTACATGCTTTCCGACTATTATTCATAAACAACCATGCATCTACATTTTTGTATGACATTGTTTAATTTCCTCTTTTAATGTTCACTTGTTTAAGAATTCTTTCGTAACACTTATACACGAAGCCCACTTTCACCAACAAATATTATAATTTTTCAACAAATTTCCTTTTATTCTTTGGGGGAAGTAGTTTTGTTCACAAAACTCCAAGCCCACAGCTCATTTGATTATGTCATTGCTTATCACAGAATCTCACCCCATCACTCCCACACACAAACATTAAAAAGAAATAATTATAAATCATAATATTTGTGATGTCAAACCATGAAGCTCGAGTGGGTGGAAAATGAAAGCTGCTACATTTCTACTTCGTTGCCAGCGGCAAGATGTAAAAAAAAAAAATGAGCATCACTAAAATATGCACCGTCTACATGATTGTTATTTTGTACAGATATGCCCTGAAACGATTTTCGTATGTAATGTTTTGCATTAACTACCAAAGGCAGTATCTTTGTCACACTGACTTTCTTCATCACCACTAATGAAGTCCCATAAAAATTACAAATGTTTTTAATATTCATTATAAACTGCGCTCATTTTTAGCTCAAAAATTACAGTTATTCCATTAATGAGTATTATAAAAGCATGAGAGGTTTCTTCTTAATCTTCTGTGGACGGTTCTTTTTGGAATCTTTCCATATTGGAAATTAGACTAATTAATACCCAAAAGAAGGATGCATAAAGGGGGATACTTTATTCGGCAGTGCATAAAAAACCATTTTCGAACACATTAGATACAAGGCAGTTCATCAACTAACCCATTTTAACAACACTGCACGACTATAGCATTGAGGGGCATATTATCAAGCAGGGCGATAGGCAATTATCGCGGTGATAATTCTATCTATTCTATCGCCCTATTAGCAAGCTGTCGCTAACTGATGTTAGCGACAGCTTTTAGGCGATAGCGAGCGGTTTGGGGCCCGCTTTGCATGTCAGCGATGTTTATCGCTAATAACATGCAAAGTGGGCGTACCCAACCAGTTAGCGACTGAAAGCAGTCGCTAACGTCGCTATCGCCTATTAGCAAGGCAGGTGTAGCGATGGAAATATTCGCGCTAAGCGCGAAAATCTCCAAATACTAACACCTGACCAGACCAGTTCTTAGCCATGTTATCCAATGGGAGGTGGATAACATGGCTTAGAGCATTTTGTCGCTAATGCGTGAATATCGCTGTATTCTCAGCGATATTCACGCATTTCGCCGCTATTGCTGGATATTTTAGCACAATGGAGAAAAACGTTGCTAATAGCATGTATTCTCCGCTAACATATCCAGCGATAGGCAGCGATAAAACAAATGCGCTAAGTGCATTTTGCGATAAATATCGCTATTCCTTGGTAATATGCCCCTGAGTTTTTTCCCCGCGTTTTCTGTAAGAGTGGTGAAGGGATGTGCGCCGGCGCAGGCAAAATATTATTTTACTGATCATTCCAAAGCTACCAGTCTCCATTGCTGTTTGTAGTGGCCAACGTTCCCAAATGTTGCTGCCTAGTATTTCCTTCCACTACCACCAGCCCTATGTTTGTTGTTGTGTGAAGTACAGTTGTGAGTCTACATATGTAACAGTTGTTGACTTCCCTTAGAATTTGTAGATTTTTTTAAGGTAAACCGGAAGGAAACGGATAATTTATTGTATTTGTTTGCAATGAGCACTCACTCCCTGAGACCCCAGGGCGCTAAATGTAACAAACAAAAGATTAGCAGCGGCTGCCTCTCCATAGAAGGATGTCCCTGCAGAATAGGTTTCCTGAAACTAGCAAAGACATAAAAAAATAACACAAACAGCTCTCAAATTAAAAGCAGAGCCATATTGGCAGAAAACGTCTCTTAGAACCTACCGACCAGCTTCCTAAAGTACCTTATATTCTCCGTATACATTCTGAAATGCAAAATGTTGAATTTTTAGTATTCAATGAATTCTTATCTTTGAGGATAGCGAGACCTGCTTTCTTCAGACCTTTTTAGGAGCCATTTGTATAGCTGTATTTTGTAGAGACTGCAAGATATCCAGCAAAACATTCCAGATACCCAGTATATATCTGATAAGAGTAACCTATTCCTGATAAAAGTAAAGCTCACACCACAAGTTTATGCTTGGTTTCTGGTTGAAAGAGCAAAATATGACCAACGTTTATTTAGACCTGAGAGCAGCCGCGGCCCGTGGAGGGGGTTCGGTGGGGCAGGGAGGCGGTGCGGGGGAAGGGCAAGGGGGACAGTGGTAAACACCGGAAGATGGACAATTGCAGGTAAGTAAACAATTTAAAAAATAAAACGAATTTCGTAGCGCCCGCTGCATCGCATTTTGGGATTTAGCATGCCGCAATTTCTTCAGCCGCAAACAGGTGCTGCATCGGCTTTTTCAGCCGCACAGTGGCGATGCATCAGAAACGGGTGCAGATGCGTCGGGCTTCTCTCACTTGCATCTCTTTCTCCAGCTCCCAAAAACAGGAACAACCTGGAGAGGCCCAACACAGCAACAGAAACCTCTTGGCAGGTCAGAGCTCCCAGCAAGGAAGTTCAGGGGAACTGGTAGTGAAGTCTTTGTGTCCATGAGACTTCAGAACATGAGGCAAGCTCTACTTCAAGCCTTTGGAGATCTTCTTCAAGTAGTATACACAGTACACAGCACACAGCAATGTCGTTAACCTCTCCTTGGCAGAAAAAATAAATTCTGGCCAATCCCAGACAGCACACAGCAAAGGGGCAGTACTTCTCCTTCAGTTTTCTCAGCTCTTCTCATTGACAGAAGTTCCTCTTGAGTGCAGAAGTATTCTAATGTTCTGGGGTCTGGGCCCCAATATTTACACAACATTTTCCTTTGTTCTCTGGTATCAGAGAGGCTCTATGGTCAGTCAAAACCAGTTCTGTCCTCTCTAGTCCAGCTTCCCGGCAAGAGGAGGAGACAGTATTGCATAAGGCAAAGCCCTGACTCATCCATGAGAGGTAGGACACACTTCAGCCTCACCAGTGACTATCTACAGTAAATGCACATCCCCAGCCCCTGTCACTCCAAAGCCACAAACCAACAGAGTCACACAGCATGGCAAAGCAAGATAATACTCACTTTCTGAAAGTGGTATTTTCAAACACACAATATAAGAATCATCTTTACTAAAAGATGCATTTTTATATTCTGAGTTAAGGCATACTAAACTCCATTTTTCAACCTTATTCCAATGGGAAGTTATACTTATAAAATGTTTTAAATACACTCTAGATACCTTTTCAATAGTGAAAAACTAAATACACTGTATTTCACTATCAGGACATGGCACACACATCAAATACATGTCCTACATTTCACATACACTGCACCCTGCCCACAGGGGCACCCTGGGCCTACCTTAGGGGTGACTCACATGTAATAAGAGGGAATATTATGGTCTGGCAAGTGGCTGCACTTTCCAAGTCTACATGGAAATAGTAACTGTGTGCAGACACTGCAGTGGCAGGTCTGAGACCCCTTTGAAGAGCTGCTTGTGTGGGTTGCACAATCAGTCCTGCAGGCCCACTAGCAACATTTGACTTACAGGCCCTGGGCACATACCATGCACTGTACTAGGGACTTCGAAGTAAGTCAAACAAATCAATCATGGAAACACCAATCCATATTCACAATTTACATGGAGAGCATATACATTTTAGAGTAAAATGGCTGATGCCCGGTGGAGCTGCTAGACAGCTAATGAGGAGATTGGCCCTGGTTTCTCCCTCGACCATCACCTACCCAGCCGGACATTGGGTACAGTTCTTTCTTGTCTCCCTGCTATGGTCCCCTTCTCTCCTACGAATCCTCTCAACCTCGTTGTTTGTTTATTGTACCTTACTACGTTACTACACTATGCTTACTGTTTTAACTTGTAACACAAGGGGGCATATTACCAACCAATAGAGATAATTTTTGTCTCTAACTTGTTTAGAGACAAAAATTATCGCCGCAAATCGGCGATTTTTATCGCAGATAAACCTTGCTATTAGCAAGGTTTATCGCAAATGCGATAAAAAACGGCCGCAATGCATGAATATCGCTGAAAAGTCAGCGATATTCATGCATTATCGAGCAAATGCTCTTAGCCATGTTATCCACCTCCCATTGGATAACATGGCTAAGAACTGCTCCTGGGCAAGTGTTAGCTTTTGGAGATATTCGCGCTTAGCGCGAATATCTCCAAAAGTTGGTAATAGGAGATAGCGATGTTAGCGACTGTTTTCAGTCGCTAACATCTTGGCACGCCCACTTTGCATGTCATTAGTGATAAATATCACTGACATGCAAAGCGGGGCCCAAGATGGTCACTATCTCCTATTAGCTGTCGCTAACTGGTGTTAGCGACAGCTTGGTAATAGGGAGATAATTTTATCTCCGCTTTCTTGGCTTTTAAAGCCAAAAAAGCGGAGATAAAGCCCCTTGATAATATGCCCCATGGTTCCTCTGGCAAAGCGCTCTGATATCTCCAGGTCTAGCCAGCACTATATATAATCTTTCTAGATTTACCTTGTAATGCAACGATCCTCTGGTTAAGCGCTCTGATACCTCTGGGTCTAGCCAGCGCTATATATATATATATCAGTCAGTCAGTCAAAAAACTTTATTTCTGCAATTACTGCCATAAAAGCACTGTGATATAATGTTTGTAAATTCAACATCATGAAATGACAGACTAATGATTAAAAGAAAAACAATTACAATTTTTATAAGTTAACATATAGACCCCAGATGTCAAGGAGGTGGCAATATAGAGAGGGTCCCACCCCCTTAAGTAAATAACCCATAAAAAGCCTTAAGCATAAACAAGTATCTCAGTTAAGGGCAGCACTAGCAACATATTAGACAATGTCATCTGATGGCACAAACTATTTAAAAATATAAATATAAATAAAAGAAGAAGAAAAAAGGTTAAAAAAATATAAGCTTCAATTGATATCATTTAAAATCGGGGAAATTGATCTTAAATAAAACAACAACATCTTAATTCTCTACTATTACTTTTCACTAAACATCTGCGTTTGCATCACATTGCAAATAAAAATGTGGTAATTGCAACGACAAAAACCGGTTGGGTATCATAATTTAGTATCCTATGGACCTCTCTATAATTTCTTATACCCAGGTTTCTGCAAAGTTGAAGAACCCATTCAGATCTAGCCACACTATATGCAGGACACGAAAAGATCACATGGATCTCCGTTTCTTCTGCAGCATTGCACCTGGTAAATGCATAGAGGGGGAGCGTCCCGTGCCTAAAATGAAGGAACAATTTCTTGGCTGCAAGGGGTTGAATAAAATCTAGAAAACTCCAAGCTATAGTGCTGCTTTACATCCAGAAACCTGGAAGTTATACTGGATGAGTTTATTGATTGAATGATACATGCCAGTCTATGTTCTTTCAAAGCAGATGTTAGAGACTGTTTGGATGTAGCAAGACAAGTCTCCTCAGTTGTGGACCACAAGTCATTTCTCCCTATTTTACGAAATGCATCCTGAATGAAGGACAGCCAAGAAATCTTCCCCATCCCCAGAATGGGCATTACTAATTTTAATTCCTCTCTATAATTTTCCAACTCTGGCGTGCTCCATTGGTGTCGCCAGTAGAGGAGTGAGCGGAAAGCAATCAGGTCGGCAATAGGAACAATGCCCAGGTCCATCCTTAGAGTAATTAGGGGGGTACTTTGTGGGTGGCCCAAGCGTTGCCTTAAGAAGTTATTTTCGGTCACTGTCAGAGTGTTAGTTGAACAGTGGCCCCAGAGTTCAGCTCCGTACATAGTGGCTCCCAGTGCTTGAACCTTGTAAATTTCTGCGGGGGGCCAATGACCTTCACGGCGCAGCTCCTATGAAATTTTAGAATCCCACCACTTGCCTGGATTAATTTTAAATTTGCCTTGGTAATCTGCGGCCCCCATTTCATTTTCTCATTTAGGACAAGGCCAAGTAATCGAAAACTGTCACCCTCTCTAAGAACCTAAGATCCAATTTAGGGTGCTGGCAGTTGGTAGAATCGGCATGGAAGACCATGTACTTTGTTTTCTTTATGTTTACCTACAGATTCCTTTTCTTACAAAACAAGCTAAATTCCTCTAGGACACGCTGCATACCCAGAGGTGTTTTAGATAGCAATAACGTGTCATCCGCAAACATTAATGCTGGTATTTTGCAGTTGGCAAGTTTTGGAGAGTCTATATCCCTAACAGCTAAAATATCCTAAATTAACCCGTTTAGGAAGAGGGAGAAAAGAGTTGGTGCGAGCACACAACATTGTCTCACTCCTTCCAACGTTATAGTTTTCCATTAGATCAGTTGTAATCTAAACAACTGATCTTTAGTTGAGGTTTTGGACCTAAAACCTGCTTATAGGGGAGTAAATATATTATGGTCATCCATCCAGATCTGCAATCTTCCCAGAAGAACACTAGCAAAAATCTTTGGTGTTACATCGATTAGGCTAATAGGCCTGTAATTTGCCGGTTCTAGAGGGGAGCCCTTTTTATAAATTGGAATGATCTCGGCACCCGCCCAGGTTGGAGGGGGTGTCAAGCCATGAATAATTGCATTAAAAAGGCACTGCAGATATGGAGCCCAAACTACCTGTTCAGTTCTGAACAGGTTTCATGGAACCCCATCCAATCAGGGTGCCTTGTTTGGAAAGACTTTGGCCAGGGCCACTGTTACCTCAACCAACGAACAAGGGGGTATATCGGCAAGGGGAACATGAATATGATCAATGACAGATGGGCCCATCACAATGGCTCCTGTTTGAGACTTAGAATATAAAAGTTTAAAATGGGTCCACCAAACTTCCTCCCCAAGGTTTGGCTCAATTGCAGACCTGCCCTCGGTTTTTCCTGCCTTCACCAGGTTCCAAAACCCACTTGAATCTTTATCGTCTAGGGCTTTCTTAATGGCCTGCCATCTGTCAATTTCCCATTCAGATTTAGCTACTAAAATAGTTTTCTTAAAATGTGCCCTTGCTTCCCTGATGCATACATTGTCACCCTCTCGAAGTTTAATCAGCAGAGCACTCTTTGTGTCTCTGCATGCCCTATTATACAAGGGGTTATTACCTCTATGTTCATTCCTTTTGCAAGTTGAGGTATTGCAAAAGAACTCTGCCAGGGTTCCAACCAAATCCAAGTGGGGTTTCCCCACACCTCTATAGGGTCAGTAACACCGCTGTTATCTATAATAAAACTTGACTTTTCCAAAAAGGGAATGATGGATTTGTACAGGGAAGCCATTGCCTCTGGAGATTGTAAGAATGTTCCCCAGTGGATTCTTCTGCCTCCATCAATTGCTATAAAGTCAGATGGGGGCGGATTAGTTACAGCCTGTCCTACTGCCAGTTGACACCAATCCAAGGTTACAACCAACGGATTATGATCACTTTCAGTACAGGTCTGTACCAATAAGTTCACAATCCTATGCCAAATATCCACATTCACCAAGATATAATCAATTGTGGAGGCCTGACCATTCCTTTCAAAGGTATATTTCCCTGGGTTATCAACAAACAGGCAACCGTTACAAGCCCTCAGTGAATAGCTAAGGGTAAGTGAAGTCAATTGGAGGGCTAAGGGGGTGCAACCCCTTATTGGGTAAAGATTGCACATTGGAATTCCCCAAGCTGAGTCCTCATCACTCGTAATAGGGTGAGGTAAACCATTTAAAGGTTCAAAATGGCAGTTGAACTCCCCACCAATGATTAGATAGACTTGCTCGGGCAACGTGGAAAGAAAGGCAGCCAAGCAATCTAACGTCTGCGAGGTCTGCCCATACCTCACAGGGCGAGAATAAACATTAATAATAGCCACCTTTGGAAAGTTGGTAAGGGAGAGAATAATACATAGAATATCTGAGGAATGGGTTTCTATCATCTTAACTGCACAACCAAGGTGTACACCGACCCATATACTCAAACCTCCCGATGGTCTTCACCTGGGCCCTTGAACGGTCGCTTTACAGTATGTGGCAAACCCTGCTCTATGCAGAGATTTCAAGGCCCAGGTCTCCTGGAATAAGCAGATCTCATGGGTGAATTCACCCCAATCTGGAAGGTCCATTTTAGCATTTAATCCAGCTAAATTCCAAGACAACATCTTTAGTCCTTGTGGTGTTGCTACCTTAATACTCTGCAGAGCTGTATTGGGCTCCCCTCTCTCAGGGGCTACGAGCGGATTCACCTCCTCATGGTCACCAGTAATTTCAAAAGTGGCCTCAATATAGCTATCTACTTTCCATTTGGCATTTTCTGCTACTACCAAATCGTTACTCATCAACGATGAGTAATCAGACACTACGAATTCACTTCCGACCCCAGGACACTTCCGACTCAGGCCCCCACACAGGAATCTTGTAACGCGCTAAGTACTTTTTTTATTCAGAAAATTGCTTTGATTAAAGACACCATCCCGGCTACTCCCCCTGGCGCGGGTTCCGTCTCTCCCCCTCACAATGCCCTCTCTTTCACTCAGTTTCCTCCCTTAGATCCCACTTCCCTGGCCACATTGGCTACCCGTATTAAGTCTGGATCTCCAGACGACTGTTGTCCTCCCACCATACTACGAGACATCTGCCATTCTCTACCCGACTGCATCCTTCCCTTGCTGAATTCCTCTCTCTCGTCCGGTACGGTACCCTGCTCCTTCAAGGAGGCCGTTCTGGTGCCTCTACTGAAGAAGCCTGGGGCTGATCCCGCCGTTCCGGTGAACTACCGCCCCATCTCTCTCTTGCCTTTCTTCTCTAAAATCCTGGAAGCCCACGCCACCGCCTGTCTCTCACAGTTTATCGAGAGCTCCAACTTTCTCCAGGCCAATCAGGCCGGCTTCAGACCCGGCCACTCCACGGAGACTGTGATCTTGGCCGTGCTGGATACCTTGAGAGACGGCGCTGACAAGGGTACCCCCCAGGCCTTGGTTTTATTAGATCTGTCAGCCGCTTTCGACACGGTGGACCACAACATCCTCCTCCACCGTGTCGAGCAGGCTGGCATCCAGGGCCTGGCGCTGGCATGGGTCAAATCCTTCCTGACCGGGAGGTCTCAGACCCTCAGCCTGGGCACTCTTAGAGCTCCTAGGGAGCACTTGCCCTGCGGGGTCCCTCAGGGCTCCTCCTTATCCCCTCTTCTCTTTAACCTCTATCTTCGACCCCTCCTTTTTTCTCTGAGGCAGTGGGACGTCACCGTTTTTAACTACGCGGACGACCTGCAACTCATCTTTCCTCTCGATTCCCCCTCTGCTATTCCTAACTTCCAGGCAGCCATGTCCCACATCCTACAGTGGATGTGTCAAAACCAGCTCAAATTGAATCCCGGAAAGACGGAGCTCCTTCTTCCTGGCAGGAGCTCTACCCACTGGGGTCCGTACTTTTGGCCGGCAGAACTTGGCCCCCCCTCACCCCTGTGGCCTCGGTAAAAAGTCTTGGGGTCACTATTGACTCCGGCCTCTCCCTTGGGCCCCAAGTGGGGACGGTGGTCTCCTCCTGCATGTTCCAGCTGCGCAGGATCAGGAAGGTGGCCTATCTCCTCACTCCTGAAGCTCTTCTGCAAGTAATTATGGCCCTTGTACTCTCCCGCTTAGATTTTTCGAACTCTATTTACCACGGTCTGCCTAAAACATCTCTCTCCAGACTACAATCTGTTCAAAATCAAGCGGCGAGACTGGCCCTTGGGATTCCGAAATGGCAATCCGCCAAACCCCTTCTTTCTAAACTGCATTGGCTCCCTGTCATCTCGAGGGCAGCCTTTAAGATCGGCTGCCTCACCTTTAAATCTTTATCTGGCTCCTGTCCCGTCTTTCTGAAATCTCTTATCAGGCCCTATTGTCCTTCACGGAACCTGAGATCTTCCCACCTTCACTTCCTACTCATCCCCCCCATCAAACTTTGCAGATCTGGAGGCCGGAGATTCGCATTCCTGGCCCCTAAACTTTGGAACTCCTTTCCCCTCTCTCTCAAAACCTCTAACTCTCTCATTCTTTTCCGTAAATCCCTAAAAACATGGCTCTTCCCTCAATCTGGCTAAATCCCTCTGGTCCTTCAGCATTCAACCAGCGCCAGGAAACCCACGGTGTCAGTGCGCTTTACAAGCTCCCCTTACAATACAATACAATACAATACCACTCCCTGTGGCTTTTGAACTTCCATAGCCTGGAATAGAAGAGTAGGGTCCCCCATTCGGATGTAGTAGGCAGGGCCCCCACCCTGCCAGGTGGAATACTATCTATGTCATCCTCAATATCATCAATGGTTCCCATAGAAGTTTCTTCTCTCACCAATTCCCTGCACAAAATCAGTGTATGATCGTGGGCCTCAGCTCCATCATCAATAGGGGGAGAGCCTAGCTGTTGGGCCTTGGGGATTGAATATTGGCTACTAGAGATCAGTCAATCCACCTGGCCGAAAACTCTAAATCTATTACCTACAGGGAGGGCAACTGGAAGGAAAGTATCATAATTACGGCACCTGTTATTTGCACTACCAGCCTGAGCTCTTGGTTCCCAACTTTCCTATGACTTACCCCTTCTCTCTGATGGAGGATGGAAAGGATAGGGAGGGTAAAAGTAAGTTAGGGAAAGGGACTGTATCCCAGTAGCCGCCCGCAACTGATGCCAATCGTATATATGTTCAACTGCCCGCCTATCTCTAAAATTAATCAAAATGCAATCTCCCTCAATGCATTGCTTTCTTTGTCCCACCCAGCTAACTCTACGGGCAAATAGAATTTCGCTATACACGTGTGGTGGAAGTGGTCTATTTATGTTTAACTAGTGGGTATACTTATTTTTTAGATCAGTATATGACTCCTCTTTACCCTGTTCCAACACAGGAACACCAGCCAGTAAACGACGTATGGGATTGATGCAGGTGGTAAATCTATACATGGCAGGCTAGGATTCATTACACTGTGGCTGGGAGAGCGCGTGCACTGGTCATAGGCTTCATCTTTTCTTTTAAATTTAGGTGCCAAACCTCTCCCCGGAGTAGATGTCTCTAAACCCACGTTCTCGTTGGTTTCTCCCCATCATGTGTCACATTGCCAAGATTCAAGGTGGTACCAACCTCAGCAGTCCCACTAAAAGGTGCTGATGTTAAATTGGAAGGCAATGAGGTAGATGGTAGACTAATAGAAGTAGGAGGGTTACACATTACATTTGTTGTTGTTTCAGGGAGCCCAATATGACCCCCAGTAACTTATTACTATTGGCATGATTAGATTCAACAAGTGATGCAAGAGTTTTTCCTCTATTAATGAAAGTCTTTCAAGAATTGGTAAAAAAGATGTAGTAAGTAGGACTCCCAATTTAACCCAAAAATCCTCTGCAGCTTGAGGTAGATGAACATCAGCCGTGTCTGAGTTAAGCGTGCCCATTTGAGGAGTAGGTAACCAAGTCTCCGGTAAGGGTGGCGTTACTGAGAACTCTGGCGCACTGGTCCTGTTAGATTTATGAATATTTGCGTTTTTTTTCCTCTGAGGGCCCCTACCCTGCTTTCTCTTGTTGCGGGTTCAGGCACTTGATCCATGGTTTGCAATGCAGAGCTACACACAGACCTCGTTAGAACACGAGGAGGTATGCTGCGAGCGGACTCTTTTATTGCTGGGGCAACAAGCCAGGTATTAGATGGGGGCTCCAATGATAAAGAGGTGTCAGCTGGAATCACTGAGTCCTGCAATGGCTGATTATTGCCTCCTCCTAAGGCATGGGGGTTAATAGCCAAAACTGTAAGTTGCTCAGGTGACCTTACATGATTCAGCCCACCCAGAGATGAATGTTTTGATTGCATGGGGTCCAGCGATAAACGCCGCTCAGTAACGGCTATTTCGTGGGCCAGTACTGATGTTGCTCTAATTATGAACTGGTCCAGTGTCCCCGCCACAGACCCACCCATAAGAGCATTCCTCCCCTTTCCTCCTCTGGTGGCCATCGTAGAGTTAGAACTATCTCAACAACTAGCCCAAGTGTCCAAGTGCCAGGTCAGGGGAATACCACAGGTATACAGATGAACTAATATGGACTGACCTTATAATACAGGTTGGGTCAGAGGAGGGGCCCGGCCCGTCCTCTTCCGTTCTCGAATGGGCTCAAACGGGCCCGCCCTTGGCCCGGGCTTCACCCGGCATGCGCCTGCGCGCATCCAGCACAGGGGGTGCCGCGAGGAGTTATGTAGATGGAGCTGGAGGGGCTGATGCGCCTCAGGTGCATCGGGCGTGGGGCTCCTGGGACCTGCAGTCCTCCCACGAGTCTTTAGGCAGCAACAAACAGCAAGTCTCCCCCAGCGATGCGACCCCCCCATATATAATTCTTGCAACATTATTTGTGTGTACTGTACCTGTCTATGCTCTTGTAATTGGTGTAACTCTTATTGTAACGATCCTAAATGTAAAGCGCTCTGATACCCTCTTGGGTCAAGTTTGCGCTATATAAAACTTTATAAATAAATAAAATAAATAAATGGGAACTGATCAGCAGTGGTAAAGTGCCCAGAGTCATAAAACCATCAACAACAGGTCAGAGACAGGAGGCCAAAAACATAAAGTCTGGGGATAACCCAGCTGAAAAAGGCAGGCCTAACACCAACATTTTGCCTTACCTCTAGAGCCCAGTACTAGGCATATGTTGTCCATCATGTAGAAGAGCTTGTTTACTTTGCTGTGCACTTCATTGGATGGAAGAGTTTCACATCTGAGTCAGGCAGACACACAGACAGGAGGACATTCCTCTAGCTGAAATGCACTGATTAGGACTCTATTTCCCATTGGCTGCAGCTAATTATGTTGCTTTTATCCAGGTTGAGTGTAGTGCTTAATTGTGTTATTACCATTCCACAACACATTGGTGTTGATCACTTACGAAACATGTATTTTATGATTTTACATTTACATGTACACACAAATGCAGTGTTTTTCTTACACTTGTCAAGCATGTTTCTTTAAACTATAGCTAGGTTGATATAGCATTCAATGCATTCCTGGTTTAAGTGGTAACTCAGTGATTCATCAGTTTGCTGCCACACAAGCCCCCTATTTACAACTGTTCTACTTGTTAGGTGTTGTACAATTAAATATTGTGTGCTGTTGATGTGCCCTTGAACCTTGGAAGCCATTGGGGAGGTCATTTGTCAGATAGTTTTGCAATTGGAATAGGGTGGATTTTCCCGCCCTGTCATCTTCGCTGCTAACCTCCGCACCTAACCTTGAGGGCCTATCTTCCACCTCCCAAGCCGCCGCCATTGACACCTGGCTTGCGGGAGGCTGTGATAAGGTAGCCCCACTACGACGGATATCCACTCAAAGACCTAAGGAATCCAATCGCTGGTTTGGTGATGATCTAAAGGCAAAGAAGCTGACTCTTCGGCGTGCAGAAAGGCACTGGAGAACGGACTACTGCCCCTTATTAAAAAAGTCCTATTTATTTTTGCTGAATGACTATAAAAAAGCTATATTGAGCGCCAAAACAGCTCATTTCTCAGCGAAAATATTGGCAGCAGAGAACAAGTCCAGGGAGATCTTCTCCATTGTCCAGGACCTGGCGTATTCTGACAGGGCTTCCCCCAAACCTCCCCCTTCCCAGTCCCTCTGCGATTCATTGAACATCTATTTTTTGGAAAAAATTGTCAATATCAGAGCTAACATCCCACCTCCTTCCCACGCTTTTGTGGAGCCTACTCCTCCGACTGTTCATTGCTTTCTTTCCTCCTTCCCTCCGCTCACTGAGGAGGCATTCCTTGCAACACTCCCCAAAATAAAATCTGGTTCCCCGGCGGATACCTGCCCTGCTTATATCCTCCAACAAATCTACTCGGTCTGCCCCAAACCACCTTTATCCTTTCTTAACAGCTCGCTGGCTCAGGGTGTAGTAATTCCAGCCTTGAAATCTGCCACCGTAGTCCCTATTCTTAAGAAGCCTGGGCTGGACCCTTCTATCCCAGCCAACTACCGCCCCATTTCCCTCCTGCCCTATCTGGGCAAGGTACTAGAGCGACACGTTAGATCAGTCCTCAGTGCCCATGTGGAAGCAAATGGTGGCCTTGCGTCCAGCCAGGCGGGCTTTCGGCCTAGGCACTCCACCGAGTCCGTCGTGGTGTCGGTCCTGAACCATCTCAGGGAGGGCATGGACCATGACAACAACCAGGCCTTGGTGCTCCTCGACCTCTCCGCGGCCTTCGACACGGTTGATCATACCATCCTACTGTCCCGTGTCGGAGCGGCGGGGGTCGAGGGCCCAGCCCTGGTGTGGTTAGCGTCCTTCCTGAGGGACCGTACCCAGGCGGTTCGGCTGGGGGACTTCTCGGCCACTCAACTTCAACTCACTTGTGGTGTCCCTCAGGGCTCTTCCCTTTCTCCCCTCCTATTCAATCTCTATATCTATCCTTTGATTTTTGCCCTTCAACAGCTGGAGGTCACTGTGTTTAACTACGCAGATGACCTCCAGCTTATCTTCAACCTTTCCTCTTCTCCTCATTCTATCTCTAACTTTCAGTCTATTATGATTTTTATCAGGGACTGGATGAACCACAATCATCTGAAGTTGAACCCTGATAAAACAGAGTTGGTCCTTACAGGTGGTTCATCCAGTCCCTGGAACTCCCTCTTCTGGCCCTCCTCTTTGGGACCCCCTCCCACACCCTCTTCCTCAGTTAAAACCTTGGGTATCAAACTCAATAACCATCTCAACCTCCATTCACAAATCAGTTCTGTTGTATCTTCTTGCTTTCTTGTTCTCCGCACCATCCGCTCTGTTTCCCGTTTCTTTTCTCCTTCTGCCCTCAGGTTAATCATGTCCGCCCTGGTTGTTTCCCGGCTGGACTACGCCAATGCCCTTTACAACGGCATCCCGGCTTATAGTCTCCAGAAGCTCCAGCTGGTTCAAAACCAGGCGGCCAGATTGATCCACGGACTTTCTCGTTTCCATCATTCCACCCCCCTGCTGAAAGCACTGCACTGGCTGCCTGTAAAGGAGCGAACCTTATTTAAGACTGGCTGCATGGTCTTCCAGGCACGCCAAGGGACTGCTCCGGCCTTCATTTCTTCTTTACTCAAAGAATACACCCCTGTTCGCGAGCTGCGGTCATCTACCCAATCACTCATACAAGTCCCGAGATACAGACGTAAGAAATGGGGCGGATCCAATTTTTCTGTTTTGGCACCCTCCTTTTGGAACTCCCTCCCTGACCATTTACGTTCGGCTACTCACTACCCTGCCTTTCGAAAAGAGCTCAAGACTTTTCTTTTTACCCAAGCTTTCCCAATGTAATTCCTTCCCCTCCCTGTTATTCTCTAGTCTTGTTTGTGTCACTGCTAAAGTTTGCCTCCATAGCGCCAAGAAACCGCATGGTGAACGTTGCGCTTAACAAATACTTTTTAAATTAAATTAAATATATCACCTCAGTGTACTTTTATTACTTTTAAATAAGGGTGAATTTTGTATTGCACACAGCCCACGAAGATGAAACTTTAGCGGCTACTCTAACCCCATCATACATATGAAATCACAAATTCCAGGTCTCTAACAATGTTAACAAAGGTAAAGATCTTTGAAATCACTAATGGGGCTTATACCAGGAAGGAAAATGCTTATCACAAAACCCAGGGGCGCAACTAGACCCGCACTTTGGGGGGAGAGGGGCTAAGACCCCCAGCCAGGGCTGGCCGGAGCACTGGTTGTGCATGGTGAAACAGTCTTTTTGGCATCACTGCCCCATTTCCTCCTTCTCCATGAATTCCCTCACTACCACTCACCAACAATGCACCTAATTTCTCTATAGCCCCTTTCTGACAACATTCTTTTTTTATAGGGCTACTAGTAGTTTACTCACACTCAGTTCTGTCATCTGCATGGTACACGTTCTTTGTAGCAGGCATATTAGCCCTCTGTGCTGTGTGGGTGATAGGAGTGCCCATGTGATTGCAGTGTGAGAGTAGGTTGATGGGAGTGACTTTAGAGAGAGTGAGGTGACCATATAAATCTGGGTGCAGAGTGGGACGAATTAATGTACAGTTAGTGATGGTAGGGGTGTAGCAGGAAGGGGCAGGCCCCCCCTGGCGGCACGAGTTTTGGAGGGGTGGACTCCCCCCACTCTTACTTGGCGTCATTGCGGAGGCAGCTGCCACAGAAATTGGCAGCACCCCCGCTCTGCAGATGGCCGCCGCAGGACGGCAAACTCAGGGGCCGCCAGGGGCAGCCACCAGTCTAGCAACGCCACTGAGTGATGGGTTGTTTGAGTGGGATTGCAGAGTAAGCAGTGAGGGGGACAGGTGACTGAAGTGTCCCATGAGTGCAGGGTGAGTATTGTGCTTGTGTTACCTGCTGAGTGAGGTACAGGGTGAACAGCGCAAGAGCATTGTGAGTGCAGAGTGATCACTGTGAGTGCAGAGTGAGCGGTGTGCTCATGTGACTGCAGGGTAAGTGGAGGGAGAACGGTGTGAGTTGATGGAATGTGGCATAAGTGTTGTGTAGTCATTTTGAGTGCAGGGTGAATGGTGAGAGTGCATGTTTATCAGTGTGAGGGCATTGTGATCGCTGTGAGTGCAGGGTGAGTGTGTAAGTGAAGGGTGAGAATGAGGGGTAAGTTGTCTGAATGCAGGGTGCATTCCAAGAAACTTTAAGTAACTCTGCATGTTATTTTGGGCTGGCGTAGGGTTTCAGATATAAGTTAAGCTATTACTATTATAGCATTATTTAGAGACAGGGCCGGACTGGCCGTAGCGGGCACCGGGCGTTATTTTGGTGGACTGGAAGGGTGGGGGCTGTTTTTGGTACAGGGTGCCGGTTTTGCAGCAGTACTGCAATTACGGCCCCCTGTACTAAAAGCAGCTGTAGTGTTTTCCACGTGCACCGCCCTCAGCCCACACACCCCTCCCCCGCAGCCGGTTCAACTCAATTGCCAACGCCGGTTTGCGTTCACAGTCTGGCCCTGTTCAGGGATCGAGGGTGGAGGAAATAAATATTGTGCTCGTCTTGCAAAAAACTTCCAGTCTAGTGATTAGGGTTGCCAGCTCACATATTGATGTCCCAGACATTACAAAAATTAGCAGTCACCTAAATCCTATTTTCAGCAATTATCTGTGCATACTTGGAACAGCAAATATAAATAGAAACCATTTTTAATCGTGTACTAGGGCTGCCTGAATGTTGCATGACTGATAATTAAAGGGAAAAAAGAGAGAAAAGTCACATTACAAATGAAAACATATGATTTTATTTATAACCCTATTTAGTGTCAAGACAAGGCCTTTGCAGGCTCTTTAAACAACAAATGGCTGGTATTTTACTTTTGACAACCCTATTTGATATTTCTTGTCGTGAAATGAATGCTCATGTTAGGGCAGTAAAAGTAAACTCCAAATGTTAGGACTAAGCAGAGTGGTGCTATGGGGTACTGGAACCCGAAAAAAAACTAAACCTTGTTAAACAGTTTACAAATGCATGTAAATATGCAAATGATCTTTCAAATTCCTGTGAAAAACTCAGGCATACCGGAGCCCAAGTGTTGCATCTGAAGCACCTCAGCATGTTAGGCAATCCTTTTATACAATAACCTCTCTACAAGGGCATCTACTTCTGGCTGTTCAAATGAACGCTTCTAGGCAAAGAAAACTCATTGCTGAAAATTATTATAGTGTGTATTGCAAAAGCATCACAAAAATATCTGCAGAAAAAAACACTCCATATTTGTTTGAGATAACCAAGATGACCAGCTTTGTGTGGTATTCCATGAGGCATTTGGTTCCTTTGGCTGAACTCGTTTTTGTTGGCAGTAGTGTTCTGTGCACCTTACCCTTGCCAACCAAAGGTAAAGTGCTTGTGCTTCACCTTCTTAACATAGGTAAATTGGTATACACCTGATTGGCACATTTAATTGACGTATACGTACCAAGTATATGGTACTAAATGTACCCGGGCCAGTCATTTAAATGCCACACATGGGCTGAAGCACGCATTGTTCCACCCACTACAGTATCACTGTAAAACATGTCTCCAAGCCTGCTCCTGCAGCCTGTGTGTGCAGTTTTAAACTGCCATGTCAACCTGGCAAAATAATCCCTTTGCCAGACCTTAAACCTTCTTGTTAATAAAAGTGAGTCATGCTAAGATATGCCCTAAATGTCCATAGGGTAGGGTGCATGATGTTTGAAAAATGTAGGATATGTAAATTTAATGGTTTAACAGTGAAAAATCTCCAAAGTTGTTTTTCACTATAGCGCGGCTGGCCCCCACATAGGAAAACATTAGGGGACATTCTAACAATTTATAATGATGAATTTCAGTTTGGGAGGAGCTAGAACCATTACTCATTTTCATAGTAATTTAAAATCCAGCTTTTCTGTCAAGTATGATGTAATATTACTATTACAGAAATCACACTTTTAGGAAGTTGCCATTTCTCTGCCTAAGTCAAATGTGTCGATCTGCCTGTATCCAGCATCACCTGACTGTAAATCGTCAGTGGTGTTTTTCTCCAGACAGTGGAACAAAAGGCTTGGGTGTGGACAAGTGATTTTTTTCATGAATAGGGTGACCCTGTCATCTGAAAATGTAGCTCACACCTATGCCTGTATTTCTTTGTCTTTAAAATTGGCTTGGCTTCAAACCGAGTGGATGGGAGGCTGCCTCAGAACTGGTATAGAGTGACCACAAGGGAGGGATTTCCAATTATTATAGCCACCACTCTGGGTGAGAACAGGGAACTCTGTGGAGGAGAAGAAAGTTTCTGCCCTGTTGGATTTAGGTAGCGAGGGCACTGTCGTGTAGGTTACAGTAAATTACTTGGGAAGTTTTGCAAAAGTGGGTAGTGTCCGCCTGGGAACTTATACCCCATTGGTTAAGGAGTGGCCATGAGTTTCTCCCACCCACAGGCTGACACAGGTCATAAGTGTGGCACCCTCAGTACTCCCCTCAGATCACTTTTAGATCTTTGAAAAAGCAGAAGAGGACTGGACCTGCTGCCTGTGACCTGAGAAGAGCCTTGAACACTGAACTTACTTTCCCTGTTGTGCCCAGGACAAAGACGTGTACTCCATGGGTCATAAGAATGACCTCCCGTTTAGGCTACAGGGACACAAAAAGCTCCAAAAGGGCTTTCTGTGGTAGTCCCAGCTGAGCAGTTCCAGCTGGTCCTGCCCAGGACTTTCCTGCTGTCCTCTACAGGAGTAGGTCTTGAGCTCCAAGGGCTGCACCAAGGTCCAGGACCCCTGGATGGTGTTAAAGTGTACCCTTCCTGAAACTTGGTACTGTGAATCTTTATGTCAACTTTTGCTCTGAGAACCGAGGGGTGGCGAGGACCAACCAGCCTAGCTGGTACCATAAAGGTGCATCGTCGCTGTGCCAAAGGTTCAGGTTGTTCCTGCTTCATTATTTGCCACAACAGCAAAGCCAATCCATCAGGACTTCACAAAGAAGCTGTCTGGCCTTGTAGAGTTCTCTCTAGCTACAGCCTGCAGCCTTGCCCCCCTGGAAGAATCTTAGTTTAAAAAAAGTGGCTAAGGTAGAAGGTAGAAATCTGGTTAACTGCACCAAAAGTGACTGGCAAAGACCATCTATGTTGAGGAATTCAGTTTCTCCTGCTCTGAACTTTCAGACAAACACTAACTGCTTCATCAAGACCTCGTCCAGAAGTTATCTGACAACCTCTTCGACCACAGCCTGCTACCTTGCCACACTGAGGATTTTTACTTCCTAACAAGAGATTAAGTTAGAAGGTAAACGTTTTACCTGAATGAGCCTGGTTCCTGTATCCATCAGGGTTAGCCTTAAACTTTGACTTTGTCTGGGTCAAGCATGACCAGATGAACCCAGTTGTCTCTTAACACTTTTCGCTGTATTTTGAACCTTAAACTTAAAAAAAGCATATATCCAGTTCTACGTATTGATTTTTGTAATTTGGGTGCTGTTATATTTATTCAAATGCACTCTATTATTTTTAATTAGCTTGTGTTGTGTTTTACTTAATTACTCAGTGTGTGCTGCATAAATACTTTACCCTTTGCATCTAAGTTAAGCTTGACTGCTTTGTGCCAACCTACTATAGTGTTAGAAATGGGGTCTTTAGTTGGCAGAGGCATGCACACTGCCCAAGTAGGGATCACCACTCTAGTCAGGGTAAGTGTAGTACACACTAAGGGCCAGATGTAGGTAATTCCTATTTACCGACTCTTAAATACCGAATCATACCGATTCGGTATTTAAGAGTAGGTAAATAGGAAGGAGGCATATGTAGGTAAATCTCATTTCTAATTTACCGATTCTGTAACAGTCGGTATTTACCGATTCTGTAAATACCGAATCGGTATTTCACATTGATTCCTATGGGCCTTGAAGCCCATAGGAATCAATGTGAAATACCGAATCGGTATTTACAGAATCAGTAAATACCGAATCCTGCAAGGGTGCAGGGGGTGTCACTTTGACACCCTCTAGCACACCAAGTACAGGCTTGTGTGACATGTGGCACACATACATGCCCTAAGGGCATGTCTGTGTGTCACATTGCACAGGTGTGCATGCACAGATGTGCATGCACACCTGAATTCGGTATTTTACCACCCAATAGGATTGGGTGGTAAAATACCGACTCCTAAGGGCCTGTGGCACTCTTAGGAGTGTGAGCTACATATGGATTTACAGAATCGGTATGTTTACCGAATCGGTAAAATGCAGAAGTGGTAAATTTACCGATTCGGTAAATATACCGATTCTGTAAATAACTACCCACCTACATCTCAAAAGCCAAATACCGGTCGGTAACGGCCGAAATCGGCCGTTACCGACCGGTATTTGGCTACCTACATCTGGCCCTAAATGTTTAACTGTGCTCACCCTCTGGTAGCTTGACACAGAGCAGTCAGGCTAAACTAAAGAGGCAATGTGTAAAATATGTGTGCACACGCAGTATCACAGTGAAAACAACACAAAAGTACTCCACACCAGTTTAGGAAATTAGCCAGTATTTATATGTTAAACAAGACAAGACCAAAACGACAATAATCCATCATACACACGTCAAGCTACGAATTTTTCAAGATTAAATACAAATTTAGTGCTTATAAGTCAGTAGCTCCAACTGGCGCTATTTGGTCATGCTTGACCAATACAATTCCAAAAGTTCAGTCTGACTGCAATGGAGTGCAGCCCGGAAACAGTAGTCACGCAGACCCGTTGACAGTACCCTGGATGTGTCAAAAATCGAACACAGTGTGAGCCGCAGAGGAGGTGAAAGGTCACGGATGCAGGTGATGCATTGGTACCTAAAGGAGTGCCAGGTCTTTGAAGCTTGAATGCCCAGCAGCGATGCAGTGAACAGAGGAGGTGATGCGTTAGTTGCTGGTGTGAGGACTCAGTTCCTGAAGGCAACACGTTGTTGAAGATGCGTGAATGTCAAGAGCACAATATGTCACTTCCACAGCGTCGATGTCAAACCTCTTAGCTGAAGGTGCTGGGTCATTTGGAAACCATGCAACGCCAGGACGGCGTTGGAGACTCACACAATGGTGGTTCTTCAGAGATGCTGCAACAAAGTCAGCGCAGCATTGAAAGTTGAGGTCATTGCATTGCACACTTGGCAAGCGGTGTCCATGACATCTGTGAAGGCAGTGGTGAAGCATAAATTTTGCGGGGATGCGTCGGTTTCTAAATGATCCTTTGGAGTCAATGAGTCAGGTTCTTAGTTGCAACACAAAATCTAAGCCTGGATGTAGTTTGCGTAGCAGCACTTCACGTAGCTTCATGAAGTATACTTTAAACTTTGCTTTAAACTTTGCGTAGTACACATAGCGTAGCTGATGATACTGTGTACTTGTCTGTACTGTGCAAAAATTGCACTACAATTACAAAAAGCTTCCTGTACATGACCAGATATGATAAAATAAGTATTTCTATCTTTATATGCCAAAGTGCAAATAGTACTTTCACGATGGTGAAACCGAAAAATTAGCTAGCAGTGGGAGATGTGATGATTTTGGGATCCTCCATAACCTAGGGAGAGTACCAAACAGATGCCTTGAAAACAAAAAAACACATGTTATTGAACGATTTAGTTGTGGTCCCATCCTCTTAGGACAAACCCAAACACAGTTATTGGCAAAAAAACATTCCCAACCAAAGGCCCTGCAAAGCATTATGGGATGAGAGTAGCAGTGTGCAGTGAATATTATATAGTATACAATATCAAAAGAATTCTACAAAGAGCTGCAGTTCAACTGGTGGTTACTAGATGTCCCTTACAAGTTAAATGCAAATGCTTGATGAAAGGGTTTCAATGGTTTTGCATTTGACTCGTGAGGGACATCTAGGGACGACCAGTGGAACTGCAGCTTGATGTAAGAATAATTTCAATGCTTTGCATTTGACTCGTGAGGGACATCTAGTAACAACTAGGTGAACTGCTGCTCTTTGTAGAATTATTTTGATATTGGATACTATAATATTCACTGCCCACTACTAATCTCGTCCCATAATGCTTTGCAGGGCCTTTGGTTGGGATTGTTTTTTTGCCAATAACTGTGCTTGGGGTGGTCCTAAAATGATGGGATCACCACTGAAGTTCAACAAAATGAGCTTTTTGTTTATGCTCTTTGTGTTCAAGGCATCTGCTTGGTGCTCCCCCTAGGTTAGGGGGTACCCCAAAATCATCTTCTCTCTCATTGCCTAATGTTTTCATTGTAAAAGTTCATTTTTGTGAATTGGTTATATGCTGTTAAGCATGTAAAAGTGTTTTTTTTATAGTATCTGAAAATATTGTTTATTTAGATGTTATGCAAGTGATTAAGCACAGTCTTGGTACTGTACTACTTGCAAAGTGCAAATTAGTACAAATTTTGCATGGTCCATCAGCGTAGCGTAGTATTAAGCCCAGGATTAACAAAAACTCACTTCTAAGTGCCCAGGACTGAAATTTACACCACTTGGCAGAGCAGTACAGAGACAAAACAGAGAGGGCTCCTTACAACCAAGAGAGGTAGAGCACCAAATAGACTCAAGTCATAAACCAAATTTCCTCTTTGGCAAATTCAATCAGTTCAGTTACATCCACACAGTATATCCATACAGCATCATCAGAACATAAATTTACAAATCTCAAATGTTAGAAAAACAACATTTATTCATTCATAAAAACAATTTATGACAATGGATTCAAACATTTTGTATATAAAAACTTAAGAAAGTCATTACATTCTCTACACACAGTCGATTGTTATATATACAAAATAAGACATAAAAATACCTATACTGTGTCAAAGGAGGGTCACATAAAAAAACACACATAAAGGTATCACAATTATTCGACACAAAATCTGGAGAAAACAGTAGACAAAGTGTTTATATCATTTTACAGAAACACCAGTATATGTTGGAATAACTGTCACAGTCGAAATGCTTTGTATAATATTTTTTCATTGAGTCGCAAACATCCTAGAGATCTAGGGCCCCATTAGGATGACGGGCGGACTTTGTCCGCCCGCCATCCCATCGGTAAAAGGGACCGGCCACCTTAAGGGCGGAGGTCCCGACGTGTGCATTAGGATGCGCTGGCCATAGTGGCGGGCGCAACCCTCATTTTTAACATTGTGGAGGGCGGTGCTCACTGCAGCGCCCGCCACAATGTTAAAAATGTATGCATGCATTTGCATACACGAAGCGGCAGGCACCGTGCGGTGCCTGCTGCTTCATGTATGCAAATGCTGGGGGGTACCACAGGTACCCCCCGTGTGCACCCCCACCCCTCCTTCCCTCTGGGGGCCTGCAGGGGGCCTCCAGAGTGAAGACCGCATGCTGCCACGGAAAGGCATCAGATTGGGCCCATCATGATATGGCTGGCGGTGTCTATTAGACACCGCCACCATATTAATTCTTTTCCGCCCCGGCCGCAAGGCAGCCGGGGCGGAAAAGCGGCTGACGGTCTTTCCATCTGCCGCGCTCCCCCCGCCATACTAATATGGCGGGGGGTCATTTGGGAGAGGATGTCATCCTAATAGGCCCCCTAGTGTCTATACATAAAAAGGCATTACGGCGTTTCGGTGGGTAGAAGTCTATTGGAACCACCTTCTTCAGGAATGTTGATATCTCCCAGCTACAAATTGCATTATCTACATTGCTCATACACAAAGACAAATGGAGAATGCAAAACATTAATCAAACATGAATATTTTCTTAAACTACTGATTCTAGTAAAAAACATTTATATCCTGATGATACAGTCATTTAAACAAGCAGCCAAAATCATACCACCACATTCAAATCCATATTCTCGTAACAACATCCAGGTAGAAAAATTCATTAGGTGTAATACCTTCCTGGGTTTTTTGTCTAACACAGACTCCTGAGTATTTTCTATGTACTTTAGGACTTTCAGAGACGTGAGACCCAATAGCTCTGGTCCAGTTATCCCAGTAAAGATCTAAAAAGATCATGCCATTTATGAGTAGGGCATCATGAATGCCACCAACACGAGACAGGCCCATCACCAAATATTGGTTACCTGTATATTCCAAAGATGGCAGCCTGTGTCAAAGGTGATAAAATAGAGGGGTCAGCACCTGTAGATATTAAAAACGATAACCCTATGTTTCCATTCCACACAGATACGCAAAATGAGATAGAAATAATCTTACCCACTATCCATATTCGAGACCTCAATACACACCTCTCTTCAATGAAACCAGATCTGTGAATTACGAACTTTCAGCTACAATACAGATGGTTATTGTCCTCAAAAATCTGTCAATTTGTCCCTTCCGTTTTTGGGATTATTCACCAGGATCCCTGTACTGTGAACAAATATATCTATATAGAGTCCAAAAGCTCATATTCTCTATCCAAATATCATATTCCTTACTGAAGTACCCAATATTTTCCTTTTATATAGGATAGGGCGTATAGACCTTCATGTCCCCCATATGCCTAACGGAAGAATCTGTTGCTACATCTTATTGCGACCCTTTCATTGAGTCAAAACCCATTATCTGAAAGATATGCTCAATGTTATTACAAATATCCATCTATCTTCCTGGCAATTTTGAAGAAATGCAATGCGCAGCTTTTTGGACTCAACATTAGGTATGGCGGGAGTGTCTAAAACTACTCATTGCCAAAATTCCTAAGAATTATATATCCACCCGCTCTTATGCCGACTCTTACCTCCTTCTTCTGGGAATCATACGGGGACCGAAACCCTGTTTCAACCACTAGCTAGAAAGTACCGATTCTAAGTACACATGCCTTGATCACACTTGACTGAAAATCAGCCTATCTATTGGTTACAAACCTTCAGGAACCCTGGGCAGCATGACTACCAATCACCCAGGCCGTTCCTTACAAAACCTCGAGGTGCCATCTTGGAACTATTTCAAACCTACAATAAATGGATCGAGACCTCTGAATTTAGTATGGGTCAATTTATATTTATAAGCTCTGGGCGGGAATTGGACTCGCGTTTAAGTAATTGTTTGTTCAACATACCATTATTTTTAAATTAGTTTGTATATATGTCAATATATATATATGTCAATATCTTTTAATTCTCAACATTGTAAATCAAAATACACTTCACCTATATCTTACTGCAGCCCAAAGTTCGAATGGTTGGTGAGATTAATGGCACTAACCACAATAGATATACATTGCGGGGGCTCAACCTCATCGAGGCAATCTTATAAGGCTCATATTTCACCACATAATTCAAGCACTAGATAGGCTTTTCTTAGTGAAAAAAAATAATGTAGCAGTTTTTCACTACCAGAGCATGTAAAACTCAAATGTACATGTCCTACCTTTTAACTGCATTGCACCCTGGCCTTGGGGCTACTTAGGAGCTACCTTGGGGGTACCTTACATGTAATAAAAGGAAAGGGTTGGGCCTGACAAGTAGGTAAACTTGCCAGGTAGACATGGCAGTTCAAACTGCCCTCACAGACTCTGCTGTGGCAGCCTGAGATAAGTTTGAAGGGCCACTCATGTGGGTGGTGCAATCAGTGCTGCAGGCTCACAAGTGGTATAAAAGGGTGTGGTGATGAACGAAGCATATGAACCAATCAAGCACTCACACCCAGTCAACAGATCTGGGTTTAATCCATCACCGTTCTTTAGCCCACTCTGCCACCCCAGTTCAGACATGGCCAAATGCAAATCAGCCTGACCCTGTGCCTCATGGGAAAAGTCCAGCCCGAACTGCCAAGCCATGCCTTCCCTGGACCGTCCATCACCACCCCCTTTTGTACCACGCAGGCTCACAAGTAGCATTTGAGTTACAGGCCCTGGGCACATTTAGTGCATTTTACTAGGGACTTACCATTAATCAAATATGCAATTCATGGACAAACAAAATACCATTACATTTTAGACACAGAGCGCATGCATTTTAGCACTGATCAGCAGTTGGAAAGTGCCTAGAGTCCTAAAAACCTGCAAAAACTAAGTTCAGCACACAGTCAAAAACAGGAGGTCAGAAGTAAAAAGACTGAGGAAACCACATTAAAAGATGCCAGGCCTAACATATAGGGTTAAGCACAGGTGTATTTAGTGACATTTGTTGTTCACCCTAAAAAAGACTGTGATTATTATTGAGGTGAGTTCTCACCCCTGAACTAATAACCCAATCTCTTACAACATTCACATTTATAAACCCCTATGTGTACCATGCATCCCTCTGTCATATGTCATACATGGGGATGAGGAGTCAACCTGTTCATCCTACAGCAGGAGAGCGCTCATTCACCTGAAGCTGTTGGGTGTTTCTTCATAAAGGGTCACTCAAACATTTCACTGTAGCCCCCTTCTTCCTTTCGTGTCACTATACTCACAGGGATACAACCCTTCCGGTTAAACATGTGCCAAAAAAAACTATGAAGGACATTCCTATTTTAAATAATGACAGTGTGTGGTGAAAGCAGGGGTTGTGATCTCACTCTCTCATCTACCTGAAGCTAAGCTGACCCCAGTGCCTGGAACCAGGAAAGCAAACAAGAATATACATTCCTCAGGTAAACCTTTATTTGACATCATTTTACCTCTACTTTGCTTTTGTATACAAGTCTTTTATTCTGCAAAGCGGGTATAGATCACATTGCAGTAATAGCTTGGTCTTCTGCTTTTAGTTAATAAAATTATGTTTAGAACTGATGTGCAGTGGCGCCCAGTAAGTTTAGGAGATGGGGGCTGTTGAAAGTTGAATAATCCACTCGAAACTGGATATAATTGCATTTGGTTTATTTCATTAATGCAAAGTAAACTCCACCTGATGTGCGATGCCTCCGTTCAGCAGCAGACTCCAACGGTGACTGGACACACGTTAAGAGTAACCACCTGAACGGTCTCATCGCACGAGGGTGCCATATCAAACCATAACATTACACGCGACCATAACACACGTGGTCATATATTTAGAACATGACAAGAAAAGAACGAGCTATTCGCGCAACACACCGCGCGAATAGCGCGAGCTACTTAAAGTAACCACTACATCACCTTTCCCCTTCAAATAATGAAAAGAAACAAAAGAAAAAGAAAAACCCTTGTATACCATGAACATCAACAATTTAATACCTGATAAAATCGTTGAACTTACTAGGTTTTCTGATAATTCTACCATGAGAAGAAATTGCTCGTGAAGAAAGAACATTGTTAGCAATGGAAACAGGAGGAACTACATGACTGTTGGATAATTGAACCTGATTATCAACATAGTTGTTTACATCAACAGGGTCATTCAACCAATGGCACCAATCCAGGTCTTCAGTAGGTTCTCTCCTAAAGTCTTTAATAATGCTTGCTTGATGGGGTGAAACCTTTTCTAAGTGGCGTTTGTTCCACCAACCCTTATTATCAACAAAAGCTGCACCCTTACTGACTTTAAGAACCCTTAAAGGACGAAAAAACTTTGACTCCCCTTTTTTTCCTTTAACAGGTTTCTTAAGTAAAACCCAGTCATCTGTAGAAATATCTACAGTTGAAAAGTTAGCCTTAGAATTAAACCTCTTTTTCATAAGTATTTGATTGTTAACTACATTTTTCCGGACTGCGTCCAGATCGATACCTTTATCTCCAGATAATTTCTGAAGCCATGAAGGAAATAATTTAGAATGTGAACCTCTGTTTCTCAACAAAACAAAAGGAGAAACTCCCGTAGTGCAGTGTGGGGAAGTATTGTAATGCCAAATCTTTTCTTTAATGAACTGAATAACATTCGCTCCACAAGCTAATGCTGTCTGGACGCCCTCTTTAATCACCTTATTCCCCCTCTCAACCAAACCATTAGAAGACGGGGAATATAATGCGACTTTAAGTTGTTTAATATCCAGACTATCGAGAAACTCTTTCATCTTATCAGACACAAAATGTGTGCCATTATCGCTGACAAGAACTTTGGGTGCTCCCTCTATTCCAAAAATTCTTTTTAAAAATGAGATAGTTGAGTCAGAATCAGGTGATTTAACAAATTCGTGGTACATCCACTTAGAATAATAATCCACCAGTAAGATGACATATTTGTATTCTTGATCAAGAACAGAATAAGGTCCTGAAAAATCAATCCCAATCTTTTCCCATGCAGTATGTGGAAATTCGGTCGGGGATAAGGGAATTTTCATTGTATGCCAATGTTTATCAGACACTAAGCATTCAGGGCAAGAATCAATTAATCTTTTAACCTGTACATCCAAAGAGGGCCACCAGTAGTGTTCCTTAATTCTCATAATAGTCTTAGTGATCCCTAAGTGACCTTTGTGGGCCTCATTTATGATTAAAGATCGTAGTTTAAAAGGGGGAACAAATTTGTCACCTCTGCGGACAATGTTGTTCTCAACCGAAAGTTCGCCTGCCACCTGTGAAAATCTGCGTAATTCCCCCTCCAAACCCCTAGGTTCAGGCCAATTGTAGGTTGAGTAATGGATGACTTTCTGGAGAACTGGATCACCATTGCTTGCCTCTTTCCAATCCACCTCTGATAATACTGGAGTCAAACTCCCAACAGCATCCACCAGAGTGACACATTCGATATCCTCAGGCGAAATGTCCTCATCATCATCTTTGATCATGGACAGTCTAGAAAGACAGTCAGCTCTAAAAAATTTACCCCCGCTAATGTGTTTGACCTTAAAGTGGAGTTCTTGTAATTTACTAACTAACCTCATCAATCTAGCTGACATACAAGAAGAATTAATTCTTTCAAAAATGTAAACAAGAGGTTTATGGTCGGTAACAAGTTCAAATTTCCTACCCCAAATATATGTTCTAAATTTATGTACAGCCCACACACAAGCTAATGTTTCCCTTTCGATTGTGCTATATCTGGTCTCAAATGACTTTAAGGAACATGATGCAAAAGCTACTGTCTGTTCATTTCCTCCAACTCTCTGAGTCAAGACTGCGCCCAGACCAGTCATACTTGCGTCCACCGTTATGGTAGAAAAACAATCGTCTCTAAAGGCGTGAAGAGCCTTGGCAGACACAATCAGTTTCTTTACATCTTTAAAGGCTTTGTCTAGTTCAGGAGACCAGACGAAACTGCAAACTTTTCTCAACAATCCACGTAAAGGTTCAACCAATTCATAAGCCGGGACGAATCTAGCATAATACTCGGCCAAACCAAGAAAAGACCTAAGGGAGTCTTTGTCAGATGGGGGTTTGGCATCTTCGATAGCTCTCACTACAGAAAACTTTGGTTTAATCCCCTCCTGAGATATGGTATGTCCCAAATAATCGAGTTCCTTAACAGCAAACTTGCATTTGTCCCCACGGACAGTCATTTTTTTGGACATCAAAATGGTGAGCACATGTTTTAAAATGGTATTATGTTCCTCCAAAGATTTAGCATAAATCAAAATGTCGTCAAGGTAAGCCTGCACCCCAGTCACCCCATGGAAAAGCGTGTCCATAAGCTTCTGGAAGACACTTCCAGCTGAAGCTAGACCAAAGGGGAGGCGCAAAAAGTAGAATGCACCGAATGGAGTGATGAAAGTGGTCAACTCCTGTGATTCTCTAGATAAAGCAACTTGATGATAGGCGGATTTTAAATCGATTAGGGAAAACCACCTAGCACCACCCAGATTAGCGAGAAGTTCATGGATCTTCGGTAGAGGGTGGCAATCCACAATAATATTCTTGTTTAATCCGCGTAAATCCGCACAGAGTCTAATCTCGCCAGTCTTTTTGCGTGCTACCACAATTGGGGCCACCCACTGTGAAGAATCCACTGGTTGGATTATCCCTTGATCACTTAGGTCCTTCAAAGATTGATCTAATTCTGCGCGAACACTTAGAGGAACAGATCTGACTTTATGAGCCACTGGCTGAGCCCCAGGAATCAGTCTTATTTTATGTTCAAAACCTTCCACACTGCCCACTTTGTCGCTAAACACAGGTTTAAATTCTTCCATTATTAGCTTTGTATCTAAAGATTGCTCAACAGACATGCATTCCACTCTAGATACAGGTAAGTCTCCCACCTTAACAGGATTCTCATCACCAGGAACTAAATATAAACCCATACGAGCAAGATCCATCCATCCAACTATATTTTTACCCTTCTCAGCAGATTTTGGTAACAGTCTCTCTTCCTAAACATTGTACTAAACCCTCAAAATATCCAATCATGTTAATATCCTTTTCACCAAATGCTTTAGGGTTTACATCTGAACTCAATAATTCAACCTTTCTTTTCCATAAGTCATAGAAGGTGGAATCCCTTAGAATAGTAAAGGGAGAACCAGAATCCGCCATGACCTGTAAGGGAACATTGTCAATTATGGCAGAGCATAAAGGGCCTTTTATATCATTCACTTGCCCGTTATCATCTAAAGTAACGAGGATATTGCTAAAAGAATTTGAACATTCATCAATCATATCAGATTCAACATAGTTAACTGAAAGAGTTTTTTTAGCATTCCTACAAACTCCTTGAAAATGACCCATTTTTTTTAGAAATGACACAACGTCTATTCATTGCGGTGCACCCTTGTAAATTACCTAAATGTTTTTTTGACCCACATCTGTAACAAGCAGAAAATTGTTTGTTTTGTGCAAATTTCACATTTTTGTTTTTAAAATTTACAGCACATACAGCATTGTCTAAACAAGTCTCAGAAGAATTAACTAAATTAACACCAAATTTTGGTGTTTCGGCCATGACTTTGCTAGTAAATGCAGATCTTTCAATACTTAAAGAAAGTTCAATTACTTCATTTAGGGTAGGGTTCTTGCAACCTAGAATTCTTTCTTTAATTTTCCTTGAAGAACAACTAAACACGAACTGGTCCCTGATATAATTATCACAAAGAGGGCCAAATTCGCATGTAGTTGCTAAAACCCTAAGTGCAGATATGTATTCCTCCAACTTTTCGCCTTCTTAATGTTTCCTTGCGTAGAAGTTATGTCTTTCTAACATTATATTTGGTTCTTCTGCAAATTGTTTTTTTAACCGGGCTACTGCCTCTAGATATACATTCCAATTGCGATCGCCACTTTGACCAGCAGGGGGAGGAATTGGAGGAATACTTTTAAAAATACGTTGAGCTGCTTGGTCCAGGCAACCAAAAAGAATAGCGAATTTACGTTTGGCAGAGAAATTCATAGCATCTATAGCAATAAGGTGATTTTCGAATAAGGAGAATCACTCCTTCCAAATTATCTCTGGACTTCCAGGTTTACTCAAAAAATGAGGGGGTTGAGTAATATGTTGTAAATGCAAATTGGCCATGGTCAATATTAACTCACAGGTAAAACGAAATAAATAAATGAATGTGACAAGGAAACAATTTTTAAATGAGTACGTGCCAAAAAACCTTAAAGCGTGTGTATCGCTGAAGTGATGCACCAAAAATTATAGTTAAAGAATTTCAAAGCGTGTGCATCGCTGATTAAATAATTAAAAAATAAAAAATCAGAGTCTTTAAAGCGAGCGTATCGCTGAAATGACACGCTGAAGGATTGTGGTAGATAATTCTTAAGCGTGTGTATCGCTGAAGTAATACGCTATAGAATACATTTTAGCGAAGATTGAGACAGTTAATTTTCAAGCGTGCGCATTGCAGAAGCAATGCGCTGTAAAATACATTTTACCGTGAACTCTCCTCTCAAAGTAGACCATCCATCAAGTGATGCGCTGTAAAATACAGTTTACCGTGAACTCTCCTCTCGAAGTAGACCATCCATCAAATCAGAGTGAAGCAGTGAATACGCTTTGATGGTAGAACTTCCGTTTCTGAATATAAACAAAGAAACGTGTAATTCGTCGGATAAAGTAGTGGACGAATCAAAAGTCTGGTTATTTGAAACGTCTCTGGGATTGGATGATACACTGGCGAATTACAGTTGAGTTAGAGAAGAAGGCAAAGACGATTTGTATCTCTTAATCTTAATTGGCCAATCTTCACACTCGAGAGGAAGCGTAGCGTAGGTTTTTGTGACCAATCAATGAAGGAAACTCAAAATTGGTCAATCCTGACGCTTGGAATGAGTCAATCGCGCATCATTAAAATCGACGTACCTTGTTTGTTGATGTAAAGAAGGTTCTATGAAGGCTTCACGGTAAAGACAAGGTACGTCTTAAATTTTCGAAATTTGGTTGAAAATGTTGCGTGGGTATGGTGTGGAGTTTAGTTCCCAATCGTCGCCAAATGTTGAAAGTTGAATAATCCACTCGAAACTGGATATAATTGCATTTGGTTTATTTCATTAATGCAAAGTAAACTCCACCCGATGTGCGATGCCTCCGTTCAGCTGCAGACTCCAACGGTGACTGGACACACGTTAAGAGTAACCACCTGAACGGTCGCATCGCACGAGGGTGCCATATCAAACCATAACATAACACGCGACCATAACACACGTGATCATATTTTTAAAACATGACACGAAAAGAACGAGCTATTCACGCGACACACCGCGCGAATAGCGCGAGCTACTTAAAGTAACCACTACAGGGGCGGACGGGACACACACGCACATATACACATACACACTCACAGCCATGAATTGACACGCACGTAGAAGTTGTGCGTGACAGCCGACTTTTGGAACTGGAGGCTGGCAATTCCTTCACCTCTATTATTATTACTTCAGAGCCATTTTGAAGCTATTTCATCCCACACTACTGATGCTTCAAGTTGCATTTATTTAATTGGGGTGCTGTTATTTTTATCCTTCTATAGTGATGAATTTAGTCATTTCTCTTTTTAAATGTTTTTCAGCATGTTCTTATGAAGAAAATTTGTACCGTGTGCTTTTATTTTAAATCAAATAAAGGTTGTCATCACCCATCCATTCACAACACTCATTACCAAACATTCATACATACATGCACCACACATTATTATTTTTTAAACACACACACTTACCTGCAGCTCTGCCTCGGAGGTCTGCCGTCACAATGTCAGCACAGAGTGGGATATGGTCAGTGAGGCTGCTGACCCGACCCCACTCTGTGATAAAGTGTCACTGATTGACACTCGACCCTGAGCGCTTCGGGTATTAAAACTGAAGTTCCCAAGTGCGAGGCAAACAGTGACGCTACCCCTCGTCACTGAGGGGAAGACCTCAGGGACCTTTGCCTAGCATAGGAAGTCATGCCCACAGGAGCTGTGACTTCCTCAGACCTTTGATCAGCCTTTCAGACACTATTTGTGAGAGGAAAAAGGTGGGGAAGTGGTTCCTCAGCCTTAATGGACCTGCTGTGGCTGCTTGATGTGGATGTAAAGGATGTATGACGTTACCACGCATCCTTTTACAACGCCTACCTTTACCACGCAATTTTTACAACGCAGGATCTAGTACAACGAAGTACTATTACAACGCATTTTTTTACATCGCATATACCTTTACAACGCATCCCATTACAACGTAAGTATTGGTAAGTATATAATATATTTTAAAAAATGTAATTAATTAAAAATAATATAATTAATTTTATTTTAATTTTAATTTTAAATTATTTTTACCCTGTACCCCTTAATTAAAATTAATAAAATGTATTTTAATTTTAATTTATTTTTACCCTGTACCCCTGTACCCCAAAACACAAACGTAGCCCTGAACCCTAAAAATACCCCTTTACCCAAAAACCCAAACCTAGCCCTGAACCCTAAAAATACCCCTTTACCCAAAATCCCAAACCTAGCCCTGAACCCTAAAAATACCCCTTTACTCCAAAACCCAAACCTAGCCCTGAACCCTAAAAATACCCCTTTACCCCTTTACCCAAACCTAACACTGAACCCTAAAAATACCCCTTTACCCAAAAACCCAAACCTAGCCCTTAACCCTAAAAATACCCCTTTACCCAAAAACCCAAACCTAGCCCTGCACCCTAAAAATACCCTTTTACCCAAAAACCCAAACCTAACCCTGAACCCTAAAAATACCCTTTTACCCAAAAACCCAAACCTAACCCTGAACCCTAAAAATACCCCTTTACCCAAAAATCCAAACCTAGCCCTGAACCCTAAAAATACCCCTTTACCCAAAAACCCAAACCTAGCCCTGAACCCTAAAAATACCCCTTTACCCAAAAACCCAAACCTAGCCCTGAACCCTAAAAATACCCCTTTACCCAAAAACCCAAACCTAGCCCTGAACCCTAAAAATACCCCTTTACCCAAAACCCAAACCTAGCCTGAACCCTAAAAATACCCCTTTACCCAAAAACCCAAACCTAGCCCTGAACCCTAGAAATACCCCTTTACCCAAAAACCCAAACCTAGCCCTGAACCCTAAAATTACCCCTTTACCCAAAAACCCAAACCTAGCCCTTAAACCTTAAAATACCCCTGTACCCAAAAAATGCGTTGTAAAGTACATGCGTTGTAAAAGTACTTGCGTTGTAATAGTATCCGTTGTAAAAGTATGCGTTGTAAAAAAATTTGCGTTGTAAAAAATCCGTGGTAATGGTATTGCGTTGTAAAAAATCCGTGGTAAAGGTTACATACCGGATGTAAAGCTTGGGATTCTCTATTTGACTTTTAAGCAGGCAAACTGTATGATAAGCCATACATCATGGACTCACATCACAGACTCAACTTTACTTTACCAGATATTGGTTAAAAAATTCTTGCAAATTATATCTACCAAAAGCCCTTTACCAGTGTACATTTTATTTTGCAGCTGAGCATAGCTCCTGGAAGATGTAGTTGGTGAACATTTGAAATACTACATCACTTTTTGCCACAGCACCAGTGCTTAATTTGCACACAAAAAAAAGGATTTGCCAGGGCTGTGGTCGGGAGACCCCGACAGTTTGCCCCACCCATTGTCCATACTAGTGTGGCCAATGGCATTACCAACTACTAACCATCACACTCCTTCTAGAGTAACAATTCTGACTAATCCAGGCACCCAACACTAAATCGCTTGGCTGTCAGGTATTAGCCCTTCTTATTAGAATTAGCACATGACTGTTGTGTTCATTTCTAAAGCATACAGACAGTGCCACCAATTGGCATACTGTCGTAAGTGCTGGTGCTGACAATTAAGTGACGTATCCAGCATGGAAACCACTGGCTCAAATTAATTACTGGCAGCAGCTCGACCTTCAATGACACAATGTGTCTGGTGATTCTCATAACTGTGGTTGAAGCTGAATATTCAGGTGGCATCTGAATTTGACCACAATAATTGCACTATGCAGAGGGTAAGTGGATGAGAATTAATCTGGGCACAAAGAATCAGTTATCTAAGTAGACCTCTACAAATAGACGCCGTAGGCAGGGGTGCCTGGCCAGACCCCTGCTGTTCATTCGGAAAAAGTGCTTTTCAGAAGAATTACTGTTTCCTCCCAAAAGTGCCCAGCTCATTGTGGGCATTTTACTCTGGGTGGACAGTTCAGTCACATATGACGGAATTAACATTGGCTTCAGAGTTCATTAATAGCACCAGGAAATTACAATAACTCCCATAATTTAATTATTAATTTATCAAAACTAGTATGCACCTATTTTCCAATGGTAAAAGCTCATAAAGAAATGTTACGTGGTTTTCTGAGGGCCAGTGTATTCCAATTCACCCAGGCTGTAGTTAACTGGAGCTGTGATTTGGTAGGAAAGGCGACTTTAGGTAAAGTATCAGTTGAGGAAGATCAAGGCAACTAAAAGTTATATTCACTATTCAAACTATATAATTGAAACTACCAAGCAAAACTATCAAGGCCCTTAGTGCAGGTTATTAAAGTCAATTTTTTCCATCATTAACTAATGGTTCGGAGCCGTGAGGTGACTTGGCAGATGAAGCATTTTATTTAGGACAGCACAATATGCCCCACTCCTGCTTACAGACTAGGGCATTTTGCCATGAAAGAACATTATTTGTTTTCTGCCAATTAGTGGGAGCAGCAGAGCCTTGTGTATTGAAAGGGTTGATATGGAAAGAATTTTGCACTAAGGACTCTGGTCAAGTAAGGCCATGGACAATTTACTTGCACCCAACTTTGGACCATCTTAGAATTAGTTGCTTTAGTGAATAGAGGTGTTTAAACATGCCCCCGGGATACCATACCATACTTGTGAATGCAATTGCAAATGGGGCTCCGATTCCGGACTCTTGGTTGGAGGCTGAAATTCTTCCGATATTTAAAAAGGGGGATTGTTAGGCCCCGGGGAACTACCGTCCAATTAGTCTGATAGACGCAATCCAAAAAATATTTTCTAGGATGGTGTTGGCTAAAACCCAGGTCTGGATGGATACTGAGAACATCTTATCCCCCATGCAGGCCGGTTTTAGATCCTGTGTCAGCACGATCGACCAGGTGTTCAGATTTATCCTTATCTATTGGAAGGTGGTGTGCCTGGGTGAAGGAACAATCTATGCTGCGTTTGTAGACCTAAAGTCTGCATTCGATGTTGTCCCCAGAGCCAAGTTATAGGAGGCTTTGGGGATGCCTAGTAATCTCCTGGATTTGGCTATAAGACTGCACGAGGCTAATTTTGCACAAGTCAGATGGGGCAGGCAGGGGCAGGTTACTCAGAGATTTCCGGTCACTCGTGGTGTCCGCCAGGGGTGCGTACTAGCCCCAACCCTGTTTTTATTATTTATCAACAGAGTTGTGCAGTTTTTTGCGGACACACCGACTGATGCTCCTGCTCTAGGTGGTACAAAGTTCCCACTCCTCATTTTTGCAGACAATACCCTCCTCCTTTCCAAAACCCAAAAGGGGCTACAAATAGCACTAAATAAAGGATTTCTGTAAGACCAATGACCTTCAAGTCAATGTGAGTAAAACCAAATTTATGGTGCTATCGAAAAATAGGCCGCTGGCGGGTTATGTCAGTATGAATGGTACTGGGTTAGAACAGGTGGAGACGACGACCCACCTGGGGGTTGTCCTTGAAAACAGGGTTAGATGGAAAGCCCAGATTGGTGTCCTTTCTCTGAAGTTTGCCCATCTGACCGGGTGTCTTATCAAGGAACAGAGATCCTCAATAACAAAAAGAATTGGTCCTGCACTTAAAATATGCAATGCTAAAATAAATTCGGCAATATTGTATGGTGCGGACCTTTGGGGTTACTCTGATGTGTGTCCCCTAGTCAGAGTACAAAATACATTTTTGCGCTCCCTGGTTGGTTTGCCCCAATCTACTCCTATGAAACCCTTGTTACTGGATCTAGGCTGTCAACCGATTGATGACGCTGCACGTTTAAGGACTATTGCCCTGTGGAGGAGGATTTGGACAACGCCGGAACTCGCATCCTTTGCGCTACCTGCCCGTGGTGTAGAGACCAGATAGAGTCTATCGACCATGTCTTCTTTGTCTGCCCCGAATACCTTGCCCCCCCGGAGAAAATGGTTAAAACCAATTTGTAAAAATCTGAGAACACGGGTGGGACAGGAGACTTTATGGCTGCTGAGGACGATAACATCAGCCCCGGTGGCCATAGCTGTTGCTAAATTCTTGGGCTGGACACGGGTTATTAGAGCGAGGCACCCAACTGCTACTTGTTTGTTGATTAATTGATGTTTTAATTATTAATGTATTTTTTGGGACGTCTTTACGTGTAAATTTAATCTTGTTTTACGTAAATTGATTAACCACTTAGTATCACAGTGTTAATGTGTAATTTTGTACTGGTAGGAGATGAGTCTGGGTATTTATGGTTAAATTAAGTTTTTAGATATTTTAATATTTCTCTTCTTAGGGTAGATGATGTTGTAATAAGAATATGAAAGTGTTTTTATGATGTCTTTTATGATGAAATTTATCGAAATAAAGACGCTTGAACTGAACTGAATAGAGAACGCTGAAGGGGGTCTTGAATGAGACTCTAACTTATCTAAGTTTTTCCTTGGCTCACAAGGATCTACAAGATACACATCAGTACTGCAAAATACTACATTTGTTAGGATTCGATCATGGTACAAGCCAGGGGTTGTTACGACGATCTAGGGGCCGTGTGGTTGTATTATGAAATTGTTAGTGCATATTCTATGTATTGGTTCTACTTTCTTGGCTCTAGGGAATAAATACATAAGGAAATTTGGGCTAGACAAAACCTTTGAACTTGCAAAGAAGCTAATGTGCAGGCTTTACAGCTAGCAGTTGCAATTGTCAGGTACTTGGGTTTGGCGGTTGATGTACTGAGTACAAACATCTAATTGTTTGTAAATGTGCAGGCTAGACCTGTCATGACTTGTGTTATTTTAGCTTTTGTCGCATAGGGCCAACATCTCCCAAGCCATAATGTTCTTACTGGCGGGGTGTGCATGCTGTTTTGATTTTAGGGCTATTTTGGAATGTTGTTTTATGTTCTTGCATGGATTGGACATTTCTTAAGCTTTAACCATTTTTTTGAAAATGAACATTAATTTGGTTTTAGTGGAACATTGTAATAATTTATATTACTTGTACAAAACATTTATGATTTACTAGCTGACTAGCAGATCTCTTCTTAACACCCAAAGAGTTGTAGGTACTGTGAGTCCTCTACAGTTTAGGTATAATACCACATTTTCTGCGTCAACATAAGGATAGCTTACATCTGTTTAAATATTAAATCTTCATTTAATACATTATTTTACTCAGCTACATGCTTACATGGGAGGAGGATATCTCTTCATAATCAGACATTTATGTTACTGCAAACCTTGTCTCAACCCTTGCTAAAGGGCTGGTAGTCACATTAGATGCAAAAGAAAAACACACCTGTAACCTCAATACTGTCCATATTATTGACTCATAATGGTCACCCAGTCCTTGGTTACCTCATGGCCCACCTATCAAACTGCTGTGCTACACTGTGGAATGGGATGTGATTTACAGAAATACTACTTTTATTCTCAAGAACCTGAAAGTCGCCCAGGAAAAGTCAAAAAGAGGTCCTTGATAGTGCACCAAAATTAATGGCTACCTAGGAGCTACCTGTGCAAAGTCCTGTTCAGAGTCTTTGGAAAATTGGGTGCAGCTTCTTTTCTTCACAGTTTATGTCTTTAGCTCCTAACTCTCCAATCTTGTCAAGCTAAGTCCCAACTCCCAATTGAGAAGCATTCTCCGCCACTTCAGCACCAGCACCAGCGTTCCTCTCATGACATCATCGCATGCTTTAGATCTGGCTACCTCTTGAACATTTTGTTCATCAGAACACATACTACATATACTGCAAAAATAAACAATACCATCCAGGTAAAATGTATTCCCAATTAGCAAACAAGAAAAATACTATTTTGCATCCTGTTTGGACTACCTTACAATAGAGACACTCTGCGGTGTACCAACTTTGCACCTACGTACTAGTCACTCTTTTGAAAGTGTCTGAAAGATCAACCTCAAAGGCTTACTACAACATCATTCATTACTATAATAGTGTTTCCATATGGCTTTGCAGTATTTCTATATAACATGTGGTCGTCTCTAATCTCCGTGTATTTTGCTTTGTTTTAATGTATTTTTCCATGTTCTGATGTCATAACGCACCAACCCTGAGTAAATGATTAAACGGGTCTCTTGTAATACGTTACTGCAAGTGACTTATGACATCACAGTCCTGAAGGTGCACAAGGAACGCCACTCAGTGTGAAGAAAATTGGTGCACTGCAGTCCAACCACTGTTTGGTTGTTGAACAGTCTGTGATTAGGTTTTTTAGTGTTCAGAAAATAGGCGCTCAACTTGTTACGGTAAAATATTAGTTGACCGAATATCGTAGTAGGTGCTTCTTGGCCAGAGGAAAACCCTAACCTCTGTAATGAAAGAAGGGCAGAGACCTCCCTTTAGTTCTGTTTAGGCAAAAGGTCCAGAGCACACAATATGTATCTGTAGACTGATTTGTTGTTAGAGTACTGTTAGTAGGGATAGATCAAACCAAGCGTAAGTTTTCAAAAGTTTTATTCACCAGCAGCGTTCACCACTTGGGAATCACTGCAAATATCACTCAAGCCGACACGTGTTTCGTCACAACATGTGGCTGTGACTCTTCAGGGCTGATCCCGCACTAGGCAACCGACGCACATCGACGTCAGTATACAGGCTTAACACGGCCTCTGCTCCACGGAATTTGTATATATAACAAATTCTCCACCAACGAATCGGATTCGGCAACCCGACTGGTGCCGCCCTTTCGAAAATTATAAACCACCCGATAAGGACCGGGTTGGAATTATCACCGGTTCCCCGACCACGCACCTTGATCACTAAGATCAGCCCTGAAGAGTCGATATGTCCAGAACCCCACTGCAACTTTGGATATCCTGCAGCCTGGATACTCGCCGTTTCCCCAACAACGCCCATTCTTCTGAAGTCCTCCTCTGATTTCCGTGGGGACGTTTCTTCTTTTTCTTCTGGTTCCGGATCATGAATCGGATGACCTATTAGGAAACAAAAACAAAAGATAAGTGGCTCTCAAAAACATTGACAAGAAAAAATCGGTGAGTGCTCAACTTTTCACTAAAATTAAAAAGGCTACAAGGGCTCTTGTTAGCGAAAAGAAAGGAACACAGGGGCATATTACCAAGGGCCTTATCGCCGCTTTAGCGGGAATTTTTCCCGCTAATGCGGCGATAAAACTATCGCCCTATGATCAAGCTGCCGCTAACTACTGTTAGCGACTGTTTCCATGCGTTAGCTACAGAAAAAATTATTGCGAAACACGGAAGCGAAAAATAACGCTAATGATATGCAAGGTAGGCGTACCCTCGCTAAATATCACCAAAAATCTTGCTAAAACGATATCGCACTATTAACAACTAACGCATGGACATGCTTAGCGGGGAAAATTTTCCCGCTAACGCCCCTAAGCTGGAGATAAATAAGAACTGCTAAAACCAGTTCTAAAACAGCAAAACTGGAGATAACAAAATTCCAATAAAAGGAGACATAGGCCAGCCCAGCCCCACCACAAAGCTGAGGACCTGCAGACGCCATGGAGGCAGTAATCATACAGCTTGGAGTCCCACAAAGGCCACAACCCCCACCACCACCGCCACCACCACCGCCTCCTGGACCACCACCAAGGCAGCGGCAAAGACGACGGCGGCCAATGCGCACACGACTTGTCCTTGGAGATCTACAACCCCAGGATTTCATAGCCCACTACAGGCTCAAAGGGACATCTATTGAGTATATACTGAACCACATTGGCCACAGGCTCACACCAGCAACCCAGTGGATAACCAATATCCCCCGCAAACAAAGCTACTGGCTGTGCTGCATTTCCTGGCCTCAGGGACATTTCAACCCACAACATCCAGAGTGGGTGGAGTTTCACAGGCAGCCTTTTCAAGATTCCTCCCAATTGTGTTGGATGGCATAAACAGCCTGATACCTCAGGAACTACACTTCCCCAATACTGTGTGTAAACAGCTCCTGGTCAAGCAGGGTTTCTACGCCATAGCTGCATTTCCACAAGTACTGGGTGCAATAGACTGCACACATATCCGATTAGTGCCACCTGCGGACAGTGCACACATATATAGAAACCAAAAGCACACTCACTCAATGAATGTGCATGCAATAGTGGACCACCGTGGAATGTTCACAAATGTCATCGCAAAGTTCCCAGGGAGTGTGCATGATTCGTATATTTTCCAGCAGTCAGTCATCAACCAGCGCTTCCAGGATGGAACATATGGGAATGCAATCCTAGTTGGTAAGTAGTAATCCAACATACCACTACCATCTACAGCACATACATGCATAACAAAAATGTACCAATATCAATGTCACCATATCACATACTAGGGGGCACATTTACAATAACTGGCGCTTTCCTGCTTATCAGCAGGGATGCGGCAGTTATTGTGCGCCACAGCTCCAACATCATGGATGGGCGCCATTTACAATGCGGTGCACCATGGTGCAAAAACAGCACAGATGTGTGACGCAACGGTGCCGTAAAAGTCATGCATAGCTGGAATTGCATCACAAGTGCCACGCAGCTCCAGGAATGCTCTGGGGGCCCCATCTAGTTAATGCTGCGTCAATCCTTATACCTGCTTCAGCCAGGCGCAGGGTTTTGACGCAGCATGGGCCTAAAAGTGACTGAGTGAAATCTTGTAGATTTCACTCCGCCACTTTTAGGAGGTGTCCCAGCGGCGGAAGGCCCCCCCTGAACAGGAACCCCTACATGTGGTGCAGGGCATTACAATGTTACGCATCTCCCAGATGCCTCACGTTGTAAGTACCCCTGCAGAAAAGTGACGCAACTGCGTTGCAAATGAGACGCAAGGGGCGTGTAAATCTGCCCCAGGATGTCCAAAAACAACAGCCCACACCAGACACATTGACACCATGAAATGTGGTCACTGTAGCCAGATACATAGACCTAAATCACTGCAAGTTGTACATCCCTGTCCCCCTCCCCAAAGTTGCAAGATGTGTGAAACATGCATGAGTGATGGAGAAACATCACTCACAAGCAAACTTGCAACACAACTCCCACTGTGCATGTCCTGTGCTGAACAGGCATGATGAATACCACAGGAGAGACTGACATGTTGCCATTTAGTGTGCTAGTGTAGTACTGCTGCATGCCACTTACCGTCAGTGACCCTGTAGCACACTACAATGTAAGCATAATTGCTAAGGCTGTATGGAGTACGCCGACACATGTGAGGCAGATGCAGACTACCTGGTACACCTCTAGGTATATGGAGACTGACCCTCAAATATGGAGCTGATACAGGACTGTTCCCTCATTACATTGTTAATTTACCTATTCACAACATAACACAGTAATACTGCAATCCACGGCTGTACATACTTGAAAAACAAGAGACATCAGTGGATAATACAGCACGGGCATGCACAAAAACATAAGGTTCATACCTCATATTATTTCTTGCTTGATGATATAGGTGTCGCATCAACCACGGTTTACAATTAACTATAGAAAGTATGACTCGTGGAAGAATGAATGGTGACACTTACAGGTGATGGAGGAGAAAGATAACTCAGCAGTTGACCCCAGTTGTACTTGGGTTCAGACGTCCTTGCCAGTTCTACAGCATAAGTTGACAGGGTCCCTACAGTAATCCAAGTCTTCCAGCCAGCACTCCATACCTGCCTACGACCTACCATCCAATGTAAATAAGATGTGGCGTATATCCAGTCTGAGAGCAAATCTGATCAACCTGGCCTCTGTCCCCTTAATGTGCAGAGTATGATGAAGTAGTCAAACAGAGGTGTACACAGAAACTGCTAACCCATCGTGGTGTGCAAGTATCTCAATACTACCTCCCAGCATAGGTGAGCAGGAATACATCCCCAGGACAAAGTAATAAACACTGCCCCGGATTGTTCACAGCACTTGCAATGATCATTTCCCCTGAAAACCAATCTATGAAGCTCCACGGGTGGGTGGCATGTTTGGTACCCAGTCAGTAAAGTAAGGATCAGAAAGTTGACATTGGGGGTGAGGCAGCTCGTCAGATGGCACACTTTGCCGGTGCTAGCGCCTCCGGCCATGTCATTCCCCATGCTGCCACCCGTGCCGCACCACACCCTGGATCCCATTGGCTGTCCTTGCCTCACGCCTCACGCCTCCCAGCTGACCCCTCCTACCCTTATTTCGCAGCTGCTGCGCAGTGGAGACAGCGACCCTTGACCCTTGGATAGGTTGGGTATCCACTGCTGCAGCTCCGTCTGCCCTGTCCGCTCTTCCAGCTTTGACCCTTCCTCAGATCGACGCTGATTCACCTGTGTCATTGCTGCATGGCCCCCCTTGAGTGCCTGTGCCCCTTGCCTTCTGGGTCCCTGTGTGCCTGCCCTCATCCCTTCTCATTTTGTAGCCCGTGTGAGTGTTGAGTGGTATTATTTTTCATACACTATTGCTCCATTGCTGTTGTGCAGTGTACGCACTGCTGTTGTGCCGAAGGTGCAACAAAGGTAAGCCCGTCTGTGCCAGTCTGCGCATGGACGGTGCCCAGCGCCAGGACCCCTGGCCCTCAACACCAGTCCACCGGTCTGAACTACGATGCCGCCACCCTCCACACACTCAACGCCAACTTGAACACCAACTGCCACCAAGCCAGCCCAAAATGCACACACGGAGCCTTCACCTGCCAACCCTGCTAGTTCACCTGCCTCCGGACCAGCACCGCACCCGCCCGGCCAGGCCCCAGAAACTACCACCTCAAGTGCATCCTGCTCAACACCCGCTCTGTCCACAGGCACACTGTTGAACTCTGGAACCTCCTCAACACAACATCACCAGATGTTGCCATGCTCACGTAAAACTGGATGAATGCCTCCTCTGCCCCCCACATCGCCATAGCCATTCTGGATGGCCCCAACACCACCCTAAGAGGCACTCTCATCTACAGACCCCTGTGACCACGCACACAATTCAGTAAACCCATCGCAGACTTTGTCAGCTCGCAGGGCCAAACACCCTCAGACTACAACCTTCTTGGGGACCCTCAACTTCCACCTGGAGAACATCAATGACAAAAACACCACCACCACCCTGCTGGACAACCTCGCCACCCTCGGACTCAAGCAACTGGTGAACACCCCCAACCACTATGCCGGCCACACGCTTGACCCCGTCTTCTCCTCCAACAAGCACATCTCCCTCAGCCACTCCACCGTACTACACTGGACAGATCACAGCTGCTTCCACTTCTACTTCAGGAGAACCACGACTCACCACCACCTGCAGCAGGTACCCCATAGAAGCTGGAGCAAGATCACTGCTGACCAGCTCACCACCTCCCTTACCTAGAACCCTCCCACCAACACGACGGACCCCAACTAACCTGCCCCAAACCTCACACAGTGGCTCAACAACATTGCAAATGAGCTTGCACTGCTGAAGTATCCTCCCAGCAGACCTGGCAGCAACAATTCCTCGTTGTACTACAAAATCCAAATCCAAAGACAACCTGCAGCCCCCTCGAGAAAGCCTGGCGCCATGACCAGTCAACAGGAAACATGAAAGCCCTCAAGAACGCCGTCCGCAAACAACACCAGCTTATCCCAAACACCAAAAGGACAAGAGTCAGAGAACTACTAGACAACAACAACCACACCAGCAAGGAACTCTTCAGCATCGTCAAAGAGGTCTCATATCACTATGCCTGCAACAATGACATCACACACTCGCAAGACCTCTGCGCCTCACTTGCCTCGTTCTTCCACCGCAAGATCGCTGACATACACAACAGCATCCGCACACAGACAACACAGCAAACCACCGAACCTGCGCCACCCCCCACCACCCTCTGCACCTGGACCTCGGTCAGCTCAGAAGACACCAACCGCATGATGAACACCATCCACTCCGGCCCGCCAACCGACCCCTGTCCACAACACATCTTCAACAAAGCCTACTCCATCATCGCACCCCAACTCCGGGACATCATTAACAGCTCCCTTGCATCCGCCACGTTCCCGGAGAGCTGGAAACATGCAGAGCTCAGCACCCTCCTGGAGAAAACCATTGCTGAGCCACCGCTGGAGGGAGATGCTTCTCCTACATGGCAGCCAAGACATTGAACTCCCTCCCCAACCAACTACGGCTGGCACAGGACCTTCTCTCCTTCAGGAAACTACTCAAGACTTGGCTCTTGGAGCAGTAGTGGCTCCCCCTCCTCCCAACGCCTTGAGACCCAAACGGGTGAGTAGTGCTCTCTACAAATTTGTTAGATTGACGTTCACCCACTCCTCCTCAGATACAGGCGGATACAATACGGTATTCCATTTGTGTAAGCCTTTGTCTGTCCCCCTGCCCATCTCCTCCTGCACCGCCTTCTAAAGGTAGGAAATTAATTACTTCATTGAGGGAAAGACAAGGACCAACTGCAGGGCCTGTAGTGTTGGTGGTTCTGAGGGGGAGTCTGGGTATTGATCATGTATAGTCCGCTGTAGGCAAAAGCAGGAATAGTGAAAAAGTGGAGAGGGCGTATGGATATAGCCTAAGGCAATGTCTGTCATGTAGTGCCCTTCAGGATATAAGTCCACCATCTGCACAATGCTAACCTCACGGAGAGACCGCAAAGGACCCTACTCCTGTGTAATGGACAGTGCTGCGTGACATGGCAGGGGGAGTGCAGGTGCATATAATGTTACTTTATTCCGCTTAGCTATTGCGTGACACGCTGCTATAGTGGTGTGTATTGTCTTCATACCTGTTTTTTGTGTATGACTGTTCACATGTGTAAGTACGCTCAATAGTGGGGTAGGACCTGCATCCCTGTCTACTACGGCAACATGAGGCGAAAAGGCATGTGGTCATACCAGTTGTATGCATACTGTGTTTGGCCACAAAGGTAGTAGACATACACATGTATGGAACTTGAAACCACCCTTCTCACATGGCAATGTCAGTGTTTGCACCATTGTCAGTACCTACTGTGAGTACATGTATTAATTATTTGTTTTGTAGACATCATAGCTGCCCTGGCATTGTCAGTGAACCATGGTGCCAACTCATTGTGTGCCAATGTGAAGCAGGTGTATAGTCGTCTGTAGGCAATGTCAATGTCTGGAACCAACATGCTTTCACAATCATGTAAAACGCCAAAAATTGTGCTTGTCATGATTCATCCCACTGCCTGTGTGCCACTGTTTGATTGGTCATGCATGGTGTTACAAGTAGACATGGCATGGGAAAAGTGTTACTATGTTGGTAGGACCATGGCAAGGGGAAGAAGCAAAAACAATTCCATGATAGTCAGGTCAGTGAAGAATGCCACCTGGAAGTGAAGTGCTTGTTGTGTGTGAGCAATATCCAATTTGCTTCACGTGCTGCACCATGAGCACGTCACACAATAATTGTACCCCTGTATTCCCAAATCCTACTAAGTGTATGTACAGATCATCTGGGATGAGGAACTTATTGCTAAGTGTCCCTCAATGTAGATAAATGAATACCAACAGCCAAGTAAGTCATGTGAGATCCTGGCCCACTGCAGTTGCAACTCAGGAAACATGCTGTGTAATTTCAATCAATGATGTTGAGTGTGAATACACATCCTCAACATCTTTGCATTGCACTCTATCACAATTTGCATGTGCAATCAAGTCTCTAAGACATTGCTAGACCATCCCTCCTTGTCACACATGATCCAAACTTGTAAACCCCAAGCCTCAAGGTACAGCATTGAGGATTACAGGGGAGGAAACATTAACAAGCAACGTCTTCGCAATGTGCATCTCACGTCGCCTTGTGTCCCTTGTGTATGGTGTTGCATACAGAATCATGGAAGCTAATGTGTAGATTAATCAGCTTGCGGAAGGACAGGTCTCTAGCCAGTTGTGTGACCGTAATCAAGTGTGTCATGTCATTGTTGCTGTGTCCACCATATAAAGTTTACTTGTCTCCATTTCACCAATGCTGACATACATGTACAAACGTGGCAGCCCTGCTCTGCAGTTCATTAGGTGTGTACCCAATGCTCTGATGGTGTGTATGACTTGTATGTTTCTTAAGAACTGGCCCAGACTGTGCATAGACAGGTGCCAAGGTGATGGCCGGAGCTGTGCATAATGCCAACTCCAAGGTGTTGCCTGCATTGCGGATCAGTGTGGTGATGGTGGTAGTCAGCCTAATGTCCGAGATGCGATATGGGAACTGGTGCGTGGTGTCTGTGCCGATGGGGAAGGCTGTGTGAGCACTGACCTCCGTGCCTAATCCCCCATAGTAATCCTAGGATTGATGCCTCCTGACTCCACAACCAGAGCCACAGGACCTGGTGGCGGCCAGGCGTGGAGGGGCACTGAGACTTGCCCAGAGAGGAGCGAGTGGGGGCCACACTAACTGCGTGATGGAGCGGGAGTACCAGCTGCCACCCACATTCATATGGCGCCGGGGCAAAGTCTCCGTAATGGCTGTGCCCAGCTGTGACACCGCTAATATAGGAGTGTGGACCTGTAGCTCTGCTCCCGGCTGCCTGGGGAGTGCTGGCACCCTCACATGACAGGGTGGGGGGGGGCAGTGTGATGCGGCCGACAGCAGGAACGGCGCCTCGATAGCGAACATTGGAGCACACACACCCTGGGCTATGTGCGCAGCCACTCTGGCCTCTGTAAATACAGGTGGGCCCTGATGTGGAACACAGCTCTGCGACTGCTGACTGTGGAGCCTTGATCGCACGCCGGTTGCGCAGCCCCAGCAAGGAGGGTAACGAAAGAGGACGGGGGCTCCGATATATACCCTCCCGCACTGACAGTGACTTGACCCCCCGGCACGGCAGAGATACGGGCAGGGCCTGAGGTGACTGGTGCAGCTGGCCACGAGCTGGGGGTGCGCTGGTGAAGGGAGCGGTAGGCGGTTGCCCTAAAGAGCGGAGCAAGCCCACTGTGGACGACACTGCTCGGCCCTCCATGTGATATGCCCCGCGAAGTTTGCTGAGCCTCTCTCGGTGAGTGCAGTGGGTCGCATCTGAAGCCTGCTACTGACGGCCCCTACCCTGAAAGTGCAGATCACGACTGTGGAGGCTGAGCAGGTAGGGTTTGGACTTCTTGTAGGGCAAAGCGAGCTGGGCTGTAGACTTGCGCCTGGGTGGGAGCACCCCCTGCCCCAACGTAACTGAGTTAAAGCGGCGCTGTTTGGAGGGTGACGGACCCTCGAGAAGCTGCAGACCCTACCCCCACCTCCAGCAATATTGGAGCTGTGTGAATGCACTGTGGATTGAGGGAGGGATAGGCTGGTGATGGCACTGGACTGCCCTGTTGATTTGTGCGTGGACTGACTGCAAATTGCAAAGGGGCGCAAAGGATGCAGAGCCAGCGATGGCCACCGATAGAGGTGTGGGAAGTTCCTTGAGGAAGTTAGACCTCCCAGTGGTGGCGGGCTGCTGCAATCTGCACTGCAAAGAGGATGTGTGCACACCCAGAACTGCCCACTGAGCAAGGGATTACCGGTGGTAGAGCTGCGGAGCGGGCCCCACAGCTGTGGATGCAAGTGTAGGGGCCACTGCAGAGTGACCTTGCTCGTGAGGAGGCCGGGATGGCTCAATAAGACGCACGGGAGGTGCAGCTTAACAGGACTGTGCAGTGTGTGTGAGTAGATGGGGGCACAGGATTGGAGTACATCGCCAGCTGCAACCAAGGGCAAGCCCCGAGGTCGGAAGGAGGGGGACCCATCACCGTCAGACGCAGAATCCCTACCGGTGGAAGACTGGATTGAACCGGATTTGCAGCAGAATGCTGGTATTCTGCAGCAATTTGACAAGATCCTGATGGCCATCACGGACACACGCACTGCTCTTCAGCAGGACATTGCACAAGTTGCGACTGGATTAGGCCTACTGCGTGCAGACCATTCAAGAATTGCAGACTCACTAAAACAGTTGGAAGCTACACTTCAGGAGATTGGCACAGCGCAAACGGCACCATCTGCATCAATGGAAGGGCTCTTGGACCGTCTCTCAGTAGTGGAGCGGCGAGCTGAGGACGCCGAAGGCTGAAACATGCGCAAATACATCCGCATGCTGGGCCTGTCTGATTAAATTGAGGAGCCGGACATAGAGGTGTATATTGAGACTTGGCTCTGGTCTGTTGTGGCCCCCGAGGGACTTTCAATGTTTACACTCTGGAACGTTACCAAAAGGGGGGTTTTTTACCCAAAAAGTTGCTGGGACCTGGGTGCTAGATAATGCATATAAGGGGGTCCCAGAGAGACAGCGTATCAATGAAGTACGCAAGTAATTGATCAATACATTTCGAAATGCAGGATTTATCACATTTTATAATGCCGACACTGTCAATAAATCACAATGTGCTATTCAATCAGTTCAGATTTTTTTTTAAAAAGTTAGAGCCCCAAGCACAGGAAAGGGAGATGGTATAGGATGTGAAATGAAAGGAAATAGGGTGATTCAAAGGAAAAACAAAGTTTCATTTTAAATACAAAACTTTCATTATTAATTCAGAAAACGCTATAAGCTATTCAAGCCGAAGTTGCAGTTGAAAATTAGTACACAAATCATTCCGCGGTCACAATCGTAAATACTTGATTTATGGATAGTGCCGGGTGACAGGATAAGTAGAGCCGTCGACGTTTCAACCCCTATATGGGAGGTTTACTTGAGCCCTTAAACGGGGTCTTCATCAGGACAGGAAGTGTAGTATTGGGGCAACGTAAATCATATTTATTCGGGCCAGCCGGCTCCGAATGACAGGAAACTGAAGGGCCACCTTCCGAGTGGTCGGATGTTAAAAATGAATATAGCTCTTTCACTTTTGGGACCGGGGGCAGTCCTACCATGAAAAGGAACTGTTCGGGCAGATCAAATCAGGCGGTCGCAGTGGGTTGCAAAAATTCAAGATTTCAAGATAGTGGCCCTCAGTGGTAAATGCTCTTCTCCGTTCACATAATCTTAGAAGGCATAGACGCGGCCACGGCCGCGGTCTCTCATTCAGAAAATGCTTGACGAAGCGAGCATTCCACTATCTTGAAATCTTGAATTTTTGCAACCCACTGCGACCGCCTGATTAATCGGTAGTCTAGGAGAAGATAATTTGATCTGCCCGAACAGTTCCTTTTCATGGTAGGACTGCCCCCGGTCCCAAAAGTGAAAGAGATATATTAATTTTTAACATCCGACCACTCGGAAGGTGGCCCTTCAGTTTCCTGTCATTCGGAGCCGGCTGGCCCGAATAAACATGATTTACGTTGCCCCAATACTACACTTCCTGTCCTGATGAAGACCCCGTTTAAGGGCTCAAGTAAACCTCCCATATAGGGGTCGAAACATCGACGGCTCTACTTATCCTGTCACCCCGCACTATCCATAATTCAAATATTTACGATTGTGACCGCGGAATGATTTGTGTACTAATTTTCAACTGCAACTTCGGCTTGAATAGCTTATAGCGTTTTCTGAATTAATAATGAAAGTTTTGTATTTAAAATGAAACTTTGTTTTTTCCTTTGAATCGTCCTATTTCCTTTCATTTCACATCCTATACCTTCTCCCTTTCCTGTGCTTGGGTCTCTAACTTTTTTTAAAAAAAATTGAACTGATTGAATAGCACATTGTGATTTATTGACAGTGTCGGCTTTATTAAATGTGATAAATCCTGCATTTCGAAATGTATTGATCAATTACTTGCGTACTTCATTGATACGCTGTCTCTCTAGGACCCCCTTATATGCATTACACTCTGGAACGGGCGCATCATGTCCCGGCCAGACCGCCGGCACAGGGCCCTGCTCCAAGACCGTAGGTGTTGTGTTCGCAGCACTTTTAAGATCGCAACCTGCTACTCCGGAAAGGCCGCTGCCATGGCCCCGTTCAAGTGGACAACAGCAACGTCACTCTCTCTCCAGACTACTCGTTTGCCACACAGCGCCATCGTATGTCCTCCCAAGCTGGGAAGAAAGAACAGCATGTGGAAGGGATTCAATATTCTCAATATTTTCAAGCCAAATAACGCATAGTGTTGGACGGTAAAACCCACTTTCATGATACACCCGAGGAGGCCTGGGAATGGTTGGAGTCCCATTAAGCAGGAAAGGATGGTCAGGAGGGGGAGGCACATGAGCTGGTCTGCAACTCCCAGCCTTGCGGATCGAAACGACTACAGCGAGGCAGGTGCGGCCGGCGGAAACCATTGGCTTCGCACACTGCCATTGAACGCAAGGCAGCACTGGCTGCGGTGGTGCCGATCTCTGGGAAATAGCAAAACACTGTGTCGGCAGAGTTGTGGCATGGGAGTGGAAAGGAACACTCGGAGGGTGGATCCTCTGTATCGGACAACCAGGCACTGCCATTGTTCACCCTTGGGACAGCTGACGGATCGTTGGATAAGTAGCTATAGGAGGGTCTGTGGAGATGGGACTTTGCTTTTGAGTAATAATGTTCACGTGTTGTTATTAGTCGTTTGAAGATGGCAGAGATGAATCACATGGGGGGCGATGAGTGCCTGTTTCACCAGCAAATGGGGGTGAAGTGCTGGCGTGGAACGGTGATGGGCTCAGGGAGGTCCTGGGAGGCAGGATGATGTGGGAAATGGGGGGGCAGCATTGGATGTTGTGTTCATTTGATTAGTAGCAGATTGTGACCTAGGCCCTATCCAACCTCCATTGGATGGTAATGGCAGGTTTGCCTTGATTTAGAATGAGGTGTGCATTTGTGCCAGTTCGGAAGGAATTCACAGTGTTGGTGCCTGTTATCGTGGGGCTGGGAGGGTCAGTGGGGGTGTGGGTTGTTTGGGGTTTGTAAATTTGGTTGGTTGGGGGACATTGCCTGCTGATGCGCCTATTGGTCAAATTGGCATTATTATGTATTGTGTATTGTTTCATTGATGACAATGCTTGCCAGTGGGGGGAGGCTTCATTTGTGGTGCGGGTGGGCGCCGAGTAGCATTGGAGACGCAGATGAGGCCGCTGGCGGAGGGAGGCCTGGCTACTCCAGACTTCAAGTTATACTATCTAGCTGCGCAGTAGCAGTCCCTCACTCCGGCGATAGCGCTGGAGGTCAGAGGGCCGGAGAGGGAGATAGCGCCTAATGTACTGCAACATGTGTTGTCATTTCTGATACTGCTGCAGAGACTTAGGATCGCTGATTTATCCATGGTGGATAATTGCCTTCGCTACTGTTGTGAACAATTCCATTAGCAGGATTGGAGTGCTGAGGCCTCATGCACCCAAGATACCACTGGGCATGTGCACAGCACTGCAACAGGGGTGTGATTGGTCTGGTCTGGCGGAGTGAGAGGAACTGTGCCTGCAGATGGTGGGTAACTTGTACGCAGACGGAGCACTGCTTCCCTCCAGTGTGCAGCAAGAAGCCTTTGGCCTCCCACAAGGCCACTTACTGATGCACGCAGCCTTGAGTGCCGCTCATAAAATACATTTGGGTGCTGGTCTTTAGGAACTCCCGCTGAGCAGAGTATGTCAAAATGTGGTGATGGCAGCAGGCACACACAAGGCAAATACCAGCCTCTCTAAACGGACGTCAGGGGATGGGCTTACCCCGCAACAAAGATTGAGGGAGCAATGGGCGGAGGACCTTGGGAGGGACATCCCGTAGACGGCCTGCTCACCGATCGTTTGAAGGGTGTGGAAGGGTACTAGGAATGCTAGCTTCCAGGTGATCAAATTCTCTGTGTCACATAGGGCATACCTCACACCAGCTAAAAATCATCCATCTCTCCAATTCAAAACGGCGATATGGTCCCGATGGCGAGCTGAGGGAGTTGACCTCAACCACAGGCTCTGGGATTGCCCATGGCTGGGCACGTACTGGGAGGAGGAGACCGGGGTGCTCTGCGAGGTGACTGTACGGAAGATTGATACGGACAAGGGGACGTGCCTGCTGCACTGGTTCCCACACACTATAAACAAATGACATGACTAGTAAGTTGGTGGATTTAGGCATCATTCCCGCCAAGAGTGAAATACGTCACATTGGAAGGCAGCGGCTGGCCCCAGCTTTGTTAGGTGGAAGGCAGCGATACTCAAATGGCCGGGGAGTGAGAGCTCTATCTGAATGCAGCTGGCGCATAGGTCCCATCATGAAAAAGTGCTTGAAGCTTCACGTGCATGGGAGGCCCTGGCGGCGGGACTCTGGATAATAGACAGGGAGGAGGTAGGTAGTTCTGTGTCCTCAGTGGGGGTGGGACATGCATGAGTAGCTCCATTCGGATAGAGAGGGACTAGCACAGTGAGAGACACCCGCAACATAAGAGGTTATAGAGAACAAGACTATAGAGCGTACGATGACTCATTGGTACATGACACACAGCAGTTGTGATTTTGCGAAACTTAGATTGTACACTACTGCACCATCGACCGGGGTGGGGGGATGGGAGTTGATGGTCAATGTGCATGCCCAACGTGGGGCGTTGTATAATAATCATGAACCAGTATTCATGCACGATTGTGGTTCATTGATGGGCTGGGCAGGATGGCATCAAAACTGAGGGGGGTTAATATGCTTTATTACTTATTGCATACTTGTCCAGTCTAAACTTGGAAAGCGGCTGGTCTTAATTCATAATGGCCCTTAGTTTTGTTTAGTATGTATTTAAGAATAATAAAAAGTCTTTTTACTGAAAGATCTGAAACACAAGAGATGGTATATAGCAACTTTAATTATGTCTGCTGAGCACTCATGTCATTTGGTTTGGAGTCCAGGACAGGAAGGAGCACACAGTACAGGTAGTCATGGGCGTCCGCAGATATTTTTCCAGGGGGGGCAAAATGTTAACGTCATCACCATCCTCCGATATGATGTGTGCCAGGTGGGGCATAAGAAACACTGGGCCGCAGAACTGGGATAGACTCAATTAAATGCCAGGAGTCCAGGACATGTGACTGACCCTGCCACAGGCCAACAAACACCACTTGTAGGGAAAACGCTAAACTTTCTGACAGGGTGCTTTATCTCTGTCTGCTAGGTGTGCAGACTTCCGGGTCCTCGAACCAACACCAATCAAGGCTGTCTTCAGCACGATTCGATTTTCATCAGAATACTTTAAAACAGCCTATAATTAAAGCACCAGATTAAATATACTGTATGCACAGTGTATGTTAGGGATTATTTGTAGCGCACATATTTACCAATATTGGCTTTTTGGTGCTAGAATTCATGATAACTTTTATCCAAAGTTAAAGCACAACGTCAAAGTTAGTAATAAATAATGCAGCAATCACAAACGCTAGTGATTCTCCAATGGGTGCTCCCTTTACTAGAATTCCCTGGGCAGTGTTAAATTTTACACACATTCAATTAATTTATACAAAATAAAATGTATAGGTCCAAATGTTAGCTATACTTAGAGTACCTCTACGTGTAGTCAATTTCAAACTGACAACGTGCCTACGTTTAGGGATACAATAATGGCCAGCTCCCTTATGCGGAAGCCCGGCACCGTAAATGTGTGGCACATGCGGCGGCAGCACATCACAGGTCCAGGGATGCAGAGTCTTACACAGTGGTCGAAGTGGGGGGAAAAAAGTAGCGGAACAGTGGGCGGAGAATCAAAGGGCGGGAATAACCCAAGGTTTGGATCTGTTAGTGGAGCCAGAGGTGTGGCTAGAATGTGCAGACATCCCAATTTTTTGTAATTGTTTGGCATTTCACTGCCCAGTTTAATCAAGCAATGGATACACATGATTATGTAAGGTTATAATGAGTTATTGACATTAAAATATATTCACAAAGTGGGATATGCTTCTAATCACAGAATGTACCAAATATGATAAAATGTGGAAACACAAGCCATTTGTCTCCGAGCCATGGAGTTTCTGTCATCAGCACTACTCTCTTTTTCCACAACAGCAGTTCAAACATGAAAGGCAAAATATCCTAGTTTGGAAATGTTTTCTCTAAAATTATGGCTCTGCCATATTTGCCTCATAATGCAAGATCTGCTGCATGATCTGACCATTTAAACTTATAAATTGTTTGTAGCTCAAACATATCAAAAGTTAGTATAAAATGTGACTTGTGTTGCTGCGGAGTGGATGGCCTATTGTAAAGGTTGACTGGTCACCTTTCTCACTGCTGAGTTTGTATGTTACACTGGTACTAATAAGGCAAAATCTTTCCAGAGACTGTTAGCATATGTACAAACGTCAAAATATTAAAATATCTGAAAATATACTGCATTACGCTGCAGCCTTTTTTTTAATGCATAATTTAGTCAACACTACGGCATAATGTTGTCATTCTTTGCTCCATAATTAATTCCAGTGGCCCCACACCAGGCAGCACATGTTGAAAGTGCTTGTGAATGAAGCCGGGTGACTGTAAGTTTGCAAACATAGTTTGGTGTGCGTGCAAATCCGGCATTGCCGATCCCTGGTGAGTTGCAGCTACTACTGCTGAAACAAGGCCAACGGAGGTACCTATGGGTGAGGCAGACTGGCCTCAAGGGCAGGGCCAGCCATAGCACTGGTGGTGTCCTGTGCATTGATGTTTGTTAGTGCCCCCCAATGACCACCTCTGCCATGGATTCCCTCACTACCACCCTTTAACTGTGCCCCCCAAGTTTCCAGAACCACTCTCTCTCAGATGCATTTAATTTGATTTACAGTGCCACTCATACCATTGTAGGGTGTCAGAGCACTTTACATCACACACATTACACAGAGACAATCAATATGTGTGTAAATCACTGTATAGAAAATGTTACATAAGATTAAGGGCTACAAGGTGTAGGAGTCACAAGACAACCATACTAGTAGCCCATATAGTTTTATAGTCATTGGTCTGGAGAAACACAATACCCGGAATTTAAAACGTAATACCATGATTGGGGGTTCTCCTTAATAATCAGAATTGATTTCTGTCCAAAACAACACTTTTTGGGACATTAGGATAATCAAAGACTGGGGGGGGGGAATAACGCTCTAAATTATACCTTGCAGTTTGTATGCAGCTCTTAGATGACAGTTAATAACTCACTGTTCTAAGTTAGGATTTTAACTTATAAACTGAAAGTAACAAAAGGATCTCTCTGACAAAAGCAGTATCCCACTGACCTATTTACATTATGTGCACTTTGTGATCTGCATGGCGCAAGTTCTTTGCAGCCGGTACATTAACCCTCTGAGCTACCTTTCCATGAGTCAAAACTTCCACTAGACAAAATTCTGATCTTTCTCTAGGAAGAACATTAATCACCAGAGTCATCATGACATTTTTATTGTTGCCGAAAATTGCTGGAGTCCAGGAAGGAGGCAGCAAGCATTTTTAAAACCATAATATACTTGCAAACATGATGCCTCCACCTAAAGTCAGCACTCGGTGCGGTCACACTGGTTGCACTGCCTTAGAACTGGCCGTTCTCAAGGGTCCTGTGACCTCAGTGACTGTTGTTCTAATGTGTGCTGCTTCATAGGCCTGCCCGCAAGACTGGAGGTGAACTTCAGTATGGATAGTGGTGGACACGACTTGAAGGTTAACCTACACTTGTCATGCTAGGGTACACCTGCTGGTGCAAAGACACCAGGACTTCTAAGGTGTTGCGAAGCCCTCTAAGGTCTAGCATGTGATTGTGCTCTCGCAGGAGAGTGGTCTGGTGGACTGGTTATTAAGGCTGAACCTGGTTCCCAGTTCCAAATTCAGCAGCTCTGACCATAGTGCCACATCCTCTCCCCCACTGAACACCGTACTGCCCCACTGAGATAAACTCACACTGTCTTCAACTACAACCCAATTGTTGCCCGCTATAAACACCTGGATGCGGCTCGATTTAAATTACGCACTAGACAAGAGCAATATGCGGCCTACAAAAAAACAGTAACAACATCCTGGAAAAAGCAAACACTTATAGGGAATGCAAAATTTAGCAAACCATGGGAAATGTAAGCAGGAACAACATGGTTACCTTAACGCTTTTACACTCCCTAATCAGTGAGTGCTTTTGCCTGAAAAGTTAAGGACACGACTACAGGGCCCTTAATGGACCCATTTCAGTGGCCATTGCTTATATCCTTACAAAACGTAAGCAGTAGTAAAAAGACCACGTCCCTGGACGCAGAGCCGCAGCACACATTTTGTTTTCCAAACCACACATTGCAGTACCTCCAGGATTGGTGCACTAGTTCCAGGTCCAGGGTAAACAAATACAAGAAAACAAAAATAGAGCTTCACTGGCAAACTCTGTAAAAGTGGCACTAATGTATTTCAGTGTGAATAAAATCAGTTTGGCCAGTTTGCTACCACTCTGTCTTACTTTATTTTGTTATTTATCTATTTTTCATATTTTTAGCCTTTTATTCCCAATGCTGCACTTTGGAATTAAAATGCCAGAAAAATATGACATTTCCAGCAAAAGTGTCTTTATCTTTTGGATCCATTTCACAGGGAAGCAAATAAAAGAAAGGAGAGGAAAGAGACTGAGAACCCCGTCTTGAAGTCATGATTTTCTTGGGCGTCCGCAGAGGGGGACAAGGAGGGTCGCTCCAGGGGGGGCAAGCGCCCCTCCTTGCCCCCCCTGCGGACGCCCATGCAGGTAGTGGATGGTGTTGCACATGCTGGAGGTGATGTCGTTGTTGAACCTAACAAGGCCACAATGGGCCATGCATGTAACGGGTAGCTGACTGGTGATTAGTTGCAGACCATGACCGTGAGAAGCATGCATTGTGTTCTGCAGCAGGATTGCTGAATGCTGGCGCACAGTAGGTCAAGTGTGTGTTGTGTGTAATCATGACACCCATATAGCTAAGATAAATTACAGTGCAGTAGGTGGATCACTGTCTGTTGCAGATGGGAAAAGAGCCACACATGCAACTCATCTGCACACTAAAATGATGTTGGATGGAGTCACAGCAGTGAGCCTTAATCACATGCTAACATGCACTACAGCATTCAGCTTAAACACATGGGCAACTTGATATACAACTTGACATCCATCCCAACACACACATCCATGCTCATCAACAACACATCCAGCACAAACAATGACTAATTCCGCTTTCCCTTGTATGTCACAGGGGACCACGAATATGCACTGGGAGCATGGATGATGACACCAGTACGTAACCCCACCACCCCTGGCCAGAGGCAGTACAATGCGGCACAGATACGCACAAGGTCCATTGTAGAGTGGACATTTGGTGTCTTGAAGTCCAGATTCCGGTGCTTGGATATCTCAGGTGGCAGCCTGCTGTACAGTCCCGAAATGGTGAACAAAATTATCCTGGCATGTTGTGTGTTGCACAACATATGTGTCTGTACCAAAGCCCCATGGATCCAAGTGCCAGAACCACCTGATGAAGATGAGGAAGAAGAAGAGGCTGGTGCTGTACACCCCACACCAAATGCTGCTGGACTTGCACGGAGGAACCGTATCATCACCAATTATTTTGCCTGAGTCAGTCACGTGGTGTCTGTTAAATAAAATTGTCAAATAAATAACATGTTTATGTGTTACTGTCTGGCATGGGCACTGTACCCATCAAACAGTTACGTGTCCCAATGAGTGGTCAGATGAGACAGTTCGCTATGGAGGTAGGGAATGTGTACGCAGTACAGTTATGCCCTGCACTGTGTCAAATGTATGACACTCTACTTGTCAAGGTACTACGTAGGCTACACTATGTCAAATGGTTGTGTCACATGCTCCAAATACTAGCAAACTAGGGTTCTGTTTGTGATGAGGATGACATTCCTTTTCTGAGTCCATTTCCCCAATCCATGTATAATGGCTTGGGTATGTTGTGTGAATCACACACATTTGGAGTGTGTGAAATGGTGTACATGATGCCAATAGTCATTGCAACATCCCAATGGTGCCAATCATCAAGACACTTGTCCAAACCATGTCTGTCGTAGCAGCGGTAAACTGACCCTTAAGATGTGAACAATGTTCCGGATTACCAGCCAATTTCTTTTCTCATGGAAGCACGCACAAGATGTGCTGTATAAATGACCAGGGCCCGTATAAGTTACATATCCTGAATATTACCAAGCTCATTGTTGATGTATAATGTCAAGTACATATCTGCACAAATGGCCATAGCGTCAATGAGGTACCTGAACATATGCCTCAAAGATGCAGGTGTGGAATGTGATAAGAGCTACAAATAGGTCATGTAATGGCCAGAAATGTTGCTATGGCCGGTGAAAAGTGGCGCCATATGAACAGGGGAAAGGCCTATGAATTAGAACACTGTAAAAGTCATGGGACACATTTGAGTAACAAGTTGAGGTTGCGTCTAATGTGGGTACAACATTAGTTTGTCTGTCACAAGACCTCAGCCCGGAAACAACTACCAGCTACAGATCCACAAGGCCAACACTTCACTATGCTGACCAGATACTTTGCAGTATCCATGGACCATAACCATCACCATGACATGCATAACTGCAACATCCAAATTATTTTACATGGCTGGACGAAGACACCTTCTACAGCTGGACAGACAAGTTTATGTGGATACACACTGACCCCTGGGTCATTCATAGATACCAGTTTGACACTTCTGTAATTGCATTTCAACCACTACGTGACATCGTAACATCAACATCTGACATTACACATGCAGGTGCACACACCGCGAAGTTTACTGGAAGAGATGGCACTATGTCACGTGTCCACCATGGGGGAGTAGCACATGTAAGACGAGGCTATCATCACTCATGGACCACTTGTAAGCAATGGCAACATGACGTGGCATGTGTGGGGGCTAAGTGTACAAATAGTACAGGCGTGCTTGGGGCTGCCTGGAGCTACCTTCCTACTTGTACCTACACATGTAGGATGCTGAGCTGCTGCCCTTGTTGGTAAGTTGTGGCCCAACTACACACCTGCTGCAGCCCCTCCACAAATTTGATGCTGATGAAAGGCATGCTCATTGCACCTCAGGGCCAGAGACTCAGGAATCACAGACTACACACATAACAGTGTGACGGCAGGGAATACTCAGTGTATGCAGGAGTGGAACTAATATTCATTCAGACAGCGTGTTCCCTTTCTAATGTATGATGCCAATATGGAGGTCAACCAGTGGTATGTAGCAGTGCATGGCATACTAGACATGAGGACATTAGTACTTGCCTTGCTGCATCCAAACATGGGCCAGGGGGCGTTCTCCTATCACATTTAGCACATTAATGCTCACTGGCATGTCCCAACAGATGACCTTACCTGATGGCCCATTTACATTGTGACAATGTCATAGCATAGCATTGGTGCAATGGTGGTTCCACATGTTTACACATCTCTACATTAGTTTCCACCATCTCAGGATCTGTATCAACATGTACACTGCTCGTATTGACATTGTTGTACATTCCTAAGGTATCAGTCTCTGGACCCTAAAAAGCAAGTTAGTACTTTAGCAACATATGACCAAAACACATATTAAACTGACAAGAATAATTTATTTACAGTATATACATGTGGTGAGCATATAGAGCTAGTGCAGAGGGTGCCCGTTGGATGGCCAGACAGAGACTATTGATGTTATCAGGTCCAAGGGAAGAGGCATAGTTCACTCCACAGGCTGGTTGAAGTGGCAAGGAATGGGTTCATATGGCAGTCCATGGGGGGGTCCAAGGATGTTCCGGGGGACAGTGAAAGTGAGTGCAAGAAGTTCATGGGTGGCACGATTCAGAGTGATGCAAAACCAAAGAAACTGGGGATTTGGCACAGAGGGATACTACCGCTTCCTCCTCAGCAGAATTCCGCTGTCATCCTCATCTCCATCATCATCGGTGTCATGTGCCTCACAGGTGTCAGTGGGTGTTGTGGCAGCAGCCATGTGAGGCACTGACACACCTGGTGTTGGAGCTGAGGATGTGGAGGCTGCAGCAGCATCCATCTGCACCAAACCCTGTGGCAGTAAGGAGGCAACAAGAAGGTGCAAGGCAGTGTAAATCCCTGTAACCTGGCACATGTGTTCAGCCCTGGCAGCCAGATGTTGGGCCTGCATCCGCTCCATGCTCTCCAGGATCTTCCTGATGTTGTCAAGATCCTTGCTGACATTGCTGGAACCACCCTGAGCAGACAAAGCATGTTGCCATGACTCCAGCAATGTCAGCCATGGACTGGTGGGGACCATGGAAGGGGCTGTGGGTGTCAGTAAGACACCCACGTAGGCCTGCAATTTCGGATGCCATTAGCTCGACCCTATCCACCACCCGTTCCTGGAGCTCTATGATCCGCTGTTGGAATGCACGTGTCGTTGGATCTGGCCCCAGGGAAGTGGCTGGGGTGGTGGATGCCTGCTGCTCGTTGGTGTGAGCAGGGTGTGGGATGTGCCGAGGGCTACTGGGTTGCCCTGCACTGGAGGCTGGGGAGGCAATTTCATTGAGCAGGAGTTGCAGGTCGTCGATGTCGATGGTAGCATAGACCTCTGTGTCTTCAGTGGGTGCCAGGCCAGGTTGCTCTTCAGGAGGTGCAGTCTCGCCCTCTGCAATGTGACATGGGAGATGAATTACATCACTGTTTGTCACAAACAATCATGCATTTGTTCATTACACCTTGATACAGCATGACATTGTCTGATCATACTTGTTTAGAGGAAAGGACTTGTGTTTGACAAATGGTGAATGATCTGAGGAGATTTCACATGAGAAGTAGTAGTGGTACATGGTGGTCTCACAGTGCCCTATTTGCAATGGGACATACCAAAATGGCTCTGCCTTAGGACTAGGAAATAGCCTAATGAGTGTGGAGTGTATCTTAACACAATGCTTGATTATTTGGACTGTGATGCATATTTACACTGGCTATCTGGCAGCCCTTGTGGGACTTCATCTCATATGCTCATCATTCCACACAATACTGTCACTGACATCACCTCCCCCTTAGTGGGTGGCTCATCTTAGTTCTGCTTTTGGTTTATGCTGTATGGCATTTGGATAAAAGATACCTATCTCGACGCACCAGCCACATCCTTAGTGTGGACTGAGTAATGGAAGGCTGATACATGTCCTGGTGTAATAATGACTTACTGCAAACCTACCACCCATTCTAAAATCAGTATTCCAATAGGGGAGTTGCTATGTGTCCAGCTAGCCACAATGGCCATGCCATGGTTGCCTGCATTACGTAATGGCGTACTACATGTCTCCTATGGCCCACAGTGTCCGACAATAAGGTGCAGAATTCCAATACCTGTTGGCTCCCTGCATGTCTGAAGGGATTCCAAAGTAATTGTGCAGAACGCCACAGCCAGCATGGATGTGATGCGCATTAAATGTTGTGCAGCCTGGGCCGTAAAATAACAATATGTGTGAGCCATCTATGCCGTAAATGTGTGCCATTGCTGGAGTGTGTTAGCAAGTGCAAGTCAGCCAAGTGCCGGTGCAAGTGGTAGTACGTGCTGGGTGTTGACATATGCAGGTTGGGGAGTAGTATTCTCTGGTGACTGTATGCAAATGAACATCACTCGGAGTCATAGCCCTCCATGTACCAGTCCTTACAATTGTGCAGATAGCTAAACAAGATTTGGAATCACACAGTAGCAAAACAGACAGAAGCAGCACAAGCAGCAAGTTACCCAAGCATTAAACAACACTGCGTACCCAAAGCCAGGAAACACAGTCCCACACATCACCCTATGTCCACATGACATTAGAGTGTGCTGAGAACACCCAATGGCATCCATTATTTATTATTTATTTATTTATTTAAACTTGTATTGCGCACAGCTACCCTCAATGGGTTTCCCGGCGCCAGGGATAGATAAAAGAAAGGAAACAGCAAAGCCCAATAGAACCAACAATGCAGAGGGATCAGTTAAACAGCAAAGTCTTCAGTTTTTTTTGGAAAGGGAGGAGATCAGTCTCAGCTTTCAGGGCCGGCGGAAGAGCATTCCACATCTTTGGACCGAGATAAGAGAACGAACGGCCGCCCATTTTGGCCAGTTTTATTCTAGGGACCAGGAAATTGCCACTAGTGGAGGATCTTAAAGTACGACCAGGCTTGTAGACTTGAACCAGGTTCTGCAGATATTTAGGGGCAGAACCCTGCCGGATTTTAAAAAGAAGGCATAAGGTTTTAAATTTTACACGGTTCGGGACTTTAAGCCAGTGAAGATCGCGCAGAGCCTGAGCTGCGGAAGATCTCCGGGGTACACTACACAGTAAGCGAGCTGAGGAGTTTTGCCCCACCTGAAGCTTATTCATTGTGGCCTTATCGGTCCCGAGATAAAGCACATTCCCATAGTCAATGCGGGAGATCACAAGAGCCTGGACGACAGTTCTCCGAGTAGAGCAAGGCATCATCCATAGGATCTTCTGCAACCATCTCAGGATGGAAAAACAGATTGCAGCGACCTTTGTTACCTGCTGTCTCATAGAGAGCCTGTCGTCGATGAGGAAACCGAGGTTGCGGGCTACGGGGGCTGGATTCGGCAGAGGACCCATATCAGAGGGCCAATGTCGAGGGCCCCACAGATCTTTATTCTTGCCCAAGATGACGACCTCGGTCTTGTCACCGTTGACCTTGAGCAGATGGTCGTGCATCCAAGCAGCAACGCGTGACAGGCCAGATTTCAAGGCAGAGACCTCATGGCCCTCACTGCTAGAAAGAGAGAACACAATCTGCGTGTCATCAGCATACGAATAAATTGTCAGGCCGGCGTCCTCATCTATGGTAGCAAGGGGTCTGATATAGATATTAAACAGCAAAGGGCTGAGAATCGACCCCTGGGGGACGCCGTATGCCGATGCGTAGACAGCAGATTCAGCTTCTGTCGAAAACACCTGAAAGGTACGTCCACCTAAAAAGGAGGCAATCCAGGCCAGCGCAGATCCAGCAACACCAAGGGAGCGGAGAGAGTCAAGAAGAATAGGATGAGACACGGTATCGAACGCTGCACTCAAATCCAAAAGGATGAGTGCAAAGGTCTCCCCGCGATCGATGCCGTGCCGAAGCCTCTCTGTCACCCCGAGGAGTGCGGATTCAGTGGAATAATGAGCGCGGAACCCGGATTGGGACGGATGGAGATATCCCACGTTTTCGACAAATGAATTAAGCTGGGTGTTCACGTGTCGTTCCAAAATTTTGGAACATGCAGGCAGCAGGGATATGGACCTAAAATTGGCTAAATTAGTGATGTCCGCGCCGGTCTTTTTTAACAAGGGAACGACCATGGCATGCTTCCACTCCTGTGCCACCATAGACTCTGTAAGAGATGTATTCAGAAGTCTCATTAGGACTCTCCGAGGTTCGAGATCCAACAGTTTTAGAATTTTCATAGGAACAAGGTCCCGAGGGGAGCCTGATCTAATACTGTTCAGGCACGATAGAAAGATAGTGTCATCAAACAGTAACCAGTCATTGATGAACATTGAAGGGAAAGGGAGAAGACTACCAGAAGTGGTCGCCGGTAAGGACTCAACAGATGGCGGAGGAGTAGTCAAAGATTCATAAATACGCTCCACTTTAGAGATAAAAAAATCTGCAATGGCATCACACTGTGGTTTATCCAGAGCCGGAGGAGAAGGTACTGTATCTGCTCCCGTTAGCCTCTTCACCACTGCGAAAAGAGTCCGCGGACAATTCTGTGCCTGGGTAATCGTGGATGCCGTGAAGGTGGCCTTTGCCAATTTACAGTTAGCATATTAGCTTTTTAATGCTTCTTTATAGGCTGCCTTGCTAGGGGTTGAATAGGAGAGCCTCCATTTCCTTTCCAAGGCCTTGCACTTGGCGCGTTGTAATTTTAGCTCCTCAGAGAACCAAGGTGCAGGAGGATGAAGGGATCTGTGGTTATTAGATGTAGAAGGAAGGAGTGCAGTTACAGCATCCCTTAACCACTGGGAGACTACAGCATTAGATTCTGATCCCGATTTTTCCAAAGTCGGAATAGATTCAGTGAGGTGTTGATTGAATGCCACCATGTTAAGCTTGTCCCACCGATAAGACGGCTTACCCTTACCAACACAAAGCTTAGCGTTGGGTAAGGATAGAGGTAGCATGAAGTGTACCGCAAAATGGTCAGTCCATCCTAATGGGCGGGCCCTTTGGGAACAGTCATAAGGTAGATTAGAAATGATCGGATCTAACAAATGACCGGCCGAGTGGGTAGCCCCAGAGTTTCGCAGTAAGAGATTGAAAACTTCAAGATCAGACAGTAGCGACTGACTGAGAGTACCTTCAACATCTTCAAGATGGATGTTAAGATCACCGAGAATGGTGAAATTAGCCGTTTTAAGTAGTGCAGGGGATAAAGTATCGGCCAATGACGATATCCAAGGACCAGCATTGCCCGGGGGCGGTATATTAGAAGACCGGAAAGCGTTAATTGAGGGCCAATCGTTAGTTTAAATAGAGCGGCCTCACATCCAGGAAGGGGAAACGACTCCAACTTGCATTGGTAGATGGTTTTAAAAATTATTGCAATCCCCCCACCCTTCCCGGAGGCCCTGTCCTGACGTACCATCTCGTAGTTGTTAGGAACGGCTATGGCAATGTCAGGTCCAGAGCTTTCGTGGGGCCAGGTCTCAGTCAGAAACAGTTCGTCTGGCGACTCTTCATTTATAAAATCAAACAAATTAAATTTATTTTTAGGGAGCGATCTACAATTAATACTCCAAAATTGTAGAGGAGGGGAAGTTTGAAGTTTCTTAGTGGCCTTCCTTTTTCCCCGATAGTGTGCCTTGGTAGTTTGTGTCTTAGAAAGCAACATTTTAACTGTCAAAAAAACACAGCCTGCACAGGTAAAATAATGGGTAGGCGGGATCGTAGAGATGTTAAAGTAAGTGCGGAATACGTCAGACGAATAGAACGATGGTCAGGAGTTAACCTACCTGAGCTGGAGAACAAGATGTCATTGTCAATGGACAGCCCGTCCTGCAGCCCGTCCTCAGCGCAGATGGGCGCAGACGGGCTGGACTCTGGCGTGACTCCGGCAGTGATCCGGCGTTCCAGCTGCGCGTGACCGCTGCGCGTCAGCATGATCTCCTTTATGAGGGGGTCGAGCGTCCTTGACGCTAGAGCGAGCACTGCCCGACCGGCGAGCTTCCTCACCTAAGATGGCCGCCAAACAATTCAGCTGCCGAGGGGCAGGAACAAAAGGATCAGGGACCCGCAAAACGCGGTGTAAAGCCGATTATTGTGCAAGTGTGGGGGAGCAGCCCTTAAAAACAGGAATAATAAATTAAAACATAAACAAAATGAAAAACGAGGAGTTTTTAAAAAACGCTTGTAAATCAAGCAGAATGCTTCTCTATAGCGCACAATGTGGTGTAACCACTCTGCACAGGTCAGGATCTTCAATTAAAGGCTTTGCAAGCAAGACAGAGCCCTGGATTTACTCTCCTTATGAGGGGGTCGAGCGTCCTTGACGCTAGAGCGAGCACTGCCCGACCGGCGAGCTTCCTCACCTAAGATGGCCGCCAAACAATTCAGCTGCCGAGGGGCAGGAACAAAAGGATCAGGGACCCGCAAAACGCGGTGTAAAGCCGATTATTGTGCAAGTGTGGGGGAGCAGCCCTTAAAAACAGGGGAATAATAAATTAAAACATAAACAAAATGAAAAACGAGGAGTTTTTAAAAAACGTTTGTAAATCAAGCAGAATGCTTCTCTATCGCGCACAATGCGGTGTAACCGCTCTGCACAGGTCAGGATCTTCAAATAAAAGCTTTGCAAGCAAGACAGAGCCCTAGATTTACTCTCCTTATGAGGGGGTCGAGCGTCCTTGACGCTAGAGCGAGCACTGCCCGACCCGTGAGCTTCCTCACCTAAGATGGCCGCCAAACAATTCAGCTGCCGAGGGGCAGGAACAAAAGGATCAGGGACCCGCAAAACGCGGTGTAAAGCCGATTATTGTGCAAGTGTAGGGGAGCAGCCCTTAAAAACAGGGGAAAAATAAATTAAAACATAAACAAAATGAAAAACGAGGAGTTTTTAAAAAACGCTTGTAAATCAAGCAGAATGCTTCTCTATAGCGCACAATGCGGTGTAACCGCTCTGCACAGGTCAGGATCTTCAATTAAAGGCTTTGCAAGCACAACATGGCCAGGGATTTCATCCAGAAGCAAGCACAATGATCTGCCACACCCAACGCAAGCAACCTCCAAACGGCCAATGTACCAACACACCACAAACCCAAATACAGGCCCCACAGCCAACACAGCCACTGATGGAGAGTAGGCACAGAAGACCACAGATAATGACCAGCCATGCCAAAGGGAACCAAAAGGGATAACCACCCTACAACAAAGGCACAGCATGAAGGAGGCACACCTCCAGAGGGTGCACAAACGCCAAACTGAGCACCTGCACATACACATCAGTAAGAGGTACACAACAGACCAATATTAGAACCATATACTGTGACAATGTGCAAAGGAAGAAAAAACCTGCCCCAGGAGGATTTTACTCAAGGTCCATCTGGACAACAGGGGGCTCACATGCTGAACCCACAAGCCGCCAAAGGGCCATCCGGCCACACACAGAGCTTGCAGGAAGGACAGAGCCCGACCCTAGTTGAAGCCAAACACCACGTAATCCTAAACACATCCCGGATTCAAATGCGGACACACCCTGAGTCGGACAGCACTCCAGGTAAAATGACCACATGACTGGCATGGGACCCGAGGAACCAAGGGCTACCAAACCCAGGTCCAAACTCACCCATAGTAGGAGGACAGGCTAACGCAAGGAGGTCCAGACACACCACAGCCACCCCACAAGCAGAGCAGGCACCCCGAGACAGATGTGAAACAACAAGGGACCTCCGGCAAGCCGCAGCAAGCAGGGCCAGACTGGGAACCAAAACTGGCCCAGGCAAAGTGCTCGGCTGCCCCCCCTGGGGAGGTTGGGGGTGCAACAGAGCTCCTTGCCGGGGCCGGTTTTCGTCCGAATTCGTTACAGGGACGAGTTTGCAGCTATGCTGCATCAACGGCCCTGTAACTAAAACGGACCCCAGGGGCCCAAAACCGGCCCCTACCCTTGCGGCGCACCGGGGGATTGCCCGGTGCCCGCAACTGTCAGTCCGGGCCTGGCAGCAAGGCCCCACTGCCTAACACAATATAGGGAGTCAGACCCACCCCGAACAAACTCGATGCCTCCCCACATAGGAGGCTTGAGCCAGTCCAACCTGCAGCAGGATCCACAAAACATGTGCAATTGGTGGGAACGCACACATATGGCATTACACACCACCATCACACAGTGTGACCGGAACATCAACATCCTCAGGAGGTACAAAGGCAGTAAGATCCCAGAGCAAATGAAGCAACCATGGGATATACATGAGGCATAGGCTGCAATCACACACTAGACCAGTGCGAGCCTGCGCCACCAGTGGCCCAAGACATGTACATTAGCACACGGATATCAATGAAAGCACCATGTGACCCCACAACCGCCCTGCATGAAGCATCACGCATGCTGAAAGCAAGTGCAGGGATAGGACGCAGCATTGGTCCAAGAGTGAGTGGCTGGTATCATTCTAAATTACATGAGCCAATGGAATGACGCGTAGCAACGCCAGTACACTACCTCCTGTGCATTTGTGCCACCCCCGGTGGCAGCCCCTAGTGATGGTACATCTCGTTATGAGGCAAGACCTTGAGGATTTGCCACAGCATTGGGCATCCTTTGCACCACATATGCTGCACATGGATTGCGCCACAGCAGCCGCATAAAAGGTAACGCTGATGCTGACTTTCAGGGGTGCAAGGAACTTGTAAATCTGCACCATGATGTATGGTTTGTGGTGTTCTGATCTCCCCTATTGTGTGTTGCCTTTCTACGTCTGCATGATGGTATTTCACTTATCACGCAATGCATGACATGTAGAGGCAAAACAAAGATTTGGACCAGTAACGTCTATTTAAATGCATTTTGAAGTGGATCATTGAACGTCCTGCCATACTTTTTAACAGAACCATGATGAAACAGCATTGTAGCATTATTTGTAAATATTTTCCCTGTAGGAAATCTGTGCATGATCACGTTCCCTGACCCCTATCTCTTGTGTAGATTTATTTTTCTAATAAAATAAATATTGTCATTTGTGGTTACACCTATTAAACATGAAAAAAGATTTGGTGGGATTAAAAATATTGTCAATATTTTTCCTATGTTTTCTGGTATTTATTTATATTTTTAGCTGGAAATCCATGATTTTATTCATTCAGAATTCCAATATAATTATTTTGTCGCTTAGCGACATTTAGCGAGTATATTTTCGTCGCTAATTCTAAAAACGGGTCGCATTTCGATCGATTTTGTATATAACTACCATAGCGACGTTTTATGTCACGATTTTCGTCGCTAACGCAAATAATTTTGTCGCTAAGTCGGAATTTTTTGCAGCAAACACAGGAAGTGGTGTATTACTGCTTCCTGTCACATGGGTGTGCTTTTTACTTTCTCTTTCTCTTTTCAGCACATTGCTGGTGCATGGGCTGAGTGGAGGAGGTGTATGGTGGTTGCTGTGTTGGAAGTTGGTTTTGGAGAGTGGTGCTGCGTGCTGTGTCCTGTCTGAAGTGTCTTTTAGTACTTTTTGTTGTATTTTATACTGTTTGTGTGTCTACTGTCCTCTGGTTTGTCTGCAGTGTCTGTTAGTTGTATTTGTTGTATTTTACACAGTTTGTGTGTCTAGTGTCCTCTGTTTTGTAGAGTTTATTTAGGGGTTAGTTTGTATTTTTATATAGTTAGTTAGTTAATTGGTTTTTTTTTTATTTGTTTTAAGCGGGTTACGGGGCTCAGGCAGATGCCTGCTGTTGGGAGGTCAGGGAGGATGAGTGAGGAGGCATTGGGGGGGGGGGAGGGTTGTGGCTGATTAAGTTTTATCTGCCAAATATGTTGCAGGCGGGAGGGCGGATCCTGCAGGGGTATGCTGTGGGGGCACGGAATGTGCGCTGGGAGCGTGTGAGGCTCCAAATGGAGCACTACTTTAAGATTGCACGCTCCGTGCACCAGTGGAAGCACCGCTGGCAGGACATGACTGCGCGGGAGGCCGACCTCCTGGATTACACCGGAGTGATGCAGGGTGGTAAGTCTAAAAGCCATTATTTCACTTTAATATTCAAATGTAATGTAAGTGAGTTACGTGTGTGACATGTGTGTATGGCATGTACATGCTGACTCGTTACTGTGATACTGTAACTAAATGTTGATGACAATGTCATTTCCCTATGGGCCATGTGTATCAAGCCAAAATTTGTTTGCTAACGCAGACATTCGCTGATTTGCGGCGTCAGCGAATCCTTTTTCGATAAATGCTATTTATGAGACATTTCTGGTGCAATGTAAGGAATCGCTACATTTTCCTTTCCTTATTTAGCGATTGCATTTGAGGAATAGCTACTTTAGCAATTCCTTACATGCAATGTATCAAGGCTAACGTACCATCTCGTAGTTGTTAGGAACGGCTATGGCAATGTCAGGTCCAGAGCTTTCGTGGGGCCAGGTCTCAGTCAGAAACAGTTCGTCTGGCGACTCTTCATTTATAAAATCAAACAAATTAAATTTATTTTTAGGGAGCGATCTACAATTAATACTCCAAAATTGTAGAGGAGGGGAAGTTTGAAGTTTCTTAGTGGCCTTCCTTTTTCCCCGATAGTGTGCCTTGGTAGTTTGTGTCTTAGAAAGCAACATTTTACCTGTCGAAAAACCACAGCCTGCACAGGTAAAATAATGGGTAGGCGGGATCGTAGAGATGTTAAAGTAAGTGCGGAATACGTCAGACGAATAGAACGATGGTCAGGAGTTAACCTACCTGAGCTGGAGAACAAGATGTCATTGTCAATGGACAGCCCGTCATGCAGCCCGTCCTCAGCGCAGATGGGCGCAGACGGGCTGGACTCTGGCGTGACTCCGGCAGTGATCCGGCGTTCCAGCTGCGCGTGACCGCTGCGCGTCAGCATGATCTCCTTTATGAGGGGGTCGAGCGTCCTTGACGCTAGAGCGAGCACTGCCCGACCGGCGAGCTTCCTCACCTAAGATGGCCGCCAAACAATTCAGCTGCCGAGGGGCAGGAACAAAAAGATCAGGGACCCGCAAAACGCGATGTAAAGCCGATTATTGTGCAAGTGTGGGGGAGCAGCCCTTAAAAACAGGAATAATAAATTAAAACATAAACAAAATGAAAAACGAGGAGTTTTAAAAAAACGCTTGTAAATCAAGCAGAATGCTTCTCTATAGCGCACAATGCGTTGTAACCGCTCTGCACAGGTCAGGATCTTCAATTAAAGGCTTTGCAAGCAAGACAGAGCCCTGGATTTACTCTCCTTATGAGGGGGTCGAGCGTCCTCGACGCTAGAGCGAGCACTGCCCGACCGGCGAGCTTCCTCACCTAAGATGGCCGCCAAACAATTCAGCTGCCGAGGGGCAGGAACAAAAGGATCAGGGACCCGCAAAACGCGGTGTAAAGCCGATTATTGTGCAAGTGTGGGGGCGCAGCCCTTAAAAACAGGGAAACAATAAATTAAAACATAAACAAAATGAAAAACGAGGAGTTTTTAAAAAACGCTTGTAAATCAAGCAGAATGCTTCTCTATAGCGCACAATGTGGTGTAACCACTCTGCACAGGTCAGGATCTTCAATTAAAGGCTTTGCAAGCAAGACAGAGCCCTGGATTTACTCTCCTTATGAGGGGGTCGAGCGTCCTTGACGCTAGAGCGAGCACTGCCCGACCGGCGAGCTTCCTCACCTAAGATGGCCGCCAAACAATTCAGCTGCCGAGGGGCAGGAACAAAAGGATCAGGGACCCGCAAAACGCGGTGTAAAGCTGATTATTGTGCAAGTGTGGGGGAGCAGCCCTTAAAAACAGGGGAATAATAAATTAAAACATAAACAAAATGAAAAACGAGGAGTTTTTAAAAAACGCTTGTAAATCAAGCAGAATGCTTCTCTATAGCGCACAATGCGGTGTAACCGCTCTGCACAGGTCAGGATCTTCAATTAAAGGCTTCGCAAGCAAGACAGAGCCCTGGATTTACTCTCCTTATGAGGGGGTCGAGCGTCCTTGACGCTAGAGCGAGCACTGCCCGACCGGCGAGCTTCCTCACCTAAGATGGCCGCCAAACAATTCAGCGCCGAGGGGCAGGAACAAAAGGATCAGGGACCCGCAAAACGCGGTGTAAAGCCGATTATTGTGCAAGTGTGGGGGCGCAGCCCTTAAAAACAGGGAAACAATAAATTAAAACATAAACAAAATGAAAAACGAGGAGTTTTTAAAAAACACTTGTAAATCAAGCAGAATGCTTCTCTATAGCGCACAATGTGGTGTAACCACTCTGCACAGGTCAGGATCTTCAATTAAAGGCTTTGCAAGCAAGACAGAGCCCTGGATTTACTCTCCTTATGAGGGGGTCGAGCGTCCTTGACGCTAGAGCGAGCACTGCCCGACCGGCGAGCTTCCTCACCTAAGATGGCCGCCAAACAATTCAGCTGCCGAGGGGCAGGAACAAAAGGATCAGGGACCCGCAAAACGCGGTGTAAAGCCGATTATTGTGCAAGTGTGGGGGAGCAGCCCTTAAAAACAGGGGAATAATAAATTAAAACATAAACAAAATGAAAAACGAGGAGTTTTTAAAAAACGCTTGTAAATCAAGCAGAATGCTTCTCTATAGCGCACAATGCGGTGTAACCGCTCTGCACGGGTCAGGATCTTCAATTAAAGGCTTCGCAAGCAAGACAGAGCCCTGGATTTACTCTCCTTATGAGGGAGTCGAGCGTCCTTGACGATAGAGCGAGCACTGCCCGACCGGCGAGCTTCCTCACCTAAGATGGCCGCCAAACAATTCAGCTGCCGAGGGGCAGGAACAAAAGGATCAGGGACCCGCAAAACGCGGTGTAAAGCCGATTATTGTGCAAGTGTAGGGGAGCAGCCCTTAAAAACAGGGGGAAAATAAATTAAAACATAAACAAAATGTAAAACGAGGAGTTTTTAAAAAACGCTTGTAAATCAAGCAGAATGCTTCTCTATAGCGCACAATGCGGTGTAACCGCTCTGCACAGGTCAGGATCTTCAATTAAAGGCTTTGCAAGCACAACATGGCCAGGGATTTCCTCCAGAAGCAAGCACAATGATCTGCCACACCCAACGCAAGCAACCTCCAAACGGCCCATGTACCAACACACCACAAACCCAAACACAGGCCCCACAGCCAACACAGCCACTGATGGAGAGTAGGCACAGAAGACCACAGATAATGACCAGCCATGCCAAAGGGAACCAAAAGGGATAACCACCCTACAACAAAGGCACAGCATGAAGGAGGCACACCTCCAGAGGGTGCACAAACGCCAAACTGAGCACCTGCACATACACATCAGTAAGAGGTACACAACAGACCAATATTAGAACCATATACTGTGACAATGTGCAAAGGAAGAAAAAACCTGCCCCAGGAGGATTTTACTCAAGGTCCATCTGGACAACAGGGGGCTCACATGCTCAACCCACAAGCCGCCAAAGGGCCATCCGGCCACACACAGAGCTTGCAGGAAGGACAGAGCCCGACCCTAGTTGAAGCCAAACACCACGTAATCCTAAACACATCCCGGATTCAAATACGGACACACCCTGAGTCGGACAGCACTCCAGGTAAAATGACCACATGACTGGCATGGGACCCGAGGAACCAAGGGCTACCAAACCCAGGTCCAAACTCACCCATAGTAGGAGGACAGGCTAACGCACGGAGGTCCAGACACACCACAGCCACCCCACAAGCAGAGCAGGCACCCCGAGACAGATGTGAAACAACAAGTGACCTCCGGCAAGCCGCAGCAAGCAGGGCCAGACTGGGAACCAAAACTGGCCCAGGCAAAGTGCTTGGCTGCCCCCCCTGGGGAGGTTGGGGGTGCAACAGAGCTCCTTGCCGGGGCCGGTTTTCGTCCGAATTCGTTACAGGGACGAGTTTGCAGCTATGCTGCATCAACGGCCCTGTAACTAAAACGGACCGCAGGGGCCCAAAACCGGCCCCTACCCTTGCGGCGCACCGGGGGATTGCCCGGTGCCCGCAACGGTCAGTCCGGGCCTGGCAGCAAGGCCCCACTGCCAAACACAATATAGGGAGTCAGACCCACCCCGAACAAACTCGATGCCTCCCCACATAGGAGGCTCAAGCCAGTCCAACCTGCAGCAGGATCCACAAAACATGTGCAATTGGTGGGAACGCACACATATGGCATTGCACACCACCATCACACAGTGTGACCGGAACATCAACATCCTCAGGAGGTACAAAGGCAGTAAGAGCCCAGAGCAAATGAAGCAACCATGGGATGTACATGAGGCATAGGCTGCAATCACACACTAGACCAGTGCGAGCCTGCGCCACCAGAGGCCCAAGACATGTACATTAGCACATGGATATCAATGAAAGCACCATGTGACCCCACAACCGCCCTGCATGAAGCATCACGCATGCTGAAAGCAAGTGCAGGGATAGGACGCAGCATTGGTCCAAGAGTGAGTGGCTGGTATCATTCTAAATTACATGAGCCAATGGAATGACGCGTAGCAACGCCAGTACACTACCTCCTGTGCATTTGTGCCACCCCAGGTGGCAGCCCTTAGTGATGGTACATCTCTTTATGAGGCAAGACCTTGAGGATTTGCCACAGCATTGGGCATCCTTTGCACCACATATGCTGCACATGGATTGCGCCACAGCAGCCGCATAAAAGGTAACCCTGATGCTGACTTTCAGGGGTGCAAGGAACTTGTAAATCTGCACCATGATGTATGGTTTGTGGTGTTCTGATCTCCCCTATTGTGTGTTGCCTTTCTACGTCTGCATGATGGTATTTCACTTATCACGCATTGCATGACATGTAGAGGCAAAACAAAGATTTGGACCAGTAACGTCTATTTAAATGCATTTTGAAGTGAATCATTGAACGTCCTGCCATACTTTTCAACAGAACCATGATGAAACAGCATTGTAGCATTATTTGTAAATATTTTCCCTGTAGGAAATCTTTGCATGATCACGTTCCCTGACCCCTATCTCTTGTGTAGATTTATTTTTCTAATAAAATAAATATTGTCATTTGTGGTTACACCTATTAAACATGAAAAAAGATTTGGTGGGATTAAAAATATTGTCAATATTTTTGCTATGTTTTCTGGTATTTATTTATATTTTTAGCTGGAAATCCATGATTTTATTCATTCAGAATTCCAATATAATTATTTTGTCGCTTAGCGACATTTAGCGAGTATATTTTCGTCGCTAATTCTAAAAACGGGTCGCATTTCGATCGATTTTGTATATAACTACCATAGCGACGTTTTATGTCACGATTTTCGTCGCTAACGCAAATAATTTTGTCGCTAAGTCGGAATTTTTTGCAGCAAACACAGGAAGTGGTGTATTACTGCTTCCTGTCACATGGGTGTGCTTTTTACTTTCTCTTTCTCTTTTCAGCACATTGCTGGTGCATGGGCTGAGTGGAGGAGGTGTATGGTGGTTGCTGGGTTGGAAGTTGGTTTTGGAGAGTGGTGCTGCGTGCTGTGTCCTGTCTGAAGTGTCTTTTAGTACTTTTTGTTGTATTTTATACTGTTTGTGTGTCTACTGTCCTCTGGTTTGTCTGCAGTGTCTGTTAGTTGTATTTGTTGTATTTTACACAGTTTGTGTGTCTAGTGTCCTCTGTTTTGTAGAGTTTATTTAGGGGTTAGTTTGTATTTTTATATAGTTAGTTAGTTAATTGGGTTTTTATTTATTTGTTTTAAGCGGGTTACGGGGCTCAGGCAGATGCCTGCTGTTGGGAGGTCAGGGAGGATGAGTGAGGAGGCATTGGGGGGGGGGGAGGGTTGTGGCTGATTAAGTTTTATCTGCCAAATATGTTGCAGGCGGGAGGGCGGATCCTGCAGGGGTATGCTGTGGGGGCACGGAATGTGCGCTGGGAGCGTGTGAGGCTCCAAATGGAGCACTACTTTAAGATTGCACGCTCCGTGCACCAGTGGAAGCACCGCTGGCAGGACATGACTGCGCGGGAGGCCGACCTCCTGGATTACACCGGAGTGATGCAGGGTGGTAAGTCTAAAAGCCATTATTTCACTTTAATATTCAAATGTAATGTAAGTGAGTTACGTGTGTGACATGTGTGTATGGCATGTACATGCTGACTCGTTACTGTGATACTGTAACTAAATGTTGATGACAATGTCATTTCCCTATGGGCCATGTGTATCAAGCCAAAATTTGTTTGCTAATGCAGACATTCGCTGATTTGCGGCGTCAGCGAATCCTTTTTCGATAAATGCTATTTATGAGACATTTCTGGTGCAATGTAAGGAATCGCTACATTTTCCTTTCCTTATTTAGCGATTGCATTTGAGGAATAGCTACTTTAGCAATTCCTTACATGCAATGTATCAAGGCTAACGTACCATCTCGTAGTTGTTAGGAACGGCTATGGCAATGTCAGGTCCAGAGCTTTCGTGGGGCCAGGTCTCAGTCAGAAACAGTTCGTCTGGCGACTCTTCATTTATAAAATCAAACAAATTAAATTTATTTTTAGGGAGCGATCTACAATTAATACTCCAAAATTGTAGAGGAGGGGAAGTTTGAAGTTTCTTAGTGGCCTTCCTTTTTCCCCGATAGTGTGCCTTGGTAGTTTGTGTCTTAGAAAGCAACATTTTACCTGTCGAAAAACCACAGCCTGCACAGGTAAAATAATGGGTAGGCGGGATCGTAGAGATGTTAAAGTAAGTGCGGAATACGTCAGACGAATAGAACGATGGTCAGGAGTTAACCTACCTGAGCTGGAGAACAAGATGTCATTGTCAATGGACAGCCCGTCCTGCAGCCCGTCCTCAGCGCAGATGGGCGCAGACGGGCTGGACTCTGGCGTGACTCCGGCAGTGATCCGGCGTTCCAGCTGCGCGTGACCGCTGCGCGTCAGCATGATCTCCTTTATGAGGGGGTCGAGCGTCCTTGACGCTAGAGCGAGCACTGCCCGACCGGCGAGCTTCCTCACCTAAGATGGCCGCCAAACAATTCAGCTGCCGAGGGGCAGGAACAAAAAGATCAGGGACCCGCAAAACGCGGTGTAAAGCCGATTATTGTGCAAGTGTGGGGGAGCAGCCCTTAAAAACAGGAATAATAAATTAAAACATAAACAAAATGAAAAACGAGGAGTTTTAAAAAAACGCTTGTAAATCAAGCAGAATGCTTCTCTATAGCGCACAATGCGTTGTAACCGCTCTGCACAGGTCAGGATCTTCAATTAAAGGCTTTGCAAGCAAGACAGAGCCCTGGATTTACTCTCCTTATGTGGGGGTCGAGCGTCCTTGACGCTAGAGCGAGCACTGCCCGACCGGCGAGCTTCCTCACCTAAGATGGCCGCCAAACAATTCAGCTGCCGAGGGGCAGGAACAAAAGGATCAGGGACCCGCAAAACGCGGTGTAAAGCTGATTATTGTGCAAGTGTGGGGGAGCAGCCCTTAAAAACAGGGGAATAATAAATTAAAACATAAACAAAATGAAAAACAAGGAGTTTTTAAAAAACGCTTGTAAATCAAGCAGAATGCTTCTCTATAGCGCACAATGCGGTGTAACCGCTCTGCACAGGTCAGGATCTTCAATTAAAGGCTTCGCAAGCAAGACAGAGCCCTGGATTTACTCTCCTTATGAGGGGGTCGAGCGTCCTTGACGCTAGAGCGAGCACTGCCCGACCGGCGAGCTTCCTCACCTAAGATGGCCGCCAAACAATTCAGCGCCGAGGGGCAGGAACAAAAGGATCAGGGACCCACAAAACGCGGTGTAAAGCCGATTATTGTGCAAGTGTGGGGGCGCAGCCCTTAAAAACAGGGAAACAATAAATTAAAACATAAACAAAATGAAAAACGAGGAGTTTTTAAAAAACACTTGTAAATCAAGCAGAATGCTTCTCTATAGCGCACAATGTGGTGTAACCACTCTGCACAGGTCAGGATCTTCAATTAAAGGCTTTGCAAGCAAGACAGAGCCCTGGATTTACTCTCCTTATGAGGGGGTCGAGCGTCCTTGACGCTAGAGCGAGCACTGCCCGACCGGCGAGCTTCCTCACCTAAGATGGCCGCCAAACAATTCAGCTGCCGAGGGGCAGGAACAAAAGGATCAGGGACCCGCAAAACGCGGTGTAAAGCCGATTATTGTGCAAGTGTGGGGGAGCAGCCCTTAAAAACAGGGGAATAATAAATTAAAACATAAACAAAATGAAAAACGAGGAGTTTTTAAAAAACGCTTGTAAATCAAGCAGAATGCTTCTCTATAGCGCACAATGCGGTGTAACCACTCTGCACAGGTCAGGATCTTCAATTAAAGGCTTCGCAAGCAAGACAGAGCCCTGGATTTACTCTCCTTATGAGGGAGTCGAGCGTCCTTGACGATAGAGCGAGCACTGCCCGACCGGCGAGCTTCCTCACCTAAGATGGCCGCCAAACAATTCAGCTGCCGAGGGGCAGGAACAAAAGGATCAGGGACCCGCAAAACGCGGTGTAAAGCCGATTATTGTGCAAGTGTAGGGGAGCAGCCCTTAAAAACAGGGGGAAAATAAATTAAAACATAAACAAAATGAAAAACGAGGAGTTTTTAAAAAACGCTTGTAAATCAAGCAGAATGCTTCTCTATAGCGCACAATGCGGTGTAACCGCTCTGCACAGGTCAGGATCTTCAATTAAAGGCTTTGCAAGCACAACATGGCCAGGGATTTCCTCCAGAAGCAAGCACAATGATCTGCCACACCCAACGCAAGCAACCTCCAAACGGCCCATGTACCAACACACCACAAACCCAAACACAGGCCCCACAGCCAACACAGCCACTGATGGAGAGTAGGCACAGAAGACCACAGATAATGACCAGCCATGCCAAAGGGAACCAAAAGGGATAACCACCCTACAACAAAGGCACAGCATGAAGGAGGCACACCTCCAGAGGGTGCACAAACGCCAAACTGAGCACCTGCACATACACATCAGTAAGAGGTACACAACAGACCAATATTAGAACCATATACTGTGACAATGTGCAAAGGAAGAAAAAACCTGCCCCAGGAGGATTTTACTCAAGGTCCATCTGGACAACAGGGGGCTCACATGCTCAACCCACAAGCCGCCAAAGGGCCATCCGGCCACACGCAGAGCTTGCAGGAAGGACAGAGCCCGACCCTAGTTGAAGCCAAACACCACGTAATCCTAAACACATCCCGGATTCAAATACGGACACACCCTGAGTCGGACAGCACTCCAGGTAAAATGACCACATGACTGGCATGGGACCCGAGGAACCAAGGGCTACCAAACCCAGGTCCAAACTCACCCATAGTAGGAGGACAGGCTAACGCACGGAGGTCCAGACACACCACAGCCACCCCACAAGCAGAGCAGGCACCCCGAGACAGATGTGAAACAACAAGTGACCTCCGGCAAGCCGCAGCAAGCAGGGCCAGACTGGGAACCAAAACTGGCCCAGGCAAAGTGCTCGGCTGCCCCCCCTGGGGAGGTTGGGGGTGCAACAGAGCTCCTTGCCGGGGCCGGTTTTCGTCCGAATTCGTTACAGGGACGAGTTTGCAGCTATGCTGCATCAACAGCCCTGTAACTAAAACGGACCGCAGGGGCCCAAAACCGGCCCCTACCCTTGCGGCGCACCGGGGGATTGCCCGGTGCCCGCAACGGTCAGTCCGGGCCTGGCAGCAAGGCCCCACTGCCAAACACAATATAGGGAGTCAGACCCACCCCGAACAAACTCGATGCCTCCCCACATAGGAGGCTCAAGCCAGTCCAACCTGCAGCAGGATCCACAAAACATGTGCAAATGGTGGGAACGCACACATATGGCATTGCACACCACCATCACACAGTGTGACCGGAACATCAACATCCTCAGGAGGTACAAAGGCAGTAAGAGCCCAGAGCAAATGAAGCAACCATGGGATGTACATGAGGCATAGGCTGCAATCACACACTAGACCAGTGCGAGCCTGCGCCACCAGAGGCCCAAGACATGTACATTAGCACATGGATATCAATGAAAGCACCATGTGACCCCACAACCGCCCTGCATGAAGCATCACGCATGCTGAAAGCAAGTGCAGGGATAGGACGCAGCATTGGTCCAAGAGTGAGTGGCTGGTATCATTCTAAATTACATGAGCCAATGGAATGACGCGTAGCAACGCCAGTACACTACCTCCTGTGCATTTGTGCCACCCCAGGTGGCAGCCCTTAGTGATGGTACATCTCTTTATGAGGCAAGACCTTGAGGATTTGCCACAGCATTGGGCATCCTTTGCACCACATATGCTGCACATGGATTGCGCCACAGCAGCCGCATAAAAGGTAACCCTGATGCTGACTTTCAGGGGTGCAAGGAACTTGTAAATCTGCACCATGATGTATGGTTTGTGGTGTTCTGATCTCCCCTATTGTGTGTTGCCTTTCTACGTCTGCATGATGGTATTTCACTTATCACGCATTGCATGACATGTAGAGGCAAAACAAAGATTTGGACCAGTAACGTCTATTTAAATGCATTTTGAAGTGAATCATTGAACGTCCTGCCATACTTTTCAACAGAACCATGATGAAACAGCATTGTAGCATTATTTGTAAATATTTTCCCTGTAGGAAATCTTTGCATGATCACGTTCCCTGACCCCTATCTCTTGTGTGGATTTATTTTTCTAATAAAATAAATATTGTCATTTGTGGTTACACCTATTAAACATGAAAAAAGATTTGGTGGGATTAAAAATATTGTCAATATTTTTGCTATGTTTTCTGGTATTTATTTATATTTTTAGCTGGAAATCCATGATTTTATTCATTCAGAATTCCAATATAATTATTTTGTCGCTTAGCGACATTTAGCGAGTATATTTTCGTCGCTAATCCTAAAAACAGGTCGCATTTCGATCGATTTTGTATATAACTACCATAGCGACGTTTTATGTCACGATTTTCGTCGCTAACGCAAATAATTTTGTCGCTAAGTCGGAATTTTTTGCAGCAAACACAGGAAGTGGTGTATTACTGCTTCCTGTCACATGGGTGTGCTTTTTACTTTCTCTTTCTCTTTTCAGCACATTGCTGGTGCATGGGCTGAGTGGAGGAGGTGTATGGTGGTTGCTGTGTTGGAAGTTGGTTTTGGAGAGTGGTGCTGCGTGCTGTGTCCTGTCTGAAGTGTCTTTTAGTACTTTTTGTTGTATTTTATACTGTTTGTGTGTCTACTGTCCTCTGGTTTTCCTGCAGTGTCTGTTAGTTGTATTTGTTGTATTTTACACAGTTTGTGTGTCTAGTGTCCTCTGTTTTGTAGAGTTTATTTAGGGGTTAGTTTGTATTTTTATATAGTTAGTTAGTTAATTGGGTTTTGATTTATTTGTTTTAAGTGGGTTACGGGGCTCAGGCAGATGCCTGCTGTTGGGAGGTCAGGGAGGATGAGGGAGGAGGCATGGGGGGGGGGGAGGGTTTGTGGCTGATTACGTTTTATCTGCCAAATATGTTGCAGGCGGGAGGGCGGATCCTGCAGGGGTATGCTGTGGGGGCACGGAATGTGCGCTGGGAGCGTGTGAGGCTCCAAATGGAGCACTACTTTAAGATTGCACACTCCGTGCACCAGTGGAAGCACCGCTGGCAGGACATGACTGCGCGGGAGGCCGACCTCCTGGATTACACCGGAGTGATGCAGGGTGGTAAGTCTAAAAGCCATTATTTCACTTTAATATTCAAATGTAATGTAAGTGAGTTACGTGTGTGACATGTGTGTATGGCATGTACATGCTGACTCGTTACTGTGATACTGTAACTAAGTGTTGATGACAATGTCATTTCCCTATGGGCCATGTGTATCAAGCCAAAATTTGTTTGCTAACGCAGACATTCGCTGATTTGCGGCGTCAGCGAATCCTTTTTCGATAAATGCTATTTATGAGACATTTCTGGTGCAAAGTAAGGAATCGCTACATTTTCCTTTCCTTATTTAGCGATTGCATTTGAGGAATAGCTACTTTAGCAATTCCTTACATGCAATGTATCAAGGCTAATAACATTCCTAATTGCCATTAAGGATTCACAAATTACCACCTACTTCTAGTTGGTGGTAAGTAGCGAAATATTTGAAATAAGCTTTTTTTTAAACATCAAAAGGTGCCATGTGACGCTCATACATGCCCTTAGGGCATGTATGTGCGCCATATACGCACACATGTCATTTTCACGGGTGCAGCAGGGTGTTCTTGTGACACCTCTGCACCCTAGAAAATATTCACAATTTGCAATTAGCAAATTGCTAATCGCAAAGTTCCCATTAATTCCTTTGGGCCTCCTGGCACATAGAAATGAATGGGAAGTTTGAGATTAGCAATTTGCTAATCGCAATTTAGGAATATTAATGGATCGCTAACAATAAGCATTTTCCTACATACTTACCATTTTGCGATTTCAAATTAGCGAATCCTTCTAAATCTCTATTTAGTAATCGCTAAACGGAATGTTGATACATATGTCCCTATGTGATTTGCACATGATTCGCTTCAGTTAAGATTAATTTGGACTCCCACTTTCAGGCACATTTTAGCAGATTTACAAGCCACTTGGGGTTCTTTAGCGGCGCAGTTGCATTACTTATGTGACAAAGCGTCAGCGCAAAATTAGCGCCATGGTGCAGGGTATGTACAATATCACAATTCTGGGAGAATCGTCACATTCTAAAGCTATGCACCTTTAGGGTGCGTTCTGGCGCAGGGGAGGGCATTCATACACAGGTAATACATACTCTGTAATGTGACAGAGTGAAATATATCAAGTTTCTGTCAGTCACTTTCATGGCAATGCTGCGTCTTAACTCTTGCCCTGCCTGAAGCAGGCATGAGGATTGACGCAACATTGACAAGATAGGGCCAAAAAGAGCATTGCTGGAGCTACGGCGCACATGCGTCACAACTCCTGCAATGCACTGCATTTACAGCACAGATGCCTGATGCATATGTGCCATTTTAGCAGCATGGTGCGCAGCATAGGAAATGCAGCTCACCATGTGAGTTGGGCCATGGTGCACATTTACTCTTGCCTCCATGCTTATTTGGTGGGATGCACCATTACCTGTAATACTGTCCCTTGGTGTGCTACAGTGGAGTAGGTGTGTGAGTAGTCAATGCTAATGTCCCTATTTGTATAGCTCCATGATTTGACAGTTGGAGTGAGTAGTCACGTTATCATTGAGGTGTGAACACATATTTGCAGTATGCAGACCAGATGTGGGACTGAGGTTTTCTGTGTGTCACTTGCATTCACATTACTATGTGATGGTGAATGACCGCATGCCAGTAAGGGTGGCAAGGCACAGAGGATGTTAGCATTTAGGAGCCCATCACGGCTGTAGTCAGTCAAAGAGATGTGAGCAGTGACTGTGTGCAGGATGATGTGTGTGTGTCCAGTATGTGTAACTGTACATATCTGAGCAGTGCCAGTGTGTGTGTGACCTATGTGCAGGACAGTACACAGTGTGACAGATGCTCAAATCCATGAGCAGCAGGACTGTATCTACACGGCCCCTGTACATGGGTCATGTGTAGATATATCCTTGCCAGGTGATTATGCAATGTGTGAGTTTGACAGCTCCAGAGTGTTTTACATCCCAAAGGACTGTGTATCAGCCTCTTATTAAATGCATAGTTACTATCATACGCAGTACAACTTACACATGATGCCTGTGTGGACATGGTTCTTAGAAATGGCTAACCCAAATGTTATGTGCATGTATGACTGTGGTAATGTTATGTTTGGCCACCACTGCATTAGCAAGCCCATGTGTGCATGCCAATCAAAGTGCACAGAGTCATTAGTACAATGTGTGAATACCCTACAAAGTGATGTAGCATTTCCTGTGACAGAAAAGTTGTTCATCATGTTTATGTAACGTTTCTGGATGCCATGCAATGACACATATTTTATTTGGTTCAGTCACAGATGGTCGGCGACCCATCACACAGGGTGACGTGGATCGTTTCAGGGACCCAAACGCCACTGGTGAGTAATTGTAATGTAAATTGCCATGTGTGATGTAATGGATGTCATTAACTAATGCAACACACGGTAGTTTTGCAATGCTGGTGTGTTCCGCATGTCACGGGGCCACAGGTGCAGAGTATTGTTATGTTATTATTCAGACAATATGCATAAGATTGTGGTTAGACGCATATCTATCTAAGTTGTGACTTTGTCCATGAAGGGACAATGCAACAGCTCTGATTTCCTGTGCATGACATCCAGCACAGATTATAGCTAAATAGACAATGATCCAGGGATCATGCAGGCATTACACTACAGGATTTTCACACATGGCTAAATATTATCAAGACCAGACAGAAGAGGTATCCATGCTTCATCTGCAGTACACTGCCACTGAAGCGGACATTGAGGTTTACTAATATGCCCTGGGACATTCCCATATCATGCCAGGTTAAGGTCATGTCATGTGTAAGGTATGAATCGATCACATATCATCCACACAAGGTTTGAAGGTCCTTTTGCAGTGTAAATCAGATGAAACTGTGCCATAGAGGTTCCAGGCAATGTTGCACCACATATTGGGAACAGTCAAGTTTACCAACTTTCACAGGAGAGTTTGTGTTGATAGATGGATAATGGGTGAGGGGGCAGTTCATTACACCGCCAAGGGGCAAGAGCATTGACCTAGCGTAGCCATGTTGAGAGGGACTAACACAAGACTGGGTCATGAATGTTTTATACCAGGATCTAAGGGGTCTATTTTGCCCATCCCAGTTCTTCTCTTTTATGAGGTCTTTAGGTCCAGGGTTAGACAGGATGTCATGCATGCAACTCTGATTGTTAAACTGCCTTTTCTGCCGCATGATGAGCCTGTGGTGTATTTTCTATGTAGGTGTGGAAGGGGTTATAGGCGACAGGTTGTGAGTCAGTGTGGCTGCCAGATTCTGCAGGGTCTGCTGTTTGACACAAATTTTTAAATGTAGTAATGAAATCTGAGGATTGCTGTAATCGGTGTGGCTGATGGGCAGGCCCTGCAGCAAAGGGTTCCTTGCTTCAATAGGATGGCATTTGAAGTAATTCCATATTTTACACATGAACCCGTAGCAGGTGACAATTACCTGGCTGACGAGCTTTGCCCAGGACAGGGCATGTAGTTTTGTTATTCGTAGGTCTAAGATCACATGTTTGCAAGGGGGACAGGAGCACAGTTCCAGGTGCCACCTTTCATGTGACCAAGATACCTCAGGGCTGCCAAACTGAATGATGTCTGTTTTACTGCTGTTTAGTTTGAGTTTGTTGATGCTCTTCTAGTTACTCATGTAAAACATGCTGTTTGTACAACAGAGACGTGTGTCAGTAGAGTTTGTCCCACACGTACTCAGTTACTGGTTATTGTCAGCATACAATACGCTTAGATGAGCCGTACAATTTCCCGACGTTGCCCAACAGGCTCAAGTATAGATTGAACAGCATTGGACTTAGGATAGATCCTTAACCCCATGACCAGGACAGCTATGTGATTTCTCAGGTGCATATTGTCAAGGCCTTTATAGGGGGTTTTGCATCTGTTTCCTGCCGATGTATGCTGCAATATTGTGGAGAACTTTCTTGATATTCTTGACACCTGTTGTTGGTAGGGGTGTCCCGGTCTTCTTCCCATGCATGTAGGCTGAGCTTACATTGAGTTTCCATTGACATATACATACAGCCACACTGGCAACCATGTAAAAGAGTGGCTGTCTTGTCAGTGACTACATGACCTGTACACATTTTCAGATAGACACACATATCTGCACATGTGCATCGTACAGCAGTAGCAGTAGTTACTCATGTAAAACATGCTGTTTGTACAACAGAGACGTGTGTCAGTAGAGTTTGTCCCACACGTACTCAGTTACTGGTTATTGTCAGCATACAATACGCTTAGATGAGTCGTACAATTTCCCGACGTTGCCCAACAGGCTCAAGTATAGATTGAACAGCATTGGACTTAGGATAGATCCTTAACCCCATGACCAGGACAGCTATGTGATTTCTCAGGTGCATATTGTCAAGGCCTTTATAGGGGGTTTTGCATCTGTTTCCTGCCGATGTACGCTGCAATATTGTGGAGAACTTTCTTGATATTCTTGACACCTGTTGTTGGTAGGGGTGTCCCGGTCTTCTTCCCATGCATGTAGGCTGAGCTTACATTGAGTTTCCATTGACATATACATACAGCCACACTGGCAACCATGTAAAAGAGTGGCTGTCTTGTCAGTGACTACATGACCTGTACACATTTTCAGATAGACACACATATCTGCACATGTGCATCGTACAGCAGTAGCAGCAGTGTGTCACAGGGTCAGATGAGGGTGGTGCTGCCCATGGAGGGGTAGTGCCACACTACTATTGTTAATTGGACTACTTGCACACTCTCAGGATGCACAATGGTGACATGTTATCACTGTCTCATTTGGCATCTAATTTGTCAGTACATCACACCTGCCATGTACTGTCATGTCACGTTCCAGGGCCTGTATTGTGGAAAGTAGTGCTTGTCAATTATGTGGTCAGGTCACTTTGAGACGTTACAGGATGTCACATGTGTGTTGCCTCCCATGTGGTATGTGATTAGTGCCAAATAATATGATGATAGGCAAATGACCCAGTGTCCTTGTTTTGGGATTGACATTTCCTTTTATTTTCAAACAACATGAATGCAGAGGAGACACATGCATTCAATGTGGCTAAGGAACGGTGGGTTCACATCCGCAGGGTTAAGAAGGGGTACAGAGCCATGGAACGAACATACGCGGCTGCTCGGAAGGATGGGACCTGGCGCTCGATGCCAGAGGCTGTAGGACACACAGACAAAACTAAGAGCTCCAAGGCTGCTGGCAAGGCTGGCCGAGTCAAGAAAACAAAGACAGTGGCCTCACCTGTTGTTCCGAGCCCTACCACAGCAGCAATTCCAAGTACCAGCAGCCAGGGGCCGGGTCAAGCTGCACCCAGCCAGGGACCAGCCCAGACCACAACAACCCAGGATCTGGGGGCACCCACCACAACGCCGCCAACGGCTGACACCCTAAACAAGATACTCATTGAGCTGGCCAGGAACAATAACTTGCTCCTCGATCTGAAAAATGAAATGATTACCCTGAACCGGCGGGTGAACGACATTGGAGTTAAACTTGGGATTCCGTAAACTAGGACTTCTTCTGCCCCACACCCCTCTTCTGCCTTCCCTCCTTGTTATTACTTATTTTGTTGTAGATAGTTGTATAATAGGATTTAGATGTAGATTAGTTTTAGAATATGTATAGTTAGTTTAGTGTAGTGGGATGTTGTTAGGTTAAGATAGTGTTGGGGCTAAGTTTCTTTTCTCTTTGGGTGGGGGGTTGATGTAGTTTTTTAGTTTGTGTAGTAGGGTTTAGTTAGTATTACATGTGTAGTTTAGTTTTATATGTGTAGGGATTTTAGATATAGTGTTAGTTTTAGTGTTTAGTGTAGTTTTAGATAGGTTATTTGTCATACAATAAATACTTTTGAATTTGTTACTACTTGCATTGGTGTCAGGTAGGTTGCAGAGTGTGTGTCTTCACACATTGTATGCTTCTCAGGTCATCAGTGGTGTGATCCCTGTATGTGTGACTTTGGATGCAACCTGTTACTGGGATGCATGTATAGTGTTAAGTAAACCTTAGCTGTGGTATCTGTTGACTTGCATGGTTGACTGATTACATATGATTTATTGTGTATGGGCAAAATCTGCTACTTTGCATTCTGCTATTTAGCACTAGATGGCAAGACAGTCCACATGTTTGCAAATTTGCTGGCGTACTTGTGTAGCAATTTGAACTAATATGTGCCCACATGTGCCTGTCACTTTGCCAGCACACCATAATGCAACGAGGTCCCTTGAGTGAACTGGACGTTATAGTGGGGACGGCCGAGAAGATGTTTCATACTGCTAGTGTGTGGTGGAGTTTGCCAAACAGTTAGAGCTTCTATGGGAGTTCACATGCATCTTGTTTAGGAGGGGTCAGAGACCAAGCAGAGCAGCAGGTGCGGAGAATGCAGGCACCTTGTCACAGGAGCTTCACAGGGATGGCGCTTGGGAAAGTAATGGATGCTAATATACGTTTGGGTCTGGACCCCAAAATCCTTCCGATGTCCAAGATTGCTCTGCTGCGCGTGTTGGTACATAGCCATTCAGATACTGCTCAGTGTGTTCATGCGCATGCAGCTGCTGCTGATGGAAAATATCCCATCTCATACTTAAATGCCCCATACAGGACTATGCTGGCACTGGGCAGTAGGGTGCAGTGGCATGCAGGTGCTGCACGCATGGTACATGCACATACCTGCGCCAAGGGGGACAGATGTTTATTGGTGCTGTGTAGGTAGTTATGACTTTACATTTTGACTGCACTGACGGTGGTACCACCTACACAGATATGGAGTATCCAGGCACAAGACTTCATGGTGCAAGAACATGATCGTGCTGTGCATTACGGGTATATATGTACTGGGGGCAGAGGGTAACTTGGCACAATATGTGCTCACACCCTGAGGGCCTACAGGCAATTGTGCTAAATAATATAATCACACTGAGAGGGCTCAGAGGCAGTTCTGCTGCACGGGGCTCAGACACACAGGTCTCCCAGGCAGTTTAGCTGCACCACCCTCTGGTTCCTCACAGCACCCTCTGGTTCACACCTGACACCATTTTGTTCTTCACACCACCCTCTGGTTCAACTGTGCCACACTCTAGTTCACCACTACCACCCTCAGGGTCACCACTGCCACCCTCAAGCTCACTACCCACGCAGATTAATTCCTCAACACTGCCAGACATCTCTACTTCCAGATCCACACCGACCCCAACACCACCCTCAGAGGTACAATCATCTCCAGCCCCCCCAGACCACATTGTCAATTCAGCAAATCCCTCGCCTACCTCGCCAGCAACCATGCACTCACCTCAACAGACTACATCCTCCTAGTGGAGCTGATATTCCAGCCCAGGAACAAGAAGAACACCAACTCCAGAACCCTGTCGGCCACACTAGCCAACCTCAGCCTCAGCCAACTCGTCACCCCACCCACCCACCCTTCCACCCACGCCGCTGGTCACACGTTGGACACCACCTTCTACACAGGCACCCACGTTACTTCAGTACACACCACCTGTTTCCACAGGACTGTACCGTGCTGCATCCATTCCCCCTTCAATGTACAGTCCACAGACCACCGCACACAACGGGTAACTCACCACTCCTGGAGGAGAGTGACTGTAGACCAGCTAATCACCACCCTTACCCACAGGCCACACAACAACTCCACCAACTCCAACACTGCAGGCCGCCACCTCAGGCAGTGTATCTACAACTGTGACAACACACTTGTGCCACTCAAGGAACCCTGTAAAACCCACACCAGCAGGCCAGCCGCCACGTTCACCAATGTGCTGGTGTGTATCCAGAGTTGGATGCCGGAAACAGGAGTGGATATTGGTCACCATGTGCACTCCAGACAACCACGCAGACCACAAGGATGCCATACACATACATCGCCACCTCTTGTGATTGGCCAAGGGTTGCTCCTTCAAAGCCTAACTGGATGACAACACACACGGGAGCAAAGGTCTCTTCTGCATCAGAAGGGAAGTCTCGGACTCCAGCACCAACACCAACAACATGACTCCCTGAGTAGAACAGTGCAACTCACTAGCCATCTTCTTCCACTGCTCGCTGGCTGATATCCATGACAGCTTCAACACGACACCCACCCAAACTATGCCAGGGCCCACCTACCCTGTGTACACCAGCAGCGCATGCCACCTGACCTCCCGGTCCAATGTCAACAGCAACAAGATACACAAGGTTATGTACTCCATCCACACACGCTCCCTGTCACACCTATTCCCACACCACGTATATAACATGGCAGATGCTGCTATCTGAGCTGACTACAGTACAGCAACATTTCCATGGTGCTTGGAACACAACTAAATGTACACCCTCCTCAACTAGCCGAAGCCAGGCCACAAGGACCTCAAGTGCTTCCAGCATTTCTCCCTGCTCCTGTTTCCATGGCCGATCACTGGGAATTGCTCAACATGCAACTGGCCCAACACCTGGTAGACAACAACATCCTGTACCCATCCCAGGCCTGAATCATACAAGTCCACAGCACCCTGCCAGAACTCATGGCCGCCACTGACGACATCATGAGCCAACTGTGCAACAGCGAAACTTCTGCCCTCATCCTCCTGGTGATGTGTCCCTATGCCAGCATGACCAGGGCTCTCCAGGACTTGTTTTACAGTACATGAGGGTATGCAATGTAATGACTTGCATGGTACATGAGTGCCACTGTGCCCATCCACCCACTTCCACCTGTTCCTGTTTGACACTCACCCTGGTGTTGTTGTGTGACTTCCAGTACAGCAGAATCCTGGCCTGTGACTCCTACAACAGTCTCCTCACTGATGACGTTCGCCACCTGCTCCTCCAGCTCATCCAGCTCCTCCTGTGGAGCTGGTCCACCGCCTCCCGTCGCACTTGCTGCCCTTAGGTTTGCTCCCAGTTTCTTTTTTGTTTTGCTCTTCGTATCGTGCCACCGCTTCTTACACTCGTCCACTGTCCTCTTGTGGTCCCCCACGGCATTGACCTTGGTCATGATGTCCTGCCATATATCCCTTTTCCTCGCCATGGTGACGGTGGAACTCACAAAGAGTTCCTGCTGGTGTTGCGTCACCTCTTCAACCAGTACCTGGTTCTCATCTGGAGTGAACTTTGGGTTCCTCTTCCTCTTGGCCTTTCTCTGGGTCTCAGCCTGGCCTTCCTGGCTGTTGTTTCTGCCCTCTGCACTTGTCCCTGGCAGCTCACCATCATTTTCTGTATTTTCCATAGTTAGCAACGATTTTCGGTTTAGCGGGCATTTTTTCGTCCCGCTAACGCGTTATATGGTAGCCTTGGGCCTATTGGTTTAGCGATAATCATCGCTGATAGGCCCAAAGTGCTTTTTTCATGTTAGCGTGCGATGGGTTAGCGTCGTCACACTACTTCTATCGCAGGCTTTTATCGCATTTTCGGGGAATTATCGCCGCCTAGCGGAGTATTGATAATACCTCGCTACGGCGGCGATATTCCCTTGCGATGTTAGGCGATAAAAATGTTCCCGCTAAATATCGAATGCGATATTTTTCACATGTCATTGGTAATATGCCCCACAGACTTCATTCCTGAGTAAAGAAAAACAAATTCATGAACTTTTAAGCAGGACATTGAACGCTTGTGTTTTGACACTTATGTTTTGAACAAGTAAGATTAATGGTAGTAAGAGGAATTACCACCAAACAAAGGTAATTTTGTTGACTGAACATATAATTCTGTCCTTTAAGTCAACAAACAAGCATTGGTCATCATCATTGTTGTATTTTGTTTTTAGGACAATTGCGTATGTTTCTAAATACGCGAGGAATCAGAAAGTGTTTAGGTAAACATAGATCAGTGATTAACAATTAATAGGAGTTACAAAGAAATAGTTTACTCAGGTTATAACCTATTTATCTCTTGTCTTTTGTTTCCCATTCCACTTTCCCTTTGGAGGCATTCTCAGCATCAGAGTATATATTTATGTCTGCTGCTCGGGAAGCTCCTGGGGAGATTGGGGTTTGTTCATCGTTACAGGAAGAACAAGGAGATCAGGTGAGAGGCAAGTCTGACACCCGTCCGCCGAAATATAAATCAGGCCCTTGGTCTTTTTATTGGACCTTTTGTCTCAAACAAAAGCCATCAAGATTCTCAGTTCTCTTCCTTTAAGTCAGGCACAGTCCTTTCTTTGTGGAGCCTTGGGAGTGCAGCAGGTGTAGTCTTCCCAAGTGCAGGTCTTCTGTGGTGCAGTCCAGGGGTACAACAGGACAGTCCTTCTTCTTCTTTTTCTTTTGTTCCTGGCAGTGTTCTGCTGAGCTCCTGCATCTCTTCCCTATTTATCCCTCATTCTAGGCTGGCAGGAAGGGGGGTGCCCTAACTAATAGGGGTATGGCTGCCCCCCTCCGCTATGACCACTTCCTGCGAAGTGAGGCATATTTTTGACCCAGAATGCACTATTTTCCCAGGAATCAAAATGGGGAAAATCTCTCCTTGGTGTGTGTGTGTGTAACATAACCCAAAGGTGTGCTTAACTACTGACTACACTCCCCTTCCAGCCCTTTTATAATCTAATTAGGGGGATCTCATTTGGCTGGGGATCAAGGAAGTGGGGGATGGCCTGGGCCCTGTGACATTGGTTCTCCTACCTTTGAAGTTCAGCTTACCTACCCAGCCCCCTTCCTCTCCCTGGCTTCTCCAAGAAACAAAGCTCCCCCCACCAAATGGCTGTTTTGTTGCAGCCCCATACCTCTTCACAGTTATGGAGGAGTTTGGTTCAGGCCATTCAGAGGCAGACCAAACAGAAGAGATTGCTACAGGGCTGATTTAGGTAACTTTAGGATAGTAAGTTTTAAAATGACTTTCCTGTAATAGTTATAATAAATCTGACCTTGGCAAGTTTTGGGATTTATTGCAACAATATGGTATATCCTTTGAATGGCATTGCTAGCACGCTCCAATGAGAATATGGACTTTATTACATTTATGATTGTCTTCCCCAGGTTATCCTATGGGGCTAGAATCACTACAATAGGGAAATGCAATTTTGGCTGTTTTTCCCTACCATGGCACAACAAACATATACTATATAGTCCCTGGGTTTATGAACAATGCATCATACCATTGGGGCTCCTAAGGCAGATGTTAGGGATACAAGTCATAAAAAAGGTCATTTTGGACTTTGGAAGTACTTTTAATTGTTAAGTTGTATTTAGACATAGTTTTATTTTAAAACAAGCCTGCAAGGCAGGCCTGTCTATAAAATGATACCAGACACCAGAGAGTTGCACACATAAGTGTCTTAGGTCAACTGGGGTCTCTAAACCTACTTGGCCTACCATATACTAGGGGCTTACAGGTAGAATGCCTTTGTCAATTAGAATTACAACAATTGCCATATACCTTTGGAGGACAGAGCACTGGACCTTGACATGGTTTGCGGAACCCAATGCTCTTTCAGAATCAGTAACTATCAGCATCAGTCAAAAAAAGGGGGAGGATCAGGGCGAAAAGGATGACTTTCCTACAACCTGCAGAAGTGAACTGCACCTGGTGGTCTTCACAAAAAACTTAGATTCTTTCATAGGCAACATTTAGAGGAACTATTTTGTTTTTGGTATCCTACTTTTCACCTACGAAATAAATTATGTTTTTTTCAGATGGGCTGGTAATTCTCATATCCTCAGGATGCCTACATATTGCTGTCAACAAGGTCCATGTTATGTTTGAAATCCTCAGCAAATACTAACATTTGTATCCTGCATGTATTTGCATTCTGGGACATGCAGATCTGATTTCAACATTGAACATCTCACAGATGCACAGAGCTCTTCCTAGAAAGGCATGAATGGTAGAAGGTGTCACACTTGACATGGCCTGGTGCCACATATCAGAAAAGGAGGGTGCGAGAGACACACATATACAGAATAAAATACCCTCTTGCTTTACAATCCGTATCTATATGGTCGCCGAACTCCTCTGTGACATGCAATACCTTAATACTTATATACAGTGCGCTATGTGCCATGTTCAGGTGTTTAATATAAACAGGATTCCTTATGCAAAAAATTCCCAGCACAAGAAGACATAATTTTGGCTGCAGAGAAATTTGAATATTTACATGTACATCACCAAGAGTGGACACAGCAAAACCTTGTGCCAAAAAGTTGGGCAAATTAGAAAGTGTTGAGTTGAACAGATTTACAGCTTTCCTCAACTTCAGCAATACAAGGTTTTCTCACCAGCAGCCCACCCACTGATCCTGAAGGTGTGGTGAGGGATGAGGTGGGTCAATGGACGTTGATGAGGGTGTGGCTCTTACTGGAACTTCCAAAACATCTGAACAGGGAGTGAAGGGGCATTCCACCTCGGACCTAAGTATGGAGTGATGATGGATTTAATGTGGAAAAGGACTGCATGAGGCCTGAGGCAGGGATTGTGCAAGGGCTACGAACTCTGGCGAGAGACAGCCATTGAGAGGTGGAAGTCCAACTACTTAGTTGTATGGACCCCCTACTTTAGTAAGAAGCATATTCTAAAGTTTAGCAAGTTTTCCTCTTTAAGGATTGCAAAATTGAAAGAAAAATGTAAGAAGTTATGAGGTAACAGACCATGCAGCTCTGTACATCCACAGACATGACCACAATCATCCATGTAGCCGTGTCTTGAGACATAAATCAATCAAAATAAGATCAGCACACACTTCTCTCAGGTAAAGAATATTTTAATGAACCTACATCAGTTAACACTGAAATTCATGATGCCTCAGCCTTCATGAGATTGTGGTAACTCTACACTCTAGATTATGTGTGGGTGGTTGACTGTCAGTCCACAGTGAGCAGACAGAAACGCAAGTGTGACAAGCCATTGTCTGGAGAGAGAGTGTGAGACAATAATCCTTCCATGGCCCTCATTATGTCCAACATATCTGAAGTAAGCCTACACTCTCCATGTTACATTTGTGGTGTAATGCCTCCTTTGCTGTATGCAAGACACGAGACAGTTTCGCCCTCTGGATTGAAGTCCATCTAACCCATTCTTACCCATTACATTTGATATACTTATAGTGATGATGCACTGTGTTTCGTCAACTTACTGGCTTACTTGAAGTCCAAGGATTCCATGCTCCACCAGCTTTTCTTCATCTCTAGCCAGGTAATCCGCTCAAAACAGAGGACTGTAAGAATCTAGGACCTTAACGGCATTGTAAGAAGCTGTAGGACAATAAACAGTGTGAGAAGCTTGGGCCCATAATGTGTACACAATCCTTGGGAAAAGTTTACAAATAGTGTGTTACAGAAAGACATGTGTAAGACTCATAGCTTGAGGAGCAAGATTTGAATGAGCAAACTCTGTTTAGAGCATGTACCCATCAGCATACATTAGGAGAAGCTTGGATCAAATGGACAGTGTCAATATCTTGGATCAGATGGCTCGAGAATTTCATGAGATGGAAAAATGACTAGGATAAACAGTTAGCGTGAGACGTTTAGAATATATAGACTAGTGAGGTCCCTTCAGAAAGGTAAGCTTATTCACATGAAAAGATATACTTACACATTGCATAAAATGTAGTACTTTTGCCTTCTCAAATTGTAGACAACCTCTGCATTTAAGCAGTAGACCATATTTTACAAGTGTATACATACTTGTAGTAACTTTACCCAAGTAGGCGGAGGTCGCCAACACCGGGGTGGTGATTTCCCAATGGTAAACTTTAAGGAATAGTAAAAACGTTTATTAAACTCTAAAAAAAGAGTAAAATATTCCTCTGATAGAGCTCAATGAAATTTTATTTTAGATATTTATTTAATTGTTGAACAAAATTAACAAAAAGCTGTAGCACAATTCTCTTTATTTTGCATTTAATATTTCATGAATTTAAATATATTTAAATAAATGAAAATATTATTTTAAATATATATTCAAAAAGCGGCCTAAAGTAAAATCATTTGCTCTGTTTTTTTGATACACATTAGCAAACGTTAGTTATTTATAGAATTAATTTAAATGAATTTAGTTATTTGAAAAACAAAGTTATATTTATTTTTAAGTTTGAAAACATTTTTAAACATACCTTTAAAAAATGTCATATATGTTTATATTAAAGTAAATCTACACATATTTTTTCAACTAAAAAAAGTACAAGATTTTCACAATATTTTCTCTGGGGTAAATTGGAGTGTATACCGGTATACCAGTGACCTTGTGTTATAATCCAATTCTGATCAGAGGTACATCTACTAAAGTTCTGCAGAAGTGCAGTTGGTGAATTCGAATGCGATTACTCTTTTGTGGAAGGGTGCATGTCACTCCTTAAATCCCTTTGTTAACCCCTCCTTAGTCACCCCTTAAACTCCTCCCATTTTGTAATATGTATTCCCCATTTTTCAGTCACTAACCCTCCCACATTTGCAGAAAGCTCCACAGTCAAAGGGGAAGTTTTGGCACAGAAAAGATGGGAAAGAAGGAGGTGCAGACCTCCTCATATAGGTTAGCTTGTAGCATTTTGTACTACTTGAATAGTATTATTGTAATACTACTAATCGTGCTACATAAGGTAGTTTGTGAATAGACCCCAGTGTACTCCACTTTGAGCAACTGCACGGGTATTTTGGTGTATAAAATGCAAATGCACAGATAATCTAAGTGAATGGCCAACTAGGAGGCATTTGAGTCAAAAGGAAAGCTAGTGTAGGGAGCATGACTTCCAGGCACTGACAGCATGTTGTTCATGAAAAATATGAGCAGAAAGTTTTAGGATCTTTGACTAAGGTGTATAGTATGAGGAGCTTCAAACAATAAACAGTAGTGATCTTGGGACACATGGAGAGATATAATTGAACTTTTGTATCACATGGAGAGTTATAGGAGATTTTGGCACGTGGGAAAATAGTGTGAAAAATATATGACACATGGACAGAATCAAGGGACACTAGGGCAGACAGTTTAAGGAGGTTGAAGTGCGGACACTTGGCAAGACTGGTAACATTCTCCTGTACAGTCTCACCACAGAAGAAAAATACAACTCATCCTTAGAAAACAATTCCCAGGTGATTTTCCTAACACTTTACAAAACAAAGAACTGATTGTGGACATTTTAACTCTCCTTTCCATCCGTAACCATCCAAAACCATCACTCCTTTGCTTGTTGCTCATTACACCAGTCCTATTTTCATACCGTCCTCAAAAAACTCGAAAGGGCAAATTTAAGTCCATTATGATCCCAGGACACTACAACAAAAGGGATCCTTGTTAAAGAATTGTGTAATACACTCCAAATATCCGAGCACATGAAAGGAATCGTCCCTGCCATATGCCTCCTGGACAACTTTCACATATTTCTGGCACCAAAAACATCAATTCCCCACAAGCCTCTATATGATCCACACAACACCAAACTATCTCCAAAAGTGGAATATGAAAGCTAGGAATGCTATGGAGCAAACGTTATTCACACAATGACCTTTCCACTCTATAAATCCCAGGTAACACATGTAATTTTTTTACCATCAAAACAAAATAAGGCTTCCTTACAAATCAGTCAACTACAAGAAAAAATAGCTCTTCAAAAGCATAAAAGCATACATCACCTCATCACACATTACACATTCAGTTAAAAAGTTCAATAGACATCAATCAACACTTCATAGAAAATATCTGCATCATTAGTCTCACAATAATAATGCTTCACCAATATCCTCTCACTGATGGTTCCCATCTGTGAGAATGATGCGCTTTCTTCTTTAGTGACCAGGGGCCTCTTGTGCAAAAACTTTGCAACTCGAAAAACGGTCACAAAGGGGTTTGCAAATACAAAAATGGCTGTTCACGATGTATAAAAGCTATTTGAAAACCCCCTGTTGCAATGCAACTGTTTTGTGAGTCAAAAACATTTGCAAATGCAAATACCAAATTGCAATTAGAAAAACCCTGTTTGCACATGCTATTTACCACTAACTCACAAAAGGTGGTTAATAGATGGAAAGTATATAAACTGGCCCAGAATGCATCTGACCTTACCACAATGGCTGCTTTGTACCTGATTGCAAGGCGGATTGAAATGCTGACTGCTCAGGGGAGGAGGAGGAGGAGATTGGAGAGGGTTTTTTAGAGTCAGGCTGACCATATTTTAACCAACTGAGGCTGAAACTTGTGACAAATACAGGCTAAGTAGTAATGTCATATTGCAGCTCCTTTCCCTCTTACAACTACATCTTGAAAGCAGGACGAAGCACAGCAGTTCTATCCCTACCCATGTTCAGGTGTTGTGCGCATTACACCTATTGACCTCTGACAGTTACCAGGGTATGATCGCTGTAGTAGGAGGGGTGTCACAAAGTTCATTTGTACATTACTCCCATGCATTCTTAGATGCCATGCTGATCTACACTCACCAACACATATACCTACCAAGGAATGCCCAAGAAATGCATAGTACCGAAACAACATTTTACATGATAGCAAATTGTCCCTATGTCATACGATGTATAGATGGGACACATGTACCCATATGTCCCCCATCCCATCTGGAATATATATGTTCAGATACAGGAAAAATACACATTCTCTCAACATTCGGGTGGTAATGCCAACATCATAACTGATATTGTGTCACAACATCCAGGAAGCTTGCGTTACTCCTTCATGTGCAGACACAGCAGAAAATACAAACAACTGGAAAGCATTTATTTCAGGAAATTTGATGATGAATACATATTAGAAACAGCATAACAATTTACAAACAGATATGGGTTTGTTGCCATCTATTCAATATGTCATGAAGCCTGACAGCTATGTCTGTTTTGCAGGTGACAGTTCATCTGCCCTATGTCTCTGGATTTTCACATCATATCTTTCTCTCACCTCCCAAAATAAGTGGCAATATAACAGTGCACATCGCGGCACCAGGAGAGTGGTTGAGCAGACATTTGGCCTACTGAAATCTCATTTGCACTGCCTGCACAAGAGTAGGGGTGTGTTACAATATGCACCCAATATAGCTTTTAAGTTAGAAGCAACATGTTCCAGCCTACACAATATTTCCACTAGGAGAGGCCTATACATCAAGGTGTCAGACTCAGATTCAGATGATGAAGATCCTGTGCCACTGGTGCACCAGCCGAGAGATGGGAGCAGAGCTGTGGAGGGGAGAAGGCACAGGGACCACATTGCCAAACATTACTTTGGTAGGTAAGCTGACAATAAAAATGCATTGTGTATGTTAAAGGAGCACAAGAACCTGTTACTGCATGTAAAACAAATATCCTTTCATGTCAGGTAAGAAGTCTGAAGTGAAACAAAACACACAGTTGTAAATGAAAATACCTCTTTGCAGGTTATGTCACCAGATAGGAGAGAACTCAATAATCGAAAGCAAATCAGCAAACTCAGCTCAGTGTTTCTTTCCGCAATGAGCAGATGGTCTACCTCTTTGTTGTGCTGCAGCATGTGCTCGACTGCTGCTGTGTCTCAAAGAACTGGCATGTGTGGTGGACACGCTGCTAATGCTTGATCAGTCATTGCTATTGGCACCTTCTCTGCCTGTGACCCCTTCAATGCAGCCAGGGTGCATAGCATCAACAGCAGATGTTATTTGTTGCAGACCCTTTGTTACATTGCCACTAAAGTGGCACGTTTCAATCTATCCTTCTACACAGGGTTGCTGTAGCATGTGCCAGTCGCTCAATAGATCGACATAGGGTGTCCATCCTGACTGCACTGTATTTGACAAGAGTCAGTGTCTGCAAGTTTTAGACACAACTTCCCATGAACAGCTATCATGCTGTCCATTTTGAGGTTCATTTGGGTTTGGTTCTCTGCCACATGTCTGGCCATATTATCAAATCCCACAGCTATACTGGCATGCATGCTCTGCAACTTCCTATTCATGATTTTCATTTGTCCATGTTGCAGGTGTTGAATGCATGTCATGCACTTTTCTAGCCCTCCTAACACCTGTGTTTCCTCTGATGACTATGGGATTGGCAGAAATGTTTGTGGCACAGGTCATGCCCTACATCTCTGTCGACAACGTCCCAACAGAAGTGGCTGCCATGGTCTCATGGGTGTCATTGCAGGACTTGGCTGTGGATGGCCCTCATCCTCCTCTTGTGATGCAGGCTGGGGTGAAAAGATCTCACTGGCAGTGATGCAATGTGATATGAAGGGTCCACTTTGGTTGTGATTTTGATTTGGGTCTTCCTCCTCATCCATGTGAGTTGTCTCATCTACCTCAGTCTCTGACTCTTCTGTGTGCTGCCCAGATACACCTGTGGTGCAGAACAAATGTAGTTTATTTATTTTGTGTATGTTTGTGAACCACCTAATAGACCCTTGCGGTTTAGTTACAATAAACTTAAAAAAACATCACTATGTTTCATATACTACATGTCCCATTATGAACTGGTATGGCTGCAGTAAGTGTTACCGTAACATGTCTCTGTGGCTGTACAATTTGCATTAAACAGTACAATGTACATGCTACACTTACTTGCGTTAGGTCCTGGAGTCAAGGTGTCCAATTGTCCAAAACCAGGAACTGCCTCAGGCTCAAGGGTGCATCCCACCATTGTTTCTATAGCTTTAGGTGGGGGTACTCTGGAGCGTCCGCCTCCTGTCACACAGCTCTTCGCCAGGCATCGGGCAACATTTTCCTTGGTCCTCGACCTGAGGTCATACCACCTCTCACGTATCTCCTCCACAGAGAGCTGAGTGACCCCCAACAGCATTGAGTTCATGGAGTTCCAAGTAAAAACTCTGCCGCGATATGCAGAGTTCCGCAAGCGGTGGAGGGCATTAGGTTGCGCCGTTCACTGCGATTTTTAGCACCCGGTGTTTGTCCTGAACTGAAAAATCTGCATGAACAGCACCATGCACCGTGCAAGAGGGAGCTGCTTCATTCTACCACTCCAGTAGATTTTGTAGTCGAGCAGCAAACCGATGGTTACTCAACGTGAGCGGTCACAACTATCCACGACCACCTGTGTTGAGAAATCTTGCTGCGAGGTAGTCTAGCATTAGATTTTCTTTCCTTGTGCTCCCCTCAAGCGAGGAAAAATCTGTGCTCTGATTTGGGGAGCAGAGTTTTTTGGAACTCCACATGCTCGGCGGAGCGCTGAAAACTCCACAAAACTCCAGGTGCGGAGTTCGACGCCCAGGTCTACATATTATGGTGAGCACAGCATTGATTTTGGCCTGCATGTCAGTACATATTTTCTTTTTGGGGCATCAGGGACAGTCATGGAGGCCTCGCCAAACAGCAAATCATTAGGCCTGGGCAGAGTTGACAGAGTTCTTTGTTAAACTCTACCGCGCTATGCAGGGTTGCGCAAACGGCGCAGTGCATTAGGTCACACCGTTTGCTGTGATTTTTAGCACAGGGTATTTGCCCTGCACTGGACATCCAGTGTGAATGGCACCATGCGCAGCACAAGAGGGCACTGCTTCTTTCTGCTGCTCCAGTAGATTTTGTACTTAAGCAGCAGCTTCCTCAACGCAAATTGATGGTTTCTCAACGTGAGTGGTAGCGACCATCCACGACGGCCTCCGTTGAGAAATCTCATTGGGAGGTGGTCTAGAATTGGATTTTCCTCACTGGCGCTTGCCAACTTAATGTTGTCACGCGCGAGCGAGGAACTCTGCTCTGCTTTGCTTCCTGGATGCTTGCTTCTTTTTTCACTCTTCTCGTTTTTTTAACACTTTTATTTTATTTACTGTAGTTAAATATAGCTGCCATGTGTCATGATGGTGCTGCCGAAAATAAACGTGTGAAAATCATTGTGCATAAGAAATCTGACAAGTTCACGTCTTCACTTCAGAAAATAATTTGAGGTTTACCTGCTCCTCCACTTTTTTACCTTATGTTCTGTAACCTTGCCAGTTTGTATTTTTTTTATTTTATCCCTTAATACCTACTACCAATGTCAACTATATCTCAGTATAAAACAAGTAAATTGATAAACATAACTCTTGTGCCCTCAAAGTAGTGATAACATTGTATTCTTAACTATATGGTATCTCAGAACATTGTAATTATGTAATGTAGATAGTGAATCCAATCTGTCTACACATTTAATAGCGTTACTAAGATGTCTCTTTTGTAATCACCCTCTTTTGCGATCTACAGCACTCTGTTGCTTGTTAGAGCTAAGAACATGTTCTAAAAATGCCTTAAAAATAAAATAAACAAGGAGAAGCTGTTAGGTTTATAAAGCATGCTTTATACATATAGATGATAATCTTGTGGAAAGTAATAGCAGAATAAATGTGCACCCCTCTTGTTCATAAGAAGTGCCTATGTTTACCATATGTTTTGGGGGTAAAAGAATTGAAAAATGAACCCACACTAATCTTGCATAGCCAAAAAAAACTAAAATGTGTTCGATTTATATGGCAACACCACTTAATTGCCTTTTGAGATTTACATTTTGGTTTAGATATAGATTCTAGCTGAGGAGTGAGGAGGTGGCAAGGGAGAGATGAGCAAAAGCATGCAAGGAAAACAAACATTGGTAAATGCATTAAGTTCGCCTATGTGAATAATAATACACTGTTTATTTGTTGTAAGTTGTAGCATGATGAGTAGTTGAATATTACAAGTTACAGAAAGTCTGTGAAAGTGTTATGACTTGTTAATGTACAAAAAGGCAATATATTGTGGTGTTATTAGTGTTATAGTGCGGGTAATTAATAACAACATTTAAATAATGAAATGAAAGAGGGAAATAATAGAAAGAATTGATGTTATAGCAATATTATGTGTTTAGAGGAGTTCTGACAACTTTTGGTCCCGGTGCCACAACATCATTTATATCATGCCCTAGTGCCTGCAAGATGACTGCATTTGTGGCTGCTGGTTTAATAGCAAAATGTAGCAATATTTGGTGTTAGAGGAGTCATAACAAATGTTGGCCTTGGGGCCACTGCACCTGCTGCACCATTAATATCATGACCTAATTGCCTGAAAGGTAATTACACTTGTGACTGCCTGTTTAGCAGTAAAATAGTGCAATATTTGGTATTTAGAGCCGTTCCTAGAGCTTTGGGGCCTGGTGTCACTGCACCTGCGGCACCATTGGAATCATGACCCTAGTGAGTGCAAGGTACCTACACTTTTAACTGCTTATTTAATAGTTAAATATATCAATATTTGGTGTTTATAGGAGTTCTGACAACGTTTGACTCCGGTGCCGCTGTACCTGAAGCACCATCAAAATCATGGCCCTAGTGCCTGCTAGATAACTGCACTTGTGACTGTCTCTTTAGAAGCAAAATGTTGCAATATTCTGTGTTAACTGGGCTCCCTAGAGCTTTTGGCCCTTGTGCCACTGCACCTGCTGCACCATTCAAATGAAGCCCCTTTCAACTACAAGATAACTGCAATTGTGTCTACCTGTATAGTAGTACAATATAGGAAGATTAGGTGTTTAGAGGAGTTCTGACAACTTTTAGTCCTGGTGTCACTGCACCTGCTGCACCATTGAAATTATGACCCTGTTGTCTGCAAGGTAACTGCACTTGTGACTGCCTGTTTAGTTTTATATTTTAGCAATGATATGGGGTTAGTTGGGTCCCTAGAGCTATGGCCCCAGTGCCACTGCACCGGCTACACCATTTAAATCAAGTCCCTTTTAACTGCAAGGTTACCGCAAATGTGAATGCCAGTTTAGTAGTCAAATATAGCAATAATATGTGTTTAGAGGTCTTCAGACAAATGTTAAGCCCGGTGCTACTGCACCTGCTGCACCATTCAAACCATAACCCTGTTGTCTGCAAGGTAACTGCACTTGTGGCTGCCTGTTTAGTAGTAAAATATACCATAGCTCTTGTATACTAACTTTAGTTTTTAACGTGATATGTTTATAACAACATTTACAATTTCATCATAATGACTAAATAGATTAAGTTGAAAAAAGTCAATCCAATGATGCCTACAAAGTGCAGTGAATGGTACTGAGGCATGAATATAAAATGCCACAAAAGATTTAAGGCTAAAGCATCTGCTTTATACAACTAAGTATTAAATAGCAAGCCTTCCAAAACACTTTTAGAAGCTGTCTGCCTTTTCTGTGGGAGGAGATCTTATCTTGACAGTGAATGGGGCTTAAATAGGGTGAACAGATTTAACAGAAGCATCATAAATGCAAGCAGCCAGGGGAAGTTAACAAAAAAAAAGTTCCACACAAATGCAAATGAACACAGTCATTTGTCTATGAAAACTGATAAGAGCCCCCTTAAAAGATATATTAAATACAAGAGATTTCACAAGCACGGAGCAAGTGATGTCCTGGTGAACCCTAAAAATTACTTCCTTACCATCACTTTAAGCAGTAATCCAGTAAACGTAAAACACGAGAGCTCATTTGCACATGCTATATCTCAAAATTACAAGCTTGAGATAGCCTCTAGAGGGCGGCATTAACTTGTTTTCGAGTTAAATAAATTGTATTTGATTTTGTAATTATGATATGCGTACATCACCGTCAAGAGTTCAGAACAAAGGGTACCAGTAACCACACTGGCTGGCACATTAGCAATCTTTTTTTCACAGCTGTGAAGGTTTAATTTGATTTATATTTAAAATAATTCCAGAACATGGCTGAATTTGCTGTGCCAAGCTGCAACCTGTAGATCCCATACCCATATCCTCTCAAAGCCTCTCATTATTTTGAGGTGAATACAGTTAGTACACTTGAGTTGAGTAATTAAAGAACCTGTTACTTGCAGGTCGCCTATGCCTCAGCATTGAACCTGAGAAGGTGCTGTAAAAAAGTTAATATTGTAATGACTCTGATTTGGTTTTTCCTTCAGAGAAAATGTTCTGCAGAGCCATACAGCATCAACATCCTTAAGAGTAGACACAAATTATAAGCACTTTGATTTGTGAGTGTAAATGAACCTTCTTTTTTCAAATAATTCTTAAAATATTTGATGTGGTACAATAGTTTGAAAGATATAAAACACAGTCTGAAAGTATTAGCAAAACATGGGTGGACTTGACACATGCCAGCTTGTTATTGTAAGCATTTCAATAATTAGTACAAAAAATGGTGTCAGGCAGCTAGGGGAGTGGGACAATTCTCATAAGAGCAGAGAGGCATAATATAATCCCTTCAGCTCCTGCAGGGAGGGGGTGCGCAGGCTGGGGGTAACGAGGGGGGAGGAGAGGGGAGCAGCCACCCTGTCCTGGAGGCAGGCCGCCTCAGCTTGTGTTTATCTTGTTTATGGATGTGTTTCTATTTCAGCAGCAGCCAGCATGACTCGCGTGTAGGGCAGAGGGCGGGAGGGTTACGTGGGGTCAGGGAGGGAGGTTGTGTGAGTGGTCATGATTGCAAAAGGGAGGGGAAAAAATTTGATTAAAAAAAAATCACTTACCTTGCCATTCCCCTTTCCAGTGTCACTGCTCCTGCTCTCCTGCTTCCTATGTAAGGAACAGGAAGCAGGCAGCCAGGCTCTCTCCCCTAAGCCAATCACAATGCTGCAATTGCAGTGTTGTGATTGGTCTGAGCGTCATCACACAGCGCTCTGCCCGGGGTTGTAGGGGTAGCCCTTTTCTCCATTCAGGCTGGAGAAGTGGGAAAGCGTACATGACTGGTTTGGGTAGCCCGAGAGGGCCAACCAAACAGTCATGGTGCACTTTTAGGAGTGGGCAAACCACTCCTCCACTGCCCCGCTCACAGAGCAGCCGCGCCCACCCTCCTGCCCACAAAGCCGCCAAATATAAAATGATAATAACTGAGAGTTATTATCATTTTATGTTTTTGCTTCTACACTGCTTGAAAGCAGTGAGGCAACACTCCTCTGCCATAGCAAAGGAGTAGCCCTTGCGTCCATTTTACAAGTTTCGTCCACGCTATCTGCCGACCCAGGCCTTAAGAGAAATAAAGTAACAGATGTTTAATTTCTCCTGTATGCAGAGCCTGTGTGTGTGGATTGGAGACTGTGAGAAAGTGCCCTCTTTCTGCATGGTTGCTGATGTGCTTTGACTGAGTGTGCCCTGGGCTCCTGCTAATCAGGTACCCAGGGCCTATGTTCTTTCCCTACAACTGCATTGAATCCTAAACCCAATTGGCAACTCTGGCCACAGGCCAGCCCCTGATAAGTGGTACCACATGTACCCAGGGCACTGTGACCAGAAAAGGCCTCTAAGGGCTGCAGCACCTATTTGCCACCCTTAGAGGTCCTGTATCTTCTTACTTATACACTGCCTTTGCAGGCTGCATGTTTTGGTGCAGAACAAGAGTCGACATTGCACACATCCCTGTGTGCCATGCCTAAAATCCACTGCCCTGACATAGATCAGTCACCCATCTAGCTGGGGGCACTATACCAGTTGTGAGGGTACAGGTGCATGAGCCCTGTACCCTTACATTGTCTAAGTCCATTATTAGACATTGTAAGTGCAGTGCTGCCATTAAGAGTATATGGTGCTGGGAGTTTGTGATTACGAATTCCACAGCACCATAATGGCTACACTGAAAATGGAGAAGCTTGATATCAAACTTCTCAGCACATTAAACCAACACTGATGCCAGTGTGGGATTTAATGAAAAATGCACACATAGGGCATCTTAGAGATGCCCCCTGAAAACTAACCTACCACTAGTGTCCAGGCTGAGAGGCTGCTTTTAGCTGCCACCACCAGACATGTTTCTGGATCCCTGAGGCGAGAGCCTGCTGCCCCTTGGGGGCCTGAAACAATTCACATCCTGGGACGAGGAGCCAAGCCTCCTCCCACAGGATGAGCAGGGTTCACGAAGGGAAAGCTTCAAAGTCTTGCCACCTTTGTGAGCTTCCCCATGCCACTTGCTGCTTTCAGCAACTGGTCCCCACTGGTTCTGACCCTCACTTTGGCTGGGAGAACCAGCGGGAAAAGCAAGTGAGCAAGAGAGGTCTGCCCACCTCTGCCAGTTCCACTCCTCCAGCGGTGGAGGCGAGGTGAAGCACAACTCTCAGTCCCCGCCATCTTGCATATGGTGGGACTCATCCATCCAGGGAAAGGCTTATGCCCCCTTCTCCATGGAGGGTGGCATAATAGGTAAGGCTCATTGGTCCCAACCTTTTTACCTACCTGTAACGCCTTGACACTAGTATTCAGGGGCAACCCTGAACCTTGCTTCTGCAGACCAGAAGAAACTAAAAGGAAAGAAGAAGAAGGACTGAACAGCCATGCAGAAGCTAACAAGAGAAGGACACCAACCTCCAACACCCCATCCTACCTTTCAAAGTGGTGGTCGCACCCAGAAGACCTTTGTCCCTAAGCCTGCGGTGCCTTTGCAAACCGGAGGTTCCCCATTGCAAACAACAGGGCATGACGTCAAAACAGCACCCTGCACCCGGCTGCCCTAGTGCCACTGAGGGTGCACCTTTGGTGCCACTTTGTTTACCCATTTGCTTTGAGCTAAATTCCAGGAGCTTTGCTCCCACAACCAAGTGGCCTGCTCACCAACAGCCACCAACCGGAGGCTCCCTATCCCCTATTGGATAACATTGGGTCTCCGCAGTCTGCACCCGGCCGCCCTAGTGCGGCTGAGGGTGTAAAAAGAGTGCATTCCTGACCCTGGGGGAGCCCTGATTCTACCTCCAGAACCTAAACTCCCACTACTGAATACTTACCTTAAAACATATAATACTATTTTCCTCCTTAGGATAACATTGACTGTTTTTAAGTGTGAAGTTTGAAAACCTAGAGAAATTCCTTAAAATGTTACTATTTACCAAAAACAATTTTAACAAATTTCTACTTTGAAGGAAATGTCCCAGAGTAGTAATCAGGTATACTACTCTGAGTAGGAAAAGTAATCTAAAAGTAACTTACCTAGTATTTTACTGAAAAGCCCATTCAAGTCTATGTACTGTATTTACAAAACATTGCATTTCTCTGAAACAATACTGTAATTCTAAACAAAGTGCATATAGAATTACCAATCCAAACTGTATCACAACTGTTTTTTACTGCAAAGTACTTATCACTTACCTGTGCCAGGCTTCCTTGGTTCTAGGAAATAAAATAACTAAAAGAATATTTTTATACATAAACAATTGGTCTAAAGTTCAGTTTTTGAGTGTGTGAAATCATTTGCTGCCTGAGTGTGTACAACAAATGCTTAACACTGTCCTGTGATACTGCCTTACTGCTCAACCACACTACCCCAAATAGAGAGTAAGGGTCTATCTACCTTTACCCCTGCCCACCTTTAGGGTTCCACTGTGCACACTATACCTCACTTTGGTATAGTATATACAGAGCCAGCTTCCTACAGAGATGGACCCTTAGGAAGTGAGTTGAGCTCCCAGTGGTTTAAGCATTGCAGCATTTTCCTCAGAGCACTTCAAAACGTGCAATGTTCACTTAGGATTGAGACCCCTCCATAACTGTGTGCTGAATGAAAGCAGGTGAGTGTGAGCTTCTAGTTCTGTGAAGTGTCTGTTTTTGTCTTTCTGCATGTCTACAGCACAAAGGCAGTGAAGTCCTTAGATTTATAAATGCTGAGAAAGGCATTTGCTTCTGGTGCTTTTCCTTTTCGCCCTTAACCAATAGATCATAAAATTCCAGGGGAGGATGGGATGTATTGTATTTAAATTGCTGCACGGGTAATAGTGTATTGCTTTGTGCTTACTTTGTTATTAGTGTTAAGTTTGTAACGTTTTTCTGTTGAAAGGTGGGTGAAAACAATATTGATAAAAGCATAAGTGGAATAGTGAGTCTCTCCTGACATGCAGCATGTGGTAACGCTCGCAAGACTGCATGCAGGTCAGGCTTGGGGTGCAGTGGCAGCAGGGGTGTAACTAACAGGAGCGCAGCAGGTTAGGTGGCCTGTTGTGCGCGGGGCACTTCACCATAATTAGTAGCTGTTTTTCACAAGAAAACCAGTGGATGGGGACCAATTTCCTTTCTTGCATTAGAGCCCACATCGTCCTTATTAAGCCACTCATTATCAGAGCTACTTGTGAGGGCCCGAGATTATTATAAGTTTGCATGAGAGCCCCTGAGTTGTGTGTGATTGTGAGCAGGTATGTGAGCACAGAGCATGAGGGTTCATGAAGGGCAGAGTGCATTTATTTCTACCCAATGCGTCCGGAATCATGTACTGCGAATATAGGTGGGTCTGCGTCTACCTGAGAGTTAATAGAAATAACATCACAGGGACATAGATCACAAGATGTAATTTCCAGTGCTTTATTATGCTAATTAGCAAATTTGAGTATGCAAAAAAAGTGATGGATGGAATGCTTGAATTTATTTCTACCACTGGTAATTACTCGGGCAGCATCAAAGGTCATCGGTTTTTTTGCACACCATGCCATCTCAGTTTGGACCCAGTCATATGCACATCAACCTTAACCCTGCTCCAAATGGAACAGCACCGCCAGAACGTCAAGCCAGTGTCGTGACCCGACAGATAGGGCGACAGGACAGGAGGACACTAGGACCCTGTGGGTCATGAGGGAGGTGACCAGGTCACTGGACACCACATCCGGTTAGGGACAGGAAGGACGGCAGACTGACCAGGGCAGCAAGCAGGGCGGACATGCCTGTAACCAGGCACGATACCGACTAATAAAAGAAGTACAACAAACCAACCTGTGTCTCTCCGATTGGTGTATCTCCGAGCTGCAGTGTAAACACGACAACTGGCGACGAAGGGAAACAAGCCGACGCGTAGATCGACGAGTAGTGGTCGACGGCGACATCAGGAATAACCAGGTGCCCACCCTGGAGGTGCAGGAAAGAAGAAAGGAAACGAGCGACATCGGAGCCCACCCGACCGCTTCTGAAGAAGAATCAGCAAACAGCAGTAAGCGCGAAGGAAAGCGTGGTCTCGAAATAGAGGCGCGAGCTCTCGCGAGAGTCTCGGCGGCCATTTTGAGATCAGGCGGCTAGGCCAATCAGAGGCGAGATCTGGAAAGCGGCCATTTTTAAGTCAGGCGAGTGAGATTTCGATCGCGAAATCTCGCGAGAAGAGCGGCGGCCATTTTTAAAAAAAGGACATAACAAAGAAACAACATAGAAACCAACAGGGCGGCCCTATTTAGGCCAGGCAAGACAGAAAACAAGCAAAATACAAGGGAAAAGAAGAGAATAAAAGGAAAAAGGACTAAGAAAGCCCAGAAGAGGCTAAATAAAGTCAAACAAAGGAATAAACAAAAGAGAATAAAAGGGAACAAGCAAAATACAAGGAAAAGAAGAAAAAAAAAAGGAAAAAGGACTAAGGACTAAGAAAGCCCAGAAAAGGCTAAATAAAGTCAAGTAAAAGAATAAAGAAGCAAAAGACAAAGACAAGCAAACAACAAGGAAAGGAGGGACAAAGACCCCACAAAGGCAAAAGTGAAAGAAAAGAAGAACATAAAAGGAAAGAAAACAAGAGGAAACATAGAACAACACACAAAGAAGCGACAGAACAAAAAGAGAAAAGAGCATATAAAGGCAAGAAGGCAAGAATGGCAGACCCAAAGCCCAGTGCACAATACAGGAGGCCACTGCCGTTCAACTTATCGGAGCCACAAACAGGAATAAGGTGGGAGAAGTGGATCAGACAGTTTGAACGATATATGGAAGCAACAGATGTAACAGATGGAAAGAGATTAGGGTTACTGCTGAACTTAGCAGGGGATGACGTCGAAGAACTTCTGGTGACACTGCCAACCGAAGAAACAAAGACATATGAGAAACTAAAGAAATGCCTAACGGCCAAATTTGAACCACAACGGAATGTTGACTTCGAACGATATACATTTACTATTGCGTGTCAACAAGTGGACGAGACGCTGGATGACTTCGCAACAAGGTTGAGAAAATTGGTGACACATTGTGAGTTTGACAAATTCGACAACGAACAAGCAATAAGGCTACGGATCATTGAAGGCTGTCGTGACACAGGATTCAGGGCAAGGATCCTAAAAGAACCGACCTCATTGGAGAACATCCTGTCACTGGCAAGAGCAGAGGCGAGAGCAACGGCATATGCCAAGGAAATGGAAAGAGGGAAGAATGTTGAAATCGAAAACGCACACCACTTGACAAACAAATATCGCACAGGCCGGTGGAGGAATGACCGGAGGGAACAAACAGAGAGGAGACAACCTGAAGGAACATGCTACAGGTGCGGAATGGAATTTCCACACAGAGGCCCGTGCCCAGCGTTTGGCCAGACGTGCAAAAGATGTAATGGAAGAAACCACTACGCCAGTGTGTGCCAAGGCGTACAATTCAGAGATGACAGAGGAAGAACAGGAAGACCACAAGAGTCGACAACAAGACACGTCAGATATGTCGACAAAGAAAGGAGAAGTTCATCACGAGGGTCAGGCGAAGAAGAGGAAGAAGAGAAAGTGGAAAGGCTATATTACATGTCGGAAGCACTCACAAAACTGAGTGGGGGAGACGAAAAAGGAGAAACAACACACCCAACAGACAGAAGCACACGGGAAAAGACGGACTTGGCAACGATAGGAGTAGGAGCACATGAAGCGGAATTTGTACTGGACAGTGGTGCAACATGCAATGTCATGTGTGCATCAGAGTACGAGAAGATGGACGCCAAGCCGACACTGAGAGCGTCTAGGGTTGAGGTTTTCACCTGGGGGTCAAAGAAACAGGTAACAAACCTGGGAAAGTTCACAGAGGAACTGAAGTACAAAGACAAAAAGAACAAAGAGGACATCCATGTGTTGAAGGGCGATGTCCCAGGACCTTGCCTGTTGAGCAACAGCACCGCCCAAGCATGGGTCTCATAACCATGACATATGACACGGGAAAAACAAAAGACAAACTGAGCGCAAGCGAAGAGAAGATGCAGGGACCAGAGAAAGAGGAAGAGAATTAAAAAGAATCACGGAGGGAACAAACACCACGAAGGGTGGCAGTAGAAAGAGAGGAACTTACGGAGATGGCGCCTGCTGGCCCGCACCACTGGGCACATGGCAAGGAGCTAGAAGCAGACGAAGAGAGGCTGGCAAGAGGAGAGCAGAAGGAGGACAACCGACAAACAGAAGCAAAAGCTGATGGCAGAGAACAGCGACCAAGAGAAGAATGCAATGGGACCAAGAGACTAAGTGATGAAACGTAGGAGTCAGAGACTGGAGAGACGGGTCGACCGGACCTATGTACTCTCTCTCTCTCTCTCTCTCTCTCTCTCTCTCTCTCTCTCACCGTAACCATCAGTAGAACTGTACCACGAACATTTGTTTGCAACAAAGGGGGAGATGTCGTGACCCGACAGATAGGGCGACAGGACAGGAGGACACTAGGACCCTGTGGGTCATGAGGGAGGTGACCAGGTCACTGGACACCACATCCGGTTAGGGACAGGAAGGACGGCAGACTGACCAGGGCAGCAAGCAGGGCGGACATGCCTGTAACCAGCTACGATACCGACTAATAAAAGAAGTACAACAAACCAACCTGTGTCTCTCCGATTGGTGTATCTCCGAGCTGCAGTATAAACACGACAGCCAGGTTCTCCATGAAAACCTTAATACAAGCAACAAAGGACCGGGTTCGGCCTAGTTATAGGCTCTTTAGCTTTGTACAGCTTGTTTCAAGGGACACTGGGTGCACAGGACTCATGTCTGGGCATACCCCTCCCACTTAGGGTGAAAAACTGTAGAATGCAAAAAGTGATGAAAGGAATGCTTGAATTTATTAGCAAATTTGATGCCTGAAAAAATCCAATTAAGGGCAGGAGTGAGAAATCCTGGCAGAAGCAAAATTAAAATGATGCCATTTCCCAACAAAGTTAAAGGGTATTTGGTTGGTAGGCAAAGGCGAAGAGCAAGTAAAGAACCAAGAGGCATCTTAGATATATGACTAGAGAATCTTTTATGGTTCCTCAAATGGGCTGCATATACACTTTGAATATGTTATTTGTACATAATCCTTTCAGGGTAGGCCATGAGTATAAGGTCCTTTAACCACAACGGGTTTGGGTATAAGGAGTTCTCCAGTGCCTAAATATGTATATTTTATCAACAGAGCATGTCACACTCCTTCTGCGCCAGTGAGGAGCAACAGCTGATGTAAATGTTATGTAAAATATCAGCAAATCAAAATGGAGAGAGAGGACTAGATAGGCTAGTCCGGATCCCCTGGTTTATATGTAGTAATATCAAAAAAGGACTAGCTTAGTTGTGTTGGCGAGACTCAGAGGGTACGTCTGTGGGCAAACCATTTGGTTTGGTCATGAAGCCCTCACCCACCAACCTAGTTGGTGGCATGCTTCATCATCGGGCCCACCACAGTGACACCGAATGTGTCCCGGGTGTGCTGCAACTCCAGATTACTGAGGAGCTGGTATACTTACTGAGTATGCTGTGAAAAGTGGGTGTGAACGTGATGTTAAAAGCTATGCAGGTGGTCCCAGTTCCCGAGGGTATAAGGATAATTTTAATATCTGGGCCCCTGCTAGCAGCTAAAAAGGCAAGTGGACGTTGTGGAGTGAATTATGAGCTCCTACGTCCTATGTGGTCTACATGTTTCAGCCAGGCCTTTTGTTTAAAACTGGCTTTCCTCAGGACCAATGAGTATGTGTGGGTGATAAAGTAAATAAACTATATTAAGTGATAGGTGTGTGTAAAAAAGTGTCGCACTCGCTAAGGTGCTATACGTGTTAGAAGGGGATTCCCTCTGCTTTACTGTACATATAACATAAAGACACAAACAGACATACAAGGTAGAGCCAATGAGAATTGTATATTTGTAACACAACATGTTGCCGGCTTCTAAGGTGCGTGAACGACCTAGAGCGGCGGGTAGAACGTGGCCATGAGGATTTGCATGGCAGGTGTGATTATAGCGTTATTTACAGCGTAGTGGCGGTGGTGGGCTAAACAGCGATGCGAGCGTAGCGTGAGGTGCAGGTAAGTATAATACATATTTCCTCACACTTGCTATTTGCTGTTAAAGCCTCCTGGGTCACCTGGCAGGGAGAGAAGACCCTAGGCATTGCAAAAAGGTATAGGTTAGGGCTTAACCTATGGAAAGAAGATACTGCTGCTTACCCAGTTCGTAGAGTTGAATCACCATGTTTACTCACGGAATTGCCGATCTGCGTGCTCCTGCGACCTATCGTCCTGCTCCGGTGTCCTGAGTGAGAGTTTAGAGCTTCGAGGATGGCTTTAAATAGCCTGTTTCATCTGCAGCACCTGGGGCAGGATTGAAAATAGAGGGTGTGGTCGCGCAGAAAGCGTGAAGTCATCTCCCGTACTGCGCATGTGTGTGAGACAAACGCTGGTAGTGGTCAATGCTGGTTTCGCGCATGCGCGGAGTATAGACTCTGTGCTAATGCGCTTGCGCAATGCGTGCTAGTGCGGTTCAATGGTGATGGCAGCGTGAGGGGTAACTAACCATGTCGCGGGCAAGAAAAATGATACGACTATGTACCAGTCGTGTTGGGGACTGAAGGGTGGATTTAAAAATAAAATTTAAAATGAGATTAAAATAGTACAGACTTGGGACAGACCACGAGTCAGAGCGAGTCTAGGAATGGAACAAGGAGCCGGTTAGTTTGACAGCACATTCCACGGGATGGAATCATTAAGCCCCTCTATATGTGTAGAGAGGCGGTATATCCAGCGCTGTTCTTTGGTGAGAAGGGTTTTCTCATTGCAGTCAGATACTGCGAATTGCTCAATTACTGTCCATGTAAAGTCATTTGGGGTGTGATTTTGGGTGAGGAAGTGTTGGGTCAGTTTACCGATGTTTTTACCAGAGCGCATGGTGCTTCTGTGTTCAGTCATCCTGGTTCTGACTTTTCGGGTGGTCATGCCAATGTATCTGAGACCACACCGGCATGTGATGAGATACACAAGATTGGATGAGTTGCAATTGGTAAACTGGCATTGTATCCAGGTTTTGCCGTTTTCCAGGGACAGTGTTTTGGAAGGGGTGGTCAAATGACAGACACTACAGTTGTTACAGGGTTGGTGGCCTGTTATTTTGGGTAGGCCCCACGCGTTTAAGATCGTGTTGCCTGTCGGCCGGGGATTTTTCTTAGGTCTAGTGGACACCAATTGGTCTTTAAGGTTCTTCGCTCTTTTGTAAGCGAACCGTGGTGGCTCCCACTTTCTAGTGCCAGAATTGATGATCTTCCAATTTTTGCGGATTATGTTGGATACCTGGTTAGAGGCTGTGTTGTAGGTTGTAACGCACGTCAAGGTGGGCGTTTCCGGTAGTTTCACGAGGGTTTCCAAGAGTGCTTCTCTATTCTGGTTACGTGCTCTTTTGCAGGTTTTGGAGATGATTCTAGTGGGGTAGCCTCGATCCTCAAGTTTGTGGACTAGTGCCTTGGACTGTGATTTGAAATCCTGAATTTTGCTGCAATTGCGTCGTATGCGCAGAAATTGACCGAATGGTAAATTCTCCCTGAGCGGTCTAGGGTGGAAACTGTCAAATCTCAGCAATAAGTTCCGCGATGTTGGCTTATAATGTGTGGTGGTAGTCAGGCCCCTCTGTTCAGCTCTGATATTGAGGTCAAGGAAGGCAAGTTCAGTGCGACTGCTAGTGCAGGTGAACCGAAGGTAGGAGTCGCGGTTGTTAATCCATATTAGGAAGTCCTTCAATGTGTCCTCATTGCCTTCCCAGATAATAAAAATGTCGTCGATGTAGCGACGCCAAGTTACAATGTTTGCTGAGTAAGGGTTAGCGGGGGCATCAATGTGCGTCCGTTCAAAATGATGAACGTACAGCCCCGCCACGCTAGGGGCAAAAACACTCCCCATAGAGGTTCCGTTGGTCTGAAGAAAGAACTTACCCTCATATTCAAAATAGTTCTCTTTCAACGCAAGGGAAGCACAGTCCAGGATTAAATGGCGTGGAGTTCGGTTTTGCCAGTCGTTCTCCATCAGGACATCATGGAGTACTTTCAAGGTGGCATCCTGTGGCAGACTTGTGTACAAGCTCTCTATGTCTAATCCGACAAGTAGTTGTGTGTCTGGATTGAAGCTGATGTCTTTAATGATGTTTAGGAGATGCTTTGTGTCCTGGATGTAGGATGGTGTCTTTTGGACCAGCGGATTTAGATAGAAGTCACAGAAGCGTGATAGAGGTTCTAGAAGGGACTGGATGCCTGACACGATGGGTCTGCCTGGGGGCGGAGTGACCCCTTTGTGCACTTTGGGCACTGTATAGAAGTAGGGTACTCTAGCATTTTGTGTACAGAGGTAGTCCGCCTCCTGTTTGGATATGTAGTCTGCATCATTGGCCTCTTTCACTAGTTCGTTGATTTTCTTCTGTAGTTCTTGGGTGGGATCTTTTTGTAGACACTTGTAATTACGTGTGTCGCTTAAGAGTCTGCGGCATTCAGTGTCATAGTCGCTCTTGTTCATGATCACAGTTCCTCCCCCTTTATCTGCTGGTTTTATAAGGCGGGTGGGGTCATTTTGTAGGCGCTTGACAATTTCCCTATAATATCCACACTCGATGAACACTCAGATGCTTAGTCACTGGAATCAACCATGGTTGTTCAAACGGCAGACCAGTATGAATCAACATGATATTAAAGGTACAGGTCATCGGCCAGTTGTTTGCATCTCCAGCACAAGGTAACAGTGAATGGTCCACTTTCTGGAGCTTACATTGCGTCAATTACCAGCTCAGTAATATGTTGTAGTTTTTTAAATTTTAGTCTGGCCTTACCGGGTCCTTTGTCGTGCTTCAACAAGAGGGCCGACTAGTCATCTTTCATGTAATCATTTGTCGAGCCTTTTGAAGTGGCCAAGGGGGACTTGGCAACGTAATATTCGGGAATCAGATGATCACAATCCCCTGTGCAGGAGAAGACCCTAGCCCCTCCTTAGTCTCCTAGCTTCCCACTGCAATGGAGACTTTTGAGGTGGTCAGGGGGTTTGCAGACGATTTGTCAACATACGTTTGGGGTACACTGCTGCCTACATTCCCCTGTACTGTTAGAGACACTAGCCCTGTTCACAATTGCACACTACAAGATGTGCTGCATATCCTACTGTGTTGTGAGATTTGTGCAACAGCCAAGGGGCTTTGTAGAGGGTTGGGGGACATACTTTTGTGTTACTGAGAAGCCCACAATCCAAGCACACAGGATGAGAAACTAGATTCATCCACCACTGCATGCTAGAAGAGGGACTGATTTTGGTGCTGTGTATGAGATGTTTGTGTCAGCCAAGGACGGTTACACAGAATTTAGCAGCACATTCTTGAAAGACTCCCGTGCTGGAGTAAACACTAGCCTCAACTATCACTGCAGCTAGGAGCGGCACAAGGCTCACCGCTTTATGGAATGTGCATGTGCCCAGCCTAAGGAGTGTGCCTACTGTAGATCAGGAAAACTGGACTGGGCCACAGCCTTAGTCTTTCTGGGAAGCCAAGTAGAAGTCAAACAGTTCTCTGTTTCCTTTCATGTTGGGGCTGAGGCATTCACGTAGGAGCTATGATGAGTCAAGCTACCTACATTTTAGAATGCAGTTGATCCATCCTAATTCCATATTACTTAGCTATAGGTGTCTGGGTCCTGAGACTAAGGAACCGATTTGGAGTTTGGCAGCAAGAGAACTTGATCGCATATGGAATGGAGTCCCCAATCTACATAATTTAGAAACAGGCGGAAATCTTCCTACAACAGCATGACATTGTAGGGGCAGTCAGAAGAAGGGCATTACACCACCTGCCCAATTTAGAATGGATGGTGTAGTGTCCTTTTTGTGATCCTTACTACAACGTAAAAGTTAGCAGTGAGGAACATAAATAAAACCAATAATGTTACCGCACTCCAGGGATGGCTCCTCTGTAATGGTACAGAGTCAGTCACAGAAAAATATAATGATAAAACAATATTTTATTTTTCTGTGACTGGGTCTGTGTAGGGCAGGGCTAAGCCATGACACGGAGCAGTGGAGGGCACTTATAAGTGAGCATGTCTGTTTGGCCTGCTGTCTTGGGCCAGCCAAACAGACATGCACACTTCTATTTCTCCAATGTTTCTATTTTTTTCCCAGCAGCTGGGTTTGAGAAAAGCTGCAGGCTCTCAGACACTGTCTGAGCGGCAGACCATGTCGCTCAGACCAATACTTACACTGCTCTCATTACATGAGAGCAAGTTTCAAGTTTTTATTATTATGCATTGTAAATTACAACCGTTGCATACATACATTTTAACAGTAAAATCAGTCACATTACATTAATACGATAAATCTATGACAAAGTTTGAAATAACACATGTATGTATGCGTGAAACTTTAAAGATAATGTCAATAAGGCATATCACCCTAGCACAAACGGCAGAGAGTCTATTAAAGGCAGCTCAATTGGAAATTTCTTTTTAAAACTGGCGAAATGATCCCTTACGGCAAGTCAGCTACCTGTTTCTGATATTTATAGCTTTCCTATTCTGTTGTGAGAGGGTGGTATTACAAGGTGGCGCAAACAGTTCAACATGAGAGCAGAGCCGGGATTGGGTGGGGAGCCTGTATTTTCCCAGTAACTACCGTGAGAGAATCATCAAGGAAGGCATTGGTGGCAGTGACAGGTATGTTTTTTATAATTATTATTTTTCCTCTACATCCCCCTATCCCCCACTTTTTTTTTTTGCGGCCTCCTGGGATTAAACTCCCAGAATGTGGGGTCCATTACTTGTTTGTTTTAATGGAAAAACTTCTGCTTTGAGACTTTATTTCTGAAAAACATATAGGGGTCGATTCCGATCCAGTAAAAAGCGCTCCCAATGGCCGTTCGGAGCGTTTTTCCCCGTACGAATCGTACCTGTAAGCGTCCCCGTACGAATCAGCAAGTACGATCCCAACCTTAAGCGTCACTCCGTACGCCTCGTAAAAAACGCCGTACAAATCGAAAGTCCATACGAATTGCAGTTGGCTGACGCTCCACGCTACGTCCGAACGTAAATAGACCGCGTCCTCCGAACCAGGAAGTACGATCCGTGTTGAACACACTTCGTACGGCTCTTTTTCTACGAGAGCTTAAAACTACCGTAAAACCACACTCCGGCACGAACCGCACCCCGGTACGCGACAAGCAGGACATGAACGCCATCGTCCGTCTCATCCCAATCCTGTACGACCACCACCTCGTACATAGAAACCGACGACGGCGCAGAAGGTGAGTACAACGAAGTCCAACATACCTGTATGTGTTGCCACACGTGCACATCTCCATTGCACGAGTGTAATGTCTGGGTACATTGCGCCACACACTCCCGCACATCACCAGTGTAATACAGAGACGTGCCGCACCTACGTCTTCGACCTCGGGGTACGGTACGTCACCGCACAACTCCAGTGTAATACGGAGACGTGCCGCACCTACGTCATCGACCTCGAAGTACGGTACGTCACCGCACAACACCAGTGTAATACGGAGACGTGCCGCACCTACGTCATCGACCTCGGGGAACGGTACGTCACCGCACAACACCAGTGTAATACGGAGACGTGCCACACCTACGTCATCGACCTCGGGGAACGGTACGTCACCCAACAACACCAGTGTAATAGACGTGTGGGACATACGTCTGCTATGTCAGTGTAAGTGTAAGAGGTGTGTAGAAAACACACCCAGCAGTGCCCAGCATTAGAGTGTGTGTGGCTAAGACCCCCACCAGTGCCCACCAGTGCCCAGCAGTGCCCAGCATTAGAGTGTGTGTGTGGCTAAGACCCCCACCACTGCCCACCAGTGCCCAGCAGTGCCCAGCATTAGAGTGTGTGTGTGGCTAAGACCCCCACCAGTGCCCACCAGTGTCCACCAGTGCCCAGCATTAGAGTGTGTGTTTCTAAGACCCCCCCAGTGCCCACCAGTGCCCAGCATTAGAGTGTGTGTGTGGCTAAGACCCCCACCAGTGCCCACCAGTGCCCAGCATTAGAGTGTGTGTGTGGCTAAGACCCCCACCAGTGCCCACCAGTGCCCAGCAGTGCCCAGCATTAGAGTGTGTGTGTGGCTAAGACCCCCACCATTGCCCACCAGTGCCCAGCATTAGAGTGTGTGTGTGGCTAAGACCCCCACCAGTGCCCACCAGTGCCCAGCATTAGAGTGTGTGTGTGGCTAAGACCCCCACCAGTGCCCACCAGTGCCCAGCATTAGAGTGTGTGTGTGGCTAAGACCCCCACCATTGTCCAGCAGTGCCCACCAGTGCCCAGCATTCGAGTGTGTGTGTGGCTAAGACCCCCACCAGTGCCCAGCAGTGCCCAGCATTAGAGTGTGTGTGTGGCTAAGACCCCCACCAGTGCCCACCAGTGCCCAGCATTAGAGTGTGTGTGTGGCTAAGACCCCCACCAGTGCCCACCAGTGCCCAGCATTAGAGTGTGTGTGTGGCTAAGACCCCCACCAGTGCCCACCAGTGCCCAGAATTAGAGTGTGTGTGTGGCTAAGACCCCCACCAGTGCCCACCAGTGCCCAGCAGTACCCAGCATTAGAGTGTGTGTGTGGCTAAGATCCCCACCAGTGCCCAGCAGTGCCCAGCATTAGAGTGTGTGTGTGACTAAGACCCCCACTAGTGCCCACCAGTGCCCACCAGTGCCCAGCATTAGAGTGTGTGTGGCTAAGACCCCCACCAGTGCCCAGCAGTGCCCATCATTAGAGTGTGTGTGTGGCTAAGACCCCCACCAGTGCCCAGCATTAGAGTGTGTGTGTGGCTAAGACCCCCACTAGTGCCCACCAGTGCCCATCATTAGAGTGTGTGTGTGGCTAAGACCTCCACCAGTGCCCACCAGTGCCCGGCAGTGCCCAGCATTAGAGTGTGTGTGTGGCTAAGACTCCCACCAGTGCCCAGCAGTGCCTAGCATTAGAGTGTGTGTGTGGCTAAGACCCCCACCAGTGCCCACCAGTGCCCAGCCGTCAAATCAAAAATATACCATTGTTAACCTCATTACCATCAGGAGATAGACACATGTTAACATAACCAAATTTTAACATCACACCACCTCCCAGGCACACAGCAGTCACAGACATTATCAGACAAACTAAAGTTCAGAAAAGGAAATAAATAGCTTTATTCAGCTGGTTCAAAATTGAAAATGCAAATAAGAGTCATTGCTCATAAAAGGCCAATGGCCAGTCCAAAAAAGTCAGATTAACAGTCTGTGCCTCCATGGATGTGCTCACACCCAAACTTGCCTGCACATGGAGTTTAATCCGCAGTGGAAACTACGGGGGCACCATCTGTGGAATCCTCCAGCACCGCATGGACAGGAGAGGGAATGACAGGTGGAGTGGGTGCAGGTGTAGTGGATTCATCCACACTGGTTGGTGCATCGCAGAAAGTAGCTTCAAAAACCTGGCTGCACACCTCAGCCAGTGCGGAAAAACTACCACCTGAACCCGGGGACACATTGGGGGTGGAGGTAGAGGGCTGTGAGTCTGTTCTCCTGGGTGTGTGGATGCGTGTGTGAGGTGTGTCCCCTCTCCCTGTGGGTGTGCCTACATCCCCTTGAGATTGGGTGCGTGGAGCTTTGAGCTTTTTCTGCCGTGTGGGTGTGCTGGGTGTGTCTGACCTGTGGCGTCTGCGTGTATGTTGGGTAGGTATGTGAGAGGCAGAGGTGAATGGGTCTGAAGGATGGGGGGGACAGATGCTGTCGGGTGTACAGAGCTGCCATCAATGTTGACTCTATGGCAGCCACACTCCGACGTAGATCAGACATGGCTGATGACATGCCCTCCATGAACGACACCAACTGTGTAATGAGTTGTGTATGTCCATGGAGGACAGTCAACATGGATGTCTGACCTACTGCAATCTGCCGGAGTAGGTCCACAGACTCAGCACTGAGGGCAGCAGGGGACACAGGGGCAGGGGCTGCGGTGCCGGGAACAAAGGAGACATGGGGGCTAGCACGGACCCTAGGGACACTAACAACTGGGAGGGTGGAGATGGTACTGGAGGAGGGGAGGCCAGCCAAAGATGAAGAAGTGACCATTGCTGCATATTCCCCCTCCTCCTGAGAGTCTGATTTGGAGCTGTCCGCATGGTAGGATGTATCAGTCACATGTCGTCCGGCCTGTAGACTCTCCTCACCCTCCGTGCCACTGCCTCCCTCTGACTCATCAAAGCAGGTGGCACTGTCGCTGGGTCCCTCTGCCTGGTCTGCGCCTGTGTCTCCTCCAGATTCTGATGATGATGCTGTTGGCAAGGAGAATAACAAAAACATATCAGTCACCTGTACACATCAGACATATCAGCTACAAATCATTTGGGCACATTTCTAAACATGGCATGCATCATGAGTCACATGCCACTAAACTCTGCACAATGCTAAGTCTAGTCTTGGGCAATTGTGAGAGACACAACGCTCAATGTATAGTAGGATACAAGCAACAGGCAAGGCAAAAACTTGTATGAGAGACACAATGATGAGCCACTGCCTGACAACAGGATAGCTGATGATGCATCACAGTTCATTTGCCCACCCTGCCACCCAATCCCAGACCTGGTCATGTTTGATTTGCTTTGACCTTGTGCCACATGGGAAAAGTCCTGCCTGAAAAGACATGTGATGCCATCCTGGGACCTGAACCAAGTATCCCATCACCTCACACTGGCATCACAGCTGTCTACACCCAAAGCCACATTGTGTGGCTGACCATCAATATTATTTACAAACAACATGTAACATATTTTGAGAATATGCACATACGCACTGCCCAGTGTGAGTATGCATAAGCCCAAAATATTGCACATGTACATTGTGCACCTGTAGCTAACATATGACAATAAGAAAGTGTACCATGGACAAAGGCCACTGAGGCTGACTCGTGCAGAAAACAGATGTTGAGACTCAAGATCAGTGACAAAATATGAAGAAGGCCAGACACAGTGCACATGTGGTGCTACATGTAAGGTACCAACAGGTGTCAGAGACCCCCTACAACATGATGATGTGCAAAGGAAGATGCATACTAAGACATTGCACCATAGGAGTACATGTGAAAAACAATCATTAGCCAAAGTGCAGGTCGAATGTGGAGTAGGGCAAGGCATGTAAAGAAGCAGCTGATGAAACAGGGACATTCTTATGCCAATGCATTAAGTGCCTGTCTGACCACACTACTCCAACTATGGGAGTGTTACCATGCCTCGGAGCACTGCAGGTAGCATGTGACACACATGACAACAAACAGACATGTACCTACCCCCTTCTAGCTGCTGTCCCTGCTACAACTGCCTATGGAGGTCAGGGAACACCACTTCCAAGACCGGGAGCATGTGGGGGGTGAGGTGGCGGGTGCCGCCATGCCGGCGTGGAGCTTCCAGCTTCAGCTGTACTCTGGCGATGCGGCGGGTCCAGCACCGGATGTCCTGCCACCTCTTCTTGATGTTTCTGAGCCTCCTGCGAGGCCCCCCCTCACTTCTGACAGCCCTGGCGATGGCCACCCAGATTTTACCCTTCTCATAGGCAGATACCTGTCACAAATATAAAGTAAAAGAACATTAGTACACCTGGTCCATGTTTCAATGACACACATATGAGCATAAAATACTTGAGGACAACAGGGCATCGGATGCTCCACACATTTGCATCATTGTCCAGGAGTATGTGGCCTGTGAGCGAACACAACAGCAGTACATGCCATTTAAAGGCTACAGATGACATGAGGGGTGCTAACCACTCTTTAAGCATGACACTCACTGAGCAATATATGCTACATCTGGGTGCACTGCAGCACGTGACATGCTGTCACACACCCCACTACAACAAATAACTCTCTTGAAACGACACTGTACACCCTGGCACTCACTCCCAACAACATAGCATCTATCCACTACACGTACACATTGGCTAGAATGTCACACACACAACAGGTGCACACTCCAAGGTATTGCACACATCACTCACATGATCCTCTGGTCTCCCATACAGCTTGCTGTAGTTAGGCAGGATGGCATCCAGCAGGGCCTTGTTCTCCCCATCAGTGAATGCAGGTGCCTTCTCCATGCTCAGCTAATCAGGGTCCAGAGGATACAGTGACAGCAGCTGTGGTTACCACTCCAATGTTGTGCAGGCAAGTGCCCTCCCACAGCCACATGCTGCCTTATATTTGTGCTGCAGAGGGCCTGTGAGTCCAAGGAGTAGTGTGTGATAGGCCACCATAGTTAGCGTCCTATGTTTCATCCAATCACATCACACATAACCATGACACACATATGCATGGTTTGAAAACTGAGCCAGAGCTCAACAACAGCTTTTGGAACATTGTATACTTTTGCCCAACTGTATTTTTGTAGAACACCTGTAGGAGGCACAAAACTCTCTGTATCCATGACAACATGGGTGTATTCTGATCATTCCACTGTTCACCTAGATGTTCCCTATGTATTTATTTGAATACCCACACAAGTACGGTGCCATTGCCGTTGCAAATGCAACACATTCAATGGTGTAACGAGGCGTACACACGCACGTACCATTGGGGTACGCTGTGCACGCGTATTGCTAAAATGCAATTGGGAAACGAGGCGTACACACGCACGTACCATTGGGGTACGCTGTGCTCGCGTATAGCTAAAATGCAATTGGGATACGAGGTGTACACACGCACGTACCATTGGGGTACACTGTGCTCACGTATGGCTAAAATGCTATTGGGATACAAGGCGTACACACGCACGTACCATTGGGGTACGCTGTGCTCGCGTATGGCTAAAATGCTATTGGGAAACGAGGCATACACACGCACGTACCATTGGGGTACGCTGTGCTCGCGTATGGCTAAAATGCAATTGGGAAACGAGGCGTACACACGCACGTACCATTGGGGTATGCTTTGCTCGCGTATGGCTAAAATGCAATTGGGATACGAGGCGTACACACGCACGTACCATTGGGGTACGCTGCGCTCGCGTATGGCTAAAATGCAATAGGGAAATGATGCCTACACACCCACGTACCATTGGGGTACAGTGCTTCAGACATGCTCAAGTGAACACTTGTGTAGGCTGCGTTCCTGACCTCCTTCATGTCACCATTGGGAGAGTGACTCCAGGAAATCACATTGCAGGGATGTAGTCTACACTCATGTTGACGATGTGGATGCATACATCAGCATGGCATCCTTACATCAGCATGCCCCAGGTGTGGCAGACATTTAAGAAGCACAGGGACTGTGACCTTTTGGCTCAGTTGATGTGTGAAGAGCTGTTGAGACATGTCATTAGTCATTTTGCACATGTGTATCACATACATTCAACACTGCGCACCTGAGTAACATCTGCAACATATCGTGATGCACATCAACACTGGAATGGCACACCATTCAGTACAGGGAACTGTCACATGATGACAGCAACATGACCACTGTCACAGAGGTCGAATTGACGCACAGCATGACCCTGTGTGACCACGTCATGTGTGTGCCATGTGCGACATTGTGCATGCAGTCTGCATATGAAATAAACAGGTCAGTATTATATTCCTCACCTTAGAATATCCCCCAGTGTCATACTGGATATGGCAATTTTCGCTTAGCAGTACACTTGTGTGTCGGTAGGCATCTCCTGCGGCTCCGCGTGTGTCGTTGGCGTTGTGTGCGCTGTGATGACGTTGTCTGAGTACACATACGTCGCCGCTGCGTGCTCACGTCAGGTCCTCTTTTTTCACACCACCAACGCTGTTCCCATATAAGTGTAACCTTACTCATTTTTCTTTTTCAAATCATAGTACAATCACTTCTGACCATTTAACTTGGATTGTCCAACTCAGGACGGTGCCAATAGGGATGGCCGTTTCCAAGGCTGTGAGGATTGCGACCGATTCATGTCGGTGACTGACCCTCACCGTCGGTGTCTCCACTATTTTGACGTTAAGCACGACAACAAGAGCTGCTCCGACTGCCGGGACCAGACATATGAAGCTAGGTGTGAGTGGTCACACAAGCCGCTCGGACTCCAGCAGTTGGCCCTGCACCACAATAGCTCATGGTCTGGACGTAGGTTGAGTGCCTGGGCATGGGTGTTGAGACATCAGAGCCCCAGGATTTGACATCAGTCCTCCAGGGCAAATTCGTCAGGTAACCACGAGAAGTCAAAGAGGGGTCATCGCACTTCAAAATCACCACAATGCACGTGCACACTATCCTGGAACACACACGCCTACAGGGTACCCCATCTTCCATCCATTTGTAGAGCATGCTCCTGCCACCCTACACACAGACAACACCAGACAATCATCCTCCTGGTATCACGATGCCTCAAAATCAGCCATTACAGCTTCTATGCCTGTGTGTGCAACACATACTGGCAAGACTATGCTGAGCCACATGACATTGGGTCTACGTACCACCAGGTCATGTGCCTTGTACAGCACACACACACCTTCCACAGGCACAATATTGTACAGTGTTACCTTGTCAACACCACAGCAGCAAAAATCAGCTTGATTACAGTCACGTGACAGTACACGACCTGGTCACACCACTTCAACATGGCCGTCACAGTCAGTCAAGTAGCCACAGGGGACACACACCATGACCATGTCTCTTGGGTGTGGTGTGATTTGGCCGTTCTGGTGTAGATTATTGTCAGACGTGGGTAGTTGTTCTGTATGCATTGCACCCATCACAGGAGTATAGTACTTGTAGCTGGGAAACATCACTTACATCGCAACTTTTACAACGCAAACCATTACAACGCATTGCGCTGGGGGGCGCTCTAGGATAGGGAATAGGTTTAATGTACTATCCAAAACCGTCCCTACTATCCAAGGGGAATGGAGTGGGAATAGTAAATTAAACTATTCACTATCCAGCACCCCAAAGCACTATGCGTTGTAATGGTATGCGTTGTAAAACTTGCGATGTAAAAGCATGCGTGGTAAAAGCATGCGTTGTAATGTCGTGCATCCCTTGTAGCTCCATAGGGGGAGGTCACCTAATCAGGTGTGCTTGGGTAGAGTGCTACAGCCCATTGCCCACAGTCTGTCCTGCCACCCTTGTCCTGTGCGCCATTCATCACATCCAGAGTACAGCATCATGCTGATGAAAGTTCACATACCTGAGGACACAGATGTAGGTACTCCCTACGTGGACAACTGGTTTTGTCACACTGATCTGTACACCTCAAAGTGACTCTCCTGGCCCTGGCTATTATTGCAGTTTTGTGAACCAAACCCCCCTCCAGCATTTTCTATCCCACACATGTGTGTCTTTCCATCCATGTATCTAGCTGTTATGAATTTGTGAACGATGTGTGTCCTCACCCAGAATCAGATCCAAGTGTATGGATGGCTGCAGTTTGTTGAATACCCTTGCATTTCATACATTTGCACATACATATCATTTTATGCTGTGGGTACAAGATAACTCACCAAATGCGTATGATGTTTAGAATATTTATTGGGTGATCTTGTGCAGGAAACGTGAATAGGTGCTGTACATAAAGGGGTGGAATCCAAAGTTCACTGCTGGAGATGAGATGCCTTACAGTTTCAGTCAACAGAGTCCAGGCCACAGTGCTTGGTATCATTGGGCAGACTCTGACCAGCAAGTCCATGTGGGAGAGTCTCATAGGTGATGCTGTTGCACCCAAGGGCAATATGCCAGGTCAGGGGTCCTGGGAGTTGTGCATGGCCCACTGCCTCTCAACGTCTTAGCCGTGGACGACCCACCTTCCTTGGGGGACCCTCACGTGCAGACATGGACGATGCATGGGACGCTACGTCAGACAGTTCCTCCTCCTCCTCCTCCCTCCCTGTGGCTGGTGTTGCACTTTGCCTTGATGTAGCTGGCCTTGTGACACAGGGAGGGTGCTGCATGTTGGCAGCTATCTGACATAGGGATTGGCTCATTTCCCGATGCACCGTCAAGAGCTGAGCTAGACTTGCCTTCACCCGTCCATAATGTTGGTCTTGCCTGGCTATTTGCTTCGCCTGCTGTTGTTTCACCTGGTTGAGGGCCTCCGCTAGCTGGCTTACCTCCATGGTGTCCCGCCGGTATGCCTCCAGGATGTTAGTCAGTTCAGGCATACCGGCCAGAATCTCGCCTCCGCCTTGCGCCACTCCCACCACCCTGACCCACACGAGCACGGCCTGCGCTTGTGGGCACATCCGATCGACGGGCCCCCGAGTGCTGGCAGGGTGGAGGTTGTCTGCCACCTCAGGGGCGTCCGACAAAGGGTGTCCCTCATTTTCAGACAGGCTCTCTGGTGTATCATGGGCAGGAATCTGACCTGTCTGCTGGGATGTGGTGGGAATGGTTCCGGTGGTTGGCAGAGATGTAGCTGGTACAGTTGCTGCAGGGGTTTGGGATCCAGAGGAGCCAGGTTGGTTGGGGTAATCCACAGTGCATTGAGTGGCGTCGCTGTTGGTGAGGTCTGGGTCCTGCTGAGCCTGGGACTGGGATCCTTCTCCCCCCTGGTTGGGGGGGCTCCACACGTTGCCCTGTGTGTGGGAGAGACAGACACGGTTAACGCACTATCAAGTGACATCTTAATTAGTTATCCATTATCACCATCACAGTTCCATAAGCTTTACATTGTTGTCATTGTTCAGTTGTGTATGTAGTGGTAGTAAATTGACATGTACTCTGGAGTATTTTCCTTCTTCCATTCTCTTGACAATGACTGACACAGCCATTGCTGTGTCTTGTCTTGCCGGCACAACACATATACAGCAGTGCTCAGGTTCACGCAACATCCAGGATACGGTGTTAATCCTTATGTCTGCGTCAAGCATGCACAGAGTTTAGATGCAGCATGTTCATGTAAGAGACAGAGCATTATCTATACTACTATTATAAAAAGAGAACTGTGTCCTTTGAGCCAGGTAAACTCATAAAGTACACCACCAATCACAACACCCAATACAGCGTTGGAAAGGGGAGGTCCAGAAGATGGACATAGGCTATATAAATGGACACCATATACACTAAAAAAGGGGGGGGCGCCATCAGTGGTAAAGTAGTCCCTTCTGGGCGTTAGATGTGGGCATAAACATTAAGAGAGGAAAGTTGTGGGCGTTACATGTGGGCGTTAACATTGTAGTTCACGGTGCAAAACCAAACAGTGACGAGATGTGGCCATGAGATGTGGGCGTTAGATGTGGGCGTTAACATTCAGAGAGGCAAGTTGTGGGCGTTAGATGGCGAGGAGAACATTGAGATGCGAGGAGATCTCACGATGCAAAACCAAACACACCATTCGCGCTCACAGTGCAGAGTATTTCAAACATTCGTGCTCACAATGCAGCGTATTTCAAACGCGTAATAATCACAGTGCAGCATATTGCAAACATGAAATATTCACTCACACACACATCTTCGGGTGGGCAGATTCATTGACCTGGGCATTACCGTTGTACGCTGACATCAGGGACAGGGCGCGGCTTGCATTCACAGCTGACCAATCACGCCACATAACTCGCATAACACATGCAAGCCTTGCGAGGAATAATTTTTTACCATTTCACCATTGGACACGCTCCTGTTTGTCACCGAGGGAAGACCTCAAGCAAAAGAGGTGCGGCTTAGACGGCGTTTCAGGGCTTAGGCGAGTATGCGTTCTGCCATTCTGAAGCTGCAATATTTATCGCACGGAGATATCATACATAAAATAAACAGGCTTTCGCATGGCCCTTAAGCGAGTCAGCGTTCACCACAGTACTTGCATTCTAAACCTAAAAACAAAGCTACGGATTCACTCGCCGCTATCTGTTTTACCACTGTAACACTCCCACTTATTGCGGCGCTAAGGAGAAAACTTGAATTCAGGGCTTAAACAAATATTTCACTCGCCAACATCACCAAGTGCAACATAAAATATCGTCTTGGCAGAAGCAACAACATTCTCACGGGGGAGGGGGCAAGGACAAACAAGGAAACACGAGTTACATTAACTAGAGGGACCTTTCACCAACAAGATTACACAATTTACTTTTCAAACCCGGACAACGTCGGGACGGGCTGCTAGTTTAATAGCATAAGATCTTCTACTTTGGATAGGTGTTGCTGTTCCCTGATGGCCAAACAATGCCAACACCCCTGGACCTGTACACCCACTTCTAGATCATGGCTTTGAAACGTGGCACTTCTCTAAGACGCATCACCTTGTCAATACCCATGTCCATGTTGGTACTTAGGTGCATCCACAACGTTCATGAGATGGGGCACGTGCATTGTGTGAGAGGCACAATGGACTGGAACATCTGCAATGTGCATGTAAAGGTTGTATGCGTATTCATATGAGTGAGTGTTTAGTTGTGGTACATGACAATTGGGACAGTGTTGCAATCCATTGCCTGTCCCCAGGGGTTGAGTTTCTGTAAGGGGGGTGTATGACAGGCCATGCCAGTAGTTAGCGTGTGATTTGCAAGCGTCCATACTTCATGATTTAGCTGTCCCCTCATGTAGCATGCTGGCATAATCGTGGTTCTGTGTTCCTGCACAGGATGTGTGACCTTGTCCTGGTGTTTGTGTTTGCAATGATCACAGGAGGGACTTGTGCTGCCTACACCTGTGCCCATTGTGTACTACAGAGCTTTCCAAACTGTGTGTCCTGACACAGTACAGTGTCGCCTGCAAATGGTGGTTGTGTTGCAGGCACTTAGTAGATGACTGCTGGTAATTAGGAGACATCCCTAAACACTCTGCTCCATGGTCTTTATAAGGCCTGTGCAGTGCTTGGGTGCAACTGTGTGTGTGCCCAGGGAGCTGGGGTGAGGTGACAGAGGGAGGAACACTGAGGGATGGATACAGAGGGATGGAGGGAGACAGAGGGAGGGACACAGAGGGAGGGAGGGAGACAGAGGGAGCGAGACAGAGGGTGAGGGCGACAGGGATGGAGGGAGTCAGAGGGATGGAGGGAGACAGAGGGAGGGAGGGACACAGAGGGAGGGAGGGACACAGAGGGAGGGAGACAGACAGAGGGAGGGAGACAGAGGGAGAGGGCGACAGGGATTGGGGGAGTCAGAGGGATGGAGGGAGACAGAGGGAGGGAGGGACACAGAGGGAGGGAGGGAGACAGAGGGAGGGAGACAGAGGGAGAGGGCAACAGGGATGGAGGGAGTCAGAGAAATGGAGGGAGACAGAGGGAGGGACGGACACAGAGGGAGGGAGGGAGGGAGACAGAGGGAGGGAGACAGAGGGAGAGGGCGACAGAGGGAGAGGGCGACAGGGATGGAGGGAGTCAGAGGGATGGAGGGAGACAGAGGGAGGGAGGGACACAGAGGGAGGGAGGGAGACAGAGAGAAGGAGACAGAGGGAGAGGGCGACAGGGATGGAGGGAGTCGGAGGGATGGAGGGAGACAGAGGGAGGGAGGGACACAGAGGGAGGGAGACAGACAGAGGGAGGGAGACAGAGGGAGAGGGCGACAGGGATGGAGGGAGACAGAGGGATGGAGGGAGACAGAGGGAGGGAGGGACACAGAGGGAGGGAGGGAGACAGAGAGAGGGAGACAGAGGGTGAGGGCGACAGGGATGGAGGGAGTCAGAGGGATGGAGGGAGACAGAGGGAGCGAGGGACACAGAGGGAGGGAGGGAGACAGAGGGAGGGACACAGAGGGAGAGGGTTACAGGGATGGAGGGACACAGAGGGAGGGAGGGAGACAAAGGGAGGGAGACAGAGGGAGAGGGGGACAGGGATGGAGGGAGTGGAGTGATGGAGGGAGACAGAGGGAGGGAGGGACACAGAGGGAGGGAGACAGACAGAGGGAGGGAGACAGAGGGAGAGAGCGACAGGGATGGAGGGAGTCGGAGAGATGGAGGGAGACAGAGGGAGGGAGACAGAGGGAGGGAGGGAGACAGAGGGAAGGAGACAGAGGGAGAGGGCGACAGGGATGGAGGGAGTCGGAGGGATGGAGGGAGACAGAGGGAGGGAGACAGAGGAAGGGAGGGACACAGAGGGAGGGAGGGAGACAGAGGGATGGAAAGGTGTGTCTGCAACATGAAATTGTTTAGAAGCTGTGGTCTACTATCTTGTATGATATTTCCCTATCCCTGTGCATTGGGCGTGTTCCTGGGACATATGGGATGAGAGTAGCCTCCTACCCTCCACCTTCGACCCGTTGTGCCTCCCCCTTGCAACTAACCCTATTCTGTTGTGTCCTGCTGGGACTCGTGGCCACCCACCCCATGCTGCTGGGCACTGTTGTTAGTCCACCCATGTAACATGTGTTTTTTGTACACTCACCAGACTCAACGGCTCCTTCAATTCCATGTACTCCCACCTGTGGCAGCAGGGCCATGACTTTCTCCTCCCAGGGATGGTATACAGGATGTCCGCGGGGACCACCACCTCCAGTGTAGTGTGCAGAGGCGTAGTCCTGGTCCATTTTCTTCTTGACCATCCTCCGCAGATCATACCTCCTGGACTGGCATTCCCCCCTGGTGCGCCTGATGGGTGTAACAGCATTGACCCAGTCTACAATCCTCTCCCACAGGCGTGTTTTTTCAGCCATGCTGGTCTGTCTGACCAATGCGCCGAACAGCTGTGGTTCGACTCTGATGACTTAATCTGTAAGTATCTCATTCTCCGGGTTAGTGAACTTTGGATTCTTGGGTGTGGTCATGGTGTGGGGTGTATGTGATTGAGGGGGTGATGGTGTCTATGGATGAGGGTGTGTGGGTCTGATTGTGAAGGGGGTGGTGTGGGTGTAGATGAGATAGGGTGTATGTGTGAAGGTGTGTGGCTGCAATTGTTGGTGAGATGTCTGTATCTTCGCAAGGATGGGTATGTTGCAAAGGATGCTGGGTTGTATGTGTGGAACCTTTTATTGGTCAAACAGTGGGTGTGGCTTAATTTGAATTGGTGGTGTGTGTGTTATATGGGGTGGGTGTTAGTGTTGACCTCTGTTTGCCTGTTTGGCTGTGACCAGGACATTGATTCTCAATGGTGTGTACACAGGAGACATGATCAGTGTTGTTGGGCGACTCGTTTGCAAAGTCCTTGTGCTGGTTTAGGTGTTGGCGTTATGTGTGCGTGTTGTACTTGTGCGTGCGATTGACTAGTACGGGCCGATGGCGGGTGGGGGGGTTCGCGTAGGCTTGTTGGGGGGGTGTGCGTGTCGTACTTGTGCGTGTGATTGACTAGTACAAGCCGTTGGCGGGTGGGGGGTTCGTGTAGGCTTGTTGGGGGGGTGTGCGTGTCGTACTTGTGCGTGCGATTGACTTGTACGGGCCGTTGGTGGGTGGGGGGGTTCGCGTAGGCTTGTTGGGGGGTGTGCGTGTCGTACTTGTGCGTGCGATTGACTAGTATGGGCTGTTGGCGGGTGGGGGGGTTCGCGTAGGCTTGTTGAGGGGGTGTGCGTGTCATACTTGTGCGTGCGATTGACTAGTACGGGCTGTTGGCGGGTGGGGGGGTTCAAGTAGGCTTGTTGGGGGGGTGCGTGTCGTACTTGTGCGTGCGATTGACTTGTACGGGCCGTTGCCGGGTGGAGGGGTTCGCGTAGGCTTGTTGGGGGGGGTGTGCGTGTCATACTTGTGCGTGCGATTGACTAGTACGGGCAGTTGGCGGGTGGGGGGGTTCGAGTAGGCTTGTTGGGGGGGTGCGTGTCGTACTTGTGCGTGCGATTGACTGGTACGGGCCGTTGGTGGGTAGGGAGGTTCGCGTAGGCCTGATGGGGGTGTGTGCGTGTTGTACTTGTGCGTGCAATTGACTCATACGTGCCGTTGGCGGGTGGGGGGGGGTTCATGTAGGCTTGTTGGGGGGGTGTGCGTGTCGTACTTGTGCGTGCGATTGACTAGTACGGGCCGTTGGCGGGTGGGGGGGTCACATAGGCTTGTTGGGGGGGTGTGCGTGTCGTACTTGTACGGGCCGTTCAGAAAAGGGGGTGGTGATGGACAGAGCATCTGAATTAAGCAGAACACTCATACCCAGTCAAAAGATCAGGTCTTGATCCATCACCGTTTTTTAGCTCACTGCACCATCCCAGTTCAGAACCTGGCTACATGCAAATTAGTCTGTCCCTGGCCCAGTGCATTATGGGAACAGGGCAGACCAAACTACCAAGCCAATTCTTTACTGGAAAGGAAACAAGCTTCCGGGGACCGGTTTCTGGCATTACAGCCGTCTTCGGCCCGGCTTGCTTGAATCCTGATGGTGCAGTGAGCAAGAGACTCTCATCTGAGCATACCCTTCCACGCTTGTGGTGGCCAAAACGATTCAGAAAAGGGGGTGGTGATGGACAGAGCATCTGAATTAAGCAGAACACTCATACCCAGTCAAAAGATCAGGGCTTGATCCATCACCGTTTTTTAGCTCACTGCACCATCCCAGTTCAGAACCTGGCTACATGCAAATTAGTCTGTCCCTGGCCCAGTGCATCATGGGAACAGGGCAGACCAAACTACCAAGCCAATTCTTTACTGGAAAGGAAACAAGCTTCCGGGCACCGGTTTCTGGCATTACAGCCGTCTTCGGCCCGGCTTGCTTGAATCCTGATGGTGCAGTGAGCAAGGGACTCACATCTGAGCATACCCTTCCATGCTTGTGGTGGCCAAAATGATTCAGAAAAGGGGGTGGTGATGGACAGAGCATCTGAATTAAGCAGAACACTCATACCCAGTCAAAAGATCAGGGCTTGATCCATCACCGTTTTTTAGTTTACTGCACCATCCCAGTTCAGAACCTGGCTACATGCAAATTAGTCTGTCCCTGGCCCAGTGCATCATGGGAAGAGGACAGACCAAACTACCAAGCCAATTCTTTACTGGAAAGGAAACAAGCTTCTGGGTACTGGTTTCTGGCATTACAGCCGTCTTCGGCCCGGCTTGCTTGAATCCTGATGGTGCAGTGAGCAAGGGACTCGCATCTGAGCATACCCTTCCACGCTTGTGGTGGCCAAAACGATTCAGAAAAGGGGGTGGTGATGGACAGAGCAGCTGAATTAAGCAGAACACTCATACCCAGTCAAAAGATCAGGGCTTGATCCATCACCGTTTTTTAGTTCACTGCACCATCCCAGTTCAGAACCTGGCTACATGCAAATTAGTCTGTCCCTGGCCCAGTGCATCATGGGAAGAGGGCAGACCAAACTACCAAGCCAATTCTTTACTGGAAAGGAAACAAGCTTCCGGGGACTGGTTTCTGGCATTACAGCCGTCTTCGGCCCAGCTTGCTTGAATCCTGATGGTGCAGTGAGCAAGGGACTCACATCTGAGCATACCCTTCCACGCTTGTGGTGGCCAAAACGATTCAGAAAAGGGGGTGGTGATGGACAGAGCATCTGAATTAAGCAGAACACTCATACCCAGTCAAAAGATCAGGGCTTGATCCATCACCGTTTTTAGCTCACTGCACCATCCAGTTCAGAACCTGGCTACATGCAAATTAGTCTGTCCCTGGCCCAGTGCATCATGGGAACAGGGCAGACCAAACTACCAAGCCAATTCTTTACTGGAAAGGAAACAAGCTTCCGGGGACCGGTTTCTGGCATTACAGCCGTCTTCGGCCCGGCTTGCTTGAATCCTGATGGTGCAGTGAGCAAGGGACTGACATCTGAGCATACCCTTCCACGCTTGTGGTGGACAAAACGATTCAGAAAAGGGGGTGGTGATGGACAGAGCATCTGAATTAAGCAGAACACTCATACCCAGTCAAAAGATCAGGGCTTGATCCATCACCGTTTTTAGCTCACTGCACCATCCAGTTCAGAACCTGGCTACATGCAAATTAGTTTGTCCCTGGCCCAGTGCATCATGGGAACAGGGCAGACCAAACTACCAAGCCAATTCTTTACTGGAAAGGAAACAAGCTTCCGGGGACCGGTTTCTGGCATTACAGCCGTCTTCGGCCCGGCTTGCTTGAATCCTGATGGTGCAGTGAGCAAGGGACTCACATCTGAGCATACCCTTCCACGCTTGTGGTGGCCAAAACGATTCAGAGAAGGGGGTGGTGATGGACAGAGCATCTGAATTAAGCAGAACACTCATACCCAGTCAAAAGATCAGGGCTTGATCCATCACCGTTTTTTAGCTCACTGCACCATCCCAGTTCAGAACCTGGCTACATGCAAATTAGTCTGTTCTTGGCCCAGTGCATCATGGGAACAGGGCAGACCAAACTACCAAGCCAATTCTTTACTGGAAAGGAAACAAGCTTCCGGGGACCGGTTTCTGGCATTACAGCCGTCTTCGGCCCGGCTTGCTTGAATCCTGATGGTGCAGTGAGCAAGGGACTCACATCTGAGCATACCCTTCCACGCTTGTGGTGGCCAAAACAATTCAGAAAAGGGGGTGGTGATGGACAGAGCATCTGAATTAAGCAGAACACTCATACCCAGTCAAAAGATCAGGGCTTGATCCATCACCATTTTTTAGTTCACTGCACCATCCCAGTTCAGAACCTGGCTACATGCAAATTAGTCTGTCCCTGGCCCAGTGCATCATGGGAAGAGGGCAGACCAAACTACCAAGCCAATTCTTTACTGGAAAGGAAACAAGCTTCCGGGGACCGGTTTCTGGCATTACAGCCATCTTCGGCCCGGCTTGCTTGAATCCTGATGGTGCAGTGAGCAAGGGACTCACATCTGAGCATACCCTTCCACGCTTGTGGTGGCCAAAACGATTCAGAAAAGAGGGTGGTGATGGACAGAACATCTGAATTAAGCAGAACACTCATACCCAGTCAAAAGATCAGGGCTTGATCCATCACCGTTTTTAGCTCACTGCACCATCCAGTTCAGAACCTGGCTACATGCAAATTAGTCTGTCCCTGGCCCAGTGCATCATGGGAACAGGGCAGACCAAACTACCAAGCCAATTCTTTACTGGAAAGGAAACAAGCTTCCGGGGACCGGTTTCTGGCATTACAGCCGTCTTCGGCCCGGCTTGCTTGAATCCTGATGGTGCAGTGAGCAAGGGACTCACATCTGAGCATACCCTTCCACGCTTGTGGTGGCCAAAACGATTCAGAAAAGGGGGTGGTGATGGACAGAGCATCTGAATTAGGCAGAACACTCATACCCAATCAAAAGATCAGGGCTTGATCCATCACCGTTTTTTAGCTCACTGCACCATCCCAGTTCAGAACCTGGCTACATGCAAATTAGTCTGTTCTTGGCCCAGTGCATCATGGGAACAGGGCAGACCAAACTACCAAGCCAATTCTTTACTGGAAAAGAAACAAGCTTCCGGGGACCGGTTTCTGGCATTACAGCCGTCTTCGGCCCGGCTTGCTTGAATCCTGATGGTGCAGTGAGCAAGGGTCCCCGGAAGCTTGTTTCCTTTCCAGTAAAGAATTGGCTTGGTAGTTTGGTCTGCCCTGTTCCCATGATGCACTGGGCCAGGGACAGACTAATTTGCATGTAGCCAGGTTCTGAACTGGGATGGTGCAGTGAGCTAAAAAACGGTGATGGATCAAGCCCTGATCTTTTGACTGGGTAGGAGTGTTTTGCTTAATTCAGATGCTCTGTCCATCACCACCCCCTTTTCTGAATCGTTTTGGCCACTATAGGAGTGGAAGGGTATGCTCAGACATGAGTTCCTTGCTCACAGCACCATCAGGATTCAAGCAAGCCGGGCCGAAGACGGCTGCAATGCCAGAAACCCCTCCCCGGAAGCTTGTTTCCTTTCCAGTAAAGAATTGGCTTGGTAGTTTGGTCTGCCCTGTTCCCATGATGCACTGGGCCAGGGACAGACTAATTTGCATGTAGCCAGGTTCTGAACTGGGATGGTGCAGTGAGCTAAAAAACGGTGATGGATCAAGCCCTGATCTTTTGACTGGGTATGAGTGTTCTGCTTAATTCAGATGCTCTGTCCATCACCACCCCCTTTTCTGAATCGTTTTGGCCACTATAGGAGTGGAAGGGTATGCTCAGACATGAGTCCCTTGCTCACTGCACCATCAGGATTCAAGCAAGCCGGGCCGAAGATGGCTGCAATGCCAGAAACCGGTCCCCGGAAGCTTGTTTCCTTTCCAGTAAATAATTGGCTTGGTAGTTTGGTCTGCCCTGTTCCCATGATGCACTGGGCCAGGGACAGACTAATTTGCATGTAGCCAGGTTCTGAACTGGGATGGTGCAGTGAACTAAAAAACGGTGATGGATCAAGCCCTGATCTTTTGACTGGGTATGAGTGTTCTGCTTAATTCAGATGCTCTGTCCATCACCACCCCCTTTTCTGAATCGTTTTGGCCACTATAGGAGTGGAAGGGTATGCTCAGACATGAGTCCCTTGCTCACTGCACCATCAGGATTCAAGCAAGCCGGGCCGAAGATGGCTGCAATGCCAGAAACCAGTCCCCGGAAGCTTGTTTCCTTTCCAGTAAAGAATTGGCTTGGTAGTTTGGTCTGCCCTGTTCCCATGATGCACTGGGCCAGGGACAGACTAATTTGCATGTAGCCTAATTCTGAACTGGGATGGTGCAGTGAGCTAAAAAAACGGTGATGGATCAAGCCCTGATCTTTTGACTGGGTATGAGTGTTCTGCTTAATTCAGATGCTCTGTCCGTCACCACCCCCTTTTCTGAATCGTTTTGGCCACTATAGGAGTGGAAGGGTATGCTCAGACATGAGTCCCTTGCTCACTGCACCATCAGGTTTCAAGCAAGCCGGGCCGAAGATGGCTGCAATGCCAGAAACCGGTCCCCGGAAGCTTGTTTCCTTTCCAGTAAAGAATTGGCTTGGTAGTTTGGTCTGCCCTGTTCCCATGATGCACTGGGCCAGGGACAGACTAATTTGCATGTAGCCAGGTTCTGAACTGGGATGGTGCAGTGAGCTAAAAAACGGTGATGGATCAAGCCCTGATCTTTTGACTGGGTATGAGTGTTCTGCTTAATTCAGATGCTCTGTCCATCACCACCCCCTTTTCTGAATTGTACGGGCCATTGGCGGGTGGGGGGGTTCGCGTAGGCTTGTTGGGGGGTGTGCGTGTCGTACTTGTGCGTGAGATTGACTCGTACTGGCCGTTAGCGGGTTGGGGGTTCGCGTAGGCTTGTTGGGGGGGTTTGCGTGTCGTACTTGTGCGTGCGATTGACTAGTACGGGCCGTTGGCGGGTGGGGGGGTTCGCGTAGGCTTGTTGGGGGGGTGTGCGTGTCATACTTGTGCGTGCGATTGACTTGAACGGGCCATTGGTGGGTGGGGAGGTTCGCGTAGGCTTGTTGGGGGGGTGTGCGTGTCGTACTTGTGCGTGCGATTGACTGGTACGGGCCGTTGGCGGGTGGGGGGTTCACGTAGGCTTGTTGGGGATGTGTTTGTGTCGTAATTGTGTGTGCGATTGACTGGTACGTGCCGTTGGCGGGTGGGGGGGTTCGCGTAGGCTTGTTGGGGGGTGTGCGTGTCGTACTTGTGCATGCGATTTACTTGTACGGGCCGTTGGTGAGTGGGGGGGTTCCCGTAGGCTTGTTGGGTTGGTGTGCGCGTCGTACTTGTGCGTGCGATTGACTGGTATGGGCTGTTGGCGGGTGGGGGGGTTCACGTAGGCCTGATGGGGGTGTGTGCGTGTCGTACTTGTGCGTGCGACTGACTCGTACGGGCCGTTGGTGGGTGGGGAGGTTCGCGTAGGCTTGTTGGGGGGGTGTGCGTGTCGTACTTGTGCGTGCGATTGACTAGTACGGGCCGTTGGCGGGTGGGGGGTTCGCGTAGGCTTGTTGGGGGGTGTGCGTGTCATACTTGTACGTGCGATTGACTGGTACGGGCCGTTGGCGGGTGGGGGGGTTCGCGTAGGCTTGTTGGGGGGTGTGCTTGTTGTACTTGTGCGTGCGATTGACTTGTACGGGCCGTTGGCGGGTGGGGGGGTTCGCGTAGGCTTGAGCGAGGGGTATACGTGTGGTATGTGTTGATGCCGCTTGCTGTGAGGCGAATATTCCCCTACGAATCATTCTTCATGCGCGAAATCTTTGGGCCGTACGAATCGCGGACAGGCTTCTCGTACAGGATCGTACTAGTCTGTTTGTACGGCCTGGTTACGAATCGTACGGTAGGATTCCCGATGCTTATTCATACGGGTCATCGACTGTGGTTCGTACGGTTCACTGATATTCGTACGGCATTTGACGGAAATGGATCGGAATTCGCAGGTCGGACGGTAATTTCCCATTCGTACGGATTCGGATACGAATACGAATCGTACGGTGGAATATTTTACCGGATCGGAATCGATTCCATAGAGTTTAAACGTTCTGTGAACAGCCTCCAGAGCTGTCGGCATTTCATCTACTAAACATTTTGCACCTTGGAGGGACTCACCATCAGTGCAGCAGAGGTGATGTACTATGTGACCCTGAACATTTTAAATGCTTAAATTTCTGAGCGGATTATATGGGAGGTGTTCAATTTAGGATGGACTATTTCTTGATATAGATCCCAAATGTTTTTAATATTTTTAATATGATACGACCGAAAGTTAAAGTAAAATGAATTGATTTATGTATTTGTATATTTGGATTTATACTTATGTATTTCTTAGACGTGTGATGAGGTGTTTTTAAATTGTCTGCTTTAATGATTTTATATGCCTAAAATTGAATAAAGCTCGTTTGATTGATTGATTGGCCTTCTACCAAACCCAAAATAAGGCCCTTAGTGTCCTCTTCACCCTCCCTCTCCCCAAATCAGTTGGGCATTCCCCCAAAACATGCACATTATATGAACGATAAAAGTTTATTCATAATTGTGTTCATATTATTAATCAGTCTGGGTGAACTTTAGAGTTTACACTACCAGAAATAATGTTATTTGAAGACTAGGACACTTTACCCCACACGCTTTTACAGTGCGTTCCATTACCCTGCATTTTTTACTCTGCAAAATTTTTTACAACGCAGGGCTTTACAACGCATTCCATTACAATGCAATTTACTATTCTAGCTCCACCAGGGTGTTACTTTGGGGAATGTGTTGTAATGGTTTGCGGTGTAAAGCCCTGCGTTTTAAAAGATTTTGTGGAGTAAAAAATACGGGGAAAAAGCATGCGTTGTAACATATATGTGGTAAAGGATGTTTACATTATTTTAATAGACTAGTTGTTTTTTAGTATTTGTCAACTGATTAGTTGGAAGTTGAGCGCACTTTATTGAAGATGGGTACGAGAAAGGGAACTCAGTTAATTTTACTAGGTAATTACTTACAAAAATCAGATATTCTGGTACACATCTATTGAAAATTACTACCTTACTGGATGAAGTAGACTCCCTTTTTTGTCCATTAGCTCAGCAGTGGTTTTGCATGCTCTATAATGCACAAACAAAACACTGTCTTCTCACTGTGAAACAAACAACAGTAAAATCTGGAAAAGCAATACCTAAAATGAAGAGAGTGGGCATTGCTAAACTACCCAAGCAAAAATAAACTTTAAATGCACATCCTCCGACATGTGAATGCCCAGGTCTTCTGATAATGATAGGCATTCCCAAATTTACTTAGAATCTTTGCTTGAAGGCCTGTATACATGTAATCTGTCTATAGTTTCTACTGTGAAGTGTATGGATCGATTTGAAGTCTAGAAGAATCTGAACTAATTTTAAATGCTTGATGTTGATAATAAATTCACCCAAAGGGTGAATGCTGTACAAATAGAGAAATTACATGACACATAAACTCCAAAAAAAACACAAAGCTGTAGCTGTAAAGAAGAATCTGGGGACTATTCATAATTCATAATTCCCCAATACTTGTAAGGAGATAAAAAGTATACCCAGAGCATGGATGTCTGACAGAATATCAGAGTAATAAAAACCGAGACACCCAAATATTGTGTCAAAAATAACTTTTAAATAAATATTGTATACCTTTCCTTACAATGGTAAGTACAAAAATATCTGAACAGGGAAACTGTAACTGTAGTATGGAGGAAGAGGTGGAGAGGAGAGTGGCTGCTCTTACTCTTTTTGCGCAAACACCAGGGATTAACCCCTGGGAGGCAAACTTAAGAAACTAAGGAAGAAAACACTGAAATAGACCCTGAGATGGTTAATAGAACCGTTATTAATCTTTCCAAAAGACCTTTCCAAAAGACCTCTAAATGCAAATGAAAAACGTACTCTCTGCTTAAGTCTTACTTTGTGTCCATCCTCTTCTTTCAACTACACTGACACTAGGATTGATCTGTATAAGTATATCTGCAAACTTGAGCTTAAAAAATGGCACACATTGAGGCTAGCGGGCCCTGAAACTAGTAGTACATCCCATGCCCTGGTCAATGAGATATGTCTTGACATCAGAGACATGGACACCCTAGTCACACTGTTGCAGCTACAACAAGAACCCAACCACATGGGGATAGATATTACCGAGACCTCTGTACTTGACGAATTGGGCATAACCCACGACACAGCAGCTAGAACTAGCTTTAAGCCTTGTTCCACCTTTTTCCAAACCCTTTCACATGACGACATTGAGACCTTCCATGAGGTTGTCACCAGATCTCTCATTGAACTCCGGTACAGATATGACCATGGGAACAGGGCACCCAACAACCTTACCTTTGTACAAAGACAGGCACTCCTCTCCTTAGCTGAGGACACTGAGATTGTGATATGTCCAGCAGACAAGGGGGGCAATGTTGTTTTACTTGACCGAGTACATAACTGAGGCAATGAGACAACTTAGTGACACTAGGTTTTACATTCCCATCTCCAGGGAAGATTACACCAAGAGTATCATTACAATTTGGGATAAGCTTAGCAAATGGAGATACAAGGGGATTCTTGAGTGGGAGGAGTACTTTTTTCCCAAGAAAGACCAGTCGTATATCTTCTTGCAATGATACACAAGGATCCTCTTGTCCTATCTGAAAGTCCCATAGTGTCTTCTAAGGGCAGTGCTTTGGAGCATGTATCCAAATATGTGGATCATTTCCTGAGGGACCACGTATTCAAACTTGACTCTCACATTAGGGACACAAAGTACTTTTTGGGCAAATTACAGAACATCGAGTGGGAGGATGATTAATTGTTGATCACCCTCGTTGTCAATTCACTGTACACAATCAAAGGCCACAAACAAGGACTTGAAGCATGTTGCTATTTCTTACACAGAAAACAGATCCGGTACAGGGAACACACCTTCATGATCTTAGAAATGATAGCACATTGTCTTAGGAATAACATCTTCCTATTCAATGGTGTCATTTACAGACAAACTACCGGGACTGACACGGGTTCATGCTAAGCACCCAATTTTGGCAATCTGTTCATGGGCCTATGGGTGGAGGAAATGTACCGGTGCCCTGAGCTTGCACTAGAGTTTGGTCATTTTGTGATGTGGTTCAGGTACATAGATGACCTCTTCATCATCTGGAGGGGCTGTAAGGATCTAGCAACTGACTCCATTAGGAAACTCAACGACAACAAACAAAGCATACTACTCACTGGTAAGATCAGCAGCACCACAGTGGAATATTTGGACATCAAGATTGACATTAGGCAGAAAACCATTCACACTGAGCTGTTCCGCAAAAGCACGTCTGGCAACAGCTTACTGCATGCACTAAGTAGGCACCAAGAGACCCTCAAGTAGAGCATCCTGTATGGGGAGCTACTAAGAGCCAAACGGAATATCATCACTGAGGCAGCTTATCAACATGAGCGTGGGATCATGATGAACAGATTCAGGGAGAGAGGCTACCCTACCTGGGTCCTCAATAGGGCTAGTGATAGAGCCGATGGCATCAGTAGACAGGAGACCCTCTCGGACAAGACCAACACCAAGACGGAACTAACTACGCACGGCACAAGGATCATCCTTACATACAATGGCATTGTCAGTAATGTCAGGCTGATTCTCGTGATGAACTGGAACATTCTCAAAAGCAACAGCACTATAAGCAACAGCATAGAGGCGAGACCCCACATCCCCTACAGAAAAGAACGCAGCCTCAGGAACATATTGGTCCATAGTGACATTAGTGCAGTTATGGGTGGCAGTACACACAACCTTCAAGGTTTCTTTCCCTGTGGCCACTGTAAGGCATGCAAGAACAGTCTGATGCTCAAGGAAATGATACAGGGTCCAACTAAGTCGGTTATCTCCCAATTCCTCACATGTAGTACCAGCTTTGTCATTTATATCATTGAGTGCCCATGTCAATTGTGGTACATTGGTAGCACTACTCTGATGGCCTAAAGAAGAATCTTAGAACATATGAGGGCCATCAACAACCCTAAGTATCCAGTAGCCCAACACAAACATTTTTCAGACTCATCCCAACTCACATACTGTGCCATCTAACAAATCACAAATGACCCTAGAGGTGGGGATAGAGTTCTGAAGCTTAGGAAGAGGGAGTTGAAGTATATGGTTGACTTCCAGACAAAAATCCCGGGTGGATTGGACCAGGATGAGGAACTTGCTGTCCACCTCAAAGAGGAATGATTTCATTTTCCTCTATTCTTGACTACTCCTTCATCTGCATGAGAAAGAAAATTGTTCTTTTTGAAAGTGATGACTTACATAATGTGTTTTTGCCTTCAGTCATTGGATGCTGACTTGTTTTCTTCTTTGTAGGAGGAAAGGAAGTGACCCATCACCAGAAACTCACGAGCATGGTCTTCCCTACCCCTTTCTTTATCTTCACTTCTGTGATACCATCACAGATAAGATATCTCATGCATGATTACATTTAATTTAATGTCATTATTTGTGGATAATTGTGCATTGTGCAAGTTGAGTGAGTAGGAGTTTGGACACTGGTCCAGTACCTCTGGTGTAGTCACTTAGGGCCCGATGTAGGTAATCTCAATTTACTGATTCTTAAATACAGAATTTTACCGATTCGGTATTTAGGAATCGGTAAATATGATGTAGGTAACAAATCGGTAAAATTTACCGATTCTGTAATATTCCTTATTACCGAATCCCTGTTGCACCCCTGAATCGTGCATGTGTGCACATGGCACTTTGAAAAAAGCAAATAATTGCTTGTTTAAAGGTATTTGGTATTAACTACCAATGTGTAGTTAGTGGTAAATAACGAATCCTTAAAGCAAAAATACACTCACTTAAGCGCTACCTACATAAGTTTTAAGGATTCGGTAATTTACCGATTCCTTAAAATATGGAATCAGTATTTTACTGATTCCTTAAAATAAGGAATCGGTAAATTACAGAATCCTTATTTACTGCCTCCTACATTGGGAAGGGCTAAATACCGGTCGGTAACGGGAAATTCACCGATTTTCACCCATTACCGACCAGTATTAAGCTACCTACATCTGGCCCTTAAAGCTTTATCTTCAACATCTGGCCCTTCACTTTCCAGCCTGGACTGACCCACACTATGTGGGAAGGGATTCAACAACATGGCTGAAATGTTCAGCCAACTATAACACCCCTGAAACCTATGTTTTTTTCAGTGAATTACTAAGGTTTTTTAAATGATAATTCCTAACTATAACCTGCCTGAAACCTATGGGTTTTTCAGTGAATTTCAAAGGTTTTTTTAAAAGATAATTCCTTAGTAAAGCCTGACTGAAACCTATGTTTTTTTTCAGTGTTTTGAAAGATTTTTTCACTGACAATTTTTAAATGTCTTAATTGTTATATTTATTTCTTTGATACTGATTTACAAAATTTTTGAATCTATTTATTTTTAGATATCTTATTTTTTCTTAGATTACATTACACATTTTTAATATATATTTTTAAAATATTATACATATATATTTTATATTTTCTAAAATATTTTTATAATATTTTCTTTTTTCTTTTTTTCCAATTTTTTTGAGTAGTCGCTCATTCAAAACGAACCTTTCTCAACTACTGCACGGAACGTAGCCGCCATTTTCAATTGTTCTGCTGGATCCGCGTAGGGTGTGCGACCGCTATGCGACCCTTACGTGACTTCATGCGCATACGCAACATATACGTATCACACCACACCATGCGGGCGCGCTTTCGCATGGCGTCATCTACGTGTTCAATGCGGTGGGCGTGCGACTTCCGTGAAATTTTTTGATATACAAAAAGATATATATATATATATATATATATATGTATTTAATAAAAATATTAAGGCAAAAAAATATTCTTTTAGTTTTAATAAACTTATATTACTTTTAAATGGAATTTCGCGGTCGCGCTAGGTGCGTGCTGCGTGTACGCACCCAACGCGGATCCCATGTGACCAAAAAAAAAGAGATTCGAGTGGTTTATAACAATTACTGTTCTAACTATTGAAGAACCCTACCCATTTTAATTACTCTTCTTAGACCTTCCTTAGGAGAAGACCTGTCCTGAAAAGATCGTCACTTTTTCTTCATTGTAAACCTAAATTCCTTTTTTCGAGCAAAAATGGCTACATCACTGCAAGAATCATCTGATGCTGATGATTTTGTTGATAAACAATTTCTAGAACCCCCCCTCCCGAAAGATACACATCCATTGTATGGACATTTTTTACTTTTCCGGAGGGGCAAAAGAAATGTAATGCCACCAAAGTAACATGCAAGATTTTCCAGGCAGTACTGTCCAGAGGAGATCCAAACAAGAAATACTCCTGTGGATCTGCTAGTATGCGCAAGCACCTCCAATCCATTCATCCTGTGAACTATGCTCACGAAGAATGTAGAAGACTGCTCCAAAATGCACCTCCACCACCGGCAATACCAAGTACCTCTGGGGCATCACCTTCAACATCACCACCAGACATATGTCCCAAATTTGTGAAAGTTAGAATGCACTGCGTGAAGTGCTATTGTTTAATTTGTTATGGGGAGCATTCAGTAGATCTAGTTTGCAGAGCAATTGATAACCATAGATGCTAGTTTTTTTTTTGTCCCACAAAGTTCATGGTTTTGTTTGTCCTGTTGACTTATTTTTCTCTTTTAAAAAAACCAAAATAAAGAAAAAAACGTATAAAAGTACAAAAAACTAAAAAAAAGTTATTTTCAGAACTAACTACTCTGGTTAAAGAAAGAGCTAAATGTATATGTTAGTGTGTGAAAGTTTACACCCCTGAGGCGGAAAGCCGGGGGATTAGGGTCAGAGCTGGAGCCTAACGCTGAAATTTGAACTCTGATTGCACGATTTTAACTGTAATCATTTTTAAACAAATCTGTTTGCACTGCTGAATTTTAATTTGTACTGCATTTACCACTTCTGTAATCTTAATACGCTGGCTGGTTGCTCCGGTGACATTTACTGTTTGTTTACCATCTCCTGACCACCCGCGCAGCCGACTAGGCGCTGACGCGGAAGGGGGCACAGGGAACCGCCATCTTGGAGGTAGGGGAAGGTCTGCGGACTAGTTATCGCAGCCTCTCGCCCTCCCAGAGACATAAAAACAAGCAGGAAACGCCGCGCTCATTCTGGTACTCCCCTGAGGCGGAAAGCCGGGGGATTAGGGTCAGAGCTGGAGCCTAACGCTGAAATTTGAACTCTGATTGCACGATTTTAACTGTAATCATTTTTAAACAAATCTGTTTGCACTGCCGAATCTTAATTTGAACTGCACTTACCACTTCTGTAATCTTAATACACAGGCTGGTTGCTCCGATGACATTTACTGTTTGTTTACCATCTCCTGACCCCCCCGCGCAGCCGACTAGGCGCTGGCGCGGAAGGGGGCACAGGAAACCGCCATCTTGGAGGGAGGGGAAGGTCTGCGGACTAGTTGTCTCAGCCTACCGCCCTCCCAGAGACATAATAACAAGAAGGAAACGCCGCGCTCATTCTGGTACTCCCCTGAGGCGGAAAGCCGGGGGATTAGGGTCAGAGCTGCAGCTAACGCTGAAATTTGAACTCTGATTGCACGATTTTAACTGTAATCATTTTTAAACAAATCTGTTTGCACTGCCGAATTTTTATTTGAACTGCACTTACCACTTCTGTAATTTTAATACGCTGGCTGGTTGCTCCGGTGACATTTACTGTTTGTTTACCATCTCCTGACCCCCGCGCAGCTGACTAGGCGTTGACGCGGAAGGGGGCACAGGGAACCGTCATCTTGGAGGTAGGGGAAGGTCTGCGGACTAGTTGTCGCAGCCTCCCGCCCTCCCAGAGACATAAAAACAAGCAGGAAACGCTGCGCTCATTCTGGTACTCCCATGAGGCGGAAAGCCGGGGGATTAGGGTCAGAGCTGGAGCCTCACGCTGAAATTTGAACTCTGATTGCACGATTTTAGCTGTAGTCATTTTTAAACAAATCTGTTTGCACAGCCGAATTTTAATTTGAACTGCACTTACCACTTCTGTAATCTTAATACGCTGGCTGGTTGCTCCGGTGACATTTACTGTTTGTTTACCATCTCCTGACCACCCGCGCAGCCGACTAGGCGCTGATGCGGAAGGGGGCACAGGGAACCGCCATCTTGGAGGTAGGGGAAGGTCTGCGGACTAGTTGTCGCAGCCTCCCGCCCTCCTCTCGGCCCCATAAAATGGCCACATGGCCTCTTCCGCGCAGCGGGCGGTTGCAGCGGGCGTGCCGGCGACGCGCCAAAGGCAAGCCCGTCTGCGCCCGTCCGCGCCGGACCCGCGCTCACCGCCACTACCCCTGGTCAGTTTCCTTCAGATCCTCCTCGGAGGCTCACGTTCAGCCGAGCGCAGCTCTGGAATCTGAGGGGGGGATGTGAGGGAACTGGCTACATTACGGTGATTCCAGATAAAGATCTGCAGGTAGGCCCGCAATGTTGTCCTTCATGCAAAACGAACCTTCCACTGATTCTCTGTTGTAAAACTAGGGCCTTCCCCCACACCTCCATTATTAAGGAAAGACAAGGGGACCAAATCAATAACTGCCTATTGATTAATGCCAGATCACTGGTAAAGCACAGTATTGAGTGCGCTGAGCTGATTCAGGATAGAAATGCTCAAATAGCGTTTATCACTGAGACCTGGACGGACGCAGCATCCGGTACTGATCTGGTAAAGGCTACTCCACCGAATTAACTTAACTTTGTCTTGGATAGACCTGGGAAAAAGGGAGGAGGTCTAGCTATTATTTATCATGTTTCCATCCAAGGAGTCTTTTTTCCGGTGACCTCAGTGGCATGTGAGGCCCTGGGGTTTAAGCTGGAGCTCTCCAACCATCAATCCTTTAAGGGCTGCCTCCTGTATAGACCTCCTGGGACGAAGTGCCTTTTTCTTGAAACAGTGGGCAGCATTTTGGAGGAAGCCCTCTGCGCCAACTCCTTCACGGTCCTGGGGGATTTCAACTTTTATTTAGAAGGTGTCACTGACGTGGACACCATGGCTCTAGCTGAGGCGATGTTCGCGGTAGGACTGACTCAGGTGGTCACAGGGGCAACGCACCAGGTCGGCCATACACTAGATGGGATTTTTTCGAACAATCCTGATCTGGTATTTTCTAAAGCTGAACCTGTGCCCTGGACAGATCATTGGGCAGTTATGTTTACCATCCTCAGCCCCCTGGTTAAGAAGACTCTGTGCGATGGGAAATCAACTAGGATGTGTAGGGCTTGGAAAAATATTGATGGTATGGCCTTGGAGGAGTTGCTAACAGCCTCTAGGACAGCCTTGCCCGCAGATGTGAACAAAGCTACGACTGAGTACACGGATTGGATCGACCGGGCCTGTCATAAGCTAGTTCCTCCTAAGTTATGCCGGCCCACTAGGTCGGTTCCATCTGCTCCATGGTTTTCGGACGAGCTTAGAGAAGCCAAAGCAGTATGTAAAAAGCTAGAACGGATCTGGCGAGTGAATCACAACGAGCCGGACAAAGAGAGACTAAAAGTCGGCCAAAGGGCATACAAAGATAGTATCAGGAAGGCCAAGAGTGCCTACTACACGGACCGCATTTAGAAGGCCAAGAATTCAGCAAGGGAACCTTTCGATACAGTGGCCAGTCTGACCTCCCCCAAACCGGTGACAGTGCCACCCAATATCGAACTCTGTGAATCTCTGGCCAATTTCTTCCTGAACAAAGTTTAAGCAATTTTCACTACACTTGAACCGCAGGTGGCTCAGAGACTCTTGGAGGGGTCCCATAGGGCCCATCCTGCCGGTTCCTCGGGGGCTAAATTTTCGGCCTTCGAGCCAGTGAGCTCCGACGATGTTTTAAAACTACTGATGGCAACCAAGTCGGTTTCACCCCAAGATCCCTGCCCTACATCAATTGCAAAGTTGGCAGCCTTCCCCATAGCGAACTCCTTAGCCAGCCTCTTCAATCTGATGTTTGATAAGGGTGACTTTCCTAAAGTGTGGAAGCGGGCATCCATCAGCCCACTACTCAAGAAACCCTCGCTGGATATTACGGACCCCAACAGTTATAGGCCAATAGCCAGATTGCCATGAACTCCCAGCTCTGCTCATTCCTGCATACCTCGAAGGGTCTGGACCCGGCCCAACATGGGTTTAGGGAAGGACACAGCACTGAGATCGCTCTGATTAAGTCCACAGAGGAGGTCCGGAAGGTGCTGGACGATGGGGGCCAGGCAGTGCTGATCCTTCTGGATCTGTCTGCGGCCTTCGATACGGTCCACCATGCTATTTTGGTGGACCGATTGGAGGGCTGCGGGGTCCAGGGTCAAGCACTTAGCATTCTGAAAGCCTTCCTGAAAGACCGGGTCCAAGTGGTGGCCATGGGAGACTTCGAATAAAGACCTTTCGAACTCCCCGGGGGGTCCCTCAGGGATCCTCCCTAAGCCCCACTTTATTCAACATCTACATATCTTCTCTCGCGTCGGTGATCCGATCCTTTGGGTTTGAGTTAACATCTTACGCAGACGACACCCAGATTGTGGTTTCTGTGCTTCCGGGCAAAGAGCTGGGTGTGGCAGCCAGGTTTCAGGACTGCATGTCAGCAGTTAGCTCTTGGATGGCAAAAAGCTGTTTAAAATTGAATTCCTCCAAGACCGAGGTGCTTATCTTCGGGTCAAACACAAACCTTTGGAGCTCTAAGTGGTGGCCTACAGATATGGGATCTCCGCCATCTCCGGCTCCAAAGGTGAAAAATCTTGGAGTCATTATTGACAACCAACTCTCTGTTAAACCCCAAGTCAAGGCGATTACTTCTTCCATACACTGGACTTATTAGGAAGGTTCTCCCCTTCTTACCGAGGGGGAGCAGAAAGACGGTGGTGACGGCACTTGTGCTTTCGCGCCTCGATTATTGTAACGGCCTTCTCCTAGAGGCCCAACAGGGGTTGCTCAACAAACTTCAGGTCTTACAAAACGCGGCAGCTCGCCTCATAGGGGGCTTGCCCAAGTTTTCATCAGTCACCAGGGAACTGGAGAAGCTGCACTGGCTCCCGGTGCGGAAGCGGATTCTGTTTAAAGCCCTTTGCATCGTCTTCAAGCCACTGCATGGTCTGGGCCCGATGTTCCTTCAGGATCGCTTCCAATGGTACAGACCAGGGAGACAACTAAGGTCGGCCAGTATGGGGCTGATTAAAACAGCCCGTATTAGGAAGGCGCGCTGGGGGGGCAGAAGCTTTGTCAGGGGAGCAGCAAAGGCGTGGAATGCCCTTCCTCTAACCCTTAAACAAAATACGAACTTGTTGGCATTCAGAAAAAATCTGAAAACATGGCTCTTCACCCTCTAGTTAGGGAGGCTCAATCTCAGGGAGTTACCTCTTCAGTACCAGGACACCGGTTGGTATTAGCGCGCTTTATAAGTGTTATAAATAAATAAATAAATAAATGTATACGTACTGCATAATTGACTAAAGAATGCATTTGTGGTATATGGTGAATGTATATCTGCAGAACTATAAGGAAGTGCTGTAGCATGACACGGTAAGCTCTTTAGCTACAGCGTGCTAAGCTACTTCCGAAGCACAGGGATGCAACATATGTACATAAATATGTTGGAAGTCTGTGCTTCCCTCTGCACTGCTGCTTAAACTGCAGGCATGTGGTGTTTGTGTAGTGTAGCGGGTCGTGCTGGGGGTAGGGTTTTAGGGTTTAGGGTAGTGTAGTGGTGTTTGTGAAATGTATCGGTTGTGCTGGGGGTATGTATTAACATTACACTATGACCACCCTAAGCACAATTATCAGTACTAACCACCAAAAAATTCCAGGTTAAGTTATCAGCAGAATGCTAGGAAAACGTTTATTAATATTAAATGCTTGTCATCAAGTACAATTCAAATCTTCACATGCAGTGTGCCACAAACGAAATTACCACAGCAGTTAGTCTCCCCAACTCAGATTTAAAGTGGATAAACATGTTTCATGTGAGAGACCCCTAGGCCAACGCTACAGCTTCCACATGCTTCATCACCCTTCACATACTCAGCAAGACCTTCAAATGGACTCACCCCCCCGAATCAAAGAAGACCATCACCCATGCACTCATCACCAGCAGGCTGGACTACTTGAACGCCCTATATGCCGGAATCAACAAATCTCTACTCCACAAACTTCATACTGTCCAGAACGCCGCAGCCAGACTCATTCTCAGCATCCCACGACAAGACAACATTCTCCAGCATAAACGAGCACTCCACTTGCTCCCCGTCGAAAGAAGAGTAGCCTTCAAGCTGCTCACACACACCTATAAAGCCCTTCACAACACCAAACTCCAATACCTCAATCTCCTTCTACACCACCAAAATAAACCTCTACTCCGCTGACCAGGCCTTGGCCGAAATCCTCTGCATCCACAGAACAAGAATGGAGGCACACCTTTCTCCTAGATCATGGCCAAGACCTGAAATAAACTCCCCCTCAGCATCAGATGAAGCCCCACACCGAAAGCATTCAGGAAGAGCTATAAGACCTGGCTTTTCGAATGACCAAAGCTGCACAAATCCCCCACCCACTCCCCCAGCGCCTGGAGGCCATCACAGGTGAGTAGTGTGCTCTATACATCCCCGATTGATTGATTGATACGCCACCACAGTGTGTGTTTGAGTGTTATCAACAGGCCCTGCCATTGTTTGGCTGTCTGTAACTCTTAAGGGTAGTGAAATGAGCAGTGCTGCCTTCTTTAATATACACAGATTGTCTGAAATTGGCTTGGTTTGGCTTCACCTCTGAGAGCTACTTTTAGGGTGCTGGTGAGCTACCCGCAGATCCCGAGCTACAAGTTGGAGACCCCTGGTATGGATAGTGAGTGGGGAATTGTAGTCCTGAAGCACAAATGTGAAGGTCATTACACCACTACATGCATAATGCATAGCACTTTAAAGCACTCCATTCCCTAAAGCCTGGCTCACTGCATGAGTTCATGCTTATTGAATGATTACAGTAATATAAGGAAAGACACTGGGTGAATTCTTAATTGGTTGACTTTTACTTTAGTGAATGAATTACTACATGGTACTGAAAGAGTAAGTATGGGATTGCAACAGCAGTCACACTGTGTTTGCTGGAATATATATGGATAGTGACTGGGGAATTGTAGGCCTGAAGCACACATGTGAAAGTGGTTACATCACTACATACATAATGCACAGGAGTTTGAAGCACTGCATGCCCTAAAGCCTGGCTTAGTGCAAGAGTACATATACTTATGTAACTGCAAACACATCAACCAACCAAATCAATCTCTCTCAATTTTCCTAAATGAACACTGACTGACAGTGTGATTCTACACAAAAGACAGCATCCCTTGGACTTCACTGAAAGGATTACAACATGCTACTGAATGAGTCACTATTGGATTGAAAAAGCAGTTACAGAGTGTTTGCTGGAGTGTAAGGATACTAAATGGGGAATTTTAGGCCTGAAACACAAGTGTGAAGGTCGTTAGACTACTACATGCATTTTGCATGGGAGTTTCAAGCACTAGATGCCCTAAAGCCTAACTCACTACAACAGTACATGTACTTATGTGTCTGCAAACACATCAACCAACCAAATCATTCTCTCTCAATTTTCCCAAATGGACACTGATTCACAGTGTGATTATAGACAAATAACAGTATCCCTTGCAGTGTATAAAGAAAGATTAAACATATTAGATAAATAAATGTATTAAAACTCGAAATAATGGAATGAAATAAATTAATACTCGGATATAAATTAGAATACTCGAAGTTTAATAGAGAGTATCTCTGGCATGGGATGCAGGGAAATTAGGGGTTTAGGGTAATGAAGAATAATTTTAAAAAAAGGGAAGATACTAGAATTATAAGTCGGAAAAAAAGGGGCATGAATGTTAATACTCGTATTAAAAAAAAGTAACCTATAGAATGCTTTAATAAGATAAACAAGTTTAAATAAAGCATTTAAGAAATTATACGAAAGTTAAAAAGTATGGAAAAAAACATGTTTACATAAACACGTGACATACTAAAACAGTGGAAATGAGAACACCTGTCAACTGAAAAACGTGAGTTAAAAGTGGGAGGAGCAATAAATTGATCCCATAGACTGTTAAGTAACCGAAAAGTATATAAACCACACCAGTGGGATGATTACTTTTGTTTCAGAGAATCAATACAGGCGAAGAAACTACGAGCAAGGTAATGATTCGGGGCTGCAGAAGCATCTTGAGAATATCTTTAATTTCCTCAAAGGGAACATATTGTTTGTTTGGTTTTTTTTATTAAGTTTTTTTGAGGCAGCAAACAGGTCAAGAACAAAAAAAAACAAGGACATACATAATATACAAGTTACATTACCAAAATCATGCATTTTATGGCGTATCCCTTAACTATCCTATCCAATTTGTTATAGGGGACCATAAGTTACTTCCGAAAGTTTTTTTACTTATACCCTTCAATTTATACAGAGCAATTTCTAAGTGAAACATAAACAAAAGCTTCGTTTGCCACATTATGAAATTAGAAGGTTCCTCATCAAGCCAATGAGATGTAATACATGTACGAAATTCAGACATGCAAATAAAAATAAAGCATTCCTCTAAATCAGAAACTTGTTGAGTCGTGCTCTCTTCACAGCCAAAGATAACCAGTGGCGTTGTTATCTTAATCACAATGCCCAAATTACCGGAAATAAAACGCTCTATATCAGCTTTCAATTGGTCCAATTTTGGACATAAAACAAACATATGTGCAGCGTCCGCTGCATAAAGGTTACAGCGATTGCACTTTGTCCCCCTCCCAGAGTTCCATTTGGCTAACTTGCCCGGTGTGTAGTATAGCCCGAAAATTGACATATAATGCTGGCTTATCAATGAACCATTAAGTAATACCTTGCCAGCAATCGCCAAGCTTCTCTCTAAATTAACACACTCCACTCCCAGTTTAGTTTGCCACTTGAGCGCTCTTAATTCTAAATCGTCCTCAACTTTCTCCATATATAATTGGTATAAATATCCAATTTTCTGCGCTTTCTTGATTGCTTCGAACAGCATGATTATTCCCAATACCAATGTGGACTTAGATATTTTTTGAGCACAAAAACTTCGTACCTGTAGGTATTTTAAAAAATCGGCTCTCGGTACCTGATATTCATTCCTTAAATGCTCAAAGGATACAAACTCACTTAATAATCCCCAAATTGTGCCACCTAGATATAACTCCATCATGAAAAATTTCAGGTAAAAAAGAACAATTCCTTAATGGAGTATATATATTCAAATTGGAGCCTAGCCGGTATCTTTTTTTAATAGCCCTCCATATGGTAAACACTGTTTCAACAATTTTGAACTTTGTTTTTTTTAAAGTTGCTGGGTTCGATAATTCGATTAAAACATTGTTTAGCCTCCGAACCCAGAAGCATCTCGTAGATGGATGGCATCATGTAATCCTCCATAGAATCTTCTGGTAAAATTAAGAAACCCATATGTTGCAATATCACACACCAATAATAAATCTGGAAATTCGGTATGCCCCATCCCCCTTTTTTCCCTTGGCAACACACATCTTTTAAATGCTCTCCGGGCCCGGTGATACCTCCAGAGAAATCTCGAACACATCCTATCAATGCGACCAAAATAGCCAGAAGATATCAGTAGAGGTATTGAACAAAATATGTACAAAAACTTAGGGAAGATGAGCATTTTTATCACTTTGCTGCGACCTAAAAGTGAGAGCTTCAAATTGTTTAATCTTTCCAGAGTTTTATTCGATGTACCAATGATAGGGTCTAAATTGATAGGAATAATTTTTTCAATGTTGCCAGTGATCTTTAAGCCTAAATATGTGGCCTCCTCTTCAAATTTTAGATTTTCTGGACAACCGGCCACTGAGTGGATCCGCTGTGTCTTATCGATATTTCATTTATATCCAGAAAGCCGGACGAATTCCTCCGCAGACTTCACTATAATAGGAAGGGCACTACTCATCTCTGATGTCGCTATAGCTATGTCGTCTGCATAAGCGCAGACTTTAGAGTCAAAATTATTTATCCGCGCTGGTTTAATAGCCGGGTTACTCTCCAAATGTCTAATAAACGGATCGATATATAGTGCGAACAGCAAGGGCGAGCAGGGGCAACCCTGCCTCGTCCCCCTTGCTATTCGCACCATCCCTGTGCTCCTTCCTAATATACGGATAGTGGCAGATGGTTGAATATATAGTGATCTTATTCCATTGACAAATTCCTCTGGAAGCCCCTTTTTTGCCAGCACAGACCACAGAAAAGTCCATGTGACCCTGTCGAACACTTTTTCCGCGTCCAAACAGGGCCACACCTACAGGGGAGCCAGTCCCCTGTGTCCAATCCAACAGAGATAATATTCGTCTTATGTGGTCTGTGGTGCCTCTTCCTTGTATAAACCCATGTTGTCTTATAGAGACGGGACCGGGCATCAGGTCATTTAACCTATTGGCGATCAATTTTGAGTAAATTTTACTGTCTGAATTTAACAGAGAAATAGGTCTATACGACCCCATTTCGTCTTCCTTTTTGCCTTTCTTTTTGAATACCACAATGGTGGCTTCTGCCCATGACCGTGGAGCCTTTCCTAGAAATGCTTGCTGACATATGAACTCTAATTCGGATTTTAGCTCATTCCAAAATTTTCTGTAAAACTCCAAGGGGATATTATCTGGCCCCATGGCCTTACCCTGAGCCAAACACAAAATTGCTAACTCTACTTCCCCCCAATCTGGGGGTGCCGTCAGTATCACTCGTTGAGCTTCAGAAAAAATTACAGGGTTCGTGTCGCTTAAATATTCTCTAGCATCTGCCTGACCGATCTCATCACTATATAGCCGCTGGTAAAACTCTTGGAAAGCAGTTAACACCCCTTGCTTCATCTCTTGGGTAACCCCCTGTAAGTCCTTAATTTTCGGTATATCACCATATACAGCTTTCTCCCTTGCCCTCTTCGCTAATATCCTACCTGTCTTTTCTCCATATTCATATGCTGCTTCTTTGTGTTGTGTATAGTTGGCTGCTAATTGATCTGCAATATTGGTATATACGTTAGCCCTTTTAATAGTAAGATCTTTTTGGGCGAGGCTACATTCTTCCTTGTCATATCCTAACCTAATAACCTCTGCAAGTTTTTTCTCCGCCTTCAAAACCTGCTTAAAGTCTTGTTGTTGTTTAAGACAGATCTGTTTGCACCTAGATGCAGAAAAGCTTAGAGTCTCTCCCCGAACCACGGATTTAAATGTGTCCCAGACTACCTCCAGTGCTGCCTATTGATGTCAAAAAATTCTTTAATTATTTGTTTCAGAAATTGACAGTACTCCTCGTCTAAAAGTAGTTTCCGCTCAAAAGACCACTGAGGGGATTCTATTTTTCCTTCGATATCCAGTGCCAGATCTAATACGATCGGATTATGATCAGAAATCAGTTTAGGTTGAATTTGAATATTACTCTTAGCTAAAAAAACAGAGGTGGTGAAAAAATAATCCAGTCTAACAAATTTAGTGTGAGGGGAGGAAAAGAATGTGAAGCCCGGGTCGTTGGGATATTTTGCGTGCCACACATCATAGAGACCATGGTCCAAGAATAGTCTCTGGATTGCCGCATACACTAGTTTCTTTCTGCCTGTGTACGCTTGAGTGGATCTAACATTCAGATCTGCACCAATGTTAATGTTAAAATCACCACACAACACTACAGGGGTAATCCATTGTGCTAGTTCTAAATTAAACACCTCGGAATCGTCCAAGTTACACAAAGTAAATCTATGATGTTCCACCTTATGTTCGGCAATGACCCATCGATCCCACCTATCCGATAAGGTCTTGACGCACTCTCCCACTCCTCTTTTTTTGAGTATCGCCAACCCTCTTTTGACTCCCATTTGTTTGGAACAAACAACCAGCTCCATTCCCATATTCTTTAAGTAACCTCTATTTCCCAAGCCACGTGGGTTTCCTGTAAACAAAGTATATCAATACGAAATAACTGAATAATTTTAGCCAACATTTGTCTTTTCCTAAAATCATTTAAACCGCATATGTTTAGCGTACAAATCTTAATCTTCCCATCCATTGGACTTATTAACAGTCAAACCCATAAAAAACACCCGAATTTAACTCCAGAAAGCCTTTTCATCTCTCTTTGCATATTATTATAACATTTTCTTCCCTGTGTCCTTACTTTCTCCCTTTCAATGCCCCACAATATTTTCTTATTGCCTGCTACTGCCATTTTCACCCACCACCACCAGAGTCCCCTTCCCTCCCTTCTCCCCCCTGCCAACCCACACTCCCCATCCACCCCCACCCTGCCTTCCCTTCATATGAGGCCCAAGGACCATTAGTCCCTGTGTAATTGAGTGCTGTGTCTCCCCCCTATCCCTTAAGACCTTAAATTAACCAAAACTAATCCAGACTACCATTCAGAAGAAAACACTAGTCAAAACACTAGATGGAACGCTAATAAAAAAGCATAACGATCATTCAAGCCAAAAAATCATCACAAAATCGTCAAAATACCGTCTTACAAGCCTCCACCCTCTATATAGCTGCCAAGTACTCTTTGGCCTGAACCTCTGACCAGAAAAACTTAGTTTGACCCTTCATAATGACTTTTAGTTTTGCCGGGTTCTGTAAAAAACAACCGCCCCCTTCTTTTGAAAGTCCGGTATAAGTTGGCGGAGGTGCCAACGCTTGGAAACCGTAGCCTGGCAAAAGTCTGGTCTTACACAAAAGTTGCAGTCCTTAGCGGTGGCCTTCCGGTCTGGTCTTGCCAAGGTGTAAATGTCTTCCCGAGCCAGAAAATTGTTGAAACAAACCAGTATCGCCCTTGGGAGGTTCTCTTCACCTTGACGGGGCTTTCTCACAGAAAATGGGAACCGGTGTGCCCGTTGTATTTCCCGGGACCAGTCCCACGTCGTGAGCTGGGGGAAGGCCTCTGTCAACAATTCTGCAACAAACTTGCGAACATCTGATCCCTCCCGTTTTTCTGGAACTCCCAAAAAACGCAAATTATTCCTACGTGAATGATTTTCAAGTTCGGATAGCTTGTGACTTAAATCATCCCGATGTGCCTTTATAAGATCTAGTTCTTCCCTCTGTACTGCTGCTTCGTCCTCTAGGGCTGATATTCGGGCTTCGGGCTCCGTGACTCTATCCGCAGTTTCTGCCCCCAATTTTATTGCCCGCCAAACTGCATTTTTTACCTTGCTACGGGTGGCTTGCATACGTATATTTTCAGCTTTGCTTTCGCCCCTGTGGTTCATCATTGTCTTGTAAGTTGTTACCAAGGTAATTTCCTGAGGTAGGGGTGTATCTAATGGGTTTTGCCCCTCTTGCTCCATCTCTTTTGAGGCTACCATAGCTGGTTGGGCTCCATTTAATTCAACACAGGGTGTTAAAGCCCCTTCTGACATAGCTTGTTGAGAGCTCCTTTTCTTTGCTTTCTTTTTAACAGTGGTAACACTACAATTAGGGGAGGTCTTACTCCCCCCTCCTTCCTCATGCGGGCTGCTACCTCCACTGTAATCTGCCTAATCCTTGCTCACACAGGGAAATTAGGGGTTTAGGGTAATGAAGAATAATTTTTAAAAAAAGGGAAGATACTAGAATTATAAGTCGAAAAAAAGGGGCATGAATGTTAATACTCGTATTAAAAAAAAGTAACCTATAGAAATGCTTTAATAAGATAAACAAGTTTAAATAAAGCATTTAAGAAATTATACGAATGTTAAAAAGTATGGAAAAAAGCATGTTTACATAAACATGTGACATACTAAAACAGTGGAAATGAGAACACCTGTCAACTGAAAAACGTGAGTTAAAAGTGAAAGGAGCAATAAAATGATCCCATAGACTGTTAAGTAACCGAAAAGTATACAAACCACACCGTGGGATGATTAGTTTTGTTTCTGTCACTGACCATGTCATGAATGATGTAATATGTGACATCATCAGCAGTGGATTGCGGGCGCGCGAGTTATAGTGAGTCCAACTAACTATAACGTGGGAATTTCAATGGTTTTGTATGAGTAAAATGTTCAGCTAACTATAACTGGTGTGAAACCTATGGTTTTTTCAGTGAATTTCAAAGGTTTTTTAAATGCTAATTCCTAACTATAACAAGTGTCAAACCTATGGTTTTTTCAGTGAATTTCAAAGGTTTTTTAAAAGCTAATTCCTTACTATAACGAGTTTGTAACCTACGATTTTTAAAGTGAATTATTACGTTTTTTTAATAGCTGTTTTTTATAACTATTAATTATAATATTTTTTATAATTTATTTATTTTTATTTTTTCTAAAATTAATGTTTCAATGTATTTTTCCTGTGTTTTTTTTTTAACATTTTGCCTCGGAGTGCTCAGGGTACGCGCACCCATAAACGCACCCGTACACATAGTGAGAACACTATACCGACGTGCGAAAAAAAATATAAGTATGTATTTAAAGTAAATAATAATGCAAGACATTCAGTGGCATACTTATAAAAGTAGTATTTTTGATTTTAAATAACCGTAGTTTAACTTTAAATGCATTTCCTAAAATCTAACAAAATGTCATTACGGCGCGCCGCGTAAGCACCCCCGGAAGCGCCTACGTACGTGCCGCGTTAGGGCCCCCGGAAGCGCTCCGGGGCGCGTAGCGTAAGCGCGTCAAGTCATGTGACCTTAAAATAACACTTTTCATTGGTTGTTAACAGTTTTTTTTACAACTAATGAAAACTCCACCCATTTCCTTCACTACCTCTTTCACTTTGGAGAGAGCAAGACCTGTTCCCTTTTTCACCTCTTCAATTCTTTGGAAAGAATGGCTGCAAGAGCACCAAGCAGCAGTGACTCTGATGAGTTTCTCCATGAGGACCCTCCTCAAGCAAAAATTAAGGAGCACTTCATCTGGAAGTTTTTCAGCATTCCAGAAGGTGAGAAGAAAGTAAATGCTCCTAAGGTGGAATGCAAGATTTGCCACACAATTCTTTCACGTGGTGACCCCAGAAAAAAATACAGTTTTGGGAACTCCACCATGATTAGACATGTGCAAAGAAGGCACTCCCTGAACTATGCCCGGAAGAGTGTCATGAACCTGGCACGGAATGCACCAAGATATGGCCCCTCGACTTCCACCGGAGGACCAACATCATCGGTGAGAGGAAGAGCAGTCGAGTTGATACCAAATATTCAGCCTGTTTTTTCTGACATTACAATTAGGTGTAAGCAGTGTGACGAACTGCTTTGTTATGGGGAGCAGAGCATTCTACTAATTGTTCGAAAAAGGGAAGAACACCGCTGCGCCCATCAGCCCTAATTTTTCCCCTTTTTTTTGCTCCTGTTGAGCAGTTTGGCATTCCCTAGTTTTGTTTTTGTTCTGAAAAAAATACCACAAAAAATTAAAAACGTTCTGAAAAAGTAAAAAAAAAAAAAGAAAAAAGAAGAAAAAAAACAGTTCTTTTTAGAACTACTTCTAATTCTCCAAAAAGAGCTATATTCTTTACATATTCTAAAGGATTGAGTGAAGTGGAGTACAGTGAGAGAGGAAAGAAAAATGAGTGAGGGAGCAAAGGAAGGGACGAGATGGGAAGGGAAGTGTAGTAGGGGGACTGAAAGAAGGTGAGTGTGAGAGCTGAGTTAGGGGAAGGGTAGTGAACATGGGGAATGAGGATAAATGAGGAAAGCGGAGTAAGGGAACGGGGTGAGGAAGGGTAAGAGAAGAGCAGTGAGGTTGAGGAAAGAGTGGTGATAGAGGGTGGATAAAGGCAAGTGAGCATGAGACAAGGGGAGTGAGGGAGTGAGGAGACAGAGGGAGTGAAGGAAAGAGTGAGAGAAGAGGACTGAGTGAGGGAGCATAGAAAGATAAGTGAGGGAGTGTAGGTGAGTTATAGGGAGTAAGCGTGATGGAAGAGGAGTGAGAGAGTGAGGGGACGGAGGTAGTGAAGCTAAGAGAGAGGAAGTGAGGGAAGGAGAATGAGGATATGACAGGACAGAGGTAGTGAGAGAAAGAGTGAGTGAAGTGGAGTAAGGTGAGTAAGGTAAGGGGAATGAGTGAGTGAGCGAAGGAAGGGAATAGAGGGGAAGAGGACTGAAGCATAGGTACTGAGAGAAGGTGAGTGGGGGATGAAAGTAAAGGGAAAAGGAGAGAAAGATAGGGAATGAGGGGTAGTGAGGGAACCAGACTAAGAGAACGGGAGTGAAAGAACGGCAGAGAGCATGAGTAAAGAGAGATGAAAGAGGGTGGATAAAAGTGAGTGAGGGTAAGACAAAGGGCGTGAGGAAGTGAGGGGATAGAGGTACTGAAGGAAAGAGTGACAGAAAGGGACTGAGTGAGGGAGCAAAGAAAGATAATATTTTTTGGTAAAATCCTTTATGCATCTACCACACCCTGACCTCATAATTGTGCACTGTGGTGGCAATGACCTGGGCACTTTGACTGGGGTAGGTCTGGAAATGCTTTTAAAGGACACCTTTGGGCAATTGATGTCACTTTTTCCAAAAACTGCCTTTGTATATTCTAATATATGCCAAAGGCAAAAATGGAACTGGTCCAACCAATTTTGTCCACAGATTGAGAAAGCAAGGAAACATGTGAATAAATCTGTTTCTGCTTTCCTCAGAGACTATGGTATGGGTTCCATATACCACAACAACTTGCGTTACAACATGCAAGGCATCTATAGGAGAGATGGTGTACATTTTACAGATGAGGGGAATAGAGTCTTCCTCTTGAATTTGAGACTCTGCATTGGTACCTACTTGTAGGTACAAAAAACACCCACATAACACAACAGCTCTTTTCAGAGCTACCCTACCTCTAAGCACTCTAAATTTATTTTTAATCTAATTTTTTACACTGTTTTTCCCTGTGGTACGCTCAGGGTGCGCGTACCGGTAGGCGTACATGGGAATGCACCCAGCGCTTACCCTGCGAAAATAAAAAAATTAAAAAATCTTTTTTTTGCCCTTCAGGGTCCTTCTAGGCCCCCCTCAGAAAACCTAAGGGGTCAGGGGGTGTCTACCCTGCCCCCTTTTAATCATTTCCCGCTTTTTATTTTCACCTCTTGTTTCTCGATTCTACCGAGACACAAGATGGCGGACTCTCCGGACTGTTTAGAATGTTGACAGACATCCAACAGCCAATCAGCTTTCCGCTCGCGCACTCCAGTAGCGCGCCGGGTGCGCTCCCCGGTACGCGTACCGGTAAGGGCTGGAAGCGCGCCTATAGATATATATGTGTTTTTGAAGTTAATTTTCGAAAAAACCACTGGAGCAATTTTCACCAAATATAGCAAAGGCACTTCTGCGTACCAGTCCCTACAATTTTGCAAAGTTTGGTGTAATTCCGTTCAGCGGTTCGGGCTGTAGCCTTGTCAATTCGTCCTATGGAAATTAACATGGGGAAAACACGTTTTGGGACCCCCCTTTTTTCTCGGCCCCAACTTCACGAATGCCCCCGAAACTTTCAGAGAAGGAGCGGAGCGGAGCTGGCCTAAATTTTGGAAAATTACACGCAAATTCCTCAACCGGCGCCAAAGTTATTCCCAATAGAATGTTGCTGATTTCCTATGGTAGCTAGGTCCTAACTATAACTACCTACTGGCGACCACTAGTAGGTAATATATATATATATATATATATATATATATATTATTTTTTTTTTTTTTCACTGAAAAAACCATAGGTTTCGGGGGTGTTATAGTTGGTTGGACATTTCACTCGTACAAAACCATAGAAATGACACCGTTATAGTTAGTTCCGCTAACTATCACTGGCGCCCCCACAATGCACTGCTGATGTCATCACATATTGCATCACTCATGACATGGCCAGTGACATCACTCATGACATCACTGATGACATCTCAAATGACATCACTAATAATGCCCCTGAAACCTATGTTTTTTTCAGTGAATTTTACGGTTTTATAAATGCTAATTCCTAACTATAACGTGCCTGAAACCTATGGTTTCTGCAGTTTTTAATCCTCACTTAATCCTTACAGTGAGGATTAAAAACTGCTGTATACTGCATTTGAGAGAGCGTTGCTTCTTTGCCGACTTTTCAGAAATATATATATATATATATATATTTATATATATCAAACACACCCAACCGGCGTATTCCATCCATAGGTCACGGAAAGGAACAACACAGGAGCCGTGGCCTCTATTATTAGTGCAGGTTTATTTCAGACACAACGTTATATATATAATAAAATAGTTAATCTTAAATATTTTAACGTGTAAGATTAATATAATGTAATTTTTTAAAAATAATATTAAATATCTAAAAATGTATATTCATCTGAAAAAAACACACCTATATATGTTGATGTAAACATATATAATGTAACATTAGTAATAAAAATATATATTTTAATGTATATGATTTATTTTAGTATTTACCACAATGAAAAGCACATATATCAATATACATATATTTATATATGTTTACATGAAACATAACAAATATTAAAACAGGACAAAACATTAAAATAAATTCCCTAATTAATTAAATATGACAAACTATGACATTTTTAAAATGTGAAATAACAATATTGTGATAATTAAAAAACATATCTATATGTAAACAAATACTATAAAATTAAACAACTAACGCATAATAATCATATATCTATATTTTAACAATATTAAAAATAAGTATTTAAATAAAACAATAAAAGATACACTATTCTCACTCCAGTCTGTGCAATAGTAATGAAAGTGTTGAACTTCAGAGGGGTAAAATGTGCTATTGCCAATCAAGTCTGTGCAACAGAAGGGAAAACGTTGTATTCTATAGGGGATCAATTTACTATTCCCACCCAGTCTGTGCAACAGTAGGGAATATGTTGAGCTTCAGAGGAGTAAAATGAACTATTACCACTCCATGTAGTACTAAAGTAGAAAAAGTGTTGGAATTCTGAGGGGTAAAATGTACTATTCCCACTCCATTCTGTTCAGCAGTGGGGAAAGCGTTGGACTTTTGAGGGGTAAAATGTAGTATTCCCACTCCAGTCTGTACAACAGTAGGGAACGTGTTGAAATTCAGAGGGGTAAAATTTACTATTCCTTCCTGCTTCCTGATGTCTGGGTTATTTGGGGAGGGGACTTTAATGTTTCCCTGGATCTGAGTATGGATAGGTCAGTTAGTGCAGATGGACTTGGGGGGCAGGCGGCGCATGTGGTACAAGAAATAATGCATATAGAGGGACTTGTGGATGTATGGAGGGTATGGAATCTAGATGCGAGGGAGGGCACATTTGTTTAATCTGTGCAGGGCTGATGGTCCCGTTTGGACTTTTGGCTGTTGTCTAAAGAAGTGAGTGCATGGGAGATGAGAGTGGACCACATGGCTAGAACACTGTCGGATCTTGGCCCCGTCTTATTGGAACTTAATGTCCCGACGTATGTGCAACCGCCTTTCCAGTGGCGTATGCAGCCAGTGTCACTGTTAGATGATGTTTTTTGCATCACAATAGGCACAGCCATCAGTAACCTCTTTCACGAGAATAAGGGGTTTGTGGAGGAAGCTGGAACTCTTTGGGAAGCCTTTAAGGTGACAATAAGGGGGACATGCATGGGTGTGCAGGCGGGGGTCTTGAGATCTCTTCGAAATAGGATGGCGGTTATCGAAGGCAAGCTTCAAACCCTTGAAAGGCAATATGAGTCTCAGCCAGCCCCGTAAGCCCTTGCACGTATGAGAGTGCTCCATACAGAGCATGCAGATACTGCTGAACAGAAGGTGCACCATATGTCTAGGTGGTGGATGGCTAGGGCGTATGGGGAAGGTGGAAGGGCAGGGCTAGCGCTTTCTGAAAAAATATCTAAATATAAAGAGCAGGGATATATCGTAGAGATATTAAATGCTGACTTAGAGCCAAAATATATGACTTAGGATATACTATAAGTGTTCACTGAGTATTATAATGCCTAATATATGGACAACGGCCAGGAGCTACGGAGCGTGAGCTAACAAATTATTTAGAGGATGTCACGTTAGGTTGGCAGTCTCCAGGGCAAAGGGAGTACCTTTTACAATCCTTGACGGTAGATGATGTCAAGGAGGCCATTCAAACATTACCGAATGGTACAGTGGCGGGCACCAAAGGGCTGTCGGGAGAGTTTTATAAAGCATATGCGGACCAGCTCGCCCCGCAGCTTATTGAAGTATATGCAGAGGCCTACAAAAATGCGATTCTGCGGCCCACATTGCAGGAAGCCCTGCTTGTTATGCTAGTAAAATCCGACAAGGAAGCCAAGTATTGTGGGTCATATCGTTCGCTCTCACTCATGAACATTGTGGTGAAAATTCTTGCCAAAATCATAGCAATGAGATTACAGCCGTTGGTTCCCACTTTGGTAGTCCCTGATCAGTCTGATTTTGTACAGGAGAGGTCTACAACACACAACCTGAGGGTGCTATTCGTGAAGCTCCATCAAATAGACCCGGACGTGGGTGCTGTGGCGGTGTTGCTCAAAGCCGCCAAAGCATTCAACTCTATACAATGGACTACGTGTTTACTGTGTTGGGCCGTATGGGGCTGCCACTACAATTTGTGAAATGGTTGCATTTACTGTATGCGGAACCCACAGCGAGAATGAGGGTTAATGAGATGGTATTAGACCCCTTTAGCACAGGCAGAGGGGCGAGCCAGGGTCATCCGCTGTCGCCTATGCTCTTCTCCCTGGTACTTGAGCCCTGGGCTTGTAAAATAAGACAGTTACCGCTCTGGGGTTTCGGCACCGTCCACTCATCATATCTCGGTATGCAGATGATATGCTGTTGTATGTCTTACAAATTGATTGTACCTCATCACTCTAAAATTTATATTTATGCAATTTGCAATTTGGTCAATACGTATATATCAGATGGCCAGTGCTGAATGATCATATAAAAAAGAATTCACTTACGCATGTAGCAACGTCATAATAATTACTCCAAGAAGAGAGAAGAGAACATCATAAGATTTAAACATTAGTCTTAATCTATTTAATGTTATTTCAATTCCAAATTGTATAATACCAAACATCAAGAATCTCTCGGCATTATGCTCCAGGAGATCCATAGGAAGTACATAGGGTGTCAACAATGCATAAGACGTGATGTTCACATTAAATGCACGAATTGCTAAAGCACTACAGAAAGACAAGAAGTGACGGCCACGTTGGGGGTCCTAGTCCTAGGGCCTTCCAGGTAGTGATGGTCAAAAGACAGCCGATGACAGCCGAGACGTGTTTCGTTGATTGTTATGTAACTTTCTCAAAGCTGCAGACAGAACTAAATAATGACATGTAGTGTTCGTCATAAATTGGTTCCAATGGGTGCAGCACACAAAATGTATTCTGCAATATTCCATCTAATGAGATGTAGGACAAGAAAGGAGCTACATGCAGTGATGTTCTCTTATGAAACCCAGGAAGGGAGAAATATCATGTGAAGACCAAAAATGTCCGAAGGTCTAACCCATTGTGTATGTGCGAGTGAAGTGGTGCGATTGAGTGAGTATAAAAAAACTATCCAATAGGTCCCTAAGACCAAAGGATTTTAATGGTGGGCCCTTGGCAATATTAAAAAAATGACAGAGCAGATATATGAGGAGGTCAAGTTAAGTCTCCAATACCCTAATGTAAAAGATAAGGCCTACATGTTTCAGCCAGGCTGCTATCTTGGCTGGCTTTCTTCAGGACCTATATGTTAAGTTAGTTAGTGAGGGTCAGGTGTGATTTGTTTGTCCATAGGTGATATTGCACTTGCTAAGGTGCATTGATTTAGGGAGGACTTGTTTCTCCTATTGCTCAAACCCTGTGGAATAAAATGGAACAACAGACAAGACATACAAACACGGACATTTAGTATGGAAAGTATTTCATATTTGTTCAATAATCATGTGACTCGATGAGCGCCGTGTCCGATCACTATGCGGCAAAATAAAGGTAGTGAAATGTGAAGTGGCGCTGGTCAAATTGGCTTTAATTTGATGCTGATTCATATGCGGTACTGTGTCACTATATATAGCAAAGAACAATAGATGACATTTTTAGTTTAGATTAAATAAAAAGCTTACAATGAGAATTTCATTGCGAGCAACACAAATCCCGTGAGGGGGCTGGATCTGTAGTCACACACTATGGGGCCTATTATGATTGCGGAATTTCCGCATCCTCCGGGCCGGCGGAAGCCACCGCCGGCCCGGAGGATGCGGAAAAACCGCAGCGGACCCACCAAAGACCCACCGCCACATTAGGATGGCTGGTGGGTCCTGGTTTCCGTCCGCCGCTTTTCCGCCGCGGTTGGCTTACAACCGCGGCGGAAAAGCTCTAATATGGTGGCGGTGTCTCTCAGACACCGTCCGCCATATTAGGATTGCTGCCAACATATGCTTTTCCGCGGCGGATTTACCGCCGTTGAAAAGCATACGGATCTTCACTGCAGGGGCCCGTTGTGGGCCCCCTAGGTGAAGGGGGGTGCACATGGGGGGTACCTATGTTACCCCCCTGTATTTGTATGCAGAAAGCGGCAGGCACCGCGCGGTGCCTGCCACTTTCTACATACAAATGCAATGCGTGCATTTTTAACATTGCTGCGGGTGCAGCTTGAAGCTGCACCCACCGCAATGTTAAAAATAGAGGATGTGACCGCCAGGGTGGCGGTCACATCCTAATAGCACAGGAGGGAACGCCACAGCCCATGCGGACGTTCCCTCATCCTCGGTGATCGCGGACGGACTCAAGTCCGTCCGCGATCATAATCGGCCCCTGAGTGTGTGATGGGAAAGAGAGACAACACCAATTATCGGGGAATTCCCTGCCGAAACGGAGACCTCCGTCCACAGTCTGGATGTCAAACCCCTTACTCCCCACTTACTTCATCAAGGTCACTGGCCCGCTCCTCATACCTGCTTTGGCCTGCTTCCAGGATTCTGTAGGTGCAGGCAGGCATCAGAGAGTCTGTTTAAGTAATCCCATTTTCCCACCGGGTGCCGTTCGTGATTGGCAGAGTGCGCGTCATGGCACCGGACATCCTGGCGTGATGGAGACAGACGACAGACTGGAGGTTTCTAGTCAATAACTAGAAAGCATATGTTGAAAAAGTAAAGTGTGTGTTAGGATTAAACCGAAATAGTATGCGGTGCAGGATACGCAGATGATGTGGGAAGACTGGGTTACGTGCTGCACATTGACAGGGCACCTAACAGCAAACTGTAACCTGCGCATAATACATTTTAAGTATCTGCAACAAATGTACTATACGCCAGAGCGTCTCTACCAATTTGTCCTGCGTGATTACACTTGCTGTGCATGCTGTAGGGTGGAGAATGCAGATTTTTTGCATCTGGCCTGGGGATGCAGATCTGTGACGCAAATTATTTCGCAGATGACTATGGAGAAGGTGCTGTGTACGCCACAGGTATGTCTGCTGGGCTGCTGACCAAACTCAAACCTAGCTATCATACATTTGTTGCCTTTGCTTGTTTTCTGGCCAAACGGTTGGTGGCCAAACACTGGGAGAGGAAGGGGTAAGCAGCTCCAATGATAAAGGTGTGGTTCAAGGATTTAGTATACTGCAAACACCAGTTAGTTATATATGCTGAAAGGCTACCAATTGCATCCAGGCCAAAAGACATCTAGAGCCTGTTACAAACTATTTCTGGGAAACCCTGACTTATTCTAGAGCAATACAATCTGGAGATTAAATAGCCACTGAGGAGTGAATTAAGCCCTCTGAGCATGGAAGGTGAAGGCGCTGACTTCATGGGGAAGGTTGAGAGATATATGATATGTGGATCATATTGAAGGACATGCACCAATATGTACTGCAAGTTGGAAGTATAGTTTTATTGTTGCGGGATGAGGTTTTTCTAAATTTGTATGCTTGACTCTATGCTGTATTGACAAAAATGCTCAATAAAAAACAAAAACAAATTACTATTCATACTCCAGTCTGTGCAACAGCAGGGAAAAGGTTGGACTTTGGAGGGATGAAATTTAATGTTACCACTACAGTCTGTGCAATCATACGGAAAGCATTGGAATTCAGAGTAGTAATATTTACTACTCCCACTCCTGAAAGGGCAACAATATGAAAAGCGTTGGCCTAAAGAGTGGTTAAATGTACTAGTCCCCCTCGAGTCTGTGCAAAAGTAGACAAAAGGTTGGACTTCGAAAGGGTTACATTTACTAGTTCCACTACAGTTTATGCAACAGTAGGGAGAGTGTTTGAACTTGAAGGGGTTACATTTCCTATTCTCACTCCAGTCTATGCAACAGTAGGGAAAGTGTTGGCCTACAGAGGGTAATATTTATTGTTCCCACTCCAGTCTGTGCAGCAGTAGGAAAAGTACTTCATTGCAGACACATAACATATTTGAATAACAAATACACAACCCTTATTACGGAAATATTATGCTTTATAATAGAAAATGAATAAACAATTCACATGATTATTAAAAATCTAATTTCTAATTAAGAATTAAAAAATGTTTTTAATTTATTGTTGAATTAAGTTTCAACACTATACGCCCACAAATATAGCACCTCACACTTTAAATGCAACTAAAGTAAATATATATAATACATTTAACATATTAAATAATCGATGAAATAATAATTATTACTACTTACATAACTTCCCATCCTAGACCCCTATAAATCCAACAATCCACACCTAATATATAACTTAAAAAATAATGTATTGCACAATTTGCATAATTAATATTCAATTAAATAATTCATAATACATTAATAATGAATTATTACTCAATTAACTTCCCACACTATGGCTGTACAAACCCAGAAACCCACACCTAATATATAACACAAAAATAGAATAACTACACAATTTAACATCATACAGGGGATGGCTCACCTGGATCATCCATCTAAGCGGAGCCGACTCCCTGGCTTTAACACAGAAATTCTTGAACAGATATTACTTACTGAAAAAAATCGATTTTATTTTCATGAAATATTTCACGATATGTTTGTCACAATCATTTTTTTCCAGTATGTCTGAATCTCGAAATGTTGTCCAAACACCCAGAGCACGGCCTAACCCAGCATTCACAGAGCTTCTGCTAAAAACCCCAAGGGATTACCTCATATACATCAGGTAATATCAGCAAAGTCCACTCCCACTAAGAATGGACTGCTGCCTCTGACAGGATTTACTGATCCCGACGGGGCAATGGTCGGAATCGTGATCCTGAATGGAGGTTGTGCCAACTCAGGCACCGACATCAGGGTCACAATGTCCCTTTCTGACTGCCTGTTCATGGCAGTCCCAACTCCAATGAATGGCAGCTAGAAAGGGACTTTGGGGGCCACAAGCAGGGCCCCTATCCCCTGTGGGCCATTGCTAAGTGGCTGGGGGCACATGGGGAGCCCCTGAACATCCATGCACCACATGGTGCCTCGCACTCGGTGCCTGCATGTTTGATAAATGCCTCTTTCTACTGCGGCTGGTGCTGCAGCCCTTTTTCCAGGGCACAGCACAAGCTACAGTAGAAAGAGGCAGTTTCTGACCATCTACACAGTAGTCTGATAAAAATGGTGGGTGAGACTTCTAACTCCTTAGTGAGTGGTCTCAATCCTGCTTCGATGGCGGTCAGGCACTTGTCCGACCACCATCGCAATGAGCCACTTAGTTATGTTTTTTAACTGTTTGCATTGATGTGACTACATCAAGGAAGGCCTTTTCCAGACACCATTGATGTGAAGAGCCCTGGGGAGGGCAGAAAAAGCACTAGGCACTATGAAAAATGTAGGCATCATTGTCAAACCATGCGAAGACTTGACATAATCCCTGCTTTTATCCATTCCTGTCACATGCTGGAGTGCTAGGTGGTAAGAATTTTGTTAATCTGCTCAGATTCTGGATCTTTTATTCAAAGAAATTAGAGGGAAATTAGTGAAATCTGGAACTTTTTGAGGTTTGCAGGGTATTGTGGTTAAGAAACTATCATGGGGCCCATGCAAGGCATACCACCTGAAACCCCCTGGTTGGATTGTATAGTCTTTAATAAAGTCTGAGTTTGGTAGTTTTCCCTTGGTGGGGGCAGAGCCCAGATGCGAATAACCAAAACAAGTAATTTGCTTGAATGAAAATGCCAAAAGATCCATGCTGCGTTTTGGGGCATTTTGTGTCACAGGTTCTAGGCTGTGCCACCCCACAAGTGGGGTAATGTTTTTATTGGGAGTCATGTTGGAATGCAAAATAGAGTTATTGCTATGAACTGTCTATAACTCTATTATTGACTTCCAAATGAAAACCAATATGCAGGGAAAGATCACATTTTGCAAATTGCTCTATGGATCACATGATAGTATTGGTAAGCCCAAATTCAGATGTGTTACGCCGCGATCGGTATTAGGAGTTTCTGCAGGGCAGTGACGTGGGGAGGGGGAGGGGCGGGGTAGGGGGAAGTAATGTATGGATTACGGAGTTTGTATAGTCTTTAATAAAGTCTGAGTTTGGTAGTTTTCCCTTGGTGGGGGCAGAGCCCAGATGCGAATAACCAAAACAAGTAATTTGCTTGAATGAAAATGCCAAAAGATCCATGCTGCGTTTTGGGGCATTTTGTGTCACAGGTTCTAGGCTGTGCCACCCCACAAGTGGGGTAATGTTTTTATTGGGAGACATGTTGGAATGCAAAATAGAGTTATTGCTATGAACTGTCTATAACTCTATTATTGACTTCCAAATGAAAACCAATATGCAGGGAAAGATCACATTTTGCAAATTGCTCTATGGATCACATGATAGTATTGGTAAGCCCAAATTCAGATGTGTTACGCCGCGATCGGTATTAGGAGTTTCTGCAGGGCAGTGACGTGGGGAGGGGGAGGGGCGGGGTAGGGGGAAGTAATGTATGGATTACGGAGTTTAACAGGTTAGTAAACATATAAATGAATAAAACGAATTTCGTTGCATGCACTGCATCACCAAATGCGATGCAGTGCTTGCAACAAAATTTGTTTTATTTATTTATATGTATACTTACCTGTTAAACTCCGTAATCCATACATTACTACCCGCCACCCTTCCCCTCCCCCTCCCCATGTCACCGCCCTGCAAAAATTCCTACTACCGACCGCGGCTGGATGTGTAAAAATTCCCACTATTCCTAAACTTGGTATTTTGTGCATATTTAAAAAATACATACATTTTCTTCATGCTTGTTTTAATTCATTAGATTTTACCTTATGAACTGTTGCATAGTTGGTACGCAATGATAAATCTTTGCTGGCTCATGGTAGAATGTGTTTTTTGGACACACAAGAACAGTATATATCCCAGTGACCAGAGGAGTCCGACGGATGTAGTGGAATGGTCAGTTTGTAAAACTGTCCATGAAAGGTGAAGAATTACATATGAAAACATTGTCACCAATGGCTATTTATTCATATTAGTTTTTTATTTCAATTATTAGCTTCTTTTGGAAAACCACTAGCAATCTACACATATCTCCCCTTGGATTTTGTCTAGTTTTTAGAAATGGATAGTGTTCATGGTTCATCCACAGAGTTCACACCTGTTTCCACCACAAACTGCAAGTAGGCTGAAACTGCACAAAAAACAATGGAAACCCAGACAAGAAAAATTCCAAAACCATGATTAAAAAATGTTTTTCTGCTTGCTCCTTAAAGCTGGGAGTATGATAGTCGTAGCACAGCAAACTTTTTGTTGATGCAATTTTTAGGGCAAACAATATACAATGTCTTGCATAGCACTGGTTTCACATTTTCCAGCAAAAACGTAAATGTTTTTGGGCTGTTTTTGGTGTCCTCTTACTGGGAACTCATAAACTCAGAGTACCTTTAGAATTTCGAAGATATGGGGAAAAAGATGCAAATTTGGTCTGGATACCTTTTCCTGGAAAAAAGTTACAAATGTTTAAGTACAAACTGTCCCAAGCGTCCAAAAAAGCGCCCAGCGCGAAGGTGGGAAAGAAGCAAGATAATGTACTAAACTAGGTAGAAAAACCCTAAGGAAGAAAGAGAAGCATATCTACTGGTTGGTGTTGCAAAATTAGCTAAAGACAAAGCTGAAGAATAGAAATCACTGATAAATAAGGTGATACATTGGATTTGTTGAGTGAAACAGCACTATTCAGTGACAGAGCAGAAAATATTAAGTAAAGCGTGTTTTGACTGACTCTGAAATGTATGGCTAAATCTACATTAAAGTAGGTGATCCTGAAATCAGAACTTGTCTGTTAACACTTGATAGGAAAAGCATTTCCCCAAATGTTTCGAATATTCAGCTAACATTTATCCCTTCAATAAAAGAACAGTACAGTCCTCCCTATTATCCAGTTTAGTGAGCCCATAGAAGAGGAGAGAAGAAAAGAACTTGAGCATATCCAATGACTAAAGGACAAGGAATCTTTGCCAGACCTTGAGAACATTGATTGACGGCTCAGTCTTGTACTGACTTCTGCAACATCCTCCATAGAACGTTTTAACAGGTGAGGACTCAGCCAGCCAATTTATAAAGATCTTCTAGAATATATCCGGACTAAAATCAAAGCTGGGTGACTCTTACCGGCTGTCATTTATAACCACATATCACATCTGTCTATTTCAGGACACATTTGCTATTATATCTACTTTCCTAGGTTGCTTCTCTAATGTTAGCATTGAACCTTGCTCCTCAAATTCAGGTCGTATTTCAGGTGGATTAACTCTTGGATTATGGTAAACCTGGTCTGTTAAAGTAGTTATATTGAGACAAGTTACCTAGTTTGAATCAGTTATCCATTAAGATTCCATCAGTGACCAGGTTGTCTATATTGAACATCTATAATAGGTGAAGCAATAGGTTCAAGAAGCAACTGATTCTCCTGTGGCGTGATAAACTCTTCGACCAGCCAAACCGTGCATCTGTTTGCTGGAATATTAAATGTCACATTTAAAACTCCCACAATATCATGGGATACACAAGGCAAAGATAATTAATTAAAGGGTTCCTGAATTAGTGAAATACATTTTCAAATGAACTTCATAGCATTTCAGCTTGACTCGCTCACTGTGGCAAATGACCTTCTTCCTCTAATGGATGTAGCACCTTAGATATACCATCTTGCCGAACCTATAAGTAGGGCCACTGATGTAATTATATCTACTGCATTATGGTTCATGAGAAATTGGCAACATATTATAGATATGGGATCATGAACCAATGTCTCTCACATTAAAGAGATAATGCACACTATAGTGCGTTATCTAAGCAGTGGGGGACAAGTATTAGATTATCTAAAATTTATAGAAGAGTAATATCGACCCACGAATGTAATTTGACATTTTAGTTGATATTTATAACACTGGTATTCCTTTTTTGGAAGCAATTTTATTCAATATTCACAGTGATGTCTGTCTTTTTTTGTATGTGTAATAATGGTCCAGACCGTTGGAAAACACTTACTAAAAACGTAGGCAATGGCAGTGCAATGATAGCCACCCATGGCTTGATAGGGAATGTCAAGATGCAAAGTGACATTTGATAATGGCATTGGTAAAAATAAGAGGGAAGATATAGTTAGTGGAAGCGCAAAAATGTTATAGTCAAATTTAAAATCTAAGAAAGGCCAGTGGCAGAAGTAACAGTGGGAAGTTTTACTTTTTGACACCATTGCCAATGATAAGTTCAAGTTCAAGTTCAGAAAATTGTATAGCGTACTACTCACCCAGAGGGTCTCAAGGCGCTTGAGGGAGGGGGGTAATTTATTTATCGAATATCCAAGTTTTAAGTTGCTTTCTGAAGGAGAGGTGGTTCTGTGTAAGGGGGAGGTGGGTGGGGAGAGAATTCCAGGTTTTGGCCGCTAAGTAGGAGAAGGATCTTCCCCCCATGGTGGATCTGTTGATGCGCGGAATAGCAGCGAGGGACTGATTGGACGAACAGAGATGGCGGGTGGGGGAGTAAAAGGACAGGAGCGTGTTTAGGCATTCGGGTCCTAAGTTGTAGAGTGCTTTGTGTGTGTGGGTGAGGAGTCGGAACGTTATCGTCTTATTGACAGGGAGCCAGTGGAGGTCTTTCAGGTGACCGGAAATGTGAGCCTGGCGGGGGATGTCTAGTATGAGTCTGGCTGAGGCGTTTTGGATGCGTTGGAGTTTTTTCTGTAGTTTGGCTGTGGTTCCGGCGTAGAGGGTGTTGCCGTAATCCAGTCGGCTTGTGACTAGTGCATGGGTGACCGTTTTTCTAGTTTCGGTGGGTATCCAGCGGAATATTTTTTTGAGCATGCATAGGGTGTTGAAGCATGATGAGGAAACGGCATTGACTTGCCTGGTCATCGAGAGGGAGGAGTCCAGGATGAAGCCCAGGTTACGTGCGTGGTCCGTTGGTTTGGGTGCGTTTCCCAAGGCCTGTGGCCACCATGAGTCGTCCCAAGCAGAGGGGGATGAGCCTAAGATAAGGACTTCCGTTTTGTCCGAGTTCAGTTTTAGACGGCTGTCCTTCATCCACTCGGCAACATCTTTCATTCCTTCGTGTAAGTTGGTTTTGGCGGTGTTTGGGTCTTTGGTGAGGGAGAGGATCAGCTGGGTGTCGTCATCGTAGGAGATGATGTTGAGGTTGTGTTGGCGCACGATGGATGCGAGGGGACTCATGTATACGTTGTAAATGATACACAAGGCTCCTGGCATTTTATAGTGCTTAGAAGCTTGTTTCCCAGAAACCGGTCCTAGGAAGCTTGTTTCTGGTCCAGGGAAGGCATTGCTTGGCAGTTCGGGCTGGACTGTTCCCATGAGGCACAGGGTCAGACTGATTTGCATATGGCCATGTCTGAACTGGGGTGGCAGAATGGGCTAAATAATGTATTATATTGCTTAGAATAGTGCTTAGAAGCTTGACCTCGGCAAGAGCATCTGAGACACCTATAATGCCTGAGAAATGGCTCCTGCATTTTCACTATTGTATTCTTGCGAAACAACCTTTACAACGCAACTTTTACAACGCACTACCATTACAACTAAACTTTTACAATGCAACATCCATTACATCGCATGGCATTACAACGCAACTATTACAACGCATGACACTACAACGCATACCACTACAACGCATGCTATTACAATGCATACCATTACAACGCATAACATTACAACGCATAGTACCCTTACACTATCTAACACTTTCCCTACTGTTGCACCCCCTGGAGTTAGAATAGTAATTTTTACCCCTACACTATCCAACACTTACCCTACTGTTGCACCCCCCTGGAGTTAGAATAGTAATTTTTACCCCTACACTATTGAATAGTTACCATACATGCAATGTAATGTTATGCGTTGTAATGATATGCGTTGTAAAGGTAGTATGCGTTGTAATGGAATGCGTTGTAAAGGTAGTTTTAAAAAATTCGTTGTAATGGCATGCGTTGTAAAGGAATGCGTTGTAATGGATGTTGTGTTGTAAAAAATGCGTTGTAAAGGTATGCGTTGTAAAAGTATGCATTGTAACCTCATACATCCGTATTCTGAAGATAATGAAAGAATAAACAAGATGAGCAATTACTCATCTTAAATTACATCCTAGGTGTCAACTGCTGGCACTAGTATTCACTTTTCATGTAGAAATATAATAGATACTTTGCTGCTCCCAAAATTTGGTAAAGCACCAGGACTGGCCAACATTACATTTGCCTTGTTTAAACTAGAGTCAACCATATGGGACCCTTATATACAACTCATGGCAGTTTCGCAAGGTGAATAAATTCAGATACAAAAAAGGCAATCGTAGTAACCCAATGAAATATAGGTCTATTAACCTAATTCATGGCATGCAAACATTTTCTCTAAAAGGGTACATGTGAAACTGAAAGTTTGGATCAGTAGTGCAAATGTGCTTATTCATTATCAGGAAGGTTTTAGGGAAAAGTATGATTAAAGTTTCCAATTCTTTTTAATATAGAATTATTTATTGTAAACAAAAAGGCTAAGTATGTAGATTATAACAGTTTAAATCTGAATTTGAGACAGTACCACGCTTCACAGTACGGAAATAACTGTTTGACATGGTCCTCTTTGGGAACCTCTTACATCAAATTATTGAACTTCATATCAATATTTATACTAAAGTTAAATTGGGTGAATTGGCAGCATCTATTTGTATCGGTAGAGGGGTAGGTCAAGAGTACGTACTGTCAACACCATTATTCAACCTTTATACAAATTATTTCATTGATCAATTTAAGACATGATACTTGCACATTAGAAGCGAAGGATAACATGCAACTTAATATGTGTTGATGACACATGGTTAATATCTACAACATTGATGGGGTGCACATTTTTTAACATTTTTCATGAATTCTCACTGAAACAGAGCCTCTTAATAAATACAGAGAAAACAAAGTTTAGTTTTCTACTCAAAAACCCATTCCCCAAAAACTTTTTTCTTGTACTATCAATCTAGATGTGAGGAAAAAGGGTCAGGCAGATCAGGTCGATTACCCCTTCTCAAGGTTTGCCCGGCGTTAGCCGCCTCTCACCCAACTCTCGGTTACCAAATAAAGAGGCAGGCGCTGGAGACTGGAAGGCAGGAAACAGAAGTTTTTATTCCGATGGAGCAGAACACGTCAAATCAGACAACAGGGTATCTTCTCGAGGTGCTCTAACCGCATCTCTGAGGCCTGGCCTCTTATACACAGGTTTATGGCTTTATTACATTTATGATATCCGTGGTATTGCTTTGAAGTTCACAAAGGCATCTTTGGAATCCCCGGTTCAGGCCCGTTCTCACACATATCTACAGTAGAGGTCCCCACCCAGATCACAGCATGATGGCTATCGCGCAGCTGGACATTCCGTTGGGAACAGGAATGTGGGCGATCGGTCGGATCTAGGGGGGGGTGAAGGTATTGATTAATCCCCGCTCCTTTGATGTGGGGCGAGGTCCTACTGTAGGGGGCAATAAACTGCATCTGCTGAGCTAAGTGATGGCCTGGGGTCAGGCCGGACAATCGGGCAGGGAGGAAGAGGTTATCAAAAGGGCCTGTTCTATGAATGAGATGAAAGAGTGAGGGGGTTCAGCACGGGATGTGGCTCGGAGGCAGGGTCGCGCTGGAGGTGCGTTTATGACCCAAGTAGGAGAGACCGGGGGTTGTCGGGGATGCTTGCGAGGCTGGGGAGTGAGGGAGAGAGAGAGAGACGCTGGCTATCGGGAGTGGGCAGAGAGGCCATGGCAATCAAAATGGTCGCTGCTTACGCGCACGTATGGATCTGGAAAGGACAAGATGGCGCCGATAATGTTTACGCCACAATCCAGATTTTAACAGTCCTCCCTTTTCAACATATCTAGCCAACTTGTCAATTTATGTCTATCCCCATTAGATTACGTATTTCGATATCATATAAAGCGTTCATACGTTCAGTGTCGAAATTCGGAGTCTTAGGGCACATGCAGTTAGCGATGAGTGAGCACAAAGGTGGCAAGCATTGAATACCTAGGCAACACCCACACAGTACCACGACCGGTATCAATATAAATGTAAACAACCTCCATCCCCAGTCCTTCAAAGTACCCCAAAACCAGCTCCAAAGCGACCATCCTTCTTGCTCCTGGTGAACCTCTGAGGAAAGTCTGTGGAGGTGGTTGATTGCTTTGTAAACTGAGGGCGAGTTATCTGGCACGTAGGTGCAACAGCTGGATCCGATGATGCGGCATGCTCCTCCACGGTCAGCTAGAACCACATCTAGAACAAGGCGGTTCTGAAGAGCCACCAGGCGGACTGCCTGAAGCTCGGTCGTATTGTTAGTGAGGATGCCAGCCGTGATGTTCATGGTCGTTTCTACTGCCTGGATCAGGTGTCGGATGGCGCGGCTGTTTGCCATTGGGCCCCACAGAGGAACAAGTCCCTTCACTGCATCCAGGAACTGTGCTCCGGTGGAGTCGGCTTGTTCAATGTCTCTTTCGCGCTTCTGCCGGTGATGGTTTGCTGGGGCCACGTACATTGGAGGGAGAATGAAGGCGATGTAGCAAGTACCCCCCCAACCTTTTGGAAGCCACGTGTAAGCTTTGGTGCCACAAACAAAGTACATATTCGGAGAAGCAACAAAGGAGGGGGGATCAATTGAGTCCAATGTTCTGGTGATGTGGCAGGAACGGTGGCCCACCCGCTGTGTTCCCAGGCCTTCGAGGCACACGAGGCCCGTGACATTGATAACAGACAGAGCCACAGTCAGAGTGGCAGCAGTTCGTTTCCGTAGGTAGGAGAAGGTGGGTCTGGCTGGGTTATGGAACACCTGCATTTCAACTCGTTCCTTGGCAGGGATGTCCATCTGGAAGGAGGGACCAGAGGTCAAAGGACAAAAGGGAGCAGATGTTCTTCCGGTTTTGTTCAGCCAGAACCCATGGTAGAAGTGTGACACTGTTTGACCAGAAGTGGCGTTGTCCTTGTAGCTCTCTTGCAAGAGAATCAACCAGGCAAGGCAGGAGCCGTGAACTGAGAACGGGGAAGGGATGAAAGGGAAGGAGTGTCCGGTGGCATGCGGGAGCAACCCGCAGATCCAGCAGTTGGTGGCGTTGGCGGCAAGGTTGTGTTGGTGCAACAGTTGCACGAAGGAATTGTTCCAGAACTCCTTACGCCTTTCTCGGAGCTGGGGCGAAAGGGAGATCAGGTGATGCTCTTTCATGGTGGTTGGCTGTGCAGTGGTCAGCAATATCTGATGAGCAGGTGCGCTCTCTTCCACAAATCCAGAAGGAAGTCATGAGGAGAAGGCAAAAGAGGAGGACAATGAAAAGGGCAATTGTCTTCGATTTGTGTATACTGTCAGTCTTTGGGTTCCGGTAGTGGGTATTTCCGGTTGCTTCCATCATCTTCTTATCTGGCGCTTCCATCATCTTCGAGGTGCTCGGTAGTGGGCAGAACCGCAGACTTCGTTTAGCTTCTCTCCGGGTAACCCTTGGTTGTGTTTAGGCTACCGTTCTGAGATTCAACTCAGTCTGTGGTCTACTTAGCCGAAGCTCCCTCCTTTCGACGCAGGAAATACCCTTCCCTGGATGGCACAGTGGGATCAGAGATTTTTGCAAGTTCGAGTGCTTCGGTATCAGGATAACAGTTCAGTGATGGCCGGTCTTTGTTCAGCAGTTCTTCTTGGGTGCTGACGTTTTCTGTCGTGGCCAGGGTCGAGGAGATCTTTTTACAATGGTGTGCGTGCAGCCAGTGTTGTTTCCCCTCCACTCGAAGAGCCGTCCGGGTGGTGATCAGTACTTGCCAGGGGCCCGTCCACCGGGGTTCCAGACTCTTCGCCCGTTGGAAATTTCGGATCAGCACATAATCCCCCGGTTGGATATCGTGACCCGGACCCCTGGAAGCATCGGGGATGGCCTGCTGCACCTGCTGATGAATGACAGACAATGTTTTAGTCAATTTGCACAAGTAATCAGACAGTAGGACGTCCGGGACGTCGTGAATGGAGGTCGGTTTAGGGGCAGTCCAGAGGTTCATCGGTCGCCCAAATACAACCTCGTAGGGGGTCAAATGGTGCTTAGTGGGAGTGGAGCGCATCGATAGCAATGCCAGTGGGAGGGCATCTGGCCATTTAAGTCCTGTGGTGGCCACTATCTTCGACAGTTTTAGTTTCAGTGTGGCGTTGTGTCGCTCAACTAAGCCAGCGGGTTGGGGGTGAAAGACTGCATGAAACCTTTGTTTTACACCGAACCCTTTCAAGATTAGTTGGATAACTTCAGCTATGAAGTGGGGGCCGTTGTCGCTCCATAGAATTCGACAAAGGCCGTAGCGAGGGAAAAACTCTTTCAGTAGTACTTTGGCAGTGGTCATGGCAGTGTTATCACGGGTTGGATAGGCTTCTACCCATTTGCTGAAGGCACACACAATGACTAATACATACTTCAGGCTTTGGCATCTTTCTAGTTGGATGTAGTTCATCTGGAGGACCTCAAAGGGATGGTTGGGGACCCCAAACCCTCCCCGGGGTACCACAGTTCCTTTCCCAGGGTTGTGTTGCAGGCAGATAAGGCATTGCTGGACCAGGCGTCTGGCTGAGTCGGGAATTTTGTCGTTGTGCCAGACCCTGGAGATGAGTTCGATCATGGGGGCAGATCCTATGTGTGCGGGGGAGTGTGCCATAGTCAGTATGGGGATCAGGTATGAATTGGGTAACAACCATTTGTTAGTGTCCTTTGTCCGCCAGCAGCCTTCATCGTCTTTCATTCCCACCCGTGTCCATTCAGTCAATTCGTGTGGTGAGCTGGCCATCTGGATGTCCCTAATCGTTTCCCTAGCGTCAGTCCAATTTTCTGCTTGTGACCTGGTCACATACATGCGTGTCGTCGTCCTATTCTCAGCTGTGGTTCGGGCGGTGATGTCGGCCAGCGCGTTTCCCTGTCCGACTAAGTCTGTCACCTTCCTGTGTGCCTGGCATTTGATTACAGCTAATCGTTTGGGGAGGAGAACTGCTTCAATCAGGGCGGAGACTAGATCTCCGTGGAGGATGGGCGTGCCGTGGGACGTCAGGAATCCCCTTTCTCTCCACAAGAGTCCAAAATGGTGAACCACTCCGAAGGCATACTGACTGTCCGTGTAAATGTTTGCCGTGGTCCCTGTCGCTATAATACATGCTCGTGTGAGGGCAATCAGTTCTGCCGCCTGTGCGGATCGTTGTGTGATGCGGGCTGTCTCAATTACTGTTCGGGCTGTCGTTACTGCATAGGCAGCTGAGGTGGTGCCGTCGGAGAGTTTGATGCAAGAGCCATCTACCCATAGCTCTCCGTCAGAGTCTGTGAAAGCGGTGTCTCGGAGGTCAACTCTACTCCTAGTCTGTTCGTCTGTGAGGGTCACACAGTCATGTATAGGGGGGACGTTTGGGTCGGTGTCGTGCATCTTTTCAGCGTGATGTGGTGTGCAAGCAGAGTCAGTTCGTATCCAGTCAGTCGGGCGCTAGTCAGGTGTTGCGTCTTAGTCTGGTTCAGGAGGGTGTCGACAGCATGGGGCACTAATACCGTCAGGGAATTCGATAGTACGACCCCCTCACTTTGTCGGATAGAGACAGCAGCGGCAGCTACGGCTCGAAGGCAGGCAGGCAAGGCTCTCGCTACGGGGTCAAGGGTGGCGGAGAAATAGGTACATGGTCGTTGCTTGGGGCCAATAGTTTGAGTCAGGACAGACAAAGCGCACCCCTCCCTTTCGTGAGTGTAGAGAGAGAAGGGCTTGGTGTAATCGGGGGTTCCTAGGACTGGTGCAGAACAAAGGGCGTCTCGGTGTTCTTTGAAGGAAGATTGGCATTCGGTGGTCCAAGGGAGTGGGAAGGGGACATCTTTGGCTAGTAGGGAAAGTAGTGGCTTTACAATGAGGCTGCAATTTGGCAACCACTGCCGGCAGAAGGAGGTGAGGCCTACCAGGGAGCGGACTTGTTTCTGGGTCTTTGGGACAGGGGTTTCTAGAATGGCCTGAATTCGATCAGGTCTAAGCTTTCTCCCGTCTTTGGACAAGAGGTGGCCTACGTAGGTGACCTGGGGTTGGCAGAATTGCAACTTCTTCTTGGAGACCTTGTGGCCATTTTCTGCAAGGAAGTGCAAGAGTTGGATGGTGGCTGTGACTGCAAGTGGAGTGGTGTCGGCCGCCAAAAGGATGTCATCAACGTACTGTATCAACACCACTCCCTCCGGTAGCTGAACGGCGTCCAGCTGTCTCTTGAGGGCCTGGCTAGGACTTTCTGTGTAACCTTGGGGAGCTCTACAGAATCTATATGAGCGGGATTTTAACGTGAAGCCGAAAAGGTAGCGGCTGTCTGGGTGGATGGGGATGGAGAAGAAAGCGTTCTTGAGGTCTATTACAGTGAAGGTGGTGGTGGTGGAAGGAATCAGGGTCAGAATGGTGGCGATATCTGAGACTACGGGGTACTGAGGTACAACTACCTTGTTGACCTCTCGAAGGTCGATGATGAAGCGGTACGCTTTTTCATCTCCCTCGCCCTGCTTCTTTACAATGGGTATGATAGGGCTGTTGCAAATATTGCTGACTACTTCCTCTACCACCACTCCTGCCTCTACCAGGGACTGGATTATCATTACCAATGCCTTCTCACCTTCGGGCGATATCCGATACTGTGGAAGTTTCGGGAGTATCGCATCTTGGCGAACAGTTATGTGCACGGGGTCGATCATCATTCGTCCTACATCAGCGTCAGTTTTAGCCCACAGATACAGAGGCAGAGAGTCAAGTAAGGATGCGTCAGCGTCAGAGATGGAGAACATGTGTCGTGCGGGATGAGGTCTGAGCAAAGTCGGGTTATCGTACAGAATGACTCGAACTCCGTCCTGTGAACACCTGATGGTAGCTCGGAAATGCTTCAGTAAGTCAAGTCCCATAATGGCATCGGGGGTGTTGGAGGAAAGCAGAAATGTCGTGTCAGTGGGGTTACTGTCCTAGTCGAAGGAGACCGGTGCGGATAAGGGGTTAGTGGAGGGCGTTCCATCAAAGCCTATTGATGTTATGCGTGAGCCAGACAAGGGTGCCCTTGGAATCAGTCGTTTAGATAACGCACTACGTGTCGCGCCAGTGTCTACCAGAAATGGAGATTTCGTACCTAGGACCTTAGCGGTGACGTAAGGACCTTGCGGGTCAACATAGAGCTCGACTGGATCCCTCCCTTGCCCTAGGCAGTCTTATGCGAAGTCGCGGGCATCGTCACAGTCAGTCTGCTGGCATTGGTTCTGTCGGGGGTGGTCAAAAGTGTTCGGTCTGCCTGATCTGTCATTTCTGGCGTCGTTTGTGTGCCCTCGTCCCTGTCCTTTATTTTTCGGCCCACCCGCTACGTCTTTTGCGTCCCTATTTTTGTACATTTCTAGCAGGACCGGGCACTGGGACTTCCAATGCCCATATCCTTTGCAAAACGCACACTGGTTCTCATCGAGGTCTGTTCGTGGAGAGCCTGGTGCGGGTGTGCGGTCTCTAGGGGGTGGATTTCTTTGAGCGTTGGACTGGTAGTTTCCTCTATTCTGTTCCCTTCCTGTCGTCACTCCTTGCAATTGAGCAATCATCACTCGTTCTTTCAAATCCTTTTTCTTTTTCTCAGTCGCCTTATCGTTCTCGTTCTTTTGCCGTTCGTAGTATTGAGCCATCTGAAGGATAGCCGCGGGTTTGGAGGCAGCCCAACTACTTTCACTAGTCTGCAGTTTTTGCGAGACTTCTGGTGTCAGGCCTTTTACAAAGTTCTGGACGAACAAGTGATGTCCGGTCACAGAGGTCATGTCCTGGCCGCTGTAATCGGAGAACACCGTTTCGAACCGGGAGAAATATTCTGAGGCGTCTTCCTGTGGTTTCTGGCAGCAGGCCGTTACTACCGACTAGTCCACCTTCTTTTCTGGTACTATGGTTTTCAGTTTTAGTACTATTTTGTCTGGTAGGTCTAGAATCGATTTCAAGGGTTTCTGTCCGGGCTCTCGCTGTTTGTCTATGCCATCGAGTTGTGACCAGGTATGTCCGAACAGCTCAAGGTGGTCGACTTTCCGGATTTGCTTCCACACATCAGCTGGCAGACATAGCCCGAAAAACAAGTGGATGTCCGCTAGGGTCATAATCGTCGAACCCAAGGCGGTATCTAATTCTGTGTAGAAGGCAGTGGGGTACTTTCGTAGATCGGGCAAGGACTTTCGGAAAGTCAGGATGTCTTGCCGATCCCAGGGTTGGTAGACCCAGTTGTACACTACTCTCCCTTTCGCATCTTGGTGGTTAATATCGTCGTGTGTTCCCTGTCCTCGTGAGGGGACCCAATAAGGTGCCGCTTCTCTTATTGGCATCATGGTGTCAGTTCTCTCGGTTTGAGGCTCAGTTGCTGCTGGGGTCGTGGTGTCGGCCTCTAATCTCTGTTCAGTGAGGTGGCGGAAGACTTCAAGCGTGCGCGAGAAGAGGTCCGTCACATCACCCTCGCCCTGTTCTCCAAAGTCGACTTTTATATACAGAGTCGTTAGGCTTTCAGGACCTTTGTTACGATACCGGTCTTCATAGGCGTTAAGAGTGTGGTAACAGAAACGTGCAACAAAGTGTCGTTTGTCGTTATCAGTATATGTATTGCATATATCTGTCACGTAATCTTCGCTTTCTTTCCGTTCTACTAGCGTCTTTGCGATCTTATCAATCCCTGCTCGTTCATCTTTATTCAATCGATGGAGCCTAGCAGAGTCTTTCTTCTTAGTTTCGGGCTCTGCTTGCGCTGCGCTGAGTAAAAGGGGCTCGGCCGGCGCGGAGGCCGTGAGGACCGAGGCTCTGGCACTGCTCTCACCTGTGCTAGGGGGTTGCGTGTGTTGCACTAGAGGTTGGGAAGGGGCATATGGAGGGGGCATGTAGATGATCGGGGGACCAAGCAGTAGATCATCGTTCGTCCGCTGCTTCGAAGGTAGCTCAGGGTAAAGCATAGAGGGTGTTCTAACGGGACATTGGCTCGTTGTCTCGGATTCTTGCTTCAGTCTAGCTCCCTCTCTTTCCTTTATCTCTTCTTTCAACTTGCTCGCAGCTAAATGAGCCATTTTTAGCAATTCTTTCTCTAGTCTGACTTCGTTTCTTTTCTTTCGTTGTTCCGTCTCCTTGCGCCACATGCCGAAACTATCAAGCATAGTGGGCGTTGTTTTATTGTTACAAAGGGCTGTTTCCAGCACGCTTATTTTTGCGTCATCGAAGGATCCTATCAGTGGCCACTGACTTTCCTGATCCTTTTTAGTATATTTATGCCATAACTTACTATAAGCTACGGCGACTAGTCCATACTTTAAAAACATATCCTTATTAGGGGTGCCCTCCAGAGGAGCTGGGTGATCCACCTTTAATAAGCGGTCCGGGCTGAACCAACTACTGGACAATGGGGAGAAGATAGGCATGACGGGTTACAATGGGGACAAAAGTCTGCACTACCTATCCTTTCACTGCTTACAAAGACTAGACGGAATATCTCTATTCCACGTTATTTGTTAGCAGAGAGTACCTCCAAAGAACCAAATGTCGAACAATTAATGTCCGTTCAATCAAACAATCAGTGGCGAGAAAGAAATAGGCACGACGGGTTACAACGGGGGCAAAGGCCTGCGTTACCTATTCTTCACTATCTGCAAAGGAGGACAGAATACTTTTATCTTTCCCCGTTTGTAGACAGAGAATTCTCGAGAAAACAATCCTCGAACACACAATGTTCGGGCAAACAATCAATCAGTGGGGGAGAAAGATAGGCACGACGGATTACAACGGGGGCAAAAGCCTGAGTTACCTACCCTTCACTACCTGCAAAGGAAGAGAGAATACTTTTATTTCTCTCCATTTGCAGACAGAGAATCTCCAAGAGAACCAACAATTCGGAGAGTAATACTAGTATTTTCTAATCAATCAATCAAATATTTCACAGTTTGTCGTATTACACGACCTTACCCGGACCGTATGGACAGTTTCCTGTCTTCCGATTCCAGCGCCCGATCGTCCTCTATCTTCTGTCGTGGCACTCCTGATGGTTCCCAGTCAGGACCGTAGATCACTCGAGAGAGGTCTGTTCGGAACTAGTGAAGTTCGGATGATCGGCTGCCAGACAAGGGTCTATCGGGCAGGTGCACTTCCCGATCGTTGCAGTCGTTCACTCCGTCGTCAGGACCTCTCCCACTGGATCCACGTGTCGCTGATGGGCCCCACGTTTGGGACGCCAATTGAGGAAAAAGGGTCAGGCAGATCAGGTCTGTGGTATATAAATAAATATTACCGGATCTATTTTTGAATGAATGAATGAATAACAGATAGCTCAATAAAATAAGAGTCAAGATTCGAGGTAGAAGGAGTTTTGCAGGTTTAATACAGCATAAGGACAGGAACAGGACAACCTGCATAGGAATAGGATGACAGGGCCCAGCAGCTGCTGGGGCTGGGTCTGGGATGAGCGCGCTAACTTTTAATAACAATACATGAGCATATATACATAGCGCAAACACATAGCATTATATTGCAGTAGGCGTAGCAGTGGGTGGAGCAGAAGGCGTGACGCGTAGCAGTCGCGAAAGATAAGAGTAAAAAGAAGGTGTAACTCAGACATGTGATGCAAACGTAACAGAATATGTCATGAATGGGCGGAAACATAGGAGGGGGCTACCTAAGGAGCCGGGACCTCTAACCTGGTGGTGCGCGCAAACTGGCAATGACGTGTTACTAGGAGAAGCTGGGGGCTATGAACTCTGTGCTAGGAGCAGAGACTAAAGTCTGGAGGGTCGGAGCGACATGTACCTAAACCCTATCTAGTATCTGATGTTTAGGGAACATGTTGATATAAACTAGAAGTCATGAGGGGAAAAGCTAACTGACTCTAAGACTAGAGCATGCATTTATTCTACATATAGTGCGTGATGAAGAATATTAAATGACCATTAAATACAGTATTTCTCTTAACATGGAGCCGCATAGGCTAGACAATGACGGAAACTATTGATGCAGTTCAGTAGTTTAGGAATGCAGAGAAGGAGGACTAAACTGATAACTGGAATCATAACATAGTCTTGGCAGACTCAGAGGCAGAGCCAAGCTGCACCGGGCACTGCGAGGCAGGAAGTAAGTGAAAGGTCGAGGATACAGGTGGGGGCTGTATCGCTCCTCAGCGAGGCTTCAGGAGACAGGGGCTGAATCTGAATCTGATGTCCGGGCCCTGTTGAGGCCTAGAAACGGGGACTTTATAATGAAATAACGTGCACACTGAGAAACGTGGCAACGTAGCTTTACATAGGCCTGGTATCCGTAGTATTCACGAGGACTGGAAACTGGCATACTAGAGGAGGACACAACTATAATTGCGTCATTAATCGGACATGGGGAATAACATATGCATATTGGTCATGCACACATAACATATGATGGATGACACGTAGGGACACAGAACATGGCAAAATTTACTTTTCCACATTCCCTCCTTGTCACTACGTTTCCATCAGGAAACATCAATATTCATGATACCATCTATCATTTCATACAGTACCATTTGTTCATCTCGAATTGTCTTGAAACGAGATTTAGAACGGGGCTTGGGACTAGGAATACAAGAGGTAGCACACATGCCGCAAATCGCAGGGCCACATTGTATACAGAGGCAGCAGCTGAATATGAGCGCTACTGCGATACCTAGAAAGGACAGGACTTTCCATCCCCAGGCGGAAATTATATTCCAGAACCAACCGGACCATGTCCAGGTGCCTGGATCTTGGTGTAATAGATGGGCTATTTTATGGAGTCTGGTTATAGCTGAATAAACAGACGGCGCGTTATTTGGAATGAAAATGCAACAACTGGATCCGAGGACTCTACAGGCCCCGCCCCTATCGGCCAGTATGACGTCAAGGACGAGACGATTTTGCAAAACTACAAATCTCATAGCAGATTGCTCTTCGGTTAAGTTACCTAGAGCGGAGGCAGTCTCATCTACTACAGCTTCAAGGGTTCTTGTTAACCTACGGATTAGCTTACTGTTTACAACTGTACCTAAATAAGGGAACACACCTTTATCAATATCAATGAATTGTTCTGCAGCAGTTTCAGTATAATCGACAATCGGGAGGTTTCTCTTGTGTCTAGTATGTACTAGGAAGGAATTCCTATGGTAGTCAGGTGGGGCTAGAAAAACAGGTGGCAGTAGGAAGGCAATGTAACAGGTTCCCTCCCAATCGAGGGGCAGACGAACATATGCAGTTTGACCACAAACAAAATAAGAATGACGTGAAGCTTTAAAAATAGATTTCCCACTGTCACTATACTGGATAATAGTAGTACAATCACTATGTCCTACGTATACAGAACCATAATTACGGACACATAATTCGCCTTTGACTGGTAGTACTGAAATAGCAGGTGAATCTGGAGTAGTATCAGACTGAACATTCAGGACCATGAAATTCGAAGAATAGTTACCTAAATTGTACACTTCATTTTCTAGATCTAAACCTGTTCGGTGAGTGAGACCTTGCTTGTCTGGGAAACATGTACTGTTAAGAAAAGACATATCTGTTGAGGATGACGTTAACGTGGACCATGCTCCACATGAACCATTATGTGAAAAAGGATAAGGAAAAAGTGGCAAAACTCCCTTCGGGGTCTGGAAAGGGGGGAGTCGACCACACACCCAACAATTAGTGGCATTGCTGGTCTGGTGTGAATAATGTAACATGCGGATAAATGAGTTATTGCGCATAGCGAGGCGGTATGAATATTCGTGAGGAGGCAGATCACTAAACGTGTGTTCTACGGTAACATTAGAAGGCTTATTTACATGAGGAACTGGAAAACACAGGAAAAATGCGTAACTAGTGCAGGAAATCATTATGCTGATGAATAATATGAAACTTAGAAAAACGATACATCGGTTTGAGTTTTGACTAACTCTCTCATTATGGGGGTCTATTTTATACATGTCAGAAACAGTCTAACCGTTTCACCTAGGGGAGGACTTATACAATCAAACTGGCTGACTTATTTTACTAGACCTTAGCTTTTGCTTATACTCCTGCTGCGGAGTTTTCTCTAACAGGGGAGGGGTTGTGTCAATGTCATTTGCGGGACAGTCCTTAGGAACAATGTTTTGACAAGTCTTGATATCCTGGGAAATGTTCTTGGAGACCGGCTTTAATCCGTAGAATTTCTTGACGTGCGAAAGGTGCACCCAGCCGCGGCGTCCTTCCAATTTCACAGCTGTACGGGTGGTGAGGAGGACCTGACGGGGCTCCTTCCAACGTGGCTCCAGCGGACTTGATCTGTCAAAGTTCCGGACGAGCACCATCGAACCTGGAACGATTTCATGCGGTGCCACCTCGGTATTGTCTGGAAATGTGGCGGCAACCTGTGAACGACATGAGTTGAGGGCAGACATCAAGGAAGCTAGGTAATCTGTCAGCATATTACATGAAACATCAGTAATACTTCGGGGTCTAGGAGTACCCCACATGTTAGGGGGGCGGCCGAATACGACCTCATACGGGGACAGACCTGATCTGGAATGTGCGACCATGCGCATATAAAACAAAGCAACTGGCAGAGCTACTAGCCAGTCCACACCCTTATCTTTACATATTTTGGCAATTCGAATTTTCAGAGTCTGATTATGTCTCTCGACTAGACCGGCTGCTTCAGGATGGCGTACACAATGAAACTTCCACTGGTACCCTAACAACAGGGAAACGTGCTTCATCAACTCAGATGAGAATGGCTGACCGTTATCAGAATATACGACTCTAGGGAGTCCATATCGAGGGAAGAATTCACGAACCAACTGCTTGGCAGTGGTCGCGGCTGTGTAATCTGGGACTGGATATGCTTCTGTCCATCTGGACAAAGCGCATACAACTACAAGGACATACTTGAAACCTCGACATCGCTCCATCTGAATATAATCCATCTGGAGGACCTCAAAAGGGTGGTCAGGAGGCTGGAATCCCCCTTGTTCCACCGGGACACTTTTACCTGGATTAAACTGACAACATATCATACAGGTACGGACTTTCTGCTTGGCTGCAGCTCGTAAATGCTTGTTGAACCAAATGTTCTGGATACTGTCTAACATAGCTTTTTCTCCTAAATGTGCTGGACTATGAGCGGTATTAATGATGACTTGAACCATAGAGTCGGGGAGAAACCATGCGGTCCTACCCTTCGTCACCCATCCTTGATCTGTCTGGACCCCTCCTTGTTCAGACCATTTCTTGATTTCATCGGGAGTAGCATGTAACTGGATATCTATGACATCTTGAGTAGGGTCCTTAACGGTCATACATGTAGTCGGATCTGGAGTGTGTGTCATGTTAACTGGAATGTCTAGAGTCTGTGCTGTAAGCTTGGCTGTGCGATCTGCTAGATCATTACCTTGGGAAATAATGTCAGTAACTTTCGTATGTGCTTTGCATTTCATGATAGCAATGGATGTCGGTAAATGTATGGCATCTAACAGAGCTTGAATAAGGAGACCATGCTGAATCTTGGTTCCATGAGAAGTCATGAAACCTCTCTCCTGCCAGAGCACTCCGAAGTCGTGTACGACTCCAAATGCGTAGCGTGAATCTGTGTAAACATTAACTTTCAAGTTCTTGGCGTGTATACAGGCTTGTGTCAGAGCAACTAGCTCTGCTGCTTGAGCGGACAGGGTGTCAATGCGGTGTGTCTTAATAACTTCGGTGTCAGTAGTCACTGCATACGCGGCGACTAGATCTCCTGTACTAGTTCTCATACATGAACCATCCACATAAAGTGTCAGGTCAGGGTCTGGTAACGGAATGTCTGTCAGGTCTTGTCTTGGCTTTGTCGTAATGTTGACTACTTCCACACAATCATGTGTGGCAGAATTTGAATTAACTGATGGTAACAGTGTAGCAGGGTTCAGAACGTTGCAGCGTCTGATTTCTATGTGTGGCTGAAACAGTGTCAATTCATAACCTGTTAAACGTGCAATTGTCAAGTGCTGTGTTTGTGTTCGGTTTAAAAGAACTTCCACGGAGTGTGGGACTTGTACTGTCAAGGTATGTCCTAAGACTATGGAATCACTTTGTCTGATAGCTAGTGCTGTGGCTGCAACTGACTTGAGGCACGCAGGCAGAGCCTGGGCGACTGGATCTAGTGTGCTAGAAAAATAAGCACAGGGCTTGTTTTGTCCTGCTTGATCTTGTGTGAGAACAGATAATGCTGTACCTTCACGTTCAGTAACGAAAAGTGTAAAAGGCTTACTGTAGTTCGGTGTAGCTAGAACTGGAGCTTGGCATAAAGCTTTCTTCAACTCGTTGAAACTAAGTGTATGTTCAGATGTCCAAGGGAGGACAGTCGATACGGCTGCCTCCTGTGTCGTTAACTGTATCAGTGGCTTGGCTAGAAATGCATACTGAGGAATCCATTGTCTGCAATAAGAAGTAAGGCCAATAAAGGCACGTATCTCCTTCTGGGTTCTGGGCTGGGGAAGACTCGCTATCAACTGGATACGGTCTGGTGTCAACTGCCTACCCCTCTTGGACAGTAAGTGTCCTAAGTAGACCACTTGCTGGACACAGAATTGAAGCTTCGAAGGGGACACCTTGTGCCCCATCTCGGCCAGGAAATACAAAACCGTGAGTGACGCTCGCTCGCAGTCACGTTCAGAACGGGCTGTGATCAGTAGATCATCGACATACTGGAGCAGGGCAGTGTCAGTTGGCATGTGAATGTTGTCTAGTTGTCTCTTGAGTGCTTGACTGTAAATACTAGGACTTTCTGTGAAACCTTGAGGAGCGCGTGTGAACATATAGCTCCTTCCATTTAAACAGAATCCGAAAAGAAAGTGGCTGTCTGGATGAATAGGAACACTAAAAAATGCGTTCTTGAGGTCTATGACAGTGAAGAACGTGGCTTCGGAATCAATGGCTGTCAATAGAGAAGAGATGTCTGGGACAACTGGGTACTGCGGAATAATACATTTATTAAGCTCTCGTAGGTCGATCACTAATCGATATACTGGGGGTGCATTTGGATCAGTACGTTTCATGACTGGAATGATCGGAGAGTTACATACATTGGAGTCAGTTTCTACAACTACTCCTTGGGCCATGAGCTCGTCAATAATTTTGGATAAGGCTGCTACAGCCTCAGGTGGCAATCTATACTGCCTGATTCGTGGTAACACTACACCTGGTTTGAGAGTCACACGATGGGGTGTGATTTGCATGTAACCTACATCAGTTGGACCTTGCGCCCATAAATGCTGCGGAACCTTAGACAGTCTGGAATCAAAATCTCGTAATACATAGTGACCCTTAAAGTCACGTAGGAACAATCGTATTCCCTCTGGGGAACAACATATAACGGCACCTAACTCTTTCAGTGTTTTAATGCCTAATAGATTTTCTGGACATGACTTAGTAAGTAACAGATCAGTAGTGCGGGACAATGGACCTACTTCTAGAGTGACTGGCTTTGAAATCTCATTAACGATAGGCTTTCCTGAAAATCCAAGGGAAACATTTCTTGAGCCTGAGAGCGGAGCCCCTGGAACTTCGGCATGACTAATTGTGGTCCTACTTGCCCCTGTATCAATCAAAAACTTTCTGTCCTTCCCTAATACTTGACTGTGAACATAGGGACCTTCTTGATCTACAGGTATCTCGATGAGAGGCAAGCCTACCTCCCTCTCTAGGCTGTTTCATGAATATGGCTGGTACTCTGGATACTCAGACTGTGCATACTGGTACATCTGCTGTGTAACATGCTGTGTTGCAGCAATAGGCTGCGGTGCTGTAACTGTCTGTGGTGCATTCTGTGGCTGAGGAGTCTGTGAAACTTGTTCTTGTCTAGGCGGACGTGGTCTTTCTTTAGTCTTACCAGTAGCTATGTTGTGTTTCAGGACTGCACACTCATTTATAAAATGACCTGGCTGTTTACAATAATTGCAGTTCCCTTTAACGGGAGCTGCAGGATGACTGGCTTGATTCGGACCCCTCTTCTGACTGTCTTGAGGAACAGATTGTGCAACTAGCACTTTCATTTTCGTGTCTTTCATACGTTTTCTCTCGTGTTCTTGCTCTTCCCTGATTCTATTCTGGTGATACTGGAGCATCTGGAACATCTGGGACGGAGTATTTGCTTGCCAGGTGCTTTCGACTTTCAGGACTCGGTTTTTAATTGGTGGACTTGAATTCTCGACTAATTTAGTAACGAAAAGGTGAGGGTATGACTCACTACTTGTCTTGAGGCCACTGTTGATACTAAAGCACTTTTCAAACCTAGAATAAAAATCACTAATATCTTCATCTTGTTTCTGTTTACAGGCTGAGATTGCATCCCAGTCTTCTTTTCTCGTTGTCAATAATCTGGGTAAAACTTGAATTAATAATTCTGGTAATTCTTTACATTTCTCTCCAAGACCAGTACCTGGTACTCGTATCTTATCTTCAGCTTCTAGGACTGCCCAATCTATCTTTTTCTCTCCCACCTCCCATTCTTTTTCCTTTAGCTTTTCATACACCCCTGCGGGCAGCAAAACCTTTAACATTTTAATGATATCTGGGTAAGTGTATTCTCCCATACGGAGCATGTCTTTTAATTCTCTATGGAACCCTGCTGGATCTTTATCATGACAGGGAATTAATTTCTTCATTTCGAGGAGTTCCATCTTTGTGATCGGGGTGTATACAAACACTCGCTGCATTTCGCCACCCGCTCCTCTGACTGGGTGGACTTCTCGTAACGGATTCTGTCTGTCTATGTAGAATGATTTACTTTCTGGGGGTGAGACATGAACAAAATGCGGGTTCAGAAACGTTCTATATTTGTGACGCTGTTCTAGAATGACACTAATTAAATCGGTACCTAGACCTCTCCATTTATACTGGAGTAATTCATTCAGGATATCATGTAACGGACCTGGATCAGAATGTTGACCCTCATACAGAATAATGAGGTGCTGAATCATATACATACCCACCAGTCGCTGCTCGGCTGGGGGCATTTTCAGGAACATTTGTGCCACTATTTCGTCTGGAAAAGTGGTAGAATCAGTAATCCATCGGACTGCTGATCGGGCTATTTCTTGTTCATGCATAGTACTTAACTTACTGTAACCGATTCGTGATTTCAGAATGTGATCGGTAGCTTGAAATACTTGTTCTAGGGAACCTTGTTCTGGTGCTGAATGATGGAAAGTTGGCTTGTGTTCTAGACGTAAATGGCGATCTGGAAATCTGGGTTTTCCTACATACGCTATTCTGGCAGTATTCTCGTCGTCTTCCTCTTCAGGATCAGAGGTACTTTCTTTCTCGCTTACTTGTGCTGCTTTACGCTGTTCGTGTATCTTTATTATCTCTCTACGGATTTTCTTGTACATACTTTCCATGGCACCAATAGTATTGTGCTTTCCTTCGGCTATATTATCACTCCACTTTGTTAGAGTTTTCATTTCTTCCGGGTCTTTAGACGGGTAATCCTGTTCTCTTATTAGACAGTTAATTAGGAACTTTAATATCATGCGCTGAATCTCGGCTTTCCTTTGAGACATGGCATCACTAATACTTTGTGGGTCATCCCCTGTACGGATGAAACGATATATCCTGTCTAGATCTTCTTTCATATTCGGCAGGGTGACTAGATACTCGGTCACTCTCCTTACGCGTACGGAATATAAAACCATATTAAACTCGCCTGGAACTGGGTCATAGACACATTCGCCAAGGGTTTGCCTGATTTCTGCAACAGACTTATTACTCTTAGGAGTACGCTGTGATGCTTGAGCATGTAATTCGAGTGCTGATAAACGTTTGTATGGCGGCGGGGTTTGAGGAAGACCTCCTCCTGCGGCCCCTAGACTAGAATCATCAACTGATGCTTTTCGTCCTGGCAGGGTCGGTAATTGTAACGTGGGCTGGACTTGTATAGCGGGCTGACCCGGGGGGGCTGTTAAGGGCACCCCGGTGTCTGGAGGAGCAGGAATTACCTGATTTACAGGGACTGGCGGAGTGCGAACAGGATTTGCATATTCTGGGACTGTGTCGTCCAGATAGGACGAAATAAAAATATCAGCTGCGGTCGGTTTGTGACGTAGCTTGGTCGGAACTAATGGTGGCGGGAAATTACTGGATGCCTCCGGGGTCGCTTTTGGCAAGCCCTCAGCAAGAAGAGGATACATACCCTTAATGAGGGCATTCCTCTGTCTATCTGATTGTTCAGCTTTGACTCGTTCACCTATCTCGATTAATTCTTTTTCTTGGGCTCGTTCTTGGGATTCTCTACTTAGTTCCGACTTTCTGATTTCTCTTTCGGTTCTTTTATGAGCTTCTTTACGCCATAACTCGATGGCGTCTTTCTGTGATTGTCTGGCTTTCTTTTTCCATAATGCTTCCTCTACTCGCATGATGCATTCGGCATCCCATGTACCCGATACGGGCCATCTATACTTTTCTTCTAACTGTTTGGTATACTCTACCCATAAATCTAGATACAATATGGCGCTTATGCCATGCTTCTGATACATAAAGTGACCTGGACTGTCCCTGGGCGGGACGGGAACTGCTGCTTCCAGCAGACCCTTTCTAGTTTTTAACTGACGTAATTTGGAAAATATGGGCATGACTCAACTGTAATCTAGACACAATACAATACACAATGAACACGATACTTATACTCCATTCATACCACGACATTAAAATACATGAAAAACATTTAAAATAACAGTTCGGACAGAATACTACCTGGAAATACTGAGAACAGAACACATGAATTTTCTCGAGAACAGAACTGACTAGAACAGAAACTAGATGCACTGCTGAAACAGTACGAAACTTACCGGTCTCTTAAAGAGACACGTCAGGACCCGTATCCACCGAAGTGAACACTTCGTTTGTGGGACTGTGTACCACCAACCCACAGACCAGAGTCAATTAAATTGACCCTGTCTAGATACCACCCTAGTAACGGTACTCACCGGGTAGCAAGAACGGAAGGCCTCGGACTGGACTGGACTGCTACGACGACGAACTTCGGACTTCAGTTACGGGTGGACCTCCGGATACCTCGGACCTTGGACTCTTGGCTTGGGCTCTGGTCGGGACTCGCCGCGTTCCTCCACCGTCTCGTCTGGATGCTGGACCGCCTCCTCCGTCTCCTCCGTGGGCCTGAGGGATACTTGAGCAGAAATATCTGCCACTGCGCAGAAGAGTTCCGTCACGACTGCAGAGGGTCAGGGGGTCGGCGTGGCTTCACCGACGCGTGGGGAAAGGGCAAGTCCCTATTCGGGCGCCATTATGTGGTATATAAATAAATAATACCGGATCTATTTTTGAATGAATGAATGAATAACAGATAGCTCAATAAAATAAGAGTCAAGATTCGAGGTAGAAGGAGTTTTGCAGGTTTAATACAGCATAAGGACAGGAACAGGACAACCTGCATAGGAATAGGATGACAGGGCCCAGCAGCTGCTGGGGCTGGGTCTGGGATGAGCGCGCTAACTTTTAATAACAATACATGAGCATATATACATAGCGCAAACACATAGCATTATATTGCAGTAGGCGTAGCAGTGGGTGGAGCAGAAGGCGTGACGCGTAGCAGTCGCGAAAGATAAGAGTAAAAAGAAGGTGTAACTCAGACATGTGATGCAAACGTAACAGAATATGTCATGAATGGGCGGAAACATAGGAGGGGGCTACCTAAGGAGCCGGGACCTCTAACCTGGTGGTGCGCGCAAACTGGCAATGACGTGTTACTAGGAGAAGCTGGGGGCTATGAACTCTGTGCTAGGAGCAGAGACTAAAGTCTGGAGGGTCGGAGCGACATGTACCTAAACCCTATCTAGTATCTGATGTTTAGGGAACATGTTGATATAAACTAGAAGTCATGAGGGGAAAAGCTAACTGACTCTAAGACTAGAGCATGCATTTATTCTACATATAGTGCGTGATGAAGAATATTAAATGACCATTAAATACAGTATTTCTCTTAACATGGAGCCGCATAGGCTAGACAATGACGGAAACTATTGATGCAGTTCAGTAGTTTAGGAATGCAGAGAAGGAGGACTAAACTGATAACTGGAATCATAACATAGTCTTGGCAGACTCAGAGGCAGAGCCAAGCTGCACCGGGCACTGCGAGGCAGGAAGTAAGTGAAAGGTCGAGGATACAGGTGGGGGCTGTATCGCTCCTCAGCGAGGCTTCAGGAGACAGGGGCTGAATCTGAATCTGATGTCCGGGCCCTGTTGAGGCCTAGAAACGGGGACTTTATAATGAAATAACGTGCACACTGAGAAACGTGGCAACGTAGCTTTACATAGGCCTGGTATCCGTAGTATTCACGAGGACTGGAAACTGGCATACTAGAGGAGGACACAACTATAATTGCGTCATTAATCGGACATGGGGAATAACATATGCATATTGGTCATGCACACATAACATATGATGGATGACACGTAGGGACACAGAACATGGCAAAATTTACTTTTCCACAGGTCGATTACCCCTTCTCAAGGTTTGCCCGGCGTTAGCCGCCTCTCACCCAACTCTCGGTTACCAAATAAAGAGGCAGGCGCTGGAGACTGGAAGGCAGGAAACAGAAGTTTTTATTCCGACGGAGCAGAACACGTCAAATCAGACAACAGGGTATCTTCTCGAGGTGCTCTAACCGCATCTCTGAGGCCTGGCCTCTTATACACAGGTTTATGGCTTTATTACATTTATGACATCCGTGGTATTGCTTTGAAGTTCACAAAGGCATCTTTGGAATCCCCGGTTCAGGCCCGTTCTCACACATATCTACAGTAGAGGTCCCCACCCAGATCACAGCATGATGGCTATCGCGCAGCTGGACATTCCGTTGGGAACAGGAATGTGGGCAATCGGTCGGATCTAGGGGGGGGTGAAGGCATTGATTAATCCCCACTCCTTTGATGTGGGGCGAGGTCCTACTGTAGGGGGCAATAAACTGCATTTGCTGAGCTAAGTGATGGCCTGGGGTCAGGCCGGACAATCGGGCAGGGAGGAAGAGGTTATCAAAAGGGCCTGTTCTATGAATGAGATGAAAGAGTGAGGGGGTTCAGCACGGGATGTGGCTCGGAGGCAGGGTCGCGCTGGAGGTGCGTTTATGACCCAAGTAGGAGAGACCGGGGGTTGTCGGGGATGCTTGCGAGGCTGGGGAGTGAGGGAGAGAGAGAGAGACGCTGGCTATCGGGAGTGGGCAGAGAGGCCATGGCAATCAAAATGGTCGCTGCTTACGCGCACGTATGGATCTGGAAAGGACAAGATGGCGCCGATAATGTTTACGCCACAATCCAGATTTTAACAGATGCCCTTAGCTAGAATGGGTCTATTATTAGTATTTTCTGGGCAGTTGACTGCCTGCTAATGGTAGTGGATTTAAAAGTGCTGTGTCATTGAAGGATAAAGCTTTAGGTCTGCTAGGTTTTGCTAAAATAAAAGTAAAAGTAATTTGCCAACAGGGGAGTCATTTAAACATATATTCAGTGAGTAAAAATTAATTATTTTTCCAAAGGATGGTGACAAGCAGAATTAATCTTAAGGCACGAGACTAAGGAGATTTATTGGCCTTCTGAAGCAATTGCAAACGGAACAGGCATACACAATAACAAATGGTATGAAAAATGTTTATAATGTAAATAATTCAAAATATAGGCTACATAACAAACAAATAAACCCTTCATATATTATTCATATGACTAGGAAATAATTAAAATGTTATGTCTTAGAACCATAGATCAATGTATGCAAATTCCACTATTTATAATCATGGAATCAGTCCATTCTATTTATCAAATGATTTCAGAACAAATATCCAAAGATTTACATGAAAGAAATGGATATGGCATCAACGTTTAGATTTCCAGTGTTATCAGCATGTGAGACCACCATCTGGACCATAATAGATACAGGAGATTTTAAGTTCACCTCAGAAGACAAGTAAATAAAGGTGGAAGTGAATATAAACCTTGTTTGGGTATTTTGGCTTAGTAAGCTAGACTAGTTGAATCCAATCAGCTTGTAAAGAATTGTTTTGATAACAGAAACACATTGGCGGCAGAAACTGCTTTATGGTAAATTGACTGGAGGAAACAATCAACTAATGATACCAATGTCACACTGAAAGGCCAGTCCCTTCCTCAAGATTAAGCCTTTGGAGCTTCCCAAAATCAATTTACCATAAATCAGTTTTTTCCACCTATGTGTTGTTGTTACCAGTGTGTTTTTTTGCAAACTGATCTGACCCAATTGGTCTAACTTACTACGCCACAATAACTAATTAAAGTTTTCTTTGTCCAAAATAAACATCGCCACTTGATAATCATGCAAATTTGTTTTGCCAAAATTAGCGTGTCCTCTTCAGTTTGCTTCAAAACAAGTCAGCACACAGGACATTGTACAGACAAGACACACCTCTGGCTGACCTCACTAGGAAATGTAGTAAACAGTCAGTCAGTGGATTGGATAGAGTTTACGGTATAACTCACACTAAATAAAGGATACTAAACTAACTGGGAATGTATGTGTGTGTGTATATGTGGGGGGCATTACCTATTAATGGACGAAAACCCTCACTCACCCAAGGGTGACATGCTTCATCATTGGGTTCCTTCAAGCACACTGAGACCACAAGGTACCAGTACGGGCTTCAACTTCCCCCTCGGGAAGGAGCAGGAGTGTTTTAACCTAGCATGTAAATGTTTCCATACCTCAATGGTGCGAGTAAGGGGCAGAGTGCAAACAAAATTTAATTAAAGAGTGTGTGAATTAAAACTATCTCAGAGGGTACTACTAAACTTTATTCAAATGTCCCACTGGATAAGATTAAAAAGGTAACAGGATACAGGGTTATGGATGTCTACCCTGTGTGATGGTCAACATGTTTCTGCCCAAGCTGACAGTACTTTGTACAGGGCATTCATTGGGACCTTAATATCAAGTCACTCTGCTTAGTTAGTGAAATATCAAAAATTATAAATATATTCATACAAAATTGAAGGACCTACCAAAATCAATTTGTCTTAATCAGAAGATCTGGTGATCCTGCAGTGAAAAGGAGAAAGAGAAAAACTAACCATATATTTATGTCAAAACAGTGTACCTCCACCATATTTATAAACACAGGTGCAATCAGCCTCAGTGTAGTAATCCTACCTAAATAATTTGTGTATAGTTCGATTCTACCAACTCCAGAGTTGCATGCACAGCAGGACCCTCTATTAAGTATAAACAGTGAGCAGTCAGTAAAAACCAGCGTATGATCACTGTAAGCACAAACAAGTTTTGTTATTGCACATTACTGTTACATGGTTATTGTAAGTACAGACAAGCATTGGAATTCCACAGTATTATCATGATGATTACTCCATAATAAAGGTTCTTGCACATGACTGCACAATACTAGCACATTACTACCCAATAATACATACTTGGCGTGCAGGTTGCACGGGACATGGGAGGGTTTTTAAAGGGGGATCTGTGGCTCCACGAGGAGCAGGAGAAGCTATGCTGTGCCAGACTCCATGATTTTCGGGGCTGGGACAGGGGTATCATGACAGTACCCCCTCACAAAATCCCCCCTAAGACATAAGGAATGGGTTTTGGTTTGTCAGGATATCGGGTACAAAATGCCTTCACCATTCTTGGTGCATTTTGTAAATTAGCAAGAGGTTCCCAGGACCATTCCTCAGGCCCGTAACCCTTCCAGTTTGCCAAATAATATAATTTCCCACAAACTCTCTTGGAATTGAGGACAGATTTTACTCAAAATTCAGGTACTCCTTCCATGTCAATGGAAGGTGGAGATGGTCTAGCACGAGTCATGGGCTTATATGGTTTCCCCCCTCCTCAGGCCAAATATAGCCCCGGGATCCCCATTTCCTGGGGAGGAGGGCCGTGTGGTCCTCCTCCTGGGCCACTTCTGGCCCTGAGTACCCCATCCCCCAGGGCCTGGCCACTTCATTGGAAACCATGGGAGGGGCCCTAATACCCCCAACGTCCCGCTGGCTCCGCTCTTCCTGCAGGAGCCAGCATTGCTTTTTCACATGGGGAGCTACTAACATGCAGCACCCGTGTGGAAAAGTAATCATCTTTGGATTTTGGAAACGAGAGCAGATTTCCTTGCTCTCGCTTCCAAAATCCAAAGCAAGTTTGCAATGACAGGGCGGGAGCACAGGAGTGTCACTGGGGTAGGTCCCCCGGGACACTTCAGGGGCTGGCCCTGTGGGGTGGCAGTCCCCAGGGACATTAAGGGCTCCAGGAGGGGGGCAGCGTGGCCCCCCTCCCACCTAATGTATAGCCAAGAGGAGGTGGTGGGCTTGTGGGACCTTAATGGACACCCGCATTTGCATATTAGTGCCCCGGGGAGGTGGCAGTCCCTGGGGTGCGTGAGGGGTCTGGAGCCCCTCCACAGAGGTTTAGATATTGTTTTTTAAAAAGCCCCGGGGGTGGCGGTCCCCAGGGCAGCAAGGGGGCCATGTGTCCCTGCGACTAATCACTAAAAAGCCACGGGGTGGCGGTCTCCAGGGCTTGAAGGAACCCCACACATTAAAAAAGAAGCCCCGGGGATAGCAATCGAGTGCCCTCCCGCACTTGATATAAAGCAAGCCCGGGGAGTGGAGGGCCCCGCATATATTTATTGCAAATGCCCCCAGGACCAGGCCCACCCGGGGGCCTCAATTAAATGAAGCGTGGAAAACAATTTGGGCAAGATTCGCGACCCCAGAACAAATTTCACCTGAATTTTTCTTTTAAATGCATTTTTTGCCCATGAGGGTCTTTGTGGGACCCCCTGAGCAGGCCTAGGGGGTCAGGGTGTTTCTACCCTGCCCCCTTTTCTTGATTTTCATGTTTGTTTTTCTTTTTTTTCTGTTTTCTGTTACCGAGTCACAGAATGGCTGCCAACACTTCCTGGTTTGGAGAGTTGAAAGCCGATTAAAATGAAGCTCGTGGTCTGGAGAGGTCGCCACTCCACCGCGGCCATAGATATCGATATTTTTTTGTTTACAATTTCTCAGCAACTACTGAACGGATTTACACCATTTTTAAAAAGGTTGCTTTCTTAGCCAAGCAGTACATTTTGACAAATTTGGTGTAATTCCGTTCAGCAGTTCGGGCTGTAGCCTTGGCTAAAGTTTCCTATGGGAAATAGATTTTTTTACTCTTATTTTTGTGCAAGGCTACAGCCGAAACTACTGAACGGAATTACCCCATATTTGGCAAAAAGATACTGCTTGGATCAGAAAGCAACCTTTTTAAATGGTGTAAATCTGTTCAGTAGTTGCTGAGAAATTAGAAAAGTAAAAGTTTCGATATCTGGGCTGGGCCTAAGTCCAGTGCACGAGCTTCACTGTGATTGGCTGTGAACACTTCAAACCAGGAAGTGTTGGCAGCCATCTTGTGGCTCGGTAAAAGCGAGTCACCAGAAAACAGAGCAATAAAGGTATAAAACAAACGCGCAAACAAGAGAAAGGGGTAGGGTAGAAAGACCCTGACCCCCTAGGCATGCTTAGGGGGTCTCGGAAGGCCCCCCAGGGCCAAAAAAAAGCATTTTTGTTATAAAACTGGGGTGCGAGTTCCCGCATTTTATTTTAATGAGGCCCCTGGGTGGGCTAGGTCCCGGGGGCATTTCTTAAAAAATAATATTTTAATGAGGCCCCTGGGTGGGCTAGGTCCAGGGCCATTTCTTAAAAAATAATAGTGTGGTCCACTGGGGCCCCCACAGCCTTGGGGCTTTGCTCATGTTGGGAGGGGGATTGGGTAGGCTGTAGAAATTACATCTGGAAAACAACAATGCGCTGTATTGCGGCCTTCCTTTAATATAATGCAGAATAATGATTATTTATAATGCAGTGTTCACTTTAATCACGGATAGTGTAACTTTGTTAAAGGAAATTTAATAATATGTGGGAGGGCATGTTCTAAATCTGTGCGCGGAACAAAATTAACATTTAATTGGCTGAGGTGTTGCAACAACAAGCTTAATGTTCATTGGCTGCGAACCATTGAAATTAGAAGTGTTTCTAGCCATTCACTTCCCCTTCGCAGAGTAGAAAGGACCTCTGATTGGCTCCATTGTTCTAAGGAGGACCTTCCAGAGCTTAAAGTTTATTGGTTGCGAATCATTGAAAGTAGAAGTGTTGCTAGCTATTCCTTTTTCCTCTGCGGAATAGGAGGGACATCAGATTGGCTGACGTGTTCTAAGGAGGAGCTTCCAGAGCTTAATGTTGATTGGTTGCGAACTATTGAAAGTAGAAATATTGCCAGCCATTCACATCCCCTCGGCGGAGTAGGAGGGACATCTAATTGGCTGACGTGTTCCAAGGAGGACTTTCCCAAGCTCAATGTTCATTGTCTGTGAAGCATTAAAGGTAGAATTGTTGATAGCCATTCCCTCCCCTTCTGCGGAACATCATGGACATTTCATTGACTAAGGTGTTTCAAGTACAAGTTTGCTCATTATTAGGTGGGAATGGTTCACTGTTCTCAGCCATTTTGTGACGCACTTCAAAGGAGTACGGGAAAACAAAGTAGTAGAGGGGAGTGTAGGGACACTGTTAAATTTGAACAGTGGTCACTAGGTGATGGACAGGGACTGTGAAGGTACATTTTACAGGCCCTTCCCAAGCTTAATGTTCATTGGCTGCGAAGCATTAAAAGTAGAAGTGTTGACAGCCATTCCCTCCCCTTCTGCGGAACACCATGGACATTTTATTGACTAAAGTGTTCTGAGTACAAGTTTGCTCCTTATTAGGTGGGAACGGTTCACTGTTGTCAGCCATTTTGTGACCTACTTCGAAGGAGTACGGGAAAACAAAGTAGTAGAAGGGAGTGTAGGAACACTGTTAACTCTGTACAGTGATCACAAGGTGGTGGACCGGGACTGTGAAGGTAAATTTCTTTAATATATTTTAAGGGCCATTTATATAATTTGCGTGGGGCCTACAAATCATGTCGGGAAAATAACAGTGTGTTGGGTTGAAAAAGAAGGTGCGCTGTTGCCCACTTCATTTAAATAAGGTTCTGGGTAACCTACTTCTCGGGAGCAATGTTTACTTATAATGTATAATTATACTGTGGTGCTTACTTCTGTCGCGGGTAGGGCTATTTCCTTGCAACAAAATAGTAGGTGTGGTTGCGCTCCAAAAAATTAAGTCTAGGTTTGAAGCAGTTTTTATTAAGTAATCAACATTATACTTTCTTAAGAAAGTGTAGCTGTATATATCAGAGGGGTGACAAATAATAACGCAATTCATAAAATATCCCTTAAGCATGGCCACACCCTCCTTTTTTTGTCACCTATAGTTTGTAAAAGTGTTGCCCCATATTCTTGTTAATGTAAGAGGGCATCAGTTACTTTTAGATAAAGTAAAAAAGAAGTGCTACAAGAAACACTCCCGTACTACATCATCTCAGGTCAGGAGAACAATAACAAGTAAAAAACAGTTAAACATAAATGATGTCATATTACCTAAAAATGTACGCTTCATCAAAACATTAAATAAAACACTATGTATACAGTTTTTTTTTTAAAAGACTACTATTTTATAAAATATTAGCAGTGTTACAAACTGTGAGGTAGTAAGTTATCAATGGAAATAATTGTAGTAAATGGATGTCGCAGAGATAGATCTCCATCACCTCTGAAGTACTATCTGTTCAAAGTATTAACATATACACAGTGACTTTATAGTATTCCACAGGGGAAAAAGAATAAGTAGGACAACAAAAAAACAAAATTTTTACAGTCTCTATTCTGTAGAAGTCAGGAAAGTTTTGTCATAGTGCTTAGAGGTCGCTCACTGCTCCGGTAACAGATCATGTACTCCATTAAGAATATATAAAAAAGTAGTAATATATACAATACTATTCCTATATACTGTATAGGGAGAACGAGAATAGCTGGGAATCGAACTGTGAACAGTGTTTTTCGAAGTCAGTTAACATAACTGCTACGTCACACTTTTTCCACACGTATAAGTTAATTAATGCTAATTAAGTTTTAAACATTGTTAAATTATAACTTATAACAGCCTACTGTTACAGTTAGTTTTTCACTACAAAAAGTATGCGCGTCTTTTTAAAATGTACTTAAAAACAATATAGGTTTCAGGGACATTGTAGTTAGACATTTGCATTTATATGACCTTCGAAATTCACTGAAAAAACCATAGGTTTCAGGGACGTTATAGTTAGCTGGACTTTTCACTCGTACAAAGCCATAGAAATTCCACTGTTATAGTTAGTTCAGCTAACTATAACTTGCGCCCCTGCAGTGCGTATGTAGTAACTGGTCTTGGTTTCGAAAATGGCAGTCTGTATTTTATAGTGGGTGTATCAAAGGTTATCTTAGAGTGTGAGGCGGTGCATCAGATTTTCAAGTGGATAATGTCATCAGTGATGTCATTTGAGATGTCATCAGTGATGTCATTTGAGATGTTATCAGTGATGTCATCAGTGGTGTCACTGACCATGTCATGAATGATGTAATATGTGATGTCTTGAGCAGTGCATTGTGGGGGCGTGAGTTAAAGTTAGCTGAACTAACTATAACGGTGGAATTTCTATGGTTTTGTATGAGTGAAATGTCCAGCTAACTATAACGTCCCTGAAACCTATGCTTTTTTCAGTGAAAAAAAAAATATATATATATTACCTAAGTAGTAATAGTTAGGACCTACTTTCTAGTTTTTTGATTTGCCAATAACGGTGGCGCCGTTTGATGAGTCTTCGCGAAAGTTTCAAAACAAATGAAGCGGTCACATCAGCTGCTGTGTTTAAAATATCAGATTGATCTGTGAAGCGAGGGCTGGGAAAAAAGGGGTACCAAAATGGGTCTTCTTCATGTTAATTTTCATAGGAAACTCTTGACGTGGCTACAGCCCGAACTGATGAACGAAATTACACCATATTTGGCAAAAAGGTAGTACTTGGTCAAGAAAGCACTCTTTTTGTTAAATGATGTAAATACGTTCAGTAGTGCCTGGGAAATTGTAAGATTGCTCAGATATACAAATGTGGCCCAGACGGATCCGGGAACCCCTCCCGATCTCGTGCCTCAAACCAGGAAGTGTTGGCAGCCATCTTGTGTTATACTGAAAAAGGATGCATGGGGGCTCTGCCCCCCACGCAGCCCCGGGGAACGCCACTTCCCAGTGGCTTGTATATAAAAATCAAGGGAGGCCACCACCTCCCTGGTGCTATCTGTGAAATGGGAGAGGGGCCACACAGCCTCCCTCGTGAAGCTGTAAATGGCCCTGGGGGACTGCCAACCCTCAGGGCCAGCTCCAGCAATGTCCTGAGGACACTGCAGTTTGCTATGGGATGGATGGAGCAGTATTCCCATCATCCCATAGCAAACAAGTGCTCCGGTTTGAACATGCAAGAGTATTACGTTCTTGCTTGTTCAAAGTGGAACACTTTGCTTTTTACACCCAGGCAGCTGCATCTTAGTAGCTTCCTCGGTGTAAAAAGCAATACCAGCTCCCAAAGGAGGAAGGAGCGGGCCAGGACTGCAGGGGCATTCAGCCTCCTCATCGTCCCCAAGGATCATGGCCATGGGGGATGGGGTCCTTCGGGCCCCCTCCTTTTAAAAGAAAAAAAATGGCCACGCCCCTGGGGAAGGGGTTCCCAGGGCCAAAATCAGTCTGGGGAGGGGGTGCGGCACGGCCCCCATCCCCTTTTATTTTAATAAAAAAAATTTAAATGAGTCAGGTCGCAGGGGACGGGGTCCCCGGAGCCCCAAAGGGTCAAGGGAAGGGGGCCACACACAAAAAAAGGAAACTTGCATCTCACAAAAGCCCCACCCCCTTTCTCCACTACTCTGCAAATTCTTCTCCTGCTGCGCTCTTGGCTGGGGGATGAAGTCCCCTTTGCTGGTGAGGGTTCTTTGGGCCCAACTAGCCTACCTGTTACCTCCAGTGATCCCCACACAGTGGGATTGCTGAGAGGTGGTCAGAGGTCATGCCCCTTTTACCATCACTCTGCAAATGCCCCTTCTCGACACGCTGCTGGTGGGGCGAGGAGGTCCCCTTTCATCCTGAGAGACTCATGACTATAGTGGACTTCATCCCCCAAGCAGCAGTGCGTCAGGAGGCGCCTTTGCAGAGTGGTGGAGAAAGGAGCGTGACCTGCGGCCACCTCTCAGCAATCCTACTATGTGGGGCTTACTGAAGGTAACAGGTTGGCTAGTTGGTCCCTAAGGGCAATCAGCAGCAAACTGGACTTCATCCCCCAACCAAGAGCCTGCCAGGAGGCACATTTACAGAGTTGGGAAGAAAGGGGGCGTGGCCTGCTCTTAGAACTCAGCAATCCTGCTGTATGAGACTTAACGGAGGTATTAGGAGGGTAGTTGGCCCCCAAGGATGTCCATGGGGGCCAACTACACCTCCTGTTACCTCCAGTAAGTCCACACAGCAGGACTGCTGAGAAGTTGTCACATCACCTTTCTCAACCACTCTGCAAATGTGCCTCCTGGCGCACTACTAGTTGGGGGATAAAGTTCCCTAGGCTCCCGCGGGACCTTGAGGACCAAGAAGCCCTCCTGGTACCTCCTGTAAGTCCTACGCAGTAGAATTCCTAAGGGCTTTTTGGAGGCTGCACACCCTTTCTCCACCACTCTGCAAACTTTACCGCTAGTTAAAAAAAAAATTCACACAAAAAAAACAAAGGTTGCAGGGACATTATTGTTATCAAATAAAATTTAAACAACCTTAGAAATTCATTAAAAAAACAAAGTTTACAGAGAACTTATAGATAGCAAATAGAATTTAAAAAATAACTATAACGGCCACATTTCTATGGTTTTGTGTGGGTAACACATGAACCTAACTATAAGGTTCCTGTAACCTTTGTTTTTTTAATTGAATTTGCATGGTTTTTTAATGTAAAGTAATATATATCATTACCGTACTTTAATATGGTGTGTAAGTGAGTGAGTTTTTTTCCATTAAGCTTTGTACCTGTGGTTTCCCCACAGGTATCTATGGATCCGTGGAGGTTCTGCATCTCTAGATATCTATACATTTCTTTGTTTATTAACTTCAAGTTAAGTTAAGTTCTAGCATTTGTATAGCGCACTACTCACCCAGAGGGTCTCAAGGCGCTAGGGGAAGGGGTTCATTATTTGTCGAAAAGCCAAGTTTTAAGTTCTTTTCTGAAGGAGATGTGGTTCTGAGTAAGGCGGAGGTGTGTGGGGAGTGAGTTCCAGGTCTTGGCAGCCAGGAAGGAGAAGGATCTGCCACCCATGGTGGATTTCCGGATGCGCGGGACTGCGGCGAGGGCATGATTGGCCGATATTAGTTGGCGGGTGGGTTTGTAGAAGGACAGTCGAGTGTTGAGGCATTCGGGTCCTAGATTGTAGAGGGCTTTGTGTGCGTGGGTGAGAAGGCGGAAAGTAATTCTTTTGTTAACCGGAAGCCAGTGGAGGTCTTTTAGATGTCCGGTTATGTGATCTTGGCGCGGGATGTCTAAAATGAGTCTCGCTGACGCGTTTTGGATGCGCTGGAGTTTTTTCTGTAATTTTGCTGTGATTCCGGCGTAAAGTGTGTTACCATAATCCAGTCGACTCGTGACCAGTGCGTGGGTGACAGTCTTTCTTGTCTCAAGGGGGATCCAGCGGAAGATCTTTTTGAGAATGCGAAGTATGTTGAAGCAGGAGGAAGAGACAGCGTTGACTTGTCTGGACATTGAGAGAGAGGAGTCTAGGATGAAGCCAAGGTTACGTGCATGGTCTGTGGGTGTGAGTGCTGCGCCCAGCGTGGAAGGCCACCAGGAGTCGTCCCAAGCTGAGGGGGAAGGTCCTAGGATGAGTACCTCCGTTTTGTCTGAGTTGAGTTTAAGGCGGCTATGTTTCATCCATTCGGCTACTTCTTTCATGCCTTCGTGAAGGTTTGTTTTGGCGGTGTTGGGGTCTTTGGTGAGGGAGAGGATTAACTGGGTGTCGTCGGCATTAGAGATGATGTTGAGGTTGTGTTGACGCGCGATGGAGGCGAGAGGAGTCATGTATACGTTGAAGAGGGTGGGTCTGAGTGAAGATCCTTGAGGTACGCCGCAGATGACTTCGGTGGCCTCTGAGTAGAATGGGGGAAGTCGGACTCTTTGAGTTCTCCCAGCGAGGAATGAGATGATCCAGTCCAAGGCTTTTCCTTGTATGCCGATGTTGCTGAGGCGATGGATAAGGGTGCTGTGGCAGACTGTGTCGAAAGCGGCGGATAGGTCGAGTAGGATGAGGGCCACTGTTTCTCCGTTGTCCAGGAGTGCTCGGATGTCGCCGGTCGCTGCAATGAGGGCAGTTTCGGTGCTGTGTTTGGCTCGAAATCCAGATTGAGATGGATCAAGGGAGTTGTTGGATTCAAGGAAGGCGGCGAGCTGGCTGTTGACGGCTTTCTCGATGACTTTGGCCGGGAAAGGGAGGAGGGATATGGGTCGGAAGTTTTTGAGTTCAGAGGGGTCTGCTGTGGGTTTCTTCAGAAGGGCGCTGAGTTCGGCGTGTTTCCAGCTTTCTGGAAAGGTGGCAGAGTTGAACGAGCAGTTGATGACATCACGGAGATGGGGTGCGATGATGGAGTCAGCTTTGTTGAAGATGTGGTGGGGGCAGGGGTCCGTGGGCGAGCCAGAGTGGATTGAGTTCATGAGGCGAATGGTGTCTTCAGTGGTCATTGGGTTCCAGGTGCTGAGGTTGTTAGTTGGCGGTGTGGGATCTGAGGGGGGTGGGGAGGGGTGAACGCTGGGAGAATTCTTGAAGCTGTTGTGGATGTCGGCAATTTTGTTGTAGAAGAAGGAGGATAGGGCGTCGCAGAGGTCTTGGGAGGGGGTGATGTCGTTAGATGCTGCGGTGGGGTTGGTGAATTCTTTGACGATGTTGAAGAGTTCCTTGCTGTTATTAGTGTTGTTGTCGAGACGATCCTTGAATGCTGATTTCTTAGCGGATCGAATCAGTTGGTGGTATTTGCGGGTGGCTGTCTTGAGGGAGGCCATGTTGACTGAGGTTGGGTTATTTTTCCATATCTTCTCCAAGGTGCGGCATAGCTTCTTGGATTTTTTAAGGTCGTCATTGAACCAGGGAGCCTTTTTGCTGGCTGAATTGATCTGGTGCTTTTTCAGGGGTGCTAATTCGTCAGCACTGTGGGTGATCCATTGCTTGAGTTTAGTGGCCGCTTGGTTTGGGTCCAATGAGAGGGTGGGGGGGTTTTTGTTGAGTGATGTGAGGAGTTGGTCGGAGGTGATTTTGTTCCAGTTTCTCCAAGGAATAGGTTGAGGGCGGTTGTGAGTTAGGGAGGTTTTGTAGCTGAAGTGAACACAGCTGTGGTCCGTCCATTGGAGAGTTGTGGTGCGATCGAAGGAGATGTGCTTGCTGGAGGTGAAGATAGGGTCGAGCGTGTCCGGCTACATGGGTGGGGGTGTCCACAAGTTGTTTGAGTCCGAGATTGGCCAGGTTGTCCAGAAGGGTGGTGGTGTTGCTGTCGTGTTGGTTTTCAAGGTGGAAGTTGAGGTCTCCTAGAAGAATGTAGTTCTCGGTGGCTAGGGCGTGTGGGCTGATGAAGTCCGTGATGTCATCGCTGAATTGAGTGCGGGTACCTGGAGGCCTGTAGATGAGGGTGCCTCTCAGTGTGGTTCTGGGGTCGGTGTGGATCTGAAAGTGGAGATGTTCGGCGGTTGCAAGATTGTCGTCAGAGCTGGTTGTGATTTTGATGGTGTTCCAAACTACTGTAGAGATTTCAACTAAATTACAAAAGAGATTTTTCTGGTCCAAGAGCAAACGATCAGCCAAATTTGATGCAATACCATTTAGTGGTTCAGGCTCCAGCCGTGTCTAAAAACTACAAAATCCCCACAGATATTGCATGGGGAAAAACATTTTGAGACCCCCTTATTTCATGTCCTCTTCTTGAGGTATCATCCCAAAACTTTCAAAACAGAACTAGCCATACTAGGGCAAGTGTTCAGTTTCATAGATTATCTTTTATTTGATGATAAGACAAGGAAACCAAACTCATTAAAAGAAGTAGAAGAAATGAGTCAGTGTGAAAACGTGAGAAGGTAAAGTGTGTGAAATGGCATCTTCAGTCTAATTTGCTTCCACTTTCATGATTATGGTCAAACATAAGAAAGATGAAGTATAGGTAATATGTCCATTATGAAATAACATTTTCTGCCCACATTACTGGTGTTTGAAGCAAAAAAGAATTTTTGACTCATTGGAGCAAGAAACAAGCAAGAGCAGTTCTGTAACTTGTCTTTTTATATATGGTTTAGTGACCTAATCAACAGTTGCATACTGCAGATTGTTTCACAGTGGTGATAGTTGGTTACACCCAGCAGATTTCCTGTGACTCTCCCAAACATATATGGAAGGTATTCACATAACAAATTAAAATATTACTTGACAGAGACAGGTATTTGAATGAGTTCCCCTCACCTTTTTCTTCAAACAGGCACACACATGAAATGTGGGGTAGTACCTTATAAGACTTTTATTTGAAGTCAGGCTACTGCAGAATATATTTAATTATTTAGAACAAATTGGAATTCTCCTTACATATTTATAAAGTTTTGTATAGCCCGAACATGACCCATGGGTATCAGAGCGCTTCACAGTTACATGTTGTTAGTCCTAACTTTACTACTCCTAAACTGAGAAAAATCCTAACTTTAAGACTTTCGGTATTCACAAAAGGCATTTAGGAGTCCTAAAGTTAGGACTCCTAACTTCTGTGAATACCGAAATGAGTAAGTGCCTTCTGTGAATACCAAAATGTTAGTAAGTTTAGGATTTTGTCTCAAGTTAGTTCTGTGAATCGGGCCTGCTGTGTTTAACCCTCTGATAGCTTGTCACAAAAGCAGTCAGGCTTAAATTAGAGTCAATCTGTAAAGAATTTTTGCAGCACTTAGACAGTATGGAAGTGAAAGCACAATGCAAGAAAAATACCACATCAATTTAGAAAAATAGATCACATTGTAATACATTATTTGACACCAAAATGACAAAATCCAGTCACTAGAACAGGAGTTATTAATTGTTTAAGTTTAAGGTGAAAAATAGCACATAAAAGATAAAACCGTCAACGTTGGCCATTTATTCGCATGAGACCAGGGCATAGTGAAAGTTATGGCTGACCGCAATGGAACATGGTTGCGCAACAAGGCAGCTGGTAGAGTCCAAGGAGGAGGAGTCATTTTTGGGGAGCCGCTGGGTGAAGTCACTGTAAAGATTTCTATACTCAGATTTAGTCTGTTTATTGGAGGTTGAAAATCTCCAACAAAATTAAGTTGCAGGCTTTAGCTGACGAAGGCTCCATGTGACCAATTACCCCTTCTGTGAGAAACTGCTAAACGGGATTTGCTGCTGTGGAGAAAAACCTAGCAGGAGCTGTCACGAAGTAAGGAAAACCGTAGATGCACTTTGGGAGGATCTGCAAGCACTTACAGCCCTGTCTCCTCTCAGTTCTCAAAGAACTTTTTGGCAGAAAGTTACCAAGTTTTGGATTTGGATTACAGGAGCACTTTTAGCACCAACTCCAAGGGTCTAGTCTGGAGGGGCACCACTTTGAGGATCAGGACTTATGCAGGCTGTGTTGAGGTGCGTATTCAAGATGGTGGGAGGCTTTTCTGTACCTGAGGATTTAAACAGAAGGCCCACCAACTAGTCCTCTGAGTCATTCTGGAGTTCTTGGGTTCAAGTAGCAAGGCAATCCTGTGAGGGTGCAAGGCAGTCTGCTGGCAGCAGGGTAATCCTCATGGTGCAGAAGAGCAGTCCACCAAAGCATACAGAGGCCACAGGCAGCAGGGCAGTTCTCTGAGAGTCTTTCTTCAACTCCAGAGTGGGTCTGAGGGTCCAATTTTTACACCTGATGGCAGGTTTGAAGTGAAGACACTTCTGGAGTTTTAACTCCATATAAGTGTTTGGAATGTCCTACCTCCCTGCCCTGGTTCCAGTCTTTATGGGGGACAATTGAAGGAAAGTTTACCTTTTTTCCATGGTTACCCCCCACTTTTTGCCTAACACATGACACACTTTTGACTTGGTGTGCTGTGGGTCCCTGCCAATCAGGTTCCCAGGGCATGTGAACCTTCCCAAAGCTGTACCTTTGTACCCACTATTGGCGCATCTCTGGCCAGAGGCAGGCCCCTTGTAAAAGGTGCCATGGGTACCAAGGGCTCTGTAATCAGGGAAGGCCTCTAAGGGCTGCAGCACCTATTGTGCCACCCTTAGAGGCCCTGTACCTTAACACACTCACACTGTCATTGCAGGCTGTGTGTTTTGGTGCAGAGAAAAGTGAAGAATCAACATTGCCAATCCAATCCAAACAAGCTTTTTTCGACAAAAATCATAAAAGCATTACAAAAAGACAAAAACATCACAGATAAATACATTAAAACAGCTTGACGGTGGGAAAATATGTTATATACGGTCCAAATTAAGATGTTAAAAATGACTTCATACAAAAATTATTTTAAAACTGGTGATTTTAAAAGATTGGACACAAGTGCAAAATTCCCACAGACCTATACACAGTGAAATGAAATGATGATGATGATGATTACGCACTTGTATAGCGCACGACTACCCGTAGGCATCTCGGCGCTTGTACGAATACCGCCGAGGAACCCTTCCTGGCCTTTCCCTGTGAGGAGCCCACTCCTGGGCACCCCCAAGGTGAAGGCAGGCATCCTCAGCGTTGTTGGGGCCGTTGTAGAAATTAAGCAAGCTATTACCCAGAGGTGCAGAGTGGGACTCATGAATAGAATAGGCACCGAAGCGAGAACTATCAGGTCCGAGGAAATTGAGCCCAAGACCCGCCGAGGCGGGAATTGAACCCTGGTCCCGGCCAGACTACTGCATCTGGGTCTGCCGCTCTAACCATTGAGCCACACTTCTCTACTTCTCTAAGAAAGCCAAGACTATCACTCTAGGCCAACATATAAATGGCAAGACAAAGGAGCGAAGGGTGAGAATTACCCTGTTACACTGTTCAGTCTTATGATCCACACCCATCCTAAAAACTTTGCAACTCCCACTACGATGGTAAGCATAGTGCTAGTACACAAAATCCCTTGAGCTTCAGTACTCCTCCTTGTGCCAAGTAGTTTGTATACCGGGCTCAGCCAAACCCGTCTTGGGACAGCATAAGCCGGGCAGGCAAAAAACACAAGGGCAATTGTTTCGGTATGGATCTTACAAACGGGGCATATACAATCACCCTGTTGAGCCCACTGGGTAGTAAAAGATCTTAGGGGAATCGATCCTACCCTCAGCTGGAAATACAACTTTGTGTCTTGTACCTTTGTGATACTATCCCAAAAGGGTTCAAAATTGGGAATAGGTTTCATATTCAAAAAAATACCTGACAAAGAAAGAGAATCAGTACTTCTAAAGGCTTTGCTCATAACCATCTCCCAATACTTCTCCTTTAAAACCTTTTTTGACGGAAAAGAAGCACCTACAGGATTCTCCCAGAGTTCATACATTCCCAAATCCGCTAGGATCTTTCTTTCTTCTTTGAACCACCCTATTTTATGGAAACCGTCTGATTTTATTACGTCAAGGAAACCCTCGGCGTACAATAACAATTCGGGGGTTGACCACATTCTGGCCCAATTAAGAATAGGCCGCAGTTTAGCTATTTGCGCTATAGGGTTCCTACCCAGATCATACCTTAGGGGCACTAGTGGTGTACTCTGGGCAAGGGAAGTAATGGCACGCAAAAACTTGTTTTAAAAAATAATTAAATCAGTCAAATTCCCAAACCCCCACAATTCCGCACCATACAGGGCAGAACTGACAGCTTTCGCCCCATAAACTTGAAGTAAAGGTCTAATGGGCTTAGTCATGGATTTTTTTAATTCAGCAACCAGAGCCCCCGAAAGTTGTCTATGCTTTAGGGTGGCCAAATCTCTTTGGTGGCTCCACTTTAAATCTTTCTGAATATTCACCCCTAGGTATGTAAAAGACCTTACTTGCTCCAATGGTTGCTTCGTCAATAAAAAATTATTTTTAAAAGTTCTGTGCGGATTAAAGGGCATGAATTTGGTCTTGTTCACTTTAACTTCAAGGCCTTGCTCCGAACAGAATTCTTCAAAGATTAATAATGCCCGCTGGAGTCCGCTGGGAGTCTTTGCAATTAAAAGCGTATCGTCGGCGAACATTAAAATCGGGACTTTTACCCCCGCTAAAGTGGGAGCATCTGTGTTCACCAACAGTAAGCGATCAACTATTCCGTTTATGTATAAGGAGAGCAAACATCCATATGTGCCATGCCTGCAACCCAGTGCCTGGGGCTTAGCTAAGTCACCCATCTAGCAGGGTACACCAGGCCCTGGTGAAGGTACAGTGGCATGAGCCCTCTCCCCATACTGTGTCTAAGTCCATTCCTAGCCATTGCAAGTGTAGGAAAGCTATAAAGAGTATTTGGTCTGGGAGTTGGTCATTATGAACTCCACATGACCATGATGGCTTTACTAAACCCTGGGAAGTTTGGTCGTAAAATGCACACAGAAGTCATCTTAGAGATACCCCCTGAAAAGTGACCAGCCCTGGGTATAACGCCTCTGCTCTGTTGCTCCAGAAGCAAAGGCCATCCTGGGCAGAGGTGTCATGCCTCCTCCCCCAGGATTGGTTGGGTCCACCGAAGGGGAAGCTTCAAAGGCCTTCCACCTTTGTACGCTGTCTCTGCCTTTTGCTGCCCCCAGTAACTGGCTCCTGATGGTTCTGACCCCCAGTTTGGGCTGGGGAATTGGAGGGAAAACCAAGTTAGGAGAAGAGGTGTGCCCACCTTTGCCAACCCCACTCCTCAAGTGGGGGAGGTGAGGTGAAGCACACATCTCAATCCCCTCATCTTGGAGATTAGGTGACCCAGGCAATCAGGAACAGGCTCATGCCCCCTCAGACTGGTGGGTGGCATTATAGGGGGTGCACGCACCCTAAGGACGGGACCCATTGGTCCCAACCTGCACACCCCTGTAATACCCTTAAATTTAGTATTTAGGGTAAACCCTGAATCTTGCCTCCTCAGATTCCAAGAAGGACCGTAGAGATGTGCTGACCCAGGAAAAAGAGGACACCTACTGATTTGGCCCACAGTATTACTGGCCTGTCCCGACTTTGACCTGCCTACAGAAAACAAACCAGTGTATCCAGCAGCCAGCACCCCCCCCCCAGAGCCCAGAGGACCTTCCCTGCACTCACCTTACAGACTCTCGGTCCCGTCAGCACCAGATTTGCCCAACAAAGGCTCCAAAAACAGAACCCAGACCCAGGCAGCTCCGCAGTTGTGCACCACTCTGCACCCGATGTCCATGGGCCTAGTTCAAGTGTCCCAACACCATGGGGAGGTCTCCTCAGTGATTTTGACCTGGGATGTGGTGATCCCCGGCCTCCCGCAAGCTTCAAGGCGACTCCTGCAGCCTCAACCTGAAGGGTCTCCCCAAAACCGACAGGAGCTGGTAAGAAGACCCAATGCCAGAAGACTCACCTGCACCAGAGGCGCAAAAGCCTTGGGTGACCCAACCAACAGTGTCCAAGCCCCCAAGAATCCAACTTACCTCTCCAGCCAGTGGTCACCTTCAGAAAATCTCCACAGGGTCTCGGACATCTTCTTGGCACACTGCATCTGGACGCCCCTGTGCCGCTGGTGGTGCGGCTCCTGTGCTAATTGTTGGCTCATGTAGTCCTGGCATTAACCCCAGGAGCTTTGCTCCCACACCCGGGTGCCCTGTTCGCAAGCAATCCCTTACCGAAAGCCTCCTTAGCCCCATTGGCTAACATTGGGCCTTAGCACTCTGCAACCGGACACCCGAGGGCCACTAGTGTTGCAATTTGAGTGCCTCTCCAAACCTTGGATAACTTTGGTCTCAACCCCCGACACTCCCATTCATAAGACGTTTACTTACCTGTGAAACTGATAGCCATTTTTCTCCCATAGGAACCAATGTTATGTAGTTTTGTTACTAAAATATTGTGTTGAGCTGATGTTCTGTATGGAGAAAAAGTAACTACACTGTAAATCATAAAAAGTCTAACTTACCTTGTATTGTGAGATCCCCGGCAGGGTATCTAGGCATACCACCCAGAGTAGTCGATGTGATCTAAAGTAATCTAAAAATGTTCCAAAAGTAATGACTGTGTAATTTAAACTGCTTTTTGAACGAATCCCAACCTGTAAAGATTCCAAATCAATTCCCTATTGCACTTCTCGAAATGTTCTATGATTGAAAGTATAATTTAATTACCTGTGCCAAGTCCTGCTTGGGTCTAAAAATAAAACATAAGTATACCTTTTGTTATACTTACCTAATTGATCTCGATTCAATTTCTGAGTGTGTGCTATTAGTCTTGAGCGAGTGAATACAATAAATGCTTAACACACCCTCTGGATAAGCCTAACTGCCCATCCACACTACCAGAAAGTATACCTCTGGGATTCCCTGGGATCTGTGCACACTATACCTTACTATGGTATAGTATATACAGAGCCTGCTTCCTACAACAATTTTTTAGTGTGAAGTGCTGTGTGTGAGAGATGAGGCAGGGTCTTTGAAATGCAATAGGGCCATACGCAGCTCCACCCCCATCCTGCTTGGATGGCCCATCATGCCAAAAGTCAGTCTCTCTATTATGTGGCTGACTGGGAAAAATACACAGAGGCCAGCTGCCAACTAATAATGTGTACCAGAAAACAGTCTGCAGGCATCAAATGGTTAGGAAAAGAAATTGCAAACTTTTGAAAAGTGACATTTCCAGAATTCTGTCTTAAAATCCAACTTTACCATTAAAGAGGACTGTATCTTACAATTTCTTGGACACCAAACATGATTTTTCTTCGTATTCCCAAACAAAACTTATCATTTATTAAATGTAATAAGGTAACTCAATGTGGGAGAGGTAGACCTCACACTAGTGAAAAACGAATTTGTGAGTTTTTCACTACTAGGAACTGAAGTACATGTCCAACTTAATACACTGCACTATGCTCTAAAGGCTGATTAGGGCCTCTCTCAGGAGTGACTTATAAGTATTAAAAATGAGGTTTTAGTATTGGCAAGGGATTTACTTTGCTTGGTCGAATTGGTAGTTTAAGATTGCTCATAAGCTAAGGAGCTACTTAGTGTGGCACAATATGTGCTGGAAGGCCCACTAGCAGGAATGTATTTGCCAGCCCTGGGTATATGGGACTTTACTAGAGACTTACAACTAAACTACACTAAATATGAAAATCAGGTGTGAGACATTTTCACCTTGTATTTCTGAGTCATAAGGCCAACAAAAATGAATGCAGCAAAACTAGAGGGGAAAAGGCAAAAGGTTTTCGGGGAAGACCACCTTTAGGCTCACAGGTGTAACACATTTATTTTACAGTACATTTTTATGGTGCACAGACAAAATATCGAGTTTTAAATATCGACATACACAAATATCGAGTTGGAAATATTGTGATACATGAACATCGACAGCAAGAATAGCGTAGGCAAGAATATCGACTTTAAGATAAGAAATATTGTTTTTCAAAAATATCGAGGTCAGTAATATTGTTTGCAAAAATATTGTTGTTTAAATTATCAATGTTTAAATTAGTGTTGTGTATTTTAGTATGTTTTTTGAAAGTATGTGATCTATTTGAAAGTATGTGATAAGTATTGCTTTTGTTTTTTAATATATGTGTTAAATTTTTAGTAGCGATTCATTTTATGTTAATTAAATGTTGCGCTTCGTTCTGTAGCGGATTCTGGGGTTTAAAGGGGAATAGGGTGGGAAGCAATTTTATTATAATAAATTAATTAGATTTTATTAATTATTAGTATTTATTTAATTTAGATTTTGTAGTGTCAATTGTGGGAAATAATATATTATTAATTAACTATTAATTGGTTGTTAATTTTGAGTAACTATAATACATTTATTAAATGTTACTGCATATTAGTATTTATTTAATTTTGATTTTATAGTATTAATTGGTGGAATTAATGTATTATTAATTGGTTGACATTTTTTATTAATTAGTTAATTGTAAATATGTTAATTGTGTTACTTTTTTAGGAGTGAGTTGTGGGTTTATATGGTGGGAAGTAATTTAATTATAATACATTATTTGATATTTTGTATTTATTGGTATTTATTTAATCTCCATTTTATAGTATTAACTGTAGGAATTAATTTATTATTAATTAATTATTAATTAATTGGTAATTATGATTAATTATTTGAAAATTAAGTTAATTGTATCATTTGTGTAGGAGCGGGTTGTGGGTTTATAGGGGAATAGGGTAGGAAGTAATTTAATTTTAAAACATTTAATAGTGTTAATTGTGGGAAGTAATTTATTAATAATCATGTATCAGTTGTTTGTTATTTAATATTGATTAATGCTGTACTGGATACAGAGCTAGACAAGTCACACCCGCCATTACATAACACAGCCAGTAGAAAACTAGCAGATGCACTGAAGAACTGGGTAGTTGGATGGGGGATTGTAGATGCCTGCAGGGCGATGCATCCAAAGGATAGGGAATATTCCTTTTACTCCCCGACGCACAAATTACATACTATAATAGACAGAATATTTTGCACCTCTTTGATGCTGGAAGCAGTTAGTGACTCTACCCACTTGGGGAAAACTTTATCGGATCATAATCCGGTGGAGATTACGCTGCAATGGGGCAAAATACCTACCCTAGTGCCGACATGGAGGCTACAACCACAGCTACTGGAAGACTCAGTCTTTAGAACAACACTATCCACAGTCATATATAATTACTTCACAGAAAATGCGAATACAGCTTCCTTCAGACAGATAGAGTGGGATGCCTTTAAGACTGTGTTGCGAGGCGTGGCAATCAGTACAAAGGTAGGGGCGAGACATACCCTTATTGCACACCTTACTGACATAGAAAATACCTTAGAGAGACTAGAACGGATGGCTCATTGGACGAGGCGCATCAGGTAAAGCTGCAGGAAGCTCACATTAAACATGCAGAACTATTAGAGGATCTAAGGCTTTTAGATTATAGGCTTTATGCACAGAAACAACATGCTATGGCGGATAGGGCGGGTCCGTTACTGGCCAGAATTATTAAAGACATCCCACCGTCGTTCCCATTTTAGAAATTGAGAATGTAACGGGTGGTATGGTCTGCACACAACTAGGCATGAATGAGGCCTTTAGAGAATATTATGAAAACTTGTATACACAGCCGGATGCTGCCGAGGACACATACCAAGATGCATTCTTTGACGGTCTGCAACTCCCACAGCTGCTACAAGCACACAAAGAGGAACTGAGACACCCAGTGACTAATATGGAAATCTAAAGCACAATTAATAGCTTGCTCCGTAATAAGTGACCTGGTGGAGATGGACTACCCATCAATTTTTTAAAAACATTTTTATTTAAAAAAATGTTTTTCCTCATTCGCCTCAAACCTCAGCTAACAGAAGTTCAGAAGGCTGCCACTGCTACTCAAATTAGAGAAGTAGGCTGTGTGGTGATATTTCCCGCCCTTTGTCTCCCACCTACCAGTGGCGTAAGCCGACTTCACTCCAGTTGCTGCCCTCCCGTTGTTAAGGGGAGGGTGGTTCCACTCTCTCCAGAAATTAAGACTGAAGCAGGTAATTAGACAGGCCAAATCCCTGCTGAGTTACAGCTCTTCTACAGCACAGTCTGAGAGTTCCACTGCGGCTTAATCATGGGACCAAAAAAAAAACAGACTGCTCCAAATGGCACGCTTCTTAGAGTTCTTCAATCAGGCCAGATCTGTTTTAGAGGTTTTATATACCGAGGATAACCACTCTGCTTGTATTAGGGGTGATGACTCGACCCATCTCCTACATATTTCACTACACACAGAGCCTACTTTTCCCCGGCCAGGCTTTCAAAAATTTCTAAGGGCCCACCGGCAAGGTGTAAAAAATGTAACTTAGAAAGTGCCTCGAATGTGTATATGTTTTGGGCTTGCCTGTCTCTCTCAGACGTTTGGAGGGAAGTTGGAGATTGTTTAATTTCTATTTTGGGGCCTACAATACAAATTTCCCAGAAACATGCCATTTTTGGTGTATTTAGTGACATCACTGGCAGCAATAGAGAATTTCTATTTTTGCCATCTTGCTGCCCATCGAATTTTATGCAACATTTGCTGACCTGTTGGTTCCCCATCTGTAGCAATTATATTAGTCATCCCTAGAAACTGGCACCCTTCCCCACACAACACTACAGGCGACCATGGTCTCATTGCATAAACCGGGGAGGGATAGCACTGACATGGCAGGGTATAGGCCCCTCTCATTATTAAATGCAGATTATAAGATTCTGAGTAAGATACTGGTACTAGGCTCTGTCAATACATACCACAGTTGATACACAGTGATCAGTGTGAGTTTGTCCCAGGCAGGAACACAGCTCTTAATATTAGGAGACTACATCAAATAATGACGCATACGTTTCAGAGATCAGATGCAGTGTGATGTATTTCATTAGATCTATGCCAGGCTTTTGATTCCCTGCACTGGGAGTATATGTTCTATGCCCTGTCCAAATTTGACATACTGGAAGAACATATAAAATGGGTGAGGCTGTTGTATATGAACCCCACGGCGCGAGCACGGGCAGGAAGTCATATTTCACAGAAATATATGGTAGCAAGGAGAACCCGACAAGGATGCCCACTGTCGCCCCTGCTGTTTATCCTAGCTTTAGAACCCCTTTTACAAAAACTGCACTCTACTGCGGGTCCTAGGGGGATAGTATTGGGTCCCAACACCCACATTGTTTCTGCATATGCCTTAATATTATATTTCAGGAATTTAGATAGTGACTATGTACCATCTACATTCGCAACATTTCAAGCACTTTCTGGGCTATCAATCAATGAGAACAAGTCCTATGTTTATTTTTTGCGGACGCGTCACGCACTGGTTTGCTGGACTTTGGGAACTGGTCTTTCCAGATCGCACCCAGCACTTTTAAATATTTAGGGATAAATATATATAGAGATACAACGGACTTTCTGGATGGCAATTTAAACCGTACTATCACTTCACTTAGGTCCCAAATAAAGCTCTGGACCACCCTACCAATATCAGTGGCGGGCACGGTAGCAATTGCCAAAATGGTGGTGCTCTCTAGATTATTGTACTTTTTCACCAATTTACCCATTATAGTGCCGTCCAAAATATTTAAATTGCTATCTTCTCTACTGGTTGAGTTGATATGGGGCAGGGGCAGAAGGCGTATAGGGATTGCAAAATTGCAATTAGATACTAAGCAAGGAGGATTGGGGGTTCCTGACCTGAAAGCCTACTGCAACGCGAGTCAGTTGCAATGGCTGGCGTACTGGCTAGCGGGCGGAATCTGCAGGAAATAAACATGACACAACTGGACTGGCAGTGGGGTGAGATACATACATTAATGTTGCCGAACAGCAAGATTCCACCAACGACGCAACATCTACTGAAAATTGCGTTGTTGTACTGGAGACACTCCCTAAGGTACACCAAGACAGCGACTCCTTATGCCCAACTATACCTCTATTGGGGATCCCCACACAATTAGGCAGGGTTACTAAAAGGAGAATGCGTGCATGTGAAGATGTAGGAGTTACCACAGTGGGTGATTTCTTCAAAAAGGGTACCCTGGTGCCTCACGATGTGTTAATTCATGAACACAGAGCATCCGACACACTGTTTATTCTGCACACAAGTATTTCTCACTACATACGCACTAAATAGGCCCCTGGGGGTGTAGAACCAGACACGCACACATTAGTCACAATGCAACATTTGATGGGCAATGGTCGACACCTAACAAATGGCTGTACAAAGGCATCCGTACAGTAGCAGTGGTATCTCTACAACCCCTTCGTACCAAATGGGATGCAGATATAGGTCGAGCGCCCAGTGCCAAGGAATGGGTTGCGATGTTAGAATACCCTAGAAAGGTGTCGTGAAACCCGAAATTTTAATTCGTACAACTCATGCTTCTGCATCGACCCTACCTGACACCGTGTAAGTTAAGTGCTATGTTCTAAGACACGTCGGATGTGTGTGCGAGATGCCACTTACCGGCATGGACCTGATGCACATGTTGTGGAACTGTCCACGGCTGTGCCACTATTGGGTAACAGTCTGTAAGATTTTGACAGATATAGCTCCAGTGAGAAATAATGACAGGCTGGAATACTGTTTGTTGGGGCTGGGCCCTAAAGGGAAGAAAGGTAGCCCAGTTACTAAATTCAATAATTTGGCACTCATACTGGCCAAACGTAATGTTACAATGAAATGGAAAATTGCTAGTTCACCGTCACTGAAGGACTGGTATGAAGAGCTCATGCAATGGGGCAGGGCGAAAGGTGCAGAATTAAAAAGGGAGGAACAACGTGGCTTTCGCAAGACTCCTATATCCATAGAATGGAATATGCTGATGGAGGAGTTTAGAGCTGTAGACATACTAGAATATTGTCTCTAGGGAGTGATCTAATGGAGCATAAGGAGTACAGAACATGGGCTACAATACAGTTTTGTAGTGTACAGTGAAATGCTGCCGGGGGCCAGAATATTGCAATTTGTGTATAAGCTTGCTATGCTGAGCTGGACTGGTTATGACTCCTTAGCCTGAGGTATATCCTTGCAGCACTGTCCATAGAGAGGGCAAGGGCCACGGCGATGTAAAAATGGAATGAGGATTACTGATGGGTGTTTCTGGATTGTACACATGCCAATATACGGAACATGATATACATCACAGCTTGCTGGAATATGGATTCTATTGATTGATATGTAATATGTATCATTATAATGCGGATGTACTGCATAATATACCCTGCGATGTACTGTGCTGATATTTTCTAATAAAAAATATGTTTAAAAAAAAAAGTTGACTCAGTAAATATTCTTCCTATACCACAGTCTATAACAAATCTTGCATTGATCACTTTTTGATCTCAGTTTTCATTGTATCACCAGTGCTGCACAGCTTTTGTGCACCCTGTCTTACCACTCTCCCAGTAAGGTAACTATGGGCCTTATCATGTGTTTGGCAGTGCAGGAGAAGGACCACCCCACTCCAGCACCGCCAAACCTGTGTAGGAACCCCCGCCAGATCAGGAGTTTTCTCCAGGTTTGGCGGGCGGTTCTTTGGCATTTCCACGGAGGTGACTATGAAATAAGCACCACAATGAAAACATCAAAGATAGTACCTGAACGGCATGGACTTCTGCAGTCCATGCTCTGCAGGTGCTGGTGTGCACACATGTTGTGTCCCCCTGTGTGCATCCACATGGCGTGAGGCACCAGGAGGTCCTGTAGGGACCGCTTTGTTTCTTCACCGTCACACTTTCAATAGAGGTCGCACTGCCATGAAAAATGTGGCGGTGAGGAATCTCATAATATGCCAGTGGTGGCTCCACTGCAAAAGCGGAGGAGAGTTCCCCAACTACTCTTCAGCAGTTAAGAAAGTAAAAAATAAAATGATAATAATGTAATGTAATTTTCAATTTATTTTGTCCTCCTGTTACAGCAGCTTTGCGTGAGGTGGTGTGGCTGCAGAGCAGGGGAGGAGTGGTTTACCCACTACTAAGTGTGCAATGACTGTTTCATAGACCGTCTCGAGCTGCCCAAACCAGTCATGCGCACTTCCTTGTTCTCCATGTAGGATGCATTACAACCTGCATGGAGAACATGCCCACCCCTCCGGCCCCTGGCTGAGCACGCCACCGTGTCTGAACTGGGGTGGCGTGGTGAGCAAAATAACGATGGATTAAACCCAGATCTGTGACTGGGGATGAATGTTTTGCCAATGTGCAACATTCCGTCCATCACCTTGTGTGTTTTGCTGTTTGCCCTATGTGTGAAGTGTATGCCCAAATAAGGGTCCCGTGCTCACTACGCTACTGGAGTCAAGCTATCCTGGCTGATGACGGCTGATAGCCAGCAATCAGTCCTAGGATGCTTGATTCTGGTCCAGGAAAGACATGGCTTGGCAGTTCGGGCTGGACTGTTCCCATGAGGCACAGGGTCAAGACTGATTTGCATATGGCCATGTCTGAACTGGGGTGGCATGGTGAGCAAAATAACAATGGATTAAACCCAGATCTGTGACTGGGGGTGAATGTTTTGCCAATGTGCAACATTCCGTCCATCACCTTGTGTGTTTTGCTGTTCGCCCTGTGTGGGAAGGGTATGCCCAGACGTGGGTCCAGTGCTCACTACGCCACTGGAGTCAAGCTATCCTGGCTGATGACGGCTGATAGCCAGAAACCGGTCCTAGGATGCTTGATTCTGGTCCAGGGAAGACATGGCTTGAAAGGTCGGGCTGGACTGTTCCCATGAGGCACAGGGTCAAGACTGATTTGCATATGGCCATGTCTGAACTGGGATGGCGTGGTGAGCAAAATAACAATGGAGTAAACCGAGATCTGTCACTGGGGGTGAATGTTTTGCCAATGTGCAATATTCCGTCGATCACCTTGTGTGTTTTGCTGTTCGCCCTATGTTGGAAGGGTATGCCTAGACATGGGTCCAATGCTCACTACACCACTCGAGTCAAGCTATCCTGGCTGATGACAGCTGATAGACAGAAACCGGTCCTAGGATGCTTGATTCCGGTCCAGGAAAGACATGGCTTGAAAGTTTGGGCTGGACTGTTCCCATGAGGCACAGGCTCAAGACTGTTTTGCATAGGGCCATGTCAGAACTGGGGTGGTGTGGTGACCAAAATAAAGATGGATTAAACCCAGATCTGTGACTGGGGGTGAATGTTTTGCCAATGTGCAACATTCCGTCCATCACCGTGTGTTTTGCTGTTCACCCTTCTATGTATGGCGTCATGAGGCCGCTTTTCAGTGTGAAATGCAAAAGCCAAATGAATGAATACAATACTCTTTTATTTTAGATCTCAGAAATGTAAGTCACGAAGCCGATTTCGAGTGCATGAAAATGTTCTCAGTGCAAAAATGATGGACACTGTTGACATCACTTCCCCGATACCTGTTTTGTTTTTATAGGTCTATATGTATGTATGAAAGAAAAGTTCGATAGCATGGGGTTTGAAAAATTAGCAGCCGCTCACGAGCGTGCACATCAATCCATCATACAGGACACAGTCTCAAGAGCCTTCCCAGGGGATAACTTGCTAAGACTAAGAAGAATTGCTGTAAGAATGAAATTGATGACATAGAGGAAGAAAAATTAATTGAGAAATGGGAAGGGATAAAGCGATGTCATAGTGGTACAAACGAATGCGATGCTTTCCAGACAAGGTGGCCCAGTGTCCATTCTATGTACAGACGATCTGACTTAGTTCTCTTTCCCTGCACGGATGGCATATCCCAAGCAAGCCGAGAAAAGACTGTGCGTTTGTTGGCATTCATTCAGTTGTCATCACTGCTGTGTCCTTTCTGTAAGCACAATGTGACACTGAGGAGTTTTGCTCTCAGGATTAGCACTCGGAACATGGCTTATTGGAGGACTCGAGCCTACTTTTGCACTTCTGTAATAGTGGGTGATTTGAATATTGCAAGATGATTTGTCCAATTGGGTTGTGATTACTGAGAATCTTTAGTGTTTTGTGACCACAGAAAAGTTCTCAGTCATAGGGTTGAGTGTTAGAAGGCTTCTAACATATCTTAACATGCAGTCCGCTTAAAAATAAGAGTAGGCAATTGGTGAAACTCTTTCTGTGCACAACTTAATTTTATTTAATGTATTTATACAACACAAACGATCATTCACTCGGCTCTAGAACATCTTTTCAACTGTGAGTAGTGGAAATAAGAATTAGAATCAACTGCTAAGAATTAATTAACCTTAGAAAAAGCCAAGTTTTTAGTTTTTTCCTAAAACGAAAATGGTTATCAGTCAGGCGGAGATCTGAGGGTAGAGTGTTCCAGTGGGCTGCTGCCAGATGCGAGAAAGAGGATCCGCCGGTTCTGAGTTTTTTTTATCCATTTGACCTAGGTGACCGCCAGGTTTTGTGACCTCAATTTGCATGATGGATTGTAAAATTCCACTTTGCCTTGAAGAATTTCAAGCCCAGTCTTGTATAGTGACTTTTGTGTAACGCAAAGGAGTTTGAAGCTGGCTCTTTCCCTTACTAGCTGCCAAAGTAGGGTTTCCAAGCAACCTGATTCTGACCTGTATCTGTCCATTTTGCAGATTACCTTGGCAGCAACGTTAAGGATCATATGGTTTCTGGTAAAGAGATCATCTGCCTTACCCCCATACAGGGTAAAGAGATAATCTCTTCATACCCACATACATTGCATTGCCATAGTCCAATTTGCTGGTTATCAGGGCCTGGACTATCGTTTTTTGCCAGTCGACCAGTATCCACCTGAACAACCGTCTTTGTAGTTTGAGGATTCCAAAGAATTTGGCACATGTGGCAAAGATATGCTTCTGCATTGAAAGCGAGTCATCAATGATTACTCCAAGGTTTGTATCTGATTTCTTAGGGATCGGTGCCTCTCCTAGTGATGTAGGCTACCAGAACGAATCCCATATTCCGTGAGCCCCACCAAATCATAGGATCGCAGAATTCCCAGCATTGAGTTTCAAACAATGCTCTTTCATCCAAAAAAAAGTTCCTACTAGTATATTTTCAGCGGATGGAGTCGTTGTTCCTATGAAAAAGTATAGGGAAAAATGTATTATTATTAGTTTTTTAAGTATTTCTATAATGTATACTGTAAATGTAAAATCATTTAAAATAATTGTAATTCAACTGGTAAAAATAATTATACAACAATTTGCTACCTCAAAATAAATGTGACTACATAACAGAAAAATTAAATGTTATGACACATTACCTCCTCGAAATAAATGTGTATTAAATGAAAGAAACATTCAAATATTTTATTTCATTTATAAATATTTATCTTTGAACAATAATTTGTAAAAAAATACCTTTTCTAAAGTTAGTACTTCAAATTGAATTCTTGATTAAGCGTTAGTTATTTAGTTAAATTAAATAGTTTAAAAAGTATTATATAATTTCAAAATTAAGTTTATTTAAAAGCTATTAGACATATTTTAATCAAATATATCAATATATAAAATTCTCTCTCTCTATATATATTATATATATATATATCTATATATATATATATATACACACACACACACACACACACATACATATAGCCTACTTCCATACTTCCAATGCTTTCTATAACTGTGTGTTGCAGTACAAGGGATTTGCCATTTGTTGTGCTCTAAATACATTCTCCAGGGTTAGGGTGGAGTATATTCATGCCTGAGGTGATACTTTTACAGCTGTAGAAACTTGAGAAGAATATTTTGTGAATTGGAATGATACCTATATGTGCAGAGATCTCCCCGACTGAGGTGGGTAGCTCTGCACAGAGAAGAGGAAGGAGAGATGAAGGTCTCTGGCTATACAGTTGGGAATTTCATCTTGCAGTGTATGAGTAGTACCACAGAAGAACTACTAGATGTACTACAACGTGTAACTTATGAATCAGGCCTAAAGTATCTATTGCTGTTCATTTGCTATGTTGTGTGTGTAAAGAAAGGATGTTTATGATATCTGTTTGGTGCATAACAAGTGCCCAAGTACCCCCTTCTTGTGCAGAACTCTCCTGAGGGTGAAATCTGCTCCAACTTGACTATCTACTGCTGCTCTTCTCAGAATATATAAATATTCTTGTTGGTGGAAGACTACCATTTTCAGAGGCTAACCAAGAATATTGAGCAATTATCCACCTTGCTCTTGATGGGATGTTACAGAAAGGGACTTCAGACCTACTTGACCGCTAGTCCGTCTTTACTATCCTTGATAAACGTTTGATAATAATGGCGTTTTACACAAGCAAACACACCAGCTAATTTGGGGAACACACTGCCAAGACGCGTTTTCATCTACCAGAAGGTAAGATCCCGGGGCCTCATTTATGAAGCTATGCGTCACTTTTATGCCGCTGGTGCGCCACTTTTTCTGACGCACCAGTGGAGTAAAAAATGCGCCTTGTTGCGCCATATTTACAAAGTGACGCATCTAGGTAGATGCGTCACTTTGTAAACCCCTGCGCCACATTATACCTGCACCATGTATAATGTATGAAAGGGGGCGTATTGACGCAAGAAAGGGTCGTAGAAGTGACGCAGTGAAATCTATGTGATTTCACTGCGCTACTTCTAGCACACAAATGCGTCAATTTCTTACGCCTGCCTCACAGCAGGCGTAAGACTGACGCAGGCCCTTTCACATGGGGCTTGCCCCATGTGAAAGGATACATTGCTGGAGTTGCGTCACTTTTGTGACACACTCCAGCAATGCGCCACTTTTGCGCCATACAGATACATCAGAAATACTGACGTATCTGTAACTCCTTGTGCAATGATGCGTCATACTGTAAATATGACGCATCATTGGTGGTGCAAGGAGGGCGCAGTGAAAAGTGACGCATCACTGTTTTCACGCAGCAAAGCATCACTTTTCATAAATAAGGCCCCCGGTACTTTAAGTTTCGAGCTGAAATACACTTTTTTCTATTAGTTGCACGTAGTGACACCGGCATGGCAAAATTCATACTATCATCGATTCATATTGCAATGCTTTATTGATTAAGCAGGTCACTGACTTTTTCACTCTTTAAATGCACGACCATGATACCTTGTACTAATCCTTATCGCCGTGAGAACGTTCAGAATTATTGCATGTTCACCATTATGTTTGGCACCACGCCATCCGCGTGTTCACCAATAGCAATTCACACTGATTTCTATATGGAATCATTTGGCTTTCAACGTTTTTTTTCTCTTGAAAATCAATACATTAGTTACAACTGAACCTGCCCAATTTTCACAATTAGCTATATGAATTTTAGGATGTGGACCCTCATTTAGTCAACCTTTTGTTTTCATTTAGATTTCCCCATATGAACTGCCCGTGTGTGCACGAAATGCATTGGAAATGTCGTTAAAACAGTCTGATAAATATCCAAGGATGATTTAAGCATTGCATATACATAAGGATATATTCATGGATTGAATAAAAATCTATATACAAAAACCAATTTCTTCAGAAATTGTTGTGGATATATAAAATTGAACTTTATTAATCGCACAAGTGATCAACATTGCAGCGCCCAGAGGGTCGTCCTCTAAGAATAGAGGACGCATGTATGGCTACTTGAAAGGGTGACAAAGTATCTTTACCGCAAGAATGTGGTTTACCCACCAAATTTGTACGCGTGTGGACCTTTAGTTTAATCACGGCGGAGACTACCCTATCTATGCCATAATTGAACCCCTCCGACAGCCCTAAGCAGTAAGGTCAACAGAAGCAGACCTCTAATTCTGTCCACCTAATTTAGATGTTCCGAATTAGAGGTCTGGTTTTACTGCCTGTCACCGCCAAGAAAACCTTGGCAGTAAGAGGCAGTGAAAACTGCTCGATGGTCCCCTCACTATGACAGATGATTCCCATGGCCAGCGGAGCTGTGCACTAAACTATACACAGCATTGTCAGGAATTTCCATGACATAAGTTCCTGCCAATGTTTTAGAAATGATCGCCAGCTGGGCCCGACAGAGAAAAGGCAGCCCACCAAAAAATAAATCAGACAGCTTTTGGTCAAATAGAGTAGATAGCCAGAGTTATTGGAAAACTGATTTTTCTTTGAGGTCATTAAAATATAATGCTTATCTTAGGCCCATCCACCTCCTAATAGGCCATCTGCATCCTTAAGTGAGTGAGATTTCATTTGGTTTGCTGTGGCTGAAACACCTTATTTTAGTTTGTTGCCTTATTATAGAATTTTGATGCAGAGCATTTCCAAGACACAGGTATCCCTTACAAATTCCTCAACAAATATGCTAAACCAATGTGTAGCGTCCTTCCCAGCCCAGAAGCATTTAATTGGATTCCGCACAGTATTATACATCTTCATTTTTCAAAATGTAACCGATAACTGAGATGTACTGGGTCATACCTTTTATTAACTACACCCAATTGCGTATGTCACTACACACCTGAGTCTGTTAGGGACCATAGAGGTCCCACGCTCTATAATGCAGAAGGCACTACATCCACACCTTTGATCAAATTTAAAATAAAAACAAAACATATAAACATAATATTTCCTCAATGAGTCATTGAGGTGCTCGAACCACTCCACCAGATCTCCTGGTGTGAGACACAGGAGAAACAACCACAGCAGGCACTTGTGAGCTAGCCCCTGGTGCAGTCCTTCAGCTCTCCTGGCCCTCTGATGACAGAGTCTCACACCCGATGTCTGGAATCAAATGACTCCAAGGAAGGTGCTTGAAATGTGAGGAATCCCTCGTAATGGACTTTCCGGGATGGTATGTAGTCACCATATGTCCCTTACTCGTCACAACTTGCAATGGATCAGCATCGAAGGGAGCATACGATTTGCATTTTCACCTCTGCTTAACAACGACAAGATCAATTTCCTGAAAAAAAGGCAGAGTACATCGATCCCTGTCTGCATTAGTCTTCATTTTGAACTTGTGAGATGAGTCAGTGAGCCGCACTTTCTGAGCATTAATTGTTCTTTGAGCAGCTTGGTACCCATGGCTCTCCCGTACATTAGGGTGGGCGAGCTTTTGTCGGTTGTAGAATGGGAGGTAGATCTGTAGGTACAAAGAGTAGAATGAAGAACTGACTTCAGCTCAAGTCCCTCTAGCACAGCCCGCTGGACAATTTTCTTAAGAATGCCCATAAAACATTCAACAAAACCACCTGTGGTCATGGATGTGTGCTTTTCCGATGCTGATATTCAAATGATTAAGAAAGGCTTTGAATTCCTGACCATTGAATGGTGGACCATTGTCAGATTTTAGAATGGTCAGAACACACCAGGTTGCATATATGCCTTCTACTCTTTCGATCATGAGTGATTGATGATAGGTCTTCCGCAAGAGGAAAAGAGGAGTAGTCATCTATGATTACCATCAGGTAATGGCCACAGTCAAGGTCTCCAAAGAAGTCAACTGCAATTTTCTCCCAAAAGTGTCTTGGAAAAGCCAACATGTTCAAAGAGTGCTGTGTTGTTTTGGGAGATAAACAGTTACACAAATTACAAACCTTGAGCTCTCTCTCAACTCACTCATCAAGATGAGGAAGTCAAACATGAACCCGGAGGGCTCACTTTATGGTGACAATTCCACAATGTCCCTCATGTTCCACTTCAATGACTTGCTTTCGTAGACTTTCAGGAATGACAATTTTTGACCCTCGCAAGACAATCCCTTGTCCTTAAATGGAAATTTCATCTTGCACATTCTTGAATTTCTAATATTCATTGTTGTTATCAAGAGGTCAAGCATGTGTTCTCCGCGACTGATGCATAATAATGTCTTTGAGGGTTAGTATATTTCAGTCAGCATTGGTAACAGCACGTATATGTTCTACAGACACAGCAGCAGGAGTCCCGGGTCTCACAATGAAGTTAGTTTAGGCCTCTGCCACTTTGGGTGGGGTACCCAGACGCAGTATAGGGACTCAAAAAAAGTAGTCAGCAGTGTTTCAGTCTTTCCAAGGCCTGTGCACAATGGAGTAGTCATACTCATGCAGTTGCAGCCCCCACCTCTTAATGTGAGGGGGCATTATGGCCTTTGGATTGCCAAAAGTAATGAGCAGTGTTTGATGATCAGTAACATATGCAAAATGTTTCCATACAGAAACACATGAAAGTGTTCAGAAGCCAATCTGATGGCCAGGCTTTCTTTCTCAGGTTGCAAGTAAGTATGGTCAGTTTGTGACAAACTTCAGCCAGCAAAAGCTGCAATATGCCTTTGTGCATTTGCAGGTCCACTATGTTGGGCAAGAATCACACCTGAACCCACTGGCTGGAATACACAATGATCTCTGTATGCAATTTCAGATTCACTTAGGCTGTTTCAGTAGCATTTTCAATTGCATGCTTAATTGTCTTAAAACTTTGATCACACACTTGTGACCACTGAAATGATACATTCTGTTTTGTTAACTGTTTTAATGGGGCACTCACAATGGCAATGGATGTACATGGGACAGTAGCTTGCCCTACCAAGAAAAGAAACAGCATGGTTACATCTTGTGGAGGGGAGGTGGATGACAAAGCCTGATTGCTGGACATTGATTGTCTTAAGTTTTCCTAATCCATGACAAAATGAAAGACACTGATTCACTATGAGCATTGATATTGCAATTCACAGAAATTAGTCCCATGTCAGCAGCATTGCTAAAACTGAGTAGATAGACGCTTGACAAAGTGCCCTTAAGGACATGAATTGGCACTTGTACTTTTGTCTTTTTATGTTTAGTAGTCACCATAAATGAACCTTTACTTTGCAATGGTGTTGAGGCTGCCCACATGTATACTGTGGTTTTTGAGAGTGTAAGACAGGCGCCAGAGACAGTTCATTGCACTTTTTGGTTGGCACGATGTTGATCGACACACCACTGTCTATATTGAATGGTATATTGCAATTATTGACCTTCAGTATGACCTTGGGATAGTGTCCAAAGGAATTTCATGATTTCACATGATCCTTTTTTAAATTGTACTCTTCCCTGCAAGAAGCCAAACCCACATGCATACATTTTGTCAGTGGCCAGCATCGAAATGCTACAGCCATCTTCTTCAGTGTCGCTCAACAGTGACGTTAAAGAAGCTCTTGACGAAGACTTCAGGGACAATTCACCTCTTTTAGTTTCTACTTGCCTCAACTGATATTGCTGTTTACTTCGATAGGCGTGACTAGAATGTTTCTGGAACTTTCTGCCAGCCATTTTGTATTCACAACTTGACACTCACTTTTTCTTCCACTTTGTAAACTGTTACAAAATGGTTCTCTTTACCGCAGCCTTGACATATCGCCTCAATGGCGGAAATTTACTTTCATATGGAAAAGAAAACCCTCATCTAAAACAGAAAGTCTTTTTCTTTGGAGAAGTCACTTTTTGGCCTTCTATCTTGTGTTTTTGCTTGGTTTTCATACTCAACACCAATTCACTCTTGGCTCCTCCGGCCTCCTTTTCAGCAGCTTGTTTGTCGGCACGTTCTTCAGCTCTGTCCGCCATTAGCACATGCTCCAGACTGAGCGTTTCTCTCAGTATTCGGTGTCTGAAGGAATCAAACAAGCAAACATCTATGGCTCTTAAACAAATGCATTCATCATTGAATTTGTTGAACTTAATGTGTTTGATGAGCATTTCAAGTCTTTCAACAAATTCATCCATCGTTTCACCATCTCTTTGTCTTTCCTAATTGAAGATGTACCTCTAATAGTCAACTTTTAACATCAGATTGAACTTGAGTCTCCATGCCACCTTGACACCCTGGTAAGATATTCTGACAACCTGTTGTATCTTCATTATCACTTCATTTACTCTTTCTCCTGCTGTGTTAAGATAGTTGATGATCTTTTCGTCATCATTTCTTTCTAGCACAGCAATGAAATCCTGAAAGGTTTCTCTCCAAGCAGTCCATTGGGTGCCAAGACCTGGGTGTCAGTTCTCCTGTACTTGGTGGGAATCCATTTGAAGGCCCTTTGGATTAGGAAGAGCGTTTGGAGTCAGGAGGATGATTCAGAGTTGATTTGGCGGTTCATAGAGAGCTATAAGTCGAATATGATGCCCGGTTGCATGCATAGTCAGTGGGTTTAGGGGGTTCCAAGGGCTGCTGGTGTAAACCCTGACTGCCCACAGGATTGGATGGTGACACCCCACTGTTAGTAGCGCAAAGCAGAAAGAATACAGTCGCAGACTGATGTGGTTTGGTTCAGGTTTTTACTCTCATAAGAGCTAATACACCGGGTCAAGTAGTACTAGGAGTTACACCACTCTGTTCCTATGGTAGCTTTCTAAACCGTCCTCCGCATGAGTGTCGTCCTGACACTCTCCAACGGAGGGCACTGTGCTAAGCAGTGGCCGACAATGCCACTCGACTCTCGAACAGCTAGCCAGCTGTTCTGAAACCATCCCCCGCAGTGGTGCTGGTCCCAGCACCTTCCAACGTGGGGTACAGTATGTCCTGGTTAAGTGTGCACCAAAGACCCAAGAGTCAGTTGTTGTCTTGCCAGTGCTTGTTCAGCGTGGGACAGCGTACAAGCATTGGCTCTTCCAGTTGGCCCCCACGAGGGATTGCAGTGTCTTAATTACTCAAGGTGAATGAGACGCTGAACTCCCTCACCGGCTTGGGGATTCTTGTCAGAGTGCAACTGACGAGGTCTGTTTATATAACCGGGGCAACTGAGCCAGTGTATTTGCAAAGTCAGATACGAATTCCGGGGTCAGGGATGACAAGGCTGTAAGACTACGGTTTCTAAGGCTAGAAAATTGGTTCGCTATCGACTCTCAGTACACAGAACAGGGAACACGCTTCCCTTACCTTCCCGGCGTCTTCCTTCGGTATCTTCAATATCCGATGCTGTCTCCCGGCGCCGCTTCTGTTTTTAAGCATCACGGATGTTCACGCATGCGCAGCGCACAGACTCACAGGACCTGTCGTTCTCTCGGCTTCGCGGCTGTTCGCACATGCGCGGCGCACAGACTCACGGGACACGTAGTCCCCTCGTCGGCCGTTCTGGTAGTTCCCTGCGTTCGGCAATGCGCCATAGCGGTGCTGAACATGACAGCACATCCCCCTTCACACCGGTCCCCTGGAAGGGCCGGGTTTAGTGGGATATTTCCTGTGGAAAGCCGCTAGCATCCTTGAAGCCGAAATGCCAGCCACGGGCTTCCACGACTGTTCCTCGGGGCCGTACCCCTTCCATGCCACCAGATACCACAGCTTGCCCCTTTTCCACTTGGAATCGCGGATGCCCTCTACGTCGTAGTCGCGCTATGCCTCTAAACGCACCGCAACACGGGAAGACGGTGTCCTGGAGACGGAGAGCTTCAGCAGCGATATGTGGAATACAGGATGGATCCGCATTGCGGGGGGCAACGCGAGCTGCATGGTAACCGGGCTGATGCATTTCTTGATGCGATATGGGCCGATGTACTTAGATGAAATAGGCTGCCTTTCCGGAAGCGCATGTTGCGGGATGACCCCCACACATAATCCCCGGCTTTGTACAATGGCCCTGGTCTCCGGTGTTTATCTGCTTGGGTCTTGTTTCTGGCTTTCGCCTCCACCAAGCACCTTTGTGTACGCCATCAATCAACAAAGGTCCTAGTTTACAAGGCAATTCTCGTCTATCAATCTATAGACAACACTGGTTAAGAACCAATCACCCCAGGACATCTCTTATTATAGAGATTGTCAAATTGTCTCAGTTTATTGCCTCTATAAAAAGCAGCCCGGCTCTGATCTACACATTCAGAACAACACAAAGACTCACAATCACCTTAGAAGACAAAAAAAAAAGTGTGGAGAGCGAGATGGCACCTCACGGGCGCACCACCAATGGGACCCCTGGTTGGTACTCACCAGGATGGCCCTGTTCTCATCATTGGTGCCATCAAGCTTTAACGGAAACGTGTCTTAAACCCAAAGTAAGAGGACAGTGAGTGGTGCAGTGCAACACTGTCACCGCAATAGACATGCCTTCACGTGGGTGATCCTGGAGAGAGTGATAGGAGATGCCCAAACTGTAGAGAGACGTTTAATCACCAAAGAAGCCCGATGGATATATCAAGAACAAAGTGAACAGAAGGGACTGAATGAACTTTTGGAGTGGAACAAACTGCGTTGAAGTAGATGTGTAGATGTTCTTTTGTGTAGTGGGCTGTTGACTAACACATATGAACTCCTTTAGTACAAGTATGTTGCCATCTCTGAACATTTGGGATTGGTAGAATATGATATAACATGGAATCTGCTATTAGCAACGCTAGCGATACCATCAAGATTGCCTATACACTGTTCTAAGATGGCCGCGGTTGTTATTCCACTTCCTTGTCCGAGCCCGAAAACTATCAGGAGCGAATACCATAATGAATGAGGCTAGTATGACTTTTTTATACCAATGTAAAACCATACAATGCTTTAAATATTGCGATAGGATAGTCATCAGTAACGCAAGCAACGCAAATAACGCAATACAAACCAGTAAGATTGCCGAGCATACTGTTCCAAGATGGCCGTGGTCGTCATTTGAGTTCCACGTCCAATCTGGGGCCCGAGAATTATCTAGGGCCGGCATCACATTTTAAATACTGATGTGAAATAATGTTTTGTATAATAGACAGACAAATCTGTTTATACTTTTAGTTGAGAATCTGCCGCGCAAAAAACACATCGCGATATTACACGATATTATCTATATTCCCACGGAATATAAACAGTATAGGCTTGTCAGGTAACAACTTAGGCTTTAGAAATTGCCAAGCCGAAATAAATAAACATCGTGAGATTACCGAGAGATTTCCATAATATATATACATTCCATGGATTTGGTACTGCTTACAAATGGCTACGAGGGTCACATGACTATCGCAGCCAATCAGGGCCCACGAAAATCGTCAATGGAAAATCTAAAATAGACCGGTTCAGCACTCTCTCGTTGTTCGAGGGTTGAGAAGACGCCGAACGACTACTCTCCACTGGTAACTCTTTGATGAGTCAATTTTGTCGTTTTTGAGGTAAAACAAGCAAGGTATAAAGATGCCCTTCGAGTTCATAACTTTTGTTTGTTTGGCGTTTGTCTTATAGTAACAGAACCAAAGGGAGATAGGATCCCGCTCACCTATGGGGGCTACATTCCTGTTTTAATATTCCTCGTGGCTGGTATGAGAGGCAAGGCTAACTGAAGGGTAATTATCTAAAACAGCATGTTGGTTTGACAGTGCAAAATGATTTCTATACATAATACAGGGGTGGATAGCAGGTAACCTCGTATATGTTTGTTTTTATTACAGCACACAAAAGCTCAGTGTCTTTTGCAGTGGCATTCAATTGGGTTGCCCTGAGGAAATTGCCTGATAGAAACCAAGGCAATGAAACATGTCGGCTGTAAGTAGGGTGTGAATCGATGGGTAGTATTCACATCCTCCCTTTTAATGTTTATGTGTGTACTGTTTGCAACAAAGAAAGGAACATGAGTAAAGTTGTTTGTCCTGGTTGCACAGTAGCTTGTATGTTAAATGTTTAATGTTGTAAGTTTCTTGTCACATATAAGTTGTGTCCACTGCACCACTCACTGTCCTCTTACTTTGGGTTTAAGACACGTTTCCGTTAAAGCTTGATGGCACCAATGATGAGAACAGGACCATCCTGATGAGTACCAACCAGGGGTCCCATTGGTGGTGCGCCCGTGAGGTGCCATCTCGCTCTCCACACTTTTTTTGTTGTCTTCTAAGGTGATTGTGAGTCTTTGTGTTGTTCTGAATGTGTAGATCAGAGCCGGGCTGCTTTTTATAGAGGCAATAAACTGAGACAATTTGACAATCTCTATAATAAGAGATGTCCTGGGGTGATTGGTTCTTAGCCAGTGTTGTCTATAGATTGATAGACGAGAATTGCCCTGTAAACTAGGACCTTTGTTGATTGATGACTTACTGAGTGGAGGGCGTCCTAGTTTTGTTTTTCCCTCTAGACTCCTATTTTTCTTACACCTTTGTGTACGCACCAGCAGATCACTAATGTGCGCTGTGCTCTTTGTTGTTTCTGGCACTGTCTTTAACCCAGCAGGGTGCTCCAAAGGCAGAAATCTTGGATGGTGCCCGTAGTTGGCATAGAAAGGCTACACCTTGGTTGAACTGTGTGAAGCATTGTTGTATGCGATTTCTGCAAGCCAGAGGTGCTCCACCCATTCCTCCTTACCCTGGTCGATGAAACAACGCAGGTATTGTTTTAGGGTTTGGTTGAGCCTCTCGGTTTGGCCCTCTGTTTGTGGGTGGTAGCTCGTGGACAGGGCTGACTCGACGTGCAAGGAAGAGCACCAAGTTTTCCAGAAGTGAGCCGTAAACTACGAACCCCTGTCGGACACGATCACTTTGGGTAGGCCATGCAGTCTCACGATCTCTCTTAGTAACACCGAGGCCATCCTCCCTGCTGAAGGCAGTCCTTTGCAGGCTATGAAGTGCCCCATCTTGGTGAGGTAGTCGACCACTACCAAGATCACCGTGTTCCCTTGGTCAGAAGGCAACCCAACCACAAAATCCAATGAAATGTTTTCCCATGGTCTTGAAGGTGTGGGAAGGGGTTGCAGCATTCCTTGTGGTTTGCGGTGATCCGACTTCATGGTAGCGCACACTCTGCAGGACGCGACCCATTCCGCCACGTCTCTTCTCATACTTGGCCACCAGAACTGTCTTGAGACATATTCCCTTGTCTTTTCTGTCCCCAAGTGCCCCGCACTGGGTGACTCATGACACCATGGAAATGCCTGTTTCCTCAATAGCAAAGCAGGCAACAGCATGGCAGTCCCCTTGATAGGAACGACCTCTTTTACGCGCCACTCCGGGTGGTGATGAAGCCAGGTTCTCCATTCATGGGTGCGGACCCCCTCCTGTACCCGCTTCATGAAGCTGTCAGGTTGTATAGCCCGATCACTTTCTCAGGGTGGATGATAGAGGCCACCGGCGCAGGAGGCGCCGTGGTGCCAGAGGTTTGCCTAGAGAGGGCATCCGCTTTGCGGTTTTCGGCTCCGGGCCTATAGGTTATAACAAAATCAAAACCCGAAAAGAACAGCATCCACCTCATTTGCCTCGGTGATAGGTGTCTTGCAGCGGTCATGAATTGGAGGTTTCGGTGATCTGTGACACCGATACTCTGTGCCTAGCCCCCATCAGGAGGTGCCTCCACTCCGAGAAAGCGTCCTTGATCGCCAGCAGCTCCTTTTCGGCGATGTGGTAATTTCTCTCCGCCTCCGTCAGCTTCCTGGACATAAACGCCACCGGATGAAGCACTCCCGTGCCCTCATCTCTCTGAGACAGGATGGCCCCAATCGCCATGTCTGAAGCATCCGCTTCGACAACAAAGGGCAAGTCCGGGTTCGGATGAGCCAGCACTGGAGCGGTGCCGAACGCTCGTTTCAGGGCAGAGAAGGCTTCTCCCCCCTACTGGGTCCAGGTAAACGTCTGTGATTTCCGCAGCAGATGAGTGATAGGGGCCACCAGTCCTGAAAACCCCTCGATAAAACGCCGATAGAAATTGGCAAAGCCAATGAAGCTCTGCACCTCCTTGACGTTCCGAGGGGGCTGCCGCTCTTTTATGGCCTTGACCTTTCTGTCTGCCATCGTCTGGCCGTCCGGGCTCAACATGACTCCTAAAAACTCCACAGATGTGACATGGAAGTCACACTTGCTTAGCTTGCAATACAGCCTGTTCTCCCTGAGAATGCGCAATACTGTGGACACATGTCTTATGTGTTCTGTCTCGCTGTCCGAATACACCAGAATGTCGTCACTGTAGACCACGACAAAGACGTCCAGGAGCTCGTGCAACACGTCATTCAAGAAGAACTGGAATGCCGCAGGGGCGTTACAGAGCTCAAAGGGCATCACCGTATATTCGTATAACCCGAACCACGTCTTAAACGCGGTCTTCCACTCGTCCCCCGACCTCATACGCACCAGGTGGTACGCTCCTTTTAGGTCAAGCTTGGTGTATATTTCACCTGTTCTAACAGTACGTTGATTAGGGGCAGTGGGTATCTGTTCTTTACTGTGATGGCGTTGAGGGCTCTGAAGTACACACAGGCGCGGAGTTCCCCATTGGCCTTGGGGATGAAAAACAGGGGAGAAGCTGCTGGGGATTTGGACGGGCGAATAAATCCTAAACTCAGCATGTTGTCCAGGTACGAACGCAAGTGCACATTCTCGGGTTCTGATAACGCGTATAGCCTTCCACTCGGCACGCTCGCACCCGGGACCAGGTCGATTTGGCAGTCGTACACCCGATGTGGGGGCAGTACTTCAGCCTGCGTGTCATCGAACACATCGGCAAAGGGCTGGTATACTTCAAGGAGTGTTACATCTTTTTCTGCTGCTGTGGCTACCATGTATGGTCCTCCCCACGAATAGTCAGGTTGCTCAATTGACACACCGCAATGAGCGATGCAATAGGCTGAACTCATGTTGTCCTCTTGTTTATCCCAATCTATTGCTGGGTTGTGTTTCCGTAGCCAGGGTAGCCCTAGGATTACTCCATACTGGGGGGCTCGTATGATGTTGAAGTCGATGGTTTCCACGTGTTCCTTTCCGTACCTTGCCAGCACCCCTCCGGTGTGTTGTCGTATGGGCCCTGAGGTCAAACAGCGCCCATCAACAGCGTAAACGCTCTCTGGTGTTTCCTTCTGGGTGAGGACTATGCGCAGATCCCTGGCCTTCTCAACATCCATGAAGAGCCCCGTGGCCCCAGAGTCCACCATAGCATCCACCGAAACCCATGCATCCTTCACTTTGAGGCGGATGGGTATGAACAAATGTTTCTGTGTGGAAGGCATCCTCACGTGCATGGAAGTGACAAAACAACGACTCCTTGAAACCCCTTCTTTCTTCCTGGAGTCATCTAGTTTTCCGCCGCCCCATCAACGGCAGCGTTTGTCAATCGTGCTGACCGGAATCGGTTTGTTTTTGGTTTGGCCGGGCATTCCCTCACGAAGTGACCCTTCTTCCCGCAATACAGGCAAAGCCCTTGTTTGCGTCTTGATTCCTTTTCAGTGGATGTTAAGCTGGCTCGAATGGCTCCTACATCCATGGGTTCGGTGCGTGGGTTCGTCGGTGCATCGGGGGCCCCAGGCGGTTCTGGCACGTGTAGAGGTTTGTCTTTTTTCTTGTGATCTCCCTTGCGTTCTCACAATCTATGGTCTAGGCGAAGGACCAAGCCTATGAGGTCCTCACAAGTGGCCGGTTGTGGGTCGATCTGTGCCACCACATCTTTTAATTCCTCGCTGAGGCCTTGATGGAAGAGAGCCACTCTCTTTTCGTTAGGCCACTTTGTTTCCGACACCAACCGACGGAAGGCATTCATGTATGCCACCAGTCCAGCGCTGCCTTGTCGTAACTCTAGCAGTTCTCTGTCCACCGTGTACGAATCGGCCCTCCTGTCAAACACCTTTATAAATTCTTCTTGAAAGGTATCCCAGTCATGAATAAGCGGGTCGTCTCTGCTTACCAACGGTACTGCCCACTGTGCCGCGTTTCCCGCTAGATAGGATATCAGAAAGGCGACTCTCGCTTGGTTGGTGGGGAAGGAGCGGGGTTTGCATGTGAAGTGCAGGGCTACCTGTGTCAAGAACACCTGGGGCTATTTAAACAACAAGGGGACCCCAATTGGTATCAGCGAGGGACCTGGGGGAAGTTAATTATGTAGAAACAACAATGGTCCCTGCAGGGAATTGGATGATTGAAAAATAAATATAGACTCAGTCAGTTCTATATTGATAAAGACGTACCCAGCCGGGCAGTGGTCTTCCAAGTTTTATATTTTAAATGAGGACATACAAAACAGAATAACACCTTCAACAGTTCACGTGCGTGGGGCACAAGCCTGTACCCAACCACGACCGTGCACAGACAGAGACATACACAAAAGGGCTTTTACAAGGCAAAATCAACAATCTCTATAGGGTTCCAGTTTTTGGACAGAGAGATTACTTATAGGTACCATTACATTGTTTCATTTTGTACATTTTCACAGGTATATGGTACACATTGGGTCGACGACGTTTCGGACCCCCTTGTTAAATAATGGGGTCCATCATCAGGACAAGAAAATGGTTGCCTTTTTAGTTATTAGCCTCTTTAGCCAGGGAGGCAGTTAGCAAGCTCAAATAAGGGCGAGCGGGTAGAGGGCTGAAACAGGAACAGTGGGATAATCTATTCCGTGTTATTAGAATTTTTGAACTTTTTCGGAAATTCAAATAGAGTTCTGGAGGTAAGGGGGCGGGAAGGGATTAATTCCTTGTGTCCACTTGTACCAGTAATTCAGTAAGGGGTCTTAAGGGTCCAAGGCGGGAAGGAGTAAATATCTCGAGTCCGCTTCAACCAGTGTATATTAAGAATTTCTCGAGGGTCCAGTGGCGGCAGACGAGTAGTGTCTTTGTCCGCTTGTACCTTCGGAGCCGAATAATATCGGAGGCGCCGAGTCGCGCTGGGGTCCTGAAACCAGGGGGCCGGATCAGGAGCTCAATGCCTGCCGACTGATCCGGCCCCCTGGTTTCAGGACCCCAGCGCGACTCGGCGCCTCCGATATTATTCGGCTCCGAAGGTACAAGCGGACAAAGACACTACTCGTCTGCCGCCACTGGACCCTCGAGAAATTCTTAATATACACTGGTTGAAGCGGACTCGAGATATTTACTCCTTCCCGCCTTGGACCCTTAAGACCCCTTACTGAATTACTGGTACAAGTGGACACAAGGAATTAATCCCTTCCCGCCCCCTTACCTCCAGAACTCTATTTGAATTTCCGAAAAAGTTCAAAAATTCTAATAACACGGAATAGATTATCCCACTGTTCCTGTTTCAGCCCTCTACCCGCTCGCCCTTATTTGAGCTTGCTAACTGCCTCCCTGGCTAAAGAGGCTAATAACTAAAAAGGCAACCATTTTCTTGTCCTGATGATGGACCCCATTATTTAACAAGGGGGTCCGAAACGTCGTCGACCCAATGTGTACCATATACCTGTGAAAATGTACAAAATGAAACAATGTAATGGTACCTATAAGTAATCTCTCTGTCCAAAAACTGGAACCCTATAGAGATTGTTGATTTTGCCTTGTAAAAGCCCTTTTGTGTATGTCTCTGTCTGTGCACGGTCGTGGTTGGGTACAGGCTTGTGCCCCACGCACGTGAACTGTTGAAGGTGTTATTCTGTTTTGTATGTCCTCATTTAAAATATAAAACTTGGAAGACCACTGCCCGGCTGGGTACGTCTTTATCAATATAGAACTGACTGAGTCTATATTTATTTTTCAATCATCCAATTCCCTGCAGGGACCATTGTTGTTTCTACATAAAGAACACCTGGGGGGCGTGGCTAGCAGCCGGAGATGGCGGCAGCATAGAAGGCGAGCTCCGCGGTTGAAGCGGCCTCCTTGAAGATCCGACTACTGATCCGGCGGAAAATAATTCCCTGCGGGAAGGTACCGAAGCCCAGGACCGGGCGGCACAAATGGAGACAAGCGGAACGCAAATCCGACGGAGGGAAGTGAGGTTTAAAGTGTAACCCGCTCAGGCCGCTAAGGAGAACTGAAGCCGGGGAGCTGCCTGGCGCGAAGATCAGACAGGAAGTGCAGCAGGGGGAGCGAGGAAGCACCGGAAGTGCCCGCTCGTGGATGAGCTCGAGCCGACGGAGGGAACCGCGAAACAACGCCGACACCGGACTGGAGGTGCCCGGGATCGGGAAGACAAGCATCGCTGCTGGCGGCTCGGCAAGTAGCGGGAGCGCACCCGGCCAGCAGACGGAGGCGGACAGCCCGGCCGACTCTAGGGCTGCAGCCGCCATCTTGAACGCCGAGCGCTGTTAAGCCCGGGGCGTAGGACTGTGAGAGAGCCGCACCAGCCTGCACGAGACCCGGTGAGAACGGCAGAGATCGGGGGTGTCATCGCACAGACCACAATATCCCCGGTAAGAAGGGAAACTGACCCCGGGGCTTCCATTGGACGGTGGCGCAATTGCAGGTGGTGGCGCACCGGCACATAACGCCGACACAGTCACCATTAAGGAGACGCTGTATCCCGAACTCGGACTCAGCCTCTCAGGGCCCCGCACCCCATCGTGTGCAGCGGTGCCACGGACTTCCATACCGGGGCAAAGGTGCAAGCAACCCAGCTCTTCTGCCCTACTGCAGGGCGGTTTACATTACAGACAGTGGTGCCCCTGAGCGCGGCATTTGAGCAACGCCGCATACGCGTTTACAGCGGCAAACACGTTGACGCCTCCCTGCTGTGGCCGAAGTGAGACCGGCCGTAGACCTGAAGCGACCGCAGGCCGCGCCTGCCATTAATTGCAGAAGGGGGGCACGGCAAAGACGGCGTCCGGGGGCTGCTCCACACCAGACACCAATGCCACAGACGACGTGCACCAGGAAATCATAAGTAGGGGTGCGCAGCGGAGCATCAGGCGACATAAACACTCTATTTGGACCGCAAACAGTCTGCATTCTGAGCGCGGCCAAAACAGTGGTCGCACCCACCAGTGGCTTGGTAGCACGGAGAGGAAAATCCGTCGACTAGTGGACATTGTGTTGGTCGACCCAAACAAATCCGGGGGTCTCGGGGGACGCTGAAGGCCTCCACCGGGGTTGCATCCCTACAGACTCAGCTCCACTAGAGACACTACCCACAACGGTCTTCTGCGGGACACTACGGAAGTGATCACCAAGATGACCGGTAAAGGGCCGAAGGGAGGGACCGCACAATCCCGTCTGGAAAGATACGCTTACGATAAAACAATGTCCTCCCCAACGGACGCTAAAATACAGGCCGGGAAAACCGCGGATACGGCGGGGGGTAAGAAAGCGACATTGGATGATGTGATGCGGGCCCTAACTCAGGTGCAGGCAACAGTGGGATCGATCTCAGCGGAAATAACACTAATAAGAGCAGACTTCTATAAAATGTAGGAAAAAGTGAATACAATGGATGTAGTGACCAAATCCTTAGTGGAAGATGTCTCAGAACTGCAGATAAGTATGGAACGGATCTCGAGGGAAAACAAGGAACTGCGTGACAAGCTGGATGATCAGGAGGGGCGCTCAAGACGGAATAACATCCGCATAATAGGGGTTCCGGAATCGGAAGACACAAGAGCGATGGACCTGTATGTCGAAGAGCTGATGAAACAAAAACTTAAGTCTAAGGGTCTCTCCAATTTTTTACAGTGGAAAGGGCGCACCGAGTCCCGGGGGGATGCCCGAAAACGGGTTCTACCCCAAGGCCGATCATTGCTCGGCTCTTCAATTTCAGAGACAGGAATGCGATCCTACAAGCAGCAAGAAACTCACCCCCCATTAAACTCCAGAACTCCACATTGGCACTCTTTCTGGATTATACGGCAGAGGTAGCACGTAGAAGGAGGACATTCTTTGAAGTGAAGAAAGAACTTAGGGCAAGAGAGATTCCATACTCAATGCTCTTCCCAGCCAAACTAAGGATAGTGGCCGACAATACAACATGGTTCTTCGACACACCGGAGGCAGCACAGGACTGGCTGGAAGGCTGGAGACCGACGGGACAACCTCGTCGTTCCAACAGACCGAACAGGCACTGTGCCAACGGATCCCGTCCAGGCTCCCAGGCATCCGGAGGAGAAGCGGAACTGCACTCACCTCTGAACGAACTACCTGAAACGGAAGATAACGAAGAACAATGACTTCCCGATGTTGCCTTTGTAGGCCAAATGCAACGCTGACTGGGCGAGCCGCCAAGGACACTGGGCTGAGGTCCTCCGTGGCCAAGGAGGGGGGCCGCCGACTCCGGAGAGTCCTTCACCCCAGCGAGCAAGTACTGTGTTTTGGGTTTGGGTCAGGCACTCTGCTGAGTTGGGGGGGGTGGGCAGTTCTAAGTCCGTTTAGCAGGGGGGCAGGGAGGGGGGAGTTGGGGGTTAGGAGGTTTTGCAATTTTTAGACTGTTCCACTGGTCGAGATTGGAATTACATGGCACATACACGTAGTATAGCTAGAACCTGGCTACTCAATCGAATTCAGTTCATACGACAAGCAGACACTTTCAACCACAGACGCTATGGCACACACCACACGAGCTGACGCAGGGAGGGGGGAATCTACACTGGGGCAGGTGACACCATGGCAACTCATGTCTTGGAATGTGAGGGGACTGGGGGACAAGGTCAAACGAGGATTAGTATTGCAAAGTATAAGAAGAGTGAGTCCAGCCCTGGTCCTACTACAGGAAACGCACTTAACCGGCACAGCAACACAAGCCCTAGACAGGAAAGGCTACCGTATGATTGTTCACTCAGAATTCACTAGGGGGTCCCCTACTTCCTAACACTGGGACACGGACTCCTCGCTGTCGACGACGTACAAATTAAGCCGAGGGGTGTCTCGGATCATTCCCCGTTGACGCTGGTTCTTTCCAACCCGGGGCGGATCCGAAAGCGCATCTACCCGATCTACCCAGGGTACCTTAAGGTGCCACAAGTGGCTAAAACACTGAACGCAGAAACGAGGTCTTACCTCGCTGAGAACGAGGGTTCAGTGGCGTCTCCCTCTGTCCTATGGGAGGCCTACAAAACGGTTCTTCGAGGGCAGGCTATCTCCACTATCACGAGATATAAGCGCACCCGGAAACAGGAACTATTAGACTTAGAAGACAAACTCGCCAGGGCTAACGAAAACCATGAGGCTGACCCGACGAGGGACAAGCTGCACACGCTCCGGCTGTGTCAGCAGCATCATACCGATCATATACGCCGCAGAGTAGTAGACAACATAGCGACCACAGCGCACAGGATATACGATGTAGGTGATAAAGCTGGTAGGCTCCTAGCCTGGTTGGAGAGGAAACGGGGTGGACAGAGGAAAATACTACAATTGAAGGATCCTGCAGGTATGCTACAAACCCGCCCATCACTGATAGTTGAGATCCTGGCAGACCATTTTCAAACAGTGTATTCTCCTGAATTAGATGTTACACGGGAGATGGCGGAGACATCTCTCATGGGAGTACCCACTCGCACCTTGTCGCAGGACTCAGTGGAAGAGCTGGAAACGGACCTGACCGCTGAAGAGATACAGATAGCTATCGCAGCACTACACTCGGGGAAAGCGTTAGGTCCCAATGGGATACCTATTGAGTGGTACAAATCCATGTCGGAGACGCTTTCTACACCGCTACTCAACATGTTTAAGGACAGTCTGGAACAGGGACAATTGCCGCCTGACCAACGTGAGGCGACCATAATAACGATCCCGAAACCCGGCAAACCACCTGAAGAATGCGGCTCATACCGTCCAATATCCCTCCTTAACGCCGAAAGCAAAATCTTGGCAAAACTACTGGCCAACAGATTGTTGCCTCATCTGGTGCACCTAATACATCCAGATCAGTCAGGATTTATGCCGCACAGGAGTACGGCGATGAATCTCAGACGATTGCATGGGGTGATGGCACGAGCCCCGTTCTTGTCAGAACCCGTAGCAGTCCTTTCGCTTGACGCCAAAATGGCGTTTGACCTGGTAGAATGGCGCTACCTCTTCGCGGTCCTGGAACATATGAGTTTCGGCCCGAAATTCATATCATGGATTAGGTTATTGTATAAAAACCCTGTGGCGCGAGTGACGGCAAATGGTCATATCTCGAGAGGAATACCATTAGCGAGGGGTACGAGACAGGGCTGCCCGCTCTCGCCACTACTGTTCGTCTTAGTGCTGGAACCTTTGGCCACTATCATTAGGACCACCCGGCTACTGCGGGGTATAAATTGGGGAGACGGCTGGGAGGACAGGGTGTCCCTATATGCCGACGATATGTTAATATACCTAACGGACCTGACAGTGGGTATTCCAGTGTTGCTGGCATTGTGTGAGAGGCACGGGATAGCCTCCGGGTACAATATTAAAAAAATTTAAAAAAAAGAACACCTGAACCGTGCTTGGGTCTCCACTATATCTTTCCGGCGTGGCAAGCGGTATGGACACCGGCATCTCCACCGTTACTGCGGTTTGTTGCGTTACTGGGGATGGTCCGGCGTTGAACGGATTCCTTTGGAGATGTTCCATTCTGGCTCTTATGTCTGCGGTTTCCAGCCTGGATGCCGCTAGTTCGTTCTGTACCGCCTGTAAGGCTGTTAGCACATCGTCCATGTCTGCCATGAGTTACTATACAACCGGGTGGCTGTTTATGCTATAAGATCGGATATTTTGAAAACCCTGACTGCCCACAGGATTGGATGGTGACACCCCACTGTTAGTAGCGCAAAGCAGAAAGAATACAGTCGCAGACTGATGTGGTTTGGTTCAGGTTTTTACTCTCATAAGAGCTAATACACCGGGTCAAGTAGTACTAGGATTTACACCACTCTGTTCCAATGGTAGCTTTCTAAACCGTCCTCCGCATGAGTGTCGTCCTGACACTCTCCAACGGAGGGCACTGTGCTAAGCAGTGGCCGACAATGCCACTCGACTCTTGAACAGCTAGCCAGCTGTTCTGAAACCGTCCCCCGCAGTGGTGCTGGTCCCAGCACCTTCCAACGTGGGGTAAAGTATGTCCTGGTTAAGTGTGCACCAAAGACCCATGAGTCAGTTGTTGTCTTGCCAGTGCTTGTTCAGCGTGGGACAGCGTACGAGCATTGGCTCTTCCAGTTGGCCCCCACGAGGGATTGCAGTGTCTTAATTACTCAAGGTGAATGAGCCGCTGAACTCCCTCACCGGCTTGGGGATTCTTGTCAGAGTGCAACTGACGAGGTCTGTTTATATACCCGGGGCAACTGAGTCAGTGTATTTGCAAAGTCAGATACGAACTCCGGGGTCAGAGATGACAAGGCTGTAAGACTACGGTTTCTAAGGCTAGAAAACTGGTTCGCTATTGACTCTCAGTACACAGAAGAGGGAACGCGCTTCCCTTACCTTCCCGGCGTCTTCCTTCGATATCTTCAATATCCGATGCTGTCTCCCGGCGCCGCTTCTGTTTTTAAGCGTCACGGATGTTCGCGCATGCGCAGCGCACAGACTCACGGGACCTGTAGTTCTCTCGGCTTCGCGGCTGTTCGCGCATGCGCGGCGCACAGACTCACGGGACACGTAGTCCCCTCGTCGACCATTCTGGTAGTTCCCTGCGTTCGGCAATGCGCCATAGCGGCGCTAAACATGACAGCTGGCCATGAAAAGTCATACCAAGTAGAGGGGGTGGAGCCCAGGATGAGAGCTCCAGTTTTGTCAGGTTTGAATTTTAGGTAGCTCTCCTGCATCCAGGCTGCTACTGCCTTCATCCCATTGTGGAAGTTGCTCTTAGCGGCTGTAGATTTGTCAGTGAGGGAGAGGATCAACTGTGTGTCGTCGGCATAGGAGATGATGTTGAGTTCATGGTTTCTGATGATGGCTGCGAGAAAATGCTACTAGTGTCCCTGCAGCACTGATTGTGCGACCCACATGAGGAGACCTGCAACCGTGTCTCAGGCTTGCCACTGCAGTGTCTGTGTGTGTAAATTTTAAACCACCATGTCGACCAGGCAAGTGCAAACACTTGCTAGGCTCAAACCTTCCCTTTTACTACATGTAAGGCACCCTTAAGGTAGGCCCAAAGTAGCCCTTTGGCAGGGTGCAGTGTACTTAAAAGGTAGAACATATACCGGTGCCCTTCACATGTCCTGATATTGAAAAACTGCTAAATTTGTTGTTAACTATTGCAAGGACGGGGGCGTGGCCATGCCAGCGACTAAGAATGCCGCTTGCTGTTGAAGCTCCGTCGGCTGTCCCAGCTTCTCTGCATTATCTCTAGTGCCCGTTGCAACAATCGCCCCTTAATTGGCAGAGCTGGAGCACTGAGCATGTTCTGAGCATGGCGGGCTGAATCTGTGGAAGAGAGATGCCGCCGACATCGAGATACCGCACTTGGCGGATGGAGGGGCGGAGAGAATAATTGCACAGACCTGAGCCTTACACACATGGGCAGGCTGGAGAATGATGAAGTGTGAGGAGGGTGTCCAAGGTGAGTGAGGGCCCGTTGCTGCGGTGAGTAAGCCGGGCGCGAAGCGGCAGCGATGAATCTCCCCCCTAATTTGCCATCACCTCGGCTAAGGTGAGGTCACGTCTGGCTGCACCTGGTCATTGGTGCCTGCGCCTGCCATTTCCCTGAGGCCATGTTGCGACAGGGCCCGCTGTGTGCCTGGAAAGCGCCCAGCCGGACGAGGGTGGGCGTGGAGAGCAGGAGGTGAGCCGGTGTCGGCACGCCACATGCCACGACCGGCTGCCCTGTGACGGGGTACCTCCTCCCTTTTACACAGCTAGTGCACAGCCTGAGAGACTCCGGATTCCTGGCTCCTAACTTCTCATGAGGCACGCTGGCACCTGGCGCTGTTTTTCATCTACTCAAGGCACAGGCCCATGTTCCATCCTGCTTCTAGGCCCCTGCCTGGCTCGCCTACTCCCACTGACCTCCCGCGTGCCTCCGCTGGGGACCTCCTTTTTCTACAGCATAGAGGCCTGGTCCAGGTCACTGCCCTACATACGGATGCAGGGCCTATGCATAGGCTGGTGGGAGGCGAGGACCTGAGCCCTAGGCCCTATCGACAACCGGCTCTCATCAGGCCTGCAGCAAGAACATAGCGGCCTGAGAGGCGAGACTGGGACCTGCATGCCGTGCCTGATCCGGGCACTGGATTTTCAACATACACTGCCTGGGGCCCACAACCATTCACTCCTCGCTGCCCAGATTTAGACACAGACAATACCACTTGCACCCTGAACCCTTGCACTGCACCCTACATTGCTTAATCGCCACATTGGGATTGGTCCGGCACTCCCATAGTAATTGGCCGTGCTTTGCTTCTCCACGGTTGCATTTGTGCTTAGGCTCCGCGGCATGGGCCGCAAAGACCCCAAACAGAAGACCCTACCCTTCAAAAGGCAAACAGATAAGGCTCCTGAGGAAAGCTCCAGCATGGCGGGGAGCACACAGGGTGCGGACCATGTGGACGACCTCCCCGCCCTGTCCACTTCAATGATACAGGAGATGAGAGCTGGCTTCAAAGCACTTGACGGGCGGTTCAAGGCACTGGACAAGAGTCTGGCTAGCCTGAGGGCCAAAATCCAAGTACATGACAGATGCCTGGATGTGACTGAGGATCCCATTTCAGATATTGAAGGCAGCACTGCTCAGTCCCTAAAACGATTAGAGTGCGCCGAGCGCGTACTTAAAGGGGTGGCTATCAAGAATGAAGACCTTGAAGCACGCAGCGGGTGCAATAACATTTGCATCTTGGGAGTACCAGAGACCACTGCCACTGGCCAAATGGACCTATTTGTCGAGACTCTGTTGTCTGAGCTGTCTGGGAGGGAGACTTTAACCCCCGCGTTCGTGATAGAGAGTGCACACCGGCCCTTGGGGCTCAGCCTAATCCTGGCTGCCCCCCAGACCCATTATGCCAAGTATTATGAACTTCCGAGACGAAGTGGGGGGACACCATATGGCAGGGGTCTAAACCATCCTTCTACCTGGACTTCACTGTCATGGTACAAGATGCCCGCTGTAAATATAATGGGGTCAAGGCCACCCTCAGAAACCTGGGTTTAAAATATAGAATGTTGTACCCCGCCAGGTTGAGGGTTGATGTGGAGGGGCTGGGATCGCATTTTTGACACTCCTACAGAGGTGCAGGAATGCATACAAACAAAATAACAATCAGAAAAAGGTAGGAGGGGGACCTCCCCCCCACACAGCAGCTCAGATGCAATGTTGAACTCTTTTCTGGTTCCGGCACTGGTTAACTCTAATGCATTGGTCCTTCTTCATTATAGCACGACTGCACGGCAATAATGTCCTCCATACTTTTACAATGTTTCACATAGCTGGTCGACTGACGTGGCGTTGCCACCCCTCACGGTGTATACCTTGGGTTTGTTCTTTATCTTATGGATGTGCCATTCTAGGGGTTTCTCACTTCAGTGTAAAGTCAATTGGTACTTCATGTTCTGCTTTCTGTTATGGAAGTGGCTCGCTTTGGTTGTAGTGAGGTTGGGTGGGGGGTGGGAGGGAAATTTCTTATTGCTTACACTTTTCTAGCTATTTGCAGACATGGTCACTGTCGCAGTTTTTCTATATTTGTTATTGCTTGAATATGACATGCTTGACGCGTACACCTGATGGCTCAGTTGGGTAATGTTGATGGTCCCTCTGGATTGTCCTTGATGTCCTGGGATGACAGGGGTCTAAATGATATTCATAAGAGAAGGCAGGTTGCTCATTATCTACTTAGACACAATGTGGACACTGCTTATTTGCAGGAAACACATCTACCCAAATCAGACTCGGCCCGCTTCGCTACTAGCTGGGGAGCGCACAGGTATTTTGCCAATTACAGCAATTATGCCAGGAGCACGGCCATCCTTATCCACAAAAGGGTCCCTTTTAGCCTCAGCTCTATGATAGGTGACAGTGAGGACAGATGCATCATTGTCACTGGTCACTCATGGAGCACAGCACTGCACTTGTGTGTGTATATGGCCTGAACACTGATTCCCCTGACTTTTTTCATTCATTACATGCCCAGTTAGTGAGGTTAGCGCCGAGTTTGCTATTGGTAGGGAGGGGATTTCAACTTACTCCTCAACCCCAGCTTGGACAGCACCGCCACAGCTCCAGACACAAAACCACGAGCACGCCGCGCTCTTTTTGATATTTGTGAGCAGCTAAAGAACGGTGATGGATTAAACCCAGATCTTTTGACTGGGTGTGAGTGTTTGATTTATTCAGATGCTCCGTCCATCATCACCCCCTTTTGTACCGCTTTATACACAGAGGGGCATTTCTTCTTAGTGTCGGATAACGTTCGTTTCCAAGACGTCTCCTTCATGGACAACTTCATTCTAGGCTGAATCTGCTTGGCTCTGCACAGCACACTGCCTAATTATTACCCTGTTGAACCCGATTCATTCACACCCCTCACGTTGATCATCGAGAGCAAGACTGGTGCTCATCTAATATCTAAGCTATATAAAGCATGTGCTAGCATGCGGCCGGTGAACGATGAAAAAGCCCACAAAGCTTGGGAGAACGACTTAGGCCACCCCATTACAGATGAGCAGTGGGCTAAGTGTTGCAAAGTAACGAAGGAAGTCTCTCTCAACAGCAGGCATAAACTTCTTCATTTCAAATTCTTGCATCAAATTTACTTTACTCCTGCCAAAGCACATAGACTGGATCCACCCAGACCACATAATTGCCAGAAGTGCACCACCCCACATGCAGACTTTGCACACCTCACTCACACATGGACCTGTCCCAAACTGCAGGCCTACCGGGAGAAGGTACACAGCACACTAGGTGCCATGACTAAATTGTCCATTATCCCTACACCGGAATTGACTTTACTGGGCTATACGGTCAACTTCCCCAGAAAGGTTAGAAGATGTGCATCCCTTGGACTGCTACTGGCCAAAATAGAAATAGCTATACTGTGGGGCTGTAAGTCCGCTTCTACTATGCAGAGTTGGCTGCGCAGCCTGGCCTACTGTAACACTAATTGTGAGGTTTATGCCAGTATTATGCTTAGCTCATCCCGCCCTAAAGACATATGGGGCACCTATCGATCCTATATGCAGGCTTTGTGGCAGACCTCCAACTCTCAACGGAGTAAGCATAGTCCCAGAGGGTGTGGCGTGACGGATCTCATCCTTTTTCTATTGCAATATATGCTTCTAGTGCTCTCCACTATTGCAAAGACCCTCTCGACTGTTTGGCTGTTTATATATGATGCATCCAGGGGTCCGGGGTTCTAGCGATTACCGGATGAAGGCTAACGAGGGGACTGGGAGAAGCCACTGGGACTGTGATTTTAGTGATATGCTGAGTCTTATACTCCGAATCATATTCCCCTGTTAGCCTTGCAATGATCAAGTATGCTATTTTTAGTATTACTTCAATGATGCTGTAGTTGACAGTGAACCACTGTATCTGCAGGTTTTGATATGTGATAAATGGGAAAATAAAGTTAAAAAAAAAACTATTGCAAGGAATATCTCCACCGTAGGTTATCCTTGGAGCTGCCCTGGGACCAATTGGGAAGAGATAGAGATTTGGAGTTTGGGGTCCCTGAACTCACAATTTAAAAATGCATATTTTAGTGAAGTTGGTTTTTAAGTTGCTTGTTTGAAATTGCCACTTTTTAGAAAGTGGGCACTTTCTTGTTTTATCATTATGTGCCTCTGCCTGGCTGTGGAATCCATGTCTGAGGGAGGTTGACAGATGGGCTGTTTGTGCATTGAGTCTAGACCTTCACACAATAGGAGCTGTGGTGTTCCATGCATATCTTGATGGCCCATCACCAGGCTGAAGGGTCTGCCTGAGGTAGAGCGGTGGGACGGGTTGTCAATGACACCTGAATAGGACTGTGCCTGTGACTCCAACCCCTTGTAGTGTGTACGAAGCCAGGTCAAGGAAAGGCAGGTTCTTGTCCACTACAATGGCTTTCCTTTGAGGTCCGCCTACTTTAATGGAAGATATTCATATCAGTACTGGAGCTGTGCCACCATAACTTTGGAACAATTCTGGACTAAGAGGACATTCTGCCAGAAAGAAGGCCTGGGTGCTGTAGGAGGGAAACGGCCACTCTGCTTGTTGCTTTGTTGTGCTGGCCTGCTGCTTGTTGCCTCTGTCTTGGGAGACTGGACTTTGCTTTCTACATTGTTCTTACCAAGGTTCTCCAAGGGTTTGTGTGTGCTTGCCTCTTGTTAAGAAGTCTCCGGGCCATCAAAACATAATTGGCAGCCCCTCAACTCCTCTGCTGGGAGTTCCAACCTGCCAAGTGGTGCCAATTCCATTTATGGATCCTTGGAGGTTGCTTTTGCTACAAAGAACCAAGAAAATACACCTGAAGTGCCTGCTGTGTTTTTGAAAAAGCAAGGCATTGCTGCAGTGCGGCCAAAGAATAGATGCACTACCTGCAGTGCAATGCGGCTGAAAGATTGCTGCAACCCGAGTCCTGAGCACTGTGTCTCCAACTTCCGGGGCACCTGCTTCGACTCCGATGCAGGCCCTGCTGTACGGCTGAAGAATTCGATGCATCACCTGCTTCTCAGCTGGAACATTGACGCAACACCTGTTTTGCTTCAGCTGCATCGACCCAGCGCTTCCGGATTTTCGACGCATTGCACCCTGCCACCGAGTTCGTCATTGACATTGCCCAGCAGTAAGGAACCGAAGTCGCATGTCTGGAAATGGACACATCCCCTCCTCTCACAGGAATAAACCGACACATCACCTCCACTGACAGTAATGAACGGATGTATGACGTTACAAGGCATACTTTTACCACGCATACCTTTACAACGCGGTTTTTACATCGCATACCATTACAACGCATAGCGCTTTTGGGTGTTGGATAGTGAATAGTTTAATTTACTATTCCAACTCCAGTCCCCGTGGACACTAGGGAAGGTTATTGGATAGTAAATTAACCTATTCCCTATCCTAGAGCGCCCCCCAGAGCAATGCGTTGTAATAGTTTGCGTTGTAAAAGTAGCGTTGTAATGGTAGTTTGTTGTAAAAGTTTCGTTGTAAAGGTTGTATACCGTAATGAACCAATCAATGTATCAACTCCTGTGCACTCCAGTAAGGAACCGACACATCACATGCCCTGGCAGTAAGGAACTCCAGTGAGAGTAAGGAACTGATGCATCACTTTGCTTTTTCTGCACCTAACCTCCCCTGACCATGTTTTCATCTTTGATTTGGATGCATTCCAGATACTTTATGATGTAAGTGATGCATCCATAGTTTCTTATAGACTGCACTATTTTGAACCTTTCAAAAGTGATATCTTTGCTTGTGTATGTTGGAGTTTTGTTGTTTGCGTCTTGCATTGTTCAGATAAATTTGGTTATGTTTCTAAACTGGTGTGGTGTCACTTTTACTGTTACTGTGTGTTGGTACAAATGCTTTACATATTGTCTCTGGGATAAGCCTGGCTGTTTGTGGAAAGCTACCAAGGGGGTGAGCAGGGGTTATCTTGGGTGTGTAACTCCCTTACCCTGACTAAAATAAGGGCCCCAATTAGACAGGGTGCTAACCACTGGCAACTAAAGACCCCCAATTCTTACACCAACGATGCATGAAACTTTATGTGGGGCCTTCACTGTCTTCAAAGATCTCATAAAGGCTTGGGTTCTACTTTGACTCCACATAAGCCAATCGTCAATTCTTCCCTTTGACTGTGGCACATGTGGCACATGTGGCATGCATGAGCATCTTGCTGGACCTCGAAAACTAACTGGGAGAGCACTCTCAACTCTTCCACTTGTGGGGTTACATATCCCCTATCTCGTCACCAGTTATAGCATCATTCCCAGACTGGAAGCATTTAAATGGATTACGCCGCACATTGAGTTTGGAATTATACGTCTTTATTTCTCAGAGTGTAACCGGTAACAGACATATGTCGCATCATGAATTTTATCAAATACACCCAATTACTTATGTCACTAGATCACAGAGTCCCTTAGGGACCATAGAGGTCTTGTACTCTATAATACACAAGCCACTACATGATGGTCAAGCATGTTTGTTACAATGATCATATTAGTCGGCCTCTAGAGGATAGCGAATCCTCCTGGATCCAAAAAAATACCAACGTTTTTATTACATATACAACTATATGGTGTAGCAGAAGGCTAGATGAAGGTGGTATCCACTCATAAATTCATGATTGTCCAAAGAATTTGAGGCTGTGGAGAAGCTCAACATAACCTGCAAAACTTCCTAACGTCTACCCATGCACCCCTCTTGGTGCTGTGGGTCGGGTGACAGCGATGTGCTCCCCCCACAAAAACATAATCAATTTCAATACAAAGGTACATTTATTAGGTGTTGGTGGAACAGGTACACCACAAGACACCTACCCATCATCTGAAGCCTGTCAGCAGTAAGCAGACATCAAGGTAGCCATTTTAGCCTCTCTGTTTGTTGCTTGACTGAAGTTTGATGACAGCAGCCATCATGGATTGGGAAATAGCTAATGAGGACTTGGAGAATTAGATGGATATGTTGGATTGCTTTTGTTTTGAAAACCTCCTCTTATTGCTTCCTCTGATTTATCGATCACATAAGTAGCCCCAACACCCCCAGCCACACACTCCTTTTGGTGCATGTTGGACCTGGCCCTTTTTGGCAGGTTCACCACGAAACTTTTTGCTTTTACCCAGCCTGTTTCTGTAACCTGGTGTTGGTGATTTTAGGCCTCTGCGCACTTTTTCACTGTGGTACAGTGTAAAGTGCGTGAGCTCTCTATGTATGTGTGGTGAGTGACCTGCCCTCCCATAGGAATGCATGGGGAATATGTGTGACCATGGTAGTTCCTGATGTGTGGGGAGTGCAGGGTCGAGTTTGGTATGTGCGAACTTGTGAGATTGAATGCTGCGTAATGATGTATGCGGCATGAAAGTGTCTAGTGTGGAAGTGCCACTTCTAGACATGGGTGTGCGTGTGTAGTGAGTCTGCTGGCACGTGATTGGCTGGAGCCTGGCTCCAGGAGTGTGCCTGGGCCTGCTTGTGGATTGACTGTCTGGTTTGACGGTGACAGGGGCTGGGGAGCCCCCAGGAGGTTGTCTGAGTCAGCCCTTGGTGGAATGACTGCATCTGCAACTAGAGTGGTGGGAGGAGATAGCACCTGGGAGTGAATAGGGCTGTGCCTGCCTGCCACAATGCTGGCTCCACCCCCTGTGGTGCGTCTGATGTCCCCAGCCTGGCCAGTGAAAGGAGTTCCCTATAACCAGTTGTAGCTGGTTCTCACATTGCCTACACCCTGCTAGAGAAAGGATTTTATGGTATAAAAAGGGGCTGTGTCCCCTTACAAAATGTTCTTGTTTCTGACTTTAATCCTGCCAGGGGTGTGCTGCTGCTTGGGCCCAGGGGAAGGCTTGCAGCCCTGGGCCCTCCATAGCCCCATGATACCTGATGGACTTGTCCTGGACCCCTGAAGGACTTTTTGCTGGACCTTTGTTGCCCTAGCGCTGGGAGTGCTTCTTGGGGGTCTGCCTGATGCCACAGCGCTTGGAAGCGCTTTATTTACACTTCTAGCGCTTGGGAGCACTTCATGTGCTGCCTGTGCCCCTATAGCGCTTGAGAGCCATGTATTTTACTTATAGCGCTGGGGGCGCTTTATTTTGCCGCCAGGCGCTTAGTAGTGCTTTTATTATTATTCTCGAGGGTGCCCACCCCTCGTTTTGCACCTCGAAGAAGCACCGCCGCCGGCCCGGAGATCTTGAAGCAGGCGCTGCACCCGCCTCCCTACCAAGGGCCGCGCTGCCATTGGCGGCCCTCGAAACCGGAAGTCAGGCAGGCCGGCCCGTGACGGTGCAGGGCCTGCCATGAGGCGGAAGTGCGGCCGGGAGAGAGAGCCCCGGGTCCCAGGAGGGGGCCGGGTGAAGCAGGAAAAGTGTTGCGGTGATCTGCGGGGCTCCCATGTGCAAGGGAGAGCCCCGCCTTCTGCTCGCAGGTCCTGAATGGCTGACGCGACGCGACGCGGGGATCTCATGAGGAGAGAGAGCCCCGCATGGAAGGCGCCGCTTCGGATCCACGAGAAGCAGAGTGCTGCCTCCGCCCCCGCCGGTGAGTTGTGTGAGGGAACCCGGGTGGGGAGGAGCAGACTTAGAGCGGCCCAGTCTGGCAGCGGGCCACTCCAATGGTTCCTCATGTGTTGTTGGGCCCCTGTGGGGGTCCCAAGGCCCCGTGGGCCCATATCGCCCCTGAAGGGAATTGTTCTTCAGCTGCCCCACTCTGGCACGAGTCAGCTGCAACGTAACGGGGCATGTTCGAATTTCTAGAGCCTGTGTCTCTAACCTTAAGCCCCTTTTTGTCCTAAGGGCCATGGAGGCCCATGCCTGGTGGTTGAGAGGGCATGATTCGTGTTCCAGAGCGCTAGTGCGCTCCCCCAGGGGCATGGTTGATTTCAGAGCCTGTGTGGCTCCAACATGTGGCGCAGTTTTATTCCCAGACGGTCAGTGAGTGCCCTTGCCAGCTGTGGGTGCAATTTGCTCCTAAGGGCCAGTGAGGGCCCTGTCGCAGTTTTGTTGTCTCCCAGCTGCCCAGCAATTAGTGGGCAGCTGCACCATTTAGGCGCAAGAGAGAGAGTCCCTGTGTGGGACAGAGATGGCACAGAGGTGCCAGGCCTTCTACAGCTGCGCAGAACTTAGTGCCAGCTGCAACGTTTAGGCCCTGTTCTGTTCCCAGCTGCCCAGCAATTAGTGGGCAGCTGCAACGTTTAGGTTTGCGCCGGTGGCGCACCCCTGACTGGTGCTGCGTGGCACCGCGCCCTGACATTCTGGACACAGGGCTTTTGAGTCCCCTTGTTGGATGGCCAGTTGGCCAGGGGGCTGGTATGTGGGTAGGGCGCAAGGCCCTAATGTGTTTTTTGCGCAATGTGATTTTGCTATGTTTATGATAGTAATTCCCTAAGGTGATGTTTTGCGCAATTATGTTTTCTTGCTCCTCTGAATGTTTTAGGCATCATGTGTTTTCCTTCCCTACACCTCTGAATGTTGTGATGCATCATCTGTAATGTGTTCTTGCTGATATCCCTAAATGTATTTTATGCTTAGGTGGTTGTGTTCTGCCTAGTAGAGTTTATACTAGAGAGGTTATGTGTCCATGCGTGATCTAGGCCTATGGTTATTAGTATTGCGTAGTGTGTACCTACCTTTACCAGTAGTTACTGGTTGTGACCTATAATTGTTCTTTTGTGTTACCCTTATTCTATGATCTACAAAGTGCTATTTCTAAAAGTGTTGATTCTGACAGTGGCCCCTGTGGCCCTGTCTTGTAAATAACCCCATGTGAATATTGCCCGTGCCAGTTGGCACAATGTACATGTGTGATTTCTATCTGATGTGTTTTGACAATACAGAAGTTATTTTTATATAACCTTTTGGGGAGTTCCTTTTGTGGTGTGCCTGGGATGTTGTTGCTGTTGTGTGCATGCGCAAATACTTTACACATTGCCTCCGGGATAAGCCTGTCTGCTCGTGCCAAGCTACCAAGGGGGTGAGCAGGGGTTATCTTGGCGTGTGACTCCCTTGCCCTGACTAGAATGGTGGTTTCTGCCTGGCTTTGGCGTAAGCCTTCGCTAACCAGAAATCCCAGTTCTAACATTGTTGGACAGCGGTGAGGATTAGGACTTGTGTTTGCACAGTGCCACAGCGACAGCTGGCTACATTACAAAACTCTGCATTCTAGATAGTCCCAATTTTGGGATTGTTTGTGATTTTGTTTTTCCTCAAGAGTGTCATTTTCAAATGGTGTTCCTGCGCTTTTATGTTTAGTGGCAGATGAGAGAAAATGACAGGGCGGGACGCCAGTAAAGGGGGAGGTTCCCATAGATTAGAAATCCCTTGCTGGGTCCAGTGCCCAATCCCTGTTCATGTCCCTGTGTGGGTAAATGGAAGAGAGGGAGTGTGGAGGAAAAATTACTTGCTCGGGAGGGTGGTTATCCCCTGAGTGTAGTGTGTGTGTCTGGATTCCCCAGTATGGTAGGATCCAGTGGTGGCAGCTAAAATGTGTCCAGTGCGTGAAGTCCCATTCCCAGTTCCCAGAGTATGGTGCCTGGTGCTCAGTAAGAGGGGTACAGGTTGAGAGTCAGAGGCAGTGATGAACTGTCTCACCAGTCTGGATGGGGAATGTGTGGATGTGTGGTGTGTTGAACTGGAGGAGTTGGTGTGAGTTTTTTAAAAGGAGCTTGCACTGGAGGTGTACATCTGGTGGTGTGCAGGAGGTCCTGCAGAGGCACTGGATGAGAAGGTGGACGTCTGGCGGTGTGCTAGATGTCTTGCAGAGGCATTAGGGAGTGATTATAAAAGTAGTGACTTGTGTATCTGATGATCCTGTGTAGGGTAAGAGGTTCATGTGTAGCCCAGCTAGGTCCCAGTAGGATGGTAGGGGTGTAGGGGCTCACGTCCTGTCTCAGTGGAGGCGGAGTGAGTGTGGGACGATGTGTCCCACGTTGGCCCGAAACCCTGTCTCAGGGCCTAGAGGGTTCCCTAAGGGAGCGCCAGGTCAGGGGCCTAGGCTGTACTTACAGGTCATTTGAGGAGGATCTTCCTGTGTCTAGAGGACGGGGAGTGCCTGTAACCAGAATTCCGGCGGTCCTGGTGTTTGTTCAGTACCGCTCCTAAGTGGAGGGTGCAGAACTCCTGGTTCGCTTGGCATTTGACCGTCTAGAGTGCTTGACCATTTGTGGGGCCTCTGGAGGTTGTTCCCCGAGGAGGGGGGAGGCCAGGTTCAGGTTCAGCCTGACCTGGTGGGAAGGGCATCTGTAATCGGTGTCCTGACCAGTTTTGGCTTCCAGGGGTACCGCTCCAAGGTAGGAGGGTGCAGAACTCTGGAAGGGGGTGCAGAGGGACGGTGTCCTTACTTCTGACCCCGGTGCAACCTGAGGGTTTAGACCCTAGGTTGGGAGATCAGGAAACTTCCAGGTCAAGAAGGAATCTCTGCCAAATAGATCAGCTGAAGAGACTGAGGGGGCTGCCCTTGCTGTATGATCTGGGGCTCACCTGCAGTTTGTTGTTTCTACTAAGGTAGAGGAAAGGGGACTTTGCTGTGTGCTGTGTCCCCCCACCTGCTTGAAGAGGGACTGTGCTGTGTGCTTTGTACCTCCGAGGTGAAATAGTTTCCAGATCCCAGGTGGTAGACCAGTGATGGAGTGAGGTCCTGAACTGGTAGGAGAGTTGTGTTCTGGTGGGTGCTTCCCTGGGAGGGTGCGGAACCCCAGAAGTAGAGGTAGGGTGGGGCATTTTTGCCTGTGACCTCTGGTCAGCCTGAGGGTATGGTCCCTAGGTTGAAGGATCAGTGGTAGTTGTAGCTACACTGAGAGGGAGAGTGGAGAATGGCTATTGTGTGCCAGGGGTTACTGCCCCCCCACTCTCTGGATTGGTCAGGTCCTGTGACATTTGGATGGCCTAGGGCCTGGTCCTGGCCGTGGACGACTAGGGAGTGCCAGTGGGGTATCCTAGTTGGGGCAGAGAGTTCTTGTTGAGAGAAATCCATGTGGGTTCAGAGTGGCGTAGAACCGGAAGGTGTCCCTGCCGTGCGGGCCCGTGTCCGTGTTTTGTCGCCGAAAGCAGGGAAGCCCATCAGTGGAGTGATTGGTCTACCCTGCGTTTTGGCTGGAAGGGGGTTGTGTTGGACCTGGCCCTTTTTGGCAGGTTCACCCCGAAACTTTTTGCTTTTACCCGGCCTGTTTCTGTAACCTGGTGTTGGTGATTTTAGGCCTCTGCGCACTTTTTCACTGTGGTACAGTGTGAAGTGCGTGAGCTCTCTGTGTATGTGTGGTGAGTGGCCTGCCCTCCCATAGGAATGCATGGGGAATATGTGTGACCATGGTAGTTCCTGATGTGTGGGGAGTGCAGGGTCGAGTTTGGTATGTGCGAACTTGTGAGATTGAATGCTGCGTAATTATGTATGCGGCATGAATGTGACTAGTTTGGAAGTGCCACTTCTAGACATGGGTGTGCGTGTGTAGTGAGTCTGCTGGCACGTGATTGGCTGGAGCCTGGCTCCAGGAGTGTGCCTGGGCCTGCTTGTGGATTGACTGTCTGGTTTGACGGTGACAGGGGCTGGGGAGCCCCCAGGAGGTTGTCTGAGTCAGCCTTTAGTTGAATGACTGCATCTGCAACTAGAGTGGTGGGAGGAGATAGCACCTGGGAGTGAATAGGGCTGTGCCTGCCTGCCACAATGCTGGGTCCACCCCCTGTGGTGCGTCTGATGTCCCCAGCCTGGCCAGTGAAAGGAGTTCCCTATAACCAGTTGTAGCTGGTTCTCACATTGCCTACACCCTGCTAGACAAAGGATTTTATGGTATAAAAAGGGGCTGTGTCCCCTTATAAAATGTTCCTGTTTCTGACTTGAATCCTGCCAGGGGCGTGCTGCTGCTTGGGCCCAGGGGAAGGCTTGCCTCCCTGGGCCCTGCCCAGACCCTGGATACCTGATGGACTTGTCCTGGACCCCTGAAGGTCTTTTTGCTGGACCTTTGTTGCCCTAGCGCTGGGAGCGCTTCTTGGGGGTCTGCCTGATGCCACAGCGCTTGGAAGCTCTCTATTTATACTTCTATCGCTTGGGAGCGCTTCATGTGCTGCCTGTGCCCCTATAGCGCTTGAGAGCGCTGTATTTTACTTATAGCGCTGGGAGCGCTTTATTTTGCCCCCAAGCGCTTAGTAGCGCTTTTATTCTTATTCTCGAGGGTGCCCACCCCTCGTTTTGCACCTCGAAGAAGCATCACCGCCGGCCCGGATATCTTGAAGGAGGCGCTGCGCCCGCCTCCCTACCAAGGCGGCCCTTGAAACCGGAAGTCAGGCAGGCCCGCCCATGACGGGGGCGGGGCCTGCCATGAGGCGGAAGTGCGGCCGGGAGAGAGACCCCGGGTCCCAGGAGGGGGCCCGGGTGAAGCAGGAAAAGTGTTGTGGTGATCTGCGGGGCTCCCATGTGCAAGGGAGAGCCCCGCCTTCTGCCCGCAGGTCCTGAATGGCTGACGCGACGCGGGGCTCTCATGAGTAGAGAGAGCCCCGCATGGAAGATGCCGCTCTGGAGCCACGAGAAGCAGAGTGCTGCCTCCGCCCCCGCCGGTGAGTTGTGCCAGGGAACCCGGATGGGGAGGAGCAGACTTAGAGCGTCGCCGTCTGGCAGCGGGCCACTCCAACGGTTCCTCATGTGCTGTTGGGCCCCTGTGGGGGTCCCAAGGCCCCGTGGGCCCATATCGCTCCTGATAGGCATTGTCCTTCAGCTGCCCCACTCTGGCAGGAGTCAGCTGCAACGTAAGGGGGCATGTACGAATTTCTAGAGCCTGTGTCTCTAACCTTAAGCCCCTTTTTGTCCTAAGGGCCATGGAGACCCATGCCTGGTGGTTGAGGGTGCATGCTTCGTGTTCCAGAGCGCTATTGCGCTCCCCCAAGGGCATAGTTGATTTCAGAGCCTGTGTGGCTCCAACATGTGGCGCAGTTTTATTCCCAGAGGGCCAGTGAGTGCCCTTGCCAGCTGTGGGCGCAGTTTGCTCCTAAGGGCCAGTGAGGGCCCTGTCGCAGGTTTGTTGTCTCCCAGCTGCCCAGCAATTAGTGGGCAGCTGCACTGTTTAGGCTCAAGAGAGAGAGTCCCTGTGTGGGACAGAGATGGCACAGAGGTGCCAGGCCTTCTACAGCTGTGCAGCACTTAGTGCCAGCTGCAACGTTTAGGCCCTGTTGGTGTTCCCAGCTGCCCAGTAATTAGTGGGCAGCTGCAACGTTTAGGTTTGCGCCCGTGGCGCACCCCTGACTGGCGCTGCATGGCAGCGCGCCCTGACATTTTGGACACAGGGCTTTGAGTCCCCTTGTTGGATGGCCAGTTGGCCAGGGGGCTGGTATGTGGGTAGGGCGCAAGGCCCTAATGTGGTTTATGCGCAATGTGATTTTGCTATGTTTATGATAGTAATTACCTATGGTGATGTTTTGCGCAAATATGTTTTCTAGCACCTCTGAATGTTTTATGCATCATGTGTTTTCCTTCCTACACCTCTGAATGTTGTGATGCATCATGTGTAATGTGTTCTTGCTGATACCCCTAAATATTTTTTATTCTTAGGTGGTTGTGTTCTGCCTAGTAGAGTTTATACTAGAGAGGTTATGTGTCCATGCGTGATCTAGGCCTATAGTTATTAGTATTGTGTAGTGTGTACCTACCTTTACCAGTAGTTACTGATTGTGACCTATAATTGTTCTTTTGTGTTACCCTTATTCTATGATCTACAAAGTGCTTTTTCTAAAAGTGTTGATTCTGACAGTGGCCCATGTGGCACTGTCTTGTAAATAATCCCATGTGAATATTGCCCGTGCCAGTTGGCACAATGTACATGTGTGATTTCTATCTGATGTGTTTTGACAATACAGAAGTTATTTTTATATAACCTTGTGTGGAGTTCCTTTTGTGGTGTGCCTAGGATGTTGTTGCTGTTGTTTGCGTGCGCAAATGCTTTACACATTGCCTCCGGGATAAGCCTGTCTGCTCGTGCCAAGCTACCAAGGGGGTGAGCAGGGGTTATCTTGGCGTTTGACTCCCTTGCCCTGACTAGAATGGGGGTTTCTGCCTGGCTTTGGCGTAAGCCTTAGCTAACCAGAAATCCCAGTTCTAACAGTGCAGTGAAAGAGGAGGAAAGGCCTCCTTTATTTGTACACAAGACCCACAATTTCCTTGGAAAAACATGCACATTGCAAGACAGTTATCACTCTTCTGAAGTCTTGTAGCTGATAACGTTATCCAGGTAGCCATGTCAGCCTCTCTTTGTGTTTTCCATGTGAAGTTTGATGATAGTGTCCATCTTTGATTGGAAAATTGCCAATGCAATGTAGTGGGATTTGGAGAGAAATAAATGGTCATTCTGTGTTGACTTCATTTTTCACCTCCTCTATTACCGACCTACAAACTACCCAACTTCAAAGCAGATCTTTACAGGGTGTCCCTGTTTGAACTTCCCAGTAAAGGGTGTAGAATAAGGGTTCTTGTTTTGGCCTTTGAAGGTCACTTTTGTTTCTAGGCCAATCATTAAGTCTCCTTCACATCATAACTCTGCTATGTCTGAAAATATATTGCAAGTGACGAGTTCATAATTATACATTAATATACAGCTTTGCAAATCAATGACATTGGTAAACTATCTTGTTCTACAGTGATCTGGAACATGTAAAAGATGCATAAGAGACGAAAAAGATATAATTCTGTATACTATGACCTCTAATAAAACTACAGTTTCCTGCAATAAATATGCTTCTGACTAAGTTGCTAATCTGGTGCCCTTAATCTGTTTGTAATCACTCATGTATTTATCAATGGATAGTGACATAGAAATGGTACTGCAAACTCTATGCCTCTGTTGGTTGTATAACATCTTTATTGGATTAATTAGCACTCTATGGTTATAAAACTGTGTTTTCTACACTGGGTCAGGTTGAGCTGATTTTTGGTGGATTGTGAAAGTCATAACAATAAATAAAGATGCCTTTGAATTATGTGTTTAACTTGTCACACATGCCACTGATTCAAAACAGAGGTCAAATGTCAGGCTGCTTTACACTTTTAACATGAGGATTACTTTTATCTCTCGAACTGCAAAGTTAGTGGAGTTTTTAAAGTGAATTATGTGACAATGTAGGATGCTGGTTTTTGCAATACACAACAAAATGTAAATACCTGTAAACGAACTGTATGCATCCAGAAGTTAGGCAAGCAAGAATGAGGCATCTTTTTGCAATTTGGATGCGTGCTGGAAAGAGAGATTTCAATAGGATCAAAACAATCAACACAAACTTGGTGATGCACAAATTATAAATAATTACAGAGCCCTGATTTCCACATATTATCATTTGTGTGCTATATAGTGTTATCAATAAAACTGTATGTCTCTGCACATTTAGTAGCGATTTCAATGAAAATGTGCTATCGTTGAATAACAATGCACTACCGTATGATGCTTCAGCTACATAAAAAGAAATCACCCATTAAAAATGTGCATTAAAGGTATTTGGGTCGCAAAGGTTTAGGGGCATATTATCAAAGGCTGGCAATACAATTTCGGCGCTTTAGCGTCCATTTTTGGGTGAAAAGCTGCAATAATTTTATTGCATTATTACAAGGACATCCTTACGCGTGTTTCAATAACTTAGCGCCCGTTACTGCACGCCTCGCACCACATCGTTAATGAGATGCAAAGGAGGCGTGCCTCACAAAACATCATGGAATAATATCGCTAATGGGGCATCGCAATATCTACAACGAGGCCCTGTCCGACGAAGCTATAATCATATTTGCGCTAACTTGGCATTAACGCTTCTGTCTAACGTCTGCAAAAATCATGACCTATGTATTCATCACATGAGGGGTGGGTTATGATGATACGACCACAGGGTCGTATCAGCAAGGTTATCAGCGTTTATCATGCAACATCGCTGGTTTTTAAGCGATGTCGGACCATTTTCACCGCTATCGCTGGAATATTTATCGCCATTGCGCTATGCGTTGTTAATAGAGCGGTAGCATGGCAATAAATTCCAGCGATAGCCGGCGATAAGAAAATTCGCACTAAGTGCAGCCAGTGATAATTATCGCTGCCGCTTGATACTATGTCCCTTATTGTTCTAAAAAGTGGGTTGTGGGTCTAAAAAGTTTGATAATATTGATATAAAAAAAAAATCTGACTTGTTTGTTTTTTTACTCAATTGTCTCAACACTATAGGACTTAGCACTCAATGATATGCACCCATTGATGCTTTGTCTCCTACCTGCTGTTTAATTTTTAATTTATAGACTGAAAGAATAAAGAATTAATAAGAAATATCACATGTACACTGTAGCAATTCCTCTATTGGGGCACCGGGGCATTGCCCCCCACCCCAGGCCCTTTAGTGTCCCCCTTAGCCCCTTCACGAAATGTGAAATACGTTACAATTTTTATTTTGGCCCACTGCATCTTTTTTTCAGACGCTGGCCTGATTGGTGCAGGAAAGTCAAGTGAGGTTATGAGAAGTGCAATGGGGTGGGACTTAACATCATTGGCGTCACCACCATTGTAGGAGTTATGAATGGTAGCACTGCATTCACAAGTGTGCATGTCAGATTGGCCGGCTGCCTTTTGGTGACCCGCCCGACATGCGTATTAGAGTCTAGAGGCCTCTCACCCTGTGCAATTAGTGAGCCAGAGAGTGGGGGTAACAGCTGCAGCAACCCAGACTCCTAATGAGCGCTGGTTTCACCTGACCAAGCCAATCCTGGTGCTGCTTTCATGTCTTAACGCAAAAAGAGCAGCACTTTGATTGGCTTAAGGCAAGCAGTTAGGCCTCTTGTTGTCTAGTTTCCGGCCCTACATGAGGCAGTGCTGGGGTGGGGAGAATCAGGTCCACTACGAAACAATGGACGATCACTGGATGGCTTTATGATGCAGTGATTGACTATTTCTGTCCCTCGCTATCCTACTCCCTCTTCATGTGCAGCGCCATGCCAATCCTGGCATTGTGTGCAAAGAGTGGTGGCTAGCAGCCAGCAGCCTCAAACTTCCAGGATCAGCAGCTCTAGTGACCTCGGATGTCAGTCTCCTGATCAAAATAGCATAAACGAAAATGACAAGCGAGGTAAAAATGTAATGAACGTGTGTTGTGTGTAGGTGGGTGTGTGACTGAATATGTGAAAGCATCTGAATCAGCAATATATATTGCTGTGTATTTTTAAAAAATATGTGAGAGCCCAGCACACGTACCTTCCCACAAGACACTAATTATGAAAATGCGTTTATATTTTTCAAAAACAGGAGTCTCACTCTAACCGTGTCCCGAGTCCGGACCAGTCCATGGCCCCACTGACACTTTCCCAAGTCTGACTTTGACGCCATGTTGAAAATAAATGTTGTATACACCCCGGTGGGCCTAATATATTTAACTGCATGTTACTGCCTAAAACGTACCAGAGTACTGCTGTGAGAATGCTCACGATATTTCCTGAAATGTAAAAGTGCCAATAAATGCTATAGCTTTCTGGTGGTACTGCAGTACTACTGCTACTTTTTTGACACTTTTACATTTCAGGTCATATCGTGAGCCCACAGTACCCACAATAGCTAAGAATAAAGGTTTACAAAAAAAAACTGCCGCATTTCAAAGTTGGTAAACCCGGTTTCCTCTGGACCTATTCCTGGTTTCTGGAATGATGAGTTTGTCTCGTTTGATTTCCACGGGCCTCCGCTCATGAGTGCCTCTGATTGGGGTGGCCATTACGAACATGATGAGCATTCAAAAATCTTAAACTTTTTGAGTATTTAGAGACTGAATTCATACTTAACTATGGGAGTAGAAATGGGGGCAGAATGGGTGTGATAATTTCCAAAAAATGGCCAAAGTTTTATCACGTGCTGTGCACATACTTAGTTACATTTGCACATTAACTGTGACCCTCTAACAGTAGCTTAGCCTAGGGTGAAACTATGACAGTTTGAACACTATGGAGAAGTTTTAGAATAAACTAACACAGCAAGTTATTTTGCTGCACCGCACTGCTTACGTTTGAAAGGACAGGAATGCAACTTATTTACATCAGTATGTTGCATCTCTGTGTTTCAGCCTGCGCTGATGCACAAACTGCTGCCATATGCCACAGCATGCACCCTCGCACCATGTGCTGCACACATGGAACTTGTAAAACATCTGTATTTAAAGAATTGTTTATGTGCAGGAAGGGACACTTTTCTGCACATAAACAATCACTAGAGGTGATTTCCTCTTTCTATGTGTGCTGCAGAATGCAGCACACATAGTAACACAGCTGGGGCTGGAGAGAGCTTCACTGCGCATGTGGGTCTGGCTGACCTGAGACGGCTGGCCAACCCTCGCGTGCAGTAAAGGGACTGCACAACCACTCCCCCAGCACAAGTGTCACCCCCCTGGACCCGTCCCCAAGACTCACTAGATTCCTGGGTGCGGGTGCGGGTCCATGGAATTAAAATAAAAACAATAATAAAACTGTTTTGAACATGTTTTATCATTTTATTTGAGGGTGGGGGCAAGGCGGGTGGCGCTCCTCCACCCTAATGGAAGGGCCGATCACAGTCTCCCACCTGAGTCAGTCGGGTTGGCATGTATGCTTTCAATCACTTCTGTCTTACTTGACCTATTACTTTCTGTGCTCACACGAGTTACAACGAAATGGCGGCAGTCGTGCTGGCACAAGCACTGTCATGACATCGATCTCACAAACATTTAAGACTTTGGGCCGATTCACAAAGGCAATCTGAGACAAAAGTCTAACTTTACAACTTTTGATATTCACAGAAGTCACTTGCGACTGTTGGTATTCACAAAAGTCATTTCCGAATCGTATCTTTACGTCCGCACTCAGGCCGGATTTTCTGCACTCAGGGTGGAATTTCCACACCCTAACCAGAATCTCTGCACCCGGGCCGGAATCGCCACATCTGGGCCGGAATCTCCAGTCTTGGGCCGGATGATCATTGTCTCCAATGCTAAAAACCAGTGCAAGTTCTTACCATCCCCCTGTATGGGTTAGATGCAGACAATTAACACCATCTGCAACACCTGCACCACAAACCATATAAACGCAGCACACAAACAAGGAACCGGTTTGTTTGAAGAGAGTTCTTGCTTGCCTGATCTGCGCATCACTTCAGGAAACTCCACCACCAGAGGAAGAAGAAAAATTACACAGATGAGGAGACTACCATGATCTTGGAGTTCATTGTGAGCACCACAAACGGCTCCATGGTTTCTCCGCTTACTGCACCCGTGGCACACAAAAGGATCAGCTACACTTAGCAATACTGTTAGCATTTAGAAGCTCTGAGGACATTTCTGACAAGTTCCACATGTACATTTTTGATTTGGTGTCTTTTCTCTGTTCTCCCCTATTGACAAATTCATCCAGAGTACAGTCAATCACAGTAGCAGAGGCTCCTGTATCTGCTGTGAGGAAACACCATCATCCAGAGCAAAGCATACCACCCTCACAAACTGGTAAGTTAAACTGGTCAGGAGAGGGACAAAATGTATACATTGTCAACAGACAACAGATGGACATGTAAGGCCCTATTCTCAATGGTAACAGGAGATGAAAGTTTAACGTTGTGACTTTTGGAACTCCTAGGACATTTATGTTTAGCAAAGGCCCTTTGTGATTTTCCAAAAGTCAAAAAATAAGATATTTTGGCTCAGTATACCTTTATAAATTGTGCACATTACATGTATTTCATCAACAGTTCCAGAACTGTGAACTCAACTCTGGAATTGAGTGCCACAACAAGTCAAAAAGGAGCATCCCACCTTTTTTTTAGGTCTTAGCAGTAGGAAGAGGCTTTTGAATGAGTTAAATCGAGTTTTGGAGGGGAGGAGTCAGAGGGGAGAGTTTAGAAAGGTTTGTTTTAGGGGATCAGTGTAGTAAAAAGGTGTCAGATGATGCAAGGAGGGGTAGAGCAGTAGAGAGTCTAGAAAGGGTTATTTTGGCGATCATAGTAGTGGTATGGGGTTTGGGATAAATGAGAGAGTGGATATAGAGGATATATTGATAGATGTGTAGGATGAGAGATAGAGTAGTGCATTGGAAGGAGTAGTAGAAAGAAGTTTGAGATGAGTCGGAAGGTTGGGCTAGAAGATATATTGAGCAAAGTATAGGCTGAGAAATAGGCTAGTACATTGGAAATGCTAAATTAAAAGAAAGTGATAAATATATAGATCCATAAGTACATTGAAAGTATATAGATACATAAAGGAAGTAAGTATATTTAGATTAAATATACTGATAGAGGCACTGGATGAGAAATAGGGTAGTGCATTGGGTATGCTTTTTCAGGAGAAAAGTAACAGACATAAAGATCCAAGTACATGAAAGGTACATAGATGTACAATGGAAGTATGTACATGTAGACCAAAGATGATTTTTATTTATTGATTAATATATATATTTTTTCTTTTCTCTTAACAACATAATTATTTTACATGTTTTATAAAGTAATACACAAAGATAGGTTGTGGCGTTAAACAGGGACCCACTGAATGCGATCAGATTCCTGGATCAGGGCAAAGCAATTTATAGCAAAAATATACACATCCAGGCAATAGCAGTGTAGACAACTGGCAACAACTTAGTATGACATTATAAACACAAGTAAAAGAAAAAGAAAAAGGTATAACCAATGATTATGATGACATAAAATTTAATAACAATGATAACATTTTGATGGACACATTCATTTAGATACAAAATATTATAAAAAGATAATAAAAAAAGAAGAATACAATATTCAATTGCAGTATTCACTCTAATATTAGGAAGAAATAAAAAGCTGTGATAACTCCCAGGGCTGATATTCAGAGTTGATGTATGTCTGTCGACGCGTTTCGACACAACCAGTGTGTCTTCATCAGGACAACATCAGCATATTTCTAGAATTCAAGAGATACCAATTTTAGAATAGATTTACTTGTGTTTAAACATATACAACTCTTTTTCATTTCCTTTTAGTTTACTAAGAGTAGTAACCACTAGTAGTGACAACAACTTTTATTGTAAAATACTGAGAGATCCTACCCCAAAAATCAGAAACAAAATTCATAAATTGACCACTAAAGCTCTGCAGAACGGAGATATTTGTAGAAAGGAGTACGAATATCTAAATATAGACAATCCCAGAATGGCGAGTCTATATGGTACTCCCAAAGTACACAAAAACGAATCAGACCCGCCTTTCAGACCCATAGTCACCACCATTGGCAGCATAACTGAACCCATATCAAAATATCTTGATGCCATATTGCGTCCGCATATCTCCAAAATACCTGGATATATACAAGACACTCGACAGATCATAAACCAATTGGAAGGAACAGCTTTCAATAACCATAGGCAATGGATGGTAACTCTCGATGTTGAGAGTCTTTACTCTAACATCCCTTGTATAGGAGCTATTGATGCTACGCAATGGTTTATCGAAACATATAATATCACCTGCAATACCGAATTTATTCTGGACTGTCTAAAGATTGTCTTAAACGACAACGTATTTGAATTCAGAGGTACCCTCTATAAACAGACCAAGGGGGTCAGTATGGGCGCGGCCTGCGCACCGACAATTGCTAATATCTATGTTGCCTTTTTGAGAAAACGAATATTTTTAACGAAATGGCTCCGTTTTTCGAATCAGTGTTTTATTGGTCGCGATATATTGACGACGTCATCTTTATATGGGATGACACAGAAGATACCTTGGCTGAATTTGTTCTTTGGCTAAATGCATGTGATCCAAACTTGAAGTTCACTGCACAAATTAACAACAATGAAATAGAATTTCTTGATGTCACAATAAAACATGACCAAGGTCAATTATTTATGGACCTTTTTGTAAAACCCACTGCCCGCAATACAATCCTCCATTACGATAGCTTTCATCCATCCAATCAAAAAAACAGTATCCCGTTCAGCCAATTTCTTAGGCTGAGACGGAACTGCTCCAGACTCAAAGATTTCGATGAACGAGCGATCATGATGAGTAAAAAGTTTGAGGAGCGGGGGTACCCCCATCGCCTAGTACGTGAATCCTATAAAAGGGCACGGTTCTACGATCGGCAACATCTACTGCAAGGCACAAAACCGAAACAAATTTCGAACTTGGTGTTTGTTTCAAGACATTCTTGTCTCAACAACCAAGTACGCCAGATAATCTATTCTAATTGGCACATTTTGAATACAAACAAGAATACCAACGAAAACCTGCCAAAACCACTCTTTGCATATCGCAAAAATAAAAATCTCAAAGACATAGTGGTTAGGTCCCGTATGCCTCCATTGGCAAAACCTACCCAAAGAAGTTTAACTAACTTAGATCCAGTGACCGGAAACTACAAATGCGGGACATGCAAAGTATGTCCCCAGGCGATTGAAACAAAGGAAATGGAATACAATGGAGTAAAAATCCAACTGACAGGTATGGTGAATTGCAAAACCAAAAACATTGTATATTTGCTTCTATGCCCCTGTGGTTTGGGCTATGTCGGTGAGTCCTCGAGGTCCCTGTACACGAGGCTCACTGAACATAAATCTGCAATCAGAACCCAGAAACTAAATGCACCGATGGTTAGTCATTATATCGAACAGAATCACAAACCAGAGGATGTACGTTGGATTATCCTGGAACATATTGAGACACGTGAAGGCCTATGTCCAGACAAAATCCGCAAAAAACGGGAGGTATTCTGGATTTTTTCTTTGAATACATTCACACGAGGTTTAAACCAGGACATTCCATGGGAACAAGCGATTCTGTAAGATTGAATATACCATCTACTATAAGAGATATACAGTAGAGTCGTACATTGATATATCCACATAGTAAGAAGTCTATCTTTTACAAATACCCCAAAAGTGATAATTTCTATTCCTATCTTTATTTGGGACATTTATATACCAACATGGTTTCATGTTAGTATATCTGTTATCCATCAGTATGGTCACCCCAATTATATCAGCGTCTCTGTGTTGTCTCTTTGTATATTGACATGGGGGACCGTACTAGATACAGACCCTTAGATTATTGCCCCAATAATATTCATATATGAGGCCGTCTTCATAGCTGTCTCTAATAAAATAAGGGTGCAATAATGTCTGTGAAAGTCCATCTTCTATTTTTATGACATCAAGCTCCTAGATTGTTATATCTCTAAATATGCACCATCGGACATTATCTACACATATAGGCTGCTGCCATATGTAGTTCAACTCGAACTTGCTCATTGACGAGTCCGTGAAAGTCCGTTGTTCATTTTCATGACATCGGACACCATCTAAACATATAGGCTGCTGCCATATGTAGTTCAACTCGAACTTGCTCATAGACGAGTCCGCGAAAGTCCGTTGTTTATTTTTATGGCATCAAGTCCTAATATTATCGCGTCATTGAATATGCGCCAGGCATTCATTAACGCCAGGTGCAATTAATTATATCTTTCTTTTGGCGCGCCGGGTGCCAATATATACCGCCGGTTTATAAACCTTTTTGTTCTTGAACCACCGGCACGTCGAGGGGAGGTCTGGCCAAAATCTATCAGCCTGCAAAACGAAGGTAAGCAAACTACAGCTATCACCCTCACACGCACCAAGACTGTGCTCTGTAGACGCTCGTTGGCCGATGCTGAGCTAGCGTCTAATCTGCTGCTTTATCCCCTTTTCTTTAGCACGGTGTATCCACTAAAGCCATATGATATACGTCATCCTCCATTTAAAATACGGGGATATTGCCCTCTTCCATCCATGATAAAGGTAATACCTCATCCAGACACTCTTTTAGCTCTATCTTCATACCATCGAATGGCCTTTTTTGATGCTTGAGGGAAATAGATATATATATTTGCTCTTATCTTTAACAGCACAAGAAGAAATTACAAACTGTATTTGCCGGTCTCCCAAGCATGACGTTTCAAGACTTTCAGTATATCTAGGAAAAGGTACCGCTTTCCATCTATAACTCTGAGATCAAGTACTTTATATAGACTGTAGCTACACAAACATTACATATGTGCATTTATATTTCCTTAGTGACACAGATAAAGTTTCCCACTCAGGGGCCTCTGAACATAGGCCTTTGGAGAAGAGAAAAAAGAAAGAAAAAAAGTGCATTGGAACAAGTATCTTGACCACAGACTGGGTCTCATAAATCTTACATTTTTAGTACAAGCAACTTTTAAAACGGTAAATATATACGTGGATTCTATTCAATTCATACATTTGAACTAAATAGTAACTAATGGTTATACTCACTCTTTATTTAGACGTGATAATCCACGAGGATCTTCAAACGTATCGCACCCCTATCTATATAGCGATATTATATTCTCAGATAAAAAGGTTGGTGATCCCTCTTAATGATCTTATTACATACACTCGTGCTACCGTTTAGATATGACTAAATCGTAAATCTTTAGTTACCTGGAATATAGATATCTAATCCAGCCATTTACAGGGAAATTATATCTGCAAGTTCTTTCCTAAATAATGGTCTGATATGAAATGTGTCTTAAATTTAGAATATAGATCACTTAAGTAAAAGACATATTAGGTTGTCTCTCATCAAAATAGATAGACCTGTTTATGTGCCATATACAATATACCTTAACGAATATATGTGTCTTAATGTATATCCTATTACTCTACTGTCTGAGCTGCATGAAAATCTGAGAAAATTATGACATTATGTGAGACTGTACCCAAAATTAAAACATGTTACATCTATGTTTCCATCAGTATGGGCATATAATGGAGGGCTAGCCAACTAAGAACCAAAACTTATGATCGACATGTTTCCTTGCATGGTGTATAGAATAATAGCCTCATGTTCGTTATTGGCGAAACAAAAACGAGTTACATCCATTATGTCGATATGGTCCCTCAGAATTGATGGTGGTCGTATATACCGGACCCAAATGTAACTAAGAGTAAAAATTGATAACAAGAGTGTCTTCCATTGGAACATATATAAGAGCTAATTCCAATCAAGTTATGAGCTACTGTATGTAAATTTTGTATATATTTGTATGTAAATAATGACCTATACCCTCTCGAATTGTAAAATTGTAAATACCATTATGCTACGACTTTTTAAATTTCTCAATATAATTATATGCATGTTTTTGTATTTTTTATAGTCTTTGTTGTCCTGTACAATATACACGTGAATGACGGTCACCTGATGAAGGCAGAATGCCGAAACGCGCGTAGTGCCAATACTCACCGCTTTTGCCCACTACAATAGACCTTTGACCGAATTGTCTCTGTTGGTTTTTGTGATATGTGTTTATATTTTTCCTAAAAAAAATTTTCTTTAAATGTGTATACCTTTATTAAATGAAATATTGAACTGTATATTATAATCATCTATTTAAAGAGCCTATATAGGACACTCAAAATAATCAGACAAATATTGTTACAAAATAAAAATAAAAGATTCTTAAAAAACTCAATATACATCTCTTTGTGATCATAAACTTATAAGATTGTGTGAATGTCGTAGTTATACACACGAGTATGTGAATGAGAGGTTTTGGCATTTTCTTATTAATTGTTTGCTATAATTTCTTTTCAAAACTGTTTTTGCCCTACCTATAGCAAATCTAATTCGCGTAGGGGTCCCCTGTTTTCCAAACCACAAGCACCTAATGACCAGTTGAATATAAGCAAATGGGTAGAAGTGCAGTGCAAAAATATAAGAAAGTGTGGTGAGTTTAAAATAGGATAGAGGACAAGAAAGAAGACAATTTTATTAGGAATATGCCCTCTTCTTAATTAAAAACAATTAGAACAGTGCAAGACTGCAGTGTGGAACAAATTACTGCATTATGGCCAACATGTTTCAGCCTCAATGGGGAAGACCCAAGGCTTTCTTCAGGGCCTCTGTTCATAACATTGCTACTGCAAAGTGTAACATCAAATTACAAATAATTGAAAATATAATGAAAAGTATGATTGAAAGGATACAATAGATTAGTTACTGCTCCTCTGTGTAAGTGGATCCTAAAAGTGATCTGTAAAAACACAAACAAGAACATACACCCAATGTTCAGAAAAATGAAAATTCAATCTGCCACTCCATGTTGCGACCAAAAATGGAATAACTCACTCACCCAGCAATTCAGGGGAAAAGACCTCACCTCACCTGGACTCAAACTCAGGGATAAATGAGGCCCCGCTCTAGGAGAAATAAGGAGACACATACTAGAATATCAGTGGGTGAACAAACCTATTCTGCTCCAACTTATATTCTATGAAATAGCATTCCTGTGATCCTATATTGCTATATCTTTACTACCCGTGCAATTTCAAATCACAACTAGCTCTACCTCGAAAGACAATCTGATCGCTCCGGTTCGTCTAAGCATACTACAGAAAATGCGATCGATTTAGCAACAAAGTCTCTAACACGGACTTAGCATTGGAAGCATAATCCATTGTTAACAAACGCGGGCTGTTTAGTTGCTCACCTCTCCGTCGTTGCCTCAAGCAGTACCCAGGTAAAGGGGAGGCAACGATCGGGGAAGCTGAGATGTTTTTATGCCCCAAGCAAAGATCCGCCTTGCAACCGTCACAGACTCTAATGAGTGGGGCGTGTCTAGCGAAACTCCTCGGTGTTACTGCTAAGATAATACACTAGACCAATGATAAAAGTAACACTTATATAAAGTCTCTAGTGCTGTAATGCTGGACATCTTACCCCTCATTGTTTCTCCTGGCATTTTAGATGTACGAACAGCAAAGCGCTGTGATCACGTTTAGCGCGTTGTCTCACGGTAACTTAGAACTACAAAATGACGTCAATCTCGTCACAAAAGTAGTTCCAAGTAAAGCATCGAACACCCGTCCGGCGTACGAGAAATCCAAGCTGCTCTTTGGATTATTTTCATGTGTCTGGCCATATAGGCGAGTGTTTGTATTAATTACTCCATTAGAAAACATAGTAACTAAATACAAGGGGAGAATATCCCAAATCCTGAATATTGGTCAGAGTGGAATCGCCCCAATTCTTGAAGACCGGATTGAATATGTTTTGACTGCAATATTCAATGCCCAGACTCAGGTTTTAAGGGGGGTTATGATAGTGCACAAGGATATTGATTGTGGATTCCTTCTCATCAAATGAAGCAGTTAATCCTAAGGAATCAAATGCAATGTAATGTAGATACCATCTCAAAGGGTAGTCCAGGGTATTTCGTCATTAAGCCCTCGACTATCCAAGTGTAAACGGTAAATCCATTTTTGTTCTTTTGAGAAAAGAAACGTAGTCACATCCCCAACGTGTGCCGGAATGTGTGGCTTTTCCAAAACTGTCCAACTGAACTCGGTTTCCTTGTGATTTTGTTCGAGGAAATGTTTAGTCAGTTTGGACACACTTTTTTTGCACTTGAAGGAGCTCTTATGTTCTAACATGCGTGTCCGAACCTTTCGGGTTGTCATCCCGATATATCTCTCGTTGCAAGGGAAGGTCAATATATAGATTACATTTGAACTATTGAAGTTCGAAAAATGTTTTAGTAACCATGGGCGGCCTGTTCCTATGTCAATTTGAGTGGTTTTACATGTTAGTGCACACATGGAACAACCCCCACATGGGTGGTGGCCCTGTACTTGTGGTAAGTCCCATGGGGTATCACTGGACTCTTTAGATTTCTCTCGTGGGCGTGTATGTACTAAACAGTCCCGCAAATTCCTCGAACGCTTGAAAGCGAACAGTGGTTGCTCTATTTTCTCATTAGTGCAGTTGAGAATACGCCAGTGGCGTCTTACGATCTTCTTAATTAGATTGGATTTAGTACTGAAAGTACTTACAAAAGTCAACCTTGTAAGGGGTGGCTTGTCAACAGTTGGCTCCAAAAGGGCATCACGATTATTGTTTCTTGCTCCTTTCAGGGAGCGTTTGACTAGGGATTTGGGATAATGTCTAGCTTTCACTTGGCTGATGAGATTTGCCGTGTGTCTTATGTACGTTTCAGTGGTTGAACAGTTCCTTCGAACGCAAAGAAATTGTCCATAAGGTAAGTTCTCGTGAAGCGACTTTGGGTGTTGACTCTCGTATAACAAGAGTGAATTCCTAGCCATGGGCTTGCGGAATAATTCACTTTGAAGTCCATCTGGAGTAACAAAAATGGAGAGATCCAGAAAGGTTATTCTCTCCTTGTTCATCTCAATTGTAAACCGTAAAAACCTATTACGGGTATTGAGCCATTCATGGAAGAGTGTGAGCGAGTCCTCATCTCCGGCCATACCATCAAAATATCATCGATATACCGTTTATAACAGATTATTGATGATAAAAATGGATTGCTGGCTGCTAATATTTGTTCCTGTTCAAACAAATGAATGTACAGGTTCGCCAGGCTTGGCGCAAAAATACTGCCCATACTCGTGCCCGTGATTTGTAAGTACAGCATGTCTTCATATCTAAAAAAGTTCTCCTTCATAGCAATTCTTGCTAGTGCCATTATGAAGGGAACAGGAGTGATGGTATCGAAATCAGTCTCCCCCAGGATGGAACAAACGGTGTATAAAGTCTCATCCTGGGGGATAGAAGTATATAGAGATTCAACATCCAGGGAGACAAGCAAATCTGTCTCCTGGTTGTATTCGATCTCTGGAATAAGTCGCAGGACATCTTTCGTGTCCTTAAGATAAGTGGGCATAGTGTGCACTAACGGTCTCAGAAAATGATCGACAAACTCAGACAGAGGCTCAAGGACAGAACCCTGACAAGAGATAATGGGCCTCCCAGGAGGGGGTCTCTGGGCTTTATGTACCTTGGGTAAGGTATAGAAATAAGGTACAACTGGATGTTTAGCCTGTAAAAATTGTGATTCGGATGAGGAGATCCATCCTTCTGTCAGGGCTTCTTCTGCTAGTGATTGAATTTCACTTATCAGCCTTTTGGTTGGATCAGTAAACAGAGGTTGGTAAGACCTCCTGTCGCTCAACTGGCGTAAGCATTCCGTTCTGTAACTATCTGCATCCTGTACCACAATGGATCCCCCTTTATCAGCAGATTTTATCACTATAGAGGGATCCTGTGACAGCATTTGTAATGCCTGATTTTCTTTTCTAGATAGATTACAGTACTCATTCTTTTAGTATCCCAAATCGTCTCTATTTCATCCTTTACTGCTCTCTCAAAAGTAGCTATCTGTGAGGGAACAGTATGAATAGGAGGTAAAAATGTAGATTTGGGTCTGAGGCCAGTATTCTTGTCTGGTCCGTCCCTAACTACAGGTGTTTTGTCCTTGAAGAAATAGTGTAGTCTTAGCTTGCGAAAAAACTGCGCGAGTTCAATTTGCATCCTAAATGGATCCCCATTATCGGATGCAACGAACCCCAAACCTTTGTTCAATACCTGTACTTCCACTGGTGAAAGTGTTCTCTTGCTCAAATTGATCACAAGACTGGGTTCAAGTTCTTTCAGGATTGTGGGGCATACCTCGCTGTTTGGCTGCGAGTCCCTGTATGTGGGCCGGTGGAATCTTCCCAATGAACCTGTACTTGTTTGCCTCTTCTCTTGCCCCGTGACCTGCAGGGACCGACACCTAAAAAAGGCTGATTGCTAAAGTTCTGGTAGCCTGAAAAAGGACCCATTGGTTGTTGAAAAGGATATGGAAAGGTGGGTGGGGGGCCCCAAGGGGATGGTTGCCAAGGGTGGGCGTAGTTCGCGAAGTAGCGCTACGCGAAGCTACGCGAAGTGCACTTCGCACTACGCGAACTTCAGGTAGCACTACGCGAGCTGCTTAGTAGCATGCTCGCACTGTGCAAGATGCGTTTTCAATGATTGCACATTGCGGACAAGCATCCGGCACTGTGCAAGCATTGAAAACGGCATCTTGCACAGTGCAAGCTGTAGTTTTCTACTGCTCGAGTAGATTATTACTCGAGCGGCAGCTTTCTCAACGCGAACAGGTAGTTTCTCATTGAGAGTGGTCGCGAGCTTGCGCAGCCACTCACAATGAGAAACCTGACCTCCTCGCCTTGAGAATCTCGCCGGGATGTCATTTTGCTTGCTCGCGGTCGCAAACATGACGTTCAGGACCGCGAACAAGCAAAAAATGACCGCTGCACTACGCTACGCTGCACTACGCATGTTCGCACTGTGCTACGTGCAGCTCGCGTAGTGCGAAGATGCGAAAACTTCGCAAGCTCCGCGAGCGTAGCGTAGTGCTTCGCCCAGGGTTAATGGTTGCCACCAAGGTTGTCCTGATCCCGGTTGTTGTCCCCTGAAACTCTGATACCCACGGGATCTACCTCGACCTCTATTAGTATATGGTTGAGGGTTTGTGGTGTCATGGTCACTATCTGAGTCAGTACTCGACCCGGAGTAGTTAGATCCATATCTTTTTCCGTTGTTCCTGAACTCGGGGACTTTATAGGAGTCACTTGTGTATGGATACACGACGTCCAATTTAAACTTAGCAAGACCCTTTTTGAACTTGTCAATTTTGGTTTGCAATATATGATCATAGAAATCCTTATTGCTCTTGTCTGACTCCTCTTTCTGTTTTTTAAAAATAGTGGTAGTGGACACAGTGGTTTTAATTTGTGCCTCCAATGCCTGAATTTCTATCAGTAAGGTGTCACAGACTCTCTTGGCGGTGCTAATGATAAGAATAAGCCAGTCACGCTTGCACCGGCAAGCGATCAAAGACCAATCCTTCAAGAAAATGTTATCTGTTAGAAAAAGGCGTGGGGCATTAGTAACAATTAGGCCAGGTGGTGCACAACTTGCCCTCATATATTCTGCCATCACTATCCCGTGTGCCTGTGTGCGGGAATGTGATTTTTTCAATATCAAGGCTTTTGTCCAGTCATCTGCAATGCCTACCGAAGGTGTTGGAAGAGTTTCCAAAATACTAGGCATGTGTCCAAAATCGATTGGAAAACAGAATCATCGTATGCCAGGCCGCTTCGTTCTGCCATTTCAAAGTTTTAGATGTCTCTCAATGGAACCTGAAGGACTAGGAAAAGATACGGGAGAAAAAGAGAGGATACACTAAGACACTTAATGTTTAGTGCGGAACTACCTACTTAGTGTAATTCACAAATGACCGGCAGCCGACAGCTGCTCAAACAATTATATTACTACGGTGAAGAAAGGGCCAAAGGGGTGTTTAAAGACCTAGACTAGGTTATACCCCCTAATATAATGACTTTAATCACAAAGAAACCTAGGGGTCTAACACAGAGGAATATACGGAAACCTCAACCCATTCTGAACTGAATGGATGTAGCAATAATAGGAGTCGAAACAACAATATCTGAACAAGAAGGTATGTCAGTGGTTGTGAGTAGAACCCGCTCGGTTCATAGGATACCCATCAAACTATTGCATGATCAATTTTATCATCTGGTCATCCCACAGTGGTAATGAGTCTCTAGATCATTGAGAAAAGGTATGTTTTTAGCTCTTTACGGAAGGATGAAAGGATAGGGTTCGACCTAAGTGAGAAGGGAAGGGAGTTCCATAATTTAGCAGCGTTGAGCGTGAAGGACCTGCCTCCTGCTCTGGACTTTTTGACTCTGGGAACTGCAGCAAGGAATGCGTTCTCTGAGCGAAGTGACTTACCGGGACAATAGGGAGTGAGAAGTGTGTGGTTAATCTCAGGTCTGGCTCTATGGAAGGATTGGTGCGATATGCACAGGGTCTTAAATTTCATTCTATCCCTAACCGGGAGCCAGTGAAGGGACCTAATCCCTGGCTTAGCTGATTCTCTGCGTGGGATTTGGAGTAGCGTGCGAGCTGCACAGTTCTGTGTGTGCTGAAGTTTCTGCAGCACGTAGTCAGGGGCTCCTAAGTAAAGGGCATTGTTGAAGTCGAGCCGAGATTGAATGAGGCCCTGAATGGCAACCTGTTTAGCTTCCATGGGCAGAATAGGCAGGATTTTTCTAAACATTCGGATAATCCCGAAGCAAGTTGCTGCTGTTTTGGTTGCCTGAGTGTTAAAGGTGAGGGTTTTGTCCAGCCAGACTCCCAGACTTTTAATGTCCTCCTTCGGGGATGGAGGAGGACCCAAACTGGGAGGCCATAGCTGGTCCAGGGGAATGAGAATGGGGGGGCTAAGGAGCATTATCTCGGTCTTATCGCCATTGAGCTTTAATGAGGATGCTGTCATCCATCTCCTGACGTCCTCCATGCAAGCTGCTAGGTTAGACTGGGGGAGCCTGCTGTTCTTCTGTGCTAGAGAAACCACCAGCTGAGTGTCGTCCGCATACGAGATGATCTTGATACCGTATTGTCGGACGACCTCAGCCAGCGGCCTCAGGTACACATTGAACAGCGTGGGGCTTAGGGAGGAGCCTTGGGGTACCCCACAGTTTAGAGGTCTGCTAGTGGAGCAGGAGTCGCCATCAAATACCTGGAAGGTCCTTCCGCTCAAAAAGGAACCCAACCAGTCAAGAGCGTTTCCTGAGACCCCCAGATCGGCTAGACGAGACATCAGGGTTTTGTGGCACACCGTATCAAACGCGGCGCTTAGATCAAGGAGGATCACTGCCACTGATCCTCCCTGATCCAAGATCCTCCTGGATTCCTCCGTCACGGCCAGAAGAGCAGTTTCTGTGCCGTGTTTTGGACGGAATCCTGTTTGGGGGGAGTCCAGTAGGGAATTCTCCTCAAGGAAGTTGGTGAGGTGGAGATTAATGTGCTTCTCTAGAATTTTACTTGCCCAAGGCAACAGGGATATTGGACGGTAGTAGTTAGGGTCCATAGGGTTGAGGTTGGGTTTCTTAAGCAGTGCTCTCACCATTGCTTGTTTCCAGGAGGGAGGAACCACTCCTGTTTGCATGGAGCTATTAATTAGGTCCATGAGGGTGGGGAAAATGACTTGGTTAGCCATGTTCATCATCTGAGGGGGCACTGGGTCGAGGTGGGAGCCTGATTTTACTTGATGTGCAAGGGATTTCAGTGATTCCTGCTCTAAAGGTGAAAATGTATTTAGGGAAACTCGCGGAGGATGTTCTGTATCGCTAGGGGGTGGTGGTATGACAGTGATGGTCTCTGAGATGGGGGCTGCGAAGGATAAATATATTTTATTGATTTTTTTAAAGAAAAATTTAGCCAGCTGGTTACATCGGGCTATAGGGTTGTCGAATAAAGCCATAGGGGGGGGGGGATTTTAGCAAGACTTTTGACTGCATGGTATATTTCTTTTGGCTTAGATCGAGCTGCCATAATTTTTTCTTTATAATAGTTAGTTTGAGCTAAGTTTATTTCGCATTTGTACGCCCTAATGGCTTCCCTATACCTTTCTTTTCCGGTGATAGCATACCCCAGGCGCCACTTCCTTTCCAACTTTCTACACTGTCGTTTTAGCTCCCTAAGCTTCTCCGAATACCAGGGGGCAGTTTCTCGTGCTCTTTTTAGCCTGGTTTTCCTGGAAGGGAGGATGGTGTCGATAGAGTCCTCGATCCACTTATTGAATATCCTGCTGTCAGGTACAGGGCCCATGGAAAGAGCGGGTTTGGAGGAGGAGAGGAGGTTCGACCACTGCTCTAGCGGGAGTCTTGACCAGTTTATCATCTTTCGTGGGATAGGTGGAGGGGGAGTGACTTTACAAGTGGACCAGTTAAGGGGAATCAGAAAGTGGTCAGTCCATAGGAGGTGGATGATAGTACCAACCGTGAGGTTGGGGCAGTTGCTAAAGACTGGGTCGAGTAGGTGACCTTTGTTATGAGTAGGGGACCTGATTAGTTGTTCTAGTTGAATTGCGGCTAAGCTGGAAACTAGCTCGTTAGCGGTGCTGTCCGTACTGTTATCGAAGTGGATGTTAAAGTCTCCCAGCAGCGTAAAGTTGGAGGAAGACATAGCAGATTCGGCCTCTAGCGAAGTGAAGAGTGGAAGTGATTCAGTGGGCCTGGGCGGCGGTATACAAGTGCCCCAGTGAGACTGTCGTTGGGGGTGAGTTTAAGGCAGAAAGACATGCTTTCGCAGTCTGGAATTGGATCAAGGGTACAATGGCATTGGTATATAGATTTGTGGATAATGGCAAGGCCTCCACCTTTTCCGCGTGAACGGTCCCTGCGAGCAATTTGGTATCCCAGTGACAAATAACGCGTCTTTTTAAAACCTGTGAATATTTTAGCCTGTACATTTTTAATTACTTTGCTCACCTCGGCGCGAGATTACTTCGCTCCGAGGCTACTTTGGAGCAACATTCAGACAGCGCTGCAGCTGCTAGGCGCTGGGAACTCTCTGCTCGATCCAGCTTGGCCGCCATCTTTGGTTGGGGAAGGCTGCTGGTCGAGTTGCTCCTCCCTCCCGCCCTCCCGCCCTCCCAGGTGACTTAAGAGGGTGTTTCCTTGCATTCTCGAGCTGCTTATTTCTCCCCTGAGGCGGAAAGCCGGGGGTTCTTGCTGTCACTTGTAACCTGAAATGTATACTTGTTATTGAGCCACAAATAACGCGTCTTTTTAAAACCTGTGAATATTTTAGCCTGTACATTTTTAATTACTTTGCTCACCTCGGCGCGAGATTACTTCGCTCCGAGGCTACTTTGGAGCAACATTCAGACAGCGCTGCTGCTGCTAGGCGCTGGGAACTCTCTGCTCGATCCAGCTTGGCCGCCATCTTTGGTTGGGGAAGGCTGCTGGTCGAGTTGCTCCTCCCTCCCGCCCTCCCGCCCTCCCAGGTGACTTAGGAGGGTGTTTCCTTGCATTCTCGAGCTGCTTATTTCTCCCCTGAGGCGGAAAGCCGGGGGTTCTTGCTGTCACTTGTAACCTGAAATTTATACTCGTTATTGAGCCACAAATAACGCGTCTTTTTAAAACCTGTGAATATTTTAGCCTGTACATTTTTAATTACTTTGCTCACCTCGGCGCGAGATTACTTCGCTCCGAGGCTACTTTGGAGCAACATTCAGACAGCGCTGCTGCTGCTAGGCGCTGGGAACTCTCTGCTCGATCCAGCTTGGCCGCCATCTTTGGTTGGGGAAGGCTGCTGGTCGAGTTGCTCCTCCCTCCCGCCCTCCCGCCCTCCCGCCCTCCCAGGTGACTTAAGAGGGTGTTTCCTTGCATTCTCGAGCTGCTTATTTCTCCCCTGAGGCGGAAAGCCGGGGGTTCTTGCTGTCACTTGTAACCTGAAATTTATACTCGTTATTGAGCCACAAATAACGCGTCTTTTTAAAACCTGTGAATATTTTAGCCTGTACATTTTTAATTACTTTGCTCACCTCGGCGCGAGATTACTTCGCTCCGAGGCTACTTTGGAGCAACATTCAGACAGCGCTGCTGCTGCTAGGCACTGGGAACTCTCTGCTCGATCCAGCTTGGCCGCCATCTTTGGTTGGGGAAGGCTGCTGGTCGAGTTGCTCCTCCCTCCCGCCCTCCCGCCCTCCCAGGTGACTTAAGAGGGTGTTTCCTTGCATTCTCGAGCTGCTTATTTCTCCCCTGAGGCGGAAAGCCGGGGGTTCTTGCTGTCACTTGTAACCTGAAATTTATACTCGTTATTGAGCCACAAATAACGCGTCTTTTTAAAACCTGTGAATATTTTAGCCTGTACATTTTTAATTACTTTGCTCACCTCGGCGCGAGATTACTTCGCTCCGAGGCTACTTTGGAGCAACATTCAGACAGCGCTGCTGCTGCTAGGCGCTGGGAACTCTCTGCTCGATCCAGCTTGGCCGCCATCTTTGGTTGGGGAAGGCTGCTGGTCGAGTTGCTCCTCCCTCCCGCCCTCCCGCCCTCCCAGGTGACTTAAGAGGGTGTTTCCTTGCATTCTCGAGCTGCTTATTTCTCCCCTGAGGCGGAAAGCCGGGGGTTCTTGCTGTCACTTGTAACCTGAAATTTATACTCGTTATTGAGCCACAAATAACGCGTCTTTTTAAAACCTGTGAATATTTTAGCCTGTACATTTTTAATTACTTTGCTCACCTCGGCGCGAGATTACTTCGCTCCGAGGCTACTTTGGAGCAACATTCAGACAGCGCTGCTGCTGCTAGGCGCTGGGAACTCTCTGCTCGATCCAGCTTGGCCGCCATCTTTGGTTGGGGAAGGCTGCTGGTCGAGTTGCTCCTCCCTCCCGCCCTCCTCCACCTCCCCGAACAATGGTTAAAAGCACTGGACCATCCCGTCCGCGCAGCGGGCGGGCGCAGCGGGCGCGCCGACGGCGCGCCAAAGGCAAGCCCGTCTGCGCCCGTCCGCGGCGGACCGGGGCACGGGGCCAGAACCCCTGTCCATTCCACCCCAAATGCCATAAACAATATGATACATATTAAGTACACTACCAAGGATCTGCTTGCCATACGCCCCAATGTTAAAGAGAGTTGCCGCCATACTATGTCAGTAGACTCTTCTATGATGTATTGTGCGTCTTGCCATTTTACGATTAAGGAGGGAAAGAATGGTGAGTTAATAGGGAAGATTTTGAAAATGTCACTACTTAATTGTAGATCCCTCAAAAAACACAGATTAGAGATACATGATCTTGTGTTAGATGGTGATCTCGATGTACTCTTTTTAACAGAGACGTGGCTTGATACAGCCTCGACTCCAGAAACCTTGGAGGCGGTCCCGGTAGGATATAGCTTGCTTAGAATCGATAGAGAAAAACAGATAGGAGGAGGTCTGGCTATAATTCACAAGAGCGACCTATACTGTACCTTAGAGAAGGCTACACTGCCGAACAGTGAGAGTGAGTTTTTTGCGATAAAAACTAGTCCCAAAAGTAATATCAATGGACTTCTAGTATACAGGCCCCCTGGTAAGTCCTCACAATTTGCCACTCAGCTAACAGAACTAATAACACAACATGCGCTCCGACATAAGAAATTTCTTATTCTAGGGGACCTCAATTTTCATTTTGAAGATTTCAAATGTAGGGAGGCACAGGCCGTGGTAGAGGCTTTGAAATCATTATCACTAACACTGCAATCTATATCTCCTTCTCATCAGCTTGGCCATCTTCTTGACCCTGTGTTTGCTAACTGGGAGGATCTTAAAATAAACACTCCGTTGCAAATCACATGATCCGATCATTTTGTCATCCCCTTTGAGGTGGAAAATGTTCTACAGGAATGCAGTGCGACTAATTCGAATGTGCCCAATTCTAGACCCTTGAAACGCAGAGACTGGAAGAACTTTACAGAGGAAAAGTTTAAATCTGCCCTATGTAAAGAACCTCCCCCCTCCAACGACACTCTGTTAAAGGCATGGGAGGGCTATGAAAAATGGATGTCCAGGGCTCTGGACACAGTAGCACCATGGACATTTAAACCCCCTGTCAGAAAGACTCAAACGGCTCCATGGTTCTCTAAAGAACTTAAGGAAGCTAAAACCAAATGTAAAAACACTGAACGAGGCTGGAGGAAAAATTATGATCCAGAGGATAAGCTAAAATATAAAAAGGAATTAAAAATGTATCATAAACTTATAAGAGCAGCTAAAGGTGTGCATTTCAAAGAACGTATTGAATCCGCAAAAAACCCTACTAAGGAACTTTTTTCAATATATAAAGAGCTCACGGTTCCCACCAGACTTGAGGCTCAAGACACATACTCTAATGAGCTATGTGATGAGATTGCGGATTTTTTTGTGAAAAAAAGTAGACTTAATACATGCCACTTTCACAGACAGCCCACATGACTATCACGCAATAGTGAGAAATGCTCCCACTACCAAGCTCCAGTTAACAAGCTTCTCAGTCCCTAAGAGATCAGACCTGCTTCCCATTATGAGAGGAATCCATTCTGGATCCCCTCTGGATGTAATCTCCCCCAATCGATGTATGGGAGCTCTTGATGGCATGATCGAGCAGATTGAACAGCTTATCGCTCTCTCTTTTCAGGAGTGCCATGTGCTGGAGGCTTGGAAAACCGCACAGGTTATACCCCTGAAAAAGAAAGCGAACATTCATATCTCCCAACTGCAAAACCTCCGTCCTATATCCCTCCTCCCCTTTTGTGGGAAAGTTGTGGAGAAGGTTGTGAACAAGCAACTTATGAAATTTATTGAAGAGAACTCTTGCCTCCATTCAACCCAGTCAGGATTCAGAGCAGGATATTTAACTGAATCCGCGGTCCTCTTTTCCATAGAACGCTTGAGACAACTTGTTGATGGAGGGCAGACAGCAGCGTTGGTGTCATTAGACCTTAGTGCAGCATTTGACACCGTGCTGCACTCAACGCTGCTGTCGCGCCTCTCCGACATGGGAATAGAGGGTCCAGCCCTGGAGTGGATAAAATCTTTTTTGGAAAACAGGAGTTTTCAGGTGCATTGCCCTCCTTATAAGTCATCTCCTCGTAAGTTGAGGCATGGGGTTCCACAAGGCTCAAGTTTGAGCCCCACGCTGTTCAATATTTATATGGAGCCCTTGGCACATATTGTGGAATCCTATGGTGTGGATATCGTCACATACGCTGACGATACCCAATTAATAATTCAACTTGCCAACAACCAGCCTGAAGAAGCCATTAACTTTTCCAACTGTATGCGGGCTGTGGCAGGGTGGATGAACAGCAACTGCCTTCGCCTAAATGGCGATAAAACCGAGTTGTTGGTGGTCGGTAAGTCCCCCTCCACCTGGTCGCAGGACTGGTGGCCGACGGAACTAGGGCCAATCCCCCGCTCAGCAGAGGTTGTCAGAAATTTGGGAATTATGATCGATGCGGAACTTTCCTTCAAGCAACAGATTAGCAAAATCACTGGAAAATGCTTTGGAATACTGAAAACTCTCCGCAAAGTTCTTGACCTGCTCCCCTTTGGTGCCAGGAAGAAACTTATCCACGCCCTAGTCACGCCACACCTGGATTATGGCAATGCCCTTCTCCTAGGCCTGAGTAAAAAAGGCATTCAACAACTACAGTGTGTCCAAAATGCCGCTGTCCGCCTGGTACTTAACCTTCCACGCAGGGCATCCGGTACGACGGCATTGCGTAAACTTCATTGGCTCCCTATTGTGGAGCGCATCAAATTTAAGGCACTATGTATGGCTCATCGTATTGCCCAGGGAAAAGGCCCAAACTATCTGCAAAGACTCCTCACCATCCATCGCCCCACTCGAAATCTTAGATCCGCCGGAGTGATGCTATTCCAACCTCCCCGTGTTCACAAGACCAGAATGGGAGGTAGTTCCTTCCGTTTCTTGGCTAGCAAACACTGGAATAGCCTCCCCTTGAACCTTCGGATGGAACCCTCCGAAACAAGATTCAGACAAAATTTAAAAACATATCTCTTTCCCAAGTAAATAGTATCCTGATACATTCTAGGATTTCAGTGTGACTTGGTTTCAGCTTCATCTGGGAGTAGTAGCATTTCAGCGCGGGGACACACCGTCACAGGTGTAACCACGCGCTTTAAAAATGGTCTTATTATTATTATTTATTATTTATTATTAGGGCTTGAATCACATCAGGGTCGCAGTCTGGGGTTAGCCAAGTTTCGGTTAGGAAAATGGCGTCGGGAGACCGCTCGTCTAAGAGCAGGAAGATTTCTGCGCTATGTTTTGGTAGAGACCTGCAGTTCAGGAGCAGTAAGGTGTAGTTTTGCTGGGCCGCCCTGATTCGAGCGGGTCGGAGGTTAGTGTTGCAGTGTAAACATTAAGTGGGGAGGTTCAGAGGATGGTGTTGATGAAGGCAACTGTCTTCCGTGGGGGGTTTCGTGTAAGAAGGGCAGCAGCACTATATTGAATCTTAGGATGGAGACCACGGGAATTGGCCGGACGCGGACGGGCGCAGACAGGCTTGCCTTTGGCGCGCTGACGGCGCGCCCGCTGCGCGCGTCCCCTGCGCGTCCGGCCCTGACACATTTTATAGAGGGGAGGAGAGGGGGCGTGGCCTCTGGCTAGTGGGCGTGGCCTCGCGGCCCTCGCTGATGGCGGCAAGAAGTTTGTTCAACCCCGCGGCAGCGTTAAGATCGGCTGTGCGGTGGTATCGGCGATTGTGAAGGAGGGGGGAGTGCTCAGGGCTGAGTGAAGCAACAGGTAAAATAACAGTTTTTACAAGATAACCAATTTTAAAAAGCGCTAATCTCCCGGCTTCCGCCTCAGGAGCTTCTGTCTGGCTTAATGCGTGCTTTGGCCTCAGCGCGGCTTAAGTAGTGGGCGGGGGGCGTGGCCTCTGGCCGGTGGGCGTGGCCTTGCGGTCTTCGCTGATGGCAGTAAGAAGTTTGTTCAACCCCGCGGCAGCGTTAAGATCGGCTGCGCGGTGGTATCGGCGATTGTGAAGGAGGGGGGAGTGCTCAGGGCTGAGTGAAGCAACAGGTAAAATAATAGTTTTTACAAGATAACCAATTTTAAAATGCGCTAATCTCCCGGCTTCCACCTCAGGTGCTTCTGTCTGGCTTAATCGTTAAGGAATTGTTGATGATTCTTCATACTGGAATGGCAGCAGAGGTTGTTAAAAGAATTGTCTTGAAAGTTTGTGGCAGACAGGGGTCAGAAGGGCTGCCGGCAGGCCTGCTTGCTTTGACCAGATCCATAAATTCATCATGTGAGATGTGTTGGAAGGAATGGAGGGGCTTGATTAGAGCATTCTTGGATAGTTGTTTTGTACAAGGGTTAGTACTAGTGCTTTGTTTCTGTTTTAAGTATGAGTCCAAGGTGTCCGCTTTGTCCGTGTAATGATTTGCCAGTTTGCCTGTGAAATCTTGAGTAACAGGATGAGTACCTTCTAGGCAATTTGGTTTTCGAAATTCATTGAGTATTTTATAGAATTCTTTATCCGCACATTTTAGTGTTTTGAATTCTGTTTGAATAGTACCTTTTCTTAGCTTTTTTGATAGCCGACTTATATAATCTGTTAATTTTCTGTAGGTGAAGTTTGTCTTGTTTGGCATTTGTTTTGAGCCAGGTATGTTGCAGCTTTCTAATTTGTTGTTTTATGTCTTTTATTTCTATGTTTCTCCATGGTGCTTTTTTTTTTCTTTTGTTCTGTTGTGTGGTTTTGAGTGGTATCAGGATGCCAAAAGCTTCCTGTAGAAAAGGAGGTGGTGATGAACAGAGTGTCTGAATTAAGCAGACCACTCTTACCCAGTCCAAATATCAGGGCTTGATCCATCACCGTTATTTAGCTCACTGCCCCATCCCAGCTCAGAACCTGACTATATGCAAATTAGTCTGTCCCTGGCCCAGTGCATCATGGGAACAGGGCAGACCAAACTACCAAGCCAATTCTTCACCAGAAAGGAGACAAGCTTCCGGGGACCGGTTTCTGCCATTCCAGGCGTCGTCGGCCCGGCTTGCTTGAATCCTGATGGAGCAGTGAGCAAGGGACTCATGTCTGAGTATACCCTTCCACGCTTATGGTGGACAAAATGATTCAGAAAAGGAGGTGGTGATGAACAGAGTGTCTGAATTAAGCAGACCACTCTTACCCAGTCCAAAGATCAGGGCTTGATCCATCACCGTTATTTAGCTCACTGCCCCATCCCAGCTCAGAACCTGGCTATATGCAAATTAGTCTGTCCCTGGCCCAGTGCATCATGGGAACAGGGCAGACCAAACTACCAAGCCAATTCTTCACCAGAAAGGAGACAAGCTTCCGGGGACCGGTTTCTGCCATTCCAGGCGTCGTCGGCCCGGCTTGCTTGAATCCTGATGGAGCAGTGAGCAAGGGACTCATGTCTGAGTATACCCTTCCACGCTTATGGTGGACAAAATGATTCAGAAAAGGAGGTGGTGATGAACAGAGTGTCTGAATTAAGTAGACCACTCTTACCCAGTCCAAAGATCAGGGCTTGATCCATCACCGTTATTTAGCTCACTGCCCCATCCCAGCTCAGAACCTGGCTATATGCAAATTAGTCTGTCCCTGGCCCAGTGCATCATGGGAACAGGGCAGACCAAACTACCAAGCCAATTCTTCACCAGAAAGGAGACAAGCTTCCGGGGACCGGTTTCTGCCATTCCAGGCGTCGTCGGCCCGGCTTGCTTGAATCCTGATGGAGCAGTGAGCAAGGGACTCATGTCTGAGTATACCCTTCCACGCTTATGGTGGACAAAATGATTCAGAAAAGGAGGTGGTGATGAACAGAGTGTCTGAATTAAGCAGACCACTCTTACCCAGTCCAAAGATCAGGGCTTGATCCATCACCGTTATTTAGCTCACTGCCCCATCCCAGCTCAGAACCTGGCTATATGCAAATTAGTCTGTCCCTGGCCCAGTGCATCATGGGAACAGGGCAGACCAAACTACCAAGCCAATTCTTCACCAGAAAGGAGACAAGCTTCCGGGGACCGGTTTCTGCCATTCCAGGCATCGTCGGCCCGGCTTGCTTGAATCCTGATGGAGCAGTGAGCAAGGGACTCATGTCTGAGTATACCCTTCCACGCTTATGGTGGACAAAATGATTCAGAAAAGGAGGTGGTGATGAACAGAGTGTCTGAATTAAGCAGACCACTCTTACCCAGTCCAAAGATCAGGGCTTGATCCATCACCGTTATTTAGCTCACTGCCCCATCCCAGCTCAGAACCTGGCTATATGCAAATTAGTCTGTCCCTGGCCCAGTGCATCATGGGAACAGGGCAGACCAAACTACCAAGCCAATTCTTCACCAGAAAGGAGACAAGCTTCCGGGGACCGGTTTCTGCCATTCCAGGCGTCGTCGGCCCGGCTTGCTTGAATCCTGATGGAGCAGTGAGCAAGGGACTCATGTCTGAGTATACCCTTCCACGCTTATGGTGGACAAAATGATTCAGAAAAGGAGGTGGTGATGAACAGAGTGTCTGAATTAAGTAGACCACTCTTACCCAGTCCAAAGATCAGGGCTTGATCCATCACCGTTATTTAGCTCACTGCCCCATCCCAGCTCAGAACCTGGCTATATGCAAATTAGTCTGTCCCTGGCCCAGTGCATCATGGGAACAGGGCAGACCAAACTACCAAGCCAATTCTTCACCAGAAAGGAGACAAGCTTCCGGGGACCGGTTTCTGCCATTCCAGGCGTCGTCGGCCCGGCTTGCTTGAATCCTGATGGAGCAGTGAGCAAGGGACTCATGTCTGAGTATACCCTTCCACGCTTAGGGTGGACAAAATGATTCAGAAAAGGAGGTGGTGATGAACAGAGTGTCTGAATTATATCCCTCACGGAGGCTAACCAGCGGATTCCTTCCAAGTTGCTGTGTTTTTCTCCTTGGACTTGCTGCTATTAAATTACCCCCAGCTCTTCAGCTCTTCAAGCCTACTGCCCGCGGAACCCGCTGCGCGGGTCCAGCTTCGTGCAGGGCGGAGTTTCAAAGACACCATCTGCCTGTCATCGGGGAGGTTCGAAACAGCAGGGCTGCGAGCGCGTTACTCGTGCAGGACTACCTGTCCCAGGAGCACGAGTAACCACCCCTAATCGCCACCAGCTGGGGCGCTCTCCCTGCTGGCCCCTCCCTCGTCAGCCCCACCAGCCTATTAGCGAGTGATAGGTCCCGCTGCGCGGGAGCGCGCGGGAGGGCGCCGGGAGAAGCCCGGGCAAAGGGCGGGCCGTCTGTGGCCGTCCGGGGACGTACGAGGACGGGACGGGCCCCCCCTCTTTCAACTCGCTATGGGGTAAGTCGATAAATTTCACACAATCGTAGAATACCCATCAAATCATCGTTGAATTGAGCCAAATAAAATAAATTCACAAACGCTTATCAGCTAACAAATGGGTTTCAAAAAGTTGCGATCTCGCACTATATTTATGAAAAGAATGGGGACAGAGAACGCGATCCGGAAATCGTCAAATAAAGCTATAAAACCTGGTCGTATAATTCAAACGCCGGCAATCAGCACATATTTCACCACGCTTGTTGCAAAAGATACCCAAGAATCTCATATATTAGGCAAAGATTTATCTCTCAATTCTTCAGCAATTTTTGGGGAAACCGAAAGTGCTTCAACGATACCTAATTCACAATCCAAATTGGGTCACTTGGAGCCCGAGTCAAGCAATAAATCACTTTGTACCCCAAAAGATCCACAAAACCTAGACCAGGAAACATCTACCCTAAAAACCTCAACACCGATAAAAAATAGAGAGAGCTCAATGATACTCGAAGATTCAAATATTAATAAATCTAACTCTGGGATACAAAAGTTTGAACTTGGAACAAGTAAAAATACTTTAGAAAAAACACCTCTCCCAATCACTTCACTAGATCTTTCGCTGGACCCCTTCAATCTCAAACTAAATAATAATATCAATAATACAACCTTACCTATATCAAAAGCACTGTTCTCACTACAAGAGATTTTGGAATCAGTTCTTTCTTTTCTGGGAAATATTCTAGAGAACTCAGATCACACTTTGGACGTTCAAATAGGGATACTAAAACATCTAGTTGAAGAAAAAAAGAAAAAAGCCTTCTTCACAATAGAGAAAAATAACACACCATCGAAGACCAACCCTGAGCGAAATGACATACCAAAAGATTATATCAAAGATCAGAAGAAAAGAACACGTGAATTCAGTACACAAACATCAATGATCCAAATACAACAAAACCAGAACATGGATAATTTAAACGATTCAACAACATATTCTCTAAGAAAACTTTTTAAAGAAAAACATCAGCAAAAAATCAGATACTTTCCAATATTTACAAAAACTAAGGAAATAAATAAACTCGCAAATGATTCAGTATTAGATAATCAGGAAATACATGTTATTAATATATCTAATCAAGGAAATGGAGAATCGATAGTTAAAAAGAAACAAGAAAACAACAAAGAAGGAAGGAAAAGAAGGAGGAAAAAACCAGTAAGAAGGATTCAAAAAAAGAAAACTCGCAAACTAAAATTTCGAAAAACAGTTACAATACATACTTTGGAAGAGGATCATGGTGACAACGTAATATCATCTCCAAGCACTGAAAAGTTAGCAAACAGTAAAACCTTTAAAGAAAAGACGCCTCAATTAGATCCTAGAGCTAACGAATACGTCCCACTTAGACTTCCAGAGGAACTTGATCATAGCAACAACAGAAATACTAGTGAAGTCTTAAATAACTACAATCAAAGGGAGGAAGAGTCTCCCTCCAAAATTCTGCAATTTGAGGAACTTTTTCCCACTGATTTAGCTCCACTTAATAGAGGAAGGATAATTCATCTATTACGTCATCTAAGGTCTTTACAAACAATGACTAGTAATGATCTTGATCTAGTAATCTTCCCTAACAAAGATAATATCAAATTGGCAAGGGTATCATTCTGGTCGTCTGTTCTCCCAGGAATTATACTTAAGGAAAAGGAGACACTACATAAGTACGGATACGATGTAGTTGAAAAATTGGAGCTAACGTCCAGTAAAATTCCAATTTGGTATAATGCTCAAATACGTGCACTTTCAAATTTACATGTGAAAGAATACCAGAGAAATCATGACGCGATAGAACATCATGAAAACACGGACTTTGATATACATTCTGTAGGGCAAGAAAAACTAAAAATTTTGGTGGATAAAGGACAAAGGGCAGTCTGGTACCATGCACCTAAAAAACCCGACAATAGTAACAACATAAAATCCTGGGCTTGGGTTTCTGAGACTTTGAATAGAAACAAAATCAAGAGTACTCAACAACAATCTGTTTAGCCCAGGCTTAAAAATTACATCTTGGAATATTGCAGGCAGAATTAAGAACAAACTGCCTACGGCCTTGAGAAATTTGCAAGATATTCTGATCATACAAGAAACGTGGGCAACTGAGTCTATCAATCTCAAAAATTATTATGTATATGAAATACCAGCAACACCTACTAAACGAGGTCATGCTAAAGGTGGTTTGGCCATTTTTCTGAGTGAAGATTATCAGTGGGCTCAGGAAATAGTAGATACTAATCTAGAAAATCTACAGTGTATTAAAATCTTTGTAAAAACACATAACACGGCCCCCCTAAAGGCAATTCTCCTCTTTAACGTATATGCCCCCCCAGGTACAAAGCACGATACAGTATTCTTAGAAATCATGGAAAAAATCGTGAATATAATAGAAAACCATCCTTATTCATCATTCTTAATCACGGGTGATTTCAATAGTAAAATCTCTAATTCAGAAATCAATAAGTGGGCAAAATCATACTTGGAAGAAGGTATGGAAACTAAAATCCCGCAATTTCCTGAAGGCATATTAACCGACAAAAGAGGTAAACTGCTATTATCAACACTGACTAATATGAATGGAGTAATAGTGAATGGTAACATGGAAGGGGATATTCCAGCAAATTTTACCAGGCATGGCAACGGGACTCGATCCATTATTGACTACATCATCTGCAGTATGGATCTGTTAGACACAGTCACGTATTTGCATAACCAGTTTCACCAAGAAAGTGATCACGCATTAATGAACTCAAATACAGATTGGATACCTAAATCCTCTCCAGCCTGTCATATCATCTACTATAAAAGTAAAATAGTGATAAACAGCGATCAGAGACGCATCTTCTGGAATTCTTCGACTCTCAATAAAATTATTTCACTGATCGATCATTCTCAATTTTTATCAAAAATATTTTCTGAAAATCCTATTGAAAATTTCGAATTTATTATAAAGGAATTCAAAAATGTAATCCTAAAAATGACAACAAAGGATGCAGTAGGTAACAATAAGAAGAAGGATAAAAATATGCGTACTATTAAGAACTCTGAAGTAAAGAAAATGTTAAACAAATGCATACGCTCCCAATATATCAACCCCACACCATATGTGAAGAAGGAAATAAACAAATTGAAAAATCAATTGAGACGAGAGAATCAAAGAAATAAAAAAGCTTTTCAAGACCGCAATTGGGTCGATATCCAGATAGCAGCGAAAAAGTATAATCAGAGCAAATACTGGTATCTAATCACAAAACTAACTGGTTTAAAAAAGAAACTACAAACAATACCGGTCCCTCCGAAGGACTGGGAAATTTTCTTGACAGATCTTTACAAAACAAACTTAATAACACCATCTGAAAGCAGGGAGATTAACACCAAAGGTAAAGACGAACGTCCAATAAATAAAATAACAGCTATATCAGTCGAACTGAATATTCGTAATGCAAGAACAACTGGTGCTTCTGGCCCGGACCAAATCCCGATCAAAGCATTACAAGTTGCCTCGAAGGAATGGAGTCAGCTGCTATGTCCACTATTCAATTATATTTTTGATACCGGCCAAGTACCAAAATCATGGCAGGGAAGCATTATTATCCCCATTCACAAAAAGGGAAGCAAAACCCAAGCAAGCAATTACCGCCAAATAGCGCTCATGGACGCTGTGGGAAAAGTATTTGCAGCAGAATTATTATATTGTCTGAAAGAATGGGCTTTTACGACAGGTCAGATACCTATGTTTCAAGCAGGTTTCAGACCTAAACATTCGGTCACAGACAATATCGCTGTTATCCAGGTCATCCTTGACAAATATGTAACCCGAAAAACTCAGGTCGTGTACGCGGCATTTATAGATTACACTACGGCATTTGATCGGGTAGACCGACCAACACTATGGAGCAAATTGAGGAGGCTTGGAATACACGAACAACTGTTACAATCTATAGTAAGTCTACATACCAATACTTGGTGTCAAGTTCAAATGGGGGGAGAAAAAGGTCATACGAAAAGAATTAAAACCGAAAATGGATTAAAACAAGGGTGCCTTCTAGCCCCGATCCTATTCTCCCTATACTTAAGTGACTTGTGTAATCAACTACAATTAGGCTCCAGCTTACCTCCTAAAATTGCCAATCAATCCATACATGCATTACTTTATGCGGACGACATAGTGTTATTGGATCTCACTCCTTTCGGATTACAAATATCATTGGATATCCTGCACAAATACTCCGAAGAAAACTACCTAGTTCCAAACATTAAAAAAACAAAAGTAATAGCTTTCTCGGGGAGGAAACAAAGCACCAAATATACTTGGAGTATAGGAGGAGAAAGGATAGAAGAAGTTAATGATTATCCCTACCTTGGCAGGATCCTTTCTAAAAATTTAACAAATACAATACAGTTGAAAAACTTACAAAGGAAATCTGACATACATACCGTAGCCCTCCAGAGACTCTATACCGCAACAGGGAACAGACATTTCTCCTCATTGATAAACATCTACAGAGTAAAAATACCACCTGTATTATCTTATGCGACGGAGTACATCCCGATAAAACAATGGGCCTTCATGGACCGTAAAGAGGGAAAAATTTTAAGAAAAATCATGAAAGTGTCAGACGCTGTACCTGTTCAAGCATTGAGACTGGAACTATCAGTCACAAGTTCCTATGCTGTAGCAATTGCAAATGTAATTAGGTGGGCCTACAACTTATTACATGCAAAAGAGAATACTTTAAGGTCATTGCTAAAAAAAGAGACTTTTGGGTCTGATGCAAAAAAGCTAATTTTCCTTGACAACATGGTTGAAGCATTTCGTATAGCAAATATCAGTACTAAATTGCTGCTTACTTGGACACCAGCTCAAGTAAAACTGTTCTTAAAATGCTTCACCCCAAAGTTGAGCTATGAAATGGATTCTCGACATTGTAACAAACTACCTACTTATATACCCTTTGCCGAATCCATAGAATACAAACAAAACCGGCCCTATATTAGGTTTACTTTGTCACATGGCGCGAGGAGGGCAATCGCCATGCTTCGATTAGGAATTCTACCCGTTCTATCATATACTTCAGGATGGCGCCAGGGAGGATCTCCTCTATGTTCATTGTGCGCAGGGGGCGATCAGACTTTGGAGCATGTTTTATTTGTATGTCCGAACCATAAAGTAATTTTAGCTCGTACTAGATTTCTAGAACCCATCTATCGCTTCTGTAGAATCACAACAGTGAGAGAACTTATATCTCTGTGTAAATATCCCCCGAATGAATTTGTCTGTTATAACCTGTACAAATTTTTAAAATCTTTTTTACCTTTGTACTGATAAAACTGAATCTTTTATATATGTAAAATGTGAAAAAAAAATTGTGGTCCTCAGTTGAGTACCAACACAAATAAAACTTTTTGACTTGACTTGACTTTGACTTGAAGCAGACCACTCTTACCCAGTCCAAATATCAGGGCTTGATCCATCACCGTTATTTAGCTCACTGCCCCATCCCAGCTCAGAACCTGGCTATATGCAAATTAGTCTGTCCCTGGCCCAGTGCATCATGGGAACAGGGCAGACCAAACTACCAAGCCAATTCTTCACCAGAAAGGAGACAAGCTTCCGGGGACCGGTTTCTGCCATTCCAGGCGTCGTCGGCCCGGCTTGCTTGAATCCTGATGGAGCAGTGAGCAAGGGACTCATGTCTGAGTATACCCTTCCACGCTTATGGTGGACAAAATGATTCAGAAAAGGAGGTGGTGATGAACAGAGTGTCTGAATTAAGCAGACCACTCTTACCCAGTCCAAAGATCAGGGCTTGATCCATCACCGTTATTTAGCTCACTGCCCCATCCCAGCTCAGAACCTGGCTATATGCAAATTAGTCTGTCCCTGGCCCAGTGCATCATGGGAACAGGGCAGACCAAACTACCAAGCCAATTCTTCACCAGAAAGGAGACAAGCTTCCGGGGACCGGTTTCTGCCATTCCAGGCGTCGTCGGCCTGGCTTGCTTGAATCCTGATGGAGCAGTGAGCAAGGGACTCATGTCTGAGTATACCCTTCCACGCTTATGGTGGACAAAATGATTCAGAAAAGGAGGTGGTGATGAACAGAGTGTCTGAATTAAGCAGACCACTCTTACCCAGTCCAAAGATCAGGGCTTGATCCATCACCGTTATTTAGCTCACTGCCCCATCCCAGCTCAGAACCTGGCTATATGCAAATTAGTCTGTCCCTGGCCCAGTGCATCATGGGAACAGGGCAGACCAAACTACCAAGCCAATTCTTCACCAGAAAGGAGACAAGCTTCCGGGGACCGGTTTCTGCCATTCCAGGCGTCGTCGGCCCGGCTTGCTTGAATCCTGATGGAGCAGTGAGCAAGGGACTCATGTCTGAGTATACCCTTCCACGCTTATGGTGGACAAAATGATTCAGAAAAGGAGGTGGTGATGAACAGAGTGTCTGAATTAAGCAGACCACTCTTACCCAGTCCAAAGATCAGGGCTTGATCCATCACCGTTATTTAGCTCACTGCCCCATCCCAGCTCAGAACCTGGCTATATGCAAATTAGTCTGTCCCTGGCCCAGTGCATCATGGGAACAGGGCAGACCAAACTACCAAGCCAATTCTTCACCAGAAAGGAGACAAGCTTCCGGGGACCGGTTTCTGCCATTCCAGGCGTCGTCGGCCTGGCTTGCTTGAATCCTGATGGAGCAGTGAGCAAGGGACTCATGTCTGAGTATACCCTTCCACGCTTATGGTGGACAAAATGATTCAGAAAAGGAGGTGGTGATGAACAGAGTGTCTGAATTAAGCAGACCACTCTTACCCAGTCCAAAGATCAGGGCTTGATCCATCACCGTTATTTAGCTCACTGCCCCATCCCAGCTCAGAACCTGGCTATATGCAAATTAGTCTGTCCCTGGCCCAGTGCATCATGGGAACAGGGCAGACCAAACTACAAAGCCAATTCTTCACCAGAAAGGAGACAAGCTTCCGGGGACCGGTTTCTGCCATTCCAGGCGTCGTCGGCCTGGCTTGCTTGAATCCTGATGGAGCAGTGAGCAAGGGACTCATGTCTGAGTATACCCTTCCACGCTTATGGTGGACAAAATGATTCAGAAAAGGAGGTGGTGATGAACAGAGTGTCTGAATTAAGCAGACCACTCTTACCCAGTCCAAAGATCAGGGCTTGATCCATCACCGTTATTTAGCTCACTGCCCCATCCCAGCTCAGAACCTGGCTATATGCAAATTAGTCTGTCCCTGGCCCAGTGCATCATGGGAACAGGGCAGACCAAACTACCAAGCCAATTCTTCACCAGAAAGGAGACAAGCTTCCGGGGACCGGTTTCTGCCATTCCAGGCGTCGTCGGCCCGGCTTGCTTGAATCCTGATGGAGCAGTGAGCAAGGGACTCATGTCTGAGTATACCCTTCCACGCTTATGGTGGACAAAATGATTCAGAAAAGGAGGTGGTGATGAACAGAGTGTCTGAATTAAGCAGACCACTCTTACCCAGTCCAAAGATCAGGGCTTGATCCATCACCGTTATTTAGCTCACTGCCCCATCCCAGCTCAGAACCTGGCTATATGCAAATTAGTCTGTCCCTGGCCCAGTGCATCATGGGAACAGGGCAGACCAAACTACCAAGCCAATTCTTCACCAGAAAGGAGACAAGCTTCCGGGGACCGGTTTCTGCCATTCCAGGCGTCGTCGGCCCGGCTTGCTTGAATCCTGATGGAGCAGTGAGCAAGGGACTCATGTCTGAGTATACCCTTCCACGCTTATGGTGGACAAAATGATTCAGAAAAGGAGGTGGTGATGAACAGAGTGTCTGAATTAAGCAGACCACTCTTACCCAGTCCAAAGATCAGGGCTTGATCCATCACCGTTATTTAGCTCACTGCCCCATCCCAGCTCAGAACCTGGCTATATGCAAATTAGTCTGTCCCTGGCCCAGTGCATCATGGGAACAGGGCAGACCAAACTACCAAGCCAATTCTTCACCAGAAAGGAGACAAGCTTCCGGGGACCGGTTTCTGCCATTCCAGGTGTCGTCGGCCCGGCTTGCTTGAATCCTGATGGAGCAGTGAGCAAGGGACTCATGTCTGAGTATACCCTTCCACGCTTATGGTGGACAAAATGATTCAGAAAAGGAGGTGGTGATGAACAGAGTGTCTGAATTAAGCAGACCACTCTTACCCAGTCCAAAGATCAGGGCTTGATCCATCACCGTTATTTAGCTTACTGCCCCATCCCAGCTCAGAACCTGGCTATATGCAAATTAGTCTGTCCCTGGCCCAGTGCATCATGGGAACAGGGCAGACCAAACTACCAAGCCAATTCTTCACCAGAAAGGAGACAAGCTTCCGGGGACCGGTTTCTGCCATTCCAGGCGTCGTCGGCCCGGCTTGCTTGAATCCTGATGGAGCAGTGAGCAAGGGACTCATGTCTGAGTATACCCTTCCACGCTTATGGTGGACAAAATGATTCAGAAAAGGAGGTGGTGATGAACAGAGTGTCTGAATTAAGCAGACCACTCTTACCCAGTCCAAAGATCAGGGCTTGATCCATCACCGTTATTTAGCTCACTGCCCCATCCCAGCTCAGAACCTGGCTATATGCAAATTAGTCTGTCCCTGGCCCAGTGCATCATGGGAACAGGGCAGACCAAACTACCAAGCCAATTCTTCACCAGAAAGGAGACAAGCTTCCGGGGACCGGTTTCTGCCATTCCAGGCGTCGTCGGCCCGGCTTGCTTGAATCCTGATGGAGCAGTGAGCAAGGGACTCATGTCTGAGTATACCCTTCCACGCTTATGGTGGACAAAATGATTCAGAAAAGGAGGTGGTGATGAACAGAGTGTCTGAATTAAACAGACCACTCTTACCCAGTCCAAAGATCAGGGCTTGATCCATCACCGTTATTTAGCTCACTGCCCCATCCCAGCTCAGAACCTGGCTATATGCAAATTAGTCTGTCCCTGGCCCAGTGCATCATGGGAACAGGGCAGACCAAACTACCAAGCCAATTCTTCACCAGAAAGGAGACAAGCTTCCGGGGACCGGTTTCTGCCATTCCAGGCGTCGTCGGCCCGGCTTGCTTGAATCCTGATGGAGCAGTGAGCAAGGGACTCATGTCTGAGTATACCCTTCCACGCTTATGGTGGACAAAATGATTCAGAAAAGGAGGTGGTGATGAACAGAGTGTCTGAATTAAGCAGACCACTCTTACCCAGTCCAAAGATCAGGGCTTGATCCATCACTGTTATTTAGCTCACTGCCCCATCCCAGCTCAGAACCTGGCTATATGCAAATTAGTCTGTCCCTGGCCCAGTGCATCATGGGAACAGGGCAGACCAAACTACCAAGCCAATTCTTCACCAGAAAGGAGACAAGCTTCCGGGGACCGGTTTCTGCCATTCCAGGCGTCGTCGGCCCGGCTTGCTTGAATCCTGATGGAGCAGTGAGCAAGGGACTCATGTCTGAGTATACCCTTCCACGCTTATGATGGACAAAATGATTCAGAAAAGGAGGTGGTGATGAACAGAGTGTCTGAATTAAGCAGACCACTCTTACCCAGTCCAAAGATCAGGGCTTGATCCACCACCGTTATTTAGCTCACTGCCCCATCCCAGCTCAGAACCTGGCTATATGCAAATTAGTCTGTCCCTGGCCCAGTGCATCATGGGAACAGGGCAGACCAAACTACCAAGCCAATTCTTCACCAGAAAGGAGACAAGCTTCCGGGGACCGGTTTCTGCCATTCCAGGCGTCGTCGGCCCGGCTTGCTTGAATCCTGATGGAGCAGTGAGCAAGGGACTCATGTCTGAGTATACCCTTCCACGCTTATGGTGGACAAAATGATTCAGAAAAGGAGGTGGTGATGAACAGAGTGTCTGAATTAAGCAGACCACTCTTACCCAGTCCAAAGATCAGGGCTTGATCCATCACCGTTATTTAGCTCACTGCCCCATCCCAGCTCAGAACCTGGCTATATGCAAATTAGTCTGTCCCTGGCCCAGTGCATCATGGGAACAGGGCAGACCAAACTACCAAGCCAATTCTTCACCAGAAAGGAGACAAGCTTCCGGGGACCGGTTTCTGCCATTCCAGGCGTCGTCGGCCCGGCTTGCTTGAATCCTGATGGAGCAGTGAGCAAGGGACTCATGTCTGAGTATACCCTTCCACGCTTATGGTGGACAAAATGATTCAGAAAAGGAGGTGGTGATGAACAGAGTGTCTGAATTAAGCAGACCACTCTTACCCAGTCCAAAGATCAGGGCTTGATCCATCACCGTTATTTAGCTCACTGCCCCATCCCAGCTCAGAACCTGGCTATATGCAAATTAGTCTGTCCCTGGCCCAGTGCATCATGGGAACATGGCAGACCAAACTACCAAGCCAATTCTTCACCAGAAAGGAGACAAGCTTCCGGGGACCGGTTTCTGCCATTCCAGGCGTCGTCGGCCCGGCTTGCTTGAATCCTGATGGAGCAGTAAGCAAGGGACTCATGTCTGAGTATACCCTTCCACGCTTATGGTGGACAAAATGATTCAGAAAAGGAGGTGGTGATGAACAGAGTGTCTGAATTAAGCAGACCACTCTTACCCAGTCCAAAGATCAGGGCTTGATCCATCACCGTTATTTAGCTCACTGCCCCATCCCAGCTCAGAACCTGGCTATATGCAAATTAGTCTGTCCCTGGCCCAGTGCATCATGGGAACAGGGCAGACCAAACTACCAAGCCAATTCTTCACCAGAAAGGAGACAAGCTTCCGGGGACCGGTTTCTGCCATTCCAGGCGTCGTCGGCCCGGCTTGCATGAATCCTGATGGAGCAGTGAGCAAGGGACTCATGTCTGAGTATACCCTTCCACGCTTATGGTGGACAAAATGATTCAGAAAAGGAGGTGGTGATGAACAGAGTGTCTGAATTAAGCAGACCACTCTTACCCAGTCCAAAGATCAGGGCTTGATCCATCACCATTATTTAGCTCACTGCCCCATCCCAGCTCAGAACCTGGCTATATGCAAATTAGTCTGTCCCTGGCCCAGTGCATCATGGGAACAGGGCAGACCAAACTACCAAGCCAATTCTTCACCAGAAAGGAGACAAGCTTCCGGGGACCGGTTTCTGCCATTCCAGGCGTCGTCGGCCCGGCTTGCTTGAATCCTGATGGAGCAGTGAGCAAGGGACTCATGTCTGAGTATACCCTTCCACGCTTATGGTGGACAAAATGATTCAGAAAAGGAGGTGGTGATGAACAGAGTGTCTGAATTAAGCAGACCACTCTTACCCAGTCCAAAGATCAGGGCTTGATCCATCACCGTTATTTAGCTCACTGCCCCATCCCAGCTCAGAACCTGGCTATATGCAAATTAGTCTGTCCCTGGCCCAGTGCATCATGGGAACAGGGCAGACCAAACTACCAAGCCAATTCTTCACCAGAAAGGAGACAAGCTTCCGGGGACCGGTTTCTGCCATTCCAGGCGTCGTCAGCCCGGCTTGCTTGAATCCTGATGGAGCAGTGAGCAAGGGACTCATGTCTGAGTATACCCTTCCACACTTATGGTGGACAAAATGATTCAGAAAAGGAGGTGGTGATGAACAGAGTGTCTGAATTAAGCAGACCACTCTTACCCAGTCCAAAGATCAGGGCTTGATCCATCACCGTTATTTAGCTCACTGCCCCATCCCAGCTCAGAACCTGGCTATATGCAAATTAGTCTGTCCCTGGCCCAGTGCATCATGGGAACAGGGCAGACCAAACTACCAAGCCAATTCTTCACCAGAAAGGAGACAAGCTTCCGGGGACCGGTTTCTGCCATTCCAGGCGTCGTCGGCCCGGCTTGCTTGAATCCTGATGGAGCAGTGAGCAAGGGACTCATGTCTGAGTATACCCTTCCACGCTTATGGTGGACAAAATGATTCAGAAAAGGAGGTGGTGATGAACAGAGTGTCTGAATTAAGCAGACCACTCTTACCCAGTCAAAGATCAGGGCTTGATCCATCACCGTTATTTAGCTCACTGCCCCATCCCAGCTCAGAACCTGGCTATATGCAAATTAGTCTGTCCCTGGCCCAGTGCATCATGGGAACAGGGCAGACCAAACTACCAAGCCAATTCTTCACCAGAAAGGAGACAAGCTTCCGGGGACCGGTTTCTGCCATTCCAGGCGTCGTCGGCCCGGCTTGCTTGAATCCTGATGGAGCAGTGAGCAAGGGACTCATGTCTGAGTATACCCTTCCACGCTTATGGTGGACAAAATGATTCAGAAAAGGAGGTGGTGATGAACAGAGTGTCTGAATTAAGCAGACCACTCTTACCCAGTCCAAAGATCAGGGCTTGATCCATCACCGTTATTTAGCTCACTGCCCCATCCCAGCTCAGAACCTGGCTATATGCAAATTAGTCTGTCCCTGGCCCAGTGCATCATGGGAACAGGGCAGACCAAACTACCAAGCCAATTCTTCACCAGAAAGGAGACAAGCTTCCGGGGACCGGTTTCTGCCATTCCAGGCGTCGTCGGCCCGGCTTGCTTGAATCCTAATGGAGCAGTGAGCAAGGGACTCATGTCTGAGTATACCCTTCCACGCTTATGGTGGACAAAATGATTCAGAAAAGGAGGTGGTGATGAACAGAGTGTCTGAATTAAGCAGACCACTCTTACCCAGTCCAAAGATCAGGGCTTGATCCATCACCGTTATTTAGCTCACTGCCCTATCCCAGCTCAGAACCTGGCTATATGCAAATTAGTCTGTCCCTGGCCCAGTGCATCATGGGAACAGGGCAGACCAAACTACCAAGCCAATTCTTCACCAGAAAGGAGACAAGCTTCCGGGGACCGGTTTCTGCCATTCCAGGCGTCGTCGGCCCGGCTTGCTTGAATCCTGATGGAGCAGTGAGCAAGGGACTCATGTCTGAGTATACCCTTCCACGCTTATGGTGGACAAAATGATTCAGAAAAGGAGGTGGTGATGAACAGAGTGTCTGAATTAAGCAGACCACTCTTACCCAGTCCAAAGATCAGGGCTTGATCCATCACCGTTATTTAGCTCACTGCCCAATCCCAGCTCAGAACCTGGCTATATGCAAATTAGTCTGTCCCTGGCCCAGTGCATCATGGGAACAGGGCAGACCAAACTACCAAGCCAATTCTTCACCAGAAAGGAGACAAGCTTCCGGGGACCGGTTTCTGCCATTCCAGGCGTCGTCGGCCCGGCTTGCTTGAATCCTGATGGAGCAGTGAGCAAGGGACTCATGTCTGAGTATACCCTTCCACGCTTATGGTGGACAAAATGATTCAGAAAAGGAGGTGGTGATGAACAGAGTGTCTGAATTAAGCAGACCACTCTTACCCAGTCCAAAGATCAGGGCTTGATCCATCACCGTTATTTAGCTCACTGCCCCATCCCAGCTCAGAACCTGGCTATATGCAAATTAGTCTGTCCCTGGCCCAGTGCATCATGGGAACAGGGCAGACCAAACTACCAAGCCAATTCTTCACCAGAAAGGAGACAAGCTTCCGGGGACCGGTTTCTGCCATTCCAGGCGTCGTCGGCCCGGCTTGCTTGAATCCTGATGGAGCAGTGAGCAAGGGACTCATGTCTGAGTATACCCTTCCACGCTTATGGTGGACAAAATGATTCAGAAAAGGAGGTGGTGATGAACAGAGTGTCTGAATTAAGCAGACCACTCTTACCCAGTCCAAAGATCAGGGCTTGATCCATCACCGTTATTTAGCTCACTGCCCCATCCCAGCTCAGAACCTGGCTATATGCAAATTAGTCTGTCCCTGGCCCAGTGCATCATGGGAACAGGGCAGACCAAACTACCAAGCCAATTCTTCACCAGAAAGGAGACAAGCTTCCGGGGACCGGTTTCTGCCATTCCAGGCGTCGTCGGCCCGGCTTGCTTGAATCCTGATGGAGCAGTGAGCAAGGGACTCATGTCTGAGTATACCCTTCCACGCTTATGGTGGACAAAATGATTCAGAAAAGGAGGTGGTGATGAACAGAGTGTCTGAATTAAGCAGACCACTCTTACCCAGTCCAAAGATCAGGGCTTGATCCATCACCGTTATTTAGCTCACTGCCCCATCCCAGCTCAGAACCTGGCTATATGCAAATTAGTCTGTCCCTGGCCCAGTGCATCATGGGAACAGGGCAGACCAAAAAACCAAGCCAATTCTTCACCAGAAAGGAGACAAGCTTCCGGGGACCGGTTTCTGCCATTCCAGGCGTCGTCGGCCCGGCTTGCTTGAATCCTGATGGAGCAGTGAGCAAGGGACTCATGTCTGAGTATACCCTTCCACGCTTATGGTGGACAAAATGATTCAGAAAAGGAGGTGGTGATGAACAGAGTGTCTGAATTAAGCAGACCACTCTTACCCAGTCCAAAGATCAGGGCTTGATCCATCACCGTTATTTAGCTCACTGCCCCATCCCAGCTCAGAACCTGGCTATATGCAAATTAGTCTGTCCCTGGCCCAGTGCATCATGGGAACAGGGCAGACCAAACTACCAAGCCAATTCTTCACCAGAAAGGAGACAAGCTTCCGGGGACCGGTTTCTGCCATTCCAGGCGTTGTCGGCCCGGCTTGCTTGAATCCTGATGGAGCAGTGAGCAAGGGACTCATGTCTGAGTATACCCTTCCACGCATATGGTGGACAAAATGATTCAGAAAAGGAGGTGGTGATGAACAGAGTGTCTGAATTAAGCAGACCACTCTTACCCAGTCCAAAGATCAGAGCTTGATCCATCACCGTTATTTAGCTCACTGCCCCATCCCAGCTGAGAACCTGGCTATATGCAAATTAGTCTGTCCCTGGCCCAGTGCATCATGGGAACAGGGCAGACCAAACTACCAAGCCAATTCTTCACCAGAAAGGAGACAAGCTTCCGGGGACCGGTTTCTGCCATTCCAGGCGTCGTCGGCCCGGCTTGCTTGAATCCTGATGGAGCAGTGAGCAAGGGACTCATGTCTGAGTATACCCTTCCACGCTTATGGTGGACAAAATGATTCAGAAAAGGAGGTGGTGATGAACAGAGTGTCTGAATTAAGCAGACCACTCTTACCCAGTCCAAAGATCAGGGCTTGATCCATCACCGTTATTTAGCTCACTGCCCCATCCCAGCTCAGAACCTGGCTATATGCAAATTAGTCTGTCCCTGGCCCAGTGCATCATGGGAACAGGGCAGACCAAACTACCAAGCCAATTCTTCACCAGAAAGGAGACAAGCTTCCGGGGACCGGTTTCTGCCATTCCAGGCGTCGTCGGCCCGGCTTGCTTGAATCCTGATGGAGCAGTGAGCAAGGGACTCATGTCTGAGTATACCCTTCCACGCTTATGGTGGACAAAATTATTCAGAAAAGGAGGTGGTGATGAACAGAGTGTCTGAATTAAGCAGACCACTCTTACCCAGTCCAAAGATCAGAGCTTGATCCATCACCGTTATTTAGCTCACTGCCCCATCCCAGCTCAGAACCTGGCTATATGCAAATTAGTCTGTCCCTGGCCCAGTGCATCATGGGAACAGGGCAGACCAAACTACCAAGCCAATTCTTCACCAGAAAGGAGACAAGCTTCCGGGGACCGGTTTCTGCCATTCCAGGCGTCGTCGGCCCGGCTTGCTTGAATCCTGATGGAGCAGTGAGCAAGGGACTCATGTCTGAGTATACCCTTCCACGCTTATGGTGGACAAAATGATTCAGAAAAGGAGGTGGTGATGAACAGAGTGTCTGAATTAAGCAGACCACTCTTACCCAGTCCAAAGATCAGGGCTTGATCCATCACCGTTATTTAGCTCACTGCCCCATCCTGGGATGGTGCAATGAGCTAAAAAACGGTGTTGGATCTAGCCCTGATCTCTTGACTGGGTGAGAGTATTCTGCTTAATTCAGAGACTCGGTCCATCACCACCCCTTGTTGTAAATATTTTTGTCCACCCTAAGCGTGGAAGGGTATACTCAGATGTGAGTCCCTTGCTCTCGCACCATCAGGATTCAAGCAAGCCGGGCCGAAGACGGCTGAAATGCCAGAAACCGGTCCCCGGAAGCTTGTTTCCTTCCCAGTGTAAGAATTGGCTTTTGAAGTCTGGTCTGCCCTGTTCCCATGATGCACTGGGCCAGGGACAGACTAATTTGCATACAGCCAGGTTCTGAAACTGGGATGGTGCAATGAGCTAAAAAACGGTGTTGGATCTAGCCCTGATCTCTTGACAGGGTGAGAGTATTCTGCTTAATTCAGAGACTCTGTCCATCACCACCCCTTGTTGTAAATATTTTTGTCCACCCTAAGCGTGGAAGGGTATACTCAGATGTGAGTCCCTTGCTCATTGCACCATCAGGATTCAAGCAAGCTGGGCCGAAGACGGCTGAAATGCCAGAAACCGGTCCCCGGAAGCTTGTTTCCTTCCCAGTGTAAGAATTGGCTTTTGTAGTCTGGTCTGCCCTGTTCCCATGATGCACTGGGCCAGGGACAGACTAATTTGCATACAGCCAGGTTCTGAAACTGGGATGGTGCAATGAGCTAAAAAACGGTGTTGGATCTAGCCCTGATCTCTTGACTGGGTGAGAGTATTCTGCTTAATTCAGAGACTCTGTCCATCACCACCCCTTGTTGTAAATAAAAGCTTCCTGTAGCCACTCATATTGATTCTGAACAGAATTTATGGTTTCCAGACTTAAACTGGATGTTAGTTGTGTTTTCAAGTGTTCCAAATTGAGTTTGTTCCACGGCCGATAGGTGGATGGATGTAAGGTAGTTTTAGGTGAGTCAATTAGTGTTGTTTAATATTGGAAAGCAAGCAAGTGGTGGTCTGACCATGTGAAAGGTAACTAGTTCAGTATTAGCAAAAATGACATCTAGGATATGTCCAGCGGTATGTGTCGGATTGTGGACAATCTGGTGCGGGTTCAATGCGTTTTTGGATGGGTCATATTGGGTTTATCAAACCAAATGTTCAGGTCACCCAGAATGCACAGGTTGGAGTGTATTGTTATCAAGTTTGAAACTGTGTCTAGAAGTGCATCTGGGAATAATGCCTTGCTAGGTGGAGGTCTGTAAAGGAGCAGGAAGTTACAGATGGAAGACGGTGTAGGATTGCATCTTGTTAGAAGAGCCTCACAATTCTTTATGGAGATATTGTCAACTAAAGTGCTATATATTGTTTGCCTGAATACAACAGCTAGACCACCTCCTTTTTTGGCTATACGATATTGGGTGATTAATTGATAATCTAGAGGAACGGCTTCATGCAGGACTGTAGCCATATGCTCTCCCAACCATGATTCAGTTATGAATAGTATGTCTGGTTTTGCATCAGTGAAGTGGAGTAGCCACAACTGGATTGTAATTCAATGATATGAAAACTCTGTAGCAAAACCACAATGGACAAAATGTACTGACATTGGTCTGGATGAGGTTCGCACAGATGCCAGTTGTGTTCTTTTGGGAGGGGTGTATGGGATGCAAAGGTGGATGTTAAGGAAGTGAAATATGCATATCTAGTGTCTTAAGAGCGCAACACAAATCCAGTGTTGGTGGCAACCATCCAAGCTTCTACACTTTCCCACAATGTGGGATCCAAGTCAGATGTAGAATTTGGCTTGCCTCCTCTTTGACCGTATTCTCGTGTATAACTGAGAGGATAAATTATGTGGTTAGGATTTGTGCTGTACAAGACATCATCCGTTGTCAGCTAAGTTCTACCATGACTGACGTTGTAAATGGATTATGGGAACAGAGAGCACACAAAGATTGGACATAACAAATCTGTAATCTCACAGTCTAAAATGAATGTTTTGACTTCATGGGGAGGGAAGCACAAATGAGCCACACAATGTACCTGACTATTGGACATCTCACATATGAACTCTACACTGCAATATATGATCTGATATGCAACTGTGAAACTGGTCAGCCTGATGTTGTACACTCCTTTAGACTTGTCAACAGACAACATTATACTCATGATGCATGATGGTCATACCAATGAAGGTGTAATCGAAGTAAGGCGTGGGTGTCAAGAATATTTATCCCCTTCCTCCAAATATCAGTTACCTTCTCATATACATTTGTCTGCTGCTGGTGAGCAGGGGCCCACATGTAAAGTCCAGGAGGCAAACATGCCATACACTGGCCAGGAATAGCATATCAATGGTCATTGAGAATGACACATGCATGTTAGCTCATAGCTACCATCCTGTGAACCTAAATATGGACATGCATGTCCCATAACAGCTGCTGACAGGATGCCATCAGTGCAGCAGACAACACTATCAAGGGGTATGCAAGACATCCTGGCTGCAGCAGTGAAACCCACTATCATCTGCCCATCAGGTAAACGTGTCATGAAGTGTTTCTCTATCATCGATTCCCAAATCATTACGAAGATCCAAATCCCATTCTGCATAGCATCTGCAGTTGGTGTTTACAAAGTTACATACATACCAATCCATACATATGAGTTTCACATGTGCCCGTTTGTAAATTAGCAATGCAGAACATTAAGTATGGTGTCACTTCCCTCTCCAGGTTCTGGATCGGGGTCTGCTTCCTCAGCTACACCTATTAGGAGACAGGTTTAGTAGTTGACATCAGGGGGGATCAAAAAGGGAAACAAAGCTGTGCGCTGGAGCTGGTGAGTTTACTTGTGCATTGTACATCTCCATTCAACACCTCAGTGCTATAGTGTCTGCTGTCACATGTAGGTGTGTCCAAACAAGGTCACTTGTGCTTCAACTGTTGATGCAAAGTACAGTAAAGCCAACCCTTGTGTTGCACCACAACTAAAACTAGGTCAATTACTTATCCTGTTGCAACCTCTATCTTCCAGGCGATGATGTTGATGAGGAGGATGGACTTTCTACCAGTGATAGGTGACTGGCACTCAAAGGGGAAAATCCACTGCTCTTGCAAGCAGCAATGTCAGTGGCAAGTACTGCGCAAGAGGAGGAGCATGAAGTACCTAAGGAGGCTGCTGAATTTGAGGATGAGGGAGACTATCTGGCCCTCCTCACAAAGGACGAGGAATTTAGATGCCGTGGCAAGAACATTTATCGCATTGGCCAAATTTGGCAAGGTCACACACCCTCCGCCCAGCAAAGTGCCTCAGCATCCAAAAACCAAGATTGCCTGTCCTCAGCATAGAGCTAACCAGCCATAGCTCACATACACCCCAACACAGATATCACTACAGCACAGCCCTCACATCCAGGACAGATGTGGCGGTTTCCCTATACATTCCCCCAATACAATGAATCCTAGGCATTCACTCCACCATCTACGGGAGGTACAACACCTGTTGTGGTGCAGATATCCCCTGGGCACCACTCTCCAGTCGACAGACTACCAACTGCCACCCCCCTCCCTGCTGGAGGACCTGGCAGTCTCATCCATGGCCTTCCCCTGCAGAGAGGACCAGCAGATGGCCATGGTAGCATTTGGGAGGAATACTTCTTCCAACAGCAGGCAGATGTGAGGCAGGACATTCGTGCCATAGAGGCTACCCTCTCAGACATGTCTGAGGCCCTGCAGGACATGCAGCAAATCCCTCAGGTGGTGGACAGACTGACCAATGTGTTGGACAGGACCGATAGACCTTGGCAAGACATCTCTAAAAATATCAAAGACATATCCATACAAAGGGAAGATAGTGCAAGACATCATGCCTTGGCCATGAAGGTGATGGAGGGCATGCCAAAACTGATCCACAGTCTCCCTTCAAGGTCAACACAGGGGGGAGCCATCGCATATGCCTAAAGCACATCACACCCACACACCTGTACCACAAACCTCACAGGATCACAGCAAGAGTACACACCCATCATCACCCCCTGTTCAGGCACTCTCCCACCTAAACATCCACCACCGCCTCATGTCCAGGCACTCCCTCCACCTGAACATCCACCACCACCACCTATCCAGGCACTCCCCCCACATGCACATCTACCACCGCCCCCTGTCCAGGCACTACAACCACATGCACACCCACCCACTGTCCACGCATACCCACCAACTGTACATACACTATCTTCCCCTGTCTGTGAACTTTACCCTGTACAGGCAGATGCACCACACCAACCTGCACCTCGGCCACAACCCAAACATACTCACTCACAGCAATCCTCACCTCCAACTTTGCGATGTCACCAGAATGATCCCCCTTGATCACATCTCAAATATATCATCTAGTGTGAATATGTGTAAATAAAATCTAAATCTGCTCACAAGTCAAGACTAAGCTGTGTATTATGTACTGATGGGCAAATGTTTACCCTTGTGGTGTCCTAGAGGCGTGAGGATGAAAGTGTGTGAGTGAAAAATGCGAGAATGTAACCCCATCAATGCAAAAACATATCATGGGCAGAGCAAATAACAACTCACAATATATATGTCCATACGTTGAACAAGACATTCACAATAAAGTTAAACAAGATAGAAAAAGTATTAATTAAAATATAAGCTTATTTAAATTAAATATTTTTGAGGAGAAAAATACAAAAACTATGTTTGGAAGGGAGAAAGGAAATTAAATAATATTCTTTATAGAGAAAGGACAAGGGGACTTCGGTAGGGACAACATAAATAAAACACGTCAGGAAGCATCAGGGAAACCAGTCTATATAGAAGGGGCAAAATAAATAAGTGTCCAAAACAATGTCAGAGTCCAGGAGGTCAACTGTCCTTCTGGTCATCCTCTATCTCCACAATATCCAGATCCTCAGAATCCGAAGTGGGCTCCTGGCTGGCCGGTGCAGGACCAGGCAACACATGGGGTTGGGATACATGACGAAAATGGGGGGAAACAGTGTGGGGCAACGAACAGGGGGAAACATTGAGGGTGATGTGGGAGGGATTATGGGCTATGACAGACAACATTGCTGCACACAAGTAAGTGACACTGGCAGTGATGGTGGTCATGGCTCTTTCATTTTCCTCTCGCATTAGGAGCAACTCAGTGTAGATCTGCAGCATGATGCGAGAGGCCATGTCGGGCTGACCCTCACATGCCATGATGCGAGAGGCCATGTCTGGATGACCCTCACATGCCACATCACTTTCTGTGGTACAGCCACAAGAGTTACAACACAGTAAGGGGTTTGAGTGAAACATGAAGGCTGTGGTGTCTCAGGTTTGGAGCTGATGTTGGTGTCTTCCTGGCAGCCACTTTGAGTAGGACTAGTTGCAGAGGATGCAGCTGGAGGCTCCAATGGACTGGAGGCCTCCAGAGTTAGGGAGGGGCTGCTGGCAGGCCCAAGTTGTGTTGTGGCCTTCCCCGGGGACACCATGCCAAAAGAAAGTAGTGAATGGGGAAAGTCAATTCCCCCCCCCTCGGCCAGAGGTGTCCAGTTCTCTCCCCCTTGCAATGTCCTCAGCCTACATCTGGTCTGAAACCCCAGAGGTGTCTTCCTGCTCAGTCCGGTTGGGCACAATTAACCTGCCTCCTGATGTAGAAGGTCCCTCCTCATCCTCTTCTTCATCAGTTCTTGAGAGAGGTCATGGCCACCGGCGCACTGAAGATGTTCTGAGCCGAACTGTGTCCTGGTCCTCTTGACCAGCTGAGCTTACTGAAATGTAGTGGTTGTACACATCAGAACAAGACACATAATTAGGTGAGGCAAGAGCAGACGTTGTTCTCCTCTGATCACACTATACAGATGCAAGTGAATTGAAGCCTAAAGTACATGTATGTTCACTGGGATCTCCTGCTTTGACTGGCACATGGACATCTCACTTGAATTTTGATGGCTTACACTTCTATACTGACCAACCCTCAGGTTCTACGTTCCTGTGATCTGCGTGTCCTGTCATTGCTACATAGGCAGCTTTCAATCCCATTATACAAAAGGAGATCAGAGACAGTCCAGATGGTATAGGAATGGGCCTGTGATATGGAATCTCTGTACTTTTACTTTCTGACAAATGTCATCTGCTGGGTAGCATTGTATGAGACAACACAAATGCAGATTGGGGGGCATACATCCATCTAGTGTCTGGGATATTGGCTTTGTTAAGTGGGGAGTCTAACCTTTTGATATTCCCTCACAAAAGCAGACAATCCAATGCCACATATTGGCTTTGAAGACTAATCAGTCAGTGCTGTACACTGCTGAACAGTTGTGGCTAGTTGGTACAGCTACCTTGAATGGACAAATGACATGCAAGCCACTGTTGGCAAGACGTGCATATGTAGACCCAGTTCTGAGAATTTGGTAGCACTTAAGAGTGAGGCAAGGACCTCAAAGTCTGTCCTAACTCCATGGCACATGATGATCTGTCTTAATCAGAACCCAAACTCACTGATGCAATGCAAGTCACATCAGTTATAAAGACCTTGGTTCACTGTTAATGGTGCTAGCAGTGCAAAGGTATTTATAAATGCATGTGTGTGGCTCAATTTCTCAGATGGCATATTAAAACTACCACTACCAGAATGCACTCTGCTCTGTACATTCTATATGCTACAGTGAGCCTTTGGCCTAATGATGACTGCTGCATTTACACAGAATAGGTAAATGGAGGCATGGGACACATGATGGTACAGTTCTGTCTTCTCTCACATCATACTTTCAGACACATATTGCAGTTAATGCAGTTACCAGCTATCTGCTGCTCATGCTCCTCTAGCTGAGCATGGAGGGTCAGCCAGGTAGCCCACAGAACCCTCCTGTACAGTGGCGATAAGCGAGCCTCTGCAAATGGTGCTGGGAGGATTATCCCAATATCTCCTCAGCCTTGTGCGATGCCCAACGTCTTAGGTATGCCCTTGATGCCCACTGCACTGCAGCACTCACCAATGGTGGCCCATAGTCTGGCACATGCTACATTGCTCAGCTGGTCCTCAGGACTTCAATACAGCCAAATAAATTTGGATATCACCCCCTCTGCTGGTATGTCTAATTCTCTTTCAGTGAAAGGGGTTGCTTTCTCCTCATATCCCTCAGTCATATTGGGGGACTTGGGTTGTACTGAGCAGCAGGATGGCAGAGGATCTGATCTGTGAGAGAGGATGACTCAGAATGAACAGAAAATGGCTGTCAACAACTTGTTGTGATGTATTTCCTGCATCCCACTTCCTGTATGTCATTTCCTGTATGAAACTTCGGGTCCTGGGCAATTTCAGGAACTGCCGGCCTGAACGCGTAATCTCTGCTTGGGGTGCGTTGTCTCCATAATCGACGCATCGCCTCCGCATACGAGGCCTACACTCTGCATACAGAGAGTGTGCATTTGTACCGGAAGTTCAGGAAACAGACCGGAAACCATTCTTTCTTACAGGAAATGACATACGGGAAATGGTAGGCAGGCAATACATCACAGGAAGCTGCTGACAGACACGTTCTATTCATTCTGAGTCATCCTCCATCACAGATCAGAGCCTCTGCCATCCTGTTCTATAGCAGAACCCCTAATATGACACATTAAGAGCCCATCAGAGACATGAAACAAAAGCTAGAACAGACTAATAAATAATGTTTGGATTGGGACAAGGGGGTAGGCAGGCAAAACATCACATCCCAGGAGAGTTTGCTCCATTGCATTATGGTACATGTAGTCCATAAATTGTGCTCAGCTCAAGAGTTGAATGTTGTGTTACGGTAAATTCGGGGGAAGCAGTGCTGTGTATCCCAGACACATAGAGCCTGATTCACCAAGATCATCACTCACGTTGGGGGCCCCTTAGTTGTGGGGGATTCAAATCTGTTGGGGGCAAATACTCCATAATGCAATTGTTAGGCTCATTTGTGATTCACAATATAAAGTTAAGGGTGCCAACAAGTGAATTTGTTTGTCACACAGATTTCAGATGTAAAGTTGTATTTCTGTTTTTCACAATCATCTAATCAATCAATTTGATATCTGCTGTTTTTTTAGTTCACTTATAATGTTCTGGTACTCAGTTCCACAGAAAAGACTATTCAATTAATATAGTCACATTAGAGATAAAAACCAACAACAACACGGGATAATCTTTTTCTAGAAAAAATGTTTCATATTTTATAATGTTCACAAATTATAAGGGTACATATCAACTATTAATGTTGATTACAATGCTTGCAAATGAATAGGGAATTTGACAATTCTACCTATAATCCATTTGCAAGGAAGTCCAATCCAAAATAAGACAACAGGTGACATTTATCATTCATAAATAAAATAATTACTAGAACATATATTCACACATAAAGAAATGGACTATGTAGTCGACGTTTCGGTCTTCAAATGTATTAATCCATCAGACCTTCTTCAGGACAACACAGTGTGAATTTAGCAGTGACCCTTTGCATTGTGGTCCAATTCAGACCTCTGGAATATTGGATATAATCAATTGACTATCATTCGTAGTCCTGGTCTTGTTTCTGGTTTGTATGCCCACAGGACTTTATTAAGGGTGTTAAATCCTTAGGGAGAGCCAAACGTCTTCATCGCTTTAATGCAAGTGATGCTCCCAATTTGTAAGGAAAAGTTTTCGGCGTGGTATGCGGAAGTATAACCGCGTCACTTGAATGCCGGCACCCATTCTCTAAAGGTCCTAGGAATTCTCTCACATGCACATACATCTAATCCTTTGAGTCAATGGATTCCATAGGGACATCAGGAACAATGATTGCTGACATCTGCACATGACCTGATGCATGGCCAATCCTTTGACTTGCTTACAACTTAGCTAGTGTCTCCATCTCTAACAGATACACCCCCAAATCTGTCATTCTCCTAAAGTCTTCCCTTCTGACCCTGATGCTTTCCGTACCTATGAAACCAAACCTGCAACACCTAACACTGTATTTGTTGATCTACATCATCCCCTCTCTACACCAGTTACCACAGTTCCACTCTTGCCATACCCCTACACTTCATCAACTCTGTGAAAGTCATCCTGGTGTGTTCATATCCATTGCTACCTGTAAACAAGAGTTTGCAGTATTGTATCAAAAGCTAAATGCAATTCATGATGCTACAACCAACTTACAGAATACCAACTCTCGATTGAAGGATACGTGTTTCCATGCCTCAATTTCACGCTCCTCCCCCTCCACTTTCAACTGTGGATACATCACCATATGCAGAGCTTCACCCTGAAATCCTCTCTTACTATAGCAACAAATAACTGCAAACACATGCAAATACTGGTCTGCCCATACCTCCTGTAATAAATGGAGTTTCTAGTTGGCAGTGGTTTACACCCTGTCCAAGTAGGGAGTCTCACTTTAGTTAGGCTAAGGGAGGCAGACAGCTAAAATAACTCCTGCTCACCCCTTGGTAGTTTGACACAAGCAGTCAGGCTTATCTCAGAGGCAATGTGTAACACAGTGAAAGCACTTCAAATTAGTCCATACTAATTTAGAAAAATAGCCAATGTTTATCTGAATGAAACAAGACCAAAATGACAAACATCCAACATACACAAGTAAAGATATAACTTTTCAAACTTTAAATAAGTTCAGTCCATAGAAATCTATGGATACGTTATTTTTAGCCCAAAGTACCTTGAATGCATCAAAATCTAAAGGTGATGTGCAGGGGAGGTGAGGTACCAGAAAAGCAAAGCGTAAGTTTGTTCCTTACTACCAGGGAAGGTGATGTGTTAGTTCTTTACTGCCAGGGGAGGTGATGCGCCAGTTCCCCACTGATCGGGGAAGGGATGCATCGGTTCTTTACTGTCAAGGAAGGTGATGCTTTGGTTACTTACTAGAAGCGGAGGATATGCATTGATCTCCAGACACGCAGCCTCAGTTCCTTATTGCTGGGCAACGTCGAAGAAGAAATTCGCGTTTAGGTACAATGTGTCTAAAATGCAGATGCGCAGTGTGAATTCCGCTGTAATGAAGCAGGCTCTGTGTTGGAGCTGGAGCGGTGCGTCACGGACCTCGGTGATGTGGTGCTCGAAACTTCCACTGTGGCAATGCAGTGATGGAAAGTTGTGGCCTGCTGTAAATGCTGTTGTCAATTCTCCAATTGGGAACCACTCTCCGGTGTGTCGACAAAAACAGATGCTGGTAGTTGATGCATGGATTTTCTCCTTCAACTCAGCAGATTCTACTTCCAATGAGTCAGGGACTGGATTTGGCACCACTTGGCAAGTCAGGACTGTCAGCCGAAGAGCCCAGGTACTGGTAGGTGAATTCTTTAGTGGCCCTGAGACTTTTTAACAGAAGGCAAGCCCACACAAGCTCTTGGAGAACCTTGGAAGCATGATACAGAAAGTAACGGTCAGTCCTTTCACTACCAGGACAGAGGCAGCAAGCAGGAAGCCAGCACAACAAAGCAAAAGGCAGAGTGTTAGTTCCTCATACAGCATCTAGCTCTTCATCCTGGTAGAATGTCCTTTAGTCCAGAGGCAAATGGTCAAAATATCGAATCCAAAATATAGACAAACCAAAATATCGAGTCCAAAATATAGAATGGACAAAATATCGAATGGACAAAATATAGACATCAAAAATATTGTTTTGAAGGTAAGTAATGTAATATCGATTTTAAAAATATAGACAGTCAAAATATCGAAGTACATAATATAGTTTATTAAAAATATCGAATTTTTAATAATATCGCAATTTTTTAAAGTGGTTTTTATGTCAGTATATGTGTGAAAAGTGTATATATTTTGGTAATTTATTTTAAGTAATTAATTTTATGTTATTTAATTATTGTGTAATTTAATTCTGTAGCGGGTTGTGGGTTTATAGGGGAATAGGGTGGGAAGTAATTTAATTATAATTAATTAAATAAGTTAATTAATTAATTGGTATTTATTTAGAATAAATTGTTAATTAATTTTTAATTGGTAATTAATTAATTCTTAATTGATAAATATTTTTTATTAATTGATTAATTGATAATTATGTAAATTAAATTAATTTATTTTCTGCAGCGGGTTGTGGGTTTATAGGGGAATAGGGTGGGAAGTAATTTAATTCTAATTAATTAAATATGTTAATTAAATAAATGGTATTTATTTAGAATGCATTGTTAATTAATTTTTAATTGGTAATTAATTAATTCTTAATTAATAATTATTTTTTATTAGTTGATTAATTGATAATTATGTGAATTAAATTTAAAAAAATTCCGTAGCGGGTTGTGGGTTTATAGGGGAATAGGGTGGGAAGTAATTTAATTATAATTAATTAAATATGTTAATTAATTAATTGGTATTTATTTCGAATAAATTGTTAATTAATTTTTAATTGGTAATTAATTAATTCTTAATTGATAATTAATTTTTATTAATTGATTAATTGATGATTATGTGAATTATAATAATTTATTTTCACTAAAGTGGGAATAGTAAAATGTACCCCTATGCTATCCAACGCTTTCCCTATTGTTGCACTCTCTGGAGTAGGAATACTAATTTTTACCCCTACGCTATCCAACGCTTTCCCTACTGTTGCACTCTCTGGAGTGGGAATATTAAATTTTACCCCTATGCTATCCAACGCGTTCCCTACTGTTGCACTCTCTGGAGTGGGAATAGTAATTTTTACCTCTACGCTATCCAACGCTTTCCCTACTGTTGCACTCTATGGAGTGGGAATAGTAATTTTTACCCCTACGCTATCCAACGCTTTCCCTACTGATGCACTCCCTGGAGTGGGAATAGTAATTTTTACCCCTACGCTATCCAACGTTTTCCCTACTGTTGCACTCTCTGGAGTGGGAATAGTAATTTTTACCCCTACGCTATCCAACGCTTTCCCTACTGTTGCACTCTCTGGAGTGGGAATAGTAATTTTTACCCCTACGCTATCCAACGCTTTCCCTACTCTTGCACTCTCTGGAGTGGGAATAGTAATTTTTACCCCTACGCTATCCAACGCTTTCCCTACTGTTGCACTCTCTGGAGTGGGAATAGTAATTTATACCCCTACGCTATCCAACGCTTTCCCTACTGTTGCACTCTTTGGAGTGGGAATAGTCATTTTTACCCCTACGCTATCCAACGCTTTCCCTACTGTTGCACTTCCAGGAGTGGGAATAGTAATTTTTACACCTCCGCTATCCTACGGTAATAATATTTTGTATTTGTTATTAATATTATGTTAATATATATATGTTTTAACATATATGATTGTATTTTTTTTTATAAGTTAAATTAGTTATTTAATAGTTTTAAGGTAATTTAATTATTTTTAAGTATATTTTAGCTATTTATTTTTAATATTTTTGTAATTTTACATTAATTTTAAGAAATTCGATATTTTTATAATGTATATATATATAAACAATATTTTGGGGTTGATATTTTGGTACTTACCTGTTTGGAGATAGGAATTCGATTTTTTGTCTGTCGATATTTTGGAATCTATATTTTGGGTAGTCTATATTTTGTCCCTCGATATTTAGTCAGTGATCCAGTCCAGAAATGTTCTGGATGTGGGGTGTGAGAGGTCTAATACTTATAAGTCTTTCTGCCTTTAAAATAGGCAAACTTCAAAGGAAAGTCTTTGTAGTGCACAATTCCCTGCCTTTCCCGTGAACTGGCTCCAAACACACTACAGGGGGGTAGAGACAGCTTTGTGTGAGGGCAGGCACAGGACTATTCAGGTGTCAGTGACAACTCCACCCACCACTCTAGCTCAGAAAGGTCCTCCAGCCTGGTGATGGCCCATCAAGATATGCAGGGCACATCTCAGTTTCCTTTGTGAGACTGTCTAGATTAAATGCACAAGAGCCCAACTGCCATCCTAACCCAGATGTGGATTCTATAGACAGACAGAGGCACAGAATGGTTAAGCAAGAAAATCCCCACTTTCTAAAAGTAGCATTTTCACCAAAAGGTGTACTTTTAATTTGTGAGTTCAGAGACCCCAAAATCCAAATCTCTATCAGCTCCCAATGGGAAATCACACTTAAAATATTTTTTAAAGGCAATCCCCATGTTATCCTATTGGAGAGACAGGCCTTGCAATAATGAAGAAAGAAATTAGCAGTATTTCACTATTATGACATGTAAAACACAGCAGTGCATGTCCTACCTTTTAAATACTTTGCTCCTTGCTAATGGGGCTGCCTGGGTCTACTGTAGGGGGCACTTACATTTCTTAAAAAGGAAAAAGGAAGGGTTGGGTCTGGCAGTGGGTGCACTTGCCAGGTCGAAGTGGCAGTTTAGAATTGCACACAAAGACACTTCAGTGGCAGGTCTGAGACATGTTTGCAGGGCTACTCATGTAGGTGGCACAATCTGTGCTGTAGGCCCACTAGTAGCATTTGATTTACAAGCCCTGGGCACACTGTGTGCACTTTGGTAGGGACTTTCATAGCAAGTCAAATATGCCAATCATGGATAAGCTAATCACCAATACATTTTGGGAAGAGAGCATATGCACTTTCACACTGGTTAGCAGTGGTAAAGTGCTCAGAGTCCGAAAACCAACACAAAGTGGTCAGAAAATAGGAGGAAGAAGGCATAAAGTTTAGGGATATCCCTGAAAAAGGGGCAGGTCCAACACCTCCCACCTTACCTCATCCAAAACATCTATTAATAACTAATTAAATAACATGAAAGTCATATTTGAAATCCTCAAAGAACAAATTGACACCAGTTCTCTTCCCATTGCCACCATCACCAGAGCTATAATCCATTGCTTAAAGTACAAATAGATTTGCACAAATAACTTGGTTGGTATGTACTGTCTGATTTATAACAAGAATCAGAACTTGTGGCATTGTCCAGCCACCAGTAATGATGGCAGCTTGAGCCCGGAGCTCCTTGCACCGGTGAGCTGTGACGGAGACAGCGGTCCCCTCCTCACAGCGGGGTCCACACACTGTGGCTTGCAGACATGCTCTGAGGGGGGGCCATGGACTGGCAGGTCAAAGACCCGCTACACAGACAGGAGGCTGCATCCCAACCATCGACCTGACATTGCCCTCCTCGACTAAACTGGGCCTAGAAGGTCAGGCGAAGCAGCAGCCTGAAGTTAGGTGCGTCAACAGCCTCTCACTCCTGTCCATGAGACGTAGGAACGTACTCTCATATTTACATTCAAAACTGTCAGAAATGGCCTTACTGCAGGAGACCCAACTCAACAGCCTTAAGGCTGAAAAATTACTCTGGAGCTGGGTGGGAAGGAAGATCAACAGCAGCTGCCCGGAACCACTGGCCTTCGGAAGCAGAATGTCCCGGAAATGTGGTGTAGAGCTCCTGCTCCGTAAATCATTGCTGTCACTGTCATCAAATCATGGTCTGACCCAGATAGCAGGTATGCTTTGCAAAACTGAGAATTGGGGACAGGTCGCTTTGAGTGGAGTTCGGCTCTAAACAGCTTTTTTTACTCCAACTCAACTGTCTCCTCATTCAGATTGGGGCCTCTCACTACCTGATCGGGGGCAATTGGAATCTTGCCCGAGATAGGGTGCTTGACAGTACCGGGCCCTTATATGTGGGCAATAATCCCGACAGGGCACTACTCAGGGATGTGTTCACAGACCATGGGCTAGTGGACCACTGGCACCTCGCCAAATCAAAGGTACATCTATCTTTCATCCGTGCACGGTATCCAATACCGTCTGTATTACTTCCTCCTCTCTCAAAGGGTGGTGACTCATGCTCGGGACTCCCAGATCTTAGAAACTGTGCTCTCTGACCACTCTCTGGTCATAGTACCCTTGGACAATGGCCTTGCCTCTATGGGATGCAAGCCCTGGCACTTGAATGCACAACACTATAGCACCCCTGAGAGTAAATCCTGACTGAGGGTGCAAGGCTCTATATATCTGGAGGATGGTAAAGACTTGGTGCATTCCCATGGGGTCTTTTGGGCAGCTGCGAAAGCAACCATCCAGGGATAACTCAAGCAGGATGTGGCCCTTTTCAATAAACAGAAGTACTGGAGGACAACATTGCATCCCTTACTTGCCCATACACGGCCTGCCCTTCACTTCCGGTGCGCTGCCATCTGGACGTATGGCTCTCAATGGCCTGTACATGTCCAAGGCTGAATATGCATTGCAGTAGCTGAAAAGACTTCACTACAAACAAGGGCAGACTCTTAGCTGCTCAATGTTGTCAGCAGGAGGCAGGTCTATCCCTGCCATTCATGTCGTGGGCCGGGAGGTCCTCACTCACCCACAAAACATTGTTAACAAATTTATGGTGTTCAACAGGACAGTATACACCCCAGAGTCTGTGGCCTATGTTGGCCAAGTGGAGGCTTTCTTGTCAGACTGTTGCAGGTATTCTGCTCATGCACAGAACTATGCACAGGAAACCAGGACCTCGGTGTATTGTGGTGTACCAAAAAACCCACCTCGGTGCCTAGAACCCCGATCCGACTAGCATTAATATCTCATTCGTTCTCCGTACTACAGCGAAGCTACCATTGATTAGACAACCTAGAAGGTGCGACTTAGTAAACTCTCAGGAATAGTGGGAATCAAGAACATTATTTCCCTCTGACACTCATACTAGTCCACAACGTGAGTAATCAGAGACACGATATAGTTTAAAATGTTTATTTTAATTAACGTGCTCTAAGATGCAGTACTCTCGCCAATACTAACAAAAAGATGCATAAGAATAATACAATCAGCATTGTTATGATTCCGTAAAGGACAAAAGAGGAAATCATATTATAATGACAGCGGAAACAGGATTATAGCGCCATTACCACCCTCCCCGTGCTGGGAGCTAGTTTTAATTAAGAATAGAAGAAGACCTTTAGGCTTTGCCTGGGGCTTCATACCTTCAAGATCATATGGAATGAATCACATCCCAGGACAAGCACAGCTCCTCGAGGTTTGAAAGGTTGTCTCCAAGTGCCTCCTCATGCATGCAATGCAATATTAAAAGCACCAGAGTTTGAGTTTGAGCAGCTGTGTTTTCTGTTATGTCTATGTGCTTGGGACTGATCAACATGAATTAACAGCAAACCTTGTTATTCGACCTTGAACACACTGTGCAGACTGAGGGCACAGTGGGTGCCTAGATATGTGACAAATAGAGAGTTCTCATGTGAAAGAGCACAAGTAGGTTATTTACGAGAGCCGTGTTGTGTGCAAAAGCAGCAAAAGCAGCAAAATGGCGTTTAAGCATATACCTTACTTATGCTAACATAGCAATGTCTGCAGTAAATCCCTTATCCTCACTACAAAACGAAGGCCAGACCCTATTGGATGGGGAGATTGGCAATGCTGAGATAGTACCAGCTATCTACAAGCTCCCCTATCAAAAAGCTCCAGGGTAAGACAGTTTCCCGCAGAGTTTTATGGGCTGCAGGGGAGGTCGTCAACTCCCTCCATACTGCTTTTCAGGAGTTGGGACAGTTGGGCTCCCTTGGCTCTATCTCCAACAGAGCAGTGATAAAAGTCCTCCCTGAACTGGAGAGAGAACTCTCATTGTGTGGCAGTTACAGTCCCATACTTCTGCTAACCCTTGCCAGTGTCCTAGCGACCACAAGGGCATGACAGACCTGATGCACCATACACAGGTAGGGTTCGTCCCAGGGCGCATCTCCAGAAATCATCTCTGCACCTTAACCCACATTCTATGGGAGGCCAGATACTTGCTGGACAAGGCTCATGCCCTATCCCTCAATGTCAAGAAGGCATCCAATCACATCTAAAGGGGATATCTTTTTGAAGCCGTAGGAGGTTTGTACTGGGAGAACAAGTCATTGCCCAAGTCTGACTGTTATACGACTGCCCCATGGCCCAGGTCAAATTCACCGGATTCCTATCTGATCCTTTCCTAATACGCAGGGGCACATGGCAGTGATATCTGCTCTCACCACTTTTCTCCTCTTGGTAATGGAGCCCTTGACATCCACCATTCGCCATTTGCCTCTTCTCATTGGAATACCCCTCCATGGGGGATGTCCAAGATCTACCTCTAAGCAAACAATATCCTGCTTACTCTAACAGACCTGCACTGCTACTTTCGGGACTTATTGGCAATCATTGAGGATTTTGCAGCCCTGTCCACTTATCAGGTGAACTGGAACAAGATTGAGACTTTGCCCCTATCAATTATCACCACGAGAGTTGTAATGCATGCTTACCCTTTTCGGTGGACGCCATTACGCCTCAAGTACCTGGGGATCCCAGTAAATTGGGCCTAGACCAAATGGTTGTGGATAATCTGGACCCCTTATCGCTTGAATGAAATTGGAATTTGAGAAAGGGTCACATCTGAGGTTCTCCATGTTGGGCATGATGCAGGTAGTGAGGATGGTTGTGTTACTGCAGTTTACATATGTGCTGGAAATGCTCCTTCTCCTTTGGAAATCCTGCAAATTATAGATGCAGCAATCCTTGCCTTTGTGTGGGGCTCCTCATGTCTTCGTCTGGCATCTGTGAAGCTCATGGTGTGCCGCTCGTGTGGGAGCCTGGGACTCCAGTCGGTAGAACATTATGCCCTTGCCCTCCACCTTTTGCATATGGCATATATGCTTCCTGTGAAGCCTGATCCGCCACAATGGGTCACTATTGAAAGACTGTTACTTTCCAGTCAGCATTGGCTCAACCCTCTGTATGGGGGAAAGCCCCTCCAATCTCGACCTGCCATTTGGATGCTCCCAGCTATGCAAAAAGCCCGGCACAGGGCACACTGCATTCTTGTTGTACACCCTTGCCTCCACAAAAGGGCACCCTTATTGGGCAACGAGTTTCTATGCATTGGTGGGGAGGCCCTCTATTAGGAATAATGTTGCGTGGTGGGTATCCACAGCCTGGATCAGGTCCTGGAAAATGGTGACCATAAGCCATTTGGGTGACTGTGTGAGGAATTCAGCCTCCTACCCCAGCAGGTGTGCAAAACTTCCAACTGAAGCATTGCCTGTGGTGCTGCCTGAGAGCCTGGCCCTGGAATCTCGAGAAAGCACTACTTCCTTAAAACCTGGGGTTGTTTCAGGGGAGTGATGTCAGTACTCTATGAAGTCATTGCTCGCCATCTTTTCTCGCAGCCTCTCCTCAACAATCTCCGCACCAAATGGCAATCCTGCCTACAGATTGAACTTGAGAAGAAGGATTGGGCAGAGATCAAATTCTGTCTCTACTAGATACTCCATGAGTGGCAATAAACTCTGACAAAGCTGCACAAGGCCGTTTTCCTGCCCCACGCAAATTGCTGGCAATGCCTGACCACCTGATGCGACCTTGTATACCTCCATTGCGAATGCCCCTTGATTCAGCCCTTTCGAACAGTGGTCGAAACCGTGCTGGAGGACTTCATCCCACTTAAGACACCCATTCCCCATTCTTTGATTCTTCTACATGCCGTGGGGGACACCAGGCCCTGTCCAGTCCACTACACCACCTTGCACACAAGTCCCTTGTGACCAACAAAATATGTATTCTCCCCCAATGCTGTTCCACCACACCCCCTTTGCAGGAAGACTGGACAGGGGCAATGGTTCACAAGCAGCCCATGAACATGTTTTATACAACCTGCAAGACCAGTGTGCTATATTCATACACTCGTGGGTGCCTTTCCTCAGGGATGACACCTAGCATATTAGGCAACTTAGATCGTTGACTTTGACGGTGGGGAACTGATCCCCCCACACCCCATCATTCCCTAGACTCTGTACCCCTACCATTCCCTACACCTGCCCCCTCACCCTCCACTCCCTCCACCTTCTAAACCCTTTCTGTCTGCTATTTACACTACTCCACCCTTGTCTTCTCTTCTTCTCTTTTGCTTTCCTCTATCTATCTTACTCTTTGCCCTCTACTATATGTTGCTTTTGTCTTTCTCCCCCCTCCTTCCTTTCTGTATCCCCTTGTTTCCCTCTCTCCATTACCTTCCACCTTGGATCAGCACCTACACCTTGACAGGTCATGGCCAGAGTTGTTTCCATTTTGTGGACCCACGCATAGCATACTCGTATTCTGTTGAATGCTTCTGGCAACTAGCATGGGACACATTTCATCTCTCTTCTTTGCTGCCATCCCATCACCCTTCCCTTTATACTGCTCCCTACATCATGGGTTCTCCCGTCCTTTCTTGTTAGATGTCTCCACATGTTACTTACCCAAGTTGGACAATCAGAATTGCTGATCCTCGAAGCTGAGGATTCTCACATTTTAGGATGCTGTTTGTATTGTATGCACTGTGTGATCTCCCTCCCTTCGCTATCCATTTCTCCCTCCCCTTTACCTTTGCCGGCCCTTCCTGTTGCAACTTGCACAACACTTTGTATGGTACTGTACCCTGGTGTTGTTGCTTTGATTGTCAATAAAGTACAACATAGAAAAACCTCACACTTTATTAGTAGTGCCATGACAAAGTCTTTACTCACTCAAATGTATATTCCACTCTCCAGCCAGGCTGATCACTCACACAAGAAAATACAACAGAATTACTCATGTACAAAACTCCTTATAGAGATAAACATTTCAATATCACTCCACTTAAGAGAATATGTTTTAAAACATACAAAGCAATACACCTTAATTCTCCTTTACTTCTCACAAAACTGGAACTGCTGGGTAAAAGGAACAAAAAAAGCTTATTATTAAAAGATCTAATTTCAAGAAGTTTCTACTGCCAAACACATCCTCTCAGAAAATGAACCTATTACCTGGAATGCTTTTCTAACTCATATATGTCTTGGTTCCCCATTCTGAAGCTTAAAGGCAAACTAAAAGATTACCTATTAAATCTACCCACACATTATTCATGGCTGCTGATGACATTAACTTCCCATTGTTGCTGTCCTGCTGTTGACCTTAAATATATCAAACCTGTCACTTGTAGTACTAGTAGACAGATGGGCCTATCTACAAGGAAAATAGTAAAACTACAGTTGCATTCCGAAATCTAGTTGAGTGTAATTTTACTTTCTGAATTCATGAACTGGTATTCCGTTCCCTCTGTATGGTTGTTCTCTGTGGCTAGGAACTCAGGGAGAATTAAATCCCCTGTGTACATTTTTTTTTTTGTTCAACAGGTGATATATTTTCCTTTTGAAGCAACACTTTTTCCTTCTCTTCAACCAAATTTGGACATGATTAAGTTCACTTTCCACCCTTCAAATCGATGTATGCTATCACTTAGCGGGAGTATGTAGGAAAGGGTCTCTTTTTGCATGGTTATGCCGCACTTTTTGCCTAATATCTGATGTGATTTCGAGGTGTAAGTGCATTGGGTTCCTGCCAACCAGGTTCCAGTGCCAGATCTTTTTCTCAAATATTGTACCCGATTGGCACAACTTCAGCTACCTCGATGAGTCCCGATTAAATGGACACTTGGGGGCATATTACCAAGGGCCTTATCGCCGCTTTAGCGGGAATTTTTCACGCTAAAGCGGCGATAATTTAATCACCCTATTACCTAGCTGTCGCTAACACCAGTTAGCGACAGGTAGTAGGAGATAGCGAGCTTCTGGGGGCCCACTTTGCATGTCAGCGATATATATCGCTAATGACATGCAAAGTGGGCGTGCCAAGATGTTAGCGTCTGGAAACAGTCGCTAACATCGCTAACTCCTTGTGGTATCTTCCACATCTACACTCCCCCGGCGCCCTCGCATGTAATGGAGCTGCTCGCGGTGACATCACTTAGAATGTCACCGCGACCAGCGTTCCAAGGCGAGCGCCGGGGACTGTGTGGAGCGGCTCCAAGATGTGAGGCTGTGGCTGAGGTCGCAGTAGTTGTGTCTTGTCATTAAAGACTTCATTTTCTATCACCATCCTGAGTCCGTGTCTTCTATTGGTGATTGCCACACTGGCGACGAGGGAAAAACCTTCCTGCGACCTCAACACGCCCAGGGAACGAGAAGGAGTACAGCTGACTGAATGACACGGAAGCGGGCGTTGCTGTAAGCTTCCGATGGCACCGCGGCAAGTAACGGTGAAAGTCCTGAGGAACATCGGGTAACCATCAGCAGTGAGCTGTACGGGGCGACTGAAGACGGAAAAAGCCCTGTTCCCGACATGAAGTAAGGTGATTCCTACCGGCTAACTGCGCGCATCCTAGCAGCACCCCGACGGATTACCTCACGCAGGCGCTGACATTTATTAATCGCTGGTATTTTAGAAATTTGAATGTGCCTCAGCCTGGCAAGCGGAAAATAAACTTTAAAAGAGCAGTGTGTAATGTAGGCGCGAGCTCCGCTCGAGATCACTGTGTCAGTCGGTGACAGGCTGTCACGTAATAAGACTTAAAAACTTTGACCGCGCGTCCCTTCAACGCGCAACAGGGCAGCGTTTTGTGTTAACACCTCAGGGGCGTGTGAAATCTGACACAACCACCCTCCTCAGAGACTCCTATGTCGTTGTGGTGCGTGGCAGCTTCTACGCCTAATTTCAAGGGAGTGCGCACAGGGCAGCTCGTGGGAAATGATTAGCGGAGTGGAATGTGAGGAATTCTAACCACGGTGGATGTCGGAGTGAGGTACATCGGGCTGCTGCGAGGAGTGACAGAATTAGAGCGCTGCGAGGGAAGCGAGGAGCATTCTCAGCGGCTGGAATGATTGTGAGCGGCACATCAGAAGGCATCTAAGGAGCGCGACGTGGGAGGAAGAGTGGATCATAGGAGCACAGCGGGACAGAACCTTTGTGTGGAAATCTTAAGCCTTATACTTAAAAAATCTTGTGATCGGGTGACAGCACGGCGTGGGAGGAGGAAAAGAACGTGAGGGAGAGTAGCCATGTTGTGTGGCACGAATTGAGAGCACAAGCAGAGTGATAACATTGACTGTACTTGGGCTTCGTACTGATCTTGGTCCAGCCTGATGCACTGAAGGGTACTGACTCTTTTGCCTCTCCATCACAGGCATGGTTAAAGTCAGACTACACTGGAAAAAAAGGTGGAGCGTAGTGTGGTGCATCAGGAAAACGTAGCAGTAATAGCCAGGACTATTCTACGCTCAAAGTTTCTGCATTTCATCCCCTTACTCTAGGGACTGTGCAAGGATTCTTTTCTCTGTCTGCTCCTGTTTAATGTCACTTGGGGAACTTGCAGTAAAGGAATGTGTACTCTTTATGGCGTATGCTAACTTACCTTTTCCTTTTCAGCGTCACTGTGTCTAGTGGGTGTGTGTTTTCTCTGGGTGCCAGCAGGGGAAGACCTAGCACCTAGCATGCAGAGTGTGACCCCTCCACCTTTTTTCTTGACCACTCCAGGGGATCCCAATATCCAGTGGAAGAAATGGAAAAAAGTGTTTTTAAATTACGCCACTGTTTGTGGGCCAAACCTGGGTTTAGAAAGAAAGGTTGCATTATTGGCCTATTATCTAGGTGCGGAAGGTGAGGAGGTCCTGGATCATCTCCCAGATTTAGGGGCACAGGAGGCAAGAGGTCTGAACGAGTTTGAAGTGAGCCTTAAGAAGTTAGATTTACACTACCTTCCCAAGACTAGCATGATTATGGAGAGGTACCACTTTGGGAAGAGAGCACAAAAAGAGGGAGAATCGATAGAAGATTTTGTATCCGATTTGAGGAAGTTAGCCGCCACTTGCAAATTTGGTGGGGCAAGTGAGGAAAGAATCAGGGACCAATTTGTTTTGGCGTGTAGGATGGAACGGGTGCGTGAAGAGCTATGGTTCAAGGACGACCCACCACTGCGGGAGGTGCTCATTATAGCCAAGCAGGTGGAGCATATGCTTCAGTGCGTCAAAGAAATAAAGCAAGACGCAGGGGAGAAGAAAATTGATGAAAAGGCCAATGTCAGTGAAGTGGTGACCGAATGTGAGGCAGTGTCGGTAGTCAAAGGCCAGAAGATAGCGGGTAAAGAACACAAAGAGGGCAGGCTGGGGGGAACGGTTAAAGGCACTTGCTATAGGTGTGGCAAGCAGGGGCACCTAGCCAACGACAGAGAATGCCCCGCTCTCAGATTCACGTGCAACAAGTGTGGGAAGAAAGGACATTTCAAGCAGTACTGCAAGAGTGGGCAGGGAGTCAGCAGACAGAGTAGAGACAGGACGAATGTAGTGTGCAACGAGATTGTTGTGCAGGCACAAGAGCTACAAGTCCCTAGTCCCAGCAACCCTGCATGTGCGGAAATAGTGGTGCAGGTCGAGGGAGGACAAGTCAGCAGTCCCAAGGACACCATAAAGGTTGGGGAGGTTGAGTTGGAAGCATTATTTGACTCTTGTTCGAGAATTACCATTATCAATGCTAAAGAGTTCTCACGAGTGTCAAAGGGAACTATAACTTTGAAAAGAATGGATCTTAGGCCAGGGGGGTATGCCGGTCGTCCCATCTCAATGAAGGGGTATTTCCTAGGGAAAGTAGAATACAGCAACAGAACAACGGTCTCCAAGGTGTATGTGTCCACAGTCCACAGTAGGAGACAACATCTTGGGCTGGCAAGCACAGAAAGAGCTAGGGGTCTATTTGAATCCGAACTGTAATCCCCAGATCCTGATACAAGAGATTATTGAACACAAAGCAGACGTTGTAACGGAGTTCCAAGAGGTGTTCAGGGAAGAATTAGGGTGCCTAAAAAACTACTGTCACAAAATAAGATTGAAGGAGAACGCCAGGCCTGTCGTGGCTAAAGTTAGGAAGCTCCCCATTGCCATCCAGGAGGAGGTGAAGTCTGAACTAGAGAAGCTGTGCAAGGCCGGAGTCATCGAACCGGTGGAAGCAACAGAATGGTTGGCCCCCATTGTGGCAGCTAAGAAGAAGGATGGGTCGGTCCGGCTCTGCATAGACTAAAGGGCATTGAACAAAGAGGTCGTGGTCGACCGTTATCCCTTACCCAACATCACCCAGATGATGAGCATGCTACAAGGTGCCAAGGTGTTTTCCACCCTCGACCTCACCTCAGCCTATTTCCAAATAAAACTACACGAGGAGTCTCAGGAACTCACAGCATTTGTGACACCCATGGGCGCATACAAATTCAAAAGAATGCCATTCGGGCTAGTCTCGGCGGCCGCCGTGTTTCAGAGAATCATGGGCAACATGTTGAAGGGCATCCCAGGCGTCATGTGCTACCAGGATGACGTGCTCATATTTGCCAAGAACCACGAGGAGCACGATGGTAGGCTGAGATGCGTGCTTGAGAGGTTTCAGTCGCAAGGCCTCACCGTGAAAAGAGAGAAGTGTGTGTTTGGCTGTGCTGAATTGGACTTCCTGGGGCACAAGGTGACAACAGAAGGTATATGTCCCAAAGCTGAATTGCAAAACACCATTGTGAACCTGACACCCCCCAAGGGCAAGGACGAGATCAAATCATTTATGGGGATGTTAGAGTTCTACGGAAAGTTCATAAGGAACCTGGCGGGAAGGACATACGCCATCAGGCTACTGCTGAAGAAGGAGAATGAATTCCAGTGGAGTCAGGAGTGCCAGAGGGAGTTCGAGGACGTAAAGAAGGCACTCGCTGAGGCCCCCAGTTTGAAGTCATATATACCCAACCGGGCAACAGTAGTCACCACCGATGCAAGCGCGAAAGGTTTGGGAGCTGTCCTCACCCAAGTTGGAGAAGAAGGAGAAGAAACCATAGCCTTTGCCTCGAGGTCACTCCAGAAGTCCGAGAAAAACTACTCGGTGATCGAGAAAGAGGCTTGGCAGTATCTTGGGCAGTAGGAAAATTCAGAGATTTCCTCTGGGGAACTCAGTTCACCCTCCGAACTGACCACAAGCCATTGGTGGAAGTATTCAGTAAGAAGGGCTTGGATGCCATCTCCAGCAGGATAAGGCGGTGGGTAGTCGGCCTTCAAGAATACACCTTTGATGTCGAGCACGTCCCCGGGACACAAAACCTCGCAGCTGACTGTCTATCCAGACTCGTCGGTGATGAAGGAACGAGAGAGAAGCATGAGAAGGCGGATGAAGAAGAGGAGGACCTTCAGATGGAGGATGTCTGCACCATCCAGAGGGCGTTGGGAGAAGAGACATGGAGAAAGGCGTTAGAAGAAGACAAAATTTTGGAGGAGATTTACAAAAGAGTAAAAGGCGGTTGGAAGCACGGTGACAAACAGGATGAAAACCTGCGGCCATACCTGGCCATTAAAGACGAGTTGTCCATAGTAGACGGATGTCTATTCAGGGGTACGAGACTTGTACCTCCTGCAACAGTGAGAGACAACCTGGTCGAGCTAGCCCACGAAGGGCATTTGGGCATCACCAAAACCAAGCAGAGACTCAGGGAGAGCTATTGGTGGCCGAGCATGGATCTGGTCACCGAAAGGAGAATCAGAGAGTGCATTCCGTGCAGTAACAGCGACAAGGTCCTGAGACAACAGACGCCCCCTATGGTGTGCAGGCCGCCCCCTTCAGGACCGTGGGTTGAGTTGGCATTGGACATCGTGGGCCCCATGTCTGGGGAACTGCGGACACCCTACATTTTGGTGCTTGTGGATTTATATTCCAGGTGGCCAGAGATAAAGTTTGTCAGCGAAGTCACGACCAAAACTGTCATCAGCTTCCTAGAGGAGGTGTTCATCCGGGAAGGGCTACCTAGCAACATTCTGACGGACAACGGCGTACAATTATGTTCGAAGGAAATGGAAGACTTCCTGTAAGGGAGAGGCATCAGACACAAGCGTTGCGCTCTATACCACCCCGAAACAAATGGCATGGTTGAACGCTTTAACAAAACCCTCAAAGAGAGCATCCAATTGGCCAGAGCCAGCGGCATAAGTTGGAAGGAAGAGGCGTGGAGACGGTTAGAAGCTTACAGGTTCACGCCACATCAGACGACGGGGGTCACCCCGTTTGAATTGCTCCGCGCCAGGATACCCAACACAAAGCTAGCCCCAGGATGGATGGAGTGGCACAAGGGGTGGTCAGACCGAACTAAAGAAGCTGGAAGCTTGAAGAAGCAAGAGGAAGCCATGGAAAAGAGAAAAGAAGGATATGACCGGCACAAGGCCACACAGGAAGTAGAATTCAAAGTGGGAGACAGCATCAAGATCAGAGCTCCAACGGGGAAGGCAAGTTGGTCGGAGTACACCAACCCTACCAAGATCACCAAACTATTCAAAAATGCAGTCAAGACACAAGAAGGGAAAATATGGAACCTTGGGAGGGTTGTAAAGTACCATCCGCCAGTGAAAGACCCTGAGTATTCAAGGGGACGGGAGGGAGACCCTAGGCGGGACCTTAGTTCCACCACTAAGAGGCAAACTGTGGTCCCTCACCCAAGCATTAAGCCTAGCAGGAGGGTGATGATGTAACCGGTGTTACCCTGTCTGTTTTGGTCAAACCTCACACCAGGCCTAGGGAAAATGATGCTACACACCCCCGTTGGGTGTCTCTGTGTCACCTGGTGCGTTCTGCAGTTCATGTTATGTTTATGTTTTTCTTTCCGCAAGGAAGGGGGATGTGTGGTATCTTCCACATCTAAACTCCCCCGGCGCCCTCGCATGTAATGGAGCTGCTCGCGGTGACATCACTTAGAATGTCACCGCGACCAGCGTTCCAAGGCGAGCGCCGGGGACTGTGTGGAGCGGCTCCAAGAAGTGAGGCTGTGGCTGAGGTCGCAGTAGTTGTGTCTTGTCATTAAAGACTTCATTTTCTATCACCATCCTGAGTCCGGGTCTTCTATTGGTGATTGCCACACTCCTATTACCAACTTTTGGAAATAATCGCGCTAAGCGCGATTATCTCCAAAAGCTAACGCCTGCCCAGAGCAGTTCTTAGCCATGTTACCCAATGGTAGGTGGATAACATGGCTAAAAACATTTGCTCGGTAATGCATGAATATCGCTGACTTTTCAGCGATTTTCATGCATTTCGGCCGATTTTTATCGCTTAGGAAATAAACCTTGATGATATCAAGGCTCCTAAGCGATAAAAAGAGGCGAAGCACGGTGATATAAATATAGCCGCTAACCAAGCTTAGCGATATTTTTCGCTAATGCTTGGTAATATGCCCCTTGGTTCCCAAGTCATGGGTACTGAAGAGGGTCCTCTGGGTCTATAGCACTGGTTGTAACACCCCAGGGACCCCCCACCAAGGCTACGCACTTTGCCATTTCTGGCTATATGTACTGGTACAGAGAAACCCGAAGAGTTGACTTGGCATACAGCCCTGTGTGCCATGCCAACCATATACTGCATAAGATATAGGTGAGTCAATGCTGCTCCAGCCCTTTAGCCCTAACGCAGGATAAACTATATCTTATGTAAGGGCATATCGGCAGGAGGGGATATGCCCTACAATGTCCAGTCTATCGTGAGATATTGTAAGTGCACAGGGAAAATGGTACACAAATTTGACAATACGGAACAATGGTTAAGATATACAACAACGGAGAGCAGAATATCAGAGCTTCACCGTTCTGGTTGAACTTAACAAACTGACTACATCAGCATAAACTTTACTCGCATATTTATTGATCTTAATGAAGAACTGTTGTATGATTTAGTTATGTGTTTTATTTAGTTGCAAAAAAGGATCGGAATTTCAAGATGTTATTTGGGTGATTTGAATTTGCACATATATTGTCATTCATTATTTCGTTATTCATTATTATTTATTTAGCATGCATCATTTACTTTTTGTGTGTATTAAGAGAGGACAGAGTATTTTGTTAAGCTTTTTTGCTTTGGGGGTCACGTGTTTTAGTTTTACTCATTTTGTTTGCTTAAAATGCACTCGAAACAGGGGTGTTAATTTACTGAGCACATTGGACTGAGGTAAATGAGATGTTGAAGATATTGGTTGTAATTATGTTTTGGCAAGAAAACGTTTTTAGTGAGCACAGTGGAGGAGTTTGAGGTTATGGTTTTTTGTGGGCAGAGCATGTTTAATTTGGTGCACAATGTAGGCACATGTTAATGTTACACTTGGGTTATGTTATTTTATTTAGCAACATGTAATTAACGTGAATATGTTTGTTTTGATTTGGGAATGTAGGGAGGTGAGATCACATTTAAGGAGAAGGGAGAGAAAATTATATCTACGAGTCTGGGATAGGGCTGTGTTAATAAAATATGATCTTTTTCATTGTAGTTACCCTTGAGGAATGCATTGGGTGTTTGAAAACGACGTCATGGAGTGAGGAAGGGTGAATTCTGATATGTATAGAAGAAAAGCCTGGATGGGCATATGTTGAACTTGGACGAAAAACAAACAGACCCGAAGAACACTGGAATAACTGCAGATTAATGATTTCATTTAGGAAAATTAAAGGGACTAATAACAAGAAGATTGTTGGAATTGTTCTTGAATTCAAAGAAAGCTGTGCATCCTGGGGTGGGACCTGACGAGGCTCCATTATTGAGTTAAGTGCACAAGGAAGCCATAAAGAGTGCATGGGCTGGATAATAGGCATTACAAGTTTCCAGGCTGCATGATGGGTTCACAGTTTCTAAGGTGATTGATACCAAACATCTCGTATTAATAAGTCCTCACGGATTCCAGTGTTGGATTTTTTAATAAATTCACACAGGAGCTTCTTTTAGAGGGTCCCTTGAAAACCTGATGAACACTGGTGTGTTCCCAGACTTGTTTTTGCTAATCTGCCACAGCCAGACATGTTTTTGACCGTATGGGGTGAAAGCCAGCACTCTCAGAGGACAGAGACAAAGCCTGCTCTGGGCGGAGTCGCTTCACACCGGTACCGGGCGCCCAATGGCAAACACCAAGAAGAAGAGTCCACACCAACTCCCAAAGCACCAGAAGCAAGCAGCCATAAAGGGACATCGAGACACCAGAGATCCACTTCCTGATTGGCCCAGCTATCCTAAGATCACCTCTCCAATTTGCCTACTCCTGACCACTAGGACCTCAAGACATCCACCTGACCTGTTTGTGTTTTGTATATGTGTGCTTTGTATTTATATAGCGCCTTCTACCCTGAGGTCTCGTAGCGCTGTATTCATACCGCTGTGGAACCCTTCCTGGCTTTCCTGTGAAATGTCCACTCCTGGGCACCCCCAAGGTGAGGCCAGGCATTCAAGTGCTACTGGGGCTGTTGCGGAGATTAAGCAAGCTATTGCCCAGAGTCACAGAGTGGGACCCATGATTAGACTAGGCACCGAGGCGAGAATTATCAGGTCCGGGGAAATTGTGTCCAAGAGCCGCCGAGGCAGGAATTGAACCATGGTCCCGGGCCAGACCTCTGCATCAGGGTCTGCCGCTCTAACCATTGAGCCACGCTTCTCGTCCCCACTGGCTCTAGCACCGACTAAACAGTAGTGCTCCCATGGTCCCCAAGCTCTTATGACCTCCTCCCTCAAAGGAACCATATTGGACTTGCCAGTAGGTCATCCTATGCAGTGTGCTTCCAAATGGCCTCTTTCGTCTTTGCGCACCAGCTTTCAAGACACTCAGCACTCTGTTACCGCCCAATTCAGGACATTCCCAAACTTCTCAAGCTGGAACTTTTGAGTGGAACTTTGGACCTGGTCCCGACATTGACCTAAAATGAGATAGTGAACTACGTGTACGTATTGCCTGATTTGATATGCATTTTTCTGCTTTTTCTTCATTGTTTTCTATGGTGCGTAATTGCTGATACATTTTGCCGAACATTTGCAAAATTGTAACTCCAAAAGTACTTACTTTGAACTGTGTTCTTGGCCTTCACAGATTTATTCTTAAGTGTGTCTCTCATTTATTGCCTCTGTAGAGTACAGCAAATATTTAGCACTACCCTCTGATAAGCCTAACTGCTTTCCCACACTACCACAAAAAAGAGCATTAGAACTATCTGATTTTACCTCTATGTACCATTTGGGAATTATCTGGACTCTCTGCATAGTGTACTTCTTTTTAATACATTATATAGAAAGCCAGATTCATACAGAGTACATCTCTTATCATATTGAGGCTAGAAAGGGGAATGTAAAGTTTTTGAATGGCCACAAATTGACTAGTTTATGCTCATGGAAAAACCTCCAGAGCTAGCCATGACCTACAATGCTCTCAATCCCACTATTTGAGTGTGGTATTTGGTTACGGAGACCTCCTTAGTAGTGGCAGAGGTTTCCGTAAAATTTAACGGGCATATGCCTGCAGAAATCCCTTTGTGAAATTCTGGTATGTGTGACTGAAGTAAATTAACTCATAAACCTAGCATAGCACTGTTCTTTATACTTTTTTTGTAAATATGCCCCATTGTCTTCTATGTTATTTAAAATTCGTGATCATTCTGATACACTTGTTATGTGAGGAAATACTGGATGATAAGTAACCACATGTTATTAAAATGCAAATTAATATGTGTGTATATTGACATGGAGCAGCAGGCCAGGGCTACGCTACATGATGACATGGCAGTTGAGAGATTCTCTGACATGTTTGTTTGACTTCTAACACCACTCACCTTGCAGAGCATAACTTACTAGAACAAAGGTTTGAGACACCTGCCAAACTTACTTTTCTCAAATACTTTTGGAGTGAGAATATCTACCAGACATTAAACCAAAAATATTGGAGTGGATACAATATATTGCCCAGCAAGGAGCGTGGCCCTGAAGACACTTGAGTGCTTGGGACCCCAAAAAAAAGTCAGACGCTCAAAATCTAACCAGTGGCGTCCTGAGGTATGTTTCAGTCTTCCTGAGTATCAGGTCTATAATTCCTCCATGTCCAACTGAAAATTTTTGAGCACTAATCAGATGCAAAGAACCTGCCCAAATTGCTAACACTGATTCCTGAGTGTTTATGAAAAATGGTGGGAGAAACTGAGGGTGTGGAGCTGGAGACAGCAGTAAAGCCAGATAATGTGTACCCGGGAGTGATTGCTCTTGTTTAACAGTGGGCTGAAAATCCGTTCCGTTTGCAGAATTTGTGGATTTTTGGCAAATTTGCGGTCCGTGAATCGCGCGAATTTGCCCAAAAATCCGCAATTCGCTAGCTGGTGGATTTTTTTGCTTGGTCGCGCTTGAAAAATACAATATCACGCGCGCTGCGCTGACTTACCGTGATTCTGAGTCTGCCGAGTTGTTTTGCTCCCGGTTTGCGTGTGCTGCACTTTTTGGATCTTGCTGCGTGATCGCGCGAGAGTTTGCCAAACGTACTTTTCTCAAAAAATACGTTTATTTACTTTTGGAGCGAGAATATCTACCAGACTTTAAACCAAAATTATTGGAGTGGATATAATATAGTGCCCAGCAAGGAGCGTGGCCCTGAAGACACTTGAGTGCTTGGGAACCCAAAGACCTGAGGTATTTTTCAGTCTTCCTGAGTGTCAGGTCTATAATTCCTCCATGTCCTACTGACATTTTTTTAGCACTAATCAGATGCAAAGAACCTGCCCAAACTGATAACACTGATTCCTGAGTGTTTATGAAAAATGGTGAGAGAAACTGAGGGTGTGGAGCTGGACACAGCAGTAAAGCCAGATAATGTGTACCCGGGAGTGATTGCTCTTGTTGAATGAGCAGACTCTGTGTATACTGTTGAAGTAAAGTACTGCTGGATAGAAATAGAAGCTGTGGATGCAGCAGGGCTATTCACAAAGGACCACTATAATCCATATGTTTTAATTGAGGTGTCACTAATATATATATTTAGCAATTTGGCCTAATCCAAGGCTCATAGTCACATGTGCATCAAATTATACATATGTACAAGCCCCTATCGCCACCAAAATGTCACCTATGTTGATGTTCTGGTGGCGATTGGGGCTGAACCTTATGTACAAGGTAGCATTAAGCCATTTGACGTGGCTTAGCACTTAACGTGGCTTAATGTTGCCTTGTACATAAGGCCCCCTTTCACGCTACGGTTAGTGTGAAAGGGGTGGGCAGTGGGTGTTGCAGTGGGCATTCCACTGCAACACCCATTCATTTTAACACTGCCCCCTATGTACAAGGGTGGTGTAAATAGGAGTCAGTGCCAAAATTAAGACCAGGTAACAACTGGTCTTAAGATGGCGAAAGGAGGAGAAATGCATTATTTCTCCTCGTTTTTGCTTTTTCCATGTGTGCTGCACTATGCAACACACATGGATAAAGTAAACTGCCATTGTTTGTGTATGTGTAGGAGGATGTCCCTTCCTGCACATAAACAAACTTTTAAAAAAAATCCATTTTGCCACTGTCATGTGCGCTGCATGAAGTAGCATGCATGAAAGTGACAGGATGGCATTTATAGGATTGTTTATGTGCAGGAAGGGACACCCTTCTACACATAAACAATCCTCCCCTGCACGCAGACACCCTTGCACTATAGTGCAAGGGTGCCTGCGTCAGTGCCAAGTTGCTAAACTTAGCGCCATCGCGGGGTAAACACAAGGCTGCACCACAATCTTTTAAATATAGTGCAGTCTTGCGTTTCAGAAGTTTAGGAGAGAGGAGTCTAGCCAGGAAGCCTAATGCCTCTCTCCTCCACTTCCTTGTACACATCCCCCTTAGTCCGTTAACATTGCCGGTACAAACATGGCCAGCATTAGTCATGTATACCCTACATTCAGATAGGTAACAGCTTTCTATAGTGGAGACAAACAGAACAGAAGGACAACTGATAGATTTATTGCGACAACTAAAGTAGTATAAGACAGTACTGATATCACAATACCATTCAGACACCTACTCATGTTCAAGCATCTACCTTTAATCCACAGTCTATAAATGCTATTATGGAACATTGCCTAATCAAACAAAACAAAATCCAGTTTTGGATGGAAAGGAAAACTTAGCAGCTAGAGGCAGTGTATCCTAATTTAACCTCACACGATAAATACTGAATAATGAACATGAATCATTCATGAATAACGCAGCATGGGTAAGTATATTTATTTCCTTACATGCAACCAGACACACATACCTTCGGTAGCTGGAGTGCTGAAGCAAATACAGGAGGAACAGAGTGCTAGACTCGAGCTAGACCCAGGGAGAAAATTAATGGGCAATATTAATCCTCATCGCAGCCACCGACGACATCCGGACCCTGCTCGACAAGGGGGAAACAGTGGCCCTCATCCTCCTGGACCTCTCCGCTGCGTTCGACACGGTCTGCCACCGCACCCTAGTCCAGCGCCTCAGCAACATCGGTATCGTGTGGTAAATAAATAAATAATACCTCTCTTTTTGAATGCATAAATGAATAACAGATAGCTCAATAAATAAGAGTCAAGATTCGAGGTAGTAGGAGTTTTGCAGGTTTAATACAGCATAAGGACAGGAACAGGACAACCTGCACAGGAATAGGATGGCAGAGCCTGACAGGGGGGCCCCGACAGCTGCCGGGCAGGATCTGGGATGAGCGCGCTAACATTTAATAACAATACACGATCATATATACTAAAACAGTTGCATTACAGTACATAGGATAGGCGGAGCAGTGGGTGTGGTCAATAGCAGTCGCGAAAGATAAGGGTGAAAATGGGTGTAACAGAGGCGTATACATAGACATGTGATGCAAACGTAACAGAATATGTCATGAATGGGGCGGAGACATGGAGGGGGCTACCTAAGGAGCCGGGACCTCTAACCTGGTGGTGCGCGCAAACTTGACAATGACGTGTTACTAGGAGAAGCTGGGGGCTATGAACTCTGTGCTAGGAGCAGAGACTGAAGTCTGGAGAGTCTGGAGAGTCAGGGCAACATGTACCTAAGCAGTATCTAGTATCTGATGTTTAGAGAACATGTTGATAGAATCCAAAAGTTATCGGAGTAAAGGCTAACAGACTCTAAGACTGGAGCATGCATTATTCTACATGTAGAGCGTGATGAAGAATATTAAATGACCATTAATACAGTATTTCCCTTACATGGAGACGTAAAGGCTAGACAATGACGGAAACTATTGATGCAGTTCAGTAGCTTAGGAATGCAGAGAAGGAGGACTGAACTGATAACTGGAATCATAACATACTCTTGGCAGACTCAGAGGCAGAGCCAGGCTGAGCCGGGCACTGCGAGGCAGGAAGTAAGTGAAGGGTCGAGGATACAGGTGGGGGCTGTATCGCTCCTCAGCGAGGCTCAGGAGACAGGAGCTGAATCTGGTGTCCAGGCCCTTTTGAGGCCTAGAAACGGGGACTTTACAATGGAATAACGTGCACACTGAGAAACGTGGCAACGTAACTTTACATAGGCCTGATATTCGTAGTATTCACGAGAACTGGAAACTGACATACTAGAGGTGGACACAACTGTAACTGCGTCTTTAATCGAACATGGGGAATACATATGCATATTAATCATGCACACATAACATATGATGGAGGACGCGTAGGGACACAGAACATGGCAAAATTTACTTTTCCACATTCCCTCCTTGTCATCAATTGCTCGTCTCGAATTTTCTTGGAACGGGATTTAGAACGGGACTTGGGACTAGGAATACAAGAGGTAGCACAAATGCCGCAAATCGCAGGGCCACATTGTATACAGAGGCAGCAGCTAAATATGATCGCTACTGCAATACCTAGAAAGGACAAGACTTTCCATCCCCAGGCGGAAATTATATTCCAGAACCAACCGGACCATGTCCAGGTGCCTGGATCTTGGTGTAACAGATGGGCAATTTTATGGAGTCTGGTTATAGCTGAATAAACAGACGGCACGTTATTTGGAATGAAAATGCAGCAACTAGATCCGATGACTCTACAGGCCCCGCCCCTATCGGCCAGTATGACGTCAAGGACGAGACGATTCTGTAAAACGACAAATCTCATAGCAGATTGCTCTTCGGTTAAGTTACCTAGAGCAGAGGCAGTCTCATTTACTACAGCTTCAAGGGTTCTGGTTAATCTACGAATTAGCTTACTATTCTGGATAGGTCCTATAAAGAAAAAGAAACCTCTGTTGAAATCTGTATACTGTTCTAGAGCAGTTTCAGTATAATCGACAATGGGGGACTCCCTTCTATGTCTAATGTGTACTAGATGTGTGTTTCTATGATAGTCAGATGGGGCTAGGAAAACAGGTGGCAGTAGGAAGGCAATGTAACAGGTTCCCTCCCAATCGAGGGGCAGACGAACATATGCGGTCTGACCACAAATAAAATAAGAATGACGTGAAGCTTTGAAAATAGATTTCCCACTGTCACTATATTTGACAATAGTAGTACAATCACTATGGCCTACATGTACGGAACCATTATTTCGGACACATAATTCACCTTTGACTGGTAGTACTGAAATAGCAGGTAAGTCTGGAGTAGAATCAGACTGAACATTCAGGACCATGAAATTCGAAGAATAATTACCTAAGTTGTAAACTTCGTTTTCTAGATCTAACCCTGTTCTGTGGGGAAGACCTTGCTTGTCTGGGAAACATGTACTATTAAGAAAAGACATATCTGTTGAGGATGACGTTAACGTGAACCATGCTCCACACGAACCATTATGTGAAAATGGATAAGGAAAGAGTGGCAGAACTCCCTTCGGTGTCTGGAAAGGGGGGAGTCGACCACACACCCAACAATTAGTGGCATTGCTGGTCTGGTGTGAATAATGTAACATGCGGATGAAAGAATTATTTCGCATAGCAAGGCGGTAAGAGAGTTCATGAGGAGGCAGATCACTAAACGTGTGTTCTACTGTAGCATTAGAAGACTTATTTACATGAGAAACTGGGAAATACAGGTAAAATGCATAACTGGTGCAGGAAATCATAATGCTGAGAAATAATATGAAACTTAGAAAAACGATACATCGAATTGAGTTTTGACTAACTCTCTCACTATGGGGGTCTATTTTATACATGTCAGAAACAGTCTAACCGTTTCACCTAGGGGAGGACTTAGACAATCAAACTGGCTGACTTATTTTACTAGACCTTAACTTGAGTTTATACTCCTGTTGCGGAGTTTTCTCTAACAGGGAAGGGTTCGTAGCAATGTCTTTTGCGGGACAGTCCTTAAGAATAGTACTTTGGCAGTCCTTTGAATCGTGGGAAATGTTCTTTGAGACAGGTTTCAGTCCATTAAATTTTTTAATATGCGAAAGATGCACCCAGCCTTTGCGTCCCTCCAACTTCACGGCTGTACGGGTGGCCAGGAGGACCTGTCGGGGCTCCTTCCAGCGAGGCTCCAGCGGACTTGAGCGATCGAAATTTCGCACTAGGACCATGGATCCAGGAACGATTTCATGCGGTGCCACCTCGGTATTGTCTGGAAATGCGGCAGCAACCTGTGAACGACAAGAGTTGAGGGCAGACATCAAGGAAGCTAGGTAATCTGTCAGCATATTACTTGAAACATCGGTAATACTTCGGGGTCTAGGAGTACCCCACATGTTAGGGGGGCGGCCGAATACGACCTCATACGGGGACAGACCTGATCTGGAATGTGCGACCATGCGCATATAAAATAGAGCGACTGGCAGAGCTACTAGCCAGTCCACACCTTTCTCTTGACAAACCTTTGCAATTCGAATTTTCAGGGTCTGATTATGTCTCTCTACGAGACCGGCTGCTTCAGGATGGCGTACACAATGGAACTTCCACTGGTACCCTAACAAAAGGGAAACATGCTTCATCAACTCAGATGAGAATGGCTGGCCGTTGTCAGAATATACGACTCTAGGGAGTCCATAACGGGGGAAAAATTCACGAACCAACTGCTTGGCAGTGGTCGCGGCTGTGTAATCTGGGACTGGATATGCTTCTGTCCACCTGGACAAAGCGCATACAACTACAAGGACATACTTGAAACCTCGACATCGCTCCATCTGAATGTAATCCATCTGGAGGACTTCAAAAGGGTGGTCAGGGGGCTGGAATCCACCTTGTTCCACCGGGACACTTTTACCTGGATTAAACTGGCAACATATCATACAGGTACGGACTTTCTGCTTGGCTGCAGCTCGTAAATGCTTGTTGAACCAAATATTCTGGATACTGTCTAACATAGCTTTCTCTCCTAGATGTGCTGGACTATGTGCGGTATTGATAATGACTTGAACCATAGAGTCGGGGAGAAACCATGTGGCTCTACCCTTCGTTAACCATCCTTGATCTGTCTGTACCCCTCCTTGTTCGGACCATTTCTTGATTTCATCGGGAGTAGCATATAACTGGATATCTATGACGTCTTGAGTAGGGTCTTTAACTGTCATACATGTAGTCGGATCTGGAGTATGTGTCTGTGTCGGATTAACTAACATGTCTGGAGTCTGAGCTGTAAGCTTGGCTAGATCATTACCTTGGGAAATAGTGTCAGTAACTTTCGTATGTGCTTTGCACTTCATGATAGCGATAGATGTCGGTAAATGTATTGCATCTAACAGAGCTTGAATAAGGAGACCATGCTGAATCTTGGTTCCATGAGAAGTCATGAAACCTCTCTCCTGCCAGAGCACTCCAAAGTCGTGTACAACTCCGAATGCGTAGCGTGAATCTGTGTAAACATTAACTTTCAGGTTCTTAGCGTGTATGCAGGCTTGAGTCAGAGCAACTAGCTCTGCTGCTTGAGCAGACAGGGTGTCAATGCGGTGTGTCTCTATAATTTCGGTGTCAGTAGTCACTGCATACGCGGCGACTAGTTCTCCTGTACTTGTTCTCTTACATGAACCATCCACATAAAGTGTCAGGTCTGGATCTGGTAATGGGATATCTGTCAGATCTTGTCTTGGTTTTGTCATAATGTTGACTACTTCCACACAATCGTGTGTGGCGGGTTTCGAACTAACTGACGGTAACAGTGTAGCAGGATTTAGAACATTGCAGCGTCTGATTTCTATGTGTGGCTGGAACAGTGTCAATTCATAACCTGTTAAACGTGCAATTGTCAAGTGCTGAGTTTGTGTTCGGTTCAAAAGAACTTCCACAGAGTGTGGAACTTGTACTGTCAGGGAGTGTCCTAATACTATGGAATCACTTTGTCTGATAGCCAGTGCTGTGGCTGCAACTGACTTGAGGCACGCAGGCAGAGCCTGGGCTACAGGATCTAATGTGCTCGAAAAATAAGCACAGGGCTTGTATTGTCCTGCTTGATCTTGTGTGAGGACAGATAATGCTGTACCTTCGCGTTCAGTGACGAAAAGTGTAAAAGACTTACTGTAGTTCGGTGTTGCTAGAACTGGGGCTTGACATAGGGCTTTCTTTAACTCATTGAAACTAATTGTATGTTCAGATGTCCAAGGGAGGACAGTCGATACGGCTGCCTCCTGTGTCGTTAACTGTATCAGTGGCTTGGCTAGAAATGCATACTGAGGAATCCATTGTCTGCAATAAGAAGTAAGGCCGATAAAAGCACGTACCTCCTTCTGGGACTTGGGCTGAGGAAGACTCGCTATCAACTGGATACGGTCTGGTGTCAACTGCCTACCCCTCTTGGACAGTAAGTGTCCTAAGTAGACCACTTGCTGGACACAGAATTGAAGTTTAGAAGGGGACACCTTGTGCCCCATCTCGGCTAGGAAATACAAGACTGTAAGGGATGCTCGCTCGCAAGCACGTTCAGAACGGGCCGTGATCAGTAGATCATCGACATACTGGAGCAGGGCAGTGTCAGTTGGCATGTGAATGTTGTCTAGTTGTCTCTTAAGTGCTTGACTGTAAATACTAGGACTTTCTGTGAAACCTTGAGGAGCGCGTGTGAACATATAGCTCCTTCCATTTAAACAAAATCCGAAAAGAAACTGGCTGTCTGGATGAATGGGAACACTGAAAAATGCGTTCTTGAGGTCTATGACAGTAAAAAATGAGGCTTCGGAATCAATGGCTGTCAACAGGGAAGAGATATCTGGGACAACTGGGTACTGGGGAATAATACATTTATTAAGTTCTCGGAGATCAATCACTAAACGATATACTGGAGGTGCATTTGGATCAGTACGTTTCATGACTGGAATGATCGGAGAATTGCATACATTGGAGTCAGTTTCTACAACTACTCCTTGAGCCATGAGCTCGTCAATAATTTTGGATAAGGCTGCTACAGCCTCAGGTGGCAATCTGTACTGTCTGATTCGTGGCAGGACTACACCTGGCTTGAGAGTCACACGATGGGGCGTGATTTGCATGTAACCTACATCAGTTGGACCTTGCGCCCATAAATGCTGCGGAACATTAGACAATCTAGGATCAAAATCTCGTAATACATAGTGACCCTTGAAGTCACGTAGGAACAATCGTATTCCCTCGGGGGAACAGCATATAACTGCACCTAACTCTTTCAGTGTTTTAATGCCTAATAGGTTTTCTGGACATGACTTAGTAAGTAACAGATCAGTAGTGCGGGACAATGGACCTACTTCTAGAGTAACTGGCTTTGATATTTCATTTACAATAGGTTTTCCTGAAAATCCAAGGGAAACATTTCTTGAGCCTGAGAGCGGAGCCCCTGGAACTTCGGCGTGACTTATAGTGGTCCTACTTGCCCCTGTATCAATCAAAAACTTTCTGTCTTTCCCTAATACTTGACTATGAACATAGGGACCTTCTTGATCTACAGGTATCTCGATGAGAGGCAAGCCTACCTCCCTCTCTAGGCTGTTTCATGAATATGGCTGATACTCTGGATACTCGGACTGTGCATACTGGTACATCTGCTGTGTAACATGCTGTGTTGCAGCGATAGGCTGCGGTGCTGTAACTGTCTGAGGTGCATTCTGTGGCTGAGAAGTCTGTGAAACTTGTTCTTGTCTAGGCGGACGTGGTCTTTCTTTAGTCTTACCGGTAGCTATGTTGTGTTTCAGAACTGCACACTCGTTTATAAAATGACCTGGCTGTTTACAATAATTGCAGTTTCCTTTAACGGGAGCTGCAGGATGACTGGCTTGATTTGGTCCCCTCTTCTGACTGTCTTGAGGAACAGATTGTGCAACTAGTACTTTCATTTTCGTGTCTTTCATACGTTTCCTTTCATGTTCTTGTTCTTCTCTGATTCTATTCTGGTGATATTGGAGCATCTGTAACATCTGGGACGGGGTATTAGCTTGCCAGGTACTTTCGACTTTCAAAACTCGGTTTTTAATTTGTGGACTTGAATTCTCGACTAATTTAGTAACAAAAAGATGAGGGTATGACTCACTACTTGTCTTGAGGCCACTGTTGATACTAAAACATTTCTCGAATCTAGAATAAAAATCACTAGTGTCTTCGTCTTGTTTCTGTTTACAGGCTGAGATTGCATCCCAGTCTTCTTTTCTAGTTGTCAATAACCTAGGCAAAACTTGTATTAATAATTCTGGTAATTCTTTTGCATTTATCTCCAAGACCGGTACCTGGTACTCGTGCCTTGTCTTCGGCTTCTAGAACTGCCCAATCGATCTTTTTCTCTCCCACCTCCCATTCTTTTTCCTTGAGTTTCTCATATACCCCTGCGGGCAACAAGACTTTTAACATTTTAATAACGTCTGGATACGTGTATTCTCCCATACGGAGCATGTCTTTTAATTCTCGGTGGAACCCTGCTGGGTCTTTATCATGACAGGGAATTAACTTTTTCATCTCTAAGAGTTCCATCTTTGTAATCGGAGTGTAAACAAACACTCGTTGCATTTCACCACCGTCTGTCTTAACTGGATGCACTTCTCGTAACGGATTCTGTCTGTCTATGTAAAAAGGTTTACTTTCTGGGGGTGAAACATGAACGAAATGCGGGTTCAGAAACATACTATATTTGTGGCGCTGTTCTAGAATGACACTAATTAAATCGGTATCTAAACCTTTCCATTTGTACTGGAGTAACTCGTTCAGGACATCATGTAACGGACCTGGATCAGAATGTTGACCCTCATACAAAGTAATGAGGTGTTGAATCATATACATACCCGCCAGTCGCTGCTCGGCTGGGGGCAATTTCAGAAACATTTGTGCCACTATTTCGTCTGGAAAAGTGGTAGAATCAGTAATCCATCGGACTGCTGATCGGACTAGTTCTTGTTCATGCATAGTACTTAACTCGCTATAACCGATTCGTGATTTCAGAATATGGTCAGTAGCTTGGAATACTTGTTCTAGAGAACCTTGTTCTGGTGCTGGATGGTGAAAAACTGGCTTGTGTTCTAGGCGTAAATGGCGATCTGGAAATCTAGATTTTCCTACATACGCTATTCTGGCGGGATTCTCATCCTCTACCTCTTCAGTATCAGAGTTACTTTCTTTCTCGCTTACTTGTGCTGCTTTGCGTTGTTCGTGTATCCTTATTATTTCTTTACGAATCTTCTTATACATACTCTCTATACTACTGATGGTTCTGTGCTTACCCTCGGCTATATTATCACTCCACCTTGTCAGGGCTTTCATTTCGGCTTGATCTTTGGTCGGATAATCTTGTTCCCTTATTAGACAATTAATCAGAAACTTTAATATCATGAGCTGGACTTCAGCTTTTCTTTGGCACATGACATCACTAATACTTTCTGGATCATTCCCGGTACGGATGAAACGATATATTCTGTCTAGATCTTCTTTCATATCTGGTAGGGTGACTAGATACTCGGTCACCTTTCTTACGCGTAATGAATATAAAACCATATTATCCTCGCCTGGGACTGGATCATAGCCACATTCATTAAGGGCTTTTCTTATTTCTGCAACAGACTGATGTCTGGGCGTACGCTGTGACGCTTGTGCATGTAATTCGGCTAACGTTAAACGCTTGTGTGGCGGCGGGGTTCCTGGAGTACCTCCCCCTGCGGCCCCTAAACTAGAGTCGTCTACTGATGCTCTTCGTCCTGGCAGAGTGGGAAATGGAAATGCAGGCTGGACTTGTATGGCGGGCTGGACCGGGGGTGCCGTAGCAGGTACTGCAAGGGGTGCCCCGGTGTCTGGAGGAGCAGGAAGTGCCTGATTTACAGGGACTGGCGGAGCGGGATTTGCATATTCCGGGACTGTGTCGTCCAAATAGGACGAAATGAAAATATCAGCTGCGGTCGGTTTGTGACGTAGCTTGAGCGGAACTAATGGTGGCGGGAAATTACTGGATGCCTCCGGGGTCGCTTTTGGCAAGCCCTCGGCAAGAAGAGGATACATACCCTTAACAAGAGCATGCCTCTGTCTGTCTGACTGTTCAGTTCTAATTCGTTCACCTATCTCGATTAATTCTTTTTCATGTACTCGTTCTAAGGATTCTCTACTTAATTCAGACTTTCTGATTTCTTTTTCGGTTCTTTTATGAGATTCTTTGCGCCATAACTCGATGGCATCTTTCTGTGACTGTCTGGCTTTCTTTTTCCATAATGCCTCCTCTACTCTCATGATGCACTCGGCATCCCATGTACCCGATACGGGCCATATATACTTTTCTTCTAACTGTTTGGTATACTCTACCCATAAATCTAGATACAATATGGCGCTTATGCCATGCTTTTGATACATAAAATGACCTGGACTGTCCCTAGGCGGGACAGGAACTGCTGCTTCTAGCAGACCTTTTCTGGTTTTTAACTGACGCAGTTTTGAAAAGAGTGGCATGACTGAACTATAATCTGGACACAATACAATACACAATGAACACGAGAATCACTTCGCACTCATACCACGACATTAAAATACATGAATAACATTCAGAATAACAGTTCGAACAGAATACTACCTGGAATACGGGAAACAGAATACATGAATTTTCTCGAGAACAGAACTGACTAGAACAGAAACTAGATGCACTGCTGAAACAGTACGAAACTTACCGGTCTCATACAGAGACACGTCAGGACCCGCATCCACCGAAGTGGACACTTCGTTTTGTGGGTCTGTGTACCACCAACCCACGGACCAGAGTCAATTAGATTGACCCTGTCTAGATACTACCCCAGCAACGGTACTCACCGGGCAGCAAGAACGGAAAGCCTCGGACTGGACTGGACTGCTTCGACGTCGGACGGACGAACTTCGGACTTCTGTTACGGGTGGGCCTCCGGATACCTCGGACCTTGGACTCTCGGCTTGGGCTCTGGTCGGGACTCGCCGCGTTCCTCCACCGCCTCGTCTGGATGCTGGACTGCCACCTCCGTCTCCTCCGTGGGCCTGAGGGATACTTGAAGCAGAAATATCTGCACGTGCACGGTATGGTTCCGTCACGGCTGCAGAGGGTCAGGGGGCCGGCGTGGCTTCACCGGCGCGTGGGGAAAGGGCAAGACCCTATTCGGGCGCCATTATGTGGTAAATAAATAAATAATACCTCTCTTTTTGAATGCATAAATGAATAACAGATAGCTCAATAAATAAGAGTCAAGATTCGAGGTAGTAGGAGTTTTGCAGGTTTAATACAGCATAAGGACAGGAACAGGACAACCTGCACAGGAATAGGATGGCAGAGCCTGACAGGGGGGCCCCGACAGCTGCCGGGCAGGATCTGGGATGAGCGCGCTAACATTTAATAACAATACACGATCATATATACTAAAACAGTTGCATTACAGTACATAGGATAGGCGGAGCAGTGGGTGTGGTCAATAGCAGTCGCGAAAGATAAGGGTGAAAATGGGTGTAACAGAGGCGTATACATAGACATGTGATGCAAACGTAACAGAATATGTCATGAATGGGGCGGAGACATGGAGGGGGCTACCTAAGGAGCCGGGACCTCTAACCTGGTGGTGCGCGCAAACTTGACAATGACGTGTTACTAGGAGAAGCTGGGGGCTATGAACTCTGTGCTAGGAGCAGAGACTGAAGTCTGGAGAGTCTGGAGAGTCAGGGCAACATGTACCTAAGCAGTATCTAGTATCTGATGTTTAGAGAACATGTTGATAGAATCCAAAAGTTATCGGAGTAAAGGCTAACAGACTCTAAGACTGGAGCATGCATTATTCTACATGTAGTGCGTGATGAAGAATATTAAATGACCATTAATACAGTATTTCCCTTACATGGAGACGTAAAGGCTAGACAATGACGGAAACTATTGATGCAGTTCAGTAGCTTAGGAATGCAGAGAAGGAGGACTGAACTGATAACTGGAATCATAACATACTCTTGGCAGACTCAGAGGCAGAGCCAGGCTGAGCCGGGCACTGCGAGGCAGGAAGTAAGTGAAGGGTCGAGGATACAGGTGGGGGCTGTATCGCTCCTCAGCGAGGCTCAGGAGACAGGAGCTGAATCTGGTGTCCAGGCCCTTTTGAGGCCTAGAAACGGGGACTTTACAATGGAATAACGTGCACACTGAGAAACGTGGCAACGTAACTTTACATAGGCCTGATATTCGTAGTATTCACGAGAACTGGAAACTGACATACTAGAGGTGGACACAACTGTAATTGCGTCTTTAATCGAACATGGGGAATACATATGCATATTAATCATGCACACATAACATATGATGGAGGACGCGTAGGGACACAGAACATGGCAAAATTTACTTTTCCACAATCGAAGAGAAGGCACTGGAGTGGATCATCTCGTTCCTCGCCGGAAGAACACAAAGAGTCCGCCTCCCCCCGTTTCGCTCCGAGGCCACCGAAGTCATCTGCGGTGTCCCGCAAGGATCTTCACTCAGCCCCACCCTCTTCAACATCTACATGAAACCTCTCGCAGCCATCGCACGCCAGCACAACCTCAACATCATCTCTTACGCCGATGACACCCAGCTGATCCTCTCCCTCACCAGAGACCCCGACACCGCCAGAACCTGCCTACACGAAGGGATGAAAGACGTCGCCGAGTGGATGAAGGACAGCTGCCTGAAACTGAACTCGGACAAGATGGAAGTCCTCATCCTGGGATCTTCGCCCTCCGCCTGGGACGACTCCTGGTGGCCCCCAGCCCTGGGCACCGCACCTAAGCCAACCGACCACGTACGCAACCAGGGCTTCATCCTGGACCCCTCCCTCTCGATGACCAGACAAGTCAACGCCGTCTCCTCATCGTGCTTCAACACCCTGCATATGCTTCGCAAGATCTTCCGCTGGATCCCGACCGAGACCAGGAAGACTGTCACCCAGGCACTCGTCACCAGCCGACTGGACTACGGAAACGCCTTCTATGCCGGAACCACAGCCAAGCTACAGAAAAGACTCCAGCGCATCCAGAACGCCTCCGCCGACTCATCCTGGATGTCCCCCGATGCAGCCACATCTTCAGCCACCTGAGGAACCTGCACTGGCTCCCCGTCGACAAGAGGATCACGTTCCGGCTCCTCACCCACGCACACAAGTCTCTCCACGACCTGGGCCCCAAGTACCTCAACGACCGCCTGACCTTCTACACGCCCACCCGCCAGCTACGGTCCACCAGCCTCGCCCTCGCAGCCGTACCACGCATCCGAAGAGCCACCGCCGGAGGAAGATCCTTCTCTTACCTGGCTGCCAAGACTTGGAACTCCCTCCCCATCCACCTTCGGCTGACCCAGGACCATCTCGCCTTCAGGAAACAACTCAAGACCTGGCTGTTCGATCAGTAGCATACCCCTCCCCCCAAGCGCCTTGAGACCCTCCCGAGTGAGTAGTGCGCTATACAAATGGCATGATTGATTGATTGATTGAATACCATAGCTAAAATAGTTCTTGGGAACATAGAAATCAACGCAACCCTATTGGCTGTTCACGAGAAATATGCAGGCGATTCTACAAGTTCAGAAAGAAGGGGAGTCACTGAAGATTATCTTTGAAGTCCATATCTTCATGGAGACACCTTTTCCACAAAGTCACAGAAACCTTAGTTAAAGCTAGGAACAGAGACTGAAAATAATCAGACTTCCTCTTCAAATGGTGATACTAACAAGAGAGTGCTTTATCACCATGGTTCCATTTTATAAATTCAATGTTTATCTGACACTATTCAAACTAACAAGGCAGAGAAGGATAACGTTTCACCTCTCTGATACATGCTTTGTAACATTAGATTCCATAGCTTCAGTAAAGGGTCATTGAATGCACATTTTTATAGCAACGTAGGATTTAGCATGAATTATGATCTCCTCTCTGTATAAAACACCATTAGCAATACAGGTGAATACAGTATCATTTTAAGAGACAGGATTAAGATACATGGACCGGGTGCTGAGGAGAGATGTTGAAGGGCTGAATGCTGAATGCTGACAAAAACGGCATATAGTATACGGGGAAACTATGCATGACTTGGCATATTAAAGCTTAGTAAATTAATATAGCCTTTTTAGCTGGATGGCTGAAATAATTTTCAATACACTGGGTAAGGAATAGACTAACAGGTTAGTGATATGTGATGAAAGGGCATTTTTAACCTTTGACTTGATCTGCATATTATGTGCTTGGTTGTGTATAATAATTATGTTAATTATGATATACTTGGAGGTAGACAACAGCTGCATAATATTTTTTCCTAAATTAGTAAAATATCAGTTATGGTATGTGTCTATTGATTTGGAGTACCAGGGAGTGGCTCCACTAAATCAACCTTCAGAGATTGTCTGACAGGTTTGTCTTACTCCTGACACCCATCACCGAGCAGAGCACAACTCACTAGAGTAGAAGTGAGATACATCTTCCTTCTCTAAAAATTGGGGGGCATATTATCAAGGGATTTATCTCCGCTTTTTTGGCTTTATTTATTTTTTTTAAAAATATTTTCATTATTCATCATCAGAAAAAACAGTATAAACAATTAATTACTTTGACATATATATCTAATACAACAGATATAATACAATTAAAGCTTAGTCACTTGAAGTAAGAACCGAGATGCAAAACATAATTTGAGTACAGTTTCCAAAATAGAAGAGTTAGAAAATCTGAGCAATTTTAACACCGCCAATTATAATCTTATCAAAAATGAGCATGAGTCTATCCCCTTTTAATACCCGTCTAATTTAAGTTTCCATTTTTCAACTGGGGCCCATATCCGTTTTCCAAGCTGTTTTGAATTTACGCCTTTTTTTTCATATAAAGCTATCTCTAGAGTATAGATAGCTAACAATTTAGATAGCCATTGTTGAAACGAAGGAGGATTAGAGTCTTTCCATAACGTTGCAATACAAAGCCGGCTCAGCGTCATTGCAATAAACAAAAATTCTTGATGGGGTACGTCCTGCCCCTCCTTTGCCACTCCCAGGACCATAATCTCATTAGTTAATTTAATAGAAATCTCCAATTCCTCTTTAAAGAATTCTTCCATAGCGTGTTTAAAGGGATCTAGTTTAGGACAAGACGCAAACATGTGTATCGTGTCTGCCTCCATACTCTGACATCTTGGGCAGAAGATCCCACTCGTTCCCCCCCAGCGGGCTATTCTATGCGGTGTATAATATAGTTCATATAAAGTCTTGTAGTATTGTGCCTGCAGATTTGCAACCTTTAAGGTAGTGTTTCCTAACCTAAGCAATTTTTCACCCTCATTCCCGACTAGATTTAATTTAGTTCTCCATTTATCAAATACCTTTCCTCTATCATACTCGTTATACAGGCATAATGCACCATAAAGTTGAGAGATTGAACATCCCTCCTCATCTCGAACAAGTTCCATCAAGTCTGCCCTAGTAAACTTACAGTTACCTGCTTGTTTTCTCTGCAGGACTGATCTTATCTGTAAGTATTTAAAGAAATCTCTCCGATCCAAATTGTATAGCTGATTTTGCGCCTTTTCAAATGTTATTAACCCTAATTGATCAATAATGTCTCCAATTGTTCCGACCCCGAGATTATCCCACCTTCTCATCACTTGATCATGAAATACATCTGGCAGAAGTTTATTCATATATAAAGGGGTATAGAAGTTCATTCTCCCTAATTTAATTTTCTTCCGGATAATTGACCAAACTGAAATGACCGCACCCAACACCTAGAACTTTGTTCTTTTATAGTAGTTTAGCTCCTTAAAGGTAAGAAGTCCCTTATTAGAATCCAAAACCAACAGGTCATATATATCCGGAATACCAGCGTTACCCCTCCATATGTCTTTCATATTCCCACCGAGGAGTCCTTTACAATACTGAAGAACTGATGCAAAATAATATGTCTTAAAGTCAGGTACTGCAAGGCCCCCCCGTTCTTTAGATAGTGCCAGCATCTTTATGGATCTTCGGGTTCTGCCCTTGGCCCATATAAAGCGATTACAAATCCCCTCTATTTCCTTAAACCACTTATTAGTAAATAATAAAGGAATCGTACGGAATAAATATAAAATCTTGGGCAGAAACTGCATCTTTATAACATTACAGCGGCCTATAACTGTTAAATGTAAATTGTCCATTCTATCTAAGTCTAGTTTTGCCTTTCTGATTATTGGGGTGAAATTTTCCTCTACAACCTTAGATAAATCGGATGTTATACTAACGCCCAAATAGACCGCGGACTCTATAACTCTCTCATCACGAATAGTAACAAATCGATTTACGACTATTTGTGTTTTCCCTTGGTTTAATTTATACCCTGACAAAAGGCCATATTTTTTCGCCTCATTCTCGATTTCCCCAATTGCTATTATTGGTGTTGGTGATGTGATTGCTAAATCATCTGCGTATCCCAATATTTTAGTCTCATATCCATTCAATACAATTGGGCTGATATTTTTATTTTTTTCTATATATCTAATAAATGAGTCAATATAGCAAGCAAAGAGTAGAGGGGAGCAGGGGCATCCTTGCCTAGTCCCACGTTCGATTTTTATTGCCTCGCTCAGTTCTCCCCCCACTTTCAGTCTGATGTTCGGATTTTTATATAGGGCCTTTAATGCTCCTATACAAATTTTTCCAAAATTACATTTGTTCATTGTTGCCCACAGAAAACCCCACGAGACCCTATCGAAAGCCTTTTCAGCATCCAACAATATTAAAGACATAGGGTCTCGTGAGGCATTCGTACCATCCAGCAGCGCAAACACCCTTCTAATATGATCGGCAGTACCCCTCCCCGGTATGAACCCGTGCTGCCAGGGTGAGACTATCTTCCCGATTACCAAACTCAGTCTATTTGCCAAAATTTTAGAATAGGCTTTAGTATCACTATTCATTAAGCTGATTGGTCTATATGACCCTGGATCTGTAGAGCTTTTATTCTTTTTTAGAAACACCACCATTGAGACTTCTCCCCAAGACTCCGGAGGGGCGGCACCATTTTGTATAAGAACCATAAGTTTATAAATGTCTGCTTCTAAAGTCAAAAAGAACTTCTTATAAAACTCTAGTGGTATTGAATCAGGTCCAACTGCTTTCCCTGACGGGAGATCATTAAAAGCTCTTTGTACTTCTTCTAAAGTAAAGTTAATCTCCAGGGAGTTGTTATCCTCCTTTGTTAGCTTATCTAGTGAGGCAGACTCTAAATATTCCTCAATTTCCGCTGTATCTGCTTCCCCGTTATCCTGACTATATAATTTCTTATAAAAATTCTGGAATACATAGCAAATTTCCTTTGGTGTTTTAACTATTGCCCCTGCCTCCGTATTCATTTCTGCTATCTGCCCCTGAGTAGCCGCCTGTCGAGTTCTCATCGCTAGGATTCGTCCTACCTGTTCGCTATATTCATGTTGCTCTTCCCTCCTCGCTAGGTATTTAGCAGCTGATTTTACGGCATATACTTCACCCACTGCTGCTTTAGCCATAGCTAGTTTTTGTGTTACTTTTGTCACATCCTCTTTCTCTCTTATATTTCTTATCAGTTCTTCCTCTAATTTTGCTACTAGACTTATCTTTTTCCCAAGATCTTCTTTTTCCTGCTTACTCCGTCTAAGAGAGTAGCTTAGCGTTTCCCCCCTAATACCTGCCTTCATAGCGTCCCATACTATTTGGGGCGACGCTGTGCCTCTATTGTTTTCCAGGAATTCTTTTAACCATATTTCCATATGAGTTACATACTTTGTATCCTGTAACAGAGCTCTCTCGAACATCCAACTAATTATACTTTTCTGTGAATATGGTATAAAGATCTCCATGGAAAGCGGATTATGATCTGACATCAATCTGGGGATTATTTTAACTTTCACTATTGGTATCAACGAGGGGGAGATCAAGAAATAATCTAACCGAGCTAGAGTTTTATGGGGGCAGAATAGTATGTACTACCTCCCCCTCCGTTTATATGTTCCCAAATATCGATCAGCCCATTGTCCTGCATGAGCTGTATCAGCGCTCTGTGGGTTTTTTTCTTTTTACCAGTAAATCTTGCAGGATCGTCTTTCCACAGCCCGTTAAGGCCATTTATATTTAAGTCGCCACAAAGTATAATGGGGAGAGGCCAGTTGGGTAATTAAGAATTTATATGACTTAGGGTTTCCGGGTCATGATCTGTTGGTGCATAAATAGAACATAAAGTAAAATTAAAGCTTTGAATTTGGCATTCCGTTAGGTCCCACCGCCTGTGTCTATCTACCTGTTGCTTTTTTAATGTAATCCTATTTCCCCGTGCTAATATTGCAACCCCACGTGTTCTAGTGCCCTGAGTCGTTCAGGTCAATACTTTATACCCCAATTGTTCCAATAGAGTTTTCTGCGAAATCTCTATATGCGTCTCCTGGACACAAATTAGGTCAGCTTGCAGTGTTCTAAGATATTCTTTCAAAACCCTTCTTTTTCTTGCATCGTTTAGTCCACACACATTAATTGTGACTATGCGTATCATTTTTCTTTTTCTTCTTTTTTCCTTTATCCCCCTCTATTCTAATTCCTTTCCTTTTCTGATGATGATTTTTCCCCCCCATATTTCCTCTCCCGAAGATCCACCCACCCCACCCTCCCCTTGCCTCCCCTTGAGGCATCCTGGGTCCTGCCGGATCCAGGTGTGGGCGCCCGTTGATCAGTATGCCTCAGTGCACCCCCCCCCCCCAGCCCTGCGTCATTGTAATATTTCCTTACAGAAAACAGTCTTTGAGATCAAGGTTTTTTTTGGGGGGGGGGGTTTCCCTCCCCCCCCTCTTCCCTTCCTTTTCTTCCCTTTTTTTTTTTTTTAACTCCACCTGCTAAAGTTTTCATGTATTATTTCATGTGTGAGTAGCGATTAATATATATATTATTTCCCCCCGTTATTTTTCACGGGCAAAATCTTTTTAATATGACACTTATTGTTTGAACCACAAAAAAAAAAGAGAAATTAGTTCTTGCTCATATTCCAGTTCTATTTTTTTAAAGTCTCAGAGATTTCTTTAAGATAATTTTCTGCTTGTATTTCACTAGTGAAGCTCCGGGTCGATCCTCTGAATATTATTTTCAGTCTTGCCGGGATTTGTAAATATACTTTAGCCCCAATCTGTTCAAAAGGATTGAATAGCTGCCTCAGCCTCCATCTCCTTTCCACGGTTGCGTGGGCAAAATCTGGTCTAACAAAATATGTACTACCATTATATTCTTTCTTGCTTGTAGGACGAGCTAGATCATATATAGAGTCCCGAAGTAAGAAATTTCCAAAACATACCAACATTGCCCTTGGATATTTAGATTGGTTCTGCATTTTCTTAGATTGAGTTAGGGGAAAACGATGAGCTCTTTGAACTTCTCTTTCTAGTTCCCAGGTTTGCAATTCGAGGATAGATGATTTAAGAAGTTTAATTATATACCCCCTTGGGTCGTTGTCTTCAATGCCTTCTGGGAGCCCCAAGAATCGCAGATTATTCCGCCTTGCTCTGTTTTCCTGTTCCTCAGCCTTTATCATTAGGTCCTGTATAATTCCTTCTTGCTTTTTTTCTTGTTTTTGCAAATTAGTGACATCCTTTTCTAGATGGTCAGTTCGTTTCTCAACTGATACCATCCTTTCAGAAATTGCCAGACAAGTGCTGCCCACCTTATTTACTGCCCCTTGTAGCTTTTGGATAGCTAGGTGATGCTTTTGAGTGTCTGTTTTGACATCTTTGTGTAGTTTCCTTATTGAGGTCAATATTTCTTTCAGAGACGGCTCGTTTATTTCTCCTGCCTCATCGTATTCAGAGATGTCCGCTGTAGATTCCTCCCTGCTTTCCTGAAACATCATTGTTTCCTTTGATTTTTTAGGTTTTACATTTTTCCGAGGGTTGGTCGGTTCTGGATTACTTCCTTGATCGGTGGTTTCCTCATAAGTAGATTTATTTAGTCTTTTATTCCTTATTCTTCTTTTCTCCAATTTTTTCCTCGGTGTGCTTCCTTGTCCAGGGTCACTCTCTTTCCTTATACCAGAACGACCTGATATTTCCTGGGTTGATGCATCTTGGTCTTGACCTTTGTTAAGGCCGCTTGGCTCACTAGAAGTCGAGATCCCAGTTTCATATATGTCTACATCAGATTCATCTGAGTGTGTATCAGTTCCTAGCAAAGGTAGTTTGTTAGGTGGGGGATTCAGGGTTACTTGTCCATTAACCATCGGGTTAAGTCTTTCATTTGCCCCGTCCAGTTTTGTTGGCTCCTGGGTTATTACCGTCTGACTTAGCCCCTTATTTGCTCCCATTTTGGACACTGGACTAAAGATGCTTAGTATACTAGGCTGCGATGCAGTTGGATCTCCCGTCGCCTTAGCATTTGCTTTTAATTCTTTGATGGTTTGCTGACGTTTTGCTTTTTTTAACATTAAATCCATCTCTTCAGTATCCTCATGGACTTTTTCTTTCTCTTTCTCCTTATGTTTCTCTTTAGTTTTTTCTTTCCTTTTATCTGGTTCTATGCCATTGCCTTTGCCTTTAGCAGCCTGTCTGTCAGTTTTCTTTTCCCTTTTGAATTTTTCATTGTCCACATGTTGCTCTCTGTAATTCATGATTTTAGCTTTGTCCTTGTCTTTATCTCTCTCTAGGCCCCTTCCGTTGCCTCTGCCATCCTCCTTCCCCTTCTCTTTCTCTTTCTCCTTAGCTTTTGCTCTTTCTTTCCCTCATCTATCCCTCCATCTTGTTCTTGTTCTTGTTCCTTATTTTTTGCATCTTTGGCTTTGGTGCCTCTAGTTTCTCGTCTTTGCGGCATTAGTTTCAGTGCATGGTCATTATCTACCTCTTGTACTATCTTGTTAAGTTCGTTAGGTTCAGGCTCCGCATTCCATTGTGCTCCCAGGGTGTTTGGTCGAAGCATAGATATATCAGCGACCGAGCTTTGGTCATGTAATTCACATAGCTCCTTTTGAACGCTCTCTGGAAGATTCTCCATCCTTTCTGTGTCCGTTTCGTTCATCTTCCCTGTCGCTTTTTGCCTTGTAGTCTGTTCGTTGTTCCTGCTTTCGTCACTTTGCTTAGTTGGTTTTACCTGGGTTGCATATGGAAAGATTGATTCCTGCCCTGAGTTTGTCAGTTTTACCAGTTTTGATACGTTTGTAATATCCCAAATATTCAGAATTATATGTCGATCACGCCCTTTTTCTTGGCGGCTAAGCTGACACAGAGGACACAGAGGACCCAGAAAATCAGATCTGCTTGTACCACCTTCAGGATCTTTTTTATTTCGTTTTGTTTGTGGCTGCTGCCTACCTCCTTGTGGATCCTTGACAGCTCCCTGGGTCGCTATGACTGTTACTGTTACCTCTATGGTCCTTTTAGCACGTGGTAGATCGAATTTAATCTTCTCCCCACCCAGCCGCTTTCGTACAGCAATGTTACAAATGTTTAGATGCCTATAATGGTGTTTTGGGAATTTCCATCGAGGCTCTTCTCGCATTATAGAGTGAGAGAAAAAATTATGTGGATGTGGCGCTTTAAGAACATAGTCCGTTTTTTTTTAAGTTTCCTGAGAAATAAATATGTGGATGTGGGGCTTTAAGAACAAAGTCCGTTTTTTAAAAAAGTTTTCAAAGCACAAATAGCCACTATCAGCCTCCGACCAAGTGATTGGCAAACGAGACCGTGACAGAAAACAGACCCCTTCCGGGCTCCCAGCTGACCTGAGCAGAGCTGCAAAGCAGAGGTAAATGTCTTTTTTTTTAGCGTTTTTGGCTTTAAAAGCCAAGAAAGCGGAGATAAAATTATCTCCCTATCTGCAACAGGGTGCTAACACGCAAATTCGCATGTTAGCACCCTTTTTCTCTACGCTTCCCCTTGCATCTCTAATGAGATGCAAAGGGGGCGTTACAGAGAAAAATAATAGAAAAAATGTTGTTAAGCGACATTTCTCCTATTATCAAGGATTTCGCTAACCCTGTTGGTGATAAAAAAAGCAGTGCTAACCGCTGTTGGCACTGCTTTTTTTACACCTGGTATTTTCCTGACTTAGCCATAATATCCTATGGAAGGTGGATATCATGGCTAAGTTTGTGAGCCCCTATCATCAAGCTAACTCTAAACTTCGAGAGATTATCGTTGGTTTTCTAGCGATAATCTCTCATTTGGCAGTTAGCGTGAGGGTTTTTATCACTTCTGAGATAAACCTTGCTAATAGCAAGTTATCTCTGCGATAATTTCCGGCGATGCTTGTTAGTTGCTAAGCCTCGTTAGCGATAAATATCGCTAATCGTTGGTAATATGCCCCTCGGTATTTACTTCTGGTGTGAAGGAGTTCAATGAGCGTAACCCTCATAATCTTGGGGTGTGTATGGTCCTAACCAGACCTTCACCCCTCCCAGGTTCCCACAAATGTTACTTACTACAAATGTGCATATCTTACATACTTTACTATTGCACTGCTGTTTCCTATATACGTGTAATCAATGCTCACTTTAAATGTATACATCTTTTAATCTTCTAGGAATAAACAGATGCCAACCAAAAATGTATATTGCTCTCATTTGCCTCACTAATGTATTTATCTCGTCCTTTCCCTCCCCCTTGTAGATGGTGTGTAAGTTAAGACACTATTGACATGTTTATAGACTGCTTTTTCACCTTTGATGGTCTAGCAGTGCTTTATCAACAATTACAATAAAATAGAGTTATTAATTAAATCTTACATCATCATCCTAGAGGTTTACAAAGATATCTTGAGTTCTTTCTCTAGATGGGCTATTACTTTTTAATGAAATTTCGAATTGGTTGACTTGATTCTTTCTGTAAGCCAAGCCCTACATTTGTTTCCTTCACCCTCCTGTTTTCTGAAAGTGCTTTTTGTAGGCTTGAGGACTCAGCTCACTTTACCACTGCTAACTAGTGCTAAAGTGCTTGTACTCTCTCCTTAAAACATGTTGAAATTGGTGTATGCCCAATTGACACATTTAATTTAGTTGTAAGTCCCTACTAAAGTGGTACTACATGTACCCATGGCTTGTACATTAAAAGGATAATGCTGGGCCTCAACATTCATTGTGCCACCCACTTAAATGGCCCTTTAAACATGTCTCAGGCCTGCCTTTGCAGGCTGTTTGTGCAATTTTAAACTGCCAAGTTGACCTTGCAAAATAAACCTTTTGCCAGGCCCAAACCTTTCCTTGTAATACATATAAGTTACCCCTAAGGTAGGCCCTGAACAGCCCAGAGGGCAAAGTGCAGTGCATTTAAAAAGTGGGACATACACTTATAAGTTTTACCTGTTCAAATAGGGAAAAATTCCTGAATTTGTTTTTGCACAACTGCAAGGCTCTCCCATAGGATAACATTGGAGTTACCTTATTACAGTTAATACTCTGAAAATGCCATTTAGAAACAGGAAGACAGGTCGAGTTTGGTATCCAAAGAACTGTAATTATAAGCCATCTTTAATGATAACGTTGGATTTTTAGTCACAATTCTGAAAAGGCCCCTTTTAGAAAGTTGCCATTTTCTTGCTCTAACCATTTGGTGCCTGACCCTGGAACACATTGCTAGGTTTAGCTGACAATTGATGTTTGTGTACAGCTCCCAGACAGTGAGACTAAGGGAAAATTTGGTGCTGGCAGGATGGGCCACCCTGAGTTAATGAGGGGGAGTAGCTGTCACCTACCACACTGGCATCTCACAAATGATTTCTCACTAGGTTATTGTGATTCCAGCAAGCAAGGGCCAGAGCAGGGACTTAGACATCAGTGGGAGGGAACCCTCTATAACCTTCCTCTACTTCAAAGTGGGCATCAGGTATAACATTGGACTCTAAGACCCAGCTCTTCAGTACACGTCTGTACCTGTGAAAGATTTTGCCAGGAAGAAGAACTGCTGTACTGCTGAAAGGACCGTCACTCTGCTGTACTGCAGTCATGAAGGAATACTACCCTACTGTGCTGACCTGCTAACCCCTTGCCTGGGTGAGAAGGACTAGACTCTTGTAACCAGCACCTCAACTCAGTAACTGTGAGTCCTGCCCTGTCATGTGGTGCAAACACAGTCCCAGACCCATGGAAGTGGGCTTGAAAGTGCGGACCCATGGAAGTGGGCCTGAAAGTGCTCTGCCAGCCCATATGTAAACGCAACAGAACCAATGTATCTCCTCTATTGTGCAGTATAACCCCAAGCAGAACAACACATCTCCTCTGCTTCATGAACTTACCTGGCGCAAGGACTTTGCATCGTCCCAGCAGCCCACAGCATCATCGGAACACATCCCAGATGCAGGCCCTCACAATGCCAGCCCCTCGTCACCTGTAGCCTCTGCAGTGATGCATGACTTTGAATCACAAGCCCCGTAACTTCTTCTAAAACAGCTGGTGCATGACACATCATTTATGCAGAACTTCATCGCAAGCCCCCCTTGTCGACGGACTCCTCAATGACAATGCAGGACCTCTTATCACTGCTTCTCAACTGTAATAATGAATTTAGAAAAGCAAGTAGACCACACTCAGGTCAATGCAAGTGTCAGAATTAAGACATATATAGATGTACATGCTAAAGGAGAAATCGAGGCCTAAGATGTCTGTAATAATAGAATAGAAAACACAAATGGAGTTAGGACCTGGGGGGAGGAAGTAGACACAAGCTTCAGTAGAATAGAGAAACATAATTAGACACAGCAGAAATGGAATGTCACAGGACTGCATAGCAAGAATATAGCTGAGAAAATATGTAGAGAAGCAGCACAGAGGCACAAGAAGTAGAACATTAAGCCTTGCAGACCACTAGACATGTAGGGAGTAGTGTATTGCTAGGCTTCAACAAATGAGACAAGACCTGGACACCAATAGTACAGTGGTGGTGAATAAATGTATCAAATAACACATGCACATGCACATGATGCAAGAGACAACTCGACAGCAGCCACCCGCTCGACTACGCCAACGGAGGTGCCGGGCTCGGCTGATAGCCTGCTTCTATCCCCTAAGATCACAGCGCAAACGGCGAATGACCTTCAAACGCAGCGTCAGAAGACTCCAATTGGTAACGTAAGACTTTCCGCAAGGGGCGATCGGGGATGGGGTCACACTAGCCAAGGGCGGGGCACAACGTCATCCAAATCTATGGACTGGTGCGAGTGGACTCCGCTCCCCACAGCATAGACATGTTTTATTTCCACAGTTGCCCACGTTGGGCGATTAAGTTTGGACCCCGGGGGTTTTTACTTGGGGACGTGAGAGTTGGGGAGTTACTGGTTAGCTTGGCACTGGGGACATGGCAAATTATGATCACACTGATGATATTGTGGAGCCCACTGACTCTGGCTGATACAAATAGAAATGGGGTCTCTAAATGAGTACAAGATGTGCACCTGGAATGTCCGGGGCCTGGGGTCCATCCATAAAAGACATAGACTGCTGGCACAGCTCAACCGACGGAACATTAAGATTGCCTGCCTCCAGGAAACTCATTTGAACACTGTGGAGGGTGGGAAGCTACTAAAAAAATGGAAAGGCCAATTGTTTGCTACTGCCTATTCTGTGTTCTCCAGGGGGGCAGCGGTGTGGCTGCGAAACTCTGTCCCGTTTCAACTAGTGGAAAAGAGAATAGACACAGAGGGTCGCTATGTATTTGTCCGTGGATTGCTAGATGGTACACCAGTGGTGATAGGCAGTGTATATGCCCCCAACACTAGCCAGTCGGACTTCCTAACGAACATTAATAGAGTGATGGTGGACTGGGCAGACTATAGTTGGATAATAGGTGGGGATTTCAATGCTGTGTTAGACATTACATTGGATAGATCACATCCGCCGTTACAGGCCACGGAGAGCAGGAGACAAGCAGATGCGCTGGCAAGATGGGCTGGGGGATGGGGACTGGCGGATGCCTGGAGAAGTAAACACTCGCTAAGTAGGGAGTACACCTTTTACTCACCACCACACGCATTACACACTAGAATAGATCATATCTTCTGCACTAAAACACTGCTGGGGGAAGTCACTCTGGCGGAACATATGGGTAAGACTCTATCGGACCACAACCCTGTGGAGATTACACTGCAATGGGGTAGGGTCCCGACTCCAATACCTACCTGGCGCCTCTCGCCATACCTCCTGGAAGACACGGTCTTTCGCACAACCATTGCTGAAGCCATAACCTCCTACTTTGACACTAACACTGGCTCGGCGAGTTCCAGGCGAATGGAATGGGACGCTTTTAAAATATCCATTAGAGGCGTAGCGATGGGCACACGAGTGGGTATGCGGAATACTATAATGGACAAACTCCGTGAGGTAGAAGGGAAACTGGTTTTACTTGAGAGTGAGGCCGCTGGCACGAACGTCCCATTCACACCACTCCAGGAAGCGCACATTCAACATGCAGAACTGCTGGAAGAATTGCGCGTCCTGGATTATAGAGAATACACATGCAGACAACACGCGCAAGCTGAAAGAGCGGGGCCCCTGCTGGCACGTATGATACGGGATGACCCAGTGAGACTACCTATTCTGGAGGTTACTGATCAGGGAGGGTCACCAACGAACACACAAATAGGTATTAACAACGCATTTCGGGAATACTATGAGACTCTCTATGGCACACACAGACCACTAACAGAAACAGCATTCGAGGAGTTCATGGAGGGGTTGGACCTGCCACATCTCACTACACACAAGAGCGAGGAACTGTCCCGCCCCCTTACGCTGGCGGAAATATGCCAGGCCATACGCGCACTACCGCAAAATAAGACGCCAGGCACGGACGGTCTTCCAGCCGAATTTAACGGAGCTTTTATTGACCTCCTTGCCCCGCGCCTCCTTGTGGTGTACCGTGAAGCGTTGCAAGCACAGGGGCTACCGCAGACATCACTCCAGGCCCTGATAGTGTCACTACTGAAACCAGGCAGGGACAGCACGCACTTAGCTAATTATAGACCGTTATCGTTAATAAACACAGACTATAAAATATTGAGCAAGATACTAGCAACAAGACTAGCGCAGTATATACCAAGGCTTATACACCCAGATCAATGCGGCTTTGTACCGGGCAGGAGCACTGCCATGAACCTAAGGAGACTCAGCCAAAGAATGCTCAGCGGCCCAGAGGCGATGGAAAGGGAAGGATGTATTTCTCTAGACCTGAAGCAGGCCTTTGACTCCATCAGGTGGGACTACATGTTGGCGACTCTTACGCGATTCGGAATACCTCCCGCATATGTCGCATGGGTTAAATTACTGTACACCCGACCAACGGCCCGGGTCCGTACGAATAGGTGCATATCGTCACAACTATATATAGCAAGGGGTACCAGACAAGGATGCCCACTATCCCCGCTACTGTTTATACTTGCGTTAGAGCCACTGCTCTGCAGACTCCGGGGACTAGCGCACCACAGGGGCATATGTAGGGACAGAATGACGCACATTGTATCGGCATATGCCGATTATATCATTCTGTACATTGGAGACCTGAGAGGGGGACTGGACCCTATCCCTAGCATGTTTGAAACCTTCCGCTCGATATCAGGGCTCTCTATAAGCGAACCGAAATCACAAGGGTTCTATTTCTCGACGACAGAGGCGGAGACCCACCTGCCCTTTGCGCCACACACATTCCAAATGGCGGACACGACCTTCCGCTACCTTGGGATACAGATCTATAGACATGCGAGGGATATGCTAGATGGTAACCTAGGGAGAGCGATCACGGCGTTGGAATCGCAAGTGCTATTCTAGACAGCATTACCACTGTCCGTATCGGGCAGGGTGACTATATCTAAGATGGTGGTGCTCCCCCGTCTTCTTTACTACTTCACAAACATGCCCTTCTTGATCCCCGTATCCACGTTCAAACTGCTGAACACCCTACTGACTGAGCTGGTGTGGGGTACCGGAAGGCGAAGGATTAGCCTAGCCAGACTGCAGCTTCCCACTGTAGCTGGCGGCATGGGGGTCCCAGACATGCAACTTACAACTTCGCCTGCCAACTGCAATGGCTTGCCTATTGGGTAGCCGGTAGGAACCTACACGAAATCAATGTATCAGAGGCGGACTGGAACAGGGGGAGAGTGCACACCCTGTTATTGCCAGAAGCAGACGTTCCCAGATCGGCTTCTCCCCTACTCCGGCTTGCGATTGCATATTGGAGGAAGGCGGTGAAGTATACGTCCCGCACGACCTCCTATGCCCCCACGATTCCACTACTCGGACTCCCGGTGGGACTGAGACCACTTTCGAACCAAAGACTTCTGGAACGGAGGGAGGCTGGAGTAACACAGACCGGGGACCTGTTCGCAGATGGTAAGGTCTTATCATTTGAGGACTTTCGTAATACACACCACACGCAAAGAGGATCATTTCTATTACATGCCGGGGTGCGCCAATGTGTCACGCAAATGTGGGCACCAAACGGGACGGAACCACCCACAAATCCGCTGCTCACAATGCAGTACCTCATGGGAACGGGCAGCCACCTCACAAGATGGTTAACACATGGCATACGAGAGGGCAGGGCAATCTCATTACAGACACTGAGAGATACGTGGGAGGGAGACATTGGGAGATCGTTCAGGGGCAAAGAATGGGACAGAATACTTGCTTTTCCGAAAAAAGTATCGAGAAACCCGAAATTCAAATTCATACAACTAATGATACTGCACAGAGCATATCTGACACCGAGCCGAATTCATACGATGTTCCCTACTGCAGCGGATACGTGCCCCCGCTGTAGTGCGGAGAACGCCAATCTGATTCATATGTTCTGGGAATGCCCAAAACTGGGCTACTACTGGACGACAATACATAGTGCCTTAGCCAGATTGGTCCCCTCCAAGCCATACACAGCACTGGAATACACATTACTGGGGCTGGGCCCTGTGGAGCGACGGAGGAGTGCAGGCTCCTGCTTCACTGATTTGGCCCTGCTACTGGCAAAACGCACTTTAACAATGAAATGGAAGTCGCGAAACCACCTGACCCGGAGGTGTGGAGGGCGGAGGTGGTGAGATGGGGGAAAGCCGAAAGCATGACGCTGCAACGGGAGGAGCGTAGAGGGCTAAGGAAGAACCCCATATCAATGGATTGGAACGCATTACTGGGATCGTTTGAGGCAGGAGAGGGTGATACCTCTGATGACTCTGAGGCGGTATTTGACCAGCCGTAGAGTGACATAACTAGTTTGCGTTACCTACTATTAGGGTGGACCCTGCACAAGGGTTGGAGGATATGCATATCTATGGGTGCACAGAATAGACACAACGCCCAAGAGACTTACGTATGTTTCCCCAGGAAGTTGTAATAGTCACACTGCAAGTATTATGCTCCAAAAGAGTGGACAGTATCACACAATTACTGAACTATGCTCTACCCAAGTGCCTAAGGTGGGAGGGGGTGGGGGGGGAACGTTTTACAGGGAACGTTTGATCTATGTTAACTAAAAATGTATAACTGATACAAGAAATGGTATACGATTGCTAATCTGTAATGTAGCATGCCTGAATGCGAATGCCATGACATAACAAATCTTCTTAACATTGTCAATAAAAAGATTTTCAAAAAAAATAACACATGCACATGAGTCACATTCGATAAACATGTGATAACCTGTTTTTGCAGAAAGTATTACCATTTGATATAAAGAGCCTGAGTAAGCATTTCATTAAGTATGCAAATGTGTGATGTATTTGCACTCATAAATGAATAAAATACACTATCTGCCACATTGGAATTTGAAGTTCAGATTCCAGTTTCATGGACATGACTGACTTTTGGCGCTCTTTTTATTAGCTCTGCTCTATATTGCCAACCGAAGTTGTGCCGTCTTTTTCTTTCGTCTGGCAACACAGTTCCTCAGAACCAATGTTGCGTGATGTATCTCCAACCAGAAACGTTGCACAACATATCCTCAACATGACACCTCGCAATGCTCTGCAACTAGAATTTAAAATGTAGGGTTCCTGTAGCTGATCCAAGCCCCATTGATCTTTATCATTTTGGTCTGGTTTTATTTATTAAATGTCACTCTATTTTTCCAGTTTGGAATGGGATTCTTTTTCTGTTGTGTTTTCACTTAATTACTCTTTGAAGCACTGCATAAATACTCTACGCATTGCATCTAAGTTAAGCTTGAATTCTCTGTGCCAAGCTACCAGAGGGTTGAGCACAGGTTAATTTGGGTTTGCTTGTGACTCCACTCAGTCAAGGATTGTGGTTGATAACTGAGAAGGGTTTCACCCCCCTTCAACCGTTAACCCAAAACCTTACAAGTGTAAAAGGCGAACACAATTGCATCTAATTTTTTTTTTTTAGCAATTCGTATATACAATATAATATACAAGCAATACAGGTGTTGGACTTGACCCTTTTTGCAGGGTTATCCCCAAACTTTTTGCTTCTTACTCCTATTGTTTCCTGACCTATTGTTGTTGGTTTTAGGACTCTGGGTACTTTACCACTGCTGTTCAGTGCTAAAATGCATATGCTCTCTGTGTAAATTGTGAACATGATTGGTTATCCATGATTGGCATATTTGATTTACTGATAAGCCCCCAGTAAAGTGCATTGTGTGTACCAGGGCCAATAAATCAGATGCTACTAGTGGACCTGTAGCACTGATTGTACCACCCACATTAGTTCCCCTGAAAATGTATCTAAGGCTTCCCACTGCATTGCTTGTTTGCAGTTTGCTAACTGCCATGTTGACCTGGCAAGTGCACCCACTTGCCAGGGTCTAGTCTTCACTTGTCTTACATGTCAGGCACCCCTATGGTAGGCCCAAGCTACCTCCCTGGGCAGGGTGTAGTGTATGTAAAAGGTAGGACATGTTCTGGTGTGTGTGTGACATATGCTGATAGTGAAATACTGCCAATTTAATCTTTCACTATTGAAACATGGGAGTTAATTTGTAACATCTTATAAATATAACACCGTGAGCTTACCTGATCTCTGCCAACGGGCAGTGCCGTGAGGGAAACGGCCGAGGGACAACACGCCGGGAGGCTGCAGGAGGCGGTCGCACTACCGGACCACACTCCCCAGCAACCTCTTGGGCGGCGGTGCGCCAGTGACGCGTGCAGAGCGCCCGGAGGCGCCAGTAAAAGCCTGACCCCCCGGGAGCCCAGTGGGGGAACACCGTGAGCTTACCTGATCTCTGCCAACGGGCAGTGCCGTGAGGGAAACGGCCGAGGGACAACACGCCGGGAGGCTGCAGGAGGCGGTCGCACTACCGGACCACACTCCCCAGCAACCTCTTGGGCGGCGGTGCGCCAGTGACGCGTGCAGAGCGCCCGGAGGCGCCAGTAAAAGCCTGACCCCCCGGGAGCCCAGTGGGGGAACACCGTGAGCTTACCTGATCTCTGCCAACGGGCAGTGCCGTGAGGGAAACGGCCGAGGGACAACACGCCGGGAGGCTGCAGGAGGCGGTCGCACTACCGGACCACACTCCCCAGCAACCTCTTGGGCGGCGGTGCGCCAGTGACGCGTGCAGAGCGCCCGGAGGCGCCAGTAAAAGCCTGACCCCCCGGGAGCCCAGTGGGGGAACACCGTGAGCTTACCTGATCTCTGCCAACGGGCAGTGCCGTGAGGGAAACGGCCGAGGGACAACACGCCGGGAGGCTGCAGGAGGCGGTCGCACTACCGGACCACACTCCCCAGCAACCTCTTGGGCGGCGGTGCGCCAGTGACGCGTGCAGAGCGCCCGGAGGCGCCAGTAAAAGCCTGACACCCCCTCTCGCCCCGCGAGTCGCGCGCGGGAGCGCCCGGGGCGAAGCCCGGGCAAAGGGCGGGCCCTCTGTGGCCCTCTGAGGCACGAGGAGGACGGGACGGGCCACCCCATTTAGTCATTACTCTAAGGTACTTTTCATTGGCCCATTGGGCAACTTTCTTCTGGAAACTGTGGTGACAGAAAACATTGTTGGGACTATCTGTCTTTTTGCTAGGTGTTATTGACATTTGTGTCTGTTGTTCCGCGTCGCTACCTATATCGCAGAATAAGGGCAAGTAACTGTCATCATGTCCCCAAGGGGCACTCGCAGCAGAACAGCTGCCACTGTGACTGGCCCCATCGACCTTTTTATAACGAAGGCCAATGACGCCATTAATCAGGGCATTAGCCTTTTAGAACGCAGGGTATCACAAGATCTGGCGCATGCCAAACGTTCCTCACTTGGCCTTATCGCTACCGCCACTACACCTGCACGAGCTATGCCTAATAACATCAGACCCCTACTTGACGTATGTGTTGACATTCACACCATCCCTAGCGAGGTTAACCTTTCTGCCTCCATTCCCCTGTTAGACTCAGATACTGATATTAGCACAGACCTGGAAAAAAACCCTGACCTACCCATTAACCCCTCTCCCAAAGTAAAATCCGCTGATAACACCAGGCAAGTGAGAGGCAGGCGAGAGGGGGCAGTTCAAAAACTGAAGTCACATGCACCAAAGCCCCGGGTCACCATGGCCAGGAAATATGGCCGGGCACAAAAGAAATCTGGGAAAAATACCAACTCTGTCCCCAACCATAACACGACCAGGGTTACGGTAATATCTCAGGGGGATGAAAGTGAAACGGTCCAGCAGGGTAGAACAATGGATACTAATGATAACATAGATAAGGCATACGACCCTCTGTTGGAAAGACTGGGGGAATTATTAAACATTTACCTATCCCCCATCGAAAATAGGCTTACTCGAATAGAAAAACAACTAGCTGAACTGAGTATCCCTCTTAAGAATTTCCTAAAGGAAGGTCCCGCAACAAGTACAAATGACAGCAACACCACCAAAATAGTAGGCTCCAAAACAAATATTCCGCAAGCACCTCCGACAATTCCAAACTATGCACACAAAGTTGCACCTGTTGCACTGGCCAATGGCCCACCTACTAAACAAAAAGCAGTAACATCGCACACCAATAGTGAACACACAGATAAAAAGAAGGACCCTGGTATCAATACCATCACTAATACTAAACTTCCAAATGTGAGCACCACAGGCCACCCTGCAACCTCAATAAGCAATCCTATCTCGACCCAACCCATTCCAAAAACACCTAGACAAGTTCCTGCCCGCATTAACCTCCCACCGGAATGCGGTGCATATGTACTAGTGTTAGTAAATGTCACCAAACTAAGAAAGGATCAGGATGAAAATCCCATATCACTTAAAAACAAAACCTTGCACTGGTTAATTGCTAACTGCAATTACCCTATAGATGGTGCAAGGGAGATTATTAACACACAGCGAGTGGGTTGGATTGGACCACTTAGGAAAAAATTTGAGGGCGACTGTGTCACCATAAGCTTTAGAAATCCACAATGGGCAGAGAAGACAGTAGCCAATGCCCCTCTACCATCGCCCAGGGAATTCAACACCACGCTCCTCCCCTTAGGATATTTCTACCGACACTTGATACCCACCGAACAAGCCACGGCTAATTTCCCCAATAATCTCCCCACTAACTCTTTTCAGGATATGAATTTTGGTGCAAGGATTAAATCACCCTTTTTTGTCCAAAATCAGAACCCAAATGCCGCCTACTTTAACAACCGTAACTGGCATCCACAACCCCCAATGCCAATCCTAACCCCCAACCCTCCGCAGCACTTTCAAGCCCCAACTATGCATCAGAGTAATTATAGGGATAGGCCTTACCCAATCCCTAATCCGTTCCAGTTTGCACAGATGACTGATGTTAGGCCAATGTACAATATTCCTACTTTCAATCGGTTCGATTATTTATCATCTTTAGACGAACAGGATTGACTGAGTATATCCCCCAATAAAGAAATGTGCAACGATGCAAAAGCCTGTAACTTAGAGGGTGCCACAATTCCAGCTGCATTGCACCACGTTAAAACTGTTGTTACAGAAATTATATTGTCGGATAGTATCCCGGCCATTTCTAACGATTCACTCAACCACGATATTGGGAATACTGGGAGCACATCCATCAAACATGGGTTCAAACATGGCCTATCAATTTTAAGCTGGAATGTTGCAGGTTTAGAATCCAAGCTTCTGGACCCTGCTTGGATCGAACTAATTAATGATGCAGACATACTTATGTTCCAAGAAACTTGGGCTGTTGACAACCTGTATATTGAAGGCTACCACTGCTTCAGCCTGACATCAGTAAAACCTAGCTTTGGCCGAGCAGTGGGTGGTCTCTTTATGGGGATTAGAATTTTGGCAGGCGGTACAATTAGTGATCTGAAGTTAGACAACCTTGCCAATACCAATATTCAAATTTTGGAATACAAATTGAAACCAAAGACCACAATTTATTTAATTAATTTTTATAATAATGATTTTTATGGTGTACCGAACAAAAACTTTGTTGCATTATCTAAGGCTTTAAACATAATTGATTGTTCTTTGTCAGTAGACACCAAGACTAGTATTCTGATTGGGGGTGATTTTAATGTGAAACTTATAGAAAACTATGGATCTACTAATCCTGATTACTGTAATGACCGCAGGGGTCTGGAACTGATCAGCATACTTTCAGATTTTAATCTTGTTGATGTAATGAGTGTAGGGTATGATATGAATTTTCCCTATGCCCCCACGTTCAAGGGCAGGGATAACGGTTCAATTATCGATTACATATTTACATCACCTCTGTTAACGGACTGTCTAATCAAATCTTCTGTGGTGCAAACGTCTTTCAGTGATCATAATCCATTGTTAGCTATTTTTAATTTCGCACCCAGTCCGATTTTTATGAATTTAAATGGGGCAAGGGACATTACACCCTCTATTGACGGCCTTCGCCTTAAATGGAGGGGAATTGACTGTGGGGCCATTATAGACACGATTCAGGAGGCACATCCCGATTTATTGAAATGCCTCTCCTCCCCATGCACTAATAATGAAAAATTGATCACAGATTTTGAAGCCTTATGCTCAAATATAAAAATTCTCCTGTCAGTCCCACTGCCTACTGAACATAAAGAGCCACGGTGGTTTGATACATCTTGCTCCGTGGCCAATAGAGAGTTAAGAAAGGCCCTCTCTGCCAAACCCAGATGTAAAGATGTAGTTCGAGCTGCCAGGAAAAACTACAAAGATAAAATATCGAAAAGGAAGGCAAATTTGCTCTCCGACCACTGGGATAAGCTGGTCATCAGTGCCAATCTGGGTGGCAGCGCCCCATTTTGGTCGGCTGTTAGGAGAACGAGGGAAATGGGCAAAGAGCTTACACAAATTAGCTGCAATATAACTAGTGCAGCCTGGGAGACCCATTTTTCTAATATTTATGCCGCCCCCTCTGATGAGCAATTTCTCCCCAATATGGACCAAACAGAAGGCTTAGAGATCTCGGACCTAGAAGTCAGGAAGGCTATCAAAGAGAGCTTAGGTAACAAGGCGCCCGGGCCGGACGGCTTCCCTATCGATATTATTAAATTTAATGCTGTTCTTTGGACGCCTATACTCCTAAACATCTTTAACAGTCTCCCACATGTAGCCATGCCTGCCACCTGGGCTACTAGCATCATCGTCCCCATCCATAAAAAGGGAGACAGATCAGACCCAGCAAATTATCGTCCCATTTCCCTCCTGGATAATACTCTAAAAATACTAGGACGCATAATTTATAATAGGGTACTGGAATGGGCGTCTGATTCTGACTTTTTAGATCCCTGTCAGATGGGGTTCAGGAGCGGGGTAGGAACAGTCGAGCAATGCTTAAATTTAAAATTGATTATCGACAAATACTGCATTGCTCGCTCATCCCCTGCCTACCTAGCTTTTATGGATCTTTCATCCGCATTCGATCTTGTGAATAGATCTAAGCTTTGGTTAACTCTCCTGTCAAACGGTCTTGATGCCACTCTTGTTAGATTCTTAGCCTATCTCCATACTGACCTGAAAGCACGGGTACGTATTGGGATGGGCGGAGAGGTATCAGGAGCCATTGAGATAGGGAGGGGGGTGAGACAGGGGTGCGTCTTAGCACCCCTGTTGTTTATCATTTATATCAATGGTCTGTCCAATTGTCTAAAGAAAGCTACCCCTGATGTCCCAACTATCTTAGGTAAACCCCTACCCGTGCTTTTATATGCAGACGACGCTGTCTTAATGGCACGTACACCTAACGCTCTACGTCTGCTTGTACATAGTTTTGTAAATTTTATGGAGGGACTGGATTTGAAAGTTAATTTTAAAAAGTCTTTTATTATGTCCTGTGGGCCGGGCAAAAGGAAACTCAGCACAATTCGAATTGGAACAGATAAACTAGAATCTGTCCATAAGTTCCCTTATCTGGGGTTGGTTTTCGCTGCGAACGGCTCGTGGAGTGGGCATGTGGCCCACGCCACGAGCAAGTTCTCGAAAGCCAACAATTCTGTCCTGAGTCTCCCCCGCCCAAAGAAAATCGGCGCCACAAAAGCCATCGTTAAAATTTTTAAACTACAGTGTTCTCCTGTTGCCACGTATGGAGCCGAAGTTTGGGGATCGGCCAGCAGCATTAGCATCCAAAGAGAGGAAAACCGCTTTTGCAGAAAATTGCTGGGAGTACCGATCTCCTCTTCTAATTTTATCTGCCATAATGAACTCAACCTCCCCTTCATAAATGATTTTATTAAAGCAAGACCAGCTCTTTTCTGGATTAGAATCTGGAGGAATGAGGCTGCTGTCCTTACGCAAAACATCATTAAGGACTGCCTTAATTGTGAAAATGGCATGCAGATCCCCTGGTTTAAAGAAGTTTTTAAAACATTTAATGAAATTGGTAGAGGTACTTTGTTTACCGAGCCAACGGCTATGGAATTAAAGGATAAATCTAAGGTCCAAAAGTCACTTTATGCACTTTACCGTAATGAACGGCTTGGAAGTGAATCACAGAAATCAGGGGTCAAGAAATTCATTGGAAATGGTCTTTGTATGCAAATCATGCCACCTTACCTCTCACTCCCTATGTCAAGTTGGGAGCGATCTCTATTGTTTCGCCTAAGGGCAGGAACTGTGAAATTTTTGCTGTCTTTTCCTTTGGGGTACCGACATCATTTAGAGCTTACCCCCTGCCCTTGTGACGGTATAAGTACTCAAGATGATTTGCACTTTCTGTTTTTCTGTAAATTTTATGTGAGATATACCAAATGGCTTTTAACTCCATACTTTAGGAAATTCAGACCTCTTACACTTCAGGAATCCTATACGTTGTTGCTCACCTTGGACACTGATGAACTGACATTTCGCATTAGCACTTTTTTAAGACTAGCCATACGTGCACGTAAGACTATGGAAAGTCCCTGAAATCAGAATCAGTCACTAAGATACTGCTGCAAAAACTTTATAAGATAATGAAATTTACTGTATAACCACTGTATGAACTGTTTTGTTACTATGGAATGTTATTTATATAATTGTTTTGTATTATATGTATATATGTGCCTTGGTGTGTTCGGTACTTTTATGAATTTTATCAAATTCGAATAAAGGTCTTTTGAAACTTGAAACTTCCCATTAGGACATGATTGGAAGCTAAAATTTAGTATGCCTGAACTCAGAATATAAAGCTGCATCTTTTAAGTAAAGATAATTTGTATATTATGTGTTTGAAAATACCTTTGCTGGTTTGTGTATTGACTTTCTGGCTTTTGAATGACTGGGACTGGGCATGTGCATTCTCTCAGACAGCCACTGGGGGGTTGATGTGTGTCCTGCCTTTCCTGGATGAGTAAGGGCTGGGCTGAAGAGACCTAGGCTGCATTTAGAGTAGGAGGAAGAGATTTCTCTCACACCTGAATGGGCCTGGTCTGCCTTGGACAATGCTGCCTCCACCTCCTGCCGGGCAGCTGTCCCAGTGAGGACAGAACTGGTTTTGTCTGGGCAAAGACCTTCTCTTCCACCAGAGAACCAAGGAATGTGTGCTATGAAAAGTGGGGCCCAGACCCCTGAACTGTAGATCACTTCTTAAATTCAAGAGGAGCCTTTGACAAGGACAAGAGCTCGAGAAACTGGAGGAGGAGTACTGCCCTTTTGCAGCTCTTTCTGCCTACGAAAGGACAAGGATTTTTGCTGTATGCTGTGTCCCCTGGCTTGAGGAAGATCTCCAAGGGCTTGAGTAGGAGCCTGCTTCCTGTTCAGAATTTTCAGGGACACACAAACTTCACCCCCAGCTCCCCCGACCTTCCTTGGTGGGAGTTCTGACCTGCCAGGATGTGCCTTGACTGTGTTGGGCCCCTGGAGGTTGTTCTTGCTGTTGGGAGCTGGAAATGCAACGCAACCACAAGAAAATTGACTCATTGCTCTTCCTGCGGCTGTTTTTCCAACGCAGCACTGCTGTGCGAGAAGAATCTCCATGCATTGCCATGCCACTGCCAAAACCGAAGCAGCACCTGTTCCTGCTGCACGAACCAAAGCATTGAGGGATCGCAGCTGAAAAACCCAATGCATCGCCGCTCAATGCTGCGCTTCGATCACCAACGCATCCTGGATTTCCACGCATTGTTCCTGTGTGGCAAGTTTTCCAGACTCATCACTTGCAGACCAGAATCTTCTTGGAGTCGACGCATCACTTTCCCCTACAGACCGGAAACAACGCATCACTTCGAATGAGTGCAGCTGCACTGTCTCATTGCCTCCTCATGATCTTAGGAACTAACGCATCTCTTTGTGATCTCGAAGCTTCCCATTTCGGCGTCTGTTTGGCCTTTTGAATTTTGTCGCAACTACAGGTACTTTGAGTGAAATCATGCATCCATTTGTTTTCTATGGACCAAGTTGTTTGAAAACTTTTCAAAGTCATATTTTTAACTGTGTATGTTGGATTTTTGTCGTTTTGATCTTCTTAAGCTTAGATAAAAAAAATCTAAACTGGTGTGGTGTCCATTTGTGGTGTTTTCACAGTGTTACTGTGAGTGCTGGTGCACATATTTACACATTTCCTCTGGGATAGGCCTGACTGCTCTGCCAAGCTACCAAGGGGGTGAGTAGGGGTTATCTTCAGTGTGTAACTCACTTGTCCTGACTAGACTAGAGTGGTGGGTTCTGTCCTAGCCAACCAGAAACCCCATTTCTATCAACAAGCATACACCCTTCAGAAAATGTAGGGGGGTCAGTAATGGAATTATACAGGTAATTATATATGAGGGTCTTTCAGGAGCCCTGCTGAAGTTAAGTGCATGGAAGAGCATGTGGGTCTCTTAGCATTGAGACAGAGGGTGACAGAATCATTATGGAGATGTTACACTTCAAAAGAGGAGGCAGGGGCATAATTCAACATGTCACTAAGTACATTTGGAACAGTAGGTTGTTTAACCCCTTAACTGCTGAGGCTTTTTTACCCCAGTGCTGATCCCTTTTATGACTATTTGGGTACTTCTTGCTTGGGCCGTTATAATAAATGTTCACAAAAGGTATCCACACCAAATGTGCCTCATTTTTCCAAAACAATGGGAATTCTAGGGATACCTGGAATTTTACAGATTCATTTTGAGTGTAAAAAAAAGTGTTGCTCAAGAAATTGTCAGTTTTTTTCTAAAAATGACATCAATATAAACGTTGCTGTGCTAAAATCACTATCTTCTCAGCTTTCAGGAACAAGCAGAGCTGAATCGAAAAAAGCAACTTTTTATCCCTGTTTTGGCATTTTCTAAGAGGTACTCCATTTTCCCTAATTTGTGTGCTTCTAACCTACTTCAAATTTGTGGTGGAAACAGGTGTGAAACCCAGGGGTGATCCTGGAAAGCTATACATTTCTGAAAAGACGACACAATTCTTACTCAGCAAGGGGTCATTTAATGTAGATACCATAAGATTTTTCCAATGAAATTAACTGTTGCATTAAATAAAAATATTGAAAATGAGTAGGGAAAAACAGCAATACATGACAACATTTTCATCTTTAACTTCTTGTCACAATGGTTGATTTATAAAAGCAATATACCGTTATGTCCGCATGACCCGTCAGTTTGTGGGGTTTTATAGGGTTTGTAGGCTCTCCAAGAACCTGAGCCAACAACTGAGATGCACCTGACGATTATTTTTCATTATCTATAGAGTATAGAGAAAGTTATATAGTTAAATATATATAGGAAAAATAGACATGAAAGAAACATACATATTTCTGAAATGTACACCATATACTGTGTTTAGGAGCAGTCGGTATTTGTACATCTGTGAATTTCTTGGTACCCATACCAGCATTTGATTTGCAAAGCATCATCTTTCTTGCACACTGGCTTACATATCAAAGGCACAAAAGAAGAGAAATCTAATTGGTAATAACAAATATTCAGTATTCTGTGTTGCCAGATGTCTCCTGAAACAAATGGCACCTCACCAGCGGGAAACAGCATTTACAACACTGTAAGCACAACTCTGGAGTTTACAACGCAGTGGTTACAACAATTGGGTTGTTACCACGCATGCCATTACATCGCCAGTTGTAACAACAACTTGCTGTAGGTGGCGTGCAACACCAGGGAGGGAGTACGGCGGACACCCATGCTTAAAACATTGATATTCAAACCAGACAATGTCTTATTTTTAAAGGCAGGTTGTAGCCAAGGACTTGGTATTTTACTAAAAGTGTGTGTATCATATGCTCACTAATAGTGGCTTTCAACCAGCCGTTTTCTTCAATTAGTCTGTTATTGAGTCATTCAAATTGTCTTCAAACCACGGAAGTATATGCACGGGGCATTGGGTCAGGATACTTCAGCCATTGGCTAACTTCACTTTGAGTGAGTACATTCTGGACTTTCACAATGAGCCCATTCACACACAATGTAGTTCCATTCGGTGCCAGGAATTGCACCAGCAATGTTTGGTTTTTTTAAGCCCAAAGAAATACTTTTACTTTTGCCAATGTTTTTTTCAAATTGAAGTAGTCACCAATAATTATGTTTTGAAAACAACATGACGAAACAAAACAAACAATGACAAATCCAAAAGTGTGGCAGCCTCTGCTAGAGCTTTTGGGTTTGCCAATGTTTGTTTCCATTTAGTTTATAACGAAAATTTTAAGATTATAAACATAGAGGAGAGTGCTGATAATAAAGGAAAGCGGTCTGCATATGGATTAATTGGCAACATTCTCAATAGATTGCAGCAAAACATTTGCTTTGTGTGCAGGATACAAAATAAACCACTGAACAGCATGTATTTGATTTATTTTCCTAAAAGTGTGTCAAGCTCATTCATCATATTACCCACATGGACTGTGTGTGTCTGTGAGGCACAGTGGCGAGAAGAAGGCTGAATATTTTATACCTGGAGGGAGACAGTGACATACTACACCGTATTGGCAACTGGACATTGTTCGATATCAGGGCACCATTTATGAAAGTACAAAAGGTGGCTGTAGAGTACATGTGCTCTTAGGCAGTCGCATGAGCAGAACCTCAAGATAATTGGAACATCGCCGGAAACTATATACCCATGAGCCAATTTCTTAGGAGATTAAACTAATTTTACATGAGGACTAATGAATAGCATATATCACAAAGTCTCAGATTTGCTATAAATTTGCACATTAGCTTGAACAACACATGGTGACGCTTCAAGGTGAAAAGTGCCACAAATGGTAGAGCCAATCAAGTTCAAGTGCAAAAACAATATGCACTGAGAGTTGACGGGAGCGCACACCAACATTGCTGTGCATCACAGAGTGCCAATCCTCTATTGCCTAGCTAAAGGGGATGGAACAGTGCAACACTCATAGGTTTAATGCTGAGCCAAATACACGTAAATACTGCGATCTGGATTTAAGTTATCCTAATGCCAAGTTGTATCTAAAGTATACATCTCAAGCAATTTACTGCTGGCTCTCTTTTGTGTAATGGTGCAGTAGTTAGTGTTGCACCAAAATGGCTTTTTTGGCTGAGGGACACAAATGACATCAGCGGCACGTGCCTCTTGTTAAATATGGTGCTTCAGGCTTTTTGTTCTGTCCGTGGTGTAGATTTTCAAGCAGCACAGTGTTGCACTGTCACCTGGAGGAGCACCACCTTGGCAAATGCCGTCATCGGATTTGCAAAGATGGGAGGCCGAGTCTAGCATTTGCTGTGTTACCTTTATAAAATTTGCTGGAAAATTAATGTTCACTGAATAAAACTGAAGATTATAGCTACCAATGAAACATATTCCAGCCGGTCATGGGAAACTGATATTCAAAGTGAATCTCCAAAATCTATTTCACGAGACTGGTATATTCTATGAATTAACTTTGATGGCGAGGCTCTATTTTACAGTTTCAGTTACAAAGGTTTCATCCCATTGGGTGCAGAATTTCTTTTAATAGCTGCAAGAGGGTGATATTTTTGTTTATGAAATTGAGGCCACAATATTTATGTTAGCAAATATTCTGACAACAATATTCTGTGACCAAATCTTTTTGGCCACATTCTTAATCTTTGATGTTAACGGCCTCTGTAGGGAAAACTAAGGTAACATTTGAAACATTAGAGTGACAAATAAGAACAGTCTTATTAGAAAGATGTCTGTGCAATCCCCCAAAGTTTGAACAAGTACATGATTGTTTCTGGTTCAGGGAAGACCTGGCTTGGCAGTTCGGGCTGGACTGTTCCCATCAAGCACAGGGTCAAGACAGATTTGCACATGGCTGGGTCTAAACTGGGGTGACATGTTGAGCAAAAGAAATGACGGATTCAACCCAGATCTCTTGACTGGGGGTGAATGTTTGATTTGCTCTGCATTTCGTCCATCATCTCTGTGCCTTTTGCTAAGTTGAAGGTATCAGCGGATGTACATGCAGTATGGGAGTTTGGGCAGTTTGAGCTGGAGGTGTTGGAGGCTTATATGGTACCCCAGCTCAAAGGGTTCTCCAGAGCCCTGAAATGTTCTTTTAAAGGCCTCGGTAGAAAGGAGGGCCTGCAAAAAGCATTGAGGGCCTGGCTGGAGGCCAGAGGTACAGTTGAGGATCCCAGGGAGGATGAGGTAGTGGATGCTGAGGACCGTAAGTGCTGGAGGGTAGAGGGTAGCGTAGTACCCTCCAGACTTCTGTCACTGTAAACATAATGTTATATTTCAGGAAGAAAATCCGCAAAATAATAAACATTTTGTCAATTAACACTAGAGAGGAAATACTCATTGCCATGTAACTCTAAGGGGCATGATATTTGAAATAGAAGGCAGAAAATAACTTAACGCAACAGAGCAACAATTGAGCCTTGTTTGCCTCACTCATGGCACGAGGGTCGGTAGTATGGATGAAATCCACTATAAATACGCAGTGAAGCAAAATACAGCCATAAAAGACCAACCATACAAACAATGGTTAGAATCTAAGTCAGCCAAAAGTAACAGCTATATGAGTGATTGCAACTATCATCACTGCATTATAATTCCATGGGTCCAGAGCAAATACCAATTTCTGTGTTATCCGCTAAATATACTTCTTCAGGGGAACTGCTGGCCCTGGTCTTCGATTTTTGATATAGAACTAGAACTATCCCTAAGTCCTTGACAGCCAGTATATTTCTTTTAGTCTATAAAAAGAGGTCAAAGGAGTGACCCCCAAAATTACAGATAAATTGCCCCACTTGATTCGGTGGGAAAATATTTGCAAAGAGAATTTTCAAAAAAATGCAGGACTGAATTAAAGTGACAAATGAAACACCCTGTGAACAATCTACTTTTAAACGTATGGGCCCATTGTCAACAATATAACGTTCCGTAAATATATATTCGATAAATATGTGTGGTTAAGCTGTTTGAACTGCTTTAATTGACTTTTCAAAGGCTTTTGATCGTAGTTTCCATTCACTTATGTGGAAGAAACTTACAAACTCGGGTATCTTTCCAATTTTGGTAATAGCTTCCCATTGCCCTAGCTAGTGAAGAGTCCTTCTAATAGGTGACAGTGGGCTGTATATCAATATCAACATGCACAATGGCCTGACACACAGAATCCTTTTATCCCCCTTACGTTTCTCTTTATACCTACACAACATGGCCTCTTCTTTCCATTATATTAATAATTTTGCCCCACTTTTAGGTTCTCTCCGTAGTCAGTCACTTTTCTAGGGTGACAACTTCATTTTATTTGATTTTACACGAATTAGTTTACAGCCTAACTTAGATTTTTTTTAATGTGGTTAAATATGACCTCAACGTAAATGTTCAGAGGAGGGAAATAGTCATAATCAAAGCGGAGAGGAAAAAAAACTAATTTGGCTGGAAAATGGTATTAGAGTCATTAGAGTGAGTGAAAATGTATCCCTAGCTTGACGAACGTTTTTGTACAATCTTAGTTCTAACATCACATAAATGATCTGAGATTAAAAGTTACCTCTCAATGGGCACCATGAGTGTTTTTCATAATTCAGTTTAGAAAAGACATTTCAAACATTTATTAATGGTCTATGAAGGAAAGATTCTTACAATTTTACTTTGAGGGGTGAAATATCTTCCTCACTGTCTATGGCATCTGCTTCACAAAAAATAGGGAAAGATCTTGTGAAAGATTCTGTACCGTGTTTGTGGTAAATTCTTTCATTCTGGCACAGGCCTTATGACTGGAGTCCATTCTCCCAAGAATGTATTTCATAGGATGCGTTGCAGTAGTCCTCTGGGGTTACACATTTTTGCATCGGAAGTAGGAACACTGAAATAGTTTTTAAACAATGAACTGCTATCAGAGGGTAAATGCTGAATCTTCATTTTTCACTAACATGAATAGTCTTAACACTTAATGGAAAATCCATTTAACCAATTAAGATGAAACCTAAAAAGAGTGATATCCATTGTAAATACCAAAGTGGATTTTTCTCAAAGATATTTCTTAAAAGGATACATTACCAGCTCTACCATTCTATATAAGATTCCCTACATAGCTTTCTCAGTAGAATATGACATCAGAAGACTCATATTTCTATTGAGGTCCGAGAGGTTACCTATTGAATTAGTACTTGGGGTGTGAAAGACTGTTCCTCTTGAAGAACAAATCTGCTCGCTATGTAATGAAGGGGTACACATATTTGATCGTTTATTGTTTGCTTGCACTGCTATGTCTCTGCAATGTCAAAGATTTGTATTGCCCCTTTCCTGGCGTTGGGAAGTTTATCTCCAAAAGAACATGTTATCTTTTATAAGATCATCCCAAAATAAAAGTCTGGTTTGTATTTTCCCTGTTTTTGAAAGTTTCTTAAATATTTTTATACTTTTTCATTTTTATGTTTGCAATTATGTCATTTAAGATGATTGTATTGTTTGTTTAACCTAATTGTTGACCTCAGTTGGAGTGTCTATATCAATAAGGAATTGTATTGTATTGTATTGGAATGAAGTCATTTAGTTGAAAAAACAAGGGTACTCTAAACACAGCATCCCTCAGAAGGTGGCAACATGCCCAGGCAGCTTTTTTTCTTCCCTATGTACTAAACTGGAAAAAATCCAAACAACTGATTGATTACATGACACAACTACAGATCTGGTGGTGGGGTGATTGTGATATGCAATTTCACCAAGACAGTGGGAAAAAACTGAATGGCCTTGAAAAATGGAGGACTAGGCACCCGGTCGTGAACACAAATACTGTAGAAACCGGCACAGATGGCCAAAGCTTGAAGGGAGTAAATGCCTAGGGAGAGAATCAACAAGGATCAATTCAAACCCAATGTTCAGGGAGCCCAAATCTAGAGAGACATAGAACCCTGAAAGTAGACAAAACTTGCCAGGAAACAAAAACACAGAAAGAATCACTACAGGGATTTGAAAACTCCCTTAAGCTGATTGAACTGCAAAGCAAAGAGCAGAGCTCCCTTGACACTACGTCAGGCCCATTGCAACATCATTAAAATCTAAATTCTTAGCTACATCAAGGTCAGACGCATTTTGCTATTGTAGACAACTTCTATAGAAAAGCACAATATCAAACCAAATTGTGGAAAACTTAGAAAGAATAGTGAAGGAGGTAGCATCTGTACCCTGATAGAGACAAGAAGCAGCAGAGGACCGTGGAAGAAACAACAGTTCGACAGATAGCTCCTAAAAAATAACTCTAGTCTTTGGACAATAGAAATGGACACGGTGGCTACAGAATAAACCCAAGACCACCAGGAGGAATTCAAGGGCAACTGAAACAGTGGAAGCACAGTGGGTGGAGGAGCTCCCCACCATAAATAGGAAGAAATCAGTAATACGGAAGGTCGACCACGAGCCAGCCAGACACCTTTTATACCCATGAAGAATATCCTGCAACATGATCTACAAGATGCAGAATACCTGCCTTTTCAATTTATCAATCAACCATGGGTAGCTCTAGGCACACACATCTGCTCAGAACAAGGATCCCCTCATGGGTCACAGTGTGCTTTACAAATACATATAATATAACAAATACACATAACATGATGTTCTCCAAATACTTCAGTAACATGAGAGAGTGCATATTATGTTATGTTATGTTATGTTATGTTATGTTATATGGGACTTTTATAGCGCAACGGCTACTCCAAAGGAGTGTCCCGGCGCTTTATGCTCCAGACCTTAAGAGAGACTAGAGAACATAACAGTAAAAACAGAAACCAGAAAGGGAGAGGCACACTAACCAGAGAACAGCCAGGTCTTTAGACCCTTCCTAAAGACAAGCAAGTTAGATGTGGCCCGCAAAGACAGTGGTAGGGAGTTCCATAGCTGGGGGGCAAGGAATTTAAAGGACCGACCGCCCAGTCGGGCCCTCTTTATACGTGGCACCACCGCCAGAGCCAATGACTCCGATCTTAAGGATCGTGCAGGCCGATAAAGGTCCAGCCTCTTCTGGAGGTATTTTGCACCATTGGCATGCAGGGCTTTATGGGCTAAGGTCATAGCCTTAAACATTATCCTCTTCCGTATAGGAAGCCAATGGAGGGATAGAAGTAGGTTTGAGGCACTAGTATATTAGAAAATAAACATAACAAAGGGGTCCTTTATGAGAGGATAATAGAGATCCAGGGAGCGCTAGGCAAGCAGTCGCCCATTGGTAGGTGAAATACAGAAGGTAGTTCCCCATATGTGGTAAAACTTACGTTCACATCAGAAAGAGAGACACCCAGCTAGGGACTCAGTGCAAAAAAGTCATAACCGCTGGCAAAGATTATATGTGAACAGATCCATAGTAAAAGGCAGGCAGTGACCACAGTGAGGTGTGGCTCGAAAGGTGCTACCACAAGGTCCCAACGCAAATAAATAAAATGATTTCTTTGTATTTTTTACATCCTGCTTAAAGGATTTCCTGAGTAACTGTGTGAAGCACAAGAGGGATCTGAAGAGCTGTGTACCAAAAACTCACAGAAGGCTCTACTTATTCATTCTTGTCATTTAACTGGCTGAGCCAAACCCTTAATATTCAATCTGAGAGTCAGATTACATATGGAAGGAGAAGCAATGCATACTTTGATTCCTCTGAGCAATCTTTGAAAACACCCAATTGTAGCAGGGTTTCTGTACTCACACAGAACTGTGCACAGAGGAGTGGAACCTCGACAAATTAGGGTGTCCCAAAACTTACCTTAGCAACCAACTCACCCCTTACCGAGCTAGCTACAGTGTCTCATTGGACATATCAAACTCCCAATGTTTAGACAAACCAGAACATGAACTTACAGTACCTCAGGGTACGTGGGACTCATGAACACTCTTTCGTTATATTATCATTACAAACCAGAACATGGAGTAAAGAAGACACATGTGCATTTGAAATGTTTATTTACTAATGCCGTCTTCTCAGGCGCAGTATCTTAGATAATACAAGTATACTTATTATCAGTATCAAAATTACCAGCATAGTTACTAAGACATAAAAAGCGAATGGTGACAGCATGTTAACATGCTGTAATGAATAAGAGTTAACAACACTTATATCTCACCCTCCCTAACACATATATTATATTATTAGCTAAGAAGGTCTCTTTGGGTTGTTTTAGGGCGGGCCCATACCTTAGTGTCCTAGCATGAAGGAATCACATCAGCATACACCAGCTCTCTCTGCATGTGCACCGCATCAAGTGTGTTAACAAAACTCGTGCAAAGCAATATCAATCCCGCCTCAAGCCCAAGTTGGCAAAGGCTGCACTTGTGTTATGACTATGAAGGCGTGGAGATCAGACCTCATAACAATTCCATATCGTGTTGCTCCTGAAACTTCAGCACTCTCCGTGCAGACATGGTTTAACAAACAAAACTGATATCAGAGCAATAACATATTATTCTCACATACACCACGGCAAACCACTAGGTTGAAAGCTAAGTCAACAATTAAGGGTCGTGTGCAGAAGTTGCAAGAAAGGAAAAATGGCGTTTAAATCTCAAATGTACCTATGCTAACTTAACACGATATAAGGATATATAGGAGCTATACAACACCCCCCCATGATCCGAGAACGGACTAAATAAGATAACAGAAGTGCCATCACATGAGAGCAGAATCCAATTATAAACGAGCATGAATAAAAATTCAATTATAAAAACTAATGCTAAAAAATAGCCCACAAGTATAATGTGGCTCAAGCCAATAGGCAAGAAAAAAAATGTCTTGACTAAAAGTCAATAAAATCAAGGAAATGCTATCAATCAGCATGTCAATTTGAGGCAGTGTCTATGATAAGACTGTATATGAAAAGTAAGCTGCAACAGCCTCCAGGAGGAAGTCACTGTCCTCATCCGAAAACAGTTCAGCCATCCAATTTAAAAGATGAAAGGAACATACGTGATCTTCCAGCACCGGATCCTCTAGAACCATCAGAGGACAGCTCGGTGGGTATTCAAGAAAACCTCGTTCCAAGAAATTTTGCGCTGCCGACAACACATCCCAGGGACCCATTAGTCCATGTGCCACCGCCAAGGCCATAATCCTTTCGTCAGAACAAACCAACTCGTGAGCAATGATAGGACTCATCAGTTGATCAAAATCGACGTCAGAAGATATTGGTCCGCAGAGACACAAATCAATGGCCCAAAGGAAATCACAGGTCAGGCAGCGAAATACAGGCTGGACACAGGTGAAATAGGAGAACCGAAAAGATAATCCAAACGCCGTGCTTAGAGTCGCCAACGGCAGTGTGCCATAATAATCAAGCATGCGGTTGCGAAACCGCGTCAGTAGCAGCTGAGCGTGGTCTTGCACAGGAAGGGCATCCATATTTAAAAAGGCAGAAAACCACCAAGGCGCCAGCCGCTAATGCAAGTAAAAACGGGAACCCTCCAAATGAGGACGAAAAAATAGAATGGAAGAAGGCAGGGATGACTCCAAAAATCTTCTCAAAGGAAGTCACGAGACCACCGCTAACAACTTTAAAAAAATGCGCTAGGCCCGTTGTGGAGGATGCGTTAAAGATAGAACGGACCATGGCTCCGAAATGCAAAGGCAAATCAGTGTTTAAAAGAGCCTGAACCTCCGTACGGGTGTTAGCAATGTGAAGCACGAAAGTTTCACGGGCCGAGCTCAAGGCCACCTCTTTCTGGGACAATAGAGCTCTTATTCTAGCCATGCCGCTGAATTCTGCTCCCAAGGTCGGTATCTGTGGCCAAATGGAAGACTCCCTATGTTCACGTGTGGGAGGATAAAGAACATTTCTGCAGCAAATAACTCGCTCACTTACTGTTACTATGAAAGCTATACCTTTAATTAACCCACAACAGTTTTCATTATTGAGCATTAAATAACTACCATTCTCTAACAATTTAAACGTGGGGATTATAGCAGGAACTGGCGTGCCCTGTAAAACGCAAGCCATATTCGGTCGGTCCTTGTTACATGAACCGTGTAACTGTATGTGTCTGCACATTAAAGAATGATCTGGCGTCTCAGTACACTCATCCCCTGTTAGATAAACTTCTTGTTCTTCCTTGAAACATCTGTATGTGTATGGGAGTGACCAGACCTCATGAAGAAAACCGCTACCTAAGGGTTCAAAACGACCTATTGGCACATATTTCATACAATTTGAAAACTTATATAAAGCAAAAGGCAGTGTTATTAAACCGTGGATAAGCCACGTAGCAGTAGTGGCTTCTGCCACAGAAAAAGGTAAAGATTCCAACCTTTCAATATGGAGCATAGAAAAGGAAGCATCACGCATTGAAAGCAAGCGTTGTTTATCTGTCAAATTAAACGGTGAAAATAAAGAGGAAACGTTCATGTATCCCCAGGGAACTTTACCCATTTTCAGAGTCTGAAGTGTCCATGCAAACTGCATGATTGACCGTAATTGATTTTGACCATGGTATAATACTGACACTTCATCATGCACAATATCAACAACAGACGACACAATATTATCTAGTGTGTAAATTCTAGAGGAAAGCACGTTAATGCTATTGTCAACAACTGCAAGCACTTTCTCAAGATTCGCCTGATCAATAGCCCTAAGGCGTGAAGCAGCCTCAATCTGTGAGAGTTTCCAAATTTCATTGTAAACCCCATATAACCACCGTTTCGACCTGCCACTAGCTGGGCCCTTAATGAAATCATTCAAATCCACGTCTGCATTCAGTTTGGAAAGGTGATACTTAACCGCAGGTAAAGTTGAATGTTTCAGCCAAGCTTGACACAACTTGCCCACAGAGTAAGAGGTGACAGTATGACTCAAATCAAACCGGGGATCAGATCTAACAGTCTTAAAACCGTCAGTTATATTTAAAAATCTTTTTTGGCAAGAATCAGCACTACGGTGCCAAAGCAGCCAACCCTTGGGATTCATACTGGAAATGTTAAAGGAGGAATTAAGAAGCAGAGCCTGTATATCTTTAATGGACAATCGAGTAAAATTACTCCAATCCTCATATTCCTCCAACTCCAGGAAAGACGGGGTGTTTAACCTTTTAGATGTAGCCAATCCAAAGCATGTGGTCTGGGAAATGGTTTCATTTAAAAACAACATATGATTCGGGATGAGACATGCACGGTGCAAAGCCTCAGTGCCTCGTACCTGCCAGGCCCTTGAACCCCAAACCGATTTAAGGTCTATTGTTTCCTTCCATAACTCATAGCCCCCAGTAACTAATTGACCTAGGAAGGCCTTCGAATACAACAATTTTGTATCGGTAAGTCTAACCTTGGACAGTGGCTGTTTGTGAAATTTAAAATAAAAGGATTCGGGATTGGACTGGTTAAAGTCAGTGAAATAAGTATACTTTTTAAGAAACGTTTCTGAACTCCCTTGTGTAGGAGCTGGGCAATGTTCCCACTGAGTAAAATTAACAGCATCCCTTCGGGAAGATGTTTTGTGTAAGAAGTGATTGCCATAATGTTGGTAACAGAACAATTCACCATAAATAGCAGATTCTAAATATAAATCCTCAGCATCAAAAGCAGCATAGTATTTCAAATCAGAAAACAAACTTTCCACAGCATTAACATCCCAATCATCAGAACGAATGTTTTGTTTCACCACATCCCCCATATTAACTCTTAGTACATTAGGAACATTAACGACTTCCGTTGGGCCATGAATCTGAAAACGAACTGCATCCCACGCGATTCCATCCAGAACAGGCCATGCTGTGATGTTAACCAAAGTCAAGTCTCTCTTTAATCTGTGTGTAGAATGTGAAGAGGAAAGTGGGGCCAATGTTCCATTTAAATGAGTAATGCAAGTTCTCTCCTCGACATAGTGTCCATTCATAATCCGAAAAAAATAAAACACAAAACCAATTGACATAAAAAGGTAAACCGAAAAAAGGACCAGCCAAATGTATATCCAAGGAGGAATCAAAAAATGTTTTTTAAACAGGCTAGCATATACCGCAATTTGAGAGGGTTTTTTCGAGGCAAGGGAAGCAGAGTCAAATGAAAATCTGGATTCCGTGGCTAAACGAGCTTGCAGGTCAGGCATGGACAAATCAGTGGGGTATGTATAGTCTGTCTCATCAAGGTTAGTTCCTGGTAAATTATTCAATAATGGACTGGAAACAGCAGGTAATTCGATGGCCACCTCAGGTTCATTATTAGAAGCAGTGGGCATAATTGAATTTCTCACAATGGAAGGACAGGAAACAGCCGGTGTCATGCTAAGAAGAATCGGCCACTCTGTGTATCTTGACATTGTCAATAGAAATAAACCTGTTTTCCTTACGACCTGGAAGTGGTGGTAAAATGACTGTTCTTGTGCCCTTCACTCCAAGCACTGGGACTGGAGCTCGATAGGAGGGACCAAACTCTTTCTTGTTGTCGATCTTCTCCCGAACCAGTTCTCCAACTTGGGGTAGCCAGCCAACTACCGGGATCTGCAACGCATCATCCGATGTGGAGGGCAAATGTTCCTTTGCAAGAGTGTCTCTGGTCTTTTGTAGATTCTGTAAAACATTGCAATGTTCATCTGCGTCAAAGGAAGTGGCGCGAACCACAGAGTCTAGACCGTCAAGGTCAGGGACGTACATCTTGATGCCAAAGAGCATTTCGTATGGGGTCCGCCCACCCAGAGACCTTCTAGGGAGATTATTAAGAGCACGCTGCACGCCATAGAGGTGAGCCAGCCAGTTTCTGCCAGTGCCTATAACTCGGGCTGTCAAAGATTGCTTTAAATCACGGTTCATTCGTTCAACTACACTATTACCCTCAGGTCTGTAGGGTGACGAAAACTTGACTTGGACCCCCATCGAAGTCATGGCATCCTTATACGCCTTAGAGGCGAAAGCCGGACCCTGATCCGAATGGAAGGTACCACAGGCAAAAATCCCTATAAAGATACGCAAATCTCTAATGACAGTCCGTGAATCAGCGCTGCGATGTGGCCATACCCACACAAAGCGTGTGCATGAGTCAACTGCTACTAAGATGTACTTATACGCAGTATCAGATGAAAAAGGACCGCAGTGATCTAAATAAACACAGCCTAGTGGTTTATTAGAAATGTACAACTGAGTCTGTGGCGGACGCGTAGCAGTTGAAGGTTTAATCTGCTGGCATATGTCACAAAGAAGGACATAATCACGCGTCTGTTTGTACAGTCCCCGCCACCAGAAACGTTGTTGTAGTTGCGTTACAGTGGCTGAGACGCCCGCATGCGCAGACGCCACACCTTCATGAGCCGCTGTAATCAAGTCTGTTCTGCGATCCGAGTTGGGAATCAGCCGTTCCCCAACATCAGGAATTGTCACAAAAGGAACCTTTTCGGGACTTAAGTGGTATTTATACTTCGAAGGGAATCCCGCAGGATGTTTACTTCCCTTCTCGGGGGCAGCAATCGCTGCCAAGATGTCGCTATCAATCTTGGTTTTAGACCTAGTAACTGCTGCAACTAAGTATGTAGATACTGCTGATTTCGCTGCTTCATCAGCAAGCGAGTTGCCAACAGCGTGAACTCCTACGCGCTGATGACCGAGAGTATGAATCACATAAACGAGTGGCAACATAGCCTTAAGCTCTGCCACTCGAACCCAGATCATTTTATGTTTTATTGTGCTACCCTTGGAATCATGAAAATCATTTTGAATCCAAAAGAACAAGTTTTCATTGTAAGACTGGACACAGTAGTAAGAATCACTTACAATTAGAGTAGTAACACTTGGATCTGCGTACTCCAAAGCTAGTAAGAGAGCACGAAGCTCTGCCAATTGTGCGGTGCAATCGCCCAGGGGCAACGTGTGCACTTCCCTGGAAACGAACTCATCATTCAACATAGCACCGACCACAATGGCGCATGCGGAAACGTAGGCATGTTTAGAGCCATGCGCAACCTGCGCCGACCCATCAGTGTAAATGATGCAATGGAAGTCCTCCAAAGGTCGCATAGCCAGAGGAGCAGGATGAACGAATTCATACTGCAAGTACTCCTGCGACCGTAAGGAAGCGTCAAAAATAAACATGACATCCGTGGATGACAATGACGCTGCCCACTGAATCCACCGAGGGTGCAAAGCCTTTGAATTCGGTACACTGGCTTTCGTGACTGCCTCCAAGTGAGGACAGGGTGTTACCACTAGCATGCGTTTCCCCTGAGACAGTGCTCGTTCCTTTAGAATAGCCATCTGTACAGCAGTTAAAACCTTTTCTACTGTGGGAAACCGCATCTCAGCCGAAGTGTACAAGTGTGACTTGTAAGCAATAGGTACTGTGTCACCTTCATTAAAAGTGAGGTATGTGAAACCCACCGTCCCAGGAATTATTCTTATTACCAGGTTGGTGTGGTTATCACGAGTCAGTAAATATTTAGAAGCGAGCAGATCAGCCTGCAAGGATTGCAAAATGGCTGAATGCTCAGGCAGCCAGCATGATTTTGAGAAAGTTGGTTGTATCAAAGCATACAGAGGCTTGATACGCTGGGCATAATCCGGAATGTAAGTTCTGCCGAAATTCTAAAAGCCCAGTAAAGACTGTAATTTTTTAAGAGTTGTTGGAGCGCGCAATTGTGCGCACTTCTCTAAGAAGTGAGGAGCCAAACCTCTACCTTCATTGTTGAGCTCATAGCCCAAAAACAACACTGTGTGTTCTGCAATGCGCGATTTTGCAAAATTAAATTTGTAACCCATGTCTGCAAAGGTACAAATTATGGAATTCACTCGACACAGATGCATCCAAATTTCGTCGTCTGTGAGATAAATATCATCCACATAAGAACATGCATCCGGATCGATTCCCTCCAATAGTGTAACTATTCTGGAGGTGAAGACCCCAGGACTATTTTTGTAGCCCATTGGGAGTCGCCGGAAGCATTTTTGCACCCCAGCGGACGTAAAACTTGTCCATTGGGAGCTAAAGCCATCCAGTCTGTGGGCATAAAAACCATTGGAAATGTCAAGCGTTGTCTTGAAACGCTTACGCACTAGACTATCCACTAGGGCAGAGCCGTGAGTATTCTGTACTGCACAGTTACGGCAATGCGAGTTCAAATGCCGGTAATCCAATACCAAACGATATGATCCGTCAGGTTTGGTCACAGTAAAAAGGGGATTATTCATTGGTGACACACACGTTTCAATAACTCCCTGATATTCCAATTGTTCAAGGATTTCTGCGACGGCCGCTTTAGCTTCACGCCGTATGGGATATTGAGGCTGAGGCTGCGGCTCAGACCGCAAAGGAATTTCGTGGCATGGGGACAATTTGTCCCAACCACATTGGTTGCGGTAGAGAGCCGGTGCAAGAGCCCGAGCCCACTCTTCTGCAAAATGCTGCGCATGCTCAGTCGAGACAGTGTGTGCGAAACTGGGAAGGATTACCTCCTCCCCTCGCGGCGCTGCGAGCACAAAAGGTGGGGGCCAGTCAGCCTCGGAAAGCAAAATGTCGTACGTAGACGAAAGGTTCTCCCAAAACACCCCTCTGACAGTACGCTGTATGTCACCTTCAATTAACAGGACAATTTCAAAAAGTCTTTCAGGGGGAGCTAATCTCGTATCAGCTGTTTCTATTACAACAAACACTTCAGTCGCTGTCACCCTCAGTAGTGGACGGAGCGCCTCTCTGACTATGGTAATCTCCGCCGCGCTGTCCAGCAAGGTCAGAGCCCACGTCAGATTCCGAAGCCGCGTTCTCACTATCTGTGGCATATCTATGCGCTGTTAAGGCCGCGACTTTCTTCTTCGCAAACTGCGGACGCTTAGGCGTAGAATCCTCCTGCTTCACTGCGCCGTCCGTCTGGCGGGACTGACCACGTCCTTGCTGGCCACCACGTCCACGTCCACCCCCTCCTCCACCACCGGTCTTCTGGGCCGATGTTTCCTGAAAGGAACGAGGAGAGCGTTGATCAGAACCCTGAAAACGATCAGGTGATTTAATCATCGCGCGATCGCGCAAATCATAAACTCTGTCTGCCGGCGCAGGAGCTTGTATAGCAGGAACAGAATCCTGAGTTTGCCTAGTCTGCTTCCCCTGTGTCTGTTTTTTAGGCCAATTCTGTTTTTTGGACTTGGGCTGGACATCTGTCACTGCAGATTGTCCCTGAGGTTGTTTTTTATCCTTCACTGGAAAATATTTCAGACCTCTACTTGTGCGGCCAATTGTCTTATATGCGGCCACCACAATCTTTGCTAACTGGCGGGGTTTGTCGGCATCGGGCAGAGCAGCCAAAGCATTCGACACCTGAAAGTTAACTGCATCTCCTTTAACATTGGAGAGAATGAACCACACAGGCGCATACCCAATTCAACCGCTGCCTCCGGACCGTGATCATTCTGAACACGTCTAATGATTTCAGGCAGGGCATTCATAGACGGGGTGCCGAAGCACCTCGTATAAACTGCCGCAAAAGTTTTTCCCCAGCTTTCACAGTCAACAAGTTCAGGAGTTATATCCTTCGGTAGAGTAATCGTTAACATTCGATGTTTATCAGCAGGAGTAGAATTCGGAAAAACCGCCTCCAGTTGATCAAACTTCTCTGCTAGCCAGAATGGGAAGTCATCGTTGTCAACTGGACGCGCACCAAAAACCGAATTAACCATCACTGGATTGAGACGCATTCCGCCTCGTTCCATGGGAGCGGCCGCACCCCCCTGGGGACCACCAGGAAGATGTCGACCGATGTATTGCACTAAAGCACGAATCACGGAAATGGAAACAACATGTAGCCTGCGAATTTCTGCTAGGGTACAAGCCCCGTGATTCGGGTGCGGGGTAAAGCCACCCAACGCAGGCCAATTTGTACCTGGAATTGAGAGTGGACCTAACCTCCCAGCGGACAAAGAGTGGGGGAGGGCGCCATCAAACCAAACTCGATGCTGCCAATGATCAATAGGTATTTCCAATGCCCTGTACGGCGTATATTCAGCCGGGACATCCGAGGCGGTGTAGGAGTGGAACAAACCAGAATTAGCGTCCACAGCCGGAAACGTAACCCAAGAGTAAAACAACTCGTAAGGAAACGCCGGATCTGCACATACCACGAAAATCACAGCCATCCCATCTACCGGGACCTGGTACGTCTGAAGATGATTGCGTACCGCTACGCGACTATGCTGCGCAATAGCCACCGCCGCCATGACAGTACTGGAAACAAGAAAACACAAAGAATACTTTGTAGCACAACTGGGTAGTAATTCAAAGAAACCGTTTAAGAAAGAATCAAGCTTGAATAAAGACCTATTTCAAAAAATAGGTAGGTTTCACCGACACCCCGTTTTCCGGAAACGGATGTGAAGGGGTTAAGGCATGAACGATAAACTACTCGAGTGTCATGATATAAGACCACCGAAACCGTTGGGCGCCATGTAGCAGGGTTTCTGTACTCACACAGAACTGTGCACAGAGGAGTGGAACCTCGACAAATTAGGGTGTCCCAAAACTTACCTTAGCAACCAACTCACCCCTTACCGAGCTAGCTACAGTGTCTCATTGGACATATCAAACTCCCAATGTTTAGACAAACCAGAACATGAACTTACAGTAACTCAGGGTACGTGGGACTCATGAACACTCTTTCGTTATATTATCATTACAAACCAGAACATGGAGTAAAGAAGACACATGTGCATTTGAAATGTTTATTTACTAATGCCGTCTTCTCAGGCGCAGTATCTTAGATAATACAAGTATACTTATTATCAGTATCAAAATTACCAGCATAGTTACTAAGACATAAAAAGCGAATGGTTGGTAACAGCATGTTAACATGCTGTAATGAATAAGAGTTAACAACACTTATATCTCACCCTCCCTAACACATATATTATATTATTAGCTAAGAAGGTCTCTTTGGGTTGTTTTAGGGCGGGCCCATACCTTAGTGTCCTAGCATGAAGGAATCACATCAGCATACACCAGCTCTCTCTGCATGTGCACCGCATCAAGTGTGTTAACAAAACTCGTGCAAAGCAATATCAATCCCGCCTCAAGCCCAAGTTGGCAAAGGCTGCACTTGTGTTATGACTATGAAGGCGTGGAGATCAGACCTCATAACAATTCCATATCGTGTTGCTCCTGAAACTTCAGCACTCTCCGTGCAGACATGGTTTAACAAACAAAACTGATATCAGAGCAATAACATATTATTCTCACATACACCACGGCAAACCACTAGCTTGAAAGCTAAGTCAACAATTAAGGGTCGTGTGCAGAAGTTGCAAGAAAGGAAAAATGGCGTTTAAATCTCAAATGTACCTATGCTAACTTAACACGATATAAGGATATATAGGAGCTATACAACACAATGATTACCCAAACAATCAAGCAGACCCGCCACTCATACTTCTGCAATACTGCAGCTTCCATATTTGCCCTAATCAGGGTGATCCTTAAAATTCCTTTCTAACCAATAACTATTTAAGTAGTAAAAGGACCACAACATGAGTGATACTCTTACCAGAAGTTGCTGGTATATCTTTCCCGGTACCCAGTTCCGGTAAGAGGCATTTCATGACCCTGTGCCTCCAGACTTCAAACTCGAAGACATACAAAATCTTGGCTGAGTTGGTCTGCAGCTCTACCATGTGTGCAGAAGCATGATCTCTCAGAGGAAAGAGTCCCATCCATTATTCTGCAAAAACTTTGATCGCACCATCCAGTCCCATTGCGAGTCCGCACACACCATTTTTGAAAACACCTACAATGCCACAGTATTAAAAGGGTCATTTGGCCTACAGAGTAAACACAAGTAAGCAAGTAGGAGTGAGGCCTAGTGCAGTTTCCTGTCTGTGTTAAAAAAAGAAGAACTCATGATTAAAATATTAAGTGCCGGATGTACAAATCATTTTGCAGTCGCAAAGGGCCCTATTTGTACAATCCGGCCATTTGTGACTGGAAAAATACTTTTTTCTGATTTACAAAATGCAAAATGTGATTCAGTAACTTGATACTGAATCAAAATTTCCATTTTCAGTACTTGGAAGGGCTGTGCTTTGGGCATCCCTTCCAAATTTTGAATTGGTATAGTATTTATTATTATTGGTCGCAAAACACTCATACTTTACCACTATTTTAAAAGTAGTGGTAACCCATTCACAAATGGGAAGGGGTCCCCATGGGACCTTTTCTCCTTTGAGAATATTGAGAAAATGGGGCATATTCTCAAGGATTTCTCGCCGATTTATAGGCACTTTGGCACCGCAAAAGTTGCGATAGATCCATCTCCCTATTCTCAAGCTGGTGCAAACTGCCAATATTGCCAGTTTTCTAGCGATAGCTGCCGCAAAAAACATTGCCACGGATGAGAGTGAAAACTAACGCTAATGATATACAGAGTAGGCTTTCCCGTGCAAAAACACACAAAAACACCACTTGATGATATTCTCAACGACCAGCCAGATCTGCGATGCGAACCAGGAACAGGCGATAAGGCGCATTAGCAGCAGGGATGTAACACCTGCCTTTTATTGGTGTTAAGCAGGACAACAACCTGTAGTAAAGGTTATCCCAGCCCAGAGCATCATCTGAAGACCAACACATGTCATGGAGCTACTGATCATGCAGCTCGGAGACCCAAGAGGGCCACAACACTCATCGCCACCACCACCAGGCCCCCCTGAACCACCCCGCACCCAGACTCCCACAGAGGCAGCGCAGAACAAGACAGCGGACCTTCCGAAAACTCATCAGCCTCACAGACTTAATGGCAGAGGACGTCATTGCCCACTACAGGCTCAAAAGGACAACGATCCTCCGCATCCTGACTCACATTGCCCACAGGCTGACAGTACCAACACAGCGAAGAAGCAGCATCCCTCCACAGACAAAGCTGCTGGCTATGCTGCACCTGTTGGCCTCTGGTACCTTCCAGCCAACAACTGCCAGAGTCGGAGGAGTCTCACAGCCAGCCCTATCAAAGTTCCTCACACCTGTCTTGGATGCCAGCATAAGCTTGGTACCCCAGCACCTTCACTTTCCCCACACTGCGCTGGAACAGCTGGAGACCAGCAAGGCTTCTACGCCATAGCTGGCTTCCCAGACGTGTTGGCGGCAATTGACTGCTCACATGTCCTAATTGTGCCCCCTGCCAACACTGCATTCAATTACCGCAACAGAAAGCACATGTATTCCATCAATGTGCAGCCAATAGTGGACCACCGGGTACGCTTCAAAAACGTCGATGCCACTTACCTAGGCAGTGTGCATGATTCCTACATCTTCCGACAGTCCATCATCAACCAGCGCTTCCAGGATGGCACATATGGAAATGCACTGCTCGTTGGTAAGTACCAAATGAACAAACCACAAACCTCAACTACACAATCATGCAAGTCACAATTGTGGGAATGCACATGTTACAAAATCACATAAAACATGCCAAACAACATGCCCATCTACCAGACACAACAACACAAGTAACTGTGGTAACTGTGGCCATCCAAGTAGACAAACCATCAACGTCATGGCACCTCTGCCACAAAATTGCAGAATGTGGCGAGAGGTGGGAACCAAGTCCGTGCTAAGGAGGCAAGTGACCCTTGAATAAGAATATACACAATGCCAAGTGTGGTGGTGATGTGCTGGACAGACTTCAGTATGCAGACCACATACATGCTCATGTGGACATATACTGCTGGTGTTTGTAGTGTTGTGGACAGTGGACGCAACCATGTTACCTCAGGCAGTGGGGAAGATTCTTGGACATGTAGCTATGTCATCCCCCCTGTAAGCGTAAGTGGAGTCGGCTGGGCTAGTGTACGCCAGTACAGCGTAGGAGGGGGTATAAATAGCCCGGGGCTCTGGGCATGGTTCACTTCCGGGATGGCCACCAAAGTAAATACTGCTTGTGTCTCTGTGTTCGTCATATCCTGACCATAGGCCTACACACACGTGGCCGACCACCTTCGACGGCCAATATCACAGTGTCGTTGTCAGGCTAGTGGACATGTGCAGACAGTCATGACAATGGTGTGTCTTAGGAGTGCTAGTGATACAACCGTGCAGTGCACACAAGTAAATAGGCTCGGGGTAGTGAGGAGCAGCTGTGAGGCAACGTAATGCACATGGATGCCGCTCATTTGCCCCAATATTTGAAAATAAACATGTAGGAAACGAATACAAGGTGGATCTATGCTTGCAACAATATGTGACCGGAAACAGAAAATTATTCAAAAAGATATTGTTTTATTTTATTTGTTGGTTTTTAATATAAAAGAGTAGTTTTTAGAAAAATATTTTTACTTCAGATGTAAGAATAGATGAAAATGAATACATTGTAATACAATCAAAGTGCATTTATTAACTGGTGCTTCATTCAGCTAGTACAATTTAATACATGTAAAATGCTATAGGTGGTTCAACTATCATTATTACCTATTTATCTTGTTATACATGAATGTTGGCTAATATTTGTGTTATGTCCCAGTAGGATCAAGCAAAAGGTATGTATCAAGGGCTAAACATAGGTAAATACATTAGAGTGAATCAGTACAAAATAAGTATCAGACTATCATACAATATGATCATTACAATGGTGTGTCTTAGAAGTGCAAGTGATACAACCATGCAAATAGGCTCAGGGGGAGTGAGGAGCAGCTGTGAGGTAACGTAATACACATGGATGCCGCTCATTTGTCCCAAGCAATACATGTCAAACATGAATCCCAGTCGCACACATCACACACCACTAAACTAATTAGCCTTCCAACACAGAATGCAGAACCACCAATTAACACATATATCTCTCCCCTGTCACAGGTGATCAAGGATATGCACTCTGCCTGTAGATGATGACATCCCTCTGAGACACGAACACCCAGTCCGAGAGGCAGTGCAATGCGGCCCACAAATGCACCAGGGGCATGGTGGAGCGCTCATTTGGCGTGTTAAAGTCACGTTGCAGGTGCCTGGACCTCACAGGTGGAAGACTCCTGTACAGCCCGGAATTAGTGTGCAAGATGATCATTGCATGTTGTATGTTGCACAACATATGTGTACGCACCATGCCACATGCATCCAAGTGCCAGATGCACTGGACGATGATGATGAAGATGAGGCAGCTGAAGCAGGAATAGCCCAAAGGAACACAATCATTAACAATTTCTTCACATGGGCACTTCACATTGTGACTGTCCTTAGCAATCACGGGACAGGACAAAATGACCACAGGCACAGCATGTGCAAATAAATTAATTTCAAAGCACCATCCCTGTGTGCATGTCACTCTTCTGTATAAGCACATCACTCTGACAAGTGTAAGTGCAACATTTAGTGTGAACAATCTCACAAATGGCGATTAGATGGTGGGTGTGTCACTTCTGCACAGAGAGGCTATTTAGGGTGTCACGTCTTGCCATTTCAGGGTGTCAAAGATAGTACGTAATCCCACTCAGCAGTGTATCACATGTGTCAAATTTCATGTGTCAAATTTCTTTTGTGACCAAGAAAAGAAAACAGGGCATCTTTTGGGGTCAAATATGTACTACCATGATGATGAGAGTTGCACCCTGTGACACAGGTCCCACAACCTTAGCCGCATGGAGGTGAGGGGGAATCACTTCTCCTACATTCATTGATACTTTCATACCTGATTGATCATAGACATGACACATCTGTGTGAATTAGAATGTTTTATTCACATTCGGTGGAGTGGTGAAGCTGGAGCACTACAGGGCCATGCAATCCCCACTTTACATTGTTGCCCAGTGGAGGGCCAGATAGAGTCCTTTAGGGATTGACAAGTCAATCAGTAGAAGAAGAGTTCAGTCCGCAGTCTGATTGCTGTGACATTGGTAACCAAATATAATATGGCAGTCTCTTTTAGTGGAGAAGTGTGTCTCAATGGTTAGAGCGGCAGACCCTGATGCAGAGGTCTGGCCCGGGACCAGGGTTCAATTCCCGCCTCGGCGTGTCTTGGGCTCAATTTCCTCGGACCTGATAATTCTCGCCTCGGTGCCTATTCTAATAATGGATCCCACTCTGCAACTCTGGGCAATAGCTTGCTTAATCTCCACAACGGCCCCAACAGCGCTGGGATGCCAGGCTTCACCTTGGGGGTGCCTAGGAGTGGGAATTTCACAGGGAAAAGCCAGGAAGGGTTCCACAGCAGTATGTGTACAGCGCCAAGACACCTCAAGGTATACGTGCGCTATACAAGTACAAATTAATTAATTCACTCATTCCATGTCGAGGTCCAAGTTGAGTGTCCCAGAGTGTATCAGGGGACTGTGAAAGGTGATGATGCAGAGGGCAGAACCAAGCAGAAACATGCCATATGGCGGAGATGAATGCTACTGATTCCTTCTTACCACTAAGGCAGAATCATCTGCATCTTCGTCCTCTGATGTTTCATGTGCCTCACATGTGGGTAGTGTTATTTTGTCTGCATCAGTGTGTGGCAGTGACACATCAGTGGCCGGAGCTGGATTGTCTACAGCACTGTGTGTCACTGACACTTCAGGGGGCGGAGATGTGGAGAGTAGTAGCATCAGCATTCATCAGCGCCAGGCCTTGTGGCAGCAATGCCATAATGAGGGTCTGCAGGACACGGAAGAGCCCAGCTTCATCTCGCTGGTGTTCTGCCGTGGCAGCCATTCTTTCCGCCTGCAACCGCTCAATGTTCTCCATTATTCTCCGCATGTGTCCCAACTCCTGTATGACATAGCTGGACCCACTCTGACTAGACAGTTGTTCATGTCTCAGAGTCAGGACTCCAGTGATGTAATCCATGGATCGTTGGAGAGCATGGAGCGGACTGAGGGTGTCCGTTAGGGACAGTAAGTGGTCCCTGATAGGACTTAGGCACCCACGTATCGCATCTAGTTTGGCTGCCATGCGGTTAAACCCTGCCCGCACCGGATCAGCCATCTTCTCCTGGCACCCCAACACACGGCGTTAGAAGGCAATGTGTTGTTTGTGGGGGTCCTGGGAGACAGCCATGGTGGTGGTTGCTTCCTGCTGTGTTGTCTGTGCAGGGGGTGAGGTCTTCTCAATGCAGCTGGACTACCCTGCTGTTGGAGGTACGGTGCTGAGGCTGTCCATGATCTCTTGGGGGCGTTGGTGTCGATGTTGTGAAGGTCCTCTTCATCATCAGTGAAGAGATGTTCGGTCTGCCCTGCAGGAGGTGTTGATTCTCCCACTGCAATGTGAAGGAGAGATGGAGTTTAACATTGTGTTCACGTGTATGTTGACGCATTGTACAAGTTTACATACAGACTGCATGACAATGTACATTATGACTGTTTGGAAGGAGCCGCCTATTTGATGCGGGACAGTGGACATTTCGACAACATCACAGATGTGTGTTTGTACTTGTACATTATCATCTCACATATCCATGCTATGCCAAATGTGATTGGCCAGATTCTACACACAAGCGGCACCAGTTGTGTCCTCTGTTCTGTTGTGAACGTGTTGCAGTTTGTACCCCATTGTTGTCTATGTTGATGTGCTGTGAATGTTTTGTGAGTGTGCAGCTCTGATTTCGCTGCCCCTTATCCCTTTCAGGCGGTGTGCCTTTGCCTTCTGTGCTTATACTGTGCTGAGACGTTGCATACTTGGGTGAATTGGGCTCTTGGTGGGAGTTGGGACTCTGGGGCATGGTTTGTCCACAGATGTGTTGTTGAAGTCAGGGGTTGTTTGTGCATGTGGATGTGGCAGAGTTTGACCTGCTTTTTACGGATGTGGTCCACACTCAGCCACCTCAGTGTTGTGGTGTGCAACATGTCATTATATATTGATTGCAGCCATGCTATTCGTCATGCAGTGTCACATGCATTGTCAGGTTGGCTCACTGACACGCCACTTTGGTGGGTTTGGCACATGTGCATGGGTTGGGTGTGAGATTGGTGATGTGTGCGAAGGGCCCGCTCTGGGTATATAGTTGACGGGGGCCTACTTGCTGTTTCTAAGAGTGCTGCAGTGTGCCAAGGGGATCAGGAACATGATCCAGAGTCATTGTGGGTGTGCACTGTGCTATACTTAATTGTGCATGTGTGCCATTGTGCCCATCTCCCCGTCCCACCAGTCCCTGGTAGTTACTCACCCTGTTGCTGTTGTGTCATGTTGAGCAGTGTCCGGTTCCCCAACTCCTGCCACCGTCTCCACACTGATTATTGTGGACACCATTTCTTCCATTTCATCCAGCTCCTCCTGTGGCGCTGGACTCCCACCTCCAGTTTGAATTGCTGCCGAGTTTCTGCTTGGTTTTGCGCTTCACATCATTCCAGCACCTCTTGACCTCTTCCATTGTCCTCCTCAGCACTCTGACTGCATTCACCCTGTCCACGATGGACTGCCATATTCTATTTTTGGTTGCCAATGACACAGTGGAGGTGCCAAACAGTTGTTGATGGTGTCCTGTCACCTCCGATATCAGGATCCTGTTTTTCTGTGGACTGAACCGCGTCTTTCTCTTCTTTTTCTCCTTGCCCTTCCCTGACCCCGAGGTCCCAGGCTGGTCCTCGGTGGGGCTTGTGAGGTTCTGGTTGTCCTTTGTACTTGCTCCGGCTACCTCCATTGTGCTTCACATTTGTTTTGGTTTTGTTTCTGGTATTTTTTCTGCTTTTATAGTGATCTTTCCCGCTTGACGTGTGTGAAATGGAGGCCTGGCACTGCTTATCGCTGATTTCTTTATCGCGGTTGGACCCATCGCAACTTTTTTCACGTTCGGCTTTAGATTTTTATCGCCATCCCAGTAATTTTATCACGGACATTTCACGCGTTATGGGTAAACTATCGCATATTACCGCCGTGTTGTGAATACGACGTTAACACAGAGGTATTTTCCAGAGATATGAAAAATTGAGTTAGCCTTGTTTTGGTGATGATTATCTCACGTTCTTGAGCATATCCCCCAATGTGTTTTAAGTGCAAGCAATGGTTCCACAGACACTGTCTATTCTTAAAAAATGAAAGTTCAGAGTTTCATTTTTTTTCTTCAAACACATTATTTTTCTGTTAAGGAAAACAGGCAGCATTTGAAAAAATAAATTGCTTTATTTACCTCAGCAGGCCACCATCCCAGCGATGGATGGGATTCCAAATGGGTCGCAAATTGCGACCTAGCTCATTAATATTCATGAGGTAGGTTGATTTGCAAACTACTAGGAATTACTATTTGAGAATAAAGCATTTCATACATTAGGAATACCGATATTCTAATTGCGATGCAGAGTTAATCACACTTTGGAAATCAGTATTCCTAATGTTAGTACATCTGGCCCTATATCGTTAACTTTCACTTTCAGGCTCAAAACGAAAGTAAACAATGAGCCAAGTCTTTGACCTATCTACCAAACATGTGACATTGGAGAGGGGGGTGGAAATAGGGAAGTCTGCTTCCATAAACACATTTTCAGCCTCAGGCTTTGCGATGGTTCAAGACCATAGGACTGAAAAAAATATTCATTTCTAAAATACCAAAGATATTCATAAATGTCGAGACTGGGCTGCTACTGTGTCTTCGGGCTGCAGGTCACACGAGAGAATGGGGAATGAGCCCTTGAAAGTCAAATGCTTCTGAAACATTGAGTCCCAAAAAGTTTTAAATAGGCAGCATGGAGACCAAGTTCAGAACAGAAGTCCTCGCTGCCCTGCATCTAGTTCCCAGACAAGTGTTCACTCAGGAGCACATCTCCAGAGCATCATCACCACTATGGGTCACAGTAAGATCATGAAGGTCTGGCCAGGAAGTACCATTGCCTTTCACCCAGATGACAGACAAACAAGGACCCCTTTGTGCTGGCTAGGGTACAGCTGCAGGGTCGGCCAGAAGGCCGGTAGTACTTACCTGTAGGCAGCAGGGTACGGTGATAGTCTTGATGTGATATGGAAAAACACAGGAAGAGAGAGGTGCATAGAGGCTTTCTGTAGAGACAAGAAGGGGTATAACCATACATAGGCTACTTGTGAAAAAAACTAATAAATGATTTTATTGGGCTTGGTGAGGAAATTCTGTCTCATGGATTAGGCAAACCTCACTTTGTTAGGAACTTCGACAAGGAAAATGAACGACCAGGCCACGTGCTGCTGTGATCAAGATTAGAAGATAAAAGTAGTAAATAACAAAGCATAGAATTAAAAAAAGGGACACCAAAGAGTTTTCCCTAAATAATACTACAAATACAATTTTACTTTTTTGGAAAGGAACTCTTTACATAAAAACTGAAAATGCCCATCTTGGGTTTGAACCGGTGGTTCAAGGGTGATAAAAATTTGAGAAATGCAAACTTGAGTACAGGACATAGAAAAAACAAAGATTGCTGTTTTACTTTACATGTTGTTAATTTTTTATAGATATAAGCAGCACAGCATATGTAGCAAATCCAATCATTCTGCATGGCCATGACAGTTTTTTATCCTTTTTCTGGACCCTATATGTGCTTGCTTTGTGACATTGTGCTCTGTCCACTGCTAAACAAGGCTTTTCCTCTACAAACATGCTCTGCATTGGAATTGAAATTTTTATCTGAAAGTGAACGGGAGCAGCTAGCAGAACAAAGGACAGTTTTAGCAGTAGGTCTTCAGACTTGAAGCCTGGGCCCACCTAGACAGACTCCAGCCACAGTTGTAGGGAAAACCAGGATCATATTACTCACTTTTTGTTGGTGCACCAGTGGTGCAGAGTGGTGGTCCATATTTGCAAGGCCACATAAAGTTACCCTGCTTTTTGTGGCCCTGTAAATATGGCGCCTTTTCACACAGCACTCTGCCTGAAAGGGGGGTGCCATGAATGTTGCTGTGGGTGTTCCCACGCAGCACCCATGGATTCTGCTGTATTTCAAGATTTACAACATTTTGTAAACCTGGGAATGATTCAGAATCCCAGGCCTCTCCAGGGGAGCAGTAAGGAGGCACATCAAGGAGAAATGCTTATATTTCTCCTCAGTTTTTCCTCTTAAGAGGAAAACACCTTCCATAATTGTTTTTGAGCAGGAAAATGTCACTTCCTGCATAAAAACAATCTTCCCCAAAATTCAGACACCCTTCCACCATGGCGCAAGGGTGCCTGCATTGGCACGAAGCAGCCAATTGTGTGCCAGAGCAGGGGAAAGCACAGGGATGTGACATATTGTTGTAAATACGATGCATCCATATGCTTTGAAAGTGACAGAGTGGCAAAGCCAAATGGCTTGTGGTGCGGTGCTGCATCACTTTCTTGTAAATAAGGCCCACAATGTTTAATTCTGTCAGGTAGGGGAGAGGCCAAGAAGCTGAGGACAGGAATGTTTTGTTGCGCCTCGGTCCTATCATGTTAAAACGGGGGCTTCTGGGTAAATTTACAGTAAGACAAAGAGAAGTAAAGCAAAGGTGGTGGGTAGACTGTGGGAAAATAGGATTAGGTAATGCAGTTTCTCCAACTGCTGGCTAGTCCACAGGACAAATCTGGCTTCTCAACCACCAACACTTAAAAGCATTCCTCAAAGTGGAGAAACTCCACTTGAAGAAGATCTCCCTGCTAGAAGTAAAATCCTTACCTTTGTCCCGTGCTGGAGGATTCACACAAGCACTCATGGACTCTTGAATCCTGCTGGCACTCCTAGTCAGGAATTGCTCCCAAAGGTCCAGTGGTTGACCTACTGTTTAGCTGCTTCAGGGACACAAAAATCAGAAGGAATCCAGGCTCCAAGAGGGCCAAGCTGACTAAAACAATGAAACCCATTAGGATTCCTTGTTGGAGAGAGATTGGTGCACAGAAGCTTAGAGTGAGGAGCTAGGGGTTGCAATACTGACTAGAAGAAGCTTTCCCAGGAATTGCAGACTGAGGGGCCGATTTATATTTGGGAAGTCGGCCCGTCCTCTTCCAGGGAGATGCAGTACAATACTCTATTGACTTGACGGATTTGCCAACCACCTAATTTTGAAATGTCCATTGTCCCAGCAGACATTTCAAGCATTGACGGGAACTACCGTCAAGTCTCTTCCTGACAATGCATTGTATCTTTGCAGGATGGCTTCATCAAACATAATGGTGCTGTACAGTAAAGTAAAAAATATATATAATTTCCTAAAAAGAAAATCCCGAAGGAGGATTTTCTTTTTCAAATAAAAAAATGCACCCCTTTCCATGGGTGTTACATCTCATGGTGGGGGGCAATAAGCACTTTTCAGTGCCCCTTACCGCTAGGTTTTTTTTGGTTGTGACGGGCATTGCAAAAACTGCCATGTGTACGCCCATCTAAATTAGTTGGGTGGTTATTTGGCCAAAGTAGTCTCCTCCGATATCAAACTATGGTCCTTCAGAATCAAAAGCAGGTAGGTGGACCATAGTCTAGGCGGTGAGGGAACTCTGTCACCGTACCGATGGAGTCCCCTCAATAATTTAATTTGCCCTAAGTCCGAAGGGTAAAGATTTTGACTGGAACAACCCACTTGACGTATCTGACTTCTGCTTCACTGAGATCAGCCTCAAATTGTGCTTCATACCTTGTCCATTACGAACTATTGCTTTTCCATAATGCTTAACTTTTCTGGGCACTTTTTAATGTAAAACTTAAACAAAATCATATCGCTGATTCTTCTTAACCTATTTTGATTATATTAATCTCTTTTTCCTCATTACATTTTTCTGTATTTATATATAGGTTTGGGATACTATTGTGTGGTGTTCTTTACTTTAAGATTGTTAGTACTGCTTGAACTTAGCACACATTTATTTCTGTATTGCCTGCTGAATGTGTCATAGCTACCATGAGTTGAGCAAAGATGCTCTTGGAACTGTGTTTTGAACTCACCTGAGTGGGTTTATTTGTATTTTTGTATTTGTGGTGGTATTTATAGAGCGCGACGGTCGCTCCGGAAGGAGCATCTTGGCGCTGACAAATCCCTGTGGTGGATCACATCCAGTAATTTAAGGAGAAGAAGAGGTTATATGGCGGCTTTGACGTACTCATCCTTGAGGCTGAAGATCCAGGTTTTGAGCAATTTTCTAAAAGGTTTTTCGTGGGATATGAATCTCAGGTTTTTGGGCAAGAGGTTCCAGGCTTTTGAGGCCAAGTGGTGTAAGGTTTTGCCACCTTTTGTTTTCAGATTGAATTTGGCAGGGAGGATGAGGTTGTCGTGGGAGGAGCGGAGAGATCTAGATGGGTTATAGTGGGGGAAGCGTTTGGTGAGGTATCGTGGCCCGGAGCTATTGAAAGCCCGGAAGGCAACCAACAGCATCTTAAAGAATATTCTTTTAGGAAGGGGAAGCCAATGCAGAGATTTTAGGGCAGCGGAGATGGACGATTTCCTGGGCAGCTTTAGGACGAGTCGTGCTGCAGTATGGAGGATACTCTGGAGCTTGTTAAGTGTGGACTTTTTGACTCCAGCCAGAAGACCATTGCAGTAATCCAAGCGTGAGACAATTAGGGCCACTGTCACCGTTTTTCTGGAGTCAAGAGGTAGAAAGTCGAAGAATTTTTTCAAGGACTTGATGATACCAAAACAACGTCCCGCTACGGTCATGGCGTGGTGGTCAAAGGAAAGATCACTGTCAAATAGGATGCCAAGGTTTTTAGCAGTGGTTACGGTCTTGGGAGGGGCAGTGGAGTTATCTGGCCACCAGAGGGCTGGGCAGAAGGTGGTATTTTTTCCCATGGGAAGGATCTCCGTTTTGCTGGAGTTGCATTTGAGGTGATTAAGGTCCATCCAGTGGAAGATAGCTGTTAGGCAGTTTTTGAGGTTGAGTTCTGCAACCGTGGAGCTTTTCTCCAAGGGTACAATAACTTGGGTGTCATCGGCATACGATGTTACAGGTATGCCGAAGGACTCGATGAGGGATATGAGGGGAATGAGGTAAATGTTGAAGAGGAGGGGGCTTAAGATGGAGCCCTGGGGGACCCCCGAGGAGACTCTCTTTTCGTTGGAGTGGAAAGGACCGAGCGCGATGGTTTGGGATCTGTCTGTTAAAAAGGATTTTATCCAGGCCAGAGCCATATCAGAAATACCAATGTCTCCCAGTCTGTTGAGCAGAATGGTATGAGAGATGGTGTCGAATGCCGCAGTAAGGTCTAACAGGATGAGGACCACGTTCTTTTTCTGGTCTTGGAGCATTTTAATTGAGTCAGTGAGCTCGATCAAAGCAGTTTCGGTGGAGTGATTGGGGCGAAAACCAGATTGTTGCGGGTGAAGTATGTTGTGAGTTTCAAGATATAGTTTAAGTTCCCTGTAAACTATATGCTCAGTAATTTTACCTAAGGCCGGAAGAAGTGAGATTGGCCGAAGGTTGGATAGATCTGTTGGGGGTTTGTTAGCTTTTTTCGTCAGGGGCTTAACTATCGCCTGCTTCCACAGGCGAGGAACACAGCCCGTACTTAGGGAGGAATTGACTATTTGATTGATTATAGGGTTTACTACATCAATGAGGTGGTGCATAATTTTAGGGGGACAGGGGTCAGAGGGCGACCCGGATTTGCAGGCCAAGATGACTTCTCTAGTTAGGTCTAGGGTGACCGGCGAGAATTTATTTAGAGTGAACTCAGGGGGTGTAATCGGGGGGTGAGCCCGTGAGAGTTGGCCCGCTTCGGTGGGTGGAAAATCCTTTTGAATAGATACGATTTTTTCCTCAAAGTAGTCAGCTATTTTGTTGCATAGCTCTTGGGATGGGGGTATTTCAATTTGTAGAGATTTGCGCTGTGTGAACGATTTCACTATGGAAAAAAGAGTTTTTTGTTTTTGGTTGGAGTCATTAATAGCTTTAATGTAGAAGGATTTTTTAGCTGATTTAATGACGGAGTGGTAGTCTTTCCTTAGAAGGATGTATGATAAGCGGTCAGTAATATCATACGTTCTGCGCCACTTGCGTTCGGCCTTTCTGCAGGAGAGACGCGCAGTGGCTACATTGGGAGTAAACCAGGGGGCGTTAGATTTGAATTTTTTGTCTGGTTTACGGAAGCGGTTGGAGGGGGTCCGTGCACAGATTTCTTGAGTGATCCATCCATGAAAGAGGTTCGCGTCGGATTCGATGTCGCCGGTGGGGATGGGGACATGGGAGTGGGGGATAGGGTCGAGTTCGAGAGCTTCTTGTATTCTTTTCCAGTTTACAAAGTTGTCAGGGAGCGAGTTGGATTTGCTGGACGAAAGTGGGCGGGAAGTTTTAATGTGGAAAGGGATCAAGCAGTGGTCCGTCCAAATTAGAGGGACGGGGGGAAGGGTGGTGAGGGAGGGAAAATTGGAGCACACACCGTCGAGTGTGTGTCCAAGGGCGTGCGTGGGCAAAGACACGTTCTGCTGAAGTTTAAAAATGTCTAGAGTCTGTAGGAAGTTTACGGCCTGTTGATCAGAATTGGATTCCAGGTGAAGGTTAAAATCACCGAGCAGTGTGAAGTGGGGGTATCTAAGCAGAAGGAGACCCAAAGTATCAGTAAGAGAATCTAAAAAATTGGAGGGGTTACCGGGTGGGCGGTAGATAAGCCCGCCTGAGAAGGACAGGGAGTCATTAAGTTTGATAGAGAAACCGAGTCCTTCGATGTCTTTCAGGGGGTCTAGGTTGAATGTATGACAGGAGAAGCTGTTTTTTAATATTAATGCTACTCCTCCACCTCTCCCTTTCGGTCTGTCCTGTCTAAAGATGGAGAAGCCTTGGGGGAGGGCGATGGCTAAATCCGGATTGCTATTTTCGGTGAGCCAGGTTTCCGTTATCAGGAGGCAATCGAGATCGAGATCCAGGATTAGGTCTCTAACGTCTTGGTTGTGTTTGCACATGGAGCGTGCGTTTATCAATCCACCTTTGAAGTGTGGGAGGATATCCCTGTGAGGGGGAGTAGGGCGCAGAGATAGAGCTGGGGTGATAGAGAGGGACCATTGGCAAGTGTTACAGCATAATGTGTCCATAAGGTCTGCCAGATTGAGTTTGCAGGAGCAGCAGTTCTTACCTCGTAGTTGATGGAGGTGGCTGGAAGAATAACTGATACTGGATGTAATTTGGGCAGGGTTTCCAGCGCTAGTCGCGGTCTTGGCGCAGACGGGCTTGCCTTATGCGCGCCTTCGGCGCGCAAACGGCGCTCCCGCTGCGCTCGTCCGCTGCGCTTCCTGTGCATGCACATATTTAACCCAGAGGGGGGTGTGGCCTAAAGTGGGCGTGGTCAGCGTGCACGCCTGGTCTGATGGCGGCCGCTGAGATTGATGAGAAGCGCGACAGCGTTAAGGTCGGCTGTGCGCTGAAGTGGGAGCAGTTCTTGGCGGTGGTGCAAGGTTTAAAAGCACAGAGTAAGTGACACCACACAATTTATAAAATCAGATTAGCTTTTTTTTAAATTACAATTCAAACTCGGTTTTTTAGAAATCCAATAGTACCTCCAGCTCCCGGCTTTCCGCCTCAATAACTGGGTAGGGAAATGTACAGCAGCGCTAGTAGTCAGCGCTTTTGTAGCGCGATCGGGGGGCGTGGCCTAAAGTGGGCGTGGTCAGCGTGCACGCCTGGTCTGATGGCGGCCGCTGAGATTGATGAGAAGCGCGACAGCGTTAAGGTCGGCTGTGCGCTGAAGTGGGAGCAGTTCTTGGCTGTGGTGCAAGGTTTAAAAGCACAGAGTAAGTGACACCACACAATTTATAAAATCAGATTAGCTTTTTTTAAAATTACAATTCAAACTCGGTTTTTTAGAAATCCAATAGTACCTCCAGCTCCCGGCTTTCCGCCTCAGGAACTGGGTAGGGAAATGTAGGGAAAATTTATTAAGTTGATTGTGTTGTCCCCTCCCATATTATGAACTCATTTCTGACAATATGTATTCATATCATTCACATGATTAGAGCAGAGCAAAGGCATCAGAGAGCAAAGGTGATATCACTTTTTCTTTATTACACAAGCAAGGACTGATACCAAGATGGCTGTCCAATATGAGAAACAAAAAAGCAACATAGAGGCCATTTACATATCAGATTTGATATAGAGTCATGACAAAAGTATTCAAAAGATGCCTACATTGGTACAAAGATGCCACTTTTCTGTATACCCTTCATGTATGAGAAAGAATAACATGGAAAAAAGTGAGGTAAGCGAATATAGTTTTTAGATATAAAATAGCCCCTCATGCATTTGTGATGCATAAGCTCTATAGGGGGTGGAATGATACATCAAACAGCCAATAGCTTGACGAGCCAATAGCTTGACGAGAGAGAGATATTCTCCTCAGGGCTGATCTAAGATGTGATTGACAATGTCTCAAGTTAATGACTCAAAGAGGCTGATCATGAGAAGTCAATGGGTGTTTATCTATTACACTGTCAACCTGAAAAATTTAAAAAGAAAAGCTGACAGTAAAAGGCTTGTCCAGCCCACCATTACGGTTGCCAATTCTTGATGCATAGATCCTTCATGCACATTCCTCACACGTTCTCCAGCATTGGACTAGAGGTGTAAGCAATACTGAGTCTTTTGCTCGGCCCTCGCATTCTTGCATTTGTTGGCAATTGGTGGCAGATTAGTTCTAGATTCTATAGACCAAGTAGAGGGACAGTATGAAGTTGATGAGTAGAGATCTTCATGGTACAGCAATCTGTGGCCTCTTTTCTGAGAGACTGCAATTGGCATGAGAGGCTTTTGTACTGAATATCAAATACTGGGCTAAAACTGCTTTCAAGAAGTCTTTAAACAATATACAAGGTAATTTCAATCTGTGCGTTTTGTGGCCAAGCTAGCCTCCTTATTTCAAATAACCCTAGTATTCAAAACAGGCAGACTCTCTAAAGATGTAACGAGTTTTTCCATATCTCCTCTGCCACATGCAGAAGCACAAATCTCCAAACAGTGCTACTGTCTATTGTGAAATGTGTATCAAATTTCTGCTATTTAATACTTGGAGTGAACAAAACAAGGGCTTGATAGACCTTTGATATTACTGGGCATTTGCTGAGTTGTCTGGAACTCGTAGAGGTACCAGAAACATCCCTGGGATTTCAAATCATCCTCCATCATTTTCCCCAGCTCCCTGAGGTCAGTGGCAGCTACTCTGCTAAGGTGGAGGAGTTTCTCCCCACTGCTTTTTGCAGTGAATTAAAGGAAAATAAAATGCTAATAACCAGGTTATTATCATTTTATTTGTTTCTCCTGTGGGGTCTCTGCGGGGCGGGTGGGGCTGCTCTGCTCTCAGAGCAGGGGGAGGAGTGGTAGGCAAACTCTGTAAGTGCACATGAATGACTAGCAAGCCGTCTCGGGCAGGCAAACATTTATTCTCACTTTGCATGTTATCCACTCAGGCTGTATTGCAACCTAAGTGGAGAACAGCGGTTCCCACTGCCTGTCTGAGCGCCACACCATGGCAATGCAGCGTTGTGATTGGCTATGGGTCTGCTTCCTGTTCCGTCTGGACCAGGGACCACGGAGGAGAGACTGGCTGGAGCAAGGGACTACGGAGGAGAGACGCGGTGAGGAAGCGGTGGGAAGGTACTTTTTTCTTTTTATTTTACATACTTCCCCATGCCCCCTCACCGCCCCCCCACCTTTGCCCACCTCCCCCGATCTGTGCCGTTCACCACTGCCTGAGTTAATCGCAGCAAGTACAGAGAGGTGTCGAGAGAGAGGCAAAGAAAGGGAAGGATGGAGGGAAAAGGAAGAGAGAATGCAATCAGATAGGGAGTAGAGAGGTGGGAGAGAGGGGGAGGGAGGGAGAATGTACGGATGACAGAGGGAGACTAGGTGAAGAGACGGGGAGAAAGGTTTGCACATTTTTGCCAGGGCTGCTTTTGGCTCGCCAGTACTCTACTGAACAAAAGCAATACAGGTTAGATTAACCCCGAGCTGCCTTCCCAACCGAGGCCTCTTTTATCAACTTACTCTCTTACCTCTTCCCTCATACATTGCAGCTGCTCATCAAGGGTTAACGGCTCTAAGCAACCAAGCCCAGGGTAGATCAGAAGCACGCTGAACAGGAATGAGTCATATTATACAAACTCTTTATTTTCCTGTCAGAAAATTGAAGAGTTGTTCACTTGCACAGATTCACTTGAGATTTCTATTCGCTTGAGAACTGTGTTCCCTGCAGACCTGTAATTAATTGTGCCGATCTCACTGCAGCCTTCTATTGTCATTGCCCACATAAAGAGAAGGCAGTGAGTGTATCAGTGAAATCAGCGCAGCCCTTGCCACATTAAAGCGGTAGCATGGCCTTTAGCGGCCTCCATGTGCTGATAACAGGCAGTGGAGCTTTGTTTTCAGACACACAGCTGACTGGGCAAACAGCAACGCTGGACCACTTTGTGTGAGTAACAATTTTGTATGGAGTTGGGTTTATTAGTTGTAACACTTCGCAGGCTGAAGTAAAATCTAAGTCGACTGAAAAAAGCAGGTATGGCAATAGTGTTAATTAACAGTAGGTGTAGTGGGCCTTCTAGCAGTAGTATAACAAGAGGCAGTTATAGTAATGGGTACTGTTTGAAAGTGAGAAAGTGTTCTTATCATATGTGCATTTTCTGGTTGCGCCCCATAACTATTTGGTACACTTTGAATGAAAGTTGTATATGTTATCGAAAAAAAAAAAAGAAATGCATTGGGGTATGATAACATAACCCAAACAGATTCTGCTAAGTGTAGGTCTCCCAAGAAAACCAGCAAGCATTGAATTGGTAACACTAATAATTTGTACTAATAAGGGAGTGTAAGAAATGGGGTTATTGTTTCAAGGGATGGAAGCCCTACTCAGGCAACAACCACCATCCTTGTCAGAGTGAACCACAAAAGTCAGTAAATGAATGTGTGCTCAACTCTCTAGTAGCTTGGCACCAAAGCAGGCAGGCCTAACCTAGAAGCACTGCGTAAGGTTTTTCTGCAGCACAAAAATAAAGTGACAACAAAGCGCAAGTAACATTCCACACCAATTTAAAAAAAGTAAGGTAAATTTTAATGAGCATAATGACACCAGAATATCGAAAATCCAGCCAGCAGAACCAGAGATATTATGTTTTAATGTTTTTAGTGACAATAGCGCCTAAAAGCACAACGCACAACTTGTTGTCATCTGGACACCGGGGGAAAGTCACAAGTTCAGGTCGATGGCTAAGGAGCGTAGGTTGGATACAGGGACCAGGTTAGTGTCACAGAAAAGTTACCATCTAATTCTGCCACGACAAGTTCCGTTCACTTTGGAGGGGGCAAGACGATAGGCTGAACATCGTAGCGCGTAGAGCATGGTGGGCATCACAGCCAATGGTTGCTATAATTTTGCATTGGCTGGCTGCCGTTGTGGTAGCACGAAGTGCAGGTGTTGCATTCCCGGTTGCTGTGGTCGCTTGACACAAATATTTTTAATAATTGGATGGCCTCACTCGCCAATAAACTGGCACCGTTGGCCACATGTAGTAGAGACTTCCAGGGCAAATATTCCGCTCCTTGGTACACTCCGCAGCTAAAAGATAAATGTAGAAAACTTGAGCGGAATTGGAGGATCTATTATAATACTGAAGAGCTCATAATCTTTAAAGCAGCGCTCAAAAATTACCCTCAAAATAATAAACATGAAAAGAAGGCCCACTATACTAGTAGTATCAAACAGGCAGCGTATGACCCAAAAATTATCTTCAAAATTGTGGAATCCTTCACTCACCCCAAAATGTTTGATTATGAAATTCCCCCGTCACAAAAACATTGTGACCAGATAGCGGACTATTTTGATGAAAATGTCAAAGACTTCGTCCGAGAGAAAAGTCTAATCCGGATCTGGAACAGAGGCAGCTGTTAAACAACATCAAGGAGATCACCCTTGAACAGTCTCAACATGCTATTCTTACATGCAAATCTGACTCGCCGTGCGATCCATGCCCCCCAAAAATCCTGCATGCACTTATTAACATAATTAATCCAATAATCAACCAAAACATAAATTCTTCACTTAGGCAGCCACTAGTACCTGACAGTTGGAAAATTGCCTCAGTCAAACCCATTCAAAAGAACCAGCTATGTGCCCCCCCCCCACCCTATCGAATCTTAGGCCTATCTCATTATTGCCTTGCCTAAGCAAAATAATGGAGAAACTATTAAATAGTCAATTGAATGATTTTCTTCTTCAAACAGATAGGCTATATTCCAGGCAATCAGGTTTTAGGACAGGGCATTCAACAGAGTTGGCGCTGCTACACACCTCGGAGACACTAAAATTCGTATTAGATAAAGGAAAGGTGGCAGTGCTGATTCTGTTGGATCTTTCTCCAGCTTTTGATATGGTCTCCCATACCATCCTGAGAGAACAGTTAAAAAGAACTGGTATCTCGCATAAAGCGCTGGCCTGGCTGGTATCATTTCTAGCGAACAGGAGACAAACAGTATCCCTAGGTAACTACACATCTTCAGAGAAACAACTTCCATCAGGGGCCCCCCAGAGCTCAGCATTTAGGCCAACACTCTTTAACATATATATGGTGCCCCTATTAGACCTGGTGTCATCTTTTGGCATCGAGACTGTGTCCTATGCTGATGATATACAGCTTTTCTAAACTTTGGAAAAAGAGTCCACGGCAGCAGAAGAAAAATTCCAACACTGCCTCACCGCTGTCTTTGATTAGATGAAATCCAATCACCTTAAGTGCAACAGGCAAAAGACGGAGATTATGCTGCTAGGAAAACAAAACATCTTTACGCCCAAGCAGTGGTGGGCAACTGACACAACCCCTCCCCCAAATACAGTGGACACTGTCAATAATCTGGGGATTAGATTCAACACCTCACTGTCCTTTCATCAGCAAGCACTGTTGGGGGCAGGCTCCTGCTTTCATTGGATCAAAACATAAAAAAATTATTTGATCTCCTTCCTGTGGTAGCGCAAAAGACTGTGGCAGTAGCATTAATCTTATCACACTTGGACTACTGCAACAGTCTTTACGCAGGAATAAAGAAGACCACTCTGAAAAAGTTACAGACTGCAAAATGCAGCAGCCCGACTTGTACTGAAACTGTCATGGGGGGCCTCGGCAGCCCTCCACACCATTCACTGGTCGCCTATACACAAAAGGGTTCTTTTCAAGATCCTTGTTATAATCTATAGATGAGTGAAGCAAACTGGACCAAAATATTTCAGGTCACGAATTAAACCTTATGTATCGCAACGTTCCTTAAGATCCTCAAGCAAATTTTGTTAGCACCTTCCCAGTTCTGCTTGACGTCCAAAGGAGGAAAGTCAATGGCGGTCCTGGGAACAAAAGCATGGAACCACTTACCCAGTCTTCTGAGACTCACACAGTCAGAAGCCATCTTTATGAAAGGACCGAAAACTTGGATATTCGCAGTCCCAGATAGCCTAGCTCTATCCCTCATCTGATTATGGTACAAACAGAGGCCATTCTCCTTTACACTTCATCTACCTGCCACTTAGCGCCATGGTGCTCCTTTGGAATGAAAGCTGCGCTCTACAAGTGTCCTCATTCATTTATTCATTCATATTCATTGTTGGCGCTGAGAACAGATCACACAGGAGCTTCACGTTGGCGGTCTCTACAGGCAGCAGATTTTCAGCATGAATGGGTTTGATCACTGTCACCAGAGCCCAAACTTCTGAATGTTCACCTTTGTACTTAGGAGGAGCTCTCACTGATGTCAGTCAATGGTCTAGGGCCTGGGAGGCATCCTTGGGAAGCAGGACATACTCCAGCAGAGCCAGCAGTAGGGCTCAGGCAACACCAGGTTCAGAAGCAGCAGGTCAGTTGGACCATTGCAAGGAGGCCTCTGAAGCTTATGTTCCTGTAAGTCACATAGGACATCAGTCAGATTAATTTTCCAAGGCAGAGACAAGATGGAGCCCGCTGCTTCGGACGCGTAGGTCGAGCATTCTTGCCAACTCGCGACTCTGCGGATTTTGGTAACAATGTTGCAGCACTCAGGCCCGGAGAGATACAATGTTCGGTGCCATGTTTAAGAGAGAGCTCTCTGAGACTGTAAAAGTGAAATCCTACCTTCTTTCCTGAGGCTGCTGGCGCTGTGAGGATCGACAGACCCGGCAGGCTCCTGTGTGCCAGGGACTCGTGCCTCACTCGGCTTCTTCAATACGGCGGTGTACGTGGGCAGACCTGATTTTTTTCAATGCCGGACAAAGCGCGGTTAGTTCAAACGCGCTGGGAGAATTACTGCCCGTCTGTGGGGCGGGTGAAAAACTTGTCGCTTGAATCGCCTGAAATACTGAGTTAATAATTATTATTATTATTATTATTATTTATTTATGGATCTTGTAGAGCGCACGGCTACCTCCGTCGGAGGTGTCCCGGCGCTAAAAACTGTCAATAGAGATAAAGAAGTATCTATCTAGGATGAGGAAAATAGCCAAGTTTTCAGGCGGCTGCGGAACAGTGTTTCAGATGAGGCAAATCTGAGGTCTAAAGGGAGGCAGTTCCAATGTTTCGCAGCCAAGACAGCGAAAGCTCTGCCACCCATTCGTGTGCGGCGAAAGCGTGGCACAACCATAAGGCGTAGGCTGTTGGAACGTAGGTCTCTCACTGAATGGGATAATGTCAGTCTCTTTCTTAAGTATTCAGGACCGGTCCCGTTAAGAGCACGGAAAGCAAGAGTAAGTGTCTTGAACTTAATCCGAGAAGCTATAGGCAGCCAGTGGAGCTTTTTACGAAACATGGAGATCGAATGTCGGAAAGGGATATTGCCAATCAGTCTTGCAGCCGCGTTTTGAACTGCTTGCAGGCGTTCAATTTGATATAGAGGGGCCCCTGCATAAAGACTGTTGGCATAATCCAAATGGGACGTTATTAGCGCCTGGGTGACTGTTCGGCGCGCATCCATAGGCAAGAATGGAAAGATTTTTTTCATCATTTTTAGCTTACCAAAGCAGGCCGCCGTGACTTTGTTAATTTGAGGGCCGCAGGAGAGCGTGTCGTCAAACTGTGGCGGAAGCTAGAGAGGCTGGAGTCAGAGTGATCTCTAAAGGAGAATATCAGCTGTGTGTCATCAGCATATGAAATCACTCTGACTCCGCAGGCCTCCACAACCTTGGCTAACGGAGCCAGGTAGACATTAAAGAACAGAGGGCTCAATGCCGAGCCCTGAGGGACTCCACAGACAAGAGGTTTGGACCCTGCTTTAAAAGTTCTGAGGAGAACCCTCTGTGATCGGCCCTGGAGAAAAGATGTGATCCAAGACAGTGCAGAGCCACACAGGCCAATCTGCTCCAGTCGGTCTAAGAGTATTTGATGAGACACCGTATCGAAAGCGGCGGACAGGTCGAGGAGAACCAACATGGCCTCCTCGCCCTTATCCACACACTCTCGAACAGTCTCAGAGACTTCTAATAATGCAGTTTCCGTGCTAAAACCTGCACGGAAACCAGACTGGGAGTCATGGAGCAGGGAGTTACTCTGAAGATATTCTGCCAATTGAAGTTGAACGGCCTTCTCCAAAACCTTCGCTGGTTTAGGGAGGAGGGAAATAGGCCGGTAATTGCAGAATTGAGTGGGGTCCGCATCAGGTTTCTTCAGGATGGGCACAAGCAAGGCTTCTTTCCAGGCAGAGGGGAATTGGCCTAACTGTAAGGAGGCATTCCAAAGGGAGGTTAGTGGCTCTAATAATAAGGGAGCCAAATCAGTCATGATCTTAGGGGGAACCGGGTCCAAAGGGGAGCCAGACTTACATTTTATAAGAAGTTTAAGTGCCAAGTCAGGAGAGAGGTCCTGAAATGTCGATAAAATAGGAGCGGTGTCGGATCTAATGGATGTATGGGGATTTGGGTACTCAGACACCACGACTGGGTGGAAGGTAGATGATATTTTCTCAATTTTTTCCTGAAAGAAGTCGGATAAACCATCGCAAAGAGATTGGCTGGCAACATTGTTGGGAGTAATTGCGGGCGGTTTAACAAAATCTTTGACAATTTTAAACAAGGTTTTAGCCGAGTTGTCTGCATCTTTGATTTGCGAGGTGAAAAACTCTTTCATGGCAGTTTTTTTAAGCTTGGAGAATTGCTTCAAGGCCATTTTGTATATAGTTTTTGCCTCGGAATCGTATGTCAATCTCCAGCTGCGTTCTAATTTTTTGCAGCGGCTTTTTTCTTCCCGTAAGGCAACAGAAAACCAGGGAGCAGAAGGACGGGATCTAGCAGATGAAACCGGGAGGGATGGGGCGATAGCGTCAATCGCTGATGATAAGGCAGCATTAAGCTTGAAAACACCTGCATCTAGATTGTCTAAGTGAGGCTCCAGAGGGCAACTAAATATCGGCTCTAGAGCTGAACACGTGATTTTATGCCATTTTCTCCTGAAGTCAGTACCCAATACCACTGAAGTAGGGGGCTGAGGTAGAGGGATATCGAACAAGAGAAGGTAATGGTCAGTCCAGATAAGGGGCAAGGGAGGATAGGATATAATCCCAGGTAGATTAGAAAAAATTAGGTCCAAAGTATGACCCGCCTCATGTGTCGGACCTTGAATTAATTGCAACAGGCTCAAGTTTTGAAGAGAGTCGATGAACCTAGTGGCTAAGGTACAGGTGGAATCCTCAGCATGTAAATTAAAATCGCCTAGTACTGTGAAGTTCGAGTGCTTGAGAGACAGATCAGTAATAATGTGGACCAACTGCGTTAAGGAGGAAGGGGAGGCTTTAGGAGGGTTATATACTAGAATGCCCGTTAGATAAACAGATGCAGAGTTGGCAATCGAGAAATACAAGGCTTCAATCAGCCCAATGCCAGTAAGTTTTTTTATAGATATATTAAGGTGAGATTTAAACATAATGGCAATTCCTCCCCCAATTTTACCTTCTCGGTTAATGCCCAGGAAGCGATAGTCCGGGGGGGTAGCTAAGTAAATATCCGGATTTGAAGTATCCTTAGTCCAAGACTCCGTTAGAAAAAGAATGTCCCAATTGTAGGTGGACAGGATCGACCAAATTTCGTTGGCATGACGAGGGAGAGATCTACAATTGATCAACGCTGCTTTTAAAGGATGGGACGTCTGGACTGAGGGTGGAGGCAATATACGCTCACACCAAGGAGGGAGAAGAAAATTGCACTGAGAGCATTGAAATGAATGGCAATCTAAGTTTTCAGGGGGGCAACGAACGTCTGTAACACAGGAGCCCAATCCAATTTGTTGGAGTTGCTCTCTAGACCAACTAACGCGGGTATTGGTAGTAGCCTGGGCAGGGGGACTGGCCCTCGGCCCGTGCCAGGCGCGGACGGGCGCAGACGGGCTTGCCTTAGGCGCGCCATCGGCGCGCCCGCTGCGCCCGCCCGCTGCGCGGGCGAGAGGAGTGGTTATTTTTATGCATGACAGGAGGGTGGGAATCGTCCAGAAGCTGGACCGCTACCCTTCCTGCCTTCCCCAAGATCGCGGCGGCGGTAAATATCCGCGACTACCGGCGTCAGCGCTTCAGTCGGGCTGCGCCGGTAGAAACAATCAGTAATTTTTGGCCCTATAGGTAGTATTTCAGCAATTTAGTACTTAAAAAAGCACCCCAGATTTTGCAGAAGGCACGAAGAAACAAACCTTAAATAAGGCGGGAGGGCGGGAATCGTCCAGAAGCTGGACCGCTACCCTTCCTGCCTTCCCCAAGATGGCGGCGGCGGTAAATATCCGCGACTACCGGCGTCAGCGCTTCAGTCGGGCTGCGCCGGTAGAAACAATCAGTAATTTTTGGCCCTATAGGTAGTATTTCAGCAATTTAGTACTTAAAAAAGCACCCCATAAAATATTTACACATTTTAAAAAGTACTAAGCAAATGTAGTGCACTCCGTATTAGTCAGTTGGAGAGGGTAAAGAGAAGAACGCCCCCGGCTTCCGCCTCAGGGGAAAGGTGGTGACAGATTTTGCAGAAGGCACGAAGAAACAAACCTTAAATAAGGCGGGAGGGCGGGAATCGTCCAGAAGCTGGACCGCTACCCTTCCTGCCTTCCCCAAGATGGCGGCAGCGGTAAATATCCGCGACTACCGGCGTCATGCCCCCTAAGAGAGGACGAGGCAGACCGCTCATACAGGACAATGGGCAAGACACTGCTCAAGACGCGGGAAGCACCGTGTTAGAATTGGGGGTATCTGGTTGGCACAGGTAGGTACTTGTGACAAGCAGGGACCCTCTCCTCTAGTCAGGGCAAGGGAATTACTCTCTCCAAATAACCCCTGCTCACCAGCTAGGCGGCGTGGCACGAGCAGTCAAGGCTTATTTCAGAGGCGATGTAAGTTAAGCAGTTGTGACCACATACAGTAACCCAGTGACAACACTACAAATGGATACCACTCAGGTTTTATATACAAAATTAAGTATACTTTATATAGAGTTATCACAAGACCAATAAACAACAAAAATAATCCACAGTACTATTAAGTTTCAAGAGTTCAGGTTAAAAAGGCTTAATTCCAGGTTCTGTGCAAGTCGGTAGGCTTGCCGGCTACAGCGCAGCTGAAAAGAACACAGAGTCTAACAAATGCAGTGGACCGCGGCGATCCGGGCCCACTCAAATGTCAACAGAGTCAGTCACAGTACCTTTTCCTTGAGGCAGCAGGCACAGATGTGCAAGCCTGTTCTGGGGTTCGTCACGGTGTCGAAAAAGAAAGCGTTGCAGGTCATGGTGTCCTTCCAGTCTTCTTTCAGTCTGCAGGGCAGAGACATCAGACACACCGCAGGGGGTGGAGCCAGCATTGTAGATGGAAAGCTCAGCCCTATTCAGGTCCCAGGTGCAACTCCTCCCGCCCATCTAGATGCAGATCTCCCTATTCACCACCGGACAGCCCCAGCCTGTCTCCTGGAATTCCCCAGTCCTGTCATACACAAACCCAGACAAGGAATACACAACCTAGCAGAGGCGGGCTCAAATGGTTAGGCAAGCAAATACCTACTTTCTAAAAGTGGTATTTGCAAACACAGAATATTAAAATTAACTTTACTAAAAGATGTATTTAATTATTCTGAGTCCTGGTTTACTAAACTCGAATTTCTACCATGTTCTCTGAGTCTGCTAGGATTATAAAGTGTAATAATTCTAACAGCCCATTCTGGCCTAGGGAGAACAGGTAGCCTTGCAATAGTGAAAAACGAAAATGGCTGTAATTCACTATTAGGACATGCCACACACATCAGGGCTTGTCCTACCTCATACTTACAATGCACCCTGTCCTTGAGCCTACCATAGGGCTGACTAATATGAAGTAAAGGGAAGGTTTAGGGACTGGCAAATGGGTGCACTTGCCCAGTCAGCATGACAGTACCTGACTGCACGCAGGCTCTTCAATGGCAGACCTTAGACACATTTTACAAGGCCGCTTCTGTGGGTGGCACAACCAGTGCTGCAAGCCCACAAGCAGCATTTGGACTCTCCCTGGGCACACTCAGTGCACTGTACTAGGGTCTGACAAGTAAACCAAACATCCAATCATGGAACCACTAATCAATACATCAATTTACAGTAGGGAGCACTCGCACTGTGGCACTAGGAAGCAGTGGCACAGTGACCAAAGCATCTAACACCAGCAAAAACACATGAGGCAACAGCAAAAATGGAAGGGAGACCCACGCCAATGGTGCCAGGTCTAACACACCGGAACTGTAGTGAATCCAGGAGCTACTTCTGGAGCAAACACAGGAGCTGGGCGTGCTTCAGAGGTGGGAGCTGGTGGTGCTTCAAGCATATCGACGGCCACAGATAAGTCGACAGTCAGGGATAATGATATGACTATTGACTGTGCTGTTGTTAGGGGCAGGGAGGCGACAGAGACAAAAAAAATTCCAGCAATATTTTCCATTAATAAAGAATAAAGACAGGGGAAACAACTGCCCCCCCCTCAGCCTCCCTACCTATACTTACATGCAAAGTTTCTGTTGGTATGAGTCAAATGAATGAATAGGCTCACGCCATTGTAAATATTAGTAAGAAGATTCCGGCACAGAATGAAGTGCTTCCCCCGCCAGACGCTGGGAGCTCAGTAGAGGTCGGAGAAAATATTGTGAACTCAAAATTTAGTAATATAACTGCCTCAGTTCCTTGTGGCGCAATGGTGGTGGTAGAACAGAATGGGGACTTAATTTCTCTGGCCAATGCAGAGGGTATGGGGGCTAGTCTAAATGGGGTCGCCAGGGCTCCTCTAACAACTGGGGGCCAGTCACAGACGCAAGATGCTGAGTCAAGGGATTATTACTCACTTTCCGATCAATCAATGTCATCTTGTGAAAATCTTGTGCATCAGTATGCAGCACAAATGAGTGTTAAAGAAGGCATTGATCACAGTAGCCTATAGTTGGAGGAGCTGGGAGAGCAGAGTGAAGGAAAGTTGGATACGGTCCGCAAGAAGCTAGAGCTGACACTGATTGATGGGGGGGAGCAGTGCACAGTTTTCTGGTCAATTACAAACACAAACACATCAACTTGCAGAAGAAGATATTTCCCTGTCATTAATCTACCAGTACATTATGTCTCACTGCACTGAAACACGGAAAGAGAGTCAGAGAGCTCAAAATATTTGTAGAAAGTTACAGAACTCAGTTCGGACGATGTCGAAATCTCACGCGGATTTTATCTCTCGGTTTAATGAGGTTGAAGCTCGAATTTCTAATCTGGAAGATGATTTAGCCCAGCAAAAAACAGTAACTGCTTCTTTTCAATCAGCTAGGGATGATACTGTCTGGAAATTGGCAGATATTGAAAATCGGGCTCGGAGGAATAATCTACGTATTCTTCAGATTCCAGAGGGGAAAGAAGGACAGGATCCTCGGCACTATATTGTGGAGCTATTTAAAAAGGCCTTTCCAGAACTTTCTAAATGGGATTGGGATCGTGAAATTGAAAGAGCTCATCGCTTCCCTTTTATTAGACGTAATCGCTCTGGTACTGAGTTGTTAAATGACAAACCTAGAGCTGTCCTTATTTCATTTAATAGTTTTCTTGTACGAGAAGAGGTTTTTAAATTAGCACGTCCTTATAGAAAAATATCTGGGGGCGATTTTGCGTTCTTCGTGCAACCTGATTTTTTCAAATCTATAGTTGAGCTTCGGTGGCAGTTGCGGGAATTGATTGGTCGATTTCAGGCCAAAGGAGCCCAATCTTACTTGTTGAATCCAGCAATATTGAAAGTGATCTTTAAAGATCGTACGCATTTCTTTACTAATGAGAGATCTGCTAAAGAGTTTTTGAATTCTATGTAATATGGAGGGCCTATGTAATGGCAAATGGCTGCAACAGAGTACCTTGGGCCTCATTTATGAAAAGTGACGCATCGTTGCGTGAAAACAGCGAAGCGTCACTTTTCACTGCGCCCTCCTTGCGAGACCAATGATGCGTCATATTTACAGTATGACGCATCATGGCGCAAGGAGTTACAGATACGTCATTATTTCTGATGTATCTGTAAGCGCAAAAGTGACGCATTGCTGGAATGTGTCACAAAAGTGACGCAACTCCAGCAATGCGTCCTTTCCCATGGGGAAAGCCCCATGTGAAAGGGCTTGCGTCAGTCTTACGCCTGCTGTGAGGCAGGCGCAAGATTTTGACGCAACAGCGTCCTAAAAGTGACGCAGTGAAATCTCATAGATTTCACTGCGTCACTATTACGAGGCTTTGTGCGGGGGAACGCCCCCTCTGCATACATTATACCAGACGCAGGTATAATGTAGCGCAGGGGTTTACAGAAGTGACGCATCTGCTTAGATGCGTCACTTTGTAAATAGTGCGCAACAGGAGGCATGTTTTACGCCGCCTATGCGTCACAAAAAGTGACGCATCGGAAGCGCAAAACTGACGCAAGGCCTCATAAATGAGGCCCCTTGTTATGTAACACAGGGGTATGTGTATATTTATATATTTTTGTTTTTTCTTTCTTTTTGAAGTCTGAATAGGTACACATGAGTATGTGCATGGGCAGAGTCGTGAGGGTAGGCAAGGGGGTATACGCTCGCCTTCATCTACAGGACAATGAGTCCTAAAGCCTTGTTTCAGAGGGGGAGGGGGATCCATTGGAGTGAGGGGGGTTATTGGGGTGGGTCACAAGGGTGGGGAAAAAAAGGTAAAAATTCCACAGTTACTCGAGAAATAAATAAATAAAATATTTGGCAAGCTCAGGAACATTTGGAAACGTGCCGTTTTATCCTGTATTACATGGCATTGTTGGCAAGAAGGGTTTGGTTAATTGATTATTATCATGGCAGCTAAGGGGGTAAAGATTTGTACTTGGAATGTCTCTGGTTTAAATAATTGGAGTAAGAGAAATCGAGTCACTGCAGAGTTACGTAATATTCAGCCTGATGTGGTCTGTCTCCAAGAGACGCACATTCCCTGGACACAACGGTCGGTTTTAGAAACTTTGGGATATACACTGGTAGTAGCTTCTCAACAATCTTCTATGATTAGAGGAGTGGCTATATTAGTTAAGGATAATAGGGTTACAATGGGTCGCTGTTTAGCGGATAAAGTTGGCAGATGGGTAATTGCAGAATGTAGTATTGGTGTTACTAATATATACAATTTGTGTAATATATGGATCCAATTTGGATGATGCTTCAAATTTGTAAGAATTAAATATTGAATTAACTACATGGGGGTCTCTGTTGATCCTATGTGGGGATTTAAATATCAATCTAACAACTTTAGATCTGCAGACAGGACCACACGGGTATCATGGGCAGAAGCCGCGGGTGTTTAAAGCCCTGTATAATCTTATAGGTGATCATGGTGTTGATTGATGTATGGAGCAATTTAAATTCGACAGACCCAGGGTTTACTTATAATTCTTATCCCCATAAAAAGTTTGCACACCTGGATTATATTTTTTATCTGCTTCTTCAATAGGTGGTGTTGCAATTCAGATTTTTCCAAGGATCACGACTGACCATTCTCCGATTACACTGACACTCACTGTTGATACTCACTATTCGCCTATGAGGACGTTTTCTCAAACTTTGTCTAAATGAGAATTTTAAAGAACACATGTCCAGGTGGATTAGCAAGTTTTTTATTATTAATAGAAACTCGGCCCACCATGCTATAGTACGGGACTCATTTAAGGCATGTTTCAGAGGCGAAGTACTAAGTTTTGTTGTTCGACAAAATCAGAAGAAAAAAGCAGAGGTTCAGGCATTGTATGCAATGCTTAAGAATGCTGAGGGCAAATTAATCCAGGGGATCAGATCAAGGGCGGCCAATATTTCAGAATTAGAAGAGGCCACCGAACAGGCAAGGGCTAAAATACAAGAGATTTGGAATATGGAAAATACCCTCAAATACTTGACAAATAAAAAACTAATGCATGAATATGGGGAAGCTGTGGGTCGTTGTTTGGCATGGCGGTTACGTAGGAAATAATCTATCGGGTGGATTAAGGGCCTGAAAGATAAAGCTGGGTTAGTCTGTCAGGAACCTAAAAGGATTTTATCCATCGTGCATCGATTTTATTCAGATTTATATACCCGACAAGAATTGGATGATAGATATTTTACTAATTTACTGGACGGGGTTATAGCACATCTAATTTTGGATGAGCCCATATCAATGGAGGAGGTAGAAATTGCGGTTAATGGCTTAGCCTTGGAAAAGGCTGCCGGACCCGACAGACTGCCTACAAAGATCTATAAGCTTTTTTTTAATTTAATCAAGATCAATATGCTGAATACATTTAGGGCTGCACAAGAGGGATGTGCCCCTAAATCTTGGGCAGAGGCTATTATAGTTGTGTTGAGTAAATAGGGCAAAGATTCTGAACTGGTTGGTTCATATCGGCCAATCTCATTACTGAATTGTGACAGTAAAGTCTATTCAAAGATATTGGCCACCCGTATGTCTAAAATCATTAGTTCTTTGGTATCACAGACTCAACATGGGTTTATTACAGAACGTAACACAATTACGCACATTAATAAGGTGGTGACATTGTTTGATGTCGCCCATGTGGAAAAGCGTGATCTGGGCTTAATTTTATTGGACGCAGAAAAGGCGTTTGACCATGTGGAGTGGACATACCTGTGGGAACTAATGCGGCATTTGGGTTTTGGTCAAGGGTTTCTTACTGCCCTTCAGGTTTTGTACACTTCATCGGTCGCCAAAATTGCCTCTATGGGATTATTATCAGATACAGTGAACATTACTAGGGGCACTCGACAGTTCGCCACTATTGTTCGCATTATATGTCAACCCATTTATTGAGCAGCCCATTTATTGAACAGTTAAGTAATAATGTCTTGATTAAACCCTTTATGGTACACAATATCCCATATTCCGTATTTGCATATGCAGATGATGTTGCAATAACTACCTCGGATCCCCACCTAACACTCCAAGAGATAAAGCGGCTTGCCATAGTATTTGGTCAAATATCAGGCTACAAATTAAATGCAGCTAAAACGCAAGTGTTAATCTCTGAAATGGTTATTCTAGACGATGCTCGAATTGAAAGATAAGTGACATATTTAGGTGTTAAAATTAGATCATCTTTGTAGGAATTAGCTGATGTTAATTGGGCCTCGTTAATACATATTATTCAGGAATCATTAGATAAGTGGTCACGACTTCATCTCACACTAATTGGTAGACGCATTGTTATTAGGATGTATGTATTGGCCAAGGTATTATATCTGTTTAGAGCGGTTCCGTTAGAATTTACCACGTCTCAATTGCAACATTTACAGTCTATTTGTTCTAAATGTATGTGGGCACCAGGTAAACCGAGAAAGGCAATGCAATTCTTGACTCTCCCAATTGAACGCGGGAGATTAGCAATTCCTGATTTTACGTTTTGTTTTTATTTTTATACATGTTTTTTCTTAAAAATGCGGATCTTATTAACTGGGGAAGATATAGGTAAGGAGGCGGAGGCCCCTTCAATTTTTCAGATGCTGCTGGGACCAGAGGCACGACAATGTTTATTTAAAGAAATAGATGGAAATTATTTTAAACGGACAAGGTTTAAGGTATTAATATCGGCTTCCAATGTTTGGAAAAAAATATGTAAGCTATGCCAAATTGAGAAATTATTGTGGTATACCCCTACCAATGCTATAAGACTTCTTCCCCCTATTTTCTGAGATGGGGTTGCTGAGGGGTGGCGGGTTAAAGGCCTTGGTCAACTGGGAGATCTTGCTGATACTGAAGGTTCCTTAATTTCTTTTGTGGATATATCTAGATTGTATAACTTGGCTAAGACACAATTTTTGAAATATTTGCAAATTCGTGACTTCATTACCGGGAAAATAATTAAATTGGCTCCCAATATAATTGTGGCTGCCATTCAACGACAAGCTAAGATCGGGGAGGTTTATCAGTTACTATTATCGCATAGAAAAGATGATTTAGAGAAATATGATGGTAAATGGCCTGCAATTTTGGGGGTTGATAATATATTTTTGAAAGATGCTATCTTAATGTCAAGGGAATCTTTACTTTCTGCTAATTTGCGTGTGTAATGTTACAAAAAGTTTTTTAATTTGTATTATACGCCAGCACGAATGTCTCAATGGAGAACAGGACAAGATGGTGAATGTTTTCGATGTGGGGGGGATAATGCAGATAGGTTGCATATTTATTTTAGTTGTGGCCACTTGACGAATTATATTGTTAGTATAGAACATTTTTTAAGTAGGATTATTGGGATGCCGATTGTTATAACTTCTACAATTATGATTTTAGGTTTGGGGCATCAACTAAGGAAGGGTGCCCCCTTATTTAAACATTGATATTTGATTTTTATTGCCATGACTGTAGCAAGGTTGTGTATTGCGGAAGAATGGCTTCAACCTGATCCTCCATCTTTTGAACATTGGAGGACGAACATGTATAATTTATTTAACCTTGAGTTTAGTTTATATTCAGTTAAAATGGTGAAGAAACGTAAAATTGGCATTGGAATATGGGGATTGTTTGCTGAGCATATGCATGTTTGAAGTGACATAAATGTCTATATTAATTTTGTCGAGATACTGTGGAACAATAAATAAATAAAAAACAAAAGTAATTAAAAAAAAGGACATCAGTCAGGTGACCCTAGGATTCATCTGAATAGCCTGTGATGAAGGCAGCAGGTCCAATCTTCCTTCTGAGACAGCAAGGCAGTCCTTTAAACAGCCAGTTCTTCTTCTGTAATGTCCATAGGTCCAGGAGTGTTCTGATGAGTGGCTCTGGAGATCCAATATTTATCCCTGGTGCCATCCTTTGTGCGAGAGGACTCCCTGTCCCACCCCATATCTCCTTCTGCAAACTTCATGAACTTTTCCCTGTCAAACCTTCACACTGGCTGGGGGTTACAAAAGGCAGGGTAGGCCTGGTGTCAGGTTCCTTTGTGTGTGCAGGAGGCAAAACCCTTTTTTTTAACAGACTTTATTGATGATTTCACTACATTATACAGTGCAATAGAATTGTACAGAGGCAGTTTTTTCTTTTTATAGTGGTTACGATGCATATGTCCTATACAGATTCTGCGTATTTCATTCTGTGTAAGTTATAACACCAAGGATCATGATCTCAAGTAATACAGTTGTCAGTATAAACAGCAAAGGCTCAATATAGGATTCGTCAAAGACAAAGCCATGTACATTTTCAGTGAACAACAGGAACCTGTGTAATCACAGCTACCCCCCTCCCTAACCCACCCACCCCCACACCTGGCTCCTCCTGCTATCACTACGAAGGTGATCAAGGTAAAACCATCCTAAACAGAACACTCTACGAGCTGTAATTTCCTTAGAGTATAAAATGCGGGCCTAGATCACAGGGTCCAAGGTTGAGGAATTACTAGGTTGCATTATGTGCTATGGGGTCGGGGTATCCTGCGGGGGTAATAAGTCCATCGATTCCACATCAAGCAGCATAGCCTCCCATTCCAGTGAGGTAGGCTGTTTTCTCAGCCCTCTATCGTCCTCTCTACGAAGAGCTGAGCCCTCCGCTCTTCCCCACTGAATCAGGTCAGCTTGCGAAATGGAGATTGCGGGGCATCTGGGGGATTCCCACCTCATGGCGAGTGCTCGTACTGCCAATATGAGGAATAAAACTAAACATTTTAACCGTACCTTCTGTACTTCTGAGCGCTTACGAAGGCCTATAAGGTAGTTCAGAGCATCAGCTGTGACCGGTAATTGTGTGACTCCATTCAGCATGTGGCATACTCCCACCCAGTAGTCTTGAAGGCAGAGGCAAGACCATAACATATGCAGGAAGTTTGCCTCATCCTCTCTGCAGCGGGGGCAGAAATGAGGGTTGTCCGGGAACATGCGATGGATCCTCTTAGGTGTAAGGTATGATCTATGAAAGGATCATTGATTGGATGAACTTCAGTTTCACGTTACGCGATACCTTCTTGGGGTGTTCCAGCATACATTTCCAGGCCTTATCAGTGAGTTCCATGTTAGAATCCTCAGACCAGTGCGCTCTCAAGGAGGTGAGTGTGATCGCTGCATGTGCCCGGACACCAGTATACAGCCACCGTACTAAATGCCCCCCAGGTCCCATGTAATATAAGAGATGCAACAAGTTATGCTGTGTGGGTTGATTCTGCTGTTGGGCCATGTGTTCCTAATATAGTGTGTCACTGTAGCGTGTAGCAGGTATAGGCGAGGGGTTGCGCCCGTAGCCCGCACAAAGGAGTTATGATCAAGTATGGTACCATCCCCAAAGAATGCAACAATATCCTCCACCCCACTCTCTGTCCAGTTCTGTATCCTGGCCCTCGTGAGCCTGCCTTGTGGTGTAGGAACCCCTAGGATGAGGATGTTAGGGGCGTAAGGAGTCTCTGCAGAAGTGTATGATAACGCCTTCCTCCAGCAGTGTAGGGCAGTTTTCAGTAGGGGAGGACTATCTATGGGAATCTTGGCCTTTGGCGATAGTAAAGAATGCAGTTCACCCCAGTCTAACTTCTGTGGTGTAAACCCAATCTCCTGCAGATTCCTCCCTGCCGTCCAGAATGAGAGCCACTGGAATTGACTGGCATAGTAGTAACGTCTGGAATCAGGGACCCCCAGGCCCCCACTTTGGGTCTCCAGTTGTAGCTTCTGCAGGCTTATTCGTCTGCGGCCAGTGCCCCAAATGAGATTCACCAAAATGGTATTCAATGAGCTAAAAATGGACTGTGGAAGAATCACAGGCAAGTTTACAAAATAATATAAAAGGCGAGGCAGCATCATCAATTTCGATATGGCGATTCTCCCCATCACCGACAACAGCAGAGAGGACCAGAAGGCCACACTGGCTCAATTAGCCGTTATATATAGCTCACACTATGTTGCCTTCGATCTGATCCGCCTGCGTTCTGAAGGCATGAATACCTAGATATTTAAAAGTGGCAGGGGCCAATGGTAGGGCATAGTCGCCAAACAGTAAGTTAAGAGGGTATGACGTTACCCGGAAGAAGTAGGCTGTCGACTTCCCGGGGTTTTTAGCCAGGCCTGACAGGCATTCAAAAGTGGTGAATATATTGGGGAGTGGGGCATTATCTGCTTTCAGATCTCGTAGAAACAGAAGTATGTCATCAGCATAGATGGAAAGCAAGTGCTTCACCGCATCAATGGGGATGCCGAGCTGGCACACTGAGCATTGTAAAGCTATGGCTAGGGGTTCTAACGCTAGCACCAATAGCGGGGGGGATAGTGGGCACCCCTGCCTTGTGCCCCTGTGAATAGTGTATTTTTCTGATATGTAATGGCCAGTGCGTGACCTGGCCGTGGGGGATGTATATAATAAGCGTACCCATTTAAGGTACGTATCTGGGAACCCAAACCAATTTAGCGTCGCAAACATGAAGTCCCAAGAGAGAGAATCAAAGGGCTGCCTAAGGTCCAGTGCTATGCATCCTGCCGACGGGTACTCAGAGGGGGTAGCCATCATTACATAGTGTAACTGTCTGGTATTAAGGGAAGTGCTTCGGTTCAGAAGGAACCTGTATTGGTCCCTGAGTATGAGTGTATTGAGAAATGGCTGTATACGGTTTGCCAGAGCCTTACTTAAGATTTTGTATTCCGTGGCTAGCAGAGAGAGGGGTCTGTAATTGGCCATCTCCGTGCTACCCCTCCCCGGTTTGATGTGACCAGCACTTGCATGGTGGAAGTCGGTAGGTAACCTGTCTCACACAGATTCCAGTGTTGGTACTATGGTCTCTAAATAGGTGTGGTAAAACTCAACCGGGAGTCCATCAATTCCACTCGCTTTGCTGCGATTCAGACTCTTAATTGCAGCTCGGATTTCCTGTTGAGTTATGGGGCCATCTATGTCTTTTTGCATATCATCTGAGACTACAGGAAAGGGGAGATCTTGTAAAAACTCTACTATAGAGGGGCCGTCTACCGGAGTAGGCGGTGCATACAACGCTTTAAGTTGATCATAAAAAGGCAGTGTTTATTTCACTTTGTTTGTGGACCATGTGTCCCTCAGGTGTACGCATACTAGTTATAATTGGCGGGTCTGGTCTATCTCTCACTATGCGGGCCAGTAGAGCACCAGACCTGTCTGCCTCTGTGTGTTCCCATTGAAGGGATGCTCTGTGGTCTATAATCCTTAGTGTCTCCAATGTGTCCCCGTGGTATATATGGGCAGCCTGCAACGCCTCTCGTTTGTTCAGATGAGACACAGCCTCCCGTTCAAGAACATCCAAACGTTGTTCGATGCTCTTTAAACGTTGGTGTATCTCTTGTCTGGCCCCCACCAGCTGTCTGACCGATACCCCCCTAACCACCACCTTTAGAGCGTCCCACTCAATTAAATTAGAGAAGGCTGTGTTCCAGTTTTCAGCTGGGTAGTTAGTGATAGTGTTGGACAGAGTGGTGGGAAAGGGAGCAACTTCTAGTAATTGCGGATGGAGCTTCCAGGTGAGCACTGGGGTGGGTATCGTACCCCAGATAATTGTGAGCTCCAGAGGGCTATGGTCGGAGAAGGTTTTTGCTAAATATGTGGACTGATGAGTCCGGGTGATAATGGATCTGGAACAGAGGAATCTATCAATCCTGGTATGGAGACTGTGTACTGAAGAGTAAAAGGAATATTCCTTGTGGGTAGGGTAGAGGCATCGTCGTGTGTCAGAGAGGGACCACCCCACAGCCCAAGTTGCGAGTTGTTCAGCCAGTTTGCTAGCATTCGTACCATGAAGGAGGGACTGTGACCTATCCAGGGCTCTGTTTAATACCGCATTCCATTCCCCCCCCCCAGCACCCGAGGGATACCATCCCAATCCACCAATGCCGTCCCCAAACAGTGCAAGAATCGCTCCAGATCAAATTTGGGGGCGTAAACGCTACCGAGGACCACCAGGTAGCCATCAATTGTGCCTTTCACCAGGATGAACCGCCCCTGGTCATCAACTCAGCGCTCCAGCTCAAGGAATGGGACCCCGTGGTGCATCCAAATGGTTGTACCCCTTGCAAAAGCAGAATAATTAGAAGAGTATATCTATTCTTGGAGGTACGCTATCTGTGCCTTACGTCTGAGGAGATAGGCATGAATGCGATGCCGTTTCTGAATTGCCCCCAACCCCGCACGTTCCAAGTAATTAGATTATAAGACCCTATGGTGTTAACAGTCCCGAACATGTTCCTGTGTGCGGTGTGGGGCTCTCCCATATGCTGGCCAGGAGTTCCCTCTTCTCCAAAACATCAACGTAACTTGGCGCGGCACCAGAACTGTTCTGTGCCCAACATTAGTGTACAAACAATACATAACAGATAACCGTGCATACGCCTTTAGGGAGGTAGCTGTCTCCAGACGTGGCCATGTTCATACAAAGGTTTGTAACCCGATGGCTCTATGGGGCCTTTCCCCAGGTGGGGGAGGAGGGGGTTGTAACCAGACATGTCAGAGACAGTGTTTCTGTCTCTGTCGAACGTATGAAGGATAATTCCCGAGCCTCCACAAAAGTTCAGCCCAATTTGCATTTATAAAGCTGCGTAATCTATAGCATTGTACCTGACCTTTCAAGCATTTACATGATTAAACAGCATAATTCAGAATAATAACAATCATATGAACCATATTGAATGAGTAAAAAGGATATGGTAGTCTCTAGGGTGTGGAGTCCACGCTATCTGTAGAGGTTAGCATTGCAGAGCATTTCTCAGAGCCTGATAAACTCATCATCCCTGTTCAGTTATCAATGATGTCATCAGCTGCCCGTGGTATGATCGTGGGCAAAAGAGTTATTATGTGTTCGAAGTCAGAGTGTAAAGTACTGTCCTCCGAATCCGTGTGAAGTTTGTTGGGGTCTTCACTGAACGCACTGGCGGCAGCAATGGCCCCTTCCTGATCGTGTTGTTGTTGTTCCCGTGGGGGACCAGTGCCTCCGCTGCTCCGATTGGAGTGCTGTGAGCGATGAGAGCTTAGTTTTGGAGGTTTACTTGAGTTCTGTGAAGAGAAGTCCAAGTGGATGAGTTGGCTAGAACCAAGGCACATCCATTCCTCGGCATCCGCCGGGCTTTCGAAGAAGTGAGACTTTTTGTCATGAATTTCTTTCAGCCGGGCAGGATGTAACAATGCATTTTTGAGTTGTGCTTTCTAGAGTTTTTTCTTTACCGCTTGATAAGATGATCTCTGCCTCTGCACTAGAACAGTATAGTCAGGATACAGCGATATACGGTGGTTTTCTAATTGTATGAACGACTTTTCTCTCGCCTTCTGGAGCAATACGTCGCGGTCTCTGTAATTTAGGATTTTAACTATCAGAGGGCGGGGTGGAGCGCCAGGTCTGGGCTGTCTGGTCGGAATCCTGTGGGCCCGTTCAACGCAGAAATATGGGGAGCGTCCCTCAGGGGCTATGTGGTCTCTAAACCATTGTTACATAAACTCTGCTGCCCTACCCCCTCCGCTGCGTTCCGGCAGGCCAATAACACGTATATTATTGCATCGGTTCCTGCCCTCCGCATCTTCCACCCGATCCAGGAGCGTTGTCATCGGTAGTTGCAGCTCTTGTATAGTGGACGAGTGGTCTGCAACTCTGGGATTGAGGTCAGTGAGAGATTGTCCATGTCCTGTGACCGCGTCAGCTAGCTTACCATGGTCTGCCCTGAGTAGTGTCAGCCCTGTGGTAAGGGTCCCCATCTGCAGCTCGAGCGCCATTCAAGAGTCCTGGATCTCCTTAAGGATAAGGTCTGGCTTATCAGGTGTGCCAACAGTGTGACCTATAGTAGCTGCTCCAGGCGAGGGGGGCTGGCTAGTGTATTTAGTTACAGAGTGGGGGGGGTCAGTCCCCTGCTGGACCTTCAGCGTCTTTGCCCGGACTTTGCCCATAATGTGAATTCTAGGCTAAAGGCCAGAGCCCACTCCCCTCTGTAAGTCTGCAAGCCCGCTTCTACCACACAGCAATCAACCGGTCCGACCGTCCACAGGAGTGAATGTGCTGGTCCCACACTGAGCCCGGCATAGCAGATCTAATATTCTGGCAGGGATAGCTAGTGGCGCATCAGAGTTGTCGGCCAGGGCCTCCGTCCAAGGCCAGCCAGTGCAACCTTTCCTATCTATGCACCGTGGTATGCGCCACAGTGGGACCACACCTGGTTTCCCCCAGTAAGTGCATAAACTCCGTGCAGGGTCGGTAGGTCGACCAGCTGGGGGGCGCCCTCCACCACGCCGCAGCCCTGCAGGGGGAGGTTAATAGCGTGAATAGGGTGGGCAGCCTGTGTGAAGTTGCTCTCCACTGCAGGGGGGGGAAAGAAAGAACTGTTCCAGTCCGGACCATACAAGGTCCACAGTAGTCCGCTGGTGTTCCCCCCAAGGCCTTCGGCATATGCCTGCAGCACCCTAGCTTGGCTGTCCTTTGGGGTCCACGGGCCCACCCAGGTGTGCTTTGTAGCTCGTCAGTCTCAGGGGTGAGTTGTGGGGGCTAGTGAGGGATCACGCGGTGTCGCCACTCACCGCACCATCCCATGATGGGTCCTTCTGCCTCGTCGCTTTCCTCCTGTCATTGTCCTCCGAACTCCACTCGATGTTTGTTCCCAGGGCGGCGCTGCCTTCAGGCCGCGTGGCCGACCGCCATCTCACGCCGGGGGCCCCCCATGGCGCGGCAGTCCCCCGACGGTGCAGGAAGCGCAGGTAGATCAGCTGTTGACAGTGGCCAGAGGGCCGCAGCATTGCTCAGTCGCGGGCAGGTCCCGCACCGCAGTGCCCACAACCATCCGCGTTCACCGCAGGCCCCGGTCTCCGCCCACCCCAAGCAGCAGGTAGGCTGCAATCCAAGTGTCCCCTGCGGCGCAGCCTCTTGTGACAGTCAAGGCCCCTCTTTGCCGTCCCTTACCCGGTAGCTACAGTCCTCTGGTCAGGGCACGAGTTTAGGATGGCGTTTCCTACATGCCTTCACACGGCTGCACTTCTCCTCATGCCGGGGGCCCCCCACGGTGAAGCCACTCCGCAAAGAGCAGGCAAAGCAGTACCAGTCAGGAGCCAGGGGGGTCACTACGTTTCCTGACTGATGGTCGATTCCAAACCGAGGCGTCCACAGCTGCCCATGCCCCGCGCGGGCCTGCGCCTTGTAGCGGGTCCCAGTCTACACCCGTGTCCAGCGGCAGGTAGGCCCTGGTCTGTAACTCTGGTGTCTCACAGTCCTCCGGGTCAATCCAGGGATTCCTCAGCGCAGGGGGGCTCCAGCGCCCCAGGACCCATGTTCCGGTCTAGTAGTAGACAGTGTGACGCTGCAGGAGAAGTTATACCCCCCCAGGAGGTCCGGAGCTCTATCGGACCATGACTGCCATCTTATGCAGCCACCCACGTCCCCAAGGCAAAGCCATTTAACGTGTAAGCTGGGTACTGCTCATCCACAGTCATTTGTTACTGTCTGTAGACAGTACAGCAAGGGGTCTCCATCAAGTAGCTAGGGAGCTATTGGGAGCTCACAAGTACCCTCAATGTGTCTCTCTAAGGTTTAGTCAAGACCAGTATCTCTTTCATAGAATTGGTACTGGTAAATGAAGCAGCACTGCTCATTTCTGCACTCTTAGTATGACAGTGTGTCATCCCCATGGCAGGGCTTCATAATAGCATTCAAACATATGCTGTGTCAGCTTATGGGGTCTGCCCCCTTACCATCAGCATCCATGATCAATCTAGCTAAGTCACGAGGAGATTGGCCATGTCATAGGTTTCATCATGGTCCACAATGGATAATGAAAAAAAGAGTGCTAGCAGTAGCCTGAGTACTACCTCATGCTGACCCACTAAAGTCTGGGACTTCATGACTCCAGAGTGAAAACTTGTTAGTTGGGTGCATGATCAGACTCTAAGCTGATGAGAACATGGTATAAAACCAAAGAAGAGAAAAGAGCCCCATCTACATTCATTTATGTGAGTATCTGTATGATGGTGTGTTCCTCTTGAATAAACAGTGTCACTCCCTGGACCCTACACCTGATTCAAGGACGGCCAATAATGTATTCTTGACCCTATTAAAAGGGTTTCATCTCTGGAACAATTCTGTTGGTTCATAGCATAAGAGTTCCAATTGCATCATAATGTTCATCTTAGTCTATTCTAGGCATTTGTGTTCCAGTTGTGATATACTGGCAGTCATCATTGACATATTAAGATTAAGAATAGACTACTTTAAATCATCCAGGGCATAATACCGGCTGCTCCGCTCATAATACTGGCCTTACTGATTTAGGATGGGCATCATGACCGTTATACAGTCCAGCCTTGGCAAAATAGTAGCCCTGGTATAATGGCAAGTATTATTGGAAAAATACAGTCAAATCTGGTGTTTTGATAAGCATCCAAGGGGTATAACTGAAATACCTAGCCATTTGAAGCAGAATCTGTCTGTGTGAGGCATTTGTCCCTATGGGTACTTGAACATCTCAAACTAATGTTTTTGCTGACTGTATATATTCTAAGAATGAAAACCACTATTGTAAAGGCAAACATTATGGATTTTGTTTTCCTAAAAGTTTTCTTTTGGAAAATTGAGTTTCTTTGCCCAAAACTGAAAGTGGTAGATAAATATGTGTATTTTCAGAAACTGGTATGTTGATGAAGACAAAAGATTGCAATTCCAAAATACAGTTACAGTTGAGAGTTGAATGATAAAGTTAGGGAGACTGATCGCTGTGGTCATGTTATTTATGCCAGAGGGCATGTATTGCTCTAAATGTTATTTCACTAATCAGGTGGAGACATTCAGTACTGATAAGCTTTTCCATTGCATTTTTTCAGGTAGCCTTACCAGTAATGCCTGAACCGTCCCTACCCATAATTCTGTAAATGGTGGTCATAGTGTAATGTTAACACATATGGTCATATTGTACAGTGATAAAATATGTTAGTAGCTCAGGAGGCCTTTCCTTGAACAGATACGTTCTCACTATGCAAACGGTTGGAAACCCTGAATAAACAAACCCCAACAGCAGAGCCATTCACAGTTTTGTGCCACTCAACTCTGACAGAAGGCACAAATGGTTGGTACAACAAAATGCCAGCTCTCTAAAAGTGGCATTTTGAAAATTGTGACCTAAAATCCAACTTCACAGTCAAAGGGCCTTTTAAATTACAATTAATTTGAGTGTAAACAGCATATCTCCACTTTCCCCTAAACCACAGTTAGCGCTAGTTATGTTATATCTCCTTATTAAGCACAACGAATCACACCCGGGGTGTATCTCAGTGCTACGCCTTTTCAAGTAGCGCATCCAATCATGAAAATAGCCAAGTTATTAGGAGTGTCTTTAACAGTGTGAAATTAAAAAAATCGGCAGTCATCATCAGAAAGTTGAGTCCATGCCACTGGAGAAGTATAAGAAAAAAGCTCTGCCTCCATATCTTGAGCCAGGAGTCCCATTAGAAGCTAAAAGAGCTTTATCGCAAGACCTTAGTGTGCGTACAGTATGGTAGTAACATCATTTGTCCTTCAGATACTGAGGAGATCTTCCTACTAAAGCTTTGGGGATGAGATGCACTTTCTGACGGATGTATGACATTACAACGCATGGTTTTACCATGCATGCCTTTACATCGCAGTTTTTACAACGCATACTGTTACAACGCATAGCGTTAAGGGGTGCTGGATAGTGAATAGTTTAATTTAGTATTCCAACTCCAGTCCCCGTGGATAGTAGGGAAGGTTTTGGATAGTAAATTAAATCTATTCCCTATCCTAGAGCACCCCCAGCGCTATGCGTTGTAATAACATGCGTTGTAATAGTTGCGTCGTAAAGGCACTGCGTAGTTAAAGTTGCGTTGTAAAGGATGTTCCCCCTTTCAGACCAGTAACCAGTTGAGGGACCTAAGGATAGGGGCTGAAGGAGAGCCAGGAGGGAGGTTACTGACTAGTCGGGCAGCAGTATTTTGTATGCCTTGAAGTTATGTTAAAAGGGTGTCATTGACTGGCAGAGAGCCAAGGAAATACTTTCTTTAGGATATGCATGGTCGCAGAACAAGTCCCTCTCATTGCATCTACATGGTTTTTCATAGACAATTCATGATTGATTTATACCCCTAGGTTTTCCGCCCATTGCGTGCGCTGCACTTTGCTCCATATCGGCCGTGAGGGGAACGGCTTTCTTCTGGACGTGGAGGCGCTGCGGGAGGAAGCAGGACATCTCAACGCCGCCATGAGGGGAACGATTACTTCAACCACAGCCCCCAGAATTCCCTGCTTGTCGCGGGCCGGCCGCGACGCACCCTGCAGCACTAAACCGCTTCCGCCCCACGCAACGCGGGACGCCCCTCGCAATGCGGGACGTGCTTACCTGCACTGCACTTTGCTCTATCTTGGCCGTGAGGGGAACGGCTTTCTTCTGGGTGCGGAGGCGCTATGGGAGGGAGCAGGACATCTCAACTCCGCCGTGAGGGGAATGGCTACTTCAACCACAGCCCCCAGAATTACCTGCTTGTCGCGGGCCGGCTGACGTCACAGCCGCGACGCACCCTGTAGCACTAAAGCGCTCCCACCCCACGCAACGCGGGACACGCTTACCTGCGCTGCACTTTGCTCCATCTCGGCCGTGAGGGGAACAGCTTTCTTCTGGACGTGGAGGCGCTGTGGGAGGGAGCAGGACATCTCAACGCTGCCGTGAGGGGAACGGCTACTTCAACCACAGCCCCCAGAATTCCCTGCTTGTCGCGGGCCGGCTGACGTCATAGCCGCAACGCACTCTGCAGCACTAAAGCGCTCCCGCCTCACACAACGCGGGACGCGCTTACCTGCGCTGCACTTTGCTCCATCTCGGCCGTGAGGGGAACGGATTTCTTCTGGATGTGGAGGCGCTGCGGGATGGAGCAGGACATCTCAACGCCGCTGTGAGGGGAACGGCTACTTCACCCACAGCCCCCAGAATTCCCTGTTTGTTGCGGGCCGGCTGATGTCATTGCCGCGAAGCACTCTGCAGCACTAAAGCGATACTGCCCCACGCAACACAGGACGCGCTTACCTGCGCTGCACTTTGCTCCATCTCGGCCGTGAGGGGAACGGATTTCTTCTGGACGTGGAGGCGCTGCGGGAGGGAGCAGGACATCTCAACACCGCCGTGAGGGGAACGGCTACTTCAACCACAGCCCCCAGAATTCCCTGCTTGTCGCGGGCCGGCTGACATCATAGTCACGACGCACCCTGCAGCACTAAGGCGCTCCTGCCCCACGCAACACGGGACACTGCCGGGCAGCGTCCGGGCGTAGCCCAGGCCCAGGGCGGGCCCGTCTGAGCCCGTCAAAGGCCAGAAGAGGCTGGGCTGGGCCACCCCCCTTATGTTTCTGGCAACCTGCCCTCTGTAACCAGGACCACCTGGAAGGTACTGTGCTCGTATGTAACTTCTTTTTTTTTATTTTTATTCTGCGAACTGTAAAGGCATAGTCTGCCCTGGTTATCTAATATTTTACCTTTTATATTGTGAAGGTGAACTTACTTGTAACCCACCCCAAAGTTGAAGCCATCTTACTGAAGAAATTATAATATGGCAAGGAGGCGGGTAAACAAACCCTTGTTGGATAAAACGTGCACCACCATAGATACTTATTTGGTAAAAGCAGTAAGTGTTTTATCCGAAGAAATTAACCTTATAGAACGACGATTATCTATGGGTCCTAGCACTGCAATTGGTGACAAATCTAGAGAAGAATTTACTTCAGCCAATGAAGAAGGAATTATTATTTCCGGGTACACCTTCATTACGGAAGATGTAACAGATCATGATGTTGACATAAATGATACTATTGATAACCCCTCTCGTATCTCCAATTCACTCACCTTATTTATGCAGGTTACTCCGCCTAATACATCTTCTACCCCACCATCACAAGTTTTTGGCAATAAAAAGAAAATAACTGGTAAAGAAAACGTCAAGGCTAAGAAAGATAAGAGATATCCTACCAGGGGTGGCACAGCTAAGACAAATATCGAACAAGTTGCAAAGGTCGCATTGAACACTGTATCTTTGGAAGACATTTTTGATAAAATAGCTGTATTGCTTAGGCCACTCCATGACAGGATAGATACTATTGCTAAAGAGGTGCATAAACTAAGTGGCAGCCTTGAGAAAATCTATGCCAAAATCGAGAAGGGTAAATCAGAGGTAGATAATAAGAGAAGGGGTCCTAATCAGAATGATGACAATGGTGGTAAATCACTTACAACAAATTTAAATAACCAACACATTGTAAGCGTACCAATTGGAAATTCAAATTATATCCATAAGGAAGTGTCTAAAGAGAGTTCTGTACTGTACAAAATAAGGCTAAGCCTGTTTCCAACGCCATTTGTGATAAGATCCAAAGGGAGAAATCGAACAAAGGGGTTAGGAATTTGCCTGTAATAGATACACCTGGAACTGGAAACACTAACCCAGCAAGCAAAGCTGCCCTGTCTATCGATCTGCCACCCGAATGTGGAGCCTATGTGGCTTTTCTAGTCAATGTACCTAAATTGGGGATGGAGCAGCGGGAAAATCACGCCGCACTTAAGAATAAAACCCTGCATTGGTTGTCGAATAATTGCGGCTTTCCAGCAACAGGGGTAAATCAGATACTACTTACACAACGGGTGGGATGGATCGGACCACTTAAGACAAAAATTGAGGGTGACTGCATTATCATCAATTTCAAATCCCCGGTCTGGGCACGGAATGCTTTGGCAAATGCTCCCTTACCATTCCAATGGGAGTACCATATGACTCTCTTGCTGTTAGGACATTTTTATAGACACCTAATGATGAACACCAATGCGGGCACATTAAATAATAATTATAATTCAGCCAAACATGCACCCACACTAGTACCACCACCTTGTCCAAGTATCCCTTTATTCAACAGGTACCAGATCCTGGGTTCAATGGAAGATAACGACTGACTTATCTCAGAAGAGGGAATAGTACAAAAGCTTACCCCAATAGGGGGTCAGGCTGTAGATGCCCAAAAAGGAGTACAAGAGGCTAACTTGCCAACTTTTCTACATACTGAACACCAAGATTACAGAAAACCCAAGTCCAAACTGGCCATAATTTCAGCTAAGCAACAGAATTTAGGGAGGACGACAGATAGTCAGACTTTGCCCAGTGTTGCAATTCAGGTGCCTATAACTATTGAGAGTCAAATTTTCCAGCATCCACCAGGTATTCCTACATTAGTTGATGTAAATGAAGGTTATACAATCATGACATGGAACATAGCAGGCCTTAACAGAAAACTAAATACACCATTTTGGAAAAACCTTATTACATCAAATTATGATATAATATGCCTGCAAAAGACCTGGTACAAAGATCCAATCTATGTAGAAGGTTATACATCAGATTGGATTAAAGCCACTGACTCTGTGTCGAGTAGGGCTAAAGGAGGTCTTGTGATACTTGTTTCCAATAAACTGACGCAAGGCAAAATAGTAAGTTGTGTGACAATAGATTCCCACTGTCAGCTAATGAGACTTTGGTTTGGTAAGGGTAAAGACTTGCTTCTAATCAATTATTATAATAACATCTTTAATTATAATAGGGGCCGTGTAATTTCTAATTTAGAAAAAGAAGTTGATAAGGCTCTGGAAGCGCCAAATAGTCAAGACATTATCCTCTGGGTTGGCGATTTTAACATCCTGGCGTGCCCATAGGCCCATACAAAAATTTGTGGGTTTACTAAGGGTCCCACCAGAGAAGACACTGTTGGTTTTATGCATTTTGTTCATGATGAATATGGCACAGTATTAAATTCTGTAATAGCGAAATATGACCTTGAACTTCTGAGCTGCACCATGAACAAGGACAAGAGCACACACCCAACCTTTACCAGTAGGGGTGCTGCTACAATTAGTGGCCATGTCTTAATATCGTGAAACAGTGACTACGCTAATCTTTGGATCACAGAACAGGTTGTCAGTGATCACAATAGTATTTCGTTGACACTGTTATGTTGGGGTAATAGACAACCAACTAGTCCTAAATGTATCACCAATATTATCCCAACAAGAACAAATGGCATGAGGTTAAAATGGGCAGGCGTTGATCCACAAAAAATTCATAAGGACGTGGTTACTAAATGCAGACAAGAAATAGACCAGTGTCTTAACAAAGAGGCAAACTCAGTGTCACTGAATTCTAATTTTCTTAGGATTAATGAAATCGTAGAAGGTCTTTTTACTAAGAAATCTAAGACAAAAAAACAGATATCGACAGGGTGGTTTGATAGAAGCTGCACCCAGACCCTACTTAATTTGAAGATCGCTCTAGCAACTAAGCCACGTGACAGATCGTATATTCAGGAACTACGTTTTAATTACGAATATACTATTGAGGTACGAAAAAAATAATTACAAGGCGAAGCATGGGAGGAACTTAGCTTAGCAGCAGCAGCTAATAATAGTACCCTTTTTTGGGAGATAGTTAATAGTCCCTTTTTAAAGGATGATTGCCAAACAGAACTAACCTCGTATGTAAATAGTAATGCTTGGACCGAACATTTTACCAATATTTTTAATCCAGATAGAACTGATATTTCCTTACATAATGATTCTACCTGGCCCATTCTACCGCTACTGATTAACATTGAAGAAGTCTATTAGGGGTTAGCGGATAGTAAAGGGGGTAAGGCACCAGGGCCCAATGGGGTACACATTGATTTATATAAGAGCGAAATGGATTTATGGGCCCCGCTTTTAGTTAGGATTTTTAATGCCGCCGCAGAAGGCCAGTTCCCGCCATCTTGGGGCCAGTCATTAATTCTCCCCCTTTTCAAAAAAGGCTCTAAATCAGAGGCCTGCAACTATCGACCCATATCGCTGCTGGACTCGTCTATTAAAGTTATTAGTAGGGTTATGTTGAAAAGGCTAGAGACATGGGCCCTAGATAATAAAATCCTTTCACCAGCTCAATATGGGTTCAGGAAGGGTTTAGGCACTTTGGAGCAGTGTGTTAACTTGGATCTTCTTATTAGTAAATATACACTGGCCAAAGGGGGTAATCTGTTTTTATGCTTTGCGGACCTAAGTAGCGCCTTTGATCTCGTGGACCACTCCATACTGTGGCAAACTTTACTGGATACTGGTGCGCCGAAAGAAATTGTATTCTTTCTGGCTAGGGTATATTAGAGACTATCCAGTAAAGTGCGCTATGGCCCGGTAGGCAAAAGTACCCCCCTGTTTAATGTTAAGAGGGGCATCCGGCAGGGCTGCGTCCTTGCCCCACTATTGTTTTCATGATTTATTAACCAAGTAGATGCGACACTAAAACAGATACCCGCGGATGCCCCCGCGATTAATGGCCAGCCTGTTTCAATTTTATTATATGCCGATGATGCGGTTTTAATATCACAAACCCATATTGGCCTCCAACGTCTTATTAATAATTTCTTACTATTTATTAATGGCAGAAAACTTTTAATAAACAAATCTAAAACTTTTGTTATGACTTGTGGAAAAACAACACCCGAACTATGCAAGGCTTTTTTCCTGGAAAATACAAAAATGCAAATGGTCAAATCCTTTTGTTACCTTGGTGTCACATTTGCAGGAAACGGAAAATGGTTATGCGAATTTGAGAATATTCACCATAAAATGAGTAGGAATAATAATAGTATTTTCAGATTCTCTGCAAAAGTTGGAGCTAGAAGAATTAAAGATATGGTAACAATATACAATGCCAGATGTGTATCTTCTGCACTTTATTGTGCAGGAATTTGGGGCCATCACTCTGAAAAGTCATTACAGCAAGATGAAAATAATTTTCTCAAACGCTTGTTAAGTGTCCCACCATTGGCTTCCATAAATTTAATACATCAGGAAGTAGGACTCAACTACATTTCGGATTTAGGCGCTTTTCGTCCCCTTTTATTATGGTGTTCTGTATGGGCAAAAGAGGAAATCGCATTCACGCAAAATATCATTAATGACTGTCTGAAGCTTGACCACTGTGTTTGTATTCCATGGCTAAGCTTCATTCAACAGTGGGTAAGTCTTTTATTTAATTGCGATATTTATACAGAACCAGAGTATGTAGCCTCAATCGGGGAAAAAGAGCTTAAAGAAACATTCCTAGCCTATAGAAGGGAGACACGAGGGAGACTAACTATGCATTATCCCACCCTAGTATTTTACCAGCAATTAAATCTCATAAATGGTTTTCAGGCGTATTTGGATGAAGTTACAAAAACCTCCCATCGTTTTGTCCTGACACGCCTAAGGCTAGGGATAGCTCACCACCTCATGGCATTCCCGATTATGAAAAGAAGCAATAGCGCTGCATGCCCATGTGACAACATGTCCAAACAAAGTTCCTGCCATTTATTAATGTTCTGTACATTTTATTACTTTTTAAGGAAATTTAATTTGAAACCATTGTTTTTAAAATATCATGTTTGGTCAACGAAAAATGCTATGAAGCTAGTATCTACACTGGAAAGTCCGGATATTTGTTTTTTTGTAGCATCCATTTATTTTAAAATGTATTGCTGCTAGGAAATCTATTACTTTTTAAACATGATATGGTATGGTAGAATTAATTCTCCTAATCTATGATAACTTGCACTTTATGCATTATTTGCACACAAAAAGGAATTCTAGTAGGCATATGACACTTTATAGTGCTATTTGCAAATTGCATATAATGTCAGTAATTGTACATTGTATAGCATTTTGCACATAGTATATAATGTTAGAACTGCTGCTTATGACTGCACTAGCATGATATGCTCAAAATGTGTATCCTATTAGCACTAGCCACTTTATTGCGAAATTTGCACTCTTTGCCTAAACAGCCAAGCATAATTAATTATTTTTATGGTTAGACTGTTATGTATATATATGACATTACAAGAACTGTATAGTTTTGTAAATTGTTTTGCGAATTTTTGCACAGAGATATTATACATAGATTGTTTTAATGAATTGTTTCTCATGCTAAGCTCCATTTGATTTAAACAACGTTATGGTGGTTGCAAATGTGTTTATATTTTGCTTATATGGTTTTATCACAAACCGAATAAAAGCTTTTGAACTTTGACTGGGGCATGTGGCTGGTCCCAATTCCGCAGGCCACCATTCAGAAGACTATAGATGTTGCACCCTGCCAAACTGCAAGACTTCTGTCTTCTCATTATTCAATGGAAGACAGTTCCTGGACATCCAAGCAGCAATATGTATCATGCAGTTCTGGAGGAGAGGATTAGTACTCTCAATATCCTGTTTCATAGAGATGGTAAGCTGCATATGATCGTTGTACAAGATTATTTTGAAACCATATGTTTTCATAAGGTAGCCTGGCTTAGTATATGGTGGACACTTATTTAAGTGATGAATTTTGGACTAATTCAGACAACGCTCATGGTGATTTTAGTGGTCTTTGATGACCTTCAAAAGCTCTCAAAGTGGTAGTTGTGGAAAGCAGCCTTCAGGCTTATCTTCAAGGAGTGTAAAGCAACTTGTTTTACCAACTTTAATCAGTAGTGGAGGTTAGATGAAAAGAAACCACAGAGTGTTTATAAAAACAAAATAGGTCTTATTTATTACACACACTATTATTAACAAATGGTATATCTCCTACTCGGAAATATGAACACAATTAACAAGAATACTTGCAAGAATCAGTAGCACAAATATACACTTGTTAACAGGGGTAGACCAAACCATACATGAAGAAAGTGAAATGCAAACTGCAAATGGGGACAGAATTTTAACCAGAAGACCCAGAGGAGCCGGGGACACAAGTTGCATGCCCTACGAAATCACTGGAGAATTCACTGTTGAAGTTTTAAAGAAGAAGAACCCTTCACGGAGGACTCTGAAGAAACTCTTTGGAAGCCAGAAGGTTGGAGACCCATCCCACCTGTTGATGCCCCAGTAACCAGGGAACCAGGTTATCTGCACCAGGGAGGCGGGGTACATAGGGGTGAAATGCATCGAAACCTGACGTAGACAGCAATGGAAGGCAACTAAGAGGATTCCTCTAGAGACAGTAGTGAAGGAGTCCGATAGTATCCAAGGGTGGATTTGTGAAGTGAAGAACATGCAAGCAGAGGGAGCAGAGTCTATGCCACTTGGACGTGACCAGGAGGCACGGAAGCATAATGCCCACCGATGTCGGCAGTTTCAGAAGAGATGATGGTGACCTTGTCACTGCAGCTGTGAGGACCAGATGACACTGAAGAGGAACAGGAGCCATTCTCAAGCTGTCCTACATTGGATTTCAGTGTCTTGGTGGTCAGTGTACGGCGGGAACATAAAAAATCTTTGTAAGATGCAACGTGCGGAGAAAACAAAAAGGAGCAAACGTTGGGACCAGCAAGGTTCAAGGGACTAACCAAATGCAAGAGAGTCAGAGCAGGTCCCAAGGAAGTAGGGGAGCCCACTATAGTGAGAAAATACCCACAGGAGGACCCACAGGCCAAAGGAAAAGGAGTTGTAAGAGGACCTCAAGCAGATCACCAAAGATGGAGGCCCACAGAGCAGAGGATGCAGTGAGGATGCTGATTGATCTTCAAGGGATGAGGTAAGGGAAGATGGGGCATCTTGTATCCTGAAGATCTGTGGAGTGCAAAGACAACAATCCTTGGCAACAGCAAGTCAAACCTGTGCACAAGGGTTGGGTGCTACCAGCCCCAACGAGGGATACTGTCCTCAAAATTGCTGAGAAGGCAGGACAGCCCTCTAGAGAGCTGCAGAAACCCTACCTGTCTGTAGGACGACAGGAGCAGCTAACCGGTCAGCTTCTTTGAGGTGCCTGCATATGCAGGGGAATGCCTCCTTTAATCAAAGGAAGATTTCTTCAGGTGTCCTTAATGCCCATGGGTCCTCTGGATAACCTACATGAAGCACAGATACAGACGTCAAAGAAGACTTGAAGAGCGGCAAGGTCAGGAGCAGCAGGAGGCTTCTTCATGCAGTCCCGGTTCCACACCAAGTCCAACAAAGTCCAAGTGTCTAGACGATTGAAGAGCGACATAGTTTCAGGGGTGAGTGTTGTCCCACAATTCATCTGAGGACCCAGAAACAGCAAAGCCCTTAAGTACCCTAAGGAAAGGGTTGTAACGACTGTGGGATCCCTCCAAGAGGAGGGTCTGGACAGAAGGTAGGATACTCCCATGCCGATTGTCCAGTTTCACGCCAGAGCAGGAACTAAGGGTTCTTTAACTGGTCCAAACTGGAGTATGCAAAGGGGGCACCAAATGTGCCCTTTAAAGCACTCTGGTGGCATTGGCAAGTGCCCCCAGCCCATCCCAATACACTAAGTCCTGTCTGAGAGGTTGTCACACCTCCCTGTAACGTGAAACCTATTGTTCTACCTTCCCCTGCTCAAGCTTGGCTCGGCAGCCGGATGGGCAGAATTGTGTCTGGGGTCAGCAGCAGCACAAGCTTGCTTTTCGACACTGAAAGGCTTTTTACCAGGAGTTCAGAGTAGTCCCCTAAGGGATCATAATTCCAACACTCATCCCTAAGTCCGACACTATTTAATATCTATGTGTCGGACCTTACCAATGTTATCAAAGCATATGGGATGAGCCTAACCTCCTACGCTGTCGACACGCAATTGGTTCTGGCCATCAAAGGCGATGGATACGAGGTGGCAGAGCGCTTCCAAAGCGGAATGCTAGCAATCGGAGAGTGGATGGCGTCCAACTGCCTTAAGCTCAACTCCGGAAAGACGGAGGTGGTCATTTTTGGACCCCTTTCACCAGGCTGGTCAGCAACCTGGTGGCCATCAGCCCTTGGAGCCCCTCCCAGCCCGACCCTCAAGGTCAGGAACCTGGGAGTAACTTTTTATGAGGGTCTCAACTTTGTGGCACATGCGAACAAAATAGCGGCCACAGCCCATCACAAATTAAGAATGATCAGGAAAATCATCCTGTTTTTGCCAGATGTAGCTGCTAAAACATTGGTCAGTTCTTTAGTTTTATCGTCCCTTGACTACTGCAATGGCCTATTCTTAAATGCCCAGGTCAGGGTAACCAATAAGCTTCAGACAATACAGAACGCAGCAGCACGTCTGCTTTCTAGAACACCTAAGTTCTCGGCCATATCAGACACAATCAAGAAATATCACTGGTTGACGATCCGGAATAGGATCAAGTTCAAATCACTGTGCATAGTGTACAAGGCACTCCATGATCAAGGACCGTATTTCCTTAAGGACCAGCTAATACCCTATAAACCTGCCAGACAGCTCCGATCCACTGCTCTAAACCAACTAGTGGTCCCACGTTCTAAAACAGTTTCATGGGGTGACCGCCGCTTTTTAGTCGCGGCACCTAAATTATGGAATACTTTGCCGCAACACATTAGGACAAGCCCCTCACTCCTGCAGTTTCGCAAAAGATTGAAGACCTGGCTTTTTAATCAGTAACACTGACCATTAACCACTTGGAGCCATTATCATCTTGGGGAAAATTATGTGAATAGTCTAGCGCCGAGACGCCTGCGGGTATTCGTTCGCACTCAATAAATGGCAAAAATAAATAAATAAATAAATAAATAAACACTGGAATCGGTGTTGGGGCATGATTTCAACATGTTTTATAACAAACATGACCGGATTTGGTGCAGCCATTATATATACATCTTTTAAAGACTGATGTCCACTATATGTCTTAAAACTGCTGGCAGCACTTACAAAGCCTTATGATTGAAGAGCCTGCCATAGGGGTGGCTTATAGGTTTTAAGTGTAGTGACCTCAGATATAAGAAAACGTATGTCTGTTGTGAGAGGTGTAAGCAAACACTCACACAGGCTGCAATGGCAGATCTTTTGTCACAGTTTAAGTGAACTCCCATGGGTGGCATAATACATTCTGCTATCCATGGGAGACCCTTGGTGTACCTATGCCCTGGGTCCCTCAGTACCATATACTTGGGACTTATAAGGGTGCACCAGTAGCCAATTGTGGAAGTACCAAAGCACTTACCATGTCAATTTATGGGTGGAAGCACAGTTGCTGGGGTCCTCATTAGCAGAATCCCAACAGATTAGATCAAAAACCCACTGACTCTAAGCAAGAAGTGGGGCTAACCATGAAAGCAGATCCTACTTTCCTACATTTAACAATCTGCCTCAGGGGAGCAACGTAGATGTTAAACAACATTGGGCTCAATGATGAGCCTTGGGGAACTCCCTTGGTGAAACGTACCTGCCGAGATTTGAAAGAGCCCTGAGTGGTCATTTGTGACCGATCTTCCTGGAAGTTAGCTGACCACTTCAGGACAGCACCTCTGCCACCAATTTTATGCAATCTGCTAATCAGATCTGCATGAGAAACAGTGTCAAAAGCTGCTGAGAGATCTAGTAGAACAAGATTGGCTGGAACACCAGTGTCCAAAGAGAGCCGGATGGAGTCAGTAACTGCCACCAATGCTGTCTCAGTACTATGGGCTGTTAGGAATCAAGATTGATAGGGGTCTAGAATTACATGATCCTCCAGGATCGCCATAAGCTATTTGTTTACATGGCTTTCAAGTATTTTTCCTAATAAAGGTAGAAGAGAGACAGGGCAATAATTGCTCAAGTTTTCGAGTCTACATTGGTTATTGCTCATTAAATGTAATAAGGTAACTCAGTGAAAGTCAATGGGAACGAAAGGCCTTACAACAGTGAAAAACAACCTCAGGAGTTTTTCAGTATCCGGACATGTAAAACTTAAGTACACATGTCCTACTATTCAAATGCAATGCACCCTGCCCTATGAGTCTTTAGGGCCTACATTAGGGGTCCCTTAGAAGCATTTTTTTAAAAGGTTTATGCCTTGCAAAAGGTTAATTTTGCTAAGTCAAAATGGCAGTCTAAAACTGCACTACACACTTTTTGGCAGGCCTGAGACATGTTTAAAGTGCTACTTTAGTGGGAGGGACAATAAGTGCTGCTGCCCACTAGTAGTATTTCAATTTAAATGTCCTATGTATAAGTAGTGTCATTTAGTAGGGACTTACAGGTATATTACATATGGCAATTAGGAGTAGGCCAATTTTACAATGTTTGAAGGAGAGAGCACAAGCACTTTAGCACTGGTTAGCAGCAGTAAAGTTCACTAGCCGTACAAAGTCCTAAAGACAACAAAAGCAAATTCAGTAAAACAGGAGGGGTGAAGGCAAGAGATTTTGGGCAATACCCGGCCAGGGATGTCAGGTCTAAGAGGATTACAAAGAATAAGGAAGAGATCTTCAAAGTAGTGACAGAATGTAAAGTTGACAGAAGAACTGAGGTTTGTAGAAGGCGATTTGTATAGAGCCTATTCCCTATTAAGCAAAGTTAGATCTTGAAATGTGCTTTGATTGCACTGAAAACTCAAGTGTTCTGTCCTCAAAACAGGAAGTTTCTGATCGGAGAGAGATTAACGTAGTAAGAAAGTTTCTTTTTTAATCAAATAATGTCAGTGAGTTCCGTTGTGCTATTTAGTATTCTGTTATGGTGCACGTGTAGATTAATTAGCATGCTTAGGCATGGAAGAGACTGGAGAACAAACACGTTTCTCCACCAAGCCAGTCCTTTTTGATGCATAATGTTAGTTCTTGAGCATGGTGTCCAAATAATTAGATGGTGGTTATGCAGGACGTCTGTGAGTACCCAATAACTCCTACAATGTTTTTCTCACAGTGACTGTTCTGCTCCTTGCTCTAGCATGATATTTAGACTCTAAACAGGTGCTCTTGATGGCTTGGAACTTTTAAGCTGTAACACTCTAGAAATTGTGCTTTTAATGTTTCAATGCTTTATATAATCGTAAGTTGTTTGATTTCCAGTTCCAGTTGTTAATATCCATAAAAAAATCCTTTTTTCCCTGTGTTTTTTCCTTGGCCCGTTTTTACAATGTTTGCCGGTGTCCTTGCCTGATCAGGTCTTATCTTAGACAATGCATGTGTTGTTTGTTGCAAGATATTTTGTTACCTTACTGTTGCTTAGCTTCATTGTGGCTCTCATTTGCTTGTTTCTAATTCGTCAGTGCATGTGGGCTTCACTTTCTGTTCTTAGGCGTGTCCCTTCGCTGGAACATGGACCCATTACTTGAGTCCTTTTACTACTCAGTTATCAGGTGAAACTTTTTTCTTTTTGCTTAAGCAGTCTCAACTCTTGTCTGCTCATGGCATTCTTGCATTGGTTTCTGAGGGAAAAAGGAAAGCGAAAAAAGAGGAAGTGAGGGGAAGAAAGAGAGAGAGAAGAAAGAAAAGAGCAACATATATACATTCAATATGCAATATATATAAAAAATCTAATTACAAGAAAATTAAGTAGAGAAAACAACTGTGAGCAAAATAAAAAAGAGTAAAGGTAAAAGTTCAAATAACCTGTCTGGAGAGAAAATCAGTAAGTGGTAACCATAACAAATATTTTTTGATTAATAAAGGTAAAGAGGTGGCTTAGGCATGATCAAGTCTATGATGGTGACATAACAAATTCCACCATGCATTATATGAAATTTTAGAAGTGTCCTTCTAGTTAGTTGTGATGATCTGAAAGGAAATAGATATAAAAAAAACTATAAACTTTCGTACATTACATGAAACATTCCAAAGAGGTGAGGTGCCACCCAATAAAATATGTACCATGTCAAAAGGCAAGCCTGTATTTAAAATTTCGTTAAGCTTAGACCATATACAAGACCAAAAGGAATTAACCAAGGGGCAATGACAAAACATATGAAGGAAGTCACTGTTGGCGCGTGGGCAGGACCAACAAGTCTTGGAATCAATTAATCTAAATTTGTGAAGATCGGAAGGGGTACGAAAGAGTCTGTTGTAGAAGAAATATAAAGTCTGTGTAGTGCTTGCAGAGCGAGAAGCTGTGTGTATTTTTGACCAGATAGAACCCCAAATTGGATAGGAAAATTCCTGAGCAAAATCCTGTTCCCATATAAATTCTAGTTTTGATTTGACCCTGCAACCTGTGAAAGGGAAAGCATCTCATATATAGCAGCAGTTTTGAGAGGAGTAGAAACATCTGGTGAAGGGAAGAGGGTCGGATGAATAATAGGCTGAGGGATGTTTTGAGAAAGTACTGAGGCTAGGGTCTTTTTTAGCTAGGGATATTGAGAAGAATATGTATCGGAGACCTGAAAAGTTTTGCGAATGTCAGAGAAGTCCTTCGGTAAGTTATTTTTAAGTAAGTGGTCATAAGCAATGATGCCTTTATCAATCCACAACTTCCAAAATAACACCCTGTTATTAATTTTTAAGAATTTGCTATACCACATCGGGGTCTGAAAGTGAGAGTCAATATGTAAAGTAACAAAGCGAAACAGTGGGAGAGCGAGCGCTTTACAACGTTTCAATATGGGGGTGATAAAGTATTTTGGAGGCTGAGATAAACGAGTCATAGTGAGGAATGAAAAGGGAGAGATTTGAGCCAGATCGATTGTACTCCAATCAGTTGAGGTAGGGCAGGAGGAGTCCGAAAGAAAAGGCCAGCTCTGTTTTAATGTGAAAGCGGAGTGATATTGGCTAATATTAGGAAAGTTAATTCCACCTAGATCTTTAGGTTGCTGAAGCCAGGATAAAGAGATCCTAGCTTTACAATTGTTCCATAAAAATGTTGTAAGGATTCGATTGACGGTTTTGATAAAAAGGAGCGGGAGAGGGATGAGGAGCATGGAAAGATAGAAATTAACAATGGGAAGGAGCATCATTTTAATAGTTGAAAGACTTCCCCACCAGGGTAAGAAAAGAGGGGACCAACCTTCGATGAGAGTAGATAACTTTTTCAGTATGTCTGCATGACTGTTGTTAATAGTTTCCCTAATAGTTTTTGCATATAGGACACCTAAACATTTGATGTTCCTAGGGTTCCATTCAAAGCCAGAACCTTGAAACATGTATGAGAGGTGGAATTTGTTTAAAGGTAAAACCTCAGGTTTATCGATATTTAACTTGTAACCAGAAACTAAAGAACATTAATTTAATAAGGAAAAAAGGGAAGGCAAGGAAGTAGATGGGTAAGAAATGTAAAGAAGAAGATCGTCAGCTAGGCAGTCTATTTAATATCTATATTCTGAAATTTGAAACCAAAATAAGACGATGAGCGCCTAATTTTTTCCAGGAAAGGTTCCAAAGCAAGAATGAAAAGAAGAGGGGAAAGGGGGCAACCCTGTCTGGTACCTCTGTGGAGAGGAAAGTAATTATATTTAGAGCCGTTGACCCAAATGGAAGTGGAGGGGGCAGAATATAGCAATTGAATAGGCTGAATACTATAGGGACTAAAACCATGCCATCTCAATGCTCCAAACATAAAGTCCCAACTCACCCTATCAAATGCTTTCTCAGCATCTAATGTGATAGCTGCAACTGGAGTATCCATATTTGAAGCAAGGTGAATGATGTTGAGAAAGGTTCTTGAATTGTCAGTAATTGATCTACCCTTAACAAACCCTGATTAATAAATATTAATGAGATTTGGGATGACTTTATTGATGCGAATAGCTAGAATTTTAGCATAGATTTTACAATCAGGGATAATTAAAGAGATAGGCATATAGTTTTTACACATGAAAGGATCTTTGTCCTTTTTAACGATAAAGCATAACATTGCTTGAGTGAAAGAGCCAGCAGATTTACCTGTAGTTAAAAAATAATTAATCAGTAAGAGTAGATGGGGTACTAAGGTTGATTTAAAGTGAAGATAAAAACGCACAGTAAAGCCATCTGGGCTAGTGGTTTTATCTTTGGGCAACTGAGTAATTGCGTTGACTATTTCTTTGTCTGAAATAGGAGTATCAAGGGGTTTGAGATCTATAGAACGTTCGGGAGATTTAGGAATAGTGTGAAAAAAGCAGTCAATTTGAGCAGAAGACGGAGTGAATTCAGGAGTGTATAGGGAGGTATAAGACTGAACAAAACAGTCAAGAATGTCATAATTTGTAGAATGGCAAACTTCCTGACTATACTTACTAGCATTAATTTAGGATGTTTGCTTCTTAATTTTAAGATAGTTTTCAAGACATTTACCCGCCTTGTTCCGTCCACTATACATCTTTGCATTAAATCTGAGAAGATTATTACTGGCAGAATCCCATGAATGTTTATTGTATTACATTTTAGCTTTAATGAGAGAAGATAGTGTGTCAGTGGAGTTTGTAGTAAAATATTGATATTCAAGGTCCTTAATCTGTTTAAGGATAAGAGAAGACTGCCAGAGAGCTTTCTTCTTCTGCTGGGATACATAAGCAATGATAAATCCTCGTGCCGCAGCCTTGAAGTCATCCCAAACAGAATGAAATTGAGGAGTAGATTGAAGAATATTAAGGAAAAACTCATCCATAAAGGGAGTAAATTGTTCAACAAATTGAGAGTCTAAGAGGAGAGATTTATTAAAGTGCCAGTGACAAGAGGTGGGAGAGGGTGGAGGGTAATCCAAATCTAAAATGACAGGGGCATGGTCTGAAAATGAGGATAGAAAATGTTTCTGAATCAGTCATGAATTTCAAAGCATGTTGTGTAAGGAAAATGTAATCAATTCGGGAATGAGATTTATGCACAGGTGAAAAGAAGGAGAATTCTAATATATCGGGATGGGAGATTCTCCATGTGTATATTAGACCTCTAGAGGAAATTGAAATGGCTCTATGAAAGGATTTTTTGCATCTTATTGGGGATGTATCTGGTTTGTGACTTCCGATCTAGAAAGGGGTCCATGAGTTGGTTACAATCACCACTCACAATTGAGCTACCCACTGCATGCGGAGAGAGAACAGTAGAAAATTCATTCCAAAAAGGCTAAAAATCAATGCCATTAGGGCCATAAATATTACAAAAGGAAAGGTGTGTATCTTTAACCGGGGTATTCAAAAACAACCATCTACCATTACTATCGTGAAACTCATTTCGTAACTGAACATTTAGCGATTTGTGAAACAAAATAACAACCCCATTTTTATTATGGTGGTGAACAAAACATTTCTCCTACCCATTGCCTACTCAGTGAAGACAAATCTTGTAGTTTGAGGTGTGTTTCTTGCAACAATGCTATTTGATATTTCAATCTCACCAAATGAGATAAGACTCACTGTTTTTTAACGGGATTGCGAATACCTTTAACATTCCAGGAGATAACACGAAGACCCTTCATGAGAACATGTCACATAAGGGTAAGCATAAGAATGCAGAAAAGTGAGATAGGGAAGAGAATAAGGAATACATTAGCAAGGAAATGAGAGAAAAGACAAAGATAACAGAGGACAGCTCAAGAAAAGGTATTCATAAGAAATGATTGCAGCTGGAAAAGATGAGAAAAAGGTACATAGCAAAAGGTTCAGATGAAATAGAATTTTTTTTTGAAGAAAGTAAAAAAAAGAATAATGTTCACAGAAAAACAGTAGAGCGGTGGAAAGAAATTGTGTAGAAGGAGATAAAGAAGAGGAGAAGACAAAAAGCCAAGGGGCTGTAGTCATGGTAATGAAATAAAGAGCAAAAAACATTGTTGAGGGTGGGGGGGATGGCAAAAAAACCAGAACAGCCACACCACTGGGGAGGGGCACCAAGAAGCAAATATCTCCATACAATAACGGATGAAAAGGAAAGGGTAAAAAAATGAAATAAAAATATAGCAAATGAAACAAGGAAAAGAGGAGCTTACCAGAGACAGGAGAACAAGTCAACCAGATACGTCAAACAAACAGACAGACGGATGATAAATGCGGGAATCTTCTAGCACAGCACAAGAAAAATCTAAAAACGGCCAAAAGGAAAAATTAACAATGGCAAACACCAAATGCATAACCTAAGGATTGAAGTAAAAGACACAATGAACAATCAATGTTTGCTAAGTTCCATGTGCTCCTCTTGATGTGTGTGAATGAACTTCCGGAGATCAGCAGGATCCTTAAATGAAAAAATTCTGTCTTTGTAAGCCACTTTAAAGAAACAGGGATGTATAAGGCCATAGCTAGCGTTCATGGATTTTATTGCTGGCCTGAGATCAAGAAATTCTTCGTGTCTGCTGGCGGTTGATTTGGATACATCCTGACTGAAAAAAACTTTGTGACTTGACCAGTACATTTGTTTGTGTTGTTTGACATCCCTTAGGATCTCCATTAGATCATAGTATAACAGAAAATATACGATTATACCGCTTGGTTTGGTGGCAGAGGATGTATTTGAGGCCCTAGTCTGTGCGCTCTTTGAATATTAAAATCAACTGATTTTGGTAGGCCAACAATCTGCAAAACCTGAGTTTTCAAGAAGGTGATCCTGTCAGAGCCCTTAGAACCTTCTGGAATGCCATAAATTCGAAGATTATTACGCAGATTGCGATTTTCTAAATCCTAAGTAGATTTTTTAAGTTGGTGAACTTCCTTGGAAAGAATCTCGTCTTTGGCTATGACATCCTGTGCGTCGCTCACCTTTTGTTCAACATCAGATAGTCTCATGTCAAGGCCGGACCATTTTTCCTCAATTCTTTGGAGGGTAGTGGTAGTTTCCGACATGAAGGGGTGGAAGAGACGCAATTCATCCATGATGTCTTCCAATGTGATGGAAAGATGGGACTTAGTTGGAGAGAGAGGGTCTTTTTTGAGGCATTTACTGTTGTTAGCTGTAGAGTCCTTCCGACCACCAGAAGAAGTCCCAGCATTTCCATGCGACTTATCAGAGAGCACAAGATCCATTTTGTAGATGTGAGCAAGAGAGTCCAAAAACCAGATGAAAAGCACAGTAACCATTCAGCCAGTGCTCAAAAACTGTGTTAAATCAGATGTAAAATGCAAATAAGGACAGCTGTGTTGGAAAGATCAGTGTGTGGTTGGTATGATGCGCTGCATAGCAACTAAATACAGGTAGAAGTAGGCTCCAATACCATGCCCGCCACAATACTATCAAAAGTATTACCACCTCGATGCTACTATAACTATGCAGAGTTGAATGCGCAGATAAAAATTGTTAATACAACAGCAGCAGCGATAATATTAAATAAGATGCCAAGTCTTTGAGGTATTTACACAATAAAAGCTGTGAGCTGAGGTAAAGGTAACTGTGCTTGAATAAGCTCATAATCTGTGAAGAAACACCCCAGAAGAATAGGTCACCAAAACAAAGGCGCACATTTGGTAACAACCGCCATGCTCATAGAGAAAATTAGGCAAGTTTACTTGCATTGTGGAGGTTTCTTTTCCATGCCATTCATAATGCAGGTCATGCTGAGGAGATTTTAAATGCGTCGCTCCTAGCGGGAACCAAATGGCGGCCACAGTATCCAAGAACAATAGGATAATGAAGAGTAAGCTGTATTGGTTGGAAACTCGCCTCAGAGCTCCTGGCGGTTTCTGACAAAAACGCACACACTTGCGAGTAGAAAGGGCCCCGTTGCAAAGACCCTTCATGAGGAAGTTTGTTCCGGTGCAGCAGAGCCTCCTCAGGGTGCGGCCACCTTGCCGCCGCTGCCGCACCCCCAGCCTGTTTGCCTGTTTCTAGTGGCTGTCAAAATGCCTCATATCTAACTACTCATTGTCTTCATTCATCAGTTCCTGTACATGTGTACAAACTACTGGCCTTTGATTATTGACTATATGGAATAGTTAAACTTGTATCTTGCTTCAAGAGTTTCATTCCTTTCTTTCTCAATCTTCAATAATCTTTGTGGGATGAATTCAGTTGAGCTGCCCACTTTGACATTCAAAGTTAACCAAATGCTTTTACAAAATATTGCAACCAGTGTATTGCCCTAGCTACTACATTTCAAGGTAAGTAGTATGAACGGATGGGCAGTTAAGAATAAATAGGGCCAGATTTTACAAAAATACACGCAGTGCAGCAACCTAAGAGGCTTCTCTGTGTTGCGTGACAGGGACAGAGCAGGAAAGTGCCATATCTACAGAGATATCTCTCCTCCCCTCTCCGTAGCACCAGAGCTAATTTCAGCTGCTGAGCGCCACACTCACACCTTAGCACTATAGTGCTAGGGTGTGTGTGTGAGTCTGGCATAGGTTTTACACAGGAAGGGTTTCCTCCCTGTACAGAATCCCATGCCAAGACAAGTTTAAAAGCTTTCCTACCTTATATGTATGCTGCACAGTGCAGCATGCATGCAAAGTTGGAAAAGAAAGGAGAAATAAAAGTAGTTCTAAACCCTGTCTATAATTATTTGTCAAAAGGTGTGGGTCATTTCATGGGAACGTCCACGTACCACTGCTGCTTTGTGCTAATTTTAGGGTAACAGGTATTGCGCTAGAAAGTAAATTCCCCCAAAATTGTTTGTGCTGGTTAGCATCATTAAAATCTACCCCTTAACATATACTTAGTGCGAAAATGTAGTTGTTTGACATGTGGTATGCAATACATATGACCTCAGTATAGTGTCATACACACTTCCTAAAGTGAGATATTGGTTCTTGCAGAGTGGCATGGCTCCTTCATCATCTGGCACATTCTCTCTTGCACTATGAACATTCTCTGGCTATTCATGTTTTTTGGAAAGGTTGCCTTAATCGTGAAGTTCTTGTAGGCCAGACAGTGCATCCTATCATACAGAATGTGCTGTTTAGAGTGCAGCTGCGAATTTGCACCTGCACTCTGAACGGGACATTAGTAAAAGATGGATTGACTGTTTGAAGCCTATGGGCCACCTGTCATTGCAGGAAACAACGTGGCCTGCATTAAAAAATGGGACTGAGATTCCCATGCAGAGGATGAAGTGAGTGACAGCACCCCACTGGCGACGAATGCCCAGGGGTCTCTGTGCCTACCTACCAAGGGGCAACCTTAGCAGGTGAACTGACTGTCCACATCACATGAGATGCACGTCAGTGTGCTTTCTGATGGCCTCTCTGTACCTCCCTCTTTAACATGGCTGTGGCACAGAAGTAAATTGTTTCCTTATGTGTCTGGTGATGCCGCCAGGGACATGCTATCCCCTTAGCATCATGCCAGCTCCCATTTAGCCCGGTAACAATTTATATTACTGATGGTTTCCACAAGCATCTGAATCCCCTTCAGTTATACCATAGTGCCTGCTCCCGTAGCACTATGCGTTATATGGCCCCAGGAAGCATAAAAAAAGTTTCATCTAGTCAGGTAAAGGTAGATAAGAGGGCATACTGGTCAGAGGGAGGGGACAGTTTAGTATGGTAACAGCTCAGGAAAGTTGATAATGGAGGAATAAATAGGACTTAACAAAAGCAGAGCTGGGCAGGGAAAAACTTTAAATTTGAGAATACAGGAGACTGTATCAGGGCAAAGTAATCTACACAGGTTTAACGTAATGGGCAGGTGTAGGAACTGGATTAATAAAAACAGGCAGATAGTTTCTGTGAGGAATCCTGTGTTTACCCTTAGTAGCTGTGGCTCAAGTACCTGACTTCTAATAAAAAAAAAAAGAACATGTAAATTGTACCAGCAGCAGAACCAAACCAACATTATAGTTAAGATATAAACTAAAACAATTCTAAATTGAATTAAGCAAAAATATAAATAAATATATTATAACTAACAAATGTAAACCAAAGAAGCAAAAATTAATTAAGGCGAACCGGTGGTTATGATTTTTAAAAGAAAAGGCATGTTGTTCAATGGAAACTATTTTAGAAAGGGAAAGGTCAATAGTAGTCTATGGCGCACAAGAAACTGAACCCCAGACACTACTTCAGGGGCTCCCATTGCCCGAGCCCACATGCACAAAGCGGAAGCTGCAACTTTGTCAACTTTATACCAAGTACTTTGATGAGAACATATGTAATCATTGGTTTGTGATGCAATATGGTTGCAAAGCATGGATGCATATCATTGCAATTATAGGAAGTGAGGAGACCCATTTTACTCCCCACTTTCTGCCAAAGTGCACACTGGGAGTTAGAATGACATTTATGACTCACGATGTGCCTTTGCTGCATTGTCAGGGGCTTAGCTTCAGGGAGGTGTTTGGGATGTGATACTCCACAAATAAATACATTCTTGGCAGGATAGTTGAGGCGGGGGCCCTGAGTTAGGTCTGCTATCTCTGTGTTGGTTTTTCTCATCCAAAGCCAAGAATTAAAGACAAAACTTTGACCTAAGTGAGAAAGAGAGAAAGAGAGAAAGAGAGAGACCCCTCTGGTGTCTGAATTTCAAAATGTGATTCCAGATGGTAGCCTCCCTACTTTTCCAAATTGAGTGATCCTAGGCAAATATTTTATTTTCACAGACTATTCTTTTTTTATTATCACACATGAGTGTACTTTTTTATACATGAGTTCAGGATGTTTGGTTTAATAGAATATAATGTTCTTACATCTTTAACTAGACACCAGGCCATGTCTAGCATTTACATGACTACTGACTTGCCATTTAGTTAACTAATGACATTGTCTTTGGCAGGAGGAGCTACAAATGTTTCTAAAACCTATCATTTTTAATAAATGGCTGTCTATGCAATGATATAATATGATGTACTAAGGAAACAAAACGCTTCTGCAAGTTACAGAGGTACACTTTTTTGATTCTTAAAGAGCTTGAATCATGTCTTTACATTATGCTTGTTGCATGATATACATGCCAAACCTTTTTAAAGGCTTAGCTTGTGCACGGTTCTTAGAGCTCGCATGATCCATGGCTCAAATCTGTCTAGGTTCATCGTATAAATTTGCCTATGCTACCCCCTCTAATTCTGACTTGGGCATAGTACAAGGGTTGTCAGTTCCTTGTTAAAAAGATTTGTAAAAGGCAAGGCCTAGAAACATGCAGCCCTGCCCACATGCACCGATTTGACAACTCTGCCATCAAAGCTTCTTGTAACAGAGACGAAGAAGAGGGTATTCAGTGAAAACACTTTTAAAATAAGGGGTCTCGGGGCAGGGACTCTTTTACATTGTTTTGTTTGTGACCATAGTCATGTGTTCCCAGAAAGACCTACCAGGCCCTGGTGGGATTGGCAGGGATGAAGCTTCAGCCGGAGTACATGAAGTGTCAAACCCCCAAATACATTATTGGTTTGGTAGTAGGGTCTGATGACTCTGAGTCGGGTCTGCGATATCTGTCAATATTTTTTGTTCCTATTTCACTATGAGGCTTCAACTTGTTAATTTTTTTGATTGGCATCTTAAATGTATATAGTCAGCTGTTTCCCAAAATAATGAGTACTTCTGCACTCATAGAAGTACTCCTTGAATGGGTGCAAATGTATTATTCTTTGGAATTCACAAACATTGGGAGTAGTAGACTTGGAAAGTTGCGCCAGTGTGACATTTGCAGGCGGACTACTGGCAATCAAACACTTAAAACATGATGGAATTAATACTCGCAAATAGGCTAACCGGTGGCAATTGCCTGGGGTGTCATACCAACACATCTTGCTTCACCCACTGTGCCACTCTAGACAGATTTGCCTAATGAAAACCAGTACTGACCCTGTTCCTCGTGGAAACAGTCCACCCCACACCTTGGTCATCCAATCCCTCCAACCTGTAGGTCACTGCTTATTTTAGTTGTGAAATCTGAGATTCACGCCCCCCTCAAATCTAACTGACTAAGCTATGCCCATGTTCATTGTAACATGGGGTTTGTGCAGTCTTAAACCTTGTTAACCTTAAAACCATTTAAACATCAGACCCTAAATTCGCCATTGAATTAGATTTTCTTTGTTAAAGGTAATGTAACAAGAATAAAATCTTTCTTAGGCTCCTCGCTTTGGATAGCAGATTATGCTTTTTAAAGCATATTGCTACTTTTGATAATAGAATGCTGCATACTCCAATGCAATCAGTTTTGACAATGTTACTGCTACAAAGATACTGGGCAGCTTTTCACCCTTCTGTACACTGGGAGTTTTGAATTTATGCCATCTGTATAGGTCTTGCACAGTTTACACTACTCATTCAAAAGTCAGACATTAGTCTCTGTCAATTATTTGCCTCGTTTTTAAAAGTGGCATATATAGTGAGAGGTTGTTTAAGACTTTACCACAGTCCTGAGAGCCAAATATGTCACCTATTCATTGAAAAATCAGGGATGGGGTACACAGGGTGCACATAAATAGATATATTTAGCTCCAGTAATTTAAGGGATTCAAATAGCCTTATCATTAGGAAGTGCCTCAAGAAATGGTAGTTAAATTAAATCGTCCTATGCCTTTATTCCTTGGCACAAAATACATTGAGCATTTGATGCAGTGGATTGAAGGTATGAGGAACAATAGCATCAAATCCCCCTTGTCAAATGTTCCTCACTTTATAATGTTCACTCTTTTCTCTATATACAAAACCTTCTAAAATGTACTTATTTTTGACAAGGTTATATATAGTACTCAAAAAGATCTCATTGCATTGGATCGCAATCTTGGTCATTATCATCTCAATCTTGGCCTCCATTCCCATCCTAAGCACATTCACTCGCATCAAAGTACTATAAAATCTCCATAAAATTTTGAGTGTTTTTTTTATGTAAACTTTATTTTCTAATACAATATTTGAAAAATGTTACGCTCTTGCCTTAGAAAGTGTGTATTATATAAATCATATAAGTTAAATCATGTTGAGATTAAGAGAATGTGCAAAAAGGTAGCTTTCCTACTAGTAAGATGGGTTGCATTGTGTTGCTTTCTTACCGTCCCCCCTGGAGGGCACATTAACAGCATTAGCAGAATTTAACCAATCAGAAGACCTATACCATGGCATTTTTTAAGTTGGGGGAGTAGTAAACCAGCAAATGACTCCCACAAAGATGCAGATTCAAGAGTGTCTGATGGGTCTTCAGAGAGAGATCCATGTCAGTAGGGCAAGACCATTCAGATTCTGGCCAATCATTGATGAAACTAATACTTGTTTATGCAAATTAAGGACTTTAATCTAGCATCTTTACGTCTCCAACTAACTTGACTGAAGTTTCAGAACGTTCTGGGTCATCAAAGGAGCGCTTGGATTAGGAGTGTGTTGTCATGTGTAACCTGGAGCCATAAGGACAGCTGCCACAACCTGTTACTATGCTACTATGCTGGCATCTCCTAGACCCTGACCAACTGAAGGAATGATGTTGTCATAGCTCACAGTCCAAAGTGTGGGTGATGATCATTAGATGCCAGACAATTTTGAGAGGTTGAGTTTTGTTGAGCAGCACACATATTTCTTCTGCACCCTTCAGAATATTTAGGAACCCTCTTTTATGTACATTAGAGAGGCCAGATTCAGTAGCTTGAGGATGACCTGCATGTGCGCCCACAGGCTTGAATTCTGGCAAGCATAGATGGATGTGAGCCTTAATTTTCATCTTCCAAAACAATCGCCCCAGAAAGTCCATTAACATATTCTAGAATTCTTCTTTCAAAAATCTATTTTTGACCTAATTTGTGTGTGTATAGGTAGTGACACCATCTAAATGCAATTGAATGTGATTTTTTTGCCTGTGCCATTTCATTCCCTATCGTGAAACTTGTGTCATGGCCATTCTCCCCTTATGATTGGCATCTTGGGCCTCTGCATTGCTCTCTCTCACTACATTACTCTGCCAGTGGCTCCCTCTCCAATTTGCACAGAGAGGAATGGTGCTGGGTGGCTCTTCCGTTTGCCATACCAGGTAAGATGTCAGACTCTGAACATATATTTGTTGCTCAACCTGTAAAGACTATGGTTCTTATAATCAATTATGCATTTTATCTTCCTTGATAAATAAAAGCTATTGAGGCAGTGATTTACTGAGGCTTGCTTTTCGCATTTTCCAGCTGCTAATGGAAATCAGGGCTCGGATTGAACAGGTTGTTAGAAGCTTTTTTCATTATTCTGCTGGCATTTTCATCGGCATTATACAACTGAAGTACAGAAATGTAGATTGCATATTAAATTAAAGGTTCATGCAAGGAAGCATGGCAGGCTTAGACATAGTGTTTTGCGGCTCTCTTTCAGTGTAATGGATGAGGAGAGGCGCTCTCATAGAGCAATGGATGAGGAGAGGCTCCTCTCAGAGACACTCCCTCACAGTGCAATAGATGAGGAGAGGCTCTCTCATAGAGAGGGTCTCTCGCAGTGGAAAGGATGAGGAGAGACGTTCTCTCACGGTGCAATGGATGAGGAGAGAGGCTCTCTCACAGTGCAATGGATGAGGAGAGAGGCTCTCTCACAGTGCAATGGATGAGGAGAGAGGCTCTCTCACAGTGCAATGGATAAAGAGAGGCTCTCTTGCATAGAGGCTCTTTCACAGTGCAATGACCGAGGAGACGTTCTCTCACAGTCAAATGGCTAGGGAGAGGCTCTTTGACAGTACAATGGATGAGGAGAGGCTCCCCTCAGAGACACGCTCTCATAGTGCAATGGATGAGGAAAGGCTTCTCATAGAGAGGGTCTCCCGCAGTGCAATGGATGAGGAGAGGCTCTCTCATAGAGAGGGTCTCTCACAGTGCAATAGATGAGGAGAGGCTCTCTCATAGAGAGGGTCTCTCACAGTGCAATAGATGAGTACAGAAATGTAGATTGCATATTAAATTAAAGATTCATGCAGGGAAGTATGGCAGGCTTAGAAATTGTGTTTTGTGAGGTGAGGGTGCTTTATGGTGCATTGGACTTTGGTCTTTAAGAGTTGAGTCTCACATTTCAGAGGAAGAGGAGAGGCTCTCTCACAGTGTAATGGATGAGGAAAGGCTCTCTCACTGTATAGTGGATGAGGAAAGGCTCTCTCACAGTGCAAAGAACGAGGAGAGACTCCTTTCAGAGACACTCTCTCACAGAGCAATGGATGAGGAGAGGCTCTCTCACTGTACAGTGGATGAGGAAAGGCTCTCTCACAGTGCAAAGAACGAGGAGAGACTCCTTTCAGAGACACTCTCTCACAGAGCAATTGATGAGGAGAGGCTCTCTCACATTGTAATGGATGAGGAGAGGCACTCTCACATTGTAATGGATGAGGAGAGGCACTCTCACATTGTAATGGATGAGGAGAGGCACTCTCACATTGTAATGGATGAAGAGAGGCACTCTCACATTGTAATGGATGAGGAGAGGCTCTCTCCCAGTGTAATGAATAGGTAGAGGCTCTCCCACAGTGCAGTGGCTGAGGAGAAGCTCTCTCAAAATACACTGGATGAGGAAAGGTTCGCTCACAGTGCAATGGATGGGGAGAGACTCTCTCACAGCGTAATGGATGAGGAGACATTCTCTCACAGAAAGGCTCTCTCATAGGGAGGCTCTCTCATACAAAATGAGTGAGGAGATGATCTCCCACAATGCAATGGCTGAAAGGAGCCTCTCGCACAGTGCAATGAATGAGGAGAGACACTCTAACAGTGCAACAGATGAAAATAGGTTCTCTCACAGAGCAGTGGGTGGGTAGAGGCTCTCTCTTTGTGTAATAGAAGAGAAGATGCTCCCTTACAATGCAATGGATGAGGAGAGGCTCTCTCACAGTGCAATGATTAAGGAGAGGATCTCAGTGCAATGGATGAGGAGAGGCTCTCTCACAGTGGCTGAGGAGAGGTTCCTCCACAGTACAGTGGCTGAGGAGAAGCTTTCTCACAATGCACTGGATGAGGAAAGGTTCTCTCACAGTGTAATGGATGGAGAGAGGCTCCCTCACACTGCAATGGATGAGGAGAGGCTCTATCACAGTGCAATGATTAAGGGGAGGATCTCAGTGCAATGGATGAGGAGAGGCTCTCTCACAGTGCAATGGACAAAGAGCGGCTCTCTCACAGTGCAATTGATGAGGAGAGGCTCTCTCACAATGCAATGGATGGGTAGTGGCTCTTTCAGATTGCAATGAATTAGGGGGGTTTCACTGACAGAGAGGCTCTCTCACAGTGCAATGGCTGAGGAGAGCCTCTCTTACAGAGAAGCTCTCTCACCATGCAATAGATGAGGAGAGGCTCTCTCACAGTGCAATGAATGACGTGAGGCTCTCTCACAGAGAGGCTCTCTCACAGGTCAATCGATGTGTCATACGGTTTCCACTTTCCAGCAGAAACTGTTCGTTTATTGGACAACATACATATTAGGATGGTGACAAACTGATTCCATGCACCCCCTCACGATATGTTGACCTATAGACTTGCTAACTCGTAGTGCCAACATAAGTACTCCCAACCTGGCAAGATAACAATTGGTATGGCAAACCTCACACTACACTACTCTCAGAACATGGCAACCCTCACTTCACAGGGAATCATGGTAACATATCTAGAACCTTTTTACTCAGTCACTCATGCTCACTCAGAGAAAGATACACAAGAATGCACATAGGGAAATGTTCAACGTTAATTGAACCATTGTGGTTCTTGCAGCCACGGCTCATGGAGGGAGTTTCGGTGGGGCGGAGAGTCGGGGCGGGGGAGGGGCAGGGTGGGGGGTGCTAAAAACCGGAGTATGGATAATTGAAGGTAAGTAAACAATTTAATAAATAAAATGAATTTCGTAGCGCACCCTGCATCACATTTTGCGATGCAGGGCGCGCTACGAAATTCTTTTTATTAATTAAATTGTTTACTCACCTTCAATTATCCATACTCCGGTTTTTAGCACCCCCCACCCCGCCTCTCTGCCCCATCGAAACAGCCTCCACGGGCCGCGGCTGGGTTCTTGCATAAATTATATGTGCTACAATGATTAATAAACAGAACAAGATAAAAGTGGTAAGCAAAACAAGGACAGTGAAAAGAATAAACCATGCCACCATTATGCTAAAACAGTGTATATATGCTTGCATATAAGTACTGGGTATAGTGTACCCCTACTATGTGATCCCAAAGGCACACCTCAGAGCAGGTTTATGGATCTAATGTGTTCTCATTCAACCCCCACAGCAGCCACTGAAGGAGTGACCACAGCCAGTGTAAAGCCCAAGATCCAAATCACCAGGAGCAGAAGCATCCCAGGATGCTTTGTAGATTGTGTTCATAAGAAATTATATACCCAAAGGACAGTAGACAGTGTCTGAATTGTTCAACTCAATAGCAGGATGGATTTAAGTTGCAATTTTCCATTTTGTAATACAGACAAGTAATGATGTATAATGTCTATTGCTGACGACACTATGTTACCCAGGGAGTACATTGTAGAGGACAGGGTCGTCAAGCCATTGTCAACTACAATATACATCCTGGCCACTAACCAGACATGATTTTCACCTTCAACCTTTGCATTGCTTTCTCACACAACACTACTCTGCCAGTGGCTCCCTCTCCAATCTGCACAGAGAAAAATGGTGCTGGGTGGCTCTTCTGTTTGCCATACTTTCAGCTATCTTTATACAACCAGGTAAGATGTCAGAGTTTGAACATATATTTGGTGCTCAACCTGTAAAGCCTATGAATCTTATAATCAATTACGCATTTTATCTTCCTTGATAAATAAAAGCTTTCGAGGCAGTGATTTACTTAGGCTTGCTTTTCACATTTTCCAGCTGCTAATGGAAATCAGGACTCAGATTGAACAGGTTGTTATAAGCGTTTTTCATTATTCTGCTGGCATTTTCATCTGCATTATACAACTGAAGTACAGAAATGTAGATCACATATTAAATGAACGGTTCATACAGGGAAGCGGGGCAGGCTTAGCAATTGTCGTTTTGTGAGGTGAGGGTGCTTTATGGTACTTTGGACTTTGGTCTTTAAAGGTTGAGTCTCACATTTCAGAGGATGAGGAGAAGCTCTCTCACAGTGTAATGGATGAGGAGAGGCTCTCAGTGTAATGGAAGAGTAGAGTGTCTCTCACAGTGCAATGGATACCTCCTTACCTGAGACGGTTGCATTGGCTACCCGTGGCCAAGAGGATCGAATTCAAGGCACTTACGTTTGCTTTTCAGGCATATCAAGGTAGGGGGCCCAACTATATGAGGAAGAGACTTCCCCCTTACCAGCAGGATAGATCCATTAAGTCTAACCACAAACAATACCTTACCATCCTCCAGTTCGTAAAAGCCAGAATGGGGGAAAGGACATTCGAGGTGGCGACCACCAAATGCTGGAATAACCTACTGCTCGCTTACGCTCATTGCAATCCGAACAGGAATTTAGAAAGGCCTTGAAAACCTGTATTTTTAGTCACAATGACTAAATGTCTACTGACCACTTTCTCTGCTGTTGTCCATATTAGCACTGGAACACCAAATCCTGGGTAGCTGTGTGCTTTATAAATATCTTTTATTATTATTATTAATGAATGAGGAGAGACTCTCTCTGAGTGCAATGGATGAGCAGAGGCCCTCTCACAGAGGCTGTGGATGAAGAGAGGCTCTCTCGCAAAGAGGATCTCTTATAGTGCTAAGGACGAGGAGAGACTCCTTTCAGAGACACTCACTCACAGTGTAATGGATGAGCAGAGGCCCTCTCACAGAGGCTGTGGATGAAGAGAGGCCCTCTCGCAAAGAGGATCTCTTATAGTGCTAAGGACGAGGAGAGACACAGTGTAATGGATGAGGAGAGGCTCTCTCACAGTGCAATAGATGAGGAGAGGCTCTCCCTCAGTGTAATGGATGAGGAGAGGCTATCTCACAGTGCAATGAATGAGGAGAGGCTCTCTCATAGGGAGGCTCTCTCACACAAAATGAGTGAGGAGAGGATCTCTCACAGTGCAATGGCTAAGGGCAGGCTCTCTTGTAGAGAGGGTCTCTCACAGTGAAATGGTTGAGTAGAGACTCTCTCAGAATGCAATGGATGAGGAGAGAGACTCTCTCAAAGTGAGGCTCTCTCACACAAAATGAGTGAGGAGAGGCTCTCCCACAGTGTAGTGGCTGAGGAGAGGCTCTCCCACAGTGCAGTGGCCGAGGAGAGGCTCTCTCAAAATACACAGGATAAGGAAAGGTTCTCTCACAGTGCAATGAATGAAGAGAGACTCTCTTACAGTGCAATGGATGGGAATAGGCTCTCCCGGAGATCAGTGGGTGGGTAGAGGCCCTCTCACATTGAAATAGAAGAGAAGAGGCTCTCTCACAGTGCAATGATTAAGGAGAGGATCTCAGTGCAATGGATGAGGAGAGGCACTCCCACAGTGCAGTGGCTCAGGAGAGGCTCTACCACAGTGCAGTGGCTGAGGAAAATCTCTCTCAAAATGCACTGGATGAGGAAAGGTTCTCTCACAGTGCAATGAATGGGGAGAGGCTCTCTCACATTGTAATGGATGAGGAGACATTCTCTCATAGAGATGCTCTCCCACAGTACAGTGGCTGAGGAGAGGCTCTGGACATGCAGAGACTCACAGAGAGGCTCTCTCACAATGCAATGGCTGAAAAGAGGCCTCCGCACAGTGCAATGAATGAGGACAGACTCTCTTACTGTGTAATGGATGAAAATAGGCTCTCCCATAGAGCAGTGGGTGGGTAGAGGCTCTCTCACAGTTAAATAGAAGAGAAGATGCTCCCTCACACTGCAATGGATGAGGAGAGGCTCTCTCACAGTGCAATGATTAAGGAGAGGATCACAGTGCAATGGATGAGGAGAGGCTCTCCTACAGTGCAGTGGCTGAGAAGAGGCTCTCCCGCAGTGCAGTGACTGAGAAGCTCTCTCAAAATGCACTGGATGAGGAAATGTTCTCTCACAGTGCAATGGATGAGGAGAGGCTGTCTCACAGTACAATAATTAAGGAGAGGATCTCATTGCAAGGGATGAGGAGAGGCTCTATCACAGTACAATGGATGAAGAGAGGCTCTCTCACAATGCAATGGATGAGGAGTGGCTCTTTCACAGTGCAATGTATTAGGGGGATTTCTCTCACAGAGAGGATTTCTCACAGTGCAATGGATGAGGAGAGGTTCTATCGAAGTGCAATGGATGAGGAGAGGCTCTCTCACAGTGCAATGGATGAGGAGAGGCTCTCTCACAATGCAATGGATGAGGAGTGGCTCTTTCACAGTTCAATGGATGAGGAGAGGCTCTGTCACAGTGCAGTGGATGAGGAGAGGCTCTGTCACAGTGCAGTGGATGAGAAGAGGCTCTCCCCCAGTGTAATGGACGTGCGGAGACTCACAGAGAGGCTCTCTCACAATGCAATGGTTGAAAAGAGGCTCTTGCACAGTGCAAAGAATAAGGAGGGACTCTCTCACTGTGTAATGGATGAAAATAGGCTCTCCCATAGAGCAGTGGGTGGGTAGAGGCTCTCTCACAGTTACATTGAAGAGAAGATACTCCCTCCCACTGTAATGGATGAGGAGAGGCTCTCTCACAGTGCAATGATTAAGGAGAGGATCACAGTGCAATGGATGAGGAGAGGCTCTCCTACAGTGCAGTGGCCGAGTAGCTGCTCTTCCCACAGTGCAGTGGCTGAGGAGAAGCTCTCTCAAAATGCACTGGATGAGGCAAGGTTCTTTCACAGCGCAATAGATGGGGAGAGGCTCCCTCACACTGCAATGGATGAGGAGAGGCTCTCTCGCAGTGCAATAAGTAAGGAGAGGATCTCAGTGCAATGGATGAGGAGAGGCTCTCTCGCAATGGATGAGGAGAGGCTCCTCCACAGTGCAGTGGATGAGTAGATGTTCTCTCACAGTGCAATGGATGAGGAGAGGCTCTCTCACAGTGCAATGGATGAGGAGCAGCTATCTCACAGTGCAATGGACGAGGAGAGGTTCTCTCACAGTACAATGGATGAGGAGTGGCTCTTTCACAGTGCAATGCATCAGGGGGATTTCTCTCACAGAGGTTCTCTCACAGTGCAATGTATGAGGTGAGGCTCTCTCACAGTGCGATGGATGAGGAGAGGCTCTCTCACAGTGCAATGGATGAGGAGAGGTTCTCTCACAATGCAATGGATGAGGAGTGGCTCTTTCACAGTGCAATGAATTAGAGGAATTGTTCTTACAGAGAGGCTCTCTCAAAGTGCAATGGCTGAGGAGAGCCTCTCTTACAGAGAAGCTCTCACACTGTGCAATAGATGAGGAGAGGTTCTCTCACAGTGCAATGAATGAGGTGAGGCTCTCTCACAGAGAGGCTCTCTCACAGGTCAATCTATGTGTCGTATGGTTTCCACTTTCCAGTAGAAACTGTTAGTTTACTGGACAATATAAATATTGGGATGGTGGCAGACTGATTCCATGCACCCCCTCAGGATATGTTGACCTATAGACCTGCTAGCTCGCAGTGCCAACATAAGCACTCCAATCCTGGCAAGGTAAGAAATGGATTGGCAACCTCAGAACATGGCAGCCCACACTCCACAGGGAATCATGGTAACAGATCTAGAACCTTTTTGCTCAGTCACTCGTGCTCACTCAGAGAGATATTCAAGAATACACAAAGGGATGTTTTCAATCTTTATTGAACCATTGTGATACTTGTATAAAATATTAGTGCTACAATGATTAATAGACAGAAAAAGATAGAAGTGATTCACAAAATAAGGACAGTGAAAAGAATGATTGTTTCCACTATCGGGCTTAAACAGTGTACAAATGCTAGCATATAAGTACTGGGTATATTGTTCTCATACTATTTGTTCCCTAACTTAGTTGGCTAGAGCGGGTGTTCTGTGAAGAATCCCTTACTGGATGATCTAAGTCCCCATTACCTGAAGACAAGGTATGTAGGTCCCCAACTTGTTAACAAGTTGGACATCCCTCCTCGCAAAGGTTAAACAGGAATTAACTGGGCTGAGATTTCAACAGAGGGATGACCTCTCCATGGCAGCAGAGTGCTCCTCTAATTTGAGCATGGAAATGCGCATGTATTGATAATAACATCATCCATACTTCCATGTTGAGGTGTCAGCATTGCTGATATTGTTTATTGTCTTTGTGATTGCCCTGTCAACTCACGGATGAATAACAATTAACCACATTTGCACAATGTGTGGTCATGCCTTATACTGAATGTTCAAGATGCCATGATGGCGTAATTATGAAGTGGATTGTAAACAATGTGGCTTCAGAAAAAATAATCCTGCACTGTCACGCAAGCAAATGTATTTCAAAAGTTATTGTGCCGAACAGAAGGTAACTTAAGTAATATGCACATGTAAAATGGTAATGTTTCTTGCTGGGCCTAACTTAGGGGCCAGATGTAGGTGGCTCATTACCGGTCAGTAAAGGCCGAAATTAACAAATTTCGGTCGTTACCGACTGGTAATGGGCTTTTCTTATGTAGGGGGCCTAAATTAAGGATTCGGTAATTTACCGAATCGGTAATTTAAGGAATCGGTAAATTACTGATTTCTTAAATACCGATTCAGTAAATTACCGAATTCCTAATGTAGGGAGCACTTAAATGAGTGCTTATCGCATGTTAGGATTCGTTATACGAAAAAAATAAAAAAATTGCTTCAGAGCCATGTTGCAGACATACATGCCCTTAGGGCATGTATGTCTGCAACATGTGCACCCCTAAAAAATTGAGGGGTGCAACAGGGTATGAAAGTGACACCCTGCCACCCTTCAATGTTTTCCCCCTTTTACCAAATCAGTATTTACCAATTCAGTAATTGACATTTATTCCTATGGGCCTCCCGGCCCATAGGAATGAATGGCAATTACCGAATCGGTAAATACTGATTCGGTAAATACCGAATCTTAACGATTCGGTAATTTTTACTGATTTTTTAGCTACATAGCATTTACCGATTCGTAAATACCGAATCGGTAAAATTGGGTATTTACGAATCGATAAATACTATTTACCTACATGAGGCCCTTAGTCACATGACAGATGAGGAGAGGCTCTCTCACAGTGCAATGGATGAGGTAATGCTCTCTCACAGTGCAGTGCATAAGATCCACATTTCAGTGGATGTTGGTCTTTTGTGAGGAAGCTATTCCAGGGTGCAGTGGATTGTGGTCTTTTGTGAAGTGAGACTCTCATACAGTACTATACTCAACCTAATAGTGTGAGAAGAGTGTGTGGTGAGAACTTCATTATTAACAAAACATCGTCACAACAGGTTTGAAGCTCCAGGTACTTACTATCAAATTAGTCCTCACCTCAAGCGGTCAAACATGAGGTGACCTTTGAAAGGCTCTAAAATTCCATTGTGGGAAACCAGCCTGTTATATTCACAGCTGTTGGAATATTTTGGCCGGCATTCCTACAAAAACTCTACAAGTGCTTTATTTTTGTAGATTTTGGGTGCGAGTTGTGATGGGTACTCTCAGATGCTTTACACTTTGGGTCTTTGCTTTGCTCCTTCTGACATTCTTTTGTACTTTCTCTTTAGCTTAACCGGATGTTATGTGTTAGGCAATTAACATTCCCATTTCAATTATAGAAAGCCTGACTAGGAGCAATAAATACAAGAAAAAGATGATTTGATTGAGTTATTGTGTACTATCACTACCCAAGAACTAGTAAGAAAAATATCTAATCAAGTGCTCATCCAGTTCTAATATGAAATATGCCACCAAATTGCAAACACATATCAAGCTCCTGTCAAAACACATTCTGGTTATTAAAGGCTGGAAGACATTTAAGAAGACAGGTTAACCTTACTTTATTTCCATAGGCCTGTCTCTCCATCGCGGTTTGTCATTCGACCACTGGACTGTCATCAATCAACACTCCACCTATTCCCTGTATAAGTACAGGCCTATGCAGTCTTTCAAGTGGGCAGTTCTTTTCCTCCACACCTCTTCGCTCTTAACCCTGCTGATCGGTCGCTGAAAAATTACATAATGTGGCTGCACTTCGCTAAGAGAGGATTACATATTCTAGATTGTTCTTAACCAGCAGCACCAAAGGTGATGATGCACATGGGCAGCATCTGCACTGGGCTCAGCTCCTGGCCATCTTATGATAAACACTGCCCTGACACCGACAAGGTCAATTGTTCATGTCCTGTGAATCAGGGGACTGGGAACATGTTCACGTGGGACAGAAAATGTTGGGGAGTTGGAACTTTTTTGTGGCATCTGCTGCTTATTTATGAAACTGGAGTTTTATCAGCAGGGCGCTTCTCTAGTGGGATAAACACACCTTTATTCGATAAGGATTGTGAGGAGGAAGAGGGTGAGGACACTATGTAGAGAATCATTTTAATGTGTGCCCTGACCCCTAGTCTTATTAAGTAAACTGGACTCTCGGATTCGTCACATTTCACATGGCACGCGCAGCCGCACATTTTTCACTTATACATTCTCTGTCAAAGTCCACACCCTCCCTCCTCCCCTAAATCTTCTGCTTAGTCTGGCCTCGTCTCTTTGCTGAATCCCCTGTTTATTTCCATAGATCCCTGTTGCTTTTGCTTTCGTGGATTGAGATTTACCACAAATCCCCTCTACTTTGGTCGATACGCTCTCCTCGAAACTTGCAGATTTATCAGAGTGCGCGCGCATAAACGTGTCTGCATGATGGAGATGATAATTCTTTGTTCGGCAACCGAGAAATGTATGTTTTTCCTTTGGTGTGGGACAGAAGACTTGCGCTACCAATGTGTTCTGCCAAGAACGGTCAGATAGCTCGGTTTGTCTAAGCACCTGTTGCAGTTCTGGATTGCGAATTCTGTAAATGTCAAGATGTGTCTATACTCCATCTCTTGACAAGCCATTAAACAAAAAGACAGCCGGTTTTTAGTTGTGTGGTAACATTTCAAAAGTGTGTATACTTTCAACAAAGGTAGAATTTAACCCAGTATGTAATTCCTGTTGTATAGTTTATAGCTTCCTCATAACTTTTTCTCATGTGATTGGATGTGACTTTATGCTTCCTTAATAAATATTACAAAACAAAACAAAACTGAAATAAAATTAAAGCATAGATAAGCCCAACTTTAATGTTATATCTCTATGCACCCGGTCTTTGCATTTTATTAATTTCCTATGGTTCTAATTGATGGATAAAAGGACAAAAAGGACACTGGCGAGGAGGGATGTTAGGTTCGATAAAGTTTTCAGTAATGTTATGTTATGTTTTAGAATTTATAGAGTGCATGGCTGCCCCGCCACAGTGCGATTTAAACCTGAGCTCAACCCCTGACAGCTGTGGCATAGATCAGACAGGCTTAACTTAAGAAAGTTTGTAAAGCATTTAAAAGCACCACACCAGTTAAAAATCAAATACACAATCCAATAAAAGTCCAACTCCAATTGATACGTACAGAGAGTATTTTAATGAACACTAAAATGACAAAAACTCAACAACGGGAAATGGAGTTATGATTTTTTAACATTTTAAATGAAAATAGTGTCAAAAATCGCATAGAGCCAAAGGTAGTCAATGGTCAAGGGAGACTGGGACCTAGGCGGGATTTCAGGCTGACCGTGATGGAGAGTGGATCAAATATTCTAATTAAGCTTGATGCAATTGGAGATTTTACCTTGGAACGTAATCTTTTTTCTGGAAGACAAAATCCTTCACCTAGTGTGATCAGCACTGCACCTGTTGTATTTGACTTGAGGTTTTACCTTGGGACTTGAGATTTTTTTCTGGAAGTCAAAATACTTCACCCAGTGTGAATAGCGCTACACTTGTCATATTTCATTTGGTTGCATTCTGTTAACAAATTTTCTGTTTATGCAGGGAAAAAACACAGTACCGGAATGGGAATGAAAACTGGGAAAATTCCCAAGTGAGTCAACCAGTAAAAATTAGTAATGTCATAAAACTTCGCAAAACAAAATCATAATGTATAATCTGAACATTGCACTCTCTCTTTCAATTAATGAAATGGACATCAATCTCATGGTTGTCAGAAGGAAAAATCACATAACTTCTGTAGAAAGTTAGGGGTATATTCACAAGATCGTGTGATAACTACCGCAAGAGTAGCGTAACGCAATTCTCAACATCGCAGCCCATCGCGGGAAAATAACACTGTGTCAACGTGAAATTCACAACAAGGCGGTAGCATTCAATAGACACCAGATAACGTGGCAAATGTCCACGTGAAAATCAATGCCATTTCCTCAAAAATGCGATACGCGAACACAAAAAAACATATAATGAAGCAAATAGTGGGACAAAAATCAGAGAAAACCAGCCACAGGCCTGCAAATCCCATGCGTCATGGGGGAATATGCACTATAAAAGAAAGAAAAAATAATAATATGAACCAATTCTAACTGCGTAGCACCATGGATGCACCCGGACTGAGTGCAGAGGACAAGCCGAACCCCTCAAGCCCCATGGAGGACCAGCAAGGAACCCCGTGTTCGGGGAAGGGAAAGGAGAAGAGGAAGATGAAGAAGGGGTTCAGTCTGCAGGAAGACCGGATCATCGTCATGGAGGTCATAGGACACCATCAACAACTGTTCGGCACCTCCACTGCGGCACCAGCAACCCAAACAAAAATATGGCAGTCCATTGTCACCAACATCAATGCAGTCGGAGTGTCGAGGAGGTCACAGGAGAGGTCAAGAGGCGCTGGCATGAACTGCACAACCAAACCAAGGATAAGCTCTCCTCCAACAGGAAGGCAGCAAGGGCGACTGGAGGTGGGAGCCCTGTGACACAGAAGGATCTGGATGACCTGAAGGAAATAGTGGCCACAGTCAGCAGTGTGGAGACGGTGGAAGGAATAATGGGCCTGGACACAGCACAATACGGCCTAACCCAACAGCAACAAGGTGAGTAACGATCAGGGTGGGGGACGGGGGAGATGGGCACAATGGCACACATGCACTAGAATGTGTAGCACACTGCACACCCACAATGATCGTGGAACATGTCAGTGACAGCCTAGGCACACTGCAGCACACATAGAAACTCCAAGTATGCCCCCGTCCACATTGTGCACAAAGGGGCCACCCTCCATATCACCAATACCAGGACCAACCCATGCACATGTGCTGAATCTAGCAAAGCAGCGGCTCTGTGACCCACATTGAGTATGCAAGTAAAACCGTATGCCCTATAGCATGGTAGCACCCCAAAAACATGAGATGGCCCACGGATCGACATAGAGGTAGCCCAGTGTGGATCACATCCACTTGCACACACAACCCATGCCGTACAAAACACGCAGCAAAAGATCATTGCACCAGGCCACAAAATCTGTCCAAGAGCACATATGACCCAAGTCAAAAACAAATCAGGGTTCGAAAAGCACACAATTCAAAGGCACACCGCCTGAAAGGGAGAAGAACACACGAAATCTGAGCTGCAGGGGCAACTCCCCCACAATGCAGCACACACACATAGCAATCAGAGAACATCAGGATTGACAGCAATGTGGTGCAAAGTGGAACACCAACAGCATAGGCCACGGCTCACAACAGGTCCCGCACATGTGTAGTAACTGTCTACTCACATCTGGCATTGCCTGACACTGTGGGATGAAAAGTGCACGGGTACTACCACACATCAGTCATGTAGTTGAAAAACACACTGACTGCCATCAAGTAGCCAGCTCCACCAAAACTGTGACAGTGTATATTTGCATGCAGTCTGAATGTAAACATCTGTAAAAATCCAAAATACATGTGTAACTCTGTTAACCTGCATCTCACCTTTCACATTGCAGAGGGACAAACAACACCTCATACTGGGCACACCACACTTCACTTCAATGATAACGAAGAGGACAACCTGCACATATGTCAAGACACCCTCCAAAGGCAAATGGACAGCCTCCGTCCCCATCCCCAGAAGCAGGGCAGGCCAGCTTCCCCGAAGTGAGCCCACCACCTGCACAGACCACCCAGTAGGAAAAACACACCACCAAAGCTGTCTCCCAGCACCCCCGACCAATACATGGAGTTCCAACAACGTGTGTGGAGTTGCCAGCTGGAGTTGGCTGAACATCTGCGGATGGGTTTTGAACTCGTGGCAGCCAAACTCGATGCCATACGTGGGTGTCTGAGTCCCATCTAGGACCCCATACAGACCCTATCGGATACCCCCTGCATGGACCATGCTCCGCCACAGACCTTGGCTGACCTCGCTGGGGCCATGAATCTACTACAAAAACTGTCTGCTCAGACAGGCACCAGTGATCACAGCACAGAGATGGGGCTGATGCGGAGGCCAAAGGAGACCAATGAGTAGATACAGGCTGGAAGTATGTCTGCCACTGCTGGACACCAGCAAGTAGTAACTGGGAACTTCAATGCCCCGCAGTGCTTCATCTTGCCATTGCTGCCACTGAGCCGCTCCCAGGTGATTGCAGCGGGAACATCGACACACACAGCTCTGACCCCTGATGTGTTCGTGGCACACAGTGATGCTGCCCCATCACCCTCGCAGTTTGTTGTGTCAGTGGCACACAGTGATGCAGCCATCACCCAGCCCCACACACCCGTATCAGAGGAGTAACAAGGGGATGGAAAATACTGTGTAAGAAAGGAGGCAGTACCATCCATCACCACCATACGCCTTGTCCCTGCCCTGGGAAACACCTCCTACTGACCCCCGGAACACTCAGCGACATGCACCCGGACCCTGACACGGACTCCAATTTCATCACTGCTGGCCAATTGCTGCGGACTACACCCTCCCACTTCGTAATCACTTCTCAATCCCCAAAGGACTGTGGTTTGCCCACCACTGGGCAATAACCTGTATGTGAATTAAACATTCAGAATCACACAGATGTGTCATTACTATGTTCACTAACGTATGGATGAATGGCTGTATGTAGGGACAATGATTGCACATGAAGGTGCACCATGGTAACTGACATCTTTGCGCATGTGTAACCCTGAGACACATGGCAAATCGGATGACTGTGAAGGTGAGTACTAGCTGTGGCCCCATTGCACATCAACAACAATCTCACGAACCCCCAATGTAGGCACACGTCCCTGTGTTGAATACAGCTATGTGCAGGAGTGAAAAATCGGTAGCAGGTCAGGAGTGGTGTCCTACTTCACATGTGACAACAGAACTTCGTGACGCATACCTACTTACACACATCTGTGTGGACACATTCTGTTATGATATATGACATTGCTCCACATGGTCAGAGGTTGGACACCATACTCACATTGCTGAAGTCACGTCAGTGCACATGTCAGCCAGCACCTATCACATAACAATGTCTGGCTCACAGAGGTCGAGCTTGCAAAAGTGACCCACCCCCATTGCACATGCATCAGTCAGTTCCTCCCTGTGTAGGGACGATGCTCATTGTGACACACGAGTGGACAATCAAATCAACACACCTCACAGATAGACACCAGTGGGGTGGCATAGACTTTATTGGAATGTGTGTGTCAGTGTGGATGAGGCAATGGCCACAACAGGCAGGGACATGCTTAAGACACATACACGCAGCATGGGTACATGTTGAGGTTCAGGGAATGGTGGTGCAAAAATGTACAACAATCATCACGGATGGCAACGCTCCCAGCCCACCTTGCCTTGCTGAATGAGTCATGTGTTGTGTGGGGTCTGACTGTGGGAAAGTAAAATTCTGCCATGTTCTGTGTCCCTACGCGTCCTCCATCATATGTTATGTGTGCATGATTAATATGCATATGTATTCCCCATGTTCGATTCAAGACGCAATTATAGTTGTGTCCACCTCTAGTATGCCAGTTTCCAGTCCTCGTGAATACTACGAATATCAGGCCTATGTAAAGCTACGTTGCCACGTCTCTCAGTGTGCACGTTATTTCATTGTAAAGTCCCCGTTCCTAGGCCTCAAAAGGGCCCGGACATCAGATTCAGCTCCCGTCTCCTGAGCCCTCGCTGAGGAGCGATACAGCCCCCACCTGTATCCTCGACCCTTCACTTACTTCCTGCCTTGCAGTGCCCGGTTCAGCCTGGCTCTGCCTCTGAGTCTGCCAAGAGTATGTTATAGTTCCTGTTATCAGTTCAGTCCTCCTTCTCTGCATTCCTAAGCTACTGAACTGCATCAATAGTTTCCGTCATTGTCTAGCCTTTCCGGCTCCATGTAAGAGAAATACTGTATTTAATGGTCATTTCGTATTCTTCATCACACGCTACATGTAGAATAATGCATGCTCCAGTCTTAGAGTCTGTTAGCCTTTCCCCTCCTGACTTCTAGTTTATATCAACATGTTCTCTAAACATCAGATACTAGATACTGTTTAGGTACATGTCGCCCTGACTCTCCAGACTTCAGTCTCTGCTCCTAGCACAGAGTTCATAGCCCCCAGCTTCTCCTAGTGATACGTCATTGCCAGTTTGCGCGCACCACCAGGTTAGAGGTCCCGGCTCCTCAGGTAGCCCCCTCCATGGTTTCCGCCCTATTCATGACATATTCTGTTACGTTTGCATCACATGTCTATGTATACGCCTCTGTTACACCCACTTTCACCCTTATCTTTCGCGACTGCTACGCGTCACGCCTATTGCTCCACCCACTGCTACGCCTATTGCAATGTAATGCTATGTGTTTGCGTTATGTATATATGCTCATGCACTGTTATTAAAAAAGTCATCCTTCCCCTTGTCCCGATCCTGACACCAGCAGCGCTGCTGGGCCCTGCCATCCTATTCCTATGCAGGTTGTCCTGTTCCTGTCCTTATGCTGTAATAAACCTGCGAAACTCCTACTACCTCGAATCTTGACTCTTATTTATTGAGCTATCTGTTATTCATTTATACATTCAAAAATAGGGTATTATTTATTTATTTACCACATAATGGCGCCCGAACAGGGACTTGCCCTTTCCCCACGCGCCGGTGAAGCCACGCCGGCCCCCTGACCCTCTGCAGCCGTGACGGAACCATACCGTGCACGTGCAGATATTTCTGCTTCAAGTATCCCTCAGGCCCACGGAGGAGACGGAGGAGGCGGTCCAGCATCCAGACGAGGCGGTGGAGGAACGCGGCGAGTCCCGACCAGAGCCCAAGCCAAGAGTCCAAGGTCCGAGGTATCCGGAGGTCCACCCGTAACTGAAGTCCGAAGTTCGTCGTCCGTCGTCGAAGCAGTCCAGTCCAGTCCGAGGCCTTCCGTTCTTGCTGCCCGGTGAGTACCATTACTGGGGTAGTATCTAGACAGGGTCAATCTAATTGACTCTGGTCCGTGGGTTGGTGGTACCCAGACACACAAACGAAGTGTCCACTTCGGTGGATGCGGGTCCTGACGTGTCTCTTTAGGAGACCGGTAAGTTTCGTACTGTTTCAGCAGTGCATCTAGTTTCTGTTCCAGTCAGTACTGTTCTCGAGAAAATTCATATAAAGTCATATATTCTGTGTTCCGTATTCCAGGTAGTATTCTGTTCGAACTGTTATTTCTAAATGTTCTTCATGTATTTTAATGTCGTGGTATGAATGGGGAATAAGTATCGTGTTCATTGTGTATTGTATTGTGTCTAGATTACAGTCCAGTCATGCCCTTGTTTTCTAAGTTACGTCAGTTAAAAACTAGAAAGGGTCTGCTGGAAGCAGCAGTTCCAGTTCCGCCTAGGGACAGTCCAGGTCATTTTATGTATCAGAAGCATGGCATAAGCGCCATTTTGTATCTAGACTTATGGGTAGATTATACCAAACAGTTAGAAGAAAAGTATAGAAGGCCCGTATCGGGTACATGGGATGCCGAGTGCATCATGCGAGTAGAAGAGGCATTATGGAAAAAGAAAGCCAGACAATCACAGAAAGATGCCATCGAGCTATGGCGTAAAGAAGCTCATAAAAGAACCGAAAAAGAAATCAGAAAGTCAGAATTAAGTAGAGAGTCCTCAGAACGAGCACAAGAAAAAGAACTAATCGAGATAGGTGAACAAGTCAAAGCCGAACAGTCAGACAGACAGAGGAATGCCCTTATTAGGGGTATGTATCCTCTTCTTGCCGAGGGCTTGCCAAAAGCGACCCCGGAGGCAGCCAGTAATTTCCCGCCACCATTAGTTCCGATCAAGTTACGTCACAAACCAACCGCAGCTGATATTTTCATCTCGTCCTATTTGGACGACACAGTCCCAGAATATGCAAATCCTGTTCCCGCTCCGCCAGTCCCTGTAAACCAAGCACTTCCCGTTCCTCCAGACACCGGGGCACCCTTTGCAGCACCTGCTACGGTCCCCCCGGTCCAGCCCGCCATACAAGCCCAGCCCGCATTCCAATTTCCCACCCTGCCAGGACGAAAAGCATCAGTTGATGATTCTAGTCTAGGGGCCGCAGGAGGAGTTCCTCCTCGAACCCCGCCGCCACATAAGCGTTTAACGGCAGCCGAATTACATATGCAAGCGTCACAACGTACGCCCAGACTGTCTGTTGCAGAAATAAGAAAATCCCTTGCCGAATGCTGCTATGACCCAGTCCCAGGCGAAGATGATATGGTTTTATATTCATTACGCGTAAGAAATGTGGCCGAGTATCTAGTCACCCTACCAGATATGAAGGAAGATCTAGACAGAATATATCGTTTCATCCGTACAGGGGAAGATCCAGAAAGTATTAGTGATGTCATGTCCCAAAGGAAAGCTGAGACCCAGCTCATGATATTAAAGTTTCTGATTAATTGTCTAATAAGAGAACAAGATTACCCGTCCAAAAATCAGGCCGAAATGAAAGCCCTGATGAAGTGGAGTAATAGTATAGCCGAGGGTAAGCACAAGACTATCGGTGCTATGGAGAGTATGTACAAGAAAATCCGTAAAGAAATAATAAAGATACATGAACAACGTAAAGCAGCACAAGTAAACGAGAAAGAAAGTAACTCTGATACTGAAGAGTTAGACGACGAAAATTCCGCCAGAATAGCGTATGTAGGAAAACCTAGATTTCCAGATCGCCATTTACGTCTAGAACCCAAGTCTACGTTCCATCATCCAGTACCAGACCAAGGTTCTCTAGAACAAGTATTTCAAGCTACCGATCACATTCTGAAATCACGAATCGGTTACAGTGAGTTAAGTACTATGCATGAACAAGAAATAGCCCGATCAGCAGTCCGATGGATTACTGATTCTACCACTTTTCCAGACGAAATAGTGGCACAAATGTTTCTGAAAATGCCCCCAGCCGAGCAACGACTGGTGGGTATGTATATGATTCAGCACCTCATTACTCTGTATGAGGGTCAACATTCTGATCCAGGTCCGTTACATGATATCCTGAACGAGTTACTCCAGTATAGATGGAGAGGTCTAGGTACCGATTTAATTAGTGTCATTCTAGAACAGCGCCACAAATATAGAACGTTTCTGAACCCGCATTTTGTTCATGTCTCACCCCCAGAAAGTAAACCATTTTACATAGACAGACAGAATCCGTTACGAGAAGTCCACCCAGTTAGAGGAACGGGTGGCGAAATGCAGCGAGTGTTTGTATACACTCTGATCACAAAGATGGAACTTCTAGAGATGAAGAAATTAATTCCCTGTCATGATAAAGATCCAGCAGGGTTCCATAGAGAATTAAAAGACATGCTCCGTATGGGAGAATACACGTATCCAGATATAATTAAAATGTTAAAGGTTCTGCTGCCCGCAGGGGTGTATGAAAAGCTCAAGGAAAAAGAATGGGAGGTGGGAGAGAAAAAGATCGATTGGGCAGTTCTAGAAGCTGAAGACAAGGCACGAGTACCAGGTACCGGTCTTGGAGATAAATGTAAAGAATTACCTGAATTATTGATTCAAGTTTTACCCAGATTATTAACTACTAAAAAGGAAGACTGGGATGCAATCTCAGCCTGTAAACAGAAACAAGACGAAGATATTAGTGATTTTTATTCTAGATTTGAGAAATGTTTTAGCATCAACAGTGGCCTCAAGACAAGTAGTGAGTCATACCCTCACCTTTTCGTTACTAAATTAGTCGAGAATTCAAGTCCACCAATTAAAAATCGAGTTTTGAAAGTCGAAAGTACCTGGCAAGCTAATACCCCGTCCCAGATGTTGCAGATGCTCCAATACCACCAGAATAGAATCAGAGAAGAGCAAGAACATGAAAGAAAACGTATGAAAGACACGAAAATGAAAGTACTAGTTGCACAATCTGTTCCTCAAGACAGTCAGAAGAGGGGTCCGAATCAAGCCAGTCATCCTGCAGCTCCCGTTAAAGGGAATTGCAATTATTGTAAACAGCCAGGTCATTTTATAAACGAGTGTGCAGTTCTGAAACACAACATAGCTACCGGTAAGACTAAAGAAAGACCACGTCCGCCTAGACAAGAACAAGTTTCACAGACTCCTCAGTTACAGAATGCACCACAGACAGTTACAGCACCGCAGCCTATCGCTGCAACACAGCACGTTACACAGCAGATGTACCAGTATGCACAGTCTGAGTATCCAGAGTACCAACAGTATTCATGAAACAGCCTAGAGAGGGAGGTAGGCTTGCCTCTCATCGAGATACCTGTAGATCAAGAAGGTCCCTATGTTCACAGTCAAGTATTAGGGAAAGACAGAAAGTTTTTGATTGATACAGGGGCAAGTAGGACCACAATTAGTCACGCCGAAGTTCCAGGGGCTCCGCTCTCAGGCTCAAGAAATGTTTCCCTTGGATTTTCAGGAAAACCTATCGTAAATGAGATATCAAAGCCAGTTACTCTAGAAGTAGGTCCATTGTCCCGCACTACTGATCTGTTACTTACTAAGTCATGTCCAGAAAACCTATTAGGCATTAAAACACTGAAAGAGTTAGGTGCAGTTATATGCTGTTCCCCAGAGGGAATACGATTGTTCCTACGTGACTTTAAGGGTCACTATGTATTACGAGATTTTGATTCAAGACTGTCTAATGTTCCACAGCATTTATGGGCGCAAGGTCCAACTGATGTAGGTTACATGCAAATCACACCCCATCGTGTGACTCTTAAGCCAGGTGTGGTGTTACCACGAATCAGACAGTACAGATTGCCACCTGAGGCTGTAGCAGCCTTATCCAAAATTATTGACGAGCTCATGGCTCAAGGAGTGGTTGTAGAAACTGACTCCAATATATGTAATTCTCCGATCATTCCAGTCATGAAACGTACTGATCCAAATGCACCCCCAGTATATCGATTAGTGATTGACCTACGAGAGCTTAATAAGTGTATTATTCCTCAGTATCCAGTTGTCCCAGATATCTCTTCCCTATTAACAGCCATTGATTCCGAAGCCACGTTCTTTACTGTAATCGACCTCAAGAACGCGTTTTTCAGCGTTCCCATTCATCCAGACAGCCAGTTCCTTTTCGGATTTTGTTTAAATGGAAGGAGCTATATGTTCACACGCGCTCCTCAAGGTTTCACAGAAAGTCCTAGCATTTACAGTCAAGCACTTAAGAGACAACTAGACAACATTCACATGCCAACTGACACTGCCCTGCTCCAATATGTTGATGATCTACTGATCACAGCCCGTTCTGAACGTGCTTGCGAGCAAGCATCCCTTACAGTCTTGTATTTCCTAGCCGAGATGGGGCACAAGGTGTCCCCTTCTAAGCTTCAATTCTGTGTCCAGCAAGTGGTCTACTTAGGACACTTACTGTCCAAGAGGGGTAGGCAGTTGACACCAGACCGTATCCAGTTAATAGCGAGTCTTCCTCAGCCCAAGACCCAGAAGGAGGTACGTGCTTTTATTGGCCTTACTTCTTACTGCAGACAATGGATTCCTCAGTATGCATTTCTAGCCAAACCACTGATACAGTTAACGACACAGGAGGCAGCCGTATCGACTGTCCTCCCTTGGACATCTGAACATACACTCAGTTTCAATGAGTTAAAGAAAGCCCTATGCCAAGCTCCAGTTCTAGCGACACCGAACTACAGTAAGCCTTTTACACTTTTCGTCACTGAACGCGAAGGTACAGCATTATCTGTTCTCACACAAGATCAAGCAGGACAATACAAGCCCTGTGCTTATTTTTCGAGCACATTAGATCCTGTAGCCCAGGCTCTGCCTGCGTGCCTCAAGTCAGTTGCAGCCACAGCACTAGCTATCAGACAAAGTGATTCCATAGTATTAGGACACTCCTTGACAGTACAAGTTCCACACTCCGTGGAAGTTCTATTAAACCGAACACAAACTCAGCACTTGACAATTGCACGTCTAACAGGTTATGAATTGACATTATTCCAACCACACATAGAAATCAGACGCTGCAACGTTTTAAATCCTGCTACACTGTTACCATCAGTTACTTCAAATCCAGCCACACATGACTGTGTGGAAGTAGTTAACATTACGACTAAACCAAGACAAGATCTGACAGATATTCCATTACTAGATCCCGACCTGACACTTTATGTGGATGGTTCATGTATGAGAACAAGTACAGGAGAACTAGTCGCCGCGTATGCAGTGACTACTGACACTGAAGTTATTGAGACACACCGTATTGACACCCTGTCCGCTCAAGCAGCAGAGCTAGTTGCTCTGACACAAGCCTGCATACATGCCAAGAACTTGAAAGTTAATGTTTACACAGATTCACGCTACGCATTTGGAGTTGTACACGACTTCGGAGTGCTCTGGCAAGAGAGAGGTTTCATGACTTCTCATGGAACCAAGATTCAGCATGGTCTCCTTATTCAAGCTCTGTTAGATGCCATACACTTACCGACATCCATTGCTATCATGAAATGTAAAGCACATACGAAAGTTACTGACATTATTTCCCAAGGTAATGATCTAGCAGATCGCACAGCCAAGCTTACAGCACAGACTCCAGACATTCCAGTTAATCAGACACATACTCCAGATCCGACTACATGTATGACAGTTAAGGACCCTACTCAAGATGTCATAGACATACAGTTACATGCTACTTCTGAAGAAATCAAGAAATGGTCCGAACAAGGAGGGGTCCAGACAGATCAAGGATGGTTAACGAAGGGTAGAGCCACATGGTTTCTCCCCGACTCTATGGTTCAAGTCATTATTAATACCGCACATAGTCCAGCACATTTAGGAGAAAAAGCTATGTTAGACAGTATCCAGAATATTTGGTCTAACAAGCATTTACGAGCTGCAGCCAAGCAGAAAGTCCGTACCTGTATGATATGTTGTCAGTTTAATCCAGGTAAAAGTGTCCCGGTGGAACAAGGTGGATTCCAGCCCCCTGACCACCCTTTTGAAGTCCTCCAGATGGATTATATTCAGATGGAGCGATGTCGAGGTTTCAAATATGTCCTTGTAGTTGTATGCGCTTTGTCCAGGTGGACAGAAGCATATCCAGTCCCAGATTACACAGCCGCGACCACTGCCAAGCAGTTGGTTCGTGAGTTCTTCCCCCGTTATGGACTCCCTAGAGTCGTATATTCTGACAACGGCCAGCCATTCTCATCTGAACTCATGAAGCACGTTTCCCTGTTGTTAGGGTACCAGTGGAAGTTTCATTGTGTACGCCATCCTGAAGCAGCCGGTCTCGTAGAGAGACATAATCAGACTCTGAAAATCCGTATCGCCAAAGTATGCAAAGAAAAAGGTGTGGACTGGCTAGTAGCTCTGCCAGTCGCTTTATTTTATATGCGCATGGTCGCACATTCCAGATCAGGTCTGTCCCCGTATGAGGTCGTTTTCGGCCGCCCCCCTAATATGTGGGGTACTCCTAGACCCCGAAGTATTACCGATGTTTCAAGTAATATGCTGACAGATTACCTAGCTTCCTTGATGTCTGCCCTCAACTCATGTCGTTCACAGGTTGCCGCCGCATTTCCAGACAATACCGAGGTGGCACCGCATGAAATCGTTCCAGGATCCATGGTGATGGTCAGGAATTTTGACAGATCAAGTCCGCTGGAGCCTCGCTGGAAGGAGCCCCGACAGGTCCTCCTCACCACCCGTACAGCCGTGAAGTTGGAAGGTCGCAAAGGCTGGGTGCACCTTTCTCATATAAAAAAGTTTTATGGACTGAAACCCGTCTTAAAGAACATTTCCCAGGATTTGAAGGATTGCCAAAACACCATTTTTAAGGACTGTCCCGCAAAAGACAATGTTACTACACCCCCCCTGTTAGAGAAAACTCCGCAACAGGAGTATAAGTTAAAACTCCGGTCTAGTGAAATAAGTCAGTCAGTTTGATTGTCTAAGTCCTCCCCTAGGTGAAACGGTTAGACTGTTTCTGACATGTATAAAATAGACCCCCATAGTGAGAGAGTTAGTCAAAACTCAATCCGATGTATCGTTTTTCTAAGTTTCATATTATTTCTCAGCATTATGATTTCCTGCACCAGTTATGCATTTTACCTGTATCTTCCAGTTCCTCATGTAAATAAGTCTTCTAATGCTACTGTAGAGCACATGTTTAGTGACCTACCTCCTCATGAACTCTCTTACCGCCTCGCTATGCGAAATAATTCCTTTATCCGCATGTTACATTACTCACACCAGACCAGCAATGCCACTAATTGTTGGGTGTGTGGTCGACTCCCCCCTTTCCAGACACCGAAGGGAGTTCTGCCACTTTTTCCTTATCCCTTTTCACATAATGGTTCGTGTGGAGCATGGTCCACGTTAACGTCATCCTCAACAGATATGTCTTTTCTTAACAGTACATGTTTCCCAGACAAGCAAGGTCTCCCCCACAGAACAGGTTTAGATCTAGAAAATGAAGTGTACAATTTAGGTAACTATTCGTCAAATTTCATGGTCCTGAATGTTCAGTCTGATACCACTCCAGACTTACCTGCTATTTCAGTATTACCAGTCAAAGGCGAATTATGTGTCCGAAATAATGGTTCTGTACACGTAGGACATAGTGATTGTACTACTATTGTCGAGTATAGTGACAGTGGGAAATCCATTTTCAAAGCTTCACGTCATTCTTATTTTATTTGTGGTCAAACTGCATATGTTCGTCTGCCCCTCGATTGGGAGGGAACCTGTTACATTGCCTTCCTACTGCCACCAGTTTTCCTAGCCCCACCTGATTATCATAGAAACACACATCTAGTACACATTAGACATAGAAGGGAGTCCCCAATTGTCGATTATACTGAAACTGCTCTAGAACAATATACAGATTTCAATAGAGGTTTCTTCTTCTTTATAGGACCTATCCAGAATAGTAAACTGATCCGTAGGTTAACCAGAACCCTTGAAGCTGTAGTAAATGAGACTGCCTCTGCTCTAGGTAACTTAACCGAAGAGCAATCTGCTATGAGATTTGTCGTTTTACAGAATCGTCTCGTCCTTGACGTCATACTGGCCGATAGGGGCGGGGCCTGTAGAGTCATCGGATCTAGTTGCTGCATTTTCATTCCAAATAACGCGCCGTCTGTTTATTCAGCTATAACCAGACTCCATAAAATTGCCCATCTGTTACACCAAGATCCAGGCACCTGGACATGGTCCGGTTGGTTCTGGAATATAATTTCCGCATGGGGATGGAAAGTCTTGTCCTTTCTAAGTATTGCAGTAGCTATTATATTCAGCTGCTGCCTCTGTATACAATGTGGCCCTGCGATTTGCGGCATTTGTGCTACCTCTTGTATTCCTAGTCCCAAGCCCCGTTCTAAATCCCGTTCCAGGATAATTCGAGACGAGCAAATGATACTGTATGAAATGATAGATGGTATCATGAATATTGATGTTTCCTGATGGAAACGTAGTGACAAGGAGGGAATGTGGGAAAGTAAAATTCTGCCATGTTCTGTGTCCCTACGCGTCCTCCATCATATGTTATGTGTGCATGATTAATATGCATATGTATTCCCCATGTTCGATTCAAGACGCAATTATAGTTGTGTCCACCTCTAGTATGCCAGTTTCCAGTCCTCGTGAATACTACGAATATCAGGCCTATGTAAAGCTACGTTGCCACGTCTCTCAGTGTGCACGTTATTTCATTGTAAATTCCCCGTTCCTAGGCCTCAAAAGGGCCCGGACATCAGATTCAGCTCCCGTCTCCTGAGCCCTCGCTGAGGAGCGATACAGCCCCCACCTGTATCCTCGACCCTTCACTTACTTCCTGCCTTGCAGTGCCCGGTTCAGCCTGGCTCTGCCTCTGAGTCTGCCAAGAGTATGTTATAGTTCCTGTTATCAGTTCAGTCCTCCTTCTCTGCATTCCTAAGCTACTGAACTGCATCAATAGTTTCCGTCATTGTCTAGCCTTTCCGGCTCCATGTAAGAGAAATACTGTATTTAATGGTCATTTCGTATTCTTCATCACACGCTACATGTAGAATAATGCATGCTCCAGTCTTAGAGTCTGTTAGCCTTTCCCCTCCTGACTTCTAGTTTATATCAACATGTTCTCTAAACATCAGATACTAGATACTGTTTAGGTACATGTCGCCCTGACTCTCCAGACTTCAGTCTCTGCTCCTAGCACAGAGTTCATAGCCCCCAGCTTCTCCTAGTGATACGTCATGGCCAGTTTGCGCGCACCACCAGGTTAGAGGTCCCGGCTCCTCAGGTAGCCCCCTCCATGGTTTCCGCCCTATTCATGACATATTCTGTTACGTTTGCATCACATGTCTATGTATACGCCTCTGTTACACCCACTTTCACCCTTATCTTTCGCGACTGCTACGCGTCACGCCTATTGCTCCACCCACTGCTACGCCTATTGCAATGTAATGCTATGTGTTTGCGTTATGTATATATGCTCATGCACTGTTATTAAAAAAGTCATCCTTCCCCTTGTCCCGATCCTGACACCAGCAGCGCTGCTGGGCCCTGCCATCCTATTCCTATGCAGGTTGTCCTGTTCCTGTCCTTATGCTGTAATAAACCTGCGAAACTCCTACTACCTCGAATCTTGACTCTTATTTATTGAGCTATCTGTTATTCATTTATACATTCAAAAATAGGGTATTATTTATTTATTTACCACATGACCATTGCCCTGTGTGACCGGGCATGAGTAACTGCCCAAGGGTTCTGCATAGTGCTCTGCCACCAGACTTCTCCAATTGTCTGCTCTGCTGAAAGTGTTCAGGTGAAAGGTTCCGACAGGTTCACATATCGTGCTACTTTGCCATGTGTGTACTCTCCCCCAGCAGTGTGTCCGAATTGACAACGTTGCCAAACGACGCTGTGTTGCTCCGACCATGGACCTGCATCAGAGTCTGGACCATAGCAGACATGTCCTCTGTTGCGGTGGGATATGTGAGCAATCCCCATGATGCAACAAGTTGTTGGGGCATGTGCTGTGGGTAACAATTGAATGTGGCTGCAGAGACATAGTTACTCGTCTATAATGCCCGCGCTGCTTGATGTGTAATGTGTTGCAATAGTACGTGTTTGTCGTGTTCAAGGAACACCAGGGTAAGCCAATCCATTAACTGGTCTGGGCAGGTGTGCTCAGCCCACACTATTTCACCAATCCGCAATACAGCCTAATAGGGGAGTGCCTCTATGTGATCACTGCACAAAAGGAATTGTGCAATCTCCCATGCACAACTGCCAATACATTAGCAGTATGTCAAGGCATCCCATGCCCGGCTGTCTCGGTTACCCTCCTGTTCGTGTTCCAACAGGGGGCGCACACTCAAGTCATAGTCCAATTCATCTACGGTTGTGTTGGATAGGAAGACATCGATGGGACACTCGAATGAGCATTTTCAGCAGTGGAACCAGGGCTGGATGCAGGTGACATAGGCAATACGGAAGCTGAGCCGGTAACTGATTCGCAGCACTCTCAGTGGCACTGCGCCCAGTAAATGCAGCATACATGCACGGTAGTGTTCCACATGACGGGGTGGTGCATGTGTCCAGTATGGCCTGCCATTTCCTTGGTGCATCTCATGGAATTGACACTCTTCTCGACTGCGGCAGTTGTATGGAGGATATGCCACAGCTCTGGGCAATGATTCGAATGTGTGTGCAACATTGGGCTGAATGGGTTGCTGTTTCCGTAAGTGTCAAGGGCATCTCATGCGGGGGTACCTCTGACAGGGGCTTCTGTGTGTGGGGTGTGGATGAGTTGGATAGTTTATTTGCGCTATGCGTGGTGTGGGAGTCGTCCACATCTGCCATGGCATCTCCCTCAGGGTGTTCCAGGCGCGTTCTGGTCCAAGGTCAGAGGTGCAGGTGTCCTCCTGCCTTCTGCATTGGGACAATGGATCTTTCATCCCTGATCTTTGTCTGTCTTCTACTTGCGTTTTCTGAATGTGATGTGGTTTTGGCACTGAAATTGGGACATGGCCTCGTGATCATGGTGTACGGATGGCGATGCACACACACATGTTGGCATGAGGAGCCAGGTGCTGTGCAAGGCCTTGCCCTGCTTGTGCAATTTTACTCCATCTCTCTCCCTCGCTCTCTCCCTCTCTTTCCTTTGTTGGGCGCATGGCACACCTTCTTCTCTTGGGATTAGTGATCCAGGCTGTGTCCTACAGATTGTCCGATGAGGGCCCGCTAGGTCATCATCTGAATGGTTATTTTGGCATTTGTTTGTATGGTGTTTTGTGTTGGTGATTGCATTGCTGTGTGACTGAATCTCCATTCTCTGGCCATGCATATATGTTGATGTTCCTGCTTGTGCAACATCAGGCAGAATATTTGTTTTTGGATTCGTGGTGTTGGTGTGCAGTTTCTTGGTCCGGGTTGGGGGTGGGCCGGGGCGAGTTTGAGGGCTTGGGTGTGGTGTTGGTGGGTGTTGTGGCCCTCTTACCATTCCTTGCTGCATGTTCAGTTGCTCCATGGCATCTGTTTGTCTTCATGTGTGGCTGTGCTCCCTTTTGTGGTGCAGGCTGCAGTCCGACTTTGCACCATGTCAGAGCAGTTGTAAAATTCCTGCTGCTAACGCGGCTTATCGTGTGTTTTGTGTTCTTATCGCCGATCTGTCTGGTCATTGTGAATGGTGAGGTGTGGTGTTGTTGCGGGTCTTGGCATGGGAATGCCTACTCTGCATCTCATTAGCGATAGTTGCGGGGGTCCTCTACGGCAATCTTTTTTTTGGCTGCTATCACGGGTAAACTGGTGCTGTGGGCTGTTAGCACCAGCTTGTGAATGGTGGGGTAAATTTACCACGACTTTGGCTGCAATAAAGTGCTGTTAATTCGGTGATGGCTCCTTGTGAATATGCCCCTTAGTGTAGTAGAAACAATGTTAGTATTGCTCTAAAAAGGCAAAATTATAAACTCAGTTTCTTTTCATGAAAACATTTTAATAGCCCTAGGTATACAGCTTTAACTCACTGCTCCTCATTTTCCTTATCAGCCCAATCCTGGATTGTTTAGAGACAAGCTTACTACAAGAACAGGTCTTTACTTGTAGCTGGCTAAAAAAGGCCAATTAACATTACATACACCAGAGAAATCCGGACGTTCCTAGAACATTCTTGGGAAAGTTGAGAAGTGGCAAATGTCAGATCTCCCTGAAACTCTGCTCAGTTTGCTTCTCTTTGTAATGCAAAGATCCGATTGTCGTTGCTGAGGCAACCCGGCACAGTTCATGGAGACTAGTCTTTTGACAAACCCATCTCAAGATAAATATTAAAGGGACACTAATTGCACTTCACTGTGAGTGGAGGTACTTTGGGTATACCTGCAGTCGAGCCAAGACTTGAGCTGTGCTTAAGGAGCAAGAACTCAAATGTGTCAAGCTTACAGAGGTAAGAAATGATAGAGTAGATCAGAAAATCCAAATTTGGTAACAGCCAGAGACTCCATGATTTAGTCTTCCCACAGCCAGTTGGACCTCGGCACTGAAATGTATCGTTCAACCAATGACAACACATGTTGCCAAGTCATGAGAAGATGGCTCAAACTAGGTAAAGCAAAGGTGGTCTATTAGGATTAGTAAGTACACCTTTGGATGAAGAACAAGTCTAAGCTACAAATCCCAGCGTTCTACTTAATTACATTTTGTGATCACTGCCTCAGTTCCCTTATTGGCCAAATTAAGGAAAGCTTGGTATTAAGCTACAACCAATAATATACACAACACAGAACTATACTTTCATGTTTATAAGATGTAATACTTCAGAGGAATGTTAGCGACGTAACATCACTTCCCTCAAATAGTTGAACATGGACCTTGCCGATGGCCTTTTGCGCTGTTTTAAAGGTAAGAGTTAATTTTAACACCGAGTATCGAAGCATGAGTTTGCTTTACGTCTGCTTAATACCCGGCAAGCCAATTTATCTTGGCATGATATACATATACCTTTCTTTTCGGTGCTCTTATTCTGCAGTGGATCGCAAGTGGGAGATTCACAAAAACTAATTTTCGCCGAATAGAAGCTCTCGCCTCTGGGTGTTGCAATTTCAGACATGTGGATTGAACGCAAGGTTTTTCGTGTCGAATAGTGAAATTTCACACTGTGCAGACACATGTTGCACAGTTAATTGGGTGGTGTTAGCATCCATCATAAAATAAGGCAGGTTTAGCAGAATGTTCATTTTCTTACTTCATCATCTCTTCCTGCTCTCTTTGTCCATCAAGGATAGTGCCTTGTTAGCAGACCGCACCTCAAATGGTAGGTGGTAATGACGTGGAAGAGCTTTAGTAGACAATAGGTGTGACTGGCTATTCGAGAATGTTTTGGGATCATGCAATAGAGAGCTCCACTATGCAGTATGTGGAGTAAAGAAAGGGAAGGCACTAGCACAATAATCGGAAATAATGGGATCCCACTAGCCTTGTAATGGGTTTCAAAAGGTGTACTTCAGTATGTTTACCTAATCTTTTGTTTCAGGAACTCATCGACTCATCTCAATGGCCTAACATTTTCATATGTATTGTATTTGAAAATATTTCGCTGAGACGTCTTTGCTATCAGAAAATATCATGATGCAGTACTTTGCATAGTTTCAAAATAATGATTTTGAGGGAATAAATAGGAGTAAGTAAATGTAGTTTTTTAATGATGATGTATATTAGTGTGGTGCAATGGATATGCTGTTGAGTTGGCTAAAGTTTGCAACACATAAGGCTTTGACACTGCTGTTTACAAGCTAGTGTTAGGAGTTTTGCCTTGTTTTTTTTATTTTGGAGCAGATTATAAGTACATCTAGACAGGACTGAATAATATGCACATTGAGTTGTAAATGTTTCTGGGAGACCAATGATAGCCATCTCAATTGCAAATATGAAATGTACTGAATGTGTGTGATAATTAGGGCTGTGCAAAATAATAGTTAGGGGTCATTTACTATGACTGCATGGGTGGTGCAAACTGTCCGATGTCAGCATCATTGGTGATGTTTTGTACAAATATAAGTAAACAAAACATGTCACCTCTTTCACACATCTCAGTGTTAAGAATTCCAAGCTGCCCGGAAAATCCAAGTGAGGTCTCATTTTAACTTCAAGTCCAGTCAGGGCTCCAGGTGGCCATATACATTGTGTTAAATGTATCCCTCTGTCACTAGGTGTGCATTAATTATGAGAATGGATAGTGCTCTGGCAGGTTAAAGGTGAGTACCCAAAAACCTGGGGCTTAAATGCTGGTGAACTGTTGACACAGATAGCCCGGGACAGGGTCTTGCAGTGTCATTGCTAGAAGGAGATAGGCATTCAGAAGTAGGAACAGATCACACTGTATGAATGCACATGTGGAAAACTACATCTCCCACAATCCTTGAGTGAGGAAGTCAGGTCACTTGACCTGTCTACATAAGCCTCTCCTATGCTTTACTCACTGCTTGTCACTCGAGTAATCATCGTGGATTAGGAGATAGAGCTGCAGTTACGGGCTTGCTATGCCCTTTTGTATCATCAGTATGATCGTGTAATGGGTCAAAGCTCTGGTAGCCCCAAGGGTGGAAGTCCGTGACCTGGGACCCACAGGCCTGGGAAAGTCTGACTGGGGCCAAGGTCAGAGATACAGCAGCCTCAGGGGAGGATGCATTTGGGCCAGGGCTCTACTCTACAGGCCTCCATGTTAGAAAGCGCCCAGGACGGGGAACGCCTCTGCTGCCAGATTAGTTTCAGAAGCTCTAACCATGCCCAAGGTCAACACCCTTACAGGCCATTCGGGACAGCCACTCTAGTGGGCCATCTGGGCCAGTAGGTGGGAATTTAAAGTACTGGGATCTATTCTCTAGCCCAGCGTCTCACAGGTGTGGGATGGGGTCCTACAGTCTAAGGAAGGTCTCGCAACGTCTTCGGATTAAGAAACTCTGACTATCTCATATGTGTCAGAGGTCCAGCTGGCCCTTGGATGGCCCACTATGTCACTTGAAGCCCAGGAAGAGGTCTTGCAGGCCCGAGAAAGTTCCCACTACCTTCCCAGGTTAAGAAGCTCGGACTGAGCCCTTGGTCAGAGCTCCATCAGAGCCAGTGGTCGAAACCCCAAACCTTAGATTATATTCCCTGGCCTGCTGTCTTGTACAGTGCCTGCGACTGGGTCCCACAGGCCCAGAAAGACCTCTCCTCCCAGCCCAGGTTAAGAAGCTCTAACCAGTGCTCTGGCCGGCTCAGAGGTGGAAGCATCCAGGTCTGGCCACCATTCTCTAGATCACTGTGTCCCAAAATACCTGGGACAGGGGCCTTCTGGCCTGCGAAGGTCCTTGTCAGGCTTCGTAGCTAATGCCGCCCCCCCATGGCACCCGCGCTTGAGAGCGGAGTCGAGAGCCCCGCCCGCTGTTCCCTAACGGCAACTGGGGAGAGCGTGACTATAAAGAATCGGTATCCATTGCCTCTGATGCAAACCCTGCCAGACCAAGTGAAATCGACCTCTATATTCACTAAGTTAAATTTGAGAGGGGCGTATCACTTGGTTCGAGTATGTACTGGAGATGAATGGAAGATGGCATTCTGAACAAAATTTGGGCTGTATGAGTATTTAGTGATGCCCTTTGAGCTGTGTAACGCCCCCGCCGCCTTTCACTTCTTTATTGATGATGTCTTAAGGGAGACCTTGGACTTAAATGCTATCACTCACATTGACGATATCCTGATCTACTCTTTGTCGGTGGAAGAACATGTCGGACAAGTGAAGAGTGTCCCAACCCGTCTCAGAGATAACCACCTGTATGCAAAACTGGACAAGTGTGAATTTCATGTTCCTGAAGTCACCTTCTTAGACTTTGTCTTGTCAAAAAAAGGGGTATCTATGGACCCCCAAAAGGTTGTTGCCATCACATAATGGCCCTCTTCCCGTTCAGTAAAAGAAGTGCAGAGCTTCCTGGTCTTCACCAATTTTTATAGGCGAGTTATACAAGAATTTGCAGCTCTTACAGGCCCCATCACTAAACTCTTAAAAAAGGGAATGCCGTTTCATTGGACTCCAGATGCTGAAAAGGCCTTTAAGTGCTTAAAAGAGACCTTTGTTACACCCCTTGGTTTCACACATCCTGACACTTCACAGCCTTTTCTACTGGAAACAGATGCCTTCCAAGTTGCTATGGGAGGTGTGCTGTCTCAGAGAGAAAGACAGACAGTGGCGTACTATTCCCATAAGCTAACACCTGCTGAAGTAAACTACTCTGTGGGGGATAGAGAGCTATTGGCTATAATGAGAGCCTTTAAAGAATGTCGTCAGTACCTGCTTGGAGCCTTACACACAGTAACGGTCATAACCGATCCTAGAAATCTGCAATTCTTGAAGACTGCTAAGGCCTTATCTATGAGACAATTGAGATGGACCCATTTTTAAGTGACTTTGATTACGTCATTCAGTTTCAGAGTGGAATTTAACATAGCAAGGCTGATGCCCTATCCCGTTTTGGCTATAACTTCCCAGATGAGCTGAGCACACAAGCCCCACCTCATATCCTGAACCCTGATCACGTGTTGGGGGGGTAGCTTCTCAGAAGAGTATTTTATGAAAGAGGTAGCTCTTGCATACGACTCAAATGAACTCAGGAATCTTGAAACCAAACATAACAGGGTCAGAAGTAACAACTTCATTTGTAATCAAGGCGGCTTAGTTCTCCCTACTCAGTCTCTTCAAGCACAAGCACTAGATTGGCCACCCAGGATATGAAAAAAAAACATGCTCCGCTTAAAAGGCATTTCTTGTGGCCATCCATGAATCAAGATGCCCGGTTGTATGTTAAAGGTTGTTACATCTATGCTTAAAGCAAAAATACACACCAAGTACCTGTTGATCTCTTGACTCCTCTATCTACTCCTACCCAATGGCATTCCATTACTATAGACTTCATTTTAGAACTGTCTCCTACTAAGCTAGGGCATTCTGTTATGTTTATTGTCTTTGACATGTTAACCACGATGTCCCATTTCATACCCCTGAAAAAACTGCCTACGTCCAAAGAACTGCCCTGTGTGTTTCTCCAACAAATAGTACATCTTCATGGCTTACCCTCTGTCATTGTATCAGACAGAGACCCTCAATTTGTGTCCCATTTTTGGGAAGGGTTGACTAGCATGATGGAGACAGATGCACGTCTCTCTACGGCTCATCACCCCCAGATCGATGGTCAGACAGAAAGGGTCAACCAGTGTATTGAACAATACTTGAGGTGTCACCTATTACAAGGAGAGAAGGATTGGGATTCGGTTTTATGGACTGCGGAGTTCGCATATAATAACAGTGAGTATGTTTTTATTGGGATTTCTCCCTAAAGAATTTTTAGACGAGGCCAAGAGGAAGTACAAAGAAGGAGCAGATCAACATTGTCGATCTCCTCCTGCTTATGCTATAGGTGACAGGGTGTGGTTGTCCACTGGAACATCTAGATTAAGTGTACGAACAAATTTAAACCACGCTTTATTGGTCCCTATGTTGTTTCTATTAAGGTGGTGAACCCTGTTGCTCTGAAACTTGACTTGCCTGCCTCTTTGCGTTTACATCCAGTCTTTCATTTGTCATTGTTGAAGCCTGTCACCAATGTCACTCTTATTCCTGTACAACTTCCCCCTTTGTTGGTGGATGATGGTCCTGAGTATGAGGTGGCCTATCTTGTGGACTCCCGTAGGGTGCGTCGTCGGTTGCAATACCTAATTCACTGGAAGGTTACGGGCCTGATGAGCGTTCATGGGAACCGGAGTCTAATGTCCATGCTCCCTGTTTGTTTCGCTTATTCCATCGCCGTTATCCATTCAAACCCAAACCAGTTGGGGTGGGAGTCTTGGTGGGGGGTGTACTGTCAGGCTCAATGGCTAACACCACCCCCGATGGTGCCCACTCTTGAGAGCAGACCCGAGAGCCCTGCCCGCTGTTCCATGATGGCAGCTGGAGCGGTGTTTGACAGATTAAAGCACAAGATCCACGCTGGTAACGCTCTTCGCGTTCCAGTTCGGATCCCGCCAGGCCTCCCAACACTTTTCAGATTTCCCTGCTTACCTGTTCTTTAGGCTTGTCCTTTGGCTCTTGTCTTCGGTGATTCTTCATGTTGCATGCTCCTGTTGCGTTCCTCGGCTTACAGGTCCTTGGGTGTTTCTTCCCGGGCAGCTTGCTGACGGCTCCCGGTTGTCCGGATACATTGTAGCTCCAGAGTTCTTATTGGGCTTAACCCCTTGATGTCCTGATTCTGCTGAAATATACAATTAGGCAAGGGGTTTTAAAGCATCACGATATCTTTGTTTCTTAGGACATTTCCACCTTATCTCTACATAGGAACAGCACTTATCTGATGGCTCCATGTTCTCTTGCATATGTATTGAGGTCCTTCTGTTCTCAGATCTCCGTGAAGTAAGAAAATATTATTAGAACTGCAAAGTAACGTTGCTCTTCGCTAGTACATTGTATATAGTTTTGGCCCCCAGCTTTTTTGCCTTTTTTTTGTTTTTGTCTTTCGTCTTTTGTCCTGTGTCCCCTCCTGATAATGGAAATTAGTTTTTTGGTTTTATCCTGCACACAGGAGTAATGGGGATTATTGTTTGTTTTATTTTTTAGGGCTTACAATTTCTACGGTGATTCTCACCAAGGTCTGTACTTTATTTATTTTCTTGATCTTATTGCTTACTGCCACAATCCTACGGCCTATTGACACGTGTCCCTCCTTCTAGACAGTAGAGGTGCCCTATCGTCCCTGGGAAGTGGTTTCCTTGCATATAAAAGCATCTCCTTTCTAAGGTATGCCTTAGGAAATAGGCGGGACAATATGTATATATCCTGTTTTTCCCATACTTAGTACTCACATAATGTTTTCCTTTTTAGGATTGTAGCAGACCCTTTCAGAAGACCCAGCGGACGTCTACCCCCTCTTACTTCCCTTGTTTTCTGTACCTCCTCCCCCACCTTCCCTCTTTGGCTTTGGCATAGTTGGGCTAAGAAGGTGGGTGAGGGAAGTTGGGGTCTAGCATCGTGTTTATCCATGCTGTACCTGCAGTAAACACAGGTGAGCCCTCACACTCCCCTCCATGTTTGGATTGGGAAACTCTGACAAGGCCCAAGGCAAGAGCTCCTGCGGGCCCAGGGTTGTAAGCCCCTCACTCTGGGCTCAATTCTCTAGCCCGTTGTGTCATTTGGAGCCCGGGACAGGAACCTGCAGGCCCAGGAAGGCCCCCCCTGCTTGCCTGGGTTAGGATGTCCTGAACAAACCCTGTGTCAGAGTTCTGACCTGCTCATTGGTGAAAGGCCCAGCCCTGGGCACCCTTCTCCAGCCAGCTCTGTCATAAAGTGTCCAGTATGGGGTCCCGTAGGGTCAGAGAGAACTCCCCTACCTGCCCGGGTTTTGGAGCTTTTACCGGGTCAGTGCTTTGGCAGATTTAGGGGTGGAAGCATATGGATGTTGTTCAGTTGTGGCCCAAAGTGCCTGGGATTGGGTTCTGCAGGATGTACGTTGTTACAACGCAGGTTGTAACAACGCATACCTTTACAACGCGGCCCCTACAACGCAAGTCGTTACCACGACTTGCGTTGGAGGGCGCGGATTTAGGATTTTTATAATTTTATATTCCAACACCAGTCCCCGTAACAGTAGGGAAGGTGTTGGAATATAAATTTATAAAATTCCTTATCCCACAGCGCCCTCCAGCGCAAGTCGTTGTAACGGCCGCGTGGTAAAGGTACCGCGTGGTAAAAACTTTGTGGTAAAGGTTGTTTACCGGTTCTGCAGGCCTAGGAAGGCCTCTGCAGCCTGCCTGGGTTCAGAAGCTCTGACAGGCTCAGGTCAAAGCTCTTGCAGACCCTATGGGTGGGCTACCTTCCTTAGCCCCAAATATTGCAAAGAGCCTGGGACAGGGTACTGCCAGCCCTAGAAGGTCTCCACTGACTGCCCAGTTTAAGAGCCCTGACGGGGCCCCAGAACAGAGCTCCGGCAGGCCTGTTACTGGAAGATTCCAGCCGGTGGCTCTTTTCTCTTGTCTGCCATGTCATTTCAAGTCTGGGACAGTGTCCCAAGGCCCAAGCAGGGCTTCCTTGCTTGGCTAGGAGGTAAAGCTCTGGAAGGGACACAAGTTAGAGCTCTGTGAGGCCTCCCCACAGACCCATGCCTGAGGCTTGACAAGAGAGCCAATAACCCAGCCTGTGAAGCCCCTGGGCCCTCTAAGAGTAAGGCAACACTGATTTATAAGGCATGGTGTAACCAGATGGAACTCCTTCGAGCCTGGCCTTTTGGTCATGAATGCCATAAGAATGAATGGTGCTCTCATATAACTGGCTGCCCTGGAAGTCCTGATAAGGGATTATTTGACTATCTGAGCCCAGTCAGGTTTCCAGGTCATACACATTTCCTCAAATGCTCCCCTTTGTCACTTTCTGTGCCCATATTACAAGAAAGGCAGGGAGCCTTCCTCAATATAAATAGGGATAAGGTGCTAGGGACCACCTTGAGATCCAGCTGCTCTCCCCATGTGTGCTGCAAGGGCCTTGGTTGCCTGCACCTGGCCCCCAGGTCCATGCTCCCTTCAAGTCATGTCCAATGGGCCTTTTCTCTGATCCTGCCTTCTCAGAAAGAGCAGGGGCAGGGATGCAAAGCTAACAAGACTATGCAGGTTGGCTTTCTTGGGCATGGTCCATCCAGCACTGTACTCTGATAGACTTGTCACCCTTGGTTCATTTATTGATGGATTGCTTGGCAAGCCTCAACTGGACTGTCCAACCTGAGCTCTGCTGTTTGTAGAGGCCACACAGCAGATCAAAGGCCAAGTATCCTGGAAGTTTGTGCTCCTTCAGGGGTCTGGCCAGGGTGGATGGGGTTTGGTAGCACTAGTATTGGATGCCGCCTGGCGGTCTGGTCCCAAGTATATGTCTGTTGCCATTCCACTGCAACTCAGAAAAATAATTCTGTGGGGTTTATAGGCTAACCAGGTCTGAACTCGTCTGTCTCACTCAGGCTGTACCTCAGTCCCCCTCTCCCTTCCAGTGTCCATGTGATTGCCCTGTCCCCACAAGTCTCTGTAAGCATGCAAGGGTTCATGTAGAAGGCCGCAGAGGGGTGTGAAAGTTGGGTTGGGATGGCCATACAGCTCCTCTTTCTGTTCAATCACGATAGAGGTTGGAGGAGTGCAAATTATCCGTTAATGATTACCAGTAAATGAGAGTCATATGTTTGCATTGATTAAATCCTTGTCCTTTGTCTCACCGCTTATCACTGCTACTGATTGGATGGTTTAGTTCAGTCCTGCGATTAGCCTTAGTGGGGTCGGCAATAGCTGTTGGGTGTGATGAGAAGATGATCAAACTTGACTAGAGGAAGTAACACGGTTTCCATAGATGAATATGATGAAGGATAATCAGCAGCAGAGTGGCTGAGTGGCTCATGGTGACAGCGCAATGTTGATGGCGCCAGGCCAACCCTCTTTCACCTCCCAGGTGGAACCCAAGGCACAGAGCTCAGCTATCCTCTTGTACAGCCTGGCCAATAGTGCTGAGTGCTTTGGCGAGAAGTGGGCATGGGGTGGGCTCTTCAACTTGGGAGGATTCAACTGACACATGAGGGACTGTGGCGAGCAACCACCTTGGGCCCTCTGTGAGGGGCGCAGTATGGGAGATAGCCATCCTGAGATGGAGCCGATGCTCATCAAGCACACACCTGGAAGGGAACTGAACAGCATGACCTTCCTGGGCAGCCCTGCCACCTGACCCTCCAGTTCCCAAGTCTGGGCCACCTGGCTTTGGAGTGACTGAGGAGTGGCCTGTATTGAGCGTAGGATAGCCTGGATGAGAAGAAGCTAGGACCTTGAGGGACGCCTGACTCATCTGTTTGCAGGTGTTGTGCCTCTTTCAGCTAGAATGAACTGCTTTAAGGGGTGGGAGAAGAGGCCACTCCAGGCTGCTCAAGCTGCCATGCGTGCACCCCAGTGGGATGCAGGTGAGTCACTTTGATGGTGTGGGGGAACCTGGGTCTTCTTCCCTCAGTGCTTCCCACCAGGACCGGGGTGGCCTAGCTTGCTGGCATGACTCAGTGCTGTTGTTTAAACTGAGGATCCTTATCATGTAAAAGTCAAGCCCTAGCTCCCACCATCTCCAGAGGGTGGCGAATGACTGATATGCAGGTGTAGCAGCCATCTGTCATTGCAAAGTACCTGATGACCTCCTAACGTGTAGCCACACTGGGGTTTCAAACTTGAGTAGTACTGTCTAGGACTGCAGGTGGTAGAGCTGCCTTCGCTGCAGTGGGAGTCTCTCGCTTGCCTGCCTGATGTGCTGGTAGCAAGGGGCTGCCAGGCACAGTGCTTAAGAACACTTTTTAAATTGTGGCAGCTGACTTACAGAGGGGAACCCTGACGGGCTGCTTGGCTGTCTCACGGCATAGGCAGTTAATGGCTGGTGCTGCCTTCCCCCACCTCTCCTGCACTAGCGGGTGTGTGAGCATTGGGAAAGTGACCTGTGACTATTGGCAGGGGATCATTCAGCTCAGGCATTGATGAAGAACACTATGGACTGAGAGAATTTGTGTGAATTGCCAGACACATTTGTCGTAATTAGCCTTTTTGTTTGCCATGTGCTCACCATGTGCTCTGTCCTACCTCCCTGTTAACTGCTCTTGAAATCAGCCTAGAGACGAGATATATTTAGCCTCTTCTGCTTTGCACATGCTCAGTTGAGCTTACACCTGTCCCCAACTTGTAACTGTCAGGATGTGTCCACCAGAATTAGCTAACTGTCAGCCCCTCCCACTTGTTGCTAGCACACTCTCTGTATGACCTTGTATGTATTTGAAACCAGTATTCTGTACCTTGTACCGCCTTCATTTGAGCCCCTGTGTGGATATAAAAGGACCAAGCTCCTTCCAGTCAGTGTGCTACTTCATACCTTGCCGAAGGGTGTTGTGTGAATGTAGTTCCATCTCATGAGGTTTAATAAACTCTATCTTTTCTATTCCAGTTTCTGTGCCAACTTCTTCCTATTGGTCTGAGGACTCTGTGCAGAGAAGGACGAATGCATTGCACTGGTAGGCCTTGCTGAGGCTCACCACAACAAATTGGCGCCCAACGTGGGGCTCATCGGCGACTCGGATGCCCAAAGGACTGGTCGCAACGAAGGATTAGAATCTCACTTTGGACACGATCGCTGCCTGAGGAGACCCAAGTCTTGGCACCCATGGCGTTGTTCCTTTCTTTCTGATCTGACCATCCAAGTGGCGCCGGTCCTCGACTGAGATCTCTTCTGTTGATTCACCGTGCAGTGACCATTTAGTCGATTTGAGAACTTGGCAGTTGGAACCTGGACACCATTTGATTGGTAAGAGCTATTTTGCGGCACTTGCTGTTGGTTTTGATGCCTTTGATTGGTAAGGCAGTTTAGTAACACTTACTGCGGCTTTGCTTGTATGATTGGCCAATATTGAATCTCGTTTGATAAATATATGTGTTGCAATACATATAGCCAGGTAATGAGGAGATTTTTCTCTATTTAAAATAGTTTGAACAGCACAACGTACAAAGAGTACCTTAAGCCCCATTTTTTAAATTATAATACTGCATATTTTGCACTATTTTTGGCATGCCTGTTTCCAGCACACTTCGTAGGATGTGTTGCTTTTGTAGTGGTACCAGTTTGAAACTCGACGAAGCACAGCCAGCCCCCCCGGAGGGGATGCCTAATAGGGACATGTATATTAAGTATGGTATTTCTTCCATAATGTACAGCACGTTATGGAATAAATATACTAGTAAAGATACTGAGTTGCGTTGGCCTATGCATGGGTCATATGATTTGCGAAAGATTCAGTATGTGGAGCAACGGATGTTTAGCGAAAGGCTAGGCAAGCCATGTTTGACTGTGTGCGAATGTGGGAGAAAGAAGTGAGTCAACGAATGAAGCGGGAGCAAGCCTTGATTGAAAAAGAACAGCGAAAGAGTAACCATGCGAAAGCATTGGAAATGAAAAATAGGGAAATTAAAGAAATTTAAGAGAGGGAAGATAGGGAGCGTCATTGACAGGTAAATGACCAATACGCTGTTCGTAGACCTCTTTATCCTATTCTTAATAAACCCCAAGATGACTCTCTCTTATTAGATCATTGTCCACCTCCGAATACTCTTCCTTCTGCTCCTTATGAGTCGGATGAGGACTCTTCTACAGACCAGGACAAAGCTAGAGAAACTCGCTCAATGTTATCTGCTGAACGTGCGTCTCAGATTAGATCTGCTGCGCGTAAAGCCGTTCGTAGTACTACTACTGCTTCTGAACTTCTAGATAGTAAAAAAAGTTGGCAGGAAAGGGAGCAGATATATTTTACTGAGGTATTTGCTGCAGAGGTTATTGAACGATTTAGGAAACATTCAGTAGAAATGGAGCCCGATGATGTAGCAGCTGATTGTAAACAATTACGTGATGGTCTTTTTGTCTTCTACCAGGTGGCTAACACGATCAGACGCTTGGTTAAACTGTGCGTTGAAGCAGCCCGTTTGCGAGAGGAGAAAAAGGCAGCAGACGTAGCTGCACCAACATCTCAGATCAGCATAGCACGAACTTCTACTCCTGAAACAGATAAGAATGTTGTAATTTATGTGAAACCCATGCGGGAAGCCGCACCTTTATATGTTCATCCTAAAGGAACGGGTACAAATTATGATAAGACTTCTACAGATGCTAAAGGTTATTTTATTTATAATTGGGTTTACACTCCTTGGAATAGAGCAGATTTTATGGCCCTTAAAAATGCATTGCCTGATCCGCGAAAGAATCCAGCAGCCTTTTATGAGGAAGTTGAGGGTGCAATTAGTTCTTGTACTATGACTTTGCCTGATATTGATTTGTTTTTTGGATTAATATTACCGCCTGATATGTGGAGAACTGTGCGTAAAATTGACGACTGTGCGACATTTGGAGCTTTATGGAAAGAGTTAGAGCAGTGAGATGAAGATAGAGAACCTGCACAGAAACCATGTCCGTTAACTTTAGATGTTACGGCAGCTATATTAGTTAAGCTAAAGATGATTATTCCTCCTAAAAAGATAGATTGGACTGTATTAGCAACGTGTAAGCAAAAGGCAGATGAATCGGTTTCAGATTTCTTTACACACTTTGAAGAGGCATTCAAAGATTTTATTGGCCAGTCATTAACAGATGACATGGGTAGGCACCTGTTTGTCGATAAATATGTCACAAACCTTTTGCCAGGAATAGCCAGTCGCCTAAAAGCCAGTGAGAGTTCATGGACTACCTCTTCTCCGGTTTCTCTCCTAACCATGGCTCAGTATTATGAGCAACAAGAATTAGAAGCTAAAAATAATGAGGATAAAAAATCTAAAGAGTATGTTAGCTCAAGCTTACGGCTCACCTTCTGGAGGTAATGATAGAGGCGGACGTGGATGTTATGGTTCGTCTTTTCCTCCTTAAACTTGTTCGAATTTGTCTGTTGACCAGTGTGTGTAGTGCAAGAAATTTGGACATTGGCTTTCTGATTGTCCAGTACTGCGTGCTCAGCAGTGTCCACGTGGTCGAGGACAAATAAGAAATCGCTCAGGATATTCAGAGCCTAGAGGAAGCACGAATGATCGCACTAGGTTTGATGCTAATACACGTGGGCAGGATGGGTTTAACACTTTTGATAGAAGGAACCAATATCAAATGTCCGACTATGTGCCGTCTGATTTACAAGATTCTGCTTATGCATAGGATTGCCTAGGATGGGGTAAGGAATCAGTTGAAGTTCCAGTAGATCAGAGGGGTCTCTATGTTACAGCACATGTTTTGGGGTCTACTGATCAGTTTCTGGTTGATACAGGAGCTACTCGTAGCGCCTTGTCTAAACAATTGGTTCCAAGGGCTCCCCTGTCTGGCTTAACCATTACATCAATAGGTTTCAATGGAACAACTTCCCTTAGCCCATTGTCACAACCACTCACATTTCATGTTGATAAGTTTACTGCTCCATGTCCGTTTTTGCTTTCTCCAAACACACCAGACAATATTGTGGGTCTTGATATGCCTAAATATTTCAGGGCTACGATACGATGTTCTCCGGAAGGAGTACGGGTTATTTTGAATGACAACTACCCTGTGCTTGAGAGATCTTGTATTATCAAAGAAGACATTGCACTAGCCTCACTCCCTAGTACTTTGTGGGCTACTTCAGATACCGATATAGGGCAAATGGTTATTCCGCCAGTGCACATTAGTGTCAAGGTGGGTGCTTCTTTGCCAAGACTGCCTCAGTATAAAATTTCTAAAGAAGGAGAAGAAGCACTTACACGCATTGTTCACGATTTGATTAAAGTGGGGGTTGTGGAAGAAGTACCTTACAATGTTTTCAATAGTTCGATTCTTCCCATTTTGAAAAAAGATACTGACAGTAAGATTTATAGATTTATCATTGACCTGAGAGAAGTAAACAAGATTGTAGTACCGCAGTACCCTGTGGTTTCTGACATAACGACACTACTTACTTCCTCCGATAGCAACTACATTCTCTGTTATAGACTTGAGGAATGCTTTCTTTTCGATCCCTATTCATCCTGAAAGTCTATATTTGTTCGGTTTCACTTTGTATAACCGATCGTGTAGATTTTGTAGAGTTCCTCAAGGCTGTACTGAGAGTCCTAGTATTTACAGTCAAGCATTGAAGAGACAGCTTGATTCCTTAACTTTGCCTGAAGGAGTGGCACTCATACAATATGTCGATGACATCTTGTTGTCAGCTGATACGCCTGAGCAGTGTGAAAAATTGTACCTTGTCCTTGCTTTCTTTTCTTGCTACACACCACCATAAAGTATCATGGAAGAAATTGCAATATTTTAGGACACCGTCTGTCTAAGGAGGACCGTGCACTGACACCAGATCGTATTCAAGCAATTTTAGACACCCCAGTACCTTCCACACAGAAAGATGTCCGTGCATTCATTGGTTTGACTTTGTTTTGTAGGCAATGGATATTGGGTTTTACACACATTGTTAAACCTCTGCTAGCACTTTTGACTAAGAACACTCCGATTCCCCTTCCATGGACAGATGAATTTCAAAATGCTTTCCATCAGTTAAGACAAGCTCTTTGCTCTGTACCAGTGTTCGGCACACCAGATTACATGAAGGCCTTTACACTCTATGTACACGAGAAAGATGGATGTGCATTGTCAGTTTTAGGACAGGCACATGGTGATAACCAACGTCCCTGTGCATATTTTTCTGCAGTTCTTGATCTTGTTGCTCGTGCATTGCCTGGGTGCTTCCGTTCAGTTGCAGCAACAGCTGTGTCCATACGTCAGAGTGAAGGGATAGTTTTGTCACACAAACTGTCAGTGCTAGTACTCCATGCAGCAGATGCCCTTTTGAATCAGACTAAGACACAACACTTAACTAGTGCTCATTTGACAGGATACAAATTGACACTGTTAGCACCTCATATTACCTTGAAGAGGTGCGTGACACTGAACCCAGCCACTTTGTTGCCATATCCTGCGACTCAGTCTCAGTCAAAGGAACCTCACGATTGTATATTCCTTACTGAGGAACAGACAAAGGGCTGCATCGATTTGCAAGATACGCCCCTTCCAGATGTAGATGGGAAACTGTGGGTTGATAGGTCCTGTCTGAACATACCAGATGGCACAATTTCAGCTGCTTATGCAATCACCACGCTTGAGACAGTAGTGGAAACAGCTCTCATACCTCAGAAGTCGGCTCAAGCAGCTGAACTAATAGCTTTGACACGAGCATGTGAACTTAGCACTGACCTGTGTGTGAACATTTACACGGATAGCCGCTATGCTTTTGGAGTGGTTCATGATTTTGGCCTACTCTGGAAGGAAAGAGACTTTCTTATATTCCACAGGATGCAGATAATGCATGGAGAATTAGTACATAATCTCTTGACTGCACTTACATACCTAAAGAAAGTTGCTTTTATGAAGTGTAGCGCACACAAGAAAATCATTGACAAAATAGGGCAGGGCAATGCCTTCGCAGATCGCGTTGCTCGTGAAACTGCGATGCAGTGAAACACTACTTCCATGTACGTAGTAAAGTCTCAAGCTGAGCGTTGACAAGACGCTAGAGAGGAAGTATTGGATAAACAGAGATCTGCCTCTGTGGAAGAGCTTGAGCAATGGTCTAAAGAAAGAATGTTAGACGATAAGGATTGTTGGCGTAACAAAGAAATGACTACGTGGAAATTGCCTGCAGCCTATTTACAACCTATGGTTCAAATGGCACATGGGCTGGCACATGTTGGAGCTCTAGCAATAACTAAATTGCTTACACAAGTTTGGGAGCATCCCGGAATTGCCAGCACAGCTAAAAGAGTGGTACACTCCTGTTTGATCTGTTGGCAGTATAATCCTGGAAAAGGGACACAGACTCCTACAGGAGGGTTTGCTACACCAACCGTATATTTTGAAGTCTTGCAGATGGATTATATTCAACTTGAACTCTGCAATCATCTAAAATATGTCCTAGTGGTGGTATATGCCTTCAGTAAATGGAAAGAGGCATACCCTACAAAAGATAATACTGCTCTCACCACAGCAAAGGTGCTTCTAAAGGAGTTTTTACCTAGGTATGGTGTTTGTAAGCTTTTGTGGAGTGACAACGGACCTCATTTTATTGGGCAAGTTGTTGAGTATGTCTTGAAAGGGTTAGAGATCAAACAGAAATTCCATACAGTCTTCCACCCGCAATAAGCAGGATTGGTGGAAAGGTTTAACGCTACTTTAAAATTGAAGCTGGCAAAAATACTGGCTTCCACGTCCCTAAAGTGGCCAGATGCACTACCTTTGGCATTATAATCCATAGGATCGGTGCCACACTCATGATCAGGTCTTACCCAATAAATAGGTGGTATTTGGGAGACCGATGAACATTTGGGGAGTTCCTAAGCCACGCCTCATACATGATATACCTTGTGTTCTGTTGAATGATTATTTGGCACAGCTAACTGACAGTTTGATCCCTATTCATCAACAGGTTCAAGAAGCTCTTCCAGACAGATCTGTCCCGGCAACTATGTGATGGTCAAGGTCTTCAACAGATCGAACAGCTTGGAACCGAGGTGGGGAGGTCCGGAGCAGGTGCTCCTGACCACAAGGACAGCAGTTCGAGTGACGAACAAAAAGAACTGGGTCCACAACACGCATTGCAAGCGTGTGTCGCCTCCCTTGGTGGAACCTGCTGTGCTGAGCGACCATCAAGAGATTCTGGAGACGGAGAAAGGTCAAGCTATCTCACCTGACAAATCTGCTGAAGTCTTCCCGGACCACACGATTCCTGGAGCATCGCGATACCACTTGAGACCGAGGAAAGAATCTGCAGTGTTGAACGAGACTGGTTGAGCTACCGCCCTGGGTTTGTGAAACGGAGAGCCAATGTGGCAAGGGGGGGGGGGTCAGCCCCGCATTAGTGTAGTGACACCCGTCTTGGCCCGTGGTGAAGAAATCAGCGGCTGCCCAAGGGATAAGAGCTCCAACGATTGTTTTCAACAAGTTTTAGAAAGATCAATCATCACTGTTGCTGAAATGAATAATAAAATAATTATTTGTGCTGTAGGGTTTGTTGTTGCCCTGGTGGTTCTGGCGATAATCACCTGGTTTGTTGAGAAATTGGCTCCTGCTCGACAGCTTCTTGTTGCCACTACTCCAGTTTCAGTGGAACATAACTATTTCACACTTCCCTACCATGAGCAGAAACATCGACAATCCTACCTGAATAACACATTCATCCAGATGTTGCATCATACACACAATGCCACGAGTACTACCAATTGTTGGGTGTGTGGGATGATACCTGCACACCAAAAGAAATGAGGAACGCCTTTTATTCCTCTACCGTTTTCGCATAATGGTTCTTTTCAAGCTTGGTATGCTCTTTTGTTTGCTTTCGGTAAGCCCTCAGTAAGTAAGTAAGTAAGTAAGTAATATTTATTTGTATATGATTAATTAAAATCCTTACAAAAATATAAAACGCCATGGCAATACAAATAATTTAAAATACAGCAGTTACTATTGTCAGTTCAAGGTTGTTGCTAGGTTCCGATGAGTCTTTCAGGTGTGATTGAGTCTTTTCTTCATTAAATCAAAGAACTTCACAACCTGACAGTTCAGTTTAATGTCACTGGAGGAAAAACATAGTTTAACTGCCTGCCTGCAAGTCCGAACGGCATATGATCTAAAAAAAGGTAGCAACAGCTTGTGCCTCAAGTCCATTAGTCTCGGGCAGATGCATATCACGTGGATGATGTCGTCCTTGCCAGATTTACACAGGCAACATAGAGCCGAGGGGTGAGTTCTCTCCCATGGCGGCAGGTGCGGCAATATCGGGATAGCTCCAAGGCGCAGTTTCAGGAACTTTTCTTTGATTTTTATTTTCATCCCGATATTAAGGTATACCTGTGGCTGTATTTTGCCATAGTCTCCCACCGTTATCCATCCATGCGCCCTGTTGGCTAGATCTTTCTTATCTTCTATTGCAGAAATTATTCTGGCAGACTTTTTTGCCAACTTTTTGAAGGACTGGTGATCTATGGCGGATTCCCAAATATCGGATAAGCCTAACACGTCAAGAGATCCAAATAAGTAGTCCCTCGGCTGTGAGGTGCGGCATCTAATTAGCTCTTCCCAGACGCTGGCATTTAAGGAGTCAGGATCTGCATCGCAAATCTTGCGCCAGGTAGTTACATATGCACTCCGTCTTTCTAGTGTTTGTTTGACCACCCCAAATTCTAAACGAATTTGGGCCGGAGACGCATATTTGGGAAGGTTGAAGATGGCCCGGTAACAATTGGCTATGACTGCATCTAGCACTGCAGCGTCCTTCCCATGCAGCGATTCTCTCCCATAAGTGAGCGTTGGTTGAAGTTTCGCTCGGAGGATTTCAAGAAAGGGTTTAAGGGTGAGGTCAGGGAGTTTAGTCTTTAGAGATTTCAATGCGAGGTAGGTCATTGTTGCCTTCCCTCGAATAGACTGGAGCTGCGGCCTAGACGTATTCTTAGAATCCAACATGACGCCAAGGTACTTGTATGTGGCTACCCGTTCAAGTTTTACTCCATTCAGGTACCAACCAGGGATCCTTTTCTTCCTGTAGTTAACTGTCATGACCTTAGATTTGTTGAGGTTTATTTCTAGGGCATTCTTTACCGAGAAAGCATGGGTACAATTCAAAAGATGCTGAAGGCCTATTGGCGACCGGCTTATCAGCACTAAATCATCCACATATAGCAGGCTAGGGAGGGTGACTTTTCCTAGCTTGGGTGCATGATTTCGGCATTTGTCAAGTTCTTCCGGTAAGTCCGAAATAAACAGATTGAAGAGGATTGGCGCTAATAAGCACCCCTGCTTTAGTCCTTTAGTTGTCCTTATCTGCTTCGAGAGGTGCTGGCCAGTTCCAAGTTTAATTTTAACCCAGGTGTTAGAGTGGAGAAGTATTAGGGCGTCTAGGAGATGTTTCAGAATGCCCCAATTAAATAGTTTTTCCCAAAGTTTATTCCAGTCCACATGGTCGAAGGCCACAGTATAATCAATGAATGAGAGAAATAGCGCTAGCTTGGTGCTTTTTGCCTCGCCCATCAGTAAGGACAGGCCATGATGTTGGTTGTTGTCCCTTGGCCTTTACGGAAACCTGTTTGATTGGGAGGGATAATGGCTTTTTCGGACGCCCACGCCGATAGTTCTTCCAGAATGAGACCACTGAAATATTTTGCTTCTATATCAAGCAAAGCAATGAGACGGTAGCTGTTCGGGTTACTCTTACTCCCATGTTTGTATATTGGACTAATAATGGACCCATGCCAAGAGTCCGGAAGGGATAAAGTAAGTCTCGCCTCATCAAAGACCTGACCCAAGGATGCACTCCAAAAGGCTACGTCAGATTTGTACAACATGGGGGGGATTCCATTCGGTCCCGGGGCCCCATTCGGTCGTCCCTTGATGATTCGCCGCCCGATGTCTGCTGGGGTATATTCCGTGAGCCCTGTCTCCATGATCCTTATAGGTCTGCCTTCCCCTTCTAAAAGTTCTAGTTGTGGTAAGGTCATACCCTTAAACTCCCCTAATCCACACATGCTTGTCCCGCTTTGATTGCTGGAGTTACCATCATGACTAAGCTTTGTGATTTCCAAGCAGTGGGACTATGTTGCCGTATCTCCTATGTTGTCATTATTAAAGTGTGACAATAAGTATTTAGTCCATACTTCCTCTGATATGTGCGAATTTTGCCCCAGATGGTCAGGGTTCTGGATTCTTTTCACCATTTGCCAGAACCTGGAACTGTTTTTTTGCTTTCCTTCGTGAACAAGTTTCCTCCAAAGTTCTTCATTCCTTTGTTTTTGACTTAACCATTTCAGCCGTTTAAGTTTCTTTTTCCCTTCCCTCAGCAGTACTTGCAAACTAGGGTTTCCCTGATCCTTTCGTATCTGTCTCAGAGTTTGATTGATCAGGCGTTTTTGTGTTTTCATGTCCAACCACATCTGTCTCGTGTTTGAGGGTCCCCTCACAAGGCGATAATTGGAGGGCCTGGTACTACCCAGTTGTTCCCCGATGGTGATGATGAAGTCCTGCCAGACATTCCCCAACTTGGATGAGCAGTGAATTTGGTGGAAGAGGGTTTTCGCACTTGAACCAATACGGTCGATGTTATCAGGACTACACCGTATCCGTTTTAAATTTGCACTGACTTCTGTTTCTGGGCCAATGTAGCGTTCTTATTTCTCTGCCGAATTGGATTTTATCTCAGCCACTAAGGGCAGGTGGTCGCTGAAATCACTCACGTCTATTTTGAATGAAGTTATCCAGCTGAACATGTCCAATGACATGAACATGTAATCCAAATGCGAAGATTGTGTGCTAGAGTGGAAAGTAACTGCCGGTGGATCGTCTTCAGCATAGCGTCCGTTTAGGGCCCTTAAGTTATGGGTGTTCAATTGCCGAAGAAGGTTTTTTGAGTGTTTCGTTAGGTTGTTATTTTTTGTTCGACCTTGCGCCGGCACGCCCCATGCTGTGTCTAACTCATAAGAGAGGTCAGTGCCTTGCTCATTGCTGATGAGAAGCATGTTAAAGTCACCAGCCAAAATGAAGGTATCTGACTCCCCAGAGTCCCTTATTTTTTGTAGAACATGCCCCAGCTCTTCCACTGATTTTTGTTTCCATTTGGGGTGAATGTATGTGTTTATAATAATAACTTCCTGCTGCTGCTTTGTTAGAGGGAGTGAAAGCTTTACCACCTGTATGACACTTGGGGGGGTTATATGGAAGTCCAGAGCCCTAATTTCGCCTATTGTCGTTATAGAGGCGAATACCATCAATCCTCCTGAACTACGACCGAAGATTGAAGTTTTGGTGGCTGGCGTACAGAGTGACGTGAACCCCTGTAGATCAAATGCTTTATCTTCCCAAGTTTCTTGTATTAACAGGAGATCGAATGAGGTTAAGTATTGTATGAGCTCCGGGTCGTGCTTTTTATTAACTAAGCCATTGATATTCCATGAGCAGATTCTTGTGACCCTCCGTACCACCATGAAGTTAGCGGGCGCTAGCCCATTCTGTCAAACGTCAGCGGTCGTTGTCGCGATAGTACGCTGAATACATCTCCAATTGGGGTCCGTCGATAACGACAAGTTGGTGTCTTGATTACGATATTGACCCCTTCGGGGACTTATGGTGTGCCGGTCACGTTGCCCCGGTGAACAGCTCCTAGCTCCCTTTAATATTGAAGTGGAGTTTTTATGAAGCTGGGGTTGAATGGAGGGTAAAAGCGGAGTTGGATAGCGGGGTTGCCTTTCCAATTTCAAGGCGATTCCCCATTGCTGAAACATTGGCTCCTCTTCCAAGATTTTGTTAGCTATCTCCTGTGAAATCCAGGTAGTTTTGGTGATGTCAGGCTGATGGGTCGAGGTGTTTGATTCGAACCCTACTAATAAAAGGTCTTTCGTGCTGATGTTTGCTAGATTTGTTGAAGAGTGCAGAAGTCTTAGGATGTTCCCCCTATTCAATATGTCTTCCTTCCCTCTAGATATATATTCTGGGATAAACAGAATTGAGGTTGGAATGCTCTGACATAGCGATTTTGTTGGAACCATCGGTGGACTCTTGGTGGCATGAGAAGGTTGCTCAAGGGCGTGGCTAGAGGATGATGCCCCGAGTAAGCCTCCGCCTTGCTCATTATCTAGCTTCGTGGCCCAGAGGATAATGTGTGTTTTCGGCTGGGGGTCAGGACAGATTTCCAAGCTCATGGACGTTGTACTGATTATTTCCGGCTCAGACTCCGAACATGTCTCCGAGGTCATGACCAGAGGGGTGGTGTTCCGCATGTTTTTTGTGGCTTCTTCGCCCGATTTAATTTTACTGTTGTCCGGAGTCTGGCCTGGCTGAATTATTTTAAATTGTAAAAGTTTCTGTTTGGTGCATTTTTTTGAGGTCATCTTCTTTCCGAGATCATGTGTTAATTTTAAGCACTGTGATGGCGGCTCTGTTGGTGCACTGTCTCGGGCTTCGGGCGAGGGAGGCCGATGGACACTAGGTGACGGGCCCCCGACATCAGTGTCTAAAGCCGCGGTGGAAGGTGATAATTCGTCTGTATTAAGCCTTGCTCCTCTTAGAGCGCGTTTCCTACATTTCCTTTTGTTCTATCTGCGGGACTTTGCGTTGGTTTGCGTCGGAGGTTTAGCTGTACTCGCGATAGTGATAGCTTCCTCTATTTCCGATAATTTAGTGGGTGGAGCTTGGGGTGGCAAGGTAGTGACTAGGCTTGGGTCACTTGGCAACTTGATCTCTTGCCTTGAGACAGATATCAAAGGAACTGCAGGGAGGTCAGCTGTGTGTTGCTTTAATGGTAGGAGGGCTGATGCTTTTAAGTCACTTAACAGGTCCCCTAACATAGATGGTAAAGATGATAGTTTATCTAAAAGGGGATCAAAAGGGGGGGTCGGTGGTAACTGAGAGATCTGCGAGAACTGCGTCTTGGCCCCTCCTTATAAGTCCATTTAATTCTGAGATTTTCCAGTCAATCCCTGAAATTGACTCGGCCATTGACTGCAAGACGGTAAGCTGTAAGTCCATTTTTTGTGACTGAAAGTCCAGGGCAGTAGCCGACTGTTGCAAAGTACCTAAGATTGTGGACCATAGGGTGTCCGGGACTAAGTTGCCTAAGTTAGTATCCCCTACCGGTCTCGGGGCGGCATTGATCATCGGCTTCTCTTCGGGGGATTTGGCATTATAAGCCGCGACTAGTTCCTCCCACTCTTGTACAGAAATAGAAGACATATCATTGTTTATGGAATTATTTGTTGATTGAGAGTCGTTAAACTGCATCAATGTGCGCCGTTCAGATGCTATTGACACCGTTGGTCCAATGGTTGGAGTTAGTTGTTCGATGATTCTGCTCAGGTTGCCTTGGGATTTTTTTACGGGGGTAAAAGGAAGTACTAGCGATTGTGGCAAAGGATACCCGCTTTCTTCTTTTATTAAAGCCATTGATGGCTTCATTGATGGCTCCATACATGCGCCTCGAGTATCCATGCCAGTGGTTGCACGGGTTGGGGAACTACTAACTCGATGGGGGCCAGGCGAGACTTCTCTTCCCACTTCCCGATGGACCACAGCCTTGGTTTCCTGAGACCTCTCCTGATTCCTCAAGGAAGATGAACCGTACTTACTCTGTTGAGTCGAGTTGGGGGTGGATAAGGTCTGCACACATATTGACTCATTTCATTTCAAAAAGCTTTATTCGATTTTTTGTATAAAATCATAAAAGCATACAATTTTAAAATACATTCATAATTAAAAATAAGGTACATACATATGAAACACAGATATCTCCATGATAAAAGAATAATCAAACATTTGCGCATCCTATGAATATAACTTCCTACCAATAGCATACTTTACAATGTTCATGATATCAGTTCTTCCTTTTCATCAAAAGGGATGTGCAAGGGGTAACAATGAGTTAAAAAATACTAAACGGTATTTCAGATCTATTTGGGGCAGAAATACTACAAACAAGTGGTAAACAAGATCCTCTACCCAGGCTGGTACAATCCCCAGTCGTTGGCCTAGCGGCGCGAGTATACAATGTGCTGGGATAGAAGTCATGTAGGTCCCAGATGGATATGGGACCATCCCCTTCTTTAGGTTGCCAAGTTCGAAGAAGTGGGGCAATGTTTCTGCTTCTGAATCTTATTAGTATCAGGTCACCAATAATGTTTTTCGGAAGGGGGCCCAGCCAACCTACTCTCCTTACGCTCACAATCCCACCGTCACAGTCACGGGGCAGGGGTCTATTTTTTGATAACCAAAACTGGACCTTATTTAACAGGTCATCCTGTCTCTCTATTTTACCCTTTTTTAGTTGCGGAACTCCCGAGAGGATGCATACAAACGGAGCTGCCTCTGGGGGTAGATGCATTCTGTGAACCCTGTTTCGCTCTACCCTGGGGACAGAATTTTTCGGTGTAGTGGAATTAAGAGAGGCTTTAGAAATGTTTAGGGGAAGATTAGTGGGAACTGATACTCGAATTTGGGCAACTTTATTTTGGGTAGCTTTATTTTGAATGGCAGGTATGGGCTTATTTAAGGTAACAGTTGTCAAAGGATGGGGGGGTATAGAAGCATGGCTAGAGGTTAACAGATTAGAGTTTATTTTTTCCTCAATCCCTGCCAATCTATCCCCCAGGATGTTTATTTTATCGATTAGGGGGTCTATAGTGGATTTGATCAGTTGTTCGATCATTGACAATAGGGCACTCTGGGAGGAGGGAGCAAGGTCGTCTAATTTATCTGCCACCTCTCCGATTTGGGGAAGAATGATGGGGGTTGGACTCGAGGTTGGGGATTCAAATTGTATTAATTGTACTTTCGATTGGATCTCGTTGTATTTATCCCCGTCCTCCTTACTTTTGTTAGGTGTGGCCCGGGCGAATACTCGACATTGCATATTTGTTTTGGAAAATATGGGGAAAGGTCCCAGCATTCTCTCATTTGTAGTTACTAAATTAATATTATTTGGAGGGGCTGGTGATCCCGCAGGGACATAGCTGGTCTTACACAAACAGTTTAATTCCTCCAACAGTGAGAGACTACACATTGTATTGTTTGGCTGAGGAGGAGAGTGATTACAAGATAGACTGGCTACAGGCTGGTGGCAGTTGTTTTTATCCGCCTCTATAGGTAAGGGTAGCATTATGTTATTTATGTACTTATCTTGCGACCTCAGACAGGTAGTCGGCCGAGGCGCTAGTTTTGTGGCAACCCCTTTCTGGTTCATGATATAGCTTGGATGTGGACAAGGTAATATAGAGTTTGTTGGGGTAATACTATTGACCGGAACAGTATGTAAAATGGGCTTTACCTCCTCCGGGAAAACCAAGTGGCGGAGCCCGTCCCGTCCTCCTCGTGCCTCTGAGGGCCACAGAGGGCCCGCCCTTTGCCCGGGCTTAGCCCGCGCGCGAGCCCGCTACGCGAGGGCTGTCCTTTTTCTATCCCCTCCGGGGGCGGAAGTAGCAGCAGAGGAGTCTGGGGGATGTAGTTTCCCCACCCCACGGCAGCCACTATCCTGTAGTTCTGCGGCGGCGGGGGACTGGCATCAAGGATTCCCAAATGTCCTGTGGGCAGCAGTGAGCAGGTGGGGGTGATTCTCCCCCCAAAACGAGTCTTCTACCCCCCACAACGAGTGTTCAAAGGAGCGCCCACTCCACCAGGGCTGTCCTTCTTTTTCTATCCCCTCCGGGGGCGGAAGTAGCAGCAGAGGAGTCTGGGGGATGTAGTTTCCCCACCCCACGGCAGCCACTATCCTGTAGTTCTGCGGTGGCGGGGGACTGGCATCAAGGATTCCCAAATGTCCTGTGGGCAGCAGTGAGCAGGTAGGGGTGATTCTCCCCCCAAAAAGAGTCTTCTACCCCCCACAACGAGTCTTCAAAGGAGCACCCACTCCACCAGGGCTGTCCTTCTTTTTCTATCCCCTCCGGGGGCGGAAGTAGCAGCAGAGGAGTCTGGGGGAAGTAGTTTCCCCACCCCACGGCAGCCACTATCCTGTAGTTCTGCGGCGGCGGGGGACTGGCACCAAGGATTCCCAAATGTCCTGTGGGCAGCAGTGAGCAGGTAGGGGTGATTCTCCCCCCAAAACGAGTCTTCTACCCCCCACAACGAGTGTTCAAAGGAGCGCCCACTCCACCAGGGCTGTCCTTCTTTTTCTATCCCCTCCGGGGGCGGAAGTAGCAGCAGAGGAGTCTGGGGGATGTAGTTTCCCCACCCCACGGCAGCCACTATCCTGTAGTTCTGCGGCGGCGGGGGACTGGCATCAAGGATTCACAAATGTCCTGTGGGCAGCAGTGAGCAGGTAGGGGTGATTCTCCCCGCAAAACGAGTCTTCTACCCCCCACAACGAGTGTTCAAAGGAGCGCCCACTCCACCAGGGCTGTCCTTCTTTTTCTATCCCCTCCGGGGGCGGAAGTAGCAGCAGAGGAGTCTGGGGGATGTAGTTTCCCCACCCCACGGCAGCCACTATCCTGTAGTTCTGCGGCGGCGGGGGACTGGCATCAAGGATTCCCAAATGTCCTGTGGGCAGCAGTGAGCAGGTAGGGGTGATTCTCCCCCCAAAACGAGTCTTCTACCCCCCACAACGAGTGTTCAAAGGAGCGCCCTCAATTATTTCCGCTTTGTTTGCAGTACTCTGCGCAGCCATGTGATTTTTCCTGACTGACCCATTATCTGGAAAGCCCTCAGTAGGTGGAATCATTTTTCACTTGAATAAAGAATGCTACCAAGATGAAGATTGTTATCCTCAAGCTAAAGGGACTAAATGGGAATGGGAAGAGTACCAACCGGACAATATTTCGACAACATATGTCTTCACGAATATGAGGAACATTAAAGACAATGGACCTTTTGTAATTTCTGTGACCAGAGCAAAAGCAGAACTATGTATAAGTAGTGTTGGGAGAATTCCTGTAGGACGAAGTGAATGTATTCTACAATAACTATTGAAGGAGCTAACAACAGTAGTTTTACATCTTCACACAATTTGTATTTTGTATGTGGAAATGAAGGATACTATCAATTGCCTGTTAGGCGGTCCGGGGTATGTTACATATCATTTTTGTTACCCCCCTAATATTTCAAAGAATAGATACAAACGAACAATAAGTACAGATGAAGTCGACCAGACAGATACCACTTTACAACAATATGTTGAATTCAATTTGAGATTTGTTCTTCTTTGTGGGTGCTGCATTTAATAGCAGAAAGATCAGACGATTGACTCGTGTTGTGGAAGCTGTCACCAATCAGACAGCCATGGCACTTGGGAACATTACAGAAGAACTGCAAATTGCAAGAATTGTAGCACTCCAGAATAGGATGGTGCTTGGCGTGGTTTTGGCTGATCGAGGTGGTGCATGTCGCATCAACGGTAGCAGTTGCTGCGTATTTATACCGGATCACTCACCTTCAGTTTATGATGCAATCTCTAAACTGCATAAGATTGCTGCAGAAATTCACCCAGAGACTGGTACATGGACATTTTCAAACTGGATATGGACATTCTTTGTTACTTGGGGCTGAAAGCTAATGACTATTCTATGTATACTACTGGTGATACTATTTACATGCTGTACTTGTATACAATGCGGTCCTATGCTTTGCTCCATGTGCATCACTGCTTGTACACCTGCCAAAAGAAATATTGCAGATATAAAAGCACAGCAAATGTTAAATAAAGAAATAGCTGAGATGATGAGCATCAATGTACAGGATGCATATCTAGATTACCCCAGATAAACGAATGTCTTCAGCTAATGCTGAAAGGGTCGTCTGTTGTAATTTAGCAGCGATTAGGTGAAGCATTAGCAGAAGACATCCTGTATTTAGAGACTATCTTGTCCGTTTTGCAGAATCCATTTTGTATTTCTGTCAACCATTTTGTTTGCCATGTGCTCTGTCCTACCTCCCTGCTCTTGAAATCTGCCTAGAGACGGGATATATTTAGCCTCTTCTGCTTTGCACATGCTCAGTTGAGCTTACACCTGTCCCCAACTTGTAACTGTCAGGATGTGTCTACCAGAATTAGCTGTCAGCCCCTGCCACTTGTTGCTAGCACACTCTCTGTATTACCTTGTATTTATTTGAAACCAGCATTCTGTACCTTGTACCGCCTTCATTTGAGCCCCTGTGTGGGTGTAAAAGGACCAAGCTCCTTCCAGTCAGTGTGCTACTTCATACCTTGCCGAAGGGTGTTGTGTGAATGTAGCTCCACCTTCTGAGGTTTAATAAACTCTGTCTTTTCTATTCCAGTTTCTGTGCCAACTTCTTCCAATTGGTCTGAGGACTCTGTGCAGAGAAGAGTGAATCCCTTGCACTGGTAGGCCTTGCAGAGGCTCACCACCACACATTGATCATCTTCTAAATTCATTGCTCGTTTATGCACTACTTTCCCGTCTACTTGACCACTCGGCAGCCACATTCCTGAACCAGAATTTGAAGCTCTAATTGATCTCCCTGACCTTTCTCCAACACTTCCTCATTCCCCTAGTTCTCTTGCTCCAGACTACCTACCTCACCTCTTTTGCTCACTTCTTTTTCACCCTTTCTGCCATTCTCTGTTACCTTTCTTTGTTTTATCAATCTTAATTTGTTTTTTCCCTCTCTTCTCACCTTTCAGTCAATGTCATTTCCGGGATTACAAAAAAGCCATACTCCTAGCCAAAACGGAATACTTCTCTCTGAAGATTCATCTTACAGCTAATAAACCAAAGGAGATCTTCACCATTGTCCATGAGCTAGCTGCCCCTGACAGAGTCGCCCCTAAGCCCATCCCCTCTCAATCTCTATGCGACTCCCTTAATGACTATTTCATTGAGAAGATTGCCATGATGAAACGCAATATTCCCTTGCCCCCCTCTCCTTTTCCTGCCACCCACCGTCCCCTACCTTTCCCACCCTTGACCAATTCCCCCTCATATCTAAGGAAGTTTTCCTTACCTTGCTCAGAAAGGTCAAATCGGGGTCCCCCTCCGACCATTGTCCTGTTTACATTCTGAGGGAGATCTTCTCTACCTGTGCTGAACCCCCATTAACCCTTCTCAACACTTCCATCACCCTGGGAACTGTCCCAGACTCGTTTAAATCCGCTATAGTTGTTCCCATCTTAAATAAAACGGGTGCTGACCCTACTTCAACTTTAGACCTATTTCCCTGCTCCCGTTCCTGGGAAAGATCCTGGAGAGTCTTATTACCTCATGCCTCTCTACCTTTATTGAAGAAAAACTCCTTCTGGCCTCCGACCAAGCCGGCTTTCGTCCAGCTCACTCTACGGAGACCGTAGTTCTCTCCGTCTTGGACGATCTTAGAAGGAGTCTGGACATTAATTCTCCTCAGGCCCTGGTCCTCCTCGATTTGTCCGCCGCCTTCGACACGGTCGACCACTCTATTCTTCTCGACCGTGTCGGAGGCACCGGTATTCGGGGGTCGGCTCTGGCCTGGCTCACCTCTTTCTTAGAAGGCCGCACCCAGTCCGTACAGCTAGAGTGCTTTTCTGCCCCTACCCGCTCTGTTTCCTGCGGGGTACCCCTCTTCTCTTTCTCCTCTCCCTTTTAACCTTTCACATCCACCCCCTCATTGCCGCTCTGCAAAAAATGGAGGTCACGGTATTTAATTATGCTGATGACCTCCAGCTCATCTTCAATCTTTCCTCCTCCCCTGATTCTATCCTTAATTTTCAAACTACTTTGGCATTCATCTATGACTGCATGAACCTCAATCAGCTGAAATTAAACCCTGATAAGACAGAGTTGGTCCTTACCTGTAGCCCCTATAGTCCTTGGACACCCACCTTTTGGCCTCCAGCCCTTGGGTGCCCTCCCCAACCCTCTGCTTCGGTAAAAACCCTGGGCATCAAAATCAGTCAAGATCTTTCCATGCGCCCTCAGATTAGCACGGTGGTCTCGTCTTGCTTCCTGTCTTTTAGAATCATAAGTAAAATCTCCCGATACTTTTCTGTTGAAGCTCTTAAACGGATTCTCCTGGCCATGATTTTATCCTGCCTTGACTATGGCAACGGCCTGTATGTAGGCATTCCTGCCTACGAACGTCGGCGCCTGCAGCTAATTCAAAACCAGGCAGCACGCCTCATCTATAAACTTCCCAAATCTCACCGCACCACTCCTGTTCTAAAAACTCTTCATTAGCTCCCCATCCTGGAGCGCTCCCTATTCAAGATGGGCTGCCTGATTTTCATGGCTCTGGCGGGCACTGCCCCAGACTTTATCAGCTCAAAGGTCAGCGCCTATATTCCGGGCAGAAGCCTTCGCTCTTCCACTCAGCTTCTCCTCAGTGCCCCTCGCTTTCAGAGAAAAAACTGTGTGGCACAAGGTTTTCTACCCTTGCCCTGCCCTTTCTGGAATGCCCTTCCTCTTGCCATCAGGTCCATCCCCATCTACATGGACTTCCGTAAAGCTTTAAAAACTCACCTCTTTTCCTTAGCATATCCACTCTAGTAACCCCCCGGCTCCCACTCAGTGTCTTGTCACTCCGCAGTGCCAAGAAACCGCTTGGTAATAGAGCGCTTTATAAAACCCTTTCAATTTACATCTCACTGAACCCTGATTAAAATAAACACCCAATACATTTGTATTTAATGTATGCATTATTTACCAAATCATGATTTCTCTTTTGGAAATTACTGAAAAGTGTTGTGGACATTCAAAATGGAACCTCTGTAAAATCTGACAAGTAAGCCATTACAATTATTATGGTAGTGCACAGATGAAAATGGACACATCCTTTCTTCACCAAAATAATAGTTATTGTTTAAAGAATATCAGAAAAGATGATGGTTAAAACAAGGGCCACTATACCAACAATGTAGTTGCTGCTTCCTTTCTTTCTGAGCTGTTTGGGATGTACTGCCCATCTTTGGAGAAGCACTAATATTGATTTGCATATGGTATATTCCTCTCCGTAATAGCACAGACAAATACAAATATTTGAAATGGAATGTGTCCAGAGTAAATATTATGTGGCTAGACTGACTCCAGTTGATTGATCCATCCATTGCTTCTGTGATATCTGTATATGTATGTATGTATTTCTGCAAATATATATCCGTGTATGTATTTCTGCATATATATATATATATATATATATATATATATATATATATATATATACACACACACATATACATATACATATACATATATATATATAAATATATATATATCCAACACTTCAGGAAGCACAGTGAAGAAGGCCACAGGAAGCTTGATGAAGTACTTTTAATGAATTCGAACACTTGCCAGCAGTCACTGCACTAAACTACAGGCTTCTCAGTCTTAATATTTTGCCAGATGCGTTTTTTGCCATGTACTGCTTCCTCCTGATATTTCTTGGCTCATAGGAGAGCCAAGACTACAAACACCAAGAGGCATCGGGAGTGCCACGCCCACATGGGCCGGTGTTTTAAATCGGAATGGTACAGCGCGATGTTTTCATTCCTGCTAACTGCCACTGAAGAAAGGACTTTTGAATCCTGAAATGCCAGTAGGTAGTTATAGTTAGGACCTAATATCCATAGGAAAAATGCAACATTCTGTTGCCAATAACTTTGGCGTCGATTGATGAATCTTCTTGAAATTTTCCAAACTTTTGGCCAGATCAGTTCCGCTCCTTCCCTGAAAGTTTGGGGTGATTGGTGAAGCGGGGGCTGAGAAAAAAGGGGGTCCCAAAACGCCTTTTCCCCATGCAATTTCTCATAGGACCTTTAGCCACGGCTACAGCTCAAACTGCTAAACTGAATTGCAAAAAATTTGGCAGAGAGGTAGTCCTCAGTTCCGGCTTGTGCCTTTGGCATATCTGGGTTTAATCTGTTCAGTAGTTTCTGTGAAAATTATGGTTAAAGTCATTTATATATCTATGGGCGTGGAGGATCCGCTGATTGTGCGAGGATTGGCCTTGTAGGATAACCGCACCCTTCCGATCACGCGCTGAATTCTAATTGGCTGTCAAGCGATTGTAAACATTCAAACCCAGGAACTGTTTACAGCCATTTTGTGCCTCGGTAGAAACGAGGGTGAAGAAGTATGTGAAATATGTTGGCAAAACATGAACAGGGGCAGGTTAAAGGCACCCTGACCCCTTAGGCCTGCTCAGGGGGTGACATAGGGACCCGTAGGGCAAAATAAAGTAAGTACATTTTTTTACAAAAAAGTCATGAAATGCGCGTAGGATCCACGCATTTGGTCGCTGCAAAAAATGAAGCATGTATTTTTGAGATATATATCAAGCTTATGTGTATAGATGTTGGGTGGTTCTACAAAGAGCCCTTGTGTTTATTGAGAGATTTTAGTAATTACAAGTAAGTACCGATGCAGAGTCTAAAGTTCAAGAGGAAGACTCGGTTTCCTTCATCTGTAAAATGTACACTATCTCTTTAATAGATGCCATGCATATTGAAACGTAGATTGTTGTGGAATATGGACAATATTCTATAGTCTCGTTGAAAAGTAGAAAGATTCATTCACATGTTTATTCACTTATCTGCCCAGATCAGGTGTTCCAGTCTTCCCCTATATCGACGACTGGTTGTTGAAGGTGGGCTCGCCCCAGACAGTCGTCTCCCACCTCCAGACTACGGTCAACCTCTTGCACTTGCTGGGGTTGTCCATCAATGTGTCAAAGTCGCACCTGTGCCCCTCTCAGAAGTTTCTCTTCATCGGAGCGGGTCTGGACTCGGCGCAGTTTCGGGTTTTTCACTCCAAACAGCGGGTTTGGGATATTTAGGCTCTGATTCTGATCTTTCAGCTTTTATCCTGGGTCTCGGTCAGGTTGACGGTGCATCACGCAAGGTGGCATGTGAATGAATATAAACATAGGCCACACATTTTGCGTCCCATAATATACAAATTTCAGGGGTTGGTGGTTCCCGGGGCATGAGGGGGATCATTGAAGCCCATATACTTGTAATGTTGTAGAGGGGTTGGACACGAAAGTGGTGCAAGGGGGTTGTAAATCTGGTACACAGTGTTTTGTTTTACTTTGCTTTTCTTTCTGTGATGTAGAAAATCCTGGGTAAATATAATGGTTTTTGTACAGCCAGTAACTTTCAACCCTAGCCCCAAACGGCTTTCTGCCTGTTACCATAGTAACAGTTCATGGAGCACTTATGTGAGCACAGAGTTTAAAAGTTCACCACACTATGTTGCTAATGAGTTAGCCTCAGAATTATACTTCAAATTATAAATAAAATTTCTATTGATGACTGCTACCCCCACAAAAAAACAGATGTATGTACTTTTTTTATTAACTTTTATTAAAACAATAACTGGAACTATAACTAAAAGATAACAATACAATAAATAACTAGAACTATAACTAACAAAACAATATAATAAGAAGTCCAAAAGAAGTATTGTAGTTAATCTGCAAAACAAAAAAGAAAATTAGTGTTTAAAATTAGATTGATGTGACTAAATGAGGTCAAACATTACAAGTCAAAGTAACACTTGACGATATTTATACTTTTTTAAAATGTTTGCAGTGTGCCTGAAACGCTTCCGCTGGCATTGTACATGCAGACTTTGGCCTACCCTTTTTGTCAATTTTTGCAGTTTGAGATATAGTGTCCTACCTCTGTTATTCATCTCCTACTTTCTCCTTTCCAATTCTCTTGTAAAGACGTTAACAACAATTAAAGGGAACATTTTCTGCAAATTTATAATAAAGCATTTGACACAATGCGTAGTGACACCGTATTTATTGAACGTTTTGAAATTAATTTTCACAAGTCTTAAAAAAGGTGAATGCAAGAAAAGTTACTTGCCCCATATGCAAGACTGCTTTCAAGAGGAAACCCCAATAAAGTGGACTGGTGTGAAACTGCAAGTATGCATAAGCACTTGCAGATTAAGAATCCGGTCAACTTTGCAAGGGAAGAGTTAAGGAGATTGAGAGAGGCACCTCCTGCTTCATGTGGAGGCCCAAGTACCAGTGGAGCAACACCGTCAACATCTACTGCACAGCCTAATAATTGTCCCCAATTTGGAACCCCTTAAGAAAAAAAGTAAGAAGGTTGGGAGCTCTGTATGCCATCCTAATACCTAATTATCCTTTAGTTATACAAAGATCTACCCTGTATCAGACCTATCCGTACAAGTGTGAATTTGAGATTATCTGCCACCGAAAGCCCCTCAAGTACTTATATCCGTTACTTTTTAACTTTGTCGAGTAGTCGTATTGAGAGTATTTACCTTAAAGTTGTCCGTTAAAAATTTGTGAATCTCTCTGGCTTCATAAAACTAGATCATGCCATATTTGAGACATCGGTGAAATGAACTGGAACAGGAGGATATACTTTCTTCAATGTTGGCAACTATCTGATGACTTATATAACATTGTGGTAACTGAAAAAAGAGTTAAAAATGTATATGTTGTACATATGTCCAAGCTTATTTTAATGTTCATAAAAACAATTGTTCTCATTAGGATTGGGGATGAAAAGTAATCATCAGAGGTTATATTTGGACAGCAAAATAAGTAATAATATTGCATTATACAAATGTTAGGCCGAGATTGGTCACTCACTTCATTCACAAACTCCTGGGCTTGATCTGATAGAACTCTTTTTGAACTTCCATGTTCTAGAAATTCAGAAATAAATAGCAAGAAAAATTCAAAGACAAGTTTACAAAAAAAAAAAACAACAACATTTTAACTTTGTATCTGAAGAACAGGCTGAAAACGTGTAACGAGCATTAAAATGAGAAATGGGTTTCAGAAAGAAACGTCTATAAGACTATCACAATGCGGATTTATATTTTATAAAAATATTTATAGAAGCAAGAAAAATTATAACTCATACATTGTTCAAATTTAAATCACATATTTGGGCAATAAAATCGGGAGGACAAGCTTTTTTTACATTTGGTTGATTTCAGAATGCCTATGAATTCTAGTAAAACATGACAATAACACAGTTATCCATCTGCAAACACATGAAATACACAAGTGCTTATCTCAGAATGGTTTTTGATCATGAAATGTTGAAGACCAACCTTATAACTCCATTCGGTCCATTGCAATTTTCGGGTGATAACATATGGAGAGCAGTCAGAGTATCTGGTGTGTCGAGCTGTTCACCACCACGTGGTATAGTGTATGGGCAGGACAGCTTGTGGCGACCAGTTCATCTCATGGTTGAGATGTCTGTATGATGAGACAGAACAGGGGGCAAATGAAGTTTAAGGTTATTAAAAAACATGGAGAGCTTGCTAAAATACAACATTGACCGATCAATTACATGTGTAGTGCATGGGTAGGAAGAAGCACGTGATGCACTACTTAAAAAATGATATGTGGCAGGATTAAGTGATTTGCTCAGAAACATCGCCTACCAAGGCAAAATATTTAAGTTATGAGAGCTGGAAACTGTGCTAAAATACACTTTTGCCGAAAACATTACTTTTGCAATGCATGGGGCCCGTGACACACTACTTACACGAGAAAAACGACATCGTATTCCCTTAAACAGCAAGTAGCACACTGCTGTAGGAGCGGCCACGTGGCACTGGGCAAATTAAACAAATGCACCAGGTTTAACTGATTTGCACAGAAACAAAAGTTACGAAGTCAACTTTAATGATATAAAAAAGCAGGAAAGCGTGCTTAAAAACAGCATTGCCAAATCGTACATGAATTTGCAATTACGCGGTATTTAAAGATTGTTCAGATTAATTAATTTAACTACTCTTAAAAAAGTGCTCACTTATGAAGAAGTGGATACGAACACTCTCAATGGCTGTGACTGCGGAATAGGAAAAGTTCAAGAAGGTTGGCAGCTTATAAATGATTTGCAGAAGGATGATTAGTTGAGTATGATGTCACTGGGTGTGAGAGCTGTGATTGGGCATGTTGTATTTGAGCATGCGCAAATAAAATGAAATACGTTAGGGGTACATAGCCAGACGGTGGGACGTATTGTGCACATGGGTTACATTAACATGCATGCGCTACCACAAACATGCATGCTCAAAGTCAAGGCAACTCCTGCGGGGTACATACATAGATGGAGTTCGGATGTCCCCGTGGTCTTGAAGTGGCTTCAGGAGGGGGGCTTTGCAGCCCTCTTCCATAAAATAATAATATATAATGAGTCATGCCCCGGGGCTGGGGACCCCAGTGCCTGGAATTGGGCACAGGAGGGGGGCCACGCAGACCAATTCCCATAAAAAATTGAATACGTATACTCTGCTTATTGTCATCGTACCATAAGCGCACCCTTCCGATCATGCCCTGAAGGTTAATTGGCTGTCAAGTGGTTGTCAACATTCGAAACTATAACCTGTTGGCAGCCATTTTATGTCTCGATACAAGGGAGGCTGAAGAAGCGTGTGAAATGTGTGTTTAAAATGTGAAAAGGGGGAAGGTAGACACACCCTGAACCTCTAGGTCTCCACAGGGGGTCCCACAATGTCTCCCAAGGCCCCTATTTTTTTTCTTTTTTTGGGAAAAATCATGAGGTGCACGTATGACCCGCTCATTCTAGCAATTTTTTTTTAAAAGTAAACGTGGGCTTCCACACGTCTTTGATCATTTGCATTCTTTCAACTGTTTACAGGAGATACAGCACTGCTGTATCCAGGATCCACCACTGAGTAAGAAAAGGTAACGATAACACTATTTACCTGCTAAGTGAATTTCTACACATAGGATAACAGTGATGTACTTTTTAAGAAAGTTAAAGAAAATTATTAAAATAATAACCTCAGATAATCTCTTGTCTTAATATTTATATTAAATATATATAAATAAGTTTTTCAGCATTGAAAAAATCACAGAAGTCGCGCACACACCGCGTCCGGTATGTATATGACGTCACGCGCTACTGCGCGTCCGTCACAACGTGTTATACGTACTTCTCGCGTATGCGCAAGGCGCTGCGCACAAGTCGCAAAGCAACCGCGTGGGGAAAGTTGTACCTGTCGCACACCCTGCGTGGATCCTAGACAGCGACCCTAAAATGGCCGACACGTTTCGCACAGTAAATGAGCAGGGTGTTCTTAGGGTGCGCAACTGCAAAAAAAAGAAAACAAATAATAAAAATAATTTAGGTATATTATAAACAAAATAATGAAGAAAAAAATACTTTTAAGTAAAAAAATCTAATAAAAAATGTGTAATGTAATTTAAAAAACTAATATCTATAAATAAAAAGATTTAAAAAATGTAGTTAGAAAATTAAAAAAAAAACAATACAAATATTTACAAATTAGCATTTAGAACATCTTTGAAATTCACTGAAAACCCCATAGGTTACAGACATGTTATAGTTAGGAATTAGCATTTAAAAAACCTTAGAAATTCACTGAAAAAAACATAGGCTTCAGGGGTGTTATAGTTAGCTGGACATTTCACTCCTATAAAACCATTGAAATTCCTCCGTTATAGTTAGTTGTACTAACTATAACTCGCCCGCCCGCAATCCACTGCTGATGATGTCACATATTACATCATTCATGACATAGTCAGTGATGTCACTGATGACATCTCAAATGACATCACTGATGAATATATATATAATATATTGACAGCACTATTTGACTATCTCTGTGTATGAATACTGCCATCATTAATCAGGTTTCATTCTATGGATTCTAACTTGTGGATATCTGTATATGTTCTCCCATTAGAGGTTTGAATTTTGTTACCATTTGCAGTTGTTTTGTTGATGCTTTGCACACTTTCAGCCCTTCAGTGTATTTTTTAAACCTGTTGGGCTTTTTAATATTACTGAGAACTTTAAATTCCCAATGCCTGCTGGGGCGCGTTATGTGAGCAAGCTCCTTTGCGGAGTGAAACACGTCATGGAGGACACTGGTCCAGCATTTTCACGCTAAAATAAACAGAAGAAACTGTTTACAGGAATGTTCGTGGCTTTGGCTCTTCATTGAAGGATTATAAGTTGGGGAAGCGGTCCTTGCCTGGTGTAGTCCGCCGTACCATTGGCGGTCAGGCTCTACAAAGACATATATATATATATATATATATATATATATATATATATATATATATATTACCTACTGGCGGTCGCCAGCAGGTATATATAGTTAGGATTTTTTCCCTATGGGATTTTTGAAAATTCTATGTCTAATAACTTTGGCGTTTGTGGACGGAATTGGCTGAAATTTTCAGGAAAATGGCACATTTTGTTTCTGAGCAGCCCCTGAAAATTGGGCGGCGGTTCATCCAGGGGGTGTCGAGAAAAAAGGGGGGTCCCAAAACGTGTTTTTAACATTGAGTTTTCCATAGGGCGGTTGGCCTCACTTTTAGCCCGAACGGCTGAATGGATTTGCACGAAACTTGGCAAAATTGTAGGGACTGGTAGCCCGATGTGCCTTTTGTAGGTCTCAATATATGTGCTCCAGTGGATTTTGAGAAATTAACGTTTAAAAAAAGATATATATCTGTAACAGCGGACCGGGCAGCGCCCCGATTCGCGGACCTTACGCGTACCGGAACTTCGCGTAGCGAAGCTGATTGGCTCTCCGGTGTCTGTCAACATTCTAAACAGTCCGGAGCGGCCGCCATCTTGTCTCTCGGTAGGATTGAGAGACAAGAGAAGGCCAAAACAAAGGGGGAAATAACCATAAGGGGGCATAGTAGATCCTCCCTGACCCCCTAGGTTTAAAGTGGAGGCTTTAAAAGGGCCCCGCGGGGCAAGAAAAAAAAAAAAAAAAAAATGTTTGCGTGGGTAGCGCCCGGTCCGCGAACCGGGAAGCGTTCTGGGCAGCGTACTGCAATGAAAAATGAATGATAGACTTTTCAAATACTGTATGTTAATTGATTGTTGGTTTTGTTGATTATTTTTTAATTTTAATTTTTTCTGTAAACTACTTTCCCACCTTTTTTGATGGTGCGCTTCCCAGGGAGCGACCCGGTACGCGAACTGTTGAGCGCCCCGGTTCGCGAACCTTAAGCGTTACGGGAGTCCACCATTTTGTGTTTCGGTCGAATTAAGATACAAAATGGAGGGCAAATAATGTTCAGAATGGGTAGAAGGGGGCACGGTAGACTTATCTTGACCCCCTAGGTTTTGTGAGGGTGGCTGAGGAGGCTTATATGTGCGAGAAAAAAAACATTTTTTTTTAAAATTTCGCGAGGTTAGCTCCCGGTTCGCGTACCGGGGAGCGCCCCGGGGAGCGTACTTTGTTGAAAATTAGTGAAAAAAGTTAGAGTAAAATAATAATTGTGAGTGATCAGATGTAGGGTAGCTCTGAGAAGAGCTTTTGGGTTTATGGTACATTTAGGTACTTATAAGTAGGTACCAATGCACAGTCTTAAATTCAGAGTGAAAATTCTGTTGCCCTCATCTGAGAAGTGAACTCCATCTCCTCTGTAGATATCTTGCATGTAGTAACGCAAGTTATTGTTGTACAGGGAACCCATTCCATGGTCTCTCATGTAAGCTGAAACAGATTTGTTTACATGCTTCCTCGACTTCTCAATTTGTGGACAAAATTGGTTTGACCACCTCCATTTCTGTCTTTGGCATATATTTGAATATACCAAGGCAGTCTGAGGAAAAAGTGCCATCAATTACTCAAAGGTGTCCTTTAAAAGCATTTCCAGACCTACCCCAGTCAAAGTGCCCAAATCATTACCTCCACAGTGCACAATTAACAGGTCAGGTTTGGGCAAATGCATAAAGGTTTTCACAAATGGTATCAATTGGTGACATTTTAATCCTCTGTGGCCAAACCATTTAATTTCCACATCTTGTAAATTGAGGTTAGGTAAATTTCTGTTCTCAGCATACCTGTGAGCCCAGTGGATATAACTATGTCCAACAATCCAGACAGAAAACATGGTGAGAGAAGGTTCTGCTGCAGTCAGATGAAGTGTGGCAATGAAATGGCAGTTGAAAAAATGAGAGTTTAAAATGAAAAAAACTGTGGAGTTTCTGTGTTAATGAAGCAGTAACAGTGATTGGTGGATTTTGATTGCTGAAAACAGAAAGTTAGGGTGCATGGATGAGTTCTTTGAAAGATGTATTTTGAATGGTCAATAAATAATCATTAAATGAAAGATTGCAGTGGATACGCAGGTGCACTGAGAGTTCAGAGTTCAATTGCAACATTGTTGTGTGAACTTGCAAACACCAGAGGTCTTGCAAGAGGTGGTTGCTATGCAGAAAAGGCATGAAATGGCAGAGGGGGGAAGGGTTTTCATTTGAAAAAAAGTGAGGGAAGAGTTTTGATTGGGTGACATGAGAGATATGTGTGAAGAATTACAGCATTTCTGTGCTTTTGATAGCTGCAGACTCTGGAGTGCATACCTTTTGCTCTGCTGAAGACAAATTGGTGTGTTTCTGAGACTGTTTTCAAACTCAAAGTATTTGCTAAGGTGAGAAAATATTTCTTTAATTTAGATAGAGAATAGTGTGCTTTAAGGAGAAAATTATGAAGAAAGTTGTGTTTTTCAAATGTTGCTTTGTCTCAAGTGTTTTACAAATAGATTTTGTTTCTTTGAGAAAATGTAATTGGAGAAAATGTGAAGTATTAGTACTGACAGGGTGTTTTTCTGCATAGGAGCTGTGGAGTCTTTTCAAATTATGACTTGAGAATCGTTTTTGAGGAAGATGAATGGTTATAATATTTCTGACAAGGACATAATGGTGTATGCTTCTTTATAATGCAATTGAATGTCTCTGATGTTATTTTTCCCATTTTAATGTAAGACCTTTCTCTGTGGCGCAAATTGCTTGTAAATATGCTCCCACCTGTGCATGGTAAATTTAGATTTTGAATGTTTGTGTTACATAGCCATGTTAAAAGTGATACAAACATGCTGCAAAGGCAATCAAAAAATGCTTTTATGTGTCTTAAGGACATTTTAAGTAATTTTCCCATGTGCAGTGTTTTGAAATTATGATTTGAAAATCGTTTTTGGGGAAAAGGAATTGTTTTTAAATTTATGACAAGGACATAATGGTGTATGCTTTTTTATAAGGCAATTGACTGTCTCTGATGTTATTTTTCCCATTTTAATGTAAGACCTTTCTCTGTGGCGCAAATTGCTTGTAAATATGCTCCCACCTGTGCATGGCAAATTTAGATTTTGAATGTTTGTGTTAAATAGCCATGTTAAAAGTGACCCAACCATGCTGGAAAGGCAATCAAAAAACACTTTCATGTGTCTTAAGGACATTTTAAGTCATTTCCTCATGTGCAGTGTTTTCAAATTATGATTTGAAAATCGTTTTTGGGGAAAAGGAATGGTTTGTAAATTTATGACAAGGATATAATGGTGTATGCTTCTTTATAAGGCATTTCTGTGTCTCTGATGTCATTTTTCCCATATTATATTAAAAGACCTTTCTCCGTGGGGCACATTCGTTGTAAATATGGTCACACTTGTGCATGTTAATTTTGGTTTTTACTGTTTGAGTTACATAACCATGTTAAAAGTGACCCAAAAAAATTTCAAAGGCTTTCAAAAAACACTTTCATGTGTCTTAAGGACATTTTAAGTAATTTCCCTGTGGGCAGTGTTTTCAAATTATGAATTGAAAATCGTTTTCGAGGTAATGGAATGTTGTTAAAATTTATGTGCGCCATATGCCCCCAAATTTCTTTTTCAGGGGTGCAGCAGGGTGTTCTTGAGACACCCCTGCACCTTTGGAAAAATTCCTAATTTGCGATGAGCTAATTGCTAATCGCAAATTGCACCTTCATTCATATGGGCATCCTGGCCCATGGAAATGAATGGGTAATTTGCAATTAGCAATTTGCTCATTGCAAATTAGGAATGGTAACGAACTGCTATTTATTCCTTAAAATTTGCTATTTTGGAAATGCGAAATAGTTATATGATACATATGCCGGTTGATGTCTAACAAGATAAGAAGCTTAGGGATACATTTATGATGACTGGCGCAATGAAGTGGACATTACTTACTTCATTGGTAGAGCTTTACATGTATTATGTCCTCTGTATTCTTCATCAAGCGTAACTTTAATCTGCAATCCTGAGTAGGCCTCACCTTAAACAAACCTCTGGATAGGCCTCACCTTATCGTCATCATGAATTAATCATTTAAAATGCTAGGGACAGATTTATGATAGGTGTATGCCTCTTTTGCGCCACTTACAAAACACTGTCCACGGGGAAATGACTTAAAATGTGCTTAAGACACATGAATGTGTTTTTTTAAAGCGTTTGCAATTTTTTTGGGTCACTTTTAACATGGCTATGTGACTCAAAGAGTCAAAATCTAAATTCACCATGTACAGGTGGGAGCATATTTACAAGGAATGTGCTCCATGGGGAAAGGTCTTATAATGTAATATGGGAAAAATGACATCAGAGACAGTGAAATGCCTTATAGAGAAGCATACACCATTATGTCCTTGTCATAAATTTGCAAACCATTCCTTTTCCCCAAAAACGATTTTCAAATCATAATTTGAAAACACTGCACATGTGGAAATGACTTAAAATGTCCTTAATTCAAAATTTGCTATTCCTTATTTTGCGATTGCACTGAAGGATTTGCAAATTTTGCGATTTCTTAAATGCAATGTATCAAACAAAAAATATGTAAAAAATGACATTAAGGATTTGGAAACTACCACCAACTTCTAGTTTGTGGTAATTTGCGAATTCTTTTCAAAAAACATTTTTTTCCAAAAAACAAAAGGTGCCATATGACGCCAATACATGTCCTTAGGGCATGTATGTGCGCCATATGCCCCCAAATTTCTTTTTCAGGGGTGCAGCAGGGTGTTCTTGAGACACCCATGCACCCTTGAAAAAATTCCTAATTTGCGATGAGCTAATTGCTAATCGCAAATTGCACCTTCATTCCTATGAGCCTCCTAGCCCATGGAAATGAATGGGTAATTTGCAATTAGCAATTTGCTCATTGCAAATTAGGAATGGTAAAGAATTGCTATTTATTCCTTAAAATTTGCTATTTTGGAAATGCAAAATAGTTATATGATACATATGCCGGTTGATGTCTAACAAGATAAGAAGCTTAGGGATACATTTATGATGACTGGCGCAATGAAGTGGACATTACTTACTTCATTGGTAGAGCTTTACATGTATTATGTCCTCTGTATTCTTCATCAAGCGTAACTTTAATCTGCAATCCTGAGTAGGCCTCACCTTAAACAAACCTCTGGATAGGCCACACCTTATCGTCATCATGAATTAATCATTTAAAATGCTAGGGACAGATTTATGATAGGTGTATGCCTCTTTTGCGCCACTTACAAAACACTGTCCACGGGGAAATGACTTAAAATGTGCTTAAGACACATGAATGTGTTTTTTTAAAGCGTTTGCAATTTTTTTGGGTCACTTTTAACATGGCTATGTGACTCAAAGAGTCAAAATCTAAATTCACCATGCACAGGTGGGAGCATATTTACAAGGAATGTGCTCCATGGGGAAAGGTCTTATAATGTAAGATGGGAAAAATGACATCAGAGACAGTGAAATGCCTTATAGAGAAGCATACACCATTATGTCCTTGTCATAAATTTGCAAACCATTCCTTTTCCCCAAAAACGATTTTCAAATCATAATTTGAAAACACTGCACATGTGGAAATGACTTAAAATGTCCTTAATTCAAAATTTGCTATTCCTTATTTTGCGATTGCACTGAAGGATTTGCAAATTTTGCGATTTCTTAAATGCAATGTATCAAACAAAAAATATGTAAAAAATGACATTAAGGATTTGGAAACTACCACCAACTTCTAGTTTGTGGTAATTTGCGAATTCTTTTCAAAAAACATTTTTTTCCAAAAAACAAAAGGTGCCATATGACGCCAATACATGTCCTTAGGGCATGTATGTGCGCCATATGCCCCCAAATTTCTTTTTCAGGGGTGCAGCAGGGTGTTCTTGAGACACCCATGCACCCTTGGAAAAATTCCTAATTTGCGATGAGCTAATTGCTAATCGCAAATTGCACCTTCATTCCTATGAGCCTCCTAGCCCATGGAAATGAATGGGTAATTTGCAATTAGCAATTTGCTCATTGCAAATTAGGAATGGTAAAGAATTGCTATTTATTCCTTAAAATTTGCTATTTTGGAAATGCAAAATAGTTATATGATACATATGCCGGTTGATGTCTAACAAGATAAGAAGCTTAGGGATACATTTATGATGACTGGCGCAATGAAGTGGACATTACTTACTTCATTGGTAGAGCTTTACATGTATTATGTCCTCTGTATTCTTCATCAAGCGTAACTTTAATCTGCAATCCTGAGTAGGCCTCACCTTAAACAAACCTCTGGATAGGCCACACCTTATCGTCATCATGAATTAATCATTTAAAATGCTAGGGACAGATTTATGATAGGTGTATGCCTCTTTTGCGCCACTTACAAAACACTGTCCACGGGGAAATGACTTAAAATGTGCTTAAGACACATGAATGTGTTTTTTTAAAGTGTTTGCAATTTTTTTGGGTCACTTTTAACATGGCTATGTGACTCAAACAGTCAAAATCTAAATTCACCATGCACAGGTGGGAGCATATTTACAAGGAATGTGCTCCATGGGGAAAGGTCTTATAATGTAATATGGGAAAAATGACATCAGAGACAGTGAAATGCCTTATAGAGAAGCATACACCATTATGTCCTTGTCATAAATTTGCAAACTATTCCTTTTCCCCAAAAACGATTTTCAAATCATAATTTGAAAACACTGCACATGTGGAAATGACTTAAAATGTCCTTAATTCAAAATTTGCTATTCCTTATTTTGCGATTGCACTGAAGGATTTGCAAATTTTGCGATTTCTTAAATGCAATGTATCAAACAAAAAATATGTAAAAAATGACATTAAGGATTTGGAAACTACCACCAACTTCTAGTTTGTGGTAATTTGCGAATTCTTTTCAAAAAACATTTTTTTCCAAAAAACAAAAGGTGCCACATGACGCCAATACATGCCCTTAGGGCATGTATGTGCGCCATATGCCCCCAAATTTCTTTTTCAGGGGTGCAGCAGGGTGTTCTTGAGACACCCATGCACCCTTGGAAAAATTCCTAATTTGCGATGAGCTAATTGCTAATCGCAAATTGCACCTTCATTCCTATGAGCCTCCTAGCCCATGGAAATGAATGGGTAATTTGCAATTAGCAATTTGCTCATTGCAAATTAGGAATGGTAAAGAATTGCTATTTATTCCTTAAAATTCGCTATTTAGAAAATGCAAAATAGTTTGATGGTACATATGGCGGTTCATCTGTAACAAGATAAGAAGCTTAGGGATAGATTTATGATGACTGGCGCATCACCAGGGATGTGCCAGTCATCCTGCGCCGCTGTTCCGCCACCCATGGTGTGCTGCATTTACAATGCGGCGCAGCATGGGGCAAAAATGGCACAGATGCGTGACGTATCTGTGCTGTAAAGGTGGCGCATTGCTGGAATTGTATCGCAAGTGCGATGCAGCTCAAGCAAGGCTCAGGGGTGCCCCATCTCCACAATGTTGCGTCAAGACCTATGCCTGCTTAAAGCAGGCGCAGGGTTTTGACGCAGCTTTCTCCTATCTGATTGTAAATACGGCACACCATGGGTGGCAGAGCAGCGGTGCACGTTAACTGGTGCATGCCTGGGGATGTGCCATTTAACATAAATCTGCCCCTTTACATTTAAGTATGTGCAGGGGACACAGAGTTGGTGAGGCTTATCCAAGGTTAAGAAGAGATGAGTCCTGTTCACTGAAAAATTAGACATAGGCTTCACCTGCTCAGCATCGCTGGACATGGCTAAATAATAGCTGCAAAATGTTACTCTTGTTAAACAATTTTACTATTATAATCTCTGAGATTTGTCTCTTACTCTGCAACATCTCATTGTTGTTATCTTTCTTTAAAGATAAAGACAACATCAACATGAGCGACAATCTGCAATCAGTTGATTTTGACCTCATCATTGAACTTGTAATTGAAACATCAGTGGATGTTGATCCTTTGGATGATTTAAATCCTGAGGATGAAGAAGAGCGTGATGAGGATGCAGATTTGTCCGAATTATATGACATAGGGTGGGAAGCTGACCTGCTTGAGCCTATGGAACTATAAACATTTATTTTTAAAATTTATAATAAATAAAAAGTAAAAGTGTAAACCGTTTAATTTAAAAATAAAGACACCTTCAAAAACAGGTTATGTGTAGTGTCTTCAATAAAATATTAAAAAATGATCATAAAATTAGATCAGATTCACATATAAAATAGCACAGGTAACATGAATATAAATTCCATTTCTTTTCTGCTATTTCTGTATTGTAAATTTGCCAAGGACTAAAAAATCTTCTATTTAAAATGTCAAGTAGTGTGTTAAGTTTTTGATCACTGTTATTGATTTACTGTTTGGTAATAGTGGTTAATAACATTTTTTAATATATTTGACCACAGATTCAACTGCAGATCATTTCAACATTTCACCATGCCAACGAAAGAAAGAGAGAGAAAGGCTGCAAAACGTCAAAGACAGCAGGCCAATCAAAAGAAGCAGCAGTCCTCTAACAAAAAGATTTGTCAAGTCACGAAGAAAGCACCGGGTAAGAGTACAAAAACATTCATAAGAAATATGTGTAGTAAAAAAAATATTACTACAGAAAATGTTTCAGTCCATAAAAAGAGAAGCAATTCAAATGGAAAGGAAAGGCCAATCAAAACTGTTACTGCTAGAGCAAGAGATAACTCTGTGCATGATAGTAGAAGGAAACAACAGTTTAGGGACATTCGTAAACGAATGTTCCGCAACAGGATAATTGGCAATTTGTTAAAAAATATTAAGAAAGGTCAACAGAAAGTGGTTTTTTATAAGAGAAAAAAAAAAGTTGAGAAAGTTATTAATGAGGCATTTGAAATTAAACGTAAGTTATTTATTTTGATAATCAATAGAATTAGGAAGCTAAACAAGGCAATTTATGATTTCAAAAGAAATAGTAGATGGAAGAGAATAGTTAATCGTAGTAATTTTTGTGAAGTTTTTTCTGGAGAATGGATGCATAGTTCAAGCTCTGAGGCATTTTTTAATGAGGAGAGTTATTTCCAGGATAATGATTTGGTGCATGCAGTTGACACCAGTGGTCGTGCTTATGAAGTGAAAGATGGTTGTCCAGTTGAAAAAGAAAAACTTGTGACAACAGAGGCAGAAGAGGTGTTAGGTAATGAGGTTTTAGGAAGACGTGCTAAGGGTCCTGTGTACACCTGGAAGTGTAGTAGTATTTGTAGTGTGCGACAGGATTCCATTAATTTGCTTTGTGATTTTGTACGGTCATTTAATAAGAAAAGTTTGAAGCAGAAAATAAGGTTGTTGCAAGAAATAGATCCTTGCAGAGTGAGAGAAGTGACAGGTTTGCATGGTCATTCACTGGCTTGTCTTTCCAGGAGAGTATGCCAGAGTGTTTTTCATCATTTCAGGATGCTAGCAGTGCATCATAATAAAGTGAGGAAATTAGTTAGAATGTTGTATTATGCTATGAGTCCAGCAATTATGCTTAAACAATTATGCGCTGCTCTTTTGCATGGTTCTGAAATAGATGTGAAGAATATATGTGAAGAAATTGAGTTTTGTTACTTTGGAAGTAAAGAGGAGAATGTTGAAATTGACCAAGAAGAAGCGGGTAATGTGGAAGATAGTGTACAGGTTTCCAGTACAGATAATTTCCAGAGGGAAATTGCGACGTTTCAGGTCAAATCAAGTGAGAGGCCAAATTTCACTTGTGTGTGTTGTCGACGCACTTATTATAAGAATCAGACTAAGTTAGTAGATTTATATGCAAAAAGTGAAAGGGAAAATAATAGTGAATGGAAGGAATTCACAACATACTTGATGGTAGAAAATTGTTTTGATTTGGGATTGGATCAACGTGTGTGTACTTATTGTTGTAACAAATTAAATCAAAACCAGATGCCTGCTAGAGCAGTTCATAATAATCTGGAATTGATTGATATTCCTTCTGAATTGAAGGATTTAAATACTTATGAATCTATTTTGATTCAAAGTATCCATCCCTTTCAGGCTATTGTAAGAATGGAGCCAAAGACAGGGAAATTGCCTCCATCAGATTTACAGAGAGGATTAAAGGGAAGAGTTGTTTATTTGCCTCTAGATTTGAAGAAAAACATTAACACAATTGGAGTAGAAAAAGTGGAAGAGGAACCTCTGGTTATCTTAGTTAATGGGGTTCCGACAAAGAATAAGAAAATATGGCAAGATTTAGTAGATGTTAGGAAAGTTAAAAAGGCAACATTGTATTTGAAAAAAAATAATAAATACTATAAGAATGTATATGTTGCAGAAGAGGAAGTAAGTGAGGAAGAGGATAGCGATTTGTGTGCTGGTCAAATTGAGAAAGTAGAACCCTCTACTAGTGAAGAAATATATGAACATTATAGTGTTCATCCTTTGCATTCCAAGGAAGTCATGGGGAATGCTATTGAGTTGTTTCAAATGAAACAAGCCAAAGGGAGTCCCATTAGTGTTTGGGAGGAAAGTTTGGAAGCTCGGTGTTTCCCACAGCTTTTTCCAACAGGTCAGGGAGGAAGATATGATGAGCGACCTCATCAAATTCCTGCTTCTGAATACCGGACTTTGCGATTGTATGCAGGAGATGCTAGGTTTCGACAATGCATTCCTTATTTGTTTCATCTCCTGTTTGAAAGCGATCTGTCTGGACTGTCATATGCAGTGAACCACATCTTGAAAAGTGGTATACACATGCAAAACATCTCGGCAAGTGACTTTATGGATAAAGTCAATGTCCAAGACAGTATTTTGGATTCTCACCTGATTAATCTCATGGCGTGTCAGCGTGGTACTAATGAGTACTGGTACCATCGTCATGGTGATTTAAAATGTATGCTGAGGAACTTAGGTACTCCCACATGGTTCCTCACTCTGAGCTGTGCCGAGTATGGCTGGGAAGACTTACTTGAATTTCTACGAGAGGCAAATGCTAACGTAGATAACATCGAATTCAAGACACCCGGAGAACTGTGCTCTTTGGATCCAGTCAATGTACGTAGGTACTTCAATCATAGATTTGAAGCTATGATGTCTTTCATCATGAATAAGAAGAATCCACCTCTTGGAGAGGTGTTGGATTTCTTCTGGAGAAAGGAGTACCAAGCAAGAGGTGCTCCTCATATACATATGCTGCTGTGGATCAAGGATGCACCTAAATTTGGAACGGATCCAGAAGACTCAGTGATGAGTTTCATCCAACAGTATTCTACGTGTGCTGTTCCAAACGCAAAGGAGAAGAAAAGCCTAAGAGAAAAAGTTCTGCGTTTCCAAAGCCATCGATGTGGAAAGTACTGCCGTCGTAAATTCCGAAACAAGGACAAGTTCTACACCAAATGTCGTTACGGCTTTCCACGACCGGTGATTTCTAAAGGAAGAGTAAACAGTTTGATGTCTTCGCTGCGACATAATGTGATGAAGAAATCACCTAAAAACATATACAATTTGAAGAGGAACGAAGAGTCCAAGTACATCAACGACTACAACCCCGTGATTTTGTCCATGTGGAATGCTAACATGGATATACAGTTTGTGGCTGATAACTGTATGGCTGTGGCTCGGTATGTGACATCTTACATCACCAAAAAAGAGAAGACAGAATTGAAGGATATGTGGGAGGACATTTCCCATGAAAATAGCCTCAGCAAGAAGTTGTACAGTTTCAGTCTGAAGATGTTGTCGCATCGAGAAATCGGAGCGTACGAATGCTCTGACCGGTTGTCTTCAGCAAGTCTCTATGCCAAGTCCAGGAGTATCGTTTGGGCGAGTCTTGGTCTTGCTGCAACGCGTAATCGAGTTCTGAAACCTGTGCGGGAAATTGAGTATTTGGCGGAAAAGGAGCCAAACAGTACTGACATTTTGAAGACCAACATGTTGGATACATATTATCCAAATAGAAGCAGTCACCTCGACAATGTTTGTCTGTATGAGGTTCTTCAAAATTACATATTCAAGAGGAACATCAAAGAAGATACTGAGAAAGGAGTGTATGCTGTAATAGGAAGTGAGGGATGTCTGGTCAAGCAAAGAAAATGCCACTTGGTAAACCATCGAAAATTGACTGGCGAATCTCCTGAAAAAAAGGAGTTTTTCTATTTAGCACTTTTGCAACTTTTCAAGCCTTGGCGTGCAGAAGAGGAACTGCTTGGAGATTTCCTCTGTTACGAAGACTCTTTCAATGCTGCCAAGGAGACCATAGAATGTCCTGCTTTTCCCAAATATGTAGAAATGTTGAATGCAGAAATTGAGCAGGAAGCAACGATTGCAGCCGAGATTGCCAGAGACAGTTCTCAGGACAGTCAGAGTTCTGCTTCATTGAGTCAGGATCCACTAGGAGGACCTGTTATCGAAAATGAAGCTGCCACTGCTATGAATGAAGTGGAAAGAGCCATGGCACATGCTCAGGAGGATGCGGTTAACTTAGAAGAGTTGGAAAGACAACTCAACGTTGAGCAGAGGAAAATATATGACGAAGTTACCATGCAAATTGATCATGGATTAAGTCATGACAAGAAAGAGTGCTCATGTACGTCGTTGAAGCCTGTCCGACTGTACGTGAGTGGAGAAGCGGGAACTGGAAAAAGTTTCCTCATTAAAGCAATTTCATGCTATTTGCAGGAAAGGACAGAGTCATCGCTGTCTTGTGTTGTCACCGCTCCAACTGGACTGGCAGCACATAACATTAAAGGGATTACTTTACATTGTTTACTGATGCTGCCAGTGGAGCATGACAACAAATTACAATATCACAAGCTATCTGGAGATGCTTGTTTTGAAGTTTCAAGAATCTTGAGGAAAATGAAACTTCTTATCATTGACGAAGTAAGCATGGTTTCCAATGTCATGCTTGCCTTTGTGCATTTGAGAATGCAAGAAGTTCTCAAAACAGAGTATGATGTGTTATTTGGTGGCAAACACATCATTGTTTTCGGAGATCTTTTGCAGCTGACACCAGTGAAAGGGCAACCTGTGTTCAAAATGCTCACGCATGAAGATACCAGGAAGTGCCTAGGCAGCATTGGCAACGTCAATATATGGTTAAACTTCAATTATGCTGAACTGCATGAAAATATGCGTCAGGCGAAGGATGAAGTTTACAAGACTATTCTACAAGATGTTAGAATTGGAAAAGTGACCGAGCATGGGAAAGAAGCTTTACATGCACGATTACTGTCAAATTTATATCCAGAACAAGATGTTGTGCCTGAGAATATTTTTCAGAAAATTACTGATAAGAAATCTGGAATATGTTTGATGCCAACTCTTGCAGAATGTGCCAAATTCAACAACAAAATGTTGCATTTAGAAAAGCAAGAGATTGTGAAACTGGAAGCTATTGACAGAGTAGAGCATATGGGATCAACAATTATTTTGTCTGAGAATCTGAAAACAAAATTGGATTCATTAGAGAAGAGTATATCTAAAACTGCAGGTTTTGAAAAGACTCTGAATGTGTGCTTGAACTGCCGTATAATTTTAAGAAGGAATTTACATGTTGGAAGAGGTCTGGTAAATGGATCAATGGGTAATGTTGTTGATTTTGTAAAATACAGAAATAGAGATGGAATTGAATTTTTAAAAATTAAGTTTGATGACATTGAGGAAGTACAGCTAATTGGTCGTTGCTCTGCTAGATTTTTGCTTGTAAAAGACTTATATGTTCGCCGTAAGCAGTTTCCTGTTTGCTTGGCATATGCGGTGACAATCCATAAATCGCAAGGTTTAAGTGTAGACTGTGCATTGGTGAATATTGGCAGTTCTGTGTTCAAGGAGGGTATGGCATATGTGGCATTGTCACGAGTTAGAACTTTATCGGGATTGTACTTGATTGAGTGTGATGTCACAAACATTTGTGCGGATCTAGATTGTGTTAAGGAATACAATAGGTTAAGAAGAGTGTATGCGCCACATTTGCCTCAGTATCCTTTGTTTGAGAAACGTGTGGTAGGCCGGAAACGAAGAAATGTGACCAATACTGGGGAGGTTGTAGCAAAAAGACGAAAAGTCGATGAACCTAAAATTACAAGCAGAAACAAAAAGGATTCTGTTGAAGATGTTGTTGGTTTTCAATTTGAAAACAGTTCTGGTGTCAACTGCTATGCTAATGTAGTGGTTAATGTTTTGTTTTCTCTAGAAAATGTAAAAGAAGAGATTGTGGTCAATTCTGATCAAAGATTTTGCAGTTTGTTAAATTCTGTGTTAGAGAAATGTAGCACTGATAGAACAAACATAGAAAGTGTGTCTGAAATTCGAAATCTGTTAGACAGATGTTCAGGCCAAACACAATTCTCTCAAAATATTCAGCAAGATTGTCAGGAGTTTTTAATGTATATGCTTGATGTATTGCATGCTGAAGGTGTAGATGTAGATCAGCTGTTTGGGCTTTCTTATCAATGGCAGCATGACTGCGAGAACTGTATGGTATCAAGTACTACTAGTGTGGACTCAGAAAGATTTATATATTTAACTTTGCCAGACAGTAAATCAGTCTCCTTTAATAAGCTAGTAAAAGCAGCTGATCACAACATGGAGTGTAGCCAATGTAAATCTGAAATGATGTCCACATTATTTATACGAACATATGGCCAGTATGTCATTTTAATGTTCCAACGATGTAGGCCTGATGGAACAAAATTGACAACTTTAATTAAAAATTTTGTAGCTTCGCAGTTGTCAATATCAGGAAGGACTTTTGTAACTGCAGCAATTATATATCATGACGGCCCTTCAATAACATCAGGACATTACACAGCTTATTTAAAGTCTAGAAATGGCTGGTCATTCTGCAATGATTCTGTTTTAATTTTCACAAAAAAATTGCCGTATGACCTTAAAAACTCTTACCTGGTGTTTTTAAAACCAAAATTTTAGGGAAATAATCTCGGGATGTGCTCTGTGGAATTTCAAGAAGTTCCAATGGCTCCTACACAATTTGGCCCTGAGGATAAGTGTAGTTCAGAGACATAACTTCTAACCATAAGACTGGACGTCATGGAGAAATAAGTGCACTTTGAATGAGTTCAGAAAAACTATTTCTTTTTATAAGCTAATTGAAGCAGCCAATCAAAACATAGAGTAGAGGGAATGTAAGTCTGCAATGCTGTCTACTGTTTTACATTGCTTTGTGATTAAAAGTGATGTAGAGAATTAAATAATTGTAGTACTCATAGAGGTAGTGTAAGTCTGCTTCATAGTAAGCAGTATCAGTGTCATAGGAAATGTAGAACATGACTGAGCAAGAAGGGGAAGATATTACTATTCCAGGATTGTGAAAATGATCTTCAACATTTTAATTCTGAAAGTTGCAGAAATGCCAAATGACGGGATTGGCTTACAAGAAATCCAAGAGTTATAAATGGCTCTGACAAGATTTGGCCTTGTGGAAACTTGTGGTAGAGAGCAAGAAGTCATTTATTGCATGTAACATGTTTTTAAAAACGATGGAGATTTTCTTTCAGAAAGTGGCGGGTTTAAAGTAATAACAGCACAACAGAGTGTAAGCTGTTCATAGGACATCCTTTGACGTCATGGAAAGTAAGTTAACTTTAAGGAGTTCTGAATTCTGATTTGTTATGTTGTATGGGTTTTTTAAACACAATCATTTTGATTGTGTTTTTTTTTCCCCGCTGTTATATGATGAATACCTTCAAGTCACTGTTTTTAGTGAATTTTGATACATTCTGAGAACAGCAAAAATAAACCATTTAACATGTATAATTAATTCTGTACTGTTTGCATTTATGATGTATATGTAGAACTGTGTAGGAGGCATGGAGAAGGTGAGGCTTCTGTAAGTGTCAAAGTTGTTGCATGCAGTGCTGCACTTCTGCGTATTCTTTCATATGCTGGACTACATCTGCACAATGAGATGCCTAAGCAAAGGAAACACAAGTGATGTGATTGTGAAATGAGCAAAATAAATTGCACGTATTTCATTTACATCACCTGTGTTTCCTATCATTACGAATCACATTGTGCAGATCAAGTTTAGGTCTGTCCAGGGAAACATAGGAGGTTTGGACTTTGTTCAAGAGTGCAGTGGACATGACTCACTTCATTGGTAGACCTTCACATGTATTATGTCCTCTATTCTCTTCAACAACTCGAAATTTCATCTGCAACCCTGAGTAGGCCTCACCTCAAACAAACCTCTGGATAGGACACATCTTATTGGCATCCTGAAGCAATCATTTAAAATTTTAGTGTCTTGCGACACTTTTCTGAGACAACAGCAATGCAAAAGATGCACCATGTTTTAAGATAGGCCTCACTTCATCTGCATCAAGATACTGTTAGTTTAAAATGTATATCTTTAGGACTGTGTAGGGGGCCTGGAGAAGCAGAAGCTTCTGTAAGTGTCAAAGTTGTTGAAAAACTGTTTGTCCTTCAATCTTTTCCCTTGTCTTTTGTAATTTTTAAATACATGTTTTAATATTTTTCAAATGTTTGTTCTCTCTTTCACAGATTGAAAGTATAAAAACAAAAAGTGAGTAATTTAACGACAATTATAAGGTAAATGTTTTGTACTCTTTTCGTTACATTTCTATCACATTTAACTTCTATTAGTTCCACTGCTTCATTTCTTTAACCCTCAGTTTCCTGCCTTTGCTACTTCCCTCATTCCTTTCTCTATTACCTACTTACTCAACTCCTTCCACTCTTTTTCTCAGTCCCTCTCTTCTCATAGTTCCTCACTCTTGTTCACTCACTCCGTCTCTATTACTCTTAGTGTCTTTGACTGATCACTGTATAACTATTTGTTCATAATGCTTTCTCTGTGTAGTTGAAGCACACTAAGGGGCATATTATGAACACAGCCAATAAAATTATTGCTCTTTTTATTGGCAGAAAACTGGTGCAAAAGTGGTTTTAGCGGCAGTTTTCTGCCGCAAAAGCAGCTTTAGCGACACATTTCTGCCAATAAAAGCTGCAAAACTTTTATTGCATATGTTGATGATATGGCTCTATGTTACTTACATTTCTTTGCTGTTTCAATTAATCTTTTTCTGTTATTTTTTGTTTTATGTTTTCTATTTTTTCTCTCTGTTATTCTTCATGTTTTAATCTTATTTTGAACATTCACTCACATTCTCCAAGAAACTCTTCTTTGTTAATGTTATACTCTCTTTTTTTTTCTTTCACTTCGTTATCTATTTTGTTTTTCACAATTATACCCTCTTCCGTCTTTTCTTCGGTAAATAGATCTATTAAACAGTATCTCTTCTTTAGTCCCTATAGCTGTCTTTCTTTTAACATCACTCTCTGTTTACTTTCCTTATACTTACTCTATTTTTTTTAAAAAAAAAATTTGGGTTAGCTCCCGGTCTGCGTACCGGGAAGCTAACCGGGAAGCGAACCAAAAGAAATAGAGCTTGCCAGAGTGCCATACATTCTAGCAATTTTTTAATAACGGGGAGGTAGTTCTGAAAAGAACTTTTTTTTTAAATATTTTTGTTGTTTTATATATTTTTTTTCTTTTTTGAACATTATTTGTTTTTTTTGTATTTTTTGAACACTTATTTGTTTTTTTTGTTTTTTTTCAAAGGGAAAGAACAGAAAGAGGCATTGAAAAAGGCTCAACAGGAGCAAAAAAAAAATTAAAACTTGCTGCGTTTGGAGCATCGGTGTTTCTCGAAAGCCAAATTAATTAATTTCAGACTCATGTTTGCGCATGAAATTAAAGTGCCACAATATAAGCATGTCAGCTTCATATAGACAATTTTTTTTTGAATATTTGGCACTGTTTCGTTGGCCTCTCCAACTGTGAGAGAGATATCAGTAGATGTTCTTGTCACCGAAGTTGGGAGATTCTGTTGTAGTTCACGCATCTCTGCACGACTATAGTTGTTTGGATGCCACCTCTGCATATGTCGGTGCATCGTGTGATTTCCATAACTGTATTTTTTATTAGTGCCCCGGGATAACTTATCTTGGCAGATAAGGCACGTAGCATGGCGTGCATTGACTTTTTTCTCTCCTGGTGGAATGGAAAAAAATTGCCAGATAAAGCTAACTTTGCGATGAGATACCCGGGGTAACTCTTTGACAAATCGTGGTTCCTCTTCTTCCTCTCCGTCTTGTTCTTCCTCTTCCTCCTCTGTGTCTCCAATAAACTGTGCAGGTGGTCCTCTCTTCCTATGAGGAGATGGTGGTGGTGGTGGTGGGGGTGCAGAAGCTGAAGCTACTATTGAAGCCATTTTTTAATCAGAGCAAATGATCAGGTCTTCCTTTCTCAAAGTTGAAAGTCAGAGTGAGAAAAAAGGTGGGGGCTTTCTTCATTTGGGAAAAAAAATAGTTCTAAACCAATGAAAAGTGTTATTTTTAGGTCACCTGACCTAGCCTTACATCATTATGAAACCAAAAGTGAAATGAACCAATGAAAAGTTTTATTAACAAGTCACATGACCTCTCACGCTCATGTTACGTGCTGCGGAACGCGCCCCGGTTAGCTTCCGGGTCGCTGCGCTTCGTGCCTCGGTCCTCGCCCCGGGGCACTTCCGGGTGCGCTAACGCGGTACGTCACAAGACGCATTACGCGGCAACGCGATATGTCGCGCTTTCGCGACGTGCCGCGGATCGCTTCGGGGGAGCTGCGTTTCGCGCCTCGGTCCGCGCCCCGGGGCACTTCCGGGTGCGCTAACGCGGTACGTCACAAGACGCATTACGCGGCAACGCGATACCGTCACTATGTTGATTTCTTACTGGTTCGCGGACCGGGTCGCGGCATCAATTTGAGCTAACGGAAAGCTTTCCGGTTCGCGGACCGGGAGCGAAACAAAAAAAAATATTAATTTTTTTTTATTAATAAACATATAAAATATATTTTTGGATTTAAAGAAGAATACATTTTACAGCTATAGATATTAGCTTTTAAAAAACCAATGAAATTCACTGAAAAAACCATAGGTTATAGACCATATATAGTTAGGAATTAGCATTTACAAAACCTTGAAAATTCACTGAAAAAACCATAGGTTATACACCATATATAGTTAGGAATTAGCATTTAAAAAACCTTATTTTACTCACACAAAACCAATGAAATTCCATATATAGTTAGTTGTACTAACTATATATCGCGCACCCGCAATCCACTGCTGATCATGTCACATATTACATCATTCATGACATGGTCAGTGACATCACTGATGACATCACTGATGACATCTCAAATGACATCACTGATGACATCACTGATGACATCTCAAATTACATCACTGATGACATCACTGATGACAACATCCAGTGACTGTATTTTTCTGTAAAGTTAAAATATGTCTTACATATTTAAGAATGAGTGGATGTATAAGTGTCTGGATGAAGGATTTAGTAGGTGCATGACTGACTGTATGAGTGAGTGGTTAAATGTGTCTCACTGAGTGCATGGGTTAGTGACTAAACTGTCTTAATTTGTGCATCATTATGTCTGTTCTTCTGTAAACTGCTGCATGTGTTGATCAGTAGCTATATGAGTAACTATATGGGTTATTGATTGGTTGCCCAAGCATTTGTATGGGAGACTGAGTGTGTGTGTGGGTGGCTGGGAGGTGTATGACTCTGTGCATAGATGTATGGGTTCAAAAGTGTATGTGGAAACAGCTGGATGGGTGGTTGACTGTGTGCATGAGTGTATTGGTGAGTGAATGGATATCTCAGTGCTACATGTCAAAGTAAGTACATATGTAAAATACAGTACATGTGAGAGTTGACATATATAAATAACTGTGCATAAGAGCCAGTGAATGTGTGAGTGGCTGTATGGATCATTGTGAACTTGTATCCAGGATTGTATAAGTGAGTAAATATGTTTTAGTATATGTTTGAATAAGTAAGGTGTGTATAACTGTATAGTTGTGAAAATGGAGGTGTGATTGATTCTTTGCATGACTGACTAGGTGTGTAAGTAACTCCATGGATGAGTGACAGTCTGTGAGTGTCTGTTTACACTGAGTGTATCTAAGGTTATAATAGAGTCTGAAGAGGTTCATCATATTATCACATGAATGATGTCATCAGTGATGTGATCAGTAATGTCAAATGAGATGTCATCAGTGATGTCATCAGTGATGTCATTTGAGATGTCATCAGTGATGTCATCAGTGATGTCATTTGAGATGTCATCAGTGATGTCATCAGTGATGTCACTGACCATGTCATGAATGATGTAATATGTGACATGATCAGCAGTGGATTGCGGGTGCGCGATATATAGTTAGTACAACTAACTATATATGGAATTTCATTGGTTTTGTGTGAGTAAAATAAGGTTTTTTAAATGCTAATTCCTAACTATATATGGTCTATAACCTATGGTTTTTTCAGTGAATATATATATATATATATATATATATATATATATATATTCACTGAAAAAACCATAGGTTATAGACCATATATAGTTAGGAATTAGCATTTACAAAACCTTGAAAATTCACTGAAAAAAACCATGGGTTATAGACCATATATAGTTAGGAATTAGCATTTACAAAACCTTATTTTACTCACACAAAACCATTGAAATTCCATATATAGTTAGTTGCACTAACTATATATCGCGCACCCGCAATCCACTGCTGATGATGTCACATATTACATCATTCATGACATGGTCAGTGACATCACTGATGACATCACTGATGACAACTCAAATGACATCACTGATGACATCACTGATGACATCATCCAGCGACTGTGTTTCTGTAAACTTTAAATATGTTTTACATATTGAAGAATGAGTAGATGTAGAAGTGTCTGGATGAAGGATTAAGTAGGTGCGTGACTGACTGTATGAGTGAGTGATTAAATGTGTCTCACTGAATGCATGGGTTAGTGACTAAACTGTCTTAATTTGTGCATCATTATGTCTGTTATTCTGTAAACTGCTGCATGTGTTGATCAGTAGCTATATGAGTAACTATATGGGTTATTGATTGATTGTCCAAGTATTTGTATGGGAGACTGAGTGTGTGTGTGGCTGGCTGGGAGATGTGTGACTCTGTGCAGATCAATGTGTTCTTGTATCAATGATTGTATAAGAGAGTAAGTATGTGTTACAATATGTTTCAAAATGTAAGGTACTCTATGTTTCATCAGTGATGTCATTTGAGATGTCATCAGTGATGTCATCAGTGATGTCACTGACCATGTCATGAATGATGTAATATGTGATATCATCAGCAGTGGATTGCGGGTGCGCGATATATAGTTAGTGCAACTAACTATATATGGAATTTCAATGGTTTTGTGTGAGTAAAATAAGGTTTTGTAAATGCTAATTCCTAACTATATATGGTCTATAACCCATGGTTTTTTCAGTGAATTTTCAAGGTTTTGTAAATGCTAATTCCTAACTATATATGGTCTATAACCTATGGTTTTTTCAGTGAATTTCAATGGTTTTTTATTAGCAAATATCAAAAGCTTTAAAATGTCAAGTACGTGGTAGGTAAAAACATTTTCGTGTTTATGCACGCTGATGTGCTTTGAACGCTGCCCCCCCCCCCTCCCCTCTTTTCTTTTAGGAGTATTCTCTCTTTGCAGATAGTGAAGAGTAGGTAACGCAGGCCTTTGCCCCCGTTGTAATCCGTCGGGCCTGCTTCCCTCTCCATTTCATTGATTGTTATCCAAGCATTTACTGTTTTGGAATTGCTTCTCTTTGGTTCATTCTCTATTTACAAACAAGCACATAGTCGCAATACTCTGTTTAGTCTTTGCAGATAGTGAAAAATCGTTAGAAAAAACAAAAGGAATCAAGCAAAATCAGTAGGCCACTAATGGGATCTCTTTTTGACCTCGCTAAAATAGAAACATTAGGAACAACCCCTCATGAGAAATATGAAACTAGTGAGAGGAACCGAGCTCGACGCCATGATGGCTGCAAGACAGCTCGGCTCCGCCGCCCACCCCGCCCAAAATAACGACAAACCCTATGCAAATATTATAAATATATACAACACACCAGCAAAGTAACAGGGTAAAACGTTTTATTAAATAACTATTTACATGACAGCCTGCTGCAACATCGATCCAAATACATGCCGCCGTTCCCGGGATTTCTCCCCGACTACTCTGCGGCCTACGAGATGGAGAGGCCGGGGCGTTGGCTATGCGGGGCCTCCGGCCGAAACCACAGCGCCAACGATCGCTGCTGACGGAGGGGAGCCTTGCCGGTGAGACCACTGATCTGAAGAACCGCTGCCTGCGGTGCCTCCCTGAGCCGCTTGACGGAGGCCCCCGAGGGGCGGTGTGGTGGCGCGGACTCGGAAGGGGCGCTTGGCTCCTGCCCCCTCCCCAAGTCTTGTTGCCCTGCTGTGGCTTGAGATCGCCCCCGACATAGGCGGCCGGCACTCCCGGGGTCCGGCGGAACTTTTTGTCTTTTGGTGACTCTTCCATTCTGGACCTTGTCCCACAATCCGTTTGACCTGAAGACACGTCCTGCAGTGCCCTGATCCGACCATCACATATACCTGCGCCAGGAGACGGCGTGGGGTGCACTGGAAGGAAGAGGTGGCGCGAACGAGCCTCCCCACCTCCCCAGGTGGAGGTTTCTCAGCTGCACCTTAGCGCTTAACTCGGCATCTGAGTTACACCCACTCTTCCGGCACAGTGCCTACCTGCGCCACGAGACGGCGTGGGGTGCACCGGAAGGGAGAGGCGGCACGAACGAGCCTCCCCCACCTCCCCAGGTGGAGGTTTCTCAGCTGCACCCCAGCGCTTCACTCGGCAGCTAAGTTACGCCCACTCTTCCGGCACAGTGCCTCTCTCGGCCAGCTGAGTTGCGCCTGCTCTTGCTATTACAACGTCTCACCCGCCATCCGGCTGAATTGCACCCACTCTTGCAGTACAGCGACAGGCGGCTGCCACGGAGCTCACGAAATGGCGATCGGCTCCACAGACTTGGGCCTGGCCTGCAAGAATGGCTCTGGGCAACCCTGGAACTCGGACGCTTGACTGCTAGGGCATGGGCCCCATTCCCAAAAGCGTCCCCTCAGCCTTGAAGATTCTACAAGAGTCACCGGGGCCCCCGGCTCCCGCAGACTTCCGGTGGGGAGCGACTGCCATGATTGCTCGCGGAACGGTCACGACGTAGCCACGAGGTGCTCTCATGCTGACGCCAGCTTCAGTCTGTAACATCCAGAATTATTGTAGTATCGCGTTGTCGCGTAATGCGTCATATGACGCGCCGCGTTAGCGCACCCGATGCGCAAAGGGCAGCTTCCCGGAAGCGATCCGGGGCGCGGAGCGGAGCGCGTAACGTAAGCATAACAGGTCATGTGACTTGTTAATAAAAATTTTTATTGGTTCATTTCACTTTTGGTTTACTAATGATGTAAGGCTAGGTCATGTGACCTAAAAATAACAATTTTCATTGGTTTAGAACTTTTTTTTTTTCCCAAATGATGAAAACCCCTCCTTGTTTCCTCACTCTGACTTTCATCTTTGTGAGAGGAAGACCTACAGTGCCTCGCTCGGCCACCTGAGTTACGCCCGCTCTTGCGGCACAGTGCCTCGCTCAGCCAGCTGAGTTGCACCCACTCTTGCGACACAGTGCCTCGATCGGCCAGCTGAGTTCCGCCCACTCTTGCGACACAGTGCCTCGATTGGCCAGCTGAGTTCCGCCCACTCCTGCGACACAGTGCCTTGATCGGCCAGCTGAGTTCAGCCCGCTCTTGCGGCACAGTGCCTCGCTCGGCCAGCTGAGTTACGCCCACTGTTGCGGCACAGTGCCTCGCTCGGCCAGCTGAGTTACGCCCGCTCTTGCGGCACAGTGCCTCACTCGGCCAGCTGAGTTCCGCCCGCTCTTGCGGCTACAGCGTCTCACCCGCCATCCAGCTGAATTGCACCCACTCTTGAGGAACAGCGACAGGCGGCTGCCACGGACCTCACGAAATGGCGGTCGCCTCTACAGACTTGGGCCTGGCCTGCAAGGATGGCTCTGGGCAACCCTGGAACTCGGACGCTTGACTGCTAGGGCATGGGCCCCATTCCCGAAAGCGTCCCCTCAGCCTTGAAGATTCTACAAGAGTCACCGGGGCCCCCGACTCCCGCAGGCTTCCGGTGAGGAGTGACTGCCATGATTGCTCGCGGAATAGCCACGACGTAGCCACGGAATGGTGGTGCTCTCATGCTGACGCCAGCTTCAGTCTGAAACATCCAGAAACACTGTAGACTACCAATTCAATCAGTTCCGGTGGAGCCCCAACGTGACCCGGTAGGGAAGAACTTGCCCTCCCCTCTTTGACTGATGGTTCTTGTTGCCTGTCCCTTCTATTGTCATTTAACGGAACTTTTTGGACTACTCAAAGGGGTTCTGGTCCGACCGCTGCTTGGTGGAGACATTTTGACTATATTCTGGACCTGCCCGGCCTCCCAAAAATGACCAGACATCCCTCACTTCCAATTACAGCATACACTCCTTTATCAATATCTTCTTTGATGTTCCTCTTGAATATGTAATTTTGTAGAACCTCATACAGACAAACATTCTCGAGGTAACTGCTTCTATTTGGATAATATGTATCCCACATGTTGGCAACTCCTTGATGTGTACTGGTTGCTCAGCCTTGATATCACGAGATATGTATGCAGTTTTGGAGCACATGGCGGGCGGGGACGGGTACTGATTGAACATTTGGACATCCATATTGATATTAAGTTCTGATGTATTATTGATTACTGTACTATTAAAAATTCGAATTAACGTTACTCATGGTACTTGCCCGGAAATGTATATCTAGATAATTTCATTGTAACTGGTCCTGTCGTACTTTGATTATAAAATTAACGTCCACCGATTCCGCAACTGTTAGACACCTTAATTCCTGCAACCTAATAGCCCGCCCGTTACGTTTTTCTACAGTGTAAATGTCCCCTCATCATATACGATTCCAGTTTGCTCCGTGGCCGGCCCACATGGTTGTAGGCCCGTATTTGTATACTGACATTTTTGCAATAAACAATTTTCGAAGGAAGTATGGAATCAGCGTCATAACAATCGTCTAGGTTGGTTGGGTTTTTGAATAGTGGCTGTTATTCCCAATAGAATACAATAGAAAACAGATAATGCAGACCCTTTGCCTGAATTTTGGATTGATTGAAATCTGTATCCGTCACACCTGCCCTTTTTCTAGAATTATTTGAAAATGGTCGACCGTAGCTTAAGGTATCTGCCGAATGTAAGGTGTGGTATTTTGTCCCATAAAATACGACTAATTGAGAAACAAATACACGAAGAGGGAACTCGAATTTAGAGACAAACAAAATGAAACATTTTTTTGCATCATAAAAAGGGGAGGATATGTTACACAGAAAAATAATGCGAAAGGGATAGCCAAGATCTGTCTGTTGTATCACACGTTCCTGCAGCTAGTCTGATACATAAGTAGAACCTTTTTCGTGTTTGCGCGCGCTGACATGCTCTGAATGCTGTATCCCCCCCCTTTCTTTTCTCCTCTGTAGGTTACATCGGAGTTCCGACTGAAGAATGGAGTGGACATGGACCACACCGTGCTCCATGTAGGGAAAGACATAGACAAGCGCTATGAGATATTGCATGCAGTGCAGACCATCGCTGGGAGCGTGAAAGATTGTATGGTATGAATGTGCGCATGGGCCCTGATTTGTACGGTTTGAATGAGTATGTGTGGCGCACGACTGGGTCAATAAAAAATGCTTTTTGTATGACTGAGGCGGTGATCAAACGGTTAATGGAATGAGAAAAATAAGCCCGAACATGGTATCCGCATGTGAAGGACGAAAAAAAATATAGCACTTTCCTTACTTAGGAACGACTCTCTCTGGAGCTAGTGAATGGGAGAGTAGCCTACACCAGAAACTTGAAGGGTTATTTCAGTACGACGAACCCGACCCCAACCGATATCCCAAATGTACACCCAAAATAATGCGCACCAGTAAGTAAATTTATGTGCTGACTAAATAAGAGAAGTTAGCTCGACTCCGCCGCCCACCCCACCCAAAATAACGACAAACCCTATGCAAATGTTATAAATATATACAACACACCAGCAAAGTAACACAGTAAAACTTTTTATTAAATAACTATTTACATAACAGCCTGCTGCAACATCGAACCAAATGCATGACGCTGTTCCTGTCGAGGTAGCATAGGTGGCGGCCTAGGGGTGGAGGACCGTTGTGCAAATAGCCCGGGGGCGACACCACGCGCAAAGGCCTGTCCCCGCGGTCAGCTGCAGCAGGGCGACCCTTAGCGTTTCACTCCCCGGTCAGCTGCACCATGACTGCCATTGGCGTTCCACTCGGTTGGATGGCCGGGGACCCGCTCCGGTGTCCGGGGTGAAGAGCGTCTGTTGCTGCGAAACGCTCAAAATGGCGGCCGACTCCCAGGATTTGGGCCTGGTCCACTAGAACGACTCTGGTCTACCCTGGAACTCCAATGGACTCTGGCAGAGCGTCCAAAATCCACAAAAAACACCACTGCCAAATCTTCAATAACTTCCATCACCCAGCACCGCATTTCCAAAGGAACAGCATAGCAAGCTTTCGTGGCCTTTAGAGTTTTCGGAAGCAGTTTCCCAAGACCATCACTGCAGCCATTGTAATCCAACAGAGGAACTTTTCCCAAGATCGTCATATTAACAGGGCTGCTGGTGTAATCGGGGCTCTTGCAGCCATTCAACTTAATTGAAGCTTTTTTTTGGGGGGAGGGGGTGAATGCCTTCCTGATGACCCCCCCCCCCTCTTATTGCCTTATCCGACCATCACATATACCTGCGCCAGGAGACAGCGTAGGATTCTCTGGGAGGGAGAGGCGGCGCGAACGAGCCTCCCCCACCTCACCAGGTGGAGGTTCCTCAGCTGCACCCCAGCGCTTCACTCGGCCAGCTCAGTTGCGCCCCCTCTTGCGGCACAGTGCCTCGCTCGGCCAGCTGAGTCTCACCCGCTCCGATGGGGGCTTCCGATGGGGGGAACCGCCACTGTTGCTGGACTATCCCCCATGGATATACCGCTGCCACGGGTGTCCGCCACCTTATCCACATCTGGTGCCGTGAGGGAGGCTGATTCAGTGCATCGGCGGAGGGATACGCCTGCTGTCCCGCTCTCCGGAAGTGGCCACAACATTGTCACAGGATGGTAGTGCTCTCATGCTGACACCAGTTTTTGTCTGAATTACTAAGAGACACTGTAGACTGTCAACTTGATCAGCTCCGGTGGGACCTCAGCGTGACCCGGTAGGGAAGAATTTGCCTCCCTCACCTTTGAGTCATGGTTCATGCTGCCTGTTCTTTCTCTTGGCGCTAATGAACTTTTTGAACTGCCGAAAGGGATTCTGGTCCTGCCGCTACTTATTGGAGACATTGAACTATACTCTGGACCTGCCTGGCCTTGACCAAAATGGCGCCAGTATGGGAGCGACTTGCAACTCCTTATGACGTTCTAGTTACTTAGCCTTGACGTTATGGGGGATATATGCAGTCTTTGTGCACATGGCGTGCGGGGAAAGGTACTGACTGGGCATACGGACAACCCTATTGATGTCGATTTTTCATTATTGATTATTGTATTATTAAAGCTTCGAAGTAATGTTACCCATGATACTCGCCCATGGTGTGCGTATGGACGATTTTATTTTAACTGATCCTGTTATACTTTCAATTATAAAATCAACCTTCACTGATCCTGCAACCGTTTGTCACGTTTAGTTTTTTCAATTAAATGGCTCGCTTGTTACATACTCCTATACCCCTGGCTTTTGACCCTTTCCTACGCGTGGTCTGTACTACCGCCCTCGAGCGATCTATGTAATGAACAGACTACCATTGCCGAGACACAAGGGAATGCATCTCAGAGAGATAAGTCAAGTACGTGGTAGATCAAAACATTTTCGTGTTTATGCACGCTGATGTGCTTTGAACGCTGCCCCCCCCTCATCATTTAGATTACCACCGCCCATTGCACTAAAGCGTACCGGGCGCTCCCCACGTAAAAAAAACGATTATTTTTTTTTCTTGCCCCGCGGGGCCCTTTTAAAGCCTCCACATCAAACCTAGGGGTCAGGGAGGATCTACTATGCCCCCTTATGGTCATTTGCCCCTTTTTTTTTGGCCTCCTCTTGTCTCTCGATCCTACCGAGAGACAAGATGGCGTCCAAATTTTATTTTTATTTTTTTATTTTTTTTTTGCCCCGCGGGGCCCTTTTAAAGCCTCCACATCAAACGTAGGGGATCAGGGAGGATCTACTATGCCCCCTTATGGTCATTTGCCCCTTTTTTTTTGGCCTCCTCTTGTCTCTCGATCCTACCGAGAGACAAGATGGCGTCCGGAAAATATATGTATATATATTTTTTTTTTTTTTGCCCCGCGGGGCCCTTTTAAAGCCTCCACATCAAACCTAGGGGATCAGGGAGGATCTACTATGCCCCCTTATGGTCATTTCCCCCTTTGTTTTGGCCTCCTCTTGTCTCTCGATCCTACCGAGAGACAAGATGGCGGCCGCTCCGGACTGTTTAGAATGTTGACAGACACCGGAGAGCCAATCAGCTTCGCTTCGCGAAGTTCCGTTACGCGTCAAGTACGCGAACCGGAGCGCTATCCGGAGCGCTGTTACAGATATATATATTTTTTTGAACGTTAATTTCTCAAAATCCACTGGAGCACATATATTGAGACCTAGCAAAGGCACATCGGGCTACCAGTCCCTACAATTTTGCCAAGTTTTGTGCAAATCCATTCAGCCGTTCGAGCTAAAAGTGAGGCCAACCGCCCTATGGAAATTAACATGGGAAAAACGTGTTTTGGGACCCCCCTTTTTTCTCGGCCCCCCCTTGACGAAACCCCCCCCAAATTTTCAGGGGCTGCTCAGAAACAAAATGTTCAATTTTCCTGAAAATTTCAGCCAATTCCGTCCACAAACGCCAAAGTTATTAGACATAGAATTTTCAAAAAATCCCATAGAGAAAAAATCCTAACTATATATACCTACTGGCGACCGCCAGTAGGTAATATATATATATATATATATATACATAAATACATACAAATATATATATATATATATATACATAAATACATACAAATATACACAGATATCGCAGAAGCAATGGATGGATATACTGGAGTCAGTCCTCTAAGCATCCTCCTTGATGGCAAACTTACTATGAACAAACAGGTCAACACTGCGATCGCATCCTGCTGCCTCAACCTCAGAATGCTTCACAAGATACTCAAATGGGGAGAGGGTGTAGCCTCATGGCTAGAGCAGTTGACCTCAAATCTGGGGAACTGGGTTCGAGTATCAGCAAGGGACGCTCAACATCCTGTGATTCTAGGCAAATCACGTCATCTCTCCGTGCCTAACAAAATGAGTGTGTTCATCTGTAATGCAACGGGTGCTCATGTAAAGGACTCTGATACCTTAGGGTCAAGTTCACACTATATAAAACTAGAAAAAAAAGGCTCCCCATGCGCACCAGACATATGGTCACCAAGGCCCGCAAAACCAGTATACTAGACTATGGCAATGCACTCTACATCTGCATCACCTACCAGCTCATTCAAAGCCTCCAGATCATACAAAACACCTCCGCCAGACTCATTCTAGACTTCATCAGAAGCACTTACATCACTCACTACCTTATTGCACTACACATGCTTCCCATCCAGAAACATTGCAAATTCAACTGTTCATCCATGCCCACAAAGCCCTACACAACACTGGACCAGCATACCTCAACAACCAACTTCATCTCTACCAACCTTCCTGACAGCTAGTCACACTAATCCCCCGTATCTGCAGAAGCAAGTCAGAAGGGCGCTTCTTCTCTTTCATCGCCACCAACTGCTGGAATGAACTTCCTCAACGCATCAGGACTTCTTCTTCACTCACATTTCCACAAGAAACTGAAGACCTGGCTATTCAATTAGGAGTACCACCTGGCTTACATTCCTGCTTCGGCGCCTGGATACCCTCATGTGTGAAAAGCCGTGCCATACAAATAACCATTACATAACATAATGTAATATCTTAGATTTCATTAGTATGTAATGAAGTCCCAGGGACTATAAATTGATGACTGACACCTTCCAGAATAAACCACTTGAAACAGGTTCATGGCCCCTGCAAAATGAATATATTTATAAGCATGCATCCTTTCTTATCCCAGTTCTGTTAGGTGGGTGAGGCATATTTCACCACCTATTCCAGAGGTATACTTCTCAAACTTTGCAAGATCATGTAGAACTGAATTGCATTACAGATTCCAAGCAATGAAATCAATTAATTTGCCAGGAACCACACGATTTTAGTCAAGCACCAAAAATAGCATCAGAAAGAAGACCCTTAGTTTCTAAAATCGGTAAATCAGCCGCTAGCTCACTACTCATGCAAAGAGTGGGCCAATGTATCCTAGCTAACTTTATTCAGTGTAAGTTTTTTCTGGTGCCTCTGCCCCACTAACTTCCTGTGGTAAATGGAGTCTCTTGCATGCTTTATATTTTAAAAAAATTGCTGTGGATATGCACTGTTTATTTTTTTATTGCCCTTTATCTTAACTGTTCGACTTCCCTATTGATATAGAGATAGAGAGCCGGATGACTCATTGTGGTGTTCACATGAATAAAATGACACAAAAATGACAAACATCCAATAAGTAGAACTGTAGATATTAATTTTCAAAAGTCTGAATTAAAATAGTACAAAAAACCCACAAAGTGACAACTGCTGGTACCTGGTCACACTCGACCTGGTTAATGTCTAAACTTAAGGCCAACCGCTTTGACTGCTGGTCTGATAAAGGGACCAGGTTCATGCCAGTTGAAAGTTTACCTTCCGAGTTAGAAACATTTATGGAGAAAAAGTGGTTGTTTTTCAGCCATTGCTCGGACAACCTGCAAGCTGGATCCAAAGTAGGACCCGTCCTCAGTGGGCTGCTGATCAGTGGTGTCCCAGTGCGGTCATGGATGGTGGCGAGAAGGCTCAGAGTAGGCTAAGTCAGTGCCAAGAAAGCCTCAACATTGATCGGATGTTGCTCGGTGTTGGTCCTGGTAAAGCCTCCTTCTTTTAGACTTATAAACATTTCTGTTAGTGAGGTTTTCTTCAACAGGGCAAACCAGCTAGTCGAGGTTGACTGGTGATTCAACATTGATGACTGCAATTTTAATTGCGACCTCGCCTCTGTTAGTTCTCTATGCAGAAAGTTGGCTAAACACTCCTAAGTCCCGCTTTTTACAGTTTGGTGACAGGAGGAGTACACTCTAATGCCTGCCAAGGGTCCAGGAACAGGTGGCACCACTTGGGGTTTAGGATTCACTCCAAAAGAGGCTAGCAACAGGGTTCAGGACAGGCAAAGTGGAACAGGTCAGCTAGGCAGTTGCAGGGAGAGAGGCCTCTGTAAGCTTGTGTTGTAACCTGTATTATAATTATCTGGTTACTTTCTGTTACTTCCTCCCTGGCTGCTCAGCCAGTGGGAATGTGATGCATGGAATGTTGGTGTGATGGTCTTGAATGGAATGTGTGGGTGCCTGGATGCTTAAGTGTGACAGTTGGAGTATGAGCAAGGATGGGATTCGAACCCATGCATGAAAAGGACTTTAAAAGGACTCTGAAAGAAGAAATCTCTAAAGGAAATCTACACAACCAAGATAAAGCCTATTTTGAAGTACAAGGCATGCCATCTCCAACAGTGTCCTTTACACCAGACAGCCCCAGCCTGCGCGTACTTCATTGGGTTAACGGATTGAGAATTCCTGCTACTATGATGTCTTGTGTGATCCTGAGCACTTTATCTGGTCCTCATAAGTTTTCCTCACACTGGCCGACCACAACACAAGCACGGAGTGCTCACAATCATCTTCCCTCAACAAAAGATCTTTTGTGGAGTAATTGCCCGGAGTTAGCGGTAACTCACTTGACATCTTATTATGCCTGGTCTCTCTGTGCAACAACTTGGACTACAGATTGCAGCATGCTGCCTTTTTGTGCCGTTTCATTTGCCCTTCTCAGCTTTGGATCGGAGATATGTTGTGCTTTTTGACATGTCTTATGCTGCATGGTATCATGGCATGCTGGGCTATTCTAGTATTCTACGTATTTGCTGTGTGTTACCACTGCTGGGGTATGTGCAGTGGTTCATGTGGAGCTTGCTGCTGGGGAATGCCCAGTGGCTCATGTGGAGCTTGATTGCGGTGCCAACAGCATGTGCAGTACTTTTGTGCATAAAAACACTTTAAAGGCATTTACTTTGTTACACTATGGGTTTTCAACACCATCTGAGGCATCTGTGGCAGTTCAACCGCTGTGATAATTTTTCAAAGTGTGGCACGCATCAAGTATCTCACGCGCGCACTTACCTTCTGTTTGTGGATCACGCGAAGTCTCTTCAGCGACGTTCTCGCACGAGGATCCTGGTTTCTTCATCTGTGACAATCCAGCTTTTCACTGTGTCCGCATGCACACGTCATGAGCCACCCTGCGCAGGCGTGTCAGCGTGCTGCCATCTTCAAATTAGTTACTGCACAGAAGCAGCGGGGCTTGGTTTGCCCTGTATTGGCCGTCTGGTGCAGCGCAATGTACTTGCTGCAGATTTCTTTCTGTGTGGTTATCCTGGAAACTACGGCAGTTCACCATAATATTATGCATGTTTTCGTCAAACTGCAAGGGCACAGTCGAGGGGCAGACACAAATTTCTCCTTGAGACGCTTGGTGCCGGCAACACTCACAGCTCTGGAAACGATGCCTTTTCACAAGGTACTTGCATTGCGGTGACTGAATCTGCAAATGGTGGGGCCTACGACACTCACGGTGTGTTGTGTCAGTATTAACATGATGTTTTCCATGTCTCAACAAATTGCACGTCAAATTTGACTGAATATTTATCACAGCATAATGGTTTTTACATGTCAATCCTATCTACAATTTAATATCACCATAGTTCATGGATGAACAGTTGAGTAAAGTTGTGGTGTAAAAAGTAAAAACTGACTTTCTTGGCAAATTTTGTGTGAGACATCGCTCACAGGAGGTCTTGCTGGGCCTGGATTAGTTACTGTTTTAGTTAAAAACAAGTGTCAAAGACAAAGTGTTTGCTCAATTTGGGTTGAGGTTGTAGTTATGTTCATCCCTTTCATGTTGTTTTAGTGATGCAAAGGTACAACATGGGTATTGGGTCAATGATTTTGGAGAAACAGCCAATCAACAAATATTCAAAATTTTGGTATGCTACACTATGTATGTTTAGTGTTTTGTTTATATTTGTATAACACTATGACATGACACAGGTGAGTGGTCGCTCACCGGTGAAGGATTTTGTGGTCTTTTGTCATTTTGTCTTCATTCGGCCATGTTCTTCATTGTATTCCTGCCTCTAGTTCTTTATGTTTGTTTTGATGCTATACGTACAGTATTTATATGTTCTCGTTTATCCTACACAGATTGTTGTTGGATGTTGTAGTCACATTCAACACAGTTAATGAGTTTTTAGTCCCATTTAACACAGTAAATGGGTTTCAGTCCCGTTCAACACAGCTCTCTCTGTTAATGGGTTTTGGGTTTTAGTTCCATCTATGTAGTTCTAATGGGTATGAGTTCCATGTGTTACATTGTTCTGTTCACATTTCTAATCTTCACTTAGAGGGTCTAATGGGTATGAGTCCCATGTGTTCTGCTGTTCTGTTCATGTTACTAACCTCTTATTAGGGGTTCTAACGGGTACGAGTCCCATGTGTATCATTGTTGCGCACTAGTTTGCCACACTCGTGGTTGTCTGTCCCTAGGCCTTTTTGGCTGTATGGTTAGCAGTCAACATTTGTTTTTTCTTTCCCCTTAACTATTTTTTGTGTTGATGTTGGGTATAGATGTTCCATTTTTCTGGTCCATTTATTCACCTGTATTTTGGGAAATGTCCGTTTTTGTGTCCGTCACCCATTTCTACTGTTCTTTTTAACAAATGTATAGGAGGATGATGGGTGCGTTATATATTTTATGTATAGTTATCTTTGCATCTCCTGTACATTGTTTATTTTTCCTACATGTACTTCTTGTTCATCTTTGCTACTTTTTCTCAGTTTTTTCTTTCCAGTTCTCTTGTACTTCAGTCTTAACCTTTTTCAGTTACTCTTGCACATCTCCATTGTATTTTATTCCTTTCTCACATTTGATTTTTACGTCGAGAGTAAGCGTACGACCTCTTATATACTTTAGTATACATATGTCTCTGTGGGCTAGATGCCATTCCTTGCTTCTCATTTGTTTGTTTCAATGTCCTTTATAAATCCTTACTTAGTAGTGTACAGTCCTGCCTCTTTGTCCCTTCTTTTTCCTCCAAGGAGCAGGGACTTAGTACAATATCATTACGCTTTGTTCTGTTAATCTGCTCGTGGGGCGACTATTTTAATATGTTTTCAACCTCGTATTACACTGTGGCTGCTCAGACCCGTAGCTGCTTACATTTCTTTGCAGCAATCACTCCCAGTTCCTTCCAATTGGCTGGTATCCTTTTGTTTTCTCTCCAAAGGCAGCTCCAAGGCTATCTTGGAATGCAAGCAAATAAGTATTTTCCATTTGCTTACTGTTACTATCGGGGCTCTCGAGCTTTAGCTGTAAACATCGCAAGCTAAAGCGCGGGTGCCGCTATTGCTAAAAAAGTAAAGAAATAGAATAAATATGTTTTTCTATGTCTTTACTTTTTAAGCAATCGCAGAACCCGTGCTTTAGCTTGCGATGTTTGGAGCTAAAGCTTGAGTTCCACAAAGGCTTGTTATATTTACTTTTTCCTTGTATGACTCCTGAAAATTAAACCTGTTCAATTATTCCTCAGACACACAGAGTACATTAACCAGTTTCATACTCTGCCTTCGCTTTATTTTCTAAACATTAAAAGCATATGCTAAGTGTCGGAGGAGGCTCAGTGAATTGATTGTGATGGTAAGGCAGCTCTGCAGTGTAAATTACTTTTCAATAATTGCGCCTGTCCATGTTTTATTACATGAATGTAATAAGCTATAGACTCCTGGCAGAGAAGTACTGATGGCACGAGGCTCACTGTGACAAGTTGACAGAAAGGCATCATAGATTTGACCGTTTCTTGCGTCCCAAATTCTGTTGTAAATAACACTCATGGAGTCTCGCTATGCATGCATGCATACATGTTCTACAACATTTATAAAATTAACCTAGGTAGGAAGCAAAGCAGTGTTGTCCATAGGTTTGCAGGGAATTACTTGTAATTCTGACTAAAAGAGTAGTGAGGGAAAGGGGGATGATGTGGGTTTTCTTCACAGTTCATGAATGGATGAATGGTAGCGTGAAACTTTCCGGGGGTGTGATTTTGCTATGGCTCTGATGCGTAGCTCAAGATGACTAGCATCCTAGTTTTGGCATTTTTCACTTACTGAGTTTAAGTCTAGCAATGTTTTGTCTTTAGGTTTTACTTTGTCCTTTCAAAGATGCTGAGTTTTGCTGCCATTTAGGGTGGCATGTTGGTTGCCGCAGAATAAATCATGCAATTCATCTTGATTATGTGTCTCCGGGGAAAGTCTGTGCAGGTGTTCTACGGTGGGAGGGAAGAGATTGTGTTTCTTTAGCCCTGTAAGTGGAGCACCTGCATTCATTCTAGGCACGTTTCAGTGAGTCAAACAAGAGTCATGAGGGCTTCGAACAAGCCTTGGCCATCCTACTGGTGGGAGAGGGTAAATATTTGGATGATGCTTTTGAATTCAGGCAGGTTACAGGAGCACAAGTTTTGTCCCTGATTTATAGATGTAGACTGATGTGTGGTGTTGTTACTGTGACACTTTAAGTTATGCTTCTAACTGCTGTCCTCTAGTGGTTCTCCACATACATTAAAAATAAAAGAGGACTTTCTAACTCCATATTGTACTACAACAGATTATTCTTCAGGTGATATATATTGGAAGTGCTTCAGGGCCCACAGAACTTTTCCCTTAAAAAACAAGGCAGGTAATTACAGTTTGGTCATTCTGAGCCTTATTGAGTCCTAGTGCAGCAACACTCAGTTGTAAGTGCAGAGCTATGCTTTTTGTAAATGAACCACACAGAGGGGACCTTCAAACACACCAAGATATTTTAAATCCCATGGGCGCCTAACAAACATATGTGGTGTAGAAAAATAACACAACCTCTCGAGAAAGTGAAACACCCATGGTTTGACACCATCCTCACCATGATGCAAACCTGCCAACTTGTACTCTAAACCATTTTAAATAGTAGAGAGATGGGGTGGAAGTTAGCTGGAAAAACCCATCTCACACTAGCACTTCTAGGAGATACTGGAACCAACCCTGTTGAATACGAAAATGAATCAAAGGCACTAGTAATAGAGCTTCTGGGTCAGAGGTCTTCTTCAGAAGACCCAAGTAGAGTCAAATGGTTGAATGCATCCTTATCTGAATCGGTATAAGACATTAAGCTGGTCTAAAGACTTTCAAGGCAAGAAGTACCTGTCATGTAAATGTATTCGCCAGAAAGGGGGCAAAAGTAGCTATTAATTTTGCTTTCCATCATCTTAAGAGGGAAACAGTTTACCATGTCTGCCAAGTTGAGAGGGAAATTGGTTCACTTTATATTGTATAGGTTTTCAGTATACTCCTGTACAGCTCCAGGAAGTCATGTTTTGCCATTGCCTCCTTCAGCTGTTGTATTGCCCTGGTGTAAGTTAGTGATAGTGTGATGTCATATAATTTAGTACACATTATACTATGGAAGCCTTATGTTTGATAAAGTAGCTAGCACATGAGGTGGTGGCTCACCTGAAGGTCATCTCACTCAATGCCATGTCTGAGGCATGGATAGAGAAATATACCTGACCTAAAGTAGAATTCTCTTGAGAATACACAGATCTTTGATCATTATTTTTTTTTGAGGAGTCCTCAGTAGAAAAATACTACTGTGTTTTTTGGCCAAAACCAGTTGATCTCAGTGCAAGGTATGCATGACCAGCTACCTTCAAGGCAGCTGACACTAGTGCCTGTGAAGGAAGGTTTATGAGAAGCTATCAAGAACCTCTTGTTCTGGATCCCGATAGGGAAAAAGTTAGACTAGAGCTGCCCTGACTTAAGTGGTCCTGATCTATACTGAATGTCGCGATAGGCCAACTGCACTCAAATATTTTACATCATAGCCATTGCTTTGAGAGCCATGTGCTCTCCCCTAAAACCAATTTGGACTTCAATTGTAAGCATGTCCTAAACGCAGGTGCAAACAAGCAAAAGACACACAATTGATGGACAGAATGCAGAACAAATCACATTATTCACCCCCAGTCAAGAGATCTGGGTTAAATCAATCATTCTTTTGCTCACCATGCCACCCCAGTTTAGACCTGGCCATATGCAAATCAGTCTTGACCCTGTGCCTCATGGGTACAGTCCAGCCCGAACTACCAAGCCAGGTCCTCCCTGGACCGGAAACAAGCATCCGAGGACCGGTTTCGGTGTTTCACCCCTCTTCAGCCAGGATAGCTTGATTCCAGTGGCACGGTGAGCCCAGGGACCCTCATCTGGGCATACCTGGCGCACTTAGGGCATAAAAGCAAAAGACACACCATTGATGGACAGAATGCAGAACAAATCAAAACATTCACCCTCGCTCAAGAGATCTGGGTAAAATCCATCATTCTTTTGGTCACCATGCCACCCCAGTTTAGACCTGGCCATATGCAAATCAGTCTTGACCCTGTGCCACATGGGAACAGTCCAGCCCGAACTACCAAGCCAGGTCCTCCCTGGACCGGAAACAAGCATTCTAGGACCAGTTTCGGGGTTTCACCCCTCTTCAGCCAGGATAGCTTGACTCCAGTGGTACAGTGAGCCAAGGACCCACGTCTGAGCATACCTGGCGCACTTAGGGAGAAAAAGCAAAATACACACAATTGATGGATAGAATGCAGAACAAATCAAAACATTCACCCCAGTAGAGATCTGGGTTAAATCCATCATTCTTTTGCTCACCATGCCACCCCAGTTTAGACATGGCTTGGCAGTTCAGGCTGGACTGTTCCCATGAGGCACAGGGTCAGACTGATTTGCATATGGCCATGTCTGAACTGGGGTGGTGAAGTGAGCTAAAGAATGATTTTTTTTTCAAAATGTAGTTTTCGTTTCATTCCTTATACATATGCATATTATTCATCAATCGTCACGACAATTCAACCCATGTAAAGGACCCCGCCCCTCTGACCTTTCCGTGTTATGCAAAACATCTACTGTGATTCAGCAGGTAGCCGAATGTCACAAAAACATGCCTCGCTAATTCACATAACCCCAAACTCCCCCCAGCTGTAATGAAACCCCCCCTTCCCCCTGCCCCTCCCCCCCTCACCGGTGTGTGCGTTGCTGTCAGTCCTGTTCGTCTTGCGCTAGTAATGGTTACATCTATTCTAATCTCTCAGCATACCTGTCCTAACTTGGGGGCCTCCTATTGTTGCCGTGCTCTCCTCCTACTCATCTTCAGTCTGATGAACCTGTAGCGCTTGCACTAATGTCTCCCATGCCGTCGCAGCTTCCAGCGCCCTTTCATTTCCCAGTCGTCTTCCCTGCTGGTACCTAAGAGCGCCCTCGCTGCTTGCCCATTTTACAAACTCAGCCCTCCATCTCTTGCTGTTAGGCCCTACTGTCGTCTTCCAGTGTCTCGTTATTTCCGTTTTGCCAGTTGAAGCCCCATATCTACAAATTTAATTGTTATTTTATTTTTTGATGTATGAGGGAACCAGTGCAAAACGCTCGTGGCCATGTCAAAGGTCAATTGTCAGTCGGTAATAGTGTTCAGAGTGTTTCCCACCTCTTCCCAGTAGGTTCCCATCGCAGGACAAGACCATAGCATGTGCTCTAACTCTACTCCTGTCTGTGCACATCATGGACACGCTGCCTCTTCTATTTTAACCACATCGCTGCTTGGTAGTTTCCCCTGCTGTGCTGGACAGCAACGAAAACGGGTGTGGTCATGATGAGCTCAGCTCATCAAAAGCACCTGAGAGGTATATGCCATGACGAGCTGAGCTCGTCATGAGCATGGAAGGGGTTAAAATATTTTTGGATTTTCCTTGGTGTTTAATATGCTCTATGGCGTATGTAGAAATGCACCAGTTGGAATCTCGCGTTCCTCGTACTCTTCCAGGCTCTACGCATGATCTGTGTCCAGGTCGTTTCAGGAATAGGTTTTCCTATGTCCTGTTCCCATTTCCTCTCAGTGTCTCAAGGGGCGCTAACCCTTCATTGATCATCCTGGTGTAGAGCACACCCGCATGAGCAAAGCACTGTTAGCACCCGCATGTCCCCTAGTTACCGAAGTTTCCACGGCAGCTATGGTGGCAAGATCCCCCAGTCGTTCTTCTCCTCCTCCAAACAAGCTCCTCAGGGGCTTACTGACTGTGCTTCATATCGAGCCGCCACCTTTCCCAGAATCGCTGTAGGTTGGGCCACTCTCACACCTTTTCCCAAGAGGGCCGCCCCCGCTGGCGTCTATGGCTTTTTCGCTATGTATCGCAGGCCTCAATCGCCTGCGGGGCAGTGTACGGAGCTCTTCGTTTAGGGGGCTTCCACCATCGACTCCAAGCCACGCCCCCGTGAGGTAAAGAATGATGATTGATTAAACCCAGATCAGTTGACTGGGGGTGAGTGCTTGCATTGTTCAGCACTCCGTCCATCATCCCCTTTTGCTTTGGTTTGTTCGCCCTAAGTTGGCAGGGTATGCCCAGATGTGGGTCCCTTGCTCACTTTGCCACTGGAAACAAGCTAGCCTGGCTGATGACGGCTGATTAGCCAGAAACCAGTCCCAGGATGCTTGTTTCCGATCCAGGAAAGACATGGCTTGGCAGTTCGGGCTGGACAGTTCCCATGAGGCACAGGGTGAGACTGATTTGCATATGGCCATGTCTGAACTGGGGTGGTGGAGTGAGCTAAAGAATGATGATGGATCAAACCAAGATCAGTTGACTGGGGGTGAGTGCTTGCATTGTTCAACACTTTGTCGATCATCGCCTTTGGTTTTACTTTGTTTGCCCTAAGTTGGCAGGGTATGCCCAGACGTGGGTCCCTTGCTCACTTTGCCACTGAATTCAAGCTAGCCTGGCTGATGACAGCTGATTAGCCAGAAACTGGTCCCAGGATGCTTGTTTCCGGTCCAGGGAAGACATGGCTTGATAGTTCGGACTGGACTCTTCCCATGAGGCACAGGGTCGTACTGATTTGCATATGGCCATGTCTGAACTGGGGTGGTGGCGTGAGCTAAAAAATGATGATGAATTAAACCCAGATCAGTTGAATTGGGGGTGAGTGCTTGCATTGTTCAACACTCCGTCCATTATCCCCTTTGCTTTTGCTTTGTTCACCCTAAGTTGGCAGGGTTTGCCCAGACGTGGGTCCCTTGTTCACTTTGCCACTGGATTCAAGCTAGCCTGGCTGATGACGGCTGATTAGCCAGAAACCGGTCCCAGGATGCTTGTTTCTGGTCCAGGGAAGACATGGCTTGGCAGTTTGGGCTGGACTGTTCCCATGTGGCACAGGGTCAGACGGATTTGCAATTTTGTCCATGTCTGAACTGGGGTGGTGGAGTGAGCTTAAGAATGATGATGGATTAAAGCCAGATCAGTTAACTAGGGAGCGAGTGTTTGCATTGTTTAACATTCCGTCCATCATCCCCTTTGGTTTTGCTGTGTTCGCTCTAAGCTGGCATGGTATGCCAGGTGTGGGTCCCTTGCTCACTTTGCCACTGGATTCAAGCTAGCCTGGCTGATGACGGCTGATTAGCCAGAAACCGGTCCCAGGATGCTTGTTTCCGGTCCAGGGAAGACATAGTTTGGCAGTTCGGGCTGGACTGTTCCCATGAGGCACACGGTCAGACTGATTTGCATATGGCCATGTCTGAACTGGGGTGGTGGAGTGAGCTAAAGAATGATGATGGATTAAAGCCAGATCAGTTGATTCGGGGTGAGTGTTTGCATTGTTCAACACTCCGTCCATCATCCCCTTTTGGTTTTGCTAAATGCAGGTGCAACATCACTGAACGATCTGTCGCCTTTGTAGATTTTTGTCACCAGATGTAAAGTTTATAAAGCATTATTTGTAATAACTGCAGTAGAACATTCCCATATAAGGATTCAATCACTATTTAGGAATGGTCAGCTTGATTTGCACACCAGCATCTCTAATAGGTTTTCCCTCAGATTACTCTTTTCAAATATTTGTACAGTAGGGCTCCTCTAGCATGCATTGTATGTGGAATTGCATGTGATCACTCTATGTAGGCCCCTGTGGGGGAGTGAATGGAACTGTGGGAATAGATGAACATGTTTGTGAGCTATACATCATAAAGTTAGTCAGCGGCTGACCATCACAAGGAATACGTAATTTGGTTTCGATCAGTAATAGGAAACCTTTCAGTTTTAGCAAATAGCAGGCTAATCGCTGTGCCAAGTGCACCCATAATATGAAGTACAATAACAGACAGATGACCAAGTTATTTAATACATATATTGACAGGCAACGATAATCCAGAATTTAAAAAGCTACAATTTAGGCACAGTACTCTAGGAAACTCGACTAATCAGTCATTGTTAGTGATCTTTTCTCTTTTATTCCATTTCTTTCCAGCTTTCGCAGCCAACAAACAAGTAATGCATGGAGCCTGGCTGTATGAAGTATTGTTGTTGTGGTTTTGTCATGGGATTATAATTTACACTATTTTTCAATTCTAAACACTACATTTTAAATTGCACACTGGAGGTCTTGAAGAAAGTGTATGTCCAGTAACTGAGTTGTTATCACCATGAAGTGTCCTGAAGAATGAATGCTTGCCCCAGTGCATACTCTACAACAAATTAATATGACCCGAAACTTGATTGACTGAGAACAAAATAGCAAAGATTGACCCAACATCTGCACAATGACTTGCATATTTGAAAGCGATAAGCAACTGAACCTTGAAGGCCCTACCTGGAATAATGGTGAGGAAGCAGTAACAGTGAAAATTCTCTTTAGGAGGCAGAAAGCCCAGTAACAATCAAATATTTGTTGTAAATGTAGGGATTGCAACCTGTGGCTGTGAGCGGCAGATGACCCCATTAGGGTAGTAGTCAATCTACTGGTGCATCAGGAGACTGCTGGACCTCTTGAAAGGGAATTGTGCCAAGTGGTAACAAGTCCACTTCGTGCTGCTGAGGGGGATGGTGGCACACCGCCTGGTCAAGTCATGAAAAATGTAAAGAAACGTCCCATTATTGAGGAGAAATTAGAGCGACCAAGTTCAAGAGTCTTTCCCTCTGCTGGATCTGTGAGGTGGTGGGGATGTCAGCTAAGTTGGAAAGTGGTGGCTACATTGAAAGGCAGAGTGTCAGGTCTGGTAGACCTGTTTCTTGGGACTTGTGTAGTGACATGGCTAAAGGGGTATTATTCCTCAGAGGAGGAGTTAATATTAGACATTGATTATTGGTATACAAGCACAAGGTTACCACCTCATGATGTCAAAGGTCTGACAGCTTGAAGTAAAGGTCCAAGCATGGCCATTACTCACACATAGCAATAAGATGCGTTTTGAATTCTTTATGCCTACCTATGAAAACACATAGGCCATTTTTTTTAGGTTTTCAGTGTACAGTTACAACACTGAGGCAATTATTCTTTAGATGGTCAGTAGCAGCATATTCTGCAATGTGCCCTGAACTATGATAATTTGTGTTTGGTCAGTTGTATATTTTGTTGGCTCTTTGAATATGAAGGTGGATGTGTAGAATTCCAGAGTAATAGGCTAAACTCAGTTTGATAATCAAAAGTAGATTTATTTTTCTAGAAGATCCCATCCAGCTTCCAAGGCAGACAACATCAACTGACCACTTAGGAGTTCTCAAGTAAATACATTCCATTACTATAACAACTGTAAGATACTACAATGACCACTTTAACATTCAAATAACCTGGGGATAAGAAAGAGTGGTGAGCACACCACACACTTCCCTCCATTAACAAAGCTGGTCATAAGGCAAGGAAACAAACAACCTAAAACATAAGAAGATAATTAATCATAATCATCAAGATAACTAGGAGTTTACAAACCCTCAAGAAGCGATGAGTGTCACTCCTCAACTTGGAATATTTTTCCATTATAGGAGAGCGACACACTCGAGAAGTGTTGTTGCATGTACTTGCATTAAACCTCCCATCAAGTTTTCCCTTCACAACTTTAACTCTGTTAAGGTTCCAAATACGATGATCTTGAGTTTTAATATCATTGTTGAACACTTTTATAACCATTAAAGGCTTTATAAACTTAGAAGAAGAATTACTAACAAGACCAGGACGCTTAATCATAACCCAATCTCCTACATTCACCACTATTGTTTTTACTGCATTGCTTATATCACAATAAATTTTCCTTTCAGTGGCTTTTCTCTCTTCTCTCTGATGTACATCACTACCATCACATGCACCTTCCTTTCATTTGGCCAATTCATACTTGTTGACCCAACAAGGTTCCAATCTGGTATTTGGTACTCTACCACAAAATAACAAAAATTAGTTTTTCCAGTGGTGCCATGAGGTGTAAACCTGTATTCTTCAACTTTCTTAAGAACCTCATCCTTCCATTCCAATGACAATGACTTAGCTAAAGTAATGGTCTCCTTAAGCACTGTGTTAAATCTCTCAACTATCCCATTAGCCTCAGGATGGTAAAGAGAGCAAGTTTTATGAACTATGCCTTTTGAAGATAAGAACTCTTCAATTTCTTTTGAAGTCAATTGAACAGCATTGTCAGTTAACATTGACTCAGGCATCCCTTTCTTTGAAAATAATTCCTTCAGACACTTAATAACATGTGTAGAATTGATTACTGATAAAAAGAAAACTTCTGGCCAATGAGAGTACATATCAACAATGACCAGAAGATACATTTGTAACCCATTACCATGTACAGGGCCTAAAATGTCTAACGCAATGTCTTGCCAAGGACTTGAAGGACGTTACTCGCAATCATAGGTTGTACTCTGGGACGTTTAGATTTGTCACTCAAGGTACACGGAACACAGTCTCGCACCATGCACTCCACTAACTTGTCCATGCCGGGCCACCAATATGACATAAGCAATCTTTCCTTGCCTTTAGTAAGACCCGCATGACTAGCATGAGCTAAATCCACTAATTACTTCTTAAGGCTCTCAGGTGGGATTAATCTACTACACTGAAACAACATACCATTCTCAACAGACAATTTATTTCTCAAGTACCAAAATAGACTAGATAACTCAGATCTTTTCTTAATGCTTGCCCAACCCTTTTGCAAAAAGTCAGAGTAGAATTACTGCCTACCTCCTCACTCCACCTTTTCTCAGAAATAATATCATGATCCACCACACAGACCCACTACTGGTATCCATCAGAATCTTGATCTTCCAGAGACTCTCCAGTAACGTGGCGTGACGACACCTCAGCAACATCATTTTCACAACCAGGAATGTAATTAAGTGACAAACTATATTCCTGTAAGACAATCACCCATTTGGTGATCCTGCTGGAAAATAAATCCAGACCTTTTTTGTTAAAATTTTCCACTAAAGGTTTATGGCCACTGCGGACATCAAAATCAATTCTGCTAAATTCCCCAAATAAATGTCTTCAACTTTTTTATAGCCCAGGAAACCGCAAGGGATTCTCTTTATGCAACAGAATAGTGTGTTTCAGAATCTTTCAAACTTCGAGATAGGAACATAATAGTACACAGGCCGGAAGAACTGCACTGTTGTAAAACTGCACCAAGTCTTTTCTCACATCAATCAGTGGTTAAAATTGGCTTGGACCTGGGATCAAAACTCTTAAGAGAAGGAGCAGTGCTCAATTTTTCTTTGACAGTACTAATTTAATTTTCACAAATTTCCGTCCATTTAAGTTCAACTTCCTTACGCAACAAACACCTCATGTTCATAGTACATTCAGCAAAATTCTTTATAAATGTGGCATAATATTCTACCATTCCTAAGAATTTCATCAATTCATTCTTGCTTGTAGGAGAACTCATATTTTGAATGGTATTGACCAAATCACTCTTCGGCTTGACTCCCTCACCAGATATATTATGCCCTAAGTAAATTATAGAATTAGACCTAAATCTGCACATTTCCATTTTTATAGTAAGATTGCAATCACACAACTTCTTTAAAACCATCCTCAATCGAGCATCATGTTCATCCACATTATCACCAAATATCAAAATGTCATCTTGGTATAAGCAGACCCCTGCTTGGCCTTTAAGAACATTTTCTATTGCATATTGAAAAACTGAAGAAGCAGAGACTAAACCATATGGCATTCTAATAAATCTAAATGTGCCAATTTTTTCCAATTCAATCTGATGGTTAGCAGACGTGAGATTGATTGTGCTAAATACTTTAGCCCCACCAAGTAACACTAACACCTCTGTAATGCTTGGTAGTGGATATCTATCCACCACTACACACTTATTTAACAGTCTTAAATCAATGAAAAAATGATGTACGTCTCCGTTAGGTTTCCTGGCAGCGACTACTGGAGCCAACCATTCTGTCCCCTCAACTTCCTCAATGATGTCACAGCTTTTTAGTTTAAAAATGTCTTTCTGCATATCAACCCTCACAGAAAAAGGAACATTTCTTGCCTTGCAGCATAGTTTGATTCTATGTTGATAACCATTTAAACATCCCAACTCTCATTTGAAAACACCAGGAAATTAATTTTTTAGATCATGTAAAACTCATCTTCTCCATATTTCATCACAGAATCCACCCTATCTTTGATCTGAATGAGAGGATCAGAATTTGGATCAAGAAATACCCCTAAGTCACTTTCATGTTATCCAACTAATTATACAATCACCCTTCTTAGATACGTAGATTTTTCCAGAAACCAGCCTGTATTTGTATTCAATTAACTCAATGAAATAGCCATGTAGTTTCATAGGCTCATCTCAATAAGCCAAAGGAACAATATCAGGCTACAAGAGTGATATTTTGTCTTTCAAGTTTGTGAGATAAAAATTATTAGAAATGATGGTGATCTTATCTCCTGAATCAAATAAAACATGAGGGGTTTCCCCTTCAACAGTAATACCATCATTAGCGTTTTAAACTTCTACTCTCTTGACTCTTGGTTCTGGTTTGGTTTTGCACATCAAAGAAACATGCCCTTTCTTTTTGCATTTAACACACTTTTGACCCAATGCTGGACATCTTTTATCATTCCCAAAATTCTCAAGTTTACCACATCTGTAGCAACTACGTTCTACCACTTTTTCACCAAATCCCTTTTTTTAAAACAAAAAACGTCCTTACCCTTTTCCATCCACTTTTGCTATTTTTCTTTAACAACTTGTATTTTAGCATCTTTTTCACTATCCTTTTTTTATCACTGCGACACATTTCAATGAATGTTCTATCCTTTTAGCTACTGTGAGAACGTCATCTAAAGTTGGCTCGTCTTGGAATCACAGTTCTTCCCTTACTTTCTCCACATTGCAACCAAACATAAACTGATCAAGGATGCATTCATCAGTTAAGTTTTCAAATTTGCAGGATTTGCAAGTTTTCTCAAATCAGTGACATAACCTTCTACACGTTCCTAATCCTTTTGTGTTCTTTTTGCAAATTGATATCTTTCCAAGATGGTGCTGAGTTTAGGCAAATAATGTTTATCAAGTTTTTTAATACAGATCTCATAATCATTTATGTGTTTTGCTTCTGCAGGTGAAAGATCAGGAAGATGATCAAACACATCTAGGCCCTCAGAACACAGACAGTGAAGTAATAAAGATGATTTTATCTCCACACTAAGTGATGCTCAACATACCCTGGTATATCTTTCAAATACCATCTTCCATTTTTGCCAATTTATTGGTGGAATTCCAGGATTTGATAAGAAAAATGGTGCTGCTGCAACATTTTGCATGTTGCTATATCTCGTGAATCACCCTTATATAAGTGAAACAATAACTATTATGAAAATGTGAATAATACCACATCAGTTACAAAACCATAAATGTTATCATGCTACACAACAAGAAGAAGTTATGAGAACATCAGCATTGAAATGACAAACTTTCCACAATAAATTAATGAACATTTATAAAAAGTGGATATCATTCACAAAACACGCAGATATTTTCATGTAATACTCATGGTTATATCATAAAAAAACACATTTAAAATGTAAATAATAAAAACAATAACCAGTGTGTGTGTCATTGAGATGGCATTTAATAGTGTGCGTGTCACTGAGATGACAGGCAGATGTCTTTTGATAAAAGTGTGCATGTCACGGAAGACACGCAGAGAAAATGTAAAGTAAACTCCTCAAATGTTGTGCATGTCACTGAAATAGCACTATAAGATTAATAAATAAACCATTTAATTAAAGAGAAATAGTGTGCGTGTCACTGAAACGTCACGCTAATAAACTTCTTTAATGTCCAAAAATGCTGGCTACACGAAGATGAAGAAACCAAGATGGCCATCACGTATATTTCTGTAGAGTGAGAGCATAATCCCGTATAAGTCACTGGAGAATGCCACATGATGAAGGTAGACGCCATCACTGACAAGCAAAGAAGTTTGAAGCTATGGAGGGTTCTGACAATGAACACACAGACAGCCAAGTGGCACGAGCATGGAGACAAACTGTAAGTTTTCAAAAGATGCTATCTCTCGACATTCACAGTTACTGTGCTCGTAGACTCATACTCAAACAACTTAACAAAAAGTGAATTATCAGTATCTAAGCAAGTCAAGCCTGCAACAGTTTCCAAGTTGCTGCTTTTCAAATTGTTCCCGCTTTACGTTGCCTTCACATAAGCAATGTTGATTAATATAGAAATGAGCTTGCCAAAGTTTTACGATTGCTCGTGCTCACAGTCTATTTGTACCATCCAAATTACTCAATTATAAAGGGATGAGCCCGCAACAAAACCTCCCAATCCCACAATACTTAAAGAGGTGAATTTTGCTGCGATAACGAAAGCACCCAATCCCAAATTAATTAAATCACAGAATTGGTATTGTTTTAAAGTACGAAAGATGAGACATAAGTTTTATTCTTATGTCTGTGATAATTTCCATCTGTACTAGTTCAATGAGGAAATGTAATTTTCAAATTGGTAATCTCTCACCGAATTAGTCTGGAGAATCTCGGATTTTCATTGAAGAAAACATGTTGTTAGGACCTTCTTAGACTTGCCGACTAAGCCAGTGTAGAATTCCAGAGTAATAAGCTGAACTCAAGATGATTCTGAAAAGAAGATCAGATTCAACTTCCAAGGCAGACAACATCAACTGACCACCTTAGGAGTTCTCAAGTTAATATATTCCATTACTATAACGACTGTAAGATTCTACAATGACCACTTTAACATTCTACTAACATGGGCATAAGAAATAGTGGTGAGCACACCAGACGCTTCCTTGTGGTAAAATTGTCATATGGACATACCATGCATTGCTCTTTTCAGATATTATGTAATTTGTCTTATTGACTTGTGCGACTGAGTGGTCTAACAGCAAGTATTGAATTATCACTATTTCAGGAGCCTTGTTTTCCTGATCTTGTTTTCCTCAATATCTCCCTTTGATGCAAGCCAACCTTTCACAAGAAGGTTCAAAGACATGGGTCAGTGAACGGATATCAATTCTAATATCCATTTGGAGGGGGGCTGTGGTACATGGCCCCCTAGTCAATTAGAGTTGAGGGAAAGGCATGGGTAATCATGACCCAAAAGAGTAAGTGAAAGGGAGTATGTTAAAAAAGATTTTCTTCTAAAATCTAAGAAGCAACTTGAAAGCAGGCCTAAATCTGCAGGAAGAAGTTTGTCTTTTCTGAGCCAGCAATCAATGCGATCCTAGTCCCCCATACCCAACATCACAAAATTCTAGATGTTATTGTATGTGAATAGCAGAGGTTTGAAGATCAGCAGGCTTGTTGCAGCAGTCTGCATAGCATTTAAAAACTGGAAGGATTTGACCAATACAATAATGTGAATTATTTTAAGTTCGCTACTCTCGCCAGTAGACTTCAGGTGAGCAGGTGCAACCTATAATTCTTAATTTGAATATATTCTTTGGTACTATGTAATATTGTTAGAACTCCTTTCCATAATGTAGAGGCAGATGTATTTTTTATTTTTCTATTAACCTTTATTTTTTAGTTTTATGAACAACAGACTGCAGTATGGGTAGCATTATACATGAAACAGGTCATGATGAAAGGGTTCATTATTCAAATAACTAATGCTCAGTTGGTCTTTCTCCATCTCTCTGTGTTTCTGTACCATACACCATACAGGCAGCACACAATTTCACTCGAGCCATCACTGTCAGCAGACTCAGTGCCTTTGTGCTGGTCTAGAAAGGTGTCACACACATCCCTCCATGCCAGTATGTGATCCTCCAGTTTAGCATCCTGCCGACTCACCTTCATCTGCACCTCTTCGTCCAGTGCACACCCCAGTACATCCCTATGCCACTGTTCAACTAGTGACCTTCCAGGTGATGGCCACTCTCCACCTGGCCAGAACCAGCACTTTTTGCAAGAATGTATAGATTACCTTATGACCCTTTGGTCTCTTAACATAGCCCAGTTGACAGCGAAGTCTTGAATGGTCCATTCAGAAATGTGTGGCCCATTGGAGGTCCGTCACTACCGGTTACCAGAAGTCCTTCACTGTACCGCATCTCCATGCCAGGTGCATAAAGTCTGTCCCACTGGTGGTATTGCACAGGCAGTTACCTGAACGGGTGAGGGATATATGGTGTAGATCTGTAGGCGGGGGTCATATATGTCCCATGAAGGAAATATAGTGCTTCAGCTTAAAGCGAGCGTTACAAGACACTGAGTGGGTAAATTCACATTTGCTCGTCCATGCACTGTCATTCAAAAGTCATCCAAAAGAGAGTCCAGTTCCAACTCGCATGCGCCCTGGGCGTTGGGCCAGCCATGTCCTCCCTAATTGCCTTTTAGACATGTGTATGCAGCAGGCCCAGCGATCACTATTTCATCATGCTACTTCCTCTTTAACATCTTAATGCGCTGGTGATTGTTTTTTTTAACCCTTATAAATGAAGATTCTTGCAGCTTGTTGCATGTATTTAATGTACATCTGTTTCACAGTTTGAAATTGTGAGCATTCTGTTAGTGATTGATGAAAAATTGTGCTTCATTATCACTTCATCATTCCTGTGTGAATGGCTGACCAAGGAGGTGCACCTGGGCCATTGCAAAGTCACAAAGTAGTGATAGATCATGTTAGTTTGCCCGTATGTAAACCATGGCTACCTTGAACTTGAAGATTGAACAACTCATTGCCAAATTATTTAACTGTTGAGCTGGTTTGGCCTTGTCACCTGGTTTTAAGACACTTTAATATATTCAACCCTATCTGTGTGGAAGTTGAAGAACGAGTTCTTCTGTACATCAGAGCACAGTTGTACTTATGCCACATAACAACAGATTTCACATTGCAGGAGCTTAGCCCGCTAATGGTAGGCTAAGTGCTAGTTTAGGTGTTTTTTGGGGCTTCAGGGTGGTGGGTTGAAATGAACATTTTACAAGTTCTGAAACATTATCTTGGCAATTAAATAATTAGTTGCCTGACAGGTGTGTTGATTACATCATAAAGTGCCTCACGTAGTTTAGGGATTTTCATCTAGGGATTCCTTATGTTAATCGGTTCCTTCCTTTAGAATATGTGTACCTCAGATTCATTCAGTCATGGTACAGTTCCTGGTGGACATCACATAAGCTTACTGCAGTGATGAGTCGAATTTGCATGAACCCATGTATTTTCTTCCTACCTCATTTCTGGATTCCTCCATAAACACAGAGGGTTTCATAGCAAGCATGCATGTAAAACACCCTTTCTTCGTATATCAACATAATCATTTCAGCATCCAGACTCTTTTACCTCTTGTATATAGTTTAGATTATACTTATTATATACTTATATGTGTATGCACTATGTGGGCTCTAGAGATCAGCCCTAGGACTTGTCTGCTTTCGCTTGGGACTTTTTTTCTGTTCAACTGCCTCTATTTAACTGTCTTGATAGAAAAGTACATGCAATACCAGAATTGCTTTCTGCTGAGAGATTTTCTTTTTTTGATTTTTCGGGCCACTGCTTCTTCGCAAATTTCTTGATAGAAAACGACCAGCAGAGGTCAGTAAAATACAAAGAATCACTTAAGCATTCTCTAGATTCCAGTCCAAAGAAATTGTCTCCCATGCGCATCCACTGACAATAAAAGAAAATCTAATCTTGTATTTTCAGTGATATGACCACCATAGGCCCTGATTTTATATTAAAAACAGAGCTTTGGCCTACACCATTTTCCACTGAAAGGCAATATTTTTTTCCATGTGTTCACATCCCTGGCATGTCACACATTTGGTGCTTACTTTCCCTCCATGTTACAGAACAGTAGATATTTAAGCACTCAGGCTAATGTGCTGCATAGCTAAATACATATAAGATCCCAAAGGCGAGACCGATTGCATTACAATAGTTTGTTTTTCTTGGTATCTTTGCTTGATCCTTTCACATCTGGGTTCACTTTCTTCTTGCTTTTTCTCTACTTTTCCATTTTTCTATTTCTTGGGGTTTGCCTTGTTCGAACCTTTTCCTTCTTTGTGGTTTTTATTTTGTTTAGTGGAAGAAGGGAAGGTATATTGTAACCTGTATTATTTTTATCTATTTACTTTCTGTTACTTCATTCCTAGCTGCTCAGCCAGGGTGAATGTGATGCATGGAATGTTGGTGTGATGATCTTGAATGGAATGTTTGGGTGCCTGGATGCTTGGGTGTGACAATTGGAGTGTGGGCTGAGCAGCAGGCAGACTGCTTCTGGTGGGGCTGTATCTCAACAACTCAACTACCTGTAATTGAATTTAATAAATCAACCTGAAACTACACTCTGGCTGCGGACCTCATTACTGCAGCGTGTTATGTCCCTGTAGCTCAAAAAGGAGGTCTGCCAACTGACCCTTGGTGTCACTTCTGGGGTTGTGGGTTTAAGGTAAGCTATACAGCCTACCATCAGGTTCTTTTAACAAAAGGCAGTCTTTTTTCAGATTCTTCACAGGCCGAGGAGGGTTCTGAGGAGAGGTTTGTGGGGTCTATGTTTATGCCCAGTGTCAGCCTGTATGTGGAGAGCAAGCCTTTGTACTCCCCTTAAACCAGTTCTGGTCAGTTCATCCCCTTCCACTGGGTTTGGAGCCCATCTGAGTAGAGAGACAATGGGGGCAGTCCTAGGTGTGAATTTAATATGCCATTTACAAGGTAGGCATCTTTTGAAACTGAGGAAGAGTCAGGCCAAAGCACGCAGGCAATCCTGTCATGGGAAGAACCCCCTTACCCACACCCAGAGCCCTTTGTCTAGTCTCTGTGAACAATGCACATCTCACTGCAGGAAGCCATCAGGGGTCAGTTGACAAATGAACACTGGCATGAAAATCTTCTTGTTTTAGGAAAAAAATGACAACTCTCTAAAAGGGTAATTTCTAAAACACCATTGAGTTCGAGTTTGAATTACTAAAACATGAGTCCTTGAACATTGCTCAAGCTGCTCCCAAACTGAATTTAGCATGTATGGAATGCAATAGTTTAACCCAGTGTTGTTACCCTATAGGTGAGCTATCTTTGCCACAGTGAATAAATTACTTTTTTCACTGGTTGGGATTTTTAAAATGTTAAATATACATGTCCTACTTTTAAATACTGTGTGCCCCACCCTATGGGTTTTTAATTAATTCCCTTATGGGTGACATACATGTATTAAAAAGAAAGGTTTAGGTCTGGCAAAAGGTTTATTATGTGCCGGTCAAAATGGCAGTTTAAAACTGCCCACCCAGGCTGCAGTAGCCTGCCTGAAGAAATATTTGACAGTGCTACTTTATTGAGTGGCACCATGAGTAACTTTTATTTTTTATGCCTTGGGTACTGGGGTTACCATATAATTTGGACTTAGAAGCAAATTAAAGGTGGTAATCATATGTACTTGAATTTTAACATGTTTGAAAGGAAGGGGACTGAACTTTGCCATGAGTTAGAAGAGGTAAAATGTATGGAGTCCTGTGGCCAACAAAAACAGGTTCAGTACAAGAAGGCAAAAGTCTAGGGAAATATCACACAAAAGATGATAATTTCTAATAGTCCTATTTTCTGAGCCTTTAGTACCAAAAGTTCAACCCTGCTAAATGCATTTTCAAAATTACTAAGTGATATTTGACTTATTATGCCTAAGGTGACATTATAACAGCCTTCTTTACAATTCATGCTGGTGCTCAGACCGATGGTTTCTAGAAACCTTCTCTCCCTCATCTAAGATTTGCCATCTATCACATGTTTTAGTAAAGTTCGATGAGAGGGTCCCTGGGCAAGGATGTAATTCCCCTGCTTGTCACTAGCACAACAGATGCAGTGGACCCCAGGCCATTTTCCGCCAGGTTTTGAGTTTTACAGGACAAATTGGGCAGAGAAAGGTTATATTTCCCTGATTTTGTTAGAGCACATTACACCCACACTATGCACTACTACATCTCTTGCTATGATATCCTGTTTGCGGGCAATTCATCCTACATTTGCAGTGTGCCAAAGAATTTGAAGTTCATTTCTTGGTAAAACATTGACCAGAGAAGGCACACAACAGACCAAAAAAGCCTATGTTCAGCTTACGTAATATCAAACAACGCTTACATTTTATTATGTATCACCTGAAAAATACTGTTTTTTGAGTAATGGAAAGGCAGACATGCATGTCTTAAGTTTTGTGAGGCTTTGGTCAACAGTTTCATGCAGTTCTCGCATAGCACAAGCACCAAGTTTAGAAATATACTCTTCAGGGAAATAGAAAACACAGCAACTCCAGCTCTGGTTCCTTCTGTTGCTGCAGATGTGTTGCCTGTCTCATGTTTTACCCCTTCCATGCAGAGGATGTAAAGGTTATGTCCTCACCTGTGGCTCTAGTGTGCCGAGGATGTAACCATTACGTCCTTGACACACCACCCATAAATATCTCAGCTGTTTACAGCAGGAGGATTTTCCTTTCTCTTTTTTCAGACTCAAGAACTGAGGAAGAGCTTCACCAGCTGCCCCCCACTGGGTACTAGGGTTTCTTTTTTTCCTTAGTTTAGGGAGGGGTGTGGGCTGCCCAGAATGGGCATGCCAATACCCCCACTCTCCCAAAAATGGGTGCAGTCTTTTGGCCCCGGGGGCAGATGGTGGTTATTACACCCAATCAGTGCCCCTGGGTGGTGGTAGAAAGCCCAATAAGCACCAGGGATATGTTTATGGGCATGTTAGGAAGTTTCCCCATAGTCAAGTGTCACTCTCTTTTGTTTGTGCACACGTATTGGCCATTTCTGCCTTCCTTGGGGCAGATCAGCTATATTTTTAGGTTCATCTGACCCCAAGCTGGACAGAAAACCACTAGACACTAGCAAATGTTTCTGTGTGTGAGTGTGAACTGGAGTTCGGGCACAGGCAGGCCAGGAGACCAGGGGCAGCCCAGGGACTTCCAGTGACGTGAAGCAGCACACACTAGGACATGTCTTGCCCGCCCTGACACCGTGACCACAACAGTTACCAGTACTATGATGAGCCAACAATATTTTCCATCGCCGATTTTATCCCCACTGGCCTGGGCAGAGAAACAAGTCTGAGCTTAAGACACCGTTTTATGTACTGGGGGTTCTTTAAAAAAAATCTCTATCAGTTGTATAAGAAGAATGCGTAGACCACAAATCCCAAAATGCACTAGTTAGTTACATTACAGTGCTCTGTAGCTTTCCAGGTTCATGTGTGAGACTTCATCCAGGTCAGAGGTTTTTTTTGTTAGTATTTTGGGAGTTGCAATCATGTTTTTATAATGGAATTGTGTGGAATACAAGTCTCAGAATGCAGAGTATAAAAACTGGACTTGACCTATTCACCGATGAAAACCAGACACACTATTGTATATCCTGTTGCAAACCTGTTTTGTGGAAGACCTGCTCAGAGGTTTTAATGCTTCAGTCACAGGCTTGTGTGTTTTGTTGTCTGCTGACTGTACAGGGTCATGCAGTGTCTACAATCAGTGTGCGTGTTTTGTAGTTTCACGTTCATGTTTTCTGTGTCCCAGCAATCAATAGGGTGAGGTTAATCTAACAAAACTGCTTTTCCAGCTGGTGTTTCATCCCACCCCTGAGATGATGTAAACCAGAAATATTCTCAGCTCGGGCCTTCTAGTAAATTACTAACATGCTGTGATTTTCTTTTAGACATTAGAATGGAGGTCCAAACACTTTAACTGGTGCAAAAGGGGTCAGCACGTGTTCTTTGGGGACTGCGGTTGGGTTACTTAGGTATCGCAAAACTATATGTATCTTTCAAACTTTCTTATGTGAAAAGCCAATGATATTTCATATTAATATAATGAGAGCAGATGTTGAAGGTTACAGTGTGCCACCACGTGGTAGTAGCAATCTCAATATTAACTATTTATAAGTAACACGCCCAACAAACTGGAGATTTGCGTTTTATTAATGGGTACGTTTTTGGAAGCTGACATAGTGGCACTGATGTTATCTTTCTCTGAAGGTTGGAAGACTGAATAGTGACAACGATGCACTTTTTCCATCCCTCACAGCGCTGAAAGGCGCAAGTTAGACTTGGCTCTGGAGTGATCGTGGAAGCAACTAAGCTGTCGTGGCATTGTAGCTCTGCATTGCATTGTGCATTGCACTTGTTCTCTGTGACTTCTGTTGCATCGGTAGCGTTTATTAATTCCCCCATTAGAGCCTGCATTTTAGACACTTCTGTTTTCGCTGCCTTAAATGGGTAACACTTCTGTTGTTTTGAAAACGAATGCACAATTTTTCCAGCCCTATTAGCCTTCAGATGTTCTGGCTTAGCATTAGACTCTGTACCACAGTCCTACCCTCCTCAATGAATAGGTACCTACTAGAACCTGGGGCCTTTGGAAAGCACGTTCAGAACACCCCAGCTTACTAAAGTGTCTGCAAATCAAGTAATGCCACCCAGATGCTCATTATTGAGGTCATAACTTCACTTTGACAATTGCTTGATTAACCTTCTTGCATTTTCAAATTTGCTGGAAAATGCACCATTTGCCCACTTTATTTTCGAAAATTTTCTCCAGGGACACCGCCCCAAACCGCTCTTATGGCAGACAGGCTCACTCGCTAAACTTGCTCGCCACAGGACACTCATCCCGCACTTTTCCGCCACACCACTTTCAAATGTCACCAGCCTCCACTGAGCAAGTGGTCTGAAAAGGCACAGGGCCTGAGGAATAATATACCCTCTCTGGTCCTCCTACTAATGGCCCTGAAAATGGATGTCTGAACTATTCTGTTAAGTATCGTTAAAATACTGTTTGAAATTGGGTGTGATGCAATAATGTTGTTAGATATTAAATACAATCTTGTTTGGATCGTTTAAACTCAGACTATCTTGGTAAATAGCATATAGTGTTGTACCTACAACAGCCTTCCAAAAATAAAATGTCACTTCTCAAATCATTGGCAGAGAGCTGTTTTAATTTAATTTAGAACTCACTATCTTATGGAAATTATGGGCTGCACCCTGCTGCTCGTAAATGCCCACTAAATCGCCCTTTAGCAATTTGAGGATTTACACTGTCTTAAAAGTCATAGGTTTAAGTCCAGGCTGTCATGATAAAACAGTCGATAAACAAACACTTTTTACCTGAAAGGAAACATTTGTCAAACCCTGTTTTGAGCTTCACTTGTCAATTATAAGCCTCGTTTATAGCCTTGCCTATTAAATTTTGATTAGTATCAAGTTGGTAGCTTACATATACGAGGGTCGGTGATGACAAAGAAAGGAATTGATCAACATAAAAATGGGCCGATTTTTCCACGATTACAAATTCTGTTGGAGTGGGAATTTGGGTCAGTTAATTCCAAAGCCAGAAATTTAATATAAAAACTTCGGGGACAGGAGTTGGCCTTAGGGCTATGGTGATGGACCTCGGATCTAGGGAACTGGGTTTGAGTCTCGGCAATGATGCTGAACATCCTGTGATTCTGGGCAAATCACTTAATCTCCACGTGCCTGACAAAAATCAATGTGTGTCCTCATGTAACAAAACTGAAGCAATGTAAGGCGCTTGATACCCGGTTCGGGTCAAGTTTGCGCTATATAAAACTCTGTAAAAACTAAAAAAATCTCCTTTCCGTCAGTTTGATAGTCTCAAAGTTATCGATTACAATTTCCTTCATTGAATTGCATTCTTAAAATAATTTTTCATAGTTTTAGACACAGATGAAAAATGGCCGTAGTGCTTGACTAATGATTAGTAAAAAAAAATGATTTGTTACAGAATATTAAACTGGCTAAATTTAATGTAATGTTGCTCTTGCATTTCAGAATTAGTTAGATTTCAGTGGTACACTTTTCTCTTATTTGCAATGTTTCATAAATGAACCTACCAGGTTAAAAATTGCATTGGGCTCCAGGTGCTTACTTCAAATGTCTTTTCAAAGTTGTACCATCAGCAGTGTAAATTCTGCAATCTTGAATTGTTGATTCAAATTTGGAATGCAGTCTAGATTTTTGTTTTGCTAAAGGGAATATGTGAAAAATTGAGTTGTTGGTTGACTGGGATGTGAGCCCTTATCAAGCAGCAACCACAATCCCTGTCAGGGTAAGGCACAAGCAACCCCTAAATTAACCTGTGCTCAACCCCCTGGGAGCTTGGCAAGAGGAGTCGGGCTTAACTTAGAGGCAATCTGTAAAGTATTTGTGCAACACTGAAAACAGTAACACCATGAAAACACCACATAAACAGGATCTCACGCCAGGTTGAAAAAACAGAGCAAAATGTGATAAATAAAACAAAAACTAAATGATAAAAATCAAAGCAGTTAAAATATGACTTTTTAAAGAATAAATTGTAAAATAGTACCTAAAAGCAAAAAGCATCAACTATAGCTATCTCATCGTGCTGGACGGGGGCAAAGTCAAAAGTTCAGGCCAACCAAAATGGAGCGTAGGTCAGCAGATAAAGTCCCAGATTAGTCCCACCGAAAATGTATCTTCTCAAGATTTTTGTCAAGAGTCCCGTTTGAGTTGGAGAGGGCCGTGAGGAGCAAGGAGTGTGTTTCCTGGAGGCTGTCTGCATGGTGCAAAGAGCAGAAGGAGAGTTTTGGATAGGTGGGCTGAAGCTTCACTTTTCCAGACCTCCACAAGTGGTCGAGGCTGAAGTGCAAAAAAACGTGATGGCGTTATTTAGTTTCAGATTTTTGGTGCGAGCGACACGGTCTTGAAGATCTCAAAAGCTCGATTTAAGTACGCTGAGGTACACCAAGGGTCCAGGACCTGAGGGGCACCTCTTTGGGGTTAAAAACTAGCTTCAGCTGGGCCCAGGATTTGTTTGGGGGGCCTTTTATGTCTGTAAGGCTCAAATCAGGAGGCCAGGAGACTGGCAATTTGGAGTTACCATGGGGACCAGTAGTCCAGATGAGGTTGCAGGTCCAGTTATTCTCCCCAGGCAAAAGGGCAGCATGCTGCAGGGCAGTGCAGCAGGACAGTAGTTCCTTCAGAGTAGCATTCCAGTACAGTGACAACCCTTTCAGCAGCACAGCAGTCCTTTTTCATGACAGAGTATCCACGGGTCCAGAAGTGTACAAAAGAGTTTGAATCTAAGGTCCAGTATTTATACCCAGTTGTGCCTTTGAAGTGGGGTAGAAGCCTCTAGGGTTTTCCCTTTGAAGTCTGTAGACATCCTGCCTTCGCAGTCTTTGCTCCAGACTAACTGCTTCCTTTGTGTGGAGGCAAGAAACAACCTATTCGTACAAGTGGGGCTGTGCCCAGCTCCTCCCTCCAATCCTGTCAGTGATGGCCCATCCAGGCACACAGAAGAAGCCTACTGTGTGTGGCGGTCTGAGATGAATAGATAAAGCTCAACTTTCAGCTACACCCAGTCATGTGACCAGAGACAGGCTACAGGCACTACATGGCTAAGGCAAGAAGATGTCAACTTTCTAAAAGTTCCAAAAGTTCTAAAATCTGACTTCACCAAAAGTTATGTTTTTTATTGTGATTCCAGGGAACCCAAACATGAACTTGTTACCTATTGCCATTTGGACGTTACACTTATAAAATGTAATAAGGTAACTCCAGTGTTATCCTATCGGTGAGGTTGGCCTTTCAGTGGTGAAAAACAAATGTAAGAATTTTAACTAACAGGCCAGGTAAAAATTAAAACTGCATGTTCTACTTTTTAAATGCATTGCACCCTGCCTCCAGGTCTGTCTGGGGCCTAAACTAGGTGTTACTTATATGTATTAACCCCTTTGCTGCTAGGCCTTTTCCCCTCCTGTGCTAAGCCTTTTTTTGACCATTTGGGGTAGTGTGCGCTTAGGCCCCTGTAACTTTTCGACCACATAAGGTATCCACACCAATTTTGCTCCTTTTCTTCCAGTATCATAGGGGTTCTAAAGGTAACCAGGGTTTGTAGATTCTCTTGGAGGGGTCCCAGAAATTAGCCAAAATAAAGTAAAATGTTTGTTTTTTTCAGAAAAATTTGAAAAACGGGCTACACATGAAAGCCTCTGGGTTTTTACCTGCAAATGTTATCAAAAAAGGGGTTGTGGGGCTGAAATCAGAGAACCAACATTTTTACACAGTTTTGGCATTTTTCTGGGACATAGCCTATTTTTGCTATTTTTAGTGCTTTCAACCGCCTTCCAGTTAATGGTAAAAATTAGTATGAAAGCAATAATGGATCCTGGAAAGCTATACATTTTAGAAACGTAGACAACATTCTAAATTCAGAAAGGGGTCATTTGTGTAGTTCCATCAGGGTTTCTTTATAGAAACGAACAGTTAAATATTGCAAAAATTGAAAATTAGTTGAAAAAAACAGCCTTTTGTGTCAACGTTTTCACCTGTAACTTCTTGTAATTATGACAGCTCTTTGAAAGCATTATACCGTTACATCCGCTGGACCTTAGTTGTGGGGATATATAGGACTTGTAGGTTCACCAAGAAGCAGACAAACCCAGAGTCAAAAACTGAGTAGCAATTTGAAATGGCTATTTATTATGTACCGGGTATATAGCAATTATTGTGAGAAAATGTATACATGGAAAAATCGGTATGAAAGACACCTATGTATTTCTGAAATGGGTACATATATAGAGTTTAGAAACAGTACATATTTGCACATTTTCATAATTGGGAATACTCATGCTAGCATGAGAATTATTGGTCATTTTTCAAAATGACTTCTTTTTTACACAATGTCTTTCATTTGGAAGGCAGAAATGCATCTGCATCAAAACTCAACAGGTAATAACAGTTGCTTTACAAATCTGAATTACCGTAAGTCTCCCAATAAAACTGGTACCTCACTTGTGTGGGTAGGCATAAAACCCACGACTGGAAAGGGCTCAAAACACAACGGAAACACACCACATTTTCACAATGAAAATTTACCCTTTTTTTGCGAAGTGTGTAGCTGTCGTTTTTTAACCTTAGCTCTGCCGACACCCAGGGAAACCTAGCAAACCCATAAATATTTTAAACCTAGACACCCGGGGAAATTCAGGATGCAGTGATTTGACTGCCTGCCACCATGTTCTGTTACCCAGAATTCCTTGCAAACCTAAAACAATGTCAAGAAAGCCACATTTTCCCCACATTTCTGTGGTGAAAAGTTTTGGAATCTGCGTAGATCTACACATTTCTACGCACCCTGCGTTCCCCAAAGCCTTACGAGAAAAAGGATATCTCACTGATGTGGGTTGGCTTAGTGCCTGCGACAGGAAACGGTGCAAAACGCAACGTGGTCGCACCTCAATTTCGCAGTGAAAAAAGACCCTTTTTTTGCAAAGTGCCTAGCTGTAATTCAAGCTCTGCCGGCACCTAGGGAAAGCTAGAAAACCTATACATTTTTGAAAACTAGACACCCAGGGAAATCCACGATGGGGTTACTTGACTGCCTCCCACCAGGTTCTGTTACCCAGAAACCCTTGCAAACCTTACAAATTGTCAAAAAAACGCATTTTTTCCACATTACTGTGGTGGAAAGTTCTGGAATCTGCGTGTATCGACAAATTTCCTTCCACCCTCCGTTCCCCAAAGTCTTCCTAGAAAAATGGTACCTCACTTGTGTGGGTCGGCCTAGTGCCTGCGACTGGAAATATCGCAAAACCCAACGTGGTCACACCTCAATTTCGCAGTGAAAAATGACCCTTTTTTGGCCAAGTGCCTAGCTGTAGTTTTTGAACCCTAGCTCTGATGGCACCTAGGGAAACCTAGCAAACCTCTACATTTTTGAAAACTAGACACCCAGGGGATTCCAGGATGGGGTGACTCGACTGCCTCCCACCAGGGTGTGTTACCCAGAATCCCTTGCAAACCTAAACAATTGACACAAGAAAATTAATTTTCCCCACATTTCTGTGGTGGAAAGTTCTCGAATCTGTGTGGATCCACAAATTTCAACCCACCCCACGTTCCCCAAAGTCTTTTGAGAAAAATGGTACCTCACTTGTGTGGGTCGGCTTTGTGCCTGAGACAGGAAACGGTGCAAAACGCAACATGGTCATACCTCAATTTCACAGTGAAAAATGACCCTTTTCTGGCAAAGTGCTTAGCTGTAGTTTGTGAACCCAAGCACTGCCGGCACCAAGGGAAACCTACCAAGCCCACACTTTTCTTGGAATTAGATACCTCGGGGCTTCCAAGGAGGTATGGCTTGCGTGGATCCCCCAACGTTTTCTTACCCAGAACCCCTTGCAAACCTCAAATTTGTAGATTGGCAAATTTGATGTCGCCTCACTACGTTTTGGGCTCTTGGCTGTCGCAGGTACTTGGGCCTCCCACACAAGTGAGGCACATTTTTTATCGGGAGACCTGGGGGAATGCTGGGTGGTAGGAAATTTGTGTGAGCCCGGTGATGCCAAACTTTCCCACACAACAATGTGTGAGAAAAGCGATTTCTTCTGCTAAAATCGAGCTTTGCAAGGGATTCTGGGTAAGGGAACTCTGGGGGATCCACACAAGCCATACCTCCCTGGAAGCCCCCAGGAGTCTAGTTTTCAGAAATGTGTGGGTTTGGTAGGTTTCCTTAGATGGCCGCCGAGCACGGGGCCAAAAATCCAGGTGACCCCCCTAGCAAAACCAGATCGTTTTGACAAAAGTAGTTGTTTAGTTCTGCAGCGAGACCATTTTGGCACAATATTGCAAGGATAATGTAACAGACATTGTGAGTTTTGCAGGACATTGTGGATAAAATGACTTGTTAGAAATCACCACAGAGACATCACCATGTACTCCCATGGGTTTTCAACAATATCTACAGTTGGTAGGTTATTCTTAGGTGGAATGTACACCTTGGCAGAGAGACTAAAAAGACAAAGATTCCTGCACATCCATCTATTCCTCAAACACATACTGGTTGGGTTTGGCAGGAGGGTGAGTGATGGTTCAGTATATAAAATTTTATTAACAAGAGATTTCACAAAAATGAAATGCACTGTCAATTAAATGGACAAAAAAAACGAACCAGTGACTCGCAGCTCGTGAGCTGTAAAGCCAATGCAAGGCACCAACCACTTTACAGGCCATTCACACACCATTCACACTTGATACACAGAATACCATTCACACCACCAGGCACGAAAGCCACACATCACAACATTCACAAAAAGGGACAAGGGGCACCCTGCTTCAAAAATACAAAAAATACAAATATTACTGCACAGCCATCTATTCCTCAAACACACACACATACTGGTTGGATTTGGCACGAGGGTGAGTGATGGTTCAGTATATACAATTGTATTAGCAAGTGATTTCACAAAAATTAAATGCACTGTTAATAATTGAAAGGACGAGAAACTGAACCATTGACTCACAGCTCGTGAGCCGTAAAGCCACGACAAGGCAGCAACCTCTTTACAGGCGAATCTATGACATATTATCGTAAGACACAATATCGTAGTACAAAATTATCGACACAAATAAATCGACATCAAAAATATCGACATCCTATACTTATTTAATCACATACACAAATATCAAAAATTAAATATCGCAATACATAAACATCGATATCAATTATATCAACCACATATATATCGCAATATTTAAATATCGATAATTAAAATTTATAAACAGTACGTTAAAAATATCGAGAGTAAAAATATCAACTACAATAATATCGTTATTTAAGCAATATCGAACAATTTTATTAGTATTCTATAACACTTTTAAACATTAAAAAATTACTATTAGCACTACAAAAAATAACATTTTACAACTATTTATAAATAAAAATATTTTCACATTTAAAAATAAATGATTTACACATTTATAAATTATTTCTTTAACATATTATATAAAGGTATGTATGCTCAACATTAATTAGCGTTTACCATATATGGTAATTAATTACACCAACAGTTTTTCGAAAATACAAACCAACGAATCAAAACAGTACAAACATAGAATCACCAATAGCTAACTAATTAGTAACTCCAAAACACTATATAAACAATTACATCCAACAAACAAATTACCTGAGAAAAGTAGAAGGCAGGAAAGAATACTGTGGATACATTTGACGACGCCTACAAGAAAACTAAGATTCAACCTACCATTAAGAGGATTGAAAGTAAGTAACTAAATGTAACTTAATTAAAGGAACTGCTAAAATTACACAGTTAGTAAAAGGGACAAATTACTCATACATATGTATTGTATATTATCTCCTACCAGTACAGAAAACTTCACTACTAAAGAACAGAAAAACCTAAGAAGAAAACGACGAAACTACTAACAAAGTAATCATTTTCTATTTTTTCTCGAACAACATTAATTAATTGAAGCTTTAACATTAAAACAGCAAACAGACCTGCTACCAAAAATATGTTTCTAAATATGGATTGTAATGAATAATATTTTTTTTACAGATAAAGACATCAAAGAAAATACAGGCCACAACAGAAAATTGAACAGATTGCCTTACACCTACAACAGCATTAAAACTCTGCATAACAAGCAACTAATACAAAGTAAGTCAATTAAATGATGTGACAAACAGTAACTCCTAAAGAATTACAAATTGCTAACATATTGTAAAGATTTATGCATATATCCTTCTTTTTTTCTAGCACCACTACAACATCCACTAACAACAAATATCAAAGAACAGAATTCAACAAACAAAGATACAACTACCAAAGTAAGTATATCCAAACACTTTTCCAAAAGATAAAATAAGTAAAAGCTTTAACTTATAGGAAAACATGTAAAAGCTACCCAACAAAATATAAGTAAACAATTAACACAAATAAATGTTTTTTTCAAGCAAAGAAACACCAGAAAAGACAGACCACAAGGAAAAGAGTAAAGAACATCAAAATCACAGACTAAACTTCAACCAAAGGTAAGCATGCACAATATAAATATTTATAATTCCCACTTAAAATACATATAACTATAACTATAATAACTATAGACATATATTTCTTATAGATTTAAAAAGGAGAAAATGACAGAAGGAGCTGAATTTGTTACCAGTCAAAAAGGGAAACTATTACTCTGCTACATGGGTTATACTTATACCCAAGAGAAACAATTTGGGATGAAAGTAAATTGGAAATGTTGCAAATATTACTCTAACAAATGTTATGGAAGAGCAACAACTAGAGAAGCAACTGTCCTTTACACCAGGGAACACAACCACCCTCCAAATGTTACAGAAATAGAAGTCAGAACAGCATTAGAAAACATTAAAGAAGCTAGTACAGGTTCCCAAAAACCTACAAGCCTAATTTTAAAAGAACAAATTCCACAAATCCCAAAAACAGCCACTACCCAAATGCCTAATATAATTTCTCTCAAAAGAACAATATCACGTACCAAAAAAGCAAGTACTACTACCACTCCACCACCTAAAACATATAGTGATATAAATTTAACTCATAACCAAACTATAACTTTAAACAAAATACCTTTTATAATTTACGACAATAAAAACAATGAGAAAAGAATAATAATCTTTGGTACTGCTATAAATTTAATAAAACTCCAACAATGCCAAATTTGGATGATGGACGGAACTTTTAACATCTGTCCCAGACCTTTCTACCAACTTTACACAATACATGGCTTATATCAAAACTGTAACATACCTCTACTATATGCACTGCTTCCAAATAAAACTAATTCAACATATATGGATTTATTAAACATTATCAAACAAAAAACAAATGACTATTCCCCAGAAAAAATTATACTGGATTTTGAACAAGCAATGCTCTCAGCTATTTTAAAAATACACCCCCATACTTGTATCCAAGGATGCTATTATCATTTTAATCAGTGTCTTTGGAGGCATTTACAAAAAACTACTCTACGCATAGAATATGCTACAAGCTCATCTTTTGCATATCAAATAAAAAAACTGATAGCACTAGCTTACGTCCCTGAAACAGATGTGGCCGAACACTACAACCTTTTAATAGACAGCCAATTTTACAAACAAAATGAAGCAAAGTTAAGTCCTCTCTTAGACTACTTTGAGGACACTTGGATAGGTAGACTCCATAGATCTGGCCACAGGAGAAATCCTAAAATCCTAATACCCTGGTGGAATGTTTACAGAAGCACCTTAAATGGAGAATCTAAAACAAACAACGCAGTTGAAGGTTGGCACAATGCCTTCCTCCAATCAACAGGCCGAACTAAACCAACATTAGAAAAATTCATTACATGCCTCCAAAAAGAGCAAAGTTATCAGGAATTAAGAATGGAGCAATCCATTACACAACTAACTCCAAAAACATCCAAACAAACAAAACAAATGCACAAATACCTAGAGCAACAAGTAAAGCTGTACCCTAGCACAACAGGCATGGAATACCTCAATATAATAGCCAAAACACTACTGTAAACTACTGTAAGCCACAAACAATCTCAATAGAAAAATGTTGTAATACAATAATATTACATTCATATAATTTATTTCGAAAAAAATTAATGTATGGAATATATATTATATAATTAAATATATATATACACATTAATTATGTTTGAAATAAATAAAACTAAACAATAAACATTAAAACATTACCCACCCACAATTATAAAAATTTAAAATAACTTACCAAAGATATTCCAAATGATGTAGAATCCATTTCCACCAAAATAATCCAGTTTCGAATTCCAGTTACCCAAAAAAAATGAAAAAATACAAGTGTCCCAAAATCGATAAATCCATTCCACGAAGCTCTTTCGAAATACCATAAAAAAACCAAAAAATGTAGAAAAAAGGCTCCAGGAAAACCGAAAAAATTGAAGAAGTGTCTACAAACTATCAATTAATAAAACTAACGAACACTTCTCCCCCAAAAAAACCGCTTCCTTCGGACATCAGGAACTCCTGCAAGTGAAAGACATAAAAGAAATATTCCCACCCACATAAAATAACACATACAGTCCTACTAAAAGTAATAGCAACATAATATTTCGAATAATAAACTTAAACATCGAAACACTAACTCTACACACAAGCCAATACAACACTAAAAAGTACGTTAAATGTACATCCGCAAACACAACATATCATAATCTCCAATACAACACATTTACTTCTAACAACACTAAATACGACCAAACTACTCTCAAAATTAATTTAAAACACAGTTAAAACATATTAAATAAACCTTACCTTCAGAGACGTGAAGTGTTTCCCAACCGCTAGCTGAACTTCCTCAAAATGACACAAAACGACCTAAAGCGGTTAAAAATAAAGGACCCAAAACTAAAGAAAAAGTTAGAAATTACACACTTATTATTTAATGCAAGCAAAGTATTTGTGAATTTAATAAACCAAGGAATACTATGAAAAAATAGTAATTTATAATTTGTATTAAATTACTTAGAAAAATGTACACAATTTGTAAAATTATAAAAATAAATATTATAAAATACATAATATGTATTATTATAATTGTAAAAATGTTGAAATGGTGTTAAAAAATTTAACAAAATGTTTAACAAAATGTATATAAATAAATGTAATCTACAATATTTTCTCCAATTAAAAATTTTGTTACAAAATGTAATATTAATATACTAATATTAATATAAATACTAAACTATTGTTTATTAACAACATGTATTTGAATATATACATTGTATATGTATTTTTCAAACAGTATATTTTATTTGGATGTATGACGTTACAACTCATACTTTTACAACGCATACCATTACAACGATAATTTTACAACGCAAAAACTATAACAATGCATGTATTTAAAACGCATGTTTTTACAACGCAGGTACCTTTACAACGCATACCATTACAACGTAAGTATTGGTAAGTATATAATAATTGTTTTAATTTAAATTAATAGAAAATAATATAATTTAATTTAATTTAATTTAATTTCATTTCATTTAATTAAATTAATTTAAATTTAATTTTATTTTAACCCTGTACCCCTGTACCCCTGTACCCCAAAAACCCAAAACTGACCCTAAACCCTAAAAATACCCTTTTACCCAAAAACCCAAAACCCAAAACTGACCCAGAACCCTAAAAATACCCCTTTACCCAAAAACCCCAAACTGACCCTGAACCCTAAAAATACCCCTTTACCCAAAAACTGAAAACTGACCCTGAACCCTAAAAATACCCCTTTACCCAAAAACTGAAAACTGACCCTGAACCCTAAAAATACCCCTTTACCCAAAAACTGAAAACTGACCCTGAACCCTAAAAATACCCCTTTACCCAAAAACCCAAAACTGACCCTGAACCCTAAAAATACCCCTTTACCCAAAAACCCAAAACTGACCCTGAACCCAAAAAATACCCCTTTACCCAAAAACGGAAAACTGACCCTGAACCCAAAAAATACCCCTATACCCAAAAACTGAAAACTGACCCTGAACCCAAAAAATACCCCTTTACCCAAAAACTGAAAACTGACCCTAAACCCTCAAAATACCCCTTTACCCAAAAACTGAAAACTGACCCTGAACCCAAAAAATACCCCTTTACCCAAAAACTGAAAACTGACCCTGAACCCAAAAAATACCCCTTTACCCAAAAACTGAAAACTGACCCTGAACCCAAAAAATACCCCTTTACCCAAAAACTGAAAACTGACCCTGAACCCTAAAAATACCCCTTTACCCAAAAACTGAAAACTGACCCTGAACCCTAAAAATACCCCTTTACCCAAAAACCCAAAAACGAGCCAGAACCCTAAAAATACCCCTTTACCCAAAAACCAAAAACTGACCCTGAACCCTCAAAATACCCCTTTACCCAAAAACTGAAAACTGACCCTGAACGCTAAATATACCCCTTTACCCAAAAACCTAAAACTGACCCAGAACCCTAAAAATACCCCTTTACCCAAAAACTGAAAACTGACCCAGAACCCTACAAATACCCCTTTACCCCAAAACTGAAAACTGACCCTGGACCCTTAAACTTATCCCTTAAAAAAAACCAAACATATAAAATGTAATTTTTAATTATATACTTACCAATACTTACGTTGTAATGGTATGCGTTGTAAAAGTACCTGCGTTGGTAAAAAATGCGTTGTAAATACATGCGTTGTAATAGTTTTACCGTTGTAAAAATTTCATTGTAATGGTAGTGCGTTGTAAAAGTTGCATTGTAATGGTTGTTTCCCATTTTATTTAGTTCTAACAATACTTATGTTAATTAAATATGTATTCTTTGAATTAAGTTATATTACCAATATTGTTAGAAATGTTTAATAAAATTTACACAAATTACACAAATATATGAATAAATAAAAATTTAAAAAATATATGTTATTGTAATGTTTATTGTTGTTCTTTCTCATGTGAATAAAAAAATTCATTTGTTCAAAAAAACACTACAGTATTTCATATTTTACTTCACTACAAGATTTATTTAATGACATTTCAATCTACATAACTTTACTATTACCACTCCAGTCTACATTAAATTGGTGTAGGTGCTGGACACTAATTAAATATAATTTACTATTCCCACTCCAGTCACCATTAAATTTGGGTAGGTGGTGGACACTAATTAATTATAATTTCATATTCCCACTCCAATCTACATTAATTTGGGGTAGGTGGTGGACACTAATTAAATAGATATTACTGTTCCCACTCCAGTCTACATTAATTTGGGGTAGGTGCTGGACACAAATTAAATATAATTTAATATTCTCACTCCAGTCTACATTAATTAGAGATAGATGGTAGACACTAATTATATATAATTTACTATTCCTACTCCATTCTACATTAATAAGGAATACTTTAGTACACTATTTACATATACATTAAAATTCCCACTCCAAGGTACATAAAATGCATGTATATATATGTTTAGTTAAATTAAAATAGATACCTTAAACACTATATACAATAATAATGTATAAAAATAAAATCTTTTCTAATTAATAATGTTTTTTTTCACTATTCAAATGTAGTATAATATACAAAACTGTACAGCAATATAGATTGTAAACAATTTTACTCACTCCATACACTCAACAAACAAATATACTTAAACCAAATGTTTAAATATGAATTAAATGTTAAAAAGTATTCCAAATATTTATATCAAATAAATAGTTAAACATATTTGAAAGTAGAACAATATTGTAAATTTTTATAGAAAAAATTTCGCAATTTATTTAAAAATATTTTCGAAATTCGAAATTTTAAATTTGTATTTAATGTACATATTGGTTTAATAAATGTTTTGACATATTAAAAAAAAAAAAATTTAAAAATATATATTTAAATTAAAAATCATATTGATTTATTTATTAAATTTTTTCCAAATAAATTTAAAATTTAAAACACTTTTTTAATGCATAATTATTTAACCATTTTAATATTTTTCTCCAATTTAAATATATTTATTTATAAACATGTTTTATATAATATTAATTTTAAAAAATTAATATAAAATAACATCTATTTCAAATATCAAATTTTTTTGAAATTTAATGTGAATTATTTTTTTATAACACCTTAGGAGCTTCGTAAATATACCTCCCCAGTGCTGCGCTGTCCATTATCCAGTGCTGAATGGACATCCAACGGTCGCACGCAGCACTGGGGAGGTAGTGCCCGTGACGACCGTTGGCCGACGGCAGCACTTAAAGGGATAAATAAATTGTTATTTTATAAATTATAAATCTTTACGTTTTAAATGTTTTTTTAATTTTATTATATTTTTTAAATTAAAAAAAAAAAAAAAAAAAAAAAAATTAAAACACTCCCCACCCTTATCCCCTATAAACCCAACATCCCATCTCCTAAATTTATATATAAATTAATTAATTTTTATATAAAATTTATTTTTTATAATAATTTATTTTTTAAAATTTCAAAATAAAATAAAAAATCTACAATTTTATATTTATAATATATACATTTTTAATACACTCCCCACCCTCATCCCCTATAAACCCAACATCCCGCTCCTAAATTTATATATCAATTAATTACATTTTATATAAAAAACAATTTTAAATATATTTTTTGGTAATATTTTCTAATTAAAATAAAAATTATGGAATTTTATATTTATAATATATACATTTTTAATACACTCCCCACCCTTATCCCCTATTAACCCAACATCCCGCTCCTAAATTTATATATGTTTTTTTATTTTTTTATTATATTTTATAGGTACACATTACTATTAATAAATTCTAATTATTATTAATTATTACACAAAAATAACACATATTACTACATAATTATTACAATATATTTTATTTCGATATTTTTACTATTTATCGATATTTCTTTACAACGATATTTTTACTTAGATATTTTTGTTATCGATATTTCAGCACACATACTTATTACGATATTTTTGTAATCGATATTGGTGATTCTGATATTTTTCATCATCGATATTTAAACTTCGATATTATGTCACTTCGATATTAAAAGTTCGATATTATGTCTGCGTACCTTTACAGGCCATTCACCTTTCATACGTGTGACACATACAAACCATTCACACCGCCAGCCGTGGGCCCATCACATTACAAAACTTCCACCAGCAGACAGCGCCATTCAAGGGCCCATCACTTTCACACGCCCACATTCCCGACACAGCAACTACACAAACTGATGGATTGCATGGAGTAGCACTCAGCTAGCAGTGTGTGTAGTGACCAGCATCAAGTCACTACTCACACACCGCCAGCCGAGCGCCACTCCACCCACACCGCCGCCCAAGCACCAGGCCACGCACACCGCCAACCAAACGCCAGTCCATGCACACCGCCAGCCAAACGCCAGTCCACGCACACTGCCAGCCAAGCGCCAATCCACGAACACTGTAAGCCAAGCGCCAGTACCAACACACTGCCAGCCAAGCGCCAGTACAAACACACTGCCAGTCAAGAGTCAGTACAAACACACCGCCAGCCAAGCGCCAGACCACGCACACCACCAGACAATCGCCACTCCACGCAAACCGACATCCCATTTAGGATTTTTTTTTAATATAAATAGGAAAACACAAACAAATTGCAAATTGATACAAATCTACTAACACAACAACTAAAACTAAATACATTACACAAATGCTAACCTTGAAACTGAACAAAAATGATTAAACAATAGAGGCCAGGCTGTTCACTTTACTACTCATGGAAGCTCCCAAAAATTATTTTGCTTGTGGTACATTCTAAAACAAGCAGGCACGCACAGCCCAGGGTTAGAAGGACACTCGGGGCAGAGCATACGGACCTCCTTCCGCATACCTCTTCGCCAACAGACTCTACATATCCTACTGGGAAAGTCGTTTGAGGATGTAGGAGGAATGTGATCACGAAAGTGGTGATCTTTCAATCTAGCAACATCCTACACCACTCCAACTCTAGGAACACTTGCCTGTTCCACTAAAACAAGGCTGCCTATTACAGACTCCTGAAACGTTACAAAAGTCATCTTTGACTTAGGACAAGATTAATGGAACACAAGAAAAGTATTAAAGGTTGCCCAGTGGAAAATATGGATAGCCAACTTCTTGTACCAAATGTAAGTCTTACGAAGAGCAGCATACTGTTCCAACCTCTGTCAACACCACCCATGTGCCTATTATAGTCTAAAATGCACAAAGGTTTGCGCCCTTCAGCAACCTCACCCCAAACAGTTACCGGTTCAGTACTTTCATTGTGGATGGTAGTCTACATGTAGACATCTCTCCTGTCTGAAAACTTCACAGCTAGAAGCTCCTCGCAATGCAATGCACTGCACTGTCCCCGGACAAACAAGTTCTTTGGGGAAACCTTTACGGTTACAGCGGATTGTGCCACAAGCAACAGTATCCACTTTGGCCAATTCCCTGAACAACTGCACACCAGTGTAGAAGTTATCTACATATAAATGATGGCCTTTGTTAAATAGTCCTCTACCAAGTTCCCACACAATTTTCTCAGTCACTCCAAAAGTGGACGGACAACCAGGGGGGTTAATCTTGGATTCCTTACCAGTGTACACCTTGAAATTACAGACATATCCAGTCCGATTGTCACACAGCATATACAGCTTAATTCCATAGCGTGCCCTCTTACTAGGAATGTATGGCCTAAAAACCAAGCGGCCCTTGAACAACACCAAAGACTCATTCCACAGCAATTTCTTTCCCTGGAGCAAAGATCTCAGAAAATCGATCAACAAATTGATCAATGACAGGCCGAATCTTGAAAATACGGTCACAATCAGGGTGATCTCGTGGCAAAGCTAAACCATTATCGACAAAATGCATCATCTGAAGCAGAAGCAAATACTTATCACGACTCATGACTGCCGGAAATATAGCAGTTGCCATCAAGGGACTAGTAGACCAATATGAAGCCATTGATGGCTTACTTAGCAAGCCCATCAAAAAAGTTAAACTCAAGAACTTCTTTATCTCTTCTGGATTTGTGGGATTCCACCGGGTAGCTCTAGAGTGGGGCTTAAGGCTGGCACTGTTGTCCCTCAAAAACTGTTAGGCATACAAATTAGTCTGCTCAACAATCTCTGCCAAAAAACACATCATCCATAAACAACTGAAAAAAATCAATCGGCAAAAAGTTTTCAGTGTTTACCCTACACCCTGGAACACCAGTAAAGTCTGGCAATGCTGGCTGCACCATGCCTGGGGCAACCTATAGGTCAGAACTTTCAACAGGAAGCCATGCAGTCCCAGGCTTGCCGCCCAGCTGCCTCTTGACTCACTATACCAACGGGAAGTCTTGCAGCCCCAGGCTGCAACCCAGATACCTCTTGTCTCACTATACCAACGGGAGGTCTTGCAGCCCCAGGCTGCATCCCTGATGCCTCTTGCCGCACTATCGGCACATCAATGTCCTCCTCTAACACAGGCACTTCATCCGCACCAAGAGTAGCTTTATCTGCACTGAGAGTAACTTCATCATCAGATGATGCCATGTGGAGAGAAAACTCACTGCCTGAATCTTTCCCTCCCACCTCTGCCTCAGAATCAGAGTCAGTCTCTGGACCATGCTCAGAGGAAGAATCAAAAAGCATTCCAACAACTTGCTGAGCTGTAATCCGGAAGCTAACCATTATCCTTACTAAGAAAGGAGACTGCACAAACAAGTCAACAACCAACACTGTGCAAAGTAAGTAAAAAAATGTGTGCCTTTATCACAAATATCTATATACTCAAAAACTATACAATTCACTTACAAGGGACAGCTACACTCACCAGCACCTACTCTGCAAAGACACAGCAAATAGTCAACGATATCCCACTAGAAAGAACAAAAAAAACAATTAATATACAGAAAACAAAATACATATCAAGCACAAATGCAAAACATTTTTTAGACACTCAAAAAACAGAAACCAAACATACTGGTATTATTACACACTTTGCAAAAAACACATTTACATTGAAATTGTACAAAAAAGGTCTCTTACCCAACACATGCAACTACACAACAGTAGAACCACCAGTAACGAAACCGCAACCTGCAACAGTCTAAAGAGCAAAAGCATTGAACTAGAACAAAAAAGGGGGAGATAAAACATTACAATTCACAAGAAATAAAAACAATACACATTATAACAGGCTATGTAACTACACAAATCGGGGCAGAAAGACCAAATAAACAGGCTGAATACACATAAACAAATATATGTCCCCTGAAAGCAACCAATTTATTTATTTTTACATCCCTGGCACTAGTGGGCTTTTTTGCCCCCCTCCACCCCAGGCCAGAAATGCCAAAAATATATCGCTTCCATTTTAAATTTAAAACACTCCCTGGTGTCTAGTGGGGTTTTCTGCCCTCCCCTGGGGGCAGAAAGGCCAAATAAAGAAACCGATCTGCCGATCTGTGGAGGGGGGGGGAGGGGCAGAATATACTTTTTTTTTTTAAATGGACCCTGGAAGCGACTGGACACTTCCCATAAAAAATAAAAAAAACAATTCTAGTGGGCTTTCCTGCCCCCCTGGGGCCAGAAACGCCAAAAAATAAGGCTATCTGTCTCCAGGGGGGCAGTATATAATTTTAAAATAAAGTGGGCCCCCTGAAAGCGACCCTTGCCCAAGGGGGCATTTCCATTTTTTTTTTAAATGAATTCCCTGGTGTCTAGTGGGGTTTTCTGCCCCCCCCCGGGGGCAGAAAGGCCAAACAAATAAACCAATCTGCCCCCAGAGGGGTCAGAATCTACTTATTTCTAATTTTGGGCTCAAGGAAGCGACCCTTGCCCAAGGGGTCGCTTCCGATTTTTATTAAAAAATAATCCGTGGCTCCAAGGGCTTTTTTGGACACTTCCCATAAAAAAAAAAAACAATTCTAGTGGGCTTTCCTGCCCCCCCTGGGGCCAGAAACGCCAAAAAATAAGGCTATCTGTCTCCAGGGGAGCAGTATATAATTTTAAAATAAAGTGGGCCCCCTGAAAGCGACCCTTGCCCAAGGGGGCATTTCCATTTTTTTTAAAAATGAATTCCCTGGTGTCTAGTGGGGTTTTCTGCCCCCCAGAAAGGCCAAACAAATAAACCAATCTGCCCCCAGAGGGGTCAGAATCCACTTATTTCTAATTTTGGGCTCAAGGAAGCGACCCTTGCCCAAGGGGTCGCTTCCGATTTTTATTAAAAAATAATCCGTGGCTCCAAGGGCTTTTTTGCCTCCCCCCCCCCCCCCGGGTCCAGAATCGACCAAAAAACAGCCGATCTGCACCCAGGGGTGGGGCAGAAAAGTCTGAATAAATGATTGGCCCCTGGTGTCTGGTGGGGGTATTCCTGGTGCACGATCACGGCGCTGTGCGAGATCGTGCACCAGGAATGCCCTGCATTCGAGACATCAGGGGAGAGGAAACACTGTTTCCTCCTCCCCGATGCCTCAAGGCACAAAGAAATGCCTCCCCCCCGCCCCGCCGTAGGCCCAAACTTACATCCTGTCCCTGGACGTAATGTAATGTAATGTCAAAAATGTAATGTAAAAAATATTTCTATAGCGCAACTAACACCAAACGGTTTCTTGGCGCTCGAGCACAAAGGGGAGAATAGTCCACAGAGAAAAGGTGTTAGTGATAAACATTACAGAACAAATAAGTTTTAAGAAGGGACCTGAAATGATTATAGGAAGAAGCAAGTCTAATATCTAAGGGGAGTGAGTTCCAAAGGGAGGGGGCAAGAAAAGAAAATCTCAAACCTCCATGCGTTTGTAAACTGGGACCTTAAGCAAGGCAAGGTGAGAAGAACGGAGGTTACGTGAGGGAACGTAGGGATATATTAATGAGGAAATGAAGGACGGACCCGTGCCGGCAAGGGACATAAAAATAGTGCAGCCCAGTTTGAATTTGCAACGCTCGGACACGGGGAGCCAGTGAAGGGATTTTAACAAAGGGCGAACGTGTTGATGCCTGGGTTGATGGTAAATGAGGTGCACAGCCTGGTTCTGGACAATCTGTAGCCTCTTCATTAGATACGCCGGGATGCCAACATACAGAGAATTGGCGTAATCCAACCTTGAGATGACTAAGGCTAACAGAACTAAAGTAAGAGCCTCAATCGTCAGAAAACGAGCAATCTTACGGACTTTCCGCAGCTGAAAGAAACTAGAAGAGACTACAGCGTTAATCTGGGGCTTCAGAGTGAGATCTTTATTAATGATTACCCCCAGACTTTTAACTGAGTCGACTGGACTGGGGGGAAGACCCAACCTCGCAGGCCAAAAGGTGGATTTCCATGGGGTGGCAATGCCCCCGACAAGAACCAACTCGGTCTTGTCAGGGTTACGTTTGAGGTGGTTGGCCCCCATCCAGTCATTGATATGGCATAAAGTTGACTGGAAATTGGCAATGGACTGGGCCGAGGAGTCGATTTTAAAGACCAGCTGAATGTCGTCCGCGTAATTAAACGCGGTGACATGGCTGCCTCGCAAAGAACGAATAAGGGGAACCAAATACAAATTAAAAAGAAGGGGGGATATGGAGGAACCCTGCGGGACGCCACAGGTCAGTTTGACCTTATCCGCAGTAAACTGCGAGAGTCGGACCGCCTGGTGGCGATTACTTAAAAAGGAGCGGATCCAGTCAAGGTCCGTGCCCCGAACGCCAGCCTCCCTGACACGATCGACCAGAATGTCATGGTCGACCGTGTCAAAGGCGGCCGACAAGTCCAGGAGCACCAGAACCTGGCTGATGTTAGAGTCCGCTCCTCTTCGCAGTTCCTCCATAACAGACAGGATAACAGACTCCGTCGACTGGGCGGATCTGAAACCAGCCTGTTGGGGGTCAAGATATTGAGAATGCTCAATAAAGGAGCTCAAAAAGTTGGTCACATAAGACTCAAGGATCTTGCCCAGGTAGGGGAGAAGGGAAATGGGGCGGTAGTTGCTCATAACCAGAGGGTCTGCCGTTGTTTTTTTTAAAATAGGCACGTCCTCTGCAACTTTAAATAGGCTGGGGACTGAGCCAGAAGATAGAGACTTGTTCAGAAGCCCCAAAGGGGGGGGGGGCGGACAGGCTGTAAAAACCTCACGAAGAAATTGGGGGGGACAACAGTCAGTGGGGGACCCAGAGGTCACCTTGTTTAAAAGAGCTAAGAATTACTCCTCCGAGATAGGAGGGAACTGAGTCAATAACTGAGAGTTAGGAATGGATAAGGAAGAATTAAACATAGAGGGAGGGGGAGGACCCGCAAGGGAAATACTGTTTTTAATGTTGGCAATTTTCTCCACAAAGAATTGATTGAGGGAGTCACAAAGCGCACGAGAGGGAGGAGGTTTAATGGTGACCCTATCCGGATGTGACAACTCCTCCACAATAGAAAAAATATCTTTAGTTTTGGACGCCGACTCCACAATCTTGTTGGAGAAATAAGAGGTCTTTGCAAGTAAAATCGCCACTTTATACTCTTTAAGCAGAGACGTAAAACGTAGTCTCGTGTCAGTAGCGTAGCCTCGCCGCCAACAGCGCTCGGCTTGCCTAAGACCGAGCTTTAAGCCTTTAAGATCCTCAGTGAACCATCTTTGGGCATCGTGTAAGCGCTTGAGCTTAATCTGCTTAAGAGGTGCCACAACGTCGCTGGCTGATTCGAGCCAGCCCGTGAGAGCGGAGGCTTGGGTATCAATAAGATCAGAGTCCGAGGCAGAAGGAATCGAGATTCTAAGAAGGTTAACAAATTCACTCATGTCCACTCTATTCCAGTTCCAGGCCGAGAGGTTGCCCTCTAGGACCCTACTGGGGTAAGAGGTGACCGTGAGGAATAAAGAGATAATAGGATGGTCAGACCATAAACAGGGAGAAATAAGAGGGGCAGAGATATCTAAATTCAGGGTCCAGACCTGGTCTAAGACGTGGCCTTTAATATGAGTTGCTGCGTTTATGTGTTGACTACATTTCATTCCAGATAGAAGATCAGAAAACATAATAGAACAAGTGCTCTCCTTCTCGTGAGTGGGCCAGTAATTAAAATCTCCCAAGACTAAAATTTTGGAGTGATTAATCACTAATTGGGAGAGCATGTCACCAAACAACATTGGGAAATCAGGCATCCGCTAAGGGGGACGGTATGCTAGAACACAAGTGAGAGGGGTCATTGGAGATTCCAGTCTCAGCACAAGAAGGTCAACCAAAGGAATACTAACAGTTGACAAAGTGGAAAATCTAATTGGATATTTAATAATCGCTGCCACCCCGCCTCCTGACCTGCCACAGGCTCTATTCGCTTGAAGAATATAGTACCCAGAGGGCACTGCAGCAAGAATATCTGGGGAGGACTCCTCGTTAAGCCAGGTCTCAGTCAGCAGCAGTATATCAGGTTTAAAGGAATATAAGTAGTGGAAAATTTCCAGCTGGTGTTTTACCAGAGAGCGATTATTAAGATAGCTCACCTTGAGTTGGGAATATAGGGGCCCTGTGGTGGGAAGGGAATCGGAATCTGGAGAAGGAGGTGAAATGGGGAGAGGACCAGGGGCCAATGCCAGAAGAGAGTCTATATCGGGGAGGCTTTCCCTGTCGCAATATAGCGCCAATGACTCAAGTCTGGTCCGAATAGTCATGGTGGGAGGCCGAGAAACGCGCAATGAGAGTAAATCAGAGAATGAGTATCTAAACAAATGGGCAGGGGGGCTAGCCCCTAGCCCCGGTCGGCTGCGGACGGGCGCAGATGGGCTTTCCTTAGGCGCACCTTCGGCATGCCGTCGTCGCGCCTGCTGCGCTCATCCGCTGCGCTTCCGGGGGTGGCATTGCAATTTGAAGCTAAACCCCACCCCCAACTAGACCGCTGCACACGTCACCGCCGGGGTCCAGGTCCTCACCAAAGATGGTGCCTGTCCTCCACAACAAGCGACACGTCAGCCGTGATGGACCGGGGCAGGGAGGCACACCTTGCAGGAGGAACGGGTATTAGATCACCCGCGGTCTGGCCCAAATAAAATCAGGTAAGGAGGGTGGGGGAAGTAGTATTTAAAATTATCGGGCGGGAAGCGCGATTAAAAAGTAGTATGCCTGAAAAAGGAATGGGTAGCAGAAGAGCTCTACACGGTAACACTGGCTCGCAGTCTGCCCCCAGCGCTCAGCGGTCCTTCGGGAATGCTGCCACCACACCTTCGAGCTCCACGAAACGCCCCTCGCCAGTGGCCAATTTGAAGCTAAACCCCACCCCCAACTAGACCGCTGCACACGTCACCGCCGGGGTACAGGTCCTCACCAAAGATGGTGCCTGCCCTCCACAACAAGCGGCACGTCAGCCGTGATGGACCGGGGCCGGGAGGCACACCTTGCAGGAGGAACAGGTATTAGATCACCCGCAGTCTGGCCTAAATTAAAATCAGGTAAGGAGGGTGAGGGAAGTAGTATTTAAAATTATCGGGCGGGAAGCGCGATTAAAAAGTAGTATGCCTGAAAAGGGAACGGGTAGCAGAAGAGCTCAAAACGGTAACACTGGCTCGCAGTCTGCCCCCAGCGCTCAGCGGTCCTTCGGGAATGCTGCCACCACACCTTCGAGCGCTGGAAACAAATGGTTTCCAGCTCGTCCAGCGCTTCCTGATGACGTTGGCGTGTGCTGTGCGCGCTGACGTCATGGGGAAGCGTGGGGGGGCTCGGGGTGGCAGCGGAAACTCTTCCGCTGCCATCCCTGTTTGTGGGAGCAAAATCGATGCTCCAGGGGGGAGCACTAGCGCTCCCCCCAGGGGCTGTGCTGATGACGGAGCGGTTCCGTCATCAGCACAGCCCAACCAATGCTGATGAAGGGACCGCTCCGTCATCAGCAATGACGGAACCGCTCCGTCATCAGCATCGAAGGGGTTAAAAAGGAAAGGTTGAGCTTGATAAAAGGTTTACTTTGATAGGTCGAAATGGCATTTTGAAAGTGCACACACAGCCTCTAAATTGGCATGTCTGAGACATGTTTAAAGTGCTACTTACATGGGTGGCTGTAGGAACACTAGTAGCATTTCATTTACTGGCCCTGGGCATAGGTGGTGCCACTTGACCGGGGACTTACAAGTAAATTAAATATGCCCATTGGGTCTAAAGCAATTAAACATGTTTTAAGGAGAGAGCACAAGCACTTGTTAGCATCCCTGAGGCCAACAAAAACGAATTTGAGAAATAAAAGTGGGGATAAAGGAAAAAGGTTTGGGGATGCCTTGCAGAGAGGGCCAAGTCCAACAAAATTATATAAATTTCATTAATACTGTATTGATAACATGCTGAGTCAACACATCGATACTGAACCGTGTAGGTGTTATACAGATTTATGCAGCACGTACATAAACCAAATGATCTACATTAACTGGTGAATTTTACGCCGTCATAGTTAATTAAGTCATGGGGGAAAGGTTGGAAATGCTGCTTGGTGTTTAAAAGTATATACTCTTTATTATACACTGGAGGTCATATTTGTAACGTCCGAAGCTTTTGTATCCGAGTCACACAGGCACATTTATGAAGCAAGTGCATTGACCCACAGTGCTACCGCACCAGCGACGAGAGTTCGAGAGAGGTCCAAGAACGCATGCGTTTACTTAAGTCACTTGACAGACTCCATGGCCCAGCGGCCTTCCACCAGGGACAGTCTGTAAGCCTTCTTACAGTGTTCCGCTCTCGCCCTGTCGATGGAATCCCTCACCCGTCTCACTTTACAAATTGCTGTATTGATTAATTAAGCCTTTGCATTCAACTTGTGAATTCCTTACCATGACATTCCCCGGGTTTCATCAATTCTTGTCTCCGTCTGACGCCTTCTTTCTCCTGGGTCGCTCATTCCTTTAATTAATATTTTCTGGCGTGCTGCATTTTTCTCTCCCCCGTGAAGGCTGCTTGCCATGGGCCCTCGTCACTTTAGGACTGCTTCCTTAATACCGGTATATTACTGTTAGTTTATGTTGTATAAAGGAAATGGGCAACTGGCTATTTTTGTTACGACCACCATTGTGGTCCCATCATGTTTTCATCGACTGATAGGGATATACTTTTTAGCTTCCGTGACTTTACATTTCCTAGGATTTAATCTTTTTGACTGGATGAACCAAATGTAACTTGCCTAAGTGCACTCCCTAATTACAAAATATCTCAGCCCACTAAAAGTTATCATCCTTTTGAACTATAATTGATCTGACGCATTTATTGTAACTCAGCATAAACTCAAATCGGGCTCACTATAAAAACATTTTGCAGACAGTATATTTACGTAAATGCAAGTGATTTATTCATACTTATAGCAGACTTGAATTCTTTGTTGATATCCGGTAGAGGCTAGACCAATTTAAACCTACAGCTTTGACACTGATGCAGACTACAGTTACAGTATCAAGAGTAGCCACAGGCCCATTACTTTTCTCAATGCAGCAACTTATCTCCTTAAAGGACATACTGCCAAAGGGTTCTGCTGCTACTAGAAGCCACAGAGCTCAAAGGGTTTACCCAGGCAGGGTACCGTCTAGGCGCTGTTGTTGCACACGGCCATGGACAAGCTCAGGGTTGAAGCTGATGCTGATAGTGCTTTTAGAGCTGCCAACTAGTCCATTCTGCTTAATCCTCTAGGGCAGTGGTAGTCACCGCCTGAGCACTTGCCTAGTTTCGCTCCTTTTTCACGGACTGTGCACAATCTGTCCAGCTTTTACTGTTCTGAACTTCAGCTGTATCAACGGACTGTGAGGACTCCTATGGATCATCCATGTCACATCACCAACTAAAGGTGTATGTTGGTCCTCTTGCTAATTCCCAGGATGTTATAGTGTCATTTTTTCAATGAATGCAGACAACAACCATCTTAACAAAAGGTTGGGGGGTGCAGAAACGTGATCTTCTGTACAATTCCATCAATGTATGAAATGTGAAGCAATTGTCTCAAGCATAAAACCAAACCAAGGTGATGGTAGTAAATGGTAGGTCCAACCTTTAGTTGGCTTCCAATTGGCCTACAGGAATGGGAGCTCTTTCCATCCAAGTGCATATGGCCCGTAATTTGGAAGTCAGATTTCTGCTCTTAACTCACACTATGCCTGACTTAATGAAGAAAAGTCTTAATATATCTTAACGATGATGGAAAACGATTGGTTGTCAGGGCTTCGTTGGCCAGCAGCTTGATTGTGCCAAATCAGTCTACTTGGGGCAAGCAGACTATCTTCTTCAATGAAAGGAGGTTTTTCAGAACCAGGCAGCTCATTTGATAACTGGTGATGCCTCATCCATCCTTTTTGGAAGTCCTTCCATTGTGTTTAAATCTCTTATGCACAGAGCACAGGACTCTGAATTGGCATTCTCCATTTATGCACAAATGTGCCCTGCCTCCTCACGAGAGCAAAGTTGTCTTGACCTATATTGTAAAAAATGTCCTTGAACTCTTCTGGAAAAAGTACAGCGATGAGGAGAAGAGAGTAATGAACCGAACCCTAGTCTTGCAGTTAGAGTCTGACCTAGATAGAGGCGGTGAACATGTTACTTCAACTCAGCTGTACATTTCTTGCCCTAAGATATTAATCGTAAGAGTTTGTTTGACAGGAGCCTTCTCTCGAATTAAAGACACAGAAATCATTGATTTTTAAGCTGTGAAATCAGAACCTGTTAGCTGCTGATGTAGGGGCATGAATACCCCATAGATATGCATTACTGTCAGCACGGTAGGCCTACTAACGTGCGCAACCACAAGAGACACTGTTAGTAACGTGCTCTGACAAAAAGATAGCTGGGTCGGATCTTGCAGCAGATACTGAAATACAGCGAGGGGGGGCGTGCTTTGCAGCCCAAGATGGTGGTCGCTTAAGTGACGTGATCCGGGCCAGAGCAATTGATCCAGACAGAATCCAATCTTCCCTACCTCTTCCGCAGGCTGGTAGCAATTCAGTGTACTAGCTACCCATGAATAGCAGACTGCACCAGTAACTCAGATGCTCTGAATCGGCTGGTTGGCTGAGTTCTGTGGTGCGCTGAGTTCCAATGTGACAGTGGGCCTAGACTGTATGAGTGGCCTCAGCTACGGCGGATTCGCCTGAAGAGGGGCTGGGCTGAATGAACCTTAAACCGGCTAGCGCACTAACCTGAGGCCCTGACTGAGGGCCCTCCTCCCGGTGCCTACGTTCATCGCTTGGAAGGTTCCGCTGATCGACTGAGCCATGTATTGCCTGATGCAAACTGAGTCGCCCCAACCTCTCTACTGTGCCGCTGGAAAATCATGCTTGCTTACTGTCTGCCATATGTGGGGTTAATTCCTCCTATTGACCCTTACTGCCATGTCTATCCCTGACGATGCCGTTTCCTGCGAAGACCACACGGACCCCCTCGGGATGGCGGAATCAACCTGTATTGTTGGAATAGCACCAGTTTTCCCCCCTTCACTCCCCCATGGAATGCACTACTCTCGGACATCAGCCATAAATGACACGTGGCCATAGGGTATCGTGAGGGCAGAGATCGGAACAGTAAATTGTCAAAAAAGCTGTGACCTCAACTGGAGTGACCCTGACATGGACTAAACTGCACAATCACTGAGAGAACTGGGTCGCAGACAGAGGCCCGGCATGCTGCTCGCTGCACCACGGTGGAGGTCTTGGTGTCAGTCTCCCCCTCCCTTTACTGCCTGCACTGCAAAATGAGCCCCAATTTCCAGATTGGTGATGGTGCTTCATCGGAACCTGCTGTAGCAGTGAGGAGGGGTTTGGAGGTGGGTGCCCCTCACAGTACTGTAACGTACTACACTGGGTCACCCCTTCTTCCTTGTCTTGTTACATGTGCATGGCCTGCTGGTGAGGACCGTGGTGAAGAGTTGCGGTTGGGATCTGGCTGGGACATCTCCAGTGTGCTATACTGGCTCTGTGGCCTACCTGTAAATAGTGTGACACTCATAATTAAACTAAGCAGCTACACAGTGAACATACAAGTGCAGTTTATTGCCCTCATTGGTGGTTGCTGCTGGTGGAAGGACACCACTATACCATCCAACAACATTGAAGTCACAGCTACGTGAAGCAGCAATCAAATAATTGCATGCTCTAGCGTCGGCTCACGACCTAAGGTGCACAATAGCAATTCGGCCACTTGGTTTACAAAGCTAATATACTATTGTTGTTGTTGCCTACAGAGAACGCTCCCTTAGCCCATCAGCCGCTCTCATATCAGTAGTGATGTTTGAACTGCTCCGGTGTCTACCCCTCTGACGCTCAGTTGCCCTGATTGCTAGTGATCATGGGAGAGGAAAGCCGAGAACAACCTCGAGATCGGGGAGAACAGGATCACTTTAACCACTCTCGGAGTACTCATCTGGTCGTTCGCATCAAGCTGAGGAGAGTGCTATTTCTACTCCCCCAGTGGATACATTGGACGTGATTTTGACAGTGATACGAGGTACTAGGTCTGCACTGGAAACTCAATTAGGCAGGATTTCGGTTGGGCTCAATTTACTCAAGGATGGCCATCAGAAATTAGCTGATATAATTAAATCTGCAGAACAAACTCTGGGAACGGTGATAGCACAAGTGAACTCTCATATGGAACAATTATGTCAAATGCGTCAACAAACTGACTCCCTTCAAGCGTGTGCGGACGATGCAGAAAGTCGGGTCCGACGTAATAGCCTCAGAATAGTGGGCTTTCCGGAAGGATCAGAGGGCCCTAACCCAACGACTTACATAGAGAACTGGTTGAAAACTAGTGTGGCTCCTTCTGGTCTGTCTGCGTATTTCACAGTCGAACAAGCTCACCGAGTCCCAACACGTCGGCCAATACCTGGTGCAAACACCCGTCCAATATTGGCCAGGATTCTGAACTATAGAGGTCGTGATCATTTGTTACAGGCAGCAAGAGATAATGGCCCATTACAAGTAGATACCATGAAAATCTCGATCTTCCCCGACTATGCACTGGCTGTGCAGCACAAACGTTTTTCATTTATGGAACTAAAAGCTCAGGTCCAGGCAGCAGGCCTTACATTTGCCTTACTGTTCCCGGCAAAATTGAAAATCATATATAACCAGCGCTCTTTATTTTTTGACACACCGGACAGTGTTTTGGATTGGCTTGACAGGTCCTTCCCAAATACCCTACCCACCAGACGGATGGACTGATCGCAGCCGAAATCACAGCACCCCCCTCAGAGATGCAGAAGGGGTCTACTTACACTGAGAACAGGCTCCAGTCCTCCGCCTAGACAACAGGTGATAGAGGGTAGACAGGGGGCCCTTCGATCTGCCTCTACCTTCTGTACATCTCGTGCATCCATCAGCACAAGTTCTTCCGATGAGGCAAATTCAAACTCTGACTCAGGCGGAAGTGTGGCACTGTTTCCCTTGGAAACCACCCAGCTAAGTAATGATCCTTTGGGGTGACATTATGGGGTGTGACGTGGAGCATTGTACCTGTCCAGTTTGGCTGAACAATACAAGTTTCTCCTGTGGGTTGTAACACTGATCTCACAGTCATGTTCACTAGTATAAACATTAATGTGTACTTTGAAGGTAATGTACATCAGTGACAGAAAGGGACAGCTTAGTATGTTCCTTGGCCCAGCCCATTCTGGGCATTTTCATGGATTGCTCACTGTTTTTTAGGAACAAAGTGGTATATGAAACTCCACCACAGGCGTTATCAACTGTTTGATGTGAACTATGTTGATCTTGGTTGTACAGTTTGGTCGAGCGAAGTTTGGTCGTTGGACCCAGTATTGGGGTGATGTTATACTGTTCATATTTTTGCCGCATAGTCCGATGTCCGGGGGTGGGGGGCCGGGAGGTTGGGGTTGGGGTCGGGGGGTTTTGTCTCTATATTCTGATGATGTCTATTGCCAAATCTTATACTATCATATCTTGGAATGTCCCGGGGATAGGAACTATTCACAAGAGACATAGAATAGTGGCGCAATTACACCGCCGTAAAGCCCAAATAGTACATCTTAAGGAGACACACCGACTACCATCTGAAACTACGAAGTTACAGAGACGTTGGAGGGGTCAATTATATGCAAGAGCACATTCTGCCTTTTCTACAGGGACTGCAATATGGGTGCGGGTTGGAATCCCCTTCATCCCTTAGTGAGAGCAAGATAGATGACCAAGAACGATATGTGTTTCTGAGGGGGGCTGAGGTGGGGGTGAGGTTTCTGAGGGGGGCATTGGGTGGTAGGCAGATGATGTTAGGGTCCATATATGCTCCAAATACGGATCAAGAGGCCTTTTTATCACGGTTTCCCAGGCATTCTCAGACTGGTCGCAATACCCATGATTATTGGGAGGGGACTTCAATGCTGTGTTTAAGGTGTATCTCGACCGTTCTCATCCATCCCTTATTGAATAATGACGCACGCTCCCAAGCAGCTGGGTTAACACTATGGGAACAGGATTGGAATCTACTGGACGTTTGGAGATCCCTGCGTGTTAACATGCGTGAATATTCTTTCTATTCTCACCCCCACAAGTTACAAGTACACCCGCTTGGATCATTTCCTTTGTTCAGCAGACTTGTCTTCATCCTTTATGCAGTGTACTTACCTAGGCAAGCCCATATCAGATTACAATCCCATAGAATTAACGCTGACTTGGGCCGTTCCCACGCACCTATCCTGACTTGGAGCATGCAGCCTCTACACTTAGAAGACCAAGTGTATCGAATTACATTGGCTACAGCTATCGCTACATATTTTGTAGATAATGAGGGTACAGCCATGACCAGATCCTACTAATGGGAAGCCTTTATAGTCACAATCTGATGGGGTTTCTATGGGATCCTTGGTAGGATTTAGGAGGGAAAGAACAGGGACTTAGCAGACCTAGAGGAGGTCTTACAGGCAAAAGAGGTGTCGGCCCAGTTGAGCGATGATGGGCGGCACCTTTAGAGGCTGCCAGGAGGACGATCGACTTTAAAGCATACACACTTCGCATGCATTCTGAAGCAGATAGAGCCGGCACATTGTTAGCGTGAATATTTAAACCTCCCACAACCCCCACCCGCATATTAGCAATACAGCATGCATTGATCACCTCCCAGGCCGAGATAAACACTACCTTTCAGGAATATTATGCAAATTTGTTTGCGGCTCCCCTTCTAGACATGACAGTCGCTACCACTCGCTTTCTTGCAAATGTAGAACTACCCACTATTTCAGATTCAAACATCAAGGAATTGGAAGCTCTGATTACTGCAGCAGAGATCCGTACGGCGATTAAGGCATTAGCCCGTAATAAAATGCCAGGCTCGGATGGACTCCCTATTGAATTTTATACAACTTCTGCAGCTACGCTGGTCCCTAAATTGTTACAACTTTACACCTCCTCGCTTAAAGCGGGTGCACTGCTTCCCACTACTAGAGAAGCATTAGTAACGTCCCTGTTGAAATCGGACAAGGATCCTACTGAACTTACGTCATATAGGCCCCTATCTATCCTTAATACCGAGTACAAGATACTTAGTAAAAATTTTGCATCGCGACTTCTCCTCTTACTTCCCCACCTAATACATACAGATCAATGCAGATTTATACACAAACGCAGTACCTTACTAAATATTTGCCAGCTCCATGCCTTACTATATGCGGCTTGGAAACAGGACAGTTCGCTGGATGTTTATCCTTAGATGTGCACCAAGCTTTCGATACCTTGAGTTGGCCCTATATGCTGGCCGTGTTGACCAAATTTGACCAAATTTGGCAAAGATGCAGCTTCCTAGTGCTGCAGGCAGGATGTGGGCACCAGATTTTAAAACATACCGTATAGTCGGACAACTCCAGTGGTCAGCATATGTGTTGGCAGGCCAGAATTTGTTTGAAATAGGTTATTCCCCTGAGCGTGGAACACTACAGGAATTATTGTGTCCGGGGGCTGACAGAATGCGGAATCCCCTGTTCCCCTACATATAGCAATGCATTATTGGAAACAAGCTAAAAAATCTGCAAAGATACCCTTCCCATATGCTCCGAATATAACACTCTGTGGCCTACCCACCAGACAAGAAATAGTTTCAATGGCTCGAATAAGGGGTTGGATGCAGCTGGGTATAGTAACGGTTGGTGATTTATTTTTAGAAAGTAATCTGATGTCCCATAAGGACTTTGTATCCACTCATACAGTTCCAGAAACCCAGTTTCTCACACATGCAGTGATTGTGCAATTTATTCGGAAATATTGTCTCGTAGACCAGAAGGAACCTCCCACCGTCCAATTATTGAAATCCATTCAAATAATGGGGCATGGCCCCCACCTGGTTTAGTGGTTAAACCGGGGGTTGAAGGAACAGCTGAGTACCCTACTATGGCATATTAGACAGCAATGGGAAACAGTATTAGTCTGAGAATGGGAAGCCTAGTGCTGGAACACCCTAGGCGGGTTTCTCGTAATTGCCGGTTAAAAACAATACAACTATTCAAATTACACAGGGTGTATCTTACCCGGAAGACACTACAAAAGATGTACCCTACTGCCTTTTCGGGTTGCCCGAGATGCCCGGATCAGGATGCTGATTTTATTCATATGTTATGGTCCTGTCCTGTGTTGGGTAGGTTTTGGTCGGAGGTTACTCTCTATCGTCGTCAACGGAACGCACACCTGGGACACGGTAGAGGCCTGTCTCCTGGGCCCTTTCTGGCTCCCCAAGAAGGTGAAGTTACTACGCCGATTTGCAGGATTAGCCCTGGTGCTTGCAAAGAGATTGATTACACAGTGCTGAAAATCCCACGCAGCACCACGTGAAGGCAAACGGAGGGAGGAAGTTCTCCGATGGGCTGTTGCGGAGAGAGATGCGCTGCAGCGTGAGGAGTATAGGTGGCTGAGAAAAACATCCAATATCCCTGGACTGGGCACAACTGATAGAGCTTTTTAAGGCAGACACAGAAGAGAGGTCGGAGGGTTCTCAGACAACACAGGAAGACGGTGGTGTTGACACTTGATTATTACCTGTACGAAAGTTTGGTTCATTGAGATCGTCCCCATCCCATCCCACCTTCCCCCTCCTCATTCCTCTTTCATCTTCCTTTAGTTGCGCTCTCCCCTTCTCCTTCCATATGAGATCGGACATGACTATTACATGGTACAGTACACCTGACAGGGTGTGATTACTCTACAGCAGCAACTTTTTTCTTTGTTAAAGAGTTTTTTCTGGAGTGGGTATAGGACAGGAGGGGGGTTGTGGGTACTTAAAGAAAGGCACTTACCGCAATGCAACTGTTTATTGTCCTACAACTAGCTCATGCTCATGTTAATGTAATGAATACAAATACTATACGGCATTAGTAATGTAACATATAAGGAACATAGTTGGCAGCGAATACCGATTTCAATATGAAGTCTTAAATAAAATCCGAATTATTTACACCCAAAGTGGGTTTTTTAATTTGGAACTTAAGTATCAGCAATAAACTTAAAAAGGTGAGACTAATGACAGCGTCTATCTAAGAGTACTAATGTAAGAACATAAATATATTACTTTGTGAATGAAAATACAGCGGAAAGTGTGCCCCTAGTGGAGATCTTGAGTAATAGAGGCCTAACAGGATTTAATTTGCCATAGTTATGTTAAATGTTGGATAAGGAGGTGTAGGCTTTACTACATAGAGGAAATAAGTTGATGAAGCAATTAGTGTTAATAGGAGTGTGTTTGCAGTTTATTTTCTAGAAATGTGTGTACCGTCGCTTCATACATGGTGATATCCTAAGCTGTGTATGTTCTCAGGCTTGGCTTTGTTTCTCAAATTTGTCATACAGGGCTGGCTTTGTCACTGGTGCGCCTGGTGCAACAATCTTATCTGGCGCCCCCATCCACCCCCGCCAAACCTCCATCTCCACATATTCTCTCACTACCACCCTCCAATAGTGATGATCCTCATCTCTCTAGAGCCCCTCTCCCATGTGCATTTGATTTGTTTTATAACACTACTCATACTACTGCAGGATTTCCTTGCACTTTACGTTACATATACATCATACAGAGACAATGAAACAGACGTGTAAATCGATATAGGAAATATTACATAAGAAATAGCAATGACAAGGTGTAGGATTTACATATCATCCATATTAGTAGGCAATATGTTTTAAGAGTCTTTTTTTCAGAATAGCACAAACTCAGGATTTAACACTTACCACAGTGGCTGGATTTGGATTTACTAATAAGAATGTATTTGTACCCAACTAACCATTTTTTTTTTTTAAACCTTTATTTATCACGTCACATGAATACAAGCATGGGCCTACAACCAACCCGGCCGGCCGCTAAACATGTCGTGAGGGCAGCAAAGCAATAGAAAAAGAAACAGCGGCCCAAAAGCTGGGGTCAGGTAAATATACAGGATACGACTCGTAGTGAAGCGTACAGCGCAATAAGCAGGATTAAAGAAGGTTAATTTTACATTAAAGAGAAATAAAACAAAAAAATATCAGAAGAAGTGCCAGATGGTAACACATGGTCCTACAACAACAACAGGAAACAGAAATTCGCAATAAGGGCGAATACACTGGAGGACACAGGGGCAAGGCATACGAATCAGGATAAATGTAAACAACACATATACGTCATGTCGAAACAGCACCCCAGCCCGTAAGAACAAAACAGAGTGTAGGAAACATGAAGACGACGACACCCAGTAAAAGAAAAAGCAAAGGGCCATAGAGACAAAGGAAGGACAAATAAAACAAATAAACAACCCTCTTCCCCCTACCCCCCACCCTGCACCCCTGCAGAAGGCTACGGCCTACCCCCCCCCCCCAGCAGCGTGCCTATCGCCCTAAAGAAAAACCCGACATATAGAATAAAGGAAGAAAAAGGAAAGGAAAAATATGAAGAAGGGCCATCAATCAGACCACCCGGCCCCCCCCTCCCCTATCGCACACAATATACATCAGAAGCATAGTCAGAAGAGCCACAGTAAGCAAGAATCATAAAGTCAAACAGTAGCATCCCCGTGGAGTGTCTCTTCAAAACACCGTCAGCCGACAATGTAATCCATCAGATCCTATACGTTATCATCCCAGGCCTTCTCTGTCAATAGCACCCACATACGGCCAGTCATCAAGCGGCAGACAGTACAGTGTGGTGGGTCCAACCGAACCGGGCGACACGGGAAGCGCCAATACTCCATGGGACTGCAGCCCCCCATTCCCAGTCAAGTACGCATGGCGGAACTCCGTATGTGGCAATACAGATACCGAAAACATCCCCCAGGCAGAACACAGTCTCATCAGCCAGGAGGAGTAGGACACACCATCCGACACTTGTTGAAACGCCGCCGGGGCAGCCCAAACTATAGATCGATGTTGATTCTTCCGCCGCCATATAGATAAGGGCCCCGACGAGACACTCCCAAACACAATAGAGCAATCCAAAGCGATGTCACGGACCGAGGCTATCGGCGTCTCCAAAAACGTAGGCGCAGCTGGAACGTTCAGCACTGACGAAAAGGCGGGCACATCGGCGCTTCCTTGTGATTCATCCCCACCCATGTGGAGCGGCGGGACAACAATGGCGGCCATCCTCCTACCCAGATCCCGAGCATCCCGGATCAGGGTCTTATGCAGAGTTGTTAACGCAGCCAAAACATCTCCAGGCGTGGGCTCTCTCTCGTGTCGCCAGACCCCAGGACTCTCTCGCTTATCGGCCTCTCTGCCCGGGTGAGGTGTGCGTACGAGGGCGCTCTCCGCCATCTTAGCTGTTCCGGCCTCGTCTCTCTCCACCTCACCACGGGAACGGGTCTCACACCAGGGAGGAACAGGATTCACAGCGGGAATCTCACAAGCCAAAGCAGGTTTCTCAGCGGAGAGTCACCAAAAGGCTAAAAACTCCGCCGCAACCTGGTGGCAGCACGCCGTCTCCGGGGAAAGTCGGTAATGGGCCCGGATTCAACACCGGAATGGGGGGCTAAGAATCATGGATCGCCCTGGACCCAGCGGCATCACACTCCCCACATGGTTCTCCGCCAATTGGGCTGGGTCGGCACAATCGCCATCGGCAATCGGTCTTTAGTTCCCGCCGGCCGAGACCTCACCATCACCAGAGGCCGCTGTTGTTGCAGTCGCGGCCGGCCACTCTCCACACTCGAGACCCCGGTCCCAGCTCCGTGAAGGCCTCAAAACAGTCGGGGACACTCCAACGGGTCCGCAGCAAGCAGAAGCCTCAGGAGCAAGCGGTAAGTAAAAGAAATTCTTCGCCTACATGTAAATGCCGTTGCTGCTCAGGATAAGTGCCAGGATGTATGTGCTGGGTGAGGAGGCTCACGGAGCCGAGCGGTTACGCAGCCATCTCGATCGCCATCTTGGCTCCTCCCCCCAAACTAACCATTTTTAGCACCATTATGTCAACTAAAGACAAGAAAAAAACATAACTTTCTGACAACAGTATAATAGTCCCTGTTCTATTGTAGGATGTAGCTTATGGACTGCAAATAACAAAAGGATCTCTGTGTCAAAACCATTAACCCATTCACATAAAATACATTCTGTGATCTGCATGGTGCGCACTCTTTGCAATAGGCATATTAACTGCTCTGATCTACATTATGATGAGACAAAACTGCCAGTAGACAAAACTCCCACCAGAATTATCATGACATTGTTATTGTTACCTGAAAACTTCTGGACAAACAAGAACTCTACTGTTGCCCTAAACCGATAAGTTATTTCGAAATCCCCCTACGTCAGCACCACGTACAGCTGCATGAGTCGCACTGCCCTAAAAGTGACCCCGATGCCCTATGAATGATGCAATTACAGTATGGATAGTCTCTTATTGGTAATGTCACATGGCAGGCTGTTTGGCACGCTGGTTGCACGAGAATTACATTCTCTATCGCATTGAACGTGTGCAGCTAGGTACACTGGTCTCTCTGAACTGTGGAGGGGATATGTGTGTGGTTGTGTCTGAACAAAAAAAGAAATTGAAGAGCAAAGCCAAGGTAAGAATGAAATCGTTTTCCATCGTTGAGTCCAGTTTCATAGACTCTGTATGAGAATTGTAGCAACGTTCGCTAATGACACGATTCCTCTCAGACATGCTTTTCTTATAATGCAAGACGAGTGGAAGGATAACTATCAGGGAAGTTTTGTGGCGGTGCCGCGTGCAGTGCTGAATGGATTCACCTCGGAAGACCGATCGTAAGTGGATAGCAAATGATAGCTTAATCTGCCAGTTCTTCAGGACTTTGTGTAAGACCTATCATGCGTCAACCTTCCGCGTGCTGCTCTGCCGTGCGCGCGAGCCGTCAGCCACAATAAATTACTGGACCAATACATGACTTCCTGTGCCGTCGCCCCCCGCAGAGCGGGTGCAGTGCGCACAGAACGGATGCTTCGTCTTCCATTGACCAAAGGCTGGCCGCACGCATTCATTCCGCCGAGCTCGGATCTACTTCAATTCTAGTAATGAGGTGCACGTGCAAATCATCCATTGGGCTCCTGTGAAAGTAGTCCATCACCACACCGGGCATTGTTCGGTGCCTTGCTGCTTTGTAGCCTGCAGGGACAGGGGCGGCAGGAACAATTACCCGCCTTGTCAAGAGCTTTCCATTGATATTTGTTCGTCCACTTGTTAGGCTCTGATGAGCCGCTAGAAGACCAAATCAAACACGAGTGAGGAGTGCAGACGATGGTGGCGTCTAAGGCACTTGGCAGAGCTACATAGCTTGCTCGCTTTGGGATTACTTGAAGCCCGAGTGTGCCCCCCACCTGCGGTGTTAGATTGTGTCCAGGACCACCTTATGCCCGCACGGATCCTGGGAAAAGTGGTTTAACGCACTTCGATTGAGAGAGACAGATGTATATGGGAAGGGAGAGGGGGCAAAAAAGGAAAAGGGAGAAACAATGTCAAAAAGTGGGACGAAAGCATGGCGAAGGACAAGGAGGGTTAGGGAGGCAAAAAGACAGAGAGAGGCGATGATAGAGAGATTGAGTAGTGGCAGAAAGAAAGGTAGGTAGAGTGATATATTGATTTGAGAGTTCGAGGCAGATGGATATACAGACATAGCTAGATGCATTTAGATGGAAGCAAAAAGATAAACAGGGGTAGATTTAATTAGAGATTTAGATCAAGAGATAGAAGGAGAGAGAGAGTAAAAGAAAGGGAGGCGATTGAGCCACAGATGGATAGATGCAAAAAGAACAATTGATAGACAGAATGCAGAACAATGTCATACATTCACCCCAGAACAGAGATCTGGGCCTAAATCAATCATTTTTTATGCTGACCATGCCTTTCCAGTTCAGATGGATAGAGGCACATACAGAGTCTCAAATAGATGGAGATAGAGATTGAGATAGTGATGGTGATAGAGGCAAACATAGAGATGGAAATAGACAGAGGTAGAGATGTATTTGGATAGAGGGAGAGACAGCACTAGGGGTAAACAGATTGCATAGACAGAGTTAATAGAGAAACACAGAAACATACAGAGTTTAATAGATAAAAAGAATAATGAGAGATAGTGGGCCAGATAGATAGATTGGTAGATAGATAGATCGATAGATAGATAGATAGATAGATAGATAGATAGATAGATAGATAGATAGATAGATAGATAGATAGATAGATAGATAGATAGATAGATTGATTTGATTCATGCTGCCTGTCGGACTGTTCTCTTGACAGCTCTTTTCTTTTCTTCTATAATAATAATAATAATAATCTTTATTCGGTTTTTTAGCATTGCAAAACCATAAAAGATAACATAGCATAATATAAAAATATGCACAGTAAGATTTGTTTAAAAAATGCAGTTGAATGTACGGGTAAAAAAGTGAAAATGCAAACAGTTGGGTGATATACGAATTAGTCCTCTGTTTTACAGGTTATTTCTATGCCTCATAATACACTTTAGGAAATTCAGTACGTGGTAGACAGTACATTCGGAGTCCAAAGTTTGAAGAGCCAGCATAGCTGGACGACATTGTCTATGGCCCCATTTTTTTAGTAAAGGGATTAGCCAAAGTTTTCGGTGGGAGTAGAAAAACTTGCAGAACAGTATTGTGTGGATGGTGGATTGTTGGGAGAGGTCATCGCATGGGCACGGATCCATCTTAGTATTCCAGTTGTTTTTTTCGGGAAATGTCACTAGCCTGAAGAAAAGATTCATTCTGAACCTTGTTAGGAGCATCTTTTCATATGGTGTAATCTCCAGGGTCAAATATAACTGAATTTTCAGGGACTGCTGCGTCATAATTGCGTGGGTAACAGATTTTTTTGTAATCATCGAGGTCAGTCTCAAGGATTCCAGATGTCTCAGTGCAACTAGTTTCAGCTCTTTTTTGGAAATTTCTTTCAAATTTTCTGGTGTGTGGTAATATTTTTGTAGGCCCAGATCGGAAAAGAAATGTCTTACATAGGACAGCCAGGCTATTTTGTGAGCATGGTCCAAAGCCATAGTGTCCTGTAGAATACTTTTAGTCAGGCTATTTTTTTCCGACAACCAGGCTCTCCTCCAGAGTAAAAGAGGTTGAATTTTAAGTAAGTCTTCGATGTATGGGATTCCCAGTTCCATGTGTGAGGCATAGGTGGAGGTGCCTCTTGGAGTTGATAGAAGGAATCTGATGAAGGTATTCTCCTCTTTTTGTATGGAGCCGGTGTGTGTATGTCCCCAAATCCCTGCACCATATAGTGCGATGGCTTGGCATTTCGCAGCATAAATCTGTAGCAGTTCTGATTGGGGTTTTTGTCCGAGCTTGTTAGAGAATTTCATCAACGCCATGATCGCTCGTTTGAAGAGATGTCTCCTGGCCTCGACCGCCGCTTTCCAATTTAGGGCGTCATCGATCATAATGCCTAAGTAGGGATATTGTGAGGTCTTTTCGATCTTTTGATCTTTCAGAAAGATGGACTTAATTGCTTTTCTTGATCCACCGACTACCATGGCAAACGTTTTTTTGACGTTGATGTGCAAGTCCAGAGCACCCATGAAGTCTGCGTATTTAGATAGAGATTTCTGTAGTTCGATGGGGGTGCGTGCCAAAATGACTGCGTCGTCCGCATAGAGCAGAGCGGGGATCGGGCGGTCTTTGGCTCTAGGGAGGTCCCTTCCCCCTCTCAACATAGTCTCTTCTAGGCCGTTGGTGTACAAAGAGAAGAGGAAGGGGGCCAAGACACAGCCTTGCCTCACTCTCCGCTCTACCCTAAATGGTGCTGTCAGTTCTCCTTTTAACCCGTACCTCACTCTCGCCGTGGCATCACTGTATAGTTCCCTCAGATAGTCTAAAAGAGGAGGGTCTACCCCCATTGTACTCAGCAGTGACCAAAGCTTTGCGTGCGACACACAGTCAAACGCGGAGGACAAATCCACGTATACCATATAGATGGAACCGGGTTTGGCATGAGTATATTTTGATGTTAGCAAGCTTAGATTTAGGGCCTGTTCAACGGTTCCGAAGCCCTCCCTAAACCCAAACTGTAAGTCCGAGAGGATGTTTTTGTCTTCTGCCCATTGCTGTAACTTATCAAGAAGGACTCTGCCGACTACCTTGCCCAAGGAGTCGAGGAGTGATATTGGTCGGTAACACTTGGTGTCTTGTCGGTCCCCCTTCTTGAATATAGGGACCATGATGGAGGATGACCATGACTCTACCAGGCCGAGTTTCGTTGTTGCTATACAGACTCTCGTTAGTATTGGTACCCAGAGGTCAGGAAGATGTTTAAATAAGTCGACTGGGACCCCGTCAGGGCCAGGAGCTTTCCCACTCTTGCTTAGCGATAGCGCCATTTCGACATCCTGTAGATCAACATCCATTGATATTGGATATACTACTGGGTAGATGTTGGGATGATGTTCTTCACTAGTGGGTGTCAATTTAAAGATTTTTGAGAAGTGGTTCACCCACGAGTCCTCGTCGATGGCCACATCTATTTTTGGGCCGTTGGAGTCCGTTAGCAAGGGGGATTTAACTATTTTCCAGAATGCCTGGCTATCTTTCAAAAGCGCACTCTTGTGCAGAGCGTTCCACAGAGATTGTTTCAGTTCTTTTTTTCTTGCTTTTCTAGCAGTATTATACTCCCGTCGAAGAGCTTGGATGTTTGTTTTGTCTCTATTCGTATTGCCAAGAGCTTTCCTCAGATTGGTCAGTGCCTTGGTACAGTCTCGATTGAACCAACCTATGGGGCTTGTTTTATTTTGCTTGGGTGTTTTGATTAGTAATTTTTTGATTTGCTCTGTTATTATATTAAAGTTTTCCAGAATTTGATTCGGCTCCGCATGAGGATCGAGACAGATCAAAATGTTATTATAGGCAGATTCTACTAGCCGTTTGGTAAGAATATTGGGATCCACTTTTTCCCATTTTATGGTGTAACCATTATTTTTGCCCAATTCTAGCCTATTCTGTGTTAACGAATTTGCTATAGTTGCCATTAGTGTTTTTGGTTGGTTTGTTTGAAAGATTAGGCTTAGAGCAGAATGATCGCTGAGAATGTTTTCTAAAATATTAAATTTTTTGATTTGGTCTTTGATGCCTTCTGAGACTATAACGTAGTCAACGGTGGTCTCGTGGCCCCTTCCTCTGTAGGTGGGAGCTAGTTTGTTGTTTGATAGTTGGATAGGGTTTATGATTTGCAGATCCAGATCAGAAAGTATTTTGTTCATGGCTAACCCCACTTCTGAATGGATCAGGTGGACTAAAGAGTTCTCATATTCGTCCACCATTCCGCAGGTGTCAATGTTGGGGCAGGGATGTAGGTTGAAGTCTCCTCCCCAAATTATATGGGCATTTTCCGTTTTCTGTTTGGGGTGCCAGTGTTCGGTTATTTTTTCTTGTATTAGGGAAAGGACATTCAAGAAATTATCATCCTCTAGATTGTTATGTAGGTTGATTATTGTAATGAAAAGTTTTTTCCCGATTATAAAGGTGAGGATCTGGAAATTTGGTAATAAATCTACCTTGATAATCTTTATGTTGGAAATTGTGTTTGCTAGGTAGATTACCAGTCCTCCTTTAGGTCTACCTGAAATGCTAGGAAGGGCGGGAGATGTAAATGTCCTGTAACCCTCAAGATGTAGGGGCGTCGTTGCCCAGGTTTCCTGTAGGCAAATGATTTGGGTGTCCCTCAGGAAACCAGCGGCCGAGCCGTCCTCTATTTTATTTCGGAGGCCCGCCACATTCCAAAAGATCACAGAAAGCTGTGAGAATGTATTATCTATTGCTGGGTTTTTCGTTTGTGAAGAGGGTGGAATGGAAATAGGTGGGGCCGAGGTTGTTTGTTGTGACTCCAGGGATTTGGTTATTGGTCAATCGACCATTTCCAGGCCGCTAAACCGGTTCGTGGTCGGTATGCCTAACCAGTTTTGCCAGTTGATGGAATCTCTGTAATTGGGTCCGTATGGTTGGTGGGATGGTCTCTCCCACTGCTCCCATTTTCTAGGTCTATTTTGTGGGCCCATGATCTGCCACGGGGCTTCTCTTTGCTGGTAATTCTGGTTTACTGTCCTCCAGGAATTATCAGGGTCACTATGTTGCGGAAATGGTCTTGGACCGGCGACATCTAACTCCCACGGCTGTGGGATTGGTTTCCGCCAAATGTTATCAGTGTCACGTATATAATTGTTGTTATTATATCTTTTTGGGTAAAAGTATGACAAAGATCTTGTGGTGATCCCACCTGTAGTGCTATTATATTCCCAGGAGCAGATGTACTCAGCTATGCTGGGATCCTCGAAAGTGATTACGACACAATCTCCCCGGATACTTTTTTTCCTATGGCCCACCCACGAGGTCCTGCAGACTGAAGCTATTCTGCTTTTCCAGGATGGCGGGACGGGGCGGTTTGCATTCAGCCAATACTGAACTTTGTTCTTAAATGACCAATTGGGTTCCGTCCCCTCCCCTGTAAGTTCGGGGACCCCCGTCATAACGACCACGTATGGACATGCCTCAGGTGGCATGTTTAAGGTAGGTCTTTGATCGGTGGTCCCTTTCGGGGCTCCTTTTGTTTTTGGTGGATTTGTGTTTGTTGTAACGGGGGTTTTGGGGGCAGGTATGTTTACGGTTGGTGTATTGACTGTTGGTGTTAATTGGTGATTAATTTGTGAGGGAATAGTCAGGGGCTTGGGGATCGGTTTTTGTGCAGTGGAAGGGTTTGGTGCTGTAGAGGGTTTTACTGTGGGTTGTTTTATGGTCTGCAGAGGAAGTGGGGTTGCGGGTTTCTTGGGTATAGGAAGTGTACTCGTAGGATTTGAGGCTGGTTTTGGGATGGGTTGTGGGGGTGTGGGTTTGAAAGAACGGAAATTTTTGTTAATTGAGTCTCAATGTTACTAAGTCTAGTTTCTAAAGGACGGATATAGGAGTTTAGGAGGGAAGCAATCTCCTTAATTAGTCTCGCTGTTTCTCTTTCTTTACCTAATTGTTGTGAGCTTGGGGAATTTGGAATAGAGGTATCTTGAAGATCGTGAGGTAGCTGATGTATTATTACTACGTTGTTAGTTGGGGGGGCAGAATGGTGGGCTAATACTACTGGGTTTGTGTCACCAACCAAAACTATGTGGTCGGTCGTTTTAGTGTTTTCGATGGAATTAGGATTTTTCCTAGCATTCCTTTTCTTTATGGCTCCCTCCCGCCTCCCTCTTATTTGCCTTACTTCTTCGGGGGTTGGGTCAGGGAAGATATCTGGGGTTTTTTCTAGGTCACTTTCAGTGAAAGTGACGGAGATTTGGGAAGCAGAAAGGTCTACATTGTTTGGGAGGCTAAGTCTATTTGCAGCTACCGAGGTTTGGGTTGGTGCTGACTGTATATCTGGGGTTCTTGCGGTTGCTAATAGTCCCAATGAGGATCGACATGCGATTGCAAGATCAGTTGAAACTCTCCCCTCAATTAGACTTATACTTTGATCGATGAACGTATTTGCTTTGGCAAGAAAATCGTCCATTGGGCCTAGCAGTGTTTCACCTATCCCATTTTTTTTATGTTTCTTTTGCTTGCTAGCTCTCGTATTCATTTTCCAAAGAGAAATTATGAGGAGAACTTTATATGGCGACTGTTGACTTTCGGGAGAGGTCAGAGAAATGGTAAATACCTGTGTTTTGATGTCCAGAGATAAATAGAGCTTAGGGGGATGGGCCGGACCGGACTCTCCCGTACTCGAACGGCCTCAAACGGCCCGCTCTTTGCCCGGTCTTCGCCCCGGGCTCCGACCCGCGCGCGTCCCGCGATGCGCGTTTCAGGGGTCGTTTTTCAGATGTGATGGATTGTAGGGGCGTGGCACTGTGAGGGGGCGCGGCTCTCGCGGGAAGAGGACCAGCTGAAGCTGTTGTATGCTGGTCCTCGCAGTCCCGGGGCCAGCGCCTCACCCTCCTCTGCGGCCACGCGGTGCTTTCCGGCGTCCCAGCCGCTCCAGCAACACAGGGTCAAGATGGCTCTTCCAGTCCTGCAACACAGGCGGCAAATCAGGGGTAAAAAACAGCGAAGGCAGCAAAGTCTATTACGAGTGGCACCCGCGAAGCGGGTGCCGCGAGATGTTAAGGGCTTGGCTGGGGGCGCGGCACTGTGAGGGGGCGCGGCTCTCGCGGGAAGAGGACCAGCTGAAGCTGTTGTATGCTGGTCCTCGCAGTCCCGGGGCCAGCGCCTCACCCTCCTCTGCGGCCACGCGGTGCTTTCCGGCGTCCCAGCCGCTCCAGCAACACAGGGTCAAGATGGCTCTTCCAGTCCTGCAACACAGGCGGCAAATCAGGGGTAAAAAACAGCGAAGGCAGCAAAGTCTATTACGAGTGGCACCCGCGAAGCGGGTGCCGCGAGATGTTAAGGGCTTGGCTGGGGGCGCGGCCCTGTGAGGGGGCGCGGCTCTCGCGGGAAGAGGACCAGCTAAAGCTGTTGTATGCTGGTCCTCGCAGTCCCGGGGCCAGCGCCTCACCCTCCTCTGCGGCCACGCGGTGCTTTCCGGCGTCCCAGCCGCTCCAGCAACACAGGGTCAAGATGGCTCTTCCAGTCCTGCAACACAGGCGGCAAATCAGGGGTAAAAAACAGCGAAGGCAGCAAAGTCTATTACGAGTGGCACCCGCGAAGCGGGTGCCGCGAGATGTTAAGGGCTTGGCTGGGGGCGCGGCACTGTGAGGGGGCGCGGCTCTCGCGGGAAGAGGACCAGCTGAAGCTGTTGTATGCTGGTCCTCGCAGTCCCGGGGCCAGCGCCTCACCCTCCTCTGCGGCCACGCGGTGCTTTCCGGCGTCCCAGCCGCTCCAGCAACACAGGGTCAAGATGGCTCTTCCAGTCCTGCAACACAGGCGGCAAATCAGGGGTAAAAAACAGCGAAGGCAGCAAAGTCTATTACGAGTTGCACCCGCGAAGCGGGTGCCGCGAGATGTTAAGGGCTTGGCTGGGGGCGCGGCACTGTGAGGGGGCGCGGCTCTCGCTGGAAGGGGACCAGCTGAAGCTGTTGTATGCTGGTCCTCGCAGTCCCGGGGCCAGCGCCTCACCCTCCTCTGCGGCCACGCGGTGCTTTCCGGCGTCCCAGCCGCTCCAGCAACACAGGGTCAAGATGGCTCTTCCAGTCCTGCAACACAGGCGGCAAATCAGGGGTAAAAAACAGCGAAGGCAGCAAAGTCTATTACGAGTGGAGTTTTCTTCTATACTATTGCCAAATCGGTATTTTGAACATGGTGGGTGGAATGTTATATGGTTCGTTTTGTGTGTGTTGTTAACCAAAACTGGTGAATTTCAGAGGTTTTTAACATCGGAGCGAGAACAATACTAAGTTTTAACCGTTTTTTTCCTTCTGAATCTCCTTGTGTTTTTTATGATGTACGTAATGTTCAACAACTGCTGTGAAATAGAAGGCCTTTGCCCTTGCGCTCCAGGAGTTGGTCACAGGGCAAATGCCATAAATCACATTACACAGGACACATTAGCCCTATCACTTTGAGGGAATTGACTACGAATGTAATATAATTAGTAGGTTTGATTATATGTTGTTGCTTATTTATATTTATATTTCAGGTGGGGAACTTAATTGATATAAATATTGTAAGGTCATGAGTGTTGCACTTGGTATGCATGTTAAGGTTTACATGACTGTAGTGTGAGTTATGGGCCATAATTTGCGAATATCAGGGGTTTTTTTGTTCTAATTTATAACCGTAACTGCACTTTACCTGTGGTTTTTGGTCCTATACCACAGCCAAGAGTTGGCTTTACACACCTCTCTGTAGAAGGTTAACCACTATTATACATTGCTGAAGGGAATATGCAGCATGAGTGGGCCACAGTGCCTGACCAGAAACAGCGAATCTGTGTGTCTATTTGATGGTCTTTATACAGGAGTCAAAGCCAAATGTGCTGTACAGATGCTCTGGACTACCACTCAAGCAGAGAGTGAGGTCTGTTCTGCAGATGTGAGCTCTCTAGTTAGTTTCAGTCACCAGCCAGTAGTTTCATATTGCATCAAACAATTAAATGCATGGGATAACCTAATATCTTACACACTAAAACCTTCAGAAATGGCGCACATCACATGACTCACATAGCTCGAAAAGCAAAAGAGCCTTTTTAGTGAACTTAATCATAGGACCTACATCAAGGATGGTCTACCTAGGAAATTGTCCATTTCTCTCCTATAATTGCCCCGTGAGGCTGGGCCATAGTGAACGGTCAGCTGTGCAGCGATTTTCTATGGTCAGTTTAACATATTTCAGGTAAAAACCTCGGGGGCATATAATCAAAAGAATTATCGCCGCTTTAGCGGACGTTTTCGGCCAAAAAGCGGCGATAATTCTATTGCATTATAAACAAGGACACGCTAGCGCGTGTTTTCTTGATTTATCTCCCATTTCTGTCACCACTCGCTACGCATCGATAATGAGATGCAAAATAGGCGTGGCTGACAGAAACAACATGGGAAAATATTGCGAAGGCAGCTTCGCAATATTAGCAAGGAGGGATAGCGATGATGATAATCGCGCTACCTCTGGCCTAACGCAGGAATTTAACATCTGCTAAATTCCTGTGTTAGGCATACCTAACATGGGAGGTGGATTATGGGGTTTAGGCCACAGGGTCATATCACCAAGATCATCGCCGTTTTGGGAGGGACATCGCTGTTTTTTAGGCGATGTTTGGCCATTTGCCCGCTATCGCTGGAATATTTATCACCATAGCGCTGAGCGTTGGTAATACAGCGCTAGCTTGGCGAGATATTCCAGCGATAAAGAAAAGCGCGCTCGGTGATAATTATCGCCAACCCTAGATAATATGCCCCTCAATCCTTACAGTGGCGCTCCCTTGAAAGTGCCTCAAAGTCATCCACAGTCTAAAGACATACATTCAAAGAGAAGGGAAGAGATACTTGCTATGGTTTCCAAGATAACCGCTTTAACATAGGGACATGGGAAAACTCATTCGGTGCACATACCAAGAACCTGAGAACGACAATCTATATTTAACAGATGCTTAGGTTAACGTTAGTTAAAAGAGGGTGGCAAATACCCTCCCCTGTAGTAAACTAACAGGTTGGATGCTAGAGTAAGGGCACGGGAATTTTACTTCAGAAGCCAAAATTGAAACTCATTCACCTCAACAACATCAACTAGAATGCAGAGTGAGAAAGGGGAAGGGGAGGGGGGATAAAGATAAACAATAAAGAATGGGATCCATTTGAAAAGGTTTCCAAGGACAATTCTACGTCTGCAAACATATGCAAGCCAGAGTCCAAACAAAAAGAAGCGGCCTTGCTGTGAGTCTGCTATCATTGGGGAATTTTCCTTGAAAAGTATACACTTTAGTTAGAGTTTCCTCTTACCTCAAATGGCTTGCAAATGTCTACAGAACCATTAAACTGGGAGTCTGGGCATTTTTTCCAACTTTAAATAGAGTTTAGTATGATGACAGAGGCAATTAGACTGCCCAGAGCTCAGCAGCTCCTAGAGAAGATGTTGTTAACACGAGCGTGTTCATTGCATGTTTCTCATTTACCCTTCCTCAGCAGAGAGGCAGTGCAGTGTATTATACTTGAGAAATTTAAATCCAACGGCGTCGGATTCATTTTAATGTTCAAGTCGAACCTCTGGTCTCGCTATCAAACGATGGCAGCAGCCTGCCCTGTCTTTCTTGTAGAAGGCTTGACACTCTTCCTCCGGCATTGTCACAGGTCTTTGTGTTCGCAGCATCTACTATTCTTCACAGGCCGGAGACTCGTTTTTAAGTATGCACATTCCCTTCCACGTCCCCCAGGCCCCCGGCATCCTTAATGAGCGCCAGAAACCCACACCATTCGGGCTGACTTGATACGGTAATAATAATTCACTTTGAGTGGGAGCGCGAGGGATAATGTAATCCATCATATCAGCTCCTTCTCATTATAAAGGTGAGATACAAGAGGGGCCAAGCTGTTAATAAACTACAGGAGGAAGTTATTTCACAAACCCACGGAAGCAGACGGGGTCAGCCGGGGCCAGGCTTGCATTATTCACGCTTTCTTTTAGATTTTTATGTCGGTGGTTTATGTAGATGTCGTTTTGAAAGTTAATGAGGCCACGCTGCCCTATGACAAAGTACCACAAGAGTAGACGCGATCGAATCTGCGCGGGGCGGGTCACTGTTACTATCTAGAACGATTCGCACTGGGCACAGCGCACTTAAGGACGGCATCCCCAACATGCAGTGGGCAGAAGAGGGTGGTACAAGTGGTCATGAGAGTCTCCCCTTGACTAACATCAGGACCGGATGCCCAAGCTGACCCTTCGAAAGAAAGCCATAATAGAAAAGAGTGGGTGGCTAATTAACACATAGAACGCGTAATGATGTCACTTTGTCACTGGAAATCATATCACAATGCTTCTCTTTAATGTGTCTACTTTCCAGTTACTGCTCTGATACAAACCTTTCTACGTATATTACATGCAATTACATATATAGGGCTTTATTTATGAGGTTTTTCCATAGGGCAGGAATGCATCATATCTATCAGATACAGCGTATTCCTGTTTTTTTCCCCTGCGCTGGTGCACAATGGGATGCTGTGCGCCAATGCAGGCACTCCTGCACCATGGGGCAAGAGTGCCTTCATTGGAGATGATTATTTTTGTGCAAGAAGGGAAACCTTCATGCACAAAAACAATCACAGGAGTGCTTTTTCCTCTTTTTATGTGTGCTGCAAAATGCAGCACACATAGAAAAAGGACAAAAAACGAGGAGAAATAAAGATATTTGTCCTTGTTGTCCCTCCCTTAGGACTCAACTGGTAAGGCGTACATTTTTAGCGCCCCCTCAGATTTATGATTTATCGTGAATCTAGAGCAGTGTCAAAAAGCTGTGGATGTTGCTGGGAACAGCCCCAGCAACACCCAGTGCATGCCCCTTTAACGCAGGGAATGATATTTGTGAGGCAGCATTAAGCCAAAAAAGTGGCTTATTGCTGCCTCGTAAATATAGTCCAGTCTCCTGCTCCACAGAACGTCGCAAAAAGTGAAGTTCCGGTGGTGCAAGGGGCCTTATAATTGAGGCCCTCAGTATCCAATGTATCTTTTTATATAAAAACACTCAGGCTTGTCTGTCACTGCAAGGTCATAATTGAGGCTACATTATCAACAAACATTAGCAAAACCAACAGTTCTCACCTTCATCAGGGGAGTGCTAACATACTGGCTTTCCTAATTTTTGTATTTCTTTTGAGGGCCTGACAGCTTCAAAGAGCTACTAGGCTTCTCATTCCCTATTTGCACTCCCAGACATAGTGTTGGTGATGCTAAGCAGCCTTGGTATGGAACATTCATCGCTTGTATACATTATTGCATGCAGAAATACTGTAGATTGGCAGAGTTGGTAGCCATTTTAGGAGGCTAGGTGAATCTAAAGACTAATTCCCTTTGAAAAACAATGTAAAGCTGTGCAACAGCAGCCATATTAACCTGTTGGGATACTTTCAATTAGGAAAAAGGAAAAGCAGGCATACGTTGATTACAACATCTAATTCCTTTAAAAAAAGAATTGAAGCATTGCAACGGTGGCCATTTTGTCTCGATGCGAAATTTTTGATTCGGAGAAAGGAAAAGCCTGCATTAGTGGACTACGTATATACAAGTATTGGTTAGACCAATGACTGCACAACATTACATAGTGGATTTCAAAGGGATTGCCACAATTCTATAAATCTAAACAGTAGCTCCAAGTTCATTTGAAAAATATTAACTTTTTTTACTGATATTTGCTGGCACAGCGTCGGTGCTAAACATATTGGAACACTGGAACACAGAGATAGCTGTAGACTGGACCATAGGGGGTAAGAAGTGAAGATTGCTGTGAGCAGCATCTCCTTTGATTGCGGAAATGTGTGTGAGACAAACATTTCCATGAACTCCACAGGTACCTTTTTTGCAAAGTCCTTTAGAGCCGCAGATAAAATGGCAAGAATGAAAGGAATATTTTTGTAATTTCATGTCAACAATTGGAACAGAATATGTGACGTTTGAAAAAAAGAAGGGCCTTTTATTGCACTCTTTAGGTACGGAAGGCATTAGGCAGTATAATTGTATGGAGAAAAAGACTAGAACAGAAGAGAAGGCAGATGAATATTTGAACACATTGGAAGATTTGCAACCATATTATTCAGCAACCATTTGTGTAGCTATAGATAGGTATAGGGTTTTTCACAGGAAGCAGAACCTAAAGAAACAGTTGATGACTATGTAGTGATGTTGAAAAAGAGGCAATATCATTTAGATTTGTGTTTTACATAGTGAGTTTATTCGTGCTTAAATTATTATGCACACCAGTAACAAAAGAGTGCAAGAGAGCATATGGGCATGTGGTGAAGCAGCATTAGATGATGTAATTGCTATTGTGCAGAAAGAAAAAGTGTCAGGAGGGTGTGTAAAGGTGGCATTGGAAGGAGAAAAAACTTTGAGTGTGTCTTCTGCACAACAAAAATAGTAGTAAGAAAGAGTGGAAGAATAAAAGTGGGAGTATGCAAACTCACAAACCTATTGTGAGCGGTAAGAAGGAAAGTATGGCTTGTTGTTATAGGTGTGGTAGTACAGAACATTTAGCTAATAGCCATAAATGTAGCGCAAAGGACCAGCAATGCTCTGCTTGTCATATGGACGGACAAGAGGCGAGGGTTTGTAAAAGAAGAGAGAAGGTTTCAAAGGTGGAGTGTACTGTAGAAACACAGAAAGACACATTATCTGATGAAAATAGTATACGTACTAATGATTATGTGTTGGTAGTGTATGACAAAGTGCTGGAAGTGGGTAGTAACCCCAGGAATAAACCACTGTGTGACATTGGGGTTGCTGGCATCAATGTTAAAGTGGCGAATGATTCAGGGTCACTGTCTACCATTATAAATAAAGGAATGTGGAGTGAAAAGTTTGAGAGTAAGATTGGATGTGGACTGGAGCCCCCATATTTTCACCTTGAGAGTTTTATTGGGAAAACCATACCAACAATTGCGTATAGAATGGTGGAGGAATGCTGAAGGAAAATTGTGTGTGGCAGAAAGGGGTTCATGTGCCTTTGGTTGGATTGACCAATGAGCTTTGGGTATAAACCTGAACCCCAAGAGTAAGGAACAGATATTGTTATTGGAAGAATGTAAAGGAATTGGCAAAACCTTGTGCCAAGAATTCCAGAGTGTATTCTCAGGTATTATGGGAACGTTGCATGGATTTAAGCACAAGATGATATTTAAAGACAATACTAACAGGCACATGCATCAAAGGATTTTGCGATCGCAAACGGTGTAAATCGCAAAAATCGGCCGTTTGTGATCGCAAAATCTGCTTTTGGAATGCATGAATGCTCAAGGCCCTCGCAATTTAAGAATTCGCAAATATTTGCGAATTCTCAAATTGCGATTGCAGTTAATGAATCGCAAAATGCGATTCCTTAAATGCAATCGCAATTTAAGAATTCGCAAATATTTGCGAATTCTCAAATTGCCATTGCATTTAAGGAATCGCATTTTGCGATTTATTAACTGCAATGCATGAAACTTGAAAAAAATTGCGATTTCGCAATTAAGGGCAGCAAATTACCATTAGGTTGAACCTCATGGTAATTTGCGAAAATTTTGAAAAATGCACTTTTGTGCATTTTTTAAAGTTTCATGTTGTGCACACACATGCCCTAAGGGCATGTGTGTGCACAGCATATGTGCACAGATTGATTTCAGGGGTGCAACAGGGTGTCCTTTGGACACCCCTGCACCCTTGAAATCGCATTCTCAATTTGAGATTCGCGAATTGCTAATCGCAAATTGAGAATGTCTTCCCATTCATTCCTATGGGCCTTTAGGCCCATAGGAATGAATGGAGAGGTATTCCTTAATTGCGACTCGCAATTTGCAAGTCGCAATTAAGGAATATTAAGAAATCGAAATCTATTTATCGATTTCTTGATGCATTGCATTTTGCAATTCCTTAATTGCGATTCCTTATTTTTCGCAATTAAGGAATCGCAAAATGCAATATTGATGCATGTGCCTGGAAGTCCTTAAGTCATAAAGTCAGATATTTGCCCTTTGATTTAAGAGGCGAGGTGGAGGACAAATTGCTCAAGTTCGAAAAGACTAGAATAATTGTCAGCTAAATGGAAATCACCAATTATTGTTGTCAGGCACGTTAATGGCAACAAATCAGACTATGTGTAGATTTGTGGGATGTAAATAAGAATATTCTTGGGAACAAATGTCCTTCGCTGAAAATTAATGAATTTGTTGCCAAAGCAAAGAATATGAAATGTTTTTCTACATTTGATCTTTTAGCAGCTTACCCTAAACTACCCCTTCACTAGGAAAGCAGAAAGTTGACAGCCTTTATAACTCCTTTTGAGTGTTACCAATCTGTAAGAATGCCATATGGGCTAGTGTCTGTAGCTTCTGTTTTTCAGAGATTGATGGCTGAAATTTTGAAAGATATAGAATGGGTATTGTACTTCCAAGATGATATATTAATAATGGGAAGGGACAGAAAAAAAGCATGATGGAGAGTATTCCAAAGGTAAATCTGCAACTGGGTAAGTGTCATATTCATGGCATGTAATCAATTTAATTTGGGGAGAGGATGCAGCCTTACGGCTTGAGCGGTTGACCTCGAAGCTGGGGAACCGGGTTCGGATCTCGGCAACGATGCTCAACATCCTGTGATTCTGGGCAAATCTCTTAATCTCCCTGTCGCTAACAAAAATGAATGTGTCCTCATGTACCGATACTGGTGCTCATGTAAAGTTCTCTGACACCCAATGTCTCAGATCTAGTTTGCGCTATATAAAACTCTACGAATAAATACATTGGTATTTCTCCTAAGAAAGAGTTGTTGGATGCAATCAGATAGGCACCTGCATTAATAAATAAGGAAGAATTACAGTCCTTTCTGTGCATCAAAGAACATCATTCAAAGTTTGTAAAATACTTGGCAGAATTCTTTTTACTTGAAGACAATTCCCTAAGGCACGCAACACATTTGTATGGAGTGAATACTGTGAAAAGATATTCTGTGAGATTACAAATGACATTTTTAGGTTGAGCATTAAAGACCTCTTGTATATACTTTAGTATATACTTATATATACTTATATGTGTAAGTACTTTGTGGGCTCTGGAGATCAGCCCTAGAACTTGTCTGCTTCTGCCGGGGACTTTTTTCTGCTCAACTGCCTCTACTTAACTGTCTTAATAAAAAAGAACCAGTAGAGGTCAGTAAAATACCGCTTTTTTTTCTGCTGGGGAACTTTCTTTTTTCAAATTTTCTGGCAACTGCCTCTATTTAACTTTCTTGATAGAAAATGACCAGCAGAGGTCAGTAAAACACCAGAATCACTTTAGCATTCTCTAGATTCCAGTCCATAGAAATTGTCTTCCTCAAGCACCCATAGACAATAATATATTTTTTAAATGTTGTATTTTCAGTGATATGACCACCAAAGGCCCTGATTTTATATTAAAAACAGAGCTTTGGACTATACCATTTCCTGATGAATGGCAATATTTCCCTCCATGTTTTCCCATACTTGGTATGTCACGCAGTTTGGTGCTTACTTCTCACCACATTAAAGAACAGTAGATGTTTCAACACCCAGGCTAATGTGCTACATAGCTAAATACATATAAGGTCCTAAAGGCGAGACCGATTGCATTGCAAATGCTTATTTGTACAGCAGCTCCTATACAAGGATTTATTACAGATGCTCACATTGTGACTGCCACTGATGCAAGTAATAAAGGATTGTGCACTGTGTTGACGCAGATGGATAAAGATAAAAAAGAATTGGTGATGAGTTTTGCATCCTGAACTTTAACATCTGCAGAAGAATGTTATATGGTGATGGAGAGAGAGAAGTTAATGTGTGTGTAGGAAATAGAGAATTTCTGTGCTTATGTGTGCGGGACAGAATTCCAATTAAGGACAGATCACAAATCATTGATGAAGCTACTGGAGGATTAAAAAAAAGCAACAGCTTTCATTGCACATATGTCTATATAGTTTCAGGATTTTAAATATAATGTGACTTATGTTTCGGTTATACAAAACAGGGTGGCAAATTGTTTAAGTATTTACCGGTTCCTATGATTAAGATACTTTCTAGTGAATGGGATGATTTTCAAGTGGCATTGGTGGAAGATAAGGAAGATAAAACGATTGATAAGAAAGAGTAATCTACAGCCTATGTAAAGGATGATATTTTGCAAGCAGTGAAAAAAAATAATGAGAGATGGTTGGTGTGGTAAGAAGGAATGTGAGGGGATTTTGGGAAGTGAAGGAGGAGTTGAGTTTCAATGGGAAATTTGCACTAAGAATAAGATCTCTTGTACAGCCTATTAGCTGGAGAGAACTTATTATAAGACTATGCCATGAAGTACACTTGGGGTTGTGAGAAAAAGAAGGGTGAAGATTATGTATTGGTAGCATGGGATTGACAAGGATGATAAGACAGTGGTGCCTGAATGTGCAAAGTGCTCTGACTCAAAAGAGAGTCTGAGTACTTTGAGGCCAGAATTGATTCCTGTTGAGTGTGCCAATATGGCATGGGATATGGTGGCTGTTGATTCTATCAGACCAGTACAAGCAGACGGTGCTAACGTGTACATTAATGTTCTAAAATGCGAGGATGAATGGGAGGAAATGGAAAAAAGAGTTGTGGAAAATGATACGGTTGTATCATCTTACACCATCCCTAACCAGATGTTGTCTGTTTGTTTTGAAGAGGGGTAAGGTGCATTGTACAAAGGATAATGTTGGTTGAATGAGTTTGACTAGGAAAGTGGATTGGACCCCTGAGTAATGGAGAACATTTAGAAGGCTCAACACATTTGCAAGAAGTATTACGGTTTCAGACATGGAGTCAAGGAGCTGAAACTGAAAGATGATTGGGTGAAAGTTAAGAAAGTGGATACCGTTTCTAAAGGTAAAAGTGCTTTTACAGACACTTTGCAAGGATTGTAATGTTAAAAAAAATCTGCCAAACTTAGTGCAGGCCTAGTTTGCCATTTAAGTCGATTAGCGAAGTGTCAAGGAAGCAATAAAGTATCTACTCAAGAAGATATGGGCCATTGTTTCGAGGATGCATGATGGTGGGAGTTGGAGTTTGTGGAGAATACTGAAAGAGGTTGGAGTGTGATGTGTAAGAGTCTTTCTGGTTCGTTTGATCAGGTCAATTTGGAAAATATAAGAGAAAATACGGAGGATCTTAACATTTACTGTGTAAATCCTGTGAGGGTCACAATGCTATACATCCACCCGTTAAATTCAGAGATTATGTTATGGATTAGTTATATATGGGGTATATTTAGTTATGAATGGGGTATACTATTTGAGTGTTTTAAAATAAAATTAGATAAGAAAGTAAATGCATTGATTTCTTTTGTTTGAAGAAAGTTATGTACGCGATGTATTATACAGTGTTACACTTCATTATGTTTTTAATATTTTTTTATTTTGTTACACTTTATGTATGTTTATTGATAATTCTGTTTTTATTCTGTATTTTTTAATCCTGTAAAAAGGAAAGAGGTGTAGTGTTGGTGATACTAAACAGTCTGTGTATGGACTCTCATTGCCTACTGTGAGGTAAGAGAGTTCTATGCTGAAGTTATGGGGATTCAGGGATTTGGCAGTCGAAAGAGAGAGCGGCTGCAGAGAGGTTTACTGCTTGCTGCAGAGCGAAGAATAAAGTGGATTGTTTACTTACGAACCCTAAGTGAAGAGCATCTTCACACCAGGCATTTTGTTACTTTTATTTTTTTTTTTATTGTTCTTAAGTGGCCCGCAGCCTTGTTGGAACAGTGAAGTAAAATACAAATCCAAAATGGCCAGTGATGCTGTAGTACATATGTGCATGAATGGAAAGTCATGATGACTATCTTGAAATTGTTTCAAAACCATTCCAAGATTGCAATTGTGTGCCTAAATGCATCATGATTGGGATGCGCTTTTCATGCATTCACGCAGCATTTTGTGTGCAAAGATTATTACACAATCTGAACTAGAATCCATTTGATTTATCATGAAAAACATTAAAGTCTGAGTTGACAAGCATGTGATCCTATGATCTGCAAGTCACAAACTGATCTCAGTAGTAAGTACTTATTCAGATGCAATACCCAGACGTCACAATAGTTATACTAAAAAAACACTATTTAAATCAAAACAAAATTAATTAATAGAGCATACTCAATCCCAAAAATATCAGTACAAACATAACTTTTGTTTTCAGACTGGTAAGGTTAATGTCATATGTTATCTCATCTATAATGTTATTTACAGCATTTGTATTCGCATATGTCACAATAATGGTGAGATTAATGGTGAGATCATAAGCATTGCATTTGGATGGGTGTTATGCAAGTCATGACTTATGGTCCTAATCATCAATGATGTAATTTGAGATGTCATCAGTGATGTCATAAATGATCTCCTAGAACATGTAATGAGTGATGTAATATGTGAGGGTTTTAAGCAGCGCATGGCGCGGCACAAGTTATAGTTAGCTCTGATGACTGTAACATTTTTTGTTCAAATTGTTAATGCTGTAACTGACATAGTCACTTAACAATATCATTAGTTTTCAGTGAATTTCTAAGGCTTTTTAAAAAAAAACACAGATCTTTTTATCACACCTAACTATAACATTACTATTACCTTTGTTTTTTTCAGTGAATTTCTAGTTTTTTCCCATAAAGTAATATACTATTACCATATGTAAAGCCAAGCTGAACTTGGCCTTCGGCCGTGCACTTGGAGGGTTGTCCACAGGGTCTGGCCTGCATCTAGGAGGTGCAGGCAATCCCCAGAGGCACACAATCCCACACTGTGCAAAGCCTTGGTAACAGGGTATTGCCCCAAACCACGTGGAGGCAGTCAACCCCCCAGAGCAGGCAGCCAACCTTACGCGGCGCACAGCCTTTCATGGTCATGGCGCGGGATTGCCCACAGAGCCTAGCTTGCATCCTAGCCCTGCATCAAACTCCCCACAGGCAACCAACCCACCATGCATTACCTTTGCTTGTGCATGACTAAAGGGTTAGCCGCTGGGCCTGTGCTGCAGCCAGGCCCTGCTTCCAACTCCGGGCAGGGAGACAACCCCATGCTGCACACATCCTTTCGCCAAGTGCAGTAGGGGGTTGGTCACCAGGCTTGGCCAGCTGCCAACCCCATACTGCTGCCAACCCCATACTGCTCAGAGCTGATGGCATGTGCAGCATAGGGTTGGCCTTTGTGCCCTAGGTACCACATCCACTTGGGTCAAAATATACATATTTAGGAGAGGGGGTGTGCAGTCCTCTTCTCAGCCCCTAATTGGCCCCAGGTACCCTATACAATTAAACAGGGGAGGAGGGTGTCAAAATCTAAGGGGTCGTGCAGAAATATAATTAAAAAGTAGAGGGGGGATGAGCAGCCCCCATTTCAGAGCCTGATTAGCCCTGGTAATCCCATACCCAGGAACAAACCAAAAAAAAAGGGAAGGGGCCATTTGGCCCCCCTCCCCGAACTTTCATTGGAGCTGGGATCCCATTTTCTGGGACCATTTTATGTTAAAGATTAAACAAATAATAACATTATTAATATTCAAACGATTTTTTCAAAAAGTATTGAAGTCTGGGAATATTAGATATATACTATTGCCACTTCAGTCTGTGCACAGTAGGGAAAGTGTTGGACTTCAGAGGGGTAAGATTTACTATTCCCACTCTAGTGTGTGCAACAGTAGGGAAAGCATTGGCCTTAAAAGGGATTACATTTGCTATTCCCACTCCAGTGTGTGCAACAGTAGGGAAAGCGTTGCACTTTGGAGTGGTTAAATGTACTATTCTCACTCCAGTCTGCAAAACAGTAGGGAAAGTGTTGGACTTGAAGGTTTTACATTTACTCTTCCCACTCCACTCTGTGCAACAGTAGGGAAAGCGTTGCACTCTGGGTGGGGGTACAATTTACAATTTCCACTCCAGTTTGTGCAACAGTAGAGAAAGCATTGGACTTCGGAAGGGTAAAACGTACTATTCCTACTCCAAACTGTGCAATAGTAGTGAAACCGTTGGGCTTCAGAGGGGGTCACATTTACTATTCCCACTCCAGTATTTGCAACAATAAGAAAAGGATTGGACTTAGGAGGGGTAACATTTACTATTCCCACTCCAGTCTGTGAAACAGCCGGGGAAACACATAAAATACATGAAACATACCTCTATTAAACTCTTAATAATTACTTAATTAATCAAAATAAAAAATAAATTAATAATTAAGACAATTGGCACACTATTGAATATTTAATTATCAATTTGCACAAATTGTCAGTTATTTATTACATAATTAATTTACCACACTATAGCCCTCACAAACCTAGCAGCCAACACTTAAAATATTCATTAATATTTTAGAAATCAATTAATCCATTAATAATGTATTTCCCTCAAAACCCCTACAAACCCAGCAGCCCACATCTGAATATACAACTTAGAAAATATAGTTACACAAATAAAATTAGTAATAATCAATTAAACAATTAATAATTAAATGTCAATTAATTGTTACTTAAATACCTTCCCACCCTATACCCCTTCAAACACATCAGCCCACACCTAGTATAGAACTTAAAATATATAATTATTAAAGTTTACATATGTATTAATCAATTAAATCATTAATAATAAATGAATATTTAATTGCTAATTAATTAACATCTAACTCTATGCTCCTTCAAACCCAGCAGCCCACATGTAATATACAACTTGAAAGAAGTATCATACGATTAACTTAATTATCAATAAAATAATCACATAATTAATAATAAATTAATAATGAATTGTTAATTAATTATTAAGTAATTAACTTCTTACCTTTTATCCCTACAAACCCAGCAGCCTGCGCATATTATATTACTTAATTAGTTATAATTATTACACAATTATAATAATCAATGAATGAATAAATAATGAATGAATATTCAATTGTTAATTAATTATACTTAATTAACTTACCACCCTACACCCCTACAAACCTAACAACCCACTATGACAATATAAATTACTATTATCAATTAAATTAAAAATTAGAAATCACTTAAAATTGCAAACTATACTTAAAAATATTTAAAAAAATTATAAGAACAATAATGCCCAAACTCAATATATAAAGAAACACAAGTTAAGATAATTAAAAAGCAATATTTTTTACAACAACAATATTGAAAACAATAATAAAGACATTGATAGTCTTGAAAACGATGTTACTTTACTGAAAAATCAATATTATTGACAAGAATATTTCTGCATCGCCGTATTTTTGCATCACAATATTTTTCTGATCTTTCTGCAACTCGATATTTAAAACACAATATTTTGTGCAAATACTCCTCAACTCATCATAGTAGATTTCAGTTGGAGGGAACTTGGGCCACAAAGTAACTTCTCCGATAATATATGTTGAAGGATACAGAACACACCATGATGTATGCCTCCTACAAATCTAGCAGGAATGTGTATTAGGTCAACAACATTTCACAATATAGAGACTGAGTCAACTCATATCCTCTGTAAATGTTGATTTGGCTAGCTCACAGTGCCTCACTTAAACTCCTTCCCTTCCAGAGTTATAGATGTTGTTGGTAACCTCGAACATGACCACTCTGATTCCCAATGTATGCATGGAAACAGATATAACCCTTTTATTTGTCTCCTTTGCATGTCCAAGGTGTTACAAAGGAAAGAAACAATAATGCATTTTCAAATGTTTATTGAAAAGCACTAATTCTTGCAAATAAAATGTGAACTGCAATTATTAGACAGATGAAGCACATCATTGTTATAAGCATTATTAGAATGGTGAAAATGAAAACAGTTCAACCATATTCATTGTTAATAATGTTACTCCTTTTAAATCATTAATACTGCTCCTCTAATGAGAGCATATTAGAAGTATCCTTCTGCCAGAAGAATTTGCAATGATCTATCCCCAAACCTTGGTATAATGTTGTTATAACATGTGTTTCCCTGCTGCTCAGCTGGTATGTATGTCATATGGATTGTTGGATGATTGGAATGTTGCTATGCTGTGAATGTCAGTTGAGTGAGGGCTGAGCAGCAGGACAGCTGCTCCTGATGGGGTTTCCTTTATATCTTAACTAACTAACTTAAATAAAGTAACTTGATCTATCTTACATGAAGTATCCATCTTCTCTTTGAGTACTACATATGTCTGTCTAAGGAAGCAGGCCTCGGTGCTTTACCAAATGCTTGTCATGCAAATGCAACAGGATGCACACATCTCTGCTTTCACAGTTATCTTCCTTCTTAGGTGAGTGTCGGGCCTGTGGGGTTGAAAATCTTTCACAGCTCTCTGCAGCATTCATGATAACTCTGCTTTGAAGTGCTGCTCCCTTACTTCAACAAGGGCATGGTTTAAATAATCAAACACCAGTCTTATCACATTCTGCTTGAGACAAAGAATAACAATGTTATTTAGTCTGAAGGGAAAGAGTTGTCACCTACAAAAATATAATAAAAGAAAGCGTGTTCTGATATGTGTGTTCCTATACCTAACATTGGAGACTCTAGAACAACGTCTACTGAAAATAAATGCATGCATGGCACATTCTCCTGTTAGGGAAAAACATGTGCAAATCACCATCTCAAAATATGCAAAGTTGGAAATGAAAACTAAAATGGAAACCACATATAATCCATACAACAGCAGTGCATGCATTCAAGTGTCTTTTTATTAGCTATGAATCTTGTTACATATCATATTATTGTCAACCACTGTTTGGCCATAATACTTTTTGCTGTTCAAGCATTAATTTATCTCAGACTAAGCATTCAGCTTGACCGGCTAGGACAAATGGACCATCTCAACAATTTGAAGGAACTAGTTTATTGACTATTAGAAACTCTTTTGCACAAAAGGTGTCATCTGAGCTGTCACAGTTGTGCAGTGTGTTTACCTGTGCTGTGTGTTTACCAGAGATTGCCCTTGGTCAGAGGAAGACTGTGTGCATGCTGTGCACTCGGACGGAATGTTGCTCTATGCTGCGTAAAGCTCATACCTAGGTGTCCTCCTGCCTACGCTGCACTGATAGTTTTCTGATCATAATTACTTGGAGGGGGATTTGCCATCCGTTGGAGACCTTAGCATGGGCAGTATTAGACTCATATATTCTGGCAGCGAGCAAACAAAGTCTATTCTTCTTTTTCTTTATCATTTGTTTAGCCAACACCAGGATTTAGAAGAAAGAGTTCTGGCCAAGCCTATGGACTAATCGCCTGCAGATGACTCATTATGGAGACAACTATATTGCAAGTTCCCATTCCAAGATGACGATTGAGTCTTTCCTGTGATGTCTTATTTATCTTGAATCTTATAAAGGAGGCAATCATGTGAGCAAGATGCGTTGTAATTAATACAGTTCCCTATATCTCCTTGTGCAAATTGCCCACTTCTTCTGTCTTTTTGTCCCTAATTTTTTTTCTCTTTGCGGCCAGATTCAATTTGTATTCTTCTTTTGGATTATTTGGCATAGCTATTCTCTCTTCCTGATGTCAGGGGGGATTTTGGTGCTTGATTTTTCGTCTGCAATATAATTATCGATCTTAGATTAAGCATTAGATTGCCAAGGGCACTTAAAAGCTTATTGATACCACATGAACCTCTGTAGCCATCGGTGATAATTAACAGTCATTTTGCTAAAATGCACGTAACATAAGACGCCACACCATGATCCCCATGAGAAATGCATGATGACTTTATATTGTGTAGTGGTAAGTTAGTATGAGGCTGTAGCCTTCTCACCTCAACAAAGAATGGACATGCATCAGACAGTGTGAAAGCCTCCTTTGAATTTGCTTCATTTATTCAAACAATGATGAACCTTAGCTGACCAAATATGGAGTTGTTTTTCCCTGTCGGTGACTTCTCAGGCAGCCTAGTCAAATGCAGAAATGTTTTACAAAAAGAAACATCTTAGCAGTTTGCCCAGAAAGATAGAAGCAACACATACTTACCCTGAGTGGTCATCCCCTACTGAACTCGTAAGACATAGCATTCTGATGGTGGTCTTTCCCAGCCTAAACCTCTGGTAAATACAGGAGTTTCAGGCCTGTAACCTCAAAAATCCCTAGCAACTGTCAGGATCTCTGAAAGGGTTTAAAAAGTAAGATTTAGTGGGGTGCACAGTATAAACTCCTCAGGGGCATGAACATCTTCCCTCAGAGTCCTGCAAAGCCTGCATCTGTCTGCTAGCCTCAAGAATGTGCCCTAGTGTCTAGTGGGTGGATCCCTGTACAAACCACCAGAAAACCCACACTGATAATCTCATACTTATAATACTCCGGGGGCATAGATGTGGGTCATGGCAGGAATATTTTAGTGTACACGGGAGAGTCGAAGGGATCACGATGTTTTAGAATACAATGCTGCGCGGACGAACTCGCCCCTCTGAGGACCCCGCCCAGCAGACCCGGCAGCAGAAAAGCCCCATGGTTCACCGACGAACTCAAGAGCTCCAAGAATAACTGCCGAGCCCTCGAGAAAGGATGGAGAAGGGAACCAACAATGGACAACATGACCACCCTCAAGCTCGCCACCCGGAAACACCACCAACTGATCCGCGCCACCAAGAAAAATGCATACAAGGACCGGCTGGACAACAACGCACACAACTGCAAGGAACTCTTCAACATCGTGAAAGAGCTCTCCAACCCCAACGCCGGAAACAATGACATCACCCCGTCGCAAGACCTCTGCAACTCCCTCGCCTCCTACTTCCACAACAAGATCGCGGACATACACAACAGCTTCAGCATCCAACCGACGCACGCCACAACCGCAGCAACACCACCCACCACCACCCTCCGTGCCTGGACTCCGATCAGCACCGAAGACACCGTCCGCACAATGAACTCCTTCCACTCCGGATCTCCGACGACCCCTGCCCTCACCACGTCTTCAACAAGGCCGACGTTGTCATCGCACCCCACCTGCGGGACATTATCAACACCTCCTTCGACACCGCCACCTTCCCTGAGAGCTGGAAGCACGCAGAACTCAGCGCTCTACTCAAGAAACCTACAGCGGACCCCACCGAACTCAAGAATTACCGCCCCATCTCGCTCCTCCCGTTCCCAGCCAAAGTCATAGAAAAGACCGTCAACAAACAGCTGGCCACCTTCCTCGAGACGAATGGATCCCTCGACCCCTCACAGTCTGGCTTCCGAGCCAACCACAGCACCGAGACCGCCCTCATCGCTGCCACCGATGACATCCGAACCCTGATGGACAACGGAGAAACAGCGGCCCTCATCCTCCTGGACCTCTCCGCGGCATTCGACACTGTCTGCCACCGCACCCTAGTGCAGCGCCTCGGCAACATCGGAATCCAGGAGAAGGCACTGGAATGGATCACTTCCTTCCTCGACGGAAGAACACAGAGAGTCCGCCTACCACCGTACAAGTCAGAGGCCACCAAAGTCATCTGCGGCGTCCCTCAAGGATCCTCGTTGAGTCCCACCCTCTTCAACGTCTACATGAGCCCCCTCGCGGCCATCGCACGCCAACACAACCTCAACATAATCTCCTACGCCGACGACACCCAGCTGATCCTCTCCCTGACCAACGACCCCGCCGCCGCTAGAGCCAACCTGCACGAAGGGATGAGAGATGTAGCCGAGTGGATGACGACCAGCCGCCTGAAACTGAACTCAGACAAGACGGAGGTCCTCATCCTGGGCTCCTCGCCCTCCGTCTGGGACGACTCCTGGTGGCCCCCCACCCTGGGCACCGCACCCAAACCGACGGACCACGCACGCAACCTGGGCTTCATCCTGGACTCATCCCTCTCCATGACCAGACAAGTCAACGCCGTCTCCTCGTCATGCTTCAACATCCTGCGCATGCTACGGAAGATCTTCTGGTGGATCCCCACCGAGACCAGGAAGACTGTCACCCAGGCCCTCGTCACCAGCCGACTGGACTACGGCAACGCCCTCTACGCCGGAACCACCGCCAAGCTCCAGAAGAGACTCCAGCGGATCCAGAACGCCTCAGCCAGACTCATCCTCGACATCCCACGAAACAGCCACATCTCTGGACATCTGAGAAACCTGCACTGGCTCCCCGTCAACAAAAGAATCACCTTCCGTCTCCTCACCCACGCACACAAAGCCCTACACGACCAAGGCCCGAGCTACCTCAACAACCGAATCAACTTCTACGCTCCCAAGCGCCACCTCAGATCAACCAGCCACGCCCTCGCCGCCGTCCCCCGCATCCGAAGAGCGACAACAGGAGGAAGGTCCTTCTCCTACCTGGCCGCCAAGACCTGGAACTCCCTCCCGACCGACCTGCGCCTGACCCAAGACCACCTCTCCTTCAGGAAGAAGCTCAAGACCTGGCTGTTCGAGCAGTAACGGCACCCCCCCCTCCTAGCGCCTTGAGACCCTACGGGTGAGTAGTGCGCTCTATAAATGTCTTGATTGATTGATTGATTGAATGCTAAACAAATCTGACAAAAGTTCAGCACGATCGACTTCTCATACAATCAAGGTGAGAGAGGTCCCTCACCTAGCAATCAAAACCTGTGTATGCGTCAATATAAAAAAATATATATGTTTGTGGTATGTTTCCACAAAGCACAGCTGTGATACTTGTGACTAAATGACTTTCACCTTCTTTTCAATTCCTCAAATGCATAAAGGGAAACCTCCCAGACGTTACCATATTGTCCCTGATAGGAGGGCAGGTGTTCCTGCACTCTGGGGTGCCTACATTACTGCATAATGCGTAATAGGAGTACAGGGAAGTTGTGCCCTATGTTGTAGTTGTAATATGTGGTGATTAATGTTTTTTTTGTCCATTACCTGGTGCAGGAATCTCTGGTAACTGAGTTTTTGCTCTGACTGGTGATACAATGAACGTTGTGCTCATACCTGACACTGACAGAATAACAAGTACTGTTATTCTTAGAAACTGCACCATAGAAATGAGCTACAGATATAAGGAGATTAGATTGCTTATGCACATCAAACACACTTAAGCATAGGTCACACCACCGCTGTACTCCTATTGCACATATACAGTAATTTAGGCACCACAGAGTGCAGGAACACCTGTCCTCCTATTAGGGACAATATGCTAATGTCCAGGAGGTTTCCCTTTATACGCCCAGTTCAGGGCAACATTTCCTGGTTAGTGCTCCAGGATTTATTTAAAATTAATTTGTTAAAACATCCAAAATGAAAATGCATATATATAAATACGTACCCAACGGAGATTTTGGTCAGCGTTCTCCATCCTTGATCTGTTTAAGTTTCATTCATATTTTGCTTCCACTCACCACAGTCTAAAGCATGGGGCAACAGGTCAGCCTTTTTAATTCATTGGCTGTCTTACACTGTAATTGGTGGCATTTCAGCCTGATCGCATATGCACAGCGGCCTGAGAAGGAGTACATATAGGTACAAGGTTGGAGGGCTTGGGCTGCTGAACCACTCCTTTGTTTTTACATTCTTTATACTTTTGCAAACATTTTTTTGCATATTGCATATGTTTGCCAATAAAAATGTATTGAACACTTGCCAAAGCAGAAACTGCTGGCCGTGCCAATGCTTGTTAAACTTGTTTGATTGTTAGGAATGCTACCCAGAGCAATTACTAATTGATTACAGTATTTGCAAGCATTCCTACCATCGCTTTTTGTGTGTGTTGATGTATCGTCCTAAGTGGCAAGGCTTTGCACAGAAGCAGATCCCTTGCTTGCTGTGTCACCTGATCCTAGTATAGCACACATACGAGTTGCTTGTGTTTCCCCATGGAAGTTTTGGATGGACCGTTCCCAAGCCAGTCCTCTGTCGAGAGTGGTGAATAACAGCAAGTAAGTAAATGCCTTCTAAAAGGCGCAAATGCCTAGGCGTCTTGGAGCTAGCGTCCAATAACAAGAGCATACGGGGAAAACTAATTCTTGCATGAGGTAAAATAAAAAACATCGTTTTTAAAGATTTCCTGAAGAGAACCAGATTCGGTTTGGATTTCAGAGTGAAAGTTTACCTGCTGAGCAAGACAAACTCATCCCTCCCCACTTGGCTGTCTTTATCTTTGGATTGAACACTAATTTGGCTGTTCCTGACTAGGATTGAGATGAGGGGTATGCCAAGGGGTGTAATGGTATCCAAAGTGACTGTCATTGGATTAGAAACAATGCGAGCATTCCTCCCATCACTTTTTTTGTGTGATGATGATGTAAACTCAAAAACTGCAACTCCCCATGAATCACATGTGGTACGGGCCAACAGGTCAGCTTTAAATAAGGATGCACGAATGCATTAACTTCGAACTATAGCAGCTGCGTGACCAACAAAGCCATCTCAACACTTCAATAGAAATGTTTCTGTCTCCCATACTCCTCTGGGGGATTAAACGCCCCGAATCTGGAATTGGAATACAGGGCCGCTCAGTCCTCGCATGCTTATGGCTGCGTGCATGGGCCCCAGGAGCTACCCCACCTTCACAGGTGGAAGGGGTTGCGGCTGCCCCGCACTCTCTGCCACGTTTTCTAACACAGACCCCTTCTCGTAGATGTGGTATACTTGACTCCATCAACCCCGTCTCTCATGCATGGAATCAGGGGCGCAACTAGGTCTTCATTTCGGGGGGGGCTAACATGGCAAAAGAAGGGGCGTGGCTAATGTTAATCAATGGGGCGGAGCTAAAATGGCAGATAATCAGGATCGGTTAACGCCCCCTCACACCTTAAAACCCATACCCGCCCCGAACCCTAAAATTACCCCCGGCACCCCAAAACCCATCCTGATCCCTAAAATTATCCCCCCCTGGCACCCCAAAACCCATACTCACCCCACACCCTAAAATTACCCCCTGGCACCCCAAAACCCATTACCACCCTGAACCCTAAAATCATCCCCCTGGAGCCCCAAAGCCCATACCCGCCCTGAACCCTTAAATTACCCCTGGCACCCCAAAACCCATACCCACCCTGAACTCTTAAAATTACCCCTGACACACCAAAACACATACCCACGCTGAACCCTAACATTAACCCCCTCACACCCCAAAACCCATACCCATCCTGATCCCTAAAATTATCCCCCCCCCCCGGCACCCCAAAACCCATACCCACCCCACACCCTAAAATTACCCCCTGGCACCCCAAAACCCATTACCACCCTGAACCTTAAATTACCCCTGGCACCCCAGAAACCATACCCATGCTGAACCATAAATTCCCTCATTGCCCTGCAAAACCCATACCCACCCTGAACCTTAAAATTACCCCAGGCACCCCAAAACCCATACCCATGCAGAACCATAAATTCCCCTCTGGCACCCCATAACCACCCTGAACCCTAAAATAGCCCCCTAACATCCCAAAACCCACACCTGCCCTAAACCCTAAAATTACCCCTGGCACTATAAAACACATACCCACGCTGAACCCTAAAATTAATCCCATGGCACCCCAAAACCCACACCCACCCTGAACCCTAAAAGTATCCACCCACCCCTGGCACCCCAAAACCCATACCCACCCCACACCCTAAAATTACCCTCTGGCTCCCAAAAACCCATACCCATGCTGAACCATAAATTCCCCCGGCACCCCATAACCCATACCCACCCTGAACCCTAAAATTGCCCGCTGACACCCCAAAACCCACACCTTCCCTGAACCCTAAAATTACCCCTGGCACAACAAAACACATACCCACGCTGAACCCTAAAATGACCCCTGGCACCCCAAAACCCATACCCACCCTAAACCCTAAAATTGCCCCCTGGAACCCCAAAACCCATACCCGCTCAGAACCCTAAAATTAACCCCTGGCACCCCAATTTGTAACCCACCATGAACCATAAAATTACTCACTGGCTCCCTAAAACCCACACCCACTCTGAACTCTAAAGTTACCCACTAGCACCCCCCAAAAAAAATGAACACTACAAACTTACATTACAGTTGCATATTTGGAGGGGACTGTCCTCTTTGACGTTTCTATGCATGTAAGTCAAGAACAACATTCACAGTAACCTAGATATGCAGGCAGTAGCAGTGGCGGCTGGTCCATAGGGGCAACGGGGCAGCGCCCTACAAAAGAAACGGCTCACTGCAGTTTGGGCAACAGGAATGTAAGCAGACGAATTTGCCTGTTTACATTTCCGACCGGCCTGTGAGTCACGGGTGAAATTGCGCATGTGTCAAGGCACAGCACACGCAGGCGAGGAGTCCAGAAGATGGTCCGTCTGCGCATGTGAGCGAGGAGCGTCGCCCCTCACTCACATTCACAAACCATTAGGAATGTGGTGCAAGCGTCTGGAGATAGGATCCTGCTCGGGCGGTGACGCGTTTTTTGCAAAGTCGCCCCGTGCCCTATCAAGTGGCAGGATATAGAGTAAGTAAACAAGGGTTAGCCAACACCCTGCGCATCCAGTCTCCTGATTTGGCAGTTAGCATTGCAAAAGAAAAGAGCGGGCAGAAGTTAGTGCGACGCGGGACTGGAGGAGAATGGAGATGCCTGGTAAGTTTATTTTTTTGTTGTATTCATTAAATTAATCCCCACACCGCCTCCCCCCCCCCCGCGAACCCAGTATCCACGAGTCATGCAGGCCACGAGGAGAGGCATCTGTCGCCAGACGATTCCACACTGAACGAGATCGTACATCTGAGTGAGGGGTAAGCAGGTGGGGCGACAAAGCAAGCTCGAGGCCAAGGTGGTTGAATGGGCTAATGCTGCACCACGCAGAGCAGAGGTGCAGGTGCATACTAAAAGTCGTAAACAAGATCTTGCAGATATCAGAGCGCTTTACATTCTATCAAGATGGGTATACAAACTAATTTTTAAAAAACACGGATCAACAATTATATTTTTTGTCTGGTTCACTATCATTGGCTCTGGCTCAGCACGCAGAAAAATCTACACGGTATGAGTGTTCCAATGATGGATGCAGGATGGATGGGTGGATGGATGGGTGGATGCATGAATGAATGATGGATGCAGGATGGATGGATGGATGGATGGGTGAATGGATGAATGGATGCAGGAATGGATGCAGGATGGATGGGTGGATGAATGAATGATGGATGCAGGATGGATGGGTGGATGGATGGGTGAATGGATGAATGGATGCAGGAATAGATGCAGGATGGATGATGAATGGGTGGATGGATGGATGGGTGAATGAATGAATGAATGAATGATGGATGCAGGATGGATGGGTGGATGGATGGATGGGTGAATGGATGAATGGATGCAGGAATGGATGCAGGATGGATGATGGATGGGTGGATGGATGGGTGGATGAATGAATGATGGATGCAGGATGGATGGGTGGATGGATGGATGGATGGGTGGATGCATGAATGAATGATGTATGGATGCTGGATGGGTGGATGGATGGATGGGTGCATGAATGAATGATGGATGCAGGATGGATGGATGAATGGATCGATGGGTGAATGGATGAATGGGTGAATGGATGCAAGAATGGATGCAGGATGGATGATGAATGGGTGGATGGATGGATGGGTGGATGAATGAATGATGGATGCAGGATGGATGGGTGGATGGATGGGTGAATGGATGAATGGATGCAGGAATGGATGCAGGATGGATGATGGATGGGTGGATGGATGGGTGGATGAATGAATGATGGATGCAGGATGGATGGGTGGATGGATGGATGGGTGGATGCATGAATGAATGATGTATGGATGCAGGATGGGTGGGTGGATGGATGGGTGCATGAATGAATGATGGATGCAGGATGGATGGATGGATGAATGGATGGGTGAATAGATGAATGGATGCAGGAATGGATGCAGGATGGATGATGGATGGGTGGATGGATGGATGGTTGGATGAATGATGGATGCAGGATGGATGGGTGGGTGGATGCATGAATGAATGATGGATGCAGGATGGATGGGTGGATGGATCGATGGGTGGATGCATGAATGAATGATGTATGGATGCAGGATGGGTGGGTGGATGATGGATGGATGGGTGGATGCATGAATGAATGATGTATGGATGCAGGATGGGTGGGTGGGTGGATAGATGGATGGGTGGATGCATGAATGATGTATGGATGGATGCAAGGTGGTTCTGGCTCGCTCGCTCGCTGCGCTCGCTGCGGTGCAATATGCAAATTAGTTTACGCCTCACCACTTTCAAATGTCACCAGCCGCCCCTGGGCAGTAGGTAATGATGTGCTGAAAAATGCATTAAAGTTACTGGAACTTACATAAAAAAACTGCTGCCTGCTCCTCTGATACTATACTGTGGAGTCGGGCTGATCAGCAGCACTGCGTCCTGGCATCCAGCCCCTCGAAGGTCTCAGCGTAGATAGGTCTCCTGGATTCTCCTTGCCTGGGTCCCCTCTGCTTCTTCGCTGCTGCCCTTGGATGCGAAAATAGAAAGATCCATGGCCCTGTTCACCATTTATCTGGTGAGCAGTGCGGTGGATGTGAATATCATCCAAGTGCACAGACAGCAGGGTGAAAGGGATGGCAGTGCAGGTGATGCTTTTCCTTTGAAAATTAATTTCTGCTGGTGTCTTAGCCCAGGGTTTGCTGTCTGTGCACTTGTATGGAATACACATCTATACAAGTGCACAGACAGCACACCCTGGGCTATGACGCCAGCAGAAATTCTCATACAAAAGAAAAGCGTCACCTGCACTGGCCATGCCTTCCCCCCTGCTGTGCACTTCACACCCCATGCTTATAACCCATCAAGTGCTTAGGTGAAATCCCTGCCTTCAGGCAAGGATTTCACCTCGGCGGCGCCACTCTAAAGGAAATCAGGAGGTGGGGGCAGGGGGGTTCACTCGAGGAAACTATTCAGAGGCTGGCTGTCTGCTCGGGCTGCTGGGCCTCTCAGAATGCATAATAAAAATCACATTCTCGGCTCCGATGCGCAGCGTTAGTTAATGATTTCAGTGCGTGTCATCTTAGCCCGGGCAGAGGAGGCGACGGGGGGGGGGGCTGAAGCCCGGTGAGCCCAATGGGTGTTGCGCGCCTGCATGGAATGCGCTCCTTGATATGTACGACGACGCGCAACTTTATTCACCCCGTTTACGGGTTGAGTGGTGCCAATGGTTTGGACCTGGCTCGGACAGGGGAGTCTTTGACTCCCTTTCCACGCTACATATACAGATTATGTGGGATCTATTTCGAAGTGGGTGGGTGCGAACATGGGAGGAGGTGGCGGGCACTGCTGAAGAACACACAGCACTGACTAAATTTCCTTTTTTTAGAACCCGCCATGCTTTGCAGGCGGTCCTCGGTGAGGAACTTCAGGAACACTTGGACATTCCCCCTCTAACTCTGCTCTTAGGCGCCCAGGGCCCGAACAAGCTGATCTCCAAATTGTACACCTCGGCCCTTGCCGCAAAGGTACGACAAGTGTGGCAATCTGACATAGACTCCCCTATCACGGACGAAGTCTGGTTCTACTGTTGCACAGTAACGCGCCAAATTTAAATAAACGGCCGACATCGGCTTGCCCATTTTAAGTTCCTGCATAGGGTGTACCATTCCCCCCCTGCGCCTGCGCTGCTTTGGATTACGGGACACTGATAGCTGTGAGCGATTTGATGCTCCCCAGGCAGGTTTTTGACATCTGGCTTGGCTCTCCCCCCCGGTCGAGCAGTATTGGGCCTCGATCTTTCATAAACTCAACGACATCGTTGGATCACCTTTATCCCCGGACCCACTGTTAGCCTTGCTAGGATACACTAAACCTCTTAAGAAGGTAATGCGTAAATTGGTTGCTTTAAGGCTCCTCTTAGCCAAGCATAGACTGGCAATGAGATGGATGAGAGGACAATTGCCCACTCTAGCAGAATGGGAGCGAGATATATTATATTGTCCTACCCAATCAGAGGTATACAATGAGATGAGGCCACCATGTAATCGCCCGAATAGTTTTTGGGGTCTCTTTGCCCAATACTGTGCACGCCAAATGACTAACCTGATGCTTCTAATGACTAATCGCCGTCAAGGGCTTTTTTCATTCCATGCATTCACTGGTGTGTGCTGGCCATTGCTGCATATCTAAGGAAATCAAGGGGGGGGAGTGAAGAGGTGATGCCGGTGGGCACCGAGGTGGGCACGTCCTCCTCTTGTCAGGGTTTAAGGTTAATCAGAAAGGGCCACCTCACAATGGCTGGATGTGTATCCAGATGTCATTGGAATACAACATCTTTGTTAAAATACCCCTCACACACCAAAAGGGCCCTTGGTGTCATGCTTCATCATCGGGGTCTTCCCGTCCCGCTGCGGGGCGGGGCAGTGCTGCGACAAGCGGATACGCCGGAGCACCTTTTAGATGGAGGTGCTATGTGTTGGGAGTGAGTGTCAGTGGGGTCAGGGGTGATATCTGGTGTAAGTTAAAAAATACCTGGCCTAGTGGAAAAAAAGAATTTTATTAAACACTGGCTGGTATTATTAAAAGAAAAAGTGAAGCGGAGAGATAGAGCAGGTTAATGGGCTCTCTCTCCTAAGTGGGTCAACATGTTTCGAGGCACGGGGCCTCTTCGTCAGGACCTAGGGGAGATCCCCCTGTCACTCACTAATGTATTCTCCACAAAGGTAGAAAAACAGTGTATGTATAAAAAAGTGAAAAAAACTATGTGAGTAACTACCAATTAATAATTACAGCACATCTATGCTACCACACTAATAATGTAGTATGCTTATCAAGAGAGGGATCAATGCCTCATGAGCCAGCATAAGACTGAAGGGTATGGTGGGGTATCAATGTGCCCCTAGCACGATTGTGCTTCCTCCTTCGTCCGCGGCTTCCGTGGATATCAAATATCTCACTCACTCCCAACACATAGCACCTCCATCTAAAAGGTGCTCCGGCGTATCCGCTTGTCGCAGCACTGCCCCGCCCCGCAGCGGGACGGGAAGACCCCGATGATGAAGCATGACACCAAGGGCCCTTTTGGTGTGTGAAGGGTATTTTAACAAAGATGTTGTATTCCAATGACATCTGGATACACATCCAGCCATTGTGAGGTGGCCCTTTCTCATTGCTGCATATCCCCCTTTTTCTTGCTGTAGGGCTGTGATTCCCAAACTGTGCGCCGCGGCACCCCGGTGCGCCGTAATGAGGTGCCAGGGGTGCCGGGCACACTAGGGTGACCAACCATCCATAAATTCCACGGACCGTCCCTACGCCTTTTATCTGTAATTTTGGCCATCACAGGGAGCAGCGCTGCTCCCTGTGAGAGGCCTCACCCCCCTGATGGAGCCGCCTCACACTCCTCCAGGAGCACAAGAGCAGCCCCTCCCACCCATTATCATTCAGTATGCCGCTGATTGCCACATACAGAATGACAATGGGCAGTCTGGGGGTGTGACACCATGTGGCGGCCTCCTCCTGCCTCAGGGTACAGAACTCGAGTCCTGGCACTTTTTCTTCTTTACTATATCAGGGTACAGAAGGGCATTCTGTACGATAAAAAGTAAAACGCCCACGCTGCAACGTTAGAAAACACTTCATTCAAAGAAGCCTGTATAACAAATGAAAAAGAACAGGTTATCGTTCTCTTACTGTCCTGTCATTTTAGAACTGAAGTATTTTCAATATTGTATTCAACAAAGCCATGGTTGCTCCTTTTTTTTTTTAAGGAACTAGCAACCATTGACAAAGCTAATAGTCCTGGCTTGTTGAGGTGTAATGATACTTGCTGTAGTATATATCTGGATGCAATGACAGAAGCAACATAATACCAGTGAGGCGGAACACTATGCTAAGCGCAGATTTTTAGCCTAGGTGTTTTAAACTGCGCTCTTAATTACATCAAAGACCCCCTTTGAAGAGACCCCCCCAGTTTTTTTACACCACTTAAAGCCCTGGAAACAACACCATGTTACAGTAACCTCACATCCTGGCACTGTGCATCATGTGTGACTCATGACTTCTACGTTTTCAGTCTGCCTATGTGCAGGGGCATAGTGAACTCTCCACCAGCCCACCCCTTGCTGTAGTTCATTCTTGATGGGCCTCTTCTGCCTGCAACTCTGCAGATAAAGGCTCAGCTCAAAATGTGAAAAGATGGGTGAGTAAATAATTTAGGAATGTCTGAATGGCTGGATGGATTACTGAAAGGATGAATGCATGAATGAAAGGGGGAATGGATAGATAATGAAAGAAAGGATGGATGGATGAGTGAATGAATGGAAGTATGGATGAGAGAAAAGGTAAATAGATGGTGGAAGGGTAGATGGATGGGTAAAAGTGTGGATGGGTGTGTGAAAGGATGGATGGATGAGTGAAAGGGCAGCTGATGGGTGAGTGAATTGGTGGATGGGTGTGTGAAAGGATGGATGGGTGGATGAATGAAAGGGTAGATGATGGGAAAGTGAATGAGTGGATGGATGAATTGATAAGTGAAATGGTGAATGGATGGATGAGTGAAAGGGTGGATGTAAGGATTGATGAGTTAGTGAAAGGGGGTAGATGAACAAAAGGATGAATAGATGAGTGAAATGAAAGGGTGGATGGATGAGAGAACGGATGGCTGGATGAGTGAATGGATGGTTGGATGAGTGAAAGAATGGATGAGTAATAGGATCAATGGATGGATTCATGAATGGATGAGTAAATGGGTGGGTAGATGGATGGTTAAGTGAAAGGGGGATGGAGAGAGAAAGGGAGGATGAATGACTGAAAGGGTGAATGGGTGGAAGGATAAATGACTGGGTGAATGGATGAGTAAGTGAATGGGTGGATGGATGAGTAAGTTAATGGATGGCTGAGTGGAAGAGTGGATGGATGGATGATTGTACAGATGGATGGGGCGAAAGGGTGGGTAGATGAATAATGGATGGATGAGTGAAAGGGTGGATGGAGGGATGAATGAGTGAAATGATGGACGGAAGGATGTATGGTGGATAGGTGTGCAAATGGTTGAATATGTTTGGATATAGATGGGCACACAGATAGAAGGACTGACCTTTTTAGTGTAAAAATAAGGCTGGGGATACTGATTACGACAGACCAAACTCAATGTTCCATTTTCTCAGAGCGGGTCTCAGTATCAAAAGGTACTGAAAGCAGCAGCTGGCGTAAATAAGGGGTTGGGACCAGGCACTCTGTTGGGGGAAAAAACGATGGATTGGGATGCAGCCAAAGTGATTGCCAGTGGATGAGATAAATAATTCAAGCATTCCAACCATTATAATACCTTCATTGTGTCCCAAATACTTTAAGGAAAATAACAGGAGGTACACACCACCCACCCACCGGTAAAAAAATGTTGGGGAGCCACGGCCAACTGCCGATTAGTTCAGGGGAGCCACAGGTCAAAAAAGTTTGGGAACCACTGCTGTAGGGGATCTGCGCGGAAATCTGGCACCCTGCTACAGAAAAAAGTGGAAAAAAGTGATATATTGTCTTCTCACCTCCTGTGTCGCTCTCCACACTTAAGACTCCTTCACCTGCCTGCCTGCTCATTGCCCCCCCCAATCCTCTCTTTATCAGTATTATTTTATTTGATCCAAGGATTGTGATACTAGTGATATGCATTTGTTTTCTAGTGTTCATTGTTTTGTCTAATTTTTTTCAGATATGTATTGTTCATGTCTTAGCTCTTATGTTTTGTATTTGAAAATTTAATAATAACAACTAAAAAAATAAACACATCTTTCTGTCTATAGTTCATTGAAGTAAGTGGGACAAGGACTGCCGGCTTGTGGCACTGTGATAGTGCTGCTCTTCTATAGGCCCCTGAATTGTGCGATTGACCATTAGGAGGGCCGTTCAGCAGACACGATAATGACAGATCTCATCAGCACAGAAGGATGACGGTACATTCGCTGGACACCTTGCTGGGCCTGGTGGCTATACTTTAAACGGAGGTTACAGGAGTTCTGTATGTTCACGCGGAGCAGGAGCTCATCACTCAGCTACATTTGACTAGGTGTGCGTTATGCAAGTACCACATACACATACATATTTTTTCTCCCCCAGTTTGACCCGCTGTCTGTGCCAGGGGACTCGGACCCTGAAAAAAATTGAATCCTTAAAAAAAGACCTAAAACGTGAGACCGAATTGGCCAAGCAAAAGTATAAGGAAAAATTACAATGCACCAAACTTCATGCTAGTAAACTACGAAATTCCAAAGATTTCTGGGCAAAAATAAATTTTATGCTTGATGGCAAACACCGACAGTTCAATTCGGAGTTGACCGATCAGCTTTGGGCCACTCACATTAATTCACTTTACAACTTTACGTATGACACATCCACATACAAACACATTCGCAACCACATCCGAGCCCTGCCCAACACCAAGCCTGGGATCAATGGCAGAAGCTAAGTCTCCTCAATCCAAAGACACCTGCAATCAACCGCCACAGGATTTAACTGGAGAAATTGACCAGGTTACACCAATGCAGGTTTCAAACACCATAAGACATTTGAGACCAGACGGGGCCCCCGGACCAAACGGCCTTCCCAACGCCCTATTTAGGCAAGACCCAATGTTCTGGGCCAGTCAACTATCCCCATTGTTCTGTCACAGCTTAAGGACCGGGAATATTCCTGATTCATGGAGGGGCAGCATTCTACATCCCATATTTAAATCAGGGTCCGATCAGATCCCAACATAGACGTGGAGGCCAAGATCTACGCATCAAACCTATTGGTAGAACTGGAGTCTTGGGTCAACAGCAAAGGGCTAATCCCACTGAAACAAACAGGCTTTAGGGCCGGAATGGGTACTCTAACAAATCTATCTGCGCTAACCCTCCTCCCTAAAAAGGCTATCATTAATTCCACCACGCTATATACTTGTTTTTTGGACCTAAAAGCGGCCTTCGATAAAGTGATAAAGTGCCTAGATCAAAACTTTTGGCCAAAATGAAAGCCTGGGGTGTGCCGCCAAAGCTATTGGGAGCAATCATAGAATTATACTCACACAGCTGGGTACAAATAAAAAAAGGAGATGGACGATCCCTAACAAAGAAATATCAAACTTCTAACGGACTAAAGCAAGGCTGCGTGTTGGCCCCCAGCCTTTTCAACATCGACACCGCAGACCTAGAAAGTGACCTACGCACAATTTAGCGGGATCCACCGAAATTGAGACAAACACCTATAGTGAGTCTACAATACGCAGACGACATTGTGCTCCTCTCACAAACTCCGCTTGGCTTACAACGCTTGATCTCCAAACTTGCGTTATACATCTCCAAAGCACAGCTAACAATAAACCTAAAAAAAATCAAACATCCTATGCTTCTCCAGTTCCCGAAAGAAATGACCTAAATACGTCTGGAGGATAAATTCTTCTATATTAACACAGGTTGATAAATACAAATACTTGAGCATCATACTTGATCATCAACTAAAGTACAAACATCATTTAGAACAGGGGAAATCAAAAGCCAAACACCTGCATTTTGCTTTTAAAACCATACAAAAACACTTAAGCGGAAGTTCAACCGGCCACATGTTAAAGATCGTAGCTGCTAAATTCTTGCCATCGCTCACATATGGCTCAGAATTGATGGCATCTAGGGATTCTACAGCGCTGAATCTTGCTCAATCCAAACTGTTTAAACACCTTTTTTCGATCCCGCGACACATTTCTCAAGCCCAAATACGTCTGGAATATGGATTAACAAAACAGACTCCGGCAAGACAAGGAGCCTTGGCCAAATATTACTGGCGTATGAGGGAAGCCGAAGACAACTCACTTGCCCACCTCTGCTGGTGTAGTGTAGTTCCTATAGTCCCAATAGGCTCTGCGCATTGGAATAATATATTCAGCAGTGTAGACGTAGGACTGAAAGTCGACTAGGTCTCTACTGACTATATTAGACTTAGGTTTTTGCCAGCTAGCTTAGAGGTCACTAGAAACTTTCTCCAATAAACGAGGAGGAGTTTAACCTCCCTGGATAGACAAGAAGGGATTAGCTCCTGACAACCATATAACATGACAACTTTGCTCTCTCAGAATAAGAGTGTATCTCTAGAGTCGTGTGAAAACAATAGACAGCTATTTCACTCAGTCAAGTGTGCATACTTCGTTTCACCAGAGTGCAGAGAAAAGAAAGACGGGCGTTTTCAATAAAAGGTTGTTATTTATTGAGCAGTCTTCTTTCTCATACAAGAAAAATGAATTGCCACAATTGCAATACTCATAGTAAAGTAAAGTGCGTACAGTAAAAGGAGGATTAAGAAATAATACTGTAAAAGCATTGATATGGTTTCTTAGCCATAAGATACTTTAAAATAGATAAAATATATACATACTTATATACATTGACTAACGTACTCAACTGGTGCTTCTAAATACGCCTACCCCGGTGTACCTGACCTAAGCCTAATACGTGGGAAGGAGTAAGTAAGTAGTAGTTTAAGTTAAGTTTGTTTTTGCCAAGAATCTGACTCAAGAATTCTCTCTAAGGTTTTAGTCAGTTCCGTACCTGGGTATTAGAATGCAGGAGGTCTTGTATCTCTCTCTCAGGACTCGATATCCCAGTAACCTGCAAAGGTATCTGGAAACACCGGAGCTGGATTTCTCGGCAGGAGAAAATACACCGTCTCTCTCAGTTCGTCAAAGGGGAGGGGAAGCGTCCGTGGGCTCTCGCATCAGCTGGGCTCTCGGGCAAGTAGATAGCTGCTCTGCTCCAAAACCACCACCGTGTGTTTGCTTAAGGCAACGTTGGTATATTTATACCTGAAAGGTGCCGGGTTTGACGTAAGGTTGGACATAAGACGTCAATAAAGATGTCACTAAGAACTGACCGTTCTTACAGTGCTTTACAGGAGTTCTAGGATGAAATCAAAACAAAAGCACAGGGGATTTCCCAGGTTGCTGGAGGTTTGGTTTGTTTAGAGAACTCGTTGTGCTTTCTAGGAGTCTGGGGAAGTAGCCATGTGACAGCATGTGCTATGATTGAATATGGATATGATTTATTATGCCGTTATAGGGATATTATTGATTATAACCGAACAAGGGCATAAAATAGTAATATCGATTTAGGCTCCTGGATAAAAACACAATACTGGCTAGAAGTCAAAAAACAGGCTGGGTTCTCTAACTCAACATATAAGTCCCTTAGGCAAGCGCTTTAGTCTTTAAAGCTGGAAGAAGCCTGGCTTCCACCCGTGTCTTATAACATTTTTAAACAGATCACTAACAAACCCAGCAAACAAGCATCGCTGATAATGGACAAAGGCGCAGTGACTGGCAAAAGCCATGCCTGGATCGTGTTACCAACATATAACCATCTGAAACATCAGCCATACTTGCAAGATTGTTTTAGGGATCACTACAAGAGGAAATCAAGCCTTCTGAGGCTGGGTTGGTTCTCGAGCAAAGACCTTACCCCCAAATGGCTGCGGACCTGGCCAACTTCAAACTGTCACCTTTGTGGCAAGGGCATAGAGTCATTATTGCATCTATTATGCATATGCCCGGCACTCCAAAATTTAAGGAAGACGCTCTTGTTACCACTCCTAAGAGAAGCGCAAGTAAGAACCTGCAGGGCGGCTGTAATAAAATGCCTTAGCGGGTCTTGGATTCAACTTTCCTGTAAACCTAAAAAATTCTTGGCCCATGCTGCCCAAGAGCTGGAAAACAAGGAAACAATTAAAGACAACCTGTGTCAATTGGTCCCCCCAAGGCTGGGTCCGGACTCTCCCTCAATCTCTTAATGGATACCCTTTATTTTCACTTTTCCAGCATAAAAAAAAAAACCTTCATTCTGAGTTAACAATGTGTTATTTCCATCAAGTTACACTTAACCCCCAAGCATTGTTCCCCCGCTCAGAACACCCATTTGTTGTCTGGCAGCTGTAATGAGACAGTTATCCCCCTGCCTAGCTCCATTTGTGTTTTTTTATTTTACACAGTAACTGCACATTTGAGCAATTCGCTATGTTTCTGCTATTTTAACATATTATTTCTTTATGTGATTTTATGTTGTTTTTATGCTGATTCAAAGATGTAAAGCTTTATCCCATGGTGGTAAGATCCACCCTTTTATGATTTTTACAAATCAAATAAAGTATTACTTACGCTTTCAACAACTAAAAAAATTCTTTTTTTAAATCGTTCTGTCTATAGTTCATTGAAGTAAGTGGGACAAGGATTGCAGGCTTGTGGCACTGTGATAGTGCTGCTCTTCTATAGACCCCTGAATTGTGCGGTTGACCATTAGGAGGGCCGTTCAGCAGACACGATATTGACAGATCTCATCAGCACAGAAGGATGACGGTACATTCGCTGGACACCTTGCTGAGGATGAGGGGCCTGGTGGCTACACTTTAAACGGAGGTAACAGGAGTTCTGGATGTACACGCGGAGCTGCAGCTCATCACTCAGCTACATTTGACTAGGTGTGCATTATGCAAGTACCACATACACAAACATATTTTTTCTCCCCCAGTTTGACCCGCTGTCTGTGCCAGGGGACTCGGACCTTCCAACTCTGGGAATGCGCAGACACATTCTAAACATCTTTATTAATAACAAATAACAATAAATGGGTTTGCTTATATGTTGCTTGTACATACAGGGGTCATACGTTTCAAGTATGTTTATGACAGCACCCGTCATCAGTACCCCAGATTCGCGCCTGGGGAACGTTTATTCTGCCGTGCAAACAGCACTAGTGCGGCCTTCGAGACTTACTGGTGAAATGAGTGAAAGGATGCGTAATAATTTGTGGGATGTGGTGCTTAGTATGTTAATATGCCAAAAAGAGACCTGCACATCAGTTTTTAATTTTGAATTAGTGCTGCCGGTGTAACGCTAGCAGTGAAAGGATCAATGAGCTTTCGACTCAAAAATAATTTAGTAACCTCAAACTGAGGATTTGGGGATTAAACTGTAATCTTATTAGCTAGTAAAGAGAGGGAGGAGGAGTTTATACATCTTAAAAATGAAAGACACAGCCGCAAGCATACCGAATTCATCAGCATGCAAAGCAAATATGAGTTTGTTGACAAAACAAGAACATATTGCCCACTTGAGCAATGTGATCCCAATTATGCTTCATATTCGTTCAAATTTGTACCATATTACTGGCAAAACCCATATAATGTTCACAATCTACTCTGAAATCAAAACATGCAGTTTGATGCCATGTGATTTATATTGAGAACTTGTGACTAATACATGGAACAAAGTTTTAAAGAGTACTGCTGGACCTGTCCCTAAAATGTATAATAATAACTCTGATATATATATTGTGCTTCTGCCAGAGGCCAAGCTCTTGTATACATTTTCCTTCTTTTTGTTCTCATGGTTCAGCCACAAATTTGCGTGCCAGTGTTGTCCCGGCCTAAAGTCCATTGAAAATCTTGATAACGAAACTATAAGCGTCTTAAGGCTTGACAGTACCTCGGTAGTATGACATTACGTCTATCTATCTATCTATCTATCTATCTATCTATCTATCTATCTATCTATCTATCTATCTATCTATCTATCTATCTATCTATCTATCTATCTATCTATCTATCTATCTATCTATCTATCTATCTATCTATCTATCTATCTATCTATCTATCTATCTATCTATCTATCCATCTATCTATCTATCTATCTATCTATCTATCTATCCATCCATCCATCCATCCATCCAGCTATCCATCCATCCATCCATCCATCCATCCATCCATCCATCCATCCATCCATCCATCCATCCATCCAACCTACCTACCTACCTACCTACCTACCTACCTGCCTGCCTACCTACCTACCTATCTATCTATCTATCTATCTATCTATCTATCTATCTATCTATCTATCTATCTATCTATCTATCTATCTATCTATCTATCTATCTATCTATCTATCTATCTATCTATCTATCTGTGTGTCTGTCCGTTCGTCCGTTCGTCGATCTATTGAATATGGCTTCCATAGGAAGTCTCTATCATGAACAACTAGATCAGGATCTGGATATTCACTGCAGTGACGTTACAACAGTGATTAACCAAAGTCGTTAACTTCTGTTGTGACACCACTTCGTTCCCCCATCTCTCCTGGGTCTCCAGAGACCTAAGCATGGCAGTTGGCGATCTCACCTGCCTTCTGACTCCTCTCATTGGTCTCTGCAGACTCGAAAGAATCAGAATAAAGTGGGAGGTGTTGTTCCTATACCATCCACTTTCCACCCTCTTCTCCACTTTCTCCTCTGTTTGCACAGCAGTTCATAGGGGAAACGTACAGCGACTTGTTCTAGATGGCACGTTAATTTAAGGAATAGTATAATTTACTATTCCAACAACTTCCCTACTGTTGCACACACTGGAGTTGGAATAGTAAATTATACTATTCCTAAGTCCAGGGCGCCATCTAGAGGAAGTCATTGTAATGGTACTGTGATGTAACAGCGCAGTCGTTGTAACAACCGCGTTGTAATCGCATGCGTTGTAAACGCATGCAATGTAATGGTATATATTCTTCCATAGACCCACTTTGTGAGGAGAAATAGACCGGGGTTTGGCAAGGGGCTGTCACAGAGCTGCCATTGCTGCGAGGCCAGCTCTTTGTGGGAAAGTGGAACTTTGGGCTGGGAGGGGTGGGATGTATTTGTACAGAGGGTGGTAGGGTAGGCGGCAAGAGACCGGGTGCCTATTTTTCAGGTTAGACAAAGGGAAAGGATGTTTTATCAGTGGGTGACAGGAGTCCAAGAATGTATTTGATCTAATTTGAGGGTGGGGCTATGTATATTTTGAGTGTGAAACGTGGGCAGCAGAAGGCCAGTTTATTGTTTTACTTTTTTTAATGTTCCGTAAGGCTAGCCCATTATTCCTATTCCTTAGCTACATTTTATGGGGCTATATAGAACATAAAATTATAGACCCTATTAGAATTCTGAGCTTGCAGGGTGCCCAAGCAGCTGCCTCGAGCAGCTCTTCTACTATCATCGGCAAATCATTTCCCAGAATGCAGTTAATGGTCATCTAGGGCCTAATTGTGACCCTCTGATTGGTAATCTCCTCACACCACTCCAGGAATAACAGAGCTGTAAAAAAGTCCTGCCCCTGTGCCTCAGTTACCCTACCCACCTATCCGGTGTACTGTTCTGGGGAAACCAGCCTTTCACCACCATGGTCTGGGTGGCACCTGTATCCCTCAGCGCAGTGACAGGATTTCTATTGACCATGGTCTTATGGAAGTGACGACTCCCACCTTCAGTAATCACAAGCCTACCCTCTAAGTCCATTCAACAAATAAGGGAGACTAGGGCATGTTCTTCCACATGCCCCGGGGGGTAAAATGTGACTAATAGGGATGTTTTTCACCTCAGACTTCTGAGTGATATCATAGACAACTTGAACCTAGCTCTCATTGTCTACTTGATGCCACTCAGAACTCTGCTATGAAAAACATATTTGTTAGTGACTGGTAACCATCTATAAGTTGTATATGATATGTATGGTTTTCAAGGGAATGTTTTTTACTTCAGGGGTTCTGCATTACATCATAGACAACTCAAGCTTGACTCCTGTAGTCTATTTTTCATGTCATTCGGAACCCCTCAGGTGAGAAATTGGGTTGTTGGTTAAGGGGGGTGAAAGTCACTAAATTAATCTGTGCTTATCCCTCTGCTAGCTTGGCACAAAAGCAGGTAGGCTTAACTTAGAAGCAGTGTGTATGGTATTTATTCAGCACTTAAACAATATTAGAACACACAAAAAATCCCACACCACTTTAGAAAAATAGTTTAAGTTTAATAAATTATTTGACACCAAAAAACACATATCTAATCAGTAGACTGGAGACATGCACTTTCCAAGATTTATGTTAAGTATATCGCCTCAAAGCACAAAGTGCCACCCAAGGTTATCTGGTTGAGCAATACAGGGTGAAAGTCATAATTTCAGGCCGACTGGATAGAGTGCGTTCCAGTACAGGTATCAGAGTAGTCGGACTGAAAAAGTTACCTTCCAAAGTCCAAGGATAAGAGTCCAGTTCGCAGTAGAGGAACGTGCGAGGAGCGGGTAGCTCGCTGTGGATGGTTGTTGCTGCAGCATGATGGGCAGACTGGGCACCGCAGACCATCATCACTATGGTGCTAAGATCCAGTTGGGTGTTGTGGACAGTTATTGCTAGGGATTCATCTTGGCAGTTACCACAGACTGACAAGGCTGCTGCACACATTGCAGATCTCAAGTTGACGGCCATTACTTGTGGTCACTGTAGAGCAAAGAGTCGGGTTCCCCGGAGGTTTGCAATGGCAATTAGTGCAGGCTGCAAGATCTTAATTCGAACAGGGTAATTTTTGGTCGTGAAGAGCCCAACATTTCAGGATGTCTTCTAGGAGGAGTTCAAATGATGCCTCACCAATGGTCCAGGACCTGGGAGGCACCTCTTTGGAATTGGGAACTCACTCCAGCAAAGCAGATGCCAGCAGGGCTCAGGCAGGTCCAGCTGCTGTTATAGTCAGGTTCAGTGCAGCAGGTTAACTGGGCAGTTGCAGAGAGGCTGCTAGATCTTGTTGTGTCCCTGTAGCTCAGAACAGGAGACCAGTCAATTAATCCTTGGCATTACTTCAGCCAGGTATGAAGGGTGCAGGTCCAGTCTTCCATCTCAGATGGCAGGTCAGGACTCAGACAACAGGGCAGTCCTCTGTCAGCAGGGCTGTCCTTCTTCTGTAGTATCCACAGGCCCAAAAATACATTAACGAGTACACTAAAGAGAGGTCAGAGGGTCCCGTTTTTATACCTGGAGTATACTTTGAAGTGGAAGAAACTACTGCAGTATTCCCCCTATAGTAGTGTCTAAAATGTTCTGCCTCCCTGCCTTGATCCCAGTCAGTCTGCAGGCATAATATGATAGTGTGAAGTCATTTGGGTGTGAGCTAATTCAGTGTATTTGTAGTGCAAGTGTGTAGGTGACAACTCCGCCCCTCTCATCAAGTCAGGATGGTCCATCCTGCCAACATCCAGAGTCTCTATTATGTGGCTGTCAGGGAAGAATAGACAAAGGCCAAGGCCAAGTACACTTAGCCATGTGACACAAGAAACAGGCTGAACAAAGCAAATGGTTAGGACATGGTTAGGACATTTCAAGTGCTATCAAGGTGGCTGTATGGTTTATGTTTCCTCATGTATGTTGATCTGTTTAATTACCTAAGTACAGGGCCATTTTTCTTTTTTTCTCCTATTTAATTTGCGTTGTTTATTTGGTTTCTTTCACTATGGATGAAAAGGCAAATTTTTCATTTTACTTGAGTATTTTAGGATAACAGGAATGCATGTTTTTTTGTACAACAGCTGTTTAATCATAAGATGTACTGTATACAAAATGTTTGTGGCAGAGCTTAAGATTCATATAAAATTTACATAAGGTTTCTGAAGGGCTGCTTTTAAATTCTAGGTACTTGTGATGAAGGTCTTGTAGCCCAAAATGCATTGGGTGGACTCTCAATTTGCTTACTTGCAGAATGTGATTCACCGAGCTGTTTGAAAAAGCATGTCTGGGTATTATTGGAGTAATAAAAGGTTTTCGAATCACATTGCCTCCGTTTGTATTTCAAAGATAAGAGACAACAATGTACGAATATGATTATTTGTGAGAATTATAGGATGGTTTATTATTATTATTATTTGACATTTGTTAAGCGATCGGCTACCCCCAACGGGGGTGTCCCGGCACTTTGGACAGCAAAACCGCAAGTACCAGTGGCTAAAGAATGGAAAACAGCCAAGTCTTCAAACTGCGCCTGAACAGGGATTCCGATTTGGTAAGCCAGAGACTTAGGGGAAGACTGTTCCAGAGCTTAGCCGTAACCACCGCAAAAGCGATACTCCCTCTCCTGGAGCGTTGTAAACGGGGGAAGCAGCAGGCGGAGGTGGTTGGATCTAATTGCTTGTGATGGGAGCACCAGCTTAAGCCTTCGTCGGAGGTTACCTGGCCCCCTACCATTCAGTGCCTTGAAGGTCAGGACCAGGGCTTTAAACTGGATGCGGGAGGATATAGGGAGCCAGTGGAGTTTATTCAGATGCGGGGTTATTGAGTGACGGTAGGGGGTGTTGCTAATCAGCCTGGCGGCCGCATTCTGTATGAACTTCAACCGATGGATGAGATAGGCTGGAGCTCCCACGTATAAGCTGTTAGAATAGTCCAGCCTTTATGCAGGACTTAATAAATCAGCCCTGCATAAACTTCAAATGGTCCAGCATGCAGCTGCCAGACTGGTCCTCAGACTGCCTAGGAAGTCTTCGGCTTCTACAGCTCTTGATGCATTACACTGGCTCCCAATACACAAGCGCATACTTTTTAAAGTTCTTACTATTACCTACAGAGCCTTTTACCATCACAGCCCTCTGTATTTGCGCAAATACTTCAAACAATACCATCCGTCAAGATCACTTAGGTCCTCCACAGCTAATCTACTTCATATCCCCAGGTTCAAAATGTCAACCAGAGGAGGTAAATCCATTGCAGTCATTGGTGCAAGGGCATGGAACAAACTTCCCTCACTCTTGCGTCAATCTACTACTGAACTAAAATTCAGAAAACTTTTAAAAACATGGATTTATTCCTTGCCAAACTCCGAATGCATGGGATTTTTATGATGTGTCTCATAGATAGGTAGTCTCTTCTTCACCTACTACCTGCTGTTTTCAGGAATCCAAGCGCCAAGATACTCCCTGGAGTGGTAGCGCACTATGTAAGTCCCATCTCACATCACATCACATCACATCGCATCCAGGTGGGAGGTGATGAGGGCATGAATGACCGTCCTACAAGAATCCAGGGGGAGATAAGGGAAGATTTTTTTAATCATGCACAATTTGCCAAAGCAAGCGGAGGTGACTTTATTGATTTGGGCCTTGCACGACAATTTGTTGTCAATTACAAAGCCCAGATTCAGGACAGATTCAACAGGGGAAGGAGGGAGGTTGAGCTCAAACGGCCTCCACACAGAAGGAAGCAGTGGGGCCTTTTGGTTAAAAAACAGCCACTCGGTTATGTCAGTATTTAACCTGAGGGTGTTACACGTCATCCATGAAGCAATGTTAGCGAGGCAGCGTTTAAAATTGGATAGGCCGTTGTCAGAGTGATCTCTAAAAGAAAATGCTAGTTAAGTATCATCAGCGTAGAAGACCACTCTGACCCCGCAGTCTTCTATTACCTTAGCTAGTGGTGCTGGGTAAACATGAAAAAAGAGGGGGCTGAGAGCCGACCCTTGGGGGACTCCACAGCTCAAGGTTTTTTTTTCTTTAGAAGCGAAGGGCCGGCACCAGACCTGCTGCGTTTTTCCCGTTAAGAATGATCTTATCCAGGCCAGGGGAGTGCTTCGAATCCCTAGGTTATGGAGTCTGTCAAGTAGGATGGTGTTTGAGACAGTATCGAAAGCCGCGGACAGATCGAGGAGCACCAACATGGCTACCTCGCCTCTGTTCACGCTCTTGCGAATAGTCTCGGTTACTTCCGGCAGAGCAGTCTCCGTACTATACCCGGATCAAATCCGGATTGTGAGTCGTGGAGGGGTTCTCTGGATTCCAAGTAATCGTCTAGTTGTTCCTGCACAACTTTTTCCAGTATCTTGGCTGGTTTAGGAAGGAGTGATATAGGCCGGTAATTTCTGAATACAGCTGGGTCGGCCTCAGCCTTTTTAAAAATGGGAATCAGCATGGCCTGCTTCTATACTGTGGGAAACTGGCATAAGGATAAGGAAGAGTTCCATATTGAGATTAGGGGGTCAGTGATAACTGGGGCAAGGGTGAAGAGAATCTGGGCGGGAACTGGATGTAATGGTGAACCAGATTTACACTGTCGTACTTTCAGCAGGGCTGTGTCCAGTGAAACATTATTATTCAGATAATTGATTGGCAATTCTGCCTGAAACTGGTTCATGAGAATGCTCCAGATATTTTCCTGACATTTAATTTGTGCCTATGGGACAGAGCACACTACTGAGCACACATGGCAAGTTTTTCCTGGAGCATCATTTAAAACTGTTTAAAATTGGAAGATGGAAAGGGAAGTAGTGCATTACTTCCATCTCTCATTTTCAGTACATCATTTAGAGGTTGTCAGGAGTCTGGCCCTTGTGACCCTTGGTGCAGCTTTTGTGACCCCTGACCTCAGAGTTGTTGCCGAGAACACTGGGGTGGCAGGCTGTTTTAGTTTTTGGTCTCTACCCTCCTAATAGTGAATAATAGCATTGATTAACTAATAGCATACCAAAAAAGAGACATTCAGAGCTGTAACAGGGCCTTCACTGTTAGCTGTGGTAATTCAAATAAAATGATTTTAAATGTATGCTGTGTGGATGCGGTGGAAGTGAGCGTATGTACAGGTGCACGTCTGTATGTATGAGCAGGTGTTTGAGTGTGCGTGAAACTGAGACTGAGTGACAAGTATTGAGAATGAGTGAGAATAGCCGAGATTGAGGGGCAGATTTATCAAAATGTGCTGGTGCAAAGTTACACAAAGTGACACACACTGGTGAAAAGTCTTGCTAAACTATTTACTTTCCAGTGCAAAACCTTTTTTAAAGTTTCAACAAAAAAAAACGTATTGAAGGTGTAGAGGTGTCAATATACAATACATATGATTAATCATGAATCAATACATCACATATTTACTCCATCAAAAATATATGAAAAGTATTAATAAATAGAAACAGTAACGATGAAATGACAAGGAGTAATATAATAAATATTCAAGTTGAAATTTGAGGAACATCTGGAGAATTCATGGGGGTTTAAGAACTTCTTGTTGGGAAGGGTGTAATGAGGAGGTTTGCTTGGCACATGTATCAAAGAACATTGTAACAGGTGACCATAACTGAATCCGCTTCGTAGCCATGTGTTTAGGATAGGCGAGGAAGGTGTCCAATCAATGATTGTGGCAAATATCGTACCATCAGGCTTTACAGGAATTTTTTTTAAACTTTCCAATTCCTTGTTATTTGCTGAAAAGCAACCGCTATTACTAAATAGATAATATTGACATTGAATGTATAATTGCTCCAAATTGGTGAGAGACTTCCTAAAATGATGTTAATAACCGAAAATGAGATGCTGGTACCAAAAATTGAATTAATTTGAGACCATACGCGTTTCCAAAAATTATGCACTAGTGAACATGAAAATAACATATGGAACAAATCAGCGCTTGGAGATGTGCAGGTCCAACAAGTATCCGGTACATTGGGGAATCTTTTACTTAAGGTGTTCGGAGATAATTAAAAAAAGGTATATATGTAAAACAGCGTTTGCGTTAGACTAGCTTGAATCCAGTGGCACAGTGAGCCCGGGGCCCACATCTGGTAAAACGCGGGTCACTTAGGGCGAGAAAGCAAAAGACACAAAAATGATGGACGGAATACAGAACAAATAAAAGCATTCACTCCCAGTCAAGAGATCTGGGTTAAATCCATTGTTTAGAAGGGGAAGAGAGTAGCAGTGCCATATCTTAGTAGATGCGACTCTACAATGCTCTCTTCCTCCTTGAGCAAAACAGCATAGGAACTTGGTTGATGTGCTGCATGGTGCTATTTTTTTGGTAAATGCACACTTAAGTGTCATTAGGTATGAGTGAGTCAGTAAGTAAAGGAAAGAGTGATGCAAGAAAGTATGTGGGTGAGAATGAATGAGTATGAGTGTGAGAGAGCATTAAAGAGTGTGAAGGAGTGTGACCAAGAATAGGTGGAGCGAGTGGCAGTTAGTGAGTATAACTGTGAGTGAGAATGAATTAGCGAGTGCAAGTGAGTGACAATAAATAATTGAGACTGTAAGTGAGGAAGATGAATATAAGTGAGAATGAGGTGAAATACTTGCAAGTGTGCCCTTGACTCTGGCACACTGAAGGAAATGATTACCTTAAAAAGACAGGTATGGCAAAGTCCTGGCACTGGTATACTAGAGGCAGCTCTTCCCTTGACAGGCACCTGTGACAAAATGCTAGCAAACAAGAATACACTTGAGCTTATACTTTGCATATGGGTATACCGATGAAAAAATGCAAGCACTGGCATACAGAATGTAATTCTGGCTTGGGGCACCTGAACAAACCTGCTGGCACTCGAATGCTTGAGGAAATTCTTGGCAGGGGGAAACTCATGGCAAAATGCTGGTGCTGATACATTGAAGATATTTTTTGCATAAGAGAGGATACCAAAGCTATATAGGAAGGGGCATTCATGAAAAAAGGATGCCCCGAGATAATTTTTAACTTAAGTGCCACTCATTGTACATGGGCTGCACTAATGCTACAATTTGGGCAGAGGCATACTGCATGTCGCTTTTGGACTAAATGGCACCTATCGCAGGTGGGGAGCACTCGTATCAATATGCGGAACCTGGCACAATTGAGGTGATTTTTGACATATTGAGGGCACCTCTATAACATTTTGGAAAAAATGGCATAAACCTTTGGGGAGATTCAGGTTAAATTACCCTGGCACAACAACCAAGAACAACTTGAATATTTGCATGCTTTTTCAGAGCCAGGGACTTTTCTAGCAAACTTACAATGCACTATCCTATCCCATGTTTTAGGAATTGCTTGGGGGGAGAACCCGCTCACCCTGAAACTCTTCTTATAAGATGTCACGCTGACTCATTACAACATATTACAGGTATTATATCCCACAACTCTTAAAAAAAACAGCACCCACGCAAAGAACCGAATGTAAAAATATCTTGATGTTAATTTTTATAAGGAAACTAGGCTACAACAATACTTCTTGGTTTCGACAATTTATTGACAATTAAAAAATTGACACAGTACAATATTTTAAAATAAAATGCACAATAAAAAATATAGTTTCCACAAAGAAAGATAAACATAATACACAAATTACATATTACATATTCGAATGCCTATGAAATTAAAAGAAGGTGGCAAAATAATTCTCTACGCGCGTTTCGGCGACCAGCGCCTTCTTCTGGGGCAGCCACGAAAATATAAGAGAAGTTGGTTATATTGATGTATAGGATATACTTTGCTTTTCTTGATTTCTGTAGTAAGCGATTCAAACCAGTCAGATTACTGGAGATGATAAGAAAATTTGCAATATGTATGGCTTCAGTGACGATATCTAGTATTCATAAAACGTTAGTATTTTATCTTCAACAGGTGGCTGATTAATTAGAAAGATATGGATTCGTCCCGCCGTCCGGAACCTTTAAGTCGCTTAAGCCAAGGATGGGCTTAGAAATTCAATAAAGATACGAGGGGAAAGAAGGGAAGGGAGAAGGACGTGCAGCCTGCGTAATCCTCCTGATGTGGGGATCTTATTGGCAGTAGCCTCCTTTTTTAGATTATTTCCAGAATGATTGGTGGTACAAGGTTAAGTTACTTCCAGAATGGTTGATGGCGCAAGGTTAAAATAACTCCCTGTCCAATATAGATTAACAGGGCTCTCGATTTCCGGCGGCGGGACACAGCGTTTCTGCAGTCATGTACACAAGGATTATGCAGGCTGCACGTCCTTCTCCCTTCCCTTCTTTCCCCTCGTATCTTTATTGAATTTCTAAGCCCATCCTTGGCTTAAGCGACTTAAAGGTTCCGTACGGCGGGACGAATCCATATCTTTCTAATTAATCAGCCACCTGTTGAAGATAAAATACTAACGTTTGATGAATACTAGATATCGTCACTGAAGCCATACATATTGCAAATTTTCTTATCATCTCCAGTAATCTGATTGGTTTGAATCGCTTACTACAGAAATCAAGAAAAGCAAAGTATATCCTATACATCAATATAACCAACTTCTCTTATATTTTCGTGGCTGCCCCAGAAGAAGGCGCTGGTCGCCGAAACGCGCGTAGAGAATTATTTTGCCACCTTCTTTTAATTTCATAGGCATTCGAATATGTAATATGTAATTTGTGTATTATGTTTATCTTTCTTTGTGGAAACTATATTTTTTATTGTGCATTTTAATTTTAAAATATTGTACTGTGTCAATTTTTTAATTGTCAATAAATTGTCGAAACCAAGAAGTATTGTTGTAGCCTAGTTTCCTTATAAAAATTAACATTGATTTATTTCGTTATGGTTGCCTAGATTGCTACATATCAATTGCTTACTCTTTCCCTGGTCTAGGAACCTTATTCTTTTGTACCCAGGGGGTCCTTGTTAAATACACGCGAAAATATCTTGATGAGCATTGTTTTCTTTCTGTAGCTGCCACAGGGACTAGAACATGACATGATAGGTTTTGTAAGATTAATACATTCAGCAGTGCAATGCGATTAAATCCGAACAAGAACTGAAAACAAACACTTTCATACAAATTGCTGACATATTTCATTATTGTGAATACATGAAAAAAGAAGTGTCTGAATAAAACCTTCATCTCTGTCCTTTACATGAGTGATATAGCCTTTGAAACAAACTTAAATCAAAATCTACTAACAGTAAGGAATAATTTAGGCCAATAGAATAGTCCAGATTCAATACATGGTCTACGTCAATTGATACATTCGGGCATAACTATTATTGTTTTTTTATCTGTTGTTTCTTTCCCTATGATTTACCAACACATTTCTCATTACATTATACAATAAAGAAACTATTAAATTGTGACAGTATGTGATATAATAAATGTAGGTTAGCAATGCTGTTGTTTGTTGTGTGACTCTATATAATCTTCAGATGTACACATAGCTTTTCAAGTAATACTAAGAGAAACACGTAATGATTCCCTTGCATAAAACATCAGCACCCTGCGACAAGCGGTATCTAAAACAGACATTTGTCTATGTTGATTAATATATCAATCGTACATTTTTTATGGAACTTTAACCCTGTCAATTATTACGTGTTCATCAGGGGGAAGTTCTAGTGACATAACTTCCTAGGAAGATTGAAGGTCAGAGGTCACATGCTATCACTTCCTGTACTATCATCAAAGTCAAGCATGTGTGATGTCACTTCCACTACCCCAGGCATTTTAGTGAATTGATCTCAATGGACTTACAAGTAAATTAAATGTGCCAATTGGGTGTAAGCCAATTTTACCATGTTTAGAGGTGAGAACACAAACACTTTAGCACTGGTTAGCATTGGTAGAGTGTGCAAAGTTCTAAAGACAACAAAGACAAATTCAGTAAAACAGGAGGTCTGAAGGCAAAAAGTTTTGGGGCGACCCTGCAGAGAAGGCCAGGCCAAACACGTGTTCCCCTTTTTTCACTGTTACTCTTCTATAATTCTATATATCTATGTATGGTTCTCACTAAGATAAACTAGCATGAAAACCAGATGCTAAATCTGGTTATTCACTGCTTTGGTGTGGGAACAGCTGGAAGCCAAAGTCATTTTTCATTGTTGCTAAGTCACAAAGGAATTTCAGTTTCCTTTGACAAGAATCGTAGAGAGCCAGCCAGGGCAATGTTGGTTCTCTGCTCCTATGTAGAGCAAAGAGCGTATCTTTGTGCAGGTAGTGAGAGAGAAGGTGTGTATAATTGTTTTTCAGTTTTGCATTTTGTGCATTAATATTAGCATACAATATGGAATTTTACACATGATCTTGCATATATTGGCTGAATTAACATGGTTGCAATTGAAACTAATTTTCTATGATGTAAAGAAGTGAAGTTATCATTGAATTTTAGTTAGGCCACATGTCTGTATAAATCTCCATTTTGAACAAGATGGACAACATCACTGTCACTCACTCCTGTTCACCTTCCATGCATTTCTTCTCCTCACAGGTTCCCCAGAACACATTCAAGCAGACATTTAGAACTTTATTTCCACTGCTATGATTACATTGCTGTCGATGACATTTTCCACGTTCTAAGGCTTGTAACATTTGTTTCACTAGGATCACTAGCCCATTCATTAACTGAAAAATTGTATTGTTCAGTGTTTCATAATTGTTCCAACATCTCCAGATGATATAAGCATTAGGGGTGGGCATAACTAGCGTAATTCTATCTAGCATAATTACTGCAAAATTACTCGTAATTATGTGGGGAGCATAATGCAACGTTTAGAGCTATTTTCTTATTGCAGGATGAAACCCTCATGACCAAAATAGGCCAGAGGATGCATTTTCGCTAAGAAAATAACACTAAATGATACAGGACATGAGCAACAGTAGCCAGCAGCTGCTCATTCTCTTTTAGTTCATTGTTCATGTGCGCCTGCGATAGGATGTTTGCCCCAGATTGCTCCTAATTACTCAAGCTTGTGCCAGAGTGATATTATAGGCAACTTGAACTTGGCTCTTGTTGTCCATTTGTTGTTTGTTAGACCTGACATAGGGTCTTCCCCCAAGCATTTTACCTTCATCTCTCCAGTTTTGCTAGATTGGTTTTTGTTGGCTTTAGCACTCTGTGCACGTTACTGTTAGAATAGAAATGTTTCTGCTTGCACATTACCTTATGTAAGCTAGCATTCGCTGTACCATTTTCTTACCTAGATGCCATTTTGAATAATGATCGAAACTAATCCTTAGCTATTTCTAAGAAAAGGCCTCTGCTGGGTTTTGTTTCTCCAAGGTTGGGGTTTGCTTAGCTAATGAATAGACTGTTCTTATTAGCGCATATCTTTCTCACTAGATAAATGCCTTCTCGGACTTGCCTGGTGATGGGCTCGACTGGAAAAACCTTGAACTTTGCAACTTTGTGTAAGATATGATCACTGAGATTGTTCTTCTGCCTGTATTCCATTGTTTAGCAGCACCTGCCTGGAAAATTTCACTATGGGTGTGTTCTAGCTGAGTTACAAAATGTACATAATGTATCTTTATGCTTGTCAATTTCAGTCCCTCTGCAGCACTCCTAGCGACTGGGCAGACTGGGCTCTGCTCTGAGTGTATCTAATAAACAGCTTTTGGTTTTTATTCTCTACTGTCTGACCGACTCTTGATTTGGTATGGAAGGCTGAAAGGTGGTCATTAGTGGCCCTAGTAACCCGAATTGGCCACTTCCTTCATTACCACTGATAACCAGAGGTAAAGTGCTTATGTGCTCTTCCTACAACATGATAGAATTTGCCTGCACCTGATTAGCACATTTAATTTACTTGTATGTTCCTAGTAAATAGTATCATATATACCAAGGGCCTGACAATTAAATGCTGTTAGTGGTTCTGAAGCACACAATGTGCTACTCACTGAAGTAGTCTTTTAAAACATGTCTGAGGCTTGACACTGTAGCCTGAAGTGCAGTTGTGAACTGCTATTTTGATGTGGCAAAATGAACATTTTTCCAGGCCTAAAACTTTTGTTTTAATATTTATAAATCTCCCAAAAGGTGTGCCCTAAAGTATCATGTGGCAGGGTGCAGTGTTTTTAAAAAATCAAACATTTGTTCTTTAGGTTTACTTTTCCTGGTAGTGAAAATCTCGTAACTTTTTTTTTTACTGCTGTAGCACCTAACTCTTACAATGCAAACATTTACAACGCATGCCTTTACAACTCGTTTTTTACATCGCAACATCCATTACATGCCATCACAACGCATTTTTAGAAACTACATTTACAACGCATTCCATTACGATGCATACCACTACAACACATACCATTGCAACACATAATACTTTTAGGGCAACAGTAGGGTAAGTGTTGGATAGTGTAGGGGTACAAATTATTATTCCCACTCCAGTGAGTGCAACAGTAGGGTAAGTGTTGGATAGTGTAGGGGTAATGCGTTGTAATTTCATGCATTGTAGTGACATGTGTTGTAATTGCTGCGTTGTAATGGCATGCGATGTAAAGGCAGTTGTGTTATAATCCTTTAGGAACAGATTTGCTGTTGTTTGCTGGCCATTTCTATTGCTGCTTGCCACTGACTGCTTGCCTTGTGGTTGCCTTTGTGGGGGAGAAAGACCTCGCCGGACCCGCTTCGCGGGTCCCGCAGCGCCCTATACCTATCCCGTGCTGACTTGGGAGAGGAGCTGTGACCTCGGGGTGCGCGGAGCTGCCGGCAGGGCTGCGAGCTTGGAGGCAGGGACTCAACCTACCAGGAGTCCCTGCAAGCCCTATTCGCCACACCTGGGCTGCTCTTCCTGCTGGCCCCGCCCCCCCGCCCACGGAGTGAAAAGCGGACGAGGAGTTTGCTGCAGCGGGATCCTTTAGGAACAGATTTGCTGTTGTTTGCTGGCCATTTCTATTGCTGCTTGCCACTGACTGCTTGCCTTGTGGTTGCCTTTGTGGGGGAGAAAGACCTCGCCAGACCCGCTTCAACGGTCCCGCAGCGCCCTATACCTATCCCGTGCTGACTTGGGAGAGGAGCTGTGACCTCGGGGTGCGCGGAGCTGCCGGCAGGGCTGCGAGCTTGGAGGCAGGGACTCAACCTACCAGGAGTCCCTGCGAGCCCTATTCGCCACACCTGGGCTGCTCTCCCTGCTGGCCCCACCCCCCCCCCCGCCCACGGAGTGAAAAGCGGACGAGGAGTTTGCTGCAGCGGGATCCTTTAGGAACAGATTTGCTGTTGTTTGCTGGCCATTTCTATTGCTGCTTGCCACTGACTGCTTGCCTTGTGGTTGCCTTTGTGGGGGAGAAAGACCTCGCCGGACCCGCTTCGCGGGTCCCGCAGCGCCCTATACCTATCCCGTGCTGACTTGGGAGAGGAGCTGTGACCTCGGGTTGCGCGGAGCTGCCGGCAGGGCTGCGAGCTTGGAGGCAGGGACTCAACCTACCAGGAGTCCCTGCGAGCCCTATTCGCCACACCTGGGCTGCTCTCCCTGCTGGCCCCGCCCACCCGCCCATAATCTTTCCCCTAATTGTTAATAGGAGCAGCACGGGCCTCTGCGCGGGGGCGCGCCCGGGAGAAGCCCGGGACAAGGGCGGGACCGTCTGTGGCCGTCCGGGGCCGAAGGAGGCCGGGCTGGGCCACCCCACTGATATCTATCGGCAAGAACCTTGATACAGTAACACTGAGTTTCGTAAATTGTCTTTTGTACTCTAAAGTGTTCTATCGTCCTTGAAGGCGTAGGGGGTTTTAGAATATGTCATTATCTTCAAGTATGTCTACTTCTACCATGTTGCCACCTTTGAATGAGGCAGGGTCAGCCATCATGGGTCCCTTGGATAGCTATTTTAAACGAGTACCCCAAGACATTGACAGAGAAATTGCCCTGTCGGAAAAACGTGCAGAACGTAGGTTGTCAATTGAACTTCTGAAAACCTCTGTTGATAAACGTTATCCTCAAAGTTTCCCAGCATTGGTTACCCCCTTATCATCTATTATATTGCAGGTTGCATCGGAAACCCCCTACCCCTTCCCCCCAATTATAGAGCCATTAGCAGTCCCGTCTTCGGAATCTGAATCCTCTACTCTGCCTGTAACCCCTCCTAGTCCCCCTATTGATCCACTTATTGATCAGTTGTGTACGGCACAACCTAGCGCTCCAATATATGTAGAAAAACCTAAAACCTGTCCTAAAAGGAAGAGGAGTGTAGCGCAAAAGAAATGTAATGCTACAAAACCCCCCCAAAAAATGAGAAAAGTAGGAGTATGTACACGACCCCGGGAACCTACTGGGAGTAGCCTTGGTGGATTACCAATGGGAGAGAGGGAAGTCGCCTCGACAGGTACAGATCCCGTAGCGATGGATCCCATAGTGATAACATCGCCTGTGACATTACCGCCCATCTCGCCACTGGTCTTGGAGTTGGAGAGACTTATACGGACCCTCCTGACTCCCATCGAGGAGCGACTTAACAAATTAGTAGTCCAGCTAGATCACCTAGAGCAGGCTAGTTTGGACAATTTTTTCTCCACAAAATCTTTAATTAAATCCTATTTTAGGACGGGAGAGAGTAGGAATTTCCAGCAAACTACTGGGCGCGATGAAAGCGTACCTGCGATGGAACTCCATTCTCCCGTGGCTAGCACCGAAACCGTGCCACAGGGAAAGGGACAAAGCCGCAAACTCAACATAGAACCGCCAGTAACCTTAGGCAGTAAGAACGGTGGGAAAACCAAGCTTACCGATAAAGTAATTAAGGGTAGTAAAGAGTGCCCTAAAAACTCCACAACCTTAAGCAATGGCACTCAACATCTACCAAGTACCCTGAAACCCTGCCAAGGTACTGTAGCTGGTGATAATAACAGTCCCAGGATAAATAATGCAGTAGTGAACAAGTCCCAGGTACTACAGACTCCAAAAAATGTAGGTCCATTAATTGGTGGAAATGATAGCTCTAGAAAAAGTAATGCTGTAACAAATAACTCCCAGGTCTCCCAGGTTCCACAAAATGTTCCAATATCCAGCCCTGTTGTTCAAGATACAAGTTGCCCCACACTCCAAGTGACAAAGCCTCTCCCTAGGATACCCCCCGTAAATCTTACTCCGGATTCTCACCCTTATGTGGCTGTCCTTACTAATGTTCCACCCTTATTGGCAGCCCAAAGAGAAACCTTCCAGATGTTAAAAAATAAGGTCATGCACTGGTTAAGGGCTAATAGACCATTGCCCGGCGAAGTAGATGGTTTGATTATCGGGGTAAGAAGGGTCAATTGGATAGGTTGTACCCCAAAAAGTCTGGGGGGGGAATGTATTATTATTAACTTCCAAGATCCCAGGGTGGCGGGTTGGATCATGAGGTTGGGTTGGGGCACTAACAGTGGTGGGATTGGTATTGTGGACCTTACTTTCTTTTATCCAAAGCCAAGTGGACCCCAACATGGGGGGAATAGGGATCTAGGCAATCCTAGGTATCCATCATTGCCAAGGAACACCTCCTTTACTGCCCCCTTGTTACGACCAAATTTTAGCAATGGTCAAACTTATAACTCTCATGATGGGGGGTGGGGTTGCTGACGAGAGTGTGGTGCTTCCTTGAATACAAGGGGTAGTGTGTCAAGGGGGGATTTATGCGAGAATTCTGTAGTGCCAACTTTGGATACAGTAGTACACCCACAAAAAGTGACTAGTGTTGGAAAGATCATGAATTGGAGGGGAGATCGTGGGGCCTGTTTACAAAGTTTGGGGGATGAAGAGTCGCTTATAGTAAGCACTACTGACATCCAGGAAAGTGATGTTATTTTGATGGATAATGTTGTTGACCAGGAAGTGAATTCTGAGTGCTTGGGCAAACCTATATCCACGCCAGTTATTGGGGTGGAAAATGGAGATGGCTCTAGCCCGGGGAAGTTATTCTCGTGGAATATTGCGGGGCTAGCCAGTAGATTATTGTCCCAACAGTGGATAGATTTTGTCAGCGGGTTTGAGGTGTGTCTGTTTCAGGAGACATGGGCCTGCGACCCTATCTTCCTCCCAGGCTACTTAAATTATTCCATTCCAGCGACCAGAGGTGCCAGGGGTCGACCCAAGGGAGGGTTGACAGTTTGGGTCAAGCAAGGTCTACAAATCAAATTAAAAGTGTTGGACTTGGGTTCTAAGGATATCCAATTGCTAAGAATGACATCGGATAAGTGGGGTGCAATGGATATCTACAACATCTATGCTAGGGGTACTAACACCGGGAGCTCCCCCACCCTAGAGGCCCTGTCGGCTTTCCTTGAATCATTGTCTCTGGGAAACAGAGTGGTAGTGGCAGGTGATTTTAATAGGACCTTCGAACCGTTGGACGATACGGAAAATCCACTAGGACAAGAGGAAGATATCCAATGGGGTGTCTCGCCTCTAAACCTGGTTCCGGTCAAAAGGTGGACGAAGGATATTTTGCTATTAAATGCAATGTGCTTGGAATATGGGTTGAGGGCCCTTAATGGAAGGACTAAGAGTGATCAGGAAGGAGTTTGTACATTCGACAACGGCCACAGTAAAAGTAGAATAGATTATGTCATTTGTAGCCTTAATCTATGGCAGGGGGTATCCGATATGGAAATAATGGAAAGATTGGAAAGTGACCACAATCCCCTTTGTGTTACCCACACTTGGTGGACCGCCATGCTTGGCGGTTCGCAACCTCGTGATGGAGTATTGCCTGATATGGCCAATGACATGCGTAGAGTTAAATGGCCAAATGTGCTGGCGAATGTAGTATCTATGGACTCTATAAATTCAGAGTTGGATACTGCAATCGCCGCCTTTGAGATAACAAGCCCCGTAATTCCTGGTTCCAGTGTAGCCACGGCCATACATGAGAAGTTTTTTTCCCTCTTAAAACCACATTTTATGAGACCATCCAATGTGAGTAGGAAAGTTGCACCCAAACCGGCTAGGTGGTTTAATAAACAGTGTAGGACCGCCAGATTAGAATTGGGTAGAGCAATTAGAAACAGGGATAGGCTTGCGATTGGTGTAGCCAGGAAACACTACAATGTAAGTGTTCACCTGGCCAAGAAAAAATGGGACGAAGATTATTGGGATGAATTTCTTGAGGCTTCAGGGGCAAGGGATTCTAGGCATTTCTGGAAAGTTGTAAAGTGGGGTAGAGGTGGCACCCCAAATAAACCAGGTAACAATGTTGACGAGGCATCCTGGGTGGAGTATTTTAAACCCCAGTATGCGGAGATAAGGGAGGCAGTGGCGCCAGAAGCAATCCCAGTTGTATTTTGCACGGAAAGTTTGTTTTCCACTAAAGAAGTAGAGTTGGTAATTTGCTCCTTGCAAGGGGGAAGGGCACCGGGTTTAGATGGGATACCCTCCGACATATTCAAAAATGATAAAGTACGGTGGGCCAGGTATGTGACCCTACTGGGAAATGCAATAGCAAAAGGGGCTGCAATCCCAGAAATATGGAAGGGAGCAATAATAATACCCATCTACAAGAAAGATGACCGGTCACTCCCAGCAAATTATAGACCAATAAGTTTAATTGCCACTGTACAAAAAGTTGTGGGGAAGATGGTGGCAAATAAGCTGATGGATTGGGTAGAGGAGCATGATGCTCTTTCCCCTTACCAGGCGGGGTTCAGGCGGGCAACCAGTACGGTAGACCAAATATTCCGTTTTACCATGTTACGGTGGGGGACGGTGCTCCTTGGTGAAGGCAGCCTGTATGTCGCTTTTGTCGACTTGCGGGCTGCCTTCGACCTGGTCCCTAGGAGCAAGCTCTGGACTGTTCTGAATGGAATTGGGGTCCCGCCTGAGTTGCTCACTTTGATTATGAGGCTCCACGAGTGCAACTCTGCCAAAGTACAGTGGGGGTTGAATGGTGAATCCACTGTCGACTTCCCGGTAGAACGGGGGGTGCGACAGGGATGTGCAATGGCACCCTTGCTCTTTTCCCTATTTATTAATGGAATTGTGGGTAGGATGCTGAGCGCGAGTGTAGACGCACCTTCGTTAGCGGGCATCAGGGTCCCGATCCTGATGTTCGCTGACGATACCTTAATTGTGTCTAAAACCCCGGTCGGACTGCAACGTGCTTTAAATATATTTGATGTTTTTTGTGGGGAGCATGGCCTTGAAGTTAATGTTGGTAAGACTAAACTGATGGCCTTCTCCCAAAAGCATAGACCCCGACCAAGGATATCCCTGAACAACATTGAGCTTGAGGTAGTAAGTGTCTTTACTTATCTTGGGGTTGAGATATCTAGTAAGCCAGGTTGGGACCACCACATAGATAAAGCGGTACTGAGGCATCAGCAGATTGCAGGGGCACTTCGGGTGGAGCAAGCTAAATCAAAAACAAAGCCTATAAAACCAGTTCTCCTCGTTTATGATGCTAAAGCTATAGGGTCAGCCCTATATGGGGCTGAATTGTGGGGTTTTGAGAGGCTCCCCACTTTACAAATATCAGAGAATAGGTTCCTAAGGGGAATTACGGGCCTCCCTCAGAGTGCGCCATTAGTCCCGCTTGGCCTTGATTTAGGAAGGAGATCTGTTAGTGACCGAGCTAGATTAAGGCCTATTCTTTACTGGAGACGGCTATGGACTACCCCAGAGATTCGACACTATGCTGATGGGTTTTTAGCTTTAATCAAAACAGATACCTTCCATAAAATTACATGGCTGAAGAAACTAAGGGTTGTTTTGGGCGAGCTTGGCCTTCCTAATCTCTGGGATAATCCAGCAGGGGTAGTATTTCCAAGTAAAAGTACCATCAAGACTCTTTATTGGGACCTCATAGAAGAAAGACTATGGAGGAATACTAAATCTGAAACAATGGGGGGGAGATTCTTGGAAATTAAAATGAGACCTATACTGGAACAATATTGGGACAGTATTACTGTCCCAATGGATAGGAAGTTATTTTTTCAGCTAAGGTCTGGTTCCCTTCCCTTGCGATCCTTGACGGGTAGATGGCGGAGTACGAACACCTCATGCTGTCCGGTGTGTGGTGTAAGTAAAGAAAGCATAGGCCACTTTTTATTCTCGTGTGAGGCCTATGCTATCCCAAGGAAAGTATGGCTGACTCCAGTGTGTAGAAACCTTGGGACATCTAGTGGTGTTGAGGGGTTAAGAATTATCTGTACCACCACTGATATGCCCATTGTGCTTGGAACTGCTAAGTATTTGGGGTGGGCATGGTCCATTAGGCGTCGGATTTTATCTGCTAATATGAATTGATATTGTTAAATAATATAAGTTTTTTTATTCTTGTTAAAGCTTGCACAATTGTTTTACATATATTGAAATGTATGGAAAATGGATTTTAATGTATTTTAAAATGTATATTTGTGCTTTTATCAGTAAAATTTCTCGAATAAAGCTTTTAACATTAACATAATGACTGCGTTGTAAATTTAGTGCATTGTAATGGCTGCGTTGTAATGGTTGTTTCCTCTTTCAGACAGTAACACAAAGGGGGCTTAGGTGTGAACAAGATGGGCCATCCTGACAGGATAACTGGGAGGAGCTGCACCCGGCCCTACTTACATTTGAAAGGGCTCTGCATCCTGCAAACAGAAAGGAAACTGACACCAGGCCTGCCCTGTCGTTTGCCACTCCAGACTTCTTGGAGGCTTGACAGGGGAAAGAATGAACTTTCCAGAGCCATGTGTGGAGGAATTATAGGGAACGCCCCCACTTTAAAGGCCGGCGTCTGGTATGAATATTGTACCACCAGAACCATTCATCAGAACAATTTTGGACCTGTGGACATTACAGAAGAAGGACTGCCCTCCCCTGATGCTAGAGGATTGCCCTACCTCTTGAGGACTTCCCTACTGCTTGAGGACTGCCTTGCTGTCTGCGAAGGAAGACTGGACCATCATCCTAGTCTAACCTGAGTGACTCCACGGGTCAGTTGACTGACCCCCATGATTGAGTTACAGGGAAATAGGAAGCACCAGAGACCTCCCATCAACTGACAAGCTGACCTGCTGCAATTTGACCTGCTTGCACCTGCAAATGGACTTACCTGAGCCCCGTGGTGGCCTCTGCTGGAGTGCCTGATCCCAAGAAGTGCCCCCCAGATCCTGGGCCCTTGGCTGGCATCAGACTGAGATCCTCCCAAGAAAAAAAGGTCAAATCCTGTAGCTTGAGCTCTTTTCAAATGTGAATAGACCCCTTCATGCTGAGGCTCTGCCACCTTCAATCAATGATCCGTTCAAGTCCTGCTCTTCACACTACAAAGACGGCGAGCAATGGCGGGCAACACAAGATCTGCACTATGCACCATAGTAACAGCAGACCGCGATGACAGATAATGCGCAGCTCCAGCAATGACCATCCACGGCGCCAAACCTGCTCCTTGGGGTACAGTGATGGCAGCCTGCAGCACCTGGCTTGCTTTTCCCGCTACACCAACTACTATCCGTGACACTTTCCCTGCTCCCCATGGCCTCCTTCACCATGAATGCAACTCTTTGAGCCAGATTATGAGATGGTAACTCTTTCAGCAGAATTCATTTATCTGTATCTGACCCGCACTCCAGCACTAACACGGCCAGATGACCGCAAGTAGGCTATTTGTGCCTGTATGCACTATATCTACCTAAAACTTTGTAACTGCATATCTCTGATTCTCCTGATTGGATTGTTGTTTTTCTGGGATCAATTTTTTTATTATTTTTTTTCTAAATCGTTTTGGGATTATTCTTTTGTTTTCACTTTATTTATGTTCTGCATACATACTTTACACATTTCCTCCAAATCTGACTGCTTTATGCGAAGCTGCCAAAGGCATAAGCACAATAATTTAGCGATATTTGTGGTTTATCTTAACAAGGATTGTGGTTATTGCCTGAGTGGAGCTTTCACCCACTCTTCAACTCATAACTCAATTTCTTACACTGTTGCTAAGAACCCTGTTAGAACTGGGGTGTAAAGCAGTGTGTAATGCATTTGTGAACACATACAGTAATACAGTGAAAACACTACAAATGGACACCACACCAGTTTAGAAAAATAAGTAATCTTTACTAGACTTAACACAAGACCAAACGACAAAAATCTACAATACTGTAATCAAAAATAGACTTTAAAATGGTAGAAATAGCTTAGTTCAATGCAGATGATAAATGCAACACTTTACTCTCAAAGTACCTTGGATGCGTCATGCAATACAAACAAAAGGGTCACAGGGAAGGTGATGCCTCGGTTCCTTGCTTCGGGGGATGTTCCTTACTGCAGCGCAGGGGGTTGATGCGTCAGTTCCTCACCAGAGAGGAGGTGATGCATCAGTTTCTTACTGTGATCTGGTGCGATGCGACAAGATGGCGCCTCGATGTGATGCGACGATCCAGTGCGATGCGAGAAAATGGCGTCTCGATGTGAGGCGACAACATTGGATGCGATGCGTGCATACCCGATAGCCATACGGCGAACTCTGTAACTTCTGAGCCGCAACAGGCACTGCGAAACGCTTCTCCATTGATGCGACTGCGATTTCTGCAGCGGCGACATGCTTCTCCTATGATGCGATGTGCTTCGATGATGATGGAACGGTAAACAGGTGCAGTGGCGGCACGCTTCTTCGGCGATGCGACAGCAACTGCAGCGGCAGTGACACACTTCTGCTCGTTGCATCACGCTTCCAGCTCCCAGCAACTCGCAGTCTTCTCAGAGGGCCCAAACAACAGTACGCACCTCTCTGCAGGCAGAATTCCACAGCAAGGGAATTCAGGGGAGATGGTGTTGAAGTCTTGTATCCCTGAGGCAAGCTCAGTTCAAGCCCTTGGAGATTCTTCTTCAAGATTGCAGAAGTACACACAAAGTTCTTTTTCTCCTTTCCTTGGCAATAAAGTAACCACTGCAGGCCAACCTCAACAGCACAGCACAGGGGAAGTCTCGTCCTTCAGCTTCCTTGGTTATTCTCCTTGGCAAAGTGCAGAACCCAGAAGTGATCTAAAGTTCTGTGTTCTGCATCCCCCCTTTTATACACCAAAATCCTGTGTCTCTGAAGGCAGAGAGTGTCTCTACCTAGTCCAAACCAGTTCTGTGCAGTTCTGGAGCACTTTGTTTACAGGACTCCTTCTTTCCTTTGACAGTGTGGGCCAGGTCTTCAGACACACCACAGGAGGTGGAGCTAGCATTGTGGAAGGCAGGCACAGCCCTATTCAGGCCCAGGTGCTACTCCTTCCACCACTCTACATGCAGATTTTCAGCCTTGTGCTGACTAACCCTGACCTACTTTCTACTTTCTAAAAGTGGTATTTTCAAACACAGAATGTTAAAACCAACTTCATTAAAAGATGTATTTTATCATTCTGAGTTCAGCCATACAAAACTCGAATTCGCACCTAGTTCCCTGAGTCAGTTAGGATTATAAGATGTTATAATCAAACTGCCAAGAGTGCCACAGGCCCTTAAGAGTCGGTATTTTACCACCCAATCCTATTGGGTGGTAAAATACCGAATTCAGGTGTGCCTGCACATCTGTGCATGCACACCTGTGCAATGTGACACACAGACATGCCCTTAGGGCATGTATGTGTGCCACTTGTCACACAAGCCTGTACTTGGGGTGCTAGAGGGTGTCAAAGTGACTCCCCCTGCACCCTTGCAGGATTCGGTATTTACCGATTCTGTAAATACCGAATCGGTATTTCACATTGATTCCTATGGGCTTCAAGGCTGTTACAGAATCGGTAAATTAGAAATGAGATTTACCTACATATGCCTCCTTCCTATTTACCTACTCTTAAATACCGAATCGGTATGATTCGGTATTTAAGAGTCGGTAAATAGGAATTACCTACATCTGTCCCTTAGTGTGCTAAGTCCACTCCTCTTCCCTGAGCCACCAGCCTTCGACGCCCTAACCCAGCCCCACAGACATAAAAAATAAAATGATAATAACTTTGCTACTGTCATTTTATTTTCCCCTTTTCCACTGCTCTGAGAGCAGTGGGGCGACGCTCCTCGACCTTAGTGGAGGACCGCCCCTGAATGTACCCACAGGTTTCTTCCAATTTGAGTTGATGGTATCCCTTGTTCACATGAGGACGGGAGAAGACTTTGACTTTGTTCAGCTTCATGATCATGTCTGCAATGTGTGGACCAGGAAGTCTTTCCCTCTCGATTGTTTTATTGGCCTGGTGCATATCCTTACAAATGTGAATTGTACCTCCACTGTCCTTTTTAGGCACTACACTATGGGTGACAACCATGGACTGGGGCCAGTACAGCGCTTGATGTTGTCATGTTGCAACAGCAATTCTAGTTCCTTTTCAATTGCTTCTTGCAGGTGAAATGCTATTCTGCGGTGCCACTCTGCAACAAGCTTGATGTCTTTGTTAATGTGAAGTCACACCTTCATAGTTTTGAGCATTCCTAGGCCATGAAAAAACGATGGAAACTGACTCACTGTTTCAGATTGCCTATTTTGGTTGTAATTGATAGGCCTGGGCATGAAATTTCACTCCACTCTCGGAGTTTGTGGAGTTTTTCTCACTCAGCACTTCGATAGCACATAGAGTTCCAAAAAACTCAACGGAGCAGAGTTTTTTCCTCGCTCGTGCTCGCCAACATTAAGTTGGCGAGAGCGAGCAAGGAAAATCTTACTCCAGGCTAACTCCCAGCGAGATTTCTTAATGCGGGTGGTCACAGATGGTCGCTACCGTTTGCATTGAGAAACCTGCTGCTTGAGTAGAATATCTACTTGAGCAGCAGAAAGATGCAGTGCCCTCTTGCCCTCCCAGTGGTGCTGTTCATGCTAATTTTACAGCTCAGGACAAGCACCCAGCACTAAAAATCAGCATGAATGGTGAGAGGTAACACACTCCTCCGCAAGTAGAACTCCGTGCAGCATAGTTTTATGGTCCCTTCATAGAACTCTGCAAATCGGAACTCCGCAAACCCCCCTGCCCCCAGTCCTTCTAATTGATATAGATCAGTCCCATGTCAGCAGCAGTTGCAGAATTATGTAGAAATGCACTGGATGAAGTACCTTGCAGAACGTGGATTGGGGCTTGCAAAGATGTATTTTTATGCTGCAGGGCCGCTGAGAATGATACTTGACTCTGTAATGGTCTGGAAGCAGCCCATGTGTAAACCTTTGTGTTTGACACACTTGAGTCTGTTGGTACTACTAGTATAAGATGGTTTCATACCCAGGCCATAACAAGGGTTGAAAATAGTCACCCTCAGGTTGGGAATTTTGTTTTTGTAACCTGGAATGTGTGAGGGATAATGAATAAGTTAGGAAGTGCTGATTAGGCTAAAATTATATCTAATTTTGCCTCCAAGAAACTTGATGTACAACACTGACATTCGTAGAGGGGATTTTTTCACATTCCTTATTTGCCATAGCCTTTAAATCTGGGTGGGCGATCCTTATTTCTAATAAACTCCCTGTATTTCAGTCGGACCACATACTCAATTACTGTGGTTTAACAGGAAGGGGGGAGGAGATCTGGTATTGGGGAACATTTACAATAATGCATTTGGTTTTACTCTTAGCAGAGTGGCCACAGCACTTGACCATGGCCTTGAGGCCTTCTTATGCTCTATTCACTCAAATGTTGAAGTTATATGGGCAGGTGATTTTAATATTCAGGCTTGTGCATTGTCAGATCCAAGTGTTTGTGGATTTGCCTATCAGGCAGGGATGGGGAGAAATACAGGGAGGCATTAAATTCCATTGTCGGTCTGCTCTATCCTTAGCCCTTGCAGCCATTAGTACTTTTTCTAAACTGAACGTCTCTCACAACATGCGTCTTCGGAACAAACAGAAAAACAGCCGTCAATGACTCTGATGCGCATGGCTTCTTCATCATTAAATCCACTAAATTTATAATGTTTGAAAGGCACATCAAATCTGTCTACGAACTCATCCATTGTTTAACCAAATTGTTGTCTTGCTTGATTTGAAAATATACCTTTCATAATCGACGTTTGGCATCAGACTGAACTTGACTCCTAATTCTTCTTTGATCTGACGGTATGATATTGTCTAAGTGATATTTCTTACCAATTCTTTTACTCCATCACCAGCAAGATTCTTTGAGTATTTAATGATTTTCTTGTCATTTACTTCTTCCAGAGCATCTGTGAAGTTATCACAGTTCTTGATCCATGTGGTCCATCTGGTGCCAATATTCTACTTTTTGGCACTATCAACCGGTGGTGAAGGTTTAAAAAATGCACCTGCTGTGTCTTGTGCACTTCTTTCTACTGTCATTGAGAGTATATGCTTTTTGGACAGCACTCGTTGTGCACCGGAATCTGCACCTTCTGGAAGTACGAGTTTTGTACTTCAACTTGGATCGTCTGGCCCTCTCAACTGTCATGTAGTGCCTTCTTCGTCTTTGACGGTAAGTGTATTTTCTATTTCTTGCATGCTCTGGTATTTGTTTGTGTCTTTTCATTTCATTTGAGTCATTTCTTCATGCTGCGTTGACAACTTTCACCCCTCTCAGTCCGACATACAACTATGATAATGCGGGCTGTGCGTTCCAGTCAAGGCAAAACTCAGAATGTAGTGGATGCTACTTGCTACTTTGCACAAATCGGCCTTTGCGATAGGTTGCAGCCATCCTTGGCAATCACAAAGTGTTTTGTTTTATTGGTGAGTATATCTCTGTTTCTCGTACTTGTTCGTTTCTGCCTTTTATCTTGTACATGGTTGCCACTGTCTTTTAGCGTACTCTTCACATGAATGATGGCTCAGTGTTGTAGCGCAGCACCATATTCTTCTTCAGCCTGGCCATCAACTCTTGGCAGGCTTTTCCAATGGCAGTCCTCTGCTAGGCCTCCAACTTCTTCGCGAGTCCTTGTATGGAATAGAGCTTGACTTGCACTGCACAAATGCCAACTGCAGACTCCTTTGAACTGGCTTGGGCACACATCGCACGCATGAGCAGTTTTCCGTATCCTTGCAAACTCTCAGGGAGAGAACTCTTGTTTCTTCAGGGCAAGCAACCATTACTCGTCGCTAATTACCGTATTCTCCCAGCGTGGGAGCATGCAAAAGAGCACGCCACACATGGAGGTCATAACCAACGTCTTTATTCATCAGAGTATAACACTCAAACTGAAACTTTCCAGTAGGTCATATTCATTAATAACCACCCCTTAACACATCCCAAATTAATATATAACTCCTTCATTGAGTGCACCCAGTGCTGCTGGGTCTTAATGCTCAAAGACCTAAGACACCACACTTTTCTAAAAGGAAATTGGATGTGCAGGGTGAGAATAACCAGTTAGATGTTGTTCCAAAGCTGGTGCCTAGGAATCCTAGGAATCAGCTGGCCACATGTGTTTATCTGAAGCTGCGGGAATATGCATGAGAAGTTATGAGTTGGAGCAAAACATCTTATATTTCACAAATGTTTTCATGACAGGATTTTTACAGCCTACAAAGGAATTTAACAAGCAGAGGATTTTGAACTGTGAATTCAGATTGACAGGGAACAAGTACAGGTTTCTTCTTGATATATGGTTATATTTTCTAAGCTATGTTGCTTTCCTAATTGCAAGAGTTTGTGCTGGTTGCAGTTTGGTTGTAGAAGCTTCATCAAGAACAACATGCAGTCCGTTTCACTAACGAATGTTCAAGAGTACATACGCCTATATGATTAACATTCAATATTTTCAAGGTCAGGAGTAAAAGCCTTCACCAGTAACCTGAACACGGTAGGCAGACAAAATATCGAAATTAAAATATCGATATACAATAATATCGATGTTTTAATATCGATGGTATAGTATATCGATGTGCCATGATATCGACAGACAGAATATCGAGATTAAGGTATGTATGTTAGTAATATCGAAATTTTGATGTTTAGTGTTATGTATTTTATTATGTTGTTTATATGTTTGCTAAATATGTTTAGAAATGTATGTTTGAAAATTAGTAATTATGTTAACATTTTGCATTTTAGTATTAGAGCGGGTTGTGGGTTTATAGGGGAATAGGGTGGGAAGTAATTTAATAATAACTAAATAATTAATATATATTTTTAAATATTTTTTAATTAATAATTAATTTGTAATTAATTGAAACTAATTAGTTAATTACATTAATTAGATTTAATGAGCTAAGATATATAATTTATTGTTATTGTTAATTAATAATTAATTGGTAATTAATTAATGTTAATTAGTTAATTACATTAATTAGATTTATTGTGGTAATATATTTAATTTAGTGTTATTGTTAATTATTAATTAATTTGTAATGAAATAATATTAAGTAGTAAATTAAATTAATTAGAGTTAATGTGTTAATATTTTTAATTTATTAATTTTTGATATTGTTAATTAATAATTAATTGGTAATTAATAATTATTAAGTGATTACATGATTTCATTTATTTATGTGTAGTGGGTTGTGTGTTTATAGGGAAACAACCATTACAACGCAACTTTTACAACGCACTACCATTACAACGAAACTTTTACAACGCAAAAACTATTACAACGCATGCATTTACAACGCATGTTTTTATAACGCAGATACCTTTACAACGCATACCATTACAACGTAAGTATTGGTAAGTATATAATTATATTTAAAATGTTATAGTTTTGGGTTTTTGGGTCAAGGGGTATTTTTAGGGTTCAGGGTCAGTTTTTAGTTTTTTGGTAAAGGGGTATTTTTAGGGTTCAGGGTCAGTTTTTAGTTTTTGGGTAAAGGGGTATTTTTAGGGTTCAGGGTCAGTTTTTAGTTTTTGGGTAAAGGGGTATTTTTAGGGTTCAGGGTCAGTTTTTAGTTTTTGGGTAAAGGGGTATTTTTAGGGCACAGGGTCAGTTTTTAGTTTTTGGGTAAAGGGGTATTTTTAGGGTTCAGGGTCAGTTTTTGGTTTTTGGGTAAAGGGGTATTTTTAGGGTTTAGGGTCAGTTTTTAGTTTTTGGGTAAAGGGGTATTTTTAGGGTTCAGGGTCAGTTTTTAGTTTTTGGGTAAAGGGGTATTTTTAGTGTTCAGGGTCAGTTTTGGGTTTTTGGGGTACAGGGGTACAGTGTAAAAATTAAAGTAAAATTAAATTTAAATTAAATTAATTAGATTAAATTAAATTAAATTAAATTATATTATATTAATTTTAATTAATTTACATAAAAAATTATTATATACTTACCAATACTTACGTTGTAATGGTATGCGTTGTAAAAGTATCTGCGTTGTAAAAACATGCGTTAATATTTGTAAAATTATATGTATTTTTAAATTAATTTTAAATTATTATTAATACATTTAAAAAAACGATATTTTTAATTTCGATATTTTTGTACAACGATATTATTTTTTCGATATTTTTGTACTTACCATTATGTAGATATAATTTCGATATTTTTGATTTCGATATTTTTGTGTCGATATTTTTGTATGTAGATATTCTGTCTGTCGATATTATGTCATACATTCCCTGAACACAATGAAGCAAGATAACATGGCCGAAGGAACCAGTTATTCCAAAGTCCGTTTTTCCTCAGTCTGTTTTATGATCTTGGGTGCAGGTTTGGGAGCAGCTCACAAACATTGAAGGCAACACTGATCTTGACACTAGTTGTATTATGGAAAACTATTGACAAAAACATTGTTGTACAGAATATCACCAAAAAAATATAATGAAGACATAAATATTAACTTTACAAACTTTTTATATAAAGTACACATTATTGACTAGAAAATATAGAGGACCAAAATATCATCCCAAAATAAGTATGTCAAATATTAAATATTAAACATTCTATTAACTTACCTTATGTTAGGTTATGCTATGTTATTTTATTTTATGCTGATTTGTGGAGCATGCTATCACCCTGGCAGGCATCCTGGTGCTGAGCAGGTGTGAGCCTCGGCACACGCAGGCCTAGAGAGACTACTCAAAATGCCAAGTCTTTAACTTTTTGCGGAATTCAAGAAATGAGAAGGAGGGTTCTTATGTGTGGCGACAGGTTGTTTAACACGTTAGGAGCAATATAAGAAAAGGCTTGACTGCATGACCTGGTTTTCCGTATGTTTGGGATTTGTGTCAGTAGGAGTCTTGAAGAGCAGAGGTGTCTGGAAGGTTTGTGAAAGCAGATGCAATTTTTGAGTTATGCTGGGTAGGTGTTATGTAGTGCCTTGAAAGGGTGGGTAATGAATTAGAATTGTACTCATTTGTAAAGGGGGAGCTAGTGGTGCTCCTTCCGGTGTGGTGTGATGTGAGTGCTGTGTGGGAGGTTGAGAGTGATTTTGTCTGCCATGTTCTGATTGGTCTGAAGCCTTTTAGTGATTTTTGTGTGGATCCCTTCATAGAGGGTGTTCCGGTAGTACAGCTTGCTTGTGACTAGGGCGTATGTGATGGTATTTTGGATGTTGATCAAGAGCCACTTGAAAATCTTATTCAGCATTTTTAGGGTATGGAAGCATGAGGTGGTGATAGCATTGACTTCAGTGGTCATGTCAAGTATGCTATTGATGATGATCCTGATGTTCTTGGCATGGGTGGTAATGGGTGGGTGTTGGGCCTAGCTGTTGACCACCAGGTGGAATCTCACGGTGATGTGCTCTTCCCAGATATCACGATTTTGGTCTTGTCAATTTTCACAGACAGAGGATCTTCATACGGTGAGCTATTTCAGTCATGCAGGCATTGAACTTGATCCTGGTGCAGAATGTCTTGCCCATGAGGGAGAGAATGAGTTGTGTATCATCTGCATAAGAGAGGACATTCATATTGTGAGAGGGGATGATGTGGTGGCTTGAGCATTTATTTAGGCATTGAAGAGGGTCAGACTCAATAAGGATCCTTGAGGAACTCAGAAGATCAGCAGTCATATGAGGTGTACGGTGCCAGGATGACTGACTGGGTCCTTCCAGTCTGGAAGGAGCAGATCCATCAAAGTGTGTGTAGTTGGATTTCGAAGTCGTGTAGGCATCGGATATGGATGAGGTAAATGTAAATGTGCTGGATTTGTAGAGCGCACGGCTGCCCGTGAGCGTCCCGGCGCTTGCTTAGGGAACCCGTCCTGGTATTCCCCTGTGAGAAACCCCGGCAGGGTGTCCACAAGGTGAAAGCCAGGCATCCCGCCGCGAGGGGCCGTAGAGGAGATTAAGCAAGCTATTGCCCAGAGTCGCAGAGTGTGACCCCGTGGGTTGAGTAGGCACCAGAGCGAGAATTGTCGAGTCCGTGGAATTTTTGAGCCCGAGACCCGCCAAGGCGGGGAATCGAACCCTGGACCACGGTCGATCTCAGCTTCCGGGTCTGCCGCCTCTAACCACTGAGCCACGCTTCTCCACTCAGGTAGGAAACTGTGTCATATGTGGGGGAGAGATCCAGGCGGATGAAGGCAACTGTGTCTCCTCTGTCCTGAGTCATGTGGATATCATCTGTTGCAGCACTGAAGGCAGTTTCAATGCAGTGGTTGGATCTGAAACCTGACTGAGTTGTGTCGAGGAACTGGTGGTCATTGAAGTATTCGGTGAGGTGTCTGTTGATGTTTTTCTCTAAGACTATGTCCAGGAATGGTAGAAGGGACCGACCTGTAGTTAGCAAGCAGTCGAGGGTCTGCAGAGGGTTTCTTTGGCAATGGGATGACAGGTGTGGGTTTCCAAGCCTCTGGAACAGTCACAGAAGTATTGGAGGCATTTTGAATGGGTGTGAGCATGGTGCTTATGGGTTGTAGTCCTCTGGAGTGGTGGTGGCAGGGGTCCCATGGGGCCCTTAAGTGGATGGACTTCATGGTGGTGACAGTACTATTGGGATGATGACAGGCCATGTGGTTTAAAAAACACATATAATATAAAAAGGAAGAAAGGAAAACATAAAATATAAACTTTAAAATAAATCTAAACAAATAATAAACAACATATATAAATAAATAAAATTATGAATGCTAACAATTAGGAAAATTAAAAACGCTATATATTAAAAATGTATGCATATGCAATAAAAGTGTTACATTTAAGAGATAATTTTAGTTCAAAAATAAAAATAACACATTATTACAAAATAATTTACTATAACTTTTGAAATTAAATCCCAAAACTAAAACTTTAACAATTTATACACAAAAATATCACATAAAATTGATCTGTAGCGATCAAACTCATTATTCCCATGTCACATTTGGCAACAGTATGTAAGGTTGAAGACTTTGGTGGCATCATATTTTGTATTCCCCCTCCAATGTAAGCAACAGTAGGGAACATTTTTGACTTTGGAGGGGCCAGATTTATTATTCCCACTCTAGTGTAAACACCAGTAAGGAAAGTGTTAGAGGTTGGAAGACTCAGTTGTACTATTAATATCACATCAGGCAAACGTACGTAGTATGAGGCTAAATGAAATTCCTCTGCATCCTCTGGATGTGGTAATGCTCTTTTTTGAGGTCATACTTGTGACCCTAATGTTCAACTACAGGAACTTGAGATATTTATAAAAATATACGAGATGACCTCACACACTCACCTTGGTGTCATGCTTCAACATTGATTATCCAGCGCTTACTCAAGAATGCTGTAATGGTGGATGGGCGTTTAGATGTCTTTAGGGTGCTTACAGGGAAGAAGAGGTTAAGGATCCAGATGGAAATAAAAATCCTGTTCACCTACCCTGAGGATATTCCTGTGCATTAGGTGGGTGGTGAAAGGAGTATGGAATGTGTAAGTAACTTTTATGGTTCTAACATCCAACTAGGTCAACATTTTTCAGCGCTCCCATAGGCCCTGAAATGGGTCGCAGGCTTAAGTAAGGACTAGAATACTGCTTTCCCTAGGATAAATCCCTGGCTACATACACACACCACCAGCTTAATTACCACATTACCAATGTGGCTATCATGCTGGGGAGCGAAGATTCGCTTTCAATTAGTATTCATGAGGTCCTGTTGCACAAAACATAAACATTAAATTAAATTAAATTAAAGACATTGAGACAGAAAATAATGACAAATCACAAAAATGACATGCATGCAAACAAAAAGTAGAGAAAACACTACCCTCCTTTGTACACATTCTGTGCCAACTGTGTGTACAGTGCAAACGTGCTAGCACGCTGCAAACAGAATAACGCTGCGGGTTCTCAGTGCAACTGCTACCAAGGGTGAACACTTGGGTGCCTATTTAACCATCAAGCACACATTTCCTTACCCTTACTATGGGACTTTCAAACATTAGGGAAAAGTTACCAATGGACGTCTTGTAGTCACACACTGTAGAAAAGGCTATAAGTAACCATGCCAACATGTAACTTCCTCAAAACACTTAGAGGCACTGCTTAGTGGTGTTTGAGTGATGTCACTGTGTACATTGTAATGCCACATGGGAGTTGTACTCATTGGCGAACATGTGATCTTTTCTACCACGTGAGGAGTTCAATTTGCTACAAAAGCAATCCTGAGTGAAATTTGCTAATCGAGGGAGCTGTGATTCCTAAGGCCTCGAACTGCTTCTTATATTTTTGTAATATTTTAGGTGCATGAGCTCAAATATGTAATCAAAGTGGTTTTAGGTGCTGTCCTTTCATGGAGATACTTGTAATATGTAGTCTGAGGCAGACATATTGAGGAAGGGCCCCTGATGTGAGGAATGATTGGAATATACAGTGTTATATCCTAATATAGTGTAATGCCTTTCTCCTGAAGCCCTCTACACTGGAGTTAGAAGAAGCAAACACCTCATAAGGACTCACTGGTGGTAGATATGGTGACCTTGGTGTATGGAACCTAACACCTATGGTATATCATTAGCATCCATACCGGACATGAAAGGCATTTAATATGTGGTCTGGTCATTTGTATTTGACAGTAGGAGGCCATGGTATATCATCATTCAAGCCTTGTGTCTGTGTTTTTACAGAAAATATACCCAGTGTTGCGCCCTCTCAAGGAAAGTATCTGAACAATGTTACGAGATGGTCTTGGTATTATCGTTTCTAATATTATCCACATGATATCTCTGTCAGAGTGCTTATTCTCCAAGGGTTCAGTGACTAAATATCGAGGGACAGAATATCGACTGTCCAGAATATTGATTCAAAAATATCGAGGGACAGAGTATAGAATCCCTACCTACAAACAGGTAAGTACTAAAATATCGAGTACAAAATAATGATAGTTAAAATACTGTTAACTAAAATATCGAATTTTTTAAATGTATTAAAATAATATAAAAGTAATTAAATAATAAACACAATAAAATAAAACATAGTTAAAATAATGTAACAAATATTTAAAATATTATTAAAAATATATGTACATATATATAAATAAATCTATTATATAAAATAAAAATGAAGAAAATATAATAATTTAAATAATTAAAGGAGTACTTTTTATGTTAATTAATAATTTACACTACATTAAATATAACAAAATTAAAAACATTACAAAGCTAAGGGAATACAATTAGTAATCACCCTCCAACAAGTGCAAAAGTAGAGAATTTGTTGGATAGCGGGTGGGTACAAATGACTATTCCCACTCCAGTGAGTGGAATAGGAGGGAACGCGTTCGATAGCATAGGGGTAAAAATTACTATTCCCATTCCAGTGAGTGCAACAGTATGGAAAGTGTTGGATTTCCCATCACAAAGTCAAGAACATCTACGACAACTTTGACGAAGACAACCAACACACTGAACCCTCGGCGGCAGGGCGAAGGGAAATTACCGCTGCGGCTCAACACGGCTAATACGGCTGCCGAGCTTGACACGGCTGATTTCGAGATACAGAGTCTGAGGAGCTGGGGAAACTGAGCCGGATATAGGCAACCTGGCAGCGAGGACCCGTGGACTGTTCTGAGCTGTTTGAAGCTTTAAAACACAGCTTTACGAGGCAGATAGCTTTGAAGGGAAAGCTGCAGCAACATTTGGACTTAGAGATACAGAGTTGCAAATAATAAAAGTGAGTAAATTTCGTAATCTTTGTAACAATTGTAACAACTGCATCAGCTGGTCAATTTGAATGCCGAGTGATTTAATAGCGTTTTGGCGCAGGGCGCCACTCTGGAGGTCTCCTCTTCTGCTTTTATTCGGTGGGCTTCAGAGCCGGGTGGTTCGGGGGCGAGGAGGCAGGGCCCTAAAAAATAAGAAAATGCAGGCTAAAGGAGCAGAGAAAGGGAGCGAGCCTACGGCAGTGAAAGCGACTACGCGTGGAGGCAAAAATAAGGAGCTAGGTATGGGGGTTAACATGGAAAACCTAAAGGATACAGTTCTGAGATCCACAAAGGTAACTACAAAGGTAACTACACGGAACGATACAACTAAAGACCCATGTACAGACGGAAATGTTGAACATGAGAATAATGAGAATATAAGAGAATCTGATGATGCTTTAGACATTCCAGAGTCAAGTATGATTAATACTACGGGAGCCAAGGAGAAAAAAACTGTGGAGAAAGGAAAGGGTCCTCAGGTTTCTCGCTCTTTGAAGAAAGGGGTTCAAAATCTTACACTTCCTGTAATGTTTGAGAGGCAAAGTGCTCGAAATAATGACTGCTCAGTGGAAACAGCAATAGTAATATCAGAAAACAGGGTATTAACCGCAAATTCAGGAACAATATCTAGCTCCCTGACACAACATGAGGGAATACCCGGGGGACGCACAATTATCTTTGATATTGCACAAAATAATGGACAGTCTCAAGAGACTCTGGAACAGGGACAGGATATTAGTGAGGGTAATGTCTCTGGAAAAACAGCCTCATTAGATACGGACATGGCAGCAACTCAACATAATCAAATGGAAAAAGAGCTCGGCTCACAAGGAACTTTGTCGGCACCAGAGTCTGGTGAAAACTTTTACAAATTTTCTGAAATATCGTCTGATGAGGAATGGGTGGATGACGCCAGTGAAGTCAGCAGCGCTGATGAGTTAACGGGACAGTAAGACCTCGCCTAATTGCAGCGCTTCAACTATAAGGAAGAGAATTAAGAAGAAGAAAGAAAGACAACAACACAAATCAGATGACCCTCAAGCATCTGGCTTGGCAGTAGGGGAAGGCCAAGAGGAGAGGCAAAGGTCGAGCGAGACAAGAAGGATTGAATCAAGCGTCTCGGAGACTCTGCTTCCGCAGGAAATCACCCTTGTTACGATATATGAGACCATAATGAGTCATAGAGCCGAGAGCAAGACAGAAATCACACATGTGCAGGCTACTTGCAGCAAAGTGAAAAATGCAGTAAGACGGGTGATAAAACTGGGAACAGAAACTGCAGATAGAGTTACAGAAACAGAAGCGCGCATATCTGTACTTGAAGATTATGCTGCAGCACAGAAAGAAGAGCTGGATCACCGTGATGACTTAGCTAATAAGTTGAGCGAACTTGAAAATCATACCCGCAGACATAACTTATGCTTTCTTGGCATTCTGGAGGGTTTGGAAGGAACAAATCCGCGTAAGTTCATCGCAGAATTACTGAAAGAAGCCTTTCCGGAGCTGACCATGTGGGAATGGTCACGAGAAGTACAGAGGGCGCACAGGTTTCCTTTCAATACGCGGAAACCCCGTCAAGGACAACAGAACTTGAGGGGCGCTAGGTGGCGCCGGACCAAGATGGCCGCACTGCAGTGAGGCTCTCACCTAGTTGAGCCTTTTATGATCCTACACACCATCCTGACCGTTACCCAGAGCCCTGCCTGCAGCGGAATCGAAGTCGCCTCCCCGAGCTGATTGCTCCGGTGCCAAGACCTGGTGCATCGCTCCTCCACAGCGGGAGAAAACCACCTCTGACTCGGCGAGCGGCGCCCAGCGCTTATCTACGAACCGACCCCGCTGCGGCGACGATCTACGAGACGCCGGGGATCCGGGGCCCAGCCGCGACGAAATAATAACGGACGGCGGGCGAAGAACATTCCTGCCTACACATCGGAGGACTCTGGCAGAGGTGAGGGACCCCCCCCGGATGGAGAGCAACCCCCGTGGGCCGCCCCCTCGGCTACCCTCCCTTGCTTAAACTCTGCCTCGGTGCGACCCTCCCCCCACGTACTGTCACCGTATCTACACCTGCGACGTGGGACACAACGCCCCCTGAAGGGCCCGAGCTACCTGCCCCCATCGGGGCTACAGACACTTGAAGAGCGCAGCTAGCTTCTGGGCCCCGCATGTAAGCACCGGCGCGGGCGATAAAATGGACTTTTGGCGCGAAGGGGACCCAGACGCCATATCCTGCATACGTACGGCTTAGCCTCTTGCCGTAGTGGTCGAGTGACTTGTGGGGTGCGCACTGAGGCCTGTTGCCACACTGCGGGGCCCCCCTGGCCACCGCACCTCCCAGCGCAGACCTGCAGGCGCAAAGACCATTCTTATTACCCCCCCCGGAGCGGCCATTCGGTGGGGCCCAGCACATTGGTATCCTGCCTTGCTTGATTGAGGTGTAGCGGCCGTGGGCCCCCCCCCCTCCTCGCAGTCCCTTTCCAGAGTTCGCCGCCAACCCAGCGACCTACAGGGCTCCGAGATCGCGGAGTCGCGGACGCCGAGGCGCGCCATGGGCCGTGGCGACGCCAAACAATCGAAAATCCCGTTTGAGGCCAGGAAAACGACAAAAACACCGCCTGGGCCTGGCGACAGCCCCACCGCTTCCATGCCACCGGATGAAGACTAGAAATCTTTGCTTTTGGGCATGAAACAAAGTCTCTCAAACATAGATGCCAAAATTGACAATATGAACTCTCGCATGGACGGCATAGTGGCCAAAATAGATCAGCACGACTTACGTCTCAAGGAGGCGGAAGACAGAATCTCCGGACTGGAGGATGGAGCCGCCACTGCGCACCGCCAAACTTCCCAAATGGACAAGCTCCTCAAAGTCATTGCAGATAAAAATGCGGACTTGGAAGCCAGGTCCCGAAGAAACAACGTCCGCATCCTAGGCCTGGCGGAAACGACAAACACTGGGAAAATGGAACCCTTCGTGGAAACCCTGGTCACAGAACTCTTCGGGAAGGAAGCCTTTTCACCGCACCTTATAGTTGAGAGGGCACACAGATCCTTAGCTGCTCGACCCCCCCCCTGGTGCTGCTCCCAGGCCCATAATTGCACGCTTTCTCAATTACAGGGACCGTGACGCTGTGTTGCGACGTGCCCGGGAACTTGGCACAGTAACCTATGGAAACGCTAACCTATCCTTTTTCCCAGACTTCACCCCCGCAGTGCAAGAGGCCCGAAGGAAATTTACTGCCGTTAAAAAGAAACTGCAAACGCTGGAAATCTCTTATGCCATGCTCTACCCTGCAAAGCTGAAGATCTCCTGTCATAGCAAATATCATATTTTCGCGAATCCGCAGCAGGTCGAAGACTTCCTGAAGCAGCAGGGACGCGACCGAGCTGGGAACACCGAGAAGGGGCGCCGATCCCGTTCGCGCTCACCGTTGGAGCAACAGGACTGATCCTATCCTTGACTATGCTGTGAGACGGCGGCCCCCTGAGGATAAGACATGCCGTGCCAGAAACTACATTCCCGGTGAGGTACTTTTCCAGACTTTCTATACACCGGTCTGAACAATGGACTAGGCTCGACAACCTACCTCCATCCCAAGACAGACGATCCAGAGTCTACTGGCGTCTATTGGGTGTGACTAGTGAGGTAGGAGGCTGGTCAGGCGCCCCTAGAATTGCTTCCCTAATGGGTGATCCCCATTATAGCCTCCCCCCCCTCGGGGTAGAGATGACTCTGAAATGTTGGTTTACTGTACTTTGTTTTTTTTGCAGGTTGGGGGGTGGTGTGGGTGGGGTTCTTTACCCGGCGGGTTGGGATGGCCGGAGTGGGTGGGATGGGGTTCCGACAATTCACAGTCGCAATCATGGTAGCTTGTTGTTGTGTCTGGGTCGGGGAATTGGACGGGAACTGATGATCTATATATGCACAAACTGTGTGGCTAATTGTATGTATTGCACCTGTATGCGTGTCCAGGGTATGGTACTGCACTTGTTGACATGGGGGACGTGACGGAGGCACAATCTGATCTGCAACTGCGCTTGAGGTCATGGAATGTCCGTGGGCTCAATAACCCGCGGAAGAAGAGACTAGTATTGGGTTACTTAGCCAGACAGGGAGTTTCCATCGCCATGCTCCACGAAACACATTTAATGCCGGGAACTCCTCCACTGTTTGCGGCCCGTTGGGCCTCCGGTAGAGTGTTCTCATCATACTCCAATTATGCTAGAGGGGTGACGATTTTGGTCAGACGGGGAGTGCGTTTTATTCTTGAAGGAACTGAAGTAGACACGACCGGCAGGTTTTGCATGGCCTGGGGTAGGCTATACTCTCATAAGGTACTCTTGGCCTTTTTACTATGGCCCCAATACAGATGACCCGTCCACACTTCTCACTTTATGGGGTAAGATTCAGACGCTAGAAATTGCACATGTTGTATTAGGTGGCGATTTCAACACAACACTACGCCCCAACATTGACAGATCCCACCCACAGGCGCTACACTACACGAACACACAATGTACCCTCTCAAATATTGTGGAAGAATATCGTCTAACTGATGTCTGGAGGCACATACACCCTACGCAGGCACAGGGCACCCACTACTCCGCAGTACACTCCACCTGGGCACGCCTAGATTACGTGTTCTGCTCAGCGGGGCTCTCCTCCTGGTTTGTTGCAGCGTCCCACTTGGCTCGCACCCTCTCCGACCACGCCCCAGTGTTAGTGTCATTGCATCTCCCACAGGACGTGTCCCCCTACTTGAACTGGCGCCTTAACCCAGCACATCTCACCGACTCGGCCTTTAAGGCCGAACTAGAACAAGACATACAAGATTTCTTTGATCGTAACTTAAACTCGGTCTCCAGCATAACAACAGTCTGGGAGGCCTTTAAGGTAACCGTCAGGGGGTGGTGTATTGCTAAGGGGGGTGGAGTCCTCAAATCCCTAAGAGGCGAGCTGCGTAAGCTTGAACAAGAGCTGAAGCAAACCGAGAGGGAGGTGGAGAGTGCCACACCCGACCATGCAGCTAAGGCACGACTCCGAGAGAAGCTGAATGACTACGCAGACCTAGCAGACAAAGAATGTAAATTTCTCGGGAAACCGTACACGGCACGCAGCTATGGTGAGGGCGATAGACCAGGCAAGGCACTTGCATCCGTGGTAAACCCCCCCAGGTATCAGAATTACATCACAACACTGCTGGACGAGCACAATACACCCCAACGCGACCTGCCGGAACAACTCCGGATACTAGCGGACCATTATTCCACACTCTACACTTCCCAACGGTCTGCCCCGCTGAATCTGAACACATATCTAGAGGACACAGCGCTGGCGTGGTTAGGCCCATCTCAACAAAAATTCTTACATAACATACTCGAACTGGAAGAGATCACGGACGCTATCATGTCCATGAAATCGGGAAAATCGCCGTGTTCGGACGGCTGACCGATTGATTTTTATAAAGCCTATATGCACATTATTGCCCCGATACTGCAACAAGTCTATTATGCAGCATTAGACGAGGGTATTCTACCAAACACTATGCGGGAAGCTCTCATAACATCGCTGCTGAAGCCGGGCAAGCCGCCGGAGTCTTGTGACTCGTACAGACCCCTTTCCCTACTAAATTCGGACATAAAGATACTGGCGAAGGTACTGGCATCGCGCCTGAATCTACTAATGGAGCGACTGGTGTTGCCAGATCAGGCGGGCTTTGTCCCGAATCGCCCTTCTTCCCATAACCTACGCACGCTCCAGGCTGTAATTCAGGACATTACCCCTACGTGCGAAGCAGCCGCCGTTTTTCTAGACGCCAACAAGGCGTTCGATTCACTGGAGTGGGACTACCTGCTGGCGCTGCTGGAACAAATGGGGTTGCCTTTTAGTTTCTTAGACTGGATTCGACTGCTATATAGTCACCCCATGGCCTCAGTACTGCTGAATGGCTCCCGCTCTCCCCCCTTCGAGATTCACCGCGGGACAAGGCAGGGATGCCCACTGTCCCCGGTCCTATTTGCGATCGCTATTGAACCCCTGGCGGCCAAATTACGACAGCACCATAACCACCGTTCCCTAATATACCCGGAGTGACAATTGCTCGTTGCCCTTTACGCCGATGACATGACTCTCTATGTCCATAAACCCAAGGAAAATCTGAACCCCCTGCTACGTGAGATTACCAAATTTGGTGGTTTCGCAGGCATACAAATAAACTGGTCAAAGTCTGCCCTGTTTCCGCTGACTGACATCACCACACAATTCCCCCTAGACTACCCACTAATCTGGGAGGCGGAAGAGATCAGGTACCTAGGTATCAATGTGACGAGACGCCGTGACACTCTTATCAGAGCTAATTACGGTACAATCCTGGACAAGTTGACCGACACAGTAAATAGATGGATACATCTCCCACTGTCGATGTCAGGGCGTGTTTCCCTGATCAAAATGGTGGTGCTGCCGAAACTGCTGTACCTTTTCACAAACATCCCATATAACCCGGGCTCTCATTTTTTTCGCGCACTTACCTCCCAAATGTCAAGACTGATCTGGGGTGGCAAGCAGCCCCGACTTGGCATGAGTACGCTTATGCTTCCCTTCCATCAGGGAGTGTTCGACGTCCCTAATTTCCGGAGATATTATGATTGTGCACAAGCCCACTTCGCTGTATACTGGCTTCATCCCCCTCCATTTATGGCCCATCTGGCAGTTGAAGACGGCTACATGAGGCCAGTTCACCATCGGGGTACCTCTACACTGACGCCAAAATTGTAGTCCGGGATCCCAGTACGGTAGACTGTACGGTACTCGCCTGGAGACGCCTAGCGAACGATTTAGGCACGCCGTTCCTATACTCGCCACTAATGATGCTGGCGCGTGACCCCAGACTCCGTGTTGCCTGCGAGGAAATAGGCCGTAAAATGCTTACGAGGCTGGCACTCCACACATGGGGAGATCTGTACCTACAAGGTACTTTCCGAACGTCTGCACAATTCTTTGGAGATATTACCCCGTCCATTATGGATACTTTTCTGTATGTACGTTTGAGGCAAAATGTGAAGGCGATTACTCCTACCTTCCCTGACGAGCCGGACATGGTGCAGCCCCTCCACACTCTACTTCAAACCGATGCTCCGAAACATGTAGTTTCGTTGCTCTATAAACACACACAGGCAGCCCCGTCCCCACCTACTCTGAGAGCAAGATGTGACGGGGACAGTGACCTACAGGCCCAAATGACGGACGAACAGTGGGAGGAAAGCTGCGCTCATACTGCGGCTGTGACGGGCAACGCGCGTCTCAGACTTATACACTACAAGTTTTTGCATAGACTCTATTACACGCCAGCTAAGCTGCACCGCTTTCGGCTCCGGGAGGATGACAGGTGTGCCCGTTGCGGGGCCGAGGGTGCGGACTTTTTCCACCTCGCGTGGACATGCCGTAGTGTAGCTGCTTACTGGGAGGAAGTATTCGCGGCCTTCTCGGACATGGTCGAGGTTACCGTACTACCCTGCCAAAAAATCGCACTGCTAGGACAGCAGTGCCAGGCGTTGCAAGCCCACCGCACATTTTTTGCTTTAAGCATTCTCCTCGCGAAACGGCATGTGGCATGCCGTTGGGGACGCGGACGGGCACCCAAGTTTAAGGTGTGGATTGGGACAATGTCCACTTGGCAGGATCACCTACATAATTATGCAGAGCTCCTTCCCCACAAGTCGAGACCCAAAGACGTGTGGGGACCGCTTACTGCATATCTTCTACGTCTCCAAGATTCTACACAACCAGACACGGATACGCCTGATGGGGCAGACACCTCTGTGATATCATGCACTGCGCCCCATTCCTAATACACCTCACTGGGATACCACACTTCTGTCTTGGGCTCCTGCACGTAGCATGTTCTGCTTCCCGCGCTCCCTTACATGCTGCCTCACCTATACCATATTTCGCTGCTCTCGGCTTCCCCGTACGATGTGGCAAGCGCGTATCTCACCCCCACCTCCTAGGCTAGGCGCTTTGTATGCCCCGATACCCTGCAACATATAGGCGTACCGTGTGCCTCCTCTGCGGCATCTCCCGAGTGCTGACCTGACGACGGATAGCTGAACACGCTTCATCTTCTGCATCCCTTACTTTAGACTCTATCCCCCCAGTCCCTCCTCTTCCCCGTATTACATATCTCTCCACGGGACGAGGGGGTGCTACCATCTGGAACTTATGGCCGGGTGGGCGATCTTGAGAGGTGTCTCCTGCGCTTTGCAGCTCCCTTACACTCATGGAGAGGCGGAGGGGGGGTACTGGAGGGGCTGACCTGATGCATTAGACATACTAGATTGCCAGACCACATGCATAAGTTATAATTGACTGTTGTTCATGGGTTTTGTTGGGGATGAATACAATAAAAAGAAAATGAAAACCTCATGCATTCTCTGCTATATGACTGTCGCTGTCTTCGTCATTACTGAATGCTGCCAAATACAGCTCTCTATAACTTTCAACGCGGCCGGCCCTGAGGGGTTTTAGGCGACATGCTGTGTCAGATAATACCCCTACGTTACTACTTTATGCTGAGCACTATGAGATCGCTACCGGCCTGCACCCTGCAGGATGTCGGAGAGAACAGCTGTGTATATAACAAACATCTCAATAAAGGTTTTAAAAAAAAAAAAAAGGACAAGAGAACTTTCCAAGAGCAATATTAGTTTGCTTTAATAACTTTTTAGCACGAGAAGACATTTATGACCTCGCTAGACCAGACAAAAAGGCTAAAGCCAAGGGGTGTCGTTTCTTTGTTAGACCAGATTTCTGCCAGGCGACAGTTTCCAGGAGATGGCATTTAAGGCAACTAATTCCGGACTTTCAAAAGAAAGGTGCAGTTGTATACTTGCGTAACTTAAGGTTATGTTCAAAGGGCAAACCAAGTTCTTTCAGTCAGAAATTCAGGCGACAGAGTATTTAGAAACTTTATAGAATTTGGTGATAGAACATAATGATGCCACAATACAGGTATCTGTGTAACCGACTCTAGATAGTAGCTGCCGACTATATATATGATTGTATAGGGGAATGTGGGGGGGAGGACACAATACTCCATAATGGCAGGGTCTTATGGTCCTTGGGCCTCATGAGGTGGGAATGTCGGGAGGGGGAGGGAAGGGCAGGTCGGAAGGGGTGGGGGGAAAAGGGGTGGGAAAGGAGGGGCATGGGGTTCAGGTGATGGGGGGTGAAAATGGCACCAGCAGAGGATTCAAAGTTGGCTCTGTCAATATTTAAAATGTATGTTGAGAGGTTTTTCCAGAAAATTAAAAGTATAAGAATGATAAGAGAAATCAAATACAATAGCTAGAAAGATTAAGATATGTACATTAAAGGAATGTGGTTTAAATGATCCTCGGAAACGGCAAGTATTAGCTAAGATTATACAGATATTGGGTATAGACATACAAGAAACGTACATTGCATGGGTCAATAGAGAACACCTAAGGAACATGGGGATGGAATTAGTAGTTTTCTCAAAACAATCCGGAGTTAAAAGAGGGGTAGCGATATTAAAAAAGAGGGGGTGGGTGGACTGCATAAAGACGGCAGCAGATAAATGGGGAAGATGGGTGTTAGCAGAATTTAAGGTGGGACGGCAGGGGTTTACACTCTGTAATATATATGGTCCAAATTTAGATGATCCAGAAGTATTTAATTTTATTAATCTAGAACTGGCACAGTGGACTACTCCAGTGCTATTGTCTGGAGATTATAATATCAATGTGGAGTCAAAGGCTGATATAAGATCTAATTCAGCATACTGTGGTAAGAAAAAACTTGTATATACTGCCCTACGTGGGCTACTTCTGGAACATGGCCTTTTTGATGTTTGGCACGAAAAGAATCCGAATCATCCAGGGTTTACGTTTTTTTCTGCTCCTCATCAAAAATTTGTTAGGTTAGACTACTTTTTTATTTCACATACCTTTTTAATACAAGTTAAAATTCAGATCCATCCCAAACTAATATCTGACCACAATCCGGTAGTGTTGGAACTAAATGTTGAAACAGAGGGTAAAATTGAACCATCACGATGGCCTTTTGAGCGCAAATTATTATTGGAGACAGAGTATTGTCAATATATGTCTAAAGTAATAGAGGAATTTTTTGCCTTCAATAAAGGTACAGCAACCCATGAAATGGTCTGGGATACATTTAAAGCGGTGGTCCAGGGGGAGACTCTCAGTTATTCAGGGTTTAAGCGTAAACGACTCCTAATCGAACAACGGGAGGATTTTGATGAAATAATAAAAGCTGAGGAGAAGTTGGCAGAGACCTTAAGGCAAGGAGGGGAATCAGACTTGAGTAGACTTGCCAAAAAGGATCTTTCGATTAAAAGAGCCAATGCTTATTCTAAAATAGCCGATTTAATCGCTATTAATTATACTCAATATAAGGAAACAGCATACGAGTTTGGGGAAAAAAGCGGTAGGTTGCTAGCGAAAAGAGCAAGGGAGAAGCAGGTATACAATGATATCTTAAAAATCAGGGACCTAAAGGGGGACATACAGGAAACTAGAGGAGGAGTTTTGACTGCTTTCCAAGAGTTTTACCAATGTCTCTATAGCGAGGAAGGGGAGTTTTATCGAGTCGGTGAATATTTAAAGGAAACATGTTCTGTGCCCTTGTCGGAGGCTCAACGTCTCAATCTTTTAGCACCCCCTGAATGGGAAGAGATAGAAACAGTGATTCTAGGGCTGGCTTCAGGTAAAGCTATGGGGCCAGACAATATACCGATTTTTTAGAACATTTAGAACACAACTTAAAAAAGAACTGGTGGAAATTTGTCAACGAGCTTTTGAGGGGAAAGCCCCACAATCTTGGGCGGAAGCAATTATTGTCATTTTTAAAAAGAAAGGGAAAAATCCTGAAGAGATGGGGTCTTATAGACCAATCTCTCTATTGAATACTGATAGTAAAATTTACTCGAAGCTTATAGCAAACCGGCTAAATGATCTTATGACAGGGATTGTCTCCATAAGACAACATGGCTTTATACAGGGTAGAGGGACCACTGACCATGTCAGGCGTATAATATCTTTGCTTGACTGGGCTCAGGGGACTGGGTCCCCGGTCGGGGTGGCCCTGTTGGATGCCGAAAAAGCATTCGACAGGGTCACCTGGGCCTTTTTGTGGTCAGTGATGGAGAAAATGGGGATCCCAAGAGAATTTATTAAAGCAATAAGAACACTTTACATCCAACCGACTGCGGTAATCCGGATTTCGGGCTCTCTGTCGGGACTAGTACGGATAGCAAGGGGGACGAGACAGGGTTGTCCCTGTTCCCCCCTGCTATTTGCTTTGTACATCGATCCTTTTTTCCGAAAGTTGGAAAATAATTCTGCAATTAAATCAGTACAATTAAATGGCTGGGAAATAAAAGTCTGCGCCTACGCTGATGATATAGCCGTGGCCATGGCAAAACTCAACACGGCACTACCCAACATTATAAAGTCAGCGGAGGAATTTGGCCGTGTTTCTGGATATAAATTGAATATCGATAAAACGCAGCTCATACATTCTGTGGCTGGATGTCCAGAGAATATGAAGATAGATAAAGAGGCCATATATCTTGGAATTAAAATTTCTGCTAATATTGAGGACATTATTCCTATTCATTTAGATCCAGTAATAGCATATTCAAATAGTATTTTAGAAAGGGTTAATAATTTGAAACTTTCTCTTCTAGGTCGTAGTAATTTGATAAAAATGCTTATCTTTCCAAAATTCTTATACATTTTTCGAGCCATACCATTGCTAATCCCATCTGGCTATTTTGCTCGGTTAGAGAGAATGAGCTCCAGATTTCTGTGGGGTTATCGCCGGGCAAGGAGAGCACTAAAAAGCTGTGAATTACCTTGAGATAGAGGGGGGTGTGGCATGCCAAACTTTCAACTTTACCATTGGATGGCAATAATGCAATATATGGGTGTACTTTTACTACCGGAAGATCATTTGGAGGATTTTCTGACCCCATCGATCTATGAAATGCTTCTGGGGACAGAGGCGAAACAATGTCTAAATCGGATCATAGAGCCCAGTTATTACAAAAAGACTAAATTTAAAGATATTTGATACAGCCTATTTTATTTTGCGATCTGTCAAAAGGAAATTTCCACTCAGTACAAATCTAACGAAATACACATCTTTGCAGAATTGTTCTTTTTTGCCTGCGATATTTCAGGACGGGGTAATGTATAGGTGGAATAATTTAGGCATCAAGAATTTGGGAGATCTATTTATAGAGAAAGATTTTGTTTCATTTGACTATTTGATGTATACTTATCATATACCTCGGTCTGATTTTTTTAAATATCTTCAGGTACGAAGTTTTTGCCTGCAGAAGTTGTCACAGTCTTTAATTTTTTGGGGGAATATCGAAATTTTAGAAGCGATCAAACATCGACAAAGAATTGGATCTTTGTATCAATTAATTCTGGAAAAGAGGGAGGATGATCTAGACGCGGTAGTGATTAAATGGCAGAATAAATTGAATGTAGGAAAGCTGTGGGTGTGCATGGATGGCGAATAAAAGTTTATAAAAAAAAACAAAAAAAACATAGAGAGAAGCTTAGCAATCGCTAGAAATGCTTTAATGAACGGATCACTCATCAGCCAGCATTATATGTCTATATTTGGACATTATTATACACCAGGGAAGATAGCTAAATGGAGTGTAGGGCGTGGGACGAGCTGCAGTCGCTGCAATATACATGGAGCTGATGCAATACACATGTTTTTTGAATGTCCGAAATTGACAAGATTCATTGCTGATGTAGAGCATTTTCTTACAACCGAATTGTTTATTCCAGTTAAATTAACCGCATCTTTAGTTTTGTTTGGCTGTGAAGAAAATGCAACTAATTCAATTTTAGATCCAGTTATTGGATTTGTGTTCATATGCATGTCTGCTTTTCGCTTTTGTATAACGTCTGGCTGGCTTGATGAAGAACCACCAAATATTATTTTGTGGCGAAATAAGCTTTTATCCATGTATTATCTTGAAACTGCATTATACAAACTGAAAGGTATAAGAAAGAAGACATTCGGTCGTAATTTATGGTCTCCAGTTACTAACTGGATAGGAAAGTGAGAAGTTTTTGTCATTTAATTTTGTATTCCTTTTGATTTATGGTGTATAGTAACTGATTTATAGTTTCGGCAACTCTGCTTATTATGGATTGGAATCATACTATTGTTCTTTTTGCTGATTTGATGCTTACCTTTTTTCTCTCTCTCTGCTGATGCCAAAAAAAAGTAATAAAAAAAAAAGAAAAAAGAAAAACACACTGAACCCTCACCAACCACCCCTGACACCGTGAAGCCAGCGATCGACAACAGTACAGCCCTCACCACCAAAGACACACTGAAGACGATGAAGCCAATCCACTCCAGGGCCCCCACAGACCCCTGCCCTCACCACATTTTCAACAGAGCCGCCCACACCATTGCACCCATGCTCTGCCACACTATCAACCACTCCCTGGCAACCGCCTCATTCCCTGACAACTGGAAACACGCTGAGATCAACCCCCTCCTGAAGAAACCCTTGGCCGACCCACAGACCTAAAAAACTACAGACCTATCTCCCTGCTCCCGTTCCCTGCGAAAGTAATCGAGAAAGCCATCAACAGCCAACTCGCCACATTCATCGAAGAGCACAACATCCTCGACTCCTCCCAGTCCGGCTTCAGAAAAAAACACAATACGGAAACTGCCCTCTTTGCCGCAACAGACAACTGTATCACCTATTGGGCCACCTACTACATTGACAGTGCAAAGATGACTGAAGGCTTACCACTGTAGCCCCCTAATGCAGTTTTAAAATCAATCTGACAAAATAACCCCTTATGATAGGCCTAATCCAGAATTTTAATTTTAATTAGTCAATTCAAAGTATGCCTTACTGCTCATAAGCAGGTAGGCAGGCGGGGTGCATGGTATTTAAGATTGGGGAATGCAAAAGCTTACTCTTAAACATGTCATTACAGTGACAAGTCCCCAAAAACGATATCAACTCTTGTAGGGCTACCTGTTGAATAGGAGAGAACTGCAAATACAAAATTAAGGTAATAATGCTATCTCCCCCTAGGAAATAGCAGTTACATTAATTCTTGGACTTTTTAAAATATTTATCACAAGCCCAATTCACTAGTAGTTGGTTTTGCAATAAATATTTTGGAAAAGCTAAATTCAGAAAGTTACCTCTTTCTTGTCTAAAGCCGGGAAAGGCCATTTGCATGAGCTTCTAACTGTCATCCAGGACCTGAATATCCCCCTTGATGAGTTGTGAACTTGCTCAGAGTGCTGAGACAAAGGCGGTGGGGAGCTGTTCTTGTCCTTTGGCAGAATAGCCATCTGAGACATGCCTGGAACCTAATTTACTTTTAGAGGACTACCCTGTCGCAGGCAAATGTCAGCTGACAATTGGGGAGATCTCTCTTTTGTCCATATAGTCAGACAGGCAACACTCCCAGTGGGAGAGGTGCTGCCCCCAGGACTGGTTTGAAATATCCACACAGAGAAGGGATTGCTCATTTCTTTGGCCACACCTCTAGAGTAACCATGGACGAATTTTGCGGATTTGCGATCTGCAAATTCACGCGAAATCGCAAGAAAACCCGTGAGTTCGCGCGAAAATCCGCGAACTCGCGGATTTGCATGATATGTGACCAATGCAATGACCACGTGTGTCTGTAACTTTGCCACCGGGCCGACAGGCGCCGAGGTCCCTCGAGTGACTTGTCCATCATAGTGAGGAAAGGGTGGAAAGAAGTTGCATACCCTAGTGTGTGTGTGGCGGGGCCAAATGGTTGGGGATTCCATGCAAGTTCACATGTCTCTTGTAAGGGTCAGAGACCGATCAGAGCAGCAGATGAGAAGGAAGCAGCCTCCTGGTCACAGGAAGTACACAGGGATTGCGCTAGAGAAACTCGTGGATGCAAATACCTCCATCAAGGATTACATCTAATTGTAGGCGGGAGATATGGGGAGGAAGCGTGGGACCTTAATTTTGTGAAAAGGTTTAATTTCTCCTGCTCTATGCTTTTCCACCAAAAGTCAACTGCATCACTAGGACCTTGTCTGACTGCCATTGTGGGGCCCTTCTCGACTACAGGTCACTGCCTTGCCCTGCTTATTATTTTTGAGTTCCATTTCAGAGACTACGCCAGAAGGTAAAATTTCAGACTGGAACAAACCTTTTTTTCTGTATCTGACCTGCGCTCCATGGCAGTCGGCCCTAAATCACGTCTAGGTACTAGTCTAGCTTAAACAGATGACTGTGGTTGTCACCTAATGCTTTATGCCACTATTTTTATTTTAACATTAATATCTCCTTATTGGGTGTTTAATGTTTTGGTGTGATTTTGTTCATTAAATTATTCAACATTTTTATAAATTGAAGTGGGATTGTTTCTGTTTGTTATTCACTTTTTAACTGTTTTGGTATTTCTAAATCCTTTGCACATTTTCCTAATATAATCATGTCTGCTCTGTGCCACAGCTATGAGGGGTCGAGCTCACGTTTAAATTACTGAAACCTTTACTTGACCTCACAAAATAGTGCCATTATTACTTGTGGTGAACACTCATCCACCCCAGCTAATAATCTACTTTGTCAAACTCTTTACTATATCACTCCCCATTTGTTTTGATTTTAGCAGACTATCTAAATGGCTGGAGTATAGGTTAATTGCCAAGCACAATTCCTTAATGGTGGATAGAATTCTTGAAAGACATGTTCTTAAGTGAGGGCTTCATACAATGAGATCAAGTTTGTTTGCCAATGTGATGGGGTTTCCGTAATCCAGTGGGTTAAACAACTCAAGAGCTCTTTTTATCATCTTGAACTCAATGGCCTAGCTGAACAGAGAAATGGGGTATTGTTTGAATGTATGCTATAGTCATTGGACAATACCTATGGTGTTTCTAGTACTGAAAATACTATGGGCCTAATTACGAATTTGGCGGTCTGATGGACTGGCGCCCTGACCACCATATTCCGAGTTTGGCATTCAGAGCAGCACAGGACCACTGCAATAGCCAGGGATCCCTGATCCCGCGGTGGTGTTGCTGTGGTCAGAGGCCGCAATATGCTGGCAGTACGGTTGTATGACGTTATAACGAATTGCGTTTCAATGCCTGCCTTTTCCACGCATGCATTACAACGGGAATGCCATACCACGCATATGGTTTACCACGAAAATACCTTCACCACGCATACCTTTACAACGATTTTCGTTGTATAACTATGCAAGATAATGGCATTTTCATGGTAAACCGACTGCAGGGCTGATTATTTAGTTCCCATCTATAAATATATTTTTAATAAAGCCCAACCTAATAAATTATTATAATAAAAAATATATACTCACAGTTTCTATGGACGGAATTCTCCTTCTTCTAACACGGTTTTCAGTTGTCCTTTTTCTATTTTTCTTGTAATCACGTCGTTATTGAGGCTCATCACATGAAGCACAAGAGGCACAGAAGAGCATTTTTTAGGTAAGTTTTCTTTTTTTGTTAAAACCCACTCATTTTTGTTTTTTTAGGGGGGGAGACCCCCCAAGCCCCCTTTTTTAATTTGACCTTTAACCCAAGGTTATACATGATAACCAGGCATGCGTTGTGAAGCATGCGTGGTTAGTGTATTCATGGAAATGGCCGTGTTGTCGTGGCTGTTTCCCTGGCAGTGCCGATGCAGCACCGACAAGCATATTACAAGTTGCCTGACTATGATCCTATCCATGGCGGTGAGCCTGCCATGTTAAAGGTGGTGGTGAGGCAACTCAGTGGGCTCTTACAGGGCCCCCTGTCACCTCTGTGCAAGGGGTAGCAGCATGTTCGCACCCCCAGTTCCTGCACAGGAAGACATTCAGGACATAGTGCATTTCTCCCTGTGCAGTAATGTGATGCTGCGCTGCCTTTTAATCAGGTTAAAGTCATAATCTGGTGGGCAGTCTGACTATGGGTTTGGTGGTCTCACAGCGGGGCACTGGCACTGCGGCCTGCTGCGAGACCACTAAACTCATAATCAGGCACTATTTTTTTGTTCTATCTCTGCCTGGGCGAATTTCAAATTATGCTGGAATAGATTCGAGAATTTTGCATTGCTCTTGTTACGCAAAATTCCTGAAATGACACCATTAAACTAGTTTACGTAATATACACTGTTCGTAGTATAAAGTTACGACAAATAGTGCAAATTGAGGTAAACATTTACTTTGAATTCACAGGGACAGCATACCTTGAGAAGCTGGTATTGGCATTGCTCTAGTTTAAATGCCTCCTTGTGCCAAATAATTGTTGCTAGAATTCATGTCCCGCTAACATAGAGCATGAAATGACAGATTTGTATTTTGCATAATTGCACATGCTTGGTTCTGTGTATGTGTGTGTGTGTGTGTGTGTGTGTAGTGGGTTGTTAATTGGAGGAGAGGAAAAGAGGTACAGGATGATAGGTGAAATATGCAGAGGGTGGATTTCAGAATGATGGACGAGAGAAAACATGATTGTCAGAAATTTGATAGACTGCAGATGAAAGTGTTGCAAACGGGAGAGCAGAAGTGTATGAGAGACCCAGAAGACCGCTGTCCTAAGCAATTTTTGATTCACAGCGCCAAGACACCATTTGGTATTTGTGCACTTTTATAAATTTTATTAACATAACATAACATTAACAAGCTCATGTTTTCGAAATTGAAACACTTTCAATCCTAATTATTCACAACAATATCCTTGTTGTTACCCATTTATGAATACTACTAAAAAGCTAGGAAAAGGAAATTATTCTGACTTATTTTAGATCAGTGTTCATTGTTGTGTTATATCTCTGGATGGAATAACAGAAAACGTACAGGATTGCAGGTTATATGTTTTAAGCCATGCGCTCAATAACATAGGCCATACCTCCTGGAAATTATTTCTGGTTACATGTCTTTGGCCATGGCCTATTAGAGACAACACCTGCCTTTTTCATCCCACTTAAAGCACCAACAGCCTTCACTGACATGTGTTAGACACAACTGGTGTTTTTATTTATCTTTATCCGATTACAGTCTAAAGTCTTTCCTAGCATCATCGTGCAAATACACTTTTTGTTGTGGGGTTTATCTGTCTTGTTTTGTAGCAAATACAAATGAAAAGAGTGGTGTGTAATGCACTAATTTTACTGCAATTTAAAAAAAGGTTCTTTCAGGGGGTAGAAGCAGCTCCCACAGACCCTCCTTTAACTCCTTCGCTGCTAGGCCTCCTCCCCCCCCCCCCTTGTGCTAAGCCTTTTTTTGGCTATTTGGGGTAGTTCACGATTAGGCCCCTGTAACGTTTTGCCCACATAAGGTATCCACGTCAAATGTGCTTCCTTTTCTTCCAACATCATGGGTATTCTAAAGGTATGCAGGGTTTGTGGATTCCCCGCAGGGGACCCAGAAAGTAGCCAAAATACAGCTCATTTTTGTTTTTTGTTGTTGGGAAAAATGAGAAGAAATGTGCTGCAAATAAAAGCGTTTGGGTTTTTTCCTGCAAAGGGTATCAACAAAGGGTTTGTGGGGCTGGAATTACCATTTCCCAGCTTTCAGGGACTGACAGACTTTTCTCAGAAAACCAACATTTATTACAGTTTTGGCATTTTACTGGGCCCTAGCATATTTTTGCTATTTTTGTGGATTCAACCGTTATCCAGTTAATAGTAGAAATTGGTATAAAAGCAATAATGGATCCCAGAAAGCTCGCTATACATTTTAAAAAAGAAGACAACATTCTGAATTCAGAAAGGGGTCAATTGTGTACATCCTTCAAGGTTTCTTTATATAAACTAACAATTTAAAATAGGAAAAATTGAAAATGAGTGTAAAAAAAACAGCCATTTGTGCCAACGTTTTCACCTGTACCTTCTTCTAATTATGACAGATGTTTAAAAACAATATAACGTTACATCCGTTTGATCTTCCTGGTTGTGGGGATATATAGGACTTGTAGTTTCACCAAGAACCCGACGAATCCAGAGCCAATAACTGAGCAACATCTTGCAATGGTTTTTTATTTTGTACCGGGTATATAGCAATTAATTTGGGAAAATATATACAGTGAAAATTGGGATGAAAGACACCTATGTATTTCTGAAATTGAAATGAAATATAGAGTTTAGAAACAGTAGCTATTTGCACATTTCCAAAATTGTGAGTACGCATACTAGCATGAGAATTATAGGACATTTTTGAAAGCGACTTCTTTTTACACATTGTCTTTCATTTGAAAGGCAGAAATGCATCGATAGTCAATAGGTAATAACAGTTGTTTTACCATTCTGTGTTACCCTAAGTCTCCCGATAAAAATGCCTCCTCACTTGAGTGGGTAGGCCTAGGGCCCGGGACAGGAAACGGCTCAAAACGAAACGTGGACACACTTTATTTTTACAGTGAAAACTGACCATTTTTCGCAAAGTGCCTAGCTGTAGATTTTGAACCCTAGCTCTGCCGGCACCTAGGAAAACCTAGCAAACCTATACATTTTTTAAACCTAGACACCAGCGAAATACAGGATGGGGTGACTTGGCTGGCTCTCACCAGGTTCTGTTACCCAAAATCCCTTGCAAATCTCAAACTTCATAAAAAACAATCACTCTTTCATCACATTTCTGTTGTGGAAAGTTCGGGAATCTGCGTGGATCCACAACATTCCACCCACCCCGCATTTCGCGAAGTCTTCCCAGAAAAATGGTACCTCACTTGTGTTGGTAGACCTAGTGCCCGCGACAGGAAATGGCCCAAAACGCAACGCCGTATTTTCACAGTGAAAACGGACCATTTTTTTGCAAAGTGCGTAGCTGTAGATTTTGAACCCTAGCTCTGCCTGCATCTAGGAAAACCTAGCAAACCTAAACATTTTTGTGCTGCAAATAAAAGCGTTTGGGTTTTTTCCTGCAAAGGGTATCAACAAAGGGTTTGTGGGGCTGGAATTACCATTTTCCCAGCTTTCAGGGACTGACAGACTTTTCTCAGAAAACCAACATTTATTACACAGTTTTGGCATTTTACTGGGCCCTAGCATATTTTTGCTATTTTTGTGGATTCAACCTTTATCCAGTTAATAGTAGAAATTGGTATAAAAGCAATAATGGATCCCAGAAAGCTCGCTATACATTTTAAAAAAGAAGACAACATTCTGAATTCAGAAAGGGGTCATTTGTGTACATCCTTCAAGGTTTCTTTATATAAACTAACAATTTAAAATAGGAAAAATTGAAAATGAGTGTAAAAAAAACAGCCATTTGTGCCAACGTTTTCACCTGTACCTTCTTCTAATTATGACAGATGTTTAAAAACAATATAACGTTACATCCGTTTGATCTTCCTGGTTGTGGGGATATATAGGACTTGTAGTTTCACCAAAAACCCGACGAATCCAGAGCCAATAACTGAGCAACATCTTGCAATGGTTTTTTATTTTGTACCGGGTATATAGCAATTAATTTGGGAAAATATATACAGTGAAAATCGGGATGAAAGACACCTATGTATTTCTGAAATTGAAATGAAATATAGAGTTTAGAAACAGTAGCTATTTGCACATTTCCAAAATTGTGAGTACGCATACTAGCATGAGAATTATAGGACATTTTTGAAAGCGACTTCTTTTTACACATTGTCTTTCATTTGAAAGGCAGAAATGCATCGATAGTCAATAGGTAATAACAGTTGTTTTACCATTCTGTGTTACCCTAAGTCTCCCGATAAAAATGCCTCCTCACTTGAGTGGGTAGGCCTAGGGCCCGGGACAGGAAACGGCTCAAAACGAAACGTGGACACACTTTATTTTTACAGTGAAAACTGACCATTTTTTGCAAAGTGCCTAGCTGTAGATTTTGAACCCTAGCTCTGCCGGCACCTAGGAAAACCTAGCAAACCTATACATTTTTTAAACCTAGACACCAGCGAAATACAGGATGGGGTGACTTGGCTGGCTCTCACCAGGTTCTGTTACCCAAAATCCCTTGCAAATCTCAAACTTCATAAAAAACAATCACTCTTTCATCACATTTCTGTTGTGGAAAGTTCGGGAATCTGCGTGGATCCACAACATTCCACCCACCCCGCATTTCGCGAAGTCTTCCGAGAAAAATGGTACCTCACTTGTGTTGGTAGACCTAGTGCCCGCGACAGGAAATGGCCCAAAACGCAACGCCGTATTTTCACAGTGAAAACGGACCATTTTTTTGCAAAGTGCGTAGCTGTAGATTTTGAACCCTAGCTCTGCCTGCATCTAGGAAAACCTAGCAAACCTAAACATTTTTGTGCTGCAAATAAAAGCGTTTGGGTTTTTTCCTGCAAAGGGTATCAACAAAGGGTTTGTGGGGCTGGAATTACCATTTTCCCAGCTTTCAGGGACTGACAGACTTTTCTCAGAAAACCAACATTTATTACACAGTTTTGGCATTTTACTGGGCCCTAGCATATTTTTGCTATTTTTGTGGATTCAACCTTTATCCAGTTAATAGTAGAAATTGGTATAAAAGCAATAATGGATCCCAGAAAGCTCGCTATACATTTTAAAAAAGAAGACAACATTCTGAATTCAGAAAGGGGTCATTTGTGTACATCCTTCAAGGTTTCTTTATATAAACTAACAATTTAAAATAGGAAAAATTGAAAATGAGTGTAAAAAAAACAGCCATTTGTGCCAACGTTTTCACCTGTACCTTCTTCTAATTATGACAGATGTTTAAAAACAATATAACGTTACATCCGTTTGATCTTCCTGGTTGTGGGGATATATAGGACTTGTAGTTTCACCAAGAACCCGACGAATCCAGAGCCAATAACTGAGCAACATCTTGCAATGGTTTTTTATTTTGTACCGGGTATATAGCAATTAATTTGGGAAAATATATACAGTGAAAATCGGGATGAAAGACACCTATGTATTTCTGAAATTGAAATGAAATATAGAGTTTAGAAACAGTAGCTATTTGCACATTTCCAAAATTCTGAGTACGCATACTAGCATGAGAATTATAGGACATTTTTGAAAGCGACTTCTTTTTACAGATTGTCTTTCATTTGAAAGGCAGAAATGCATCGATAGTCAATAGGTAATAACAGTTGTTTTACCATTCTGTGTTACCCTAAGTCTCCCGATAAAAATGCCTCCTCACTTGAGTGGGTAGGCCTAGGGCCCGGGACAGGAAACGGCTCAAAACGAAACGTGGACACACTTTATTTTTACAGTGAAAACTGACCATTTTTTGCAAAGTGCCTAGCTGTAGATTTTGAACCCTAGCTCTGCCGGCACCTAGGAAAACCTAGCAAACCTATACATTTTTTCAACCTAGACACCAGCGAAATACAGGATGGGGTGACTTGGCTGGCTCTCACCAGGTTCTGTTACCCAAAATCCCTTGCAAATCTCAAACTTCATAAAAAACAATCACTCTTTCATCACATTTCTGTTGTGGAAAGTTCGGGAATCTGCGTGGATCCACAACATTCCACCCACCCCGCATTTCGCGAAGTCTTCCGAGAAAAATGGTACCTCACTTGTGTTGGTAGACCTAGTGCCCGCGACAGGAAATGGCCCAAAACGCAACGCCGTATTTTCACAGTGAAAACGGACCATTTTTTTGCAAAGTGCGTAGCTGTAGATTTTGAACCCTAGCTCTGCCTGCATCTAGGAAAACCTAGCAAACCTAAACATTTTTGTGCTGCAAATAAAAGCGTTTGGGTTTTTTCCTGCAAAGGGTATCAACAAAGGGTTTGTGGGGCTGGAATTACCATTTTCCCAGCTTTCAGGGACTGACAGACTTTTCTCAGAAAACCAACATTTATTACACAGTTTTGGCATTTTACTGGGCCCTAGCATATTTTTGCTATTTTTGTGGATTCAACCTTTATCCAGTTAATAGTAGAAATTGGTATAAAAGCAATAATGGATCCCAGAAAGCTCGCTATACATTTTAAAAAAGAAGACAACATTCTGAATTCAGAAAGGGGTCATTTGTGTACATCCTTCAAGGTTTCTTTATATAAACTAACAATTTAAAATAGGAAAAATTGAAAATGAGTGTAAAAAAAACAGCCATTTGTGCCAACGTTTTCACCTGTACCTTCTTCTAATTATGACAGATGTTTAAAAACAATATAACGTTACATCCGTTTGATCTTCCTGGTTGTGGGGATATATAGGACTTGTAGTTTCACCAAGAACCCGACGAATCCAGAGCCAATAACTGAGCAACATCTTGCAATGGTTTTTTATTTTGTACCGGGTATATAGCAATTAATTTGGGAAAATATATACAGTGAAAATCGGGATGAAAGACACCTATGTATTTCTGAAATTGAAATGAAATATAGAGTTTAGAAACAGTAGCTATTTGCACATTTCCAAAATTCTGAGTACGCATACTAGCATGAGAATTATAGGACATTTTTGAAAGCGACTTCTTTTTACAGATTGTCTTTCATTTGAAAGGCAGAAATGCATCGATAGTCAATAGGTAATAACAGTTGTTTTACCATTCTGTGTTACCCTAAGTCTCCCGATAAAAATGCCTCCTCACTTGAGTGGGTAGGCCTAGGGCCCGGGACAGGAAACGGCTCAAAACGAAACGTGGACACACTTTATTTTTACAGTGAAAACTGACAATTTTTTGCAAAGTGCCTAGCTGTAGATTTTGAACCCTAGCTCTGCCGGCACCTAGGAAAACCTAGCAAACCTATACATTTTTTAAACCTAGACACCAGCGAAATACAGGATGGGGTGACTTGGCTGGCTCTCACCAGGTTCTGTTACCCAAAATCCCTTGCAAATCTCAAACTTCATAAAAAACAATCACTCTTTCATCACATTTCTGTTTTATGGAAAGTTCGGGAATCTGCGTGGATCCACAACATTCCACCCACCCCGCATTTCGCGAAGTCTTCCGAGAAAAATGGTACCTCACTTGTGTTGGTAGACCTAGTGCCCGCGACAGGAAATGGCCCAAAACGCAACGCCGTATTTTCACAGTGAAAACGGACCATTTTTTTGCAAAGTGCGTAGCTGTAGATTTTGAACCCTAGCTCTGCCTGCATCTAGGAAAACCTAGCAAACCTAAACATTTTTGTGCTGCAAATAAAAGCGTTTGGGTTTTTTCCTGCAAAGGGTATCAACAAAGGGTTTGTGGGGCTGGAATTACCATTTTCCCAGCTTTCAGGGACTGACAGACTTTTTTCAGAAAACCAACATTTATTACACAGTTTTGGCATTTTACTGGGCCCTAGCATATTTTTGCTATTTTTGTGGATTCAACCTTTATCCAGTTAATAGTAGAAATTGGTATAAAAGCAATAATGGATCCCAGAAAGCTCGCTATACATTTTAAAAAAGAAGACAACATTCTGAATTCAGAAAGGGGTCATTTGTGTACATCCTTCAAGGTTTCTTTATATAAACTAACAATTTAAAATAGGAAAAATTGAAAATGAGTGTAAAAAAAACAGCCATTTGTGCCAACGTTTTCACCTGTACCTTCTTCTAATTATGACAGATGTTTAAAAACAATATAACGTTACATCCGTTTGATCTTCCTGGTTGTGGGGATATATAGGACTTGTAGTTTCACCAAGAACCCGACGAATCCAGAGCCAATAACTGAGCAACATCTTGCAATGGTTTTTTATTTTGTACCGGGTATATAGCAATTAATTTGGGAAAATATATACAGTGAAAATCGGGATGAAAGACACCTATGTATTTCTGAAATTGAAATGAAATATAGAGTTTAGAAACAGTAGCTATTTGCACATTTCCAAAATTCTGAGTACGCATACTAGCATGAGAATTATAGGACATTTTTGAAAGCGACTTCTTTTTACAGATTGTCTTTCATTTGAAAGGCAGAAATGCATCGATAGTCAATAGGTAATAACAGTTGTTTTACCATTCTGTGTTACCCTAAGTCTCCCGATAAAAATGCCTCCTCACTTGAGTGGGTAGGCCTAGGGCCCGGGACAGGAAACGGCTCAAAACGAAACGTGGACACACTTTATTTTTACAGTGAAAACTGACCATTTTTTGCAAAGTGCCTAGCTGTAGATTTTGAACCCTAGCTCTGCCGGCACCTAGGAAAACCTAGCAAACCTATACATTTTTTAAACCTAGACACCAGCGAAATACAGGATGGGGTGACTTGGCTGGCTCTCACCAGGTTCTGTTACCCAAAATCCCTTGCAAATCTCAAACTTCATAAAGAACAATCACTCTTTCATCACATTTCTGTTTTATGGAAAGTTCGGGAATCTGCGTGGATCCACAACATTCCACCCACCCCGCATTTCGCGAAGTCTTCCGAGAAAAATGGTACCTCACTTGTGTTGGTAGACCTAGTGCCCGCGACAGGAAATGGCCCAAAACGCAACGCCGTATTTTCACAGTGAAAACGGACCATTTTTTTGCAAAGTGCGTAGCTGTAGATTTTGAACCCTAGCTCTGCCTGCATCTAGGAAAACCTAGCAAACCTAAACATTTTTGAAAACTGGACTCACAGGAGAATACAGGATGGGGTGACTTGTCTGGCTCTCACCAGGTTCTATTACCCAGAGTCCCTTGCAAATGTCAAACTTTGGCAAAAAGAACACATTTGCCTCAGATTTTTGTGGTGGAAAGTTCCGGAATCTGCGTGGATCCAAAGAATTCCACCCACCCCACATTCCCCAAAGTCTTCCAAGAAAAATGGTACCTCACTTGTGTGGGTGGGCCTGGTACCCGCGACAGGAAACGGCTCAAAACGCAATGGACACACCACATTTTCACAGTGAAAACTGACTGTTTTTTTGCAACGTGCCAAGCTGTAGGTTTTGAACCCTAACTCTGCCGGCACCTAGAGAAACCAAGCAAACCTATACATTTTTTTTAAACTGGACACTCGGGGGAATCCAGGATGGGGTGGCTTGTCTGGCTCTCACCAGGTTCTGTTCCCCTTAATCATTTGCAAACCTCAAACTTTGTCAAAAAAACACATTTTCCTCAAATTTCTGTGGAAGAAAGTAATGGAATCTGCATGGATCCACAAAATTTCACCCACCGCGCATTCCACAAAGTCTTCAGAGAAAAATGTACCTCACATGTGTGGGTAGGCCGAGCGCCCGCGACAGGAAACGTCCCAAAATTCCTATCCCCCAGCATTCCTCCAGGTCTCCTGATAAAAATGGTACCTCCCTCGCGTGGGTGGGTCAAGTACCCATGACTGGCAAGGGCCCAAAACGTAAGAAGGAGACATCAAAATTAGCTATCACAAAACAATCTGGTTTTGCAAGGGAGATCAGCTGGGTTTTTGGCCCCGGGCTTGGCGGCCATCTTGGTAAACTACCAAGCCCACACATTTCTGAAAACTAGACACCCGGGGGACTCCATCGAGGTATGGCCCCTAACGCTTTTCTATCCAGAATCCCCTGCAAACCTCACATTTAGCTGAAAAAACTAATTTTTTTGGGGGGGCCACCACTACATTATAAAAAAAAATCATTGGTGCTTAGTCTTTCTGCCCCCGGGAGTGAGACCAGGGGCTACTACCCCTGGGGGGACAGACAGACTGTTATTTTTTTTCGGGGGTGGGGGCATTGGCCTGTCCATCTTGGACAGCCCCCACCCCTAAATCAAGTGTAAAAAAATCCTGTGGTTCTAGTGGGCTTTCTGTCCCCCTGGGGGTCAGATTGGGGGCTACTGCCTCTGTCTGCATCCCCAGAAAGACTGGAATTTATCTCGGGGTGGAGGCATTGTCCTGCCCATTTTGGGCAACCCCCACCCCTACATGAAATTTAAAAAAATCCCTGGTTTCTAGTAGGCTTTTTGCCATCCAGGGGGGACAGATTGGGGGCTACAGACCCATCTGCCCACCGGGGGGCAGTAAGACTGTAGTGGCGAAAAACGATTGGGGGGAGCAAAGGCCCTTGTCCAAGGGGCCACTCCCCCTCCCTGGTGTCTAATGGGAGGATCCTTGCTTGTGGATCAGCCCCCTGGGGCGATCCCTAAGCAGGGATCCACTATGGACTATGGAGATTCTCCCCTTTCTAATGATACCTCTCCCATCTTTCTACATGCTTGGGGGACTGAGATAGCCCCCTGAGAACATAGAAAGTGAAACTGAAATGAGCCTAATTACTTATTTCAGTTTCAGTTTCTAAGAAATGACAACAGTGCAATGTGCACGCTAATCATCATTTCAGGAACACCAGGGGGAGTGCCTCGGGAGCTGGGGAAGCTCTTCCCTATCTCCCGAGGCTTTGGGGGAGGAAAGGAAATCCCTCTGGTACCTGCACTAGAGGGATATCTGGTGCAATTGCCGGGACGGCCAGAGGCTGTCCTGCACACACGAGAAACTGATACACACGACGGCTCCTGGTTGTCGTGCGCATAGAAAGGGTCAAAAAATGAGGGCTGGCTCACTGAACTTCAACTGTGAGCATTGTACCTGAAGGTAGCTGGTGAGACCAGAGTTGGAAGTGGGGAGAGGAATCAGGAGAGCGGGTGGGCGGTGTGGAAGAAGTCGGTGGTGCTAGTGTGGACGTGAATGCTGGCTTTCTAATAAAAATTGCTGGCCCCTGCATTTTTTTAAATTCTTTTTTATTATAATCAATATCGTCAAGGCATAAATCTTCCAGGTAGTATACAGACACATTGTAAATCAGCAATACACAATGTATACTAATGTAACATTATTACATTGGTATTCATTACATCATAATCATTAAACCCCTAATGTTAGTCACACATCCCTCCCTAGTGTTCCTCATCCGTACCCTCTTCCGTCTGTACCCTCGGTGGTTCACAAATGTCTCCCCTGAATTTATTCCACAACTCCCAGATCTTGCTCCACTTCCGGGGACAACCATGACAGATGAAAACTGTTTTCTCGGCCACCATAGCTGTGTCCATGTCTTTGCACCATGCGGCGAGTGACGGTAAATCTGCTGCACCCCATTTTTGTGTGATATTGCGTTTTGCAACCATTATCCCCAACGTGGCCCAGTCTTGTGCCGGATGAGTGAGGTAATTTGGCACCCATATATTTAGCAAACACCTCTTGGGTTCCGGTACCAATGCACTTCCTCTGTTTTTGATATTGTTCTCATCACCTTTGTCCAATAGTTCACAATCTTCGGGCATTACTATATGGTGTGATAAAATGTACCCTCCTCCCCACAGCGCCGCAGGCAATATGGGTGTGATGTATTACCCATCCTATATAGGGTAGGCCTAGTGTAGTAGGTTTGATGTAAAATTTTAAGCTGCACTAGTCTTGAAGGTATACCTACCTTCGGCGATGAGGCCATTGCCTCCTGCCATTCAGTGTCATCAAGGTCTCCCACATCGCAAGACCATTTTTCCCTGAGTGGTACTGTGGCGTTCGGCAGGCTGTTAACTAACTTTCGGTAGGTGAATGATGTAGCCCGCTTCTGCATGCAACCTGTCAATAATCTGTCCTCCAGAAGTGAATCCCCCAGGACCTTGGTACCAGGTGGTAGGACTGCTGTCAGTGCGTGTTTTATCTGTGTGTATCGAAAAATTTCAAAGGGTACCAACTCATATTGTTGCTGAAGACACTCAAATGTAATTATTTCCCCCTTACTCCACATGTAACCCACTGTGGATATGCCTATTCACAGTGATCAAAGCCCTTACTATTCCTTAGCCTTCCCAGCCGCTTCGTGTCCCAAAGAGGAATGAGTTGGGTTATAACCCCTTGCCAGCCCAATTTAGCCTGTGCAGCGTGTCATATGGTGACTGTGTTTTTTGGGCCCTATTAACGCAAGGGCTTGCTTCTTGTTGTAAAGGGAAGACAGCATATTTTCCGTTCCCGATACAAATCTGTCTGCCTTAAATGCAGGGTCTGTTTGTGCGGCATATATCTATTGGTTGACTACCTTTAATTGCGCCACCCAGTAGTATAATTGTATGTTTGGGAGTGCTATCCCAAACCTAAACATTTTTGAAAACTGGACTCACAGGAGAATACAGGATGGGGTGACTTGTCTGGCTCTCACCAGGTTCTATTACCCAGAGTCCCTTGCAAATGTCAAACTTTGGCAAAAAGAACACATTTGCCTCAGATTTTTGTGGTGGAAAGTTCCGGAATCTGCGTGGATCCAAAGAATTCCACCCACCCCACATTCCCCAAAGTCTTCCAAGAAAAATGGTACCTCACTTGTGTGGGTGGGCCTGGTACCCGCGACAGGAAACGGCTCAAAACGCAATGGACACACCACATTTTCACAGTGAAAACTGACTGTTTTTTTGCAACGTGCCAAGCTGTAGGTTTTGAACCCTAACTCTGCCGGCACCTAGAGAAACCAAGCAAACCTATACATTTTTTTTAAACTGGACACTCGGGGGAATCCAGGATGGGGTGGCTTGTCTGGCTCTCACCAGGTTCTGTTCCCCTTAATCATTTGCAAACCTCAAACTTTGTCAAAAAAACACATTTTCCTCAAATTTCTGTGGAAGAAAGTAATGGAATCTGCATGGATCCACAAAATTTCACCCACCGCGCATTCCACAAAGTCTTCAGAGAAAAATGTACCTCACATGTGTGGGTAGGCCGAGCGCCCGCGACAGGAAACGTCCCAAAATTCCTATCCCCCAGCATTCCTCCAGGTCTCCTGATAAAAATGGTACCTCCCTCGCGTGGGTGGGTCAAGTACCCATGACTGGCAAGGGCCCAAAACGTAAGAAGGAGACATCAAAATTAGCTATCACAAAACAATCTGGTTTTGCAAGGGAGATCAGCTGGGTTTTTGGCCCCGGGCTTGGCGGCCATCTTGGTAAACTACCAAGCCCACACATTTCTGAAAACTAGACACCCGGGGGACTCCATCGAGGTATGGCCCCTAACGCTTTTCTATCCAGAATCCCCTGCAAACCTCACATTTAGCTGAAAAAACTAATTTTTTGGGGGGGCCACCACTACATTATAAAAAAAAATCATTGGTGCTTAGTCTTTCTGCCCCCGGGAGTGAGACCAGGGGCTACTACCCCTGGGGGGACAGACAGACTGTTATTTTTTTTCGGGGGTGGGGGCATTGGCCTGTCCATCTTGGACAGCCCCCACCCCTAAATCAAGTGTAAAAAAATCCTGGGGTTCTAGTGGGCTTTCTGTCCCCCTGGGGGTCAGATTGGGGGCTACTGCCTCTGTCTGCATCCCCAGAAAGACTGGAATTTCTCTCGGGGTGGAGGCATTGTCCTGCCCATTTTGGGCAACCCCCACCCCTACATGAAATTTAAAAAAATCCCTGGTTTCTAGTAGGCTTTTTGCCATCCAGGGGGGACAGATTGGGGGCTACAGACCCATCTGCCCACCGGGGGGCAGTAAGACTGTAGTGGCGAAAAACGATTGGGGGGAGCAAAGGCCCTTGTCCAAGGGGCCACTCCCCCTCCCTGGTGTCTAATGGGAGGATCCTTGCTTGTGGATCAGCCCCCTGGGGCGATCCCTAAGCAGGGATCCACTATGGACTATGGAGATTCTCCCCTTTCTAATGATACCTCTCCCATCTTTCTACATGCTTGGGGGACTGAGATAGCCCCCTGAGAACATAGAAAGTGAAACTGAAATGAGCCTAATTACTTATTTCAGTTTCAGTTTCTAAGAAATGACAACAGTGCAATGTGCACGCTAATCATCATTTCAGGAACACCAGGGGGAGTGCCTCGGGAGCTGGGGAAGCTCTTCCCTATCTCCCGAGGCTTTGGGGGAGGAAAGGAAATCCCTCTGGTACCTGCACTAGAGGGATATCTGGTGCAATTGCCGGGACGGCCAGAGGCTGTCCTGCACACACGAGAAACTGATACACACGACGGCTCCTGGTTGTCGTGCGCATAGAAAGGGTCAAAAAATGAGGGCTGGCTCACTGAACTTCAACTGTGAGCATTGTACCTGAAGGTAGCTGGTGAGACCAGAGTTGGAAGTGGGGAGAGGAATCAGGAGAGCGGGTGGGCGGTGTGGAAGAAGTCGGTGGTGCTAGTGTGGACGTGAATGCTGGCTTTCTAATAAAAATTGCTGGCCCCTGCATTTTTTTAAATTCTTTTTTATTATAATCAATATCGTCAAGGCATAAATCTTCCAGGTAGTATACAGACACATTGTAAATCAGCAATACACAATGTATACTAATGTAACATTATTACATTGGTATTCATTACATCATAATCATTAAACCCCTAATGTTAGTCACACATCCCTCCCTAGTGTTCCTCATCCGTACCCTCTTCCGTCTGTACCCTCGGTGGTTCACAAATGTCTCCCCTGAATTTATTCCACAACTCCCAGATCTTGCTCCACTTCCGGGGACAACCATGACAGATGAAAACTGTTTTCTCGGCCACCATAGCTGTGTCCATGTCTTTGCACCATGCGGCGAGTGACGGTAAATCTGCTGCACCCCATTTTTGTGTGATATTGCGTTTTGCAACCATTATCCCCAACGTGGCCCAGTCTTGTGCCGGATGAGTGAGGTAATTTGGCACCCATATATTTAGCAAACACCTCTTGGGTTCCGGTACCAATGCACTTCCTCTGTTTTTGATATTGTTCTCATCACCTTTGTCCAATAGTTCACAATCTTCGGGCATTACTATATGGTGTGATAAAATGTACCCTCCTCCCCACAGCGCCGCAGGCAATATGGGTGTGATGTATTACCCATCTTATATAGGGTAGGCCTAGTGTAGTAGGTTTGATGTAAAATTTTAAGCTGCACTAGTCTTGAAGGTATACCTACCTTCGGCGATGAGGCCATTGCCTCCTGCCATTCAGTGTCATCAAGGTCTCCCACATCGCAAGACCATTTTTCCCTGAGTGGTACTGTGGCGTTCGGCAGGCTGTTAACTAACTTTCGGTAGGTGAATGATGTAGCCCGCTTCTGCATGCAACCTGTCAATAATCTGTCCTCCAGAAGTGAATCCCCCAGGACCTTGGTACCAGGTGGTAGGACTGCTGTCAGTGCGTGTTTTATCTGTGTGTATCGAAAAATTTCAAAGGGTACCAACTCATATTGTTGCTGAAGACACTCAAATGTAATTATTTCCCCCTTACTCCACATGTAACCCACTGTGGATATGCCTATTCACAGTGATCAAAGCCCTTACTATTCCTTAGCCTTCCCAGCCGCTTCGTGTCCCAAAGAGGAATGAGTTGGGTTATAACCCCTTGCCAGCCCAATTTAGCCTGTGCAGCGTGTCATATGGTGACTGTGTTTTTTGGGCCCTATTAACGCAAGGGCTTGCTTCTTGTTGTAAAGGGAAGACAGCATATTTTCCGTTCCCGATACAAATCTGTCTGCCTTAAATGCAGGGTCTGTTTGTGCGGCATATATCTATTGGTTGACTACCTTTAATTGCGCCACCCAGTAGTATAATTGTATGTTTGGGAGTGCTATCCCACCGTCATACCATCCTCGAACCAACTTATTCTGTGTTATACATGCCGGTTTGTTTCCCCACCGCAGGCTAGAAACCTGAGGTGCTATCACTTTGAAGTAGCTTGGTGGTACTGGGAGCGGTGTGTTTTCCAGCGCATACAGAAATCGAGGAAGCACCATCATTTTAAAAAGCAATGCCTTTCCCAACAGTGTTAGCGGCAATGTTCCCAGTGTGTTGCATGCCTTTTTAGGCGCTCTAGCGGGGGCATTACATTTCTTTTGAAGAATCATCTGGGTTGCCTGTTATATATATATACCTAAATATTTAATATGTTCTCCGTGATCTGGAGCGGGCAATCTTTAGGGAGTTGCGGTGGAGGGCCGTGTAGTACATATAAGACAGATTTGGACCAGTTTATGGTGTATCCAGATGCCCGCCCGAAGAGCTCACATATATTTAGGAGAACCTGTATGGAGTGTCTAGGGGAAACCATATATAACAATACATCATCCGCATACAAGGAGATGCGGTCTTCCCACCCTTCCGCCCATTTGAGTCCTCGGATAATTGGCTCCCACCTAATCCATGCCACCAGCCAAAAGCCAGAAGAAGCCAGAAGAAAGTTCCGAATGTACTATCATTTTAAACCCCCATCTGTCCATCGCCATGCATGTGGGACCAGTAAGGTGCGTTTCCTGCAGCGGGGCCACCGCTGGAGAGCACCGCGTTAAACACTGCAGAACCATGCCCCTCTTTATTTTGTCTCCCAGGTCATCTACGTTCCACGTAAGCAAGGACAGGGGTGCCACTTGGGTCATGGGATACGTCCCTGGATCAGGGTCATTTGGCTCTTGTTCTGCCATATCTGTCGAGATGCATAAGAGATGTCATATGCACAATGTATCTGTTGAACAATGTGTAAGAATGCTTCATACCTGAATGCCTCACTAGAAACTAAGACAAGGACAATCCCATCCCCACCACCCTCCACCCTGCCTCCCTGCCAGACGGAGTCAAAACTGCCCGCCATCCCAACTTTGCATTGTGCTTAGTCCCCAATCCCATGAACAGTACTTGCGTGTAGGGGGTGAGAAGTCCGCAGTAAGGTCGCAGTTGTTCCCCACCCCAAAGACAATCCTCTCATAAAGTTCTGTAACCGTCTCCTAGTGTTAGTGAGTTTGCTTGAGTGCCCTCGCTTATCATCATTTCGTGGTTTCTGACTGCCATACATGATCTCACTCTTCGGTCTCATTCCACTGCAGGTGTTCCTCCACTTGCTCCTGTCCACATTCCCTGGGGTCCTCCACCCTGTGATGTCATTGGCGTCTTTCTGACCGTCTGGATCCTTCCACTCGACGCCATCCCTTGAGCCAGTCGTGGGCCTCCTCATGTGTCTCGAAAAACTAAGTTTTTCCATCCGCCATAACACGCAAATTTGCTTGGAACAGCATCGAATATAGCAATTCCCTGTTTCTCAATTCTTTTTTTACCTCCAGGAAGCTCCTGCGACGTTTAGAGACAGCCGCCGTATAGTCCAGGAAGAAGGATACCGCCAAGTGTAGCGGTGGAGCCTGCCTTGCCGTTTGCAGTATGGCATGCCTGTCTCAGAAGTTCAAAATGTGGGCAAGAATAGGTCTAGGGGAGCCCCAGGTTTGGGCTTACCCCCCCGCTACCTGTGCGCTCTTTCAACAGAGAAAAAAGTGGAGAGTCCTCTGGGTTGAAGTCTAGTTTTTATAAGGTCTTTTACATATAGGTCCATGACAGGGTCCCCCTCGCTCTCAGGAATGCCCGTAATTCTGACGTTGTTGCGCCGGGAGCGCCCTTCCTGATCATCCAGCTTCGCCGCCATGAGTTTGTTTTCCGCCTCTAATTGTTTTACCTTTTTGATAAAGGTGGTAGTATCCTTAGCGAGAGATTTCGTCACCTGTTCAACTTCTGTGACCCAGGCGGTCATCTTTTGAAAGTCTGCCCGCAAGAAAGAGACATCTACAGAGATCGATCCCACCGTCGACTGCACATTAGTGAGGGCAGACGTTATATCTTCCAATGTTACCTTGGTCGCTCCCGCCTCTTCTGGGGCCTTGTCTGAGAGACCCTTATGCTCAGGCAGTGCGGGAAAGTCTTTTCCATATGCAAATTTGTCTAGTTTGACCTGAGAGGTTGTGCGCAGGCCTCTGCCCCCCATCCTTGCCAGGATAGTTCAGCACTGGTCGGTAATTGCCTCCGCCTACTGCGAGACCATCAGCCCCGCGCGGCCTGTCAGTTTTCCCACTGTGCCACTAAATGTCTTTGCGGGGTCTGTCACTGGTGATGCGAGGCCAGGGACACCGCCTACGGATTGTTTCGATATTGTTCACCGCGTGAACTCTGTTGTCCTACTCTCGGGGGCCACCAGCCAGTAAGTTCGGTTAGCCTCTATTTGCGGCCTGCAGTGGTGTTTTGGGCCTGCAAGCCCTGCCACCGCCAGTGTCAGCAAGCGAGTCCTTTGAGGCCCTAGGGCCGTGATCTACCCGATGCGCTGTAGGGATACCTGCTCACCGGTCGTCGTGAGCAGTCCTGGGTGTCAGCCAAGTCTCCACGCCACTTACCGGTGACCCAGACCTCTGCTGAGTTGAGGCCACAATGTCCTGTGCTTTCCGCACCCTGTTCCAGTCATCCAGACGGGCCACTGCCGCAATTAAGGTCCCGGCTTCGGTTGGCCAGATAGGTCTCACCCCCCTTTACGTTCTGTGAGGCACTGAAAATGCTGACTGAAGCCCGAAGCTGGGCCGCAGATGTTTTTGGGCGGGTTCCACTGTTCCTCAGGCTCTGGTCCTGGCCGTGCTGCTAGGCCGCTCCCTCACCCGCTGTCCTCTGGCGTATCGGGTGCCAGTTCTGGCCCGGAGTTGGTGTAAAGCGAGCTTCGGGGGCCCTCACACCATGCCTGTCTCCGGGGCAGCAGCGGGTCCCAAATGAGGCAAGCAACTGCTGGCGCCTCTGTTCTTGAGTACGCACGTCTTCCGAGCTCTTCCCTTGTCGGTCGTAGTTCGCGAGCCTGCCCCACTCAGATGGGCTCTCACCACAATTAAGTCCCCGGCTGCGGCCCACCAGCCTCCGCTCCCTTCTACGCACTCTCCCCAGCGCGCCGAACGTCGGATAAAGTCAGGAGTCGGATCGGCTGATGCATCTTGCTCTCCGCTTACAGTGTGTGTCTTTGGGGTATAATTAGTGGCCGGATTATTTGGGGGATCGTCAGGGGAGTCTACGTCTCCCTCTGAGCTCCTCCAAGCTGCAGCCATCTTGTTCAGCTGCAAGCCATGCCCTGGCCCTTGCATTTTTATGTTGTTTACAATTTAAGCACTACAGTGCGGATCTGCACAGACCCATGCGGACTTTAGAAGTCAAAGGTTGGCAACCCCCCAACTTTTGTAGGACTGATGAGACTCAGAAAAACAAGCAAGCTTGTGGTCTGTTATCCACCTACTTCAAGTCTCCTGAGGTAGTTGGTCGATTGGTGAGTCCTCTCCCAGATCATGGATTTGACGCCTCTTTCTTCTCTTCTGTGATATCAGACAAGTTCATAACAAGGTTTTGAAATCAGAGTTCACAATGATGTCTTCAGTAGAAGTAATACATAAGAAATGGGCAACAGCACAGGCAAATATTTATTTGCCTGCATTAGTACCTATATTGTATTTTTTGTGCTTGCTATTGGCACCAGTCATCAATTGGAAAAGGGGCAAAAAGTGGGTCGTACCAGCATGTACAATCCTCTGAAAAGCACACGGTCCCATCAACTTGTGATAGGATAGCTGCTCGTGATACAAGGGCACCAACTCAATGTGCTTCTGTTTCTTAGGTCACAGGGCAGGGAGAAGCTGTCCTGTGGGAGTTATCCCACTTATGCAACAATCCCTGGGGAGAGGAGTAATGGGTCAGAGCCCTTGCTCCTGAGTTATTGCTTGTTGAAAGTGTGATTCACACTTTGAACAGCCTGCATTACAGCCATAGGGTGGTTTAACTGTCATCCTTGTTGATGAATTTTTCACCACTTTATTTGTCCCGCAGTTGTGCCAGTCTACACTGCTAGAGAGCACTGTGTTCTTCCCTTTTTTGTACACAGAACGGAGTATTATCTCCTGTCCTTCATCGGCTGCACTTCGAGGCTATGTCTGCATGACCCTTCCAGGCTTGTACCACTTCTACAAAACTCCAGTAAAACAGCAGAGGCACCGTACATGAGTGGACTGCTGAGAGATCTAAAGCCCCTAGCCATAGTAGGCAGCCTTATTACAGTGATAGCACATGCATTCAAAGCTATGGGAATTGCATAAGGCAGGAAACCGATGATGGTAACTTATCCTAAAGTAATACTTTTATATTTTGCATTTGCATTAAGAAAAAAATCTTCATTGTAGTTGTACTCAGGCAATCACACAGCCTGCAACTAAAAGATGCAGATGGGTAAATTAAGGCAATTTACAAGTAAGTGAAAGCAATCATACACCTTACGTTCTGCTTATTTGGCAGCAGCTACACAGTGGCATGCCTGGTAATCACCCAGCTCATATGTGCATTACAAAGAGGTTGCACTTTAATTATGCTTGCTGATCAGCGATATGGCTTCTAATGCTTTTTACAGTTCTCTCTCAATCAGCATTGTGCATGGCTGCTTTGGATTGTGTTCACGGCTTCACCATGAATACACGGACCAAAGCAGTGACACACCGAGCTGTCTGAGCTACCTATACGCGAGGACCACTGTCAATATGTTGTGTGAACCAAGCTAGCTCCTTAGCGATGAGGCTTTTCGGAGCCCAGTTCTAAGCACGTTTCTTGATGTTTGGGACAGCTTGTGTTTAAGCATTCATAACTGTTTGTTGTGATATTTAATGTCCCTTCCGTGGAACCGTATCACGGTTCCAATTCCCCGGGCGTTCTGTGAGGCACAGTTGCTGCGGCAGTAGAACTGTACACACCTGTTTCTCATGTACAGTGCATCTTTAATAAAGGAATTTAAGTAATCCTACCGCCTAAGCGTGTTCATCTTCATGGGTACCCGTAGAATGGACTAACTTTTGCTAATAGGGAATGCAGGGAAGAGTATTAAAAATTGAGCTCCTGTAGTACTTATTTCTGGACTCACAAAAGCTTTGGTAAATGAACCCTGTGCGGTGCATTGGTCAGGAACCAGCATCGTCGGAGGCAAACATGATTTTGAAAGCTTTATTTTAAGTAAGCATGGGTGCAAAATCCGTTCCGCTCGCGGATTTTGCGGATTTTCGGCAAATTCGCAATCCGCGAATTCCCGCGAATTTCCCGTAAATCTGCAAATCCGCGAGCGGAACGGATCCGGGGGGCAAAAGTTCAAGCTTCAAGCTTGTAACTATTTTAGAATGGCGCCGGCAAGCTGCCAGCGTCATTCTAAAATAGTTACTAAGTTAGCTTCAACAGGAAGCACTAATAGAAGCAGGTGCTCGAGTTTAACTGAATTCGAGCACCTGCTTTATTTTATCTATTAGTGCTTCCTGATGAAGCTAACTTAGTAACTATTTTAGAATGGCGCTGGCAGCTTGCCGGCGCCATTCTAAAATAAAACAGGAGAGGGGCAGAGGGCAGAAGGGCACAACAACGAGTGTGGCAGAGGGCAGAAGGACACAACAACGAGTGGGGCAGAGGGCAGAAGGGCACAACAATGAGTGGGGCAGAGGGCAGAATGGCACAACAACGAGTGTGCAGAGGGCAGAAGGGCACAACAACGAGTGGGGCAGAGGGCATAATGGCACAACAACGAGTGGGGCAGAGGGCAGAAGGGCACAAAAACGAGTGGGGCAGAGGGCAGAAGGGCACAACAACAAGTGGGGCAGAGGGCAGAATGGCACAACAACGAGTGGGGCAGAGGGCAGAAGGGCACAAAAACGAGTGGGGCAGAGGGCAGAATGGCACAAAAACGAGTGGGGCAGAGGGCAAAAGGGCACAAAAACAAGTGGGGCAGAGGGCAGAAGGGCAAAACAACGAGCTGTCTCGCACAAAAAAAACCACGAACACGCAAAGCGCCCCGCGAACACGCAAAGAACCCCGCGAACACGCAAAAATAAAAAAATCCGCAAATTCGCGAATTTTGCAGATCGTGAATTCGCAAATTCGCGGATCGCGAATTCGCAAAATTCGCCCATGCTTAATTTTAAGTACAAAATAACATTAAAGTAATTTATTTATTTTATTTATTTATTCATACAATTTATATAGCGCGCAAATACCCTGAGGTGTCTCGGCGCTGCTCAATTCATATGCTGAAGGGGAGCCGTGACTTATTACTGATTAAAAAGCCATGTTTTTAATTGTTTCCGAAATGTCATCAAAGAAGGACTGTTTTTGATATCGAGGGAGAGGGTGTTCCACAGTCTGGAAACAGCCACTGTGAAGCGTCTATCTCCCCAAGTCACTTTTTTTGTCCGCGGGATTGGGAGCAAATAGGCTGTAGATGAGCGTAAGGTCCTTTTGGGAGTATATGTACACAAGGTTTTTTTTAAGAATTCTGGCCCTATGTTGTGCATGGCTTTATAGGTAATACACAGCGCCTTAAATTTGGTGCGATTTCTGACCGGAAGCCAATGAAGTTGGCGAACAATAGTGCTGATGGAGGAGAATTTTGGAGTATGGGTCAGAATTCTGGCTGCCCGTTCTGGATTAGTTGCATCTTATTGAGGACTTGCTCTTGGGCATTTAATAACAGACCATTACAGTAATCGACCCTGGAGAGTACCAGGGTGCACATGAGGGTCTTGCCCGCGCTGGGGGGGAGAAATGGTAAGAGTTTCTTGACCATCCTAAGAGTGTAAAAAGATGCAGAAACTACCGCATTTGCATGGCTCACAAATGATAGTTTATTATCAAATAATACCCCTAAGTTCCTGACTTTGGTGACCGGTATTGGGGGAGAGCCTAAATCAGATGGCCACCATACTGGGGACCAAGACGGGGTCAAGCTACCAAAGATCATGACCTCCGTCTTGTCAGAGTTTAATTTTAAGCAGTTATGATCCATCCAGGAACTAATGGCCATCATGCCTTCCTGAAAGTTGGCCGCAACTGCTCCTCCGTTGTTATGAATGGCCAGTACCAGCTGGGTATCATCGGCGTACGATGTTAGCCCAATTCCATATGATTTAATGACCCTCGCCAAGTCCGACACGTAGATATTAAAAAGTGTCGGACTTAGCGAGGATCCGCAAGGTAGAGTGAAAACCGGAGAGTAGAAGCCACCCAGTTTAACAGACTGTTTACGGTCAGACAGAAAGGAAGTAAGAAGAGATTTGGCTTTATCCTGGATACCGATAGAGGCTACATGGTCGATCAGGATGATGTGATCGACCGTGTCGAAGGCTGCAGACAAGTCCAGTAATATCAGGACTGCTGCGCCTCCTTGATCCATAATCATTCTGACTTGGTCTGCTGCCTTTATCAGTGCAGTTTCTGTCCCATGACCTTTCCTAAATCCAAATTGGGTGTCATCAAGTAGATTGTTCTGATCGATATAGTGGACCAGCTGACAGTTCATAATTTTTCAAATATTTTGGACGGAAAAGGGAGAGATGCAATTGGTCGATAACTTTTGGGTTCTGAGGGATCAAGATTTGTTTTTTTCAATAAGGGTTTAATAATTGCTTTCTTCCAGATCGACAGATAAGAACCAGAAAGGAACACAGAGTTGCAGATATTTGTGAGAGCTGGAGCAATAAGGCTATAATGGACGTTAATCCTTACTTCCATTTTACCTCGTTTTCTGAGACAAATTTGTCAATGTTTCAAAGAAGCATTACGTTCTTTATGAACAATATTTAATAGTAATAAAAAAGAGAACTCCCAACACAGTCCATGAGTAGTTAACAAATGTATCAGTAAGTGAATTTAAGATTCAAAATAGAAAATTAATTCTGGCATATACCACGGTGAGCAGGAAGCATCATCGGGTCCCCTGTTTCTGACCGAATCGTACACAGTTCCCAATGACCGCTTATGATGCCCGGACACTGTTAGGGCTATCCGAATCGGTTCGGAAAAGGCATTTGGACATGTTGAGTCTTTCGGAACCGAATCCTACAGCTCTCTGAACTCGATGTCCGAGTAAGCGCTTACAATGAACGATTTGGACAGCCGTTCTTAATCGGTCTGCACGAATAGAAACGGCTGTCGCCATCTGTCTTTGGGGGCCCATAGCAGGCCCCCATCCATCCATGGCCTTTCGAGTCAGGACCGTGGGGGTACCCGAGGTACCTCCCTTTCCAACCATGCACAGTATGGCAGGCACCATAGGGGTGCCTGCCACAAGGTAGATGATTTTCCCCAGTCACGCCTTTTTAGGTCTCGCCTGCGTTGCAGCGCGAATGCGTTGCCATTGCTTTGCGAGGCATGGAGTTTAAACGGTAGCTAGAAGCTTCCCGGAAGCTCCACCCACTCTCTGCCCATTGGCTTATGTCTTAAATGCTGCCTTCCGATTGGTTTGAGGCTTGTTAGTCCCTCCTCATTCATCATTTGTATCCTTCCACGGCTACCAGCCCCTATACTTCCAGCAGTATTTTTCTTCCCCTGCCTTCCCCCTCCCGTCCGCAGTCCGCGACTTCTCAGACCACACTAGCCCCCCACTCACATTTGTGCCTTCTTCCCACCCTCACTTCTGATTCTATGCAATAGGTCTCGTGTAAATGCCCTATTGCATTTTCAATGCTTGCTTATAAAAGTCCTTTCTGTGAGGTAGGAGGCGGATTGGATATCCCGGCATGCTGATGTACCCACTTGCATCTACCGTAGTGCTTGCATAACACAGAACTTTCATGTTTGGTTGTTTATTTTGGAAACGTAAATGCATTGTAAACGCGTTAAATGCCTGCTGCTTTACCCTAAAGTGCGTCCCTGTCTCCGGCAAGCAGACATCGAGGCAGGCACTCCCTGTCTTTGTGGTAAGGTTTTATTGCACCAGCTGCCGGACTGCGGGGCTTACAGATATAAGGTTCCACTTTCACTTCTGCTTGCCACCTCCGATTGCTCAAGCACCTGAAAAAAAAGCTTCACACAGTTACGGCGCCTAATGTGGTAGAAACACAGTATGTAGAGCAGAACTGCACAGAAAAGTAAGATATGTACTTATTGCTTCAAATTGATTCACTATGAGGAATGTAATTGAGTCTAGAGCAGTTGTGACGCTTCTGTCGAGCCAGACAGTGTTCAGGAAATGTGTGGGGGTAGGGAGAGTGTGCCATTGTTCTACTGTCCAAGGCGCAGAAGCGGCACATAAAGGATGAGGCGTAATGGCCAGAGCTGCCAACTGTGGAACTAGCTAGGTTGGAGTCACAGTGTCACCTAAACATCCTATGATACTGGGCAAATCATGTAATCACTCTGTGCCTGCAAAAACTGAATGTGCTCTTGTGTAATGTACCTGGTGCACATGTAAAGCGCTGCAGTACCCTTTGATGGTGTGCGCTGATATAAAACTGTACGTAGAATATAGCAAGCAGAACATGGCACAGTGAGGCGAAATGTGCCATCTGCTAAGGGTACAGGTGATGAAGAGAGCACAATAATATAACTAGTTTTTGTTATGAATATAACAGATTTCTGTTAGGGTTTATAGTTGGTGATCAAGAAAGGAGTGGCTTGAAAGAATCCTGGGCCAGGGAAGTTCAAGGTTCAAAGTTCAGTCTTTGAGAATACCTGTCTCCTCTTACTACCTTGGTTGTGGCTGATATTTTCGGTTTCTGAAGGAGACCGAGAATCAGGAAATGCCACCCCTCCGCCCCCGCCATCCCTGTGCGTCCAAAGCATGATAAAATAATTAAATGCTAGAGGTGGGCAGGGTGTGTTTCACTCTATTATTCAAGGTGAAAAACTAAAGTACCCTAGGTAAGGGTCGGGAAGATGGTGAATTCAGGCCTTGCACAAGGAAATGTGTCTCAGCTCTTAGTTTAAAGAAAACAACTCGAAAACAGTATCCAAATAAGATGGGGTTACTCAGGCCCATAGACGTCACCTGGCACGCCTCGATTGTAACTCGAAGCACATCAGTTCTACATATTTAACTTTTTATGGTCATTGTGCAGAAAGTTTTACAATATCCACTGTGAATGTCGATTCTGTGCAGAAGGCAAAACCATCATGAGCTGGAGGTTCGTGTCTCCCTGTGTTGTGAAAGAGGCCAAATGGGAGCCAGCATAAAGTGGTCTCGCTTGTGTTTTTTTTCTTCTTCCTAGTGATTTTTAGGTTAATCCTAGAGCATCGCGCATGTGCTGCTTGCAATACTTTTACTAAGGGGCTTCAGAAAGCTCACCAAGCTCACCACATGCTAGTGCGTGTGTTTTTTTCCGCACAGGCTATTGAGCTTTGCGTGCGTCTTTCTAAGAAAGACAGCACGCAATTGGGCCAAGGCGGGGGCATGTCCCGCCTTTGCTCCACCTACGGCCTATTGCTTGTGGTTATCCGCACAGGCATAATCTGTTTTGAATTACCGTGCCCAGACACGTGAGCGATAATTCAAAACAGATTTTTCGCTGTGGGGCGCACGCACCACTTGCATGCTTGTTTTACCTTGCATGCCTCCATGACGGTCCGCGTGGCAGCTATTTGTCCTTTATTTCTGCTCGCAAATTTTATTGTAAGGTACAGTTACACTGGCTCTCAATTGCTTCTTTCTGTTAACATTTCAAAAAAAGAATTGCAGTTCAAGACTCCTACTTAACTAATGCAGAGTGCTCGTAGGGGGATTCTCGCTGTTTTTGTACTAACGCATAACCCATTCATTTGAGTTGTCGCACCCAAGTCGCTTCACTGTCTGCCACACGCTGCGTCTCAGGCGTTTCACTCACCCGTTCAGGAGATTCCTTGCCGGGATGTGTTCCCACGTCTCCTTCCCTTCCCTGAATCTCCCGATGAGTCGTTGCTTTGTGACGTGTGGCCTAGTGGGGGCTGCCGATTCAATTTTCGTTTCAACCAATCTGGCCCCATAGTCAGCGCTCTCGTTAGGCCGGGCCTGCTGTAAACTTTTTGTAAAACAATGTACTTTGCACTCAGGAATCAAGGAACAGGTATTTATTTCATATGTAGAGGCAGTCTGCCTCGACCAACGCGTTTCAGCCTGACAGCCTTGCTCACGGTTAAGTGACAAATGGCTCATACTTTTCGGGAATGGAAGTGAGTCAGGAGCATGTTCACTTCCATTTTACATGGTTAGCATGCCAGTGTTTGCACTCATTTTGCTGTTCGTGCTTCAAGTTGGCGTCCGTATTTAAATAGCCGAACCCCTTGAACGGTGTAGGAGACCCTTTCCGAACACGGTTTGGCCATTGGGCACGGGAGTATTTGTCTGTGAATATGGACAGTGCTCTTGTACTTTTGGTACTATTAATATACTTGATATGGATATACTTGTAGGCTGATCTGTGTGTTTTTTTTAAAAAAAACTAAGGGTCCTGGTGTTTGGTTATGTAGGTGTGCTGAATATGTAATTAGTGACTTAAATCCTAAATTAGATGCATATACTTGGTTATATTATACGCCTTGCAAACGTGCCAATTGCATGCTTTTGAAAAGACTGTGTTACGCTCGTACTCACTTTTTTGGAGTCAATTTATTGTTAATTGCATTTTGTGATGCCGCAATCCTTGCGTAACTTGTCTATTGCACAACAAATAGACGAGTGCTGAGTGTTTATCTTTAAAATTAACATGATCCAGTTTCAGTTTCACTCCTTCTCTCTCTCTCTTCCTCTATCTCTCGCTCAAACAAACACACACACACACACTTTCTTTCCACACTTCTCTGGCTAAACACTTACAAGGTACCAAAAGTGAGACCTATTAGCTATGCCAATGCTTGTTAAATAGATGTGTTGGCATTATCATATTCTGCTGCAGGCATTGTTTAGCAGAATAAACCCTGGATATTGTGCAGTTGGCTGTCCCTTGCCCGCTTTGTGAATCGCGCACCCACTTTCCTGTAGACAAGTTTGTGGATTGTGAACAATGCTGGCCAGTTCTCAGTGACATTGGAGCAAAGTGCTGGATGTGTACATTAACATTTCACCAGCAGTAGAGAAGACCACAAAGGTTTTCATTGAAGGTAAATTATGCTGCTGGCTCCATTTCATGGATCCTGTGACCCTAGGGCTGTATTGCCTTTCCTGCTCCTAATGGAGTTGTTTGCTGCTCAAATGCCTTTAACACTATCGGAGGTGCAAAAACTCAAGAGCAAGAAATATAATATACATGTTGTTTAAGTGTTAGTGTTAGGGAGGGATTCACCATAGAAAAAGGCAACAAAGGGAGGACTCCCAGTGGCCCTGCCCGTAAGTGCACTGTGGGCCCAAAATGTTTTCTTTGATTTATACGGCAGGAACAGGATCCCTGGAAGGCCTCTCCTTCCTATTATAGGGAGGAGAGGTACTTACTGTGGCATTGGTATGAAATACTAAGGTGCGTACCCATATTGACGCAATAAGCTTCTTACTCACCTGTACAAAACCTCAGATCAGACTTTTGATCAGCTCCTATCTTGAAAGTTTAGGGGTTATTGCTCAAGGGAGGGCTGAGAAAAAACGGGGGTCCGAAAAAGTGTTTTCTTAATGCATTTTACATAGGAAACTTTAGACAAGGCTACAGGTCAAACTGCTGAACGGAATTACGCCAAATTTGGCATGGAGAAAGGTCTTCGTCCAGAAAGCATGCTTTTGTTGAAATGGTGTAAATCCATTCCGTAGTTTTTGGGATATTAAAAGAAAAAAAGATATATCTATATATATATATATATATATATATGTGTGGACGGTGCCTAACTCCCAAAAACAAGCTTGTTTCTGATTGGCTGCTAACACTTCAAACCAGGAAGTGTTCTCTGATTGGCTGCTAACACTTCAAACCAGGAAGTGTTTGCAGCCATCTTGTGCCTCGCATCGAGTGACAATTTAAAAGAAAGGTCATGGGGGCAATTTAATATACCGGAGCTCTGTCTGTGCGAGATACTCCTTTCATGCTGCCTCTCCCTACATCAGCAGGTAATGTGAAGATGCTTGTGAGGTTGGACAAATAGTAATCTTAGTCATGTATGGATTTACATATAACATTTTATTAAAGCAAAACAACAACCAATAAAACTATGTACAGTCATGTTGTGCCATTCTGGACAATTTGTGAATAACAGCCTGCTAGACAAAAATAAAGATAAGATGGTGTGCCATGTGTCCAGCAAAGGAGAAAGAGAAAGAGTGAGAGAGAGGAAGAGAGAGAGAGAAAGAAAGAAAGAGTAAGAGAGAGAGGAAGACAGAGAAAGAGTGAGAGAGAGAAAGAGAGCAAGAATAAGATACAAGGAAGAGAAAAAGAGAGAAATAGTGTGAGAGAGAGAGGAAGAGAGGGAAAGAGTGAAAGAGAGGAAGAGAGAGAGAAAGAGTGAGAGAGAGGAAGAGAGAGAAAGAGTGAGAGAGAGAGGGAGATAGAGAAAGAGAGAAAGAGTGAGAGAGAGAAATAATAAGATACAAGGAAGAGAGAAACAGTGTGAGAGAGAGAACAAAACGAAGAGAGAGGAAGAGAGAGAAAGAGTGAGAGAGAGGAAGAGAGAGAAGAGGAAGAGACAGAGAAAGAGAAAAGTGTGAGAGAGAGAACAAAACGAAGAGAGAGGAAGAGAGAGAAAGAGTGAGAGAGAGGAAGAGAGAGAAGAGGAAGAGACAGAGAAAGAGAAAAGTGTGAGAGAGAGAAAGGAAGAGATGGAGAGGGAGTGTTGACACTGGAGAAAATCTTTGCAGCTCACCTTTGTGCAACCGGTGTGTCTCCAACCACGTTCTGGGACAATATTTAGTCATCTGAATGATAGTATAGAGTTATAAGTGCAGGGTACATACAACTGCACACGCCTAATTCTCTATTTCGCCAATGCACACTCAGGCTGCTGTAGCCCATCCACTCACTGCTCGGTGGTGTCTGTGCGCTGCTGCGGAAAGAAGCCTCTCTGCTCACCTTCCGCCACCGGCGTGTGTGAAAGAGGGTCCAACAAGTGCGAAATCAACTTTCTCAGGCATTGTCAGGATGCCCACACATCATCCCAGGTTCTACACGGGTTCAGCTGTGGTGGTTTGGAGGGGGGAGTTGATTTGTGAATCACATCCTGTTAGATAAAATGCAAGATAAGATTTTGCGTCATGCGTCCATCAAAGGGGAGAGAAAGAGAGAGTGAGAGAGAGAGAGAGAGAGAGAGAGAGTGAGAGAGAGAGAGAGAGAGAAAGAATGAGAGGAAGACAGAGAAAGAAACAGTGATAGGTAGACAGAGAGAAAGAGAGAAACAGTGAGAGTGAGAGGAAGAGAGAGAGAATAAGAATGAAAGAGTGAGAAGAAGAGAAAGAGTGAGAGAGACAAAGAGAGAAACAGTGAGAGAGAGGAAGCGAGAGAGAAAGAGTGTGAGAAAGAGGAAGAGCGAAACAGAGGAAGAGTGTGAGAGAGAGAAAGAGAAAAAGAGAGAAAGAGAAAGAGACAGAGGAAGAGAGAGAGAAAGAGAGAAACAGTGAGAGAGAGAGGAAGAGAGAGAAGAAGGAAGAAAGTGAGACTAAGCCAGAGAGAAAGACAAAGAGTGAGAAAGACAAAGAGAGAGAAACAGTGAGAGAGAGGAAGAGAGAGAAAGAGGGAAAGAGTGTGAGAAAGAGGAACAGAGAAACAGAGGAAGAGAGGCAGACAGAGAAAGAGAGAGAAAGAGAGAGAGAGGAAGGGAGAGAGAAAGATAGAAACAGTGTGAGAGGAAGAGAGAGAGAAGGTGTGAGGTAGAGAAAGGAAGAGATGAGGAGGGAAACTGAGTGCCCACACTGTGGACAAACCCCTCACAACATACCTTTACGCCACCACTGTGTCTCCAACCACGTGCTGGGACCTAGTGAAACTCTCAAGCTCCCACATGTGGAGAAGTGTGGCTCACTGGTTAGAGGAGGCAGACCTGGAAGCAGAGGTCAGCCCGGGACCAGGGTTCAATTCCCGGCTCGGCGGGGTCTTGAGTCCTAAAATGTCCATGGACTCGACAATTCTCGCTCCGGTGCCTACTTGATTCACGGGTTCACACTCTGCGACTCTGGGCAATAGCTTGCTTAATCTCCACAACGGCCCCTCGCGGCGGGATGCCTGGCTTTCACCTTGCGGATACCCTGCCGGGGTTATCTCACAGGGGAATACTAGGACGGGTTCCCTAAGCAAGCGCTTAGAAACCGCTCGGTGATTTGCGCTATATAAAATTCCTGTACATTTACATTTATATAAAATTCCTGTACATTTACATGTGAAACATAGTATAGAATTAGTAATGGCAGAGTATATACTACTGTGTACGCCTAAATCGCTGTGCCGCCTTTGTGTATCCAGGCTGCTGCACCCCATCCACTCCCGCCGCCCAGAGGTATGTGCCCGCCGCTGCACACCCAGGCCTTTCTGCTCACCTTTTGACGGACAGGGCACCCTCCACATCATGGAGCCCCGTTGCGCAAACCAACAACTCTTACATTTGGTGCTACGTCTTGATTTTGCCATGGTGGCGGACATACTAGTGCACCCCTCATCATCGCAGGTTGCACACCCGCTCAGTACTTGCTGTGCTACTAACTCAGTGATCATTGAGGCCCCACTGTTGCATGGCTCAGGCCTACACTGTGGTCCAGCAGGGCACACCGGGACGGGCCATCACGGGTCGGGGGTTCCCGTGTTTTATTTTAAGGAGACCCCGGGGTGGGCTACGTCCTTGGGGCATTTCTTAAAAAATAATAGCGGAGGCTTGCTAGGGCTGTGGGCAACCCCTGGGGTCCTCACAAGTCCTGGGGCTTCACTCATGTTGGGAGGGGGGTTGCATGGCCCTCCTCCTGGAGCCCTTCATGTGCTTTTAGCTTTGGAGTCATTTGACGAAACTTTACGAAATTTTCCAAAAAGTTTCTCTTTTTTGATCAGCTCCTATCTTGAAAGTTTAGGAGTTATTGTCCAAGGGGGGGCTGAGAAAAAAGGGGAGTCCACATTTTTTTTTCTCAATGCATTTTACATAGGAAACTTTAGAAAAGGCTACAGGTCAAACTGCTCAACGAAATTACGCCAAATTTGGCATGGAGAAAGGTCTTGGTCCAGAAAGCACTTTCATTGAAATGGTGTAAATCCGTTGCGTAGTTTCTGGGATATTAAAAGAAAAAAGGTATATATATCTGGACGGTACCTAACTCTCGAGCACAAGCTTCTCTCTGATTGGCTGGTAACACTTCAAATCAGGAAGTGTTCTTTGATTGGCTGCTAACACTTCAAACCAGGAAGTGTTAGCAGCCATCTTGTGTCTCACATCGAGTGAAAATATAAAAGAAAGGTCCCAGGGGCAATTTAATATACCGGAGCTCTGTCTGTGCGAGATACCCCTTTCACGCTGCCTCTCCCTACATCAGAAGGTAACACACCCTTTTCCCCCATCAACAGCATACCTCCAAAAACATTATTGGGCCCGCACGTCTCCCTCTGTGAACTGCTTTTCGGCTCTCAGCTCTTCAGGTGCAAGTTCTCGGGCCCGCCGTTGTATCTGTGAAGCCAAGACTGGAAATATACCGCAGTTCTCTCTCTGTGCGATACGCTCTTCACGCTCCCTTTCCCCACATCACTGTTCTGCAGCTATCCTTTGGAAGCCAACGGCCCGCACCTTTCCCTATACCAGTCGGCCCGCAGATGTTCCTCTGCGAGCCGGCCCGCAGCTCTCCCTCTGCGAACTGACGAACCGCGGTTCTCCTTCTATGAGCCTGTCAGTCGGCTCACAGCTCTTCATCTACGAGCCAACCCGCCAGCTTGTAAGTCTCTGAGAACGGATGCAATGAAGGCAACGATCATGCAGGTCGGACACCCAACACTGCTCTGACATCCCCCAACAGGAGCTCCTTGTCCGCCATCCACCCTCACCCCCAAACCCCACAAACGAATGTGACAGTCACGTTAGGGAATCTGGAACGTAAAAAGTTGGGTAATGTTGTACAATTATTATTATTATTATTACATTTCTTAAGCGCACAGCTACCCGTAGGTTTTTATTATTAATTATTAATAAGAAGATGCTTGTGAGGTTGGACAGATAAGAATCTTAGTCATGTATGAATTTACATATACAACATTTTATTAAAATAAAACAACAACAAATAAAACTATGTACAGTCATGTTGTGTCATCGCTGGACCATTTGTGAATCACAGCTTGCAAGACAAAAAGAAATATAAGATGGTGTGCCATGTGTCCAGCAAAGGAGAAAGAGAAAGAGTGAGAGAGAGGAAGAGAGAGAGAAAGAAAGAGTGAGAGAGAGAGAGGAAGACAGAGAAAGAGTTATAGAGAGATGAAGACAGAGAAAGAGTGTGAGAGAGAAAGAGAGAATGAATAAGATACAAGGAAGAGAGAAAGAGAGAAACAGTGTGAGAGAGAGAGAGGAAGAGAGAGAGAGAAAGAGTGAGAGAGAGGACGACAGAAAGAGTGAGAGAGAGGAAGACAGAGAAAGAGTGAGAGAGAGAGGAAGACAGAGAAAGAGAGAAAGAGTGAGAGAGAAATAGTAAGATACAAGGAAAAGAGAGAGAGAAACAGTGTGAGAGAGAGGAAGAGAGAGAGAGAGAGAGAGTGAGAGACAGGAAGAGAGAGAAAGAGAAAGAGGAAGAGAGAGAAAGAGTGAGAGAGAGGAAGAGAGAGAAGAGGAAGAGACAGAGAAAGTGTGAGAGAGAGAAAGGAAGAGATGGAGAGGGAGTGTTGACACTGGAGAATATCTTCGCAGCTCACCTTTGTGCCACTGGTGTGTCTCCAACCACATGCTGGGACATAGTACACCCTCAAGTTTAGTCATCTTAAAGATAGTATAGAATTATAAGTGCAAGTACATACAACTGCACACGCCTAATTCTCTATTTCGCCAATGCACACTCAGTCTGCTGCAGCCCATCCACTCCCACTGCTCGGAGGTGTCTGCGCGCTGCTGCAGAAAGAAGTCTCTCTGCTCATCTTCTGCCATTGGCGTGTGTGAAAGAGGGTCCGCCACCTGAGAAAGCAACTTTCTGAGGCATTTTCAGGATGGCCACACATCATCGCAGGTTCTACACGCGTTCAGCTGTGGTGGTTTTGGTGGGGAAATGATTTGTGAATCACATCCTGTTAGATAAAAAGCAAGATAAGATTTTGCGTCATTCGTCCATCAAAGGAGAGAGGAAGAGAGAGAGAGAGAGAGAGAGAGAGAGAGGGAAAGAATGAGAGGAAGACAGAGTAAAAGAAAGAAACAATGAGAGGAAGACAGAGAGAAACAGTGAGAGTAAGAGGAGAGAGAATAAGAAAGAAATAGTGAGAAGAAGACAAAGAGAAAGAGAGTGAGAGAGACAAAGAGAGAGAAAAAATGAGAGAGAGGAAGTGAGAGAGAAAGAGTGTGAGAAAGAGGAAGAGAGAAACAGAGGAAGAGTGTGAGAGAGAGAAAGAGAAAGAGAGAGAGAAAGAAGAGAGAGAGAGAGAGAGAGAGGAAGAGAGAGAGAAAGAGAAAGAGAGAAACAGTGTGAGAGAGAGGAAGAGAGAGAGACAAAGGAAGAAAGTGAGACTAAGACAGAGAGAAAGAGTGAGAAAGACAAAGAGAGAGTGAAACAGTGAGAGATAGGAAGAGAGAGAGTAAGAGGAAAAGAGTGTGAGAAAGAGGAACAGAGAGACAGAGGAAGAGAGGCAGAGAGAGAAAGAGAGAGAGAGAGGAAGAGAGAGAGAAAGAGAGAAACAGTGTGATAGGAAGAGAGAGAGAAAGAGTGTGAGGGAGAGAAAGGAAGAGATGAGGAGGGACACTGAGTGTCCACACTGTGAACAAAACCCTCACAACTTACCTTTACACCACTGCTGTATCTCCAACCATGTGTTGGGACCTAGTGAATCTCTCAAGCTCCCACATCTGAAACATAGTATAGAATTAGTAATGGCAGAGTATATACTACTGTGTACGCCTAAATCGCTGTCTCACCTTTGTGCATCCATGCTGCTGCACCCCATCCACTCCCGCCACCCAGAGGTCTGTGCCCGTAGCTGCACAACCAGGCCTTACTGCTCACCTTTTCACGGACAGGGCACCCTCCACATCATGGAGCCCTGTTGCACAAGCCAACAAGTCTTACGTTTGGTGCTGCATCTTGATTTTGTCATGGTGGTGGACATACTAGTGCACCCATCATCATCGCAGGTTGCACACCCGCTCAGTACTTGCGGTGCTACTAACTCAGTGATCAATGAGGCCCCACTGTTGCATGGCCCAGGCCTACACTGCGGTCCAGCAGGGCACACAAAACAGGAAGTGTTCGGACCACCGGGATGGGCCATCACCATGGCGATGTGACTGTGCCGGCCGCAGTGCATCCTGTGAAAGCATTGTAGCATTGTAGCGTTGTTGTCCTTCCCTGTAAGCGTATGCTGAGTGGGCTGGCCTGGCATATGCCAGTCCTGCGTGAGGCTGTGAAGAACGACTCCGGAGCTATGGGCGAGGCTCCGTCGTGAGCTCTATGAGGAATCAACTGACCATGCGGGTGTCCATGTTTCAGCGCTGCCATCACGCGGGTCACAATCGCAAATGTGTCACTCTGTGAGCCAAGTCCCACAACATGGCCAACATGGAAGGTACGGGGAATCACTGACCCTACATTAATCCATAGTTCCACACAAGAAAGATGGTGGACATGACACATCTTTAGCAATACAGGGCAATGGAAAGTTCAAGTTTCAGTTCTTGGCACATGGAGGGCAACCAATTAGAGACAAGCTTGTTGTCAGAGTTAGGCTGCGCCAACATATGTACTTATACAATCACTCTGCCAATCCCCATGCACTTATAAATCCACTATTTACTCTGCTTGCAGTACTCTAATGATCCAGTCTCTACGTATGTACTTGTACAATGACCGGGACAAAGTTACATAACCAAAGTTTTCCCCCACTGTCAAAGGTCATTTGGTTGCATACGCTGTCCAGAGCACAATGTAATGAGGTAGGGCCCAGGAGCAGCAAGTTGCATACATAATGAAAACACTGACACAAATACATAGTGGAAGTGGGTACGGGCACGTGCACTCGACTCCTTTTTATTACCAGGGTCACATTTTCAGTGACGTCTGTGCTGGATGCTTGTGGGGTGAGTGTAAGCCAACCCTTCGGGAATGGTTGGTGCTGGCAACAAGTACAACAATAATCATTGCATCAGACACAGAGATTCAATCATAAAGGGTCAATGATTTGTGCTGCACTAAGGTAGGGGGACCAGATGTGAAATAATACACAAAAGATTCTATCGTAACGGGTCCATGACTTGTGGTACACTGAGGTAGGGGCACCAGATGTGAAATTATACACAAAATATTGTATCATAAAGGGTCCATGAGTTGTGCTGCACTGAGATAGAGGCATCAGAAGCATTTAGAGTCTGCGCAGCCAGCGATGATGCGTGGTGTGGGCGAGCCGCACTGGGAGCAATGTGTGTTGCCTACTGGACTGAGTCATCTGCAATCTCGACTCTGTGTGAATTGTGAGCCCTGCTATCCGCAGTGTACATCGAAGGCAGTAGTCAGCACAGACATCGAGGAATGCTTTTAGTCACTTCCTCTTGACAAAAGTCGAGGACATAGAGTACAATTCTCTGCAATAAATAAATCATGTCTCAATTTAAATTGTGAGCTCTGCTGACCGCAGTGTAGGTGTATGGAACAAAAGATGAAACATTTATGGACCCTGTTTTCAGGCAGGTCACTCCCCATGCACCTAAGGCAAGCCCGTCTGCGCCCTTCCGCACCTGGACCGAGCAAGCGCCAGACCCCTGGTCCCTGTGAACGCCACACTAAACGCCACTACTACACCACCAGCACCCTCCACGTACTCAACACCAGATGACCGCACGCCTGCTTCCTGGCCGCCCAAAGCACACCAAAGGACCCTTCTCCTTCTGGAGCTGCAGCTTCACCAGCCTCCGAGCCGCCAAACCGCCCACTGTGACAGGACGCAACCACCGCAGATGCATACTACTGAACACCCACTCCGCACTCAAACACTCAGTCAATCTCTGGGACCTGCCTGGCACATCCTTCCTGGACGTCGCCTTCCTGACAGAGACCTGGATGAACGCCTCCTTGGCACCTGACATGGCCATAGCCATCCCGGACAGCTACAGGATCACCCACATGGTCCGCGCCAATGGAGTAGGAGGTAGAATCACCATCATCCACAAGAACACCCTCGGGGTCTCGACCCGCACCGACGACTCCCTGAGCACTGCCGAAAACCTGCACTTCCAGATCCACACTGATCGCAACATCACCCTCAGAGCAACTCTTGTCTACAGACCACCCGGACCCCGACCTCAGTTCAATGACTCCATCGACAGCTTCATCAGCACGCACGCCCTTGCCTCCACAGGCTACATCATCCTCGGAAACCTGAATTTCCATCTCGAGAACAACAACAACACCAACTCCACCACCCTGATTGCCAACCTCGGTCTCAGATAGCTCGTCACGACACCCACCCTCTCCGCCGGCCACATGCTTGACCCCATCTTCTCCTCAAGATGCCACGTCACCTTCAGCCACACCACCGAATTCCACTGGACTGACCATTGCTGCATCCACTTAATTTTCCGGAAACCCACCAGGCACCACAAACTCAACAGATCCCCCACCGCAGCTGGAGCAAGATCCCCAAAGACTAGCTAATCACCACCCTTGCACGAAGCCCTCCCGCCGACTCCACTGACACCGACACCGCCGCCCAAAACCTCAGGTGTTGGATCGACGAATGTGCCAACACTCTTGCCCTGATCAAGAAACCCTCCAACAAACGTACTAACAAGAAAGCCAGCTGATCCACCCCAGACCTCCAGGCCTCCAAGCAAACCTGCTGAAAACTAGAGAAGAAATGGCACCGCGAACAGTCACCGTACAGCTACGCAGCCCACAAGAATGCCATCCGCAGACACCATCACCTCATCATATCTGCCAAAAGGGCCTCCTTCAAGGACCGTCTCAATAACAATGCACACAACTGCAAAGAGCTCTTCAACATTATGAAGGAACTCTCCAACCCTAGCTCCAACACCAACGACATCCCACCATCGCAAGACCTGTGCGACTCCCTTGCCACCTTCTTCCTTCACAAGATCGCAGACATCAACGACAGCTTCAACAACCTTACCGGCCGACAGCCACCGACACCTCAGACCCCCGACCACCATCCACATCAACCCTCTGCTCACCTGAACCAACATAAACGACGACAACACGGGTTCTGTGGAGGGTTTTGATGTATACAGGAAGTGTGGCACCTTAACTGGTAGCGGTGTGTGTTAGGTAAAAAAAAACAATAATGAAGACAGTGCAGCAAGGTCAGAGGAGACCCCGAAACCTCTGCAGAGAGTGGCCAAGGCACACTCAGTAATTATGACAAGAATCCTGTGCACACATTAAGCGAGGTGTATACATGTATCATGCTTATTCAAAAGAACACAATAGGTAGTAAATGAAACAAAGTAGACACAATAGAAAGTCTTTTTGTTTTTCAACTTCAAAAGTTACCTTTCAATAAAGGAAGATCAAATACAATCCTTTGAAGAACAAAAAGACTACAACACCATCAAAATCAGGAACACCATCCACTCCAGCTCTCCGTCAGACCCATGCCCACACCACATCTTCAACAAAGCTAGCGCCACCATCGCACCCCATCTCCGCAAGGCCATCAACACTTCCTTTGAGACCTCGACCTTCCCAGAGAGCTGGAAGCATGCTGAGATCAACGCCTTACTCAAGAAACCCAAGACGGATCTGAGGGACATCAGAACTTCCTGCCCATCTCCCTCTTCCCATTACCGGCGAAGGTCATTGAGAAAACTGTCAACAGACATCTGACCTGCTACCTCGAGGAGAACAACACCCTGGACCCATCCCAGTCCGGGTTCCGCAGCAACTGCAGTACTGAAACTGCCCTCATTGCTGCCACCGATGACATCAGGGCCCTGCTGGACAACGGCGAAACCGCGGCCCTCATCCTCCTGGACCTTTCAGCTGCCTTCGACACTGTCTGCCACCGCACCCTATGCACATGCCTCCACAATGCAGGGATCCGAGACAAGGCTCTGGAATGGACCACCTCCTTCCTCTCCGGCAGAACCCAAAGCGTCCGCCACCCCCTTTCCATTCCAAATCCTCTGAAATCATCTGCGGTGTACCCCAAGGATCATCCCTTAGCCCAACATTGTTCAACATCTACATGGCACAGCTCGCCCACGTCGCCTGACTGCACGACCTCAACATCATCTCTTATGCCGACGCCACCCAGCAGATCCTCTCCCTCACCAAGGACTCCCTCACCACCAAAACCATCCTTCTCAAAGGAATGAAAGCTATCGCCGAGTGGATGAAGAACAGCTGTCTGAAGCTGAACTCGACAAAACGGAGGTCCTCATCCACGGACCCACCCCCTCTGCCCGGGACGACTCCTGGTGCCCGACCGCACTGGGAGAAGCAACAAAACCCACCGACCACGCATGCAACCTGGGGTTTATCCTCGACTCAATACTCTCCATGGCCAAACAAGTCAACACCATCTCATCCTCCTGCTTCAACACCCTTCGCATGCTCTACATGATCTACAGGTGGATCCCCACTGAAGCAAGAAGAACGGTCACCAAGGCCCTCGTCAGCAGGAGGCTGGACTACGGAAACACCCTCTACGCAGGAGCCTCGGCCAAACTCCTGAAACGACTACATCACATAAAGAATGCCTCTGCATGCCTGATCCTCGACATCCCATGCCACAGCCACATCACACCCCACCTGAGAGACCTGCACTGGCTTCCCCTCAACAAGAGGATCACCGACAAGCTCCTCACCCACGCACACAAGGCACACCACAACACTGGACCAGCATACCCAAACAGATGACTCACCTTCTACACCCCGAACTGCCCGCTCCACCGACCTCGCCCTCATCACCGCCCCCCACATCCGAAGAGCAACCACCGGTGGTAGATCGTTCTCCCACCTCACCGCCAAGATCTGGAACACCCTCCCCATCCTCCTACATCAGACCCAGGACCTACTAACCTTCAGGAGGCTACTCAAGACCTGGCTAAGCGGACAGTAGCAGCACCCCCCCTGCACCTTGAGACCCTCCCGGGTGAGTAGTGCACTTTACAAATTTCTTATTGATTGATTGATTGATTGTATACACTGACAAAATCTTGGTTCTTCTGAGTACAGTTGTAAAGTACGGTATTCTGAAGCTGGAATCTGAACTGGTCGATCATCATATTGTCCACCTTTTCCAGTAGGGAACAGTTGTGGAAAACAACAAACTTCCAAACATTTTTCTCACACACTCATGGGAGTTCCTTTTGCTCTTTTCATTTGGAACGAATCAATAGTATCTCCTATCAGTTCTTTTGATTGTAAAGGGTGTATAGTATAATGTTCATCATTTTCTTCTTTTCTTGAATTCTCCACTTTTTCTATTTGTCCACTTGAAATATGTGTTTAATCTTCTAAAGTCATTTCTTCTTCTTGTACATTTACAACTTTATAGTAAATATTGTTTTGCACCAGATATAATGTAGGCTTTTGGACTGACATCTACTACCTCTTGCCTGTTTGTGGATATACCATTATGAAGAATGACTACAGGTTCAGTATCCTCTCTTTCTACACCAACACTTTCAACATTTTTTCTTAAACTCTAAAGGTAAATACACAACTCTTCCTTTTACACCTCTTTGTAGATCTGATGGAGACAGGTTACCTGTTTTAGGCCGCATACAAATTATAGCCTGAAAAGGGTACATAGATTGTATAAGGATGGCCTCAAATGTATTAAAAACTTAAAGCTCAGGAGGTATAGCTACTCATTCTAAGTCATATGGACAGCTCAAGCTGGCATTTTGTTTTCTTCTAATTTATTGTAACAATATTTACAAATACATTGTACAGTACCTAACTCAAAACAACTTTCCACAAACAGATAGGCAGCAAAATATTTCCAATTATCATTGTGTTCCTTTTCACTTTTTAAAAACACATCTACTTTCCTAGTTTGAATTTTATAAGGAGTATGTTGACAGCAAATACAAACATAGTTGGGATTTTCACCAGAAACTACTTTAAACTTTGTTATTTCTTCACATCAGTACTGTCTTCCATCTCTTCTTCATCACTTACACTTATCAAACTCTTACTTTCTCTGCACTCCTGTTGACCAGCAAAGAAAAGTAACTCTATATCATCCCAATTTTTTTTTTACATCTAACAATGAACCATGCAAAAGAGCTGGATTAATTCATTTAGACATAATACAGGACTTTTCACGTAAGATAATCTTGTAACTAACTTTCGCATTTGGGAATGATGTACCGCTAACATTCTTAAATGATGAAAACGGTTTTGACACACTTTCCTAGAAAGACAAGCCAGAGAATGACCTTGAAACCCTGAATTTTTTCTCACTTTCTGAGAATCTAGTCTTTACAATATCTTAATCTTCTGTTTCACTGTTTTTCTTCCATATTGTCTTAAGATTGTTGACTTATACTACAAATACTACGACAATCCCATGTAAACATTGAGGCCTGGGTACGTGTCCTTGAACTTCCACAGCTATTACTTGTTCGACATTTCTAGGAACTATCTTTTCTTTTTCAATTGGAGAGACATTTTTCCCTTCATAACAATGACCACATGTATCAACTGCATGCCGTAATCTATTTTGTTGAAAATAACAAAATATTGTATCATAAAGGGTCCATGAGTTGTTCTGCACTGAGTTAGTGGCTCCTGAAGCACTCAGTGTGTGCGCACCCTGCGATGATGCTATAATTGATATCAAAAAAGTTCTTGAAGCAAGCATACTAAAAAGATAATATGTAGGTTTTAGGGACGTTGTAGTTTGTTGGCTACTGCACTCTGTAGTTAATGAATCAAGCCCTGATGACCACAGTGCAGGCAAGAGGCAGTGGTCAGCAAGGGCCCACAGCCACGAGGCATTGAGTTCATCTGCACAGTTATTGGCAATTCAACGTGTGTGCAGATAGTGATGGTAAGTGGTGCACTGAGTTAGTGGCACCTGAAGCAACTAGTGTGTGTGCACCCTGCATTGATGCGTGGTCCGTGCCGGCTACACTGGGAGCAATGTTTTTTGCCTCCTGAATTCTGCCTTAATAAGTCTACGTGGTGATGACTTATGGTGCAGTGAGTTAGTGGCACCTGAAGCAGTCAGCAAGTGCGCACCCTGCGATGATGTGTGGTCCAGGCGGGCCGCACTGGGAGTAATTTCTTTTGTCTATTGAATTCCACCTTAATAAGGCCACGTGGTGATGACTTATCGTGCAGTGAGGTAGTGGCATCTCAAGCACTCACGTGTGCACACCCTGTAATGATGCACGGTCCGGGCAGGCCGCACTGGGAGCAATGTCTTTTGTCTATTGAATTCTGCCTTAATAAGGCCACATGGCGATGACTTGTGGTGCAGTGATTTAGTGGCACCTGAAGCATTTAGCGTGTGCGCACCCTGCGATGATGCGTGGTCAGGGCGGGCCGCACTGGGAGCAATGACTTTTGTCTATTGAGTTCTGCCTTAATAAGGCCACGTGGCGATGACTTAGGGTGCAATGAGTTAGTGGCACCTCTAGCACTCAGCATGTGCACACCCTGCGATGATGCGTGGTCCGGACGGGCCGTACTGAGAGCAATCTCTTTTGTCTATCGAATTCTGCCTTAATAAGGCCAAGTGGCGATGACTTATGGTGCACTGTGTTAGTGGCACCTGAAACATTTAGCGTGTGTGCACCCTGCGATGCTGCGTGGTCTGGGCAGGCCGCAGTAGCAGCAATGTCTTTTGTCTAATGAACTCTACCTTAATAAGGCCACGTGGCATTGACTTCTGGTGCACTGAGTTAGTGGTACCTTTGGCGCTCAGCGTGTGTGCACCCTGCGATTATGCGTGATCCGGGGAGGGGCCGCACTGGGAGCAATGTTTCTTGCGTACTGGACTGCCTCATCTGCAATCAGCACTCCATCTGTATTGTGAGCCCTGCTGACCTCAGTATAGATCGAAGACAGTAATGTGTACAGACATAAGTATGCAGTGCTCTGCTACTGGTTTCTCAGAGTGCCTGTGTCGAGGAGGCCCGTAAGCCACGTGGCAAGGTAAGGGCCGCCGCTCTGGAAATGGTTTGGTCTTCTCACAAGTGAACCACTCCCAGAGCTCCGTCCTATTTATTTATACTATTACGTTGGAGTGGCGTACGTTGGACCATTCCACTCCACTTCCAGGGGGGGACAACATAGCACATGACTGAGATCTTCCCCTCTGCCTGAGGTAACATGGTTGCAACTATTGTCCACAACACTACAAGCACCAGCTGTATATGTACACTTGGAAAGGTTTGTGCTCTGCATAGTGAGGTCTCTCTAGTACATCACAGCTACACTTGTTTTATGTGCATTTTTTTGATGGTTGACTTGTGTCCTTCACACATACTTGGTTGCCACATCTGCCAACATTCAAGTATTGTGTGGCTGAGGAACCATGCCGTTTTTGGAAGGTCTGCTGTCCTGTTCTGTTCTGCGCTGCCTCAGTGGTAGTAGGGAGGTGGTCCTGGGGAGACGTCCTGAGGCTGGTGGCAGTGGGTGTTGTGGCCTTCTTGGGTGTCGGAGCTGCATGATCAGTAAGTTTATGATGTGATTCTGGTTTAGGCTCCCTTTCACACTGTAGGTAGTCGTCCTGGTTTACACCAGTAAAAGGCAAATATTAGATTCCTACTGCTAACACGGCTTATTGCCTGTTTTTGGATCGCACCCCAGATTTGGCTGCTCTTTGAAAATGTCGGGAAGTGGTATTTTTGCACGGGAACGCCTACTGTGCATATTATTAACGTTAGTTGTTGCTCTCATTTGTGGCGATTTTTTTTGCGAAAGCTATTGCTGGAAAACTGTTTTCACTAGGTTGAGAATAGAATGATCATTTAAAATCACTGAAAAAACCATAGATGTAATGAAGATTATATTCAGAAATTAGCATTTAAAAAAACTTTGAAATTCACTGAAAAAAAACATAGGTTTCAGGGACGTTATAGTTACCAATTAGCATTTAAAAAACCTTTGTAATTCACTGAAAAAAACATAGGTTTCAGGGACGTTATAGTTAGTTGGACATTTTACTCCAACAAAACGATAGAAATTCCGCTGTTAAAGTTAGTTGAGCTAACTATAACTCGCCCCCCGCAATGCACTGCTGATGGCGTCCCATATTACATCATTCATGACATGGTCAGTGACATCACTGATGACATCACTGACACAATCTGAGGTTTGCAAGGGATTGTGGGCAACAGATTCTGGTGAGTACCACACAAGTCACCCCATCGTTGAGTCCCCTGTCTGTCTAGTTTTAAAAATGAATAGGTTTGCTAGGTGTCCCTAGGGGCCGGCTGAGCTAGGGTTCAAAGTCTATAGCTAGGCACTTTGCAAAAAAAGGGTCAGTTTTAACTGTAAAAATGTGATGTGCACATGTTGCATTTTGGGACGTTTCCTGTCACGGGCACTAGGCCTACCCACACAAGTGAGGTACGGTTATTATCAAGAGACATTGTGGAATGCGAGGTGGGTGGAATTTTCTGGACCCACGCAGATTCTAGAACTTTCCATCACAGAAATGTGAGGAAAATGGTTTTTTTTTACAAAGTTTTAGGTTTGCAAGGGATTGTGGGTAACAGAACCTGGAGAAAGCCACAAAAGTCACCCCATCCTGGATTCCCTTCGGTGTCTAGCTTTCTAAAATGTATAGGTTTGCTAGGTTTCTCTAGGTGCCAGCAGGGCTGGGGTTTAAAATCTACCGCGAGGCGTTTTACAAAAAAAGGGTCAGTTTTCACTGTAGAATTGTGGTGTGTCCAAGTTGCATTTTGGGCCATTTCCTGTCCTATGCACTAGGCTTACTGTAACATTGTGTATTTTACTTATATTTACCTTGTTGCTCCTTTAAGGGTTTTAGTTATGGTTCAAGCAGCATCTCCATGGCAATGGAATGTATATGTGGTTCAGAGAGTCAGTTGCATCTGACGTGATCAAGCAGATGGATGGGACAATTCTTTCTCCAGAATAAACTTACCTTTATTCATCTTATGGAAGAGTATTCTTGATTTTACACTGGCGATGAGGATGGGATCTTTACATGTTTGTGGAAAGTTTTTAGTCATTGTCTTAATGTGACTTTGACACTCTCACAGAAGATTGCTGCCTACTCAAATTTGAATAATTATCTCCTTTTGATAGAGTTGGAAAGTCAGTTTCCCCTTAGTTGGAAAGTCAGTTTCCTTTTTCTTTCATGTTAAATGTGACTCCTTTGCACCTGTTCTACTTCATTGCATAATTTCTACAACATGCGTGGATAATTTATAAAGTGCATCTTCGTGGAAGTTTAAATTATTGAAAGTTAGCAACAACGAAGGAGAACTAATTTGAAAATAAACGTCTAACTCAGCTTATTTTATTTCACAAGAGTTGCTTATGACTGTGTTTACCTCGTGGGGTACAAGTGAGGTACTGTTTTTATCGAAAGACTTTGGGGAATGTGGGGTAGGTGGAATTTAGTGTATCCACACAGATTCCAGAACTTTCCATTACAGAAATGTGAGGAAAATGGTTATTTTGAGGTTTGCAAGGGTTAGTGGGTAACAGAACCTGGAGCGAGCCACACAAATCACCCCATCCTGGATTCCCCCTGGGTGTCTAGTTTTCAAAACTGTATAGGTTTGCTTGGTTTTCCTAGGTGCCGGCAGAGCTAGGGTTCAAAAGCTAAAGCTAGGCACTTTGCAAAAAAAGGGTCAGTTTTCACTGTAAAAATGTCCATATTGCATTTTTATCCATTTCCTGTCGCGTGCACTAGCCCTACCCACACAAGTGAGGTACTGTTATTATCAAGAGGCTTAGGGAAATGCGGGGTGGGTGTAATTTTATGGATCCACGCAGATTCCAGAAATTTCCATCACGGAAATGTAAGGAAAAAGTGTTTTCTTTTTTTACACATTTTGATGTTTGCAAGGGACTCTGGGTAACAGAACTTGGTAAGAGCCACACAAGTCACCCCATCCTGGATTCCCCTTGGTGTCTAGTTTTCCAAAATGTAGGTTTTCTAGGTTTCTCTAGGTGCCGGCAAAGCTAGGGTTCAAATTCAACAGCTTAGTACTTTGCGAAAAAGGGTCCTTTTTTACTGTAAAATTGTAGTATCCCCATGTTGCGTTTTAGCCCATTTCCTGTCATGTGCACTAGGCCTACCCACACAAGTGAGGTATTGTTTTTATCGGAAGACTTTGGGGAATGCGGGGTAGGTGGAATTTTATGGATCCACGCAGAGTCCAGAACTTTCTATCACGGAAATGTGAGGAAAATGTTTTGTTTTTTTACCAAGTTTGAGGTGAGATTCTGGGTAACAGAACCTGGTGAAAGCCACACAAGTCACCTCATCGTGGATTCCCCTGGGTGTCTAGTTTTTAAAAATATATAGGTTTGCTAGTTTTCCCTAGGTGCCGGCAGAGCTAGGCCTCAAAATCAACAACTAGGCACTTTGCAGAAAAAGTGTCTGTGTTCACTGTAAAAATGCTGTGTGTTCACATTGCGTTTTGGGGCGTTTCGTGTCGCGAGCACTAAGCCTACCCACACAAGTGAGGTACTGTTTTTATCGAGAGACTTTGGAGAATGCGGGGTGGGTGGAATTTTGTGGATCCACGCATATTTCAGAATGCTCTGTCACAAAAATGTGAGGAATTTTTTTTTGACAATGTTTGAGGTTTGCAAGGGACTCTGGGTAACAGAACCTGGTGAAAGCCAGCCAAGTTACCCCCTCCTGGATTCCCCTGTGTGTCTAGCTTTTTCAAATGTAAAGGTTTTCTAGGTTTCCCTAGGTAGCAGCTGAGCTAGAGTCCAAAAACCACCGCTAGGCACACTGTCAAAAAAAGGTGAATGTTCACTGGAAAAAAATGATGTACCCACGTTGCATTTTGGGCCGTGTCTTGTTGCAGGCACCATGCCTACCCACGCAAGTGAGGTACCACTTTTACTGAGAGTCTAAGGGAAACCAGAATAGTAGAACAAGTGTTTCAAAAATACCCTTATCTTAGTTTCCTGGCGCTGGTTGAGTGCAGTGAGGTGTAAAGACGGGGGTCTAGCCAGTCTGCGTGAAAAGGTAGGTTTTCAGAAGTTTTCTGAATACCAGAAGGGAGTTGGCAGATTTGAGTGGGAGGGACAACTGATTCCAAAGAGTGGGGGCCCGGTGGGCGAATCTACGGCCGCCAAACTTTTTAAGTTTAGCAGAAGGGACAACTAAAAGTTGGCGGTAAGAAGACCGGAGGTTACGTGCCGGGCAGTAGGGAATGACCAATGATTTAAGAAAGGCGGGAGAGGTCCCAGACACAGCCTTAAAAGTCAGGCAGCCGATCTTAAATGCAGTGTTCTGCTCCACCGGCAACCAGTGGAGTCTGCGGAGCAGTGGTTTCGCAGACTGCCACTTCCGCATTTTATAGGCCAGTCTCGGCGCTTGGTTCTGTACAATCTGAAGCCTATTAAGGAGGAATTTAGGTAGGCCATGGTACAGAGAGTTTGAGAAATCCAGGCGGGAGAGCACCAGGGCAATCAGGACTTGTATCAGAGCCTCCGGTGTGAGGAGGTGAGAGACTTTCCTGATTTTTCTGAGCTGGAACATATATGATGACACAACCGCACCCACCTGGCGCTTAAGAGAGAGCTCTGTGTCAATTATGACCCCGAGGCTCTTTGCTGACTTGGCCGGAACGGGCGGGGAGCCAAGCTCAGTCGGCCAAAACTGTGGACCCCAGTGAGTAAGACTGTTGCCCGGAAGAATTAACTTGGTCTTCCTCGGGTTCAACTTAAGCTGGTGGGAGTTCATCCAATGCTGGATGTGTAGCATCACCGCTTGGCAGTCGAGAACTGCATTGGTGGTGTTAAGCGGGAAGATGATTTGCAGATCGTCTGCGTAGTTGAATACGGTGGCATTCCACTTCTTCAGGGAATAAATGAGGGGCTGAAGGTAAAGATTAAAAAGCAAAGGGGACAGGGATGATCCCTGGGGCACTCCGCAGGTGGATGGGACCTTCGCAGCTATGATGGGGCCTAAACGGACCGCCTGGGTTCTGCCCGACAGGGAGGATTTGAGCCAGGCAGAGGCCAGGCCTCGGATGCCGGCCTGCTCGGCACGGTGGACAAGGATGTTATGGTCCACCGTGTCGAATGCTGCCGATAAGTCCAATAAGACAAGCGCCTGTGGTGTCCCTTTATCGGCATTGGCCCTAAGGGCATCCATAACTGCCAGGATCACAGCCTCGGTGGAATGGGCTGGTCTGAAGCCGGCTTGGTTAGGTTCGAGAAAGTTGGAACACTCGATGAATTTAGAGAGGCAGCTGGTGACATGTGCCTCCAAGAGTTTGGATAAGTAGGGCAAGAGAGAAATAGGCCGATAGTTGGCGAGGTCGTCCGGGTCAACTCCAGGCTTTTTCAGCAGGGGCACCAGGACAGCCTCTTTGAAGGAGTTGGGCACCACACCTGCCTCAAGAGAGTTGTTTAACAAAGGCAGGATGCAGTCCGGTAAAGTCAGGCAGATGTCACGGAAGATAGAGGGAGGGCAACAATCATTAGGCGAGCCGGATTTGACTCGAGCAGCAAGTTTGGCCAAAGTACTGGGGTCAAGGGCAGGGAAGGATGATAATGAGAGTAGATTTTCAGGAGAGGAGGCTAGCGTGCTGTCAGGGAAGGCAGAAGGAATATTATTCTTGATCTTGATGATTTTTTCGATGAAGAAACTATTTAGGGCATTGCAGGACTCTTGCGTCGGAGTCTGAGAAGGAAGAGTCCTAGCGTCAGACGTAAGCTCCCTCATGACTGAAAAAATCTCCTTGGATTTGTTGGGGGCGGTGAGGATCCTTTCTGAGATGTGAGAAGATTTTGCTCCTGTGATTGCATTTTTATATTTTTTTCGCGCAGTGACGTATAGCTCTCTATCGATGGATAAGTAGTTACGTCTCCACCTACGTTCCGTCTTGCGCAGTTCAAGTTGCTGGGTTTTCAAGGTAGCATTGAACCACTTGTGGGACTTGCTGTGCCGGGAACGGGGGAATCTGGAGAGAGGGGCAAATCGATCGCTGGCTTTGGTAATCCAGCCAGTGAGATCCTCCTCCAGGGTGTGAACAGCCGCGGCGCTGGACGGCGGAGGGCGAGTCTCAGCCAGAAACGAAAGGAAAGCCTGAGAATCAAGGGTGATCCATCTACGAGCAGTCCCACCTGCCAGGGGAGGGACCTTCATACAGCCCCTGACTGTGATCACCGTGTCGATTAAGTAATCGTCGGACCAAATACAAGGAGTGATCACAGGACAGGAGAGGGTAAGGTTGTGGGTCCAGATGTGATCTAGGATATGGCCCCCGATATGGGTAGGAGAAGTAACAAGTTGGGTCATGTTAAAGCTGGAGAGAACTTCAAATAGCTTGGCCGCATGAGGACCAGCGTCGCTGTTGTTATACCAATAGTTGAAGTCGCCCAGAATGGCCACTCGAGCAGATGAAGTGAGTAAATTGGCTAACTGTTCACTGAGGGCAGCAGGGAACAGAGGCATGGAGTGGGGAGGACGATAAAGGATAATGATGGTAAGAGCTCCCTCTCCAGTCTCCAAGCTGATGATGAGATTATCCACGTCAATAAGAGTGAAAAAAGACGTGGAAATAAATTTAAGCTCCTTTCGAATAACAGCTGCCACCCCACCGCCGGCACGACCAGAGGGTCGGTTCGTATTGAGCATGTAATAGTCGGAGGGCAGAGCTGCCAAGATGTCAGGGAGGGAATCATCAGTCAGCCAGGTCTCGGTGAGTAAAAGGATATCGGGCCTTTCATCAGTGAGAAGAAGGAAAAGATCAGCCTGATGCTTTACCAGTGAGCGTGTATTTAAATATAGGACTCGGATGTGCGTTTCAGTAGTACTGAAGCCAGCTGGGTGCTTACAGCAGAAAGATGGAGAAGATACATTACGCGCAATGCCAAGTGAGGAGATACGATCTAAGTTTGTCGGAGATAATACACCGCATGCGCGATCCAGGTTCCTAAGGGCAGAAGGAGAGTAAACAAGGGGGGTGGCAGCCTCCTTGGCCCCTGGCGCCTCCTCAGCGTGGACGGGCGCAGACGGGCAAGACTCTGGCACGACTCTGGCACAGGTCCGGCGCGTCCGCTGTTCGCGTCCGCTGGTCATGCTGGCATAGGTACCCACATATAAGGAGGTGTGCAAGTAAACACTTCTTCTAAGCTGCATATCTTGTTCTCATTTCAGAAATCCATAGTTTTCCTTGATACCTATTTTTCACTCTTTTTATTTTACCAAGTGAATTGCTGTATACCCGGTAGACATAGAAAAACCATAGCAAGGTGCAGCTCAGTTATTGTCCATGGGCACTTTGGATTCTTTGTGAACCCACAAGTCCTATATACCCTTGCAACTATGAGGCTCCAGTGGACATAACGGTATATTGCTTGTAAAAATCTGTCATACTTAAAAAAAGTTACATGTGAAAATACAGACATATATGGCAGTTTTTTTCAACTCATTTTCAATATGTTTTAATTTGAACTGTTACTTTCCATAGGAAAACCTTGAAGGATCTACACAAATGACCCCTTGCTGAATTCAGAATTGTGTCTACTGTTCATAGAAATATATAGCTTTCTGGGATCCTGTAGGACCTGGCCCTTTTTGGCTAAAATCTATAAACATTTTGCTTTCCCCCAGACCTTTTTTCTGACATGGTGTTTCCAACTTAGAGACTTTGGACACTTTGCCACTGCTAAACAGTGTCAAAGTGCAAGTGCTCCCTGTATAAAGTGTATTGGTAATTGGTTGTCCATGATTGGCATGTTTGCCTTACTAGTAAAGTGCACTTCGTGTGCCAGGGCTGGTAATGCAAATGCTACTAGTGGGCCTGCAGCACTAATAGTGCCACCCATATAAGTAGCCATTGCAGGGCCTGCATGCAGTTTGTTAAACTGCCATGTTGTTCTGAGAAGTGCACTCACTTGCCAGACCTTACCCTTCCCATTCTATGCACATCAGACACCCCAATGGTAGGTACAGGGTACCCCCTGGTCAGGGTGCAGTGTATGTGAAAGGTAGGACATGTACTAAGGTGTGTACCATGTGCTGACAGTGAAATAATCTCCATTTCATTTTTCACTGTTGAAAGGCCATCTTGCCTATAAGATAGAATGAGAAGGATGTGTAATATGTTTTCCAGCCTATCTTCCCAAAGGTTTAAGATGGAAAGGTGACATTTAGTATGCCTGAACTCACAATGTACTAACACATCTTTTTATGAAGGTGGTTTTTGCATTGTGGGTTTTGAAGCCACTCGAAATGGCTGAGTTTTTGTGCTTTAACATTTCTGTTTGTTTCTGCCTTGCTGTGGATTGACTGTCTGGATCTGAAAGCGATAGAATCTGGGGAATGTCTTGACCCAGGGGAGGAGGTGAGACAGCAACAAGCTGACCTGCATCTGGAGTGTAGGGGAGGACAAGCCCCTAGAGGTGAAGAGGACTGGGTGGCTGCTATAAAACAACTGTCCCATCTCCTGCTGAGTGATTGAGAATTCTGACCACCACTAATCAAAGGAAGAAGGTGTCACTGGCAGGGAGGCACCCAGAACTAGTTTGAACAGGGGTCAGTGCCCCCTGAAACACAAAGACTTCAAAGCCATTGAGGGGCATAACTATGGGATCTGAAACCCCTGAACTTTGGAGAATGGCTTTATCAAGTGTGAACAAGACTGGAGCTACATTGTGGTCATGAGGACCTTTGCCAAGGAAGAAACAACTGAATAGACTGAAGGAAAGGACTGACCCTTGCTGTGTGTTCTGGGGCTGGCCTGCAGTTTGCTGTTTTAACTAAGGAAAGGCTAAAGGGACTTTGATTTGTGCTGTGTCCCCCCTGCTTGAAAGGACTTTCCTGAAGTAACTTATCCCCAAGGGCCCGAGGTGAGCTGGCTCCCTTAGACCCTTGTTAGGTGTGCCCTGTAATTGTGGGTACCTGGAGTCCAAGCAAGTATCAGCAATGCGGTGTGCGTGTGCTTTGTGCAGCCTGAACCCCTTTGTGAGGAATCCAAGTGAGTCTCATCGACGATGTGTGTGCGTGCGTTGTGCACATGAGACCTTCGTGAGGATTTGCCTTGTTATCATGCATCAGGAATCCGAGTGGGTCTCATCGACGCTGTGTGCGTGTGCTTTGTGCACCGTGGGACCTTCATGAGGATTTGCTTTGTCATCATGCACCTGGAGTTAAAGTGAGTCTCAGTGTTGCTGTGCGCGTGATCTCCGTGCAGCCTGAGACCTTCATGTGGAGTTCCCGATGATCGTGCACCCAAAGCTCAAGGAAATCTCAGCAACGCTGTGTGCATGTGCCCTGTGGCAGCTTGAGATCTTTGTAGCATTACCGGCCCGGACCGGCAGCCCCAGAGAAGCTGAGCTGTCAGCCCGAGCCCGCCATTGCTAAGTCCCAAACATTGCATCAGAGGCCCAAAGTGCTGGATGAGGAGAGGAGAGTGAGTACGTGCCCCCCAGGTAATGTGTTTTGACTCCTGGGTAGGTCGCGGGCTCGGAGGAAGACGCTCTCGGCCTCTCTCTCACTTCAGCAGTGAAAAGTGCTGCTTTGGCTCGTATTGCGGCCCGTATTGCCAAGGGAGTGGCAGTACTGGGGCCAGAGCGCAGAGCTGCACTTGTTGTTTTATACTATACCCGTGTGGGGGGCAAGTGTTGTCCGAGGCTTCCTGCGAGTAAACACGAGTGGCGGAGAGACCGCCTGAGGCACTGTGATCGGTGCCAGAGTTGTAGTACGGATTACTCAATTTTTGCATAATGGAGTACCTGATTGTTGTATTACACATTGCATCATTTCTGCATAACGAAGTACCTCATTAGTGTATTACACATTGCATCTCTCCTGCATATTGAACTACCTGATTAGTGTATGATGCATGGCATTGTTTCTGCATAACAAACTACCTGATTGTCATATGACGCATTGCATTGTTTCTGCATAACAAACTACCTGATTAGCGTATTACGCAGTGCATTATTCTTGCATAACGAATTACCTGATGCGTGTATAACGCATTATCTTGTCCCCAGAACTAAAAAATCCTCTTGGGGCGACCGAAGATTCACAGTTGCCTCCGCCAAACTATGGAACACACTTCCCCTTCACATCAAAAACGCCCCCTCCTACCTGGCCTTCCGCAAGCAACTCAAAACCTGGTTATTCAACCAATAATCCACCAGTCTGTAGCGGTCCTATCCTCTTCTGTCCTCAGCGCTGAGACACCCAACGGTATTTGTTTCGCTTAATAAATCGCTTAAAATAAAAATCTGTATGACAACGTACCTGGTGGTTGTATTACGCATTGCATTATTTTTACATTGCAATGTACCTGATTGTCGTGCTACGCATTGCATTATTTTAACATCGCAAAGTGCCTGATTGTTGCATAGACATTGCATTATTTTTACCTTGCAAAAGTGCCTGATTCTAGCATTACGATCTGCATAACATGGTGTTTGGATTACAGTAGAATGTTTAGAAGTGCTCATTAATATCGCCAGTACTTACAAGGGCTGGCTGGCCTAACAACCGGCTAGGAGAAATATTACAAATATGCATTTGTTGGATTTATATCATGTGGTCTTATCGTATATCTTTTCATATAAAGTTTATACTTGTTTATATAAAACTGTGCGGAGTGTATTTGTGGTGTCTTCATTGGGTTGCTGTGAGCGTGGTTGCAAATACTTTACACAGTTGCCTTGAAGATAAGCCTGGCTGCTCGTGCCAAGCAACCAAGGGGGTGAACTGGGCTATCTCAGGAGGTGACCTTCCTTACCCTGATTGTGAAACACAGGTCCCTATTTGGCCTAAGGTGCCTACCTCAGCCAACCAGGGATCCCAGGTCTAACAGATACACTATTGGTTTTACATCAATTTCTAGCAGTAACTGAAAGGAGGTTAAAGCACAAAACATAGAAAAAAATAGGCTATGTCCCACTAAAATGTCAAAACTGTGTAGAACATTTTGGTTTTCTAACAAAAGTCTTCCTATTCCTAAAAGCTGGGGAAATTGTGATTTTATCACCATAAACGCTTGATTGATACCATTTGCAGGGGGGAAAAACCAGATGCTTTCTTCTTCGGCACTTTTTTCACATTTTTCACCAAAACCCCCAAATTTAGCCGTATTTTGGCTAATTTCTGGATCCTCTCCAGGGGAATCCACAAACCCTGGTTTCTTTTAAAATCCTCAGGATGTTGGAAGAAAAGGAAGCATATTTGACGCTGATACCTTATGTGGACATAAGGTTACAGGGGCCTAAGCGCGAACTACCACAAATAGCCAAACAATAGATCAGCACTCGGGGGAGGGAGGGAGGCCCATCAGTTAAAGGGTTAAAATATCTATTTCTAATTTTATCAATAACATAAATGTCAGAAACACGAATATTGTTACCTTTAAAAAAATGAAAAAATATTTACATCGAAATATGTAATACTTACTATATTACTATCACACAAAATTAAGCCAAATATTATAAAATACATTTTTAATCACATTTTACTTTAAACAAAATATGAAAAGATCTCTAAAACATTACTAAATAGTGTCACAATATTATATGTATTTTAGAACACTAAAATTCACTTTAAACACATTCAAGAATATGTACTTCAACTCATCAAATATTTTAAAATAATTAAAAATACTTACTGTAATATAAAAATTAAACAATAATAAATGAAAATATAAACACAAATCATACACCCAAAATAACAATAAAAAGGATAAAAATGAATGGTCAGGTGGTTCAAGACACAAGTTGTGGGATACAAGTCGGGAAGGAACAAGCGGGTATGACGAGCCCCATCCTGTCTTTGAATACCGAGACTAACCAGACAACAGGTTTAAAAACAATGCAATTGTCAGTCAAGGACATGCTAAATTTAATTTTGTATGAGATTCGTGAAGTGAAGCAGTCTCAACAGTCTCAAAAAGCAGAATTCGCCGGGATTCAAAATCGTTTGGAAAAAATTGAGGTTATTGTCACTTCTTTCCCACCTCGTCTTCAGGAGGCTGAAGCCAGAATTTCAAGCTTAGAGGATGAAATCCCCAAACTTCAAAAGGACGTCAAGGACGTTTATAAATCATCGAAGACCTTGGAATCTAAGCTTGATGAGTTGGAGAATTATAATCGCAGATCAAATCTGCGAATAGTAGGGGTTCCAGAGAAGATTGAGGGCTCAGATATGGTTCAATGGGTCACTTCTTTTATATCGCACGAAGTAATTCCGGAATTTAAAGGTGATTTGACAATCACCCGAGCTCATCGTGTGCCCGCTCAGCCATTTCCAAACTCTCCCTTTCCTCGTACTATTTTGGTTAATTTCGCTGACTATCGGGTTAAGGAGACAATTCTGACAAGAGCCATTAAACAGGGTCAGTTTGCAGCAAATGCTACTTCCAAATGCCGGATTTTTACCGATATGTCAGCCGTTGCTGCGAAGCGTAGAAGAGAGTTCGTTAAACTTTTGCACCTGTTTAAAGCTAAAGGGGCACAAGCATCTATAGCACAGCAGTCAAAGTTGAAGGTGCTGATTAAGGGCAAATTTCATTTGCTCACAGATATTGATGAAGCCAATGTTTTACTTAGCCAAATGTCACCCGGATAGAGGTTGAAGGCAAAATTCATTATTTCTTAGCACATTCTCTTCTTTTCTTGTATTTTTCTCAGGTTTTTTCTTTTGTTAAATGATGTTAAATGATGGCTATACCATGGTTAGAGATATGGTGGATCTGGTGGAGGGGTGAGGGGTGAGGGAGCGGGAGGGGGAGGGCAGGGAGCGGGGTGTTATTCCAAGACACCTCTATGGTTGGGGGGAGACCCGGTGGCGAGCGTGGGGGAGAGCAGTAGGAGGAGGGCCATGGGTGAAAGGGGGGAGAGGAAAAAATGGAAAAATTGAGGTTGTTTTCAGTGGATTTGAATGTGGCAAGATCCTGCATTTTTGGTACTCTTGTATGCTTTTTTGCATATATATATGTAATTTAAGTATTTTTGAGTTTAAAACTTTTGTATTTCTTTGTGCAATTAATGATGGCCCATGTCGTCTAGGATGGAGCTGAAATTGATATCCTTTAATGTGAATGGTCTGAATAATGCCAGAAAATTGCGTGCAATAGAGTCTTGGATTAGAACTGAAAATCCTACAGTGATCATGTTACAGGAGACTCATATAGCGGCTGCTAAGAAAGAGGATTTTAAGATGTTTAAAACGTGGGCTTCTTTTCGGGGGTTTTCGTGCGCCATGGGTTCACAACGAGGCGTCGCTCTATTCATAAATAAAAATTTTGAGATTGAGATAGTCCAGACGGAAAATGATTCTTCAGGTCGTTGGTGTTGGGTTTCATGTAAAGTCAAAAATCATCACTCCTTGATTACTTTTGTTTGTTTTTATGCACCTATAGAGGATAACCCCCAGATTTATGACGCTCTGTTTCAATCTCTTCTATTGGTAGGTGGAGATATCATTATAGGTGGCGATTTTAATATACTTATGAACCCTAGTTTAGATTCTACATCAACTCTTAAGAGGCAGTCTAAGCCTAGATCTCTTAAGACTATCCTAAATTATATATCTTTATTTGGTTTATGTGACCCGTGGCGTGTGAGAAACCCTCTGAAAATGGAGTACACCTGCTGGTCCGGAAGGTTTAAATCCTCATCTCGTATAGATTTTTTTCTAACTTCTAGACAGCTTAAATTTAGTTCACAGAGATTCTACCACAATGGCTTTTCAGACCATGCTATGATAGTGATTAATTTCGACTATGTAGAGACTATAAAGGTTTCGAAAAGATGGATGTTTAATAAAATGTATTTACAGAATTTGAATTGGATATCAGCATTAAAGGTGGAGATAGCAGAGTACATTAACCGAAATATAGGCACGGCCCCTCTTCATGTTATCTGGGACTCGTTAAAGGCTTTTTTACGGGGGGTACTTATTAGTAAGGATGCGGCTGAGTGGAGCGCTGTGAAAAGTAAAAGGAACTCCTTGCTTCAAAAAATTCAGGATATAACATTTAGCTATCAATGTCAACCAAATTATGAAGTTGCAATCCAACTGAGGGAAGCTAAGCAAGCGCTCAGCGCTTATTATTATGAGCAAAGTGAATTGGTGTTCCAGAAACAATCACAAAAAGTGTACGAAGAGAGTAATTTTTCAGGGAAATTCCTAGCCTGGCAAGTAAGAGAACAAGCGGCTTCAAACTTGATTCATTCCTTAAAAGACCCTCTTACTCATTTCGAAACATCTGATCAGGTTGAAATAAATAATATTATGCTTAAACATTATGAGCGTATTTACTCAGTAAAACATAATTTTAATCATCAAAAATTATCAGAGTTTTTGGATCGATATGAGATTCCGAATCTACCCCTCGAAGATCAGAGGCATATGCAGAGACCTTTTTCTAAAGCAGAATTGGAAGAAGTTGTTAAAAATCTACCATTAGGCAAGGCTTGTGGTCCTGACGGCTTCCCTTCTGAATTCTTTAAAGTTTTTTTTAGCTCCTTTAGTGACTTATTTCTGCTTCTGTTGAATTCAATGCTGGAAGGAGGACAAGTCCCGGAGTCCTTCCATGAAGGTACAGTCATTAGCTTTTTAAAAAAAGGGAAAGAATCCAAAGATCCGAATTCATATAGGCCAATTACCTTATTAAACTCCGATTATAAAATAACTACTAAGATGTTATCATTACGTCTTAATGATCAGGCGGTGGATTTGATCCATCCAGATCAAAATGGCTTTATAAGAGGCAGACAATTATTTACTAACACACATTTTTTAGTTGAAGCATTAGATTATTTTGAAGCACGTGGGATACAGGCCTTGGTCTTACTTTTAGATGCAGAAAAAGCTTTTGATTTGGTGGTATGGGACACCCTTTTCATTATTTTATCTAAGTTTGCCATTTCCCAATGCATCATTAATTTGATAAAGAATTTGTATGTAGGCGCTAGAGCAAACATAATTGTTAACAAGTCATTAGCAGGCTCAATTTTAGTTCAACGCGGCACTAGGCAAGGCTGCCCTTTATCACCTATTCTTTTTGCCTTTTTTATCGAACCATTAACCATTGCTATCAGGAATTGTTTCCAGATCAAACCTCCAGTTACCTCAATGGCCAAAATTAAACTTTACGCAGATGACATTATGCTACTTATTAAACCTGATTTGGAATCACAGACCTATATTTTTCAAATTTTTGAAGAGTTTGAATCTCTAGGAGGTTATCGGATTAACAAAAAAAAGACAGAAATATTGGTTTGTGGGGGTGGGAACCCAGTTTTACACAAAGATTTACAAGGCTGCATTAATTTAAAACCTAAAAGATATCTAGGAATTTTGTTCTCTTCAAATATTTTGGATTTATATACACTTAATTTTGTTCCATTAATTAAAAAAGTCCAATCAATGTTCACTCGCTGGGATCCTCTGCCCTTAACTATTCTCGGACGCATCAATTTAATTAAAATGTCAATCCTCCCTCTTTTCAATTTTTTGTTTGCATCAATTCCAGTCTATTTGTCGGGTAATTTTTTTTCCAAAATAGAATCTATGTTCTCTAAATTTATTTGGGCAAAAAAAACACCTAGATTAGATATACGGACATTAACTGCAGAAACTAACTATGGCGGTCTTTCTTTACCAAATTTGAAAGATTATTATTTTGCTTACTTTGCACAGTACTTAGAAAGATTTAAGAACAGGAATGCAGTAACTAGTTGTTTTATAAAATTTTTTTTGATTTGATATGCTTAGAAATACAAATACCATCCCCGTTGTTTGTATTGAAATCCCCCAAATTTGTGCGGTATAAAATCCTAAATTGGTTTTTTAAACGACGTAATGCAATGCTTAAGAGATATTAACTTCCACATTTTCATTTACTAACTCCCTTAATCGGAGTGTTTTCTTTTTTAAAGATTAAAATCAATCCCATTGTAATAAAAAATTGGGGTAGGTCTGGGTTTAAAACATTATCTGACTTTTTGGTAAGCGGGACTTGGCTCTCAGTTACTGAGATGTCAGCTCGAATTGGTGGCAATTTTTTGCTAATTGGCTCCTACTCTAATTTAATTTATCCTATGTTGGCGCAATTAGATCCCGGTACCATTGCGAATTATACTTCTACTCTTGTTTTAGATCTTTTTATTAATAATTTGGAGAAGAAACCAGGAGTATGGAAACAGTGTCTGACACAAAGTCGGGAGGTAGAGTTGACTGCTAAAGTTGTTCGTAAATGGTACACTCAAGAAAATTTTATATTGTCGCCGGAAATCTGGAAAACCATTAATCAATTTAATTTCTGCGTATTGCGTGGTGCCAACTGGCGCCGCATGTTGTATTTTAGCAAGTGGCTATTATATCGTACACCAGTAATAATTGCTAAAATGTATAACAATGCGTCTGCTTTTTGTTTCAGACATTGCAATTGTGAACAAGCCAATTGGTCTCACATTATTATGTCTTGTCCTAAAATTAAGCATTTCTGGGAAGAAATTATTAGTTTTTTAAAGACTTATTGTTTGTTATCTGTCCCATGCAATGCAACAATGTTATTATTTGGATATGACCCTGATTGTATATTCTCCAGTCACCTGGCAAAATTGATTTATATTATAATGGCTGTGGCTAGATCTTTATTACTGCAGAATTGGCTTTCATCTTATATCCCGACGCTGCAGGAATGGTTGGAAAAAATGAAAAGGGTCAGGAAAAGCGAATTTTTATATGCTCAAAGAGTTGGGGGTATTAGAAAATTTGATCAAATTTGGGGATGTTATTTTGAGTAAATTGGTTTAACATTATGTTAAGTCGAAACTAAATGTAATTGTAATTTTTCTGTGTTTTCTTATTTATTTTTTATGTATGCTGTATATAATCTGAATACAACTTCAATAAAAAAATAATTAAAAAAAAAATAAAAAAAATAAAAAATGAATTTAACATTAAAAACAGAAAGACTAATTAGCGTCCAACCTAAAAGACTTTAAGAGATTAAAAAAATCAAACTTAACGAACACTAACCCATGAAAACAATTGTAAAGCAAACTAATCAATAAAACATATAATTAGTTAAAATTACAATATAAAAGTAGAACTAAATTCAAACAATTTCCACACCAAAAAGACTTTGGGGCTCATTACGATGGCGGGCAGACCTGAGTCCACCCGCCATCGTTGCGGTGTGTGGGACCCACCACTTCAATTAGGATTCACCCACCATACTGGTGGGCGCATCCAGGGCATCTAACATTGCGGACGGTGCTGCTGGCTGCAGCACCATACACTATGCCTAATTGCCATGCTGCGCATTTCCCTTTAACTTCTTTTTTTTCTTAATTGCGGCTTGTGCGATCCCACAATCCCCAATGGAAAAAGTACAATATCCGACCTCCAACAAAGTGGTCACATCATAATCTTGGAAGCGGGACCTCCGACTCCTTGTCGGGCAGTCTCGCTTCCGCTACAATACCTGTCGGACCAGCATCGTAATCGTAATCGTAACTATGCAAATAACCACCAAAACACTCTTTTTTATTTATATGCGAAACATTAGAAACTACATAAAAATTACAGCAGACTTGACAAGCTACAGAACCACCAATAAAAACAAATAACCAAATATCTGGAGAAAGGCACATAAAAAATATGTAGATTTAAAGCACTTCTAAATCGCAGCTAAACCTTTTTTTGTTTTTGTCCTCATCTTCACCAAGACTTTCACAGATTTAACAAGCCAATTCACACTCCTAGTTTCTGAGGGGCCCCTTGGCTCACTGTTTCCGTCTAGGCCCCTTGGTGTTCCTCACGTGATAGAGGATTGGTGTAATCATAGGACCGTATTACCCAGAAAAATTATAAAAACTTTGGTTAGTTAATCAAAAACCTCTGGCGTGCCCATCTTGTGAAGGGTTGCCAAACTGTTAAAGTCGGGTGTTGTGCAAACCGTTGCAAACAATTAGAGGCCTAAAATTAATCCCTGTAAAAATATAGGTATATATCAACTTGTCTTGTTCAAGTCTTGACATTTTAACTGCAGCTCTAGGCCAGTCTTCCCTACCTGGGGGGGGTAGAAGATTTCCATTTAATACAGACCTCTCTTCTTGCTAAGAGTACTAAGTATAACAGGAGAGATTTTTGATTCTGTGAGCATACCCTCTTAGTTAGATCGTTCATACCAAAAAAGACTAAAGGTAGGTCAACTTCCAAATCGATGTCAAAATTAGATGTTAACGTGTCTCCCACGCCTTTCCAAAAAAGATCAAGTCTTGCGCATTGGAAAAAAATATGGAAATCATTGGCATGGATTAGCGCACACCTGGGACAGCTTGGTGGAGGATCATGGGCAAATTTTGCTATTTTTGCTGGCGTATAGTATAGCCTGTTCATTACAAAGAAGTGATTTTTTTCCAGGGAGGATGGTTTTACATATTTATATAAAATCCTCAGGGATCTTTCAAATAGTTCTTCAATATTCGGGGCAAATAGTGTTGAGTTCCAAATTGCTGCTGAGGGGGGAATGTTTACTTCCTCAGCCTCTTGTATTCATGTATACCAGAGCGCTATCTCTTTCTTCTTTGGACTCGGATCTTGCAACAGCTGTTCTACTTCCCAATTTCCTGTGATATCTTCAGCTTCTGATTCATACCAGGATTTTTTTAATTGAAGGTATTTAAATCTTGAGAGCTGGAGACCTATCTTCACTTGTAAAAGTTCCCAGGGAAGAATGCCCTCTGAGTCGACCAAATCTGACCATCTAACCATCCCTGAGTTTTTAATTGGTATTGCCAGGCAATCTTTCAAGCAAAGTGGTGTCCCAGGAGAGTCCCAGATTGGGGCAAAATCTGAGAAATACCCTATGCCCCAGATGCTTCTTATTTTATACCAGGTAGAAAGTGCTGATTTAACACCTTCAGGCGGACTCTCTTGAAAAATTTTGGTGCACCAAATTTATACAAAAAGCCACCATGAAGCCCTCCCCCCTCCACCAAAACCAATTCCCTGAGTACTCTGCCCCATGCTGTTTGCTCAGGATTAGATAACAACTTCCTTATTCCCTTAAATTCGAAAGCCATCAGATACCAGTTTATGTCTGGGAGTGCTAAACCTCCTTTGAGGAGCTTCCTCCTCAGTTTTTTCCACGACATCCTGGCCTTCTTCTGACCCCAGATAAAACTACCAATTTTCCCCTGTATTCTACTGATGTTTTTATTGGGGAAAGTTAAAGGTATTGCGCTGAAAATAAATGTCAGATTCGGGAGCACAGACATTTTTACTAAATTGACGCTGCCGTAGATGGTCAAAGGGAGGTTCTTCCATTTAGCAAACAGATAATCTAAATCTTTCTCGATCTTCCCTAGATTTACCAACGGGTTTTTATTTAGTCCATTTAGTTCTCAGCTAAAACTTAAACAAAAAAATAAAACTGAAAGCCTTCAACGCACCCCAAACTACCAAAAAAGAAATGTACAAATAAAACTATTTTTCTTTTTTACCCCAACAGAAAAGACACCACCTGATCCTCATTAAACTACCGTCTATGGAAAGCTGAAAAAAAAGAACTGCAATTACCATCAAGAACGCATAAGTAAGTATAAAATGCAAAACAATGCTCTTGGGGATAGATGTATCAAGCTATTTTCTAGTCGCAAATGCTGCGAATCGCAAAAAAACAGCGTTTGCGACTAAAAAATAGGAATATGAGATGTATGTAAGAAATCGCATCACAAAATAAGTAATCACTATTTTTGCAACTACTTAATTTGCGAAAGTACAAATTCTTCGAATTTCTTTGTGATTTCTTATTTTGCATGGTTTAACATTAGCGAATTTCGCAAACAAGAAAATTGCAAATTTGCAAATTGCGAAAACATGAAATTCGCAAATTAAGAAATCGCAATTAACTCTAACTACATGCAGGTAGTAACCAATTTGAATGTATAAAAGAAACCCACAATGCAATTTTAACATTCAAAATGGCGGGACTTTACCTGATAGCTAGGAGGCTGCGTATCCAAGCCCTTGCACAGAGGAGACAGAGGCAGGAGAGAATCTTCAGACTGCTCATTACGCTGTTCCAGCAGACAGAAGAGGACATCTTTGAAAAATACAGACTTGACCCACACACCATTTTGGACCTCATTGATGAATTGAAACACTTTCTGGAACATCAAACAGCCAGGACCCAATCAATTCCTACGCATGTGCAGGTATTGTGCTGACTGCACCTTTTGGCTTCTGGTTCTTTTCAAAGGGTGATTGCAGAGGTTGGAAGGGTGTCTCAGAGTGCCCTGTCATGCTTTTTTAAAGTTTTTCTGGATGCAATGATGAACAGGCTACAACATCACATCTACCTCTCCAACACCCAACAAGCAATACAAGAGGCTAACCTGGATTTTTTTACAAATTGCACGTTTTCCACATGTGATTGGTTGCATAGATGGAACCCATATTGCCATCACTCCACCGGCTGCCACAGAATATGTGTACAGAAATAGAAAATGTTATCATTCCATCAACATTCAAATGGTGTGCAATGCAAAGTACATTATCACTGATATTGTGGCTCAGTACCTCATGATTTCTATATCTTTCGGCATAGTGGACTACATAGACATTTGAGTGCTGGCCAGTTTGGAGAGGGTTATCTACTAGGTAAACGTACCACTATTTCACATTCTTACTAACAACAATTTTCCTTTGATGTGAAACACACACTCATTCTTTCTTTCTCATCATGCAGGTGACAGTGCCTATGCTGTGCGTGATTTCATTCTGACACCATATTTGAATCCATCAAATGTACATGAAAGGAGATATAATAAGGCACACCGTTCAACCCGTGGTATCATTGAAAGGACTTTTGGAATTTTGAAAAGCCGTTTTCGTCGCATTCACAAAAGTAGTGGTGCTTTACAATACAATCCTGCAATGTGCTGTAAAATTGTAAGTAGCTGTGCCATGCTACATAACATGGCCATGAGAAAAGGGACTGAAATTGAAATGAGTGACTCAGATACATCTGATGATGATGAAATACCTCCACCTAGAAGAGCTACAGCAGGAGTAGGAGCTGCTGCTGGACGTCAGAGACGTAGTGAGATAACACGCAATTACTTTTAGGTAAGACAATGAATCCCAAACATGTATGTGGTTTCAGTATTGATTTCATTCTGACACCATATTTGAATCCATCAAATGTACATGAAAGGAGATATAATAAGGCACACCGTTCAACCCGTGGTATCATTGAAAGGACTTTTGGAATTTTGAAAAGCCGTTTTCGTCGCATTCACAAAAGTAGTGGTGCTTTACAATACAATCCTGCAATGTGCTGTAAAATTGTAAGTAGCTGTGCCATGCTACATAACATGGCCATGAGAAAAGGGACTGAAATTGAAATGAGTGACTCAGATACATCTGATGATGATGAAATACCTCCACCTAGAAGAGCTACAGCAGGAGTAGGAGCTGCTGCTGGACGTCAGAGACGTAGTGAGATAACACGCAATTACTTTTAGGTAAGACAATGAATCCCAAACATGTATGTGGTTTCAGTATTGAATGTTTTTAATTCACAAACATTGAGGCTACTAATGTAGTGCTACATGACCTGTTAATGCACAGGCAAAGCTACATTTTCATTGCAAAATAAAAGGGTAAATGAGTAGTAACAAAATCAAGATATGAAAAAAGTAATTTTTTGCGCTGACGGCTTAGAGTGGAGCGCTGCACAGATTCCATGCTTCTATTGGATGAAGAATGTCCGGCATTCCTTCCACTCCTGCGCTGTGTTACATCTGATGTAGGAGTGGGATTACTGCTACTCCTACTGGAGGTTTCCTCAGTGTCAGCTGCTTCAAACAGTGCACTTGCGCCAGAGTTTGCTGTCTGGAGTAGTTCAACAGCAGATGTTACTTTGTCTAAACCTTTGGCTACATTCTTTGGGCACTCACTGACCTCTCTTTGCATAGTAATACTACGCCTTGTAAAATTAGAAGTAACAGTGCACAATCTGTTTATGGCTTTGGTGTAGCCATGCATCAGAGACATGGGCACGGTGTGCTGCCCTGTTGCGTGATTCCTCAGTGCGTTCAAGGGCCAAACATAGTTAATCCATTGATGAAGCCATTGCTCTTATCCCATCTCCCATGCCTGCATTATGCTTGTTTAATTTGCACAGCTGCCTGTTTATAGAGCGTAGGGCCTTGTGCTGTTGGCGCTGCACATGTAACATGTCCTTTTCTAATCCTGCGAATACAGTAGGATTGTCCTCTTGTCCACCGCTGCTGCTCCTTGACCTTTCCATAGTATATGCACGTGACCTTCTCTGTGCCTGTGATTGCTCTACAGGTACTGGAGGAACAACTGTTTCCTGTACACTCTCACTCGCACCACCAGCTTCAATGTCATCATCTTGAAAAGGAGGCAGAGGGGCCACATGTGTACTTTTTTTCCTGACAATGGGAGTGGACTCAATGTCATCACTTATACTGTCTTCAACAGCACAAACATCTTGAAGAGGCAATTGATTGCCATCACTTTCCTCCCTGGAATGTCCTGCCTGTGCTGTGGATGTAGATAGAGACATATGAGTTTGTTGTCTGGATTACTTTATGAGCTTCATAAAGTGTTCCTACTTTGATAAAACATATTTTGTAGTGTATTTCAATCTACATTTAAAAAACACGTCATTCTGTTTTTCTATTATGTAAAAAATAACATGTTGAAATGTAACTGCAACTCCCATAATGCATTGCTCACTGTCTGTGACTCAGTGTACCTGGTCTTAAGAAAATCCCACTGTGTACTTGTACTAACTTAAAGCACATGCATGTCCCACAACTTCACTTACAAACAAACGTGCATCTTACCTTCTGCTGTTTGTGAAGGCTCAGAGCTGTCAATCTGCACAACACCACTCACACTCTCAGGCAAGAGAGTGGCCTCAACAAGCTCCTCATGTGGAGTTGGCTGCTCAGCAGTAGATGTTCCATCTCCTGTCTTGCTGGACTCCTTCAATCTTGCTGCTAGTTTTTCCTTGGACCGGAGGCGCATATCATACCATCTTTTGCGCAACTCCTCGATGGTATGTGTTGTCACTTCAACTGAATTTACCTTCTGCTGGATGTCCAACTAAATTTTCCTCTTACATGCCTCTGGCACTTTCAGTGCTTGTTTTCCAAACAGCAACTCATGGTTGCAAGCCATCTCCTCAATTAAAATCTCCTGTTCTTTTTCAGAGAACTTGTGCTTCCTCTTCCTCGTCTCTCCTGACAATCCCTCCTGTGTGTTTTCAGGCTCCATGACAAGCAAAACAGGTCTGCTCAGCTCCAAAACAGTCTTCCAACTGCCACTGGGTGTGGCTCAGGCAAACAGGTGCAGGTAATCACCCACACTTCCTGACTGTGATGTCATCACCCTGTTCCTGCATCGGCTGATTCCTGTTTTTGCGATTTCTTAATTTGCGAATTTTTAAGAAATCGCATATTATTCGCAAAAACCTACATACATTGCGTTTTGCGAATCTATATTTGCGAATCGCAAAACATCGCAAATAAAGAATCGCAAAAGGCTTTCTTGATACATCTACCCCATAATGTTTTATGAACTTGTCAAATCTAAAGTAAAATGATTACAATGCATTTAATTATCACATCACAGTCTCGCACATGGCCTACACTTACAACCAAGAAAGTACGAGCTCTAAAAATGGCAATTAGAAATGTACCAAATATTACTGTAATGCTTGCTATGGAAGGGCTACTACAAACAAATATTGGCCTGATTACGAGTGCGGCAGTCTTAAGACCGCTGCACTCGCGGTGGCGGTCATTTGTAAATCTGTCGGGCAGCCCCTCTACCAGGACAGCTTAATTTACTCTGTGACCATAGCGGAAAAACTGGCCATCCATGAGGATTTATATAAGCTCCTAAATGTAGAATATGTAGCAAACAGCCAATTTGCTGATTGCACTAGCTTGTGACTCTGTAACAGAAGAAGCTAGCCACCACAACCTGCTTATAGAAGATCCATTCTACCAACAAAATGAACACCAAGTAAATCCCCTCATGGAATACTTTGAAGACACTTAGGTAGGTAGACTGTACAGCTCTGGACACAGACACCAAACTAAAATTCAAAATACCATGGTGGAATGTTTACAACAGCTTAATGGCTCAAGAAGCCAAAATCAACAACGCATTAGGAGGATGGCACAATGCCTTCCAACCTACTCTAGGGATAACCCTACTTTACAAATTCATAGAAGATCCCCTCTAGAAGAACGAAGCTGCCAACAACTAAGAATTGAGCAATCAGTAGTCCAAATTAAACTTAAAAAAAGAAAAAAAACAGTAGAATGTATGACACGGTACATGGTAAAGTTAGAATCTTTATTAACAAGAAAGGAGTACACTACTTAGAATCAATAGCACAATCTATATTATAAAATGACAACCTACCAACACAGTACTTAACAAACCTTAACACAAGTACACACTACCATTATTAAAATAATAAATATTGAACTATTATTTTTATAGATCAGTCAAAACAACACATACATAAAATGGGAAAAAGAGTATACATAAATATAATAATTAAAAATCAACACATCACCAATGACAAATCACAACATTAGAAATAAACACAAATTGAACCAAGTTAATGCAAAACACTGATATGTAAAATGAGACATTGCAAATATGGTAAATAAACATATATAATAAAATGTAACATTTCCCAAATACAAGTAATTAACTATATAACCTGTATAGTTCTTTAGATATAGATGTTCGTCCATATCCATGTTGTCAAAATAGAATCCATCAAAAACGAGGAAATTGAGTTAAAAAAAGCAGCCCCAAATATTAAATAGGTCCAAACTAAACCCAATAAAGCAAACCAACAGAAAAGGTATTTTAAAAAATAAAGAAACGGGAAGCACTCCAGGAAAAGCTAAAGATCTAAGGAAATAAACAAATTGGTCTGCTAGAAACCCAAACAATTCCATTGAAAAAAAATAAACTCGACAATGTGTGCTTTATTAGGGCCAATCTCCCTTGACCATTGTTCTGCCGCTGTGCCTATCTTTGGGATTGATCTAAGGTTTCCTGTTTGTTCGTTTGTCTGTCACCCTACCTGTGACCTTTAAATTAGTGGCCTCGTGCCTAAGTCTCAGAGCTTGCCTAACTATGTATTTGAGAGTCAGGTTGATGTGGAGTTCACAACAGGTGAATTTGATAATAAAAACACAAATTCATTCTCATAAATGAATGTAGAGTTTTCCGTGGCTAAACCCCTAAGGTATGCCACTTTAATAACCTTGTAATTGTCACAAGAGTCACTAGTTATCATTATTTCAAATACACCAGCTGCTTCCAATCCAGGTTGTTTTTCCTCTCTGTTACCATTGGGTTATTTAGCCAGAGATAGGTCCCCCTCTTGGTTCCTTAATCCTAATAGTGCCTGATGTGTTGTATGAGATAAGGCAAGATTTGAGGCTGATTGTCGGCATGGTAAACAGATAGGTCTTAGAAGAACCAAGAGATGATAGATTGGCAAGGATTTCTTTGTGTGCAGTTAACTAAAGGCCAATCAAACCCACACACAGAGGCACTTAGAAACATGTGCGGAGAATAATTATCCACACATTAAAAATACTTTAGTCAAGCCTCTCACCTGCACCATATTAATCACTTACTTCTACAAATGATTTCAATTCTAGTGGTGCAGCTCTTATTTAACATGATTTTAATTCATTTATCTTTATCATGGCAGGTAAACATGCAAGCTCTCCATTCCTCTTAGTCATTGACTGTAGCTATGGGTATCTGGATCTAAACGAAAATGGCAGCATCCCTGTGGAGGTCTTTTGCAAAATCAGTGGTGGTACCAAAGGTTGAATTGGTTGTGTTTGTTTGGTTTGTCACCATCTCAAACTGATTGTATCCTTGTTTATCTGTCTGTTTCATGTACACTGAGCATACCAGTCAATGTGTTTCTTTTACATATCTTGGCCACAGTCTATAATGCAATGAGTGCAGTGAAGTGATGTTTTTCTTACAGAAGACATTGTATTGTTAATCTAGCATGTTCTGTGCCATAGTCACTGGATTACCTCAAAAGAATTGTTGTAATGATCCCTCAGGAGTCCTCGCTCTCCTTTTCCACTGTTTTGTCTTATTGAGACTCATACATTTTAGAAATGATGTGCTTGTTCATGTTACTTATTGTGAGTCTCTCTATATTGTAAAGAGAAAGACTGGTCCTTCTGAACATGACAATTGGTCCAGCTAAACTTAAATTCCACTTAGAAGGCACTGTAGGACACAATAGATAAGTTGTCCAAAGAATATATGGTGAATAAGGAAGTGTAATCACTCACCTCTAACGTCTTCCATATAGCATAAATAAAAGCATCAGATATAGATATTGAGTGATGAGCATAGAGAAATCTGTTACCAAAAATAGGGTCTCCGATGAAAAGGAAATAAAACAGTGATTTTTTATTTGTGTGCAAGCTTTAGAATTATATTGGATATGTACTGCCAACTCCCTGTTTTCTGGTGATCGTTCCATTTTTCCATGGCAATACGTCACTGGCTGATGGTCCTGTAAGATTCGTGTTTGGTCACCCAAATCCTCCTGCGTGATCTCCTCTATTGTCAGAGACACTAGTTACCCCTCTTGAACATTTTGCATTTGTGAGCATGATGTTAGTAATGGAACTCTGAAATCCAGCACACAGGATCTCTCTCCTGAACCTGCCGGTACTGACCTCTTAGCATAGCATGTAACTTTGAAAGGTGATTTTTTATTGTGGTGGATACTGATTTTGCTTGTGACGCACTTCTGAGGCCACTATCATAATCTGCAGAGGTCGGAGAAAAACTTGAGTTCCTCTTTGCCCTAGATGTCACAAGCATCTTCAAGTTCAGACTCTTCCATAATGATTCATCATTTATGAATAGAAACACTAAGTGCTGAATAGGGACTAAAAAAACAGCCCATGTTTAGTACCGTGGATCCAGCTCAGTGCCACAAGCATTCTTTAGACAATTTGATTTCTTGTTGCGTCTGTTGACCAAACCAACAGTTTCATCACTAACACTGTTGCATGTACCTTTCCTCCTCTGCACTGATGGGCAGCTTGGCTTATGGTAGTCTTCCTTTCTGATTTCCCAAGCCATAGACTCAATGTATGAAAGCATTTTGATAAGACATTCTATTAGCCCCATTTGCCAACCTTTAGTGATATAGCCGCTCCATCCCTTCTCTTTTGCGGAATAATCATTTTAAATTTGCACTGGTCAAACTGATGTTACATTGTGTGTAAGGTAGAGGTTAAATGTTTCTGAGCCTGTTGTAAAAAGTCTTTTACAAGGTCTTTATTATCTCACTGAATTACCCTAAAGCTCTTACAGACTTTAAAGGAATGGCGAAAAGGTATGCAAATAATGTGACATGAGACCAGCATGTTGTGTTCTATTTCTTCCTTTTGGAGAAACTTCCGACATACACTCTTTCTCCACCTCTGTCTCTGTCTCTCTGTCTCTCTGTCACTGTCTCTCTCTCTCACACTCTCTCCAGAGGTGGACAAGACAGTGGCAAGGAAGAAGATGGCTGAGAACAAGGGAAAATGGATGTATGTCACTGGGAAACCTCTTGCACATCACAAGTACTAATATGAAAAATAAAATAAAATAATTGAGAAAACAATGGGTGGCCTACAGCACACTAATACGTCAGCCCTGGACAGTAAAAATCCATGAGACAATAACAATACATATTGATTAAAAAAAAGGAAAGGAAGAAACATATATGTCCTTCGGCCTCCACCCCCCCAGACTGCCCTTTGTCTTTACACTCTTGTCCATTACTCCTCACATGGATTTGCGTTGCATTGCCTAGCCAAGGCTCTCCAGTGACAAATCATATCTTCCAAAAATACTCAAGTGTGGATAACACAACAGAGATTGCTGGCAACGGATGGCTGATGCTTTACCCGTAGTATCCAAATACAAAACACCCAAGGAGTCAGTAAAGCACAGTGAGGAGGCATCAGGAGCAGAAGAGGAAGCTAATTCTGCATGTACAATAGTGTTGCTCCCTATGTATTTCCTTTTTTTTAAAACCAAAAGAGCAACTGTTGTGCTAAAAAAAAGTTCACCAGGTGGTGCGTTCGGGGCAATAAAAACAATTTCATTGTATTTCTCTCAATAATCAATGCCAGACAATTTCAAATGGACATACAGCTGCTCATGCTGTAAACATTCCTAGACAGATGAAATATATCTTTTGGTGGTGTGGTGCACTGTTGTAATGAAGGAAATGGTGTAAAGTTGGGAATGTTACACGAAATTATGCAAGATTATTCCGGTGTAATACAAATTATACTCAGGCTTAGTTTTGAAATACCTACTGACTGACTTCAGATATTTAGAAAATGCATGAATTTAAGTAGTTGCAATTGTCCAAGCAACAGGATATAATTGCTTTGTCTATAGATTCTCTAGAAGAAAAGGAAAATAGAGGCAAGCTTTCATGGAGGTTCTCAAGAGGTATAAGCACGTGGATAAAACACTGTTAACCTGAATCTTCATGGTGAGCCAAATATGGTGATACATATGGATCCTAGAGTATAAGACAAAGCCTGTGGTTGAGATGGATCACCTATGCCTGATAGCTGCTAATTATCCATCTAGGCGTTAGTGATGTCATAACGGATGACCAATTCGGAGTTGCGTGTGTTGTCAGTATTTAACCAAACAGGGTTAAAGTGCATCCAAGTTCCTGTTGCCTCAAAGCAGTTTTCAAAGATGTTGTTATGTTTCTACAACATAGTAATAATACAACATAAATAATACCAGCCTACAAACAGATTGTTAAACAAAAATTGAGAACACACATATTGCCATCCCATAGGTAAAAGGCAAATATCAACTAGAAAATTATAGCCATAAAAGATAAAAGTAATGGGCAAAACATCATCTAAAACATTAAAAAAAAAATCAGACAATGGTCAATTCAAGAAAACAGAGGAAACATGACCAAAAGCATGAAAATAAAAAGATCAACCAAATATACCTAGAAAGCAATGTAAAAAACATAGGTTTCAGGGATGTTATAGTTAGTTGGACATTTGACTCATATAAAACCAGAGAACTTCGCCTGTAATAGTTAGTTGAGCTAACTATATCTCGCGCACCCGCAATGCACTGCTGATGATGTCACATATTACATCACTCATGACATGGTCAGTGACATCACTGATGACATCACTGATGACATCTCAAATGACATCACTGATGACATCACTGATGACATCATCCAGTGAATGTGTGTTTCTGTAAAGTTTAAATATTTTTCATATATATCTATGCCAAGGTGTAATAAAGAATGAATGCATTTACAAGTGGCTGAAGGGATTATTTAGTAGGTGCATGACTAACTGTATAAGTGAGTGATTGAACGTGTCTTACTGAATGCATGGGTTAGTGACTAAACTGTGTGAAAGTCTGTATTAGTCTCTCAGTTGGTGTGTAAGCAACTGCATGGGTTGGTGATTAGCTACATGATTGTCTATATGGGTTATTGATTTGTTGTCTGAGTATCTGTATGGGTCCCTGAGTGTCTGTGTGGGTAGGAAGGGGGTATATGATCTGTGCATGGATGTCTGAGTGGGTGATTCACGATTTGTGTGGATTCAAAAGTGCATCTGGGAAGGGCTGTATGGGTGAGTTAGTGTGTGTCTGGGTGTGTTGGCGAGCGAATGAATGTCTCAATGGTATATCTGTGACTACATATGTTTTAAGGCACTATATGTGAGTGTTGGAGTATATAAATGACTATAGGTGAGAGTAAGTTACTTGAAGAGTGGCTGTATGAATGAGTGTCTGCTTCTATCAGTGATTGTATAAGACAATACATATGTGTTAGTATCTGTATCAATATGTGAGGTGGTGTGTCTATAAATAACGGAGTTGGTGTGTATAACTGTATACACGAGTAAATGGGTATGTGATTGATTCTTTGCATTACTGACTAGGTGTGTGAGTAAATCTATGGATGAGTGGAGGAGTGTGACTGCATGTATAGATGTATGAGTTCATATTATAGTACTGTATTGATGAGTAACTACATGTATAAGTGACTGAATGTGTGTGTAGACTTAGGAAATAGTGAGTGGTATGTAGTGTATGGTATTGTTGTGTGTATGGTTTCAAAAATACATTTTAGAATGGGTCTCTCAAAGTTTATATTAGGGCATCAGTATGTGCATCAGATTATCACATGGATGATGTCATCAGTGATGTCATTTGAGATGTCATCAGTGATGTGAATGACCATGTCATGAATGATATAATATGTGACATCATCAGCAGTGCATTGTAGGCGCGAGAGTTACAGTTAGCTCAACTGACTATAACAGGTGAATTTCTCTGGTTTTATACGAGTCAAATGTCCAACTAACTATAACATCCCATGAATTTCAAATGTTTTTTAAATGCTAATTCCTAACTATAAAATCTGTAAAACATATGTTTTTTTCAGTGAATTTCGAAGGTTTTTTAAATGTTAATTTCATATTTTAATAATCATAAAACCTATATTTTTATATGTAATATTTTTAAACACTATTATCCGTTTTTTTACTTTAAAAATTATATATTGTTCTATATCTTCCAGAAAAAATATGTATATATTTTTTTTATTTTGGAGAAAACTACAGTCCCATACCGGTAGTGTACCAAGCTCCATCACCACATGAATCCTATCCGCCATATTGTTAAACTCATAAATGATGCGCATTTCATATCTGACGGGTTCGTGGCACCACGTGCCTCATTACATCATATACGTATGAGGTCGCGCTAGCTGCTACTTTGGTATCCGACGGGTATGCAGGACCAAGCCACACGTTATGTCATGTAGGTATGGGGTCACGCCTGCTGCTATGCGACGAGTGCACGCTGCCAGTCATAGATGTATGGTGTCACACCGGGTACGCCATTCCCTCATTTTTTTTTATGTCTCAAAACTATATCTGAATATCTTTAAAGTGTATATGAGAGCAAGCGATAATCTAAAATATTTTGAACATTTATATATTTCTAACTGTAATAAACTTATATTATGATGAATATATTTTTTCAAAATCACGTCGGTGCGGCCTCCTTGCGCGCTCAATGCGCGATTGTTATGTGACCTTAAAAAAAAGCATTTGATTATTTCATAACATTTCCCATTGTAACAGTTGGAGGACTCCACCCATTTTAGTCATTCTCTCTACAGCGTTTGATGAGACACACCCCTTCTGCTTAGAGATCTTTTTTGAAAAGTTTTTTGCTGTGTACACATATCTTATACTTCACACATCATACAACGATCATCTTGATCAATATTCATGGTCTGTACATTAGCCTTCCACGTGTGATGGCAATGCATCTGAAACGTTACCTCAAAAAACAAATGTTTGTTACACGATGCCCCTGGTGTGTGTGTGTGTGTGCGCATTATTGTGCTGCCTTTCAGCCTGGGTATTGGTGGCTCGAAGGGGTATCCTACGCCACAGGCAGAGTGCACATCCTAGATCACATGTGACAAACAGTAAAGAGTAATGTGTAGATTTGTGTTGCAGTATGCTCTGTTGTCAGGCTTCATCAGTATAATAGTGTGTCATATGTGAGACTTTCAGATTCACGTTTGGCATGCATTGCTTGACTGTATTGAGCGTTATCACTATGTATGACATAGCCTCACTGCTGATCCTCCCTCCATCCGAGCACATTCACATGTGTGCACTTCGCGATAGCAACACTTTCAATAATACCGCACACCATTGACATGCGTGTCTGCGCATTCCCACAAGCTTGACAATGACATGTGATGTTGTCCATTCAATGTTTTTGAACAGTATCTCATTAGCGATAGTTGCCGCCCTCCCGGTACATGCTACATTAATGTAAATTGCGCATTCTGCGAAGTCTAAACTGCAACAGAAACACACATAAGTACAATTCTTTTCCAGGCAGGAACTGAACAACGCCAAGGTCCCCGGAAGAATTATTCACAACCACACACTGGCCTAGCGTACGCAAGCCCAGCGCACTTTGCGTACATATAAATAGGATAACGACGCCGCCACATGTCCCAGTTCTTCCACACTGCCTCAGGTAATATGGCCGCAGCCATCACGCATATCCCAATGCGCAAACAAAAAAAGGGATCCATGAGGTGTACACCATCCTGGCAATCAACACTGGATATGAATTGTGTATCCTACTGGCCTTCGTGTTTGGAAAGGGATCCATGAGGTGTACACCCTCCTGGCAATGAACACTGCATATGAATTGTGAACACTGCTGTCCGTCGTGTTTGGACACACAACAATAACAGCAGGTGAGCAGTGGGGCCTGGGTGCACAAGGGCTGCAATTGAGCACGGTGCTGTGGGAGGTGTGGAGAGCATCAGTCTGGGTGCGTAGGTGCGAACAAGCGATGTTGCTGTGCGTAATGATGTGATCTCTGACCTCATTCAGTCACATCTCTGTCTCATTTTGAGGACCTGCTGGACCGTACTGTAGGCCTGAGCCAGCGGGCAGCGCTGCCCTACAGACACGTGGTGTTGGCTTTTGGGGCACTGTAGTGAGCTGATTACTAAGTGTACATGCACACAGGCTTCTGCCACTGCATTACATGCACATATTATGCTTCTAGTATGCGCTCTGTTCCTTTGTATGTGAACGTTAGCATAATACATTATTATTTAACCTTGTATATTCTTGTGCACTCCAATTAATCTTTGAACTATGATTACCACTAACAGTTGGTAGATCGTACTTCAAGAAGGAAGGATGCACTCAACCGGTGTTCTCAATTAAGCTTGAAAAAAACCTTCATTTACCTCAAAAACTTTCCAACATTATATTATTTCTCCCTTTTCAGACACTGATTTGCTTGCGCCAAAATGGGAGGACCGGGTGCTCACCCCGTGACAATGCCCTGGGCATTCTGACGCCTTCCATTGTGGTATCAAGACACCGTCCCCGACCGGAGACCTGCTGTGCCACCCTGAGAGAGACACCCCGGAGTCAGAGCTTGCATCGTGATGTCTTTGGAAACACCGTGCGCAGGAGCTGCAATTGAGCACAGTGCAGGGGAAGGGGCTGGGGTGCAGCATCTGGGGTGCATAGGTGCAGGCAAGCGATGTTGCCCAAGGATAATAATGTAATCTGTGGCCTCATTCATATCCGTTTCATTTAAGGACTTGCTGGACCGCACTCTTTCTCGTGGACCCCAGTGTCCTAGACAAACGGGTGACGGGAGGTAAACAGTGAGGGCTAGGTGCAGTAGGCCAACGCTCTGTCTCCTCCTCCCTCTGTTCTTTTGACTCTCCCTCCCCTTCTCCCTTCCACCCACTCCCTCCCTGTCCCATTCTCACTATCTTCCTTTCATTCTGACTACCTTTCTTTTTCTCGTGGACATGGCACACATACTTATGTTTCTTTTTTGTCTTGCAGGTTTTCTACGCTGCTCCGGAGGAGTCCCACCCACTTATTTCATGTTATACTGTTGTTTGTTTGAATAGAGTTGCGTTTCCATTTATTTGTTTTGTTTTAATAAAGGTTATTTTTTTTACCAATAAATACGTGAGTATATAGGTCTTCTTTTTCTGACAACACTTGTCTGTAGTTTATTGTGAAAATCGGCTGTTTATAGGAGATTATGAGGGAAAACATTTGTAATTTTGCAGTGCACCTACCAAATATAAGCCAACAGACTATTACATAAATGAAGCCTGCGTAATTCTACAACTGCAAGGGTTCTATGAGTGTATCAATTTATAACACCATAAGTACTGCCTGTGTGATTACAGAACCAATAAGGCACTGCCTAGGGCCACTGAGGCTTCAGGGTCTGGTGAGGCCCACCTTGCATATTAAAGTACAGCCCCGGAGGGTGGCGATCCCCGGACTTGTGTTGGCCTCGAAGCCCCCCGAACAATTAGTAAACAATACCCGGGGACGTGGCGATCCCCTAGGCTGCAAAACGTCTTTGTGCCCTCCCGCGCTAATTTACATGTGAGATGAAGGTCCCCAGTGCTGCAGAGACCCCGCAATATAATAATAGGATTGGGCACGGAACATTACCCACCAGGGGGCTCATTTAAATGAACGGTTGAGACCCCGGTTAATTTTTTTTTCTCCATTTTTACCATCCAGGTCCGCTCTATTAAAGCAATACACGGTTTTCCTCCTCTCGCTTCAACAAAGATTTGCTATCACAGGGTGGAAGCCATGCACTCGCCCTGTAATAGCAAACATAAATGTCCCGCAGATGCACACCCCGGAACATTGCATGAGCTGCGCCTGGAAGGTGGCGCTCCCAAGGACCATGATGCATTGGTTACTGCATAAATACATAATTAGTATAAACGTATACGAACACTACTTGCACACGTGTTGTACAGCAACCAGAGTGTAGTGAAGAGGCAGAGGAAGCCCAAAATCTAAAAATATAAATCCTACCAGAGGTAGGATGACATAGTTCAATGAGCCGACGACCCTGGGATGAGTAAAAACAGCGTCACGAAGAAAACGTGTTTTCAGCACAACGCAAGCAAGCTCGAAATATTGGTGAGTGCTGCCTTCTTTTTACCTTCTCCCGCTCGTCGCCAAATTTATGTAGTGAAGAAGCAGACAGCAGTGGATCCGATAAGTAGATGTATTGCAGGAAAACCAGACAGCTCAAACAGCCACCAACAGGAGCAGACAGCAAGGCAGCCGTCTTCTCCAGCACCGTGTACAAACTACCCAAGGTTCCCCTCATGACAGCCCTACATTCTAACATTACATACCTACATTCTATTGGCATTACATACTAACATTTTACTATGACTTACATTAGAGTACTACACAGAGCACATGACTTTACAGCAATAAGCTCATGATTTCATCCGTGAGTTTTGAGACCAGTAGGGGTGGGTAATTCGCTTCCCACTCCCTGTATAGTATAAACGCATATTAACACTACTTACACAGTTATACTACAGCGGCCAGTATGCTATAGCGCCCAGAGCCCATCACTTTACAGCAATCAGCTCGGTTTGATCCCCGAGTCTTCACACCGGTAGGCGTGAGTACTTCACTTCCGGTATAGTATAAACGCATGGTAGGGGTTAGTAGTTTGATTTCCACACCCTGTATGGTATAAATGCCTACTAACACTACTTGCACACATATGCTACAAAGACCAGAGCACATCACTTTACAGCAATGAGCTCACGGTTTAGGCTCTCGGTTTCATACCCGAGTGTAGCAGCATCTCATCTCAGCACCATGTCACTCTGAGCAACACCGCACTTTCAGACCGGTAGGAGTGACTACTTCGCTTCGCACTCCTCCACAGAGGTTACAGTGCTACTATCCTCCTCTTTCCTACTTTTTTCGCTCTTTTTTTCCCCTTACTCGTTTCAACAGAATCACAAAATGTCTGCCAACACTTCCTAGGTGCAACCGCTTGCATCGCTCACAGCCAATAAGCAGCAAGCTCATGCTCGCAACACCTCAGCCAAGCAGATGGCAGAATTCCCAAATATCGATATCTGTAAATTTTGATATTTCACCAAAACTACTGAACAGATTTACACCAAATAAACAAAAGCGTGCTTTCTAGACCAAGACCCTTCTCCCTGCCAAATTTGGGGTACTTCTGTTCACCCGTTCGACCTGTAGCCTTGTCTAAAGTTTCCTATGAAAATTGCATGGAGAAAACATGTTTTGGGACCCCCCCTTTTTTTCGCCCCCCCCTTTATGAATCACCCCCAAACTTTCAACATAGGAGCTGATATAAAGAAGGAATTTGTTTGGAAAATTTCATGAAGATTCATAAACAACACCATAGTTATAAGCAAAGCAAAAAATGCTCTTCCTATGGAAACTTGGTCCTAACTATAACTACCTACTGGCGACCGCCAGTAGGTAATATATTCACACACAGCTACATATTTCTTTAAAACATGGAGAGAGAAGGCACATGCAATGGGAGGGCGGGGTAAACAAGGCACAACACGGGAGGGAGGGCGGTAAAGAAGGCAACATAGAACGTCATGCCTGCAATAAAAGAAACTGATGAAAGAAAATAGTGCTCACAGTCTAAATAACACCTACCGTGTAACAACTGAAGTAAAAGGGCCAGTCACCATGGAAGGTGACTAATGAAGAGGATGGGGTAGTAAGGAGGGACTAACAAGCCTTTTTTTGAATCAGAAGCCAGCATTTAGGACACACAAAGACACAAGTCAATGGCAAATATGGGCGGAGAGTGGGCGGGGCTTTTATGCGCTTCTCTACCACAACAAGTCTTGCAGAGTAGCGCATGCATGCTGGCTCAGGCTCGATCTAAAAATGTGTGCTTACCAAATAAAGTACAAAAGTGCAATCAATAAAATTAAACTAAAAAAACAGTTAACAAATAAAAACACATTTTCAATTTGAAAATTATATGGAAAGGAAGCAAAAATATGCAATTATCTACTGCAGAGGATTCCACCCCTGCTAGAAAATATCACTCAGACTATTTGAAGCTTTAGAAAGACTTCAACATTTTCCAAGAAGAAAGCACTGGAAGTATTATTGAATTATAACATACTTCAAACTTGGCTACAAAAATAACTTTAACATTTTAATATGCAAACTAATAAGTAAGAATTATCAATAAATTATATCTCCAGAACACATGTACCAAGACTGTCAAAGAATGACACTAAACAACACAAAATCACAAGCCCAGACCACAGCATCATTTAAAATATCATATTACAAAAAACAACTCTGTTTATTAGATAACAGCACAATGAACTACCACCCTTAAAATGTATTAATATTAATCATTTTTTACATTTGAAACATACCATAAAAATATGTAAACAAAAAATAAACTTCAGTGTCTAAAAAGATTCTCTTTCTCAATAGTCTAATTAGGAAGGATGAACAAAAGAAAAAGAACAGACATCAAAAACACAGCACCACCAACCCCCCCAAAAATAAACACCAATAATGAAAGCAATACATAGAAAACATGTTGTAAACATTTTGTAAAAATATTATACTAGATTTTGATAATATAGGATGAACATAAAAGAATATATATTTTTTATTTTGCAATTTAGATATAATATTAGAAGAAAACTAAGAAGAATTAGACTAAAGTAGTGCCTAGCACAAATAAAACCCAAAACTATCCAAACAAAGTAACAAAACTCATCAACTTCTAGCAAGCAAAGTATAACTGCTTACTAATACCTAAGGGCTAACTTCTTAGAACAATAGCCAGGATACTACCTCGCAAACATCATGAGTAAATAACTGAAATAAAAATCTTAAACAACTACTAAAGCAATGTTATAAATAATACAACATTAAATCATTTTTATTACTCTCTATGAAATTTCAAAATAAAATAAACTACTAATTCAGAATAGTGAAAATACAATAAATATTATTTATAAAAATACTTTCTAAAACTGACACGAGCATTCAATAATATATAGCACAAACTGTATATGACATAATAAAATGTTTTAAGCGGATGGTGCTGAAACAAACTTATGACACAACCTTTGGCCGACAATGGCTACAGTGGGTGGGATGGGGACAAGACTCAGACCTGTTTATATTATATTATGAATCCCAGTACGTACAGCAAATGCTGTAATGTTTGCAATAAAATAAATAAAAATTGTTTCTATAAAAACGAATAATGTTACAATTAATATAAAAGAGCAAAACAAAAACTACCACAGCACAGTAAATAATTACTGGGAAACAAATAAATATTATAAAAAAATAGAGTTAAAAACAAACCACGTATCAAACATATGCTTTAAACATAGTCTGAGCCCAAATAAAACCAATATTACAGCTAAAAGTATAATTCATACAATAAAAAATCTCCCCCAAAAAATAGAGAAAACACTCCAACCATTTTTCCTTGTAAAAAAATTAAACTAATCCTTCAGCTAAAAATAGATTCTTAATGTCAATAAAAACACCTGTAAAAGATAATACAGAACAACGCACTCTACAAACAATGACAAAGCCTCACATTAACTATAACCTAAAAATGGTATAACATACAAAAACCTATTGTAATAACAATCTATCACATTCACCAATGCATGGTTACTTTAGAAATAAGAGCAAAATTAGACTTACCTATACTGAAGAGCATTAATGAGGATCGCAGCGTTTACCGGCGGCAAGAGCCAGGACTCAGGAGAGAGCAGGGGCGAGCACGAGTCCAGCAGCCCCTCTCCCTTGACACCGGGGGCATTGAAATTGACCTCGCGCCTCCCGCTTCGCAGGAAACGCAGCGTTTACCGGCGACAGGAGCCAGGACCCAGGAGAGAGCAGGGGCGAGCACGAGTCCAGCGGCCCCTCCCCCTTGACACTGGGGGCAATGAAATTGACCTCGCGCCTCCGCTTCGCGGGAGACGTAGCGTTTACCAGCGGCAGGAGCCAGGACCCAGGAGAGAGCAGGGACAAGCACGAGTCCAGCGGCCCCTCCCCCTTGACACCGGGGGTGATTTAAACAAACACTATATCCGGCCCCGCGGGATGCGCGCGGGCGTGAGCCGGCTAAGCCCGGGACAAGGGCGAACCGTCCGAGGCCGGAGGAGGCCGGGCTGGGCCACCCCCCCAACATTTGTCCCACCATATCAAGGTACTGTCCTATCTGTTTCTGCTAAATGGGGAAAAGGAAAAGTATGGAGGGCGGCGCAGAGGGACCAAGCATGCATACAAAGAGGAGAAAGTCAAAAAAGCTTAAGAAAGCTGCCAAGCATGCCAGGGAAAATTGTGTAATGACCCGCATAGACGAACTGATAGAGGAGTGTGGTGTTCTACTAACTTCCAAACACCTCACCGAACAGAGACTGGATGCGAGTAGTGGGGAAGACGTTGTTGAACCACTAAAGAAGTGCACCAAGCGGGGCTTGGTAGTTGTTCCTGGGATGTTCCTGAGGAAAAATGAAAGCGAGCGAAATCTTGATGAAGGACATGTTGATTTAGTAACCTTAGAGAATGCTAGTATAGAACCAGAGACAGAAGCGACCTACTCTACCCCGGTTGACCCAATTGTCCACTGTACAAATAGGTTCTCTGTTCACGCTAATACAGATTGTTTAAACCTAGAGAGCGGGGACTCCTTAATTCAGCCAAAAATACCTGAGGCTTCACAAGGAACCAGGGATGTCGCGCAGGGGTGTTCTTCAAATTTGTATGTCTCCTCTTTTGCCAACGGGGGTGATAGCACTGCTCTGTGTAGTGTGGTGAATCGATTATGTAATCTCGTTGAATGCACGCCAGTTAAGATTGAAACTTTATCTACGAAATTGCATAATGTTATCTTCAACTCTAGCTTATGCCATAATTGTTGTCTAGCCAAAAAACAGCCAAGTCCTACATGTAATGATCAGCAAAAGGCAGCAGTAAAGCATACTACGACCTATCTGGGGAGGGGCAGCTTGCTGAGACAGGCTGACACCTTATATAGTGAAGTGGCCGGAGCCAGGAAAGGGACTCCGAAAGCTACGCTTATGAAAACTACCAAACGTCCACACATTGAATCTAACGAAGAACTAGGTAATCCTAAGCCGAATAACAGATCTAGTAACAGTTCCAATATATCAAAGCATCCCTCTAGCAAGATGGCAGACAGAGGCCCTCCACCCCCTCGAACTGCCTCCATTGACTTATCAAAAGTCTATATGGTGAATGTTCCAAAGTTGAGACCAGGGAAGGACACAGAAACACATCACTCCCTGGTGACAGAGCTGATTGCATTGAATGATCTTTTAAACATGAAAACCTGGCACAAAACTTGATATTATTGGAATATAGATCCTTCTCCCTGGATCACTCACTCATACGAATGTGATCTTCTCCCCCTCAACAGTGGTCCAATGAAAGGGGCAAGCGACCATTGGGTGGAGGGCAGGGTGGTTCGTGCCTGGAGCTCAATGATTGACTTGCGCCTGATAGTAATGGTTCTAGCTCACCCGGCCACATTGCATTAGAGACCCCAACCATGAAAGGAGATATCTCCCCCGGGATTCCACGTACAATGGTAGTTTTCCGGGGTGACGGACGGGGAAGATAGTCTATTGCACCAGAGTTCAAATTCAAACGCCAACTTCCCCGAAGACCTTTATAAATTTGGCTCAATTATGTCTTGGAGTATCGCAGGGCTAAGCACTAAGATTCAAAGCCCGGAGTGGGCCTCGTTCATTAATTTGTTCACCAAATGCGTATTCCAAGAAACATGGCTACTTGATTCCCAACATTTTGTTGGGTTTTTAAACTATAACGTCCCTGCAGAAAAAAGTGAAAGAGGGCGACCCTCGGGAGGCGTAACAGTCTGGGTTAAGCAGGACCTAGTAACCATTGTAAAAGTGCTCCAGACGAACCATAAAGACATACGGATTGTAACACTTAAATGTAAACAGGCTAAACCTATAGATATTTACAATGTGTATGCCAGGAGCACAGGGGGGAAGAAATCAAGTACTTTCGCTGCCCTTGAAGACTTTATTGAGAAATACTCCACACAATCCCATATAATGTTTGTGGGAGATTTTAATACAACTTTCGAACCACTGACAAATGGGGAGTGTAACTTAACAGAGGAGCAGGACAGGCCTTGGGGGGTGCCTAAACTAGAGCTGGAGCCAGTGAAGAGGTGGACAGACCTGGCGATCCAGATTAACTCTATTTGCATAAACAAAGGACTAAGAGCGGCCAATGGCAGGACCCTAAAGGATAAGGTGAGTGCTACCACCTTTAAGAGCGGTTCCAGAGAAAGAAGACATGACTATATATTAGTCAATCTTGAAATGTGGTACCATCTAGAGGATATGATGGTTATTGATCGTCTTGAGAGCGATCACAATCCTCTATGTATGGTTCTGTCATACTGGAAAGCGCCAATGGCTCCTGAGGGTCTGAGTGACGATTGCCCCCAAAATATTGTCCTCACTAATGACATGCGCCATCTAAAGTGGGCTAAAGTTGTCGAATGTCAGGCAAATATTGATTTTATTCATAATAAGTTGGACAAGCGACTAGGGAGTTGAGCGCCTGTACCATTAATGAAACCACAGTAGAAGACAGAGAAAATGGTATCAAAATACACGAAAACCTGTTCTCCCAACTAAAAAGTTTCTTTGTGAAACCGAGCACCCTAAATAAAGCCCTAATTAACAATTCTCCTTCTTGGTATACCAAGGAATGTAGAAAAGCACGTTCAATTCTAGGGCAGGCTATTAAATCAGGATCTAGTAACAGTGTGCGCCTTGCAAGGGGTGTTTATAAAACACCTATACTAAAATCCAAGCGTGCTTGGGATAAAAAGAAGTGGGGTGAGCTTAAGGAGGCTAGCTCAGCCAAGAACCCCAATCAATTCTGGAATCTGCTAAGATGGGGACCTGAAGGCCGACCCGAAAAACCACAAAATTGAGTAGCTCAAGACGATTGGGTGGCCTATTTTAAGCCCCAATATGCTAAAGGCATGGAACCACGCCTAGAACACATAGGAGGGGTTACATACACTCCTTGGTTGGAAGATGCGTTTACCAGTGGAGATAACGAACGCGCTCTAGACTCTGTCATACCTGGGAGAGCGCCGGGAATAGACGGTGTCTCAGCAGACATCTTCTTATATGACAGAGAACCTTGGGGGAGGTATATATTATTACTTGCAAATATAATAGCAAAAGAAGCCCCCATACCCAAATCCTGGAACGGGGTGGAAATTATCCCAGTTTTTAAAAAGGGCGACAAGTCACTCCCTGGTAATTACCGCCCAGTTAGCCTGATTGATACCAACCAGAAGATCTTTGGCAGACTTGTATTAAATAAGGTCCAGGAGTGGGAGTGCGAGATGAACATTCTATCCCACCTTCAAGCAGGATTTAGAGCCTGTATAAGTAGAGTCGACCAAGTACTGCATTTTGCTATGCTCTACTGGAAGACTGTCCAATTAGGTAGGGGTAGCTTATATGCTGCTTCCATTGATTTAAGGGCAGTGTTTGATCTTGTTCCGCGTTCAAACCTGTGGCTCGTTCTAAACAATATGGGTACGCCTCCTGCCCTCCTCTCCCTAATCATTAAACTCCACGAACGCAATTTTGCTCAGATAAGATGGGGCCCTCCTGGAAGTGTTACCAACCAGTTCCCAGTAGATAGGGGGGTGCGCCAAGGCTGCGTGTTAGCCCCGACCCTATTTTCTCTGTATATCAATAATGTGGCAAAGGTCTTGATCGAAGCAAATATTGATGCTCCTACCCTAGCAGGCGCGAAGGTACCAATCCTAATGTTTGCTGACGATTGTCTTATCATCTCCAAAATGCCAAGTGGTTTACAAAAAGCACTATGGATTTTTGAAGCTTTTTGTATTAACCATGGGCTGGAAATAAATGTTTTAAAATCAAAGTTCATGTCTTTTAACCAACACAAGTCATTCAGGGGGAAAATACTCATGAGTGACTTACCCTTGGAGCAAGTTAAATCATTCAGCTATCTGGGTGTTACCATCCAGCATGACCTGCGATGGAACGAACAGATAGACTTAGTAACGCTCAAGCAAAGGCAACTGGCTGGGGCACTGAATAAAGAACACGCTAAGTCTCTGACAAAGCCAGTGGCCCTGGCCATTACCGTTTATAATGTAAAGGCGGTGAGCGCTGCACTCTATGGTGTAGAGATCTGGGGTTTGGGAACCTAAATAAGCTGACAGGCTCTTAAAATAGGTTATTACGCAATCTTGTCAATCTACCGCAGAGCACCCTCATGGGCCCCATTTTTCAGGACCTGGGCATGAGACCAATTGAAATTATTGCTAACCTTCGCCCAGTATTATACTGGAGGCGTTTATGGTCAACACCCGAACTACAAATATTCGCAATGGGGCTCATGGATATAATTGAAAGTGATGTCTTCCATCAGGTCAAATGGCTCTCTGGAATTAGAGCGATTCTCAGATTAATGCCACATTTCCACCAAAAAAGGTAATTAAGGGTTTATATTGGGGATTGATATCCTCTAGAGCCTTTAGGACCACTGCTCCACTTTCACTCACAGGGGTTTTTATGGAGTTCAAGGATGAGACTCTATTTGAGCCATTCTGGGACAACATAACAAAGCCACTGGATAGGAATCTCTATTTTCAATTGGGAATCGGTAGCTTTCCTGTTAGAGCATTTACATCTAGGTGGACAAGTAGAGGAAATCTCTCATGCCCATGTTGTTCGGATCCCCTGGAATCGATTGGCCATCTACTCTTTGGGTGCCCTGCATACTCCGCTCCACGTAGAGTCTGTTTGCGACCAATGTGGAAATTGCTGGGCACAAGGAGTGGAGTAGCGGCCACCAGAATTATCCGTACAAGTGCCAATCCTCTAGTGTATACAGCTGTGGCTAAATTTCTAGGCTGGTCATGGAATATTAGAAGCAAAAGGATAAAGGGATAAGTCATTGAAAGTCTATTTTTGACTACCTGATGTTTACAAGTGTAACTGTATTGTAATTATCTTAACAGTCATGAATTTGACCTTTTATTTTACTTTTATGTATTTTATTCCTATGTAATGAATGAATTTTATTGCTATGCTTTTATGGCAATCGTCGAATAAAGCTTGTTTGACTGACTGACTGAGGATCTCTAACCTCAGGAGTCACTGACATGAAAAAACTATAAAAGCAGCCTACAAAACAAAGCAAGCTGTAAAAAAGGGTGGGATAGTTGAAATGTGAAAACATCTTTCCTACTATTGAAATCAATGCAGTAAATGAATGCAAATACTGATCATATTTTGTAAAAAAAAATGAACAATATGAAAAAATGAAAAAGTGAACAAATCATCTTTTCATAGTATTTTTAATATATAAAAACATTGAAAAATGTAAGGACTTTTTGTAAAAAATGTTGTTGAGGAAATGCATCCAAAGCTGGATGATTATCTCAACAAGAATTTATATAAATATATACTGTTTTTAATAGAAACTTTATAAATATTTGTTATAAATAAAGTTAATTATTTTCAAAACAAATCGTTAAAGTAAACTTCACCATGTAATTCCCCCAAGGAAAATTGAATAGGGGTACAGACAAAGTGGATAAATGGAATTACACCATGTTTGGCAGAAAGCTTGATCTTTACTTAGAAAGGGTAAGTTTTGCGATTTGGTGTAAATTTGTTCAGTGATTTTTAAGAAATGATTGCCAAAATGTATGTATATATTGAGATGCAATAGGGCAGCGGGTCTGCCAGATCAAAACATTTTATTGGATTGGCTGACTTAAATCAACAAAAATGTTTGGCAGCCATTTTAGAACTTCACTACTCAGTCCATGTGTCCTGAAAAAAATTAAAATAGGAGGAGCAGGATTGTGATACCCTGACTCTCTCTGACTTTTAAAGTGTCCCAGAGGAACCCCCTTAACCCCTCGGTCCCCAAAAATGTTTTCAACAGTACTATGGTACTGTGGTACTATTACTGTCCTTTTATTAAAAAGGGGGCCCCCTGGGTGAGCAAGGGCCCAGGTCTTTTGCCAGATTAAAAAAATAAGGTGAGTAATCTAATGGCCTCCGGTATCTCATTCTCCAGGTTCTCCAGACCCAATTACATTTTTATTTAGGGAGGGTGTGTGAACTCCCCTCACTGAGCAAGCTATTGCCCGGGTGCCCCATCCCCCTGGGGAACTATGTTGTTCCCTGTATAGAAGAGTGTGGGCAGGGAACAGAAATAGAAGTCCCTGTCTGTGCTCTACTGAGGAGGAAGCATAGGTTTGCTCCTACTGGCTAGAGCAGAAACAAAATCTGCTCCTGCTGGGCAGTAACAAACCAATACATCCAGCTCCAACCTGCACCCAGGATGGGCAAGGGCAGGGGGGCCTGTGGGGCCATGGAGCAGAGGCTCACCCTTCATGGGTGGTAGATATTAATCTGTGAAATACTGGTCAAAATGATGGAGTAAGAGTGACAAAAGGAGCTGGGAATATGGTTGCAATAACCCTGAGAGTGACAGTGTTCGAAATAGTAGAAGATGGGTTGATCTCACAAAATATACCCAAAACACTCTTTTTGAACCCTACTGCCATGCAGAACCACAGTGGGCTGGCAGTTCCGTGGAAGAGGTTTTAGCCATGACCCTGTCTCCTATGCTGAAGGGCAGTAAAGTGTTGACATTGCCGTGGTAGGTGGGAAGGCTCGCTTTGGGAGAGAGAGAGTGTGCTCCGCAGGCTACTAGCCAAGTCATTGGCATTGGGTAATGGTAATTGGTGGGACAGTGCTGATCGCTTAGCTGCCAATATGCGATAAGGGTGAAAATTCAGCACATCTAGTGAAGAAGCATCATTATAGTAAAAATCTTTACTTTTTCAGGTGCCTTTTATAATCTTAGAAGTACATTTCTCTGTAGGATTAGTTTGGTCCATCAACTAAACACATTACTAAACACAGTCAATTTGTTCAACACTCCATTTGTTATATTTCATTGAGAGCAATACCAAACATTGTACTAATCGGTTGGTTCTTAAAAATCTGAACCAGTGTCAGTCAAAATTCAACCTACCTCATGGATATTAATCAGGAAGATCAGAAATGACAACTTACTATGATTGAAGGCCGTCACAGGGATGGTGATCTGCTGGGGTCAGCAGATCACTTTGGGGTCTATTAGGATGACGGGCGTACTTTGTCCGCCCGTCATCCTACTGGGCTTTGGAACCACCTGCCATAAGAGCGGGGGTCCCGTGGGGGGTATTAGGATGTGCCCCCACAGTGGCGGGCACATCCTGCATTTTTAGCATTGTGGCGGGCGGTGCTCTCTGCACCGCCCGCCACATTGCTAAAAATGCATTAATGCATTTGCATGGACAAAGCGGCAGGCACAGCACGGTGCCGGCCACTTTGTTTATGCAAATGCAGGGGCACCCCCCACCTCTCCTTCACTCTGGGGGCCCGGAGATCAGGGAAAATGCCTGGGAGAACCTGATTAAAGCTGCCGAGACTAAAGACTCAACACATTTTTGGAAAACCCTGGATCAACCATTCTTCAAAGATGTCCAATCAGTAAAAATTGATACAGTAGTTACTCCAGCAAACTGGATAACCCATTTCAAAGCAATTTTTAAAGAGACACATCAGGGTATTGTAAATAATGAGGATAAAACCGCTATAATTTTAAAAAACACCAAAATAGGAAGTATAAGTCAAGATGAAATTAGAACAGCCCTTAAGAATAGCGCTAGTGGTAAAGCGGCTGGCCCAGATGGGGTCCCAATTGATGTATTTAAATGTAATATGGATTTTTGAGTACCCGTTTTTGCACACATTTTTTAATGCTACAAGTGATGGGGTGATACTTCCCACTTGGGCGAAGAGTCTGATAGTTCCCACTTTAAAAAAAGTGAATAGGGGTAGTGCTAGTTGCTATCGCCCAATATCTTTGCTTGACTCAACATCTAAAGTCATGGGTAGAATGTTGTTGGCCAGGCTGGAGCAATGGGTAGAAGAAAAAAACATCTTATCTGCCGCTCAGTATGGCTTTAGACAAGGCGTCAGAACAATTGAACAGTGTTTGAATTTAGAACTAATAATAGGAAAATACACCTCTGCAAGGGAGGGCTGCCTTCACCTCCACTTTGTAGATTTATCAAGTGCTTTTGACTTGGTAAATCATTCAAAGCTATGGGAGACATTGGAAGGAATGGGCGCCACCGAGGACATTATTAGTTTCTTATCTCAAATTTACGCTCGTCTGTCTGCGAAGATACGTTATGGGAAACATGGGGAATGCACGAAGCACTTTAATGTTACTCGTGGGATAAGACAGGCTGTACTCTTGCATCTCTTTTGTTTTCACTTTATATAAATAGTGTTAATGTTTTATTACAGAATTTGGGGGTAGATGTTCGTAAGGTCGGCAATCGACCCACACCCCTATTATTGTGCGCCGATGACGCTGTCCTAATTTCAAGGACAGCAAATAATTTTACTAGTTTTATGAGGGAAACATTTTTAAAAATTACCTTCAGCAAGACTTTGGTTATGTCCTGTGGTAAAAGTAATATTAAAACAAAAACACATTATATTAACGGGACAATGATGGAGAGAACATTTACATTTTCCTATCTAGGGATTCTTTATAATAGTAAGGGTACTTGGAACACACATATAACTCTATGCAAGTTGAAGTTTGTGAAATTAGTGGAGGCCATTTTTAGATTCTCCCAAGAAATCAGCAAAAAACCTGTACCGGCGATACTGAAGTTATACGGAGCAAAGTGCATCACAGGGAGTTTTTACGGGGGAGCCCTGTGGGGCCAGGCAGATACTATGCAGTTACAAACCCTTGAAAATAACTTTTTAAGACGCTTGCTAGCCGTACCTGCCGTACCTGCCTCCATTATTTTGCATAGAGAAACTGGAATATCACACATACATGATCTGATTAGTAGGGCCACTTTAAACTTGTGGCACTGTGTCTGGACGAAGGAAGAAACTCATTTACCGAGGGATATTATATTAGACTGTTTGTCCCAAGACCGATGTAAGAAAATACCTTGGTTAAGTTATATCAGTGGTCTTTTAGAGGAATGCAATTTGCCCAGAACTGGAATCAACCTGAAGATATACAAAAAACTAGTAAGGTTGAACTAAAAAGGAGCCTCTTGAATGCTAGGGTCGCTTCAAGAGATGAGGTTTCGAGCACCAAGATAACTGTTGTATCTTATCTTGAGGGGCCAATTGCTATGGGTATACAGTCGTACCTCGTTTTTATAACTAATGTTCAGCATAGATTCTACCTAACCAGACTACGGTTGAACTTGTTACACTATCTTTTTGCCTTCCCTAAGAGGGGCAAGTGGTGCGCTAATCTTCCAAATTGTCCATGTGATGGTAGGTCCAAACAAAGCACGCTTCCCTTTTTACTTTTTTGTACATTTTATATGTATATTAGAAAAAAAATTCTCCATTCAACTTTTAAAGATAATCGCCTGTACTTCTATAAAGCTGGTTTTAATCATTTACGAAATTTGGAAAAAATATCAGTCTGTAATGCAGTACTTTCCTATATAATGATGGCACAAAGGAATGAACTCGTTCACTTAGTAAACTTGAACTATGAAACAATATAAAGTGTATATTCTTTATGATATACACAACTGTATAATGATTATGTGTATTTTTATTATGCTAAGATGCTGTTTTAGGTCATAAATGGATTTTATTGTATTGTATAATATGCTTTTATGGACATTTTGTATACTCCAAATAGAGCTTGATTTGATTTGATTGAGGATCATTGATTATCTTCTATACATCCAGATAACCTATTTTTTTAACGTTACCTTACGCAACCAAAGTAAAAACGTTCTGAGGGTTGATTTATCTTGATATAACCTATAAACATATCTACAGTAAAAGGTCCTAGATGGTTGAGCCCATCCATACTTCCAGAAATGTTTTTCGTATGAGGACTAACCTGATCTTAAAGTAGGAATAACTTGGCAAGTGAATATTGATCAATTTCTAATCCTTATAGTACCTTCTTTAGGGCAATGTTCTTGAAGTTTGAAGTGTTCAGCTTTTGTTATCATTTCTCTCCACCTGTAGTGGTGTATCTGCTGCAACTGGGTTGCATGAAACTGCAGAGAACTTGAGCACATGGAATACTTGCCCAGAGGGATGATAAATTGGTTTAGTGGTATTGAGCCTTCTTCTGAGTAACTGCAACCAAGAGAAAGATTTAATTTGTACCTCTTACTATCCGGGAAGCCTGCCTTAAGTGCCTGGTAGTGGGGCACAGTATTACAAACAGCTTCTTTTATGAATGTATGTGATGGATTGGTGACAAGGTTGGCATACTACTCAGGGCAGGCATAAGCTAGGGACTCTTAACTGGTTTTCCCTTGAGCCTGATAGGCCATGATGTCTGCAGGAATGGTCTGTGTGTCCTAATGCACCACTGACCTCAGCTGTGTATTTGTCTTGCCTCGAGTCATGATGACACAGAGTCACATTAATACGTTGAGTTGTGTGCTGATGGCAGTTCACCTTTGTCTGCAGCTGAAGATGTGGATCTGGAACTCCACTCTTAGCGATTTGGGATTCCACAGACTTCCTAAATCTGTAACTGTTGCAGTGTGCAGTGATGCTTCTCACCCAGAGAACCAGCTTCAAATTGTTGCATTCACATCAGAATCAGATGTCCGTGTCGGTGTCAGACCCACACAATCTCTTCATGTGGTTTCTCAGGACCAAATATGACTCCAAGCCATGATACAGGTGTTCCTTGATGCACATGAAGGCTATTTGGGAAAAAGAGTTCAAGCTCTAAGTTGTGCTGCTTGAAACTTGTGGTCGGTCTCAGTCAAGGTTGCCCTTGACGGGTAAGTTCAATTTGAAGTCAAAAGACAACTCGATCAAGAAGCACACTTGGTTTTTCTTTACATCCAGAAACATCATTTGGGTTTTGCTGCACCAGAATGTCTTTGGTGTTTGACTCCTTGCCTATCTCGAACTTGGAGCAGCCGTTAACGATTCGTAAGGTCACACAATCAAAACTATGTCTGATAGCACAGAAACACACACACTCTCCTGTTAGGCTGGTGTGCGTGCAAAGCTCCTTTTCCAATATGCTCTGGAGCTGTGTTGCTATGAGGATTTTTTTAGATGGAATAGATAGGATAGTTGTTGGCCAGGACATCACACAGAAGTGGGGTGACTCTGCTGCCTCTGACATGCCACACGGATGCTTGCGCTATGGACTGGTGTATGGACTGGTGTATGGTGACTGATAAGGTGCTGTTTGAGATTAGAGAATGCCCTCTGAAATTCAGGAAAAGGTTGGGGTCATACATGTAGCAGGAAGCATGAAGATTGTAGTAGAGTTAAATAAGATGTGACCTGAAACAGGAGCCAAAGATTTGGAGATTTTGAATAGAATACTGTCATAGGGCCTTATTTAGAGTTTTGTTGTGAACCATTTTAGGACACTATTGTAAATTTCCTGATTCATGCCCTTATATACGTGTAAATCACTATGTCCTTATATAGGCATAATAATCATAACCATATTTAGACATAGCTCATGCAGTCCAAATACCGCAGGGCTACTTACACTGGTTCCGAGAATCTACAACGATTTTTTGGAAAACTCGGCTTCAGCGGCTAGGGACTTTCCCTTGCTCGAGAACTGACTTGTCCAAGAACTCATGGAGTTTTTAAAGTACTGAGAGTCTTTAATGACGTTATTATGTCCACCTTTACGTCAAACTCGGGAACTTCAAGGTATAAATATGCCCACACTTGCCTTAGCAAACACACAGTGGTTTGGAGCAGTTTGACTATCTACTTGCCCGACGCATCCTGCTACGGCAAGTGCCGAAGGAAGCCCACCCTCCAGCAGACGAGAGATGCTGCCTTTTCTCCTGCCGAGAAATCCAGCTCCAGTGTTTCCAGGCTACCCTTGCGGGTTGTTGGGAAATCCGAGTCCAGAGCCTGACCTTCTTCATTCCAAACTAAGGTACGGAGCTGATTAGACCCTAAGAGAAATCTTGGACAGATTCTTGGCAAAAGAATAGTACATTTATGCTACACCGCACTTACTTCTTCCCTCGTACTAAGCTTAGGTTAGGTACACCGGGGTAGGCGTATTTTAGAAGCACCAGTTGAGTACTTTTAGCCTCTGTTATTTATGTATGTATTTATCTATGGTTTAGGAACCATACAATGCTCTTTAATTATGTTATTCTACTCTTTATACTGTATGCATTATATTTTACAACCAGTTTTACGATTGTATCAGTTCATTTCTTATGCTTGAGAAAGAAGACTGTTCAATAAAACCTTTTTATTAAAAACGCCCGTCTATCCATTTCTCTGCACCTCTGGTGAAACGAAGCATGCACAATTGACTGAGTGAAATATCTATCTATTGTTTCCACGACTCTGATGATCAGTTTTTATCTTGGGAAAACAATGTTTTCATGTTTATGCAGTTGTCAGAAACTAATCCCTTATTGTTTATTCGAGAAAGTTTCTAGTGACCTCTGAGCTAGCTGGCTCTCACAATTAAGTCTAATGTATTCGATAGAGACCTAGTAGACCTCAGTCCTACGTCTAATCTATAGGATATATTATTCCAATGCGCAGAGCCTATTGGGAATATAGCAACTACACTACATGGTGCCCAACGTTTGGTAAGGCACTAATGTAACGCTAGGTACTAGAGTAACTCAGTCGTGCTTTTCACAGCGACCCCTTTTTCCCGTAAAATACTCCAATAGACTTCTGGAGTGGGTTAAAGGATAAAATATCCGCCATAAACTGAGTAGGACGAAAAATCCTATGTATAAGTTTTGGTTTTGTTCAACGTTGAAGGATTCAGTGTGCCAAAATAGTGTTTACCTTATCTTTATTTCTTTGAAACTTGCTCTGCAAACTTTCATTAAACAATGTCGAATAACGACAACACCGAAGCCGGTGGATCTGGAAATCATCGACCAGGTCTTGACACCACAGGGTTTAATGAAGAAGAAGTGGATGCTATAATCATCCCGGAAAACGTAAGGAAAACCATTGCTATAAAGCTTATAGAAAATGGCCTATCACCAAGAGGTGGTAGAGTCATATTTGTCATAGAGTCACATGAATATCAGCAGACAGAGGTATTCTATTCATGGATTATCTTTCCACAAGCAAATCCAACAACACATGTGTTCCACTTCTTCAAAATGGAGGAACCACTAGCGGAATACGCTCCTTTCGAGGACGTTGAAATTCCACTAACTTACCAGAGCATCAGCTCTGGTTTAAAGGCGTCCTACAACATCAAAATTCCATTACCAGGGTCGGTCCACTACGTAGACCAGGAGCAACATGGCCGGTACTAGCCAGCTATACACCACATCCTGCTATTGAACAAATGACAGGTCCAGAACTGTTAGCTCAGCTAAAAAAAATAATTAAAATACATAGACAATTGGTTCAATATGTCATGCAGACTTTAACAGTCCAACCTGCTATAAGAATTCCACAGCACACCCTTCATCAGGGGAACACAAACAAAATCACACCACAGATTATACAGTCAGTCATCGGTAAGTTACCCGCAAAAAGGGAACACATTCCATTCTGGTTAGCCCAGAAAATTACTCAAATATAGGCAGGATTTCCTGATAGTACACCTCATGAGAAACACAGGATTCTAACAATCTGTTTAGCAATGGGGATTGCACCACACATGGAGGACTGTGACACTTGGGGTACAGTCTTTGCTTCAATCTACAAAAAAACAATGGTGTCCTGTCTATGGCGTTAATACCAGACGTTCTGAGACAGATTCAGAATGAATACGGTCCAGAACCAGCTTTGATTCTTGGTATGAAATTACTGAAAGATTTCAAACAAGTCTCAGCTATTTTATTAGCTAACATTAAAGGTGAAGCAGCATCCGTGGCAATCCGCCCAAAATTTAAAAAACTCAATATTACTGAGCAACCGTATGAACTTGCCAGAATTTTTGAAAAATCCTATGAATACCTAGGAAGAGATAGTTTGGGAGGGAAACCTGTAAAACCCAAATTACCAGAAAATCCTGAAAAAGTTTTTATCAAAAACAATCAAACTACTGCTAAAAAGAAATGGGAAAATAATAGACAGTCACTTCCTAAAGAGAAGCGCTCTCAATCCAGAGGTAGAGCTCCTCAAAAGAAGCACTCTGAAAAGAGGTATAACCTTAGAAATAGGGATAATTTATGAAAACCTGATAGATATCAAGATACTGATACACGATCCTCTCGTACCTTTCAGACTTCTTTGCAGAAATCCAAAAGAAGAGGACGATCAGAACAGAAAGAAGAACGCGTGAAGTCCAAAGACGATCAACACGTTCCAAAAAAATAAGATAACTCAATTCTCCAAAAAGAAGGTAGCAAGTATTAAAATAAGACATGCCTAGGATCTTGAGGACACAACTCGAGAACGGGGAGTGGGCTCAGACAATGCTGGACAGTGCAGCAGAAGTCAACATAGCTCGCAGGATCCTGAAGGATCATCTAGAGACAGTGCATCTGAATTAATGTATTCAGGTTGAAACTGCCAACACCAGGGTTAGTGTACCTCACAAGTTATATGAAGTAACACTCCAGTTAGAGGGGGACATAACTAGAAAAATAAAAGCACTCTTTTGGGAAAAACTATCTAAGGGTTATGACATCCTTCTGGCTGAAAAAGACTGGCCACCTGAATTTGTCAGGGAGTGCCCACATGGCGAAGAGATCATTATGCCACCCTTCTCAAATCATATTCTGATTCATAAAAAATACACCTATGCCAGAAAATGGGCTGTGGCCTAGGCTCCAGCATTATATAACAATCATGTGGGATGGGATGAGGACTCTCCTCACCATAAAATCCAGTTAAAAACTCAACCTACTGCTCAGAGGCAGTACCCAGTAAAGCAGGAAGCTAAAAAACAAGGCAGGGAGATCTTAGATCAACTTGAATACCAGGGGGTGATTGAAACATGCACCTCGTCCATGAACAATCCTTTGTTTCCTGTATCCAAACCAGACAAATCATATTGTCTAGTTTTGGATTACAGACTTTTAAACTCTTGTTGCAAAACTTTTGCAGTACAAAATGCACACAGTACAGCACTGATGAATAACATCGTTCACAAAAAATACAAAACAACATTAGACATTTCAAACGGTTTCTTCTGTCAAGATATCGCACAAGAAAGCAGGCATTTGAACGCTTTCTCAATAATGGGGACACAGAGAAATGTTTCCGTCTTTCCCAAGGATTCAAGAATAGTTCAGGGTTATTTTCAGCCAAAGTAACAGAGTTACTACAAATGTACGATGATGAGGCAATATCTTATGGCGATGACATCTATCTCACAGGTGATGATTTGGACAGGCACTTGAACAGACTGAGCACCAGAATACTTGGATTCACCTCTGAAGGGTATTAATTCAACTTTAAAAAATCAAGAATTGCCCTATTCTTGGGATACGAACTTTCAAGTGAAGGCAAAAGCCTAGCAGCCAACTTTTTAGAAAAATGTGCGCTGCTCCAACCTCCAAAAACGCTGAAAACTTACAGTCAATTCTAGGATTCCAAAACTTCTGAAGAACTTACATTCTGAATTACGCAGAAAGGGTTAAACCTCTCTACGAACTAATCAAACCTGATTTCAAACATACAAATTGGACTAAAAAACACACAGAAATTTTGCGTTCAGTACAAACAGATATGTTGGCAACAACACACTTACAAACACACGACAATGTACGCAACCTTGTAATCTAAATCATCCCAGGGAGATGCAGATTCACATACCTAACTTTTAATGAAGGTGAAAAGTTACCAATAGCTTACAAGTCACACTTGTACACACAAGCTGAAATGAAATTCACTTCAACAGAAAAATTCTGACAGCGGTTCAAACTGCGGTAGCAAAGGAGAGATCCCTCACACAGGGTAACACATTAAAGTCGTTACACCTGTACCCGCCTTAGAGGCAGATACGAAGGCAAGCTTTCCAAATGATAAAGCTCTACATCCAAGATGGATACAATGGGTTAATTATCTTGCTGCAACAGATGTTGAATACGTTTTTGACCCTTACTTGAATACACAAGAATTTCTCCAATACGAACAAGAATGTCCTCTGCCTACTGAAATTCTACCTTTAGAACATTACGGCTGTATAATATATACAGACGGATCAGCACAGCTCGCGATTGGGGGTAAACATGCTTATAGTGCTGCGTGCGCGATTGTTAAAGGTCGCTGGCGCGATGGTAAATTCCGACCTATGGTCACGAAAACTCAATCTCTAGGAGACTGTCCAGCTCAGCGAGCTGAACTACACGCTTTTAAGATGGCACTTGAAAATACCGATCGCCAATTCCCCACACTTATAGTGTGCGATTTATATTACTGTGTCCAGTCTTACAATGAATATCTGCAGAAATGGGTTCAAAATGGTTTTAAAGACGCAAAAGGTGGCACAGTCAAGCATGAAATGCTTTGGGAACAAGTAGTTCTTTTACAGAAAGAACTACAAAAGACTCACGTGATCCATACACTTAGTCATCAGAGTGATGGTGTTCATGTTGAAGGGAATTCATTGGCTGATGAAGCAGCGAAGGCAGCTGTGCAAACGGCTTCCGTAGCTGCAATTACTCATTCGAAAACGAAAATAGACAGCGAAATAATGCAAGCAGTCACTGCTTCAATAAAAGTCAGTGGTAAAACACTACCAAAAGGCTATCCACTCAAGTACTCATATATAACTGATGGAAATATTGTTCAGTTTGCTCGAATCCCTGGAGTGGGGGATAGAGCAATTCCAAACATGGAACACAGGTTAGGACTAATCTTAGCAGCACATGAAGGGCTTGCCTCTGCATAAGCAGGTGTTTCCGCCACCGTTTCATTATTAAAACAGCGATACTGGTGGCCACGCATGAGGAAACAAACCAGAAACTATGTTTTGGCATGTGAAATCTGCCAGAAAATGAAAGTTTCAACAGTGAAACGCCCGGCGGAGACACCCCTTCTGATTTCAGATAAACCACTAGCGTGCGTTTACCTACACCACTGTGGTCCCTTACAAAGGGAGGGCAACTATAAATATATCAGGGTCGCAGTGGATTCATGCACAAGATTCCTTTGGATGTGGCCTCAGCGCTCAGCTGACGCCCAAACTGTTATAAAAGATTTGCGAGTCTTTATCGGCACATACGCAATCGGCACGCTACATTCTGACCAGGTTCCTGCTTTTAGCTCTAGAGCTTACAAGGAGGCCATGGCCAGCTTGGGCGTTGCATTGCAATTTTTGAGTCCATTCCATCCTGAGGGAATTTCGGATTTTGGATAGAGAAAAAACGTGACATAAAGCAATCTATAACAGCTAAGGTATTTGGTTTGGGTGATGGGTGGGTCAAACATCTAATAAATGTCCAACGCAGTCTTAATAACCTGCCAAAAAATTCTCTGGGTGGAATCACTCCATATGAAATCCTTTTTGGTACTAGAATGTTGGTTGAAGATCTCGATCGTCACACTTCAGTGGTGGAACAAAAACCATTTGATATCAAAGATCGATTGTTTTACAGGACTTAAATGAAACAAGAAGGAGTCTAAGCAACACCATTGAAAAGTCAACGACCACTGAAGAAAAAACACCTGTCCCAGCAAGACCTGTCTGGATTCCAAAGATTGGGGATCTGGTCAGGGAAAAAATAGAGGACAGAAGGAATTTGGGCCTTCTTACAGAAAACCAGTACCTGTACTAGCAGTCCAGGGATCGAGAACAGTGTTACTGCCGCCCCTTGCTGGAAGAAAGGAGAACCGGTCTGTATTAAGCATGGGCTGAAAATTCGTTCCGCTCGCGGAATTTGCGTATTTTCCGCGATTTCGCGATCCGCGAATCTCGCGAAATCGCGGTAATATCCGCGAATCAGCGGGGACGAATTTTCAGCCAAGCACTTACAGGGTTACAGCAGCAGGTGCAGAAGTTGAAGCTAATTTTTTTTAACCTTTTACAAAAGGGTTACAAAGAAATTAACTTCAACTTGGGCACCTGCAGCTGTAAGCCTGTAAGTGCTTCCTGGCGCCTCGTTGCCTACTTGCAACTATTCTCTGACCCTGCTCTGACCCTTGAAGCAGGGTCGGAGAATAGTTACAAGTAGGCAATGAGGCGCCTGTCATGAAAATTAAACCTCAACAGGAAGCACTGACAGATATAAAAACAAGCATTTGCAATGCAATAGGTCTCGCATTAGGAAAGTTTGAGCTATTGGTCTTGTAAATGACAATTTTTTTATTTATGTGTTGGTTTTGAAAATAGCTAAATTAATAGCTTTGTCATTTACAATGCCGATAGTTATAACTTTTGCAAATGTGACACCTATAGCATTTGTAATGCAACATGTTTTGTATTTACGTGACTTAGCTGTATTGATTTTACAAATTACAATGGCTTTTAATTTTTTTAAATAATTATTACTTAAATAAAAGTGATTTTAATTTATAATGGCAATATCTTAACAGAGGGCAGAAGGGCAGAAAAACGAGTCTAACAGGGGGCAGAAGGGCAGAAAAACAAGGGAAAAAAAGAGTCTAACAGAGGACAGAAGGGCACAAAAACAAGGGAAAAACGAGTCCAACAGAGGGCAGAAGGGCACAAAAAACGAGTCTAACAGTGGGCAGAATGAATCCCGCCCTGGGTGTTTGTCCACGAATATGCCACCTTTTTGTGCAATACCTCTACTCAACTGGAGTACTTTCTACTGTCTATTCAGTAAGTGCTCCCTAGTTGGCTAAATGTATAGGGGCAGATTTACAATAACTGGCGCATCCCCAGAGATGTGCCAGTTATTGTGCGCCGCAGCTCCGCCACCCATGGTGCACCGCATTTACAATGTGGCGCACCATGTTGCAAAAACGGCACAGATGCGTCACGCATCTGTGCAGTAAAAGGAGCGCATTGCTGGAGCCGCCAACTACGATCGACCAATCAAGCCCTCGCCGCAATTCCACGCATCCAAAGATCCACTATGGGGGGAAGATCCTTCTCCTACTTAGCGGCCAAGACCAGGAATTCTCTCCCCACCTACCTCCGCCTTACACAGAACCACCTCTCCTTCAGAAAACAACAAAAACTTGGATATTCGACAAGTAAAGTACCCCCCTCCCTCAAGCGCCTTGAGACCCTCTGGGTGAGTAGTGCGCTATACAAATTTTAAACTTAACTTGACTTAAACTTGAGCTGCGTCGCGCTTGTGACGCAGCACCACCAATGCTCTGGGGGGCCCTATCTCCCCAATGCTGCATCAAGCCTTGCGCCTGCTTCAAGCAGGCGCAGGGTTTTGATGCAGCATTGGCCTAAAAGTGACTGAGTGAAATCTTGTAGATTTCACTCAGCCACTTTTAGGAGGCATTCCTGCGCAGGAACGCCCTCCCCTGCGCCGGAATGCCTCCTGATGGCGCAGGGCTTTACAACGTGACGCATCTCTCAGATGCGTCACGTTGTTAATACCCAGCACCATGGCGCATCTTTTGTGCTGCCGCTGGGTCACAAAAGGTCTCGGTAGAGGGTGGCAGTGGTGAACCGGAGGGTGGCAGTGATGAACCAGAGGGTGACAGTGATGAACCAGAGGGTGACAGTGATGAACCAGAGGGTGGCAGGGGTGAACCAGAGGGTGACAGTGCTGAACCAGAGGGTGGCAGTGATGAACCAGATGGTGGCAGGGGTGAACCAGAGGGTGGCAGTGGTGAACCAGATGGTGGCATGGGTGAACCAGAGGGTGGCAGTACTGAACCAGAGAGTGGCAGTGGTGAACCAGAGGGTGGCAGTGCTGAACCAGAGGGAGACAGTGGTTAACCAGAGGGTGGCAGGGGTGTACCAGAGGGTGACAGTGCTGAACCAGAGGGTGGCAGTGATGAACCAGATGGTGGCAGGGGTGAACCAGAGGGTGGCAGTGGTGAACCAGAGGGTGGCATGGGTGAACCAGAGGGTGGCAGTGCTTAACCAGAGAGTGGCAGTGGTGAACCAGAGGGTGGCAGTGCTGAACCAGAGGGAGACAGTGGTTAATCAGAGGGTGGCGGTGGAGAAACCAGAGGTGCTGTGATGAACCAGAGGGTGGCAGTGGTGAACCAGAGGGTGGCAGTGGTGAACCAGAGGGTGACAGTGCTGAACCAGAGGGTGGCAGGGGTGAACCAGAGGGTGATGTGATGAACCAGAGGGTGGCAGTGGTGAACCAGAGGGTGGCAGGGGTGAACCAGATGGTGGCAGTGCTGAACCAGAGGGTGGCAGTGCTGAACCAGAGGGTGACAGTGGTTAACCAGAGGGTGGTAGTGGTGAACCAGAGGTGCTGTGATGAACCAGATGGTGGCAGTCGTGAACCAGAGGGTGGCAGTGGTGAACCAGAGGGTGACAGTGCTCAACCAGAGGGTGGCAGGGGTGAACCAGAGAGTGGCAGTGCTGAACCAGAGGGTGGCAGTGGTGAACCAGAGGGTGGCAGGGGTGAACCAGAGGGTGGCAGGGGTGAACCAGAGGGTGGCAGTGGTGAGCCAGAGGGTGGCAGTGGTGAACCAGAGGGTGCTGTGCCCATACACGACCGCATGGGTAACTTCGCCATGCAAGCGGCCCCCGAACACGCAAAAAGCCCCACGAACACGCAAAAAACCCCGCGAACACGCAAAAAACCCAGCGAACACGCAAAAAACCAAAAATCCGCAAATTCGCATGAATGCACGGATTTTGCGGATTGCGAATTCGATTTCGTGCGAATTCGCGGAATGTGAAATTCGCAAATTTCGCCCATACTTAGTCTGTATCAATTGACCAGGTAAAACCACATCATGTGGCCGATAATAAGTGGTAGGCCCAGTGGACTCCCAAGATGTAACAGACAAGCAAATCTTGCTACTATCCAAGAGGTTCAAACTGAAAGACTCATCACCTTTGAAGATTCTAAAGTAAGAAAAGAAGGACTATGCAACAAAGCAAAGGAACTTGTGCCTCTTTAAACCCAAATAACAGTTCGTCAAGAAACTCCCATCTACAATGAAGTAGCATCTGACTATACAAACATGTCAAGGGAACAAGCAACTCCAGCGATTTCAAAGAATCCGGATGCAATACCAACTATTGACAGAACTGCTTCTGTCTATTTTATCAACTTTGATAACTTTTCTGAGGATCCCAGTGAACCTGAAAATACGCCAGCAAATAAAACTTTCAATAAATATTAACGGAACTTGGTCAAGAGCTTGCAAAAACATATCTGGTTTCACAATGGGTTGAATTTTGGATTGGATTAGGTGTATTTTATCTCCTGCTATGGCTCTGTCTTGTTTTAAGTTTGGGAAAGCTGATTGATGGAAAACACATTAAAATGGACACAGCAAGTAAGAACATCAACTTGCTTCTGAAGCCACACAAATCATCTCATCGTGAACAACGAGACCTGTCATCAGTGAACATCACAGCGGTTCCTCTACTTGGTGAAATAGCTTGGGATACAACTGATTATGACATTTATGGCCCTGTCGAGCTGCTGAAAATTCCACACCTATTTAAGGTTTCATTGAGTGATTTCGTTTCACCGAGCACGTTCTCTGATGATTGGGACTTTGAAACTGTTAATAACATGATGGCAGACTTAGAAATGTCAGCAAAATGTACAAAACATGAATACTTAGAAAGTTCATCTTAATATGAGGAAATGTATTGTTTTAATCATTTTGGCCATCATTACTTGCATAAATCTGCAAACCCTAGAAATTTTTTAACTTATAATGAATGGGAACATTGTCCAACACCTCCAAAAGGTAGTTCTAAAATATTTATTAGAACATTTCCATATTTTACAGGTTTTAATGTTACAAACCCAGAAAGGTTTTACTTTAAAAATGTTAATAAGACAGGCATGAAAAGTATGTTGACGAATTCTAAACAAATTTATTCTGCAGCCTTTTATGCTCAATTGTCCACCTTATGCAAGGAACAAAAAAATGGAAAAAGGAGGAACAGATCTATACTGTTTTCTCAAAATAGGAGACAATCAATTCGCCTATTTCTATGACCTAAGTCCAATACTAAATTAATAAAACATTCTAGACACCATCACTCACACCTTAGGCTTTGACTTTTGGAAAGACAGCATTGAGACAAAAACTGTTTGGGGCATAAAAGACTGGCAGGTACAAGGTTTAGAAGCATTGTTCAGAGCCTGCATCATCCCAGAACAAATGATGTTCTTAAATGAAACTGTTCAATAGACATCTTGTCTTGGCTAAGATAAAAGATTTAAACAAACCGTCTATACCTAAACCCACACCTGATAGTAATTTAACTTCAGATAAGGAGGTAGACGTAAATTATATTTTACTACAAAACAGAACACATCCTGAATGGAAAAAATGGTTAATCTGGCCCACAGACATGAATAACTGTCAAGATAGATTCCTGAACAAGACACAATGGTTTACAGTAACTTGGCCAGATCCAAGATATATCCAAAGACAACATCCAGGGATAATAACAGCTTATAGTGTAAGAAAACTATGCCTTGAGTGGCTGTAGAAATCCACACTTCCAGAAATAAAACAACACTTATCTTTGCTTAAAGATGGCGTTGATTAACGAGAATTCTTACTTGGACCTCGTAATCCACGTCATAAACATTTCATATGCGCCAGTATATACGCTGCATATAATGAAGCATGGAAAGTCACGCAAATGGAAACATCTGAAAGAATACGAGAAATTGATCGTATTCATTTAGAGAAATCACTCTCTGTAGTCGATAATGGGTTAACAACTCTGTTGTCCAGAATATATTCTTTGGACAACATTGTATCTTCTGCCATTGACATAATGGAACAGGACTTGCTAATGTTACAACATGGCCAGTCTTACTTACGTTCTGTAATGCTGCTAGGCTGGACGTTGCAAAACCTTTGTTCTGGCTATGTGCCCTGGGCATTTTTCCTAACTTCGTACACTCTGTGTTCGGCGGCCTGCCTCTCATCTTGGGACTCGTAGCAGGGATACAATTTTTGTTCCTTCTGCTCCGATATGGCAAGTCCAGTCACCAACGATACCCAGATTACCATGGAAAATGCTCTTCTGGCGATGAGGTATGGTGACAGTATAACACAGATCCTTAGCTTGGCTCATTTGAGAGATCTGAATACCACATGGTTCCTATCATTCAGACCAATCTGGCAAGATTGCATCTTACCTGTTCTACGATGCCTGCTTTGTGGAGAGGAATGCGTGTTGGATATCTGTCTAACACTACCATCGCCAATTCCAATGGATGTTGATGCATTACTGGGTCCGGTAATGGCTCATGTGTTGTGTTGCCCCAAACGCCTACCAATCCTGATGACGGCATTTATTGAGATCTCACTGGCAAATCCAGCTGGAGGTGAGATACGTGGACCAACAGGCACACAGGTACCATCTGCTATGAACATTGCTAACGTGGCTGACACTGACGGAGATGCTTCACATCTGTGTACAATTGACCTTCTTAATGAAGTAGTCAAACTTTCATCTACTGTGGTAGACTATTTCTTTGCCGGCCTTGATGACCTAATGATTTCTCCTGACACCGAGAATAACCTTTGAAATGATCACACAGCGTTCTTTTGGAACTCTGAAATTCGACCTTCAATTTTTTCAAAACATAAGCTTCCAAGTTTGGAACTCTATTTCACTACAATTTTATTTGACTTGTTTCCAAAACAGACTGGACTTTGGCACAAAGTAATCTGCTTAAAGTAGAACTATTCTTCGAGAACAAGAATTCTTTGACTACTTCCTAGAAACAATATTGACCTAATGCACAAATCGAACTAGTTTGTATATTCTGCTATGGGATGGTCTCGACCTTTTTTCTGTATCTGTGTTTTGTGATTTATTTTGTGAGCATTACTAATATCATATCATATGCTTTCTATGAAATCATTGCTTTTAGATGCATACTGTACAAATACTCATTTTGTGTACAACCATTTTTTAAATACTTTTCATGTATTTTTTGGGTGGGATTGTAAAAACACATGCTCTAGCTTCTATGTTTCAGTACTTAATGTTAGATGAACATGAAAACGTGGAGTGGGTGTTGTGAACCATTTTAGGACAATTTCCCGATTCATGCCCTTATATAGGTGTAAATCACTATGTCCTTATATAGGCATAAGAATCATAACCATATTTAGACATAGCTCATGCAGTCCAAATACGGCAGGGCTACTTCCACTAGTTCCGAAAATCTATGACGATTTCTTGGAAAACTCATCTTCAGCAGTTAGGGACTTTCCCTTGCTCGAGAACTGACTTGTCCAAGTACTCATGGAGTTTTCAAATAACTGAGAGTCTTTAATGACATTATTATGTCCCCCTTTTTGTCAAACTCGGCAACTTAAAGGTATAAATATGCCCACATTGGCCTTAGCAAACACACAGTGGTTTGGAGCAGTTCGACTATCTACTTGCCCGACGCATCCTGCTACAGCAAGTGCCGAAGGAAGACGACTCTCCAGCTGACGCACTGAGAGAGACGCTGTCTTTTCTCCTGCCGAGAAATCCAGCTCCAGTGTTTCCAGGCTACCGTTGCGGGTTGTTGGCAAATTGAGTCCTGAGCTTGACCTTCTTCATTCCAAACTAAGGTACAGAGCTGATTAGACCCTAAGAGAAATCTTGGACAGATTCTTGGCAAAAGAATACTACATTTATGCTACACCGCACTTACTTCTTCCCTCGTACTAAACTTAGGTTAGGTACACCCGGGTAGGCGGATTTTAGAAGCACCAGTTGAGTACTTTTAGCCTCTGTAATTTATATATGTATTTATCTATGGTTTAGGAACCATACAATGCTCTTACAGTACTATTTCATTCTACTCTTTATACTGTATGCATTATATTTTACAACCAGTTTTACGATTGTAGCAGTTAATTTCTTATGCTTGAGAAAGAAGACTGTTCAATAAAACCTTTTTATTGAAAACGCCCATCTATCTATTTCTCTGCACCTCTGGTGAAACGAAGCATGCACGATTGACTGAGTGAAATATCTATCTATTGTTTCCACAACTCTGATGATCAGTTTTTATCTTTGGGAAACAAAGTTGTCATGTTTATGCGGTTGTCAGAAACTAATCCCTTCTTGTTTATTCGAGAAAGTTTCTAGTGACCTCTGAGCTATCTGGCACTCACAATTAAGTCTAATCTATTCGATAGAGACCTAGTAGACCTCAGTCCTACGTCTAATCTATAGGATATATTATTCCGATGCACAGAGCCTATTGGGAATATAGGAACTACACTACAGTTTGACCGAGGGGTTACTCCATCACAATGGTGACAGATAGCTCATCTGCCCTATCACGATTTCTGTAGGAATTAATGGAACCATAATACGGTGGATGAGACATCCGTCACATTTGTGATGGAGTAACCCCATCTGCCAAACTGTAAATCAGTCCCATAGGGTTCCTCGTAGGCACAGAAAAACAAAATAGCCTGCTCCTGTCCTGTCCTGTATAACAGAAGGTATAAACCCGGCATGTTTATACACAGGGGCTTTCTAAAAACGTATTGTGTTTATTATAGTTCTGTTTCTAATAAAAGGACTCCCCACCCCGAAGTTGTGGCGTAATGGTCAGACATGCCAAATTTGGAGCAAAAGAAGCACATTTCAGTCTTAGTGTGGTCTTCACATCCTTTGTTTCTGGGCAAATTATTAATTTAGGCCCTCTTCCCCTCTCCTTCCATCCCTTTTGCCATGTGTTTTAAATACTAGGTCACGCAGTTTCCCAAGCGGATATAAAGTGCAACAATACGGTTTTAAAGTCTACAACATACTTTCAGCGTTACGCATATTTTGTTTCTTCAGTTGTGCAATCTAGTGCCATAAAAGGTGTTTCTCAAATATAGTTTGTTCATTTTGGAATAGCTCGCCTTCTTTTTTTAATACCGCATAATAGTGTTATTTTAAAACATGTACATATTAATATTAACATTGTATGCATCACAGGGAGGACACGGGTATTCCGGAAAACTGTGAAGCTGTGCATCAGGTTGATTTTTGCCATAAATAATAATTGCCTGAGCCCTGAGCAATTAGTACAGAAAAACAGTTGGAGAAATAAAACAGCCAGCTTCTGTCCTGTATGGCAGAGGCATAAACCCAGGCATACTTGTACACAGGGTCTTTCTACAATACCTGTTGTGTGGCTGATATTTTGAATATATAAAACTACCCCCTACCCCCAGGTTGTGGAGTAATAACTGCAGCTGCCAAATTTGGAGCTTAAGAAGCAGGTTTCAGTTTTAGCGTGTGCTTAAGATCCTGCATTTCTGGGCAAATCGCATAATCCTCCATATCTACTAAAAATTAAATAAATGACGTTTCTGGGCAAATTAGTTAATCCTCTGTGCCTACCAAAAATTAAATGGGAATGTCCTTGTTGGTGCTTATGTAAAACACTTCCAGTTTAGCAATACAAAACTGCAAAAAAATTAACATTTACATCAAAAATACTGAACTGCTGCACAGTTACGGTTTTTTTTCTATCCTCAGACTAAGGACAAAAATGGAAAGGCAGATACGGACCTGTCTCGGCTCACCAAACTGCCCCAAAAATAAAAATTACACCAAAAATAGTTAACTGCGGCACAGTTAAAAAACAAATTCTATTGTCAGACTAAGAACAAAATATACAGCATAATAACCACCTGTCTCGGCTCCTGCTTTTAACAACTGCTGATGCTGAGCACCGGCAAGACCCACTCCATTTAAAACCCTGCGTGATGTGATGTTTTTAAGGTGTGTTTTACCTAATACGCCACAATACAGTCTGCATCACAGGTGGGGTAGGGGTATTCCGGCTTCGTCCTGTGCATCAGGGGGGATTTTTGGCATAAATAATAATTTTGAATTTAGTGGCCCTGCTTAATAACTGGCTGTACTTCAAAAATATGCCCAACACGTCAAAAATCTCAAAGCTCAAATAAGAGTATAACCATATCGGCTCAAGGCCATTTTATTTGTAAAACATTTGTGTGAGATACTTCCTACAGGATACAGACATGCCTTGCAGACATGCCTTGCAGCAAGTTTGAGCTATTGGCATTGTAAATGACAATACCTTTTATTTATGTTTTGTTTTTTGAAACATAAATAAAACGCATTGTTATTTGCAATGTCAATAGCTCAAACTCGCGTAAGTACAAGGGGGAACATCCTTTACAACGCAACTTTTACCACGCAGTGCCTTTACGACGCAACTATTACAACGCATGTCATTACAATGCATAGCGCTGGGGGGGGCGCTCTAGGATAGGGAATAGATTTAATTTACTATCCAACACATTCCCTACTATCCACGGGGACTGGAGTTGGAATAGTAAATTAAACTATTCACTATCCAGCACCCCTTAACGCTATGCGTTGTAACAGCATGCGTTGTAAAAACTGCGATGTAAAGACATGCGTGGTAAAACCATGCGTTGTAATGTCATACATCCAAGTACAAGACCTACTGCTTTGCAAATGCAATAGATCTCGCATTTGCGAGAGATTAATCTATTGGCATTGTAAATGACAATGCCATTTATTTATCTGTTTTCAAAACCAACACATAAATAAAAGGTTTGTCATTTACAATGCCTATAGCTCTAACTTGTGCAAATGCGAGACCTATTGCATTGTAAATGCTTGTTCTATCTTGCACTCACTCTTCAACATTCGGTATCACATTCTCACTCTCGCTCAGTCTCACTATTTCCTACTCTGATTACCTCATTCTAACTTACAGTTTCACCTACTCTACGTGACTCATTCTCACTCACTTTCTCTCACTTTCATCCACATACACTCTTTCACTCATGCTCATGCTCGGTTACATTCAAGCACTCAATCATTCACACCCACATTTACTTACTCACATTCATTCTTCTTCGCAGGACGCTTGAATACATATTTGCTATGCTATCTTTGAGCAGCTAGCTGGCTGACATGAATATGAAGGAGCCCTTGTGGGTTTCCGTGAGTCAGATCAGATTCTCTGGAAGAGTTCCTTTGTCTTCTGAGCCCTGCTTAACACATATGTACAGGAGGAGCCCTATATTCATGTCCTCAATGTTTGAGACAAAAAATACTCCTTGATTTCTGAACAATGAGAGTAAAAGCATTAAGGTAACATGTCGTTCCTGCTTATATTTTGCATGCCTTACATAATCCTGCATTCCCTGTGAGTTTTTGCTTTTCCAGAATGTTGTTACTTTTTTTCAGGCAGTGCATAATTTTAAAAGAGTCACATCCAGGTGTTTATAATGGGGCAGAATCGGGTTGTAGCTGAAGACAATGCAAGTTTCACTCAGTGGGGCCGAAGGGTGTTCGTGGGGATGGGATGTGGCACAATGGCCAGAGCTACCAAATTTGGAACTATAGAACCTGGTTCAGCCTTCATGACTAGTCCATCAGACCACTCCTAAGGGATCACATTCCCATGATATACCTTAGAAGGCCCCACGAGACCTTAGAAGCCCTGGTCTCTTAGCACTATCAGGTAAACCCTACCGGTGGCCAGTGTTGGTTAACCTTGAAGCCCTGTCCACCACAATCCATACTGAAGTTCACCTCCAGTCTTGCGGGCAGGCCTACAAAGCAGCACACCCTAGAGCAGCAGTGACTTTGTCCCTGAGGTCACAGGAACCTTGGGGCCAGTCCACCTCACCCATTGGTGCCTCCATTGGCCTTGTTCCAGTAGTACTAATGCAACTCACCAAGGATTTGCAATGCAGGATTTGCATGCACACCAGACAAAGGACCATGTTTTCAAGGGCCTTGTGTCATGCTTGCACCTTGCAATGTGGTACATGCACAATGCAAAGCTCCAAGTCATATTTTAAAAGGCACGTAAAGCCACTTTGCATGTCTTTGAATGGCTTCATAGATATATAGTAGTGCAACGCAGCACAAACTGCTGCATTGCCTTACTGTGTGCAAAGGAGGTGTTGCGGTAGGTACTGCAAAATAGGCCCCCAGTAACAAAACCAGCAGAACTGTGCAGCATAATGACTCACTCATTAAACGCTTAAATCATGGCAGAGTTCCTTGTAAACCCAGTAGTTTTCCTGCAACAATAAAAGTCTCCCACACAACTCCCACGGTTTTTTACTCATTCACAGATATACAAGGACTTGTAATCTTGGGAATGCGTCAAAATCTTGCGCTGCCCCAGGGGAGGCATAAATAGGAGAAATATCTTTATTTTTACTTGTTTTTTCCTCTTTCAAAGTGTGCTTTATTCTGCAGCACACATAGAAAGAGGATAAAGCCTCTCAAAATTGATTTTGTACATGAAAGTGCCAATTCCTGCATAAAAACAGTCCTGCATGCAAAGGAGGCACCCTTGCACCATGGGGCAAGTGTGCCTGCGTTGATGCTAGGCTGTCGAAATGGCACCAGCGCAGGGGGAAAAGACAGGAATGCACCATATTGGATAAATACCGTGCATTCTTGCCCTTTCCCTGTGATACAGGGCAGTGCGGCAAAGTAACTTGCTGTGCTGCCCTGCACCATCATTCCCGTAAATATGTCCCTAAGCTCACAAACTTCATTGTCTCTCTGCTTCATACACAATCACTTTTAGCATGTGCTGCCTGCTTTGGGGGCACTGCAATTATGCAGCAATAGTGGACAACATTATGTTGCAGTGTTGACTGAATTATGCAGCAAAAAAGACTGCAGTGTTATGTAGTACATTTTCTGATACTTTATTATTTTGACATTTTTACCCATACTAACAGTCTCTGGAAAGCTTTCGCCTCATTAATCCCAGTGTAACATGCAAACGCAGTGTGAGAAACGTGACCAGTCAACCTTTGCACACGGCCTTCCACTTCACAGCAATACAATTCACGCTGTTTAGTAACTTTTGCTCCATTAAACAACTTGTTAAACCTCAAATAAACATGTTTATCGATGGTTTGAATTAAATAGCGTTATAAGCTGTAACTGATCAGTGAAATGCAAACATACTAAAAATCGATATATTTTGCTATTTCTAGCCACACCTCCGACTCCACCCACTAATCCAATCCTCTGCGTATTCCCCCCGCCTGAGTCTCGGCCCACAGTTCCCCTACTTTTTTTTCTTTCTCCACTTTGACCCCTGGGTAGATGACAGACTCTCTTTTAGGTCTCATTAGGGTGGTGAGAGAGCACCCAGGGAATGTGAGGGAGAGTAGACGTGCACCAAGTACATCTGTATTGGATATGACTCCTGGCGCCTAACTTAACAAAACTGAGCAGCTGTGGTGGTTGCTACTATAATTTATATTCATTTGGACCCATTACATTATTGTATCTTGGGGCCAGATGTAGGTAATTCCTATTTACCGACTCTTAAATACTGAATCATACTGATTCGGTATTTAAGAGTCGGTAAATAGGAAGGAGGCATATGTAGGTAAATCTCATTTCTAATTTACCGATTCTGTAACAGTCGGTATTTACCGATTCTGTAAATACCGAATCGGTATTTCACATTGATTCCTATGGGCCTTGAAGCCCATAGGAATCAATGTGAAATACCGATTCGGTATTTACAGAATCGGTAAATACCGAATCCTGCAAGGGTGCAGGGGGTGTCACTTTGACACCCTCTAGAACCCCAAGTACAGGCTTGTGTGACAAGTGGCACACATACATGCCCTAAGGGCATGTCTGTGTGTCACATTGCACAGGTGTGCATGCACAGATATGCATGCACACCTGAATTCGGTATTTTACCACCCAATAGGATTGGGTGGTAAAATACCGACTCTTAAGGGCCTGTGGCACTCTTAGAAGTGCCACCTACATATGGATTTACCGAATCGGTATGTTTACTGATTCAGTAAAATACCGAAGTGGTAAATTTACCGATTCGGTAAATATACCGATTCTGTAAATAACTACCCACCTACATCTCAAAAGCCAAATACCGGTCGGTAACGGCCGAAATCGGCCATTACCGACCGGTATTTGGCTACCTACATCTGGCCCTTAGTGCGCAGGACTTCTTGGCCAGCAGTCTCGGCCGGCCAAACAGTCCTGCATACTTTGCATGATCCCTACCCAGGCTGCATCACAGCCTGGGTGGGGAACATGCACAGGCTCCCCACTCAGACCAATCACAAAGTTGCATTACAGGGGATGGAATCGTCCATGGCAGGAGGAGGTAAGTATTTTCTTTTTTGTTTTTAAATATTTTGTCCCCTCACTCCCTGTCTACCCCACCCTTGCCTGTCCTTGTTCCCTGCCAGCTGCCACTGGCTACATTACTAATTTCTTGACTCTTCTTGGTTTGTTTAGATACAAAATGTTATGTTTTGGAGTGTCTCATCTGTTGTAGAAATATCCCATGGTGTTATACATAGAACCTGTTGCACATGCTTTTATTTACAGTGATGCTATAATGGTATTTGGGACAACATGGAAAGAGAATAATATGGCATGCAAACAAGGGTGTCAGTTTCTTACAAAGGCAGGTCTCACATTACATGCAGAGAATTGTGAATTTCACAAAACCAAACTCAAGTTCTTTGGGCACATCATTTTTGATGGGGGGATGGCTCCTGATCCAGATAAAGTACAAGTACTGCTAGCAAGTTGGCCCCCACAAAATGTAACCACGCCACAGTCCTTTTTGGGCATAGCCAACTATTGTTCAAGGTATATTTGTGACTTTGCTACAGTAAGTGCTAAATTGCAAGACCTGACCAAACTTTGGGCATTATTACAAGCCTGTATCGCCACAGGAAAGTCACTATATACAACATACCTGTGGTGATAGGGACTTCCCCTTTTTTGCAAGGCAATTTTAAGCCACTATACTTAGAATGAAAGGGGTGGATAATGGGTGCTCTGGTGGGTGTTCCACCGCAACACCCATTGATTTTGACACTACCCCCTATTAACAAGGGTGATGTAAATAGGAAGCAGCGCTAAAATGAAGACCAGGGAAAACCTGGTCTTAACATTGTGAAGCTAGGGGAAATGCTTTATTTCTCCTTGTTTTTGCTGTTTCTAGGTGCGCTTCATTGTGCAGCACACATAGAAACTGCAAAACACAATGAATGACTGTTTATGTGCAGCAAGGTGTTCTTTCCTGCACATAAAAAATCTGTAACAAAATTATGATTTGCAACTTTTATGTGTGGTGCACAATGCAGGACGCATAGAAGTTACAAATTGCCATTCTGGATTGTTTGTGTGGCTCATGAATGAAGAACTGGCCAGTCCTCCTGTCCTTTAGGAAATCTATCAAAATCTGGCCCTTCAGTTACTAGAGTAGCACCCCATCCTCCTAAAGGCAGAAAGCAGTGCCAATACACCCCAGGGCATTCGAGCGCTTTACAAAACTAAAAATCTAATCAAACATTCCTTTGTGTGGAATCCTTTTGTCAAAAGAGAACCGTTGCAAACCTTGACCAAAAGGTAACACGTGTGATATTTCCCTGCGTAGAACATGTAATTTCTGCAAAAAGTAGGCATATTATGTGATCTGCCATTGGGAATTGTTTACAATTAATTCATAGTTGAGGTTGTGTCTAGTGTAAAAACAGATGTAAGACACAGCCAGCTCGCTTTTATTGTTCAACACTCCGTCCATCATCCCCTTTGGTTTAGCTTTGTTTGCTCTAAGTTGACAGGGTTTGCCCAGACGTGGGTCCCTTGCTCACTTTGCCACTGGATTCAAGCTAGCGTGGCTGATGATGGCTGATTAGCCAGAAACCAGTCCCAGGATCATTGTTTCCGGTCCAGGGAAGACATGGCTTGGCAGTTCGGGCTGGACTGTTCCCATGAGGGACAGGGTCAGACTGATTTGCATATGGCCATGTCTGATCTGGGTTGGCGGAGTGAGCTAAAGAATGATGATGGAATAAACCCAGATCAGTTGACTGGGGGTGAGTGCTTGCATTGTTCAACACTCCATCCATCAACCCCTTTGGTTTCGCTTTGTTCGCCCTAAGGTGGCAGGGTATGCCCAGAAGTGGGTCCCTTGCTCACTTTGCCACTGGATTCAAGCTAGCCTGGCTGATGACGGCTGTCTAGCCAGAAACTAGTCCCAGGATGCTTGTTTCGGTCAAGGGAAGACAGGGCTTGGCAGTTTGGGCTGGACTGTCCCCATGAGGCACAGGGTCAGGCTGATTTGCATATGGCCATGTCTGAACTGGGGTGGCGGAGTGAGCTAAAGAATGATGATGGATTAAACCCAGATATGTGGACTAGGGGTGAGTGCTTGCATTGTTCAACACTCCGTCCATCATCCCCTTTGGTTTTGCTTTGTTTGCCCTAAGTTGGCAGTGTATGCACAGACGTGGGTCCCTTGCTCACTTTGCCACTGGTTTCAAGCTAGCCTGGCTGATGACGGCTGAATAGCCAGAAAACGGTCCCAGGATGCTTGTTTCCAGTCCAGGGAAGACATGGCTTGGTAGTTCGGGCTGGACTGTTCCCATGAAGCACAAGGTCAGACTGATTTGCATATGGCCATGTCTGATCTGGGTTGGCGGAGTGAGCTAAAGAATGATGATGGATTAAACCCAGATCAGTTGACTGGGGGTGAGTCCTTGCATTGTTCAACACTCCATCCATCAACCCCTTTGGTTTCGCTTTGTTCGCCCTAAGGTGGCAGGGTATGCCCAGAAGTGGGTCCCTTGCTCACTTTGCCACTGGATTCAAGCTAGCCTGGCTGATGACGGCTGTCTAGCCAGAAACTAGTCCCAGGATGCTTGTTTCGGTCAAGGGAAGACAGGGCTTGGCAGTTTGGGCTGGACTGTCCCCATGAGGCACAGGGTCAGGCTGATTTGCATATGGCCATGTCTGAACTGGGGTGGCGGAGTGAGCTAAAGAATGATGATGGATTAAACCCAGATCTGTGGACTAGGGGTGAGTGCTTGCATTGTTCAACACTCCGTCCATCATCCCCTTTGGTTTTGCTTTGTTTGCCCTAAGTTGGCAGTGTATGCACAGACGTGGGTCCCTTGCTCACTTTGCCACTGGTTTCAAGCTAGCCTGGCTGATGACGGCTGAATAGCCAGAAAACGGTCCCAGGATGCTTGTTTCCAGTCCAGGGAAGACATGGCTTGGTAGTTCGGGCTGGACTGTTCCCATGAAGCACAAGGTCAGACTGATTTGCATATGGCCATGTCTGATCTGGGTTGGCGGAGTGAGCTAAAGAATGATGATGGATTAAACCCAGATCAGTTGACTGGGGGTGAGTGCTTGCATTGTTCAACACTCCATCCATCAACCCCTTTGGTTTCGCTTTGTTCGCCCTAAGGTGGCAGGGTATGCCCAGAAGTGGGTCCCTTGCTCACTTTGCCACTGGATTCAAGCTAGCCTGGCTGATGACGGCTATCTAGCCAGAAACTAGTCCCAGGATGCTTGTTTCGGTCAAGGGAAGACAGGGCTTGGCAGTTTGGGCTGGACTGTCCCCATGAGGCACAGGGTCAGGCTGATTTGCATATGGCCATGTCTGAACTGGGGTGGCGGAGTGAGCTAAAGAATGATGATGGATTAAACCCAGATCTGTGGACTAGGGGTGAGTGCTTGCATTGTTCAACACTCCGTCCATCATCCCCTTTGGTTTTGCTTTGTTTGCCCTAAGTTGGCAGTGTATGCACAGACGTGGGTCCCTTGCTCACTTTGCCACTGGTTTCAAGCTAGCCTGGCTGATGACGGCTGAATAGCCAGAAAACGGTCCCAGGATGCTTGTTTCCAGTCCAGGGAAGACATGGCTTGGTAGTTCGGGCTGGACTGTTCCCATGAAGCACAAGGTCAGACTGATTTGCATATGGCCATGTCTGAAATGGGGGGGCGGAGTGAGCTAAAGAATGGTGATGGATTAAACCCAGATCAGTTGGCTGGGGGTGAGTGCTTACATTGTTTAACACTCCGTCCATCATCCCCTTTGGTTTTGCTTTGCTTTTATTTCATGGCACAAAGTTAAGTCATGTTTGACTTTGTGCATAAAAGGTATCCTTTGAAATGAATATGACCAATTACATCATGAATGCATAGTAAATATAGAGCTGTCTTGTTTTGCCGAATGTTTTACAGAAAGCAACGCCACCAATTTCCATGCAGTGTGACATCACACATATCTAGATATATATCTGTTCTGCAGATGCATACAATCTGCATACAGTCTGCGCTAACCTATGTCAATATGCTTAGAGATTAACTCATTGGTATGTCACACTACAAAAATTGTCAAAATGAACAGCATATATGATAACAGTCACACAAAGTCAAAATGTATCCTTTTAGCTTTCCAAGACAAGTCTATGTTCTTTCCATCCTTCTACCATCCGGCTGAATGCTGCTGTTTTGTATGCTGTAAAGAACAGGCTGCCTAGCAACAAGATGGAATAGTTATTGGCATTAGGAGAAGGATTGTCAGAGCTACCGTGGCAATTTCAATGGGAAAGATGAGGTATTGTCTCATGTCAGTAATAAGGTACAGGCGTCAAAGAGAGTATTGAGCGAGAGAATGCATTTCAGCTGTGGTTATTTGAAGCAAACTTTTAATGCCCACTACCTCAATATTTATGATTTCTCAAATACATGTGTTAGGGTGGAAATGACGAACCAATAAATGGTGTTACAAACATTATTTAAAGAAGAAAAACAAAGGAAGACTAGCTTATCCTAGAAAGCGTCTCTTTTTTGGAGGTGTGTCTCACCCATTAATGTCTTGTTACTTACCGGTAATCTTCATTACCCCAATTAGGGTCCTCCCCATACCAGTCCTTACTATGTGAGGCAGTCCTTCCTCCACCCAGCCAATCACAACCCCAGTATCAAAGTATACATAAGGCCCTCTCACCTACCGCCATGCCTGTTATCAACAATACTCTGACACAAACACATCAGCAGGGAGGGAGGGAAAAGGACTGGGACAGGGAGGACCCTTATCGGGGTAATGAAGATTACCAGTAAGTAACAAGACATGGGTCCTCCCCTTCCCAGTCCTTACTACATGAGGAACTCACAAGCAGAGAACCTATAAAAAACGGAGGACACCAGTGATCCATGCAAAGTACAAAACTTTAATCAAGAAATGTTCAATGAACAGCAGCGTTCAAGACGCCAACAGAAAAACTGTCAGCAGAGGCATGGAAAACATCATGCCGATAATGTCGCACAAAAGTGTGAGGAGACTGCCAGGTGGCCACCCTACAAATCTCCTGGATAGAGACCCCCGCCTCCTCAGCCCAGGAAGCAGACACAGAACACGTCGAACGGACCTGCACCTGAGAAGGAGGAGGCAGATCCAAAGACTTATAAGACTGGCAGACCGCCAAACGCACCCACTGACTGATCATGGAGGTGGAAACCTTCTTCCCCTTAGCCACACTCACACAGGAGACAAACAGGGCAGGAGAAACCTGAAACTCCATGGAACGATGAAGGTAAATCTGGAGAGCCCTGCGAACATCCAAGGAAGGGGGAACAAGGGAATCCCCCTCAGTAAGCAAATCAGGAAGAATCACCTCCTGCTGCAAATGAGATTTGGAAGAAACCTTAGACAGGAAAGCAGGATCAAACTGCAAAATGACCCGATCCTGCAGGAACTGCAAATAAGGAAACAAAATGAGCAAGGCACCCAAATCACCCAAACAGCGATCAGAGGTAATGGCCAGCAAAAAAGCCACCTTAGCGGACAGCCACAACAAATCCGCCTCCAACAAAGGCTCAAAAGGGGGCAACTGCGGACCCTGCAAAATGGTAGGCAAATCCCAAGAAGGAACGAGAACAGGAGAGACTGGCCGACGAAGCCGAAAGCTCATAAGAAGCTGACTAACCAAAGGGGTAATAACCTTCAAGGAGGCCCCAGGACCCCGTTAAGCACGAACCGCCACCCACTGAGCAGAAAAAGTGGAAGGGGAATGGTCCTTCAGAAAACCATCCCGGAGAAATTCCAACACAGACGTAGGATCCCCCAGCACAGGATCCACCCCATGGGAAGAACACCAAGAGACAAAAGAACGCCAATGACGACCATAGCACCTAAGGGTCAAAGGGCGGCGAGACAACTGAATGTCATAAGCTACCACATAGGAACAATCCAAAGACTCCAACATCAACCGCTCAAGAGCCAAGCCGTGAGCTGCAAACGATGAAGACAAGGCAGAGACAGGGGCGGAAAATTGAAAAGGAGCCAGACACAAACGAAGCTGGCAAACCGACCATCCGCCAGCTGCCACAGGAGAGGGAACCAAATGCGGCAAGGCCAGAAAGGAGCAATCAACAGGACCGACACTTTCTCTCCCTGAATCTTCTGCAGCACCCTCAGGAGAATTGGAATAGGATGGAATGCATACAGAAGGCCTGACGGCAAGGGAAACGAAAGAGCATCCACTGCCCAAGCCTGAGGAAACAAGACCTCCAAACAAAACTGGGGGAGAAGAGTGTTGTTAGGAGAGGCAAAGAGATCAATCCAGGGAGTCCTGAACCAAAGAAAAAGGGACCAGAACAGAGGAAGATAGAGATGGTACAGAAAAGAGGAGGGAAGGTCGTGGCTCAAAGCGTCCGCATGAAAATTCAACTGCCCCAGAATGTACACCGCCCTCAAGGCCAACAGATGAGATTCCGCCCAAGCACAAATCAAGGAGGCCAACAGGTTCAGAGACGGGCACCTCGCCCCCCCTGACGGTTGAAGTAACAACGAGCCACTTGATTGTCGGTACGAACCAACAGATTTGACCCGTGAAGATGAACCTTTAAGAACTGCACCACCTCCCAGATGGCCGCCAACTCCTGCCAGTTCGAGGAACGGGTGCTGTCCCCCCGAGACCACCGACCATTTGCTTCTAAGGACCCCAAGGTGGCCCCGCAACACCAAAGAATGGCATCCGTAGTCAACAAAAGGGGAGGTGGAAGACAAAACCGCACCCCCTTCTCCAGATTGGAAGTGCAAAGCCACCAGTCCAAGTCCAGAACCAGAGAAGGAGAGAGAGAAACCAAAGTCTCCTAATCCACCTGGGAGGGGTCCCACCGAGCCAACAGATGAGTCACCAAGGGCTTGAGAAGGAGGTGAGCCCAAGGAACCACAGCAGTGGTTGCAGCCATCAATCTCTGGACCCGCAACCAAACACAAGCCGGGGCAGAGGGACGGCTCAACAGACCGCGCAACAGAGTCTGCAAGGAAAGGATCCGAACAGGACCCAGATGAGACTTGGCCAGATTCACCTTGAACCCCAGCTCCCGGAACAGGGTCAACGTAGCCGACACCACCAGAAGAGCCTTAGGAAATGAGGAAGCAGAGACCAAGTAATCATCAATATAGGGAAATATGGAGAAACCCTGGTGTTGCAAACCCCCCACAACACGAGCCAATACCTTGGTAAAAGTCCTGGGAGCAGTGGAGAGGCCGAACAGCACCTGAAATTGAAAATGCCTCCCATGGACTGCAAACCTCAGGAACCGCTGACTGGCAGGATGGACCGGAACGTGGAAATAGACGTCTTCCAAGTCCCGAGAAGCCAAACATTCACCCTCCTGGATGAGGGGAATGACGGACTGTAACGTGACCATCCGAAAATGATCCAACTGCACCAAGTTGTTCAGGGAACGAAGATTCAATATGGGGGCGAAGGAACCATCAGGCTTTGGAACCAGAAACAGATGGGAATAGAACCCCAAGCCCACTTCTTCCACTGGAACCGGCACAACTGCCCCTTTCTGTAACAACACAGCGACGCCAGACGACGTGGCAGACTGCCGCATGGGGACTCTTGACAACGGTGTAACCAGAAAACAATCCAGAGGGGGAGTGCCCCGGAAGAGAATCTTGTAACCCCATGTGATGACAGACAAGACCCACTGGTCGGAAATCAGAACCGACCACCGGTCCAGAAACAAACGGAGGTGAGCCCCCACAATGGCAAAGTCACTTCTGTCCCGCACCAGAGGGATTTTGCTGCTGCTGCAGAGGCCGGACTTATAATGGAATGTGGCCCCCCGACAACGAGCCCGACCATGAAAGGGCTGGGAGGACAAAACCCCCTGAAATCCCTGCACACAAGGAATCGAAAGTGGCAACCGAGCGGATTGCGCCAAGACCTCCATTTGAGCCAACACAGGAGTAGGGTCCCCGCAATGCAAATTAACAGAAAAACAAGATGTAAAGAACTGAAAACTCACTGTACCGCCAAACCAAAGGAAACTGGAATCAGAGAGCAGTACTGGGTGCAACAGCGTTCTGACTGCCGTCGGAGCAAGAAAAAAAACAGGCAAGGTGGTAGGTGGGAGGGGCTTATGTAAACCTTTGATACTGGTGTTGTGATTGGCTGGGTGGAGGAAGGACTGCCTCATGTAGTAAGGACTGGGACGGGGAGGACCCATGAGGGGGCAACTGAACAGTTGTTGCCAGACAATTTATCAGAATCACCAAAAGAGTGGTTTTGGCTCTGCCCTCATGTCGTGAGCCATCAGTACATGTTCTGATTGGGTAGAAGTTGTCTGCTTCCACAAAGATGTGTTTGCTCTTCTAAACAACTGTTGATATTTGTATTTATCCAGCTGCCTGATCTTGAATTTTCAGGGGCACACACATGACACTGTAATGCTGTTAATGTGCCTTAGATAAAAAGATAACTTATGGTGTTTATGTTTCTTTCAATAATCAAAAAAAGAGTGTCTATGGAGGCTAAGCCGTCCTTGGGAGCACAACAAACAACCACACTGGGATGTTGAAGAAAGCCCTCACTCACCACCTAGTGATGACATGCTTCATCATCGGGCCCCACCAAAGAGACCGAGTGTCTCTTTGGTGTGCTGCAACGCCAGGTTTACTGCGGAGCGGGATGGTGAGAAAAGGGCGTGTTGAGTGCAAATGTGACTTAGTGAGTGGTGGGTGTATTAAAATGGTCTGTAGTGTATCTGAGGTAATACTTTTATTAAATGATCACTAAAGACACAAGACATTAAAATATGTGAGGAAACAGTCCACTTTAATTGAGTGGTAGATTCCTAAGGGTGGTCGACATGTTTCTTGCCATCGAAACGGTGTTAATTTACCCGGCAATTCATCAGGACTGTGTGTGGTAAACCCTGGCGGTATGGGCACTCTAAGGCCCACCCTTACCTAGGGACGTGAATGTGAAAATTTAAATAAAAGTGAAAAAGTGCAAAAAAATTAGGAATGATTGAACTATTCCTAATTACTCCTGGTTTAGGAGGCTTCTGCTTATCGTTTCTGCACTTTATTGGTGTTAAGAATGAACACCATGGGTCTCAGGAGGGGGGTGGGAGCGTAATCGGCACACCGCCCTTGACGCTCAGCACCCGCAGTCTACCTACGTCACCCTCGAACCGGACCCCGACGGTTATGTTTCTTTGACAGCAGCACAGAGAGAAGCAGGGCAACCATGAGGAATGCATTACAGTTCCATCACCTTTCCCTTCCATCATTAACTTTTGCTATCAGAGTGCAGATTTGTGTTGGAAAGCAGTATGTGATGTCCAGGGCTAATCTACATGGATTGTTTACGTCTGATGTGACAGTGCAGCTCTTGCATGAACTTATGTGGTCAACATAAAAGAACTTTCAAAGTACTATTGAGAGAGGGGATTAGGCTTTATCCACATGTTGGTTACCCTGAGTATGGTATTGGATTGGGACAAATTGGTTTGCTTAAAAAAGGCTACTTGTACTGCACTTTTTGACATGTGGTAAAACTTATATTCAATACAGCAAAACTAAGTTGGTTAAGGTGGCAAGCCAAAGATCACACACGGCTGGCAGACTGATTTCTTTATTATGACATGTTATAATAAAGGCACCAGGTCTGACATATTTGTTGTTGAAAACATATGTTAAAGTCAATAGGCATCTAGGTGTTGATTGATTTTACTCTATATTAAGGCCTACCAATAGGCATTTTGTTACACTGTTGCACAGATATGAATTTACCTTAAAAAATCTAAAGACAAGAGGTATTTGGCAAAACAGGAATAAGTTGGTTTAATTAAATGCAGATGCCGGGAGAATATCGACAAAGTAATATCTGATGAAAGCCTCTCATTGTATAGAAGTTTTGGCCGACAATTTATACTGTATGTGAGGTACAAAAAACCGACCTGGCATTCTGGCCTAATCATAAAAAACTAGTACAACCATCTGATAAGTGTGACAGAGGTCGCTCTCGACCTAGGGGAGAGTTTTTGTGGTCAGTGTGTATGTGTCCAGATGTCCAGCGTGGTCAGTGCATGATCACTATGTGTGGTGCGTATGCTGTGTGCTGATTGGCTGAGTGTTCCTAACTTTATATGGCATCTATCTTTGTGGTATTGTGGGCATATGCCCCTTTGGCCAAATAGGTTTTATTGGGGCCAATTTCCTCAGACTTATTTGTGGTATAACTGCCTATCAGTAGGATCAATCAGGGTTTTCTCTGGGTGCACATTTGTCTTTGGGCTAAGTGTAACCCAACCTTTGACCTGTCAATCAGTAGACACGAGTTTGGGTCACAGTGCCAGTCCGGTCATATATCTCTGGCTCTGGGTTGATGAGGAGGTCACATGGAGTGCTTCAGACAGCAATGATATGAGTTTGCTAAAATGTGTACAATTAACATGGCGGTCATTGGTATCATTTCTACTGACACCCTCAGAATTATGCATACACTTGTCATATAGTACATTGATAATGTTTGTACTGATATTGACATTGTTATGAGTGCATAGAGTATGGCATACATTGACATTGTTTCTACTGGTATCAACATTGTTATGTGAGCACATTTGATTGCATACATTGGTACTGCATTTATTGGTACAGCTGTGGTTGGGCCTACATATATCAGGGTGTGCAATGGCATTCTATTCATGGATGTTACCAACATATAATCTAATAGATTGCCTTAATAGGTAAGAGTTTTGCCATTGGCCTCCTACAAACACAAATCCTGGGTTTTTCACTGTGCTGATTCTTGCAAGGCAGTATTGCGTGGGCATGTATATTGTTTTGCAGTATAATAAAGAATACTTTCTAAATAGTTGTAAAAATGTTATAACTGTTGTACCACTTTGGCTGCCATAAGTGTGGCAGGGTATGCTCAGACGTGAGTCCCTTGCTCACTTTGCCACTGGATTCAAGCAAGCCGGGCTGAAGACAGCTGTAATGCCAGAAACCGGTCCTCGGAAGCTTGTTTCCGGTCCAGGGAAGGCATGGCTTGGCAGTTCGGGCTGGACTGTTCCCATGAGGCACAGGGTCAGACTGATTTGCATATGGCCATGTCTGAACTGGGGTGGCAGAGTGGGTTAAAGAACGGTGATGGATTAAACCCAGATCTTTTGACTGGGTGTGAGTGCGGGTGTTTGATTGGTTCAGATGCTCCGTCCATCACCACCCCCTTTTGTATAACTGTATGAATGGCAGTTGTCAGTTTAAGTGCACGTGAATAGGCCAGTAAAACCAATGGTAAAGGCTACTTCTGTTCATTGGGAGTAGTCGTGCCACATTTCAAAGGTTTGATCTGTTTATTGTGAAATGCTACAAAAAGCAAGTAGGTTTGACCTGCGTATTGTGAAAAGCATATGCTAATGACACCAGACATTTAAGGACGTATTGTTATTACACACTGCTAATGACCTTAGACAGGTATTTTGTCACATGGAATTTCACAGATTACCACAGAAGGCAAGGGGTTAGGTGTTGGTGATTTACCAGAACAAATCACTGGGATGGAATGTATGCACTACAATAATATATTTCAGGCTCTCTTTAGAGAGATAGCATTTTGCTTTGCAAACTGTAATATTGTATGACTTTCTGGTGGATGGGTGACTTGTAGGAAGTAGGCTTGAGTTGATTTTCATGACATATCAATGGTATAGGGTATACACTTTCATGCTGTATTACTAGTAGGCATGATCCACTTTTTATGTCTGTATTATCTCTCCTACATGAAGGCACATTGGTGCTTTCAGCTTGCAATTTGTAGGTGAGGGTGTGTCTAGCATAAAACCAGATGCAAGACACAGCATGCTGGATTTTATTTTACCTTTCCATTAATTTTACAGATAGCGTCTTTTGCCTATATTCCGCCCCCCCCCTCCTCGAGCCGGCATAGAAAACACATCTCACTCGACCAGGTGTCTGAACTGGGGTGGCAAAGTGAGCTAAAGAGTGATGATAGATCCAACCCAGATCTGTGACTGGGGGTGAGTGTTTTTAAAAGGTTCAGCACTCCGTCCACCATCTCCTTGTGTTTGCATTAAGAATGTAGTGGCTATCTTCAATTTGTGAGAGTTATATGGGGTTCCCAGTTCGGCATGAACTACATAGCTCGAGGACCTGGGGGGAAGGGGAAAGGGTGTGCTTAAGAAAATAATTTTCAACTCTTTGTATGCTTTCTATATTTGCCATTCCCCAGACCCCCGCACCATATGAAGCCACTGCCACTGAATTACTTGCATATATGGTAAGGAGTTCACTTATTGCTTTAAAACCCAGTTCATGAATGGATTTCTCAATGTGCGCACATCTGCTTGTTACCATCGGGAACCACAAGTTCTTATTGTTGAAAAGAATCCCTAGATAGTAGAAGGTGGTGATTCACTCTGATTATGTCCTTCTGCATGGAAAACTGGTTTTATAATAGGTTTGGCTCCATATGTCATGTTATAGGTTTTAGAACCATTTAATTTCAAATTCAGGTCTGTCATAAAAATGATGTCATCATTTATGAGAGCTTGTAACCCCCACCCAGTTCTAGCAAATAATACGGCATCATCTGCATATAATAGTACTGGGAAGAGGTGAGAACCCAGCATTGTTGTGTCCCTAGTGGATAAAGTTAAGGCTGATTCCACCGGGTTAGTGTAGAGCGAAAATAAGAAGAGGGTTAAGACGCAACCCTGCCTGACCCCTCTTTTGATGTTAAAGCTATCAGAGCATTCACCCTCCCTTCCAAAGGGCACAAGGACATTTGCATCCACATACAATTGCCTAATATAATTGGTACTATCCTGCCTCAATTCTCAGGTCCTCCATGATTTTCCACAGCCTTGAGTGCAATACGCAGTCAAAGGCTGTGGACAAGTCCCCTGTTTTTGCCACTGTAACTTTTCAAACATTTTGCTTAGGTTCAGGCATTGATGAACAGTGCTCAACCCTTTTTATAAGCCAATTTGGGTATCCACCAATATGTTATTTGCTACTGCCCACTCTTTTAATCTTTAGGGCAGGATGCACCCCATGACCTTCATGATGGCGTCCAGCAAAGATATTGGCCAAACATTTTGGGGTAGGGATTTGTCAAATTTGTTTAAATCGGTATGATGATCGAAGTTTTCCATGAGGGGGGAGGACCGACAACTGTAGTAGCGTTACAGACATTTGTGAGCAGCAGGGCCCAGAGTTCTGGCTTCTCCCTGAACATGTCTAGGGGGGTCCCGTCTGGGCCTGGGGCCTTCTCTTTACTTTTCTAATCTAAAGCTCTTTCCACTTCATGCAAGGACTTGGGGTGGAGAGGGTTTTGTAAAGTACTACTACTGTGATTTGATTTGATTTAAACATTTATATAGCGTGCAACTGCCCGAAGGTGTCTAGGTGCTCATACCTGGTAGAGAGTAAAAAATCGCCATGTAAACTAGGGAAAGAAGATTAATTTATGAAAAGCCTAATTTTCCAGAATTGTTGGACTGTTCTTTATATTCTCGGGAAGCATGTTCCAAGTTTAACACTCCCTAACACGAAACATCTTCTTCCCCATCAAGCTCTCTTGACTCTGGGAGTTTGTAGAAGTTTGCAATAAGCAGACCTCAGATTTCTCTTTGGAATATACCATTTCAGTTGCTTTTTCAGATAGTCAGAGCCCAAGCCATGGAGGGCCTTAAAAGCTAGACATTTGAATATAGTTCTATTGTCCACAGGGAGCCAATGCAGGGTCCTCAATTTATGCAAGATCGGCTGGAATTTTGGGATATCGAGCAGCAGTATGGCAGCTACATTTTGAAGCCGTTGCAGCTTTTGAAGATACTGCTTTTGGATCCCTACATACAGCACATTTCCGTAGTCCAATTTGGAGAATGCCAGTGCTGTCACCAAAGTTGCGCTAACTCCATAGGAATGAAAGGGCGGATTTTTAGAATCATCTTTAGGATGAAACAAATTGAGGAAATGCGGGAATGGATCTAATTTTTGAAGGTCAATTTATTGTCAAAGATAACGCCTAAATTGTTAGCCTTATTCACTGGGATTGGGGTATCTCCCACGCTGGTCAGCCACCATCTGGGTGTCCAGAAAGAGGTATCTGAGCCAAATAGGAGGACCTCAGTCTTTCCACCATTCAGTTTCAGACAGTTCAGACTCATCCACTGATGTACCTGAGTCATACAGAGATTAAAACGATCTGCTGTCTCTTCAATGTTGCTGGATAATGACACCACAAGTTGGGTGTCGTCTGCATACAAGCCACTGAGAAACCACATTGCCTGATGATTTTGACCAGAGAGGGGACATATGGGTGAAACAGCATTGGGCTGCAGGACAAGCCCTGTGGCACCCTGCAAGGGAATGAGAACTGTTCTGAGGCGAAGGCCACAGCTTCAACTGATTGGACTCTATCAGAAAGGAAGGAGGTCAACAGCATTTCTGCATTCCCAACACTTTTAATCAATAAAAGGAAAATGTTGAGACTTAGGATGGGGGCTGAGTGAGTCTCATAAGATGATTGTCTGTGCAAAGAGAAGAAACTTAACAGGGCAAAATTCAAAGTCATCACCATAAAGATTTATTTAAATGTACGAATCATTACAGAAAGCAAAAAGTAGTTAGTGAAATTCAAATTAGCAGAATATAGCTCAGCAAAAGGAGTAGCATAAATCTGCTCAGTTCAAAAGTCGGGGTAAGTTTAAATAAAAACAGACTAACATGAAGTCTTCCTTCATGAAAGTAAGCAAACAGTCTGAGTATAAATTAAAAGCAAAATGATATAAAGACTGTTCAGTTTGAAATGGAGGATCATTCTAAGTATAACAGAGTCTGCAGAGTTCAGACACGGTAAACTAGGCTCTCGGCATGGTGAGATCTGACATCATAGGGCTGTATTAATCAAGCTACTTACACATAAACCAATAGTTTAAAAATTATATGATACATCGTATAGAAAACATTTAGGAAGACCTACTCAATAATGTATAATTTTAATAAGGCGTGCATAGTAAATGAAAGAAATAACATGACATTTGTGCAAAAAAATCAAACAATATACAGTACAACTCCTTAGAGGAAACTCAGGCAGAAAGCCTTGAATACACAAACACTTGTTTTCTAGAATTGAAGACACAGACAAGTAACATTCATGTAGAAAGCTCATCCATGTAAGTTTAAAGTTTAAAGGCTCAGTACCGCCCGACAAAAAGCTGGCCATCATTACGGCCTTGAAAGAGTATAAAGCCGCCATACTTGTGGCTAAAACTGAGTATTTTTCCCAGAAAATTCTTAATTCCTCCAATAAATCCAGGGAGATCTTTAAAATAGTTAATGAGCTTGCAAAACCTGACCGGGTTACAATGCCCCCTTCCCTGTCCCAAACTCTTTGTGACTCGCTCAACAACTACTTCGTTGAGAAGATAGAGCTCATTAAAGCAAGTATCCCCAGTTCGGGTCCGGGACCTGACTTAGGCGACCCTCCAACCAACCCTGCTCTTCTGTTGAATTTCCCCCCACTCACCACTGACACTTTTCCTTTGCTCCTCTGCAAAGTTCGTTCCGGTTCTCCTTCCGACAGCTGTCCAGCTCATGTCGCTCGGAAGGTTTTCCTCGACCTCCCCGAGGCCCCCCTCTCTCTGCTTAATAATTCCCTCAACCAGGGTATGGTTTCCAGCCCCTTTAAATCAGCCATTGTTACACCTATCCTGAAAAAACCTGGGGCGGACCTTGCTTCCCTCAGCAATTTTCGACCTATATCCTTGCTTCCTTTTCTGGGTAAACTACTGGAGGCCCATGTCTCCAGCTGTCTCGGCTCGTTCATCGAGAGTTCCAAGTTTCTAGATCAGCACCAGGCAGGATTTAGACCCCAGCACTCCACGGAGTCTGTCATGGTGGCTGTCCATGATGAGCTCAGACAGGGAGCGGACTGGAATATCTCACAGGCCTTGGTGCTCCTTGATTTGTCTGCAGCTTTCGACACCGTTGATCATTCAATCCTTATTCAGCGGGTCGAGAACGCCGGCATCAGGGGCACCGCACTTAGGTGGCTCACCTCCTTTCTGAAAGACCGTAAGCAAGCAGTTCGCCTAGGCCCCTTCATGTCCGAAACCAAGGACCTCACTTGCGGGGTCCCTCAGGGCTCCTCCCTGTCGCCCTTATTGTTTAATCTTTACATCCTCCCGTTGATCGCCAAACTTAGAGAGAAACCAGTGGTCATTTTCAATTATGCAGATGACATGCAGCTCATCTTCAATATTGACACTTCCCCCTCCTCAATAGAGAACTTCCATAATACCATGATGTTCATCAGCTGCTGGATGCGTGCGAACCAGCTCAAGCTCAACCCAGACAAGACTGAGCTGGTGCTCACTGGACCACTGAACAACCCATGGAATCCCAGCTTCTGGTCATCCTCACTGGGCGAAGCTCCCCGCCCAGCGAGCTCGGTCCAGAGTCTCAGAGTTACCATCAGTAAGGATCTGTCCTTGAAACCCCAAATTAAAACTGTGGTGTCAGCTTGCTTTTTCCATCTGTGCCGCATCAGGAAGATCAGCAGATTCCTTACCCATGAGGCCCTGGTTCACATGGTGTTGGGCTTAGTGGTGTCCCGCATTGACTATGCGAATTCCCTCTACATCGGAATTCCTGTTTATCAGACCCACCAACTCCAACTTCTTCAAAACCAGGCGGCCAGATTGATTTTTCGACAGCCTAAACATTGCTCTGTGAAACCACTCCTGAAAAGTCCGCACTGGCTCCCGATAATCCAGTGCAGCCTCTTCAAGGTCCCCTGCCTTACCCATTTAGCCCTCGCCAACCAAGGTCCTTCCTTTATTGGCGTCCTTCTTCATTGCTATACCCCTTCCCGAACACTTCGGTCGACTGGCCTCAACCTCCTTGCCATCTGCGCGTTTAAGCGCAAAAGGCTCGGGGGTTTGAGATTTGCCTCACTAGCCCCCGCCCAGGGCCGGACAGGGAACCAAAACCGGCCCTGGCAAAGTGCTCGGCCAGCCCCCCTCCTCTCCCTGGGGGAGGGGGGGGATGCCACCAAGCTCTTTACCAGGGCCGCTTTTCCGCCGAATTTGTTACAGGGCCGATTTTGCAGCTTTGCTGCAAAAACGGCCCTGTCACAAAAACGGCCCCCAGGGGCCCAAAAACGGCCCCCACCCTTGCGGCCGACCGGGGAATTGCCCGGTGCCCGCAACGGCCAGTCCGGGCCTGCCCCCCGCCTGTGGAACTCCCTTCCTCCTGAACTCCGTCACATTCCCTCCTACCAGGTGTTCAGAAGAGCCCTGAAGACATGGTTGTTTGTACAGGCGTTTGATTAAACCCTCTCCTGCACTGCTCTCTGCTAGTCTGTCCCAAAGCGCCAAGAAGCCGCTGGTGATGGTGCGCTCTTTAAATTTCTTATTCATTCATTCATGCAAGCATTCATTCAAGGTGTATTTTTCAACTGAAGCCTGGTTATGCTAACTAAAACACAGTTCCGTTAAGCATTACTTTCTATTAAATAACATTCTCTGACACATCTCATGAGGTTTGTCACCCTGGGCTGTGCTAATGAGGTGTGGTTCTGATGGATGGTTTGTTGCTCTTTCTTGGGATGGTTAACATTTAGATTACATGAGGTTTTACTACTTTTTGTGTGCCACCGTGTTTTCGTGTTTCATGGGAGTTTTCACCTACAAGTTGTAGGTTCAATAGCTACTAGGGATACACATTTTCACCATGGGTCTTTCTGAAGCCAGCTGTTTGTTATTCATCCTGGGAAAGAATGTTCAGACCTGTTGTGCATGCTCCTCTCCAGTCGTATGGTTTATTTGAACTCGGTTAAAGCTATTGCCTGTGGAAAACGGTCTTGTTTCTGTTTACATTCTACATGTCTCATTTCTAGGTGCTGCTGCCTGAACATAGGTGGGTCAGTGGGTTTAATCGGTTTCTGTTCATTTCTTTTTTTGCTTATTCCTTCCTAATGGATGCCCCTAACATGTGAAACTAGCACTGGAAAGAAGAAAATGTGCTTTTCCTATCTAATAGCAGAAAGTTATTGTCTATTTTCCATTATAAGTAGGGCTGCATTGGAAGGGCACTTCTCTCAATGTTCCCAGGTCTATGCAGGTCTATACACTAATGGCACATCCAGTTGAGGTTTTTGTTGTTCATTCTGAGTCTGAGGTGGCAGTTAGTAGGAGTCAAGGAGTCACTATGCTAGTTCACCTTAGGGGAGCTAGAACCAAAACGTACTACTGTATGCCCAAGTGCTGCAACAATAAACAATCCTTATCTGTTTTTAAAAATTATACAACATACAAAATATTCTTGAAAAAGTAGTTATGATCCCCAAGCTGTTGTACACGGTTGCTTAGGAACATATTGATTTCAATCTTTTGATGTCAGTTCAAATGTTACTCCACACTTGTAAATGAATGTTGTTGATATATCAATGCAAAAAACTGATGATTAGCGTTTTTAACGATGTACCGAATGCAATGCAACACCCTTCGTCAGGTTCACTACAAGTAAAGACAAGCGTTTGCAATGCAATAGGTCTCGCATTTACAAGAGTTTGAGCTATTGTTAATGTAATAGCTTAAACTCTTGCAAATGCGAGACCTATGTATATTGCAAATTACTAGCTCCCTTGCCCCGCTTTCACATTCATGGAGGCCGCGCCCCTTTCTTTAGACAAGCTGCTTCTAAAGAAAGGGGCATGACCGACATTAAAGTGAAACTGCCCCATGGTGCAATTTGACAAAAAAAATATCTGTTGGTCAAGTTGACAAACAGTTTTGTTTTTGTAAAAGTGCCCAATGTCGCGCTTTTACTTTAATAGCAGCCGCGCACCTTTAGACATGGCTTGTCTAAAGAAAGGGGAGCAGCCTCCATGAATGTGAAAGCGTCGCATGGCGCTAGTAAATAAAAAAGTAAGCATGGCCTCTATTCTTAAAGCGGACTCCTCTGCTCAAATAAATAAAGAAAAGCGGCCTCTATAGTTTAAACGAACCGGCGTTAGTAAATAAAAAACAAAGTGGGCGGCGTGCTGCGACATAGTGGGTGGTATAGCATCAAATCATTAAAGAAAATAGTGCTCAAGATAAAGCAGACCTTGTAACAAGACAAGTAAAAGGTCCAGTTGTTATGGGGGGTAATAAATGCAGACAAGGTGGTACCAAGGAGGGACTAACAAGCCTAAATACAAGGGGGGGCCAATAGGCCCCCACGCAAGCATGGCGGGGCCCGGCCCCTCCCACACCCCGTCCCTTTCGGGGCCGCTTGCCCCGCGCCCTCGCCCCGGAAGTACTGGTGTGCTTCCGGGGCGAGGGGGCGGGGTCGCGGCAGCGAAAGGGTTAAAAGCCTGGGGAGCGCGGGAAGCGGCCTCTTTGTGCCCGCGCTCCCAGGCTCGCTCCTCGCCCCACCGTGGGGCCGTGTAATTTTCTTCTCTTATTTTTCAGGTTTTAACTTTCAAGCCAGGAACGCACAATCGGCGATTGAATCTGGGGGTCCGATGTCACCGGAGCGGTTTTTGTGGACGGGCGCGATGGAGCAATGGGCACAGGGAGCGAGCGTTCGTGATTACACCAGTGTTGGCAGAGCCTGTCGGGTGCAAGGTACGGTTCGGCCCAACAGAGCGTGTGCGATCTTTTGAATACACGTTGGGGTAAAGAATTTTTAACGGAGCAAAGCAGGGTCTGCTTGGGCAGCAGTCGGATGGGAGACCATGCGGGGCTTCTGTAAAAATAAACTGATCGCTGAGTCTTTAGGTGGGGCCAGACTCTGTTCATATTGTGTGGGAAAGCTTGATCAGTAAAGTAAACCGATCGCTGAGTCTTTAGGTGGGGCCAGACTCTGTTTATATTATGTGGGAAAGCTTGATCAGTAAAGTAAACCGATCGCTGAGTCGTTAGGTGGGGCCAGACTCTGTTTATATTGTGTGGGAAAGCTTGATCAATGTATGAAGCAGGGCAGTTTTAAATAAGGTGTGATTCTGGGCAAATTCATTTACTCTCACTGTGCCTAACGTAATGAATGTGTCCTCATGTAACATAACTAGGTGGTTCTATGTAAAGCGCCCTGATAGCCGATTCAGTACAAGCTTACGATTACAGGATAGCTTGTTTTTTGAACTTCCACGCTGTTTAGCACGCCCCAGCTGCAGCCATTGATAGTGATCAGTAGGAAGGTAATTGTGGTGTCGAATTCAGGCCGTGTGGATTTTTTGACAATTGGAGACCAAATATTTGGGAGCTTTGCACAGTTTGAAGTGTGAGGACACAGATCGCTTGTATTTTAGGTAAAGCAAAAAGTGCCAGACTGCACAGTGCGCCTGTGGTAATCGAGATAATGCGACAATTGAGAAGAATTTATGCCCAAATCTAAATATTTTGCTATTTGGCAGCGTGTACGTTAGGACGTGTTTATCCCCATTTATATAATAGAACACACATTAGCAGAGTCAATAGGGCTGGCTTTAAGGTAACAACAAATGTAAGCAGAGGCACTCATTAAAGCAGGTTGCCATGCGTTTCAGAGTACGTGGTCTGGGCCTGGCGTGAAGTTAAGTTGTTTAACGGCTTCCCGGGAGCAGACCGCAGCCATTCGGATGCGAGCGAGGCCCTGCGCGCTTATTACACATAAATAACGTTGTACCTCAAGCCCACGTCATTTGGTGACAATGTGTTCATTGACTTGATTTATTATTTCTAAGAAGTTTATTCACATGCTTATCACACGATAAGGCTTTTTGTGTAGATAGTTGCTGCTTAAATGTGGGGCCTAAATGTGATTTCGTAGAAATAAGGAATCTTTTGTGCCTTCCTGCTGACAAATTAATGTTACTGTTAGAGGTGTTAACGGATTGTGATTACTAGTTTGAGTATTTTCATTTCAAATAGGGAAATACTCCCACTAACGCCAAATGTTTCTTCATTATGTATGGAAGCACTTTCGACTATTGCGTTCAGAATACTAGTTGTACAAAAAACCTTTTGTGCTTGATTTAATAGACTATGATGTTGCTCTGGTACAATAGGGGACCACAGACAGGTTTTACACGACAAGTGCCTTGCACTAATCGTTTGTGGAAAAACGATTGCTTTAGTAAGTACTTCTCAGTGCAGTGCCATGATCTGATGTAGTATTAACCTCAAAGTTTCATATGTTATGGAAATACACAATTTTAATAGAGAAGCGCATTTATCTTGTTTTACGTAATGCGGGTTGAGTGACTTGCCTAGCAAACATTTTCAGGGCTCGGCACGTGCTCAGCTATCTGAGCCAGACCCTTGGTTCGGCTCTCCCCGCAAGTGTATTGGCTTACCAATCTGTATAACCTTATAATGTACAACATAAGGTACTTTATTCCAGAGCATAATAATTCGAGATATTTCGAGATATGTATACAGCGGTAAGGGCAGTTTCTCTTCCCCAGCGGGACTGTTTCCCTCACGCTTTCTGTTATAATTGTCAGTATCTGATTACGGATTATGCCCCGTGACCTGGGTCATCAGTTAGCGGCTATTGTGTGTCTCCCTTTGTCAGACATTATCTCTATAAAACTGAGGGTTGGTGGATAGAGTATTACTGCATGTGGGTGACAGAGTATTCTGTACACTAAATTCTAGCCTGTCCCTATGTTTTACATCAATTATGCTTAAATTGACATTAAAACACATATCTTGTGATTAAGGTGGATAGCCAACGAAAGCTGAAGGAAAATGATAGGCTCAACTCCTTTCTGTATACAGAGCCACAGTGGAATAATATTTGATGCTAGAAGTGACGTGATCAGTCCAGTTCAATTTCGAATGCCCAAAGTGGATGTATTAATGTGTACACGTTTATATCAAGTACTGTTTGGCTCCAGTTGGGTGGAGAAGTGTGGCTCAAATGGTTAGAGTGGCAGACCCTGATGCAGAGGTCTAGCCCGGGACCAGGAGTCAATCCCCCGTCTTGGCGGGTTTTGGGCTCAATTTACCAACAACTGCCAGCCTCTGATGTTCACGAATTTTCATTTAAGTAGAATAGTGGGGTAGGAAAAGTACTATCCCACATCCTATCACACCTGTTTACAAGCAAGTTGGTCCAGTAAATTGTTGACCAGGGTGACCACCTGCTACTGGGGATAGCAATAAGGCAGTGGGACTTTTTAAGTAGAATAGTGTGGGTAGGTAAAGTACTATCCCACATCCTATCACACCTGGTTACAAACAAGTTGGTTCAGTAAATAGTTGGCCAGGGGATAGCAATATGGCAGTGGGGCTTTTAGCTCACAAGTTAATCAAAAGGATGGTTCAGGGCCACAAATAATTGCCTGCTGAAATTGGAAGATCTTTATCTCTTTCTTTGAATCAAGAATGTCCAATGTAGGCACAGGAGGGCTGTACCCATGACAGATTTGCAGGATAATCAACACGCTTTAAAATATGTTATATTTAGATGCACTGTATCTAAATGCATTTAATATGTTTAATTCTAATCTCACAGAGATGCTGCCCATTGTATACCTACATTGGGGCAAGAACACTTTAAACGATCATTTGTCAGATTGGTTGAGTGCAGGGAGCATGAAAAGCTGCCAGCATGGGGTTAAATGCTGTGACATTGGGCTTCACCTGGGTATCCGCCCCCAGACCAAGCTAATGCTACCTACAACGGTAACATGGCAGAGTGGTCTACGTAATCGACAACACTAGTTCGGGGTGACCGGTGGGCTTGCTGATTCAAGTTACACTTGCGTGCGTACTTGCCTAGGTGGTAGGCCTCGATTCGATGACAGGACTAAGCTATGAAATGTGTAGCACAAGTTACCAGCCACAGTGCGATTTAAGCCTGGTTACAGTGGTAAAAAACCTTGGACGCCCCCGGACCAAGGTAATGCTACTTACCAACGGTAACATGGTAAAGTGGCTACGTAAGGGATATATCTATCGGGAATATGGACAATACTAGTTCTGGGTCACCGGTGTGCACTTGCGTGTCTACTTAACAGCATTTGGCAATAAATTCTCCCCCCCCCTGTTTTTATTGCCTAAGTAAGTCAGCCCTACCAAATGTCATCCAGGAAATTGCCATTCCATAGTATGCCTGTTAGTTTCAGGTATTTTTCTCAGAGGACATATAGCACGCAAAGGACTCACTATAGTAGAGTGGATCTAAAGAGGAAGGTCGTGACCATGCCTAAATCCCATCTCTGATACTGCTGGTGCTCTTATATGGGCAGGAGGGTCGGACAGATTTGCATAGGACCAGGGCTGAACTGGGGGAGGCAGAATGGGTTAATGAATGGTAACACATTAAACCCTGATCTGTTGAAACTAATGTTGCATCATGATTTACGAGAGGTGGCGGTATACTATGAATTGATTGGAAAATCATGTGTGGCAGCTGGAGGGCCACCTGTTACATGCAACTTGTTAAGGGAACGATGCTCAGTTTGGTATCAGAACAATAATATATATAGGTTATGGTTGCCCCTTAGTTATATTACCCATTACCATTGTCAGCCACGATCGAAGCCAACAGTCAGGCGCGAGGTGTTCGATACTTGGAATACGTATATCTCATCAAGTTGTGGTTGGGTGGGTGCTAATCCTATGCTTAAAGACTTGGATGCGGCATTGGCAAACAGACTGTTCCTTTTAAACTGATATCCTAATCATACTTAAGGAGTCATGAGGGCGCTATGGTATTCACTGGGGACTACATGCTTTGTGTCACTGCACTGCACACTGGGTAGTATTCGTTAATGAAGGCCATTTTACAGGGCACTCATCATAACACTAATCCAGTCATGCTACAGGGGACACAAACTGAGGCTATGCTTAACACTTAGTCGGAAGTGTTTATGAGTATGCATCTGACGCTAATCGTATCCAAACTCAGCAAGTAATGGCAATGTAAGACTAGCACGTGTACAGCAGTTATCGCCAGAAACACTAATGGTTTGTGTTTATCTTTTTCATTTATGTATGGCCGGGCCCATGGTGGATATCTGGAGTGCTCCGCATCACAACAGCTGCTACAGGTGGACAGCCCAAGGGATGCTTACGCCAGGTAGAGGATGGCAAACAACAACGCAAGTGTGATGGGCGAGCGATCAAAAGACGCAGGAGGGGGGGGCGTGGCCAGCAGCCGATGATGGCGGCAGCTTAGAGGGCAAGCTCCGTAGTTGAAGCGGCCTCTTAGTAAATCCGGCAACTGATCCGTTACATACCTGTCACAGGCGGGTAGGTTCTGAAGCCCGGGACCGGGCGGCACGGCTGAGGATCGGCGAATTTCAGATCCGACTGTGTGAAGAGCAGTTGGTACAACGACCCGGAAAGGCCGCTGAGGAGCTCGCGAGCCGGGGAGTAGACTGCGGCAGTGGACGGACCGGAAGTGTGGTGATCCGGGAGAGGCTGCGCCGGAAGTGTCCGCTCGGGTCCGTGGACCCGTAAACTCAAGATATCCCCGGGCGGAGCCATCGCCGGAGACACAGCCGGACAAAGGGAGGACACCTGCGGCACTCGTCTGACCCATCCAGCCGGATCGAGACGGCGGAGGTATCCTGGACGCCGCGAGGGTCGCAGGCGCCATCTTGCCGACGATTGGTGAAGACGCCCGGGGACCCGGAGGGTTAACAGGCGGCGGGAGCCGCGGAGAGATCCGGACTCTGCTCTGCCCACGAGGGCTGCACATAGGACCGTGAACCACCGGTGAGAGCGGGAGCCGATGTGAGACGGCTTGACGGGTGGGGGCGCGAGGGGGAGGAGCCTCGCACAGCCGGCTGGCAATTGCTGACCCCTGGTCGTAGCACGCTGCCCTCTGAGACCGGACTTGCTATTCTGGAGCCCCGCACCTCACTGGCTCCGCGAGGACGCATCTATGCCTTTGCACTGACTGCCGGGGCGAGCACCGCGCTTGGCACTTCGTGGGGTGTGGCGAACCTCCCGGCACCACTTAAGTGGACTGTGGTGACATCGCGAAGGCACCAGCTGAGGCACACAAAGACCAGCGAAGTCTACCCCCAGCATTGCGGGTTCTGATGGATGTGGGTGAGCTGACCTGCATACCCCGAGGGGTTCACTGATTCTTGTCGCCCTGCTTTCGCCGCCTCCCTGTGGGGGCCTCAGGTGCCATTGGATCGTCAGAGCGGCAACTGAGTTAGTGCGACACACACAATTCCGGAGTGGTCTACGTGAGGGAGATCGCCCTTTGGCCTGCGTGTCTGCAGTGACATTGTCCATCAGGATCGTTCCCTGGGCGCTGGGTCGGAGGTCACCACCTAAATGGCCGGAAAGGGGTCGAAAGGGGGAGGCGCACAGGCCCGGTTGGAAAGGTACGCCTACGATAAGGCCCCCTCCTCGTCGCCTGATGCGAAATTGATACAGGGCAAAACAGTGGAGACGGCGGGGGCAAGAAGGTGACGATAGACGACGTCATGAAGGCCCTGGCTCAGGTGCAGATGACGGTTGGGACAATATCGACCGATGTCACGCTCCTGCGGGCGGATCTCCATAAAATCTCTGAAAAGGTACAGTCGATGGAAGTGGTAACTAAATCGTTGGTGGAGGATGTCTCGGAGCTGCAGCTCAACATGGAGCGGGTCACGAAGGAGAACAAGGACTTACGCGATAAGCTGGACGATCAAGAGGGGCGCTCCAGGCGGAATAACATCCGTATTGTTGGGGTTCCGGAGTCGGAGGGCACGGGAGCCATGGACCTATACGTCGAGGAGCTCATCAAACAACACTTGAGACCGAAAGGTCTCTCGGACTTTTTCTCTGTGGAAAGAGCGCACCGGGTGCCAGGAGGCCGACCGAAACAGGGAGCGAACCCACGGCCGGTCATAGCACGCCTCTTCAATTTTAGGGACAGAGATGCGATTCTGCAGGCAGCGCGGAAATCGCCCCCAGTTCGAATCCAAAACTCCACACTGGCATTTTTTCCGGACTATACGGCGGAGGTGGCACGGCGGAGAAGGACCTTTTTTGAAGTGAAAAAGGAACTCAGGGCCAGAGAACTGCCTTATTCAATGCTCTTTCCAGCCAAGCTAAGGGTGGTAGCAGATGGTAAAACATGGTTTTTCGAGACTCCGGAATTGGCACAGGAGTGGTTGGAGGGGTGGAGAACAGCAGCGCGGCCACGACGTTCCAATAGACCGACCGGACACAGAAACGGAGAGGCACTCCACAGCTCCCAAGCGTCTGGAGAGGAAACGAATCAACGCTCACCTTTGCACGGAATTCAGGAAGCGGACGATTTGGCAGACCTATGATCTCTACCAACTGCCATTAGGGGACACTTGTGACGCTGATCGGGCGTGCCGCCAAGGACACTGGGCGGAGGGCCTCCGTGACCGAGGAGGGAGGCCGCTGACTCCGGAGGGTTCTTCACCCCAGCGCGCAAGTACTATGTTTGGGGATGGGTTCAGGCACTCTGCTGAGTTGGGGGGGCGGGCAGTTTTGAGTCCGTTGAGCAGGGGGGCAGGGTGGGGGGAGTTGGGAGAGGGGGGGTGTGAGTTCTGAGTATTATATTGTTGGAGGGGTTGGGAGATGTATGGATAGTTTGCACCACATGGCAGGGCTTAGGTACAACGATCGAGCGCAGACATGGCTACACGACATTACATCCACGCACAGCATCTATGGCACACACAGCACGGTCTGAGGTGGAGAGGGAGGGTCAGGGGACGAAACGGGTAGCGCCAATGAACGTTATGTCCTGGAATGTACGGGGCTTGGGGGACAGGATCAAGCGGGGACTGGTTTTGCAAGGTATAAGGAGGTTTAATGCTACTTTGGTCCTATTGCAAGAGACACACTTGACGGGCACGACTACGAGGGCCTTGGATAGGAAGGGGTACAGTATGGTCGCCCATTCTGAATTCACGAAGGGGTCCCGTGGCACAGGAATCCTCATGCACCGTTCCTCAGGGTTCATTGTTAAATCTATAAAAACTGACACACAGGGACGTTTTGCAGCTGCACATGGTCAGTGGGAGGGGAGGCCGCTGAATGTGGTCTCGGTATATGTTCCGCCGGCCCTGCATGCAGTGGCCCTCCCTGACCTGGGGAGGTTTCTGTTGGAGTTACCGGAAGGGGATCTTGTTCTGGGGGGGGACTTTAACACTGTGGCACACAGCGCACAAGACAGATTCCCGGTACGCACTCAGGCACCTGGGCCCTCACGCTTACATGGCTTCCTGGAGGCACAGGGTTTGGTGGACTTATGGAGACATTTACACCCGGAGGATAGGCAATATACATACCACTCGGCGGTCCATGACAGTCTGTCACGGATTGATTACTTTTTAACTCTAGGTACCGGCCTCCTCACTATCGACGACGTCCAAATTAGGCCCAGGGGTGTCTCGGACCACTCTCCGCTGACACTGACTCTCTCCAGCCCTGAAAGAACAAGGAAACGTATCTTCCCGATACACCCGGGTTACCTTCAAATTCCACGAATATCCAAAGAACTGAAGGAAGGGACTAGGTCATATTTTAGCGAAAATGTGGGAACGGTTGAGTCTCCTTCCATATTATGGGAGGCGTACAAAACGGTTCTTCGAGGGCTAGCTATCTCAGCGATTACAAGACACAAACACACACAGAACCAGGAACTCGAGGACCTCGAAAACGAATTGGAAATGGCCACTAGAGATCATGAGGCCGATCCGACGCCGAACACACGGCATGCACTCCAACTATGCCAGCGGAGGCACTCTAGTCATGTGCGCAGCAGGGTGGTGAATGTCATGACGTCCACGCAACAAGGACTGTATGACGTGGGCGATAAGGCACGCAGACTTTTAGCCTGGTTAGATAAGAAAAGGGAGGGGCAAAGGGCCATTCTACATCTGAGAGACCACATGGGCGTGTTACAGTCCCACCCTTCACGGATAGTTGAGCTACTAGCGGACCATTTTCAGGCGGTGTACACCCCCGATACTGAGGTGACTCGCGAGATGGCGGAAACATCCCTCGTGGACGTACCCACACGCGCCTTGTCACAGGCCAGCGTCGACGACCTAGAAGGGGACATAACCGCTGCGGAGATTCAAATAGCCATTGCAGCGCTACACTCGGGGCGGGCTGCAGGACCTAACGGTATTCCGATAGAGTGGTACAAGGTGATGTCAGAACAGCTTTCCACACCCTTATGCATTATGTTTCGGGATAGCCTGGAGCGGGGTAAACTGCCGCCCGACCAACGTGCGGCGACTATAGTGACGATTCCGAAACCCGGCAAGCCGCCGGAGTAATGCAGCTCGTACCGCCCGATCTCCCTCCTTAACGCTGAGAACAAAATCTTAGCTAAACTACTGGCGAATAGGCTACTGCCGCATTTGGTGCATCTAATACACCCGGACCAATCGGGCTTTATGCCACATAGGAGCACGGCGATGAACCTCAGGCGGCTGCATGGGGTGATGGCGCGGGCTCCACTGTTGACGGAGCAGGCGGCGATCCTTTCTCTGGACGCCAAAATGGCATTTGATTTAGTGGAGTGGCAGTATCTTTTCGCAGTTTTGGAACGCATGGGGTTCGGCCCGAAATTCGTGGCCTGGATTAAACTTTTGTACCAAAATCCGACGGCGCGAGTAACGGCTAATGGTCGTATCTCCAGAGAAATATTGTTGGGAAGGGGTACGAGGCAGGGCTGCCCGCTCTCGCCGCTGTTGTTCGCCCTGGTCCTAGAGCCTTTGGCCGCAGTCCTTAGGACTACTCGGCTGCTGAGAGGTGTGCGGTGGGGGGAGGAATGGGAAGACAGAGTCTCATTGTACGCGGATGACATGTTAATTTACCTGATGGACCTCTCGACGGGGATACCGGCATTGCTGGCTGTGTGTGAGAGACACGGACTGGCCTCGGGTTACAAAATAAACTGGGCAAAATCAGTGCTATTTATGTTACACGGCGCGCCGCCGACTCTGCCCACTGGCTGTCCGTTGTTGGTGAGTGACGTTTCCTTCAAGTATTTGGGGATACATATTACGCGAAGCCACGACACCTTTCTGGAATTGAACTTACAGCCACTGCTCAGGAGACTGAGGACAGACGTGGGACACTGGAAGACTCTCCCTCTGACTTTGTTGGGCAGGGCAGCGTTGTTTAAAATGATGGCGCTGCCCCGCTTCCTTTACGTCCTGGAGAACACCCCAGTGACGGTTCCGCCGCCGTTCTTCAGACGCGTCTCGGCACTGCTGTCGGGCCTTATATGGGGAGACAAACCAGCGAGAGTAGCACATCAAAAATTGGTCAGGGATTGGTACAGTGGGGGGATGGCTCTCCCCAACCTGGAATTGTACTACTGGGCGGCACACCTTAAGGTGATTAACCAGTGGATACATGGACCGAATGATGACCCGGCGTTCATGGCGGATCGGCAACAGTTGGGTGCGGCCACCCTTTTGGCCCCACTTTATAATAAGGGGATGGTTAAGAAACTGAGAGGGCCCACTAGGCATACCGTAGCACTGTGGCATAGAGCCCAGACACGAATGAAATGGGGAGGGGTGATTACACGTTTGACGCCTCTGTGGGACTCCAAAGTCCTGGGTAATCTACGGAGTAGTAAGGGCTTTGACCAGTGGGACGTCATAGGAATTTCCACGGTTGGGGACTTGTGGACAAGGGAGGGAGTGGTGTCATTTGAGACCCTCAGGATACAATACGACTTGAGAGTCACGGAGACGTACCGTTACATACAGATCCGACACGCCTTGCTGGCGGTGCTGGAGCCTGGGACGACGATCCCGGAGTCGGCTCCGTTAGAAGACCGGCTTCTGACGGAATACATGGAGAGTAAGGCTACCTCCCTCACTTATCGTAAATTAATAAATAACATGCCGGACCCGTTGCAAAAACTGAAAGCAGCCTGGGAGGAGGAGCTGGGTGAATTGAATGAGGAGGAGTGGAGTGCCGCATTGGCGTCACCCAGGGAGGCGGGCATATCAACAAAATTTCGATTAGTACAGCTTAAAATACTGCACCGAGTATACTACACACGTGTTCTGCTCCATAAAATTCACAGAGCTGATCACCCACACTGTCTGAGACAATGCGGAGCACAGGGTACACTGATACATACTTTGTGGGAATGCCCCGACATCGTGGTTTACTGGCGGAGAATAACACGCACACTGGCCCAGGTGGTACATGTCCCTATCACACCTGACCCTAGAATCTGTTTGCTAAATGTGTGGGGCCCAACAGACCTTACGACCTATGGGAGGCTTTGGGTGATAATTGGCATGATGCTTGCTAAGAGAGATATAGCGCAGAAATGGGGGGCACGGGAAACACCTACCCTAACGCAATGGTGCAGGAATATGGATATGGCGATGGTAACGGAGAGGGCGGTGTACCAACAAAGGTGTAATCCACGTAAATGGAATAAAATTTGGCTCCCATGGAACACTTATAGGGGAGACATATGTGAGCCCTTACCGGAAGGAGAAGACCTGGATAGCGGGGAGGAGGACGAGGATCTAGAATAATGGGGGGAAAGGGAGGGAGTTGATACATGGTGAGGGGGTGTTGTACATGGTTGGGATCTAGTGGAGGGGCCGCAGGCTGAACGCACCGTGATGTGTTGCTTTTATGATGAAACGTAGCCGATAATTATCAGGAGGATGCTTATGATGGTCATTGCCATATACTCGATCATTTTCGTTTTCAGTTAATCATTAATGTATTAAAATAAAAGTTGCAATATCGAAGGAATGTGGCTGAATGTTGAAGCCACACTTGAAAATGTGTATAACTGTGACCGAGTTTTTCAACATGCAACGACAATAAAAATTTATTTAAAAAAAAAAAAGACGCAGGAGGTGCCAACACAGAGTTGATTGTTTCGGTGTGTAAGCCCTTATATTGGGCTGGCGGCAGTAATGTAGCAGGGTGTGGTTTCACAAAATGGCAGTATTTGCCGTAACAGGAAAAATGTATACCTACAGTAACGGCGCCTGTGCACGCAGGGCCACCAGTGTCAGCATGATATGCATAGATCACCAAATGGTAAGTGACAACGGCAGAGATGGGACAGTACACAAGGGTGTGCATTCCTAGCTTCGGCAACCACAGTAATGATAGGCCTATGCAACGCCTCATTTCCCCGGTCCAGGAAGTGGGGACTTCCATGGTAAAAGTAGTACCATACACTTAACACTTTCCAGAGCGTAGTGGCTAGGTGTCGATGGTTAGCAGACTGTACAGTAGGCCAGTGGGAAGAGTAGAATGGGAGTACCAGGAAACCCCAGGTCACAGCATCTGCAGGGACCCTCGAGAGGCGTGCCCCCACACCCTCGTTCATTTTAGGACATGGGGTAACGATCATAGGACCCAGATTGCACCATGGGGGGCTGCGTTTTCCCCCGGCTGCACGTAAAAGGGGGGGGGGAATTTAGCGAGTGCACGGAGTCACTCGGTGAAGAATCACTCGATAAAGAGGATCTACACTTGGTTGGAGAAACTATTTCATACACATTAATGACAGAATATCCCACAAGGGGTCATCTCAGGACCAAGTAGAGTAACAGTCGGCTGATAATGAGGAGTTGACGTTTATTAGAGGCTCTACTCACAGGGTGGGGGGTCCAGTGGACAGAGTCAGGGATGCCATAGGGGTAGGGAACAAAATAGCAGGGGTAGAGGGTTTTGGATTAGGAAGTTATGACCTTTCAGTGTAGGCGGTTGGGGGGGGGGGCCAGATAGTCGGTTAACTACCTGGCCTGTGGCGGTAAGGTCATTAATCGGTGAGCAGCATTTTAAGGTCCTTACGGGGGGGCGGACCCATTCACGAAAGGGGCCACCCGCGGGAGGGGCCATTGGTCTCTCTCAGAACTTCAGGGGCAGGATATGATATCCCGTTTTAAAGGGTGGGGGGGAGGGAGTCTACGCTTTCCTCAGGCTGGTAGCCACCCCTCACAACACTATGACGTCACTAAGGTGCGCGAGTGTCTGGGCCCTCCTGTTATGGTTAAATGGAGTTCAGGGAGCGCACGTGGGTGTAACGTGCCCTGGGTTGCGCATGCGCATCTTCAACGTGAGAGCGCAGCTGTAAAAGGATCTGACACCGGTTGGCGACCTTGCCGTAGGACTTTATTAAAAATATTAGAATGCAGTTTAATTTTCAGGATGATTAGATTACGTTAGGAAACACGCTGTACTAGCTATTTGTTAAGGTTAGCCCATCATACCATGTCGAAACGGATGTCAATCTAATCTTCTGAAAAGTGTGCATTTTAATAATTGTCAGAAATGTTTATTTGATTAAAAATTTTTATTTGTTTTATATTTTAATAAATACGGCCAGGGGGGGGGCCCTGTACCCCCCCTTGACTTCCAAAGACCCCCATGTGTTGACTGGTTGAATTGGGTAATTCAGTCAGTGTTTAAGGGGGGAGGTGGCCGGCAGTCCAAGACCATGATACAAGGGGGGGCCAATAGGCCCCCACGCAAGCATGGCGGGGCCCGGCCCCTCCCACACCCCGTCCCTTTCGGGGCCGCTTGCCCCGCGCCCTCGCCCCGGAAGTACTGGTGTGCTTCCGGGGCGAGGGGGCGGGGTCGCGGCAGCGAAAGGGTTAAAAGCCTGGGGAGCGCGGGAAGCGGCCTCTTTGTGCCCGCGCTCCCAGGCTCGCTCCTCGCCCCACCGTGGGGCCGTGTAATTTTCCCCACCCTCCATCCCTTGTTAGCAGACCTTGGGGCCTGGCAAATGGTAAGTATCAGGTTTGTCAATGTGCCGGACTATAGGTTTAGGGGGCTTGATCCAGTAGGCCTTGAATTTCCCGTCTACTGGAAGGTAGAACAGATGTAAACATTTTGTGCAGTGCCGTAAGATTTAACTAATTCTCTCCTTAGGCCTTTTTTCCCGCTTACAGGAGTATCTGTATATGTATATGTTTTGTGCTTTGCTGTGTATTAACAATTTTTCTCCTTAGGCCTTTTTTTCTTTTAGAATAGCAATGTCGTATTTATTATGTGTGTCTGGCGGTAAGGTCATTAATCGGTGAGCAGCATTTTAAGGTCCTTACGGGGGGGCGGACCCATTCACGAAAGGGGCCGCCCGCGGGAGGGGCCATTGGTCTCTCTCAGAACTTCAGGGGCAGGATATGATATCCCGTTTTAAAGGGTGGGGGGGAGGGAGTCTACGCTTTCCTCAGGCTGGTAGCCACCCCTCACAACACTATGACATCACTAAGGTGCGCGAGTGTCTGGGCCCTCCTGTTATGGTTAAATGGAGTTCAGGGAGCGCACGTGGGTGTAACGTGCCCTGGGTTGCGCATGCGCATCTTCAACGTGAGAGCGCAGCTGTAAAAGGATCTGACACCGGTTGGCGACCTTGCCGTAGGACTTTATTAAAAATATTAGAATGCAGTTTAATTTTCAGGATGATTAGATTACGTTAGGAAACACGCTGTACTAGCTATTTGTTAAGGTTAGCCCATCATACCATGTCGAAACGGATGTCAATCTAATCTTCTGAAAAGTGTGCATTTTAATAATTGTCAGAAATGTTTATTTGATTAAAATTTTTGATTTGTTTTATATTTTAATAAATACGGCCAGGGGGGGGCCCTGTACCCCCCCTTGACTTCCAAAGACCCCCATGTGTTGACTGGTTGAATTGGGTAATTCAGTCAGTGTTTAAGGGGGGAGGTGGCCGGCAGTCCAAGACCATGTAATGACTCGGAAGCCATCGTTTACGAAGGACAATGACACAAGCCAGTTAAAAATAAGGGCGAAGAGTGGGCGGGGCTTCAAAGCCATACTCCAATACTGAATGCCTTGCAGCAGTGCATGCGCTGCCCAGGGTCGACCTAAAAATTAGCTATAAATGGTGCTACGTGATCACATTTTTTTGGTTATTCTGTTCATACTAGATTAACAAGTAATCAAAAGCTTTCAGCATACAGATGAACACTGGTAGCAGTAGAATACTGAAAAGTAGCACAATTTGTGTATATATATGGGAACAGTTAATGAAGAAAAGTTAACGTAGAAAACTCAGCTATAAAATAAATGTGCAGAAATTTTTAGGACGGTATAAAGAGTGAGGCACAGTATAGCATATAAAACCTCTTGCAAAAAAATGGTAAATTATAAATCTGTCTACCAGCAGAAATGGTGGACGGAGCAGAAACAACATTTTTAACATTTTTGACATACCGTTTTAATTATAATCTGAGAAAAGGTGTGATTTGCAACATTCTAGGGTCTTCTGTTTTGTAGCTGGCCAGAAAGAAGGCAAAAAGTATAGCCTTGAAATCTTAATAACCTTATTTGATTTTCAGGGGGTAGAGTCTTGGAACTTCTAACTAGACTTTGCTACTCCAAGAGACCAAAACTTGTATTTGATATTTTCATTTCAGACACTGCCATAACTACAAATTCTTAAACCATGGTTAAAGATCTGACCTCTCGAAACTTAAAAGTGTCTGTTCTCTAGGAGGTCCTCTCTCTATTCCTCTCCTCCGGCAGCTACGAGCAGACAGCTAAAACTCAATATTAGCAAGCAGACTATAGATGACTATGGATGGAAAGTGTGTTGCCTCCTGGAGGATTTCTCTGGCAATATGTGTGCATTTTACTGTTGGAACTTTAATTATGAGTCTCTGTATGTGTATTCTTCGTGAGCCACAGGGCAAAAATGCCTACTGTGCACCTTTTGTATCATTTGGTACCATGTATCTCCGTTGTCCTGAAGTCTTTCTTTTGTTGCATCGAAAACCGAACCGCAAGTCCCCCCCTTTTAGCACCTAACCCTGAGCATAGCCAGTCAGAGCAGTACTAGGCTTAATCGGTAGTTTCAACATTATCAGGCAGAGGGAGGGGTACTCTTTGATCCGATCAATACGTTTTGAGTTTTGGCTGGGTGGGATATAGCGGACATGTAAATAGACAATTAAAGAAGGTGATAGAGCAAGAAAGGCATTGACGCATTCAAAAGTGGAAGAAGGTGCAGTTGATGGAGTCTTGAAATAATGGTGATAACAATATCTTGTTCCATTTGTTTTTCTTTGGATAATCAAGAATCATTGATGGACAGGAGATATGAATTAAGCCAGGATTCCCTGATGTTCAGACCCAGTATCGAAGAGACACTGGCTCCCTCAGAATGCTGTGTAGAACATTCCACACAGTCATCACTTTGAGTTGAATACTGCCACTCACAATAAAGGCCTTTGTGACGGTCATTGATTTACTACCAAATTTTCTACGAGATTTAAGGGTACAAAAGGTTGAAGACAGGTATGGTCAGAGCTTCATTAACATCACAGACCAAAATGTTTTTGCTTATTTTGCTGCGCACCTTTCCTCAAACCCAGTAAAAGACCCAAGTTTGCATCTTTAAGTGGCCTTTCAGTATTACTCTTAAACCTTAACGAATTCAGAAAGATCACCAATACTACACAACATTACACCCACATAGGTGTATGGTTCAGGAAACGTTCAAACATTTGTGTAGCGCTAGTAATTACTGCATAGCCATTGCTATCTGTATCCATTGTAACCTTATCTTTCATTAATGTCTTAGATTTTTCATTAAGAAATATTTGATAACTAATGTTTTAGGCTGTGCTTGCTTCAGTAGGTTTTGCTGCCCTGTAATTACCAAGTGCCCGTAGTCAAGTCAGGGAAGCATGTTGTAAGCCTCATAAGGAGTAAAGGCTGTGATACCCCTACTGAGATTCAAACAGAACCCTGCAGGTTAACACAAATTCACAGTGTGCATTACAGGAACATATAGCCACAAATATATGCTAATACCTACATATGTTCACATGCTTATCGTGAGCATTAGGTACAATGGATACAAAATTTGCTTGATGCTGAAATGATGTGATCATTAGGTCAGAAGTCTGAATCCAGCAGGGTACGCTCAGCCATCCATCCTTCTGAGGTTAGTAAATTGAATACCATTAAATTGCGTAGTAGTAACATCTGCTTTGCCCAGCGCTTAGAAGCAGCAGAAATGTATTATGAAGGATTACATAAAATAACACTGCAGCAAACATTTACAGTACCAGATGTCGAAATTGCAAAATGTCGTTTGTTGTGTTTACATTTAAATAGCGTTGGCGGTTCTGGAAGGCCTCATAGCACTAGGAAATAATACAAACAATAAGACTTCTGTACTTATTTTAAAATGCATTTATTTAAGTTTTCTCTGGATGTCAAAATCCTTACATGTTATCTGCCGCATCACTTTCCGTTCGTTAAATAGTGATGCCGCTAGCGCTCTTGTCTATTGGCGCAGGTGTATTGTTACATGAAGCTCCTGCGGCTTTTTGAACATGGATGGGAGATCAGTAGCTTTTACACCTAATTGCAGACTCCTATGACAGATTACTACTTTGAATGAGGGGCGAACGATTAGGAAGGGGTGAGGCATCAGCAATTTTAAAAGAAATGTTACAAAGTGACCAGGGAACCTGTAGCTGGAAACGACCTTATGAATGGTGGAGCAGCAACATTTTAACCGAGCAATCCGACCAGAGACCCCAGCCAAGTAAGCAAACAAGCAGCCCTATGGCACGTATACACTTTTCTGTCGAACAGCTAACGGCACGGCTGGGGACAGGTGGTATTTATTGAAATGTAACCGCTGCTCTTCAAGAAACAAAGCAGAAACCGCGCCGGGAAAAGAAAAACAAGTTCAAAAGTTTATCAAAGTTGGCTAATGCTTATTTAGGTTCCTACATCAGTGTGCAAAAAACAATATCGTGAACCACAGCCTTCCCTATTAAACAACCTCTCTCCGCCAGTCCATATTCACTACATATTAGCATTAAGAGGAAACATTGGTTAACAAAAAAAAAGTTCTTGGGATCATTTCAGTAACTAAAACCCTGTATCCCGCTTATTTAGAGCTTATGGTGGAAGTTTGAAAAGTTAGTACTCCTTACTTTGATTCATTCTGTATTTTCCCATGCTCTACATTTTAAGACCAATTGAAGCTTGGCTTACAAAACAGTTCTGGTGCTCCTGCGAAGTGGGGTGCAACATGTTCCCTCTTGTGTTTAACATTGTGATTTGGGGATACAAATGCCCTGTAGCCCACTTTAACACCGAGTAGGGGTGTACTACATCAGTAGGTGGCACCTGTACTGCAGGACGTGAACTTTAAAATAAAACTAGAGATAGCGATTGACCACTTTCAACTTGTTTAACTGTTTAATTGGTACTTCTTGCCCACTCACTTTCCCTCACCTTCCTTTGTAAAAGAAACCTATGTCCACGACGGCGGCATGGCCGAGTCGTAATTCTCTGCAATTCAACGGTTCCAAAACGGAGGTGTTGCACTGTTCCTTGGACCGTTCCCCTAGGCCTTTGCCATCGAATTTCTGGCCTCCAACTTTCCGGGACACTAGCATGCCGGCCCAATCAGTCAGAAACTTGGGGGTGATGTTTGACTCCAGTCTACAGCTAGATGTGTCGGTAAATAAAACAGTGGCCACTTGTATGGCACTTCTGCGAATGCTGCGGAAAATATTACCGATGCTCCCGGTACAATCTAGGCCAGAAGTAGTGAGAAGTATCATCCTAAGTAGGCTTGACTACTGTAACTCACTAAGGGGCTCCAAAGACCCTGGTGGCAAAATTGCAACGAGTGCAAAATCTCGCCGCCAAGCTGGCTCTCTCGCGTAGTCGTTTTGACTCTTCCACAAAAGCACTTAGGGAGCTCCATTGGCTTCCAATCCCTCAGAGGATTGAGTCTAAAGCCCTCTGCCTGGTACATAAGGCCCTTCATGGACAGGGTCCCTCTTCCTTGCAGAGCTTGTTCTCCTGGTATGTTCCTTCCAGATCTCTCCGCTCGGCCTCAGCATGTATGGTGACAGTTCCAAAGATTCTGAGAATTCGGTTAGGAGGCCGATCCTTTAGATTCGCAGCGGCAAAATTGTGGAACTCTATACCACTCGGCTTACGCCGCACTGACGATTTTGCTTCTTTTAAGAAGGCTTTGAAAACGTTCCTGTTTCCCATAACCTGTTAAAGCCCCCTTCTGTAATCTATGCAACTGTCTATACACTGTGTGTGTGTCATCTAAGTCTAAGCGCCAGGATACCGGATGGGTGACAGTCATTGCGCTATATAAAAGCACCAATACATACATACATACATCAAAGAAGATATGCTCTAGAAGGGAATTCGTACTAAAGGTTTCGCCCTTGAAAGATACAAGTTCACTCCTTTTCATAACATTAAAAACCAAGCATTGGGAAAGGCAGTAAGTCTCACCTTTGGAACCTATTGGTTTTGCCATCAGCTTTTAGCGATGGTATACAGCGTTGGGATACTGTACAGCACTTTGGAAGTGGGCGGCGGGCTGAAGTGCACATGAGTCAGTATGCGTGTATGCAACAGAAAAATGATATGAAAGCCTTCTATATATTTTATCGATCGTAATGGCAGAAGCCACTGTGATATGTAAATAAAAGTAAAAAAGGTTTTTTGATTAGCCAGCAATGCTAATTATACAAAAACCAAAGGTGTTCGGGGGCGAAGGAGCAGATTGTGAGAAGGAAGGCAAAAAACATCACAATGAGGTTGGGGAGGCACAACTGGGAGAATAAACCCGTACCAGAGAGAGCAACAAGGAGCTCCAGGAAGGGTGAGAGATGCACTCATCTGAAGAACACATGCAAAAATGGAGTGCTACACAAACTAAAGAGCAGGGTGCTGTGGGGAAGAAAACATGCCTACGTACCTTACTGGGAAACAGCGAAGTACGGAAGCCTTGATGGTGAGCAGGGTCTTGTGCAACTGTGGGGTCTCTGACCGTACACTGGGCAGAGGGGAGATATAGAAGGGTAAAGCCTCGGTGATGACTGGGCCCTGGCGTGAAATGACGGAGTTCCTGATAGGCCTGGGAGTGGCGGATGGTATGCTGAGTCGCTCGATGGGCGGGCGAGGGACACCGCTTCTGAAGTGAGGTTGGCTGAGAAAGGGAACATGGACAGCCTCAGGGCACTATCGAGGGTGAGTCTGGAGACATGCCTGGGGAGAGGGAGGCACAGGAGGGCACGGTTCTGCGAAGGTATCCGGCACAATGCACATCCCTGGGTGACATGGTGACGTCAGACGGCACGCGGCAGTGCCTTCCTGTTCCGCAGTGTAATTACGGCTCTGCGCTGACACTCTGTGTGAGGCACGTTCACCTACTGTAGTAGTAATAATAAACAAGCATTAGCCGCGCGCGAGGCGGGGAGGGGGAGAAGCGGGAGTTGTGTGCCCGCTCAGCCAATGCTTACAAAAACAAGCATTGCACGCAGGCGCGCGCGAGGGGCGGTGCGGCCGAGAGCAGGCAGCGTTTCCCTTGAGGGAGCGGCGACCAAATGGCCTGAGAGCTCCCGCAAGGAAATCGCCAAAACGCCCACATTTTGAAAGCAATGCAACACAGGCACGTTTTTGCATGGAAAGCTGCATCCATCCCAAGAGTCAACTTTCCTATGCAGCGCACGCAGGCTGCGTAGGCGAGACCTGAAAAAGGAGTTTAAGTAGAACATCTTAGGAGTCAGGGAAAGCAGTGTAAAGTGAGAAACAGGAGGAATTAGTAGAAGAGTTTATTCAAAATAAGGAATTTAAAAGAAATCATGCTTTATGATTGCCTGAGGGCGGGGTAAATGTCCTTGAAGAAGCACTCAGAGACATGCAGCACTAGGCTCCTTCAGTAAGACGAAGCCATGTCATTGGGGTTAAATGTTCATTCTTCAGCATAGTTACTCTGTGCGTCCCCAGAGGATGGAATATACCACACCCCTGGCTATCTTTATCCAAAAGGAGTCTTGGTAGGCTCAATGGTTATACATAGAAAGATCAAGAGAAAGAAGGAGTGAGGTGGGGGTGTCACAGCATTTAGATCAGTCTGCATGGTTTCATTCGACTTCATGTTGATGCTGATCTAGCCATCAGTCTCAGCCAGCAATTAGTTTGACACATTGGAGTAATGGTTCAGCAGGTTAATGTACATGTTCCCGAGATCATTTCTTACAGTTGCAGTCTTCATAGGACCTTTTCATCAAGGCATACCTTGCTGCACATCTTTCAGAAACCTTTGAAACATTATCACCGAATTATGACCTGTGTTCTATACGCGGATATCACTCTATATATTCGGGACCCAATAGATCATTTGAACACGGTCTTGCAGGAACTCACAAGATGTGGTGGTCACTCTAGCGTACATATCAATTGGACCAAATCCACCCTACTGCCACTCACACCTAATTTCACTGCCTTTGTACCTGATTCCCCCATCCAAAGGGCATTGGGCCCGTCCGATACTTGGGGATATGGCTCAGCACTAACATTCAGGAGCTCTGGGACATAAATGTTGGTTGCACATTGACATGGCTGGAGGAGAAAACCAAAATATGGTCTAAACTTCCCATCTCTTTGGCTGGTACAATTGCAATCGCTAAAATGATAGTGCTTCCCAAGCTTCTTTTTTTATTTACTAACATTCCACTGCAACTTACTCAAACTTTCTTGAAAACTTTATTATCCAATATGATCTCCCTGGTCTGGGTCGGGAAACAGCTGCGCATAGCATGGGAAATACTCACGCTTCTCCTAGAATAGGGTAGACTAGGCGCTCCTAATCTAGCATTATATGCATTCTGCGCGCAGGCGCAATTCCTACATTATTGGGTTTTCCCAACTCCCTTCCAACCCCACGTTGCAGTTGAAGCTGACAGCGTTGCACCTCTACTACTGAGAGTAACCTTATACCAGCCTCAATAACGCCGCCATGCCGAGATAAATACATCTGATACACTTAGATGGGCTTGGGACAAACTTCGCAGTCGAGCTGGGCACTCAGTACTATACTTGCCCTCTGTTGCACTTGTAATACAACCCACTGATGTCTATACTCGGAGATGAAGGCAATTCTACACGCGCGCACAATCTGGGATGGGATACTTTTGCTGGCCTCTATCCCATCCCTCCCACGGCTATCCCGGATGATGCATCCAAGTTTTCTAATTTATTTCTGTATTATTCTATTAGAGGAACATGTTTCAAACTTCACGACACATTTCCCTCCCCGCCACATCCCTCCTGGCCCTAGAATCAATACTTACCAACTCATCCTCAGACAAGCTCATTACTTGACTATACAGTAACTTGCAGCGATCTGCCCCAATCACATTCCGGAAAGCCTTGGCAGGTTGGAATGAAGAACTATATGGACCAATTTATGAAGCTCAATGACAGGTTTGCTGCGGACAACTAGAGATGCTGTCGCCTAATTATAAACTATGCCTTATACATTTCAAATACTTGCACCAAATCTACAGAACTCCTATTCAGCTTAAACGCATGGGTATTCATCCCAAAGTGAAATGCTGGAGATGTGCGTCTCCAGATGCTTCCTTTTTACACATGGCCTGGCACTGCCCCGGCATTGAACGCTTCTGGAGAGAGGTGCTCATCTCAATCAATGAGATCCTACTGTCTAACCTGGTCCCTTCTCCCAAACTATGCCTGCTATGATACGTTAAAGAGGACCCCTTGGGCCATCGCAGAATACTCACTATGCTCCTACTGCCAGCAAAACGCCAGATTGGGATGCACTGGGGCAAAGGCAAACCCCCTGCCATTAAAACATGGATCCTAGACAACACATTTTGCCAAGAACAGGTAACCATATATTGGTAATTGCTGCCACAGGCATCCAGACCAAAAGAAATCTGGGGTCCTTTTTTGAACTGTCTGACAGCCCATGGGTTGGATGCTTCACAAGACCCCAAAACCTCCACAACACCCCATCCACAGACATTAGATGATCATGTTTCGACTTCATAAATCATTATATTTCTGCAACACTCATAGTTATTCATGTAATCCTATCATTATCATCTGGGGTGTGTGATTCACGTTTGGTGTATAAGGCCTTTACCGCGTATCCACGATGCTGTATTTTACACATACAGTTGATCACATTTCTTTTTTTTGTTTGTTCTGGTTTGAAAAGCACCTCATATTTGTATTATTTTGAACAATATATGCTATTACTGAATGTTTGTTTATGATAAAATCCCAATAAACAAATTTCAAAAAGAAAATAATTGTGACCTCTGTTAGTACAGTGCTTTAAGATGTGTACTGAAGCAGAACTAAACACAACGGTATGGGTGAAAAGAAAAGCACAGAGAAAAGTATCAATGCTTGTAATGTCCACCAATTATGAAGAATCCATGCGCTCAACTTCCCGGAGTCTACCGTCAGGGCTCCAAACACTCCAGCCAATTTATGTTCAAACAGAAGGAGCGCTGTTTTTTCTGCAATAATTTCTCAGGTTCAAATGTTGATTTCCACAGTTCTTTATTGTAGCATAGTTCATCAAGTGTTAGCGACAATGGTTCAGTTTCATCCAAGTAATCAATTCAAAATCAATCCAAAGCCAAGAAATATACATAGATCATTACAGCCGACGTGTTTCGTCCGGAATGGACATCATCAGGGCTCATAAATGAACTGTGTGTGGACCACGCAAAGTGCTGATTTTTTATCTCTGTATCACGAACCAATGAGCTATGGTCTCCCAATTTCAAAAGTATATATCTCAAATGGATAATAAATGACCCAGGCTCTACATTAATTTGCATCGTTATATGCTAAATATGCGGGTGCTGACTACGGGAGATATGATGCACCTCTACAATTTTCAAAATGACATGGCGCTCTCTCAGTTTCTAAATTCGGAACTAGATCAAACTTGACAAAAAGCCTCTGTTGTGACATCACCAAGGAAGCACGCGGAGACAGGTAGGTCAGTAACAATGCTTTATTGCTCGTCTTCATTGCTATGCCCAAACGCACGTCTTTCCCGGTGCCCTTGTTCTCCAGGAATGCCCCTTCCCACTCCCTGACCGGAAGTGGTATCCGGTTGCAGTCCCCTCCCTACATTAGGGTGCAGGGTCCTAGTGCCCTCTGCACCAGGTCACTACATCTCCTCCTTTGTGGAAAGAAAAACGATGGAAAAGATAAAGAGAGAGAAAGATAGAGAGAGAGAGAGAGAGAGAGAGAGAGAGAGAGAACAATAGTGTTCCTGATCCTCATCATTACGTTTCCTCGATCTGTCTCTTTGGCCTTTTGCTCACTCTTCTCGGACATGGTCATTCCGTTTCCTTGTATGGTACCTCTTCTTGTCTCTAACTGTTGTGTGTCCTTCTTCCCTTGATGTCCATAACTTCCTCTTTTCCATGTGTTTTGTTATTCTTTGATGCTGTATCTCCTCCGTCCTCATCCAGTGTCTTTAGCCTCTTGAAGTGAGAACTATTTCTGGTGATCCGGTAGGGGCCCGATGCAGCTGTTATCATTGGCCCCTTGACATTTATTATTGTCAGCGGTTCATCTGAGAATGGACTGTCTGATTTTCTTGATTGCCGTTGGCGCACCACCACTGATTCCCCTTGCTTTAGGTGCAATGAAGTGGCATGTCTCCTGGCGTCCGCATATACTTTCATCTTGTTGGTCACTTCCTGATCTCTTGCTGCAATGCTGTTGTGATCGGGTGGCGCTTTTGCTTCTAGTTGGGGCAATCTTGTCCTTCCTAGCACCAGTTCTGCTGGATATCGTCCCATGGAGCTGTAAGGGGTGTTTTGGTAATCTCTTAGTATTTGACAGAGTGCCTGTCCTATGGAGATCTGCACTGGTTTTGCTCTTTGGACTGCTTTCCAGCTCTGTGATTGTTATTGGTGTAGGAATGTTCTGCCTTAACACAAAATTGAGGTATTCTTCAGCCATTGATGTGTTATCTGGTGCCTGTGGTAGGGAATGTCATGACATGTAGTCAGCTGGGTTGTGTTCCTTCCAGGCTTGTGCACAATCTTGAAATCATAATCCATCAGTCTTATTCCCCATCTTTCAATACGTGACAGTATCTTTGTGTTCAATTTTCCATATATTGGCACTAGGCCCTGATGGTCTGTTACAATGGGGAATGGTTTTCTGTAAATGAACATGTGGTAGAGTTCACACGCCCATACCACTGCAAGACTTTCCTTCTCTGGCTGGGAGTATGCCCTTTCAATGTCAGACAAACTCTTGCTCATATATGCGACAATTTGCCTGAGCGAATCTCTTCCAGGTATGTGGTGTGCTAAGATTGCTCCTAGACCTACCAGGCTGGCGTCCACAGTCAGCTCAGTGCATAGCGATGGGTCAAAATAAACAAGATGATCTACAGCCAATACTGCGTGTCTGAATGCCTCAGCTGCCCTACTACATTCCTGTGTCCAGAGAAATTTCTGACCCTGCTTTCTTAGGTCCCGAAGTGGCATGCTCACTGTGGCAAAGTCTTTTATGCAGCGAGCACAGTAGCTTGCTATACCAAGGAATGACCTCACTTCCGCTCCTTCTGTTGAAGGTCTTGCTTTTTCCAGTGTTACTACTTTGCTGGGGTCCAAAGAATACTAGTTCCAGTCTCCCCAATTTGCACCTGTCTTCATTTAAAGTAAGGACTGCTTGTTCCAACTGGTTGCAGACCTCACTTAGGGCCTTGTCGTGCTCCTCATCTGAACAGCCAAACACCAGGATGTCATCACTGTAATTCAAACTGTTGTTCGCCGGCCTTTTTACTTGCCTTATAATCTCTTAAAATATCTCTGCTGCTGATGATATTCCAAAGCTGAGTCGCTTGTAGAGAAAAAGACCCATGTGAGTGGAGGAGGTAGTTATGTACTGGGATTGCGGCTCAAGCTCCAGTTGATGGTATCCTTTGCACAGATCTAGCTTTGAAAATCTGCATGCGCAAGTGAAACAGCTGATCATGTCATTGAGGTGAGGCCCAGGGTGCCTTTCCCTTTCGATGGCTTGGTACTCTCATGTCAACGCATATGCAAATCTTTGAGGTGTTTTTCTTTGGTACTGCTACTATTGGAGATTCCCAGGAGGTCAGTCCTTCAGCTGGTTCTATGATATCCTGTGCCAGCAGGATTTGTATTTCTTCTTCCATCTGTGATTGCAGATGTATGGGCACTCTTCGGAGATGCTGAGCCACAGGTTTGATCACTTCATTGATATGCAGCGTAAGTTACTTTTCCTTTAGTTTGCCCAGCCCTTGTAGTATGGCGGATGATTCCTCAGAATGTTCTGTCTTTCTGACATGTCATGTCATTCTGACAGGTCATTGCTAGGAGACCCATCACCTGTGTGGTGATGTTGCTTAGGAGATAGGGTGCTGGAATGTCTCCACGTAGTACATGTATTTCCTCTTTGATGACCTTTCTTTGTAAGTTAGTGTCTCTGTGAACTTCCCCATGTTCACCACTGTTTTTCTCGAGCCCCAGGTGAATACATCAACAGTGGACGGTGATAGTGGCAGTTCCATCCTCATCTTCTAATAATCTTACATGCACATGATGTAGCATGTAGCTCCACTGTCTAATACAAAGCTTGTGGTGTGGCTTCCTACCTCAATGACCACTGTTACTGTTTTCTTTATCTGGTGTTTTTCTACAATATTATTGTGTTCTGGCGTGCGGTCTTCCATTGGGGCATCTGATATCAGATAAAGTCATTCCACAGCCTTTGGCATGTTTGTTCCATCCGATTCAGCTAAGGGACTGCTGTTCTGTGTCTCTATGTGCCTTGCATATCTGCTTGTCACTGTCCGTGGTCTTTCTGGTCTCCCTTGCTCACTTTTGAATTGTCCACTCATGCAGGCACTTGCGAAGTGGTTTTCTCTTGCATTTCCTGCATTTGTGGCCCATTGCCGGGCATGCTCTGGCATGCGGAAACTCAAGTCTGCATCGATAGCACGTTCTTTCTTGCTTTTTCCTAGGTGGCGGTGTATTGTCTCTTTTCTTGACGTTTCCAGTTACACGGTTCGCTTGTTCCACTCTTCTTGCCTTTCCCAGTTCCAGCTGTCTTGCATGTGTTGTTGCTCTGGCCCCCGCTCGGGCCATGGTCAGTATTTTCTCTAGTGAGTGCGGTTCCTTCAGAATTGGAACGTGGAATTCCACTGACTGCCAGCCTTCAATGATGCGCAGTCATATCACTTGTTCGTTGTCAAAGTTATCGAATTTGCAATATATTACTAGTTTCGGTAGTCTGGTTGCAAAATCGTTGAGGGACTCCTCTGCTAGTTGACATGTGGTATTGAATGTGTACCTCTCAAAATCTACATTTCTTTGCGGGTCAAATTTGTCTGTGAGACACTTTATCAGTCCCTTGTATATTGCGGTGTTATCTTGGGGAAATGTTATTAACAGGTACTCAATCTCATCACCTACGAAGTTTAGGAACAAGTCTATGTTTTGGTCATCTGTGTATGCCTTGCATGTGGCACGCATATATCATTTGAATTGTCTCTTCTATCTTTGCCACCGAATGCCTGTTTGTGGTTCTGACAGGCTGAACGGTAGTGGTCTGCGGAAGATTGTATTCTTGTCGCTTGCGTCTTCTGTCATTTTGCCTTTCTTTCTTCTGTGTGCAGCCTCTTCCTTTGCTCTCTTTTCTTTCTTTATATCACCTTTATTTTGTTGTAATTTCCTTTTTATTTCTACTTTGCTTCCTTTGTTTCACCTTAACTTGTTGTAATTTCCTTTGTTTCCACCCTTTTTCCTTTTCCTATACTTTTTAGTCTTTCCCTGACTTTAAAATTTCCGCCGGGCATTCTTTAGCCTCCTATTGGCTCTCCCACCTGACCTAAAGTTGGGCGCCTGAACTTCTGTGCAGCGAGATTTGCTATTTCTTTAAGAGCCTGGCCTTAAAATGGCCGCCAGGCCTTCTTCAGCCTCCTATTGGCTCTCCAGTCTGACTTTAAGATGGTCGCCAAGCTCTCGCAAGATTTCAGCTTGAAATCTATACGTGGGAGGCTCGGGCTGTCTTTCTAGCCGGTGGTCGGCTGTGATCTCGGCTGGGTGCACACCTTCTTCTCTCCTCACCTTCCTTACTTGATGCCGCCGGGGTGGGCTCCCGATGTCGCGTCGCTGCAGTGCTCTGAACACGGACCAGGGTGGGCTCCTGGCTCTGCTCTCCATGTGATCGGGGTGGGCTACCGATTTCGCATTTTTCCTTTTTGGGGGCCGACGGACCAGTGTAGGCTCCTGGTTTTATTTTCACGCGACCAGGGTGGACTCCCGACATTGCGTTTCCGCTTCTTTCAGTCCGCGGACCAGGGTGGGCTCCTGGCTCCATTTGGATGTTGTAGGGGCAAGCGCTTCTGGTGGTGACTACGTATCCCACCTCTTTGTTGCCAGTTGTCGTGTCGTCACCAAGGAAGCATATGTAGACAGGTAGGTCAGTAGCAATACTTTATTGCTCTTCTCCATTGCTGTGCCCACACGCACCTTTGTCCCTGTGCCCTCGTTCTCCAGGAATGCCCTCCCCACTCCCTGACCGGAAGTGGTGTCTGGTTGCTGTCCCCTCCCTACATTAGGGTGCAGGGTCCTAGTGCCCTCTGCCCCAGGTCACTACAGCCACTTTTATAAAGATGAGTGAGTTTCAGTTTTCAGCCGACAGCACTATGCTGTTTAAGACATGGTGGTCCGTATATTGAAAAAATAAATTCAAAGTCCCGGCATGCTCAGTGCTACTGATTGAAAACCAGGACTTGGTAAAATACATCCTCATGAAATGGAGTGAGTTAAAAAGCTATGCTAGTTTTTTTTCTTTTTATTTACAAGGGGATCTAATGGTGTCACAGATACTTGGTGTGACACCAACTGTGTCTATTATTGTAATTGTATTTCTTGTAATATTGTGCTTACTTCTCCTGACGAGGGGTTGAAGGACTGTACCCTGGCAAACGTAACCAATAACACTAGACTAACTGGAAAAATGGTTTGTGGTTAGTCTAGTGTTACTGTTTGTAATACAGATTAGTCTTGTGTGCTCAAACAAACCATTCCATGAATTCACTCAAGTTTCTTTGTGGTTGATTAAGTTAAAAGAAGTTAGGTGTTATCGTTTGTGGGCGCTGTTAAGGGAGGTGTGTGAATTCATGCAGGTGTTTGGTGGGTTACTAGATGATCTAGAAGAGGCTAGGTATTATTAAGCAAAACAGAGGACCCTAGTCAATTAGGATCAAGTGAAAAATAGACTCACACTAAATAGTATGTGTGTCCTTTGTCCAGCCGGACAGAACTTTATTTAGCTAGGATAATTTATATTGGTTCACATAATCAACATTTATACACAAGTGGGCACAACCTGTGACCCACAAAAGACAAGACAAAACAAGTGAAAATAAATTATGTAAGGGCGCACAAGGCGGTCTGCACTAGTAATTCAGTTCAACAGTAAAGGCATTTGTGACTTTTATAACAAACATATGGTGCTTTTAGGTCGACGACGTTTCGATGCAGAGAGAAATGCAAGCATCATCATCAGGACAAAAAACATTATGTCATGTTTGTCTTGAGAGCTAGGCCTCTTCGTGAGGGACGCGAATTGCACAGCGGGGGCGGGGGTACCGGTTGTGCACGATCGCAGTATAACATGGTTATTCTCCGCCCTAGCCGCCAGAACCCCATTGTCCGGCCAACGAGCAAGACCATATCCAGACTCTGCCCGCCGGAGACACCTCCCGCCGTGCCGATAATCCAGGATCTCCTGAATGACTAAAATCCCCCTAACCACGCGACGCGCCTGCGGCTAGGACGGAGAATAACCGTGTTATACTGCGATCGTGCACAACCGGTACCCCCGCCCCCGCTGTGCATCAAAACGTCGTCGACCTAAAAGCACCATATGTTTGTTATAAAAGTCACAAATGCCTTTACAATGGTTTGCTAATAAGAATCCAAGTCTGTTGAACTGAATTACTAGTGCAGACCGCCTTGTGCGCCCTTACATAATTTATTTTCACTTGTTTTTGTAAATAAAGTTCTGTCCGGCTGGACAAAGGACACACATACTATTTAGTGTGAGTCTATTATTCACTTGATCCTAATTGACTAGGGTCCTCTGTTTTGTGTAATAAGTTACCGCACAAGGACCCTAGTGTTATTCCTTCTGGGTTTTCCCTTGTTGTGTAGAACAGGTATTATTAAGCAGCAGGGGTAGGGCTTTCAAAAAGGAGAGACTGTGATCATTTGAAATGAGTGGGGGGCAAACTGCAGAAATACAATAAGAGGGATTAAGGTAAACATAAAAGTGATTTACAGAAGGTAGTGCTCAGAGCGGAAAGTCATGCCACAGATGGGAAAGGCAGAAGAGGGTCATTTGATAGAAAAAGGAGAGGGGACAATCAAACATTTTAAGTGAAGATCGGTTTTTCATGCCAGATTTGATGAGTATAGGGGACTCATTGTGAGACAACATGCAATATGTGGATGTAAGACAGAAGCAGCAATATTTACATGAAAAGATAATTCTATATTCAGTACTTTTGTGAGACATTAGTATAGGATGTACACTCTGTGCAGTGCTAGTCTAGGCTTCAGCAGCGACAGCTGATCAGCTCCAGGGCTGGCAGCTTAAAATAATGTTTGGGCTTAATCCTTGCAATGAGTATCTGCAAACGCCAGTTTTGGCTCACAGTGTTAACTGTAAAGCAAAGTGGCATGCATTTTAAGCACCACTGGTCTAACATGGGACAAGATGGAGGGTGAGTACAGCTTCCCCAGTCAGTGGAAGTAGGAACACACAAAGTAGTCACCACCCAATACCGAAAGGGAGTTCACGTAAAAGAGCGTCTTCCTTACACATCCCACACAATAGAGACATGGCTAATGGAACCGGAGGCACCAAGGAAAGGAACCTGAGAAAAGGAACGGAACCTACACATGAGGAAACAAAAGATGAGCATCGAACAGAGAGGAGGAACACTATGAATACAGGACCGCAGTCTCAAAAAGAAATTAATAGAATACAGACACAAATTGAAAACATGTCAAAAGACTTACAAAACACACTGAAAAGAGTGGAAAACATCCTGGAACTCACGGTAGATACACACTCCAAAGTTGAGCACATGCAAGAACTACTGCAGATGTCGAGCAGACAAAATAGACCAAAGAGAACCCTCAGGTACTTAACAGAAGAAGAAACAAGGTCAATACTGAATAGTTACGATCCCGAAGAACACAGTAGAGGGGAGATAATTAAAACTGTTCCGATTGATGCTAACAGAATATCCAAACAAAATGGAAGGAAACTAGACTTCAACAACCTGCAGCAAGTCCATATATCCACGAACCTGAGTGAACAGGAATCTAATAATGCAAGAAAACCAGTGAAATGCATGTTGCTCAACTGCAGGTCAGCTGTAAAGCATGCGTCAGACGTTGCTGCTCTTATCATTAATCAGGAAATCGATATAGCTATCCTAACTGAAACCTGGCTCTCGGAATCATCATCACCATGCATAGACCTGTTAGTGCCCCCCCAGTATAACATAGTAAGACTGGACAGACCAATAAAGATTGGGGGAGGGATAGCCTGCATCCACCGATCTGATATAGAAATCAACCAAATTCAATCCGACCCTATGGAAGGCTTTGAATACCTAGGCCTTAATGTTCGATCTACAGGCATTCAAAGTTGCATCCTGCATGTCATCTATCATCCCCCAGGAAATAATGCTACCTTTATAGACCAGTTAATGGAGATTATCACGGAAAATTCTAACATTCACTCTAACAACATATTCCTAGGTGATTTTAACTTACACTGGAACGACAATAAGGACAAACTGATCAACACTCTGAAGGACTTCCTGACTGAGTTAAACCTTACCCAAGCATGCACACAACCAACACACTCGAAAGGAGGAATTCTTGATTGGATACTTTCAAGAAGCAATATCATACAGTTACAATCAGTTATGCCATGCGACTGGTCGGATCACCACGTCATAACCTTCCTAATGCCAACGCTGAAAAGGGGAAAGACTAAGCAGCCTACTAAACTCAAGAAGTGGACACGGGAGACTAAAGAGTCGAATATCGAACGATTAGTAGAAGAATGTGAGAAAGATCTCAAGTTACCGAAGGACATGCAGAACGTGAATGACCTAATAGACCACTTCAACACAACAGTCACAAACTTAGTTAACACCACTATGCCACTAAAGTTAAAAGAGTGTCGGAAAAGGACAAAAACCCATGGTTTAATGATGGTCTGAATGAGGATAGACGGAAACTGAGAATGGCCGAAAGGAAATGGAGACAAAACCCGGCAACTCCAGAGCTGAAATCATTAAGGAAAATAAGGAATGAATACAACAAAAAGATCCTGAAGTCTAAAAAGGAATATATTAGATCAGAATTGGATAACGCCAAAAACAGACCAAGGAAACTATTCGAGGTCCTAAAGCAACAATCCAACAAATCGGCAAAATCGGCCCAAGAATCCACTAAAACCCTTCTGAGCTGTGAAGTATTCGCTAATTTTTTCACCGACAAGGCCATCACATTGGACACAGAGCTCAAAGCTGAAGCGGACAATCTACTCATCCAACCACACAGTCTACACAATAACATTCAGACAAACGACCTTGAGGAAACTAAAAACAAAGCGCACTGGGACACCTTCAAAACGTATGATCAGAATACCATCGCCAAAACACTAGCGGACATCAAACCAAATAACCACTTCAATGATCCACTCCCCACCAAATGTTTACAAAATATCAATCACGTCATCATCCCAATATGGACAAAAATAATAAATGCATCGCTATCGCAAGGGGTCCTTCCTGAATGCCTGAAAGCAGGCCAAGTGACACCGATCATCAAGAAACCAACAGCGGACCCAGCAGATCCGAATAACTTTCGCCCAGTCACCAATATTCCATTACTGGCCAAGCTAATCGAAAAATGCGTACAAAATCAACTAAGCCAACACATCACAAACTTCAGACTATTGGACAACTGCCAATCAGGATTCAGAACAGGACACAGCACGGAAACAGCGATCCTACATATCGCGGATGACGCCTTACAGGCCCTAGATCTTAATAGAACATGTCTACTGGTCCTCCTAGACTTATCATCAGCGTTTGACACGGTAAATCATGAGAAACTACTAGACAGGCTACACAAGAGGATGGGAATATCAGGTCTGGTACTGAAATGGTTTGAATCCTTCCTTCAGAACAGATCACAAAGATTCCTGGTCAACCAATCTTTATCCCCCTCTTGTCCAAACTCGATCGGGGTCCCTCAAGGATCTACCTTATCTCCCTCACTCTTTAACCTATACGTTGAACCTCTGACAGAAATCCTCCAAGACGCAAACATATCCTATCACATGTACGCGGATGACACGCAGATCTACATCAAAGTAGCATCTCTAGAAGACATCAAGTTAATCAATGAAGCGTTAAGAAAGACAATGTATTGGTTAACCAGTAATCACCTGAAACTGAATGCTCAAAAAACTGAATTCCTATTAATTTCACCACCTAAGATCAATTCAGAGTCGATAGAGTGGACCAAAATGATCACAGCACTAAACTGCACCCCTACGCTGGTGGACTCAGCCAAATCGTTAGGAGTCACCTTTTATAAGAATCTAGACATGAAAGCACACATCAAAATAATGGCAAAAAGTGCGCGCTTTCACTTGAACTACTTAAGGAAAATGAAACCGTTCATCTCATCGGCAGACCTCAAACTAGCAATTCAATCCTTAGTTATCTCAAGGATTGAATACGGATGTACAACCTTGGCAGGTCTACCAAAAATGTCCACGGCACCGCTAAAAGCATGCCTCAATGCAGCGGCAAGGCTCATCACCGGATCGAGGAAGTTCGACCATATTTCACCTCACCTAAAAGCGTTAAACTGGCTTCCATATGAAGCGAGAATCCAATTTAAAATGGCATGTATCACACACAAAGCACTCCACTACAAAACACCGAGTTACCTGGCCCAGAAGATTGAGATATCGGGAGGTTGCAGACCTGCCAGAAGTGCCAAGGAGCTGCTGTTGAGGCCACCCATATTCAGGAAAAAGAAAACCTATGACAGAGCGTTCTCGGGGGCAGCCCCCAGAGTCTGGAACTCACTCCCTCCGAAGATCAGGAAAATTACTAACATTATTACATTCAAAAAGGAAGCTAAGAGCTTCCTAATGAACAAGTTCCTTACATAGTCAAGTACGGACCTCAACGTCACTGCATCGGAAAGGGCCCACACGGAGAATCGAATGGAAACTAGAAACAATGTCCAGTAAGCAGTAACGACCTAGAGGCTAGAGCACAGAGAGAACTAGATGAAGTTGCATAATCAAAGCCAAGACAGTATGGTCTACTCAGGAACTCAGCATTGAATTTAACAGGATATTGGAGAAAAGTTATAAACTTTTTGTCAACTTGGGGACAGACACAGGTTGAAAATTTTAGCATTATGCTATCCTGGTGTTAGTACTAACCGCATCTACCTCATATCAGTATGATACGCCTAGTTATGTAAAGTATAAATAACTTACCATAGTCCAGTAAGACAATGCTAGGTGAATTGTAGCAGTAGGTTACACCTAATGTATGGAACTATAACTACCTTCAGTTCAGTTCAAAGAACTTTATTCGGTTAAAACATATAACCATAAAAGTAACAAACATACAAACAGATTACATTAATTACAACAAATACAGCTCATAATTTTAGTAATGCAAGGAGGGGGATCAAATAGTCGGTTACACAATGAAGTAAAATTTAAACCATTTCAGTTATCATTTGTTTTCGTGATTTAAAAACACTCTTTAAAAAATTTAAAACCACAGTTACAGTTAAAACCATATCCAATCTCTGTAACTCTAAAAAAGCTGGGCGGCATCTGGTTAAATTCATTTCTTTTAAAAAAGGGATGATAATTTTTCTGCGATAGGCACCATAGAGTCTGCAGAAAAATAAAATGTGGATATCTGATTGAATTGACGAACCATCACATGGACAAGTGGGCAACATACGATTCCATGAGTTCATACTAGGGAAGGACACCAGTCTAAAAAACATACAAAATCTAAAACGAGTTAAAAGAAAACGATCGTAGTTTGACATGGGCAGGGATAAATATGGCTGTACAGAATTAATCTCACAGAGAGTAGGAAGATGGGAATGTACCGATTGTTTCAAGGTTTCAGTTCTCTTCCTCTTAGCCTCAAGATGGTCCAGGCAGAGGGTTTTTAGTGTCTTCCTAGGAATGCTACCCAATGAAGATGGATCCAAATAGTAAGAGTAGCATCCGATCTCAGACAAGAAACACTTTACATATCCCAACCATTCCACTCTATGCACGTGATCCAAACTGAGGATGTCCTGTAACAAGGCCCGATTCATAACACATTCATTTGTGGTCCATACCCTGTGCCACAGTAGGATAGGTTGAATTTTAATAATGTCTGTTATGTAAGGTTGGCCCAGTTCTGCATGACAGTTGAAAGTTGCTGCACATTGTGGGACAGCAAGGACTTCCCTCAGAAATTTATTTTCCACCACCTGGATTGGATCGACATTTGCATATCCCCACAAGCCTGAACCATAGATGGCAACAGATATACATGTTGCTCTGTATATGGTTAACATTTCTTTTATCGGCTTCGTGCCCAGTTTTCTAACAAAATTGTTTAAAGCCATGATCGTTTTCATGAATAAAAGGGTTCTAGCCTTAATGGCACTTGTCCAAGAACCTAGCTCATGGAATAAAATACCCAAATAAGAAAAGGTTGGGGTATTATCTAACGGGACATTGTTTAAAAACATCCGCTTCATGGGTTTACCTAGTTTAGGGCCACAGTTCATAGTAAAAGTTTTGCTACAGTTTACTCGTAAGTCTAAATTCAGCATAAAATTCTCAAAGCTAACTACTAATTTTTGTAGAGCCCGGAGGGTACGCGCCATGAGTACAGCGTCATCTGCGTACATGAGTGCAGGGATTGCCCTCCTCCCCACCCTGGGCATATCTCCGCACTCCTGCAGCAGGTGCTGCTCAAGCCCATTAATGTAAAGAAGAAATAAAAAAGGTGCTAGAACGCAACCTTGTCGCACTCCCCGGCCAACGCTGAATTGTCTGGAGCATTCGCCCCCCCTACCGTAGCGAACAGAAGCTGTGGCTCCTCTATAGAGGTCCCTCAAAAAACAGATTATAATGTTGTCCACACCCAATCCTTTCATTATTGCCCACAATTTGGTGTGTGATACGCAGTCGAACGCAGATGAAAGATCTACAAAAGTAAGATACAGGCGTTCTGATTTTATCCTTGTATATTTATGCTGCAATAGCATTAAATTTAAGCCTTGCTCGATTGTGCCAATCCCTTTTTGAAAACCAAATTGCAGGTCGCTCATAATTTCATTTTCCTCCGCCCAGCTTTGGAGTCTTGCCAACACTATACGTCCCAGAATTTTTATTGATGAATCAAGAAGGGAGATTGGCCTATAACAGGCACAGCTGTTTCTATCCCCCTTCTTGTAAATTGGGACGATGATGGATTTAAACCAAGATTCTTTTAAGCCCCCAGATAGAGCCGCGTTAAAAAGTTGAAACAACATTGGGCCCCAGATTTCAGTGTCTGCTTTGAATAGGTCCGCAGGAATCCCATCGGGCCCAGCTGCCTTACCACCTTTAGTTGCCCTCAAGGCAAGCAGTACCTCTTCCAGTGTCACAACCAAATTCGAACTTGGATGTGGATCTGGTCTAATATGGAAACCTCCACCATGGGTATCATCCTGTGCCTTATAAAGATCTGAGAAATGATCTACCCAATTATCTTCATTTATTGCGATCTCAATTCGCGCCGTATGGGTTTCATAGGGGAAAGGAGTATTAATTACCTTCCAGAATACAGCGGGATTTTTTGTTTTTGAGGCCTCGCAAAGTGAGTCTAATGCTTCCTTATTTAGCGCAGATTTCCTTAGTTTCAGGGCCTGATTGTACGCAGACCTACAAACTCTTATTTCGCCTTTGTCCCTGGGGCTTCTATGTACTGCCTGTTTTAAGTTTTTCAGGGCCCTAGTACATGCATTATTAAACCAATTTTTAGGTCCTTTACCCCTACGTTTCGCCTCCACCCTTAGGCTACTTTTTATACTTGTGGCTATTATACAAAAATGCTCAATTATTTGGTCATTCTTAGAGTTGTCGTCCAAACAAATCATAAAACTATTAGAACACCCTTCCCAGAGTTCCTTAAAGAAGGTTGCGGGGATTACTTTGCTCCAATTAAGTGTGTACCCATTTTGTTTCCCAAGGACAACATCAACCACTGCCCCTAGAGGTGGCGCGGCCGTAGATGGGTCTGGGAACAAAGCTGCTACCTTAAGGCATTGGGGGAGGTGGTCACTTATGGGCAATTTAATATTTGTAACCCCCACCACTCTATGACCAAGATTACTGGAAGACAAAATATAGTCTATAGTTGACTCCAATCCTCTGCCAACAAAAGTCGGGGTAAAGGGAATGGGTTTTAGGGCCAATTCGTTAACAAACCCTAGATCGAGCATGAATAATAGTTCATTAAGCAAGTCTCCCATCAGAGTGTGGTCGAAGTGGGTAAGATGCGTATCTCTCTCTGTCATTAATCCACATAGGCCCCGACTCCCTTTTGTACAGAGTTGACAATTAAAATCCCCCCCCCATATAACTACCTACCTTCATTCCCTTTAGGTAACGCCATGTGAATGGTTTGTCTAATCTACCTCATGTATATGTATTCTGTATTTCTAATATACCTCCTGTTCATATATTATGTGAAGCGCTCTGATACCCAAGGGTCACGTTCGCGCTATATAAAACTTTCTAAATAAATAAAGTGGAAGTGATTTGCCTGCATCTGTGGCTGAAGGGATGAGATTCAGCCACTGAAATTCAATGAAGACTTTGTTAGAAAGGGGCTGCTGGTTAGAATTTCTGAAGCCCTACCAGTTGGTAGATGGGTGAAACTGCAGCTTTTGATGTGCAAGGAGAAAGGGGGCCCTTGGGTGAGGACACGTTTTTACTGTTCCTTGGCACACAGAACTACTGAAAAGATTATTGTTTATTGACTTTACTGTTGAATGCTAGTTATCTGTAATTCTAAAAGTGTACACACCTAGAGACCTTTTACTTCAAGAAACTGAGCTATAGAACTAGTCACCATTAATAATCTCTGTACTGCAGAGATTATTCTCGTAATATTAATTATGTTTACACTGGTAACACTTTGTGAGCTGTGAGGTTGTTTGAAAACGCACTCAATAATCTTCCGAGAACTAAGGAAGTGCACATGACATTGACACACAGAGATAAATGCCCATAATTGTCTTTTAAACCTTTCATCGATAAATGGTTTGCAAGGAGAATTAGGGGAGGTGCTGTATACAGGACTCCTTAATAGAACTCTGTCCGCGGAGCAGCGCGCGAGCTCACCCATTGGTCTCCCACCAGGAAACATTAATGAAGATAATTGAGGATGTTATTAGGAGAGTGTGTTTGTTATCAGAAGTTACTTATAGCTTTATTATCCCGAGCTACACTTCATTGCTAGCCATTTTTCAAGGAGGCGATTTGCCATTCATTAGCAGCGTATGACCTTGTGGCATAAAGAGAAATGCCAAGAATTAACACAGTGTACAGTAGAGAGCGCGAGAGCTGAGAGATAATGAAGAAATTCAATCGGTACAGATTGCTTGGTGGGTTCAGCATCCGCCTCCGTGATCTATGAGCGACCTAGTAGGTCACACGTGATTACCCGTAAGGAAACTCAGCCTTTCATCCTTCAGTGGTTAGTAAAATGAACACGTTTTGGTGACAGTTAACTGTAATTGCCATTTATAAGTGTGGTTTGGAGAAGAATGTGTACAGGGATGTATGGGGAAGTGTAGTGACACCTGAAAAGTAGCAAACCGTAAACAGATAAGAGATCTGGGGATTCATTTACAAACAGTGCACCGGGGGCACAACACGCATGTATCCCTGTTTCCTGATGTGAACTTTAGTGTTACAGAAGATGATGCACACACTTGTATGCCCTCTTCTGTATTTCCGATAGTACCAATGCACATTGAGTACAAAAACTATCTTTGGGGGCGTTCCCTCGTTAGCATTGAGGCATGGCCCAGTGTTAATGAGGAAAACACTCTGCATCTGTGCATTCCCCTATTATGGATACAGTTGGAGACACTAAGGGGAAGATTGAAAAAAAGTCGTGCAACGCGGTGCAGCCCCCGCGCGAGGCTGCGTTCCGCAACAGGGAGGGAGCAGGAGAGCATATCTTCAAAGACATGGCGTCTCCTCCCCTTTGCCTTGCGCTCGCGCTGATTACTGCTGAAATGCGCCATGCACACACCTTAGCATCGCAGCGCTAGGGTGTGTGCATGAGTCCAGCATAGGTTTTTTACAGGAAGGCTACCCTTCCTGTACAAAATACTATGCTCGACACAAGGAAAAGCTTTTTCCAAATTGTATGCGCGCTGTACAGTGCAGCACGCATGCAAAGTCGGAAAAGGAAGGAGAAATGAAAGCATTTCTCCTTCCTTGCGCCTAGTTGAAAAGGGTGCAGTTTTCTCATGCTAGACCCAATCTACTGTTTTTAGTAAATTGGGTTTATTGTGATCAACCGTGGGTGGTTGCATGCATGGGAACGCTCATGCACCACCGTTGGTGCGCCCACATGACGCAAAGTGACGTGAAGCAGTGCAATGCACTGCTTCCCATTACTATTACGTTATTACCAGTGCTAAACAAGTTTAGTGCTGGAAAGTAAATTACAAAAAAAAGATTTTGCGTAGTTTTGTGTCACTTTTATGATGCAAAAATTGTGCAACCTCAGCAAGGGCTGAAGGGGGTCACATGAACCCGCCCCTATTTTCTCTTGCAGGCAGGAGCAGTTGCTAGCTGCACCTACTTGCAGGGAGATCTCTGTCCCCTATTTATATTGTACGCAGGTGCACCCGGCAATGAGTAAGTTGGAGTGACTGATTCAAACAGCTACAACATGTATCACTAATGTGTTGGCCTTGGGGGAATCTCATTACATAAGATGCTGCACCACTGTTTGCTCCCAGGCCACCTGTTTAAAGATGTGCCATATTGCAAACAGGGACTTTGCACCTGTTACATAATACGCCCCCTGTAGGGTAAAGTGGCATGATTGAATGTTCGGAACCAGTATATTATATGAGAACAGGGAGGTAGAGTAAGATTAACCTATATAGTTACATTATATTTTCAGAGAGGTTGTAGATGTTCATTGCCCTGAATCCTAGTCTTCCTTACCATATGATTCCCCCACCTCCTAGAAAACGATTCCATAAATATATCTGGGAATAAAGAGAAATATCAGATGTTACATCCATAAACGTTCTTCCTTTTTTAAGAACCAAATCCTTTCTCTTATCCATATCCCTCACTTCCTTCCATAAGTTGTGTAAGTACCAAGTGAATAATTGGACCCTCAGGTGCCAAAGGCGAAGTAGGATGGGGGAAGCTAGGGACGAGGACTGTGAGTAAAAACTCTAGGACTAAGGATAGTGGAATTTATTGGCAAGTAATAGAAACATCTACAAACTCTTTAGAAGCGTTACTTACCTTACACACCCAAGTCCTTACTGCATTAGAATGTACAAAGTTGCGTTGACTGAAGGCAGCAAGAACAAATAACAGAACTCCGAATAATAACAAACAAACATAAAACAGAATCTTACTGTCACACAACCTACCAGATTTTCAGTTCCCAAAAAGTAGGTTGTCCTCTTTTCCTTAGTCTAAACAATAAGGAGAAACAAATGTGTTAGGTTTAATCCATGTGGCTGCTCTGCCAACTTCTTCAAAGGGGATTGTAACTTACTTCTGCCCATAGTCGTGGCCAGCATGACTCGTGAGTGGTGGTTGGAGGGCCGCGCAGGGAGGGAGTCGCGTGCGGAGATTTTACTTGGAAATAAAATAAAAAAGTTAACTTACCTACGTTGCCTGGGCATGTCCTGCGTCATCTCTTCTCCTCACAGGGAGCAGCCCAAGGAGCCTTCCTCCCCGCAGCCAATCACAACGCTGCAATGGCAGCATTGTGATTGGTTGGGCCACCGACCGCATAGGCGTCTATAGGCAGGAAAGTTTCTCCATATAGGCTGCATGCAGCCTACATGGAGAAAATGCAGAGTGTGTTTGACAGGTTTGGTCGGCCCTGGGGCCAACCAAACAGTCAGCGCCCTCAAAGTGGGCATGCCACTCCTCCCCTGCCTAGAGCAGGACTGCCCACCTGCATGCCCCCAACCAAACCCTTCTGCTTTCTCGCAGTGCGAGAAGCAGACACATAAAATGCTATTGATAATACCATTTAATGTTTCTGCTTCTAGCACTGTGAGAAAGCAGTGGGGCAATGCTCCTCGTTCCACATGGAGAAGCCGCCCCTGTCTGCCCATGAAGCAGCTACTCATTTAGTGGAACGGCTATGAAGGTTTTCTCTAATAAATTATAACAAAGAGAAATACGCTTGGGGTCTAGTGTGATGGACCCACCTATTGAGGGTTGCTGTTTCAGGATTTTTAAATTATTAGCAATACCAAAATTAACAAACAAGGAGTCATAACAATGGAAATCTGTTGTCCTCACAAGATAGAAAGATAAATAAAACTCTTCTGGCATCTAGGAACAATGGAAGCAAATATCTAGATTCTGCATTCAAGATTCTCATGGCAAATATAGAATTGATATGTAATTTTAGAAGTAAACCCAGGTCCTTGGTGTGAAATAATCCAATATAGAAAAACATCGGAGGTAGGGATGAGTAATAACTAGAGTCTATAATTGACATAGTCTTCTAGTGGGAGTTACACCAACAAGGCTTCTATTGGAATTCTCCAGGACATATTATCAAGCCCATTCTCACTACTTTAGTGGCAGTTTTCTGCCGCTAACACAGCGAAAATTTTAACGCACTGCTTGATAATATGCCCCTATCAAGGTACGAAAAAGATTGAATTCCTTTTACTTGAAGAGAAGCAACCACTGGAGCCAATACCTAGGTGAAAGCCATTGGAAAAGAGAAGAGGCCAAAAGAAAGGGCATGCTACTGACATTGTTGTTCTCACATTGCGAGACAAAGAAAATGCAAACTATGAATTGGCATGAGGAAATTCCAACCTCCTGGAAACCAGCTAATCCCCTTTCAATAGAAGAAGAAGAATCACCGACTATAATTTGACCATTTTGAACAGAGTGTAAAACATATAGCGTTTCACCTCTTTTAGGTCTAGGATTGCATAAAACATCCTGTATGGTTTCAGCAATAAACAGAGGATAGAATACACTTGTAAATGTCTCTAACAAGAATCCACTGGAACTACTGACTCTTTTCCAGACAGGACTCCACTGCTTGGAGAAGAGTTTGTCTCCATATGTCTCATCACAGAAGTGGTGTTGGTTAAAAAATAGTCTCAGGAGGAGGACTATTCAGTAGCATAGCTAGAGGTTTTGCCATCCGGGGCGGTCCCGCAGTTTGGCGCCCAGTGACGGCCTGTGCATGCAAGTAAGAGCTAGGGAGGGTGCTAGTGAAGTGAAGGTGTGAGGTGAAAGGGTGAAGTGCCTCTGTGTGCTGCCCTCATCAAAAACTGTGCTGCCCGGGGCAGACCGCCCCTATCACCCTGTTAGCAATGCTACTGGTACTATTGGGTTCTATAAAATAACAGCCTTGATCTACAAGCAGCATCCATTTGTCCTGAACATTGCATTTCCATGTTTAAAAAATCGTCTTATCCTTCTTCTCACTTTCTAATTCCACAGTGGTGCCTTTGGGGGTTATTTCTGCTGTTGAAACTGGAACCATGGTTTTTCAGCAACTGTGGTTCCCTAACCTCTGGCCCATTCACAAAAGTGATGGTGACGTTCTAGCGGCAGCGGTCCATGCAGGTAAGCGCGGTGGGGTAATGGTGGGGGGTCAGGGGGGTGTCCACAGATGACAGAATAGAATTTCTTTATTTTCCCTATTCCGTCGTCTGTCAACTCCCCCCTCCTACCCCGCCCCACCGCATTTAACTGCATGGATCGGTGCTGGGTTATAGACTACCTAAGGCATACAGCGCTGGATAAAACTTTATTGCTAGACCCAGCCCAAAAAGGTTGCAGAATCTTCTTTTCCTCAGAAGTCTTCTAAATTACATTGTTTAGCTCTGTACACAATAATTTAGGCAACAGAAATGGTGATGGATCAATATGCTTTGCTCAGCATGCGACTTACATAACTTCGACCGGAGAAATCTCTGACCATGTATTTAAGCACCAGTAGAGGCAGAAGGCCACAGAATATCAAATGATGTATGATAAAAAACTGAGCCAGTAAAACCATATTCCCCAGAGTGGAGATAGATGTAGCCACTTTTAGTTTTGGTAGTCTTTTAACAGAGTTGGGGCAGCATAGGGTGCATATGCCCCAGTTCTGACTGCAAAATTGAAAGCTTTTCAATGTGTTCTCCACTTTCATATAAACTGAATCTATGAGTGATGCCTATTCAGAAGCTAGAGAAGGAGAAAATGTCAGACTGAATTCACCAAATTAACTTTATGCATTTGAGAAAACTCGTCTTAAAAAATCGACAACAGATAACAGTGATTAGGGAAGCATGGGAAACCTGACATATTTATGTTCCTCCCCTCTTTAACACGCATTGATAAATGTATTAGATTTCGCCTATCTGTCTATTTTGTATAAATATTTCAGGATGCATTATTTCATTTTTATATGTTCAGAAACAGAGATATGTAATGGAATTGTTTGAATTGTCACACTTGAAGGAGTGTGATGGTTATTAGATATGTTGGTACTATCATTGGCAGCAAGGCAGGTGCAATGTGTGGTGCAATGTCAGTCGCCTCCTGATGGGCGCCCTGATACTTCTTTTATTTTTTTACAAACTGCACTGACCTAAAGTACCAACAATGTCATGACGGTTCACTGATAGAATATCAATGACAAAAACATTGCTGTTAGAAATATCGGAAACAAAATATAGAATACAAAAATATCGACTCCAGTACCTACATCAAAAATATCGATGTAAAAAATATAGGTGTAAAAAATATTGATTTAAATATATATTCACTACAAAAACCATAGGTTTTAGGGGCGTTTTTATAGTTAGTTGGACTTTTCCCTCGTACAAAACCATTTAAATTCCCCCATTACAGTTAGTTCAACTATAACTCATGCGCCCGCAATGCACTGCTGATGATGTCACCCATTACATCACTCATGACATGGTCAGTGACATCACTCATGACATCACTGATGACATCTCAAATGACATCACTGATGACATCATCCAGTGAATGTGTGTTTTTCTGAAAATTAAATATGTTTTATATATGTATATCTCAAGGTCGATGGAAGAATAAGTGGCTATATAAGTGTCTAAATGGATGATTTGTTTTGTAAAATTGATTGTATAACTGACTGATTAAGTGTATCATAGTGAATACATGGGTTGGTGAGTAATGTTTAAATATATAAATATCTGTATCAGTGTCTCACTTTGTGTATAAGTGGCTGATTGGGTTGGTGAGTAGCTACATGAGTGTCTATATGGGTTATTAGTTGTTTTTTTGAGTATCAGTATGAGTGAGTGTCTGTATGGTTCGGTGGGGGTATTACTTAGTGCATAGATGCATGAATGAGTGACTCACTGTTTGTATGTGTTGAAGACAGCATGTGTACAGGACTGTATAGGTGGATGAGTGTGCATATGGGTGTGTTAGTGAGTGAATGACTGTCTCAATAGTGTCTTTATGAGTAACTACGTATGTTTTAAACTAGTATATGTGAGTATTGGTGTATATAAGTGAGTATATGTGAGAGTGAGAGTTTGGAAGAGTTCCTGTACAAATAAGAAGGCGTTTCTATAAGTGATTGTTTAAGAGAGTATGTATGTGTAAGTTTATGTAGAAGTAAGTGTGGTAGTGTGTATATAACTGTATATGCAAGTAAATGGATGTTTGATACTTAGTTTGCATGTATGACTATGTGTGTGAGTAACTCTATGGATGAGTGGCGGTGTGTAACAGGATGTATAGGTGTATGAGTGCATATGATGAGTGAGTACACGTGTGAGTGACTGTATAGGGACTGTTGGTGAATGAGTGGATGTATGTGTAGATCTTGGAATTACTAAATAGGTGTGTCGTAAGTGGTATCGGTATGACCATTGTTTTGAAAATGTTAGTTTCTATTTTTGAATATGTGTATCAAAGGTTATATTAGGGTAAGAGGAGGTCGGCCACTCTATCACCAGGATCATGTCATCAGTGATGTAATCCGTGATATCAGTTGAGCTGTCATCAGTGATGTCATGAGTGATGTCACTGACAATGTCATGAGTGATGTAATATGTGACGTCATCAGCAGTTCAATATGGGCGCACGAGTTATAGTTAGCTGAACTAACTATAACGGGGGAATTTCAATGGCTTTGTACGAGGGAAATGTCTAACGCACCTGAAACCTAAGGCTTTTCAGTGAATTTCTAAGGCTTTTTAAATGCTAATTCCTAACTATAACGTGCCTGAAATCTATGGCTTTTTCAGTGAATTTCAATGTTTTTTAAATGCTAATTTGTAACTATAACGTGCCTGAAACCTAAGGTTTTTTCAGTTAATTTCTAAGGTGTTTTAAATGCTAGTTTCTAACTATATTTACAGAGGTAGGCCATGTGAAGCAAGAAGAAAAAACACACAGAAAGAAGAAAAAGAAATGCAGAAAGAAGCAACAGAAGTCCTCAAAGATGAAGAAAAGTGCAGGAAGAAGGAAGACATGCAGAAAGAACAAACAGAGGAATCATCCTGTACCCTCAACTTTTTCAGATGGGTACTGGTGGTAACTGACTCTGACTAACCGGAAACTTGGTTATCGGAATCCTCGTCTCCTTGTATGGACCTACTAGTGCCCCCACAGTACAGTATTGTGAGACTTGATAGACAAAAAAAGTCCGGGGGTGGTGTAGCCTGCATTCACCGATCGAATATAGAGGTTAGCCAAGTTCTATCAGAACCACTCGAATCCTGTGAATACCTAGGTCTCAGGATAAGATCAGCAGATAATCAAAGATGCAACCTGCATGCGCTTTACCACCCACCAGGAAATAATATGACTTTCATAGACCAGCTAATGGAAATCATCACCACCAACTCCAATACTGACACTAATAACATTGTTCTAGGGGACTTTAACTTACACTGGAATGGCAACGATGACAAACAGGTTAATGCTCTTAAAGACTTTCTAGCGAAGATAAACCTTATTCAAGCATGTACATAGCCAACACACGTGAAAGGAGCCATGTTAGACTGGATAATCTAAAAAAAACAATTCCTTAATCCTATCAATTGAGCCGTGCGACTGGTCAGATCACCATGCCATTACCTTCCTGATAAACACAGTGAAAAAGAACAAGACCATACAACCTACCAGACACAAGAAGTAGATGCGAGATACTAAAGATTTGAATATGGAACTACTAGTAGAAAGCTGTGAGAAGAATCTAAATCCACCTAACAATTTGCAGAATGTGGAGGATCTTACAGATCATTATACTACAATGGTAACGGATATAGTCAACACCACCATGCCGCTAAAACTGAAAAGAGTCACAGAGAAGGTTAAAAATCCATGGTTCAGTGGAACACTGAATGAAGAAAGGCGGAAACTAAGACTCACTGAAAGAAAATGGAGACAACACCCATCATCCCCCGAATTGAAATCCCTCAGAAAAATCAGTTACGAATACAACAAAAAGATCTTAAGCTCCAAAAAGGAATTTATTAGATCTGAACTAGATAACCCCAAAAACAGACCTAGGAAACTATTTGAGATTTTAAAACAGCAATCCAATAAATTGGCCAAAACTGCCCAAGAAACTACAAAAACTCAACTAAGTTGTGAAGAGTTCTCAACATTCTTCACCGACAAGGCGAATACGTTGGAAAGAGAGCTCAGGAAAGAAGCTGACAACATTGGCAATACGGACAACCAAACACCTTCAGCGGTCAGTACCACCTTGGAAACTACCCATAATAGGACAAAAAACAAGGCACAATGGGATAACTTCAAACTACTTGACCAGAATACCATCACCAAAACACTATCAGACATCAAACCTAACAACAACTATAATGATGCACTCCCCTCAAAATGCCTCAAAGAAATAGGCCATATCGTTATTCCCATATGGATGAAAATAATAATCGCCTTTCTATCCCAAAGGATCCTTCCAGATTGCCTAAAAACAGGCCAAGTCATCCCCATCATCAAAAAACCTACAGTGGACCCATCAGACCCAAACAACTTTCGCCCAGTGACCAACATTCCTATCCTTGCCAAACTAACAGAGAAATGTGTAGAGAACCAACTAAGCCAACACATTGCTAACTTCTCGCTACTGGGCGACTGCCAATCAGGATTCAGAACAGGACATAGCACATTAATCAGATATGTCTACTTATCCTCCTTGACATATCATCAGCATTTGACATGGTAAATCATGAAAAACTACTGAGCAGGCTCCATGACAGGATGGGACTGTCTGGAAATGTGCTAAAATGGTTTGAATCATTCCTTCAGAATAGAACACAAAGATTCCTTGTCAACCAATCACTCTCACCTTCATGCCTTAACTCAATTGGAGTCCCTCAAGGTTCTACATTATCCCCTTCACTGTTTAACCTGGACATTGAACCTTTCACAGAAATCCTCCGAAAATCCAAAATATCCTATCACATGTACGCGGATGACACGCAGATATACATCAAGATCGCATCCCTGGAAGACATCAAGAAAATGAATGAGGCCTTAAAAATGTAATTACAATGGCAAACTGACAATCATTTGAAACTAAATGCGCAAAAAACTGAATTCTTACTAATCTCACCACCAAAGAAACACACAGAAGTGAAGGAAGGGTCCAAATTGATCACAGCGTTAAACTGCACCCCTACCCTAGTTGTCTCAGCGAAATCACTAGGAATCACAGTAGATGAGAACCTATACATGAAAGACCACATCAAATCAATGGCAAAAAGCGCCCGCTATCACCTGAACTACATTAGAAAAGTGAAACCATTCATATCTAAGGCGGATCTCAAACTGGCAGTCCAATCATTAGTTATCGCGAGGATGGAATATGGATGTTCAACTCTAGCAGGTCTACCAAAAATTTCAACAGCACCACTAAAGGAATGCCTCAATGCAGATGCAAGACTTATCACCGGATCAAGGAAATTCGACCATATCTCACCTCACCTGAAAGCATTAAACTGGCTACCACACAAGGCCAGAATCCAGCTAAAAATGGCATGCATAACCCAGAAAGCACTCCACTACAATACACCAAGTTACCTTGCTCAGAAAGTTAAACTATCTGGAGGAAACAGACTGGCCAGGAGTGCAAAGGAGCTGGTGTTGAGACCAGCCATCTTCAGGAAGAAGAAAACATATGATAGAGCTTTTTCAGGAGCAGCCGCCAGAATCTGGAACTCACTTCCTCCAAGCATTAGAAAAATTCAAGACACAGCATCCTTTAAGAGGGAAACTAAGATCTTCCTTCCATAGGCAAGGCTCAGGACTACAAAATATATGACCATGGACTGCAACTGAAAAATGCACAGGATATAAACACTTAGGAACTATCGCTTCTAGTACACATTATATTTAACTGTATACTAAACCTATGTCATGTTCTGCATTTAATTTAAGTATAACTCTTAATTGATATTATCTTTCTATTGCTGTTTACGTACCTACCTCATACCACTGTGAACGTGTACTATAACAATGCTTGTCAATAACTGCCTCATGTAATGTGAAGCGCTCTGATACCCAAGGGTCATGTTCGCACTATAGAAAATTCTTAAAATAAAATAAACTAGTCCTACAACCAGTGCTATGCTAAAAGACACTTAGAATACAGTTAAAACACCTACATACACTAGGGAACACTATGCGTTGGGGTACCCCTGTTCTTAGCATGACCTCCTCTGTCCCTAGTATATAATAGAGCAGGGGGATTAAAACTACCTCTTAAAATGCGCCACAGGGCGTTTTTGCACATAGCGAAGGGAGGGGGGCTGAGCTGATTTGTGCAAACACGCCCTGTGGCGTTTTAATTTGGTGGATAAAGTCTCCTTGAATCCTAAGTGTCCCTTGGGTATAACTAGCCCACCAGGTATCTCCAGTTAGCGAAACAGAGCTGCGTTGCAGAGAGGTGTAAAAATGGGCATGGCCTGGACCACTTCTCTGCAACGCAGCGCAGTGGCGCTTACTGGAAGCACCTGGTGGACTAGTTGGCCCCCGCGGGCCCTCAGTATTGAAGGGGAATATTTTCCCCAACCTAAAACGCGTCACAGGGTGTGTTTGCGCACGTCACATCAGGCCCCGTCCCCTCCCTTCACCACTGTGTAAACACGTCCTGTGGCTGTTTTAAGTTGGGAGATTATGTTAATTTGAATCCTGAGGGTCCCTAGAGTTCAACTAGCCCACTAGGGAGCTCCAGTAAGCTCCACAGAGCTGCGTTGCAGAGAGGTGTAAAAAGTGGCACAGCCTGGACCACCTCTCTGCAACGTAGCACAGTGGCGCTTACTGGAAGCACCTGGTGGGCTAGTTAGCCCCCAGGGCTCCTCAGGATTGAAGGGGAATTATTTCCCCAACTTAAAACGTGCCATAGGGCGCGTTGGAACACATCACCTCAGGCCCCGTCCTCTCCCTTCCCCACTGTGTAAACACGCCCCGTGGTCATTTTAAGTTGGGAGATTAAGTTCCCTTGAATCCCGAGGGTCCCTAGGGGCAAATTAGCCCATTAGGTACCTCCAGTAAGCACCATTGCTGAGAGGTGTAAAAAGGGGTATGGCCGGCACCACCTCTCTGCAACGCAGCGCAGTGGCGTTTACTGGAAGCACCTGGTGGGCTAGTTGGCCTCCAGTGGCCCTCAGGATTGAAGGGGAATTATTTCCCCAACTTAAAATGCGCCACAGGGCGTGTTTGCACACGTCACCTCAGGCCCCGTCCCCTCTCTTCACCACTGTGTAAACGCTCCCTGTGACTGTTCTAAGTTGAGAGATTAAGTCCCCTTGAATCCTAAGGGTTCCTAGGCTCAAACTAGCCCACTAGGTACCTCCAGTAAGGACCACAGAGCTGCATTACAGAGAGGTTTAAAAAGGGGCATGGCCTCTGAACACTCATCTGTAACGCAGCTTCCTCGCGCATAAGGAGAAACCTGTTGGGCTAGTTGGCCCTCAGGGACCCTCAGTATTGAAAGAGAATTAATCCCCAACTTACAACTCGCTACAGGGCGCGTTTGCACAATTGTGAAGGAAGGGGGCATGGCCTGAGGTGACATGTCTGCAAACACACCCTGTGGCGCGTTTTAAGTTGAAGAATTAATTCCTCCTCAATCCTGAGGGTCCCTGGGGACCAACTAGCCCACCAGGTACCTCCAGTATGTGCTAGAGTGCTGCTTTGCAGAGAGGTGTTCAGAGGCCACACCTCTTTTTACAACACTCTGCAGCACAGCTCCATGGTGCTTACTGGAGGTACCTGATGGGCTAGTTGGCCCCCAGGGACCCAAAGGATTGAAGAGGTATTAATTCTGATGTCTCCTCAATACGTTTTGGGCCCTTGCCTGTCGCGGGTACTTAACCCACCCACACGAGTGAGGTACCATTTTTATTAACCCTGGGCGAAGGACTTCGCTACGCCCAGTCTCGCGAGAAATGCGCGGGCGGCCACGCGTGCGCATTGGTTATCAAGACGCCGGCGTGAACGAGCAGAGGGAGCCCCGGGATGCAGCGGACAAGGTAAGTGCCTTTGATTCATTTTTCTTTGCCCATTTACTAAAATTAGGTATGTAGGGGAGGGGGGCATGCGGCACGTAGTGTGGCTACGCGAAGTGCGTAGGTGGGCGTAGTTTCTCGCCCACTTTGCGTAGCTTCGCGTAGCCCCACTACGCATACTATGCCCAGGGTTAATTTTTATCGGGAGACCTCGGGGAACACTTGGTGGTAGGAAATGTGTGGATCCACCTAGATTCCAGAACTTTCCCACACACAAATTTGAGAAAAAAGTGTTTTTTTAGCTAAATTTGAGGTTTGCAGGGGATTCTGGGTAGGAAAATGTTGGGGCACCAATGCGAGCCATACCGTGTTGGACTCCCCCAGGTGTCTAGTTTTCAGAAATATGTGGGTTTGGTAGGTTTCCGAAGATGACCACCCAGGGGAGTCCAGCGAGGTACGGCTTGCATGGATCCCCTGGTTTTCCTACCGAGAATCTCTTTGAAACCTTAAATTTAGATGAAAAAATTGCTTTCTTCTCAAATTCTGTGTGGGAAAGTTCTGGAATCTTCTCAGTGTCCCCCCGGTCTCCCGATAAAAATGGTACCTCACTTGTGTGGGTAGGCAGAGTGGCTGAAACAGGATATGGCCCAAATCGTATTGTGGAGATTTCAAAATTACCTATAACAAAACTATCTGGTTATGGAGGGGGCACCTGGTTTTTTGGCCCCGGGCTCGCCGCCATCTAGGGAAACCTACCAAACCCACAAGTTTCTAAAAACTAGACACCCTGGGGAGTCCAATGAGGTATGGCTTGCGTGGATCCCTCAATGTTTGAGTGGAATCACCGTGCTGGCACAAATGTCCTACCACCAGCGTTTTCCCCTGTTCTCCCGAGTAAAAAGATGCCTCACTTCTGTGGGTGTCTAAAGCAGAATTGGCTAAAAATGTATTTTTTTAAAAATGTAGCGCTTAGAATTCTTGGTGCTATACTCTAAGGGCCTCATTTACGAGAAGTGACAGATCGCTGCGTGAAAGCAGCGATGCATCACTTCTCAGTGTGCCCTCCTTGCGACATGATTGATGCGACGTATTTACTGTATGACGCATCATGTTGCAAGGAGTCACAGATACGTCAGTATTTCTGACATATCTGTATGGTGTAAAAGCGATGCATTGCTGGAGTGGCTCTTAAAAGTGACGCAACTCCAGCAATGTGTCCTTTCACATGGGGCAAGCCCCACGTGAAAAGGCCTGCATCAGTCTTACACCTGCTGTGAGGCAGGCGTAAGATATTGACGCATTTGCACCCTAGAAGTGGCGCAGTGAAATCTGGTAGATTTCACTGCATAACTTATACGTGGGAACGCCCACCCTGCATACATTATACCTGACACAGGTATAATGTTGCGCAGGATTTACAAAGTGACACATCTGCTTAGATCCGTCACTTTGTAAATAGGTCGTAACAGGAGGCATGGTTTACGCCGCAGATGTGTCACAAAAAGTGACACAACAATAGCGCAAAACAGTCGCAAGGCCTCATAAATAAGACCCAGAATCCCTATGTTTTGGGCTCTTCCTAGTCACAGGCCTTTGGCCCACCCACAGAAGTGAGGTATCATTTTATTTGGAAGAACAAGGGGAACACTGGGTGGTAGGACATTTGTGCCGGCACTGTAATCCCCGGTAAAAATGTATGGAAAAAGTGATTGTTTTAGCTAAATTTGAGGTTTGCAGGGGATACTGGGTAGGAAAACGTTGGGGGACCCACACAAGCCATACCTCGTTGGACTCCCCCCAGTGTCTAGTTTTCAGAAATGTTTGGGTTTGGTAGTTTCCCAGGATGGCATCCGATCCCGGGGACAAAAACCCAGGTGACCACCCTTGCAAAACCAGGTTGTTTTGTGATAGGTCATTTTGATGTTGCCTCAATAGGTTTTGGGCCCTTGCCTGTTATGGGTACTTGACCCACCCACGCAAGTGAGAAATCATTTCATCGGGAGACCTGGGGGAATGCTGGGTGGGTGGAAATTTGTAGATCCACGTAGATTCCAGAACTTTCCCACACAGAAATTTGAAAAAAAGTGATTTTTTTCAGCTAAATTTAAGGTTTACAGGGGATTCTGGGTAGGAAAACCTTAGGAAACCCACGCAAGCCATACCTCAATGGACTCACACGGGTGTCTAGTTTTCAGAAATGTTTGGGTTTTGTAGGTTTCTCTAGATGGCCGCCGAGCCCGGGGTCAAAAACTCATGGGACCCCAAAAACAGACCTAGGAAACTATTTGAGATTTTAAAACAGCAATCCAATAAATTGGCCAAAACTGCCCAAGAAACTACAAAAACTCAACTAAGTTGTGAAGAGTTCTCAACATTCTTCACCGACAAGGCGAATACGTTGGAAAGAGAGCTCAGGAAAGAAGCTGACAACATTGGCAATACGGACAACCAAACACCTTCAGCGGTCAGTACCACCTTGGAAACTACCCATAATAGGACAAAAAACAAGGCACAATGGGATAACTTCAAACTACTTGACCAGAATACCATCACCAAAACACTATCAGACATCAAACCTAACAACAACTATAATGATGCACTCCCCTCAAAATGCCTCAAAGAAATAGGCCATATCGTTATTCCCATATGGATGAAAATAATAATCGCCTTTCTATCCCAAAGGATCCTTCCAGATTGCCTAAAAACAGGCCAAGTCATCCCCATCATCAAAAAACCTACAGTGGACCCATCAGACCCAAACAACTTTCGCCCAGTGACCAACATTCCTATCCTTGCCAAACTAACAGAGAAATGTGTAGAGAACCAACTAAGCCAACACATTGCTAACTTCTCGCTACTGGGCGACTGCCAATCAGGATTCAGAACAGGACATAGCACATTAATCAGATATGTCTACTTATCCTCCTTGACATATCATCAGCATTTGACATGGTAAATCATGAAAAACTACTGAGCAGGCTCCATGACAGGATGGGACTGTCTGGAAATGTGCTAAAATGGTTTGAATCATTCCTTCAGAATAGAACACAAAGATTCCTTGTCAACCAATCACTCTCACCTTCATGCCTTAACTCAATTGGAGTCCCTCAAGGTTCTACATTATCCCCTTCACTGTTTAACCTGGACATTGAACCTTTCACAGAAATCCTCAGAAAATCCAAAATATCCTATCACATGTACGCGGATGACACGCAGATATACATCAAGATCGCATCCCTGGAAGACATCAAGAAAATGAATAAGGCCTTAAAAATGTAATTACAATGGCAAACTGACAATCATTTGAAACTAAATGCGCAAAAAACTGAATTCTTACTAATCTCACCACCAAAGAAACACACAGAAGTGAAGGAAGGGTCCAAATTGATCACAGCGTTAAACTGCACCCCTACCCTAGTTGTCTCAGCGAAATCACTAGGAATCACAGTAGATGAGAACCTATACATGAAAGACCACATCAAATCAATGGCAAAAAGCGCCCGCTATCACCTGAACTACATTAGAAAAGTGAAACCATTCATATCTAAGGCGGATCTCAAACTGGCAGTCCAATCATTAGTTATCGCGAGGATGGAATATGGATGTTCAACTCTAGCAGGTCTACCAAAAATTTCAACAGCACCACTAAAGGAATGCCTCAATGCAGATGCAAGACTTATCACCGGATCAAGGAAATTCGACCATATCTCACCTCACCTGAAAGCATTAAACTGGCTACCACACAAGGCCAGAATCCAGCTAAAAATGGCATGCATAACCCAGAAAGCACTCCACTACAATACACCAAGTTACCTTGCTCAGAAAGTTAAACTATCTGGAGGAAACAGACTGGCCAGGAGTGCAAAGGAGCTGGTGTTGAGACCAGCCATCTTCAGGAAGAAGAAAACATATGATAGAGCTTTTTCAGGAGCAGCCGCCAGAATCTGGAACTCACTTCCTCCAAGCATTAGAAAAATTCAAGACACAGCATCCTTTAAGAGGGAAACTAAGATCTTCCTTCCATAGGCAAGGCTCAGGACTACAAAATATATGACCATGGACTGCAACTGAAAAATGCACAGGATATAAACACGTAGGAACTATCGCTTCTAGTACACATTATATTTAACTGTATACTAAACCTATGTCATGTTCTGCATTTAATTTAAGTATAACTCTTAATTGATATTATCTTTCTATTGCTGTTTACGTACCTACCTCATACCACTGTGAACGTGTACTATAACAATGCTTGTCAATAACTGCCTCATGTAATGTGAAGCGCTCTGATACCCAAGGGTCATGTTCGCACTATAGAAAATTCTTAAAATAAAATAAACTAGTCCTACAACCAGTGCTATGCTAAAAGACACTTAGAATACAGTTAAAACACCTACATACACTAGGGAACACTATGCGTTGGGGTACCCCTGTTCTTAGCATGACCTCCTCTGTCCCTAGTATATAATAGAGCAGGGGGATTAAAACTACCTCTTAAAATGCGCCACAGGGCGTTTTTGCACATAGCGAAGGGAGGGGGGCTGAGCTGATTTGTGCAAACACGCCCTGTGGCGTTTTAATTTGGTGGACAAAGTCTCCTTGAATCCTAAGTGTCCCTTGGGTATAACTAGCCCACCAGGTATCTCCAGTTAGCGAAACAGAGCTGCGTTGCAGAGAGGTGTAAAAATGGGCATGGCCTGGACCACTTCTCTGCAACGCAGCGCAGTGGCGCTTACTGGAAGCACCTGGTGGACTAGTTGGCCCCCGCGGGCCCTCAGTATTGAAGGGGAATATTTTCCCCAACCTAAAATGCGTCACAGGGTGTGTTTGCGCACGTCACATCAGGCCCCGTCCCCTCCCTTCACCACTGTGTAAACACGTCCTGTGGCTGTTTTAAGTTGGGAGATTATGTTAATTTGAATCCTGAGGGTCCCTAGAGTTCAACTAGCCCACTAGGGAGCTCCAGTAAGCTCCACAGAGCTGCGTTGCAGAGAGGTGTAAAAAGTGGCACAGCCTGGACCACCTCTCTGCAACGTAGCACAGTGGCGCTTACTGGAAGCACCTGGTGGGCTAGTTAGCCCCCAGGGCTCCTCAGGATTGAAGGGGAATTATTTCCCCAACTTAAAACGTGCCATAGGGCGCGTTGGAACACATCACCTCAGGCCCCGTCCTCTCCCTTCCCCACTGTGTAAACACGCCCCGTGGTCATTTTAAGTTGGGAGATTAAGTTCCCTTGAATCCCGAGGGTCCCTAGGGGCAAATTAGCCCATTAGGTACCTCCAGTAAGCACCATTGCTGAGAGGTGTAAAAAGGGGTATGGCCGGCACCACCTCTCTGCAACGCAGCGCAGTGGCGTTTACTGGAAGCACCTGGTGGGCTAGTTGGCCTCCAGTGGCCCTCAGGATTGAAGGGGAATTATTTCCCCAACTTAAAATGCGCCACAGGGCGTGTTTGCACACGTCACCTCAGGCCCCGTCCCCTCTCTTCACCACTGTGTAAATGCTCCCTGTGACTGTTCTAAGTTGAGAGATTAAGTCCCCTTGAATCCTAAGGGTCCCTAGGCTCAAACTAGCCCACTAGGTACCTCCAGTAAGGACCACAGAGCTGCATTACAGAGAGGTTTAAAAAGGGGCATGGCCTCTGAACACTCATCTGTAACGCAGCTTCCTCGCGCATAAGGAGAAACCTGTTGGGCTAGTTGGCCCTCAGGGACCCTCAGTATTGAAAGAGAATTAATCCCCAACTTACAACTCGCTACAGGGCGCGTTTGCACAATTGTGAAGGAAGGGGGCATGGCCTGAGGTGACATGTCTGCAAACACACCCTGTGGCGCGTTTTAAGTTGAAGAATTAATTCCTCCTCAATCCTGAGGGTCCCTGGGGACCAACTAGCCCACCAGGTACCTCCAGTATGTGCTAGAGTGCTGCTTTGCAGAGAGGTGTTCAGAGGCCACACCTCTTTTTACAACACTCTGCAGCACAGCTCCATGGTGCTTACTGGAGGTACCTGATGGGCTAGTTGGCCCCCAGGGACCCAAAGGATTGAAGAGGTATTAATTCTGATGTCTCCTCAATACGTTTTGGGCCCTTGCCTGTCGCGGGTACTTAACCCACCCACACGAGTGAGGTACCATTTTTATTAACCCTGGGCGAAGGACTTCGCTACGCCCAGTCTCGCGAGAAATGCGCGGGCGGCCACGCGTGCGCATTGGTTATCAAGACGCCGGCGTGAACGAGCAGAGGGAGCCCCGGGATGCAGCGGACAAGGTAAGTGCCTTTGATTCATTTTTCTTTGCCCATTTACTAAAATTAGGTATGTAGGGGAGGGGGGCATGCGGCACGTAGTGTGGCTACGCGAAGTGCGTAGGTGGGCGTAGTTTCTCGCCCACTTTGCGTAGCTTCGCGTAGCCCCACTACGCATACTATGCCCAGGGTTAATTTTTATCGGGAGACCTCGGGGAACACTTGGTGGTAG